>NC_141465.1:13363336-15763336 GCF_009769465.1 Tauraco erythrolophus
TTCCCCCCCCCCCCCCCTTCCCCCCCCTTCCCCCCCCCCTTTCCCCCCTTCCCCCCCTCCCCCCACCCCCTTCCCCCCCCCCCCCTCCCCCCCCTCCCCCCCTCCCCCCTTTCACCCCCTTCCCCCCCCCCTCCTACCCTTCCCTCCCCTTCTCCCTTCCCTCCCCTTCCCCCCCTTTCTTTTCCCCCCCCTTTCTTTTCCCCCCCTTTCTTTTCCCCTCCCCCCCCCTTTCTTTTCCCCCCCTTTCTTTTCCCCCCCCTTTCTTTTCCCCCCCCTTTCTTTTCCCCCCCACCTTTTCTCCCCCCCCACGTTTTTCCCCCTTTTTTTCTTTTTTTACTGACACATCTGAAAAAGTGGAAGAGAACAAATATTTTTCATATATTGCAAAGAAACAGCTTAGCATCAACACCAGTTCTTAGTTTAAGCGAAAGTGAAATGAATTCTTGGTGAAAGGCTCTTTCATCATGAAATTGCTAGATTTGAAAAATGTTTGATTAAGCACTTATTCACATTAGATATGAAGTTGGAGTGCAGTAGCTCAGAGATGAATTTCTACAACATATTAATGTACAGAAATTTGTATTTCTGATACTAAGGAGAATGCCTAGTTGCCTAGTTTTGTTTTGGGGATTTTTTTGGTTGTTTGTTTGGTGGCTTTTTTCCCCCCCTCTTCCTTAGATACTCTTGTGTGAAGTACATTACTTTCACAAACTGAAGAGGTGTTTGCTATAGGTAGTAATTATATTACTGCGCTGAATCACTTTCAACTCTTAGAGTGCAGCAGTGAACATGAATTTAATTTTCCAACTCTATTTAGGTGAATATCGATTCATTTAATTCAGATTACTTGATAAAAATCTTTGGCCTATTATGCCACATAAGATACTATTTCCTTTTTTAATCAGTTTAGTTTATAAATGACACTAGCTTTATTTTTTTAATAGCCATTTTAATACCTTTTCAGGGTACAGTCCTGCGTTAATGCATTTAGATTGTAATAGCATTTCTAGTGCCATTAATTTCTTATTTTTCTAGCTTGTCCTTAGATGTGCAGATAGAACATAGATTCCTTCAAGCAACCAGTCTAAAGGTTAGAAAGGCAGCTCAGATGGTAGTGATGAATTAGATTATGGAAGGACAATTATTTCTTGTTTGTGTTCTGTAAACAGTTTGTTCTAGGAAGTTTAGAGACTGACTGATATTATGTCTAAAATATTGGTGGCTATCATTAAGATCAAACGAAGGATGTGAAAATCTGAAGTCTGGAGAAGAGGCTGTGTAGTGCATCTCTTTAAAGAGTAGGAGAACAGAAAAAAAATGAGAAGAGAATTTTACACCAATCTTTGCGTTTCTAAAAATAAAAAATAAAAATTAAGCAACAAATAGTCAAAGTAAACTATTTGTAAACAGTGAAAAGGGTATTAAAAAACAGTGTGGAGTTTTTTATTTTGTTCTAGTTGTCTGCTGTGAGAGGAGAAATAGAGAAGTTGCACTTTGACACTGTCTTGTGTGACAAGTTATCAGTAAGTAAAGAAAACACGGTGGAAAATAAAAAAAACTGTTTCCAGAGAATGATTGCCAATGACTCATCACCAGAAGTGAAGGATATTATTTTTTGTCATTCTGCCAGTATCTATTATGAGACATCTCATAATTTTTGTTAATGATCTAAATGATGGAGTAGAGAAGATGCTTATGAAACAGGAAAAGTGCCACAGATTAGAAAAAGAAATGTATTTAAGAGGGATATATTTATAAGTGATCCTGACAAGCTGGAGAATGTATATGGAGAAAATTATGTTCCATTCAATAAAGACAAGATCTGAACTTAGGTAATCAAATACACATGTGGATTGCCTAAATTAATTTTCTGCTAAAAAGTGCCTAAGGAGGTGATAACGGCTCAAAAGCTGACTTGACAGTCATACAATTTTCTGTGTGTGTCTTGTTTTGTTTTTTTGAAGTGTCATGTTAGGGTGTAAGACAGGAGTTTGAAAAGATTTTCCAAGTCACCAGTGGGAAGGTTTCAGCTAGAGTATGGTATCTAAACTGAGCACTGCACATCACAGAAGATCAGGAACAATGAAGAGATGCCGAAAAGAGTGACCAGGAGGTAATCCAAAGTCAGAGGGACGAGCACAAGTTAGATAATGCAACAAGCCACTGGAGGCTATCAAAACCAAGGTAGACTAATGTCTGACAGAGGTGGCACAGTAACATCAAGGTGATCTCTGGTAGGGAGTGTAGCACATAGCTGCTAGCCAGCCATTTGGATTATAAAGCATTTACAGACCTTTCTTCTTCAGGTTGTAATTCAGAACAGTTGAACTGTGGTGATGGGAAGTGTAAGCATCAGTATAAGACCTGTAAAGATGACGACAGCTGTGGGGTGGACAGTGATGAAAACAACTGCTGTAAGTATGTATTTTCAGCTATTTTCCAAAAGATGATGGAAGATAGAAGCAGGAATATGCTTATTGTAATGGATAAATGTAATATTTCTATATATTTTTTCATAACACAAAGTACAAGTTTCATAATAGTGAAAGCAAAACCCACAGAGGATAACTAGTTCTTGGGAGAGTCTAGAAAAGCAATTAATGACACAAAATCCAAGATAACAGTGATTTTAGTTAGATGACCTAACCACAGCTTGCTGGTGATCTTATTAGAAGAGCACTTTCTCCTCAACTACTGCTAGATCAGTAACAAATGATGTAAGGGAGAGAGACATAATAGCTTTGGGACTTTGGCCCTCTACCACATGCATGGTTTCTTTACTGTAGATCCATCACGGTTATGGACATTACTGGTGCTACGAATGTTTCTCTAGTGACCTGCTGCATTTTGCCTTTATAATTTTTGCCTTGCTTTGAATTTTAGGTCCTTGAGGTAGCCAGGAGTATGTCCTTGTTTGTTAAAAAAAATAAAAAGAAATCCCTTCCACTGTTTAGAGGGCACTGTAAACAACTGATAAGAATAATGATAGTAATGGAAGCCTATTGCTGAAATCTGTCAGGATTCCCACATATTAAATTGTGATAGTCCTTAGCAAAAAACTTACTGGAGGGAGGTATGAAGCTCTTCCACAGTTTTCTCAACTTTCACTTCAAAAAGGTTGACTTCCAGATGATATCTACTGTGAAGGTTTATAATTTGTAATGCCAGTAGTACTAGTGAAAGTAAAACAACAGATTCAACAAGCCTAGTTTGTTCAGTTTAGAGTCAAGTAAAATGGGAGTGAGGACAGTTGGAGGCTCTTGTGGTTTTCTCCTCATGGACAGTGGAGACTGAAATTAGTGTGATCATTAATCAGGGTGGAACATTGCCCCTATCCATTCTCCATAGAGGAATCAGTTAGGAATCAGTTACACCAGGATAGACTTTGACTTCAAGCAGACTGGAATGTGTAGCTTTGAACAACTGTGTACCACTGAGTAGATTCAATGTGCCATTTTTTTTAATAATTTGAAACCACGGCTCCAAACATGTGAAACTATCTTCTCTCTCTTATTTCAGCCTACAAAAGTTGCTCCCCTTATGCATACAAATGCCTCAATGGAAAATGCTTACTGAAACCACATCCTGAGTGTGATGGGAAAAGAGATTGTGCAGATGGATCTGATGAAATGAACTGTGGTGTAGTAACATTTATTTAAAAATTAGTTAATGGCTTGAGAAACTGAGTCAGGAATTTGTGCTGTGGTCAAGCATTACTGGATTAAGAACTGATTAAATCTGATGTGAATTGAAAAAAAAATTAATCTCCTGGTAACGTCTTTATGAAAATGTCTGTCTTGAATTTTTCATTTTAAATGACTGATCCCTTAAGACTGTTTCATTTTCAATCCACTGATCCCTTTTGTCTATGATGCCTTATTTCAAGCAATGCACACTTTCAGTATAAGCTGGTAGGTCTTAGTGCTTGTTTGAGCTGAATGAAATACAGTCAAGGAGCTGTGTATGTAAGGAGGGAAAAGACATGAGATTTTATTCAAGTGAACTTTTAGAACCAATCCACCTTAGAATTGTGCTTAAATGTCTTTTTGAGTTACTAATCTCTTTAGAAAGCTATAAGGGAGGATGGGTAACAATTGGTTTATTCCTGACCTGCCCATTGAGTGAAAATGGGCAAGTAACCTTACCTTTTTACTGATTCCACAGAAAGAAAATTCTTTCTTTTCCAACAGCTTTGAGGTCTGTGGGTAAAAATGTATGTATTAAGCATAGCAAAGTAAAATGACCTTGAGGTTTTTGTTATTATTTTATTCAATTATTTCTATTAGCTTGTGGAAGACACCAGCTTAAGAAAAACAGAATTGTTGGAGGTGAAGATGCAAGATCTGGAAAGTGGCCTTGGCAAGCAAGTTTACAGATGGGAGCACATGGCCATATATGTGGCGCATCTGTTATTTCCAATAGGTGGCTCATATCTGCTGCCCATTGCTTCTTGGATTCTGATTCTGAGAGGTAGGAATAAATTATGCTGTCATAGAGTATTTGTGGCTTAAAAACCTTACCATGTTGCTTTCAAAAGCTTGCAGTAGCTATTCCTTGTCTAGATAAGTTGATTCAGCGTCTAACTCTGTGATATGATATCACTACATGAACCTTCAATATTGTATTCAAAAGCCCTAAGTGTCTGAAATATTTTACCTCCATTGCCAGTGAATCCTGCATGACAAAACACACCAATTTGCTAGATTTTTAGATCAAACACAAAAAGAAAGCCTACAGAGAGTGCAAGCAAGGACAGGTAGCCTGGGAGGAATACAGAGTAACTGTCTCAGCAACCAGGGATCAGCTTAGGAAAGCTAAAGTCCTGATAAAATTAAATCTAGCCAGAGACATCAAGCACAACAAGAAAAACTGATAGGTATATCAGTGATAAAAGGAGGACTGGGGAAAATGTGGACCTTCTCCAAAAGGAAACGGGAGACCTGGTTACCCAGGACATGGAGAAGACTGAGGTACTCCATGACTTTTTTGCCTCAGTCTTCACTGGCATGAGCTCTAGATGCACTGTCCAAGTCCCAGAAGGCAAAGGCAGGGACTGGGAAAATGAAGAACCACCCACTGTAGGAGAAGATCAGGTTCAAGAACATCTAAAGAACCTGAAGGTGCACAAGTCCATGGGAGCTGATGATGTGCATTCACGAGTCCTGAGGGAACTGGCAGATGAAGTTGCTAAGCCAATATCCGTCACATTTGTGAAGACATGGAAGTCCAGTGAAGCTTCCACTGACTGGAAAAGGGGAAACTTAACCCCTATTTTTAAACAGGGAAAAAAGGAAGACCTGAGAACTACGGATCAGTCAGTCTCACCTACGTGCCTGGCAAGATCATGAAGCAGATGCTTCTGTAAACTACATTAAGGCATATAGAAAAAAAGGAGGTGATTGGTGACAGGCAACACAGCTTCTCTAAGTGCAAATTGTGCCTGACAAATTTGGTGGCCTTCTATGGTGAGGTTGCAGTGTTGGTGGATAAGAGAAGAGTGACTGACATCATCTGCCTGGACTTGTGGAAAGCATTTGACACTGTCCCACAAGACATCCTTGTCTCTAAATTGGAGAGACATGGATTTGAAGGATGGACCACTCGGTGGATAAGGAATTGGCTGGATAGTCACACTCAGAGTTGTGGTCAACAGCTTGATGTCCAAGTGGAGACCAGTGATGAGTGGTGTTCCTCAGGGATTGATATTGGGGCCGGTGCTGTTTAACATCTTTGTCAGCAACATGGACAGTGGGATCGAGTGCATATTCAGCAAGTTTGTTGACAACACCAAGCTGCATGATGTGAGTGATACGCTGGAGGGAAAGGATGCCATCCAGAGGGACCTTGACAGGCTGGAGAGGTGGGCTCGTGCGAACCTCATGAAGTTTAACAAGGCCAAGCACAAGGTTCTGCACATGGGTCAGGGCAATCCCAGACGCAAGCTGGGCAGAGAATGGATTGAGAGCAGCCCTGAGGAAAAGGACTTGGGGGTGTTGATTGATGAGAAGCTCAACATGAGCTGGCAATGTGCGCTTGCAGCCCAGAAAGGAAATTGTATCCTGGGCTGCATCAAAAGAAGTGTGGCCAGCAGGTTGAGGGAAGTGATTCCGCCCCTCTACTCTGCTCTTGTGAGACCTCATCTGGAGTGCTGCGTTCAGCTCTGGGGTCATCAACACAAGAAGGACACGGACCTGTTGCAGTGCATCCAGAGGAGGTCCATGAAGATGATCCGAGGGCTGGAGCACCTCTGCTATGAAGACAGGCTGAGAGAGTTGGGGTTGTTCAGACTGGAGCTGAGAAGACTCCGGGGAGACCTTCTAGCAGCCTTCCAGTACTTTAAAGGGGGCCTACAAGAAAGCTGGAGAGGGACTTTTTACAAGGACATGTAGTGATAGGACAAGGGGTAACGGCTTTAAACTGAAAGAGGGGAGATGTCGCGGACTGCCTGTGTCTTCTTCCGATGGGTCGCAACCAACCGACTGTTGCGACCACAAGGTATTCTACAATCAGAAGGCTCTTCTAAACTCACTGCTACCTTAATCCAACAGAGAGCTCCAATTCACGCTCTCCCGAGGGCTCCTACCTCTCCAAACTCCAGGAGGGAAATGCCCCACTCCCTCTTGGGAGTGCCCCACCTTTAAACTTCCCATAGGTCACGTGGTCTCCGGCCAACCAACGTGACTCAGCACCTGTCTTGATGAGGCACAGGTGCTTCTCATGTAGCAGCCGGGAAACTTCCCCGACAGGGAGATGTCGATTAGACCTGAGGAAGAAATTTTTCACTCTGAGGGTGGTGAAGTACTGGAACAGGTTGCCCAGAGAAGTTGTAAGTGTCCCATCCTTGGAAGTGTTCAAGGCCAGGTTAAATCGGACCAACCTGATCTAGTGGAAGGTGTCCCTGCCCATGACAGGGGGATTAGAACTAGATGATCTTTAAGGTCCCTTCCAACCCAAACCATTCTATGAATCTGCGATTTAATGTAAACATCATTTTTCAGAAGGGAAGAATTTTCTCAGCAGAAGCTATGGCCTTTTCTCCCAAGGAAAGGACTATTTATTGATAAGTAGAAAGTAAAACTCACCGATGTTCAGTTTAGGTACTGTAAATTGAAAAGACATACCTCTCCTATATGTGGCAAAGAGGAAATAAAATTTAATAATACACTTTTCTGACTTCTAAGGCATGGTGCACTGCAAGGAATTGGTCTCATAGCCCCAAGAAATTATTATTTTTAAAATAATAAGTAAAATGTTGCTTAATGTTTTAGAAGACAGAGACTATACTGCTTCTATCTTCCTAAGTGGTATTCTACTCCGCTCACTTTGCTTCTGGTGAATTTCATCAAATACCAAAAAGTAGATAAAATGGAGTGAGCTGACACTGCATTACTTTCCAACGGGACATTCTAAAAAGCATTCTCTTTGCAGATACTCAGTTCCTTCAGGATGGAGAGCGTACATGGGCTTACATACTACTAATGAAAAGAACAATCGTATAGCTGTGAGATCAATCAAGAGGATTGTTGTTCACCCACAGTATGACCAATCTATCTCAGACTATGACATTGCCCTGCTGGAAATGGAGATGCCTGTATTCTTCAGTGAGCTGGTACAGCCCATTTGTTTACCCAGCACCTCTAGAGTATTTGTTTATGGAACTGTCTGCTATGTAACTGGCTGGGGAGCCATAAAAGAAAATAGTATGTTCATTTCCTGGATATACTTCTTGCTAATTTGGCTTACTTTTAAACTCTGACAATGAAACATTTATAGTCGTGAGAAAAAATACCTGTGGTTTACTTAGTAGGTCTATAAAAAGCTAGAAAATGTCCCCTTACCTACAGTCTGTGAATTCTGAATGTTTGCTTGGATGGCAGGTGATAAGTGCTAATATGTGTACTTGAGTGTCACAGACCATTGAAAAACAAATTATCATAGATTTACAAAAATGTGCATCTTTTCACGCTCATGGCTTGTTTTATCTGGCAAATAGGTCATGAGCAGTCTTACAGGTAAAGAAAATAGTGACTTGCAACTATTGCAGAGAAAGAACGTATCTCTAAGACTGTGTTTGACAATATGAGGCCATGAACAGCAATAATTGCAAGAATATTATGCACGTTTTTTGTTTTGTCTCTCTTAAACAAAGGCAATTTAATGTATGCCCCATGAAGAGTTCTGCCTGCATGGCTTGGAGTAGCATGCTGTGGTGGGAAGGCAGGAAAAAAGCAAACGAGTTGGAGAGGGGTGATGAGGGAGCACGTAGGATCTGGGCTCTGTCTCAGCTTTATTCAGGAGCCAGCTTTGAAACCTGGGCTTAGGCAGCTCCTCAGCATGGCAGTGGTCTCCACAATTGCACTGAGACAGAATTCCTCATGTTTGATCAGAAGCCACGTGCTATGGTAACTCTGGCTTTCTTAATATATTTCTTTAAAAAAAGATTTAAATCTAGATAATAACATAATAGCCTAAAGAAGTGCAAATGGCTTTAGAATCGATGCCTTCTTACAATATTTTTCTTTTTAACGAAATTCCATAGGTAATATTTAAAAATCAGTATAATGGTATGTGAAAAAGCTGTCTTTTTCTATATCTTACCTGTTTCATTCCCAAACTACCCTCAGATCCAAATGAGCAAACAGACCAAAACCCAGTACTTACTCTGATCATCCAGATTCCAAAAAGGTTATGTTTACTGTTAAGCCAAAATACGATTGAGAATATTTAGTTCACAGTGACACCTTATGCCAATACCATGGTACAGAATGAAGTTCTTAGCATCACTTGTGACTTACAGGATTGATTTTTTTTTTTAATTACTCCTTCCCCCCATCCATCAGCTTCACTCCTCAGGTCCTTCCCTAGAAGTGAGAGAATGGAAAAGAATGTAAAAACTTCATTTACTAGGGCTTGGACAACGTTTGGAGCACAAATAACAACAAAAAGCTTTGCGAGTAATTTGAAATGGCATTAGAAAACAGTCACATTTTGTGGAATCTTTTATTATAATTTGCATGGCTTTTTTTTTATTATTATTTTCTGGCAGAAGACGCTCATAAGGATAAAGACTAAGGAAATAGAAAGGTGGTGCATAGGGACCTCTATGTCTAGAGGGTAGTGTAGACAACAGCTTTCAAAAGCTGAGGGCAGGCAGCAATTGAAGGGAGGGGAATTACTTTCCTGTCATCAGCTGGGTAGATTTTGAGTTTGGAGCAATTCTCTTTTGTTTTGGCAAGTAATATCTCTGTTAGAAATCTGTACCATCATAACCTCTGCAATTGCATTTGTATTTTTTCTAGGTCGTCTTGCCAAAACACTGCAGGAAGCTCGAGTGAGAATAATTAACCAAAGTGTTTGCAACAAGCTGTATGATGATCTTATCACATCACGTATGCTGTGTGCTGGGAATCTTAATGGTGGTGTTGATGCATGCCAGGTAATCTGGAGCTTGTAGAGAAACTACAAAGGAATACTTGCTTTCATCAGAAAACTGCTCAGAGTTGTGGGTTTTTTGTGTTCTGTTTTTTTTTCTTAGTAATAGAGTGAGATGTCTTGAGTATATGGTTAATTTAACATGGCAATTGAAGACTCTCCAAAATAAGAAGGGAAATTTGACATAGATAATCTCTGAATCTCTTGAGAAACGTTGCTTTGAAAAGATAAGGGGTAGAACGCATTGCAAAAAAAATTTTTTCCTGTTCAACAGTTACGTTTCCCATAAAAGAACAGAGATGTAAGGGTAAAAGGGATAAAGTTAGGGCCATCTGTGATTTTTGCTATTCATATTGTTTTTTTACTTTTTTTGATGACTGTGTGTGGAATTAATAAAATACCGTAACAGTATGATGAGTAATGTATGGTTACAATTACGAAGAAATACAAAAGGCAAAGGTCAGCTAGGTTTGGTAAATGCAGTTGCAATGCTGCCTTTTAATTTCATATGTTCATTCATATGTATAAGTACAAGTTTTGAATACATCAAGGTATCATAACTCATATGACCTAGTTTATTTGCACACACAATCAGAAACTGGGCTTTGGATATACTTCAACTGTCTTGACTCTGCCTTCCTTCTCCTTCTCAGTTGTTAGACTGGTTATGTACTTTTTCAATATTTAAACTTATTATGATGAATACCTGCTTTCAAAATTAAAAACATGGTCATTATACCCGTTACTGTGTAAAGAGAGAGGAATGTGTTACTGATTTTAGACTGTGGTATTTCATAGAATTTTTCTGTAATATATGAATTTTACTATTTTAATGTAGTAGGATCGTTTTTGCAAGATCTTATCTCTTAATGGGTCAAACTTCTTTATACACAATAGACTATTTGCAGGATCATCCTGCAGTATCTCTAAATCAATGAATTATTACTTTTGTTAACTTTATGTGCAGCTTGTGTATAACCTTAGACCTCATAATTATATTGCAAAACTTGTTGATTTAGAGGCTTGATGTTCCTCCAAAAACTGTATTTCAAATGGTCTTGAATTTTTAGATAGATATTTTAACCAATCGGGCTATATTCCTTAATGGTCAATCCAGTTTCTGAGATAATACGCTGTGTTTGAGTCCTGGCACACTGGCCCTCTGAGCCTTTAAGTTTTTAATCTGAGTAGCATCTCTGCTATTTCTTTCTTTTCAGTCACTAGTATATTTCCTCTGCAGCACTACAGAGGAATGATGCTGGCAGTTCAGGAAATCTCTGCAGCACCCTGAAACCCTTTACTACAATTCCAGACTTGTGGGCATCCTGGTTAGTTTCATGTCTTCATGGACACATAAGCTGTGCATGTACTGCACAGGTTATGCGAAGCTTCCAAACACCTTTCATTTTTAGGGGATGTGAAATAAAATATTTACTCTTTCAGACTGTTTTCTGATCACTCTAGGATGTTCTTTGGTCTTGGTTCCTTCCACTCCACCATCATAGAGCCCCTTTAGTCTTTCAGAACTGGCTGTGTAATTGGCCAGAGTATATAGCCTGCTTTCTCAAGTCACTTTGGGATCAGCCTTTAGGATTATCAAAATTGCTAGTATTATAGCTGTCCAAGAGAGAGGAAGAACAGTTCTGACGTCTTATCTCTAGATAATTTCGTTTGGTTGGGGGATGAAGGCTCTCTATTGTTACTTTTTTCTTGGTACATGGCTTTCTTCTGACATCTTCCATGTTTTAGCTCCAACTGGGGAGAGCAAACAAACCCCAGGGTCAACTTGGAGGCCACTGACAGCCTTGCATGCGTAAGGTACAGCTGCAGAGATGAGCTGCGTTCGTAACTGCTCGGAGTTGTGTGAACTGCTCTGTTCACAGAAGGTGTACAAGGTTAAAACAATGAAGGGCACAAAGCTTTTGTAAGCCCAAACGCATTTTGGTCCTGTGAACTGAACTAAATGGCAATTTTTATTTTTCTACGTTGCTGTATTGAGCTGCATGTTCCCTTCGAGAAGCCAGTTCTTATTTGCACGTTCCTTAGTTTTTGTTCTTCCTCTCCTTCTGTGAATGTAAACAGAGTCTTGATTATGAAACTGCTGATAATACTTCATTGTGCCTGGTTTGGTTTTGGGGTTATTTTTTGTCGTTGTATTTGTTGAGGGTGTGTGATATCTTTCTGTTCCTACCTAATAGACAGTTCTGCCTTCAACCTGTGAACAATTTATGGTTAAACAGTAGTAGAATTCCCACTTCCCATCCCTATCTTCTCCTCTCCTCACTCAGCGTACGATCAGTTGCTTTATGAATCCCATAATGGGACATTAGGAAGGAGTTATTTTTAAAACTTCTCCTTGCCATTGCTTTATATTGATTCGTGCACTACTTCCATAAGTTAAAAATTGAATAAATTTGACATCTAGCTGGGTACACTTTATCCAGAAATAAGATTCTTATATTAAATTGTAATTCCAGAAAGAGAGGGGCGGGCATTTACTGTCCTTAAATAACCTAACTTTTGTTACAGTGCTCTGTGTGTGTGTGAGTGCGCACATGTACTAATGGCCGAACTCCCTTCGTTTTAGGGAGATTCTGGAGGTCCCCTGGCCTGCACAGGAAAAGGAAATAGGTGGTACCTTGCTGGCGTTGTGAGCTGGGGTGAAGGGTGTGCTCGGCGCAATCGTCCTGGTGTATACACTAAGGTGACAGCACTTTATGACTGGATTCGTCAGAACACAAACTGATGCGTCAAGCACATGCAGATCATTTCCTCTGTGAAAGCTGCTTCCTACAGTAGTCTATCATGTCCATCTCTGCTGATATAACATGCAAATGTCATTGACTGTTTCTTTGTGAAAGAATGCACTTTCTTAATGAAAAAGCTATTGTTTGTTGTTCACCTAGCAGTAACTGTTCAGATTCAGAGCAACTTCAGACTCCTTATGGGTTCATCTTCCTTATCCTCAGCAGCAGAAACAGCACTGCCTTAAAAACAACATAAAATGTTTTAGAACCTGTAACAAAAATACAGCCAA
The DNA here is from genome assembly GCF_009769465.1 of Tauraco erythrolophus. Taxonomy (NCBI): domain Eukaryota; kingdom Metazoa; phylum Chordata; class Aves; order Musophagiformes; family Musophagidae; genus Tauraco; species Tauraco erythrolophus. The sequence goes on from NC_141465.1 coordinate 13,375,806, forward strand.
CTCTTTCTTTTGCTAATCTTTTCCCCTCCTTCCATCTCCCTTGCTGTATATATATCTATATATGTTTCCACATACACATATCTGGATATTCATGACCATATCCCATATATAGTCAACTCGTATGTATTACCTTAGTAATGTTACAGGATTCTAAACATAAATAATTATTTCATGTTTCTTGAAAATACAACTAGTATAATAAGTATTGTGTACAAAGCTGAGATTAATTCATTCTCTAGTTCTACTGTCACTACACAACTCTCTCTTTCTGGACTGTAACTTTTGGTCTACCTCCTGTGTTTTCCTAAAAACATCAGATATATAGCTCACTAACATTAGAATGAAAGAAATTTTCATTAAAGAACTGGAAGAGCATAATTTAGGTTCTTTGGGATGATGCTCAAATAAGAGGAAAGAAATCATCAGTTTTAATTAATTAAACAAAAGGAAACTTTGGTACTTTCTTAACATTCTCTTTACAATTTGAACATAGTTGTAGGCTGTTTGCATATGTTACAAGTGTATTTCCCCAGCTCTGGCTCTGGCATGCTTTGTGAATTTTGGCATGTTCCTGCTGGGTTTGTGCTGCTTTTCCTGATGTCCTTGGTCTGCAGCAAGCAGAGTTTCAGGGTCAGGATTTTTGCTTTATATCTTTTCCTGGGCTGTATCCACATGACTATGTAACATTGAAATGAACACAAAAGGGATTTATGTGGTTGGATCTGTTCTTGGACTCAAAGAAAGTAGAAGGGGAAATTATAACCATGTTCCTTTAACCCTAGTAGTAAATGTAAGCTCCTCAGGAGATAATAATTATCAAGGGTGTCAGCCCAAATCTATCCAATTTCAGGTTTCCGAAGCTGTTTATGGGACTTAAGAATGCTAGTATTCAGTTGAATAAAAGATCTGTCTAGATGGTCTTAAAATTGCGCCAAATATTTGGAAGTGCTTAGCTTTCACATGTAATGTATTAAAAAGAAAAAGATAATGAGGCTGGCAATTTGAATATCAGTCATTGCTGCTGACACAGCAGTGTCGGGGAAAAGAGTGGAATGAGCTACCACTGCAATTTGCATACAGTGAGGTTCCTGAGTCTAACACTGATACGGCTTTTCCTTCCTTTCTTGCTCTGATGTTGGGCATATCACCTCCAGCCCACCCCCTCCAACACAATGCTTGTGTCAAACTTAATACATAAGCTATAGTCTTTATAGGCTATATCTTTAAAAGCTAGTCAATCAGTCACATATTCCTTTTAATAAATGTGCTAAAAATGCAAGTGGTTATGTTTTATTCGTCTGATTGTGCCTCTGAAACTTTAATCCCCAGGTGCAAGAAGAACTACATTTGTACCTTAGAGTTTCTTTCTTTAGTAAAGTTAAGCCTAACTTGCCCGTTTTAGTAAAGCACATGTTTAATGGCTCAAGTTTCTTTTCCTTGTATTAAAACCAGAGATGTTTTCACTACGGAAGAAAGTTTTCCTGCTGTGCTGTTTTAGATAAGAGCCTAGGCCAGAAAGTTCAGATCGGTTCTCTACTTCCCATTTTCTTTAAAAGTTTCTCAGTTCCATGCATCAGAAGGGCCAGTTACTTCACATGCAAGAGAGGCACCAAGTGTGGAAGCTGGATTGCCCAGACGAAAGAAACTCAAGGCTTTGTAAGAAGCTCTTTCACAAATGTAAGCAACAGGACTTTGGCTTTTGCAGGGTGAGATCTGTAATCATTAACTCATTTGACTTAGAAAAAACGTTTTGGTTTCAGACAATTCAGCAGGAAGGTAAAGTCTTTTACTCTGAGTGGAAATGAAATAAATGAAGAAATAAATATCTCCAGCAGGAGTACTGAGAACCAGTAAGTAAAAGCTTTTTTTTAGTGAAGACGTCTCAGGTAAATTCTTGCGGATCCAGACACACTTTTTGATCTTGATGACTGCTCAGCTTCATCCTTGGTCCTCCAGATTTTTAAGGATTCTCCAGAACCAAAAGGTGGGGTATGCAATTTGTATTTCTTCTTATTTGCTGAATGAAACCAAGCCGCGTGCTCAGTTCGATGGAGTGCCTTTGCCTTGGTGGCTGTGACATGACATCAGGAATCTGAACCCCCAGGAATGCTCCAGGCATCAGTAGCCAGATGAGTTGCACAATGGGAAAATCAGGGGGGAGGAAAAGCATCCTCAGCATTTGGCAGGAAAAGAAGGAGCAGTGCTGTGAGTAGATGTGCAGTCAGCAATGGAGGGAGTTGGAGAAAGAGTTTTTTGTTTTCCTCTTAAATGCCTGATCCTCTCTGTGCTGGGACAAGACAGGGAGAAAGAGTGCAGCTACTGGCTGCCTGCCCAATCCTTTAATTCAGAGAGGGAGAGAGGTGCTCTGTGGGGAGGAAGGAGAAACACGAGGATGGAGTCAGAACAGGAGAAATGAGAGGAGGCAGGATGAGGGAAGGATACTGGGGGAGTGGAGGAGGAACTGGCCCCTGGCTGCAGTAAGTTGTTATGAGTGACTCTAAATAGCACAGGGGAGTGTTCATGTGGGAAGCTAGTGCAGACCAGATCTCAACTCACACCATGATTCGCTTCATAAAATCATGCCCTGTAGAGCACAGGCTGAAATTAAAGACCACCTTCCTCCTCTCTTCAGATTTATCCCTCTGTTTTTTTACATGGAAGCAGCTTCTCAGGTTGAGGTTGTACAATATGTGAACAGATATAAATGGTTCTTCAGCACCAAACATGATTTTTAGGCTACATACCAGCTAGAGAGAGAACGATTCAAGGCACAAAGGTCAGTAGTGTTCATTTCTTTATATGGGGAGACTAAAATTAGAACTGTTGATGGATATTGTAAGTTCCCTTCAGAGTCTAACCAAACCACAAGCTATGTGATCCTTTACTCAGTTTCTGCTGTTCAGAACCACATCCATTTGTCTATCTGCACAGATAGCAGCGATAGTATTTTACTGTTTCAGCTGACCACAGCAGGGAAAGCAATCTGGTTCCTTTCAGAACTACCTCAGCAATGACAACGTTGCTGAAGGTTTAGTCACCTGCTTGTGCTTGTCGAGGGCTGGTACAGTAAGGTAGACAAACTGGAAAACCTAGTATTGCACAGCTGAGGGCTGTAGTTCTGGCAACGAGGCAAATCGATACTTCCTCCGCCTCCCGTTTCTCCGTAGCCAATGTAGACAACACTATTTGTCCTTTCAAGGAATTCCCCTCGTTTGTCAGAGTTTTGAGATCACTCCCAGGAAGACTATCCCAACTCTCACTGTTGCTGTCTCCAGCCTCATACCAGAACTGCTACTGACCACAGACACTGCAGAAACCAGAAGGAAATGAGTTGCCTCCGTGCTTGCTTCAGAGACAGAGGTCCTCGTGCGGAGACAGAAGCTATGAAAAGGCAAAGCTCTGGTCAGAAGCAGGAGATTATTGAATTACAAGAAGATAATGTGGAGGAAAGTGAGGCTGATCATGACAAGCCTCTAAATGCTCAAAGAAGAAAGGTAGGAATTTCATTTGCTCTTTTGATGCTTGCTGTTTGGGGAAAATACCACACAGCAAGAGAAATGACACTTTGCAGGAACATCTTCTAAGAGAGATTTAATTTGTCATTTGAGGGAGAGGGAAGGGTTATTCACTCAAAAGCAAAGTATGAAAACCCACTATATATATTTCTTTTCTTCTTCTCAATGGAGTATTCTAAAATTAGAGTGGGATTTTAAGCTTTTCAATTTTTTTTGGTGCTTGGCTGTTTGTGTACTTTAACTTAGGAAATGAAGTTTTAATTGGTACTCTGAGTTTTACTTTCTCTTTTCATGTGCTGTCAATGGGATTTGGCTCAAAATCAGAGGGGATAAAAGTTGAAACCCGTATGATAAACAGGCATTCTATCACAACAAGTTAATTATAAAATAATGTTGCCAAAACAAGAATAGGATGTCCTGCAACAGACCATACTGGATTCTCTCTCTTTTTATCTTTGAGTAGCTTGCAGTTGCTAACAATTATGGATTTGTATGAATAGAGTGCCCCAAAGCCTCAGTTAAGACCAGCGTGTGATTCCTGAGAGAGGTAGCTCCCAGCATTTAGCTTAAAGCTGTGGAACACACTGGTGCTGGCAGAGAAGCAACACATACTCACAGGTGACTGTCGTACGATGGTTTTCATTACTTACTCAAAAGAAGAGGGAATATCTGTGGCAGAGCTAAGAAGTTTCCCATTTTTCTGTAGGGTTGGCTGAACCCTCCTGAGAGGTCATCTGTGTTAGTCACGCCACCCCTCCCTTCCCGCTCCTGGCCCAGAAACAGCGACTGCTTCCCTGTGTGAGCCCCACTGATGATCTCCATGGGCTGATCCGTTCCAGCAGCTAGGCAAAAAGCCCATTTACTCTACTATAGGAGGGGCCAGTTACTTTTCCTCCAGTCTGGTAAGCTGAAACAGCTTGCTGCAGGGTCAGGCAAATTCTAGGGAGGTGTAAAGAGGAACAGGAGAGGGTGGCGGAGAGGCAGGGGTGGGTCAGATCCGCTCAGCTGTCTTAAGAGACTTTACCCTTAACTTTCTGTTTAACCTTCCCCTTCCCAAAACTGAGTTTTCATTTAGGCTTTGTTTCTGCTGATTCTGGCAGTTGGCTTCCTGTTCTGTAGGCACCGCTGGAAATCTATTGCGCTCCGCTTCCTGCTCTGGCGGCAGGTTGGTCAGAAGAGCTGCCCTTCCCACTGGGGAGAGATTTTTCTCTGCTGCTGTTCCCTCCCGCCAGTCTTGCAATGTATATGGTCAATGTCCAGAGGGTGTTGGCCCCACTGGTAGGGGATAGTTGGGGAGCTGAATATCCGCTTGAGAATAAGCCAGTTTGCTACGCGTGATTAAGAATTACACTTTTGTGACGGTCTAAATAAGTGGCTCAACTGAAACCTGGGCTTGGTAACTGTCTGTCTCAACTGATATTACGACGTCTGATTTCATAGTTGTACTCTGGGTAGTAGGTACTGGCTTTTTTTCTTTTTTCAGATACAAAACGATATGATAGCATCAAGTATTAAATTGAATCTCCATTCTTCTTATATATTTTAAAAATCAAATAAAAAATATGTATGTAAACATGATCACGCCAGAAGGCATGCTGTAAGTGAAGCCATATTCATCCTTTGTCCCCGTTCTCCACCAAAGCGAAGTTCTGCATGCAGGGGTGTCTGCAGAGAGCTCTTTCCCTTTCTCTGCCCCCACTCCTGGAGAAATGACTCCTGTAAGATCTTTCTGTGGGTATCTGTTTTCTCTCCCTATTCATCTGCCACCTCCAAAGAAGCTTTGAGCCAATTGATGAATGTCAGTCAAATTCAGTGAAAGGCTTTCTATCACTTTGGGTTCTTAGAAAGTTCAAAAAGTCAAGGAAGGTAACCTGGGTTAGTGCCTCCAGCTAGCAGCTGGTTCCTGCCAAACTGCACGTGTGTGGCCCAGACAACCTACACCATGTGCTTTTCCTTGCCTGGTACTAATGTCAAAAAGGACGTGGAGTTTACCACTGAGTTTATGGTGGATGATGAGGGGGAGGAATTAAAAAGGCACCATGGCCTACTTATGAATTCATGCCTTTCCTCCAGTCTTCTGGCTGAGGAACAAAGCAGTTGGAGTTTTTTTATTTGTTTTACTGAGGCACCTAAGCTTCTTAAAAAAAAAAATATTAGTACTGCTAGGGTAATTCATTAAAAGACTAATTTCTATTGCGGTCTTAAATCTTATAAAAATTAAAGGAAAGGCAGATATTGTCTTTTCTTTGCTATATGAAAGTACGTGCATGCACAATTAGTTTGAAGAGAGTTTCCTTGTGATCTCGTAGAACACGTGAGATTTATAATAAGCTTTCTGTTAAATATACTCAATAGTCTTCAAGTTTCCAATCTTCTGGAAAAAAAAAAACTGACTGTAAAAGTCTCAAATTTTGTACAGTGTTCTTTAATGCATTAATGTTTCATGAAAAGAAGTCTTAGGTGCTCGCATCTAGAAGCTATGCAGACTGATATCACCAACATCACAGAGGTGAATGATTCTGGAAATCCCTGTACAGACATCTTTTTGGGTGACAAACATTGAAAAGACAACTTGCAGAATATACAAATGAAATCGATGTAGTTCAAAAAAAAAATTCAGAAGCCATGAAGGCACCTTTGTAGCACCTCAGCTTAATGGGCAATTCAGGAGTTGGGAATTCTTCGCAAAAGGGGAATGGTACGTCTCTCTTTCAAGTAATAGCCTGCCTGTGAATGTCCTTTGCCTTCTGCAGATCTACATTCCCGCCTGCAGCAGTACTTAAGGGTGGGAACACCTGGAGTATGGCATGGCTTAACGATGTTTTGTTTCTAAATGTTACAGTAGAGACCTGCTTAAATATTTGTTCCCACCTTATTTCATTAATCAATATGCCCCTTCCTTTCATAACTAGGAGAGAGGTCACTGGAAGTCATGTGGGAATGTAGTCTTCTGGAAATGTAGACTGTGGATGGCTATAACTACAATTTTTCTAGTATTCTTCCTGGTCATTCTCATCAGCCTTATTCTTTATTCCAGTAAGTATCTCACTCTTGATTCTTCCTCTAATAAAAACATACGGTATATAATATAGCACAAACTGAACAGTAGCATCCTTTAAACTCCCCCTGTGAACAGCTGAAGGGACTGGGATGTTGACTGCAGATTGGTGGTGTGTCGAGTAGTGGATGTGAACACTTTTATTTTAGCAGGCAGTAAGCAACCTGTATCCCAATCAGATGGGAATTCCAGGCTGTAGCTAAGTGAGAAAATGTTACTAGAACAATCAGGGGCGAGGATGGAAATGATGCTTGCAACATTGCAACAAGTGCAATTGATCACTTACATCCTCTCCCGTGGTGTCAGCGCCTTTCAGTCTTCCAAAGCAGCTGACATTTGCTAATGGGGTGGGTGATTCACCTCAATGTGCTGTCACTTTTCTTCAGGTGACTTGCACTTTCTTTCTGTTATTCCCAGACAATCATTACCTAGGAAATTTGTGAGAAAGCTACCCTGAAGAAAGCTGAGAAGGTTTTTTTCCACACTTGTGCTAACTGGAACTTTTTCCTCCCCGTTCTATCTCTTTTTGAATTTTAGATGTTTACACAGATGAGGATGACTATTGGGATCCTGATGCACTACTACATAGTGGAAATTATCGCAATTTTTCGGGCACTTTGCAGTTAATGTGTGGTCTCCCACACCTTTTCTTTGAAGACATTACTAAGAGGGTATGTGTTGACATGATTCTTAGCTAAGCTGATTCTTCCTATAACATAGATTCAATGTTTTCCCTTTTAAGAAGTTTCTGTTTCTCTGGGTAGCAACTCAGTCATTTGGAACTCCAAAAAATTCTGAGTTGTACTTTTTCTAGTATAATTTTAAGTCCTGATCTAGAAAAGGAAATTGTCTGCTTTTAACCACATAAGCTGTTTATGTTGATTTTAAAAACAAAAACAGAATAAAAGAAAAAATACTTTTTTTTTTCCCTAAATTTGAGTATTTGTTGGGACATAGTCTTCACTTTGTTCATAGAATCACTAAATAATGTAGATTAGAAGGGGCCTGTGAAGGTCATCTAAGCTCAATGCCAGCTAAAAATCCTGTGTGTTGCATTCTCCTGTAAGCACACGATAACAGCCTGGGTTTATAGCATGTTGAGCCATCACAGCTCTGAGTTACGGCTGAAATAAGCTCAGCAGGCACGGCAGTGCTGATTTAGACTTCTTGTGAGCTAAGGAAGTCTCTTGTGAGTCTCTCTTGTGAGCTAAAGGGAGTCTCAATAGAGACACCCTTTCCTCTATCAAGTAAGAGTAGAAGGGCTTTTTGGTACTAATAAAAACCTACACCAAACAACATAAATCGCCCATGGAAGCACGAGCACACACTTTTAGTTCACCCTGAATGCCACCATTGTGTTAGTATTCACTCAAATACACATATTAACTTGTCTGTCAAGATTAAAGGGATTGTGTACCTTTTCCAGGGCAGATATTTGCTGACATTTGACCTTCAGCACCTGTGTTTATGCCCCTTAAAACGCCTTGTAAGAATGATTCGCTATACCTCTTTTATGGGGAAAAGAGTGAGTGAATGGAAGATTTATTTTTTTTCTCTCCAAGTTAACAGATGTCTACAGTTCATCTCCAGCTCTAGGACGCTACTTTAGGTCAGCTCAGGTGGTTTATTCCAGGTAAGCAATTTCTGTCATCAATTATCTGAAATTTGCAAGCTTTTGATGAGACATACATATGCCTATGCAAATATGCACAACAGTTTCATTTGTGAAATATAGGATATTTGAGGGAAAGTTACCAAAATGAGCAGCAAAAACTGGTTGAAGGATTCTCTGATGTAAATGGAAAATGCTGCTAATAATACATAGCGGTAGTAATGTTTTGTTGCTGTTAAATATCATCTCTGTTGTCTTTGGTTCCAAGTGAAGCCCTTAATAAACGTATTAAAGGACATTTATTAAAAGGAAAATGAGCTTCTGGAACCACTTGAGATTGTCACAGCTTAAATAGCTTAAAATAAGTAAAACAGAGTTCATGGGGAAGGGAGAACTATTTTGTTCCCAAAAGAGCTAAAGCAATAGGGACATTCAAGTCATGAAAGCCAAAATAGTAACACTGCATTGCTGGCTTGTTTGGATCACCTTTTCCCCCTGCTTTATTTTGGACTACAGAAGTAATCTCAAAGCAGCAGCATGTTGGAGAGACTGGTGGAGCAGGAGGCAGAGGCAGAGCAGAGGATAGATTAGCCTGGTGGGAGATGCTTACACGTGAAGGAGAAACTCAGCCACCGAAGGCTGGTGGAGCCAGAGGGGTATCAGTGGTGGGAAGAAGGGGAAAAACATCCAGGCTGGCCTTGCAGAGGCAGCAGCAAGCTTCAGGCTGGAACACAAGGAGGATCTTACTCTTGGCAGAAACTGGCACTGGAGGAAGGCTAAGGAGTTCACTGTGTTTGAAACTGTAAAGCTTTAATCTATGGATATACCACAGGCTTACACCAGGAGGGTAGCTCAGCAGCAGAGGGAAAAGTGGGGCTAGAAGGATCAGCTGCAGCATGGTCCTGCCATGGAGATATAGCAGAGAGGCAAAGGAGGCAGTCAGAGAGCTTGCCAAGGACTTCTGAAAAAGCACTGTTACAAAAAGGATTAGAAAGACACAAGAAAATCATGGGAAGTAGATTTTTCAAAAGCCCGAGGCCCTTGAGACAGCAAGGACAGAGTAAGACCTGCCTTGGGCTGGGGCGAGGGGCAGTCCTGAGGGCACGCTGGGGAATGTGACCCCCTTCACTGCCAGCCTCAGGCATGCTGGCTCAGTTCAACGAGTGAGCCTTATGGGTAAAAATTTTAATTTAGATACCAAATACAAAGATGTAGTTCTGCATGCGTATTGACTGACTGTTCTGTCTCGCTCTCTTTCTCTTTTTGTCTTCCCCCATTCAATCTCTTTTTTGATGTCTTAAGTCTTGGATGTACAAAATGTAACTGTCAAGTTGGAGAGGGGATTTGGTAGACCACAAACAATGAAACCTCCAGAGATGGACTCCAGTTCAATAATTTACATAATTCACACCAGGGCTGGCGTAGGAGCACAGCTAGGTTACACCAGGTACTGCTAGCAGGAGAGTAAATCTTTCTGCAAGTTCTCAGCTAACCTATGCACGAGATAAGAGCAGAAGTGTTGCAATATCATTATGTACTTATTAGGTATAAGTGCTGAAAACCTCACCCCTTTAGGACACGTGTCCACTTGCTTTTTGTGCATTTGAAAATACGTCTCAGGTTGGCTTCAGGTATGTGCCCAGTTTCTGTTAATGTCAAGAGCTATTCTGAGAAGGGAGGAAGGAGGAAACTGGGATCTTTGATGACAGTTTTCTTTTATAATACTTTTCTTCAGAACAAGTTTTGAAAAAAAAAAATCCACTCCAACATTGGCATGAAAAAGTATTCTCAGAAAAGCAAAGATCCAGTGGTGACTTGAAAGCATTCATACTTAACTTTGTTTGTTTTTCAGTAACGAAAGCTCCACTGTATTTTATCAGCTAGAGTTTTCTGTACCGCCACCAACAGAGGGGTTTATGGAAAACACAATGAACCCAGATTTTATAATGAACGTATTACGTCAAAATATTTATGATGAAGATGATGCTTTTAATCCTGGAACATCTGAATGTAACAGGTTAAAGCTTGACCCAACTTCTGTTACATTAACATGTAAGTGCCGTACCTTAGAGGGACTGTTTCTTTGCGAAAAGCTAAAGTATTTACTTGAAAGAAGGGAAATCTTTCTGGAAAGATGTTGAAATTTGTTAGGAAATATATTTTGCACAACAGTATTAAGAAAATAGTAAAACAGTCAGTTGTCAAAAAAGTCTTGCTAAACTTAGTTTATAGCCTAGGATTCACTATTTGATCCTTTGATTAGAAAAGGAGTAGTGATGAGATTGGTTAGCTGCTAATGGCAACCAAGGTTTTGAGATCTCCTCTTGCATTTCATGCATACAAAGAAAATCTCCTCATATGTGTGGGTACCATAATGGGGAGCTGGATAATCGAAGTTGTTTCTCCTCATTATATATTTATATTTAAACGCTTATAAGCCAAATTTCAACTCACATGAAACAGGTTAAGTAGTTTGGGACTTAACTTCTTATTTATTTTTATTTCCACAGTCATGGATTAAAAAGTCTCCTGATTTTTGTATTTTCAGAATTTTTGGGGGACAAATAATTATACAGAGAGATATCTTTTAAAGAAACTAAATGTTCATTCTTCCAGGTTTTCTAGGTAGTGATTCCAATGACTACCAGTGACTAGGGTGATTCTAATGCATTTAGATTTGTCCTGATTGAAATGTCTGTGTAAAAGTTCTATGAACTTTTATATTTTACTGAAAACAATGCATGGAGCTGCTTTCCTCCACCTCCAACTTACTGAGCCATACCTACATGCTTTCAGAATAATCCTGGGCTAACACATCACCATACAGTGAATATAAGTAATATTAGTGCTTAACTCATTGATTTTTCTTGGAACTCCTACCAAGGCACCAGAGAGCAAAAAGTCATGAGTTCTAATTCTCAATATCATTTTGCTCCTTATATATTTACAAGATTCATAGAAACTCATAGAAAACACAATGCAAAAGGAATAGGAAAGAATATACTGAAATATCTGACTAAAGTTTCATTTTAATGTTAATAATGTCCTGTTTTAACTTTCAGAGTAATGGTGGAAAGACTCCTCATCTTCACTGCCTAGAAGAGATGGACTTCTCCTATCTATTAGTAATCCCTGAGTAGGGAGCTATTCATTCAGTAGAAACACTTCTAAAAATGTCGCACATCTACAGATGTAAATACTGTCTATGATGTAATGTTGTAAATGGAAAATGCGGTATATTTATAACAGTGTTGTATTCCTAGAACATCACTACCTCCTTCTCTATTATTGTCTTGATAGATCAATAACCCATTTCGCTTGTGAAAATTATATATCTTGCCTTACACATGCTCTGTTGACTTTGAAATCTCTGCGTTTTCATGCCTTAAGATTAAATCTGGATTCTCTGCATGAGCTTTAAAAGCAGTCTTGCACATGGCTCCTTTATTCTGCTCTTGACTTAGGCAAAATTATCTGCACAGCTTCAATTTTAATGCTCACTTCCACCCATGCTCAAGTCTTACTTTCCCCCTGACAACTTCATGTGCCATGTTTCCCTGTTGTGCTTTCCTCTCAAAGGAGCCAGAAAAAATAAATATCCTTTCTGTTTTATTTAATTACATGTAAGACCTTTGCACTAACATCTTAAGTGAGCTTGAGCTCTCATAATTCCTTTGTTCATCCTACAGTCTTCCTGGATGAGGTGGTATCTGCTCTATTTTTCTCTTCTGTATGTGAAATAGAAATGAAGAAGGAAGAAACACTGGGAAGAAGTATTTCGTGTTCACTAATGCATCTGAATGTAACGAATCTTGAAAGGGTCAAATCAGCTGTGTGCTTTAGTCTTTAGCTACTGGGACTTGTAAAAAGACAGTTATTTGACCCATGTTTTTAAATTTAAAGAGAAACTAGTCTATACCCTAATTATACTTCCTGCCCCTGCAGTGGGGATAAAAATGAACAGATGCAAAGTATTTGCCTTAGTAAGGCAGCAAATAGTTGTTCTGGTTGACAAGAGGTCAGATGAGATGGACCAGTGCCAAGAGGAAGGCGCTGAAGCAGACCATGTAGGCCAGTGTGGCATGAGAGTTATAGCCAGTAATTGACTATAACGTGGAAATTAAAAATTAAGCATTAACTTTAGGTGGAATGCGATGGATTCACTACCATGTTAGTGAAATATAGCTTCCTGTCATTTGTTTATAGCCAGTATAAATGTTATTACTGTTGGATAGACAAATTTATTTTAAGAAACCTTTTGTATTGTTAGAAATATAGGAAATTGATTTTCTTTTTTTAACATTACTAGTTTATTTAAGAAGTAATCAGACAATTTTACTGTGCATTAAACTATTTATTTTTACCCTTAAAATGATTGTTTTCATTCTTCAGCAGTTTCAGTCTTTCAGCTGTTTGACTTGGAAAATAACCATTGGAATCCTAAATGCTGGGAGCTGTATGAAGTGTCTGTCTGACGCAACTGTACACTCAAACCCATATTTGTTGTCACTTGAGTTTTAACTGAGCTTGGGAAACAGCCTAGACCAAATTAGTACTTCACACAGCTCTCATATTTGTGGCTATTTCTGACTCCATCTTGATTTGTAAGATGTAGGGATGGCTGTAAGAACCATAATTTCTCTTGATGCAATATTCCATGCAGCATACAACTAGGAGAGATACTCCTTCTGATTCTTACATTGGAGAAGGATAAAATTCATGGTTTGTATGGCTTGTCACAAAAGCAGCAGGCTATGAAAACACCAGCAGCAAGGAAACGGTTTGCCTTTGACGTGCTGCTTGATCTTGTTACTCTTACTAAGACAATTGAATCTGCCCTTGAATAATTCTTAGTCTTGAATCTAAGAGCCGAAAAATAATATAATGATTACACTTCTTTATGGTGATTAACTCCATGTGAACTAAGAGTTGACAGAAAAAAAGAAGGTGCCAAGCATTCTGTTTCTTCCAGCCATCCTCCTTTGCCTCAGTACCTTTATCCCAGCAACTCACAAGAAAGAATAAGGTGGAGTTGTAGCAAGGTGTGATATTCAACAGGAAATGTCCTACTTTACAGTCTACATCTAGTCATGCTTTGAACTCTAACTGAAGGAAAAGTCAGAAAAACCCACAAAAAGTTGTATCTGCTTTTATCTCTTTGAGGTAAATTACTCATGTAAAAAAAAAAAAAAATCCAGATGAATTAGTAATGACCTCATCCATTAGGGACAATTTAGTGTGAAAACACATTATGTCATTATGGTAGATATTTTGTGAATGCTTAATGTTAATTTTAATAGAAGGAGTGTGGATAATACACAGATGACTGAGGCAACTGAGCCACAGTTAAAAAGGAAGTGAAAAGATGGTTCTGGTAATTCAGCTTGTGGACTGCACAACCAGCCCTTTAAAATCCCATAGCAGGCAATCGTCTGTGTAGACACAGCAACTAGTACAAATCTGGGGCAGATTCAGCTGCCTGTCACAGCAGCAGTACCTGGACAGGGCTGCCTGCACTGTCCTGGCAGTCTGTCTGTCCACTGCTGCATGCAATCCTTCACCCATGGGACCACCCCCAGTATCCAAAGTGCCAGTGGGATGCATGAAGGCACCATGCTGTAAAGCCAGGGCTGTAGCCAGTGATCACATACAAAGGAAGATTTAAAATCAGGGAAAGGTGTTCAACGTTTTCTTTCAAGCTGTTTTAATACAAAAATGGAGGGAGAAAAAAAAACATGCTTAAGCAGGAACGCAGGCACATAATCACTTTATGCGCTCTGGTGAACAGCTGAATAGGTTTCATTCCTATGAACATGTCTGCCAACGCTGCTTGCAGAGGGGTGATGGGCTCTGGTGCTATATTCTGGCATTGCAGAGAGCCAAATTCTGAGGCTCCAGTAGGAGTGAGCTGGAAGAGCTGTGTCACTAAGGCAACACCTGGGAATCTTCTACGGAGAGATGTGCAGTTACTGCCTGCACAGCGTCGGGGTCTTCATAGGTTTCATGGTCTTCTAAGTGGCAGTGGTTTGAAGTGGCTGAAATTTTTGCTTTGCATGCAGCTTGTTGCTTTTTTAAATTGAATTCCGAATTTGATAAGACTTCACTCTAAGACAAGTACTACTGCATTGAAAGGGGGTAGGGGGGCAATTTGAGAAATGAGTTATTTATCCAAATTGTACATTGTATCATGGTATTTATACTGGTGCATATTTAGCAGGCCAGAGGAACAAAAGATATTATTATTGTATTTTTGGGGGGTTCAACTAGTAGTCCTATAAGACTCCTTTTTTAAAAAAAAAGTACTGTAAAAGTCCAGAAATATGTGCAGCCTCTGTTGCTTCTAGTAATGAAGCACCTAATTTTCTGTAGAGAAACATTATCTTACAATGGCAGTTGCTACTGATTCCTCTTGCTTTAACTGTCAAGTCCTGTACCCTGTCCATGTCTCTTTCTCTGATCATCTTTTCATGGACAGATTTGTCTCATTGGAAACGACTGGCAGATGAGTCCTAATGAATACACCTGGTAATGAGAGAGATGTTTATTTGAAGACCTGACAGCAGAAGTAGGATGGTTAGGAAGGCTGCATACTGCTGGCTTAAATCTTCAAGTAAAAGACTGACTTGGGAGCAGAAAGTGTCCCCTTCTAAGTGAAGAGGACATTATCGTATTCACTGTGCTCTTCAATACTGACGATATTTTCCCTCCTCTTGGGCACCTTGACAATTGCATATTCTGCCTGATCGTTGGTGTTAGTCACAGAGGCTTCATGTTTTACTTCATGGCTGACAGTAGAGTACCACAGTTCGCTGTAATGCATAGAATCTTTCTCGTCAAAATGTTCCTGAGAGTGAGGAGAAGAGAGAGAAGCTTCACCATTACATCCTGAAGGAGTCTGCAATGTGAGCAGATCTGGTCTAGACTCTGTGCTCGCTCGTGCAGTGGTGTTGACCAAAGTACATAGTACCAAGAATGGTTTCTGGACCCGCTGTACAGGCTGTGGCTGGAAACCACAAGCACCCAACAAAATGTGCACGCCTGGTGCAGATGGAGAGTGAAGGTCCAACACTTGTTCTGAGGTTGGCACTGCTTAGTGGTGGGTTACATGATAAAAAGCTCACCACCGAACACACGAGGGAGCACGGCGGCACAGTGACAGGGAGGGAGCCCAACCATCCCCTGGCCCGGCTCCCCCCAGGGCTGTCCTTGGAGAGCTATAATCCCGGTGAGCCCAGGGTGACACCCACCTAACGAGTGAAAGGGAGCAGGCGGGGATGGAGGGGAGTTACTAAAGGTATGGGACATATTATTGATGCATGTGAGGGGAGGGCATTTGGGGATTGCACAAGACTTAATATGGGATGTTTATGGGAGGAACTGAAGGGGGAGGAGGGATCAGGGTGATTTGCAGAGTCAGAAGCATAGGGAAATAAGGGGATAAAGGGAGGGCCAAGGGTGTCACAGCCAGCTGTCAGAGAGACCGTAGGGTGTGGGGGTTGACTAAGACCCCAGGTGTGTCTGTGTATGTGTCTGTGCAGAAGACACACTGTCCTGGAAGGGGCACTGGCCCCATGGGAGATGCAGCGATGGCTCACCCCCTCCCCGGCAGCCCTCGCCTAATGTTCTCCTTGAAAATGGAGGGAAGAGAAGGAAGAGCCACCAACTAAGGAGGAGGTAAGATTGTGTGCGTAATGCCTTCCCAACTCTGTTTAGACTTGTCCCTCCTTTTGCCTCTTGAAGGTGTTTGCTAACAGGTTGTGGGTGGCTGTGCATCTAAATAGCTATCAGGGTGACTCAATAAATCTAAAGGGATGATGTGAACTGATTAAGTACTCGGAGATAGAAGTTAAAAATTTGTTTGCCCTGATGCTCGTGATCTGAACCCACTGGGTAATAAAGCCAGTAAGTATGGGCTTTAGAGTGGTATCTTCTATTGTCTGCAGTAGTAGCTGTATTTTAAGTGGATGTTGCTGACTTCACGCTAACATTTGTAGCTACTTTTCACATTCATTTAGTGGAATAGAGATCTCTGCTCCGTGGGTTAATAAACCCAAAGGGTTCACTTCTATTTTTCAAACTTAGAAGGAAGAAACAGTCATTAGAACATAATTCCTCCAGAACCTGTCTTGGATTTTCCCAGCTTAGATAAATCATTTTGTCTATTTGGATTCTGCTTGACGTGACAGATCTCCTGACCTCGAGGGCACTTCACTGAAAATAATTTCTGAGTTTTGAGATGAGGCTTTGTAAAATTTTGAGATTTAGAAATTCCAGAAGTTTTAAGGAGTAGAGCAATAAGAGTGGACTTGCTTAAGGAATTCCCTACCCATCTGCAGAGGCAGAACTCTCTCCTCCCCTAGTCACTATTGAAAAGAACTGTGAAGGCAGCAGCATTTTGTCCTAATGTGCCTGCGAAATAAGAACAGGTAGGCTGTTTATTTTTGTGAGTGACTGCCTCCAAATCAACTAAGTGTAGTCTGGATTGCCTCTTGCCCCTTCCAACATATCTACCCAAGCCTTATTCACAGCCATGTTTTTCAGAACTCTTCTAGTCTACAGGTTTTGAAAGGCTGTTATCATCAACCTTTTCTTATGAGCACAGAGGTGGTGTGATTTGTCCCACCTTCTGATGGTGCAGAAAGAGCGAGCATGAAGACTCTTCAGCTTTTGTTTGAGTCCTTCATTATTCACAGGCCAAGTTTGATACTGAGAAGGAATAGCTCTCTTATTTGCACCAACAACCCACCTAGGACTGTTTTCAAACCACGCTCTTGGGGTTTTTACTTGAGACACCAAAAACTCTCAAAACTAGACAGCCACTTGGCAGGTCCCCATTACAGTTCCACCCCCTCCTCTTCCCCTGCAGTCCAGCCCACGCTCACATGGACGCACGATGAGCTCATTTAATCACACCCTTTTCTGTCATCTTGCCTACTCTCGTCAAAATTTTCTGCTAAACACCCACATATCTGCCGGGCACCAACTTTTGTTTTACTGATGTCATCTTTACAAAAACACAAAACCAAATGGGTTGGTCTGCTAAATGGCAGCGCTTTGTTCTGTGGTAGACTGGGCTTCTATTGTTTGTAATTGGTGGCTCAAGAGGGATCTTTACTCACCCTCTGCTAAAATGAGTTATTTTCAAAGCAGAGGTTGCAAACCACAGGTACTCAGCTGCTGCCTCTTGGAGCCCAGCGCATTAACACAGACAAACAAGTACACAAGGCTGTGAAGTGCATCAGTTGAGAAGTGGCTGCTTCCCCATCCTTGTCTCCAGAACAAGGATTTTAGGCAGAGGAGCAGGGCACACGCCAAGTTACAGAGTTACCTCTTCAATTACCCCAGGGTGCATTGACAGAACTCCTGAATCTAACCCCAAAGAAGGGAATTAAGATGGACTGGGTAATGTGTTTATCACGCCAGTCTTTCCGGCGTGTCCTCTCCTGCAGTGCAACCATTTGATCCATTCTGGTTTACAAGAAACTAGATGTTCAACCTGACAAGGCAAGGTTTGAGGTGTTTGGGTTTTTTTTTTTCCCTTTTCTTCCTTCTAGAGTCAGTGGGTGATTGGAAAGGGAAATCTTATTCTGTTCCAACAGAGACTTAGCCATTTGTTGAGACATCGACTATTTTTTTACCGTGGAAAGATCAACCAAAACTTCTAAGCCTCCAAGTATTAAATGTCCCTTTCTTTTTTTCAACTGAAGACTTCTTATTACTAAAGCTGGTTGGCAGTAGTCCAGTTAAAGTGCTTTTTATAAGACGTCATGCCGAAACTGAAACTTTTTGGGGAAACACATCAGTTTTGATGAAACTGTGGGCAAGAGAGGTTACGCTGGCTACCAGAAACCTGAGGGAAGAAGAGAAGGAGGAGGAAGAGGTGGAAGTACCCCCGCAGCCATAAATTGCCCAGTGCCCAGGCACACTCATCTAGGACATGATCACAAGGTTCAAGCTTGTGAATTGTTTGTTTCGAGGCAGTGTTACACTCAGGCTCTGGAATTACGAGTGTGTGCTGCAATCTGTTTGGCCACCGGCTGCCCGAGAGTGGGGCTGCGTGTCATTGTTACAGTTTATGTACGTACATTTTTTTCATACATAGGCTTAAACTAACTTTTTCTGCATCCCAAGCAAATACCCCAAATACGAACTTTTGTCTCTCTTGTGGGCATGTGATGGACACCTTGTCTTTCTGACACATGGGTGTTTTGGACTCAATTGCTCTGGAAAGCAGCAAAAACATTCAGTTTTAGTCATTACCTTGACGATACTTGGTGGACGGCTGTAGGTCTGTGCTGGGGAAAGAGAAAGAAAACACAAGTGATTGTCATCCTTTGGTACTACATCAGGACACAAGGACTTTCTGCAGCACGGGGTTTACTCAGACTTAGCTACAGAACGTGTAAAAGCAAGAGCTAGTGTGACATTAACTGGGGAAAGGGTTGAATCTCTGAGAATTAAATAAATCTGATATTTTTTCAAGATTTGTCTTTTCTCTAGTTTAACAGGCACTTACATCATGCAGCACTGCTCCCCAACCTTCACAAAACCTAGATGTGCAACCTTGTTGACCTTTTTTTGTGTTTGGTTTGGGTTTTTTTTTTTGTTTTTGTTTTAACTTGACTGAAATCAGTTTTACATGCCTCTCTTAGAAATGACTGTTCCTGCTTGCTTGCTCTCTGACTGTATTTCAGCTTTCTGGCCCATGCAGCCTGGATTCTGCCGGGCATCTCTGACTGGGCGCTGGGGCACAGAGGCACTACTTGGTGTGCCACACGCCCAACTGCCCACTAGGTGTTTGTAAGCATGGGTTCAGTGGGCTTGGGTTTTTCTGGAAATTCGTCTGCCTGTCTCATAAGCATCTAAATAACAGGCAGTTGTTTGCATCATCCTTTCTCTCAGCTTTATTTTTATCTGCCTAGTTGGTTTTTGTTATGAGGTTGGCTGAACTATCAGTTGCTTCTGCAAAATTTCAGAGCTGAGATTTCACTTTTGCACAAGATAATGGGGCTTTTAAGCGTACTCGTTTTGCAATATGACCGAAGGAAAGACGTCAGTCTCTCACTATTGCATTAAAGCTGCCATCTTAGAGTACCTGCAGTGTTTTAAAACGTTACCGAGCTGCCTTGACACTGCCGTGAAATTGCTGATGTACACGACTAAGAAGAAGCTGTTCCTCTCTGGGCGAATACTGCAACTTGTGAAAGTGGTAGAAGTGTTTATACCATCCCTGCATGAATGGCTTCACCCACTGATGAAAAAAGGTAGCAGTCTGAATCGAAACCGAGCCCTCATGATTCACGTGAACACACATGATCCTGGCTACCATGTGAGTCTTCCCTCTTTGCATGCTAAATATGCAGAAATTATTTTATTCTGAGAATACCTCACACTGATGCATGTTTAGAAAAAGTCCTAAACTGTGCTTGTATACAGGGAAGGGGGGCCAGCATGTGACCAAACACAGGGTGTGCTGTGCTGGCAGCCCCATTCTTCCTGCAGTCCTCCACCTCGTTTGCAGGGGATGAAGCAGGGGCATGGGTGCTTCCCCACTGTTGTTTGGGTTCTAGCAAGCCCAGAGTCCCTGCTGTGACATACAAAGGCTGAGTTCATCATCACAGAGGTCAGCTGTGAGGTGGCAGCTGAGGCATTGTGGTTTAGGAGGCTGGAGGGAATGACTGCCCCTCCTGCTGCCTACTCCAGAAACAAACAATTTCTTTGTAGAACACAAATAGACCCCAAATAACGCAGTGTGGGGAAGTAGCAAGAGGGCAGGTAGTCCCCACTGGGTGCAAGTAGGTTTCCCCTGGATGGGATGTGAAATGCCTCACTGTGGCTGCTGCCCACAGCCATGCCTGTGCCTGCTGGCTGCCCCTGCAGCGATGCTGGGTGCTGGCGAAGGGCAGCCCCATGCTCCCAGCCGTGCCATACCATGCCACCCCCACCTCCGAGGTGCTCGAGGAACATCTTTACTTACTTTCCTTGTGGGAATATCTTTTTCTTCTGATGGGGAAGTGCACTTTCCACCTAGGGTATGGAAATAAGGGTGGATGTTAGGGCTGTCGCTGGTAAGTGCTCTCTCCCTACTGCCAACCCCCAGGTGCCCACGGTTGCATGGGGACCCTCTCTGCCAGCTTTTCGGACAAGTCACTTCATGCAGCTTCTCTGCTCTCTCGGCCTTTCCCCTGTCCTCCTTGGGAGACAGCCACGGACAGGCACTGAGCCCTGCCCTGGGAGCTGCAGGAGCAGGGGCTACTCCAGGGCAGGACAGGTACAAATCATAGATCTGCAGATGGAGGGATGGCAGGGACAAGCTGGCAGCTGACGGCAGGTGTCATGGCATGTAGCTGTTGCTGTAAAATACAGTCTCTCTCCCCTCGGGCATCTTGGCAGTAGCTCAGCAAAGTTTGTGGTTTTGAGGAGCAATCCACTTTTCTGGGCTTGTCTGTATTAAATACCTCCAGACGGGTGAGCGAGCAGTAAATATTGGGAAGAGATAGGAGATAATGAGCCCCATGCTGGACCAAATTATTCACATCAACCTATACACTGCTGTGTCTTGGTGAAAATCAAAAGGAAGAGAAGCATGGTGATTGTGTAACACAAACTGCAAACCCGCAGGTGAGTGCAAGGGTAGCGGACAGGCCAGGTCCTGACACATCTAATCTCCAGCAGTTGCAATAATCTTTAATGTTTCAAGCAGAAGACTATACTTCCAGGTTTAAGTACTGAAATTATTTGGCAAATTTAAGGTCTTTTAAATTACGTCCAGGTTGCTGTTACCAAGCTTTTTAGTAATAAGAGCTAGACTCGCTAGCACGTGCACTATCGCTTATAGTTTAAAATTTTGTGCTTGTAAAGCACCTGTAATATACAAATTTCACAATGTGATAATGATAGTTATATGTCAGGCTTACATATGTAACAAAAACGCACTACGGGACTGTAAAGCTGCCAAGTTGCATGAAGTTGGGAAATGCACCCAACTTGCCAGTGGAGGTGCGTTATGAGCCAGTCTCTAATTGCATATTTGCATATTCTTTTTCTTTCCCAGGACTGGAGGTAAATAGATAACATCACCATTCTTTGTTGCCGACAATACTTTCCGCGCTAAACATGCTCTTTGACCTTAGTTATTTCATACACTACCCAAGTTCCGCAATTGGCATGAAATAATTTCTTTCTCCATATGCTCTGATGTTGCAGAAATTTTTGCAAATATTGGTGAACGTCCTGGCTTCCTGTTTAGTGGGAGAATTTAGATCACTTTTATTACAGCTGGGAATAAAGATAAAGCCAATCCTACCTCATTCCAGGTGGCCTACCTGGTTTTCTTTGAATTGTATATAGCGTTTCTGTTGACACCAAGCATAAACTCCTCTGGCTTAGTTGGAGATGCCAGTGTGAACACTTCACAAAATTTGGTCCTAGAAGTCCTATGAGATATGTTTTAAATAAAATATGTATGTATATATTATGTATATTTATAATACACGTGATTCACGTCAGCTATCTTGAGTTTGATATGAGTATTTTTATTTTCTGATCATCTCTTTATTCCTTTTTTCTTGTTTATATTCTGTTGGGTTTTGATTTTTTAGTCTCTCACTTGGAAGGAAAAGCGATTCAGATTGATGGGCTTGGATAGTTCTTTCCCTGGACTATCCGAAGATAAATAGTATGTGTTTCTGTAGTAAGTTAGACCTGTAAACTGCTGCACAAACATTAGATAAATTCTTCCTATTTAGTCAACAATGTGGAATTCTGTGGGAAAATATGTGGTGTGGTCTGAGAAGCGAAAGCATTTCTTGGCATGTGCATGTGTACTACAGACATGCTGGGTCCTTTCAGGCAGATGCCCTGCAGTTAGGGGAGAGCCCAACCTGCATGGAATTGGAGGGTTTTTGGAGGGATTGGCTCTTGTTGGGTGTTTTTGGAGGCAATTACAAGTACAGCTTTATCATTGAAAATGCTGGGAAATAGTTGTGGCCAGCAGCCTCAAAAGAGGAGAAACGTGACTCAACTGTTAGAAGAAACACAAAGAATTAATTTTCCTTGTTTCTGTAGTTTGACTTTGCTGTTTGCAGAGCAGCTGTATGAGCTACTGTACAGGCTCCAGAAGCTGTCACACTCGGGAAGTGGTCAAGCTAAATATGGAAGCACAACTAAAAAGTAAGCTCTCCAAATAGGAGATATGAAATGGTGAAATTGAGGATATATAGAAAGAAAAAAAAAAAAAGGATTAAGAAATTAAATAGAGAGGAATCCAGTGGGTTCTATGGATAAATGGTGAGGTCTGAAATCTTTCAGGTCTCAGTGGCAACATTTTCTCCCAGCAGCTGCCATATTAAGCCACCTGCTATTCAGAGCTGGAGTTCATGCTAGATCTCCTCTGCACATCTGAAACTAAGGCTGCTTTCAGTCTGATTTTACTTCAGACCCACCTGACAAAGTGCCAAGAGAAGAGGCAGTGGATGCCCTTTCTGTCCCCAGAGGAGGACTTCCTGGGCAGAGGTAGCAGGATGTTGCTGGTAAGGTCACACACACATCCACTGTGTAAGGGGCAATACCAGCCTTGTCTGCTTTCAGAAATACGATGGTCCTCTGATCTTCTGTGGGACGTGACAGCACCAGCCTTCAGGAAGGAGGACTTCAGCAAGGAGCCTCTGCAGCTCTTGTCTCCATCTAACTTGCTCTCCCTCAACCAGAGGTTACTGGTCCAGAAATAGCCAGACCTTTGTCCAGAAATAGCTGGACCTCCAGAAATCATAGAATAATAGAATGGTTTGGGTTGGAAGGGACCTTAAAGATCATCTAGTTCCAACCCCCTTGCCATGGGCAGGGACACCTTCCACTAGATCAAGTTGCTCAAAACCTCATCCAACCTGGCCTTGAACACTTCAGACAGTTCATACCTGGCTCCTTAAACCTACCACCTGTGACACAGAACTGCCAAACCCTCAAAAAAAACCCACCATCCAACCAAGCAAAAAAAGTGCCATCCTTGCTCTGTGGATGGCTGCTTGACAAAGCCCAGCCCCCCCATCGCTTTAGTATTTTGTAGTTCCTGCTACCTCTGCAATTGCCCCTGGGTCCTCCTCCCTGGGACCCCATCAGCCACAGCTGGTCCTCACGTACACATGGGCTGATTCACCTCAAGCTGAAGAACTTTGCCTACCAGTCTCACTGGAGTCATAACTTGAGGTTGTTTCCTCCACCTCACTGCCAATTTTCCCAAATCTTGTAGACACTCCCCCATCTGCAGGTACCCATCTACTTTGATTTCATAGAATCAAGCATAGATTTTTTCCAAATCAGGTTAAAGCTACTCAGGAGAGACGCTGACAGCTGGATGGTGTGACTGCATAAGTTTCATTCCTTAGGAATTTGGGTTTACAAAAACATAAGCTGTGAATATACTTGCTAGAGTACAATGGGATGAAGCCCTGAAGGGAAGAGGGGCCCAAGAAAGCTGGTTAATATTCAAGGATCACCTCCTCCAAGCTCAGGAGCAGTGCATCCCAACAAACAGAAAGTCTGGTAGGAATACCAGGAGGCCTGCATGGATGAACAAGGAGCTCCTGGACCAACTCGGACACAAAAAGAAGGCCTATAGAGGGTGGAAGCAAGGACAAGTAGCCTGGGAAGATTGTCCAAGCAACCAGAGATCAGGTTAGGAAAGCTAAAGCCCTGATAGAGTTAAATCTGGCCAGGGACATCAAGGGCTACAAGAAAAACTTCTATAGATATGTCAGTGATAAAAAGAGATCTAGGGATGTCATGGCAATCTGGTGAAGTTCCCAATGACTGGAAAAGGGGAAACATAGCCCCCATTTTTAAAAAGGGAAAAAAAAGACGACCCAGGGAACTACAGGCCAGTCAGTCTCTGTGCCCAGAAAGATCATGGAGCAGATCCTCCTGCCAACTATGCTAAGGCACATAGAAAGTAAGGAGGTGATTGGTGACAGCCAACATGGCTTCGCTAAGGGCAAATCCTGCCTGACTAATTTGGTGGCCTTCTATGGTGAGGTTACAGCATTGATGGATAGGGGGAGAGCAACGGACATCATCTACCTAGACTTATCCAAAGCATTTGATACTGTCCCACACAACATCCTTGTCTCTAAACTGGAAAGACATGGTTTTGATGGATGGACCACTCGGTGGATAAGGAATTGGCTGGATGGTCGCACTCAAAGAGTTGTGGTCAACGGTTCAATGTTCAAGTGGAGGCCAGATGAGTGGTGTTCCTCAGGGGTCAGTACTGGGGTCAGTGCTATTTAACATCTTTGTTGGTGACATGGACAGTGGGATCAAGTGCAACCTCAGCAAGTTTGCAGATGACACCAAGCTGTGTGGTGCTGTGGACATGCTGGAGGGAAGGGATGCCATCCAGAGGGACCTTGACAGGCTGGAGAGGTGGGCCGGTGAGAACCTCATGAAGTTCAACAAGGCCAAGTGCAAGGTCCTGCACATGTGTCGAGGCAATCCCATGCACAAGTACAGGCTGGGCAGAGAATGGATTGAGAGCAGCCCTGAGGAGAAGGATTTAGGAGTGCTGGTGGATGAGAAGCTCAACATGAGCCGGCAATGTGCACTTGCAGCCCAAAAAGCAAATCATATCCTGGGCTGCATCAAAGGAGAGCGGCCAGCAGGTCAAGGGAGGTGATTCTGCCCCTCTGCTCTGTTCTCATGAGACCCCACCTGGAATATTGTGTTCAGCTCTGGAGTCCTCAACACAAGAAGGACATGGAGCTGCTGGAGCGAGTCCAGAGGAGGGCCACGAAGATGATCCAAGGGCTGGAGCATCTCTCCTATGAAGACAGGCTGAGAGAGTTGGGGCTGTTCAGCCTGGAGAAGAGAAGGCTCCGGGGTGATCTTATTGCAGCCTTACAGTACTTAAAGGGGTCCTACAGGAAAGCTGGAGAGGGACTTTTTACAAGGGCGTGTAGTGATAGGACAAGGGGCAATGGATTTAAACTGAAAGAGGGGAGATTCAAGTTAGATATGAGGAAGAAATTTTTCACTTAGATGGTGGTGAGGCACTGGAACAGGTTGCCCAGAGAAGTTGTAGATGCCCCATCCCTGGAAGCGTTCAAGGCCAGGTTGGATGAGGCTTTGGGCAACCTGGTGTAGCAGAGGGTTTCCCTGCCCACGGCAGGGGGTTGGAACTAGATGATCTTTGAGGTCCCTTCCAACTCTAACCATTCTATGATTCTGTGAATGCAGAACAAAATATTTTGGGGAGAATTCTTGGAGATGGGTAGGTGCCTAGTGTCTAATATAAACAGGGGTGCTTTGGGGAACCTAAGCGTGATTGCTATGGATTTGATTCCACAGCAGTACAAAGCACCTTCAGGAAGGCAGGATCAGGTTGATGCTGCTATGAGATATATATAAATTTTTATGTCGTAACCTGAGCTTTTCCTTTAGCCTTATTGTGAGCCTGCCTCGTGCCGTGGAGCAGAGGAGCCCTTCCTAGCCAACTCTCAGTCTCTGCCTCTCACGCTGCCTGGTGAGCAGTCACAGCTGGAGTTGGACCTCTGCAGAGCTGGAGCTGTGCCAGGATGCTGAGTCACTGCACAGGAATGACAGCTTTCTGAAAAAAAACCCCACCAACCAACCTCTTCATTTCTCCATCCCTCTGAACTTATGCAAGATCTGTGGTTTTTCAGAAAGACCCAGCTTTATCAGCAATCAGGCAGCTATGACTGAGAAGAGACGTGCTACAGAAAACTCACAGTGAGCTGGCACTGCTGATCAATGGGAGATGGAGCGAGATGGGTTGCAGTTGCTCTCTGTCCTGCAAGGGCAGCTAGTTGATGCTTTCCCTGTGTTAACTCTCCTGGCACCAGTTTGTTACAGCAGAGTTTTTGAAAGTGAGGAAAGCAGGGTGTGGAGCTGCATGAGCACAGGCTGTGACACAGCACCGTGCCAGTGCACCTTTCACTGCGGTGGACCTTCCTCCCCTCCCCTCTGATGGGGGATGTGGGTTTCACAACCCCATCAACAGCTAGCGGGAAAAATCTGCTTTATGAAAACCTTGCTCGAGGTAGTCCTGATTCCTGCTCCTGAAGAGCAGTTGGGAATGTTTTCAAAAGCAGCAGAAGTCCCTTTGATGAGTGTGACACGGGCACTTAAAGCAGTGGGGATCTGCAAGCTTGGGAGCTAAGAGCCTGGGGCTGAGATCCAATGGATGCGCAAGCTCATCGCTTCTCCTTGCTGCCCCAGGAGACAACCCACCAGCTCCACAGGGATTTTGTTGGCCTCGACTCAAACTGCTTCTGAGAGCAAGGCTTTCTGCTTTGGGGATTTTTGCCCTTTCCCTCAAGGCCAGGTAAAGCTGCCACACCTTAGACCTCTGGCCACAGACTTGCAGGGAGGTGAGGGATGCACTGTCTTTGGAAACAAACAGAACAACATTTAATTTTGGCAACTGAGTGCTCCTTAAGACCAAGTAAGCAGTCAGGATATAGTACTCAGAGGTTGCACGACTTTTTCTTTGATCTACTAAGAAGACAATGGGGAAGACAATGGGAAAGACTGGGGGGTTTCCTCTCTGTTAGCCTTCAAGGAAATCATCTGTCCAACACAGTGGTTTTTTGGTTGTTTCTACCAGGAGAGGTGCTACCGGAGAGCCCTGATGACTGTCCCTTGGAAGTACAAAGGCACAGACAGAGAGCTACGACAGTATTTAGCAGAAGCAAGGCTGTGACATGACTTACCAGCAAAGCAACAGCCAGAGGGGCTGTATGCCTGGGTGGGAGAGCCGTCCAGCACCTGCTTCTCTGAAGAGGTGTTGTCTTTTCCAGGTGTCTTTTCCTATGCCTGTGGCTGCATACCATAACACAGCAAGGCTGGCGGGTGAAAGAGCCACATGCAGCTACAGCATGATGGTGGCATCCTCCAGCCCCAGGGGGATCAGCCCTGCACACCCTGTGCGGCATCTCCAGCTGTGGTGCTGGCTCTCACCTGCTCATGTGCAGGGATCTGCCTCTCACCTTCTCCTCACTTACAATATTTAGGAACATGGGGCTAGGCACTCTCTTTGAGAATCCCAGGTTGCTTTAAGATAGCATGCGAGCTGCTTCTTTCCCAAAGCAAACCTCCTTCTGTTCGCCTTCGTGAAAGAAGTCACTGCTTAAGCCAGCCAGTCTTGTTGGGGGTGGTGGTGTCGTTACTATTGTTCAAAAATTTCCAGCTACATGACTTTATTTCTCTGCTTTGTAAGGTGCTGCTTGAAGAGCCCAAGCTTTCCTGCATGTCCTATTTGGATGGAATAAACTCAGAAATATCTAAGTGCTTTGCTATGTCCAGGTAACAGGGAAATTTCTAATACAATTTACCCCTCTTTCTACAGGTGACATCAAAGAGTGCTGTACTGAACAGTGGTGAATCCAGCTGGAAACCCTTGCTCCGGGAAGCACGGGGATGGCAGCCTGTTGGCTGTAGCAGAGGGGCAGCCTGGCCAGTGCCTGGCAGTGCTCAGGGTCCCTGCACTGAGCATCTCTGGCACAGACGGTGCCAAAGGCAGCCCACCTGTCCTAGGTGACTCCAGCCTGCATCTTCCTCTGTCTTCACACCTCCTTAGGAGACAATCTATTCCTACTCACTGTTGTACACAACAATAGTATACTTACATGGACCACGTACAGCATTTAAATATATTGTGTCATTTAATCTATTTCTATACATTGTATACAAAAACTTGTCCTTATGAGACACGGTGCCAGCAGATAAGACGTGGCAAGGTTAACCTCTTCAGTGTAGTTTTCCTGCCTGGAAACTCACAGCAGATGACACACGCTCTCTGCTTCTTGTGTTCCTCACCTGTAACACTCTTCCATGCTTCAGCAGCCTCTCAGTGCTGGGAGCCTCTGGATGAAGTCACCTCCTTAAAAAACATCCTGAGGCAATACTCTTTGACTTACTAAGAACTATATTGTTCATCTTAATTTGCTTGCTAAATTACCTTTGTTTAATCAAGAGGCTCCTCATGGTCCCTTGCATGGTCCCCTAAGGCTGATTCATTGCAGGTATTGTTTGTTCCTATTTTTAATAAAATCACTCTCTTAGCCCTCTTGTTTGGTAATTAAATATAAAATGGTATTGAACCTACCTTGGTTTTGGTAGCCAGTTTCCCATCCTTCCACTGGATCTCTGCACCCTTGGGTAGCCAATTTTGGCGTGGTTTCCCTGCTGTCCAACTTGTTTTCTGTACTGGCCGTGTTAGAGAATGAAACTCCGTGACACAAGAGGCTCATTACCTCTCACACCCTATGTGCATGCCGCACCCAAATATTGTGCACCTAAAAAAAACAACCCCAAAGCCTCCCCCACAGACAAGCACTGACAAGCGGGGGTGGGAGAGGAAGAGGGGAGGAATGGATGAGTGACGTGACTTCCTGGGGTGCTGGGGCTGGTAAGGGGGTGCTGGTGTTGGTGGCCTCTACAAAGAGGCTAGGTGGTTGCAGCATGGACTCCCTCTAGGATCCCTCGACTGAAATAGCAGCCTGTGGTGCTCTTGACAAGAGGAAACCACACGCCTGGCCATCTTGCTCTTCTGAGAAATGACGAGACAAACAGAATGGTAAAAAACAGACCCTTCAACCCCGACAAAGGACACCTACTGAAGCTTTCCAATGCACTCTGGTTTTGCTTCCTGCTCTCCTTTTTGTCTTTTTTTTTTTTTTTAATCTCTGTTGCTTCCTCCTGAGCTACAAAGTAGAAGAAAAATAGAAGAACCAGAAACACAATTTTCAGGGCTGATGGCTGAGGGAGTAAGTATGTTTTAATTCACACATTGTAATTGTGGTACACTGCTGAAAGAGAAAAAAAAAATATCTGTAAGACTTCAGGTGTCTGCAGCAATTTCCTCAAAACGCAGAGGTGAGAAGTGATGGGCGGTTAACCGGATAGTTTCACAACATGTTCACAACCCCAGTAACATGTGGTTTTGCAGGTAAGTGTACTCCACCAGGAGCTGGGTCTCAGCTAAGCAGTCCCCCTCCTTTGTTTCTCTTTGGCCCTTGCTAGGCAGCCCCACACTAGATTTCAGAGCCACATTTACTGCAGCTGATGGCAGCGTGGTAGCGGAGGGAGGGAGCCCAATTTAGGAAGAGATCACAAGTCAAATATCTCCAAATCAAACACGACCCAGGATAAACATTCACGGCTGCGTGCAAACTACCCTCGTGATGTCTGATCTAAAACTCGTGCATGAATGTGACACTTTGTCTGTAACTCTGCCCGAACGACCATCTCCTGGTCCTGCAGCATCCCTTGGCTGCTGACGGTCGGTCTGCTGCAGCCCATCCTGAAGCAGCGACACAGGCTGGACCGTGCAGCAGTAGATGCAGCTGCCATCTTCACACCAGTGTACCATGGCTCTCCAAATCCAGCCGAGACGTAGGGAGATTTGCCGTATGCAGGCATTATTTATGGGCACGTTATACAGTGTCACTTCAATTGCCTTTGACAAGCTGCTTCCCAATAGTGGCACCTACTACTAGTACTGAAGGACCAACCTCCAAAAGTCACTAAAATTTGGCAGTGGATGAAACCATCTCCCTCTTTTTTGCTCTATTTACAAGCAATGCCTTAAGAGGCAGCACTGAATCCTACTGACAAGGTAGGCAGCTACCCACTTGTTCACCCAGGTTTGGATGGTGGAAAAAACAAGTTTTTAGTCTGATTGCAGGAGCAGAATCTACAATTGTACCCGAGTGACTCCGGTCAGCAACATTTTCCGAAAGTCCAGCTATGTCATTTATCAACACTGTTAGTCACTCAGGCTGTCTGGAAATCTTTTAATTAATGATTGTGCGCAATCATTGTAAGTCCTTTTTGGATTTACTGGGAACTGGAGCGACCATCCTAGTGCAGAGAAAAAGGAAGGGAAGAACGTGAATCACTGTTTTTCAAGCAGTGGTTGCACAATTATCTTCTGCCTAATTTATTCCCGAGCTTTCACTGTGCTTCAGAAAGTGCCTGAAGCTCAGGCGTTATGTGCAGCTCTCAGCAAGGAAGCCGCTGTGCGACTGAAGCAGGACAGCATGAGATCTGACCGACAAGCCAGGAGGAGGTCTGTAATCCACCAAAAGTCTTTGTGAAGACAAACAGATCAGGAAAAGCCTGAATAAACGGAGATAAAGATGTACTCACAAACCTGAAAGAAGTGGTGGGGTTAATGAGCAGACCTCACATTCTGGTCTACCTTATGTTTAAAGTAATGAATCCACTGCTGGTGTTGGCTGGTCCCTGGAGGAAGAGGGGTCAGAAAGCGATGCTGCAGCAGTCGGACGTGCATGCAGACATACAGGCATGTGGGCTGGGAAGGAGGTCCCCACATGCCCAGGGCTCCCTGCAGCATCAGGAGCTGACAGGGAGAGACAGAGCCTGGAAGGAGCAGCCAGCATATGCGACTTATCACCACATAGGAAATGCTGCAAACAATTCGAAGTCAACGCATTTTTTCAGATGTCATAGCCATCTCTAGCCTTTGCCTGACTGTTGCTAAGAGTGAAAGTTTAGTCTTTATTGAAAGGTGTTTGCTGTAGCAGCAGGTTTGCAGGGCTGTTTGGAAAGGTTTGGAACATGACAATCTTTCTGGCAGAAAATAAAATGGTTAAAGCTGACAAGGGCATTTCCTACGAATAGAAAAATACATCAACCGGGCTTGCAGTTCTTTTTTAAATCAAGTGCAGTTCCTTTTGTGATCACTAAGTGGTGAAGTTCAGACATGACGACTTCAGTAAGTGTCTGCAAGCTTGTGGAAAGTTCTTCCTTTAAGGATTTGTTTCAAAATTGCAACAAGTCTAAGGCGAGGACACCAGCAAATGCTGGAATGAATCTTTGCATCCCTGCATAGGTCACTTGCACCCTGCTAGTAGGTTTTGGTGCAAAAGTGCATAGTTCCAGCAAATCTTTGATGGGGTTTTTTTCAGTTTTGGAAGTTCTGAGAGCCTGACAATCAGAAATTAAATGTTCTCTTGTGAATCTCTGTGCTGGGTTTATGTGATGGGATTTTGGTAGCAGGGGAGGAGCTGTAGAGATAGCACCTGTAAGAGGCTGCAAGAAGCTTCCCTGGCTCCAAAATCGGTTGGACCGGTCTCTGGCCAGGTCAGACCCCGTCTCCCCTGTTGGCAGGGCCAAGCTAATCTGTGCCTCTGCAAATATCCTATTTAAGAAGGGGACAAAGGAACTCAAACTGGGCTGGAACTACAGTGAAGAGAGCAGTGATGTAGGGGACTGGCCCTCACCGGCTTTCTAGGCAAGTGGCTGCCCACACTGGGCCACTGCCACCTGACTGGAAATGGCCGCAGTGGTGGGGCTTGGAGAGCTCTGCAGTGTCCTGCTCCTGGGGCGCCCGCTGGACAGAATTCATCCCTCCAGGACTGCCCAGGTTCATTGGGCCTGTTGGGCCCGGCACAGCTGCAGCAGAGAGAGGACTGAGATCTGAGAGAAACGGCCACGCAGACACCAGGTCAGGGAAGATGGAGCGGGAGGAGGTGTGCCAGAGCTGATATTCCCCTGCAGCCCCTGGTGAGACGGCAGACGGCCCCCTGCAGCCTGCGGAGATTAACGGTGGAGCAGAGACCCACCTGCAGCCCATGGGGAACCCCACGCTGGAGCAGAGATGCCTGTGCCTGAAGGAGGTCGTAGAGAATGGTGTCTGTGGAAAAGACCCCCACACTGCTGGAGACTGACAATGAGGCAGAGATGCATCTGAAGTCCGTGGAGGACCCCACGCTGGATCAGGTGGCTGTGCCCTAAGAAGCTGTGACTCTGTGGGAAAACCTCGCGCTGGAGCAATCTGATGGGTAAGGATTGCATACTGCGAGAAGGACTCATGTTGGAGAAGACTGTGGACTGTTTCACATGAGGAGCAGGGAGAGAGCAGGGGAGCAGGGGAGAGTGTAAGGAGTGCTCTCCTTTTTAAGAGCAAGGAGCAGCAGAAAAAAAAGTGTGATGGACTGACCTGCAACTTCCCCCTCTCCCCCATTCCCCATCCCCCTGCACCTCTGGGAGAGTTCAGGGGAAAAAGGGAGGGGTGGGGCAAAGGTGTTTTTAAGATCTGGCTTTGTTTCTTACTATCCTCTCAAATAACTGTTAACACATTCAATCCATTTGTCCCCAAGCTGAGTCTGTTTTGCCTGGGGCCATGGCTGGTGGGTGATCCCTGCCTGTTCTTATCTCGATGCTCAGGCCTTTTGTCACATTTTTCTTCTCTCCAGAATATCAAGGGGGAGGAGTGAGCAAGCAGCTGCATGGTGGCTGAGCTGCCGGCTAGGCTAAACCACGACACTCTCCATTTCAAGGCTGGCAGCTTTCCCCTCTGACTTGGTCCAAGGCCTTGTTCCATAGACTGTTGGCACTATTTGTATCACTTAATAGCTGTAAAATGGTCTGGCAAACCCCAAAAGAACCATTTTTCACTGATTTCACGTTTTGGTTAGGCCAGAATGCTCTTCCAGAAATCTTCCAGGAAAATGCAACTGTGAAAATAACTCAAGGAAAGGAAAATGAGATGTGATACCACAAAGGAAGAAGACAATAGTATGAAGCAGTTGCAGAGTGAATTATTTAACCTACTCAAAAGCACACCCAAAATGTTTCTTTAGAGGAATACTGATACTTGAGCTGTTTCTGTTTTCAGATCCTTAATTACCACTTCAGAGGAGAGAAGGAACTGTGTAAATGTATATGTGTAAGTATGTCTGAGAATTTTTTTGTCACGTTACGATTTGGGCTTCCCCCAAACTATTTGCATGATT
Organism: Tauraco erythrolophus; assembly: GCF_009769465.1. Taxonomy (NCBI): domain Eukaryota; kingdom Metazoa; phylum Chordata; class Aves; order Musophagiformes; family Musophagidae; genus Tauraco; species Tauraco erythrolophus. The sequence goes on from NC_141465.1 coordinate 13,408,767, forward strand.
CAAGGTTAATCTGTGCAGCAATTCAACTAAAAGAAAACATTTTTAAAGCAATGATAGAAATTTGGAGGAGTAAGAATCTGCAAAAACTTAAGCCACCTAACGAGAAAGCCGAAACACAAAATTTACTTTACCAGTACAAGTTTGGTTAGCAAATGAGGTCTTGCTGGCTGGTTCCCCCACCGCGTGGTGCATGAGTGACCCGTGGGCTCAGGGTTTGGTTGGTTTCAGCAACGTGATCACTGCTGGCAAAAAAAGAGAAACACAGGCGTAAAAATGACAAAGCAAAAAAGCACAAAAATGATGACTCAGAACAGCTGTGTGAGCTATTTTTATGTCATCTCAGGAGAGGATAGAGAGGAAGGTGTGTGCTTGCGGAACGGCAGCCCTGACTTTCTGAGGGGCAGGGCTAGGGAAGGAGTGTGGACCTGCAGAGATGGAGGCAAACTCAATGGAGGAGAGGGAAGACCAAGGCTTTGATTTTTCCCCGAGGCAACATATGACCTAGGCTCTGGCTTGGGCGCTTGGCTTGCTCTGGTCTCCTTACCTGGAAAAAGAGTTGTGTTACAGCAGCATCAGCAGCTCCTGGGTCTATACACACGGAGTGCAGACTCTTAACTAGATCCTCTGAGTTACATGTTGGGGACATTTGTACTGCTTATTGCAGCATGACTATTGACCTGAGCTCCTTTCCCTGAGCTCAAGTCAGGGCCAGAGTGGCCTTTCCTCCTGCCCCCCGCAGACATTGGGTGCTCAGCCATCTTAGAAATCTGGACTTGCATTTAGGCACTTGTGAAAAGATAACGTTATGGAAAAGGCACTTGTGAAAAACTCAACCTCGTAACCCCGTTAGCCCTGTTTGCCTAGCAGCCCGGGTGGGAAATCTTTGGTTTCTGGCTCTGACATTTGTTGCCATGTCCCCTGAAATTTTTGTTATTCAGTTGATTTCCGGAGCGGTAGGAGATTTTTACGAGGTACTTCTTACCGTATCTGCAGGGAAGGGGAAGTCCCTAGAGTAAGAGCAAAGGGTATAAAAAAGGGGAAGCCACGCTTAATGGATCAGTCGCTCACTCATCTCACTGAGCGCACAGCTAAGATGATGGTCACTTGTCTGCTCCTCTCCAGCGCCTGGACCGTTGCATCAGGTAAGTCCTTTGTCAGTCTGTCCGTATCGTTATCATAATGGTGCTGGGGACCTTGGTGGCCATGCCAGCCTGCTGCTGTGTGGCTCGGCACTGCAGTGTGCCCTCTGCCACCCGCCCGGGGCCATCCTGGTGGTGACAGGGCACTTGTGCCACTGCATGTGACCGCACCGCTGGCATGGAATTCCAGCCATGTCCCTGCCGGCCGTGTTGGCAGCATCCTTTCCTTAACACACCACCCGTGCGTTTACAAGCTGCAAACAGGTGTACAAAGTATTTACAATTTGAAAATCATAAACCAGACAAATGCTCCCAGAGACGCGTGTGAGTGAAGTTTGATTTCACCTCCTGTTGTGGTTGTGGTTTGAATCAGAGCATGGCACTGATTTGCTTTAGCCAGGACAGAATTTTCTGTAGCGATGGACGCGGCGCTTCTAGGTGTCTGCTCGCACCACTATAAGTGTGAATACGTTACATTTGCTTTTGTAATTAAAAATCATGTAGAAAAGCCTGGATTTGCTTCAAAATACCTTCCATGGTCACAGTTTGTATTCTGCCTATGGCACTGCTGAGCTCTGAAAAGCAAAACGACTGGCACAGCTTCACAAAAAGCTGGTTGCTTGGTCTCCAGCAGAGATCTGCCTGGCCATGGCCACAGCCACAGAGGCAGCAGGACGCAAGCGAGCTACGTTGGGTGGGTTAGACAAGTGTACCTCTGGGCACTGTCGACAGCCTCACTCTTCTTTAAAACCTGCAGAGATATTTCCCTTGCTTGTAAATCGAATTGTATGTTTTCAGTGCTGTTAAGTGTGCCTGCTGATATCTCCTTTCCCATGCTGATATACACAGACTTTAAATCTATTATCCTAAGAGGACTGTGGCACAAAGATGTCAAACCTGCTACCATCCATTTTGCTCACCTGTCCCCTTAGTTTTTTCACATGTCTGTGAATTGGAAGAGGAGACTGATACTTTTTTTATTCTTTTCCCTGGAGACCTTTAATACCATGGCGTTTATGCTATGAAAGTTTTCCATCTGTGGGCCTTCGGCAAGGTCTCAGCTGCATCCCAGCTGTGTGGCCTGAAGCATGAGACAGAAGGATGGATGCAGTTTGTCTCCAGTCCTCCCTCCCTTGCTTTTTAATTCTTGTTTTCTGGTCTCTTGTCAGTCTCTGGCTGATGCACGATGTATAGTGCTACACATAGTAATTTTTAGCAGCGTTACTGATATGCTTCTCTCTGTGCTGCAGGAGGGCTCAGGGAGCAGGAACACACCAGTGGCTGTTTGGGAATTAGCACGGCTGAATGTGGAGGGAACATCCCCACAGGTGCCTGTGGGATAACAGTCTTAGCAGACAGAAATCAGTCGCTTCGACACCGGAGCTGCCTTTCTCAGTGGCTCGCTCTGCGGTGCAGGTGCCAGGCTGGTGAGATACCTTGTGTGAGAGGTGTCAGGTCCACTGACACTCTCAGGGCAATTCTTTCGAGTTGTGTTTTCATTTTCTCCCTGGACGGAGGGGCAGAGAGACCCTCCAGAGCCACTCTGCCCAGGAATGAGGGCGAGGGGCTGGAGGGGCCTTTGCCGTGGGTGGGTTGCAGAAGGGTGGTGAGAAATATTGAGTGCATCACCTGCTTCTCCTCCAGGCTTTGTGCAGGTAATGAACAGCAAGGTCCAGTCTGTCCAGGCAGGAGGAAACGTTAATTTTTCATGCCAGTTGGTCACAAAAGAAGATGTGCTACAGGTGACCTGGCAGAAAGAGACGGACGGGGCTGAAGACAACATAGCGACTTACAGTACAATGAATGGCCAAAAGATAGCAAAGGACTATGTCGGCCACGTGAGCTTTGCCCACAGTGAGTTAGAAGTCTCAGCCATCTCCCTCCATGGAGTTACCCTCCAAGATGAAGGGTGCTACAAGTGCATCTTCAACACGTTTCCCTCGGGGGCTGTCAGTGGCAGGATGTGTCTCAAGGTTTACGGTAAGACACTGTAATTGCGTATGGGCTGTCATCTGAGGACCAAATTGTTTTCCCTGGGAAAAACCTTCCCTGATCACTGGTCATTGCTAAATCGCTCTGGGAAAGGTGGCTCAGCTTCCTTGCTGGTTCTCCCTCCCTCTCTGGTTTTAATTCTGATGGGAAACCAACATTCAACAGTTCTTTAATTTTCTTTCCCTTTAAGTCAACAACATCCAAAAGCTGACGTGTAACCCATGACTTCCTCCAAGTTTCCCTGGCCGTGTGCTTTTCTGACAGCTGGCCTGCCGCAACCATGAACCCCCTGCTCCTCTGCTTCCTTTCGCTGCTGCTCTCACCTCCCAAACCTGGAAATCAGGCACTTTGTTTCTTACTCTGCCTTTGGTCTTAAAAAACTTCAAAGTATTCAAAAGGCAGAGAGACATATGTGTGACCAGAGCATCTGGAAGCTGATTTTGAAGCTGTGGTATAAATGTCAGTAGTTAGGCTGGGCTCAGGAGAGGGATGTGGAAAAAAAGGCTGAAATACAGCGCAGCTCATGGGCTTTGCCACAAGAATATCTTGTGTAGGTCAGCATCAATTAGCTTGAAGAGGAGAGTTAAATCATGAGCCAAGGTGGCAACACTTCACGTCTCCATATGAAATAGTCAGCTAGCAAGTACAAGCTGAAATATAGACAAATAGATGAGCTCAAAAGGAATAAGAATGAAAAGCTGTTTATCTTTTGTGGGAGAGTCTTGGTTTTCTGGCAGGGAGAAATCTGAGATATTAAACATGCCCTGAGGACACCCTTCTAGCTCCTGACTTTCTCATCCTTGACTGCTGTGAGGATGTTGGCCAAAGATCGTGTCTCTCAGTGTCCGGGACCTGCTGCCAGTGGAATGACCCCTGCTCAGTCTTTTGTTTATCCCCAGTACTTTCTGCTGACAAAGACACAGACACATGCCCACACACATACCCACGTGTCAGGAGTCCTTTGCGGGGGAAAAAAAAGACACTCCTGACTTATAGGGGAAAGATGGCAAGCAGTAGGGGAAAGGTAGTGAGGGAAATACGAGGGAAAACCAAACCTGGAACAAAAGTTCTTTTTCCTCTCTCTTGGGAAAGCTCCTAGAGCAGAAAAGAGAAATTAGGAGAAATTCACTCAGTATTTCAGATATGAAGAGGAAGGTTTTTCCAAAGACACCCTGCCCTGAGTCATTCAGAGCATAAACACTGATTTATACATTACAGGAAAATATGGAAGGGTCTTGCAGATGGATTTCTTTCTCATTTATCCTGTAAATCTGAACATGGAGTTCAATTTGTTTTGGTTTGTTGCTTTGTTTGTTTTTTTAATCCACGAAGCGGAAATATTTCCCAAAATCACCAACCTTGTGGCTGTGATTCATCCTTCAGCAGAGCTCTACTTCAAAAAACAAAATGTTTTTCTGTTGCTACACACACTCCCGCGAGCACCTCTCCCTGCTTCTCAGATGAAACCCTATCAACTGGGAAGGATTTCACTTCTGTCCTAGGCAGGCATGAGCCCACTGCTCCTGCTGCATGTCATGGTGGCCTCCCTGAAACGTGCTTTATTGAACACGTCCTGAAGAGCCACCATAGAATCATAGAATCGTCTGGTTGGAAGAGACCTTCAAGATCATCGAGTTCAACCATTCACCCTGCACTGTCAGGGTCCCTAAACCATATTGCTAAACATCAAATCTACGCAATTTTTAAACACCTCCAGGGATGGGGACTCCACCACCTCCCTGGGCAGCCTGTTCCAATACTTCACAACCCTCTCTGTAAAGAAATTTTTCCTGATATCTAACCTAAATTTCCCCTGGTGCAACTTGAGGCCATTCCCTCTCGTCCTGTCATTCATAACATGGGAGAAGAGACTGACCCCCATCTCCCTACAACTTCCTAAGGTGGATAAACCAAGTGTTTGGCACTGTGACAGAAGATTTTGGTCCATGTATGGCATATTTCATTGAAGTTAATTTATGTGATGCTACTTAAAAGCCACAGTCTTACTCCCTTGTTCCTCAACTCATAATGATGGGAACAATTTGTCTGAAGAAGCCCAGAAGACTCCCCGTGCCGGAGTGTGAAGACAGCCAGGAATCTCCCAAGGCTTAGGGATTCAGGGAAAGGGGCGCAAGCCGGAGTCACCAGCTGAAAATGAAATGCTGCCATGCCTTTGCCCTCAAGAGGGGACTGCCAGGGAGTTTTCAGGCTGGTAATTGCCCGATTACAACAGCCTTCGGAAGAGGGGCAGTTCCAGGATAGGCACCATCACCGCATGATGAGGGGAAGTGAAACTGCGTAAGAACTGGATACGACACTGAGAAAAAGAAACAGGTATGACTGGAGGAATCTCAGGCCTGCCTGGCTGAAAAGAGCAAACTCAAGAAGGAGCAGAAATTTCCCACTCTGTAGCAAAACCTATTTTGGAACAGAGCATCTGCAGGTGTGCTTGGCAAGTCGCTTTTCAACAGCCTGCTCCTCTTCCCTCTTCATTTTGCTTTGGAAATCTTTTGCCCATGATTACCAAAGAGGATGAGAATGAAACTCAGGAAGAGGATTCAGTGAACAGATACAGAGAGAGGGGGATGTGCCACACAAGCATGGCCCAGACTTGCTGGGTCACAAAATTACCCGGGCATTTGCTGGGCTGTCTTCAGAGACCTTCTGCGTTCATCATAGATGACACCATTCACCAGGAAGGCTCAAGAATGGCAGCAAAGTGCCATTACTATTTCTTAGACAGGGAAACTGAGACACGAGGTTGCTGGTGCACATCCATATGGTTGGAGGAGGCTTTCTGTCATCACAAGGCATACCATAATTCCTAAAAATTACAAACTAACAAACAGTGTAGCAGGACTTTACTGCAAAAGCAAGTACTTAAAGGTTTTGACTGTGCATCTATTACAGACACTTGCTAAGGGGAAGCTCAACTCTACAGGATTTTTTTCTCGTGGTGATCTTTCCTTGGGGCCCAATGTGGGAACAGAGAGGACTGCTGAGTCAGAGAGGATCACATGTGGAGTGCATGTGCTTCTGCCAAGATACAGAGCAATTTTTATCCCCTCTGGAAACACCTGTGACAGCTTTCCTTTACTGCTTTTGGATGTCGCAACCTAATATTTGAAGTAAATGCTGTGGGTGGATATGTTATTTTTATGCATCCCATGAGTGAAAGAAGAAGTTCAAAGATCATTTATTAATCAAAACATTATTGTTTGTGACACTTGCCTTTTCAGACACAGGAGATTTTGAGAAGTTCCAGCTGAAATCCCCCTACATGCTTTTCTTGTTGCTCTTGGAGCAACACTAGTGGGTTTCATCAACTCTGTGGAGTTTGAGTTTCTGTCTATGGGTGATGTAAAAAATGAGAAATACCTACTTCTTTTTTTTTTTTCATAGGCAGGCACAGCCATAGTAAATAAATGAGATCTAGCCATTAAAAAAAAAAAAAAAAAGGCAAAAGTGATGGTATACAATGTCTTACTTTCAAGTTGAGGCTTGGAGGATCCAGACAACCTCCTGAGGTGCATCTGGAATTGTAGCAGGTTATAGACATCATTATGCATGTGAGAGAAGCCTTTTTCTCCTTTAACAGGATCATTCGGTGTCTTCTACACCTCATTCATATGCAAATAATCTTTTACCTCCCAAAAGGAAAAAGAAACATTTTTCCTAAGCAGAAGAAATAGATTTTTTTGTTGTTGTTGTTTAAAAGTGGGATTGCTAAATGATAGTGATGTTTGCTAGTGTTGGGAAAAATATTAATTTCAGCATAAGTATTGTACTGACCGTTGTTATTTTTGCTATGGAACTAATAATATACACATGGACTACTACTAAATATGGTAATAGATACTTTTCTAATCAGAGGGCATTCGTATTAACTCAGACTTGAATGAAACTAGAACTGCCACTGCACTTAAATGGTTAAAAAAAGTAATGTTCTCAGAAACAGGGACCTAGAAGTAGAGTGTGGTTTGGATCCCTATGCCACCAGCACATGCACTGAAGTAGAAGGCAGGCTGGTGAGCTGCCACATGGAAACCTCTGGATTGAACTTCTAAATAGAGCTTTATAGATCTTGGCCTGAGCAAACTGAGCTAATGAGACTGGCTTTGGGCAGAGGGTTGGACTAGATGACTTCCAGAGATCCTTTCTGACCTAAATTATGATATGATATTATGGCTGAGGAATAAATAGGTGTTTTTCCACAGGGGATAGACATGTTCTTATGTGTTCACATCTCTCCTGAAGTTCTATCCAGGTTGAAATCAGTTTCTTGCACTCTTCCCCTTTCTTTATTCCTTATAAATACAGTTCATATAAATAGGAGTCAACAAGCAGGCTTCATGCAAGTGAGTAAGCATGAATGATGCCTACAGTTCATCCTTCTTGCTGACTAAGACTAAATGTGGCTGCAGCTGCAAATCTTCTAGGGTGAGGAGTTCAGAACAAATGATCTTTAATGAAGGCTTTGAAGGATACCACAATGCCCCCAAAACCCAACACCAGAGAGAAGAAAGTACAAGCACAAAGTCTCCACAGGTGAAATCCTGTGGTGTAACCACATACAAATTAATTATTACCATCTTGTATAAATAGATGCATTTAGTCCTTTGATCCACAAGCTTGCACTTCTCAAACAGTGATAAAGCTAATCCTGCAGATAGATTTAAGGAAAAAGAACAAGAATTTTGACTCATTGGTGCAGTTCAGCCCTTTCAGAGAGAGGAGGACACAGTTTCACTACCTGTTGCTTTTTACTCATCCATAATCAATCACCACTTCTCAGCTGGGATGCTGCACTGCTGCTGTTAATAACAGAATTGAATGCTTCTATCCTCTTGTCCTTTATTTTGGCCAAGCTCTTCATTTCCAGACTGCTACCTGATCACTTTCGTGTTTATTTGTCACTGTCAGGACATTGTGGAAGGAGAGACAAAATTAAATACCAAAGTTGTCCTCCAAGATAACGGTAAACACAGATGCTCTTTGCTCAAGTGTGAGCAGAAAGTAACGGATTTTGTCACTTTGTGTTTACAGCCATCTTGAACCCCAAAGTGGAGGCTAAGCTTATACCCAGCCCAGGCAAAGCTGAGGACTCTGAGAAAGTGGTAGGGATGAGTTGCTCAGCAACAGGGAAGCCAGCTCCAAAAATCACCTGGCGCCTTCCCAGCATCCTGCAGTGGAAACCGAGGGAGTACCACGTCAGGCTCAGCAATCAGACCGTGACTGTCATCAGCAATTTCACCCACGCCCACTCCAAAATCCTCCAGGAGTACCCTATCGCCTGTCTGATCCAACACCCATCTCTAAACCTGACCCTGGTCCTGCCCACGGACAGCCTGGCACAGGGTCAGTATGCAGCCCTACTCCTGGCCTGGAGTGGGGAGGAGACGGTGAAATGTCTCCTGGGGTAGATGCGAGAAGGCACCAGGAAGAGCATCCTGGACTGGGGGAGGGACAGAGGAGGTGCTGAGGATCAGCCAAACACCCTGGGCAATGGCGTACAACGTCTTACTGCCCATCGGGTCCCCTACACACTGTGGTGTGCCCCTGCCTCTGCTGAGGACTTGCGGGGTTTCCCTGTCACCTAGCCTGACACACCAGCAGGATGTGTCGACTTTGGGCAACTCAGAGGGGCTGGGTGCCGCACACCCACCTGAGCCGTCGGACCCCAAGGACAGGACCGCTGGCGATGCCACTTGTGCGCATGCCGGCATGTGCTCCCGGCACCCCCATCCACCCCGTTTCACCCTGGGAACCGGCCAACTGGTGTCTGAAAGAAGGGGTTTGGGGTTGGTTTTATTTTTCACCATCGTGCACGAACTGAGTACCTGCTGCTTTCCCCACAGGTCCGGACAGCAGGGCAGCACCGGCCATTGCCATTGCGGTGGGGGTCCTGGTCCCCCTGATTTCCCTCCTCCTCCTCGCCTGCCTCCTCCGCCGTTGCCTCAGGAGCCTATGTGACCCAGAGAGAAACCCAGCCCAGCCATGCTGGGTAGGTCTGCTTTTCCCCAGGGTGCGAGGCTCACCCACACCGGTCATGGGGCTCAACGCCGAGACCCAGCTCTGCGCAGCCACTCCAGGGCTGGCTGCACCGGGGGCAGGGAGGGACGAAGGGATCAGCTTCCTGGACAGCTGGGTAGCAGCATGCTGGGAAGGGGAAACCTGAACATGCTTAGCCGGAGCCCACAGGCACCCGACAGCGCTGACAGCTCAAAAACATTCACTTTCTCAGTGATGAGGCACGATGAGAGGGAAGTGACGCTGTGTTACTATATTTATACACAAAATAGTTGTGCAAGTGGTGGCCATATCCTTGCACTGTTCTTCTGCATCTTTTAAAATAACCTCCTTCCAGCATGGCCAGTGCAGCTTGTGGAGGAGGCAGCTTCAAGATGCGTCTCAAACAAGATGGGGTCTTAAGAGGAAAAGCATGCCTCTGTGAGGAAAGCCCAGGCTGCCATGCTGGTTGTCCACCAAGGCTGTCCTCATGCAGTGGGTGAAGGATGCAAGCTCAAGGTGGGGGCAAACAGAGTGAGGTAGCATCGTTTCGGAAAATCGCAGCCCAGTTTTGTGCTGAAGGCACCTCAGCTTCCTTGCAGGACATGCCTAGAGCGTGCAGCCTGACTTTTGAAGAGTGCTTTGCAGAAAAAGAAGCAGTGGGAAGAAATGTGATATATGTCTTCCATGGGCACCATGCCTTTAGGTCCAAGCTGGAGCCTACTGGGGGGTTGCAAGGGGAAAACTTCAGTCTCTCTTCACACAGAGACACGCAAGGACCCATTTGGCAAAACGAATAGCCCAGATCTTTATCCTTGCACTTAAAACATCCATATATTTTGAAGAAGGAAAAAAATCCAACAACCTCTCTTCTGTTAGGTCCTGCCTGCCTGTACCAAGGCCAAGAAGTGCGGGCAGTACGGAGCTGCGGGCAGGTGGGATCCTGGAGTGTCCCCTCAGCCACAGCACATTGCTCAGCACCCAAGCAGCTGCCCATCCTACACGTGCGAGAGAGAAACTTCTCACAACGGCACCTTGAGCTTCCAAACAAACCTGCTGTGACTCACTCCAACAGAAACACAAAAAAAGGACGATTTATAATAGATATTTATTTATTCTGTTACACTATAATATTTTGTTTTGTAGAAAAAAAAAAAGCTGTGAAGTATTTATTTGAGACTCAGGCTGGCTCCATGGATCTGCGCAATGAAAGCCACGTTTTGTATTTTCTGGGGTTTTGAACATTATGTTTATTTCTTTCTGATATTTTAACATTGCAAGCTCAAAACTGGGGATTGCCTGAAACAGGCCAGCATTTTTTAGGGGTGCTGGCCTGGGAGGCGTTGCCGATGGGCCAAAGGAGATCCCTGCCAGGAGCTTGGGTGCAGAAGACCCGTGGAGCAGTCTAGTGCACCGCTGTGAGCTTTGGGCATTTGAACTCATTCCCCAAAGGGCACAAAAGATCAGGCCAAGACTATGGCTGGCCCAAACTTGTAACTCAGACACAACAGATGTCAAGCCAGGAGTCATCAGGGATGAGGAAGTTGCCAACTCTGACTTCTACCAGCCTTTCCTAGAAAGTAAAGTAAAAGCAAAGAGTCTGCAGAGCTTTCCATCTCCCCTCATCTTCTTCTTCGGTTTCCACAGCCCCCTTCTTAATTCCCCTAATCTATCACAGATGCTTTGTGTTTCCAGACAACCCACCTGCCTGCAGGAGGAAGCAGGGAAATAAAAGCCCAGTTGGAGGGATAGTATGTTGCCCTGGGGTGGGTTGTGTATATTTGGTGTGGTGGCAGGTGAGTGCAGTGGGAAACAGGAGGCTGGTGGCAGGCAGGACAAGGGGGTGGGTGCTGCAAGTGAGCAGGGATACACCAGCTCAGGACAAGTGAATTTCAGTATTGGTGAAATTCATCGCTTATAGCCAGTAGGTCAGATCTGAACAGTTCTCCTGAAGTCTCTGAATTCCACCCTGTGCTCATTAAACCTTTCCCTGCATGCTCAGGGAAGCAGAAATGAGCCCCCCTGGCTGACGTGGTCTTGTGGGCAGCATGCAGATGGCTGGTGTAGGCTGCCTCCTCTCCTCCCAGCTTCCTGGAGCAGGTGCATGTCATCTGTTTTTTCCTTGTCCATCTACTACAAATGCGCATCCTGGATAATCAGGCTGAGCTGTAGCTGGAAGGCCAAGTAACATAAAATGAAAGTAAGTGGGTGAGTTGAGAATGAATAAACCCAGTCTTTGTTATAGAATGCTTTTTTTAGGCTGTCTAACCATTAGTAATAGTGCAGCTGTTGAATGTGGAGAAAAGGGAACTGGTTGCAACTGTCACAATCAGGAATTTTTCTCCTGAGCCCCATAATTGTCAAAGGAGGAAGCAGTGTATTTGTAGAAGCTTTCCTGCCACAGCAGCTTAATTCCTCCTCCTCTGTGGGAGGAAGAGGTCAGGGGAGAAGCAGGTGTTCCCCTGGGTTGGTGGTTCATGGGGGGCAGGATGGGGGCAAGAGGGGCAGGGCTCAGCCCCTGGCACTCCTCCTGAGCAGGCTGCCTGGTGTCAGCCCTTGCCACTCAGCAGGATCCGTGCTTGCTCTTCAGGGGTTTTTTGGAGAGGTCTTTTTTTAGTTTTAAAAGAAAGTTTCCACTGATGTTTAGCCTAATGGCTTTTTTAAAAAAAAAAAAAACAACACAGAGAAATGAGTCTCTCGCAGAAAAAGGGAGTCTGGATATGGGTAATGAAAACGATTTTCAGAGAGAAGAGAAAAAGGCATAAAGCTGGTGAGAAACCTGTATAAGCCCAGGAAGATGGCAGAGATTATCTATTACTATTTTCTACATGCTGATCACCTGGAGTGGAGGAAAGCAGGGTTTGGAGTCATGGAATTATCTGTTTACATGCAGGATTGTGGTTTCTTTTACTATTTAGCTGAATGTTGAATTGTAAAAAGCTTTTGTAGATTTCCGCTTACGAGGGTGATAGGACTAGAGACCAAGCGAAAGAGGAGGATGTGGTAGCTTACAAGCAAAATGTTGTACCAGAAAGGCTATTATTGATCTATTCGTCTTTCGCAGTATCTGAGAGGAGCAAATGACATCCAAAGGCAGAACACTTAAAACCAACACGTGTATTTGCCTTCATGCCATGTACTAAGCCAGCTGCTAAAATGCAGTGCCATAAAATGCTATATGCTAGTGCTGTGGAGTTGGGCTTCACGTAGCAGTGGAACGAATGTGAGCATACAGACTATGTATAGTTAACTGGCTGTTAGCTGGGGAAAAAAGAGTACAAAATAGATACAAGCCACCTTTCAGGGAACAAGCAAGCTCGTGACTGAGGGGGTCAGAAGTTTTTACTGTGGGTGAGTAACATCCTAACTGCTGGTCTGAGGTTTCTTTGTGTTTGTCTTGTGCTTGTCTGTCCAGTTATCTCTGTTAACAATTTGGTAGTGATTCTTTGGAGGTTATCTTTCAGATTGGGTTTCTATGGATACCTAGCATCTGTTTTAATAAATAGTATTCAGGCTATGAAATGTCGCAAATTTTGAATAGGTCTTGAGAAGTAAAAGTACAACAGGTAAAAAATTAAAGTGGAATGGAGTGCTCTATTTTGCTGCTCCAATATGAGTGATACAAAGCAGGTTAACTTTGTAAGTAAATGGAAGCAGAGCATATTTTCAAAGTTTACCCTACAGGAATGTTCTGAGCTACTATTGCCACCACAAAAAAAAACAAAAAAAACACACAAAAAAAAACACCCCCCAAAAAACAAAACAAAACCCCAACAACAACCAAAACAACCACAACAAACCGCAAAAAGCCTAGTTTTCTGCCTATCTCGTGCCTGGGCAGTTGTTGATCTGCCTTCAGCCACCCCCTGTCATTGCAAATTGTCTAGCCCAGGGCAACAGTGGTATTGATGCAAAGAATCATTTTTTCCTAACAGATGGAAAGAGGGCAAGCAGGAATGCCACCCTCCTGCTAGCCTCTTAGTTGGATAAAACCGGCTCTGGGTAATGTGTTTCTCTCTGCAAAGCAAATGGGATTATTTAGCCTGCACCTCTTGGCTCTGGAATCCTATGATCTTGACAATAGCCAGTTGGGTTAAGGTTTTAACTTAAAACTTCAAGTTTTAACCATAAGACAGTATCATTTTAAACTATACATTTTATATTTATATACATTGGTATATAATAAAGGGTCCTCAGGCTGTGTAAAATGTCCAAGTTCCTGTTTTGGCATGCCAAGCTGTTTCAGAGATGTACTGTGCTGGTATCTTTCTCTGCCTGAGTACTGGGTTCCCAGTTCTAAGAGAGCAGTTCTAAGGTGCACAGGAATCGCCCCAGCAGCTCTGGCTGAAGATGTGACTTTGAAATGTAGCTGAAATGCTGCCCTTAGATATTTTACAAGTCACTAGCTGAAACAGGAAGCGTATTCTTTTTCTGAAACCACTGCTGGCAGAGGCATGGGACTAAATCCACATCGTGAAAAGGCACTTTGTTTTGGTGATAGAAGATTGAAAACATCATTCACCATTTCTCTGTTGCGTGACCCTGGGGGAATGATTCATCTAATAAATACCACACCAGTAAATTTTCTTATCAAGTCAGACATGGAAGAAAATATAACCTATTGTTTTTTGTTCAGTTTTCAGCACTGAGCTCCTGCAAATCAGCTGAAATAAGAGAATTGCACTAAGCAAGTGCAATTTTCTCTTTCATAAAAGAGACTATCGAACCAGACAGATAAAAACCAAATATATTTTTGTTTTCACTCTTAGTATACCAGAAATTACTCATATTTTGGAAGCCGTACAAAAGGCCTTCTCATATCTCTGCTGCTTTCATCTTTGTTCATATAAAGCTGTGTGTGAAAGGAGCACTGAACTCTTGTCCAAGCTGTTTGTGGGTGAACTCTGTTATAGTCTGCTCAGCTTTGAAAAAAGACATCTGAAATTTCCGAGAAGCCTGAACGAATACTCAGTCTAAGACCCATTCACAAAACAAACAGAGTTTTGATTTCCCCAACTTGTTAGAAGCTGCAGTCCTTAACTGCCCTACGGAAAAGGGAAGAAAAGGCAGTTTGTCTGGTAGAAGAGCACTTGAAACTGCACGAAAGACTAAGATGCAATGAAAAGCTTGCAGAAAACAATCTTACGCTTTCAGTCTAAAAATTAGAGATTTCTTTTTCCCAATCAGAATATTTTATTTGATGTTATCCTTCAAATAAATTGCAGAATGTACAGCATCTCATCATAAACAGCCAGGGTTACATTTTAGGCTTAAAGAACCCAATTTGCCTTGAGCTCTCCCTGTCTACAGGAACGTACCTGTTTTCACCAGGAAGATAGCGGTGGGTTTTTAGCCGCCCATCAGCTGAGTAAAAGGAAATATCTTTGTTTGCTACAGGTTTTTCTCTAAATACCAGAATCAAAACAGAAAGAAGAGAAAAGGGAGAATGCCCTTTGCGTATCTACTTCAGAACAATTTCATTTTAAGGGTATTAAATGTAGGCTGTCTCCTCTCTAGAAAGGATTTATTAACAGAAGCGAACTGTCAGTTCTCTACCCAATGCTTCAGTATGTATCTATGCATACAACTTCAACATTTCTTTCTGAAAATCTTTATTGTAAAGATTTCTGACCACGTCAAGGCAATCGGGAAGCATTCTTCAGAGTCTAGCACAGACTGCATGGGAAAACCAAGACCTCGCTGCCCCACCAATAGAAAGTGCTGAGCTCCCTGCAGGGTCCTCTGGAGTGGAAACCTTCTGACTAGGATCAAAAGAAGGAGAGCCCAATCCTGGGTCACGGTAATAACATCTCAGCTCAAAGGGGAGCGACGCACCAGGCTCTCCAGTGGGTTCTGGCCCAGCAGAAGGAACTTGTAGCCATCATGCAGTTTTAGCTCTTCTAGTCTTAAGTTTATGGCTCTGTATCATTCAGCTGTGGAACTGGTAGAGATGGATTTGGAGGCAAACTCGGAAAAACCAAAGCTAGAAGCTGCCAGGAAACAAAACCAGTCATGGCTAGTGGGAAAGATGTTTTTTCTGAAAGTAAGTGAGAAGATCTGGGGACCCTCTACTTGACTCTCTACAGCTTCCTTAGTTCCCTTAGCACATTTCTTCTTCCTTTGCTCTTTTGCTGGTCCATGGGATCCAGACTTGATGTTGTCTTATCTGCCAGGGCAATATCTCTAACGCAAACAACAGAAAGTTTGTCCTTTGCTTTGCTGTTACTTGACTCAGCCACGTAGTTTGCCTCTCCCTATCTGCTCAAGGTTGTTTCCTGTCCCTGATGTTACTCCAGCTCATAACATCTTCGAAGATGCTGTCCTTTTGGCTGGATCGCCCTTCCTTGCTGAGCACCCATTGCCCTTCTCCATCCAGGATTGTGCAGGGCTGAGCTGGGAAATGGGAGTTAGGGAGGAAGGAGGGAAGGAGAGAAGACCAGGGCAAAGGGGCACACACCAAGCCTGAGGGCAGGGGAAGAGGCTCTAAGTGGAGCCAAAGGAGGGCAGGGAATGATTTCCCCAGGATACCTTTCAGGTTGGCAATTTGTTAGAAAACAAGTCCTTAGGATTCAGCAGCTTCCAGGAGAAACCCTTCTCACAAGATCAGCTTTGCAATGAGAACGTTATCTGGGATCTATACCACTCTGTGGCCTCTCACTTCTGCTGGGCATTAGCGGACTAATTGGCTTGAGAAGTTTGGCCAGTTGGACAACAAAGTCATAGAGAAGATGTGTCAAGAGCCTGGAAAAAGAAATTTGAGGCATGCTTGGAAAGAGTACTGCCGAAGTGCATGAGCAAGTGTCCTGTTTTGCGAAGTCTGTAGAGTTAATTAGCATTGGATGGTCTCTTTTTGCCCCTCGGCTGGTGTGGGGCATGAGACTGGCTATGAGTAATGCAGCCGAGAGAGGAGAGGGCTGGGCACAGCTGGGAGCCGATGCTGCCAGAGGGAAGTGGCACGGGGGATTGCATTTCATGTTCCTCAGCCGGTTTCTTATCAAAAGTATAAAATCTCCACAATTTCCCAACGGAAGGAAACATGCTACCAATGGGAAACGAGGGAGGGGAACCGTTTGAGTGATAACCTGCTCTCAGAGTGTCTGCACTTGCCAGGCTGATGTTTGCCCCTTCTGTCTCAGCAGCCGCGTGTCTGGGCTTGCAGCCAGGAGCGAGCCAACATTTCCTTTCCTCCTAACCCTTTTGTCTACAGGCTGCGACCACGAGCAGGGTGCCCCTTGGTCTCCAGCAGACCTGAGAACAAGAAACATGAACCAACAGAAAGAGGGAGAAAACATAGTGCTGTAAAACTGCTGATGAACTGTCTGTCTCTTCAGTAGTAGTCCTCCTCTTCGGCACCAGCAGAAGTAGCAAAACGAAAGCCCCCAGAAAGTCGTCTTTTCAATTTAATCCTAGGACAGTTCTGCAGACTTTTATTTTTTTCCTTCAGAAAATAATTAATTAATTAAGGTCAGACTCTCCAGTACTTACTGTCCAAACACACTGCTTTATCTCGAAAACTGAAAGCATTGAGGTCTGGCTTGGACAAGCAGTCCTCCAGGATAGTTCTTTTTAAACAAACAAGCACATCTTCCAGGGCCTGTGATAAATGCTTGAAAGGAGAAAACTAGCCAGTTTCTTTTCGTGTGCAAAGTTCAGGAGCTACATAAAATAATGCAAAAGTCAGGGAGGAGGGATGTGGGAAATCATGTAAGAAATTGAATAGATTCTGTTTCAATAATCTGATCAGCTACCAGGAGCTTTTAGAGGTGCAAGTGCCATTTTTGCATGTTGTTATTTTTTATGCAAGCAGGTGGGGATATCTTTTCATTCACAATTGGCCAGTAGGATCCTTGCCTGGGTAAAAAAGCAGTGAGATTCTGAGGGTAAAGGTTATTGCTGTAATAAAAATACCCGAGCCCATTTTGCTGCATGGGTAATGAAGAGTTCCTAGAAGGGGAGAAGTGGGCACCATTTAAGATGATTGCACCAACATTCCCTCTCACATAGGAAAGAAACAGAAGATATACCTCCGCAAAACTGTGTGTGACCCTGTTCTGGTGCCGGCACCCGGGTCTGCTTTCCCATCTCCAACTGATCTTGCTTCTGCAAGAATCTCTGATGCTTGGGTTTTTTGAGGTTTGTTGGTTTGTCTATAAAGCGCCTGAATTTACTTGGCAATCCTGACCCTGGGAAAGGGGATGTGAGTGAGTTGCCATAGCTTTCTCTACTACGTGGCGTGGAGTTGGCTGTGGAGCATCACTCGGCAGGCCCCTAGGGGTGAGCTATTCATCGTGGAGAAGTGGGTGCCAAATGCTGCTCCCCTGCGGTAAGGCAGCCCCTTCTGCCCAGAGCAAGAGGCTGGGAAAGAGGAGACTGAGATGGGAGCTGGCATCGGAGGAGAGAGACGATAGAGCCAGGGAAGGGGAAGAGAAGAGAAAAGCTGAAAATCCCTGAGGGACCCTGTGGAAAGGCTGTGACACAGTGGTGTGCACTGGTTTCACTTCCCTGCTCTTGACCTGCGGTGCAAGCTGGTGCCATGGGGCCTAATGAGAGGCTGGATGGAGCCCCTTTCCCTAATGGAGATGCCAGGAGGGATATTCTGGAGTCCATCTCACCATTTTAGGAATTAATCTACAAGGTTTGGGAGGGGAGAAATTGTCATGGTTTGATGTGGGGGGGGAGATTCTGGTGGCAGGAGCTGCCCACCAGATCGGACTCCCATTCTCCTCCTGGCTTGAGCCAATCGGCGCCTCTGCGAATTGCCCTATTTACATCGGGACAAAGGAACGGGAAAAGTGTGCCTTTGCCCAGGAGCGAGGAGAAGGGAGGAGGGCGCTGCCCCTGCTCCCCGGCGCCTGGCCGGGCGGCTGCCCGGGCCGGGCCGGTGCCACCTGCTGAGGATGGTGGCGGTGGAGCCGCTTGGGGAACTCCGGGAGTGCCCTGCTCCCGGGGTGCCCACCGGGCCGAGTTCACCCAGAGAGGACTGAGATCTGAGAGAAACGGCCACACAGACACCAGGTCAGTGAAGATGGAACAGGACGAGGTGTCCCAGAGCTGAGTTTCCCTTGCAAGCGGTGGCGAGATGGCAGGCGGCCCCCCTGCAGCCAGGACAGACTCGGTGGAGCAGAGACCCACTTGCAGCCCGTGGAAAACCCATGTCGAGAAGAGATGCCTGAGCCTGAGTACGGTACGCATCTAGAGTCCATGGGACGACCCACATTGGAGAAGAGATGCCAGAGCCCGAGTATGGTACGCATCTAAAGTCCGTGGGACAACCCTCACCGATGGGGAGGTGTTTTGTTCAGAGGAGATGCCTGAGCCTGAGCCTATTGTGAATAATGGGCACAGGTAGAGACGCATTTACGCATTTACAGTCTGTATGGAGACACATTTAAAGTCTATATGATGACCCACACCAGAGCAAGTGGCAACGACTCCCTAAGAATCCGAGACTGTGGTAAAGCCCGCACTGGAGCAATCCGATGGGGTAAGAATTGCATCCTGTGGGTAGGACTCATGCTGGAGAAGTTTGTGAATTTTTCCCCATGAGTAGGGGATCCGCTGGAGCACGGGACAATGGTGTAAGGACTCCTTCTCCTTTAAGAGAAGCGTCAGTAACAACATGGAATGAACTGACCTGCACTCCCCCATTCCCTGCCCCCTGTGCCGCTGAGGGGAGGAGGTAGAGCCAGGAAGAAAAGGCAAAGGGGGATGGAGAGGTGTTGATTTTAAGATCTGGCCTTGTTTTCTTTTTATCCTTTTAAGTAACTGGTTTTGCTTGTCTTTATTCTTGAAATAACTGTTAATAAATTGTTGTGCTTTAAGAAAGCCGAGTCTGTTTTGCCCGGGACCATGGTTGGTGGGTGCTCCCTCTGTTCTTGTCTTGACCCTCAGTCCCTTTATCATATTTTTCTCCTCTCCACTTTACTGGAGTGAGAGACCAGCTGCGTGGAGTTTAGTTGCCAGAGCGGCCTAACCCACGACAGGAATGTAAACACATGGAAACTTGCAAGAAATCTAAAGCACTATGCTGTCCCTCCTGATGGAGGGAAGAATCAAGTTCATAAGTAGCAGAGATGAACAAAGACAGAACGTGTATGGTATTTGCTTCTCTCATCTTCCTTTAAGATAACCTTCTCCCTTTCTTGCAGAAAAACCCAGAAAAATTGTGGAGTATGGTGGGCATCCTTCTGTAAAAACAACTAGAAACTTCGCATGGTGCTTAATCTCCCCACTGGACTACCCTGTGGCCGGGAGCTGTGCTGTGTGGTTTTACAGTGAAACCTTTGGACACAAGACCTCACCCCTGAGCTCAGGAGCACTGTTGCGCCCCTGGCTTTCCCTTTCTGGAATTACACGGGATGCAAACAGCGTTTGGGGCGAGGAGACTTCAGTTAAAGCTGTCCTCTGGAGACACTCCTTTCAAAATCCAATTCGTGGCTTTGGCTTTCTTGCAGTCTGGGGCAAAGCAGTGGCATCAGCAGGTGTCCCCACACTGCCCTCTCGGTGGAGAGTCGTCTCCCACTCTTGCTTGTGAGTGCTCAGTGCCATGCCCGGGGCAGGCAAGCGGCCTCCCCGAGGAGCCCGGGATGGTGCCCGGTGTGGTGCTCAGCAGGGGCTGCCGGGATGTGGCCCCTCGTTTCTGCCCTCTCTGCCAGCTACTGCCCGTGTTACCACGAATATCCCATGTTTGCACCTTCTGAGGCGCGAGTCCTTCTGATGGCACACCACAGAGCTCAGCAGCACAGGGCTGACAAGCGGGGATACCAATGTTTGCTGCTGAGGATTACTGGCCCTGGTAGTTGGTGCAACCGTCAAGGGACAAAGCCAGGCTACAGCCGCGCTTTGCTGGTAACCCACAGCCATTTCGTTTAATGATTGACCAGCTTCCCGCCCTGTCATTCCTGCAGCTCTGCCCATTGGTCTCCCGGGAGCCCTTTGAAAAATGCACAAAATCTTCAGCCGTCTTCCCGGGCATGTCAGCTGCCCTCTGCGGGATGCGGAGAAAGGGGGAGAGCTCTCCCGGGCGGTTGCTCTGTCCTGCCATGCGTTTCCCCCTGCTCGCCTGTGCTGAAGTCTCCTTGCTGCTGCTCTGCGGAGGCTGCCAGCCGGAGGAGCCGGCGATGGGTGAGTGGAGCGCCCTTTCCCTACATGAGGTGAACCCTGGTGCAGAACCCACCTTTCCCGCCCGGCAGAGAGACCCAGATGCCATCCTGACTGAAAAATACTAATTGGTAACTGGAACAGCAGCTAGTAGCCTGGGGGCTGGTCAGCAGCAAAACCAGGATGTGCGGTCAGAGAGGGCACAGGGTGGTCTGTCTTTGCACCCAAACTGTATACTCAGCTCGCATATTCCCTTTCTTTGTAAGTGTCGCTAAGCTCCTCAGCACAAGGGATGGAGCGAATTCGTGTTTCCAGTGTACATGTCTGTTGGGAGAGGCTGGGGCAGGGGTACCTCCCTCTGCAGCCATTTGCACGGCCTCCCAGCTGCGGGGTGCCCTGGGCTGCCCTGCCGCCCCTCGCACCCCTCAACATGCCGGCAGGAGGGGAGCGGGGATGCTCTCGGAGCGAGGGCTGCTTTCACTGGCGGCTGCTGTGTCAGGTCTGTAGAGGACACCCCTCAGCTCCCGGGGACAAAGGCGAGCTAACAGTAACGCTCTGGGAAGAAGCTGGCAGACAAGCCCAGGTGTCGAGTTTGCTGTGCTTGCTAAGGAGCCTCCCTGCCTATGGTCCCATGCTGCCTTCCTCCTCACCATGAGGAATGTACGGCACAGGCTAACAATGCAACGGCCACCCATGAGATCAAGGTGTCTGAGGTCTCCCAGTGTGCTACACAGCCTCACAGTGGAGTTTGTTGCTCCAGTGCTCTGCAAGATGGGAACACTGTGACTGGATGCTTCAAGGCACTGTAGCCTTCCCCGAGTGAATTGCTTTTCCTCTTGCTTTGATTTTGGGGTTTGCTTTGTTCCTAGGTTTGGCGGAAGCTGTGAAATCTGATAGTGTTATTGTGGCAGCCCTTGGTGGAGAGGTAAATTTCTATTGCAACTTCTCACTCTCGATGGATGTTTTGCAAGTCACCTGGCAGAAGAGAAATGGGTCTTCCTTCCAGAACATAGCCACCTACAGCCCAAACCACGGGCTGCGGCTGATAGAGCCATTTCAGAAGAAGGCGCGTTTCACTAGAGCAACCTTGACAGCCTCAGCCATCGCACTCCAAAATCTCACACTCGAGGATGAGTCCTATTACAGATGCATTTTCAACGTATTTCCTCATGGCTCTTTCAGCAAAGATATATGCCTCAACATCCAAAGTAAGTTTTCCACTAACAGCTTCTCACTTTCTGGGACTCAGCACAGGTCTGATGTAGTCAGGAAGTGGGTGAGGTATTATGCCCTCTACTGCATGGAGACTTTCCATGCACCAGCATCTCCTTGGTGGATAGTCTCCAGAATTGCCATACCTTTCCTCAGAGGAGGTGAAGGTAAATAAACCAGGAGATGTTTTCAGATAAAAAGCCCCATACAGGGAGGTGACCTGTCCAGCTTTGACCGTGAACTCGCCACAGAATGTGAAAAGTACCTTCTCATTTCACTCGCAGCAATTTCTGAGCTAACTGTGGAATATGATTCCCACCTGCCCACCAAGGCTCTCCACACTGCAGTCTGCTCAGCAACAGGAAAGCCTGCCCCCAAAATCACCTGGCTGGATGACAGAGACCTGGATAAGTCCTCTGAAATACACCACATCAAAAATGCAAACGGAACAGTAACGGTGGCAAATAGACTTACCTTCTCCGCCAATCACCTCCATGTCTTGACCTGCCTCCTTGACCACCCACAGAGAAAGAAAATAAAGGCAGTTTACCTGGAAAAAGGAAGGGAAGGTAGGCTGTGTTTGGATGGATAGGTGCAGCATGTAGTGGGGAGTGCTTAGGAAAGGATGGGCAATTGTGAGAGTGCAGCTTGCACTTTTATAGGTGTCACTAGGAGTTTTTCTAGGAGTTCAGATGTCACGCTGGATGAAGATTTCATGATTTGAAGTCATCCAGAAGATATTGTACCTTTGTGTCTATGTGGTGAGTGTGTGCACATATATATCTACTAAACATGTAGATTTGTGTGTACATATGTATGTCTCTGTATGTTTATATTTCTACACAATGACTGATTTAGAGCAGATGCAATCAGCTCTCCAGCAGTATTCACAGCTAGAGGATACCAGCAAAGCAGGTTCCTGGCTGTCTAATGCTGGGGAACATTTCACATCGAAGATCTTGCAGGAGGGTATGTCTCAGGAAGGATGGGAGTCTTTCCTTATCATAAAACTTCTTCATACAGAAAGAGAAACACAAATAGATCAGGAGTAAAAATGCTGGGGTTTGGTTCCCTCAATACCAGGGAAATGTAAGACATTATTGGTATTTATTTTAAAAATAATTTCTCACCTTCCACAGTGTTACATTGTTATGCTGTTCCTTTCCCTTCTTCAAAGAACAAACCAGTACAAACTGATGAATGTTTCACTTCAGTCCCAACCTCTGGAAGAGGACATGAGAAACATGTTGACATCTCTCTATGTTCTGTGTGAACTTACTGGTTTCTTTTTTGTAGGTGTTCAGAAGAGCACAGTCATCTTAGCAGTCATATTAGCTGTGGTGTTCATGGTGTTCTTAACAGTCTTGATACGTTGCATTGTGAGATTAATCAATGGAAAAAGTAAAAAGTAAGAATCATTTCCATTTTCTTGCAAATAACACGGCGTGCCTGTGTTCACCTTGAAACTTGCCTTTCTGATTCCTGGTGATGTTTTTATATACCTGCCCTGGAAACTTATCCAGGTGGTAACAGCATCTTTAAAATGGCAAGATTCACTCTAAATGCCAGGAGGTTTCTAAGCATCATGTGACTAGTTAATGGTTCTTTTTCAGACTGAAGAGATGTAGTGCACCCAGAACACCTGCCGAGGAGAAAGGCTTACATCAAGGCCTAAGTGAGAACGCCGTGAGCCTGCACACGCCAAAGGACCAGCACGTTGCTTATCAAAACGAGGTAATGCAAATGCCCAAGGCTCCTGGCAATGATTCACATCCTTCAAAAGCCTTGGCAACACTTACCAGGAATGTGACAAAACCCTTCCATTGAGAGCTGAGATCTGCTTCTGCTGCTGTGTCTTTGCTACATGGGGCAGCCACACTGGGTAGATGACACCACATGTGTCTCATCTAACCTCTAACAATGCTAGGGAAGGCCTGGAGCATGAGGGAGATAAGTTAGCCAATGATTAGGTGGAAAGGCATGGAAGAGGTACTGGAAATGTCCAGGAGGGCAGATGGGATGTCTCTTCTGGACAAAGGTGAGATAGCACTGCAGAGCTCAGACACTGTAACCAGCAGCCTCGTGTAGAAGTTTTCCCAGAAAAGTCTGTCCTGCCCTGCTGGTCATGCAGGCATGAAGGTGCTCTGGAGGGCTGGTGGCATCCACAGACAAAGCCAGTAAGTGACCATAGCTGGGAGTCACCCCCACTAGCCACTTTCCTCTGACATCCCACAGGTTCCTCATTTTCCTTGCAAGCTCTTGCTAGTCCTGTGCTGTGAACGGCAGACCTCTTGTCTTCTCATCACTTCTCTCTGCCAGAGAACATAGAGCTTTGTCGTGGTTACCACACCACTGTGCTGGGTCTTTTGCAGGTGCAAACACCAGGCACCTCACTTCACAAAAGGCTACCAGGTCTGAAGATAAACCTGAGAGAGAAAAGATCCTGCAAGCGCTTGTTCTCAGAGGAAGCAGAAAACCCAAACAGAAAAGTCCACAGCATGTTTGAGAGGGAACCTGTTGGATTATGTGTCAAGGAGCTTGGCTGCAGAGCCTTGAAGGAGGACATAGAAGCAATGGCAGGTGAGGGAAGCCAAACAACACCCCATCACGGTGGCTTCCCAGCACAGCAACAGGAGACATCAGCCCACTAAAGGCCCACCTACACAAGCCAGAGGAGCCCAGGGGCCCAAGGGCAGATGGGGAGCAAAAACTAAGGACTTGGAGGAAGGAGCACCTTACCCAGGCTCCTCCCAGGGATGTCCCAGGAGATTCTCAGCACCAGGAGATTCTCAGCCCCAGGGTCTCAGTGTGATACCCATCCAGATGAGTCATCAGTTGAGCACCATTTGAACTGAGGGGAGTCACTGCCTAAAGGGGTATGGACACATGATGGGATGCAAGGGAAGAGCATTTTGATGTTGCATGGGACTTATTATGGGAACCAAAGGTGAGAAGGGGAGGAATCAAGGGGATCTGGGGATGAAAAAGCCTGGGAAAATGGAGGGATAAACAGATAAAAGGGTCTGGTCATGTGTACGCAGGAGGCTGGTCAGTATACTCGTCTGGACATATGCAAGTGCCTGGTCACCACAGTCTGTCTTGTCTTCTCATTAAAGTCAATTTCTAACTCTTTTCCTGGGTCAAGGACTCCCTAGCTGGTGTGCACGTGTGTATGGGGGCCTGGTGCCAGCAGGTGGGCCAGGACCATGGGCCAGTGGGCACCTGTGCCCGGGTGCCAGCGACTGGGGAGACCCGAGTGAGAGAAATCAAGTGCCAGCCACCAGCATGGACCAGGGTCAGAGCCTGTGCATCCCTGGTGCAGCACCTGGCGTGAGCACCAGCAAGGATCAAGCCACACAAGCAGGTGAGGACGTGCCATGTCTCAGGACGCTCTTTGACATTTTGCAAGTAATCAGGTGGGAGGATCTGTGCTGCGGATGCAGCAAGACACACGGAACTCTACCAAGGTCGTTATTTCGAAAAAAGTTGTTTTACGGGCTCGAGCTGCAGAGCTTCCCGTCGAGCTCTCTGTATCGTTACCCAAGGTGAGTTACGAGTGTCCTTGCAATGTACTTGCAAAGGTTCTTCTGACAGCTCGTGTCACGGGCAGCCTCAGCGCAGAGCACTTTCTTTTGTAACATCAAAGTACCCTCTAGTGGTGGAGGCCATGAATGAACGGGAAAACGCCGCCAGTGAGGCTTCCATTAAAACAGTAACTCACAAGTGCTGGTTTTTATTCTTGGGACTTTCAAATAGTCTTCTGGCATCCAGCAACCCTATCTCAGGTATCAACAAATTACAGCCACTGTATCCAAAGACATTCAGGAACCACACGACAAAATGACTTTGTGAGGGCTGTCCTGTGGTGGAAACTGACTGTGGTCGCTGGAAAAGAAGGTATTAAAAGGGACCGATAGAAGGAGCTGGGCACTTGGTTTTAGTCCTGCCTTACTGTCCTGGAGAAAGACCTCTTGCAGAGGACCAGGGAAGGAAACATGGAAATATTCCCAAGTCTGTTCTCCAAGCTGCCAGGCTAGCCTGCGATGGATAAAGAAGTTGTGCTAGGGGAGGAGTGGGAATGGCAGGCATTTGGTAGCACCTGGAAAGGCATCTGGGCTGCTAAAATCCCTCTGACAAGTTCTGCCCAGGGTTTCCTCCTGAGAGAGCAGGATTTTCTGCAGCTGGGATTCTTGGTCAACAGACCTTTAGAAAACAGCCTTGGGCTTCTTGACCAAGGGACCTTTAGAAGTCAATCTCGAGTGATGTTTTAACCAAGAGTTGCTCAGCATTTAAAGGACAACTGTTCCCTGCATTCTGAAAATCCTGTGCTGATTCAGCTTGCCTTGAAGTTTGTCATGCGACATGCATGTAGATTACAATGGGAGGCTTCAACCTGGCATTCCTTGAATGAGAGTTTTCTGAAATTAAATGCTCTTTTTTTTTTTTTTTTTTTCCAGAGAAATTATCTGTGTTTTTTTTTTTCCATGATGATCATGGACACATGTGATCTTCAACTGTGGCTTTGACTGGAAGCCATCAATATATGTGTATGAATGCAACAACAAAAGAAGAGGCGAGTGAGTTTAACTAATGCTCTTCAAACATAAATTTTTCCCCAGGAAATGGAAATTGCAAAGAGAAATGTGCAGGCTCAGTGCTGTGAGACAGCGAGCAGCAGTACTCCAGCTGAATGGTTCAGAGCCTGACGAAGGAGGGGGAGAGGAATGGCCTCGCCTCCATACTTCTGGCAGCGAGTACATGATTTATCTTGAGTGCAAAAGAATAGTTTTTCTAAGAGGAAAAAGTTAGCTTTGGTGATTGAGAAGGAAAAATGAAAATATGATGAAATGCACATCAAGAATACAAATAGGCAGAAACAGTCTCTATTTTTCCAGAATGTCTCACTTAAGAGCTTTTTTAAAACAGTCCAGTACTGTATTTCTACAGGGCAGATGATCTGTTTTTCACTACTCTTCAGAAAGGAGTTTGGAAGCGCTCTTTGATTCTTCCTGATGAAATGGAGTTATTTCTTTCAGTCCTAGTAATTGTATTGCTTCCTTTCAGAAGGAAAAACATTACCAGTTTTAGAAGCAAAGCAAAATGAAATGCTAAGACCAAAGCTGTCCCAAAGCCAGCCTCACTAACACGACCTGGATAACATGCCTGAGCTTGCATCCTTTTTAGTGTGCCTGTTCCGAGAGCAGAAGTAGGCTCTATGGGGAGCCATTTCTGCCAGAAATGCAAATTAAAATGTGTAATGACTGTCTCATCTTTCTTTTATGAAACACCCTTCTTTCCTGATTATCAACCCGATTTTCTCCCAGTTACTCATCCCTAGGAAACTATGATTTGCACTGCTTGGAACGCAAGTATATTTGCTAGTTTGTGTAATATGCAGCACACTTCTGAGAGGGTCCTGGCTGCCAGGACGCTCAGCCCTCACGCAGAGAAAAGGCACATAAATGAAGATCAGTGAGAGACACACAAACAGCCATCAACACAAAAAGATCAACAGGTTTGACTGGGAAACACGAGAAGGGACGAGAAGCTTAGCCATGGATATCTTAGATGTACCAAAGGCGCACAGCTGCATGACACCTGACAACTCCCACTCCTGTTAAGTCCCTCTAATGCCAAACCTTCTTTTACAGCAAAGTTTAAATTCAAGTGTCTTCCATTTCTAAAGGTGGGAAGCAAAGCAAAATGTAGAACATATCCAGCACTTTCTTGCCATGTAAAGGGAGCCCAGAACTTTTCTGTGGTTTTATCCCCCGTCACATGGTTACCTTTCTCTTCTGGGAAAGAGTTTGCAGCAGTTTGTGCTGGGAAAATTGGCTAGAATATTAAACTGTAAACCATTTAATGTTTGCTTGGGTTCTAGAAGCAAATTTGAGGGAGACAAAATATGTGGTTTGTCCACAGTCACGTTGTTGTATCACTAGCAAAATGACAGCTGGTGGCAGATCCTCTGGACCAAGTTGGACCTCTTATTAGACCTGTTCGAGCATTCATGACTCGAGGAAGCAATCCTTGAATTTAACGATTAAGGGGCTCTGCGAATTTATATGAGCAGAGTCAGAAGGGAGTTAAATCAGCAGAGCCTAACAGTCCTGATGTAAGCCTCCAGCAGGTGACATGCCCTATAAAACTTAGTGGATTTGGTTTTACTGGAATGTGTGTCACTGACTCCTGTTGTCCTCTAACACTTTATTTTCTTTCCCTGCTAAGTAACGGCAACTCGCAACAGCTGTATCATGTTCTCTTCCTTAAACTTGTACAAGTGTCAATGGTTACTGGCTCAAATGGTTCTGCTTAAAAGAGGTCATCAGTTCAGATATCAAGGGAAGAACCAAGAAATATATTATCAGCAGAGTACGTCCACCCAGAAGGCAAAGGAAACACTAAAGAATAGACTTCATTTGTGACAGAAGGGATTTCAGATTGCCTCTTCCACCAGCACACAGAGCGTATTGCAAGTGAAGAAACAAAAGAAGAGGAACAAAAAACTCTCTGGATTTTAGGACAAGAGGTCTCTACTTACTCTCTCTCTCTCTCTCTCTCTAACTTCAAAAGCTTTGTCATGCCAGAGAGTCGATGTTGACTGGGCCATCATCAGATCCAGAGAAGGGGATGTGTAAAGAACTTTGCAACACTCAGCAGAGATAGCTGAGCTGAGCCGAGCCAGGTCCTTGTAAAAAGAAACAGTTGACATGAGAGCACAGAACAGGGCAGAAAGGGATTTTTGGGTCTTGTTCTTCAATGAATATAAAAATATTTTGAATTTTCTGCCATTGCTGGTCTGCCTGGAGTATTTACCATTTACTTCTGCCTGCCCTGAGGTTACCTCTGGTCTTCATCTGCTCCTTCAGAACTATCCTTTTCTTCCTCAATTCTAGTTTCCTCCCTCTCTTCCAAAGAAGCAGCCCCCTTATTTTCCAGAACTTTTCGTCATTTTCTTCTTTCTTCTCTAAGTTTCCTCAACTCACTGAAGGAGCAGTAGAATTTGCATAAATATGTCTTTTCTACTTCAGTAGTGAGTTACAGGGTGAGCTAATATAAAATATCACCCAAGTCTCCCAAATGTCCCCTTTATTTTCACGAAATAAGGGCAAGAAGATGTCCTTGGGATTTCCCTGCTTTTGTTGCTTTGATGGCACAGAGTACTTCTGAATAAATTTTTTCTAGGCAGTGTAGTCCACAGTTCTCTGGAGTCCCCTCTGAAATCCCCTCAACTGCAGTGAAGTTAGGTGAGCACAGGAGACTTGCTAACACAGTTTTCTCATAAAAACAAAAATGTGTGAAGGGTGTAGGTACATCAGTTTCAAACAGGTAGTAGGTTAGTTGGTGGAGAGCTGACAGAGTTGACCTGCTTTAGAGGGAAGCCATTTGCTACTCAAAACAAAAAGGGGAAGTCTGGCAGAGGGAAATTTAAGTGACTCGAGACCTACTCATCAGTCCTAGGACATAGAAGAAAATGTTGAAAAAAGGTAGCGGTGGAGCTTGGGCTTTGGTTTGTCAGTTGGCAGAGGAAAGGCTCCACAAAAACAAGCACTGTGGTAGAGAAGATGTCTCCAAGGACAGCTGTATCCAGCTGGAAGCACCACTGACCTGAGCCCCAGCCTCCAGCAACAGCTTAGATCTCATCTGGTGGGGCTGGTGGAGGGTTTTCTTTTTTTTTGCAGGTCTGAAGGCACTGCTTTATGTGCTGTGGTACTGAGAGAAGCAGAACAGGCATGGTTAACACATGCCTGGATGACTCAAGAAAGTTACAAACACCACCTCATTCTTTAGGACAGTTTAATAGCAGCACTTTAAATATTCCCATGTATCTATGTGTTATATAAGAAAGGGTTTTATGTGGGCATCTTTGCCAAGGAATTTTGGCAGGGCTTGAAATTGTGCCAATCCTGATGTTTTTCCCACAAGTAACAATGTTTTAAAACAGAAGACCTCCTAGGTCTTGTGAGAGAAATACTACAGTTGGTATGAATGACGTACGAACACATGCATGTGTGTGTGCGAAAGCAGCAGAAGAAAGAGCAAACGGCTGACACTGAACATCCTGTATGGATTGCAGAGGATGCTGTTTCTGATTAATCAAATTGAGAATTGGGTTGTTTCTGTCACGCCTGGGACAAGCCTGCTAAAACTACAACAGAGACAAGTTGTCAGTGGAAGATCCTGTAACAACAGGAAGATGGCAGCGAGATTGCCCCGTGTCACTCCTGCTGCCCCTTTTCCTCTCAGCCCAACAGGAAGAGGTAGCAGTGAAAGCAAAAGACCACTCCCAATGATATAAAAGACATATCTCAAAATCAGCTTCTCATCACCAATGAACAGGAACCCAGAAGATCATGGCCAGAGTGTGTGAATGCCTACAGCTTGTGAGTATGAAACTGGGCATAAAATCAACTGGCCCAGAGATTGTATATAATAAGATGACCTTCCCTTTCCTTAAGATCTTCCACTGATTTTTTTGACGTTCATTTCCTACAGCCTAACATCAGAAAAACAGGTGGGTTTTGTTTATCTGGGCTGAGGAATTAGAAAAGAGGCAGACTCTTGGTCTAGTGCTCAAATTTTTGTTGCTGATTATTACCAGGCTAGTGATCTCTAGCCAATTATTACCATTTGTGGTAACTAAGAAAAAAATAATTACCAGATTGAGGAAAACCTTGGTACATTTATTATGAAGCCTCATAATAAATAATTTCAATAAATTGATCTGATCTGAAATAAAAACAAATACTTTCTGGAACACTAAGTATTCACAGTCCAGTGCCTGGACAGTGAATGTCACAGCTGTTGACCATTATTATAAATTATTATTATTATTACTACATGGTGTTCCTGCTGTTGGATTCTAGTTTTAGTGTTTTATGACAGCACAGAAGTCTTTAATAAAATTCACTGTTGGTGTGACTATCACCACCCTCCGACTGAAACCAGGAAAGAACTTGCTTTCAACATAAAAGCAATTTGCTCTGGTGCAAGCTGGAACACAACGCAAAATTTCATAGAAAGAAGTTGTGGTTTGTGCTGCTGATTCTCAAAAGCAACACGAACACCCGGGAGAGCTCTTGGAATTATCTCTGTGCTTACGGCCTTGTGTTCCCGACACCTCCCTGCGTTTCGGGCCTTACTGCATTCCTGCTTTAAGCAAGCGGTGTTTGTTTTTCATTTGTTCTTCCAAGATCAATTGGTTAATTTGATTGGTATTAAAAAAATCCTTGCGGGAAAGAGAAAACAGGGAGGCAGAGGGTGAAGAAACCCTTCGCAGCCAGCTCCGGGGGCAACAGAGGGCTGGGAGATAACACGCCGCGTTCACAGCGTTGCTGCCGGACGAGCAGCAAGCACGGAGGGGGAGCGCCAGCCACAGCCTTTGGCTTTTGTACTCCTGCCAGAGGCCCTGACCGGCATGGCCGGCTCCCCGGGACTCCCCGGGGAACGGGAATCACTCCTGGGACTCCAGATCCCGGCGGGGCGGGGCGGATGCCAGGGTTGGCTGTCCGAGCCCTCGGGCACGTTTTCCTCATTCCCAGTTTCTAGGTACTCGGCTGTGAGTACTCTCTCCGCCTTTCCCGCTCCTCCTGGCTGCCATTCCTGGGGGCATTTACAGGTTTGAGGTGTCTTTTTTTGGGAGGGGAGGTGAGCGCTGGGTGTCCGTGCGGGGTGCTGCACCCTGCGATGGGGTGGGAGCCCCGGCGGGGCCGCCGGCGCTGGGAGCGGGACCCCGCCGGGAGGGCGGAAAGTTGGAGAAACCGCCCGGAGCGGGGGCTGGGAGGGGAAGGGGCGGTGCCGTCTGCCGCCGAGCCCCCGACCGTGCCCGGAAAGGCGGGTGGCGGCGGAGGTTCGTCGAGCTCAGAAGCAGGTCCCGGCTCCTGGCAGGTGTGGCAGCGGGTGCCCCATCCTTCCCTTGCCTTTTCTAGCCGGGAGGATCCCCGAGCTGCCGCATTCACGCAGCAGTTGCCTTCGGAAGCTTGTGCGAGGCCAGCAATCAGCAGGGACGAGCAGCGCCGAGTGGTTACTGGAGCTGGTCGCCAGAAGTATAAAAGGTTTTTAAAAGTTGGAGAAGTTTCACAGAAGGTGGCGGAAGACTGGTGAATCCAGCGCAGGATACGGAGGCCTCCGAAGTGCGGTTTGGCAAGTTATGGCACAGTGGAGGCTTTGTTTTTCACTTGCCTTAATCTTACATTCTTACATGCGTTGTTTTCTTTTTCCTTCCCCCCCCCCCCCCCCCCCCCCGTATTTTCCCTTGTAATACGCTACATTTGTCTTATGACCTAAAGGGAATTTTTTTGTGTGTGTGTGTGTGACCGGTATTGCTACACAATACCCTGGTTCCTCATTGTAGGAAATCTTTTAGCTACACTGGGTGCGACCAACGGTGTGTTAAGGACTTTAACGGGTATCAAAGTAGTGAGCTAGAAGGCTGTTATGGAAAACTGTGCGTCCCTGCAGGCGTGGCCAGTCTTTCACTGGTTTGTAAACACTTCTGAAACTTGAAATTTCTCTCGCTTGCTATGCTGGCCCTGGATTTTTGCATGTTTTTAGCAACATCTACCTGGATTTCTTAATCATACGTATCTGGCTACACTGTATTATCTGGCAAATTCTCTCTAATTCGTTTATTTATTCATCAGCTGTCCTTTTTTTTTTGTTAAGATGTATGATAGCATAGAAAATGCTTTACAGTTGATTCTCTCCCCTATTTTTTGCACATTGTGAAAATCTTTAAAAATTTGGGCTTTGCTTACGTTCTTCACTCCCAAAACGTGTCAGCTAGTTTTGCAGACATTGACAAAAAACCTCAGGTGTGAGTGATGTGTAATACAGAGATATTTTATGTGACATAGTGTTTCCACTTAAAATATGATACCAGCTTCAGTTCCAGGCAGGTCTCCAATTGAGCTGTATTGTGGCAATATTAACTGACTGAGGAAACAGGAAGCAGGTCAAAAGCTGTTCGCTAGGGAAAGCAGCAACACAACCTTATTTTTACTCCTTTCCCACCTCGGAAATATATTTGTATGTAGCAGGTGCAGTATACCCCCAAAGTTCCTCAATTCATGCAATTTTGGACAGGTGGGGAGTCCTGAAGTCCTCAGAGAAGTCGCTTTCAATCTCACAAGCTAACCCTACCTCTCTCTCGGTGTCACAGCTAGTCCTGGTCAACCAGTACATCATCCTTCTGGTGAATTAATGCCTTTCTAACTTCCACCATGCAATTTTTTTTCCCACCTTGACTAGAGCACTTTGTGCAATAAGACCTGTCAAAACTCACCATCTGCCCCCAGAACTATGTTTTTCTCACACGACAAAGCTACCGTTAATGTTTGCATGTCAGAGACGTTATGTTACGGAAGATGATCTGTCATTGACTCACCCATCTCTCCTTCTCTTTCTTCAGGTGAAGTAGATTTTCCCTTCCAGAATGACTTTCCCAGCTCTGGTTTTGTGTCTGGCTTATGTTGGGCTTGGAAAGGCAAACGGTAAGTTGGTTTTTTTTGTTTCCTGAGATCTGCCTGAAGATGACTGGGAAACTGGTTTCTGATTCCTGAGGCTAAAATGGTCAGAGTAAGAGGCAAAAACAGGTGCAACACAGCTTGATGGTGCCATTTGACATATATTAGATAGCTGAGGCGTAGACATGGAGCTGGCAGATGTGACACAAAACCTCTTGGAGCAGCATTTGGAGGCAGGAGTGACGTGCAGCATCCTGTATCTACAAAGACACTGGACACTATTTTTCACCTGAGTTCACAACTTCCCGTAGTGGAGCCTCCCCTTGGGAACAAATCTCTTGTTTTTCTTTCCTCTCAAATGCACTGCAAACTCCGAAGCTACACAGACCAGAAATTCTCTTTAGCTCGTTTTGCCGCTTGGTTCTCTGAGAATGGCTTGGTGTGCACTTCCCTTGTGCATTCAGCTTTCCTCTAGCTTTTAGGAAATAAAAATCGAGTCTTTATTGAGAACAGGAAGCCATGAACTGATTTAATAATACTGAAGTAGGAAGTCTGCAGGGATGGGTACAGAAATAGCATATCTTTTTTTTTCTTTGAACAGTTTAGAAGAAAGCCAGAGCCTCGCACAATGTAAATCAGCATAACTTCATTGATTTCCAGGAGAATGCAGAAGAAGGACTTTTTAGTGGGGAAAAACCATAGAAATAATATGTAATTGATGGAGTTGTTGTGTCTATGAGTAATCCAGGCCCTAGAATCAGCATTAAGCTTCTGAATATGTGTGATAACTGCCCATTTCACTAACTGTCTCCTACCATTGCAGTGGTTCCGCAGGCTGAACACAGAAAAGTGAAGGTGGGCGACAACGTGACTCTTAGCTGTGTCCTGACAGAACCCGGGGATGTTCTGCAAGTGACATGGCAAAAGGACTCTGAAGAATCACACGATAATATAGCTACGTACAGTACCATAAAAGGATTAAAGATTCACAAGCCCTATCAAGACCGAATGAATTTCACGAGTCTGGTACTCAATGAGACAAGTATCACTTTTTGGGACACTAGAATGGATGATTCAGGGTGCTACACGTGTCTCTTCAATGTTTATCCTCTTGGCTCCTTCTCAGGACGTATCTGCCTGAGTGTCTTTGGTGAGGCTCTCTGCAGGGATGTGTCTCTAGTGGAAGAACAATGTGTTCTCTCACCCACAGCATTTCCTTGAGTGGGCTCAGAAACTGCAGTGGTAGGAGCATCCTGCAGTGGAACATGGTGTAGAAAGAGAGTGTTACTGCTGTGAGCAAAACTCTGTGGGGTTATATTCAAGCCTGTTGTGGTGGTTTGGGCTCTGGACTGTCCTTGCTTTTTAGCTGCTACTCACAGAATAACAAACAAGGAGTGGGATCTTTGTTTGTAAGCCCCCAAGTAGTCCTAGCTGGAACTTGGGCAAACCAGTATTGCCTGTTGCAGTTTTCTCTTGGTGTCAGCTACAACCCCAGTGCTGTGAGCTGCTGTGCCAAACCTTACCATTGATAGGGAATTAGCAAATAGGAGAACAGCATGGACCAAGAAATGCTTTTACTTTAACGGATTATTTTTAAACCTGAGATTTCAGGTGGAGTGAAAGCTTAGGGATATATAACTTCCCAATAAGGGAAGGAGTACTGAGTTGTGGGAGGGGACCTGACCCAATGAACTCTTCTTGTATTCCTGTGCTGTGGGGCTCAATGTGAATCCAGTAAGCTTTGCTCTGATTGATACTGGTTAAATTGCTATTACTGCTTATGAGCAGGTGCTTGTTGTGGTGATGAATTGTCTCATTTTTGTTTTGGAAGGTCTCAATGCATCTGTCCATTACAACATTTCCGAAGGTCGTTTGATAGCCATCTGTAATGCTGTTGGCCTCCCAGAGCCCACCATCATCTGGAACAACTTGTTCAATTCCACTCCTACACAGCAGATGATCAAGCACCCCAATGGGATGGTGTCCATCACCAGTAAACTGGAGATCTACAACACTCAGAGTGTCAGTGCGCAGGACTTGACCTGCAGCGTAAGCAACACGAATGAAAAAATGGAATTGCCTGTGAAAATGAAAGGAGGTAGGTGAATGAAACAAGCTTCTTGGTAGTGTTCTTTTGGCCTCTGTGTTTTGCAATAGCATGTTTGGATAGGAATCTGCTGGGAAGAGGAGGGAGTGAAATGTGTATGTGCCAAGTAAGAAGGAAGAAAATCCTACTTTGTTTGTTGCTGTTTTTCTGTTTTTGAGGTGATAACATATCTGGGTCCTCTCCAAGATAGAAAAACAGCCAAACTAGTCAGCTAGGGAGCTGTGGGTTTAGAGGCACCATACGTTTTGCAGCAGGTCGAACTTCAGTTTTCGCTCAGGCCTTCAGAGTTTCTTTGACAGTCCAAAGATGGATGTAAATATTTGTCACGTCTTATCTACCTAAATGAAGTAAAAAGTCTTTTGGTTGCTTGATGAAGGGCAGAGATGATTGGGCTGAGGCCAATGGCATGAGCTTTAATAAGGCCAAGTGCAGAGTCCTTCACTTGGGGTATAAAAACCCCAAGCATCGCTACAGGCTCGGGGAAGAGTGGCTGGAGAGCTGCCTGGCGGAGAAGGACCTGGGGGTCTTGGTTGACTACCGGCTTGATATGAGCCAGCAGTGTGCCCAGGTGGCCAAAAAGGCCAATGGGATACTGGCGTGTATCAAGAATAGTGTGACCAGCAGGAACAGGGAAGTGATCCTGCCCCTGTACTCGGCACTGGTGAGGCTGCACCTGGAATATTGTGTCCGGTTTTGGGCCCCTCGCTTTAAGAGAGATATTGAGCTCCTGGAGCGAGTCCAAAGAAGGGCGACTAAACTGGTCAAGGGGCTGGAAAATAAAACTTATGAGGAGCGGCTGAGGGAGTTGGGGCTGTTTAGCCTGGAGAAGAGGAGGCTGAGGGGAGACCTGATTACAGCCTACAAATACTTGAGAAGGGATGGTGGGGAGGTGGGGGAAGGGCTCTTTACATTAGTGATGGGTGATAGGACAAGAGGAAATGGGTATAAGCTTAGTCAGGGGAGGTTCAGGTTGAATGTTAGAAAGTATTTCTTCTCTGAAAGGGTTGTCAGCCACTGGAATAGGCTGCCCAGGGAGGTGGTTGAGTCCCCATCCCTGAATGTGTTTAAGAAAAGGGTGGATGAACTACTTGGGGATATGGTTTAATGGGAGATTAGGGACGGTTGGACTGGATGGTCTCTAAGGTCTTTTCCAACCTAGAAATCTATGAACACTTGAGAGGAAGTTTTGAAATTAATAACAAACTATCTCTGAACAGCAATTAATCAAACATTTCAGTTAGAATCATAGAATGGTTAGAGTTGGAAGGGACCTCAAAGATCATCTAGTACCAACCCCACTGCCATGGGCAGGGAAACCCTCCACTACACCAGGTTGCCCAAAACCTCATCCAGCCTGGCCTTGAACACTTCCAGGTATGGGGCATCTACAACTTCTCTGGGCAACCTGTTCCAGTGCCTCACCACCCTCAGAGTGAAAAATTTCTTCCTTATATCTAATCTAAATCTCCCCTCTTTCAGTTTAAAGCCATTTCCCCTTGTCCTGTCACTACATGCCCTTGTAAAAAGTCCCTCCCCAGCTTTCCTGTAGGCCCCCTTTAAGTACTGGGAAGCTGAAATAAGATTGCCCCGGAGCTTTCTCTTCTCCAGGCTGAACAGCCCCAACTCTCTCAGCCTGTCTTCATAGCAGAGGTGCTCCAGCCCTCGGATCATCTTCATGGCCCTCCTCTGGACCCGTTCCAACAGCTCCATGTCCTTCTTGTGCTGGGGACTCCAGAGCTGAATGCAGTATTCCAGGTGGGGTCTCACAAGACCAGAGCAGAGGGGCAGAATCACCTCCCTCGACCTACTGGCCACGCTCCTTTGATGCAGCCCAGAATATGGTTGGTTTTCTGGGCTGCCAGTGCACATTGCGGGCTCATGTTGAGCTTCTCATCCACCAGCACTCCTAAGTCCTTTTCCTCAGGGCTGCTCTCAATCCATTCTCCGCCCAGCCTGTACTTGTGCTTGGGATTGCCCTGACCCACGTGCAGAACCTTGTGCTTGGCCTTGTTGAACTTCATGAGGTTCTCACAGGCCCACCTCTCCAGCCTGTCAAGGTCCCTCTGGATGGCATCTCTTCCCTCCAGCATGTCCACAACACCACACAACTTGGTGTCATCTGCAAACTTTCTGAGGATGCATTCGATCCCACTGTCCATGTCACCGACAAAGATGTTAAATAGCACTGGCCCCAGTGCTGACCCGTGAGGAACACGGTTAGTACTGTTAACTTGTGTGTTATATTTTAGTGTCTCTGACGTTTTTGCTAAGACATATGCATTGCAGTAATGGTCAGGGAGGAATAGTATTTTCAGGCAGACAGGAAGGTGATTAGTTGATGATCCTTACATTGGTTTTATGGAGAAATCTGAAATACATCAATGTAACATCTGATTACCTTATAGTGCTAGTTTATTTCTTCTTCCATTCTCTTCTGCTGCAAAGACTTTCACACCAGTTCTATGGATGAGAAATAGAAACATTAAAAGCTGAAATATCATTCTCGGTTCACACAGGAAGGTTGACAAAGGTGATTTAAAATTCACGTGTCTCCAAATCCAGAGCCTTGAAAGGAAGATCTCTTGGAAAATAGGAAGACAGGAAAAGCAGCTTGGGATTGTGGGTTAGTTCCCAAATTATGTGCTCAAGAAGTGGTTGTTATGGGAATAGTTGTCAAGAGTAAGATCTGACTTTTAATATCTTCTCTCAAAATTAGAACTGGAAAGCCTAAAAGCAAATTACTTCTTAATTCTGAGTGACACTAAGTAAAAAAGCATAATGAATCTTTTTGTCCTGTCTCAAATGCAGTATTCTTTTGTTTTGGCCTCTTGTATTAGGTTTGAGTGGTGGGCTTTTGGTAGTGGGAGAGGGGCTACAGGGGTGGCTCCTGTGAGAAGCTGCTAGAAGCTTCCCTGGCTCCAAGTCTGACCCTCCTCTGGCCCAGGCCAAGCCCGTCAGCGATGGTGGTAGCGCCTCTGTGATAACATATTTAAGAAGGGGGAAAAAAAAACCCCAGCTGCAGAACCAGCAGCAGAGAGAGGAGGGAGGCACGGGCATGCTCCTGGCCTCCCGCGCAGGTGGCTGCCCGCGGCCGTGGCCACCAGGGTTGGCCGAGCCCGGCACAGTGATGAGGAGAGAGGAGGGGGATGTGAGAAACAACCGCACGGGCACCAAGGTCGGTGAAGGAGGAGGGGGAAGAGATGTGCCGGCATTGTCCCAAATCTGGGGTTCATGGATCCAGTGTAAGAAGCACCAATGTACACACAGAGTCGAGGTATTTATTTCATTTTTGCGCAAAGATGGGTGCCTGTCCCAAGACGTCACACCTCTTCCAAAACTCAGAGCGCGATGTATGTATTAGGGTATTTACATATTCAGTGTTACTCTTTTAGACAATTGGTTAATTTTATCTCACCTCGCATGTAAATTAGTTCGCATTCCCAATCCATTGCCTCCGCCCTTTTCTTTTGGGTCTGGGGCACGTTTAGGGTAGGTGATCCGTGAGTTGATGGTCGCAATCTCCCCCTGCCAGAATTACCTTTCCCGCAGTTACTGCTGCACACACTGACAATCCAAAACACAAGAACAAATTTTATACGTTTTCTGGGATGTTCCCCTTCAAGGATGGCAAACTCTTGATAGGGAGTTTCTCAACTAATCACTCTTGACAGCTTCAAGGATGGTCATCCTGTTTTCAGACCTTGTGTGCATATCCATCTTCTTTAGATACACGCAAACAGCCTACTAAACCTTTCATGCAATTCATTCACAAAATTTAACTCCTTAATTGTTGGATAACACCAGAACTGAGGTTCCCTTGCAGCCTGTGGTGAGACAGCAGACTGATCCTGCAGCCCATGGAGATTAGCAGTGGAGCAGTTCATGAAGACCTACAGCCATGGAGGATGCCGAAGCAGGTGGCAGCGCCTGAAGAAGGCCGTGACTCTGTGGGAAAGCTCACACAGAAACAGTCTGTTCCTGAAGGACTGCACCCTGTGGTAGGGACCTGTGCTGCAGCCGTGAAGAGCTGCAGCCCATGGGAAGGACTCACATCAGAGAAGTTCATGGAGGACTGTCTCCTGTGGGTGGGACCTCACACTGAAGCAGAGGAAGAGTGTGAGGAGGAAGGAGCAGCAGAGTCAATGTTTGATGAACTGACCACAACTCCCGTTCCCTGTACCGCTGCACCGCTGGTGGGGAGGAGGCAGAGAATTGTGAACATAGTTGAGCCCAGGAAGAAGGGAGGGGTGGGGGGGCAAGTGCTTTTAAAATTTAGTTGTTTCACATTATCTTTATCTGATTTGATTGGTAACAAGCTAAATTATTTTTTTCCCCCAATCAAATCTGTTTTGCTCGTGACTGTAATTGACGAGTGATCCCTCCCTGTCCTTATCTCCACTCATGAGCCTTTCCTTATCTTTTCTCCTCCCCATCCCACCAGGGGGGAGGAGTGAGCCAGTGACTGCAAGGTGTTGAGTTGCCAGTGGGGCCTAAACCACGACATCTTTTAAAAAGGAAACGTATATCTCAGAAAGCAGGAAGCTAAGACTGTTGTTATGCCTTGATAAGAGAGTGAAAAATCAGTGAGTAGCTTTATGTTTTACAATCTTGTTTTAGAGAAATTCAAATGAAATGAATAGTTCGACGTAGCTTTGTTAAAAGACATGGTAGTTTTGACTTGATTCAAATAAATTTTAATTCCGAAAGTTTCCCAGTTAACACCAGTGAGCTTTGAAATGAGCCTTCATATTATCATTTAGGTTAATGGCAGTCAAGTGAAGTGGTTAAGGTCTAACAAGGAGAGACATTTACACTCAGATGTTGGATAGAGCTACTTGCAGGCATCAAATCATAGCCTGTCTTCTTTTCTGAAAGTTAATTTAGCCTTTGCAACAGTGATAAGTGTTTAACAGTAAAAGGAATAACTTTTATTGTACAAACAAAACCCTCAAATTCTACATGAACAAAAAAACTCTTTAGAAAGTGTCAAGATTTGTATAAAGTTCTTATATACACATGCCAGCTACCGTTACCAGGTAGGGGAATGATGGTTTTCTTTGCCATGGATGAACACGGACACATCTTTTCTTCACAAAGCATTTTCTGTGGGCAGATACGTTTGTCTCTGAATATACACACGTTCACTCTCTATTTTGTGCAGTCGCTGCTTTCATGTAGCTTAGCAATCACTTTCACAATCTCGCTGAGGAACCATTGTCATTAATCAGAGATCCTCTTGGCTCTTTTTTGCTGTATAAACTAGCTTAGTTTGATGTCTTTTTTTGTTGTTTTGTTTTCACAGAAGAGGGATCCTTGTCACTTTGGCTGATGATTACTGTGGGGATTTTAATTTTCATCATAGTTCTGATTTTGATCACACTGTGCTGGAGGAAGAGGTTATGCGGGAGGGGTTGAAATGGTGAGTCACTGATGCATGAAAACCAACGGTTTTTGTAGAGCCCGTAATAAGGTCTGGTCATTGACAGAGAAGAATGAGACTTTGTTGAGATACCGTTAGGGGATATGAGACTGTCATATTGGACAAGTAAACTTTATAATCATGTGTTTACAGTTATTAGAGGTTGCCTCACTTGCATGGAACTTTAAGAGCTGTTTTACAAGACTGCAAATTGTGAGAGGAGGATCCAAGCAGAGCAGGACATGCTGCTTGTGCTTTGCTTTCAGGCAGAAGTCTCAGCAGAAGTAACTCACTGGTCTTTCGAGTTTTCATGGAGCGTCACAAAAGTGTTGAGTGTAAGTGTGCTCAGAGAATTTTTGGCAGAAGAGATGTGTTGGAGAGAAACCTGTTCAGGCAGAGTGACATGCCCTCAAGGGAAGGGCTTTCTTCTGGTCACAGAACCCTCTTTGTATTTTTAAGACCAACAGTGTAGTATGATGGAGTAGCGCACAAAAACCTGGCATATGAGTCTGCTTCTTAATGATGAATTGAGGAGAAATCGCCGTCAGTGTAACGTCCGTGTATGTGTGATGACCTGATCATGGATCAACTCAACTTTCTAGTCTTAATTACTAATAACAGAATGAAAGGAAAAAATTAGAGGAGTGGGGAGGCCTTAGGCTTCAGAAATCACAGAAATTCGATGATTGTTGGTAGTTTCACTCTTGCTTAACTAGATCAAAAACTGTATCTGGCTTTAAATTCTACTATGTCTAGAAACAGCAGCACATATTAAGTCAGTTCCTGAATATTTAGCTACTTGCTTCATGATGATAATGTGATATAAGGTAAAGAAGTGTTTCCAGGAGTATCAGACCTGTCTATTGTGAACTTTGACCTAGAGCATCTACTGTTAAGAGGAGTTGATCTAGTAAATCTGCTGCTGCCAGAGACACAAAAGTCTTCACTGAGAAGAAAGAGAAATGAACACTTCTTATACCCCAGATATAACTTCTTAATTGTAAAACGTATGTGAGCTTTCCACTGATCCTATAAACAATTCAGAAGAGAAATGTCTGTTTAATTTTCAGATCAATCTGGAAGTTAAAGGGCAAGGAGTTGATTCTTATTTTTTTTAAAGGATGAGAAGAAAAAGGTGAAATACTCACAAGAAAGATGTATATTTGTTCTAGAACAACCATTCCAAACAAAACTGACCTTGTACTGAGCAGACCTTGAAGGAGAGACCTTAAGGCAGAGGTGACCTGGCAGAAGTCTGGGGTCACCTGCTAGAGCAGATCAGAGAGTGACTAGGGAAAGAGAGCACTAAAAAGTGTGCTGCCTTGCAGAGTTTCGAAGCTCCTTCGTTGCATGCCAGGTGAGGAGAACCACGGCAGAATGCTGTGACTGCGCTAGTGCCTGAAGCAGGAGCAGGATCAGTCATTGAAACATTGCTTGACAAGTCTAGATTGTTCATGTTCAGGCTAGGCTGAGGATGGTAACGTATCTCCTGGCATGATTCTGGCCCTTGGACAGTAGCAGTTCCCTAGACAATGCCCGCATGTGGTTCCAACAATTGCTTATAACAAGACCATCCCCAACAGGCAGTACTGTTAGCTTCACAGCAGGTTTCCTATGTCCTACCCCACCTGCTAGGTATCAAGCTTGGAACCCTCAAGCCATTTCACGCGTCCTTGTGCCATGTCGTGGGTCATGCAAGACATGATTTCTTGCTGCAGAGACACCGCTATGATGCACTGCAACAAAGCATGCATGTTATTCCAAAAACTTTGAACGTAGCCCCTTCCCCTTCTCTTGTAAGAAAGCCATAAGACACAGAAAAGCGTAATATGTTTAAACTGAAAGCACTGTGCCCCTTCTTCCTTAGCTAATGGCTCAGAGCTTAAAGCCCCCGTGTCAGGAAGAGAAGTGGGGTCTCACACCCTGCTGCCTGGGAGGACGTTTGGATTCCTGGCCCCACACGTGTGCCAGCATGTCACAGGGT
This sequence comes from Tauraco erythrolophus, assembly GCF_009769465.1. Classification (NCBI taxonomy): domain Eukaryota; kingdom Metazoa; phylum Chordata; class Aves; order Musophagiformes; family Musophagidae; genus Tauraco; species Tauraco erythrolophus. Next base: position 13,451,194 of record NC_141465.1, read on the forward strand.
TGAGACTTCCTGTAAATATCCGTTCACCAGAGCAGAGAGGGTAAATTAGACGAGCCGTGTTTAACAGTGGGTGTAAGTTTGTTGTACTAGAGTTTATCAACAAAAGCAGGATTTGCGGGACTTCAGTTGTTCATGTTCCTTCCTATTTATCATGGGTTTTGATTAACTGTGATGCCAGGATGTGACTTCTGCACTGCGCTTGTAAGTTGTTCAGTTTTTGTTCTTTCAAGATAGTCTAGTTTTTATCAGTCCTAGTCTGTATTTTTTCAGTTGGTTTTCCGTCTTGAGTTTCGAAAATGTAATGTGCTGACCTGGATCCTTTCGGCATAAAGGCAGCATTGCTTTATCCAGAGTAATCTTGACCAGCTGATCTATTCCTTCATAAGCGTTGGTATGTTGATCTCTCTTGGGTAGCTTATGCCTGTTTTGCCATGTGGAAAGCTTGAGAAATGGTCAAATAGTATATTTGTATTTTAAAAGCTATAACAACAGGACAAAAAATTATTGGAGCTTGTTATTGAACAGATGCAATGCTACCTAAGAAAGCTGAGCAGATTAGGTAAACTTGGAAGAAGAAAACTTGAAGAGTCATAGAAGAAGAGACTAGGTCAGATCAAAAAATCCATTCTTCAGAAAGCGCAGACATAGCAATGGATTTTTCCTGTTTGGAAATTGAAACATTGAGGTTTTCCTTCAAGTGAAAATCTTACAGAACTTAGATTAAGCAGCATTGAAGTCTTTGTTTTGAGATGTTTGAGTCTGAATACAACCAACTAACTTCATTTCAAAGAGAACCTCAGTGTACCTCAAATGTTACACAAGTGCTATAAAACAGATTGAAAATACCTCTTTGCTACCAGCTAGAGATCACTTGATAACCTGAATAGCAATTTAAGATGTCAGAATTATTATTTTTTAAATTTTGGAAGTTGCTACAAATAATATAGATTGAGATCTGTTAAGCTGCAAATAGCAACTTGACTGATTAGTTATAATACGTAGGTATCAGAAACCTAAATTTTAGTGGCCAAATATGTCCTGAAAGATTGGGAAATATGACAGTCTTGTGCAAGAGATTCTAGTTATTTGGGAAACTTTACAAGAACAAACACTTGGACACATTTTCCATTGCTTTGTTCGCAGTAGAGATAGGAATTACCTCTGGAAGAGCCATTATAGCAGTATCCTCTAGTGTTTATTCAGTTTAGGGAAGGCTGTATCTTTAAGCTTTGACTTAAAAATTATAACAATTCTTATTTTATCTGTATGACTTGGCTTGTTTCTTCGGTGGATTTGCTTTAACATAAAGCTGTTTTTCTTAGTGGGAGACTGAGTAGTTGAGAAAAACATAGTAGCAGCTCGGTTTTAGGAAACTAATTTTTCCTGAAGTGACAGCCATACACCAGCATTTCAGATTATAAACTCAGGACATAACTCCCTCTTTCATGAGTCAGATGGATGTAACGCACCCTGCTCACAGGGGAACGGGTCTCTGGCTGTTGTGTCCCAGCTGCGGAGGCTCATTTTAGAATCGTCTTGGTTTGCTCTCAAGTGTGACTATTGTGAGTAGGAGGTTATATTTGTCCTGTTTTGAATTCCCCAAAATAGCAAAAATATGCAGTGGTGTAAGAGAAAGTTGTGGTTTTTACAGTAGCCTCGTTCCTTTAGCCCTTCTTCATACTGTGCCAAAAAAAACCCCAAAAACCTAAAAAACCACAGCATAAAAACATTGTAGCCAAAGAGATATAAACAGAGCTAATGAGGGGAGAGAGAAAACAAACAAAACATACAAAAATGTCAGCAGAGGAGTAAGTCTGCTGTAGGCTGCCCATCAGGTTTCCCACAGACATAAATATTTTGCAACCCAAGTGAAGATGTTTTCTGGGTTTAATCCCACACTGTTTCCAGACAACTCCTGTTCCCTAGTAAGTCACTTAATTTTCTGTTCACAGATACTGTCCAGTCTGCATCATATAGATGAGTGCTCTTACCAAGCCTTCCATGGTTTAGTGCCAGCTGTTTTCATTGTGAAGGACAGAGACGGCTGGTGCTTTGTTTGTTTTCCTATCGTGTTTTCTCCCAGCGTGTTTTGCTGGAGAGAGAGAGCTCCTTGTCCTGCTTTCAATTTCGGAGAAGAGCTGGTAGAAGGAGTGGCAGAGGAGGAAGGAGGGGAAGGCGCGTGGATGAATTCAGGACTCCTGGGGCATGGCTGGGGGTTTTGTCTGGAAGGATGAAATAAATCCTGTTTGCTACCAACAGGATGAAGGTAATGGTACAGGAAACATCTCAGACCTTGTCCTGTCCATCTGAAGGAGAGGTGTCAAAGTATAGGCTACTAAAAACGAAGTCTTTTCTTTGCAAACGGGGAGACCTTTACTATGTGCAGTTAACACAGTTTCTATCCTGTGTGTCATATCTGTGCTTGTTTTTCATTATGAAGTAATTTTCCAGTCCTTCATTCTCCTATTCGTTCTGACAATGGGGCTTTGTACATAACCAGAAAATAAAATGGCTGGCAGCTGAAAGGGAGAAAAAATAGCGTCCTGTGATACATGACTAGTTGCCTCACTGTTTCAATTTCTTTTTTATTTCCTCGGTAAGAATTATTTATACGCTCAATTCTGAAATGTTTTTCCTTTACAAAATACATTGGCTGAATGTAGGGTTATTAGACAAGGAGATGGATATCTTTTTCTTTCTCTTCTACGTGAAAAGTAAAGATGCCATATCTTTTAATTTTTTTTGAAGCCACATGAAAGTAGTGTCATAAATTTAGTCTCAAACATCAGAACAATGTTCTGAAATGTCAGACTGTTTATGTATTCAATAAATAACCCTATTTGTGTATTACCTACCAGGAAAGTTGGTTTACTTTTCACAGTTTATAAATCCATTTAGGGTTTTATATATTCCTTATCTCACTGTCGTATTTTGAATTCTGCAGTATGTGTGGTTTCTAGAATTAAAAAAAAGGTTTGGTTTAGTAGTAGGTACATAGTAAGGTTTTTTAAAAAAAATATGAAATTTTGTCTTCAGATAATTATTTTTTTTAAAATCTGAAATATTATTTGAATAGGTGTTGGTCTAATTTAATGAAAACAAAGAACAGTGTAATAACTTTTCTGATTCTGGTGGTATTGTATTAGTAGGAAATGGAGAATGACTTTTTTTCTTTCTTTTTTTTTTTTTCCCCGCAGTAAATCATTCTTATTATATGCACATAGATTAATATTAATTCTGAAAAATTGTCTTGCCATATTCTGTATCTCTTGTTTGGAAATGCCTCCTTATTGTTTCCTACTGTTTAAATGTGAAGTAAGGCTTTGCAGTCAGCTGCCAATTTCCACACTCAAAAAGGGATGTTACAACTGTCCAATTACTTTCAAGGTACCTTATTAAATATTCTGGAGATGCAAGCAAGTGAATCTCAAGCCATGCTTACATTGAGGCAGAGGGTGAGGTTATGGGGTGTGCTGTGGAGCCGTAGTTGAGATGGCCACTGTCAGCTCAAGGGCTGACTGACAGTGCTGTTGCTCCAGCATTTACCTGAAGGCGGGAGTAGCTTTTAAGCTGATTTTTCCAAATTTCCACTGTGCCTGTTATGGTAGGATGTGCAAACTTCGTCCTGGTGTGTGTGTAGATCTCCTCCAGGTTTCTGAGGAGGGCTGGTGGCTGTTTAACTCGGTAGGAAGGTGAAGGGCAGAATAACCAGCGAGCTGGCTCAGGGCATGCCACCACGTGTCCCCAGGGAGTGCTCCAGATGCTGGTAGGGCAACGTCTGAGTGGCTTTTTTTAACCACGTCTCTTTGGCCTGTTGTCACTGTAGAGTGATTTAGAAAAATTTTAGGGTGGGAAGACAATCTTTGGGGGGTGGAGGAGGGACAGGACAAAAAAAAAAATCTAGCAGTTGCCTTTTGTAGAATACTGTAAACTGGACTGATTTTCAAATCTTGCCAATTGAAATTGCAAGAAGCTTTGATTTAAATCTTCCAATGTGATTGTTTTCTCCTCCTCTGTTTTCATTAGTTTACTTAAAAATAAATGTTCATTGTTGTGGTTGTGCTGTGATAACTGCAGGTTTTCCTTCAGCAATCATAAACTGAAATTCATATGTAAATTGGTGTCTTGTGTAATATTAACTACCTGGGTCTTAAAACACCTTTTTCAGCAGCGTACTACCTCTGCACTAGTAATGTCTTTTGGCAGCTACTGCCGAGCAGGATGACTTGGCTTCCTCCCGAGGTGAGACGGTTTGTAAGCCTGTGCTTGCCTTTCTGCTGGTAGTAGGTGGCTTTGAACGGGATGTTGGCGAGCTGGGTAGTTTATCCCCACCCAAGGAGAAAACACTGTTGCGTAGTGGGTAGCACAATGCTTTCGTAACTGTTGTTTTCAGGCTTTCTCAGGAATATGCTCCCGAAGGAATGTCTATGTTTAAGGTAAAAAGGGGAGGGGAAAAAAAAAAAATCTTTTTTTTCCCCACCAGTTTTAAGACTATTCCTCCTTGGAGCGCAACAAAATAACGAGGGGCCTGAACATCCCTCAGAGTATCCCTTTTGAGAAGTCTGAGGGGGATGTTGTCAGTGTGGGGCAAGCTGGATGGAGCGAGCGCTGACCGCTGGGAGCCGTGCGTCTCCTGCGGTGCCCAGGGAGAGTGGTGCTGGGCTCAGGTGTTCTGGGTTTGGGCACAGATCCTTCTATGTAACGACAGTTTGAGGCAGGCATGCATCTGTGCTGTTAAAGATAAAGGTAGCTGCTTAAATTTGAGGTGAGGTATCATCTGTAGCAAACAAAAGAAGCAAGGGAGAACACAGGCTGAAACCTGTTTCGTTGTGTTTTAGGAAGATGTGTGATTGGTACAGCAGGAGAAGTCCTATGGTTGTTCACCAAAGGGCAGTTTTTTGACTGTTCCTCCCCGCTTTTCCCACTGTGCATTTCTTCCCCCTCTGCCCCAATGGCAACCACGCTGCTCAGCAAGGTCTGAGGCAGCGACACAATGGCCACGATTCATCATTGTTCCTGTTTTTCCATTGTTTTCTAGGATCCTAGAGGATTTCCATTCACCTACCAGATCATTACAGCCCAGCAGCCTGAAGTCAACATTACAGCAGTGACTTGACTGGCCAGAAAGAACCAGCAATAAAAGGGAAATACATCACATACACTACCCTATCTAGACGCCAAGTTGATCACTGAAAAGACTAGTGCAATGTTTGTTATCCAGTCTAGATGCTTAATCATAAAAAGTAGGACCAGAGGGACCACTTAGCCTGCTCCTTTGCTTCCAGGCAAAATCTGCTTTGCTCGTGCCACTCTTGGTACTGCTCATGTGCAAAATATAGTTGCCTTCTTCCAGCTGAGTTTTGAAAATGTCCATGGATGGAGACTCTGCAAGTTCTCTGGGCATCCTCTTCCAGTGCCTAAGTGGTCTTGCAGTAAAGAGGAGTTTGATTTTTACCAACATCTGTCTACCATTTTGCTTGCAGCAGCTCTCCGTTGATCACCGTCTTTCTGGCATCTGGTTTGCCTTGTATTATACGGCTGATTCGACTCCTTTACCTCAGTGGATGTGCCAATGACTGTATTGCTTAACTCTCTCTGGAGAGACCTACTGGACTCAAAACCACAGGACTCAAACCACACCGAATCTGCCAGAATTACTGGAGAAGAGCAATAGGACTCCAAGCAGGAGAGAGATTAGAGGCGCTAGCAGCCCCAGTTGGGAAAGAAGAGTTACAAGTAATTTATTTTAATTGTCTTTTCTTTCTAATCCTGGAGTGTTTGGTTTTTTTAATATTGTCCTGGTTTTGGCTGGGACAGAGTTAGTTCTTCTTTTTAGCAGCTAGAAGAGCTCTGTGTTTTGGTTTTAGTCTGGGATTTGCTATGAGAAGAATGTTGATAACACACTGATGTCTATAGTTGGCACTGAGACCTCAAGGACTTTCAGCTTCCCATGTTCTTGCCAGTGTGCAGGAGCACAACAGGCTTGGGGGAAGCATGGTCGGGACAGAGGATCCATGACTCTCCTTATGATTTGAACTTAGATTTAGGATTGAGGGCTAAATTGGCCAATGAAGTATTCCATATCATGCAACATCATCCCCAGTATATAGATGAGGATTGACCATAAAGAAAGGCTTTTGCTCTCCTGGAGGGTCTCATTCTCAGACTCTTGGAGTGCTATCTCGCTCTCCTTCTCTTTTTGGGCCTCTCGCTTGCCTGGGATTGCGGTGTTGGGACTTACGTGTTTTCGGATCATTTACCGGGATGGGACAGGCCTTGGTCACCGGGTGGTGAGCAATTATACTGTGCATCACTTGTTTGTATATGTTGTTATCATTATTCATATATATATATTCATATATTAATATTATCAGTATTACTTTTAAATTTATATTATTAAATTGTTCTTATCTCAACCCACAGGTCTCCTTCTCTTTTCTCCTTTAATTCTCTTCCTCGTCCTGTGGAGGTGGGGGAGGGTGAGCGAGAGGCTGCATGGCCACAGTTGCTGGCCGGGATAAACCACGACAAATGTATAAGTGAGGAGGAGATGGAAGCAAAGCCTAGTAGTGGACGTATTGGCATCACCATCTTTCCTTTCTGGTTTTTTCTGTCATTCTCTCTCTGTTTTTTTTTCTGAAACAACTCTGTTAATACCCCAGCCTAGCCCTTTCTTAGTTGTCAAAACACACAGACGATGTTTGTCAGTAGTTGTCGTGGGTGAGACTGCTCCAGCAACCGGACCCCCGCCCCTACACACACACACAGCCGGTCACTCACCCTCCCCCATCCCCAGGAATGAGGGAGAGAATTAAAGGAGAAACAGGAAACCCGTGGGTTGAGATAAGAACAATTTAATACAGATAACTAATACACAGCGTAGATGCTCACCACCTCCTCTTATCCGCAGCCCATCTCATCCCGAAGCTGCAATCCCAGACGAACGCGAGGCCCCGAAATAGAGAGGGGCAGAGAGAGAGAGAGACAGTACTCCGAGAGTGGGAGTACTGGGAGAGAGAGGAAAAAAAAAAAGGCAATAGAGCAAAAGCGCAGCAAGCGCAAAAGAGCAAAAGTGGCAAAAGAGCCAAAGTGCAAAAGCCCTTCTGTCCGGCTGACCCTCACTTTTATATTGGGCATGACGCTGCATGATATGGAATACTAATTGGCCAGTTTGGCCCTCAGTCTTAAGTTCCACCACAAATCACAAGGGGAATCGTGTCCCCCTTGTCCCAGCTATGCTCCCCCCTTATCCCGCCGTGTTCCTGCACTCTGGCACACTGAAAAGTCCTTGGAGTTTCACATCCAACCACAAACTTCAACTTGCTATCAGCATTCTTCTCAGAGCGAGCTTCTGAGTAAAACCAAAACACGGAGCTCTTCTAGCTGCTAAAAAGAAAAGCTAACCCGGTCCCAGCTAAAACCAGGACAGTAGTTATCCTGGTTGTCTTTTGTGCAGTTCAGAATAGTCTTCCTGTCTTCATCCTTTTTGCTGTCTTTTTAAACAGAGACAAATAGATCTGCTGACCAAAACCCGTTATTCCATACTTGGACCTTGTCATGTGGGGTGTTATACCCTGGACTAACTATCTTGTGTCACTGCTGTGAATGTTATGGCATCAGCAGGGAATTTTGCAGAGGCTGCACTTACTACTTTGTCATGTTTTTGATAGCAGACAAAGACATGGCACTGCACTTACGAGCTGGGACCTAACTCTGCTCCTGCCCCAGGTAGGACTGGAGCCCCTCTCCCCCCCTCCACCCCCAGTTGCTCCTTGCTGCCTGCCCACACCCACTGGTCTGACTGTTTCCAGGCTCCATGCTCCAGTTGCCTGTCCCACTCTGCTTGCTGCGCGGCGCTCCTGGGCATTGCCGTGCAGCTCATCTCATCAGCGAGGAGTGGGAGCCCTGGCGTGCCCGCTCCCCCCGCTCCTCGCCAGGGCTCCACGCCTGCTTCACAGGGTGACAGTTGCTAAAAACAAGCCTACCTCTGGGCGTGCTGACTTGGTGGCCCGTTTTACTGTCAGAACAGATAGAAGGACTGGAGAGGGTCCTCCGGTGATTTTTATTCTGCTGATGAAGGCTAAGGTGTTTCTCAGTCTCCCTTCTGTCTGAATATTTGGCATTGTATTGAGATCACTACCAGCATCCTCTTGTCTTTTGGGTTCAATTAGCATTTGTTTGTGCATGTGAAATATTCCATTTTACTAAGCACGTAGCATTTTGGATTGTGCTTTTCATGGCGTGTGTTTACCAAGAGTACAAACTGTTACTCTGAAGGATCAACAGAGGAGATTTGGCAGACGTAAACTAAGTGTTCAGAACCAATATTTTGCCCGTTCCAAAGCAGCAGCCTCTCTAGAGTCTGACAAAAAGTGGGGGGGGGGGGGGGGTGTGCACACATGTGTGTCCGTGTGTATTACTGAGGATGTGAGGGGTGACATTTGCCGTTACTATTGTAGGTGCAATATGAATTATTTATTTATATATTTCACTTTTTCTAATTTAAAAAAAAAAAAAATCTAATCCAGCCAAAACATCAATTGGTCGATTTTAAATTTTTTTTATCTATTTGTTTGGGATACTAGAAACGCTTTGTTGCAAGTTCGGCTTTTTGTAGTTTTGATTTATGCTTTGCTTGCTTTCTGTACAGAAAGTGGGACTTCATGGGGTTTTTAAGGTGTTTTGGTTTCATGGGTTTTTTGTTGGGTTTTTTTTTCTCAAAAAATTTTGAGCAAAACAACTTTTGAGATAAATTTACAGAAGTATTTTTGACCACAGCAGCTGCAGTTTACTTCAGATTTGAAAATAACTTTGGTCAATTAAAAAATTGTATTTTATATTTTTTGTGGTATTGTGTGTGTGTGTGATGTTTGTTGATTAATTATTCTTTAACTGAAGTTACATGCTTACTGATGTATGACTGTCCTGTTTTCTGTATTTACCTTTGCTAAAAGAAGCCAAATAAAGCAACTTTGAACATAGGGCCACATGATTCCTTTTATTTGTAGCACACTGCTTGTGAGCTTTTATAAATCAATGAGAGAAGTATCATGCATGAGCTTTAAGTGCATGAATAATTCCTTTGGGAATGGCAGTAGTGATCTGGTGTATTCTCTGACATACGACCTTTTGAGATTAATTGTGAAATCACAGTAATTTTTGTTTGTCATGGCATCAGCTTGCGCTTTTCTTCTTAAAAGATGTGACAGTGAGAAGCTTGAGTCTAGTTTAAAAGGACATGGCAATGCTGCCAGCTCCCTAAAGGAGCCAAATGTTGTGGGATTATGTCCTAGGTCTTGCAATACCAGTGAAAGGCAGCAGTTTATTGCTTGTCTGAGCTCTACCGGTTGGTAGAGTAGGATTTCCAGAGGTTTTGAGATTGCAACATACACTCCCACTCTTGATTTTTCAGGGAAACAAATGTTTGCTAGTGATGGTTTCTGAAGAACTTCATACTAGATGCTGGCCAGAGGCGTGAGTCTCGCTACTGACGTATCCCTCCCTGAGTGATGGGAATTAGTAGTTTCTTCTCCTGGGCGTTTGGCACTCTGAGATCAACCAGGTTACCTCTCCATGCTCAAAGGGAAGGGAGTGAGCCAGCAGCACCACTGCTCTAAGCACGGTGCAGGGCAAGCTGTGGTTTTCCCAGGCAGAAGAGCAGTTTTTACCTTGCAGAAGAGGAGAAGGGCTGCTTGCTGTGGCCCCAGGAGCTCCTGGCAGAGCTGGGTCAAGTGTTGCTTGGCCTATCAGTCGTAAGGTGAGCTGTGCTGGTAGAGCAGAGCAGGAGCCAAATAGTGAGGGCTGGGGCAGATCAGGCTGGGGCTGAGATAGAGTAGCAGGGTTAAATGACCTTAGAGAAACTAGATGGGGCACCCTTAACAAAAGTTAACCAAATGCAGAATAGCGAGTTTCCTCAGGGAAAAGTGAAGGTTCTCTGTGAAAGGTTGTTTTTTTTGGCTGACAGCCTACTCCTCAGAACCTGTTAAGATGTTTGCTTTTGTTTTTGAGTCACAGCGAATTGTTTAGTTCCTACAGCTATGTCCTCTGTTTTTGTGCTTTTGTCCCTGGCATGCAGGTTACCGTTATTCTTAGTCTTGAATTGTGCTGACATACAGGGCAGGAAGGTGAAGTATCTGCTAGAGATAATAATTCCCATGCATGACTCTGGTGATGGAAAGAGAGGGTCTTAAAAACCCCAGCAGACAGGGCTAGGTTTCTAGGAAGGAGGGACTTTGCAAAGAAGTGTCATTTCTGATGACAGCATGAGGATGACTCTTCTTTTTGCCTGGGGTGTTCTCTCATTGCCTTGCCTCACTGACCACCCAGCCCAAGGGTGAGGCAGCTTCTCCTGCTGCCTCTGTAGAAGTGGCGAATGCATACTCGAGGTTTTCTCACATAGCCTTACCTCAGCTTTCACTGATCCGTGCGTTTTGCTTCTTTACTGCACAGTTCCAGTTTCTGAGTTTGAAAAGTAGACTTTTTGGATGCTTCCAGGTGACTTCTTCCTTGTCCTGTCATCCCATGTGCCTGCCTGCTTCTCTCCTGTGTCACACGGCTGCTGCCCTGATAACTGAAATGCTGTTTGCTTTGAATGCGTGTCGGCAGCTGTTCTTCTCAAAGTCTGCTGCATAGCAAGATGCCAAGGAAGGAAGTGCAGGGTAATTTTAGAAGCTAAGAGGACGTATAGGGGAGTTCTGTCTGGATTTTTTTTTTTTTTTTCCCCTTAAGATGGACTGAAGTTAGCAGCAGAATCAGCACTGGACAAGAATTTGGATGTTGGTGACCAATGTTTATTGCCTGGAAAGGCTTAAAGAGCTTTCAACTTTAAGTTGGAAGCACTTAAATGTGTTTTTCTGAGACCATATGCAGTAAGTAACATTCACTTTCTGTATATAGGTATCACTTGCTACCTCCACTCTGGGAGCTCATGACATTTTTTCATTCTGAACAGGGAGTTTTTATTTCCATGGCCCTATCTCATGACATCCAGCTGGAAACCTCCACAGCCTTCTGCAGGTCTGTTTCTGTACAGTCAACTGCCTAATAGTGTGTTGGTCATTTTGTATGCCAGAAAAAATTCACTTCACGGTGTTTCCAGCAGGTCCAAAAGCTCACCAGTGTGGGTGCTGGGGTGGCAAGCATGTCTTCTGACATTCAGCAACTTTCATGTGTTATCTTCAAATGAAAATTTTGCCTAGATAGAGTCTGAGGCAGGCTGTCTGCCCTTTCTTAGTAGGAAAATGTGTGGGTATCAAGTTTTTTGGTCAGCTCCCCAACTGCTGAAGCCTTTGTGCTGAAGCAAGAGAGGCAGTCTGCAACTTCTACATGCTGAAAGGACCGATATCTCCCCTGGGGACCAAGGGTCCTTCTGCTACAGGATATGTAATGGTGGCTTGATGGAGGTGGGAACAACAGGAGCCTGGTTCTTTGAGTCACTCTGCCTGTGAGAGACAAGTGTGGCTGCCTGGACGGACAGAACTGGGTAGTAAAGAATAGGATTGCAGCCCTGGCCTTGCTAATCTGGGTTTCCTTAAGGAAATGGAGGAAATGGACTTCCTTACTAGTTGCAGCCTAGTAAATTATTTCTGGAACACAATGTAGCTGAGTGTAGTAGGTTGACAAAAGGAAGTGGCATGTTTCCCACTGCTTACTTGAAATAGGGTTCAAGCAGGTCAGTCCTTGGTAGATGAAGCGTGTACCGGACAGATTGCCTGTTCTGGCAATAGTTAACAATTGGTTAATGTATTTCGGTAAGGAAACATATTGTAAGAGAGTGACTGATTTATATTTGATTTCACCCACTCTTAAAATGTGTCTGATTTCAACTTGTTTCTTCCTGATTATGTCCTTTCCTGACCTCTTGTTCCCCTTGTCCGGGACAAGTCTTCCTGGTTGCTTTTTTGTTCTTTGCAAAGGATTTTGCATGAAGAGTGCTGTTTTCTTGCTTATCTGGACACACTGGCCATTTGACTGCTCCCTTTCCCTCTCTGATACTCGAGAGTTCACAGCAGTTGCTCCGTCGTGTGAAGGTGTTACCATCTCCCTGGGACACAGTAACCACACAGTGAAAGTAGCTCTTGTGAAAACTTCTCATTTCCGAACCAGAAGGCAGCCCCTCTAGGAAAGGCACGAGGCCTTGATGGAAACAAACACTGGAGGATGTTTTCTTGGACATCACGGAAGGCATAGCGATGGGAATGAGAGATGGGAAGTCTTGAGGTGAGAGAAGCCTGGCTTGTTTCCCTGCCAGCCCTGAGCATCCCAGCAGGAACCTGCATGAGAGTGGAGTGCACTGGGAGAGATGACAGAGACCTCCCGTGTCCTGCTCTGCCTCCAAATCACGTGCGTTGAGTCAAGTTGCTGCTTAGGCATGCTCAGCTGTGCCTTCCTCTAGTCCTGACTGCCATGGGTGCAAACCTGCACATGTGTTGGGGAGCAGCCTGAAGGACTGCCTGGTGGCCCTGGTGCAGTAGCTGCTCTGCTCTTCCACCTTCAGGCATCCCAGTGCCCTCCCCTTGTGTCCCTAATTCTTCCTTAAGCCACTATGTCTTTCTACAGATAGAGAGATGTGAGAAGCAATAGATGAAACATTTTCCAGTCTATGTGGAAGAGTAGGATTGGAATTCAGAGTTAAATGAACATAAATTCATCCCTCTTGATTTGGACTGATGGTGAGATCTCAGACGAACTATTCAGGAATATTTTGGTACTGAGCTGTGTAGTGTTTACTGGGATCTGAGAACGATATTTTAATTTTAGGATTTTTAGGGAGTTTGTTGCAATGCTATCATTAATAGGGTAGGAGTGCTGTTGACCAGGGTTCTTCTGTAGAGAACAGCTCCTTTCTCCCCCATCACTCCCACCTCAGCGAAGCTCTTCCTAATTTGCAGCTGAGAATCCTACCTTCTAAACTGATTTGGGCACTGGAGGGGCTAAATCTTATTAAACTTGCAGTAGTAACCATGAACTGAAATTCTTTTCCACTCTGCTTCGCTGGAAAGAGAAATAGTTACTCTTGCCCAGATTGATCAGCCACATTTTGGTTTGGCTGCCTGGCCGAACTGTGATGTTTGAGAAGGGGCACATCTGTCACTTGAGAAACTTGGAAGTTAGAATTGGAGAAATTTGGATTCTTGAGCAGGCTGGCTGTCTCCTAAGCAAGTTATTTTTCACTGGAAAAGCAGAAATTCCAGTGTCAGAGAGGACTAACTACACAAGTTGATGGGGTGCACGTAGGAGGTGGTTGGCAATCTACCAGGCGTGAGAAAGGCTGAGGGGGAGGCCCGCTGGTCTGATCCTGTCCCCTCCGAATCGGTAAGGGAACGTGAATTACCGAATTGGTAAGGGAATCGGTGTGAAGCCCTGTGACTGTCCTACAGCATTAGGCTGCAGGATTTCACAGAATCATAGAATGGCTTGGGTTGGAAGGGACCTCAAAGATCACCTAGTACCAACCCCCCTGCCATGAGCAGGGAAACCCTCCACTACACCAGGTTGCCCAAAACCTCATCCAGCCTGGCCTTGAAGACTACCAGGGGTGGGACATCTACAACTTCTCTGGGCAACCTATTCCAGTGCCTCACCACCTTCAGAGTGAAGAATTTCTTCCTTAGATCTAATCTAAATCTGCCCTCTTTCAATTTAAAGCCATTACCCCTTGTCCTGTCACTACACGCCCTTGTAAGAAGTCCCTCCCCAGCTTTCCTGTAGGCCCCCTTTAAGTACTGGAAAGCTGCAATAAGATCACCCCGGAGCCTTCTCTTCTCCAAGCTGAACAGCCCCAACTCTCTCAGCCTGTCTTCATAGCAGAGGTGCTCCAGCCCTCGGATCATCTTCATGGCCCTCCTCTGGACCCGCTCCAGCAGCTCCATGTCCTTCTTGTGTTGAGGACTCCAGAGCTGAACGCAGTATTCCAGGTGGGGTCTCACGAGAGCAGAGCAGAGGGGCAGAATCGCCTCCCTCGACCTGCTGGCCACGCTTCTTTTCATGCAGCCCAGAATACGGTTGGTTTTCTGGGCTGCCAGTGCACATTGCCGGCTCATGTTGAGCTTCTCATCCACCAGCACTCCCAAGTCCTTTTCCTCAGGGCTGCTCTCAATCCATTCTCCGCCCAGCCTGTACTTGTGCTTGGGATTGCCCCAACACACGTGCAGGACCTTGCACTTGGCCTTGTTGAACTTCATGGGGTTCTCCAAGGCCCACTTCTCCAGCCTGTCAAGGTCCCTCTGGATGGCATCCCTTCCCTCCAGCGTGTCCACAACACCACACAACTTGGTGTCATCTGCAGACTTTCTGAGGGTGCACTCGATCCCACTGTCCATGTCACCAACAAAGATGTTAAATAGCACTGACCCCAGTACTGACCCCTGAGGAACACCACTCATCACTGGCCTCCACTTGGACATTGAACCATTGACCACAACCCTTTGAGTGCAACCATCCAGCCAACTCCTTATCCACCGAGTGGCCCATCCATCAAATTCATGTCTTTCTAGTTTAGAGACAAGGATGTAGTGTGGGACAGTATCAAATGCTTTGGATAAGCCCAGGTAGACAATGTCCGTTGCTCTCCCCTATCCGTCAATGCTGTAACCTCATCATAGAAGGCCACCAAATTAGTCAGGCAGGATTTGCCCTTAGTGAAGCCACGTTGGCTATCACCAATCACCTCCTTGTTTTCTATGTGCCTTAGCATAGTTGGCAGGAGGATCTGTTCCATGATCTTTCCAGGCACAGAGGTGAGACTGACTGGCTTGTAGTTCCCTGGGTCTTCTCTTTTTTCCTTTTTAAAAATGGGGGCTATATTTCCCCTTTTCCAGTCATTGGGAACTTCACCAGATTGCCACGACTTCTGAAATACGATGGATAGTGGCTTAGCAACTTCATCTGCCAGTTCTCTCAGGACCCGCAGATGCACCTCATCGAGTCCCATGGACTTGTCCACCTTTAGGTTCTTTAGATGGTCTTGAACCTGATCTTCTCCTACAGTGGGCGGTTCTTCATTCTCCCAGTCCCTGTCTTTGCCTTCTGTGACTTGGGCTGTGCAGCTGGAGCTCTTGCCAGTGAAGACTGAGGCAAAGAAATCATTGAGAACCTCAGCCTTCTCCATATCCCGGATAGCCAGGGCCCCCGTTTCCTTCTGGAGAGGGCCTACATTTTCCCTAGATCTCTTTTTATCGCTGACATATCTACAGAAGTTTTTCTTGTTGCCCTTGATGTCCCTGGCCAGATTTAACTCTATCAGGGCTTTAGCTTTCCTAACCTGATCTCTGGTTGCTCGGACAATTGCTCTGTATTCTTCCCAGGCTACCTGTCCTTGTTTCCACTCTCTGTAAGCCTTCTTCTTGTGTCCGAGTTGGTCCAGGAGATCCTTGTTCATCCATGCAGGCCTGCTGATGTTTCTACCTGACTTTCTGTTTGTTGGAATGCACCGCTCCTGAGCTTGGAGGAGGTGATCCTTGAATATTAACCAGCTTTCTTGGGCCCCTCTTCCCTCCAGGGCTTCATCCCATTGTACTCTACCGAGGAGATCCCTGAAGAGGCCGAAGTCTGCTCTCCTGAAATCCAGGGTAGAGAGCTTGCTGTGCGTCCTCCTTGCTTCCCTAAGAATCTTGAGTTCCACCATTTCATGATCACTGCAGCCAAGACTGTCCTTGAGTGTCACGTTCCCCACCAGTCCTTCTTTGTTGGTGAGAACAAGGTTCAGCAAAGCACCTCTCCTCGTTGGTTCCTCTACCACTTGGAGAAGAAAGTTATCATCCATGCATTCCAGGAATCTCCTGGATTGCCTACGCCCTGCTGTGTTGTCCTTCCAACAGATATCGGAGTTTACTCCTCATGGCCTTGTTTAACACCCGAGGTTGAGGTTTTTGCTGTGATGTCCCAGTTTTCTTTCCTGCAAAGTGCTTTTAGGGACTGTGAAGAGTTTATTTTTCGAGTGCTCCACTGGCCTTAGCTGTTCAGGTTCATGTGAGAACTGGACTAAGTCTTCAGACGCATTTCTTTTAGTGTGGTGCAAGCCAGATTTGGGTGAGAAACTTTAATCTGATGCTGGATTTGGGAAAGATAAAACTCTCTACTGTGGGATAAATGTGGTGCCTAACAGTTGATATAAAGAGCTCATTATGCCTTTGTTTTTTGGCATGTAAGCAGCACTCCCTTTGATGGAAAAATCTCTCCGTTCCCACAGGAGTAGGAACTGTGTCTCTGCTTGCCAACCCAGATTTTTTCTCTCTCCCTTCTGTCACAGCTTTGCATGTTGCTCTAGCCAATGTAAAGAACCTAGGCGTAAAATTAGCCCTAGAAAGCAGTAGGGACACCCTGGCATCTAGTTAAATTGTTATGCCAAAAGCAGAGAAGGTGGAGCTGTTGCGAAAGATCAGATGTGGAAATATCTCAAATGGTGTAAGCAGCTAACTCAGCCAACTAGAACAGGTTTTTAACTTCCTGGAAGCACTCCTCGGGACATTTTCCCCTCTGTTTAAAGCAAGGTTTCTGCTGTGAGGTCTTCCTTCCTCAAGCTTTTCTATATTAGCTGAAAGGTTGGTATTTTAACATGGGAGGAGATATTCCCTGAAACTGCACAATTGTTTCTTCTGGTCTTTTATAAGTCTGAAAACTTGAGGGAATAAGTGGTAAACAATAGGCACAAACTTATTTCCTCTCAGCCTGATTTGTATTATGTGGATAATAAGACAAATTATTCAACACAAGCTGTAAATCCTCCGAGCAGTGGATAATGCAAACAGACTTAATTTAATTTAATATCCTTTCTTCGTTTGCTTGCACTGTGTTTAGATGGTGTGTGTCTATAATGCATTCCATTACACAGTGGGTTTGGGCAAGTACAGCTTTCATATAGTTACGTGTTTCCTATGTGTATTGGTATGCATTTGTTAGCCTTTCCTACTGAAATATTTGGGAGAGAGTTTTGAGCTATGTTTAGAATTTACAGACATTTGTATGCTTTTGAGAAATAATTAGCTTGGTGCTGTTTCTCAAGGAGTAAATGCCCCTGAATGGTCATTTAGGAGAAGTGAGGCCATTGACATAGCCCTGTCCCAAAACACTGTCTTAGTTCAGGTATGGTATGATTTAAACGTTTACAAATCATTCTCTGTTGGCATACACATATGTGGTGTATTCTATTTTTAAAATAAAGCATTTTTATTCATCTTGTCACAGTGTAAATAATGTTAGGTCAAAAAGAAAATATGACTTCACTGTCTTTACTGCCAGAAGTTTTACTTCCAAAAATAGGGTAGGTGTAAAAAATTGCTTCTTTGCCTTTCCCACTGAAATGGCGGAAGGTGCCTTCAGTGGCATAAATAAATATTGTGTGAGAGAAGTATTTGAAGGTTTAATAATTCTTTAAGTTAAAGTGTTCCATCATGTTTTATTTTACCTTTATAAATTACTAAGAAAATGTTTTACGTTAGAGAGTAGATCACTTGTGAACAACACTAAATAATGTGAAATTTTACATCTTTTCACTGTGATATGCTGCTCTGGTTGAAGGTAAGAGACTACAGTACGGGGGAAAAAAGAGAGCAGTGCTTAGGAGGATGTGCAACAAACTGAATAAACTGTGCTGAGATTTCAGGTAGAGTTTGGATTTCTTTATGAATCTCCTTTCTCAGTGGCATTTCCAAACCAGTTACTATTTGGAAATGGAGTTGCCTCAGTTTCTCTTACCTTGCGTGAAGAGGAATTGTCTTGAAGGAAGAGCTGAGAACAACCTCCACCCTGCTCTGTGTCCTTGTCTTCAGAGCATTGAGAGTCAGGTGATGGTGGAGCCGATCTGCCTGGGCAGAGGACAGATCCTGAACCTGCCCCGTATGACATGGGGTGCCATCATCCCATTAAACATGGGATGTGTTTAAGAACAGGGTGGATGATCTACTTAGCGATATGGTTTAATGGGGATTAGGGACGGTTGGACTCGATGATCTCTAAGGTCTTTTCCAACCTAGAAATCTATGAATCTATGAATCAACACTGGACTAGAGGGCAGAAGAGGGTCTATGATGAGTAGCAGATTACAGAAATTACAGAGGATTACAGGGGAGAGTTTAACTTTGTGAAGAGGAGCCTAAGGAGGCCACTTCTCTGTGTGATGGTGAAGGTTTTGAGGGTTGTGCAAGTCAGAAACCAGCTGAACTGCAAGGTGCAGTGGCAGAGCCTCTCTCTGATGAGCCTACACTTGCAGAAACCTGACACGAGGCTTCTTCAGATTTTTGTTGCCTGTATGAACTCGCCTGTTTTCCAGGAGAACTGCTAATATCTAATGCTAGTCATTTTGCTGGTTGGCTTCTGTGCTTAAAAAGAAAGGCACAACAGACCCTTGCAAATTCTCATATTTACAAGATGATATCTGTTGACATGACTTTAGTTCTAGATAATAGGGTCAAATAGAAATATGTGGATACACAGATGTTAGTTTTTATACTTGCAGAAAACCTTAGAGAATACTCCAGGTTCCTTCTTAGGGCACACGTAGTCATATTTTATCCTCTAAGATGAACGTACGTATGAATGCACAACTAGAACTTAACTTTCTGTGTGATTTGCTGACTTCTGTGATGTGATCCTGAGATGAATCCTGCTTCTAGGTGGCTCTGAGTAGCCCTTTTCCCTAGACAAGTGCTTCCACTGAAAAACAGAATGACTTGTTCCTACCTCATGGTGTCCTTGTAGGCAGGTCCTTGCTTCCTGGTTTGGTTTCAGATAATTCCGTGTTTTTCTGCCTTGCATCAGATCCTGCACACTACCTTCTAGCAGCTCCTTGTCTGCTCTTAATCTCCTCATGGTGCTTTCTTTAGGGTGTGCAGGTCCTGGGCTCTTCACTGGGACTCTCCTTCTACGTAATAACTTCCAGGATGGAACTTTATTTTCTAGAACAGATGTAGTTACTTCCAAGAATAAGAGGACTTCTCTCCTCCTTCCCAAGTGCCAACTTGAACCAATTACTGCCTTTCTAAAAACACACACTGCTCAAATTAAAAAAAAAAAAAAAAAAAAAAAGGTCCAAACCCCTAAAAGGGACATCAGGAACTTGACTTCTCTAAGAAGCCAAGTATTTAGACCCAGTGGAAGATGGACCTGCATGGCATGGGACCGTCTTAAAGGACCCTCAATAAGCAGCTTCTGGAGTACAACCACCCCTGTGCTGCACAGCAGCTCGCAGCTCTCTCTGCATGCAGTGAGTCCAGGTTGCCAAGGCCATCTTGTCTTCCAGGAGGAAAATGTCTGAATATGTTACATATTAGAAATTTTAATCTTTGCTCACAGGCAGTAGGAAAATCCTCAGTCCACTGATTCCTCTGAGAGGAAAAGATTTTAATGTAGAAAATGCAATACCAAAAGTACTGTCAGTCTTCCATTCAAAGAGAGAGATGTGACATAACCCAGGTGTGTAAACCTAGTGGATTTAGACTGGAAAAAAACTTTGGGCTTTAACAAGGAGATCTAGCTCTTCTTTCTTATCTTATTTATGCTATATATAATTGAAGCAGTGTAGTGCAGAAAAGAAAAAGTACTAAGAATGATGCTTCTTGGCCCTAGCTTGGAAGAAAAATTGTTTTGTCCCATGGGGGTAAGAATTAAAATTTTTCACTGAGTCCTAATTTTGAGTGTGTGTTTTTCTGCTCCGTAATCTCCAGAGAATGAGCTGCCAGCAACCCCTCAGCTTTTCCACATCCTGAGAAAGTTCAGAGTACTTTCTTCACAGTGTGTCTTTTTCCCTTGCCAAGCAGTTGCGCAGGAAGAGGTGAGACCCACCAGTTTGCCTTGCTGCCTGTGAGCAATGCTGTTGATACAATGACCAATGCAGAGGGCAGGGGTGAGGGCTGAACTCTTTTAGTCTTGTAGCAAAACTTTCTGAACGGTAAACTCCCATCCTTTGTTTTTTCTAAAGATTTCTGGTGGCTACCGCTAATTTCCTACAAGCAGAGCGCTGCAGAAGGGAGGACGAGAGATGTGCATCTAAGGGCGTGTTGGTTGCTGAGTTATTTTCTTATTTTGTAGCCTTCGCTGCTTGAGTGCAGGGAATGTGTCTGAAAATCATCAGGGAGGAACGGAATGTGCAGCTGGGAGCTTTAGCTCAGAAGAAATGATCAGAAGGGAAAGGGGAGTGAGAGCCACAGTGAACTGTTGGTATAGCTAGGATAGGAACATGTATGGTGACCTTGATGGTGAAGGTTCACAGAAAGATTTTCTCTATCTTCCCTATCTTGTATCTCCTCTTCTTGTGTCTTAACTTTTCTCACTACCCTCATGCTCTTTTATTTTTTTTTCCACCTCCTATTTTGTTTGCCTTTTGGGCTCTTCACTTGCCATCATTTTGTAAGCTGTCATGCCCAAAGGTTACATGTAGTGCAGTGGAAACAACTGAACGATGCCTATTTTGGCTCCCAGTTAGTTGCATATGTTTTGGCAGTGCTGCTGGGATGCCCGTAGATCTTTATGGGCAGATTGCATACTGGTGTGGTTGTGAATGGAAAGGTTTGCTTTGGGCTGAAGAAGTGTGTGGAAACACAGGTCAAAGGAAGGCCTCATGCCATTTATTTTCAGCCATGGACAAACGTGCTGTGAGGATGTGGTTAGTCCAGTATGTGCCATCAATTTTGCTTAGTTATCAGCTCATCCTTCAGATTAATATTTATTTTTTTAAAAAGTGGGTGGAAAAATATTTTTACAATTAAAAGGCCTAAAAGTGTAAGAGTCCCATTTTTCCAGAACATGTTTCTGTAAACATGATGAAAAGATAATTATAAAGGAAACTAGTGCAGACCGTACATCCTGGTATTTCACAGGTGACTTTTATCTGAGTGACTCACTCCCATCAAAGAAAAAAAACATGACACCACTTATTCTTTCCACTGTTACTATCTTAAAGTATTCCACTTCCAGACCTGAGAAGCTCTGATTAAATGTCATAAATTGTAACTTTCCTTGTTATTTTTTCCAATGGTTTTTTTTTGGTTATACATACATGTTTTGTCACTTTCTTTTTAAAATGAGAACAATTGAAAAGCTGTGAAGATACGAAGGAAACATTTTGTGCCAGTACTCATTGAGGTTCTTTCTGAGAAATAGTTAATTGTAGAAAAACAATTAATTTTTGGACAGATAATGGAAATATTTTCAGAGATCTAATATAGTACCACATTCTGCTTTTGCTGATGTAAATGCAGCTATGCAGAAGTCCTGGAGCAGCAGTGACACAGTGCGTACTCTCTAACTTAAATCATTTTATGTACATCCTGGGATGCCTCTGAACAATGACAGTATGTTAGAAACCAATGGCAAACTCCTCTTTCCAGGGATTACGAATCTCCTAAGAATTAGACCCTTTCCTATCCTCATATGAAGCTCCTGTACAGAGGCAGGCTGAAGTATTCTTAGACTTTTGGAAAGTCTTTTGAAAGGTAATTTTGACAGCACGTTGTTAGGGCCCTCAAAGAGGGCGAGATGCAAAAATGGAGGGTTAGGTATAAGGTGACTATGTCATGACAATCCTTAGTTGCCAGTCAAGGCTAAATGGTCATCCACCTTGGTGGGTCGTACCCTCCTGGTGTGTTTTTGACGAGAGCTAGCACTGACCTAAGCACATTGCTCACCTTTTTTTGTCAGTGTAAATTTGTGCATTTATATGGAACACTGATACCATGTTATTCCAGGTCACACTGTGAGGTTTCAATCCTGCCCTGCCAGCCTATAGGAAATTTTTTATTACAATAGTTAAAACATCCGTCTTTGGGTTTTGTGCTCCTGTTTACCAAAACTCTTCTTTTATTCATCTGAAATGCTCATGTGCCAACACATGCAGTATGAGAAACAAACGAGATGAACTGGAAGAGCTAATCTGTTCCCAGAGCTGTGATGTCATTGGTATTAGTGAGACTTCATGGGATGAGTCCCATGCTCGGAGTGCTGGGGTGGAGGGCTACAGGCTGTTCAGGAGGGACAGGCGGGGCAGGTGACATGGAGGAGTTGCACTGTATGTAAGGGAGAGATTTAACTGTACAGCCCTTACAGTTGGGGATGACGTGTTTAAGAACTTCTGAGTAATGATGACCGGGATAGAAAACAAAGCAGATGTTGTAGTGAGTGTCTACTATTGATAGCCCAGCCAGAATGATAGCACTGATGAGTTTTTCTATAGGCCATCAGGAGAAATCTCTGCATCAGTAGCCCTTGTCCCTAGGGGATGTTTCAACTTCCCAGATTTCTACTGGGAGTACCATACTGCTGTGACAAGCAAGTTTGGGAAATTCCAGCAGTTTTTTGAAGGCAACTTCTTGTCACAAGCATTCAGTGAGCCAGCTAGGAGAGATGCCCTCCCAGACTTGTTATTGGAGGAGAAAGAGAGATACTTGTGGGACAAGAGAAAGACTTGTGGGAGATGTGATGGTAGGTGGCTGTCTTGAACACAGTGATCATGAGATGGTTGTGTTTAAAATTGTCGGTGTAATGAGAAAAGAAGACAGCAGAGTTGCTACCCTGGGCTTCAGGAGAGCAAGCTTTAAGCTATTCAGGGAGGTATTTAGCAGAGTACTCTGGGAATCTGCTTTTGAGGGCTTAGGGGTCCAGGAGTGCTGGTCAGTTTTTAAGAACCACCTTTTAGAAGTACGGGAGCAGAAAATTCCATTGTGTCATAAATCAAGTAAGTGGGGCAGGAGACCAGCTTTGCTGAACATGGAACTCCTCATGGAGCTTCGGAGGAAAAAGAAATTGTACAATCTCTGGAAGCAAGGTCAGGCTTTGCAGGAAGATTACAGAGCTGTGGTTCACGTATGCAGGGAGAAGACATGTAAGGCCAAAGCTGAACTAGGGTTGAAACTGACCAGTGTTGTGCCAGACCACAAGAAAGATTGGGTTTTTTTTCAAGTATGTTAATAGAAACGGGAGGTCTAAGGAAAACATTGGTCCAATACTAGTTGAAGATGGTCATCTGACAAACAGGAATGAAGAAAAAGTGGAGGTATTCCATGTTTCTTTTGCCTCAGTCTTTAATAATACTGATAGACCTTGGATTGCCCAGTCGTCTGAATTGGAGGACCTTGACTGCAGGAACAGTGACTTTCCATTTGTGGACACTGAAATTCTAAGTTGCATGAGTTGAATGTTCGTAAATCCATGGGGCCTGACGAGATTCATCCCAGAGTACTGAAGGTGCTAGCGGATGTTGTGGCAGGATCCCTCTCAATCATCTAACAAAAGTCTTGGCAGTCTGGGGAGGTCCCTGCTGACTGGAAGCTAGCCAGTGTTATTCCAATTTACAATATTGTTTTCTGTCCAGGAAGTTATTCCACAGCCATATTCCCAAAGGAGGTAAGCATCTAATTTGGACAGTTGCATTCAATTCTCCTCCAGTAAAACTGACAGCCTCCATAAATATCAGGCTGATATTATTAAACTGATATTCCAGGAAAGATTGTCAAATTGATGGATTACAGGAAACTCCAGAGAAAGTCTACATTGAAGTAGGTCTCAAGGAGGAGACAGAGCCATGAATACCAGTATTTTGCCAAAGTTAGCTACAAGGCTGTACCTGTCTCTAAAACTGGTAGCTGTTTTCCTGTTACTGTGCACTGTCATAAAATATTTCTTTAGACAAAATGTTAACTTATTTCTTTTTATATAGCTGACAAACCAGCAGCCTTCAGTTTCAAGAATTAATAATTAGTAAAAAGGGAGACTGGTCCATGTTTCGAGTACCTCGTACCCTCTGTAGGGTCTGCCTGACAGCTAGTAAAGCAGAATATTGATTGGAGAGAGATCTGCCAGTGAAAATGTAAGCCCCAGTATCTTTGGCTTGCAGCAGGCTAGCAAGAGAATGCCAGGGTCCCCAGATGGACTCCAGATTTGTGACCACCCCTTCCTAATCAGCCGCAGCATAGAGAAAGAAGCAGAGGCTGTTTCTGCTCTTGCTGAAAGGTGTTGTCTTACCCAGTAAGCCAAGCTGCAGAGGCATCCATAGCTCCTGTGGGAGCGGGAGGGTGTGCGCTACGCATATCACCAGTTAATGTCTTAGCTCAAGGGATAAGGGCTTGTGGTGAGGGCTCATGCTCCAGCCTTCTTGATAGCACATTTTGTGTAGAGCTTGAGGTTGTAGGGCATTAAACTGCTTTTTTTTTGTTTGGTAAAATTTCCTGGGCTTTTGGTACGGAGTAAATTTTTCTACTGTGAAGTAAACTCAATTACTGGCATGTGAAACAGCTACATATATTCCATTTTGTGGTTTTACATTATCTAGATCTATTGTTCAGCTCATAAAAAGATGAGTGGTAGGCACTGATTGATGTAATACTGTAGTATTGCTGAACAGGTGAGCATTGTGGTTTAGACTAGACTTCAAAGGTACTAAACTGTTCCTACATGACTGTACATGAACTTGCCCAATATAAGTAATTTTAGAAGACTTTTGCTGTTAGCTACAATTTTGGAGGAACGCCTGCTGGAGATTATAATAATAAATAATATGCAACCTGGATCTGCTTGCAGCAAATGTTGTAGTAGAAGGTCTTCCATCTAGGGGCTGAAGTTCAAACATACTGTGAAGGTCAAACGGGTTGCATGTCAATTTTTGATGCTGTCTCCTGTCCATTTGTTACTTGTGCAAAATTACTCGCATGGAGTTTGTTTACTGTATTACTGATTTACTGCTGAAACTGGAAGTTGGGAAATTAATCTAACTCATGGGAGGGAAAAATGCAAAATACTTAACTCATTTTAAGTTATGGGATTCGTATATAGTCTTGGTTTTGGTTTAAAATGAACCTAATTTGGAACATCTACTTAAGTTACAGGCCCCAAGCAGCACAGAACATTTACAGCCATTACACAATCTTATGGCAAACTGTGGAAATTTAATTTTAAGAATCTTGCATCCAAAAAAACCCCATGTGTGCCTACTGAGATGGCGTAAAAGCTCTTTCTGTACTTAAATGTGTAGATGTAAGTAATACATACCTATTTCTTCGCCCTAGCTTCAATTCAGCTACCCAGGAGAAGAAGAATCTTGCCTGTTCGCTAGAAATATGTTCACTCGAGACATTTATGGTATTAAAATATAATTTATGTGATACTCGGATGAGATTGGTGATATGTTCAGTCCTAAAGGGCCACAAATAACAACTTTTTTTGTATGGGAATGCATACTTGGGCTTCCTCATGAAAAACATGCTGCATTGACATGGTAAGAGGCCATCCAATCCTATAGAGGTCACATCCCTAGTAAAGATGACCAACAGAGTGCGTGAGAGCTGAACTGCAATGCTCTTCATGAAGACAGAAAAACCTCACTAAAGCTAAATTAAACTTATGTATCAACGCTTTCTTTCAACTGTCCTGCAGGCTTTTATGACCTTTACTTTGATGAATTATTAGAGTCGAGGAAAAATCGTTCATTTCTATTTACTTTAACATATTCAGTAAAACCTCTCCTAGTTCTCCCTAGCTCCTAGTTGATGAACCGTCATCGTTTTAAGGCCAAAAATGTGTTATGAGTGGCATTTCATGGCTGGCCTAATCTGAAGTTGAGAGAAATCAGCAAGGAGATCCTCTCTTCTATACCCTATTTAAATCAGTGGATGTTTTAAAGGCAAAAACCCCTTGTATTCTTAAAAGTGCGTAAGTAGTTAGATTACCTGGGAAGGGGGGATTTTCTGAAAGCTGTGCTCAAAATATCCAAGTCTGGGTGCTAGGTGTCAAGTAACCACTTTTACGTTTGGCTGTGACTTTTTTAGTTTCCTGGACTTGCTTGGACTGGAATTTGTCTGGTGGTAGCACAAAATGCTCATTGAGGCCCAAAATACAGTTTTGGGAGCTGAAGGGGAAGCCCGCTGCTCTCAGGGTGCTGTCACGAAGTAGCTCACAGAGGGAAATGGGAAAGACAGTGTTTGTCCTAAACGGATGAACTGTGATTTTGGTTACTTTATGGGTGAGGCTAACGGGAATGGGCAACAAGGATCCCACTGATGAATGGGCAGTAGGTAACGCACGGGAAAAAGGGTGTGTGAATTCCTCTCATGTGTTGAGTGTTTGAAGCTAATTGCATGAAGAACGGAAAAGACTGAGGCATGGCCAGAGACAGCACCATTTGCCCTTGAAATTAAAAAACGGAAAGGAGATCCCAAAAGAAGTTGCTTAGCCAAATAACAGGATGAATAATAGGAAGAACAGCGTTATACACTTGTGTAAATGAAAGTTACAAAATCGTGGAATGAAAAGATTATGTATGTCATCTTAATTTGACCTCCTTGGGTGTGTGAATGAGCATAGTCTCAACCTACATTTCCCTCGTGGGACTCTCCCTTATTTGGTAACTAGAACAGACAGCACTCATCTATTTTGGTTCTTCGAGATGTGGTTTTCAGTGATTTTTGGCTGCTCAGAGTGCTTCAGAGGCCCATAGCTTCCTGTCCCCTCCTCCTCCTCCCTCTTGAGGAAGAGGAGTGCATAGGTGTGCAGAGCCCTCCGGAGCTGTAGGGGTGCCTGGGGGTGATGGGCGTTGAGCCTTGGCAGAGGGTTGGAGGTTGAGGGCTCAGGAAATGAGTAAAATGCTATCAGATTGAAAGGGCTTCCTACCTTTGTCTTCTCTTTCTTTAAGGAATGTGAGTCATCAGGGAGTAAGACAACGATTTGGCCGTGATGCACACTTAAAGATGGTAGAAGATTTATTTGCCTACCATGAAGGCCCTGTTTGCCCTGCCTCGTTAGTTTCTTAACCAGGTCAACCACTTCTAAAACAGCAGCTGATATGGTAACAGGTTAGCTGATTTCCAGTAGCTATAAAAGAAAGCCACACATGAGTTTTCCAATGAAATAATAAAACACCTATTCAGACAGACAAAATTAAATCTTAGTCTCACAGAAAGTATTTTTTTCATTCCTTGTTAAATTAAAACGACCTATCTGTTAAAATGACCTATCTGATCTATTTTTCATCAGAAAATATGTTTTTCTGAGAGTTTCTGTCAATGTTTTAGGAGAAGTTATGAGGAGATACACTCTGAAAAGCTTTCCCATGGAAATGATGACTGCATTAAACATTACAGGTATGTATCACTGACCTGAGCATCAGTGTAAACATCCTTTCCACTGGGGTATACCAGAGGGCACAATTTTCTGGACAGAACAGCCAAATACTTTTTGTATTTCTTTAGACAAAAATGCTGTTTTCATACACCTGAAACTCTTGGAGATTTTTCAAACTCTTTTTCCCCTCCTCCCCAAAGTAGTTGGACCCAGTTTGGCATATTGACAGCCCAAAACCCAGTATTTAATTCCAGGGGGTGGCATGTGGCTGTCCCCAGCTCAGGCCCTGCCTGCCTTGCCGAGGCCAGTTGCCCTTCTGCACCCCTCCTCCTCTTTCTGTAGCTGTTGACAGAGACCAAGCCTGTGGTTTAGGCATAGTAAAGCAATTATGAGGTGAGACAGACACCTACATGTCTGTGAAAATTATAAGGTATCATTCTCTGTGTGGCACACCTTCATCTGGTACACATATAACCTTCCTTCTGGGAAGAAAATTACATTTGCAATAAATTCAGGGAAACAAAGATGAGGTGGTACAAGAAAAATATTTTTTGGAAAGGAAGTACGTTAAAACCTCTATTCGGCAGCTGAAAAGCTGTGCTGTGCCTGCTCCTTATTCCAAAAAACTTAGCGAGCTCTGGACTGTCTCAGAAGAAACTAATGATGTTTATTTCTCCTTATCATAGAATTTCCGCTTTGGGGAGGGCCACAGTAGCGTAGTCATTATTTGTAAGAGGAAAACCAGAACTTCATCATTCCGATCTCTTTTTCTTGGAAGACCTGCCAGGGGGCCCTTTCTCCATCACCCGTGGTCTGCTTTGCTTGCTGTATATTCTCAGTCTAGGCAGCTCCACTTGTTTCTGTGGGTTTCCTGACACACGGAGTTTGGAGGAAATCAAAAATTGCACCAGAGCTGTGTGCTGGGTCAGATAGCTTAATGAGGGGTCCTGAGTCTTCCTGTGAGTTTGACCTGATGCTAGCCCCAGGGGCACTGCCTGAGGCAGCCACATAAAGCAGTGCTGCTTTTGTCTTCCAGTAGCCAGCAGGTCTCAGCTAGTGCAGCCCAAATCTTGCATGTGTGGGTGGGGGATGAATATTTTTACCTTGGCTGATTGCAAAAGTTGTCTCTATGTGAGGTTTACTGACTGTCTGCCATCCTTTTTCTACAGGGATGAGAGCATCTCAGTTGCCCTCATGAATGACTGAAGCTCTATAAGGAAGAAAAATACACAAAGGTCGCAGTGTCCTCTCAGTGTGTGTGATTTGCTCCATGGCATCAAACAGTTCCTTATAATGGAAGTGTTGCTGTAGTAGTGGTGTTGAAGCAACTATGGGAATACCGGTAGGAATTTATGTTCTGTGTAAATCAGAAGTAGGAGCTGTTTCAAAACACTGCCTGTGATAATATACAATTTTTAAACCAAATCTATCTGCGTTTGGGTGACAGGCTAATCTACTAGAGAGCATATCTAGTGCTTCAGAATGTCAAAGCAAAGCAAGAACGATTAAAACTTGAAGATAATCTAACCCTGTGCAGCTAGTAATCAAAGGTACGTGTGCTGGTAATAGAGCTCTTATTCTGCAAAAAACGTAGCTAGCAAAAGAATATTTATTTATGGAAAACGAACCATGAGAATGCTAGGGACATTAATTTTAGACATCTTGTTAAGATTTTCAAGATTGATTGAATAGTCTCCCTACCCCATATTTGGGCAAATTACAGCTCTCTGGGGCCCTGTAATAAGTTACGTTTGTTTTCTCTTCTTTGGGAGATAAGTGATAGTTAAGTGCAGTAACTGTATTTTCTAGCTGTGGAAAGCTGTACTTTGTTTGCCTTGCTGGGACAGTCCTTTGGGCAAGGCGTTTCACAAGGATCAGGATAGTAAACGTGGCGAGGGGATTTTCACATGACAGTCTGTCTCAGCTGTGCTACTGATTCCAAGTGCACACTGTCAGCCACAGGCGTGGCTGCTCTTCCCATGCTTGCGCTGATCTGCTGGGCTGACCTTCAATAAATCCCTTTTCTTTCTCCACCTCCCCCCCCCCCCCCCCCCCCCCCCCCCGCCTTTCTGTAGCTCATAAAAGAAGGATTATGCTAAATGGCTGACCCGATGTTCTGCTAAATTCATGGACATCACTTTCTGATGATTTTTCCAGGAACCCTGTCTTTGGTTAAGGAAGAAGGGGAGAAGCGGTAGTTCAGGATTTAGTCTTTGGTTTTCCTTTACTTTCTACAGTGATGCTTGATGAGTGTTTCTAGCGATTGTCTTTCAAATATTTTAGCAGAGCTGCTCTAACAGTAAATCACACCAGGGAATTTCACATCCCTGCCCTTGCATGTCATAAAGGAGTTGTCCTCTTCTGTGATGGAAAGAGGTTAACTGTAGCTGCAACAGCTTGCGTGGTATGTCTGCTCCCCTCGGACGTTCACTGCTGAGACAAACATGAAGCTATTAAAATACTCTTTTCTTTTATTATTCATTTTCTTCCTTCTGGTTCATCTACCAAGAGGCCTCAGAAGGTGTTTATCTCAGAATACGGTGGGCACAAGCTGTAACGAAATTGTTCTTCTGTGTGACAGGAGAGAAAGCTGGGATTCAGTCTCTCGCCACCACTAAACTTTGTAGTCACTGTATCTGATATTAAAACTGTAACATCAGACTTACCCTACTTTTCCTCGTTTACCTAAAAATCTGTAATCTCTCTTGAGAAGCTACGGGGATCAGAGGAAACCTATGGGCTGGTCTGAAGTTTTTTACTCATACAAAGCTTTGACTTCCCTTTGCTGTCACCTTCATATTAGGGGTAAGAAGGCAACTCTGTCCCCCTGCATTGAGGAGGGGTGCACTCCAGCTCTCAGTCTGGGACCTTCCTCATGTAGTCCATCAAGCTCACTGCTCCCGGCTCCCGGGAACAACCCTGTAGCTTCGGTTGCTTCCACTTCTTTGTGTCTGAGGGGCTGAGACAAGTACTTTTTGCCATGGTTCATGGTAGCTTTGCTTCCTGCTTGGTTTTTGTCTGTTGTTGTAGCAGGGCGTCCATGAATTAACATGGATTGAGGATCTTTGGTCATGGATCTAGACCTGATGGATCAAACTCAGGCCCAGCATACAGATCAGGTGAGCAGATCTCATTCTTAGACTTGCCTTAGTTGATCTAAGTGGATGTACTTTACTGCAGTTAAAAAGGAGACTTGTGGATGATGGAAAATAAGCGTATGACAGCAGACCAAAGGAAGTTGTGTTCTCCTTGGTGAAGCTCATAACAAAGTCACAGGGTCCCTACTCTGTGAATGGGAAGGTTTTCTTCACAATCAAGGAGTGAATCAGCCTTTTTATGGTGTGATTCATCCAATGCCCACTTAACTATAATGTGGACAAATGGTAAGATATGATGAATTTTTCTCACATGAGTCTTGAGGAAGCCTGATGGTGGTGATCTCAAATACAGTGTTCCCCTCTAGCTTACTGCAGTGGGTGGGATGAATCCCACAGCAGAGTTGAGGTCCAAGGGAAAGATGCCAATGTCAGTTTTGGGATGCTTGATTATATCCCATGTGGCAAATGAGGTGTTATTTTCCATTTGGATTAGTTACTTTCTGAAGGAGAAAGAAACTCCGAGAAAAGATGAGCAAGTTTTGAAATATTGTATTTGTCAGAAACAGCCCTGGATGGGAGTAGAAAATGTAGAGCAATTCAGTTCAAAAGAAACATATTCTTTTACGAAAATTTAAAGAAAGTCAATTATTTTAGCAGTTAATATGGGACAGCCAAGTAGAGTCAAGCCCTGCGGATGAGGCAGCCTGTTAGCAGGTTGGGGGTGGAGGTTGGGACCTGTGGCAATCAGAGAGTCACTGAAATGGAAGACGTTCAGCTCCTTGCCTTGGCTTCATGTGGCCGGGCACAGCAGGGACTCAGGGCAGCAATGAGACAGGGGGCAACTCCCATCCTTGTAGGGGATTGCTCTAGGTCAAGAAAGACAGGAGGCAGCAGAGGTATTGTTAAGAAGGAATCTTACTCTGTTTCTGTTTGGAATATAACTTTTTGGAATATAACTTTTTGGATGGTAGGGTCTTTCACTGACACTAGAGTAATTAAAAAGCATAAACTTAGAGAAAAGACTTGAAATTGAATAAATATTGTAAAATGGGTTTGATATTCTTAGTTAAACAAATAAGAGTTGTCCTGGCCAAAAATGCAAATAAAAATCGTCCCCAGCTGGCAGTGCTGAAAACAGCTCAGAGTAAACCTGTTTAGCCCTGAAATTTCAACAGTTCTGTGTGATTTTCTCTCTGGATACATAACACGTGAGGAGAAGGAGCAAAAGGGTGAACAATTAAGGATATTATTTAAGGTGTAAGCGGTTTGGTTTGTTCTTAATCAGTGCAAAACATTTTTGGCTGGTGGCATGTCATTCTGTCTTCCAAAGAACTGCAGAAAAGCACCTGCTCCTGCCTAAAACTAACAGTCTCTGCTCATGCACTGCCACCATGCCACAGTCCAGTGGCCTCTCAAAACAGGTGCCATGTCTTCCTTCATCACTGTAAGAGGGCACAACAAAACCAAGAACCTCCAAAACAGCAACTCTCCTCAAAAAAAAAAAAAAAAAAAAAAAAAAAAAAAAAGAAGAAATTAATTTGAGGTTTGCTGGGTGTAGAGGGGTTGTGTCTGTGCTCTGATGCACTCACTGAGTTTAGGAGGGCGGGTCTGCAGGTTTGGCTCTCAGCTGGGGGCTGGAAGGAGGGGAGGGGGAAATAAGGCGCCCTTCTCGCAGGGGAAGAAGACGCAGCCAGTGGTCAATTCCTGCCGTTTCATGCCATCTAGTGGTGTACCAAAACAGTAGTCACAGAATGGCTTGGGTTGGAAGAGACCTTAAAGATCATCTATTTCCAACTCCCCTGTCATGGGCAGGGACACCTTCCACTAGATCAGGTTGCTCAGAGCCTCATCCAACCTGGCCTTGAACGCTTCCAGGGATGGGGCATCCACAATTCCTCTGGGCAACCTGTGCCAGTGTTTCACCACCCTCATCGTAAAAAATTTCTTCCTTATATCTAATCTAAATCTCCCCTCTTTCAGTTTAAAGCCATTGCCCCTTGTCCTGTCACTACATGCCCTTGCAAAAAGTCCCTCTCCGGCTTTCCTGTAGGCCCCCTTTAAGTACTGGAAGGCTGCTAGAAAGTCTCCCTGGAGCCTTCTCTTCTCCAGGCTGAACAGCCCCAACTCTCTCAGCCTGTCTCCACAGGCAAGGTGCTCCAGCCCTCGGATCATTTTTGTGGCCCTCCTCTAGACCCACTCCAACAGCTCCATGTCCTTCTTATGTTGGGGACCCTAGAGCTCAACACAGTACTCCAAGTGGGGTCTCTGCCCAATATTTTAGTGGCATTAAAAATGTGATCAGGAGAGAGTGAGGATGCTAAGTGCTCAGGGAAGAGAACAGCGAGAGGTGGTAAGGATTCTCCACTGCACAGCCAAGTGCTTCTGCATCCCCCCATTCGCTCCCCTCTGTCCTTTCCTCTTTCTTCTCTTCAAAAGATGGCCACGTGTCTGGGGATTTGGTCACTTGTTCTGGCCTTGTCTAGGCTGGAAAGGGCTTCAGAGTTTTACCTTTGGTGGTTGCAGAATAACTGAACCAGGGTTTGCCAGCACTGAAGTGGAGGACAGTGGTATCACAGCACAGGTCTTTTTTGGTCCTTGGTGTTACTGGGCTGGATGAAGCAGGATCCTGCAGGCTTGAACACCCTGATGTGATGAGCCTGGCCAAGGGTGTGCTCCCGGCATTGCTGCCCCCCAGAGCAATTCCCTCATAACAACGGACAGGTAAAGTACTGGCAAACACTGGAAAAAAAATTCCCTGGTGTAGGAAAAACTTATTGTGGCCTTCCTTGATATTCAACATGGATTACCTCAGTAGCATCCACTCTTTTTGTGAGACTTTACCCTCACTTAACTACTTGGGAATAACCGTTGGATTAAGATGGTGAACTTGGATACTGATGGCTCTTACAGAGGAAATGTGACTTGCAAATGTAGGTGAGTGGGTTGTTCTGACAACTCAGTCACTCCTATTTACCCACTCTCAGAAAGCTATAAAAGTTGTTCTCTGTGTATACTTTTGGTATGTTGAATAGATTTCAAGTGAATTGTTTTTCCTCTGGAAGGACTTTGAGTTGCATTGAGCTTTTCACACAGGCAGTGGCCCTACAATTGTGACTCACTAGGCACTTTATATACAGAAAGTAATCCTAACCTTCGGGGTATTGTTTTTGCAAGCAGGTTCAGACTATCAGAGGTTTTAGTAAAAACAGTTCCTAGAGGAAGTAGGATGCTTTGACACATTCGTCCAAAATTTCCACGCATGTAGAAAATAAAAGACAATATTGTGCTTTACAAGTCTGGTACTTTCCACCTTGCTGTTCGCAGTAATGAGATAAAGTAAAAACAGGAGATTGCTTTGTCTCTTTTATTTATATCCTTTCTCACCCTGACCCCAGAGAAATCGGAGTGTATCTAACAGCAGCAGAGTGAGACGGCAGGTGATTTCCTTGCCTGTGTCAGGGCACAGCAGGGCCAGGGGCTCCCTGGAGCAGCAGAGCAGCTTCTGGTAGGCAGGATGTGTCTCACCCCAAATCAAGGAGCTGGGCAGCCAAGAGGCACCGGGGGCAGCCCCAGCACTAGGCATCAGGCACCTCTCTGGATACGCAGATAGAACATCTGCCCTCAAGTGGAGTCCGCTATCTAACTGTTCGAGCCACAGGTGATTGGCACACCATCCAGGAGACGGAAAGGACACACGTTATTGTGGGCAGAATGAGGGCTTCTTGGCTGTGGTCCCAGCAGTGGGTGGTCTCGATGGATTAGATGCTGTGCTCCTAACTCCTTTCTTGCAGAGAGGTGCTCTTTCTGCTGATGGTGGTTGTTTTGGACCAAGGGCACAGGAGCCATCTCCCTCTCACCTACCAAGTGTCCGTGGTGGCTGTGGCTGCTGCAGTGTCCAGCCAGGCAGTGCAGCCTCCCCAGCATGTGCGACCCTCTCTATGCAGTGAGGGTGCTCACCCTGTATATCTAGCAGCACGTTTGCTAGATACCTTTTACAGGTTTTAGCTAACTTCTCTTTCTGGTCTTCAGGCCCCACTCCATGTAACTGAGATGTCAAAGAACATGAACCGGTCACCTTTGGTCGGGATGGGGTGTGCAAGGAATTCTTGTGGTCCTCAACCACAGAGCAATGAGCTGAGGTATTTGCGTGCAAACTCATCACTGAATGAGCTCGGTTATATATTTGGCCTACTCGGTATGCATTTCTCTGGTTTCTAAGATAAAACAATATTATGTCATCTCTGCAGGAGAAGGAAGGAATAAGTTATGTTCCTAGCTCGTCTTTCCACAGTCTTTGCTGTAGGTATTGGCAGGTGTGTCTAGGCTCAGGATTGTTACGACTCCTGGCAAAATAAATGCATATAATTTGAAAATTCATTTTTAGCTGTATAAATCCATGCTTCCCTTGACATTATGGCCTTCAGATTGTTTTTATAATATTAGGGTGAAAGCTTATTACATGGTACCTGTCTGTTTTCTGGAAAAAGAATGGTGTTTCCAGATCTATGAATTGACAATCTTTTACCTAGCACAGGGAACTGCTTGATTTTCTTCCCCCATGTAAAGCAACTAAGCAATTATTTGAAAACCTTATTTGCTGATTCAGAGAAATAGGACCTTAGAAGGTAGTGAGTCTGATTTTTTTTTTTTTTTAGGCATCGTGCTTCAAGGAAGATGTCAACCAACCTGAAAGAGCAGAGATAACAGCAGCAAGACATTTCATTGATTGATAGGAAAGGTGGAGTGTTGAAAAGCACCCAGCCCTGAGCAACCTAGTGTACTTCAAAGCTGACCCTTGTTAAAGTGCAGGCTGGACAGAGTGTCCCATCCAAGTAAGATCTTCTGTGGTCTTCAGCATAGACCTAAGTGGTTTTAACAAGAGCAGATGAATCATATTTAGCCAAAAATTTGTGCATATGGCTTTCAGGAAGGCAGTTCCTTTTCATTATCGGAACTGATAGCCAGAAATTGTCTGATTTCCAAGCAGTTAACACTCACATTTCCTAGACATGAAATGGGTGCGTTTTTGAAAAAATGTGTTGAGAAATGTGTTACAAAGTCTACTCCAGGAATGACTTACATTTCTTCTCTTTTTCACTAGGGAAAAAAGTTCCCAGGGCCTTCTGCGCTGGTGACAGATGCTGCAGTGCTAATTCTGATACCAGATATCCTCTTGCCAACAGTCAGGTGCTGCAAACCTTCAGAAGATGAGAAAAGGAAACCTTGCACATCCACCTGACCCAGTTAAAATCGCTCTCTGAGTACTTGTCAGCTTGTACATCTCAGTGGAAATTGGCACTTCGGCAAGGGCTGCATCCCTGGAGGACTGCTGCAAAGAAATGTGAGGTTCTTCAGGATCCCAGGGGGAGTTTTTGCTCTGGTTTTGTTCATTTATACTCTTCAGCTTGCTTCCTGGCACACAGTCCTGTAATTTCAGGTCAGCCAGAGTACTTTAACACTTCTCATTTGTCTCTGGTTTGTTTTTCATTTCTCTTTTGTTGGCTCAGAGCTCTGCAGCCCCCCAAGAAAGAAAAGAAACCACACTGGAAGATGAGAGCCTTGTGTGGATATCGAAAGCCGTTTCCACTTGACCTTTGTTTCACTGTGACAAGTCGGTGTCCAAAATCAAAGCACGCTTATTACTTCCCATCACTTGCTTATAATGTGAGACTACTGTTTACTAGTAAAGTGTGTTCCCAGACTGCAGAGAAGAGGAAGCTGATAGATCACAGGGGTTTTCAGACTGAGCGAGGTAGTCGACCATGGTGTGCATCTGTGCGGTCCCCAGCTGGGGTGCTGGTAGTGATACTATAACCACAAATTGCATAAGGTGAGTTTTTGTGTCTTGCTTTTCTAGCATGACAGAGGTTGCCAGTGTAGTTAAGCTTTTAAATATGACTTTCTTGAGAAAATGGAGGATCTACTGAAGCTACTATTTTTTTCCAGAAAACCACGGCTGTCAATGACAAAGGCATGGACAAAGGGAGCTGCAAGTTATTTAATTAATTTCTTTTATTAAATGCGATTGAAATGGCATTTGTCAGAGGTTCTAGTTCTCTGCAGAATTTGTGAAAATGCAGCAAAATGAGGCTAAATCCCTGGTAGAAAGTTGAGGTAGTAGACTTCTGGGTACTAACAACTTAAAAAAGGAAGAAAGAAATTCAGCAGAAGCCACGCTGCTTCACCATCTTTCCCATAATTCAGAAACGCGAGAAAGTAGATAAGTTTCTTAGTGCACACTAAAAGTCAACAATCTCATCTCTTTTACTGAGGCAAACATTGTTGTAGAACACATTACACAAGAGAAAATAAATGTAGCCTCTGAGACTGTAGCCAGAAAACTGTGAACAGTGACTTTATGGATTACCTTCAGCTTTGTTTGAAGAACTTTTTTCTATAAAACCTAAACGCCTACACACCAGCTGGAGTGAGGTGAAGTAGCTCCATAAGTTTTGATGATGCTGAATCCCTTTGTGTTAGGTGAAAAGTCAGCTCTTTGTGACCACAAAGCAAATAGTGCCGAGACCTGAAGAGGCGAGGTCTCAGTTCCAGGTCTCGGTCAAGAGACACATGTAGGTGCATCTGGCTACATGCAGAAATGCTGCATGTGCAGAAGGTATGCCTTTTTCTAGATACTGCCCCAAATGAGGGGCAAGTTGTCCACAGAAAATATCATTAGCCACAATTTCAGATGGAAAAACACAGATAGATGGTTATTAACAAGTTTAAGAGATCCTTACTAGCCAAGGCAGCTTGATTTTAGGAAGTATAGCATCCCAGTGCATGTGTATTGCTGGGATGGACTGGAGGGATTGTCTGTTAGTTATTGTTGGTTTCTAACCACAGCAGCAAAGTTCCTTTTTTGTACACCAGTAGTGTACTTGTCAAATATGCCTGCCTCTGAATGCTTTTCCTCTTTCTGAAGCTGCAGTGTGAAAAGTGAGTGTGTGTGTGATTCACTGCCAGGTGACAGGTTTGTGTCTCAGCAGCAGAGGTGGCTGAGCTGCAGCAAACACCACAGCACTGCTGTTGAGTGGAGTCTTGGCAATGCCACGTGCAGACGTGCGATAACTAGAAGGTAATGCATATGCACTAGCTCCTCTAAAAAATCTCATCTGAAAAGAGAATTTGAGTCCGTTTACCTGAGAAAAAATGCTACTTGGATGAAAACTCACTGTCACATCACTAGCTTAAAGCCAGTAATGTTTTACTCTTCAGTTGTGCAAAATGATCGTGCCCATGTTAAATCTGGTTATATCTCATGCCAAGCATATTCTTTACTCCAAACTTCAGTTGATTGAGCATGCCTCCTGACTAAAATCAATTATACAAGACACATAACTAATTATACAAGTCCATTATAACATGAACTCCACTGCCTCACAGGTCAAGATTCATAATATTAAGAAACTCAGCCTCTTAACAGTGTTTCCAATACTGATCATCCCCTGTTGCTTTAGTTATATTGCAGTAACTATGGCAGTAGAGTTCCATCCACGGGTCCCCGGAGGTGTGCATGTACGTATGAGAAGGCAGAAGCGGGAATAGGGGTTTGAAATTTGAGTTCAGGCTAGATATGTAATGACGGTGGTTAGGGATCTAAAGGGCATGGTGACATCACCTGTGTGAAACTGAGGGAGCAGGAGTGCAGTTGATTCATGCGGCTGACGTATGCCGCTGACCTGGGTGGATGGAAATGTGGGCTTACAAGGTTCTTAAGCATTTTCCTTTTCATCAGGTGAGCAGAAATTGCACATGAACAGGCCTGGCCCAGTGCAGGCTTTTTTAATAGAAAATAGTAGCTGCTGCTTAACATTCAGAGAAAAATGAGATTTCTTCACTTTGTATTGAGGGACGTGGGGTTGTTTTCACCTCAAGCTTCATAGCTAACTTTATTGTCCTCTAGGCTCTGGTGGTCTTCCTTGGGGATCCTTTTCTGGGTGCCTGTTCAGATCTCCCTCACTTGGTCTCCGTCTCCCTCTGAAACCTGCTTCTCTCTCTTTCCTGGCCACCTCCGTGTGTCTGTTCCTGTCTCTGGTTCCCATTTGCCTGGGCTGACATTTGTTGGCACAAAATGGGGTAGCGAAGCAGAGATGTGGAGCCTGCAGAATGAGGAACCTTGTGCAAGGAGCGGGACAGGGAACAGCCCAGTCAAGGAAAGAGATGTTTGCCTCTTCCCTAAACCTGCCTGTGCACTCGGGCTGGTGCAGTTGTCTGGTCTCAAGTCTCAGCTCCGGGCTTGTGTCCTCTGTCTCCCAGTGAGGATATGGGATGTAGGAGACCCACTAAATGGTACCACTTGCCTGGAGTTTGGAAAGATCTGAGCTGGCTGCTGAGTCCCGAACCATCCCATGTTTCCCCCTGTCTGTGCTGCCTCTTTTTCCTCCTGAGTCCACTGCCTTAATGGCGCTGGTACTGCAGGTAGAGAACAGTTTCTGGGGCAGCTCAGGCAAACTGAGGAACAAATATTGTCTGTACACTCTATTTCTTTGCGTTTTCAGGCACTCCTACAATTTAGAGCCTTGGCCGCTCTCTTAGGGAGAAAGCAGCAGGAAACTTAGCAATGTAAGGTGATGACTTTTTCTTGGAGGTAGGAGCTCCGCTTCTCACATACTTCTAGCTGTAGCACTCCCTTCTGCGCTCTCGTCACTGCCCATGAGCGTTAGGAGCTAAAATGGGGCTCAGGCTATTGTGGGGAAGTGGGGGAAAGTATTGCAAAACAGGTAGGTGGAGAAGCAAGGCTCGGCAAGCTGTTGCTTGATCTAGCAATATGAAAAAGTTTGTGGTTTGCCAGAAACAGTCCCCTGTCTGATAGACATTTGGGGCCCGAGAGCCGGCAGATGAATAAACCTCATGCTATTCTAATTTTTGTATGTCTTTATGAGGAAGCGCAATTTGGGAGGGGGAAATAACTGGATAAAGTGAAACTAGGATAGTTGATGTGTTTTTCTGTCTAAGAGACCACTCACCTCATCTGATCTTGTAAGAGGCTTGTGTGCTGTGCAGGTGGCTCAGCAGGGAGTAACCAGTTACACATCTCTCCCTTGCAAGGAGAGATGGCAATGAAGAGCAGAAACGTGCTTTGCTGGCATTAACAGACCTTTAGCTCCACAGGCTTCGCTATTTTCCTTCCATGTGGGTTTGTGGGTGTAACTGAGAGCTGTACAGTTTTGTTTCTGTTCTTCAGGCTTCCTGTACAGCGCATTTGGTGCAAAAACAGCAAGGGAAAGACAAGAAGTAAAAAATTATGTAATATAAATTGGAGGCCCTCGGACCATGTCTAAGGGAGGCTACACAGGTGCTGTACTTGTCCCACAGAATGAGTCCCGAGCCTGTTTGTTTCCTTCAGTGCACTCTCATGATGGTGTTGTTTCACTGCATGGTTTAACCCATCACGCGCTGAGTACAGTGATGCATGAGACTGCTGCGCTCCCACTGGTGTCCAGCCCCTCCAGTACGATGCTACTCTGTAAAATCTGGAGATTATCCACTGAACCTTAACATAACCATCACTGGGTGTGGTGCCTCAAATGTGACATCGTGTTATTGGGAGGTGCACTGGGTGATGGAGATGAATGTGCAGCACCCGAAGTGACATAGTACAGTCCTTCTGTTCACTTGCCAGCTTTACAGACAGTGAATATTGGAAATAACAACTTTTTTCTTTTCTTTCAAAAGGCTGTGAAAACTGAGTGATGCTGTACTTTATCTGGATGGATTGTCTGCACCTTAAGAGGCAGATGGTTTCAGTCAGAGCCTTTTGTTTCCCTGTTTCAAAAGGCACAGTCTTTCAATTTGTTTGCTTAAAAAAACGAACCTACTGCAGGCTCCTGTGCTTCGCTTTTCTACGCTAGCGTGTTTGATGGTAAGGCGGTGAGGCACTTCCTGTTTATCTACAAAAATCTCATCTTCCAAATCAAACCTGGCCCTCTGGGGACCTCATTAAGCCAATGTTCAGCCTCGCCATAGGGGTGAAACAAACTGTGTTAAGATTTCACTAGCCTTTGCATCTCTTGATGGTGTAATACTTCTTCCGCGCGTGTTTTGTCTCATTCTAGACGCCAGTTGGGGTTCTGGGGCTGCTCTGAACGGACCTGCTGGTGCCTTCAGCTCACTGGATTGAAAGAAGGAAAGCTGTACATGCCCCAATGAATGCACCACAGAGCTGGCTGGAAACTCAAATGTGTAACCTGCCTGTCCCCAGCACCCCTTCTCGCCTTCCTGAGGGTCTCTGGACTCCTCCCTATGTGTACTATGGTATGCACAGAGTATTGCAAAGCATCTTCGAGAATCATATCATTTCACGTGTACTTGTTCTCTGGAAGGATGGCCTTTTTACTCTTTCCCTTCTGCCTGCAAGGCCTGTATCCAGGTCATGGAAAGCAATTAGAGAAGTTTCATGACTTTCGTTCAAATCCATTTAGGCTCTCCATTGAATGACTGTCCTTATTTTTCGGTTTAAGACCACTGAGGAAGAATCTATTTCATAGAAACATTTTTTTTCTTATTCTGAAAGCTACTTGTAGTCCATGAAAATAATTGTACCTTTATCAGCTGAGCAATAAATGCAATTAAAGGTCTATTTCTGGGCGTATTCATATCTAACTTTCTCCCAGTTTCTTAGTCCTTCACCTAAAATAATTAGTCTCTAGCCATACAAGAATTGGCCCACTAAAACAAAAAGAGCAAGCTGAATTTTTCTAGAAGACAGTTTTCTGCAACTTTTTTTAATGAGGATTATCAATGATTTACTGGATTGACAACTTAAAAAAAAAAAAAATCCAAACGCCACAC
Source organism: Tauraco erythrolophus (assembly GCF_009769465.1). Taxonomy (NCBI): domain Eukaryota; kingdom Metazoa; phylum Chordata; class Aves; order Musophagiformes; family Musophagidae; genus Tauraco; species Tauraco erythrolophus. The sequence continues at coordinate 13,492,128 of NC_141465.1, forward strand.
CACAATATCAACATATCTAATGACCTGAGTTAACAACTTAGTGCAGAAACAATTACCGTGGATTTTTATCCACACAGATACTGTGGCTGAGTTCAAAGGTGGGGGGAGCTGGAGCACAAGTGTACCATAAGCATAGCAAACCATCTAGCTTACCAAAATAGCAGGGTGAATTCGTGTGTGCTTAACAGCTTTGGTGTCAGCTGGAATGATACCAAGATGAAATATGAAGATAAAGAGCCTTACTTTCTTCCATTAACCTGAGTGCAAATCATCCGGTGTGCTAGGTGCAGCCTGACACCTAGTACATCCTTCCTTTTCAACTGTAGTGCAAATTTTTAACCAAGTTAAAGACTCTTTGGTTGCTGCTGTAACCTTCCGGTGTAAATATCTCTAGGAGTAATTTTTAAGAGCATTACTTAGCTAGAGCAGATGCATGGTATCCAAGCTAGAGCTGAATAAGTGGTGCAGAAGGGTGTGAGCATTCTTTTCAAACTTCAAATGGCACCTTGGTCTTTACCTCCTTTTTATCTTCTTTCCCGCAAACCTGAGCATGAAGCATAATCACTTTTTTTGTGCCAGTGTTCAGAAGAAAACTTAGAATGACACAGTTATACAGTTATTTGTGAACAAAAAGTTTTGATTTTGACTGGGGTCAGTCACTGCTCATCATTTGTTATTTCCATTGATTCATCATGGATGAAAGCAATATGCAACAACTTAGCTAACCAATTATCCCACCAGGAGAAATACAGAGTGCACTATATTTCAGTATTTTCTCACTCATTATTTGTGAGAATTCTTTGTAAATGGAAAACAACTCTCTCCTCCTTCCCTGTCTTCCACAAAAAACAAACACACACATATACAAGTATTCACTTGATTTTGGTTAATAATAGCTTTAGACATTCATGGTGCTCAGAGAACTTTGCAAGGAGACAGAGTAAACTGGAATGAAAAACTGAATTCTTCGAATAATGTTCTTAGAAACTCAGTGAAAAATTATCCCACATACATTTTTATCTTTTACTTGGGAGAAGTTGACCTGACTCAATATCATCTTCCTCACAGATTCATTTGACATGTTTCTATCCTAGAGAAACCTTCCCCTTCTTCCTTTTGTCTATATGCAAACCATAAATCAAAGTCAGACTAGAAGCAGAATCCTGAAAAAAGGAAAAAAGGAGAAAGCTGACTGTTTTTATTCCCCCATTTAAGAGACACACACAGTGCAAATACCCACCCATCAACACGGGCTGTGTTTTGAATTCTGACATTACAGGGGAACGTCCATAGGTAGTTCTTAACAAAAAGGAATTTTTCCCGAAAGAGAAAGGAACAACATCCTGGAGGGAAGCTAGGACTGGGACTGCATGCAAAATGGTTGTCTGGAGAAGTCCTTGCCACATTTATTTATTTACATTAATGGAGGCATATTCTGTAAGTTCATTTTCTACAGTTAGTTCCCTTCTCGGGCATCTTTCTGCAGAAGCAGAGTGATTTAGTGTAGCATATGTGAGGACATCTGAGCTTTCAAGTAAAACAGGGATGGAAGGAATAACAGGATCATTGCAAGGTGCATTAGGTGCTGTCCTCTGAGCATTACGGGGAGGGACATCGTTGTCATAAATTGCGTTGCCATGCAAGGCCTGCAGTGGGCTTGCCATGGAGCAATAGTAAAGTGAGGAGCTTTCTTCTGAAGCTTGAGTTGTCCCAGCAGTGTGGGATGGAGCAGCTGCTGGACTTCTGACCTGCAGAAAACAAAACAAGGTATGGCTCTGTGCATATCTGGTTGTTGCCTGTGCTCCTGCTAAATAAGAGGCGTGTAAGATTTTGTTCAAGTTGCTTTATCCCCTTTAAACTGCTTTTGAGCATAGGTGAATTGGATTCACCTGGTCACTGGATTGTATACGGATCTTTGAAATAAAGTTAGAAGTCATGCTTGTATCTCCTGCCTTTCTCCATTTCCCTTCCTAAACTCTCATGTCTTTTCTTGCAAGATGCCAATCTTTCTTATTTTCACTTCCAAACTGCAGACCACCTTTTCCTCATTGCCCCTGTTCTCCCATTTCCTGATCTCTTGCTTCTTATCCTCTGTCTCATTATTTTCTGAATAAATCTTCCTCCTTCTCCAAAATACGCAAATTCCTCTATAAATTCATCTCTCTCTAATGAAGTCCTCTTTTGACATTCATTTTGCTAGCCACTTAGAATATATGGCTTTTAATTTTCCTTCCTCCAGCTGGCCCTTTGGGAGCTCTGCAACCTCTGATGCCCTTTGATCCCTACTAACACTGCCCCCGTGATTGACAGCTGTCAGCTCCAGTCGCATCTTTTCCGTTCAGCCTTCTGCCCATCTAATTTCTCTGGAACTGATTGCAAGGCCTGTGTGTGAATCCATGCTAGCCACATATGAAAGTCATTTTTAATCGTTTTCCTCTCTCTGTGTGTCATTTTTTTGACTCAAGCAGACAGTCTGAACCACATCAACACAGGTGCTTTAGGTGCAACTTAGTATGTTTTGAAAGGGATTTAGGTGCCTAAAGTACCTTTGTGGTTCCTTCCCTCAGCTCAGCCGTGGTAATATCTCACACTGGACACGGGCAGCAAGAGGGTCACTAAATCTGATCCTATGCCACATTTTGTACTACACAAAGATTTGTTCTCGGTACATGGTTATGCAGGACGTGGTCAGGTTTTGATGATGGAAAAATTTAAACATACCAGGCTCTCTTGTGTCTGTTGGGTTAATGGAGTTCTCTTCTGCTTTGCTGGGAGAGAGAGTAAAAAAAAAAAAAAAAGTCAATAAATCAGCATTGAGAAGGTGCCTTTCTGCTTATGGAAAGAGTGTTAATTGCTACAGGAGTCCTTGCCTTGTTGAGTGGACCTCAAAGAATAAAAATCTTTTTCCAAACTGAATATGAGAATAGCTATTCTGACAAAAGCTGATCAACACAGAATGTATATTTATAGAATGAGTTTCTGTGTTCCACAGAGCTCCTCTGAGTAGGAGCAGAAAAATTCCTAGTGTGCTTGTGGCCAGTTTTGTCTGTGTTCAGTGAACAGTGTGGGGAGAAAAAGGCATTGAAAATCCTAAGGCCAAGCAAGCATGTTAAATTTTTTTGGAAGATGAAATAATTTCATTTCACTAAAAAAAAAAAATCCATGAAATTATAATAGGCAAATGTGAGATCATTTAAATTAAGGTAAGGGGGACTCCAAGTTCCATTCTTGACTTAGGACATGGGACCTGTGTGAGAGTTCCTGTAAAGCAGGAGAGATTAAAACTGTTACTATTGGATAACTAGGAATTATAAAATGTAACTGGATAGAGCTTGACTGCATTTGCATGGCTAAAATTCCAATTTATTTCTAACTTGATTATTTGCAAAACAGAAGAAAAATTTCTAACTCTTATAAAGTCTGAGATTTTTATTTGTTCTTACTTTACTTCCATACGTCTGTCTCTGGAAGGGAGCAATACATCGGGCAAATTAAACTTTTAAAGATTCAGTATCCTCCTGGCACACTCAAAAAGGGCATCTCAGCAATCAGGTGGGGTAATTATTAGGGGATTTTCATAGAGCTTTGAATGCAACTTCTGTGAAGCTGTGAAAAGGAGTGGAATCAAAGCATATGAGGCAAAGGTTAGATGGTAAAATTACTTACCGTGGTACCTCCTTAGACACCAAAACATGCATACAATGATGAATGGACAGCATAGACCCACGGATACTGAAGCATAAATAATGTGCAATATCTTGTAGTTTCCAGATTCTTGGGACTCTTCTGACATGCTAGTGGTATCTAAAATTGCATTATCATGTATTAGCGTAGAGAAACATTTGACTGGCATTTCTTTTTTCTTTTCTTTTTTTTGAAGTATTAGGTCTTTCTGATGCAACTGGTTTCTTAATGTACTTTTGGTACAGCATTTCATGAGATAACCTTATCTCTATGACCACCCTACAGAGTATGATGATACTGGAAGGAAAAGTGCATGAGACAGTGTAATTGATGAATGATGCGTGGCAGAAGGCTGGCAGAAGCAAAGAAAGGGTCAGAATTAGAGTGCTGCTCTGAACTTCCAATACATTTTTGCGATTGTGATCATGAACAATAACCAACTGTGAGTAAAAACCATACTTCAGGCTATGTTACAGTGATGACGTAGCACGATTCCTAACTCTTTGTAAGTATAAACCATATATCACTGAGATACTGAAGAGCATGTCAGAAGTGTAGAGTATACTACCAGGAGGTAATTTGATTGGCTTTGTCCCTTTTATGCTGAATGCTGGACAGTCCAAGCCTTGAAAACTGCGACCCTTGACAGACTGTATTTCGTTCAAGTAGGAAGAAAGCAACTGCAGTTTAGCAATGAGTTTAAATTTGTCTTGACTGCACAAAACCCTTTAACCAGAAATCCATAGCAATACAGATTAGTTCCTTTCTCTTAAAGAGGGAATAAGAATCAGAACTTACTTTCTGGTGAAATCGTGATAATGTTTGCAGACTTTTCTGAAAGAGAAAAACAAGACAAGGAAATGAAACAGCAACCTGACATTTTGCACTGCAGTTGTGCTCTCTGCACCACGTACTGAAGTCTTCCCAAGACTCCCCTTCAATCTGCTGAAGGAAGAGGGAACAAAATGCAACAAGCAAAGGGAAGGGTGTTTCGAGGGGAGAGGGAATAACGTGTTGGTCTTCCACTGCCAATAGAGTAATTCTATCTTTTAGACCTCTTTGGCATTCAAATAAATGTGTCAGCAGAATATATTTCAAAGGAAACTCGCATCATGAGCTGGGCAGATACTGTGTCTGCTAGCACATTACAGCCATACATTTTGATATTGCTCCCTCTGTTGCAGCGTTTTGTGTGGCAATAAATAAGCTTTTGAAGTTCATTGACTTACCAGGAGAGGAACTGGCAACAGAACAATCTTGCAACTCAGCTGCCTGGGGTCAGTAGGACACTATGACCACACAGATCACTTTCTAGCTGCAGAGCAACATTGAGGAGGGTAGAGGTGGCTCGTCATAATCTAGACTTGGCATCCTACCTGGCTAAGTTAATGTGAAGGCCTCACTTGCCCTTAAGATCATTTAAAGCTATTGCAATCTTTCCTGCTCTTGAACTTCGTGCTATACAAAATTATACTTTCTCTCTGTTTGTTGCAAGAGACATCATTCTCAACCAGATGCTTGAATTGCTTTGTCTTTTTTACTGTTGTGTGGCCTCATTGACTGCTATACAGGACCATTTGCATCCAATCTAGTCCGTGTGATGTATAACCAGGCTATCCTCTCACAATCTTTTTTTGTTCCAATTGATATTTTTTAGTGTTGAGTAGTCCACTAATGGCTGTTTGGTGTTGACAGCTTTGCTTTTTCTCTTCCAGATCCTCCTGTTATTTCTTTATTTTGTTCTTTCCTTTTGTTTCTATCCTACTAAGAGGCAGGATAGAAGCATGAAGAAGGTGATAAGTACCAGCACAGCTGTGCTACCAGTTAAACATATTGGGAGGAGCCATCGTCCAGCATGCATGAGCTTTTCTATATGTGGCATTCTTTTGTTCAAAAGGGCTCTTTCATATTATAGGGGCCTCACCTTCAACAGTAACATTTATTGTATGGCTCTCACTGAAAAAGGAGTCCATTATTGCTCGACAACGATAAAGTCCACTATCATTCAGATGAACTGAGAAAACCTCCAGAGTAAACACGTTGGACTTCCATTCTGCTTTGCCCTCCTTCAGTTGCACACATGTAGTCACCTCTATCTTGCACCATTGCATGTCTGGCTTTTTCTTGCAGTAGAGAACTGGACAGTCTATAATCAAAGAGTTCCCGACATTAATTTTGTACTGGGAGTGTCTTCTAACTTGAATTTCAACTGGACAGTCAGTGGCATCAAATCCTGGAAGAGAAGAAAAACATAACAAAAATCATGTTGGTGGAGGTCTGCTATCTAGTCCCCATAACACTAATCACAGTTTCTTTTCTCTCTCATTGCTCAAGACTTCCTTTGCCAACTTGCAGCAGATCTGATCTTTATATGGGACAGTGATAGCAGATAACATCAAGTCTATTGGTTCTCCCATTTTTAGGAAGATTTTTAAAATGCACTTTCTACCTCTGATATGATTTTTTTTCCTTTTTTTCTATGTCTCAGTCAAGTTAGAAATGTAATAGTTTAGAAAGAATATATAAAATGTGTGGAGGAATTCCTTTCCGAGACTGGCCATAATATTCTCTCGGGTATGGACAATCCCTGTTTGGGCCCCAGAGCACAAGGTTACCAACTAGATTACTTTTGTCCTTCAAGTTATCTCAATGGCCTTAAAAGGAAACGTAGACTGATAGCCTGCCAAGATGCACGCCTCCTGGATGCCTCTCCGATGACCGCAATGAGGAGACTGAAGGGATGAGCTTATTACCTGTGTTCTGCTAGCGCTGCCCTATCACTATAGCCCACGAGAGTGTGTTTATGCTAAGCAAGCCAATTGTAGTATGTAGTCGTGTCACGCCACATTCCGCTATATAACCTGTGTGTTGTTTGTAATAAACGGAGCATGATCTTTTAACCATATTGGTGTATGTTCATGACTCTGGGCCGTCCACAGTAGGGCACTGCAACAAGTGGCGCATGAGCAGGGACCCTGGAATCGCTTAAATGCGGAAAAAGTCGCTTAAATGCGGAAAAATTGCTTAAATGCGGAAGTCTCCGTAGCTTCGTGAATACGGTATTGGGAGCCTGTGGACGTGCAGCAGGGAAGGGCACGGGACGAAGAGAATCGCCGGAGCCTGGAAAGTTTCGCAGCGGCCGAGCGAACCCCTGCAAGGTAAGACCGCGATGGAAACGGAGGCGGCAATCAAGCTGTTAACCAGTATACTCTCTAAGAGAGGAGAAACGGTTAACCCTAAGGAAATAGAAAGCCTCATTAAGTGGGCGAAAGCAAATGGACATTGTAAAACCTGTCCGCTACTCTTTAATGTTGACGAATGGCGTGAAGTGGGGGAACATCTCTGGGAGACCACCTTAGCGGGAGGAAAAGAGGAAAAAACAGCAAAAGAAGTGGGACAGACGTGGCGTGTCGTAATTAACACCTTACGGGAGATCAAAGCTGAGCGAAAAGTTGCTGCTGCGGCCATAGAAGCCCTGCAGCCGGATAACACCTCTGGCGAGCTGCACGAGCCGCCGCCACCCTCCCGTATTGCGCAGTTCTTTGGGGTCGGACATTTACACCCAACAAAAGGCATGCGAGCTCCCACCTGTTCTACTATCACTGAGGTGTGGAAACAAGCCGAGGGGCTGGGAGAAACTGTGTCAGAACAAAAAACTGAGTCTAAAGAGCCTAAGGGGCCCCCAGCCTGCTCAGGGACAGCAGAGGAAGTGCCCGCCGCCCCTCCAGCGCCAACTGGGCACAAAGCGGAAGTGCCAGCCCAAGGGAACTCGGGGGGTGGTGACTGTACGGCTTTGTCATCGCTGTCGTCGGGCCAAGGAAGAGCGTCCTGCCACCCAAAACTTAACCCTGCTTTGCCCTCCTCTGGCGTGCCAGTTCTTTTGCAGCTGATGGTCCTCGGCGGGAGGGGTCGGCAGCAGTTACGGAGCGCAAGCGGCCGGAGCCGCGACAACGACAACAACGACAGCAACAGCTACAACAAGCGGGGCGGCCGGCACAGGGCGGCTGGGTCGTCGTCCCCACCCCGCTCCCCCGCTCCCCCGCCCGGCTGAGGCGAGGCAGGGCTGGACCCCGCCGCCGCCGCTTCCCCCCCCCCCCCCCCCCCCCCCCCCCCCCCCCCCCCCCCCCCGCCGCAGGCCGAGCCTGGAGAGCGGCCGCCTCGCCGCTGCCCGTGGCCCGAGTTTTACGACGAGACAGCACATTTTAACTTAGATCGTCTCGATCGACATCGCGGGAAATAACTAATCCTCCTTTGTTCCAGCAATTTGAACAGCTAATATCAGTATTGCAAAACCGTAAACATGCATATTCCATGGTACATCTGCGAGCGCACACCACGCTTCCAAGGCCTATAGCAGAAGGGAACAGGCGAGCTGAGCCTCTCACGAGTGCAGCTCTGGTACCGAACTTGTTAATGCAGGCAAAATCTTGCATGACTGCTACCATCAGAAGGCTAATGCTATTAGGTGACAATTTGGTTTAACACGACAACAAGCCCGCTCAATCGTACAATTGTGTACTAGCTGTTAAAATATGATCATGCCACCAGTGAATGGTGTTAATCCTCGTGGTTTACGCTTGCAGGAACTTTGGCATACACTTCTTATCAGACGTATGTATTTTTGTCATCATGAGGTATTGAGCATGTTACTGGTATTCCATACAATCCTACTGAGCAACCAATCATAGAACATGCACATGGTACTTTGGAGAATATGCCTTTAAAACAAAAAGGGGGAATGACAGGGAAATCTCCCAATGAAACAATAGCTAAAGTGTTATAGGTGTTAAATTTCTTAAATCGAGAGCTAAACATTTTGGGATGAATAAAATGTCACATGTCAAAATCAGGCACAGGCAGGGTTACAGCAAGTGGCTTTCCAACAACTGACTGAATTGGCTATGAGAGCATTAAGACGTGTCCCTGATTTTTTGGGACAGGGGAGGCTTCCTTTGCTTCCATTCGGCAGGGAGCACAGGAACCTTATGAACATTTCCTTGATCGGCTGCAAGCAGCAGTTCAGAGACAAACAGAAAATCCAGCTGCTGCAGATGTCTTGCTATTCCAGTTAGTAATTGAAGATATCCTCTTAAGCACGTGCCAAGCCCATGTATACAGCAGTGTTGGTGACAATATTGGGGCAGCTGTAGCTATTGGCAGTGTTATAACAGGATGTTTTAAATGGCTGAAAAATCCTGAAGCGGAAGGTGACCATCTAAAGAGTGCTTTCCAGCATCTATGCTCTCCATCCTTTTCTACCTTTTTACAATTTCGTTTTATTTCGTTTTGCATCATGATGAACTGTCACCAGAGTTCTCTGCTCTGTAGTGACAGAGCATTCTGTGTATCACTGGTGGTTGGCAGCATCATGAGGCATTTCGCAGGTTTACGTTTTTGCATTTCACAGAGATCTTAAACTAAGACAATCACTTATCTTGAATAGCACACCCTACTCCTCGCAATCTATTTGCACATCCATTGTCCCATATTGACATGAATCAAATGAATACTTTTTGCACAGGCAAGCTCCTGATCCTATCAGAAATCGGGCAAAAACAATTGCAGATTTAATAAAGGGTGTCAGAATGTGGGCTCAAAAATTAGGCGATGAACAGCTCAAATTAGGACATATAATTCCCTCCACTACCCTATGGATTACTCCAATATTTGCTAACCCAAAGAAATCAGGAAAATGGAGATTTACGTCAAAAGTTTTAAGAGTTATTAATGCAATCATTTCACCAATGGGTGCATTACAACCGGGTGTATCAAATCCTACTATGATTCCAGAATGTTAGCATTTGATGGTGATTGATTTAAAAGACTGGGTTTTTCTACCTTTTTACTTTTTTATTTATTTACACCCTAACGATTGTCCTAGATTTGCCTTTTCAGTTCCAGTACTTAACGATGAACAACCCACCCAACACTATCATTGGATTGTACTGCCTCAAGGAATGATGATTAGTCCTACAGTTTGTCAATTCGTGGTTGATGATACTTCCCATCAGGTCCAACAGCAGATCAAGCTCAGCAGATTGTACACGCCTGCCCTGACCGTCAGCGTATTGTGCCTTCAAATAATCCAGCAGGAGTAAATCCAAAAGGTTTATGTGTCAATGAATTATGGCAAACTGATATTACTTATATTCAATCGTTTCTTCGATCTAAATATGTACATATACCTGTTGATATATTTTCTGCCTTTGTTGTTGCTACTGCTCACACTGGAGAAAACCATGGGAGTACCAAAGAAAATTGGGACAGACAGTGATCCAGTATGGTGCCTTTTTACAGGATCAGGGAGTGACTCACACTACCAGTATCCCTCATTCACCTATGGGACAAGCTGTTATTGAACAAACTCATTTAACGTTAAAACAAATGCTTGATAAAAAAAAAAAAAAGGGGGCAGTCTTCCGTATATTTCCCAGCAAGAATCCTTGGACAAAGCCACATATGTTTTAAATTTTCTTCATTTGTCTGCTTCTAGGCAACATACTACGGCTGTGGATCACAATTTTAAACCCAGCGCCATTTTTGCAGAAAAATCAACAGCATGTTATAAGAAACTGGGCTCAACTCATGGGATGGCCCTGTGTCTCTGCTTGCATGGGGAAGAGGGTATGCTCGTGTTCTCTTTCCCACAGGTCCGTACTGGTTGCCAGCAAGAAACGTAAAGCCAGCCAGGACTTTTGAAACTACAAATAGAGAAAGGAAGATCCAAGAATTAGCAGAGCAAGCAGAGATCACAGAAACACCGAATGAGGAGAATGGTTCAAATGGACAGACTCGTAATAGAAGATTTCATGTTAATATATCAACTGTTCTTATGTTTCTCATTGTTAGGTATAGTATGTGTGTGAAAGTTGCTTGTATATATGCTTTGTGTGTTTTCTCCGATCGGAAGGTGTATGGATTCCACCCGTAGCTACTGGAAGGAAAAGAATTAACTGGTACCAAATTAATGACAAAGAATTACTGACTGGACCTAATTGTGAGCACGTAACTTTGAAAAGAGAAGCTAGGAGGATTGTTATTGAACAACATGTTGTGATTTGCAAAAAACGCTGTTAGCCAGCAGAGCACATACTGGGCAGCCTTGTTGCGCGCACTGGCCACGCGTGCGGCAACGCCGTGTCAGTGCCTTTGTCATAGACTCTGCTGAGGGTGTAAAAGGGATGGCTCAGAGCGGAGCTGAGGGAGGCTGCAGAGCACACTGTGTGGATAAACAGGGGACGCCCTGAAGGTGCTGTGCCTGCCTCTCTTCTCTGCGATGACCCTGCTGATTGTTACCCTCCTGCTCAGCGGAATCTTGGGCATAGTCGAGATGGTAAGACTCCCAGAAAGGGAAACAAAACGCTAGTAACTGCTTCTGTAGGGCTATAGTAGAGCTTACGGTATTCCTTCGCATATAAGGGGAGATCTATGCACTATAGGAACCTTAGGAATGTATTTACCTAACACCACCATGATCCTAAGTCATAGACACACCTGGAATAGGCAAAGCACGCACGCTTATGATAGCTAGTGCAATTCCAGAGCAGAATTTGGGAAACCAGCTAAAATCATTGCAGCTTCAATATTTGCACCAGGAGTTGAAGTGGCACAGACGTTAACTACACTGAATAAGTTGGGTCACTTGGGCTAACAAAACCAACGTCTCGCAATTCTGTTTATCTATGCAAAGTGCCTCTGACCCATTTCGCACGTGCCTTATTGGTGTGCCAATACTTTTGGCCAAATAATAGCACTAACATTACAGAGTTTCAAAGATTCGTCAATGCCTCTGCCCTCTCATACCAACAACCCAGTGGCGTAAGACGAGCCTGTAGTGGATGGGATTGGCCTTTTGATGTAGGATCGGAAGTCCAAGCTGCCTTGATTAGATCACTCAATGTGACCATCCCTGCAGGACTGCAGGAACTTGATCTTTTAGGTAGCTTGTTACCAGGGACATGGAAAAATGTTTCTGGTTTATGGAACCAGTCTATGAGTCACAGCGCGAAATGTAACATCATTCGCCCTCCTATCCAACTTCTAAATGGCTCTGGAGTGGTTTGGTTCCAAACGCTGAAGCAAGCCTATTAGACTAAATTAGGACGCAGTTTCTTCTTCCAAGGTAAACCGCGTTTCAATGTGTCCGGCACATCAATGTGGGGAAATGTAAAAACTGGAGCGCTCATTGGGAAAGTATTTACACATGATACGCTCCTGCCCCCCGGAATTTTTCTGATCTGTGAAGATCGTGCCTGGCCCGGAATTCCACAAGGACCTATCGGTGGTCCTTGCTGTTTGGGTCGCCTAACTCTCTTTGCCCCTAGCATTCATGATTTTCAAGCTGAACGAACAACCCGAACAAGTCGGGGTAAGAGGAGCCTAAAAGAATTTGACGGCACTTGTAATGACAACGTGCAGCTGCTGAATCCAGCTGAAATAGCAGCACTATCTGTCTTCCTTCTAGGAGCCTCTGACGGCAATGCTAATAGTCAGTTGGCTAAGCTTGCTTGTTGGGCATTGAAACAATTTAATCTTACCTCTGATATTCTCACCTCTCTATTGCTTGATGTAGATGATATCCAGCATGCTGTATTGCAAAATTGCACTGCTATTGATTTTTTATTGTTAGCTCAAGGCCATGGTTGTACTGACTTTGAAGGCATGTGCTGTATGGACCTACCTGACCACTCTCAAAGCATTCATAAGCAACTTGCAAATCTTCAAAGTAACATGCATCATATCACGACACGAGATGACCGGTTCTCAAACTGGTTTGGTAGTTGGAACATACCAGGTTGGATAAAAGGATTAATCATACAAGGCATAACGATATTAGTTGCATTGCTGTTTATGATTCTCTTAGCAGGGTGTGTCCTGAAGTGCGCCTCTCGGGTCCTCCTTAAAGCAATGCCAGGACTATGGATTGTCCAAAAACAGAAAGGGGGAAGTGTGGAGGAATTCCTTTCCGAGACTGGCCATAATATTCTCTCGGGTATGGACAATCCCTGTTTGGGCCCCAGAGCACAAGGTTACCAACTAGATTACTTTTGTCCTTCAAGTTATCTCAATGGCCTTAAAAGGAAACGTAGACTGATAGCCTGCCAAGATGCACGCCTCCTGGATGCCTCTCCGATGACCGCAATGAGGAGACTGAAGGGATGAGCTTATTACCTGTGTTCTGCTAGCGCTGCCCTATCACTATAGCCCACGAGAGTGTGTTTATGCTAAGCAAGCCAATTGTAGTATGTAGTCGTGTCACGCCACATTCCGCTATATAACCTGTGTGTTGTTTGTAATAAACGGAGCATGATCTTTTAACCATATTGGTGTATGTTCATGACTCTGGGCCGTCCACAGTAGGGCACTGCAACATAAAATGCACGTAGCAAGTTTTCCTGTGTCATCCTTCTCACAGACCTTTCTGTTACTTTTAGATTTACTTCAGATCATCGTTTACTTCACAATTCTTGTTAACTTGCAGAAATAAAGGCTTTTATTTGGTAGAGTTTATTATAATTGTAATATTGAAAAGAATTATATTTAATGTATTTAATGCAAATATACTTTATGTCTTTTTTTTTGTTTTTGTTACATTTTGTTAAATTCAGTGTTCAAGCTACAATAAGTCATCTTAACTTTGAATCTTGGTATTGAATGTACCAGCCTTTTATTAAAGATTCATGTTTCTTGTGGTGCTTTACTTCTCTGACTAAGTCAAAGTAAGAAAAGACTATGTGATACCCATATGCTTCCTACTTCCCTGCTCTGTCTTACAGTACAGTGCTTGTGCACTGAAGAGATTGATTGCTCACAAGTCCAGAGAAAGAAATCTTAAATATATCTGTATCTCCTGATTAATAGAAGGGAGTAGAAAAAATGGTAAAGTATATTGAAGGCAAGTTTTGTAGGGAAGAGAAATGTGTAGAGGAGGAAAGAGCAGTGTGGGGAGCAGAGGGGTCTGTCCATCATCAGCCAGTCCCATTTCAAGGGACCCCTGGGCCCTGGGCAGCCAGTGCACATAACTGCAACACCAAACACCTCACCTACACCATCAGCCAGGATTTCGTATGCATCTGACACAGCAATCCTTGTGCACACCTGGATTATGTAGAGCACACCTGGATTATATAGAGCTTGGGACAGCCAGATTAACAGTTTTCATTTATGACTTCTTACTAATCTCAAGACTACTCCATGCCATGAACAGATTGTAGAGCACTCGGCAACACTGAGTTTTGAGCATCAGTGGGTTCATAGCCTTCATTATGGCAGAGCTGATGTTGATTTTTTGATTTACTCTCTTTAAGGTGAATTTGGGAACAGGTGTCTAAAAATTCAGTGGCACTTGTTTGCCTCAAAACCTAAATCTGTAATGTTTTTCTCATTTTGCCCTATAAAATGTGCTTGATCTTTCTTGCTAATGAAGAGCCTACTCACTGTAAGGCTGTTATTTGTAGCCACCGCAAGAAACTGTGGTCTCTGATATGTCTCTGCCATGTACAATAGAGAAACTTATCTACTCACAGAACTTGGCATCCTGGGAAGTTTCCGCTTTGAGGGGTCCAAATATGAAATCATCCTTGATTAGCAACTTTCCCTTAGTTAGGATGGCTTTAAAGGAGGATTGAAGTGGAGTGAGTAGAGTGACAGAAGCACACAGGTAAGCTACTTGTCCAAGGTCTTTAAAATTGATCCTTGTGGAAGGGGCAAGTAGAGGACATTTAGATAATTTGGATGGAGATGAGAAAATGAACAAGGAGGACAACAGGTCTAGGTACAAACAATGTCTTTTTACTAATGAAAAAAAGTCTGGATAAAAACCAAGGTGAACTAGAAACCTTAATTCATTCAGTATCCCTAAGAAGAGAAGGAAGGAGAGCAGCTCAATAACAGTAGTTGGGTTTGGCAAAGAAAGCTTTAGTAAGCTTAGACACCTGGGAGAACCAATTAGACGTAAAGAACTAATTAGATGTAAGAACTAATTAGACCTAAAGACAAAGGAAAAGGACATAAACAGATCTGGTGGTCCATCCGATAAATGAGAGTACAAGCACTAAGCATCTACAGTACAGCAGTGCAGTAAAAGAGTATCTGGGCTAAATCATGAGCAAGCTTTTCACTGAGACAAGAAGGAAGCTTCTAAAAGCATAAAGAAGGTCAGGCTATTAAGGAGAGGCATAAAGGAACTGAGCGACATTGGAAAAGTCATGGTAGAGAATGAGACGCACTTAGGAAAACACATCAAGTATAAATATATTGATTGTAAAACAGAAAATATTAATTCACTAGTTAGTGGAGAGAGAAAGCTGTCAATAGATTACCAGCAGTAAATTAGATTTGCCAGATAAATTAGAGAAATTATTTGTAAAAAGACAGGCTCAGTTCAAGAAGATACACAGGGGACGTGATAATCTTTGTGTTCTGTGATAAAGCAGCCATAAAGGAAACCTTGAAATTCTTGGGGTGGTTTCACTTAAAGAAAAGCAATTAGAGGAAATGACACAATAAAATCATGCAAAGACATAAAAGAAGAATGAAATGATCTGTTTTTTCATGTTTCTGTTAGGCATGGGGAGAAATAATGGGCTAAAAGTGAAGTAAGGAAGGTTGATTATATAGTTTGAAAAACTTCCTGACTGAAAACAGTAATACTGGAACTGGTTTCTGTTGAAGCCTGTAGAGTTTGAATCACTGGGGGCCCTGAGAGCTAGCCTATACTGGCATACGTCAGGATAATATAGCTGAATTTACCTTCTAACCTGTCAGTACGTGTAATCATGTAGACAAGTTCATGGACATCAGGTCCATAAATGGATACTGAAAGGCCTTGGGAAAGAGGTACATGCTGATGTCCCCAGTGCAACTCTTCCATTGCTGGTGAGACAGGAGGGGAACGGACCCCAGAAAGTAGCCCTGCTCATGTGCTCTCCCTGAACATCCTTTCTTGCTGCTGGCAGAGACAGAGCACTGGGGTTAGACATTTCTTATATGGCCTCCACTGTTAGGCAAGATATGCTCATGGTCCGCTTTCTGCCACAGCATTGCCTCGATAGTAGCTCCTGATTATAAATAAACATGTAGTGTACAGGAAGAGAAATTCTGCAGGGACCATCCATCTGGATGTGGTAGCAACAGCAAGATATTTAATATATTTAATATAACATTTAACATATTGTATGATATTTAATGTGATCAAAATAAATATAGTATTTAATATATTAAATATACACTAGGTATTTTTTTATTGCAATGTATATGATGTGACAAATATATTGCAATAGCAACAGCTCGAACATTTAGAACCTGGTCATGTTCACGAGGTAGCATTGAGTTGTTAGGTCAGCATGTCCTGCGCAGTAATCCAGTCCCTCTTCTGCTCCCCTGAATAGGACAATCATTCTGAAAGGCATATTTTAGTTATGGAGCAGGGTCATTTACCCTTCACTTAGATTCTTCCATCTCTGATTAAAAGAAAGCATTATTTGGTTTCACGCAAGCAGGCCCTATCTACTTTGGTCATACCGCAGGAGCAACACATGATTATCAATAGTCTGAAAATGGAAACTAAGAGCTCAAATTAGAAAGTAGAGGTTTCGATTATTTGAGCAATGATTGCCACGGAAGATAACGCTTCAGGAAGTTTCTATAAATAGGATTGTGCCCTGATAGCAGCCTTCTTTCTGATCTAATCCTATGTAACAGCTATTTCCAGAACAATATGCAGGTCTCTGCAGAACAGATGTTTTCTAATGTCCTTCATCTAATTATTTTATCATACAGTTTTCTTTTACAAAATTCTCTTTTGGAAAAAAAAAGCAGACAAACAACAAATAAACACCAAAAAACCACACCCAAAACAAAACCGAAACTTTTTTAGAAGGTCCAAAAGTGCAATTTCTCTCAAAGTTTTAAAACAGATTTCAGTGACACTCTCTCATTCAGCGTCATTGTTAACCAGGGAACGGGACAGGAATTCTATCTCTTTCAGTCTGATCTTTTTACGGTGCAGGAATGTCATGTTTTCTTTGATTTCAAATCATCTGGTGCTTTTACAACACAGCATACATCACTGCCCACTGCCACTTTTGGAAAAATCACCTGATCAACATTGAGCAAATTCTAAGCATCCAACAGCATTCACTTGGGACAGGGTTACTAATCCTCATGAATCCAGATGAACATTAGTTCTGTAGGTAGTTGGAAAGGAAAATGTCTTATCAATGTTAAATATTGCTCCAAAGAAATTATTGTCTCGCACTGGTCAGTGTAACCTAGAGTAACACGCGGTGGCAGAACCTCCCAGAGAGTGGGAACAGGGGTGATACTGGGTACGCAGAAGATTTTGAATTAATCTGCAGCCACACCCTGAGCAGGAATACAGAAATTTCCTGGGCAGAAGCCTTAATGAGGTCTGGATATACTTCTAGATTGGTTTTAGTGCAGTCTTTGTCTGTAGGTGAAAGATATAAGCAGTTCAAGAGTTATATGCTTACACTGATATCACAAGGAGAAACATTCCCCTATACAACTTTCTACCTTACTACCAATTAAGTCGTAAGGAGCTGTTCCACTGCTAGAAAAGGATTTATTTGGTTACAATTTGATTTTTGAAAAAGGATTCCACTGACATTGATATTACTTGTATTACTTTTCTCATATAGCGTATTTTTAAGTGAGTTCAAATAAAATGCGCTAGTACGTCTCCCAGGCAGGTGAACTTGAATAGTGTTTCTCCTCTTTTCCCAAGTGCTCATGCCAACACACGCCACAGTTTTGCTTCTTCATCTTCTGGTGATGATCATCATTCATTTTTGGTGGTGGTCATCATTCACTTTTGGTGATGGTCATTCACTTACTAGTATAACTCCAATATAATCACATTTGGTCAAATCATGTTTCCAGAGCAAAATCCCCTGCCACCAAGTGGACCTGACTCCAATGCCCTTACTTTCTCCACAAGGTTACTTATGGCATATGCCACTGAGCTATGGGAACTGCACGTGAGAAAACCTGTACTGCAGCTGCTGCCCAGCCCAATGGTGTCACTGCCTGACCCCACCTGTCCCACAGACCCTCAGAGGCACTTTCAGATAAAAGTTTGCGTAACACTGGTCTGCACACACCTGCTGGCTCTCAGCTTTCATTTCTGGCTGCTGATTCAGGTGAAACTGTTTGGCAGCCTGCTGTCAATTAACTCTAGATATAAATCCTCTTCCTTTTCTCCCTTAAAAAAAAAAGTGGGAGTTGAGGCTACTAGGTTTCACTTGCTTTTCAACTTCTTCTAGTTTGTAGTGCACTTTTTTCTTTCTTTTTTTCCAGTGTAGCTATAGACTTGGTAGAAGAAATTTAGTTTACTGAAAATTGATTTTTCTTGTTTAGCATTTGTGGATCCCTTGGAAGAAGCCTGTGGGTGCTAGGTAAACACCATTATTGTATTCAGTGATTTTTATTTTTTTACCCTTTTTTTTTTTTTCCTCTTTTTTCTGCCAGTCAAATAGAGCAATCTCTTGAACTTCCTAACCAGGAGCTATACAAGCTACTGTTTGCTTTTCAGTGTGTATGAGAATTTGTAGACTGTCTTCAGAGCCTGCAAAAGGGCCTTCTTTTCAGATGCTTAAAGTAATTGGACTTTAGGCTGCCTTTAATGTTGGTTTTTGTTTTTTTTTTAATTGCTACAAGACGATGCTTGGACCATGAAAAATAATCACAATTGCTTTTGTATGTTTCTGTGACTTGTTAATGACTGATGGCTGAATGACTTGGGCTTTAGGCTTTCAACGTTTTGGTAGGAAGAAACCTAGTCCTTGGTAAATGTTGTTAGTCATCAATGTGGGGACCTTCTAGGACAATACCATCAGAAGAGAGTGAAAAAGAGTTAAATGTTTTTCTCAGGCTTTGGGAAATTCATAGCTTGAATTATTTGAACTTTAATAACTAAAAATCTGAGCTAGAGAAAGCTTTTTTCTATAATCCAGTCTTTTTTTTTTTTTCTCTAGCAAATAAGTGTGGGAATTCATAATGAACAGGCCCTGAAATCTCTAATTAACCTTTCCTCTCTCCTAAATTACACCTTACTTGGCAAGAAAATTTAAGTGGATAAAAAGCAGTGGAGAAAATCCTTTTAAAAAGAAAAACATTTGGGACCTCTTTTATACAGAACAAAATATTTAAGGCAAACTTTTAAAATATCTCTTACAGATTTCCTGTAAGGGCTATTTGGCAAGAATAGGTGTCAGTGAAGATTAGGGAATAACAACAACATAAACCATAATATTCTAAAGAATGAGGGATGTGGTTTTTTTAACAAGGAAGAAAACACACCTGATAATGAGAGAGAAACTTTTATTTTCATTGGTTGTCATTAGAAAGACAAACGTGAATTGAACTTCAATTAATGAATGAGTACAAATGTGGCTTGGCATACTTTTCCCATCACAGTGTATCTCAACTTTTTCTGATTGCTGCCTCTTGAGGCTTATGAGAAGCCAATGGTAGAGACACTGCCTACCAGTTATATTCTATATATGCAACGGCTTTCCAAGACAAATTTCATTATCCTTTCTTTAATGCTGTTACGAGTCGAGACCTGAAACCAGTTACAAGGTCCTATTTTGAGTCTTAAGTTTTTAGTGTCACATATATGGGTGGTCATGACAAATATCTGAATGTGCAGTTTTCAAGAGGGTAAAAGAATCTGTAACATAAGGGAGCTTTATGTATCAGCTTCAAACTTACACTCCTCAGTAAGATTCAGATTGACTAAACGTGCATTTTCTTTTAGATCACCTGAGTGTGTTCCTGAACAGGCTGCAGTGAACTAGGCTCTATTGCACCAAGAACTGATTTGCACAGGTAAGGAAATCTTCCGTACTTCTGTACAATGTACAGCCAGGATAAGGATTTCAAACGAAAGAGTGTATTCCACAACTTGTACAATAGGGAAATACTCATTACAATGTTTTATAAAAAACAATTTTGAGTTTTTTTTCTCATTCTTACATTCTAGAAAACATAGTGACTCATTAAGCAAACAAAAAAGGTTTAATGGAGATGATTTTTCCATTTAGCTAGCTCAATCCATTAGTAGAAAAATAATAGGTAAAAGTTGAGCCTTCTAATCTTCAAATTATAAATGGTGTCATTCACACCTGGTCATCTAAGAACAACTTCAGTAAACTAGGACTTATTAATTGACGTTTCTGAGGCATTTGTTTTCAAAAGGATTTATTTTTACTTTGTTTTTCCCTCTCTCCTCTCTTTAAAAAAAAAAAAAGAAAAAGGAACATGGGATGAGATAAAATATGTGTCATATATATCATTCTCTGAGGCAGATAATGGCTGAAGGTCTAAAATGTCAATTATGAAAAATATATGCCTACAGTTAGTTTTGAATCCTGTGTTTGGGTCTGTCTGTGAACATGTCGAAGCACTAGTAATCGTTGTAACTCAGTTCTGGGAAGTTTCTGATTAGGGCCATGGCACAAAAACTACATGTGAAAGTGCATAAATTTGTTGGGGTTCCACATTTAACACTGACATCTTTATGACTTTATTAGTGTTAACAACCAAAAAGGAAATGGGCTGTGAGAAGAACTCATGGAAAAATATGCTCCCTTCTTGAATTAAGAAGATACTTAATTACTTCCATTCTTAAGTATGCTTAGAGAGAGAATCACTTCAGAAGACATATGAAGTGATACCTGGATAGACCTTTTTCAGACTTCTCTCGGCTTCAGAGAAGACTTTTCAAAGAATGGTGTAAAATTTCATTTCAGTAATTTTAAATATTTGTATCCCAATTTGGATTTTTTTTAAGAACGTTACTTTGCTAATAGAAACTTAAGCTTTTGTCCTTTTCACTTAATTTTTCCCATATTGTCTTAAAGATACAGTAATATACTTTTCTGTTTACTTGGTGTACAATGAAGGATTTTCTAGGTTTCTTGTTGTTTTTTCTGGCTTTTCTACTGGCAATGGTAGTATTTGTAAGGCTGACCTGCTTGCTGAGGTAGCTGATGGGGGGTTGCATCATTTTTTAACTATTCCTTGACGAAAGCAGTGTAAGTGTGGAAAACATGCCTTTATATTTTGATGTCTGAAACTTTAAGATGGAGAATTTCTGTTTGGCCAAATGTTAATACACGCAGGCTATCCCACAAGAAGGACTAAAAGCAAGGTGCTAGTTGAGCCAAGAACCATGCCCACTATTAGTGGGCATGTGTGTACGTACTTAGGTACTGGCTGGGGCTTCTTGGAGTGAGGGGAGGTTTGCTGGGTTTTATTTTCTTTGGGATGAGATGCTTCGTTTACTTTGTGTATGCTGTCCAGACAGCAACAACTGCTTCTTGAGACTGGATGGGAACAACCTGTTCCTTGGTGTTACAAAGGAGACAGGCTCCAACTGGACTAAAATTACTGGGGCGAGGGAGGAGAAGGTCCTCCTGCTTGTGACTGATCAGAAACAAGGTTACTTCTCCATCCTTAATTTAGAAAAGATTTGCTTGTTATTGCTTTGATTATGAAATCTGAGCAGTCAACTTTGTTTCTGTTAGGAGTAAGGGAAAATTTGGACAGATTTGCAACATACAAAGCTTAAATAAATTGGCTTCAATTTTCAGTTTACTTCAAAACAAAAAAAAAAACCAAACAAGCTTGGAAAACTTATAGCTAAAATGTAAATATATTAGAAAACCACATTTACGTCAAGGTTCTGTAGAGACTGGCTTGCAAAACTTTTCTCTCTGAAATGCTCCTATAAACATGAGTCTGAGATTTGTGGTAATATGGAAGGTGTATAGAAGGAAATAATATTGTTCTTAGAGGACCTCAATGTAGATCAGAAAATAAACCATAGTAAAATAAATTATGTGTAAACAAAATACATGCTATAAGCAGCATAACAGAAATTGCATTCTATTTTAAAAACAGTATCTAGAAACCTGGCAGGAGAGGATGGAGGGTTTTTCCATGTATTAATGAACTCTACAGGACGATGCAGAAAGGAAGCGATTGTGTGAGGCACTAATAACACAGGCAGACTTAATGAAGTGAACAGAAATAGTAGTTAACTCTTACAAGAAAAGAAGATATTTCCATCGAGGGTACAAAGGAGGTTACCAGCTCTAGGTACACCCCCTTCGGAAGCATATTTGTTTATTCAATCGAAAATCAAAAGTAAAGCGGTTCAGTAGCCTCCCCGAGCTCAGATCGCACCCTGATTAAGATACAGCTGCATCTAACTGACCTGGTAATTCATGTCTTTTAAGCCAAAAATTTGGGTTTCCTTTCCCAGGCAGATGCTCCGAATGCTTTTTTAACCTTTTCTATTAGTTATTAATAATGTGGTTGATTTATAAAAACAAGAAGTGTCAAAAGATGCTATAGATTTGCAGAGTTAGTCATTCATGTCAACTAAGCTTCACATAGCCAATTTTTGTGTAATTTTAGCACTGCCTTATAACAAATGGTTTTCTTTTCATCAGTTTATCGGTTGATACATCTGAAATATACCAACAGCAGCTGAGCGCTTCCATTACAGTAGTTGTTATCTTTTCCATATGACTGTCTTCCCTTCAATATCAAAATTTATGTCTCCTAAATGATATTAGCGGGGAAGAACTTGAAATGAAATAATCTCTAGTAAAAATACGAGGAGTACACTGGGCACAGTACAGTTCTCACATCAGTTCAAATTAGGGGAACCTCTCTAGTTAAAAACTGTGGAGATTCAAGGTTGAAAGCAGGATGAAAATTAGATGGAACTAAGCTAAATAACTGAAGGTACACTTACTTCTCTGGTAAAGACAATTTGCTGCATCCAGTTCAGAGCTAGTAGGACTCCTGGATTTCAAGCAGAGGCTTGAATGTTGTCAAACCCCTTGAAGGCAGAGTCTTTGGCCACAAAGCAAAATGTATTTTGTCCCCAAATGCTAGAGTTCTGGTCTAGACTGTTACCTAATATTTCTCAAATATTGTCATCATCATTGTCTTTAATCAAATTAGAAGTCTCTGATATGGTAACAAAATAAGACGCGTTATGTCCAAGGTACGCTAAGAACCGCTTTGGTTTCTGTTCTCCCTCTGCAATAACTACAGACAGGTTAAATTATAAGACCACACCTTACCGTAAACTTGGTAGTTGCTCTGAGCCAGCATTTCTAGAAGGATGTACAGTAGGACCCTTTTTATCAGCATGACTGGAGGAGCCTTCATTCTCTGGGCATGGTAGAGAGAAGAGGTTCCCGTGGGTTTAACAAGCGCAGTTCAGATGGCCTCTTGCATCCTGTTAGGTTTACCCGGGGCATATGTCTGAGCTGATTCTCTTCTCTAGTTCTTCTGCCAAGAGTGCAGAAAGGGGCGGGGAAGCAATCTATCTGCAAATATCTGACGGGTGACGCAGTTGTCTTTTGTATGGTTGAAACATGAACTGCTTGATCATTTCACGTCATCTCAGAACTCCTCGGCAAGTCAAGGCGAGACATCTTTCACCCTTCTCTGGTTCCCCTTACAGTGTCACAAACATAGCTGCAGTTTTGGTGGGTTTTTTTTGAAAAATGCTTCTGCAATTGAGGTTTTGATTTTACAAGCAGTGATATAGCTGGGAGAAGGGATGCACAACAGTATTTTAAACTTGTTAAGTCCTTGTGTATTACTTTAATTCAACATTAACAAATTAAGAAGCTGAACAAATTCACTGTTCACAACCTGGTAGATGTCAGAAACACATGTCTGAATAGTCTTAAATTGCTGTAGATTAATTTACAATGATCTGCACTATAAGAGATGATTGCTTCTACTACTAAGTCTTTGTATCCTCATAACATACGGCCAAGTAATTTGGGTTTGGATTTTGTGGGTTCTTTTTCAGCATGTCCTCAACATCTTTCCCCCCTAAATATTTCTAAAACGCTGAGCCATTTAGCTGAACCTTCTCACAAAATTCTGTCAATGCAGAGTTTCTTCATAAAGTTAGAGCTAAACTAAGGCTGAACAGGAACTTTTCAGACAGCAATTATCACTTCTGCTTCTAATGCAAATACAAGAACCACAAATATAAACCGGGTAAGAAAATAACACAGTTACGAAATCCTGTGTTAAAATGGGGAGATTTAGACTTGACATTAGGAAATATTTCTTTACTAAGAGAGTAGTCAAACACTGGAACAGGCTTTCTAGAGAGGTGATCGATGCCCCAAGCCTGTTAGCTTCAAAGAGGCATTTTACAATGCCCTTACTAACATGCTCTAACTTGTGGTCAGGCAGTTGGATCATTCTAGGTGCCTTCCAACTGAACTATTCTATTCTAAACGTTTCAAGCTCTCTAGACAAAATATATGCTTATCATGCTCTAACAAAAATCTAAATTATCAGGATTTTTTCAAACTAATATTTTCAAGAAAATAATTGAAAAGCTTTCCAAAATTTGGAAAAACTTGGAAGAATCTGGACCGTGGTAGAGGGAGGCGATACCCTCCCTCTACTCTGTTCTTATGAAACTCCACTGGGAGTACTGCGTTCAGCTCTGGGGTCCGCAACATAAGAAGGACATGGAGCTGTTGGAGCGGGTCCAGAGAAGGGCCACAAAGATGACCCAAGGCCTGGAGCACCTCTGCTATGAAGACAGGCTGAGAGAGTTGGGCTTGTTCAGCCTGGAGCAAGGCTCCAGGGAGACCTTATAGCAGCCTGCCAGTACTTAAAGGGGGCCTACAAGAGAGCTAGAGGGGGACTTTTTGCAAGGGCATGTAGTGATAGGAGAAGGGGAAATGGCTTTAGACTGAAGGAGGGTAGGTTTAGATTAGTAAGGAAGAAATTCTTCACTCTGAGGGTGGTGAAACACTGGAACAGGTTGCCCAGAGAAGTTGTGGATGCCCTGTTATGGTGGTTTGGTGGTTTAGGCTGGCTGGCAACTAAACACCACACAGCTGCTCGCTCACCCTCGTCCACCCCCAGGGGATGGGGATGAGAATTGAAGGGGAATAGAGAAGGAGACTTGTGGGTTGAGATAAATACAATTTAATAATAACAATAATATAAAATTAAAAGTAATAATTATAATATATGACTAAATATGTGTAATAATAACAATACATAAAAACAAGTGATGCATAGTGTAATTGGTCACCAGGTGGTGAGCAACATCTGTCCTGTCCTGGCAAATGATCCCCAAACAGATAAGTCCTGACACCACAGTTCTGGATAAGCGAGAGGCCGGAAAAGAGAACAAGAGAGAGAGCACTCTGAGAGCAACAGTCCCCAGAGAGCAAAAGCCCT
This sequence comes from Tauraco erythrolophus, assembly GCF_009769465.1. Taxonomy (NCBI): domain Eukaryota; kingdom Metazoa; phylum Chordata; class Aves; order Musophagiformes; family Musophagidae; genus Tauraco; species Tauraco erythrolophus. The sequence goes on from NC_141465.1 coordinate 13,517,082, forward strand.
TCTTTATGGTCAACCTTCATCTATATACTGGGTGTGATGTTGCATGATATGGAATATTTCATTGGCCAACTCAGCCCTCAATCCTAAGTCTAAGTTCAAATCATACAGATGTGATTGTTGTGGACCCTCTGTCCCGGCTATGCTCTCCCCCCAGCCTGTTGTACTCCTGCTCTCTGGCAAAAACACGGGAAGCTGGAAAGTCCTCACTGTCTCAGCACTGGCAATAAACATCAGTGTGCTGTCAACATTCTTCTCACAGTGAGTCCTAGACTAAAACCAAAACACAGAGCTCTAAAAAGCTGCTAAAAAGAAAAACTAACTTTGTCCTGGCTGAAACCAAGACACCCACCCCTGGAACTGTTCAAGGCCAGGTTGGATGAGGCTTTGAGCAACCTGATCTAGGGGAAGGAGTCCCTGTCCATGGCAGAGGAGTTGGAACTTGATGATCTTTAAGGTCCCTTCCAACTCAAACCATTCTATGGTTCTATAATTTCATGGCTGGAAGTGTCTGGCTAAATACATGATGATCAGAACAATCATACTGATCGTTGTGAGAAACTGAAATAGCCTTACAAAAATTACAATCCAATATAAATGGAAAATATTTATGAAAGACAATAACTGCACATATAGTATGCTTCCACTTGAGACAAAATACTGGTACCACAGATTGTATTTCTATATAGTGAAGACATCTAGTGGCCGAATCCATAGCTAGCTTAGATAGTAGATTTGGTCATTGAGGGATGTGTTTCCTGGCAGTGTAATTTCTGCTTGTGTTAATGTTGAGTTATCCAAAGTTTATGCTAAGAATGTAATATTAGTAGTTGGTACTTAATCTCTGTATTCTTATTAGAGGAATTGTTTTGGGCTGAATCCTTTGCTACTGACTGAGGGTTTTTAATAAGACAAGGTTTTGCTTGTTGTCTACAGTGTTTTGAGATTGAGGTTCAAGGTGGACAATTCCTTGTTGGCAACTTTGTGGAAATATGCTGAACTGTAAGACAGGTATTGCCTTACATTAGCCTTTCAGGAGAGGTGGAGTGGGTCAGAGTGGCAGGAAGGAGCACATATTCCTTGTGCCACACACTATGTGGCTTATGAGGATTCTTTACTTTGTATTTTTAATAGTAAATATCTTGGACACACATCTATGTTTTTGGAGCTTTTTTGTTAAAGTTTTGGCAAATGTGACTTCTACTATCACTACTGACATTTCAGCATTTCCTTTATCTCTTTTCTGCTTCAGAGCAGGGTTGTGGGGTTTTGTGGTAAGGGTTTTTTTTTTGAGGATCTGCTGGAAGACACCAAAGAACCTGAGTTTTTCATGTTTTCTTGTTAAGGTTTTATTACCTCTTTGAGACATTCTTGGGAGCTTTTTTATTTTCGTGATATCATTAAGTTACAAGTGAGATGTTTTAAATCTTCAAACTTATACTCTAATTTTTTTAGAAAATTAGTCCCTGAATTTGAGACACTAAAATATTCTAGTTTTGCTTTAAAAGCACGTTTCAAAGGATAGTAAATACTGAGTAAATACACAATAACTATTTACCAAACAAAAGAAGGAGTCCTAATCTAAAACCCTGCATAACTAGGAGAGGGAGGAGCATATGCATTTAATTCAAGACGAGATATCATTTGAAGATGGCAGAAAAAGATGTCACTAGATGGCACTGATTTCCACTACCTTCAGTAACTCAGTAACTTCGCAACATGCAAATCAGACCTCTGTTGAATCCTAACAGATACCAAGTATTTAAAGAACTCGGGTAATTCAATGCAATTCAAACACAACAATTAGCACAGTTCTCTGTGTATTGGACAGTATTTTCTGGAAGAAGCTTGCAAAATATGGAGTAAAATTTGGATAGTCTTAAACACCTGAAGATTGCTATTAATAGAAACTTTCTTCACTTTATTCAGTCCACTTTGTCACGTCTGCTGCTTCTTTACTGAATGCAAATGGAAAAACAAAACAAAACAACAAACAACTATGTAATGCTCCTTCTGTTCCACCTCAGCTTTTCTTCTGACAAGACAAGGTCGTGTTTGGGGGCTGCATTTTCCCTGCTTGCAGGTGGTTAGGCATTGGCCTCTGACCATATAGAGAGATATGGCATTTAGACAGTGGGCTCCAGGAAGTCTGCTGAAAATGACTTTTGTTACACCACCTGAAGAAGCTTTAGTATCTTCAAGGAACAACAACAATTCATGCTCCCATCCAGCTCCTTGCCTGTCACTAGTGACCATGCAGCTTGCAGTAGTATGCGCTGCCACATGAGCTATGGCTGTCCCCTGCAGCCTGTTCTCGTGTCTTACTACCGTAGCTCCCTGTTAAAGGAGGGATCAGCTACTTCATTTCTATCCAAGTTCTTTTCTTTTTCCACAATAGGAGATTCTCTGCATCTCCCTGCTTTTTCCCTAGCAATTTCAGTTTAATAGGATGAGCCAAGCTTTGTTAAATCAACAAACATCTTGCTCAGTCTGGACTTAAGAACCTGGTGCATGCGCCTGGACGCTGTGACAAGGGGTGTCAGTTCATTAAGTACAGAGTTGGTTAAGAATCTACTATATATATATATCCACTATACATAAAACACTTCACTAAGTGTAAGAATGAGCATTCTATTTATTGGATTTTCTTAACGGTAATGACAGGCTTCAGAAGTAACAGGAGGCAATTTAAAGCTAATTTCAAAAGAATTAAGGTAAGGAGTTCTCGTCTACTGCAGTGAATTTGGGAGCTATTCTGTACATTGAAGGACAGATTAAAAAAAAAAAAACACTTGAGGCAAACCAATATATGAAAACCCCCTAAGAACCTCTAAACCTCATAATTATTTTCCTCCTGCTTTGAACAGAACTGCTGAATGATACTGTCTCTCCACTGCATTGCTGTAAGGCACTGTTGGTTAGGAGAAAATTGAAGATTGAAGAAAAAAAAAAAAAATTGAAGAACACAATTGTTCTTATTGAACAGAAGGATCAGATAGGAGGACAAAGTAAAAGTATCTCTACTGAAAGAGAGTAGAAACTTCCTAGTGAATGCGTGCTCGTATTTTAGTGTTCATGGAGCATGTATGAGAGCACTGGTCACTTCACTGCACTTCAGCAGTCCTTCCCTTTTACTTCCCCTTCCTATGCACTACTAGACAGGAGAAGACACACAGAGGGAGCTAAGTACATCTTAGATACACATAAAACATGCAGAAATTTAAATTCATAGAATCATAGAATGGTTAGGGTTGGAAGGGACCTTAAAGATCATCTAGTTCCAACTCCCCTGCCATGGGCAGGGAAACCCTCCACTACACCAGGTTGCCCAAAGCCTCATCCAACCCGGCCTTGAACACTTCCAGGGATGTGGTATCCACAACTTCTCTGGGCAACCTGTTCCACTGCCTCACCACTCTGAGTGAAAAATTTCTTTCTTATATCTAACCTAAATCTGCCCTCTTTCAGTTTAAATCCAGTTTAAATCAGTTTAAATTGCTTGTGCTCGTTAGGCTCAGCTGAACACGAGCTTTGCATACCAACTGAAACCAATAATCTTTCTTGTGTCCTCCTCCAGGTCTAGCAGAAATACTCTGGCAAAACAGATGGTTTTTTGCAAGACTAAATTTTTGTATGTTTCTGGCTTCTGAAAACTAAAATGAGCATGGAGTTGGGACACTCAAAAGCTAAACTTAAAGGGACTGATATAGCTATTCAGCAATTGTTTATAATTTCTATTTTATACTTAATTTTCTATTTTACAGAACAGAACTTTTTGAAGCATACTTAATATATAACATTTAGCTTCAGGGGTGACGCTGGTCTTGAGGCTGCTCTCTGTCAAGCCTGAGTGACAGATGCAGTGGCTCTCTGTGTTCTGTCTCAGAGCCTGAACCTTATGCTTTTACTTGTGAGATGTGCCATCTGCTTTTGAATATGAAAGAAGTGGCCTCTACCATCAGAAGACCCACAAATTCCAAACTTCTTGTAAAAAGAGAATAGTGGTGGGATGGGCAAAAAAGTAATCCTTACCTGACTTTAAGCAGAACAGCCCCAGATTGTCTATCCTCCAGTCTCTGCTGTCCAGCCTATGTAAATGACAAATGTTAAACCTAATTATCAGTATAAACGTGGCCTAAATGCAGTTATGTATTCTTCATCCTGCTGCATCCTGGACATGGGTTAAACAGCATGATTCAATTGAGAAAGTAAAATGGCATTGCAAGAATTCAGCATGGCCTAACTACTGAACATCAAATATGTACTTCACCTGATTCTGCATCAGCTTCCACGCAAATCCTTACTGATATGTTGATTTTGCAAGTATACAAATGCTCTTTCAAAGAATTGCCCACACAAGAAAACTTTAAAAAAGGGTAGGTTTATTTCTATTCTGCTTTTCCATTTGGTATAAAGGCAACAAAAAGCAACTTGATCTTAATGTGCTGTGAGCTGGAAATGACTGGAAATGAGAAAGTAATGATTAATAAACTCAAGAGTCAAGAAGTTGCACAAGTTTATCACTGATCCACCATTAGATGTCAAGCCAGATAAGAATTAAGGAAAATGAATGTGTAAATAATCAAACTTACACTTGATAATTTTGATGGGCTGACATTGTTTGCTCAATGTTCACAAAATCCCTAAGGGTGACAGAGATCAAACTGACCTTTTTGCAGACAGTTTGAAAAGACCTGATTCTTCCACACTGCAAAAGCCTTTCCTGAAAAGACCTGAAGCATTAGGCAGCTGCAAGATCCTGTTCCTACAAATCGTTTTCTGCAATGTCAAAAACGCGTAACAAATATTTCACTTGATGTTCACTTGCAACAGAAGGCATAATTAGTGAATTCCTGTCACCACGAAGAAAGCTGCAAACTTGACAGGAAACAGGGGCTCTGTACAACCAGTCCTGAAACAGTCATTGTACAGACACGTCAACAAAGTGCTTCGACAACGTATAGCTTGATATTACCTTTAGCTAGAACAACAGCATGTACATTCTTTAATTTTTCCTGTCACCACCCATTTCTACTATCTTACATTGCCATTGTATGTGAGCCACCACATGTTCTTTATCCACTTTCTTGGCAAAATAAGAGATCATGCATAAATTCTATGAAAAAGGAACTCCTTTATTTTTTTTTTTTAAAAAAGGACCATTTTTCCACTACCAAGTGAAAACTTTACAAAAAGTAAAGTATTTCTCTTCAAATATTTTAATATAAAAACTCAAATCGCTTACTCTGGTCTTACTGTTCTCACAGGAAGTCTTGTGGCACTGCAGGACTTGGGTATTTCCAGCCTCACTCTAGTATCTAATCATAAGTTCCTCACTTGTTTAAATAAAACCATTTCTGTGGCCACTTACCATCAGTAAAACATCCTTACCACCAAACCAAAAAATGAAGCATCTTCACCAGCCCAAAAGAGACTAAACTCTAGTAGCATTATTACAATGAGAAGCTTTGTTAAAAAAATTTATTTTGAAAGTTAGACACAACCTTAAAATTGTACAAAGACAACAAGCACTCAGATTACACAGAGTCAGCAGTGAGTACAATGTGAACACAACAGTGAGTCTTGCCTCTCTTTATACGTAAATATAAATAGAGGTTATCCTTGCCAAACTTCTAGCTTTTTTTTTTTTTTAAACCTCCTCCATGAAAACCAGCTCATTATGCTGCAAAACCTAGCAGGGTGCGTTTCACTGTTCAGTTCAACGGAATTACTAAAAGGGGCTCTGGCTAAAAATAGTCCTCCTATCATGAGAATATCCCATACTTTGCAGAACCAAGTTTCTCTCTCAATTGAAAAACAGCTTTCCCTTTCACTATGTCGAATGTTTCACCTCCTCTAGGGACCAGACAAATTACAGGCTTCAAAATGCTTACAAATATTAGAACTTGCTCACGATTTTTTAAGAACAGGCAAGCTAAACTAACATTGTGCATACATGTGAGCAGTCACAAAGCAGAGAGTGTTCCTGTTTGTATTTTACTCCCTGAAAGTGTTGTTCCAAGAAAAGCACTTTGAAGTAATTTTAGCTGTGAGTTGGCTAAACTAATATAAGTACATGGCCAGAGAAAAAAAATATTTCTTCTTTTTCCTCTTCTTTTTTTTTTTTATATTACATTTAGAACTTCAAATATATTAATAAAACAACCTGGTAAAAAGTATCCCTTATAGCTTGTCCCTACATACATATGTAAAATAAAAAGCAGACATTGCTACCATCCTCCCTTTACTTCTGAGAGTACTCTTTATAGGAAATATATGGAAAAATAATGCAGCATTCTTGCAGAAAAAAGGAAAACCCCATGGAGACTGTTAAACAACTTAACCACAGCCTCTGTTCCAGGAATTAGTTATTACTTAGGTTTAGATATACCAGAAAACTTCTGCTGTAAATCTTGCCTAAGATCAATAGCAATTAAACCAAGGTTATGCTTTATCCAGCTACAGCCACACTGGCAAAATCAAGCTCTGAACTTGAGTGTTTGCAGTACTCTTTTCCAAGACTGAGTGGAACCATTTTTCCTTTTAAAGAAAATAAGTGTAACTGTCTTGTTGATGGCCTGGACTGTGTCCACGAATATAAACTTACTTATTCATTATTCTTTCTAGATTATCTGGAAGTGCTTTATTTTTCATCATTTTACTCCATTACGAATGTTTGTTGCAATGGATCAGTATCTTGATTTTCAAAAAGCTTGAAAAATGTTGTAACCTTTTTTTTTTTAACAAAAATATCCTATTATTAAGATACCAGTGTCCTACAAGTTGCTGTGCATTGGGTTTAAGTCAGTTCCATTCAAAATCCTGATGACCAATTTTTGCTTCCAAATTGTTACAAGTTCATAGCTTATCGCTACACTGATAAGGTGCCTCACCAGGCTTGTACCCTCTGCAGTAATTCTGCATAAAGAAATAAATTGGTACTAGAATAATTACTGGAAATACATACAGAATTATATTAATTCTGTAAATTGAGGCTCTGTACACAGACTGCTTTATAAGCAGAGTAAGCTTTTGAGAAACTAAATGTTCTAATATTGCTTTGCCTTACTGAAAATTACTGGTTTTCTTTTTTTAACAAAAGCTGCTGATGTTGCTTTCATTTTTATGTAAAACCTTATAACTGAAAGTAACTCGATTTTTTTTTTCAGTTTCGCAAGAGCCTATTTAATGTTACTGTTAAGCTTTTCAAAATGTATGTCAGTTTGCCAGTCAAGGGAAAAACACACAGCATTGAATCCTATATAGAATGGTTGTGGTGTGCAGCCTGTGAAATCCCCTGTTAGCAAGAACCGAGCTAACCAGCCCAAATCCATACCTTTTAATCATACCATCTTCTCCAGATGCTTTTGTTTGATGGAAGCACTTGATATTCTGCTGTTTTCTATTTGCTTCAATTCTAAGATAGCACTCTTAAGGTTAAAAAAAAAATTAAAAAGTTACAGCAAGGATGTTGTTTCACCCTAGTGAAACTGCAGCTGTAAAAGAACACTTTCAATTATTGTCAGCACAGCAAAGGCTATTGGCAGTGTACCTTTCACTTGGCTTAAGATTTATAAAACAGTTCTAGCCCAAGGCAGTTCATGATCTTCAGCTAAACCCAAGCTTGTGCAATAGCAAACAATATTTTGGAAGGCATATTTTGACATCTAGGATTAGAGAAGAAAAAATTACTACTGTTATTTCTGTCTGAAGTTCTAAACCAGCAACCAAAATCATTGACAGGATTGCTATGACTGCGTGGAGTCCCACCAGCCTCAATAGGGACCAAAGGTGCAGCAGTGTACTGAGTACCTGTATACTGGTACACATGGATAGGCAAGCTCCTGCTTTTTAGTTTTGTCCGTTTATCCAAACAGGTCTCGTAGCAGAAGCCTACAAGACATGGTTATAATGTAACACAAGTGCATTTCTGTAGAAGCTAATTGCGTAAAAACCAGTTGTTACTAAGTGTGTAAGTCTCTCTCAATCCAGCAAAAGAGACCGCTCTAGAAATAGCTAGCTACAGAAACAAAACAAGCAGGTTATTTTGTTTCTTTTCAGCAACTACTTAATATTGCTGTAAATATCCGGAATAAAAGAAATACCGACATATCGTGAAACTGTACTGGGGCAAGGAAGCTGAACAGAACAACTGGCTCCACCTGAGGGAGTTAAAGCATGCTTACATCATGGTATCCACCCAGCGGAGGACTTCTGTTCTGCCAGAAGATGCTTGGCACCTTCCTGAACCCAGAGCACCTCAAGGAAATCTAGAGCAGACAAAAGTTGGTTGTATTCCAGAGATTTGCATAATGCTCCCTCGTTCCGTTCAAAAACTTTATAGAGAACTTACATTGAGTGGACTATTTGGCATAATAATTTGGAATAGCTTAGAAATAGCTTAGTAGATTTTGGAGAGGGCAACATGATTAAAATTCTTCAATTTCCCATTTTACTTCCTGCCTATCAAATAGATGTGGCACTGGCACAGAGTAAGAAATACAACTCAGGTCTGTAATTCCAGTATAGCTTCAAAGTGTACATGCTTTCCTGTTTGCACTCACAGGTAGTGAACAGCCTTCGCTGTTCTGGAAACTACATCACTCTACCTCCTTGGACTAAAAGGCTGCGGACAAGGCCAGAGACATAGAGGACCTTCAGGGAAAGATGGAGGAGCCTCTTCTCCTGTGCACTGTGAAAAAGCTTTCTCAACTCCACAATTTAGTGCCTTCCCCACCCCCAATTTAGATTTAGCATACTTTGTCCTGCTAGTAAGAAAAAGGCATTAAAGAGGATCTTGGCCCAGTAAAAGTTTCACTTGCCAGCAGCTGCACTGCAATCCACACTCAGTTACTGGTTTGTCTGCTCAACTTTCAAAGATTGGCACTGAAACTGAAGGGGACACGCTAAACCGAGACAATGAAACGGTGACTTTAAAAAAGTGGGCATGGTAAACCTGCAGAACTCCTAGCTTTAGGAGAACAGTGGAGTTCAGAGGTCAATACAGGAGATGGCTATTTAAGCTAGGTAATGGATACATCCACAGTTGCACCAAATAGGATAAGAGGGTATTCTAGAAGAAAAACATTTTCCGTTTTAGAACGTAAACCAAACTTGAACACGGATTTGCAACAATCCTCCCCCAACAGAACAGTTGTATTTTAACTAACCATTCTACAGCTTCTTGCATTTCAAACGTGCAGCACTTCCTCTTGGTCACTCACGGACAGGACACTGGACAAAGCAATCCAATGACATGAATAACAATCCCTATGGCATCATCTTCCTCGTATATTTAGATGCACAGTTTAGGTAAGTGAGGTCTTCCATCCAAGTGCCTTTTTCTTAGCGTCAGTAACAGCTGGACTGAACACAGGTAAGGTGTACGCCAGGTAAGTTCCCCACATTCATCATGAGTTCTACATCAACGTAGCTCTGAAGTCTACAGCAGGGTTAGCGACAGTCCGTGGCATACCACTAAGGTCACAAATGGATTGTCATTTCTACAATAATACAAAATAGCTTGTAAAACCGATAGGTAACACTGTATATATGCATGAATATAAAAATAAACCACACCATCAATATGTAAAACGTCACGACGATGATGAAAACAGTTTTCTTCTCAGCGGTCTTCAGTATTGATGAGTTGGTTCTCATTGTCGTACCCATCAGGCAGGTACGCTTTCCTTAGCTGGTCTGACTTGGGTATCGAACTGCCGTTCTTGACGTAGCGGGACAGGAAGGCTCGCACAGACGGATGGTCAGCCTTCTCCAGGGGAATATTAGCTTCCAGGCACATTTTCACAAAGTCCTGGATGACGCTGGTTTTCTCTGTCTGGGCAGTACTGTTGCATTGAAGGGAGGCAGTCAGAGTCCTTTGCTTCTTCCTGACGTTCTGTTCTTCAAACTCCGCCTTCCGCTTCGTGTGTGTTTTAGACTTGAGGTGGTCATTGATGGCGGACTTGCGAACGTGATTCAGAACCACGTTGCAGGACGTACAGAAGAGTTTTCCTCCGTCTTCGTGCAGCTCGCTGCCAAACTCGGTTACACGATCCTGAGGAGTTACGTACAAAGCAGTCTTCGAGCGGTTACGTGACGGAGCGGACTTCACTCCAAATCGTTCCATTGTTGCCTTCGATAAGCTTTACTTGAAAGCTGAAAAAAAAAAATAATTAGAGTGTGCTGGTAATTTCCACCAAATAGTTCTGGATGCAGTCTGTATTCAATAGTCTATATTCAATATTGTGCTTATTGACATCTAAAAGATTATTACATGTAAGACACGTGTGAAACTGGTTTTGAAAGGTTCTTCATCTTGAAGTCCAAAGAACTTAGGACACCAAGTTCCTCATGGGTCAGAGTGAAATACTTTTTAGTTCCTACAACGACAAAGCTCAACAGAACCTTCAAAACTCAATCAGTTCATCACTGAAAGTCAAATAGAAAGGGTTTTTTTTGCCTTTTCTTGATGACAGATTTCACTTATGTTGAGTCAGTATTTTTCTGTTTACTTCCTGAAAATGTATTATTTCACTTAGTTGTTCAAATATCAGGCAAGAAGGCCACCACTGCCACTTAGAAAAGCCAGTAAAGAAAAAAAAAACAAACCTAAGCTTTGTCAGCACTCATTTGGGAACACCCCTCACTTTTGCCCCACTTCAAACCACAACTATTAGACTGAAACTTAACTCGGAGTCAAAAGCAAATCATTTTGTCATTGTAACTAGAGACCGGTGAAACGGCCTCACCTGAAGAGAAAACTGCACACATTTCAAGTCAAAATAAGGACCTGTATTTTCAAAGATAACAATTTCGCTGAGGAAGGTAACTGATAACTAAGAGAGTTGGAGACTTTTAACATCACTCTAAATTACACTACGTTACCAAAGCAGGTAATAACCTAGTCCAGTGTACTAAAATCAAACAGGACCTATTTCTGGTTTTTTGTTGGTGAGAAAGAGAGTAGCTGGTGTAAGTCTCAGCCATTGACTTCAACCAAATTATCTCAGCCAAGATAATTTAAATATTTTTTTAAGTAAAGTTGAAGTCAATAAACAGCTCTGCTCAGGTTTGAGGTTTTCTGAGCAAGAATTGAAGGGTCATTACATTAACTACCCACTTCCTTATCAAAAAAGTAGGGCAATATATTTTGGCAAATACTTCGAGGAAATATAATGGCCTGCCTGGGCATTTACTTATAGGTATGAATGACTTTGAAAAATTTTGTATCGCCTATGCTTACAAGGCAGAGGAGAGATTAGAATGCGTCTAGATGTATTATTGTCTGTACTTATTTTGTTACATGCAGAGTTTGCTGTTGCAACATTTTAAAAGATCTGCCATTAAAAGGCTACAGTTTTCATATTAACTATAAGTTGAGCTTGTCCAGCTCTAAGGATGGAACGGAATGCCTTTCACTTGCTCTGGAAATAGAGTAAAGGAAGAGAGTATTCAGTCTTCAAAATCATATTTTTTATTAAACCACTGCTACACTAAGAGAGGATAACCTTCTGGGGAAAACGAGACCAAGATCTTGCTATTAGCTACTTTCCTAATTAATTTTTTACACTATTTGCTACCTTCTAGAACTGTAAGTCTTGACTGATACTGCACAACACTACAGATCCAGATAAACAATCTTTTTTCAGCTTCAATGGATCTTTTTCATTCTTTTTGTTGCTTTGTGCAATTTATCCCCATGAGTTTCCTAAGTAACTGTTTCCTGAAATCAAATGGAAAACAAGTCTTAACCTATCATATGGTTGCTCAGGCTTCTGAAATGTCAAAACAAATCTCCTACCAAACAAGGTGTTTGCACTTAGGCTGTAACAAAATCCATAGGAATTCTGCGAGCTGTGTAACTAGTGAGACACAGGATTTTTGGCAGGTGTTTGTTTTGGGGTTTTTTTGTCTCAAGTTTTGACATGGATTCTTGGATGCCTACTAACGCCTGAACTACTTTTGGGTTCCCAGCTGCGGGGGAAGGTGTGCGTGCAATTCAGGCACGCGGGAGAGACACCCCATCCACCCTCTGTCACGATTCCAAAGGAGGTAAGCTCTTCCGAAGCGCCGGGAGCCCGGGGAAGGCAGAGGAGCACAGGACGCCCTGGCTAAAAAGTGTCACCGGAGACAGAAGCACTACGGGCGAACGGGACCTCCTGGTGAGCCCAAGGGCTGTTTCGGCTGAGGCGGAAAAACAAGCCCGGATTTCCAACCGCCAGACAGGTTTCGCTGCTCCCCTCGCCGGGGGAAGCACGCTGTGATCGGGAGCCAAAACTAGAAGCATTTTATTCCCTGAGGTTTGGCCGCCGGATCGACGGCGCCATTTAAACCGTGAGGGCCTCTGAGGAGCGGCGGGGTCCGCGCCCCGCCGGGCCGCCTCTCTCTCTTCCCCACCCCCCTCCCGCCCTCCTGCCACGGAGGAGGCCAAGGGAACGGCCCGACGTGGCCCCCGGCGCCGGTGGCGAACGCACCCCAAGCCCGGCCTCGCCCACCTTCCCCCTCGTCCTCCGCGGCGGCGGCGGCAGACAGGTGCGGCCCCTGCCCCGCCGCCCCGCCCCGCTCCTTCCCCCGCCCGGCACGGTGGGTGTTTCCATGGCAGAGCCGGGAGGCGCCGCCGCTTCCGCGGGCGCTGGCGGCCCCGCCGCCCCCTCCCCTCCCCTCCCCTCCCCTCCCCCTCCCTCGCCGACCGGCCCCGGGACCCCACGGGCGGCGCAGCGCGGCCCCCGCCGAGGCGGCAGCACCGCCCGCCGCGCCGCGCCCCGCCCGCCCCCTGCCGGGCGCCGTTACCCACTCTGGCCGCGCGGCCTCCCCGCGTCCCGCCGGCGGGCGCCGCGCCGCCGCAGGGCTGCCGCCGCCGCCGCTCCTCCGCGCCACGGGCCGGATGCGCCCCTCCGCTGAGGGCCGCCGCGCAGCCAGCGCCGCGCCGCAGCCAGACGGACCGACCCACCCTGGCGGCCGCGGTAGGCGGGACCTAGCAACCCGCCTAGCAACCGCCGCGCCCGCCTGCCGCCCGCCGCTTGCTCGCCGCCACAGAGCGGCCGAGGCGGGGAGATCCCTCACTGATTGGTTCTCTGAGGCCTGGGCGCTCGGAGATGGATGGCGCTTTTGCCGAATTAGAAGTGGGGGGCGGGTGTAAGCGCCGTGATGGAGGTGTGATCAGGCCAGTCAGAGTGCGCGAGGGCGACGGTGGCGTCTGGCAGACGGGGGCTTTGGCCAGTCGTCGGCCGGAGACGGCGGAGGGAGGTGTAACAGACAGGATGAGCAGCCAATGGTGAGGGGGAGACAAAGTAACGGAGGGACTTTTGCTCCAATCGCAGGACCCTTCGGCGAGGCTGGGTGGAAGGGAGGAGCCGGAGGTCAGAGGTCATCTGCGAGTTCCCTCGTCGTTGGCCGCTGATTGGCACGGCGGCTGGCCCAATAGGAGCGCAGCGGGTGGGCGTGGCCGGACGTGAGGCGCGGGGAGGCGGTGCCCCTTCCGGCGGGACGGGGCGGGGGCAGGGGGGTGCTCGGTACGCGCAGGGCGGCCGGAGCAGCATGGCGGAAGACGAGAGCGATCAGGAGTCGGAGCGGCTCAGCGAGGAGCTGGAGGCGCTGGTGACGCCGGGCCTCCCCGCCGGCCTGCCGGCCCTCCTCCACAGCCAGTACTACTGCCGCCGCTTCTGCCAGGTGGGTGCCGCTCCGCCCCCCCGGCCCGCTCCTCGCCCCTCCCCCCGCGGGCGGAGGTGGGGCGCGGCGTGGCGCCGGGGCTCCCCCCGGCCCCTCGGGGCGGCGGAGAAGGGGGACGCCGCGGGCCCGAGGCCGCTGCTCCTCCGGCCTTCCGTGGGGCGGGCGCTGGGCCGCGCTCCGGTGGCCTGGGGTCAGTGCCGGGGTAGGGCTGGCGGGTGAGCGGGGAGGAGGGCCCGGCCCGCGCCGCTCCCGGGTCTCGAGGCGGAGAGGGCGAGCGGAGGCGATGCCCGTCCTTCCGCGGGAGGCGGCCAGGGTGCCGGCGCAGAGTGCTCCTGGCCCGGGCTGGGGCCGGCCGGGAGGTTCGCGTGGGGGAGGGGAAGGGGAAGGACGGCGCCTCCCGGCGCGGGGGCAGCAGCGGCGAGAAGGAGCCGGGGGCGCTGGGGGCGGGAGTCGCTGCCGGTGCTGGGCCCGGCGAAGCGGGACACGTGCGGTCGCGGTGGTGCTGCGGGCAAAACAATTCCGGGTGGCTTTACCTGGGCTGGGGAGTTGGGCGGGCGGTGGAGGGAGGAAGGGAAGAAGGACCTCGGAGACGGTTCCCGTAAGGGTGGCTCAGTTAGACCAGGGTTCTTTTTGTGGTTTTGTTCGGGTTTTTTATTCTGTTTTTTGAAAAGCAGGGTTTCTTCTCGAGCGCCCGGAGTTGTTGTGCTCTTTACGACCTCTTTATGCGTGCCTTACAAAGTGACGTGCGACAACAGGTTGCTTTTCCGAGTCGCTTTCGTCAGCAGGTGTTGACGAAACATTGGTTATACCGGGCATATTTCAGCCGCAGTACCTGCTGCTTTCAGAAACACAGTCTAGAGGTTTTCTGTGTGGGGTTACTTCACTTCATCAGCTTCTTGGCTGCATACCTCGCTGCTGTCGTTGTTTTCTTCCATTTAAATAAATGCGTTTCTGTGTTTTTATTTTGGTCTTCCTGTTTTAACGTTCAATAAAACATCTATTTGAACTATTATTCACTGTAAGATGTGTTTAAAATCATCACGGGTAGCATCCTGCTCAGTAAGTCCACCGATTGCTTTTTGGTTTGATCGATCCTTTTGTATTTTCTTCTGTTTAGTGATTTCCCTAAACTTAGTATGTGTGAAAACAATTTGTGAAGCCAGTAAAAGGAGAAGTGGATGTTTTTGAAAATACAGTGTAAACTACAGTTGTAAGAAATCACAACCATATTTGATGAAGTTGGCAGGTTGGAAAGACATTTGCTTCTGTTGAACGCTGAAGAGTTTTATCGTAAATTTCATTTAACTGCGCTTACTGTGTGTTGAATTTATTGTGTTAAGGAGGAAGGGCAAGGAGGATGAGAGCTTCATTTACTAATGCTAATCTCCTTTCCCAGACAAAGCTAGGAATTAGTGGGGAAAAGAAGAGGACAAGACCAGGGAAGGAATTTTCATATAAAATAGTTGTATCACAGTTATTAATGGTAAAGTGTCCAAGTCATTTGACCTTGACTTCTTCTGCAGTTTCTTTTGTGTGGAAAGATTGCCAAGCCCTCTCCCCTACTTTGTTTTGCTTTGAGTTTATGAACTCTCCCCATGGACAGCCAATGTTCTGAGTATATAAAGGGCTCTGTTTCTTTTCTCTTAAATTTTCTTTTTAACAATATGTAGTTTAACTAATTCTGATGAAAGTGAGTTAATATATTAACACTTTGTCTCCAGCGATTTTTTTTTTTTTTTTTTTTTAAATTTGGTCTGGTGTGATCAGCAGTCATGTGCTCACTCAAAATATAATCTTCCATGTTTTGTTTAAGCATGTTTTTTAGTAATGGATCCTTCTACTGATTTAACTATATAAATGCAAGATCTTTACTGGTGTAGTGTACTGGTATGAAAAGCCGGTAGCTGTGTGACAGTTGTGGTTTGATAACAAATGAAGTTGTGCATGCTCCACATGAGCTCATTTATGCTCATGAGATTGGCAGGGGTGTAATTATACTGGTTTATAAATACCTGTATGTACAGAGGGCTGATAGGCCCTCAGACTATTTAATAAGTAATGAAGCATACTTATATTTCTTCTTCAGAAGGTATCATGAAGTTTAGGTTCTCTCTTTCTCATAACATTTGTTGTAAAACAAAACTTCTCAAATGCTGTGTTACTGCATTAGGGTTAGCCCTCCCGATATGTCTTTTTTCAGTGCAGTTTTTCCCTTTTGCTCTAGTTTTTGTCAGAGCCTGTTGCTTTGTACTTTTCATCCAGATCTTTTGAAGGTCATGTTTGGCTGTTTTACAAATTAAGCCTCTCCACCTTGTTCCACTCTGTGCTGATAAAACAATTTTTCTTGTCTTAATGGCTGTTTGGCACTTCTAAACGTCCTAGTTTGCTTACTATGTTCCTGGTTTTGTGTCGAAAGTTGGAAGAGCAGTTGTAGAAATAGTTGCTTAGCAATAATACCATGAGTTTGAACTACCCAAAAGAAACATTTTTATTTTTGGGATATCAACCTATTAAAATACATGACTGTGCTTAGATCATAGCAATGAAGCTTGGTGTCAGCTGAAAAGTGTATTGTTTAGATTGCTTATAGTTATGCTGCTGTGTGAAGTATCCACGTCTCTCAGAACTACAGGAAAAATGGAGCAAGGTGTAAAGCCTTTTTGGTCTGTAGAGCCGTTTTCTGTACACAGAAGCAAAGACCTCTTGGCTGCTCTTAAAGAGTAAGAGAGTGGCTTAAACCTGAAAAGCATTGGTGTACACGTCTTCCATCCTTGAAATATGTTAGAAAGGTAAAAACATGGCTGGAAGTAGCCAGGTTCAGTACTCTTGAGACCTGGAGTGTTGCAGCTGAATTTGACTTTTGAATAGTAGATTAAGTAACAATGGCAAAAGATGACTGGATTATCAGAGCGTTTTCCTTAGGTATGTGTGTAATTGCAATTGAATGATATGAGATGAAGTCAGAACGTGGAGTCTCTAAACCCATGTGTAGTTTCTGGTATGTGTATTGTAGGTGTCTGTGGTCATACAGAGTCCTTGCAGCCTGAATCTTCCAAGGCAAAGTGGATAAAATGTTTTCTTAGTTTGTAATTTGAGATTGATGACGTGGGGAAAACAAATCAAGATTTCTGTGGTTGGGAATGAAAAGAGCCTGTTGGAAGATGAGATAAGTGCCCAGCTTGTGCTTCTCACCAGCTGTTTCTGTGTTACTTTCTAAAAATTGCTGATCTGGCATTTCTTCCTGCCGTGTGGTGAAACCACTTAGATGTTGGGAAAAACAAGTCTACCATTCCCAACTTTGACAAGCAAAAAAACAAGGCTTCTGAAAGGCGTAAATAGATTTGTGGGTTTAAATAAATTTGAAAGGTGGTAGCTAGCAGAAACCCCTTCAGTCTAAATATTTGGAAGAGCTTAGTGAATTTCAACTTATGTTATATGCAGAGTTTAAAGTTATTTCATGAGATTTCTCAGGGACCAGAGCCATTGAGAAGTTCCTGTGTGAGTGAAATACAAATGATGAAGGACCGAGAAAATAGTGTAAGTGGTTGCTTTTTGGGATGAGGATGGAGGGAGTAGTTTTAAAATTAGAAGAATGAGTTTCCAAATTTACGTGATTTGAAAACAGACCTTAACAGCGAGCTGGAAAATCGGTATAGCTTACTTTGTTGCACTTGAAGTGGATATAGTTTTATGAACTAGCTTGAAATGGCGTTTTCTCTTCAGAATCCTTTCTCGTAACACTAAGTACCATCAAAATATTACAAGTTACTCCCAGCATTTCTTAGTTGTCCACGTGGCTGTGTAACTGTACTAGATTTTTTTTTCATTGTGACTGAAGTAAACACAAGGTGCATCCGAGCTAAAGAAACAAGATGCTACTGTGAGGGCTGAACACCACTTGATCCACTCTTACTGTGGCATCAGCTTATGGCCTTCCAGTGCCATCTGACTTCCTGAAATAAGGATAACCTGGTTTGCTTACATTAATTGATGGTATCCTGAGTCGCTGCTAGAAAAACGTTTCTTGGGTTTATAAACTCAAAAGCTAAGAAGTAAAATTTAGTAACACACTCAAGAAGATAGTGCTTCCTGGATTTATTTTAGTAGACAAAAAAATACAGAGGTATATGACTCGACTGTTGTCTGTCTTGCTTTGTGGGGATGAAGGTAGAAAAATATACATGCCTTTGAATGTTTGTTCTGATTTTGGGGTTAATACGTTTTCACACCTTTTGTGATGTGCATAAATTTAAAAGCACTTGCTTTTGACTCTTACTTTGAACTTCAAGTCAATAGTTGTTAAGTTGCTTTTACATTTTATACCGAAAACTAAAAAACTCTTTAGGCAATGCCAAACTCTTATTTTAGTGGGTGTTTTTTTGTTTTTGGTGGGTTTTTTTTTGACATTTGGATTCCATATTTGATCTCCATACACCTTTTAAAAGTTTAGCTACAGAAATCTTACTTGCATGAGTACCAGTGGTGGAAAGTCATCTCTTCGCTTTGTTTGAAGCTTATTTCTTCGAGAAGGGATAATTCATAATTTTTAAACCCCTATTTTGTCTTGTAATGATTTGTGGTGTTCTAGGGTTGTGGGGTTTTATAGCTTCATGAATAAATATGCTTGGTACTTGTACTCAGATTTTGAGAGCACTATTGAAAGTCACATTTGACTTATTTGACGGACATTTTTCAGGTTTTTAGATGTGTGACATTGCTAGTTACGTGAAACCTTTTAAAGGGCAAATCATACCTGGCAGTAACTAAATCTATCTGTATCAAAATATACCATAACTACTTGAAGCAGTTTAAATTTAAAAATTAACTCGTTCTTGTGTTCTCTATTTACTGGGTCTTTTTGCCATGCTTGGCTGGTGAAAACGAGCATGTTCAATTTGCTAGTTAGCAGGTTAGTATTGTGCTGCTTGAGATTCAAATGAATCGTAGAATGGTTTGGATTGGAAGGGAAGTTCAGGTTTAAAAGGAAATCCTTACGAAATCGCTGTGGCAAGCCCCAGGTCTCGTTTACCCCCAAGCTGAACGCCAAGTATGAGCTGTTCAGTTCTGTGGAGGATTACCTGTCTGCAAAGAAGGGCGTCCTGGCTTTGGTGGCGTCACTTTCCTTTGACTCTTGATGAGAAACCTGATAAGCCACTATCATGCAAGACTAGGTTGTGGTATGTGTAGCACACACTTGTCTGTTTTCAGTCAGCTGCTTGGGAGAATTCATGGTAGTGGGTGCTTTGCAACCTCTTTAAATTTGCAGATGGGTAGGCTGAAGGAATCCCTCTTCAGTGCTCCGGTTTACCATTAACATTATAAAGTCTTTTCTTATTCACATATTCACTTCTCTCTTCCTAGTGGCTTCTCAGCTTTTGTGCCTGCTCTCCCTTTAGCTTTACCTTTTGTAACGTTTTTCGCCTCCCGCTTCTTTGGAACTTTTCTGTTTCACACTCTCAGACTTCTTGGTATTGCTACTTCTCCAGTTTTTAACGCCTTGCCTCAAAGTTTAGCTTTTCTGTGAAAATAAGCTTTTGAGTTTTGCTAGGAAAAATATATCAAGATTGTAACTTAAAAAGGAGTTGCAGGGTTTTATGCCTAAAAAGAAGGATCTCCATTGAATGATGCTTCTGTTGCATTGTCTGTCTGATTGCCTTGCTGCGCGGGCTTTTCAGGTTCGAAAAGGCACCCTTATTGCAGTAGGTGATGCAAAGATCAAAAAGTTAAGCCCTTTGGGTAGCAATTATTCAGATGAGGGAAAGAAGTAATTGTACTTTTTACCTGAAATGCTTCTTAAGTTGTTTTACTAATAGCACTGATGATCTGGACACAAGCATTCGCGTGTATGTTCACAAGATTGTCAGTTCTTTCTTTCATATATATATCCAAAACAATTCTTTAAATTAGTTGACTTTCACTCCAGGAGGGGCTAATAAAAAGGTGAGGAGGAATGTTACTTCTTTCCAGTATAAATATTTATCTTTCAGTCAAAAAATCTGACACCGACACACTTACTACAGTGCTACAAGTAGCCAAAACTGCTTTTCTAGTATTAATATGTAGGTTTCGTTGTTGTGGAAGTGACAGACTCTAAACATGTATGGAAATTATCTCTTTGGGTAGCTAAATGTAACGGGTGTGTGGAACCCAGTCTTAGATGCTGTTCTTACCTCAAGCAGGCTGAGCAAATGGATGAGATTTCCATGATTAAGGGCGAGGGGAAGCGTTTAGTTTTAAGGGTAGAGCTTTGGCAGAAACTTGCCTCATAGGATGTGTCATGCTGTTGCTGGGTGATGTTTTTTCCTTTGCCAGAAGTATGATTATGTTGGTTACTCCTGATGCAATGTTCACATGTGAATTGCACTAAAGCCATTTGCTCTGTTCTTTTTTTTTTTAGTTACACCATATAAAATCATTTTAAACATGTATCTGTTGAGTAATGTTTTCTGTTGTCTTAAAATCTTAACAGCTTTTCTGCTCTTGGTTTTGATAATAGAATCCTTTTTTGTAAGATCACAGTTAGCTTGTCTGTATTCAGAAACAAAACGATCGTTATCCACTAAACAGGTTAAAAAGACAGTACAAAAGGGGTGATTTTCTTCTGGTGTTTCCAGGTAGAGTAGATTTAGCGTTACCTAAGTTCTCTTCTAGAACTGAACTTTGGTGTGCAAGCTGCTCTGGTACTTCTGAACAGGCAACCATGGAAGGTGTTGCTTTATGGTTTTTAATTTTCAGGAAGCTAATTTATTTTTTTAACATGCCTTTTTTGCCTGGCATTTTAAATCCTTTTTGGTTTGCTCTGTTCTGTGACAACCACTATATTTGCTTATTATAACAAAAAACAACCACTATATTTGCCAACTAGCTTGCTTTCTTCTGAAAAGTATAAACAGAACTACTCACAGAACTGTTGTGGTTTTAATGTTGTGGTAACTTCCTTTGCTGTTAATCTCGCAAAAAGTTATGTGAGTGAGTTCATTTAAAAACCTAGTCATGACAAAACTTTAAAATCCGTGGGATTTCTTTCTTATTAGTTTCTTTTTTTGTTGTGGGGAGGGACAGGAAAAGCTGTAGCAACTTCAGGCCTAGCAGTGCATGAAACATTTTTCTTGTCTTGTGTATCTGCAAATCTAGTTATTTGCAGTGTTACTTCTCTGAAGTGTTTGGAATATAGTCAAATGTATGTATTTAATCACTTTAAATATATATGAATATTTAATCAGTTAAAACATTATATTCCAGGAAAAAATATTTTTTACATTGGTTCAGATCTTTTATTACTGTCTTGTTATTTTTGAGATGAGCTGCTTTAGCTGTGTACTTAGAAACTTGTTATAGGTGACTGATCAGTCTGGTCTTGATTTTGCACTTAATTAGACGCATCTGAATCATGGGTTTTTCTCTGAGTTACTCAAACACATTAAAGAAGGGAAAGTAGTGTATTGATGTGGGAGAAAGGTGGAGTCGAATTGGGGGTTGTGTCAGAAAGATGCTTCTGCCTCCCTCTCAGTATCTGATCTGCACTAAATGAGAAAGGGAAGACAAAAGGCCCCACAGTCTCTCCATGGTAGTAAGCTAAAACGTTAAGACGGACTGGGGAATGATGCATGGGGAGTCTTTGAGTATACAAAAATTACACTCTAACAGAATTCTTGAATCATTGCAAAAAGTCACAGAAAAATGTCACCTCCCTTCTGATTTTCTGCACTGTGTATTGGACAAGGAACGGGCCACTTTGTTTTGACAATGTTGTGTGCTTCTTGTTTGAATTCATTATACTGAAATCAGTGTACTTGTTAAAAATGTGCTGATAAACGTAAACTTTATTTAAAGCATTTAGGACTCAAGAAGCATAATCTATCTGATTTTGTGAAGTGCTCTGATGACACAACTTAAGGGTTCACAACATAAGGGTGAACATATGCATGTCTCTTCAACTTGTTTCCCTTACAAAATGTCAGAAGTGTAAAGTTGGGTTTTGGTGGTTTTTTTGTTTGTTTGTTTTGGGGGGTTCTTTTTGGTATAAACCTTTACCTATGTTCTGGTTTACAGTTCTGTTTCAAAGCATGGCACGTTTGAGTATTAAAAAAAAAAGTTTTAGTTTCTATTATAGAAAAAGATACCCCATGGCATTACTTAAAAACTTTAGGCTGATGTCTTTTTCAGCTCATGCAGCCTCTTTTCAACTCATATAGCCCTACAGCATCCCTTTAGTTAATTGCACACTGTGAAGAGCTACCTCCTGTAACTTATTTTGATCCTGCTTGCCAACCTTGTGTGGTGTCCCCCCCTGCGCTTGTCATTTCTTTACCACCTAAAGTGTCCTAGTTAGCTGCATTGATCCTGATGTGAAATTTATTTTGCTGCTTAGCAGTTCTTGCCTTCCTTTGAAGCTTTTTTTAGGCCCTCTGTATTCTCTTTTGAGATAGGAATGGGTAGGTAGCAACCAGCATACAGTTTTATAGATGTGGGGATGTGCTATGGTTTTGAGCAGTTAATATTCTGATTTGTTTTATTTTATTACTCTCCTAATATTTAATTTGCTTTCTTGGCCACTGTGATGAGTATTGATGCAACATGGTGTTATTATGGTAGATGTTTTAATAAAGTCTTGCTCTCGGGTGGTAATTGTCAGTTCGAAGGCTGTCATATTACGTTTGGATTGTTTTGTTCCCCACATACCACTGCACACTTGTCTATGCTGAATTTCATCAGTCATTGTCATGAATCCTTTCTACAGTTCTTTACAGATAACACTTTATACTACCAAGAAAAAAAAAAAGTGTCATCACAAAATGTTGTCTCATTGCTTGAAATCGTTTATGAACGTATCTGTACTGTGCCTCTCAGGTCAAAGTGTTGTGAAACACCATGGTGGGAACTGATGTTTTATTTCTACCTTTGTTTGACTGATTGGAGGCTAAAACCACTAAAGGACATTTGTTCTCTCTGTCTGCTTTGTTTCTCCTAGGCTTTTGTGCTTTCCTATACAAGGGACCTTCTTAAAAGTATTTCGGAGAACTCACAATAGGTGTGTGAGGCAGTACTATTGTGTAAACTGTTCATTCTTCCTTGTAAGAGGAAGAGTATTTATCTACAACTCTGCTAGTTCTCTTCCCGTTGACCTAGATATTTGCTGCATTAAGCTAACAGATTTTCAAACGGGAATTATTAAAAAAAGAATTGGTGGAAAGTAAAAATCTAATTAACAAAATATAAATGAGACTCAGCTGGTTTTGATGAGGAGAAGGTTACTGGTCCCATTATCAGTAACTGTTTTGCTTTGGAGCAGCTATAACCAACCTGGCAGAAATGGGACACTGGCTTGTTCATGTTGCAGAGCCATAAACAAATTTAGGCGGACAGCTTTGGAACTAAAAATGTGGGCCACTTGACCTGACTTATAAGTCCTTTATTTAGTTCAAGGGGAATCAGACAAATGTAAGTAGGATTCACAGACTTTTAAGTTAAAAAGAAGTCTCGAAGAGGGATACAGCTGATTTTTGGTTTAGTCTATGTTTTGTTGGCCAGTTGGGCTCTTGAGGTAGGTGGCCAGGTGTAACTGGGATTGGCACTTCATAGCTTTCTTGAAGCCAGTTACTTGCTGCTTCTGTATGCTGTGGAGTGCTTTGCCTTTCTCTTTACCGCATGGCTGATGGCATTGTGTTTCCCCACCTGTTTCTCACTTTCTCAGGATGTAGATGATCTCAGTTAGGTTTCCTCAGCTGGAGAAGAGTGCCCTAGTCCCTGAAGTGCAGCTAGTCCGCTCTTCTGCTTATATTGAAGCTGTGCCATTGTGATGGAAAAAAAAGGCAACAGTAAGTGAGCAAAGGGAGCCTGACTGTAGTGCAATAAGCTATGTGCCAGAGCATGGAAGAAAAATGGTTTCCAGTCTCTGCTTAGAGTGCTGCCTATGAGTCATGTCTTAGCTGTTGATTAAAGGAGGGGAGATGACCCAAAGCCCTTGGCCTTTTGCTTGCCGGGGGACTGCAGCATAATGACTAGTCTGTCACAGAGTTGGTGGGTGCCTTTACAGACATCTGTTTTATTGCTGTGCTTCGTGCTGAACTCAGTGCTGTGTTTTTTACACATGGAGTGCTCTAAATGGACTGGCCCGTTCAGAGGAATACAGTGTATGGATACCTGTGTAAAAACATCAGATGGTGCTGGGTTATTGAGGCTCCTGGTGTGGGGAAAAGCAATGGCAGAAAATTGCATTTACTAATACAAACAAGATTGGCTAGATGACCAGGCAAGGATTTTTTTCTCCATTTTCTCCAGTAAAATATGTATTTTTCACCTTCATGTTTCACTAGAAATAGTGATGCAGTTCTGTGGCTGTAGATTAGGGCATAACTAGCCTTAATTCCATCATACAGATAAAAAAGGCCAGATTTGCTTATCTGATCAGATAAGAAAAGGTGACTACCGTTTGTGTCTTTCTCTGCTGACATAAAGGCTGGAGGAGCAACAGGCTAGTCATTCCCCTCTTTGAAAGTTTTAGGATGGAATGTCTCGTTATTGTTATAGACTCTCTAATTTGTATCCTCTTGCAAAATGAAAACTTGTGTTTAAATGCAGAGTGTGGTATCTTCTGTGATACTATGTAAGAAGGAAGTATTTCCTGCTTTACCCTCTGAAAAGAATAGTTGAAGGTCCTTTGTGATATGTTACAAAGTTTCTATTATTTTTTTTATTTGATAACACGATTATCAGATTTTTTGGTTACAGACCTTAATTCTGAGGGAGAAGGAGGGGAGATAAAGCAGGTACAGTATTAAATACTTATTTCTGATTAAAGAGTGTTTTTCACTGTAATATGTATTTCAATGTTTTTGTTGTTAGGTTGTTGAAGACTATGCTGGAAGATGGCAGGTTCCCTTGCCTCAGCTTCAGGTGCTTCAGACGGCACTCTGTTGTTTCACGTCTGCCTGTGTATCATTCCCAGCTGAATGTGAGCACGTACAATATGTATTGAGTAGCCTAGCTTTGTAAGTAATCTTACTTTTTTTTATTACTTCCTTTACAATATAGACTGTCTGTGTTACTTTCATAATACCAACAGAGTCTGAGATCCTCAGAGCTTTTAAGAGTGGTTTACCATGTGACTTAGCTATGTGGAACCAAGAATTGCTAACTGAGGATACAAAAATTAGAATTTAGTTTTGTCTTTTTATGTCCTTCTTGATTATTCAAGTCAAGTATTACAGTGTTGTGTCATAGGGTTTTTTTGGCAAAATGAATAATCTAAAGCAATAAGTGATCACCAGACAGACTTCTTTTTGGAAGATCTTATTTTGGAGTGTTTGAAGCTGGACCTTTGACAGCATATAATTGTAAATAAAAGTTATCTAAAGTCTTTACTGTTCCACCTCTAGTGGTGTAATAATAAGCTAAGTATTTGTTAAGATAAATTTCCTGTAGTGTTTAATAGATGAGTTCATTTTAAAATGGATTTTCATGATTGAGTCATCAAAGTGCTTATGGGAATGACGTGTTATACAGTTAACTGACTGAAAGTTATATTCAACTTAACAAAGAACTGCAAAAAGTTAGGTCATAAATCTTACTATAATTTTTATTTTCTTGGTATGGTTTTCCCACATAAAGGCTGAAAGTGTCAGAGTAATGATCAGTAGATAAGTAAAAGGCCCATTTTTTTCTTGTTCTAAAAACCTACTTCTCAGGTTTCAAAATGTCAGTGTTGAATGGAAGAAAAAAAAAAAATCTTTAAGTGAGTCAAATATACTTAGCCAAGATATAATGAACTTGATCTTCTCTCAGCAGAGGTGATACAAAAACCTAAAAGCTGGCTTTACTGCACATTTGATTTGAATAAATCTGATTTATTTTTCCAGCTGGTTAAACTGCTTTCTTGTTGAGTGGTGCTTTCAAATTCAGCTTGACTTCTCGGCTGAGAATTTTGTGTGGAAGTGTCTCGTTCCCACTCCATCTAGTCACCTGAAGTGAATGGTCTGCTAGTCTTCTTCTCTTAGTTTACTTGTCCAGAAGGACTGAGTTGCTTATCCTTACTACTGTTCTTGACCTACTAGTACTAATAACATAGGCGTCAAGGCTTTATTCTGCACACAGTATCTGTTGTCTTTAAGTCTTGGTGAAACTTCACCAGAGAGATTTGCTGGTTTGTGTGTGAAGCTATTTGATATGAGACTGTTCATGGCATCAGAACATAGTGATTTCTAAAACTGGAATGCTCTGGTATCAGACAATGACTAGCAGTTACATCAAAACATGGTGACGTCTACCCCCCTGCCCCGCACTGTTTTTAGAAAAAAAACTCATAAAGTTCAAACCACACTTTCCTATGCTTTTAAATATCAAATCTTGGGAGGAAAAAAGGTAAACATTCAGGTGGTTTTTTGTATGCAAGGTCATTACTTCCTGATAATCTAGAATTGAATCACTTGCCGAGTTCCTGTCACCCTTGTCTATCTTGGTATTTGGAGCTGGGTTTACTCACTGTACTTTCTTCCATTCTAGATTGCCGACTTATTTTTCCTTCTGATGCTGCTTGACTGGCATCGTTTTGCATATGATATCATAAAGGGATCCTGGGACTTAGTAGTTGCAGTTACCTGGGAAAACTTACTGGAATCTCTTTTTTTGAAAATTGGGTGTATATTAAGTCTTAGTTCTTGGAAAGCAGAAATCTGCCTGACTGTATTGTCACACTTGAGTAAGATTTCCTTGGTAACCAGACAGTAAACTATTAACAGTACTGACTGTTGCATTTCCTGTACTTACTAGCCTTGCTATTCCTCACAAATGGAGTAGCATCGGTACTACCATTAATATCAGGGAGTTTTAATAATGGTGCCAGCATACCAGTGTTCTTAGGCAATCCTCTGATGCCAGTAATGTCTAAGCAATGATATGATGAATCTAGAAGCACCGTTATTATAAACAGATGGATGTGAATGTGGATGTGCATTGCTGCAGACTGTTTTAAGATAACAGGGCCAACCTGGAATTGACTATAGTAATTTTAAATAAATGGAGGCTGGTGATGAGGAAACAAGTATTTTGATAGCTACCTTTATTAGTCTGATAAGAGTGTGGAGCAGGTGCATTAATAGGGAAGAAAACTGTAGTTTACACTTGTTCACTATTAATTACCACTATTAATTTTTTTTTTCAAGATCCTGTTCGCTTTAAGTCAGTCAAAGCAGATAAAAGCAGATGCATGCATGATTTGTTATAACTAGTTTTGTCTTATTAAGTAAGTTCCAGATTGGCTGCTTTCCAGATCATGACATGACTCATGCCTGACCTTTCCTGAGAGTCAAGTATGCTGCAAAATTTTGTTTATCAACATGAAATGAGATAATGTTTTTCAAAATGAAGTACTTACTTGGGTACTGGTTGTTTTTCATTCCATATTTGAGTTGAGATTCAAGGACCTAATCTGGAGAAAAATTGTGTCATTGAACGTAACAAATGTGTATCTTAAATTTTCTAGGTCTGTTTCTGGCATAGCTTATCACTGGTTAGGAAAAAAATTGCTGCAGCATGATCTAAAGAATACTTAATTTTATGATACTCTTGCATTATTCCCATACAAAACTTCATTTTGTTCATGTGAATATCAAGATCTTTTAATGCACAGTATTTCTGAAAATGTTTTTGAGAGGAAAAATTGGCTTAAGTCTGCTCTTCAGATTCTTTTGAATTATCTTTATTAAAAATGAAATGTTCTGTAGGAATACTTTGGGTGTTAACTTCAAAAGCATTGAAGATTGACTTTAAATTTGGGGATAACTGCAGTGAATTTAATTCTGCGAAAGAGCTCCTTCTCCAGCTCTTCGTGAAAATCTACCTTTTGTTTTAAGAGCTGTCACAACAAAATGCTGAATGTTGTAGTCAGGAAAGAAACTGCCATCAGCAAGATCTTGAGTCAAAAACCTGTGAGTTGGAAGAGTGCTGGAACGGCTTTCAGGAGTCATCTTCCACCTTCTCCTTCTCTGCCTCCTTATTCTCCGTGTTCATTTGGAAAAAACGTCTAGAATAATCTTAAAGAAGATTATTCATATTTTCTTCTATTATGAGACCAAAGCCTTTGCTATTCAGTCCTATTTCTAAACCAGCCTAAATGCCCAGATTTGCTTTCAGTACTGTCTCCCTCAGAGTCTCTCAGTTATTGCCTGCTGCTCATGACTTTCTCAACCAGCAATTCCAGGTTATGTTAGTGCAGTACTTGGTAGTTTCCTTTTCCAAATAGAAATTAAGTTTCTCAGAATCCTAAGGCAGAGCAATAGCAGGTGGACTGGAGCTGTCTGCAGATCCATGAAATCCAACTACCTAGTTTTTGCTTGAATTGACTGAGTTGCAAGTATTATCTGGAAGTACACTTCTGTAAGTGAAGACCTAAATTGTCTTGAGCTCTGGAAAGCTATTTTTGACTGGCCTCCCTGATTCTGCTGTCAGGATTGTTTGTCTCAGTCACTGTATTAAAAATAAATAAAATGCTAGACAAGTGTTTTAAGAGGATGGAAAACATGGAGGTCACAGGTCAGTTTGAATGTAGGCTGGTGTTGAAAGGATTATTCCTGCCTTCTTCCTTATCTGGCACCTCTTTTGAGGCAACCCCTGTGAATTCATGTTTGTGTACATAGACCTGATTTCTTAAAAACTTAAACCAAAAGGCTTTTATTTGGAAATACGAAATTAGTAACACCTTTAAACCTGCATCTTCATAGAGAGGCTTTAGTGGGCGTTATGGCAAGATGGACTGAAATGGAATAAAATGTGCTAGTAGAAAGTGCTTATCATACTTCAAAATATGAATTGTTGGGAATCTACATTCACGTGAAGTTACTGTTCCTTGAATATAACTTCTTACACATTGTGTATACTATAGTAATTTTACAGTTGCCCTCCTTCTTCCTCAAAATTGCTGCATACCTGACAAACGTATTGGCTTTGAGGAAGGTTCACTTTTGTAATGGTGAATGAGGAGCAGCAGTATGGAGGACATAAGAATTCTTGAGGAAGAAGATCAGGCAGATATTGGGAGTCTAAATGTCCTGAACTTATGAAAAAGGTGCGGTAGAAGGGATTTTAGGGATTTTAAGTATAATCTCTTTTATTGCTGATTTGGTCTTGTTAGCTTATCTATAGCTATTTTGTATTTGCAACTTCATGCCTGATGAAAAACGGCTTTGAGGTGTGTGTGGGGAAGTCTAACTGCAAAAATCCAGCACAAAATATCAGACCAACATAAAGTTTTTGAAATGAGTTGCGTTTAGAGAGTGTGGGTATTAGCCAAACTTTTTAGAGTGACTCTGGCATGGACATGGGTCTAGAACTTAAAAACATCCTAATTTTTTAGTGCTAATTTTAGTGCTGTGAAAAGTAATAGACTTACAGTAGTTTCATTTTTTGAATGAACATTTTTAGTTTCGTTGACTTGTCGTTACTTCTGTTTTTTAGGAGTTTTTTTGAATTGCTGCTGTTCTTTGGAAAGGATGAGTTCTATGAAGATCCTTTGAAAGATATTTTAGGTTCAATCCAGGTAGTGTTGCGTACTTTCATATAAACCTTTAATATTATTTTAGTACATGTAAAGACAGTTTTTGTGGATATATATAACCTGGAGGAAACATGCCATTATAGTGAAAGAAGGTAGCTGGTTTACTTACATTTCTACCCAAAGGGGGGAAAAAAAAGCGCTATTTGAAGGGAAAGCCGTTTATTCTTACATTTATCATCAGTATTGCTATTTGAATCTACTTGGACTAAGTAAAATGTACTTCTCTTTGTAATACCAGTCTAGTTAAAGACATATTTTGTGTGTTTCCCATATAGAAGAGAGAAGCTTTGCTTTTTTATATCAAATTAGAACTTAATGTCATCTAGTGTTGCGTACCAGTTCATGACATGAAACCTCAAGTTTCCCCCTGCAGTTTTAAAGAGTGAATTTGAAATTGAGGCACTATCTCTATGAACTCTTCAGGTCAGCATAAACTTGCATTGTTTAAAACTGTTGTACACTTGGCTAGACTGAGGCAAGGTTTTGTATAGGTATATACAACTGCATAAGATAAATGATCCTGCATTTAAAAACTGGCCCTTTTTTTGCCAGATAAGTCTTTTTGACCTGAACTGGTTTTGAGAGTTGAGTTCACTGCATGGGAACACAAGCACTTGGGCTACCATGAGAGGAAACTTTGTTGTAGGGAAAGTAAGGATGAAACCCAGGGTTGTTTCTTCTGTTAATACTGATCATGGAACTGCAGTTTGAGAAATATCTGTTAGTTTTATGTTGATACCTGTTTGTTACTGCTGCTACAAATTAATATGTCAGCACTACACCTTAAGTATTGAAGCAGCAGCAATTACATGCTTGATAAGAATTGGTGGAAGAATGGGGTCAAGGAGTGGCTTAGCAGCCTCAGGAATGGGTGGAGTCTCTTATATGAGAGTAATGGGACATTTTGTCAATCTTGCAATAAGTGCTTTTCAAAAACAGTCTATGAACAAGAAAATTTTGGAAAAAGTGTGATGTATGATACTTTCTTGTCTGTGCTTTTGTATTACAGTTCTTAATTGCCTTGACTTTTAAACAATGAGTGTATTAAAATATATCTTTAACTAATTTTCTAGATAAAGAATTTCTGAATCAGTTGTGTAATCAAACTGTTAGTGAAAACTATTAATGTTTCAGTTACTTAACAATTTTTTACCATTGAGCATATTCATCTGAATATAAAAGAAAAAAAGTTGAAAATAAAAGAATTTACAGAAAAAAGTGTATGTGAAGACGTAAACTGTATGGGCATAGAAGCCCTACTTCAGCTGTACTTTTTTAAGTTGGATACCTTTTTATTGTGATTAAAATTCTACTGTTGATTAAGGTTAATGTTGACGCTTTTACCAGCAAATAAAGAGGGTGAGGGGTAACTTAGCATATAAGAAAATCACGGGTGGCTAAAACATTCCAGAATATTTTAGGCAAGCATAATTTCTGTTGTGTAGAGATTTGGAGAAAAATGGTTGCTTGAGGGCTGGTGACTCACATGGCTTAGTTCAGTTTTTCCCTCATAGAATTCAGACACTGTCACTGGACCACAAATCCAGTGTCAACATGTCTAAATCTGTGCAGACTAGCGTGAGGTGAAGACTTCTGCCACAGCATATGCCAGTAATATCTCTAATTCAAGGAGAGGCATTTTTGCATTGTTATGCAAATGACAGCTCTTGCTGCATGCCTATAGAAGACATGAGTGTTCTGGCTTCCACAGTTACAAATTACTGGTTTTAGAACATATAAGTTGTTGCTTTAGGGCTTTGTGTAGGCTTGGTCAATAAAAGAATTTTTAGCTTGAATTGTTGACTGAGGGAATATTTAAACATGGGTGTTTTTTTTTTCATTTGTATCTTTTGAATGACCTAACGTTATTTTTAGACAACTTTTTTTTTTCTTTCTAATTGTTTTTCTTTTTACATGTAGGAATGTCAGAACCTTCTAAATAGATACAGAAATATGAACCTGGAACTAGTGACTCGCATCATCCGAGATGGTGGACCATGGGAGGATCCAGTATTACAGGCAATTCTTAAAGCAAAGCCTGTATCACAGGAATTAGGTACTTCATTTACCATTTTAATTTTTTAGAGTACTGAAAAATGTGTTAAATTATGCGTTTTTGATACTAGGATCAGGTGTTGTTAGCTGGCATTGCACACAGTTTAACTATTTTTCCATAGTAACATGTACCGGTCTCGTTTACTTGAAAGAAAACTCAATTTCTCTGCTAGTAGTTTAAGTCTACTTTCATAGTGTAGAGATCAGATTATTCAGATACAAGAGGCTACAGAGCAGTTACTTACAAAATGGATTTACCAAATCAAGGTGTTCAGCACCTGAAAGAGCATGGAGAGTGACTTGACTTCGGTTAGGCTACTGAGGTAGCATGATCAGGGAGGACCTGATGTATATTTCTATCTCATGGTACTCGGACTCATTTAATTTTTCTTTTAAATTGTAAATACTTGGGCTTTTGGCTTTTCTTGGCTCTATTTAGAATGACACCTATGACTACACCTGATAGCTGCCTTCTGTTTATATATATGTAATTCCTAGAGCTGGGAGTAGGAGAAAGATTTCTGTTCAGGCTGCAGTGTAAAACAGCATTTTTAACAGTGCGTGGAAACAAACGTTACCAGAATGTTAATGAAAGTTTGTAAGGGGAAAATACCCAGTCTACAGTGGAGTCTTTAGTAACATCTTGTGTGTCGTATTTGCTATCAGTGTTCACAGGGGACCTCTTAAAAGTTGTTTCTATCTCACAGTGATAGAAAATACTAGTTCTTCTCTAGTTAATATGGTGTAATGCATGATTCAAAGTCGTTGCTGTGTTTATGACAATGTGTTTGTTCTGTAGAGAGAGGAAGAGGAGTATAAAGTCAGAACAGCTCAGTGAGCTGCCTCCTAAACCAGAGAAAGTACTTTGATAGCAAATTAAGTGGATAGTCTTTGTTGTTTTGTCTCTCTCGTGAAGCAAGCACTTGAGCAACATAATTCACCCATTATTTTGATTATATATCTGATAAACTTCTAGTGAAGTACCTTCAGAAACAAAATGAAAGCGAAAGATTGTCCTTGTTTTGTTCTGCATCGCATGACGAACTCTAGAAGTTTTGGTGGTTATGATCTGAAGTAGGTCTCAGTCTCCATTTCTCCAGCAAAGCATTAGTTAAGTCTTTTGCCTTAATGATTCCCTTGATCATCATGAAGCCTCTAGATGATAAGTAACACTTTGGGGATTTTTACTTAGTTTTAACCTGACAGAGTAGGAATGAGGACTGCTTGTTGTCACTAGATGATCATTTTGTTTCCTTTTGTTGCAGGCCACATCTCCTTCCCCTCTGCTGAGGTATTCTTCCTCCTTTTATCTTCTGATATCCCCACACACACCCCTGACATAGCTCATTTGTGATGATAAACGTTTTATTTTAGATAATATCTTTTGGGAGCTTTTTTCCTTCTTTTCCTACTTCCTCTAAAATCTGATTTCTTGTGAAGTCTTGCACAAAGCAAGCATTCTGTGCTCCTTTATAGCCTAGCAGTATTTGGTGTGTATTTTGAAACTTGGCCATATAGTTCCCTCAGGGATCACTGTTTTAAATGAGGAAAACTGCCTATTATTGCAGAATCACCAACCATTACTTGCAAAAGTCAGTTTGATAAATATATACTGTGTGAACTACATAATCCTGTCTTGGATTCATTAATTACATGGAGAAGCTTAGGCCAAGACAAACCTGACTGTGTCTGTCTTCACCTGAATTGTATACTTTGAGATGTTGCAGTCTGTTTTCAGATGGCTGGAAAGGAAGGCAGTCTTCAG
Source organism: Tauraco erythrolophus (assembly GCF_009769465.1). NCBI lineage: Eukaryota > Metazoa > Chordata > Aves > Musophagiformes > Musophagidae > Tauraco > Tauraco erythrolophus. The sequence goes on from NC_141465.1 coordinate 13,550,120, forward strand.
GTTTAAAGAAAAATAGAGTCAAAACATAGGAGCAATAAACTTCTAATAGATGAGGGAGAATGAGGTGGCCTACTGTGGACATCTAGAAGAGAATCCTGTAGACAGAGCTACATTTGGATGTAAGCTGTTAATTAGTTTCTGAGCTGATGGTTGGCATCTATCGCTCTAAAACAAAGCACTGCACGTGCTGCCTGGACAAGAGTAGATGTTTTTTCCCAAGCTATTTTTCATGTGTCACAGACCTAACTAAATGCTGCTATAGTGAGCAGTTGTCTTTTGCTCAGGGGGTTAGAAGAGCTGTAAATACTGCCTCGGGAAAAGAAGGGTGTATGTAGCTGGAACTCGCAGTTAGTTTAAAAACAGTGTTGGAGGGTGTAGGAGACCCCTGACCCTGGGAGCTCGTGCTGTCAGAAGTGGGATTCTCATTTGTGGAGCGGAGGAGCATACTGACCTAGGAGTTCCCCATACAGAAAGTGGGAGTGATAGAACAAGTTAACGTGTACTGTGGTCTGCAATCTTCCCTCGTTTGAGGGAAATGGATGTTACAGCCAGTTGTTAGATGTGCAGCATTTTCTTAATGTTAGCATGTAACAAAGTATTTCTGGCCTAATTTGCCAATGTGAGTATTGGGTAATCTGTGGGGTAATGTTTGTGTATGAAGCTGATGACAGAGTTTATTACCCTAAGTATGTTAATGCAAAAAAAGAGAGAGGCCTTTACTTGACTTTAAGGATTGTTCTGTATGATCACTTTTTCTTGCAGTTAATGACCACTGTTAGATACTGTTTTTTCTTTCAGTCCTTGTCTTTACTCAGAAATGCTAATGGATAGTGAGAATGAGATCTTCTCTTAGATGTCCACCATAGGTCCATCATATTAACAAATCTAATCTAAAACCTTATCTCACCTTGAATAATATTCCTTAAGTATTCATTAGCATATAATACCATTAGCTTATGTAAAAAATAAAGATGCTAGAGAAATCCTGTTTCTGAACATAAGGAATGTCTTTCAAACCAGGTGTCCTTTAAAAAAAAAAGTTTAAGTGGAAGCTTGTTGTACAAGTAATTTTTTGTTTTTGGGAAAAAAAATTTCTCTTGGCTATTCATATTGTGGTTTTCAGTAACCACTTCTACTTTTTTAATCCTTTTAGGTGTCACTTTAAGTTGTTTTTAACTGTCTTAGTACAGGTTTATTCTAAGGTATAAACTTCCTGTGCTGACTTCTACCCTTCATTGACTTGAAATTGACAATCTTTTTTCTTTTTTTTTTAAATGTGAAACATTGTACATTACTACAGGGTATGCACTAGAAATTGTGGAGTTTTAACTATTTCTTTTAAGATAACTGTTGAGAATATAAGAGGAAGATCAGGTGATGTTGTCCAATATTTACATAAATGTTAACACACTATTAACACCTCAGAGCGTGTATTATTTGACCAGATGCAAACAATTCTCAAAATAAAAGGACCATTATTGTATTTTGTAGCTTTGAGTGATAATTTAACTTTTAATCCTAAGAGATACTAGAATCTGTATGATCTTTTATAATACAGATCTAAAGCATGTCTTCTGTGTATTTAATAATCTCCCAATTACTTAAATGTTAGGTATTTTGAGTATCTCCGTTCAAATGATTCCACTGAAACGTTAGCTTTAACATTAGCTTTTAGATCTGAAAAACAGATTTTCAGAAATCCAGGGTTAGAATTTAAAGTTATTTAGGGATATAGATGTAAGAATTGTGCCCAGTAGTACTTTTAGAGGAAGAAAAAGTGTATTTTCCACTTCTCCAAGCAAAATCAAGGTGTTCAAAGCTTCTTAGAGCAGCAGCATGTGAATTGTAGTTAACTTTTTCACCACTCTGAGCTCTTCCATTTGAACGGGTAATGAGTATCCTCAGTTGTTTTAAATGTTAACAATTGCAGTGTTGGAAGTGATGTTGATCCTATACTTCTGACAATCACCCAGATCTCAGTGCTGAGAAAGGAGGAATTTTTCTTTCTAGAGAATGTTCGTATCTGCTTCTATGTAGTGTATATTCTACTAATCCTTTGCAGCACCTTGTGTTAATCTGTTAGAAAGAAAACGCTGAATTAGGCTAGTGGTGTAAGAAAAATAACAATTTCTGTTTCCAAGCAGAAGGACAGATTCTTGATGGTATTTAATTTTGTATTTGATTGCTTCTTTAGCAGAGCCTTTTTTTATATTATTTGTTGACATTGCACTATTGAAAACAACATTACATTTAAATATATTTGTTGTTTGGACTTCGTATTCTAATTGCCTTTAAATCTTTCTTTTCTGTACAGTTAACAAATATTTAAGCTCTGAAAATCCACTGTTCTTTGAACTACGTGCCAGATACCTTATTGCCTGTGAACGCATCCCTGAGGCAATGGCTCTTATCAAATCTTGCATAAATCATCCAGATATCAGTAAAGATCTGTATTTCCATCAAGCTCTTTTCACCTGTCTTTATATGTCACCATTAGAGGATCAGCTATTCCAGGAGGTATTGTTTGTCAGTATACATTCTTTTAATGAAGTGATACATTATACTTGCTGTATACAAGTTGTCAAGAGGAGCATATGGAACTCTGTTTTTGTAGAACCAAATGTCATAAAATCAGGCAACTACACCAGTGTTGCTTAACTTAGTGCTGGCTTAAGCTTTGAAAAGTTAAATGTTAAGTGCCTACAAATCTTTTTGACCTAAATGCAATTTTTTTGGTCAAGTTTACTTGTAGATGTATTCCCTGAATAACTTGAGTCATTAATATTTTGTAACTTCAGTGTATCAACTGTTTTACTATTGACTATTATTTTAGCAAAAGCACTTAATCCTAATTGATGTCAGTCCAGTGTTTTGTATGTTATATAGTTTTGTTAGCCTAAAAGATTTTAATGATGCCTCCATATGTAAAAATGACACTCTAGCTGAACGTGGCCCTATTTTTACCACTGATAGGCGTTACTAAATAACAATACTTTTCTTAACTTTGTTTTAAGAGCAAGCTACTGTTATGCAAAAAAGTGCTTTTGTGTAGTTTTTTAATGTCTTAGGCAATTGTTCTTATTGTCATTACTCTAAGAAATATGAAAGACCCCTAAATCCTAAATATCTCCCAAAATCTCTATTTACAGACCTACACAAAAGCTGTTCCAAAGAAATCCTATGTTAACAGCAATTCCTGAAGTTTGCAGTAGCTTCTTTAATGTAGCAAGTTCTGATAGGTTTTTATTTCTTGCTAGCAAATTTATCTAAATTGATTTTATTTTAATTGTATAGCACTTGTTGAGGACTGATTGCAAGAGTGGAATTGAGATCATCTGCAACACTGAAAAAGAAGGGAAGACTACATTAGCCTTACAGCTGTGTGAATCGTTCCTAGTCCCACAGCTTCAAAATGGGGACATGTATTGTATATGGTAAATACTTTATTTCTGGTGAAGCAGCTTAGCAGATAATAAATGCTTATTGCCAAAATGAAACTCATCTAACTTTGAGATGTAGCTCAAGTTTAAATTACCAGATAAAAACATTCTAACATGACTTTTAAACGTTCCTAGTGCATCTCTTATGCCTGTTGCCTTTTTATGCACCATATTGTACAGTGGTAGCCTACATAGTACATAACACTTAACGGTTTCAAAGTAACAGAAGGATGACCCTTTACATACGTTAGGCTGTAAACATCTATAAATATGACATTTATTATTAACAGTGTGTAAAAATATGCAATCTGTAGACTCTCTGGCAATGCAGATATTTTACTGTCCGGCTAGTTAAAATGACACTGCTTATAATAACCAAACTGTAGACACTAACGTGTCTAAAAAGACACTATATGGTTCTGAAAGCATGCTACGAGTTGTGCAAACTTTTGCTTCATAAACAGAACCATAACAGAAATGATGGTCCTCTAGAAAACACTTAAGTAAGAATGTCTTTGTGCAGACTGAATCAGCTTGATAGCTGGACCTTTTTATGACCAAGAAGCATTTTCTGAAGAGTTGTCAAAACAAATTTCGTTGTTCTGAGGACTGAAAGATGGCTAAGGAAGGTAATCCTTCTGTTTAGTCTGTATAATTTCTGTACCTAAAGTAACATCTGCATTCCTTGATAAAGATGCTTAATTTGTTTGATTATGTAGTTGAAGCAAAAAGACTTGGTCAGCAAATATTTTTTTTTGTTTGTCCAATCAATAGAGATCAAATTATTAATCTGTATAATTAATTTTAATATGGAGTTTAGTATCTTTATAGGATTTCCCTGTTTGCAGGTTTCAGGGAATTGAAATGTGAGATGTCTTTTTTTCTTGAGGAAGTAGTGAAGGTCAGACATTATAATGCTTAGTTTTTTAGTAAAATTTTTGCTGAACTATTGGGTGAGTAATTGATTGTGTTGAATCAAAACCTTTGGAATTATGATTATGATATATATTTGTAATACAATGTATTGGCAATACCTAGTGGCATTTTTCATTCAGCCTGTCCACAAAAAGCTGGACATGACTGTCCCCACAGGACAGATGAAGTTAAGCAAAAAGATATATAGTTTGCGTGAGCCCAGTGACCAGCCTTGGAATGAAATCCAACTTTATTGTATTCATTCCTGCCCAAATGCTCTATATCCTGATGTCTTACATATCAGGAAGTTTGCAGGTGTGACCCACACCTATTAGTTACATGGTTAGTGTTTTCTGTTTCAGGGATTCAATCTTTTAAGAAATGCATTTTAAATACTGACATTAAACCTTTTTCTGTAGTAACATGTTAACCTTGCTTTTAGCCTGTTTATTACAAAGTTTTGCATCATCCATTTTGAAAATTGCTATTCCCAATAAGATATCTGTCCAAATGTTCTGGCAAAGTGGACGTCAAAAATGGAATTCCAGAAGGGACTATTGATACCTGTTTACCAAGGAAACCATTTTGACATCTCTTAGCATTGTAATCTTCTGTTCAGAATATAGAACTTAAGGATTTTGAAAGAGTTCAGAGCAGTTATGTGTGTGCATCCAGAATAGCTGTTTCATTCTTTACAGGTGCTGAGCCTTAACAATTGCGTGCCCAACAAGAGAAATCTGCATAATGCTTAATAGATAATGTAAACGAGAATAAAGCTTGTGAAGGCATGACTATACTGTAAGTCAGGTTTTTGAAGAAGTAGGAGCCAGGTTAGATTAACCCACTCTTTTTCCCTAGAGAAGATTTTCACGTCTTCAGTGCAACATAAATCATCTTGCCTTGTTTGGAATCGAGGACCTTGCAGATCTAGCAGGGATCTAGCAGCAAACACTACTAGCAAAGATACGAAAATAGATTAGAAAGCTGTAAATAGCAGATGTTTGCTACTGCTTTATGCGAAGCAACCTATATGAAATCTTGAAGCTGAAACTATTAGCTCTCGTTATCTCAGTGGAAGATGAACTTTAAGCAGCTCTGTCACAAAACTTAACTGCTTTCCTTGACATTAAGAATAAATTCTAGATTCAAATGATCTGAATTATTTTTCTGAAGTGAAAACCCACTTAAAAATTAATCACAAAGCAAGCTGTGCTTGGTCTTACTAAAAATACTTGTGTACAAGGTGTTGGTAAGAGATCAGTCCATAATAATGTGATTAATGACTTTCTAATATCAAAAAGTGATGTCTCTTAAGGAAGACGGCCGGAATTTTGATGGAACAGGCGTAGCAGAATGGCTTGCTTTTTCTGCCAGGCAATTTTTGAATGCTATTTTGGCTGCTTCCAGGTGATTCCTATGTAGTGAATTCAGTAAGTTGAGGAATTTTTCCCACGTGTTAGATCAGTCTTTGGCCTTTAGGTAATTTTTGTGAATTGGATAACATTTTAGTGAAGTGTGCTATCTGTACCTGAGGAAAGACAGACTTAGACTTCCTACTTACCAGCAATAGCAAACGTTTTAGATCTAGCTAAGGTTGGCCGGGTTTAACCATTCTCTTATGTTGCTGATGGAGGCACGCAATGGTTTTGGTATTTTGCAGGGTGTTAACAAGCTGGAATACCTGGTTGCCTCTGGTAAAGAGGTACTGAGTTCTGACTCATGATAACAATTTAAATTGCCCCAACACATGTCCATAATAGTTTAAGCACAGGCCTCAAGTGCGAACTAAGTAAGTTATACTATCCAAGATGTAAGTGTCATTAAGTACTATACTACTATACCATGATAATCAAGCAAATAGAAAACTACCCCTGCCTATGATATCTCAAGTTTATCATCTGTGTTTTGATCAGAGACACAGAAATAGTGCTGCTGACTTCAGCTTTAAAGTTGGTATCCGAAGCGTTTAAGTGGTTGAAATAGAGTTCAATCATCTCTTCAAGAATGCTTTAATCCTTAATGATCATCAGTCAGAAATGTGCTTGAGAAGGAGAAGCCTCCGTGTCTACATGGAAGAATAAAGCTGAAATAACATTTCACATCAGGGTCTAGTCAAATGGTGGTCAAACTGATTTAACAGCTTGCTCTTCACCCATGGAGCTGTTCCTCTCCATTCCTTTTGAGCTCTTTCCTTGTGCCAGCCATCACACTTGTCTGAATACATGGCAAGCCACTTTAACAACTAATCTCAGAAAAATAATTTGATTTTGCTCAGGTTCTCTGGGATTAGTGTTGAAATGCCTTGCTCTGAAATATTATGAGACAAGGCCAAGTGTAAGGTCTTGCACATGGGTCGGGGCAATCCCAAGCACAAGTACAGGCTGGGCAGAGAATGGATTGAGAGCAGCCCTGAGGAAAAGGACTTGGGAGTGCTGGTGGATGAGAAGCTCAACATGAGCCGGCAATGTGCGCTGGCAGCCCAGAAAGCCAACTGTAACCTGGGCTGCATCAAAAGAAGCGTGGCCAGCAGGTCGAGGGAAGTGATTCTGCCCCTCTACTCTGCTCTCGTGAGACCCCATCTGGAATACCGTGTTCAGCTCTGGAGTCCCCAGCACAAGAAGGACATGGAACTGTTGGAGCGGGTCTAGAGGAGGGCCACGAAGATGATCCAAGGGCTGGAGCACCTCTGCTATGAGGACAGGCTGAGAGAGTTGGGGCTGTTCAGCCTGGAGAAGAGAAGGCTCCGGGGTGATCTTATTGTAGCCTTCCAGTACCTAAAGGGGGCCTACAGGAAAGCTGGAGAGGGACTTTTTCCAAGGGCATGTAGCGATAGGACAAGGGGCAATGGCTTTAAACTGAAAGAGGGGAAACTTAGATTAGATATAAGGAAGAAATTTTTTATATTGAGAGTGGTGAGGCACTGGAACAGGTTGCCCGGAGAAGTTGTGGATGCCCCATCCCTGGAAGTGTTCAAGGCCAGGTTGGATGAGGCTTTGGGCAACCTGGTGTAGTGGAAGGTTTCCCTGCCCATGGCAGGCGGGTTGGAACTGGATGATCTTTGAGGTCCCTTCCAACCCGAACCATTCTATGATTCTATGAAAGCAGTGAATAAGTTGTATTATTTAACTGCTGTAACATATAACAGCAAAAATGTTCAGTTCTTTCTTTCGTACTTCAGGTTGAGACTTTTACTGAATTTTTATGAATGGTTTGGTGCACATAGACTAGTTTCACGCTTGTACCTGAAGTTTGCAGAGACTTCAAGAATGTAGATTTCCAGTTTGGTAAAGACAGAGGTGAACAGCTTGTATCTTTACAAAACCTTTAAGACTAATTTTTTTGTGGGTAGAGCTGCTTATAGAACTCCCTTTTCACAGTTTCCCCCATGTAAGCTTGATGTTTCTTCTGACTCCAGTTTTCTTGAGTTCTGAATGAAAGAGAACAATCAAGCTCTCTTGACTAGCTCTTAAGATGTCAAGCAGAATTGTAGAGCTATCCTAAATTTAAAAGTGAAATTGGTGTTTTGTCATAGGCAGTTCTGTCACTTCCCTTCATGCACACACTGACCACTAGACAAGCTTAATCTCAAAAGGTTTGTCCGATTTGTATCTGGCACAGACTGGAGGCTCTGGAAGATCAACTAAATGTTTAGTTAATAACTAGGTTTGTGTTTGCTGAGGGAGGAGGCTGGTGGATTAAAAAAGTGTCTTCCTTTAGAAATTGAAAGTGGATTGGTCTCCTAATTTCACTGTAATGTTGTGATGCAATTTCTGCCTAGTTGTAACTATATCTACTCCTGTGTAAAATCTTTGTGATGGCAAATTTTCTGACAAATTAAAGTCCAGTTACCTCTCAGAGTCTCCGAATTAAAGTGCATAGAATTTACAGGCTGTAGATTTCAATTAGCTACATTTTATAGATGAAACACATTACCTGAGTAGAAGCTCTGCTGCAGAGTCTGGCAATATATTCTTGTGTTTTTTCTATCAGTCAGACATTATTTGATGGAAGATGATAGAGATGTATGAATAGCTGTAGAGCCTGATACTTTCATTTAACTGCTATTGGCTAGAAAGACCAGTAACGACAGCAGTAAAAAAAAAAAAAGTTGTGTTGTAGTATGCATAACTGGAAAACATCAATATTTCCTGACAATGGACCATATCAGAAGCTAGCTTTCTACAACGCTTCCGTTTTCTACGTGCAAACACTTCTTTTCTTGAAGGACTTCTGAAAGTAACAATCCCAGGAGAACACAGAGCTTGCTGTTCAGCCTGACATTTATTGCCTGTAGTGTTAAGGGCTGGATGATGCAGTGTCTGATTGTCTTAGGCAGTTCTCTGATACTAAACTGAATACATTAATATTTAGTTAAATATTTAATTAGGTCAGTCATAGGAGATACCTTGAATGCTTTAACAAAGTAATTAAGTTGCATTTTCCATTGTGCATATTGTGTACAGTTGTGGTGTTAATTAGATTGGTGTTACGCTCTCAAATATCATTTTAGTTACAGGATATGAAAATAGTTGTTCTTAGTAATGCATCATGCTTAATGATAGAGTTCTGAACCTTGATCTAAGTGAAATATATTGTTCTGTTCTTACAGGGACCTGATCTTCATTTGGAGTAAACTGCAGCTTAAATCTAACCCATCAAAACAAGTATTTGTCGACCATTGCTACCAGCTTTTAAGAATTGCTACAAATGTCAGAGTAATTTTCCCTTTCATGAAAGTCATTAAGGATGAAGTAAGTTTTGTTTGTTTGTTTTATCCCACCCCCATTCTTTTTGTAACTAGTTATAGTAAAAAAGAAATTATGTTTATATTGTGTAGTGGTTACTTTTCGTTGAAAGACAGGGTAGGGAAGGACACACTATTAACTTTTAAATTTTGTCAAGTGCCAGAATGTGCTTAAATATTTGATTGCCCTTGATCTGTTGTGTGTTTTTAAGATTTTTTTTTTTGGCATAGTTCTGAGGGTTTTTTTTTCTGTCTGCAGTGAGTTTGAGGAATGTCATTCTCTATAATTAAATAGAGAAATTAATTATAAATGCATGGAGTAATCGAAAGATGCATCGGATTGTTGGGATTTTTTTTAGCCTGTCTCCTTAAGGAAATGGGACTTGTGTAATACCATTGTATCTCCCTTTAACCCTGGTTGAATTCTGAAACCTTTCACTGGTTCTAATCAGATCTGAAGTGCTTCATGTAACATAAAGGAAGAGCTAGACTAGGTTAGAAGAGATAATTCTGCTTCAGAAAAGTGCGCTGTGTTTCAGATGTTAGTCTTACACTGTCCCATACAAACATCTGCAAAAGATGTGATATGCAGCGCTTCACACACAGGCGTGTGAATTGTTTCCAAACAAATTTTGGTTTTTATAATTAACTTGACTGAACAGAGCTCCTTCATATTCTATGCCCTAAATAAATTATAAATTATTTTGTCATGGGTGCTGCTGTACAGTTCTAAATGCAATGATTTGCTGCTGTGCAAGATTTTAATCTCAGTATGTGCTCTAAAATACTTGTGATGACAAGAAAAACTTTTATTTGGTTTTGCATCTGAATGATCTTATTTTTTAATAACCCACTACATATGGAGCACTGTATGTATTTATTAACACCCATTTAAGTATAGGTAGGTATTAATTACTTCTAAACTTCCTAAAACTCTTTTTACGTTAATCTGCTACATGTTGGGCTGTATGTTCTTATCATCCCTCTGAATTGCATGTTCATGGCAGGGCCCCCATCCTAAAGTGTGAAATAGGAATTCTGCTCATTGGGAGGATAATTTGTCATTTCTGAAAAGTCAGGCCTTTTGGAATGCTTGTTATGGTTGTTATTGTTTCCCTTGTGGTCATTGTCCAATATTGAGGGCAATATTTTATAACTTGTAGTTGTATGCAATGCAAGTTAAATGAGTTAGAACAGGGACAAAATAGAGTAACTTTCCAATTATAGTATGAAACAGCCTAAGTAAGAAAGATGCAGACACAAGATACTGTTAGATTGTTAGATCAGATATGGTTTGCTGCAGTGTTGTTTTATGTCCCCAAATAATTAATTGTCTTGAACTATAGAAACGCACACGGCAAAAATAGCTTCAGAAAGCTTTGTTGACAGTAGCTTTGTAGCTTTCAGTGCAAACCAAATGTTATTTTTGAGCATTTTTTCTACCTGTCTTTCATAGTCTTGTTTGAGCATTATTTTAAAATGTACATACCTTTAGGTGAAGCTTACTAACAGGATGCTTTCTGAACTCCTAAATATTTTGCAAGTAGATGAATATAAATACCTGAGATGTTGATGTTTGGGCCTTGTTTATGCTAGTTGTGGTTTGTTTTTTTTTTTCTAGGTCTGGGGTTTTTTTTATTTTACTTTCAAGCTGCAGACTTCTGTCAGCCCGTAAGGAACATACCATTATGCATACTCTATAATTATGTACACTTTAATTTCCTTTTTGCAGGTTGGTGAAGATGGTCTTCAGATATGTGTCGAGATATGTGGATGTGCCCTACAGTTGGACCTCCATGAAGATCCCAATATGAAAAGTCTTATTTATAAAGCAATTGCTCATTTTCTGCCAAATGACTTAGAGATCCTCAGAATTTGTGCTCTTTCAGTCTTTTTTCTTGAGCGCACCTTGGAATCTTACTACACTGTTGAACATTTATACAAATGTGCAGATGAAGAATACAATGAGTGCACTAGTTCTGTTCAAAACCGTGTACGTTTTGAATTGCTTCCAATTTTGAAAAAAGGTTTGTTTTTTGATCCTGAGTTTTGGAATTTCTTGATGATCAAGCAGAATTGTTTAGCATTATTGGGGGATAAAGCCTTCATTGGCTCAAGCGAAAGTACACTGGAAAACTCTACTGCAAATACAGAGAAGATAACCGAGTATAGGGCTGTGAGTGAGGAACGTGTCTGTTTAACAGATGTAAGCAATGGGGAGCTTGACCGTGAAGACCTCTCTGAAGCCCAGTCCAAAGGTAATGCCAAACAGAACCATGAAGCTCTTGAGGCATCAGAAATGTTGGATCAAACTGTACCAAGGCACCGCTGCGTGATATGCAACAAGGAATTTCTTGGTGGTCACATCGTGAAACATGCACAAGCTCATCAAAAAAAGGGCAGTTTTTCCTGTGTACTTTGCACCAGAAAGTTCAGGCAAAAAGGACTTATGCTGAAGCACTTAAGGAATCATGTCAGGAAGATAGAAAGGCAACATCTTGCTGCAGTTCTTGAGGCTGGTCAGCAGGCTCCTGCTCTTAATGAACTAGAATGTTCTGATGTTTCTGCATCTCTTGAAAACGGGAATTCTGATGGTTCCAAAGATAATGAACCAGAGACTGCAATAGCTCCAAGTGCTGACCAAGTGGTCCAAGTGGAGAAGGAGAGTGCAGAACAGGTATTTGATGCGGTGGAGAACCATCTAAGTGACCAGGATGATGCTACTGAAAATAGTAGTGACAGCTGTTTTAATAATGTTCCTGATGCTTTAAGTACAGAAAGTTTGCCAGAAGATGACGACAGCTCCAATAAAGAGTCACCTATTCTGCATAAAGTGAATGGAGCTTTTTGCCCTCAAAAAGACATTGATGGTATGGACGAGGAAGGAACCTTTAAGTGTCCTGCTAATGGTTGTGCTAGAGTGTTTAAAAAGATAAGATTCCTCAATAAACACGCAAGAAAAGCTCATCCAACTGATTTGAAGGTGCAGCAGCATATAATGAAATGGAATAAAGGAAAATGTCGATTCTGCCAGAGAAAATTTGCTGATTCCCAACATTTTATAGACCACCTGAAGAGACATGTGTATCCAAACGTTTACTTTTGTTTACACTTTAATTGTAATCAGAGATTTAAGCTGTCAACTGAGCTTGCAGAACATACAAAAAGTCATAGCGCTTTTAAAGCTCAATGCAATTTTGCAGAGTGCTGTGAGCTATTTGAGGAGCTCCCTTTGCTGTATGAACATGAGGCTCAGCATTATTTAAATAAAACACCAGAATGTTCAGAAGATGCAAGTGAAAAGGATTCTTCAGATGATCCTTCAGAACTTTGTAGTTACCAAGATGATGATGAATCTATTACTGAAAAAGAAACTGTAGATTTACCAATTCCAACTTGGAAGTCAAGGAGGGATTCTACAGAACCAAAGACATATATTCAAAGTGTTGAGAAGAAAGCAAATAACTTAATTCATAATGGAAATGAAAGTTCATCTGAGAGTAGTGTAACAGTTTTAAGTGTGATAGACCAAAAGACACCTGTGTTACAGCCAAATTCTGAAAACTGTAATGTTGTTAGTGACCAACTAGTCAATGGGCACAGTGACCTAGATCAGACATCAAAGTCATCAGAAATACCTTTGGACAGAGTGGCAGATGAAACAAGGACAGAAAATGGGTCAGTGTTACCAGTTTTACAGAATTGTCATGATGTATCGCAAAACAATGCTCCTGCCTTGCAATTACCTTCTAAACCAAATCAGACAACAGAGAACACTTCATATGGTGTCATCTTAACAAAACCGTATGTTAGACCATTGCCTCCAAGTTATCTTGATGAACGATACATTAGCATGCCAAAACGTAGAAAAATTTTGACTGATGAAGTAGATGCTAATTCTGAACAAGATCAATTTTGTAGCAAATCAACAGAAAGATTTAGATGTGGCAAATGCTTGACCATCTACTGTAATTCAGAAGCACTTGAGGCTCACCTTGCACAAAAGAAGTGTCAGACGCTCTTTGGATTCGATTCAGATGATGAAAGTAAGTCTTACAGTCCCTCTGTGTTGGTTTGTTTGGAGGTAAATACCAACCAGAAAACGGTCTTTGAAAACAGGCAACCTGATGGAATAGATAAGACAGACGCAACTTCTGAGCAATTGTAGTATGCTAGAACTTAGACAATAAATCACAATACCGTGCTGAAGTTGGAAGTTCAAATTGGACATGCTGTGTAGAATAAGAAAGAGGTGGTGAGAATTGGTAGGCAACTCTAACAGAAAAGACTTCTTGTAAAACAGAGGGGGGGGGTAATTCAATCTGTCATTCCTTGCACGTGTGAAACTAAACATGTTGAAAAACGTAAGTAGTGTTCTAGATTAAAGATTTATTTACATTGGTTAGTCTTAATGCTGATTCTATTTTTTTTACAGGTGCCTGATTCAATGTTGTAGGAAAATGTATCAAACGAGGAGTGGTGTAAGAAAACACTACATGAAGAAGCATCAGTTCGTTTCCCAGTTGGCCTTAATCATAAAGCAGTCTCAAATTACTAAAGAAAAACATGACCTTGATAAAGACAAAGCACATTTTCTAGACAAAACTCACAGAGGAATAGTAGGAGCTCTTCAGGTCTTGAGTCCAGGAAGGTTGCTAAAAAAAAAAAAAAATGCCCAAAGTACCAGTTATCCAAAAAGCCACATTCATTCTGAATGTGTGATTGAAGCTTAGCGGCACAGTCTTTCTAGCATGAAGTTTTAAGGAAAACAAGGCGTACAGTTGAGCAGGCAGAGAAAGCAGAGGTGTTAATTGCCTTACAGAAATAAAAACAGCCAATTCTGAAAGCTGCTTTAGTTGGAAAATGTGTGGTTAAAGGCTATTGATCCATACAGCTGGGAAGGAATCATTCAAGAAAGTGTTACATTATTATAACATGGATAAGAAATGCATAGAGGAACCATGCATTCTTTTTTCACAGTCTGAGTATGCGATTCCATTATCTGCTCAAAAGCATGTAGCTCATTTAATAAACTTATACTCAGAATCCAAAAAGAGGAATGTAGAAAGAAATCTAAGATGGATGGAATACTTGAATAGCCAGAAACTTGAAGTACAAAGCGTGCAGGAAAAAGTGAGTGGATTTGATATGAGGTGTGAAAGTCATGCCCAGCAGACATCAGATGTGTGCAAGGGAAGCCCTTTTCAAGGCTATGGTAAACGTATGTTAGGAGTGTCCTGTGAAACATCTGTTGTAGGTGTGGGAAGACTAACACGAGCAGAGCATGCACAGATTGTGTGGGTAAGAGGCAGACTGAAACAAACACAATGTGAAAGGGGTTAAGCTTGCATTACAGGACAGAGTTAAACTAATTTTACGGAAATACAGAGGTCCTTCAGCTGTTGGTATGACTGAAAAGAACTTGAGATGACTTCCCGTTTAAAAAAGAAAAAGTTGGGGTTTTTTAAAAAGAAGAAAAGGCACACAAAAGCAGAGCACATGTCAAATTGGAAAAAGAAGATGAGGAAGAGCCTGTTTCACGTATGGGATATTGCTTAATGGTGGTAGGTCACAACTCAGTACTGTAACTCCATGTTTAGTATCGACTCAATCTGAAGACACATTACGACCCTATCTAGCAGCGTCTCTTGAAAAGATAACCTTCCCCAGAAGTTAGTGAAGGAGTTGGACTTAAATGTTAAGCACTTTATCCAAAATTCACTGTTGACAGACACAATTAGAATGTGAAGACAGGAAATTTGAGTAATTCAGCTCTATATGTAACATTGAAATACAGGACATTTGGAAACCAAAACAATGCTGTTGTGGTTTTTGGTCTTCCCACCCCAAACAGAGGTGTGGCAAACATGCACATTGTCTAATTACTGTGCTCATTTATCCTCTGGTTTATCTTACAATGTCTTGCCACCTGAAAATGTTTTATTTCAGATCCTGTTCTGAGCGGGTAGCTGAAAATTTTGGGATTGTGGGCACGGAAGGTGTAGTGGTGAAAACTGGTGCGTACAGATGGAGTCATCACGGAAATGTAGGACGGCAAAGACCAACTGTTCCTGCTCAGCTAGTTTGCTTACTGAATAGTTCATCACAATGCATGTATGGCATAATAAGATGATCAACTTGCTTAAATCAACAGATATGTAAAAACTAAGGAGTAAAAAAATCAAGAGGTACATAAAAAAAATCTGTTCGTTGTAGCAGTGACTCACGCTTTTAGACCAAAGGGTTTCCTTGTAAAAGAGGCTGTTAAGTAGTTCTGGAACTTAATAGTTCAGTAATGCCTCTGCTAATAATCCTCTGTGAAATTAAACAGATATTTGCATTAATTCTGCTTACTTTTTCCCTGATGGGAGGTAAAACCAACACAACTTCAAAGTCATACTCCTTTGAATGCTAGAAAAATTTTGCCTTAACTTTGAGTTGGATTAATGTAAGAGGTTATAAAATTATGATCACAGGTATGTGTGCATTACATTAATAGTGATGACTAGCCCACTTTCAGAGCTTTGTATGATATTTGAGGCACCAAAGAATTTTTTTTGCAGTTGCAAAAGAGCTGTTTTAAATGCATCATTCATTATATATACACACTATGTATATACACACATATATAAATACATTAAAAGTTTTTAAACCTAAAATTAATGGGGACCTTGTCAGCCAAATGCACTTTCACGTTTTTTGCTTTCAAGTTACTGACTAATTTTTAAGGACCCAGTTATCTTGAATGTTCCAGGCTCCCCTTTCTTTGCTTAACATTGTTAATCTAGTTAAATTTGCTTAAATATATTTGGAAAAAAAAAAAAAGTTAATTTTAAAGTATTACAGTTTTAAAAATCAGAAAAATCTATCAATAAATATGACAAAAAATGTTTATGTGAAGTCTTTTAAATGTACCTTTAATCTTTGGTGCTTTTTTGCCTTTTCCTGAAGCTTCATGTGTTTGAAGATGCTTTAAAAACATCGAGACTTCTATTTTCTTTGGTTTAAGTGTGTAGATAAATGCATCTATGTACATGCATAAACTGTGACCATAATTTTTTGTACCTGCATTAAACTTATTTTTGTTCAAAGATTCTTTTCTTGGACACGACCATTTGTTTATACCATGTGTTCAGCATATACACTTTGGAGAAATGGAAAACTGAATTCTTACGTAGGTGAATATTAGCATCACCCAGCACCTATGAGAAATGTACCAATTTGACTTAAATTTCCGAGTGGGTGGTAACATTTTTGGTTTAACGATTTTTATTTGAAAAGATATTGCATTTTCTTTAAACTACTCTCTGATACCTGTTGGTATTCTCAGGTAGTTGCAGTATTAAGCAACTTTAATTAGGAGCAAAAAGATACATGTAACGTGTGAGGGTTAATTCTACATGCTTTTTAAGGATTCTTTAGTATGCTGAGTATTACCCTGTACTAAGCCTGCGACTTCTAGGGCTGAAAAGGATTCCAAATCTAGAACTGAAAGGTTTTTTTCCCAGTCATTAAGCATTGTGTGATATAATTGGAAATACTTGTTCACGATGTATCACTTTGATTCAATAAATACTGAAGTCCATGTGTAATGTAAGCATGGGAATGTCTTAAAGCTGCCTGAAGTTATACATGAACTTACGAGCTTTGTTGGATCAAAGTTTGTGCATTTCATGGCTGATAATTGTATTCTAATAACGTTCCTCTAGGTGGCTGTATCTTGAGTTTAGGTTTTCCTTTGAAGACTGTCTGCTCTAACCCAATCACAGTTCACTGTAAAGGTCATGTAAGTTCTGATTTTCCAAGAGTTGCCGCTTGCTGGGCACCTTTAACAAAAACAGAAGTACTGAAAGTAGGTTGAAAGTGGTCATATCTGTGGGGAAGGGTCACTGGTACTTTGGTTAATTAGCCATATTCATTAAAACTATATAAATTGTATAGTTTGGGTAATTTATAACATTAAACTTTGTGATTTTAATATCACATTGAGGGTTCAGCTGTACTCATTTCTTTTTATTGTTTAACACCAGTGGTATGGACAAAATGCTCAAAGGAGGTGGTAGTGTTACTATTTTCTTAATTTATTTGGTACTGTATAACACCTTTCTGATTAAATGCAGTGTATGCATTTTGGGACTCTGTTAATTTGTAAAAGTTGTTACAGGTTCAGCAAGAAAGAAAATTTGTGCTTCCTTGTTGAATGTTAAATTATTTTACTTTGCATTTTATATAAGAGTACAAATTAAAACTGAGCCATCAAACTGCAATAAATCAACAGTAGTGTTTCATTTTAAAAACTTTTTTGTACTGTACATAGATTTGTTCAATAAAACATTGTCTTTGTTGTTGATAGAAATTGATCTTGTCTTTTGGGGAATCACTCTGAAAACACTGTAGTAATGTTTATAGTTACTGTGTTGTGTTTGGTATATGATTGTGGCACAGCACCTGTGTAAAGCTGCCGGGTCTTGATGTTCCAGTTCTGTGGATATTTGGATTTGAATAGATGAAATCTATTTAAGTGTATCCAAGAATACCCAGGATTACCAAGGAGATTAAAACAGAAATCCTGTCTTTTTTTTTTCCCCTTCCCCTTTTTCTTCCTTCCAGCTAATTATCTACCTGCTTTTGTATATTTGGGATCTGTTAGCTAAATAAGTCTTCAAAAAGCCATAGTGTTATTACAGATTCTGTACAAATAGATAACTGCTGAAGAGAGAAGCATGCCTATGTGTGAGGGAGAGGAATAGCTTTTTTGGTCGTCAGTCTGAGATGGGTGAAGAACACAACTACTGCAGAAAAAGCTTCAATCAGTGTTGGGACCTTAGACACCCAGCAGTCCACTCCCCAGGTTTGAGTGGCTCTAAACATCTTCAAAACGCTGGCAGATTGAAGATCATATGTTCAAATAGCCACGTGCACTGGGAACTCTGTAATTAGTGCATATATACCTGTAACTTACAAGCACCATGTATTGTTCAGATTATGATACACTCCTTGATAAAGGGAATCCGTCGGAACGCGAGGGGAAATAGGAATCTGCTCAGTGGCCAGCCCAGATCTCGGGGCAGGACAGGCCTGTGAAGTTTCTGACCTGGTAACAGAGGGCTCGTGTAGTGTTTTTTAACACGCGTACAGAGAAGGGCGTAAGGCTGGAAGGGCAGAGATGGAGGCAGTGGTGGTCAGAAGGAATATATTACAGCTTGCAAGGGAAGGCCGAACATGGTGTTTAAAATGAACATGGGTCTGGAGATTTCTTTAATGGTTTGTATGTTGTTGACCCCTGGGGGACAATGACTTCAAAACACGGTGAATGTTAACCGATCTAAAGCTATTGTGTAGGGCTTGAAAGTGGAACTAGTTGCCACAAATAGGTCTGGATGCAGCAGTTTTAAGGAAGTTCTGCTTCTAGTTGTGTTTGTCTTTCTCCAGCATAAAATTGTGAGAGTTCTCCAGCGACCCTGCGTTTCAAGTACTAAACGCTGCCCTAAACCTCTTAAGAAGATTGGTTGGCACGAGTATATAGAGCTGAGCCTCAGTTGTTGCACTTTGAGCTTCGTGTTTGTTTCTGATCATGCTGCTAATGGAGATAGTAACCTCTAGTGTGATACACTTGCTTCCATTGTTTTGTTTAGTCCCCTTGATTGAATGCTGTAGTCCAGAGATAAAGACAGTGTCATTGCGTTTTCTTTTGCTTCAAAAAGTTCAATACTATCATCTGAAAATGCTGGATTATTTAGATTTATTATTCAGAGCCCTGTAAATTCTTATAGTTCTTTGATCGCAGATTTTGACTGTCTTCTGCCAAATTTTGAATGGTGGATTTTTTTTTGTCTAACTTTTGACTTCAAACTTGCCTTTATTTTCTACTTTGTATAATTTCGATAAGGTCCTTGCATGAGAAAGTTACTAAGTTTGGACACAAGGCTAAGGGTTCTTAAATCTCTGGTACCATGGCATATGCACTTTGCAGGCAAAATATTTATCAAAATGGCAATGTATACATAAATTCATTGTAAAGTACATTAACATACCAAATGTAAACTTTTATGCCCTAGATATTGTTTTAATTCCTTTGACATGTTAACGTTTCAGGCAGAAATAACAATTTCTCAGTAGAACTGTAGCCGAATGCAGCGTTGTAAGTTTTCT
The DNA here is from genome assembly GCF_009769465.1 of Tauraco erythrolophus. NCBI lineage: Eukaryota > Metazoa > Chordata > Aves > Musophagiformes > Musophagidae > Tauraco > Tauraco erythrolophus. The sequence continues at coordinate 13,569,371 of NC_141465.1, forward strand.
CATCAGTGGCCTCCTTCACAACAGGTTAGTGTGGCTGGTAAATGGCACAGGAAAAGTTTGGTGTCCAGTGATAAATAGCTGGGTTGTGCAGACCAGCTACTTAGCTTTGAGGCCAAAGGGAGGCTGGGGTGCCTGGATGAATGAAGCACCCAAGAGTCAGAAGTGACTTGATAGACCAAAGGGGTCCACATAATTTTAAGACAAATGCCAACTTTGAGGTTGTTTGGTATATAGAGGATTTTTAATACTTGAATTTTTTATGCTGAAAGCTGAAAAAAATCATACTGGGAACAATTTTTTTCTGATTTTTAGAATTAGGTAAGGAAAAAATTTAACAGGAAAACCAGGGGAAAAAAATATGTAAGGAAAAACATTTAACAAAAAATGATGGCAGGTAGGAGGTATAAAATACCAGTTCAAGGTTATGAAATCAAATTGAATGGGAGGTACAGTTAAACTGAATATACTTCATATGGTAGCTTGCTACTGTTGTCAGTTTTCGTAATACATTCTTTCAGGCTGTACATGTCATCTTTGTCTACCAGCATAATCAACCCTATATAAGCTAACTTGTTGGAAAATTTAGTGTAGGATAGCAGTGGTAAAATGAGTTAATGCAACGGCCAGTGTCATTTAAGTATGTAAATGTCCTTAAGTTGTTACAGCTTATGACTGTGCCCACCTATAAAACAGCTACTTCTACAGATGACTGTAAAATTTACATGTTTGCTTTTGTTGTTGTCAGTAATTTCTCATTTATTTTGCTTAGCTTTTGAAGGAAGGGAAAAAAAGTGTAACTGATATTTCAGTTAAGGTCAGTTCCTGCCAATCCAAATAACCTTGGATATATTTTGTGCTGTCTTGCTGGTGGCAGAGCAGTGCCTATGGGACTTAGAGCAGTACCTAACACTGCCTGAAGGTATATTCCTATGTATCAATATAATTAAATCCAGTACTTTCTGTCTCAGTGCCTGACTTCTGCACTGTGCTCCTGGAAATAAAAGGATGGTTGACTTTTTAGGGATATAATTTGCAGTAAATAAAATTATGAATAGGGCAGGGAGGAAAGGACAAAGGGAGAGGATCACTTGTAGTGACTCCTTAAATTACGACTGCAGTTTAATGTTACAAGAGTTCTATTTATCTTTTGTTTATATAGGGTAATAATTTTCCTCTTTCTTCCCCTTTAGGAATTCCAGTTTGTCTTCCTTGTCAATGATCAAAGTCAATTTTGAAAATTTGAATAAAAACTCTAGGGAATTCTGAGGTATGGGAAAGACAAAAAAAAAATAAAACCTATTTCTAATATTTTCTTCTTTTCCCCCCACCAGCTCCAAAGGGGAAGCACTTAAAAGGTATAGGAATAAACCTACAGAAAATCCTGGCTTTCGTTTGAAATAAGAAAGGGGAGGGAGAGGAAGAAATCAGTTATGAACATTGAAGAGGCTCTCCAATCTCTCTGATGACAACGAACTTTTCTTTCAGAATTAATGGGTATATAACCATTCCACAGCATCTTGAGAAAAAAAAAATCATTGAAAACACAGCAAACATCTCAAAATAATATAATTTTTTAAATGGTATCTTTATTTTTTTCTTCCTGAGTTCTAGAATATTGTTAGCTGTTATTCCCCCAAAGGCTGCTAATCTAAACAGGTTTACTGAAACATAAAACAAAATGAAAGGTCATTTATATTTCTTGGCTGCATTTTCTCATTTTAAGCTTGCAGGGTTAATTTCAAGAAATTCAAGATTTCAGCAGCAAAATTACCTGGGTGTCATGTAGGTGGTCTCATTTTTCATGAACCAATCTTGCTGTGTAAACTAATAGGTATATGCAGAATTCTGCACGGCATATTGTGGTGGAAGATCGTGCTTTTACATGAAGGACTGGTCTTACAGAATGTGTAAGAGCTGTATGGCAGGGGCATGTGTGCTATAGGTGAGGCTGATCTTGTCAACAGAAGCTGTTACATGCTGCTCTAGCTGCGTAAAGAGCATTAAATCAGTGTAGACATGAGGAGGGTATTTGGCATGGCAGACAGTAAGCATTATTGTGTTGAATCCTTCCAGATGCTATAGGACTGAAAGGCTTAAAATTCATGAGCAAAATTGGTTCAGCTGTTTATTTTGCATTCATTGCTCTAGCTCAAGAGAACAGCTGTTACTCTAGCTGAATATGTATTGGTTTTCCTTCTGATGAACCTGGGAGATCTGCATGGAAATTTTTTTAGACCTCAAAGAAGAAATCATCTGAAACAAATCTATGTAACATGGGGAGTAGGGATGTGTTCTGTGTTCATGTAAGTGTTTTGTCTTAGGCTTACAGGATCTTGAGGGCAGGCATTCATTACTACAGATCTGAGCAGAGCCTACCATAAAGAACTGTTCAGTTATTTTGTCACCTCTTGGCACAAAAACATCACCTGAGCAACTGTCTGCGTATCCTTGCAGAATCTAGGTCTTTCTGTTTCTGAAACCACAGGCAGCTTTAGCACCGAAGGTGGATTCCTTATGCTACCTGTATTAAAACATGAGTTTGGAGTGCCTGCTTTTACTTGCTTTACATTGCACCTGCATTTTTCTCAGCACCAGCCCTCATGTAGCGTATGGTCTTTAGCTCAACTGATGCTTCTGCTCTTGGGTTTTTCCTTTTTTGTTCATCTTTCCTCCTTTTCTCTCCCTAACCCATTGCTGTAGTTTAGGCTGGAAAGGCCACACAGCCACTTGTTCACCATCCTCCATCCCCTGGGGATAAGAGAATTAAAAAGGAAAAGAGAAGGAGACCTGTGGGTTGAAATAAGAACAATTTCATACTACTACTGATAATAATATATGACTATAAATATGTATAATGATAATATATACAAACAAGTGATGCACAGTGTAATTGTTCACCACCTTGTGACCAAGGCCCGTCCCATCCTGGACTAATGATCTCAAAACAGATAAATCTCGACAGTGCAATCCCAGACAAGTGAGAGGCCGGAAAAGAGAGAGCACTCAGAGAGAGAGCCCCAGAAGAGCAAAAGCCCTTCGTTAACAGTCAGCCCTCATCTAGATACTGGGCATGACGCTGCATGATGTCAAATACTTCATTGGCCAATTTGACCCTCAATCCTAAGTTTAAATTAAAATCATAAGGGCAGGTGTGGACCCTCCGTCCTGGCCATGCTCCCCCCCAGCCTGTTGTGCTCCAGCACACTGGCAAGAACATGGGAAGCTGAAAAGTCTTGGAAAACTCAGTTCCAACTACAGACATCAGTGCGCTGTCAACATTCTTCTCATAACACATCTCAGTCTAAAATCAAATCACAGAGCTCTTCTAGCTGCTAAAAAGAGAAACTAATTCTACCCCAGCTGAAACCAGGACACCCATAAAGTTACCATCATTGTTTTTTCTGCCTGTGACTGAGAAAAGGCTGCCAAGTGGAGAAGTAGCACAAGGTTCAAGCCTCGCATGTAGCAGAAAAGCAGCTTTGGCTGATAGAACTTTCTTTCCTTAGGCAGGTGTCGTGGGTTAGGCCGCTCCGGCAACCAAACTGCCCCCCCCACAGTCGTTCACTCACCCTCCCCCAGCCCCAGGGATGAGGGAGAGAATTAAAGGATAAATGGGATACCCATGGGTTGAGATAAGAACAATTTAATACAGATGATTTAATACACAGTGTAGATGCTCACCGCCCCCTCTTATCCGCAGCCCGTCTCGTCCCGAAGCTGCAATCCCGGAGGAACGCGAGGCCCCGAAATAGAGAAGGGCAGAGAGAGAGAGAGTACTCCGAGAGTGGGAGTGCTGGGAGAGAGAGAAAAAAAAGGCAATAGAGCAAAAGCGCAGAAGAGCGGAGCAGTGAAAGGGCCAAAGCGCAAAAGCCCTTCTTTCTGGCTGCCCCTCACTTTTATGCTGGGCATGACGCTGCATGATATGGAATACTAATTGGCCAGTTTGGCCCTCAATCTTAAGTCCAAGTACAAATCGTAAGGAGAGTCATGGACCCCTTGTCCTGGCTATGCTCCCCCCTTATCCTGTTGTGCTCCTGCACACTGGCAAGAACACAGCAAGCTGAAAAGTCCTTGAGACCTCAGTGCCAACTATAAACATCACCTTGCTATCAACATTCTTCTCAGAGCGAGCCTCTGAGTAAAACCGAAACACGGAGCTCTTCTAGCTGCTAAAAAGAAGAGCTAACTCTGTCCCAGCTAAAACCAGGACAGCAGGTGCTGTGCTGTCAGATTTCCTACTCTTGCAGACGTGTAACTTGCTTGGTGTTATTGCTGAAGGTGCCCAACAGCTCCTGCAGTCACAAGTGAAAGGCTTACTCAACACCACAGTGCTTGCATCTCAGATACTCAAAGATCAGTCAGTCCAGCTGAAGTGACTACTGTAGATGTTACCACAGCTTGAGGCCTATCAGTAAACTTCCAAAGGCTCTTAATATTCCTTCTCTCTTACTTCTTCCTCCTTCATGGCAGTCCAGTGGAGTTCCCACCAACTGGAAAAGGAGAAACACAGCCCCCTGTTTTAAAAAGGGAAAAAAAAGAAGACCTGGGAACTACAGGCCAATCAGTCTCACCTCTGTGCCTGGCAAGATTGTGGAGCAGATCCTCCTGGAAACTATGCTAAGGCACATGGAATATAAGGAGGTGATTGGTGACAGCCAACATGGCTTCACTAAGGGCGAATCCTGCCTGACTAATCTGGTGGCCTTCTACAATAGGGTTACAGCATTAGTGGATAGGGGAAAAGCAACTGACATCACCTACCTGGACTTATCCAAAGCGTTTGACACTGTCCAACATGACATCCTTGTCTCTAAATTGGCGAGATGTGGATGTGATGGATGAACTATTCAGTGGATAAGGAGTTGGCTGGATGGTCGCACTCAAAGCGTTGCGATCAATGGCTCAATGTCCAAGTGGAGACCAGTGACAAGTGGTGTTCCTCAGGGGTCAGTACTGGGGCCAGTGTTGTTTAGCATCTTTGTCGGCAACATGGACAGTGGAATCGACTGCACCCTCAGCGAGTTTGCTGATGACACCAAGCTGTGTGGTGCTGTGGACACGCTGGAGGGAAGGGATGCCATCCAGAGGGACCTTGACAGGCTGGAGAGATGGGCCTGTGAGAACCTCATGAAGTTCAACAAGGTCAAGTGCAAGGTCCCGCACATGAGTCGGGGCAATCCCATGCACAAGTACAGGCTGGGCGGAGAATGAATTGAGAGCAGCCCTGAGGAGAAGGACTTGAGGGTGCTGGTGGATGAAAAGCTCAGCATGAGCCGGCAATGTGCGCTTGCAGCCCACAAAGCCGACCATATTCTGGCCTGCATCCAAAGAAGCGTGGCCAGCAGGTCCAGGGAGCTTCTATTCTGCTCTCATGAGACCCCACCTGGAGTACTGCATTCAGCTACAGGGTCTCCAACACAAGAAGGACATGAACCTGTTGGAGCGGGTCTAGAGGAGGGCCACGAAGATGATCCGAGGCCTGGAGCACCTCTGCTATGAAGACAGGCTGAGAAAGTTGGGGCTGTTCAGCCTGGAGAAGAGAAGGCTCCGGGGTGATCTTATAGCAGCCTTCCAGTACTTAAAGGGGGCCTACAGGAAAGCTGGAGAGGGACTTTTTACAAGGGTGTGTAGTGATAGGACAAGGGGCAATGGATTTAAGCTGAAAGAGGGGAGATTTCGATTAGATATAAGGAAGAAATTTTTTATATTGAGAGTGGTGAGGCACTGGAACAGGTTGCCCAGAGAAGTTGTAGATGCCCCATCCCTGGAAGTGTTCAAGGCCAGGTTGGATGAGGCTTTGGGCAACCTGGTGTAGTGGAGGATTTCCCTGCCCATGGCAGGGGGGTTGGCACTAGATGATCTTTAAGGTTGCTTCCAACCCAAACCATTCTATGATTCTATGAGCATCAAGTACATCTGCCTGACCTCAGCAGGAGTGCAGAGCCATTCCCAAGGATGTGATGGTGCCACTGTGCACAGCCGTATCCTGCTGGGAGCCTGGTTTGTGTAAGGCCTCCCTTGCTGGGCAGGCTGTGACCGCGGAGAGCTGCTTGGAAATACTGAGACTGGATGCATTGGCTCTGTGTCAACGACGAAAAACCATCATCAAAGCAAACAGTTGTGTGAGATTCACTTTCCGTTCTCCTTTGCGTGGTCCGCTGGGCTTGCGGATGCCCAGGAGGGGAAGTCACCGCACCCCTGGGGCCAGCGGTGCGGGGCAGGCGGGGGCAGGGCACTTTGTAGCAGCGCCGTGCTGGCTTAAGGGGCAGGGGAAGAAAATCTGCATGACAGCTTCCCGATGTGATGGAAGGGAAGAGTGCTACTTAATCGTGAACTCTTCATGTATACGATGTATACATTTAAGTTCACTTCCCTGTGGCTGTCCTCCAGCCGCGGGCCGGGCTGCAGCCATCCAGTCCTGCCCTGCCTGGCCCTTGTGCTCCACAGGCAGCTCCCAGGGCCGGGGCACGCAACCCGGGAGAGGTTTCCCTCGCTGCCGGGAGGAGGCTGGGGCGGCCCGGCTTCGCCGCTCCTCCCGCCGGCGGTGCCGGCTCCCGGGCGGAACCTCAGAGCCCGCCGCTGTTTCCCGCCGGCGCCTATCGGCCGCGGCGCCGGTGCTGCTCGGAGCGCCGGGCAGGAAGCTGCCGCTGCTGAGGAGTTCGGTCCGGAAAGCGGCGGCGCCCCTGGCCCCGGCGGGCCGGATCGGATCGGGCCGGGCGATGGCATCGCTGGGGCTGAGCGAGCGGGAGCAGGCGGGATGCCGCGCGCTCCTGGAGTTTCTGGAGACGGAGGAGCTGATGGCGCTGACGGACACCGTCACCAACCGCTTGGTGCACCCCGAGAGCCGCCAAGGTGCGCGCAGCCCGCGGCGGGAGCGCCGGCTCCTGCGGCCGCCTTCCCGGCCCGACCGCCCTCCCGGCCGCGGGGCGGGTGTGCCGGAGCCCGTCCCCGTGCCCCCGGGGCCGGGCCGGCTCGGCTCGGCTCACCGAGCGGGGTTTGGGCTGGGGGTTCGCCGCGCCCTGCCCGGTGCGGGGCGTTTCGTGCGGGTGTAGTGCCGGGAGCCTGCTCCTCCGGCGGGCAGCGCCGGGGTTTGCCTGCTCGGAGTGCGGGGTTTCTTGCGGCCGGGGAACTTGCCGAGCCGCTGCTGGGGGCTTGTCGCAGATTTTCAGGTCTCCAGCACTTCTCTCTTATTCCACTCTCCTGGTGAGCTTCGTGCACTGCCGTGTCCCTGCTATGCCCTGCCAGGGTTTAGAAACGTGTTTAAAACCCAAATGTCTCTTGCTGTTTGCATCAAGGAAAGGGACGGAAGGGAAGGGTGCTACTTAAGCATCAAGGACGTTCGCTTTCAGGTTTTGAAAAGGTAAACCACAAGTCAGATACTGATCTGTATGTCCATCCCCCATCGCTTTGCAGATGATGAGATTTGTTCCGTATAATGTAATTTTGTATGAGAGTTACGTGAGGCCACTCAGTATATTGCCCTGAAAATATAGTCGTCCAAAAACCTTGAATGTGCTTCGTGTGGTCAGGTACTCAGACCTGTAAGATTTGCCAAACGCGTTTCTTATGCCTGTAGTTTTTCTTCTTGCTTTTTCAGTCTACTTTTTGCAGTGGTTGTAGGTTAAATTAAAATATATTCTTTTTTTTTTTTAACTTCAGCTGTTAATCTCTTCTTGTTTAAACTTACAGTTTTTATAGGTAACATGTTAAGTACCCAGCTGCAGTTCGGGTGAGAACTGGCTACCACAACCACTTTAAAAGTGAATTTCAGTTTGTCATGGTTCCTAATTTTGCCACAGAGCCTTGTAGCTGATTTTTTTTTTTTTTAATGTTACATTTCAATGCACTGTCATTGTGCTACAATGCATAGTGCTTTCTTACGAACCTAGGATTAGTAACTGTATTAGCTTGGAAATAAAAGATTTAATTTTGTCAGTCTTCAGGATCCTAGATGGAACCTCACTTTCACAAGCTACTGGGTGTTGTCTGAAAAACTGCAAACTTCTAGTACTAGAATTCTTGTTCAGCATAGGAGGAATCAGAGATTACCTTAGTTATCTTCTCTGTCTGCATTTCTGTCAATTTTCTGTTCATGGGAAACATTTGAAAACTTGCATATTCTTCAAAGCAACGATGTATTCTCTGACCAAATCATGTGAACTACCCATTTGATGCAGAAATTAAGACTCATATTTCATATTCAGAAGAACTGTAAAGAAATGGCGTAGGTTAGGGTTGTAATTGTGAGAGAAACAACTGCTAACTTAAATTTCTTTCTTTGCAGAAGCCATTCATGCCATTTTGGTTTACAGCCAAAGTGTAGAAGAACTTTTGAAACGCAGAAAAGTCTATCGAGAAATAATTTTTAAGTATTTGGCAGCACAAGAAATTCCAGTACCTCCTTCCTCTGAGAAACATCTACTCATCGATCGTGTAAAGCAGTACTGGAGTGGGCAGCTCACAACACCTGCCTCAGAGTCAGGGGAGAGAAAACCACACGCAGAGGTGAGCACTGCTTTCTGGAAGACCTGAGGGTGCTTAGAACTGCTTTTGCAGGATAACCAGTGTAAACGTTCTAATGCACATCCAAAGTGTGGCTCTTCACCTGTATTTAGGAAGGTGCTGGATCTCTTTAACGTTTGTTGTTGTTTGTTTGTTTGGTTTTTTTTTAAATTACATCATTTAAAGTCTATGCCAATGTGTCACTTGCAGAGCGCAGTCTTCTGCTCTATCTTGCAAAGTGTATTTGTGCATTTGAACCATAACATGTGGGATGTTCTCCATGCTTTTAATTTTTTAGTTGTACTGTAAGCTAAATTAGAGGGTATTCACAAATAATTCTGTGGATTCAAGGATAACTGAAAACAGCGTTAATGTTACAGAAACCCTGTATTGCCCCTTGTCATTTTTTAATATGGTGGATCTTCTTAAACTTTTGGTATAGATCTGTGATTTCCAGTCATCCTCCAGCCACACCAGGCACTAGTGATTCCACTTGGTAGGGCACATCCCAGAGCAGAGCAAAAAGATGCTGTTGCCTGTAGATCAGAGGGCAAAAGCGTCTGTGGGACTGTGGTCTAAAACGTTACGGGGGCGAGAGGGAGCGAACGGAGAGAAAACTGCCTTTTTGTAAGTGGCCTTGGTCTGCTTCTAGAGATAGTGCAATCAAAGTAACACTGTCTGTGAGCTGTTTTCCTTTTTACATCTTGCAGTTAGAGTGCAGAATGGATTTTAGCAAATTTTTATATAATTGAAATGTAAAGGTTGTAGCAGTGCCAAGTCTGTACCGGTTTTTCCCTTGGTATAAGTAACACCCAATACAGTGTAACTACATGTATTTTGGCAATTACAGGTTATTTTGAAGGTCAAAATTTTGACATTTAGCAAATCCTTGTGATGTAATGAACTTTCACTGTTCGTTAGTCTTGGATCTTTACCATGTAGTTCTAAGTAGCCACCTTGCTCTTTCAAGTGTTGTACTTCTGAGACCTAATGGGCAACAGCCCCACCAGCTGGGCTGTTAGAGCTCTGTAGCTGTCGATAATCTATTGCACTGAGCTTTCTCTCAGGGATTAATTGACAGGAGTTATGATATAGCTGAAAATGGTTTTCAAAACAAATATTTTTGTGCCTGCGTTGGGAAAAAAAATGTTCCTTTTGCAAGAACCCTTTGCCAAGTTGTATGATCGAAGGTAAGTAAATTAAATTCTCCACAGCACTTGAAACACTTTCACAAAGAATGAGAAGTTCAACTGGTTTATCACATACATCTTTCTTTGCCTTTGTTTTCTCTCAATTCTTGTGGCCCTCGCCACTTTGAAGAAACAGGTAACATGAACCTACATAACAATTAGAAATGAATTACAGTTTAGTGTGAAACAAACACAGCATTTCTATATGGAAGTCTCTAAACTTTTCATACTTAATCACTTAATATTTACTTAAAACATACTTAATTTAATACTTACTAGACTTCAATGTTAACAAACTTGTCATTTGATGTACTTCTGAATGTCTTGCTGTCAAGTTGCAAATACTAAGAAGCCCTACAAAATAACTGTACTTTTAATTCTTGTTCAAAAAAGGTGTCACCTTACAGTCAGAGATCATGTATCTTTACATTGGAAAGTTTGGATGATTTTTTTTAAAGTAAAAAATCTTACCTATTGTAAGAGAAAGCAGAGGATAAATAAACTACGTATATACAAATTAAATAGGCTCACAGGACTGTTACTTGAACATTTGATTGTTGCCTTTTACAGTGATGCTTCCTTTAGAGAGAGGTGTCCTCTAAATCAAATGTAGTTTTATAATCAACACAAAAACCTATCTTAAATATCTGGTTGCTAAGCAGCTTGTTTCCTAAATGTTTGTGTTTCAATTTTGCTATTCTTCTACACATAGTTGCAGACATACCAAGAATTCAACAGCAAGGAATAGATTTTTTTCCTAGTTTGACCCATAGTCATATCTAAAAAATCTTAGTGCTTGCTTTGTTGCAGCACATGTTTAGTGATACAACGCTTGGAGTGGTTTGTCACCCTCTTCTGTTTCAATTTTAATAATATGACCGTTGGTTCCTCACTGATACTTGCTTTTGCTACTTACTTGAATTTGGCTTCAAAACTTTATACCCACCACTCTGCTGTCAGTCTCAGCAACCCATCATTAAATGTAAATATTATTTTGAAGTATTTCTTACCCCCCTAACATCTTGGATGTATTTTAGGCATATGTGTTTGTCATGTTCTGTAGAACAAAGAAAAAAGGGCACAAGTGGCTTGTCCATAACTTATGGGGAACTAATGGAAGATGTGTTTTACATAGTTTCATGCTTTCTTTCTCTGACCCATTCTTCTCTAAGGCTTCTAGACAAGAGAAGAATCTTTGACTGAGCCTTTTCAAATTATTCTTTGAAGGTTTGGCTGTCTGCTAGCAATGTTTACTTTGTCTCACTACTTAAAAATACTTTCTCAGCAGATTCAATGTTGAACAAAGGATTTTATGACAGGATGAATGGAGTTGCCTTTATTCCACAAGTAAGCTTATGCTGCTTTGTAAAAATCCCTGCAGCCCTCCTATCCCAATGTCATATTGTCTCGGTCTGTTTTAAGCGATCAGTTGTACGATTAGAAAAGTAACTGAGATTCCTCAAGACTCTTGTTTGTTTGGAGGAGCAAAGGTAAAATAAGTTATGTTTTCTTTTATTTGAGATCTTTTCCTATTAGAAATAGGATGAAGACTACAAACATCACTCATGGAAGTGACCACGCATCTCTCGGATTATTTTTGGCAGTCTTACTGCCAAACAGGGCTAAATTCAGGCACGTGATCTGGTGGAGAAAACGTTCTGGAACGTGTGTCAATTCTTCCTGGATTAGTTGTGCATTTTGTTAGTGTATATTCCACTGACATAGGTAAAATACCTCCATAAATCAGAAGTATTCTGTCAGCTTCAGGTATTAGGATGTGCATATTCAAAAGGTGACTTCCTGATACGTACTATTTGTACTTATCAGCTATATGAGGATGCACAGATCAACACCATTCACCAAACCAAAAGTTACCAAAAAGAAGAGACTGGAGGCAACGTGAAACAGGAAAAACATGTCAATGTAATTGCTTATTTAGAAGCACTCCTTAGTTGATATTGATACGCCTTAGTATGAGATTAACTTTTCAGATTGGGTCTTCTTGTTTTTCTGTAACCTGCTTTTGGAAATGTAAAGGCCAGTGAAAAGTTACTAACCCAGGCACTATTTTACTCAGCAGAAATTTTGTCTCTCAGTGTGAGAATCCTGGTCTCATAGAAGTAGTTCAGAAGTCCTTCCCCTGTCCTTTTTCAGCAGAACCAGGATTTTCTTCTTTGTTTATAAATTGTAGACCAAGACAAAGCTGAAGGACTATTCTAACTGTAATTCAAAGAACCTACCCTGATTCCAAAGATAAGATAATAATGATCTTAAAAATAAATGAGATTTTACTTTGTTTTTCTTCAGGCACTCTGTCTCAGAACCCTTGAAGGAGACTTAGAATGTTTAAAATAAGTATTTACATGATTTTGTGTTGTCCTAAGTGGTAATATCGCATGTTAAGGCTAAATAGTTCTAAGACAAAAATGTGCTTGATTGCAGAGTCATGGAGAGAGACAAAAGCCACCACAAGATGACATTCGTGATCTAGGATCAGAATTCTGTCAATGGTTCTTTGAACTCCTGAATTCTCAACATCCCTTGGGAGTAAAATCTGAAGAAAGATGGGGACCACAGCATTTTTGGGAGGATGCCAGAATGAAGTTCTGTTACAACACATTAGAAAAAAGCATGGAAGAATATGTTGGTGCTGAAATGGTGAGCCTTCGTCTGCTCTCCTTGGTTAAAGAAGAGTATCTTCTATTCAACCCTAATTTACATGCCAATGGACTGAAATGTGCCAGGTCTCCACATGGGTTAGTACTGGTAGCAGTGGCTGGCACGGTGCATAGAGACAACGCTTGTTTGGGCATCTTTGAACTAGTTTTTGGACTCATTAGCTGTCCTGTTAGGGAGAATACCTGGAAAATAAAAGCTGTGAATCTGAAAATAGTTGGACAGAATGCTCTGGAGCATGGGATGCAAACTGAAAAACCCTCCATAAGATATGAGTCAAACCACCTGCAAGAGTTGTATGATGGGAAAGAACTGATTATGGTAGAACCTCAGAAATTCTAAGCAATTCTTTCACAACTCAGTGACTGGGTGAGGGGGAAGTATACAGCACTTGTAGTGCATAGTCAAATATTGAAATGGTTGCAGCCATGCGATGTCTCTTTTTTGAGTCAAATTTGCTGGGTGACAAACTGAGATACAGAGTCTAAAGTGTTAGTACGGGTGATGCTGTTGGGCACCTTTCCAGAGCTAACAAATATTTCAGAGTATTACTTTAGATTTTGTACTGTAGTTAGGAATGGAGTTAGCTTAGTTGTTCTTGGTTACAAAACGTGATTACACTTAAATATGGGTCGGCAGCAGTATGTGATGAACTAGATGACAAGGGGTTCCTGAACTGCAGGTTGCTTCTCTTCAGGTGAGTTTAAACTCTTATCTCGTTTGTAACAGGAAGTCATTGCTTCTGGCTTTTCGAAATTGGGATTGGGGAGTATCCAAATTGGCATCTAAGACCCAAGAAAACCATCTGCCACTTTGAGATGCTGCCATTTATGTTCTAAATGTGGTTCTGTCACTGAACAATACCAGTAGCTTAATGGGACAATGCAGGGTACTTAACATAGTTCAAGTCTTTTTCTCTTTGGGTTAGTTGCTTCCTTCCGTTTTACCTTACGGTTCCGACTTTGTAATGAAAACAGACAAACTCTTTGTTGTTTTGTCTGTGTCCCCAGCCAGACGAATTTGAGATGGTTGCCCAGGCATCCATTTCTAGCACTGTCTTGAATCAAGTAGTTGATTTCATGACTTACAGCAGCACTTTATGAACCAAATGCTTTGATAATTATTTTGTATATACCTACAATGGAGTTTTTAATAGATAAGATGTGATTTTTGTATATTTTCTCAAAAATTTTATCTACTCTGAGCTGCTTTGTTACATTGACTAGAAGTCAATTTGTTAACACTGGGCCGTAACAATGACAGCTGATATTAAATAAATTATCCAATTACTACTTAATAACTGAAGTTATTGTCATTGCAGAAGTTGAATTTTTTTACTTTTTTTTTAACTTATAAGGGATTAGAGGTGGAATAAGATGAAAACTTCTTTTTCCAGAGCTTGCTTGGATTGTGTGTGAGTTTTGGTTTTATTTTATAGCTTCACCAATACAAGCTGTGAAAACGGAAACATTCCTCCTAACATGGGAATGGTTATTTTGGTTTTGATATGTTTGTCAAAGATGACAAATGGTAAAATTATGGGTGAGGGGAAACAAGAATATTCAGGTATGCACAGAACTGATTTTTATGGACAGACTGGATCTCGAGTTCTCTTTAGAAGTTTCTAAAATAATTTATTTTCTAAGCAAAAGTTCAAATACTGTGTTGGAATGTTCTTTCCCAATAAACAGTTGAGTTGTGGGTTCTTCAGCTACTGATGTATAAAAAGAAAAATAAACCCAAATTTAAAAATCAGAAGAAGCCGTTTAGTTTCCTTGTGTATGTTGAGAATGGCATTGGTCTTCAGGTGAGGACAAAAGCCTACCTCAAGGCCTAAAAGGGTGCCTTTTCAACTCTCAGTATGATGGTCTGTAATTCAGCCAAGTATTTTGTCGTTTGCAGAACTGTGCTTTGAAGCTGGCAGCGTAGCTATTAACTTAAGTCAGTGTGTTACATCCGAACATGGCTCAGGGTGTAGTTTCCATTTCTGCTTTAGGGTGATGTGGCACGGGTGGTCCCCTTCCTCCACTCGGGTACCTGTCCGTGTTTCCGTCTTGGGTCAGCAGTTAATGCTTGTGCTAACTCTGAACAGGAGAGAGTGGGGACCGATCCCAGGTAAAACTAGCTCGTTGTCGGGAGCTTTCAGGCCGATGAGCTCCGTAAGGAGGCTGCCCACACAAGTGCTAGTGTCAGCTTGAGGGACAGAGGTGAGGATTTGCTTTTTTGGTCACAGCCTGAATATCTGTGGGATTAAGCAAGTGATCAAGTGGCAGTCTTTGTTAATGCTAACATTCCAACTGTTTATGCTTGGTAACTTCAAAATACGGAGTGCAAGGAGTGTTGTGCTAAATCAGCTTTTTACTAAGGCAGGTACCTAATGAACTTGTTCTTACTCCTTCAGCTCTCCTACTCAAAGCGTGCAAGAGAATGTTAAATGGTGACAGCTTTGTGATCTCTGCATAGATGCCTGTTCCGTTTCAGAGTGGAGTAGGTGCTGTATGATTTACTGATGACCTGTTGGTGCAGTTGCTGCTCTTGCATTGTCGATCGGGCTGTTAAGAATCTGCATACATTAGCCTGTGCTCCTTAGCTGCTGAATGGTAACTGATTTTTGCAGCAGCTCATTTTGGTGTGTGCTTATGGGTTACCTCAAATTGTAGTTACCAAGGAGCAGCTGGTATCAGCAGTTGATGAGCAGCTAATGGCTGCTGATGAGCCGTCACCATCCTGCAAAATGCAGGAAACAATGTGGTATCTGCTCTTATACAATCTCACCACCTGAATATTTGGTAGGCACTGACAGTCAGCTGATGCTGAGTTACAGTGGTTTTGCAGTTAACTGGTATGACTTTTTATCCTGTGATACACCTTCCTCTTTTTCTCCCGGGCAGGCATTCCCTCTTTCAAAAGCATACTCATCCCTTCTAAATGCATTTTGTTTCCACTTGGAAAGAAAAGGATTCCAGTTTTGTGATGGTTCTTCAGGCTCTTCATCCTGCAAGGAGGCAGAGCTGTGCTTCGAAAGCTGCTGCCTGTTTGCAGTCGATTGTAGGAGAGGCAGAGAGGTGGTGATGCTTCTGCTCTTTGACATTTCACGTTGGTAGAAGTGTGCTTGCTTTGTGCCACGTTGGAGTTGTGAGGTCGTATTTGCAGTACTACACCACAGGATGTCACAGGTATTTTTCTGGTGTTCTGATTATTATTCATAATGTGTATCCTTACTGGGAGTTCAGAATTCAATTTTTGAATCATTGTTGCATTCGGAAATATTTTTGTTGGAAAGTAGAGAAACACTAACTGCAGGGTAAATTTAAAAAGGTACTTTTAGTTTAATCTTGTCTTTAAGGAAGAAGTTAGGACTTGTTTAAACGGAATACAGCCAAAAACCTTTACTTGAAATATGTATGGAAGTGATCTCATCACTCCCTCTAGATGCTGCTGTTCAGAGCTGGAGTAATTTCTAGTTGGTTTCCTTTTGGAAACAATGGCCATCTTAGTTGTATTTAGGAGATTCAGAAAAATTGAAACTTTGTACCACTACTTACTGAAAATGTTTGTCTTGAGTTTTGACTAATAATTTCTTATGTATATCACTACTACTTATGCTGAAATGCTAAATTTATGTTTTCTAGATCTGTCTCTGGAAAGTAATTTGATAGTAAGCAAAATGCTGACTTGCAACAAAGCTGGAGGAACCTGCTGAATTGTATAAATGTTAAACAGTGGAAATCGTGACCCTCTGTTCTAATCAGCCAAACCAGACATTGATTTTTTTGTCTCTGAAGTAGGAAGCTTGAATATCTTAAAGCAATATATGAGCAGAACCTCTGTGATCATCCAGGCCAGCTACCTTACTATAGGTGAGGCTGTGTTGCTTTGGCTGGTCTTGCTTTCCTTATGCAGAGAAGAAAAGTAATCACAAGGAGACCTTACACAGAGCATTAAACG
This sequence comes from Tauraco erythrolophus, assembly GCF_009769465.1. NCBI lineage: Eukaryota > Metazoa > Chordata > Aves > Musophagiformes > Musophagidae > Tauraco > Tauraco erythrolophus. The sequence continues at coordinate 13,585,687 of NC_141465.1, forward strand.
AGTTCTGGCAAGGGACCCTAGAGATCATCTAATCCACCCTCCCTGTCATGGGCAGAGACGCCTCTCAACTAGATCAGGCTACTCAAGGCTCTGTCCAACTTGGCCTTGAACACCTCCAGGGAGGGGGCATCCACAACCTCTCTGGGCAATTTATTCCAAAGTCTTACCACCCTTGTACTAAAGAATTTCTTCCTAAGATCTAATCTAAATCTGTTCTCCTTCAACTTAAACCCATTTCCCCTTGTCCTATCAGTGGACGCTTGTGTAAAAAGTCCCTCCCCAGCCTTCCTGTAGGTTCTCTTCAGGTATTGGAAGGCAGCTATTAGGTCCCCCTGAAGTCTTCTGTTTTCAAGGCTGAACAATCCCAGCTCCCGCAACCTGTCCTTGTAGCAGAGGTGCTCCAGCCCCTGGATCATCTTTGTGGCCCTCCTCTGAACACGCTCCAACAGATCTATGTCTCTCCATTCTATGATTCTATGTCTGTGGTCTAAATATCCAGCAGTGCTCAATGGCATGTTATTTTATCAAGCTTCTAATAGCAACAGAAGAAATGTGTTTTCTTTGGATGCTCACTTCCTCTATGAAATTAATTTTTTAAGCGTATTTAGGAATCTGTAAAAGGTGTCTAATATTCTTTATGTATGTCCTGCTTGCTTAATAATCTGAGGAGGAAATCTTAAGGCTGATGACTTTATTTTATCAAAATACTTACTAGATTGTATTTTTTTTCCCCTCACAAATTGCAAAGGTAGATGAATATGGCCTTTGCAGACTTCAGTGTCTCTCTTAATGTTTCATAATGCATGTATCATTAAGCAAGCTGTCAGTTTGACTGTATTTCCTGCATCCAGTTCCCTGAACTTAAAAAGTTCAGTGCTTATTTCAGGTACTGTTTCAAAAGGTGTAGATTCTTCATTGCTGCTGGAAAGACTACTTCTCATCTGATATTAGCTCTCGTTTATTAGTTCACAAATTTATTGTAATATACTCCGGTGGTGGCTGCAGAAGAAACTATTGAATTGAGGAAAACAATTTGTTCGCAGTTGTGATAGTTTTCTCACCTGAAATGTTTGCAAGCAGTAGTGTGTCTCGCACTGGCTGCAGAGTACCTGCAGTCCTCTTCGTGTATCTTATATATCTTATCCTCGTCGTGTATCTTAATAGAAATCAGGCAGGATAGAAATGACAAAGTTTCTCTGTGAAGCACTCTATGAAAGTGCATGCTCTTAATTCTGTAGGGAGTCTGGAATGCCTTCAGAAGCATATAGGTCTCCTAATTGGTAGCTGTTATTTTGAAATGGGAAGCTAACAGTATGTGGGACACTAAATGCTGGTAAGGATGCTTCTTTGAGCTACGGGTCATACTGGCTTTGCAGGTCAGAAGTAAAGCCTGCTGTAGGAGGTGGGGGCAGGCAGATGACTGCAGGAGGTTCAGCTGTGCTAACCCATCTTCTGCTCCATTGTTTGTACAGATGATTGTGCTTTGGTTTTTTTTCAGAAGAGGCTGCAGGAAACTGTCCTAATGCAGTACACTGTTTAGGCATGGGTTTCATGCTTTCAAATAGTATGATTTGACTTTATTTGTAAAATCTTTACTAACTTTTTTTGGCAGTTGAAATAATTTGCAGAAGTCAAATGCTTCGTGCGGCCTGTAGCTGAAAACTGACTTAGTATGAATTATATAATTCTTTAAAGACAGCAACAGATCTAAAGATGGTGATGGAATGTGTAGAGTAAGTTCATCCTACAGAGTCATGCCATGCAGTAACTGGTGGCAGAAGAAATCCTGGTGTTAGAAAATGTGAAAGATGATTGCAGCAGCAAGACTGTATCATTGCAGAATACTGTCTTTACCCTCTCTGTATTTTATTAAATGTAATATTAGATCTTCACATAAGATGTGCAAATGCAGCTACTTTGCCAGCATGACATTACTGGGAACTGCAGTGTTTTCTTGTGTCAGTCTTCAAGCATCACCTGCTGCAATATTTTTTTTATCTCATGACTGATTTCTTGATCTCTTCAAACTAAACTGAGAGAACTCGACAGGTTTAACTGTTGTGTATGAAGAACTGGAGGAGAATAGTGTTTGCTTGAAATACTGAGTTTTCTCTAATTCCCACTTATTTTGGACAAGTGTCACATACTTTTGACAAATTGGTTTTAAAGAGTCACTGATATTTATTAGGGTGGTGTCTAAAGATGGATAAGTAGTGCCTCATTCTCGTTAGGAGTTTCCTCTAATGCATGCTCATACTTGAATTTCGGTGTTGAGGCATTTTGAAGACCCTGAATGACATAACCAGCTTAATAAGGCATTCCGGGTGATGAACTTTAGCATTTCTTTATGGTTTTGCTTTATTTTTTTTCCTGTTCTAAATGTCTTCATAATGGCAGGACATCTTCCATGTTCCCATGTCATGAGACAGTTCTGCTTCTTTTTTGCATTGCTTGCTGTTTCTTGCAATCCCTTATCCATCTTGACAGCTTGTTCTTTTCCCCCTAAGTGTTTCAGAAGGGTAAATTCTGCAAGATGATCAAGTTCTGTAAAAGGAGAAATACAGGCCTTCAGTAAAGAGAGCAAAAATCTTAGGATTTGGCCTTTAGCTCATGCAATGTACTTTAGTGTTCAAAGGATTTTGTTTTTGAAGACTTACTGCAGATTGAAAGTTTCTTTGTTTTCAGGAAACAAAGTAGAAATCTTAAGTTAAATGTAGTGTTTCTTCCACAGTTTGGAATTAACAGAAGCTGCTATCAACAACTATTTTTCCAGATGTATTTCACTCTGAACCATCAGGCTCTGGTTTCCAGTCCGATGTGCTCACCAAGGCAGGGCACAGGGCTCTCCTACCTTCTGTACACTGATGACAAGCTTACTGTGCAGTTGGCAATTGAAACACTAGTACTAGTAGGGACATACAGTAGCCAGAGACAGGGAAAAGAGAAACTCATTTAGTCAACTGATAAAAGATGGGTAAGGAAGGCGATTCATGTGGGCCCATGCGCAGGAGGGTTGGAGGACAAGCTGCTGTGACCACAGCAGCACTTGTCAGAGTGCCTCGTTAATCGAGGAGGGGAAGACACTGAAGAGCAGAATTTCATGTATACTGACAACATTTCCAGCGGTGTTAAAATCCTTACTCTGAGATTCTGAGTTTCAGTTTGTGACTGTGAAGTTAAGCCTCTCTCTGGAAAGGTTAATTAGCCTGGACGCCACGTAAGTAAACCGGGAATGCGCAGTGATGCCAGTCGGTTGCAAGGGATCTTTTTTTTAAAAAAAAATCATTTTCAGCTGTTAGTAGTAGAAAGGAACGACCTCGTGTAACTGTAGGGGTAATCAGAGTGCTATATTCGTCCCTGCCCTGTCTACAGGAGTCCGGAGGCTTGGCTTAGTCTCAGCAGGCACAGTGGCCTTTCGGTGACATCTGGTGGCAGATGCATTGCTTGCCCGGAGTCTCACGCTTCATTAAACCGCGCCCGGACGCAGCACCGGCCGTGGAGCTTTGCTCTGCAGACCAGGTGGAAGTCCCTGCTTTGTCCCTTTCCTCCCTGGCAGCCTCGCTGGCCTGACCCTGCCACTGGCTGCCTTGCCTTGAGCAAAAGGAAGGCTTGAAGGCAATCCATCAGCCCTTGGAAGGGACTGAAGGATGTTTTAAAGATTCCAGCCCACAGGTGATGTCAAGCTGTGATATGCAGGAAACCTGTTGTTCCAGGGCTGTAGAAGGAAACATTATGGTGATAAGGCGGCTTCCTGGCAATAACATTTCAGCTGGCTTGTTAACAAATGCTTTTCTTTTGGCATCAGCTTCCTTTATTTTTATTTTTTTTTTTTTCCAGAATGCCTAGCTCGAGTGGCTGGGATCCTGAAAGCAGCACAGTTGCTGTTTTTTAATATTGCGTGTAACTGCAAATCTTAATCACCTCTCAGGCCCAAAGAGAGAAGGACCGCCCTCATTCAGAGGTAGTCTGTAGCCCTCTGTGTCGTGCTATGCTCAAAATGTACTTTTTTTTTTTTATTTTCCTCTGAGTTCTCCAGTAGTTATTGAAACAGCCAAATTAAATATGTTAGAAATCATGTTTGAGCAGAGAAGCTAGACATGCCTAGCCCATCACATTTTGCATAGAGTAGAATGAGAAGTAAGAAACTTCCTATCTTGCTTTGATAAACCTGTAGAGGGAACAAAAAAGTAAAATTTCTTGGGCTTTTTGCCAGTAGTAATTGTCCTTACAGGGACTCTTTAGAGAAATGGATCAGAACAAAGCAGAGGTTTTTGTGATAATCTTATTTATGTGGAGGGGCAATGGTTCAAGCTCTACTGGCTTCAGTTGTAAAATTGCAGTAAAAAGCATCCGGAAAGCCACGAACATTCATTAGCTTTAAAGCAGCTGTAGTTGTTTTTCATATAGGTAGTTGTGCAGCTTGCCAGGCAGGTTCATGCAGGTAGAAAGAAGAGGGGGAATGCCATGCAGCCTGACTGTTCCTCCATTCCGTCTTTGGTCTGGTTGGCCCCCACTCTGGAAGAGGCGAAATGTCTGCTGGAAGGAGCAAGGGACATGTCATTCGTGCACACCTGCCTCTTCTCCGCGCTCTGAGAGCATACTTGCAAGGGGAATAACATCATGGTGTATGTGCCATCATAAATCACTCATTTTAAAACCAGTAAAAAACAAAGCCTCTCATCTAGATGAGGTTTTGGTGCCTTGCCAGCGTTTTCTCACATGAGACTATTGAGAGAAAGGAAATGGCAATTTTTATAACTTGACCATGATTTAACAAAACAAAGGGCAGGCTCATCTTTTATCTCAGAGCTTTCTCCCTCCTGAGCTGCTGAAGTCCACCACAAGCCTGATGGCTTATGTCTGAGAACCTGGAAAGCAAAAGAGTCATTATTGTCCCTAATAATGGGCAGGAGCAGCTTTCAGGCAAGGAATGAGTGAATAGACTCGGACTCCTCCACTGGGAGAGGTGACAGCAGGGAATAGTAACTCCCCACCTCCTCCGCTGTAAGAATTGGGGAATTGAGTAAAACTTGTAGGTGGCAGGTAGAAAACAATGAGATGCTTCCTTCCACTTAGTTAAGCATCAGGGAAGAGTTTTTCAATCTTTGTGTTTTTTCTTTTCTTTTAATGCATCTTCTATGCTTTTGCCACTTGTGTTCTTTGCCTCTCATATCTAGCCAGGTCGCAGGATCTCAGCTCTGTGGACAGGCATTTTCCATCTTCAGACGTATTGTGACTTGTTTGAGGAGACCTAGGTGCTCTACATCCTTTCAACTACACAAACAAATGGGTGTCAGGGGGGAAGCAGCTCCTGTGGTAAAAATAATAATAGATAATTGGCCTGTTTATGACAACTAGCTTTTCATTTTGTATTTCCAGCCCCTTTCTCTCTCTCTCAAGTTACTCTTCAAATATAATAGGATGTGACCAGGTCTTGTCTTGTAATATACAAAGCTTTAATCTCCTGGGAAGAAGCACATCATGTGGCCAGTGCAGATCCCATCATGACATGAATCTACTCTTTGTATCACAACTGAGGCACCAGGAATTCTCTTCAGTGAAATTAAGGAGCCGTAAACATACAGATATTGGTGGAATTTGTCTCGGTTTGCATTGGAAGCCTATAGAAAATTACTGCAAGTTTCCATTGAAGCAACTGTGCTATTTGAATAGCCATATTATAATTCCAAAAATACCAAGCCAAGTGTTTGATTTTTCCTCTTAGCAAATTGCAGAAGCTCACAAGCATACAGAAAAACACGTTTTTACATTCTGTCTCGATGACTATGGCAGCCCATTGGTACAGAAAAGGCTATTTTAGATATCCTTCATTGTCATTGGATCTTCTAGGTAATGTAGGTGAGTGTTGCACTAAATTTCTGCTGTGTAGCGCTGATTTTGTCCTAGAGTGAACATCTACATCATTCTGAGTGCTTCCACTGTAGGAAGCATTTTAGTGCAAGTCAGGAGGCTGTTTTTGAAGAAAAACTCGTGTTTGCTGCCACACACACAATCAATGTGTTTTGATTCACATCACAGAGCACCGTTGGAGCATGCACTCTGAGTTCCCTTCAGACAAAACCGAACTAGAGAGATCCTTCAGCCCTACACCTAAGGTACCCTGCTCACTGTGAGGCAGTCAGTCCACAGGACCAGCCTGGAGCTAGCTGGCAATAACCCTCCCAACATACATACAGTTTGTGTGCTGGCAGCATCTCAGCAACAGCTGTTTCATGCTCCTGTTGCACAGCACTGTTTGCTAATGTAAACACAGCTTAAGGGTGTTGAAAATGGTATTATAGCCTCCTTAGGACTAAATTAAATTAGTTTTCATCATAATACATTCTTAAAATGTGTATATATACATACATACATATTTTTAACAAGTCTTTCTCTCGCTTTTTAGCATTTTCCTTACTAGAATTACATTTCAAATGGAGAAATTGTCAGTTCCTCTTTAACAGCAATAAGTGTAAGACATCATGTCAGTACTTGTTCATCTATTCCTTTTTCTCACTTCATTAGTATTATTTATTGCATGGCTGGATTTCGAGTATTAATGAATTCTTCACAAAGTTTGCATTTTTTATTGAAATAAATTGATCCTTTTAATATCTCTTCAGTAATTATGGGTTTAGATATATTTGCACAGTACCCTAGCTCTAACAAGATTAGTGGTGAGAAAATCCCATTCTGAAGATTAGAGTGATGTATTGAGTTGAACTTTAGGATTTTACTCTGGTGTTTTCATTATAGAGGTTTATTACAGAAAAACACTTTGTCTTCAATTACTTGCTAGCTGATGTGCAGCTGAAATGCTCGGATGAATAGCCTTTTTTTTTTTTTTTCTGAAATTAGAAACTTCAGTTTATGAGATGCAAATGATTTAAACTCTGCTATTAAAAATACTTGTTATGGCACTAAAAGGATCTCAAATTTTCAATTTACAATTCAATTTTCAATTTCATCACGCATTATCACATCTGGGACAGACTGACAGTGACCAAACTATGAACTCTCTGTACTGGCCTGTTGCAAAGGGAGATAGTGGTATATGCATCCTCATCAGCTACAGTTTCGGCCAAGACCACAAAATGTATGCACCCTTTATGCCTCAGCTATAAGGGTTGTAAGGACTGGATTTACCTGTTGCACCTTAGCCACTGACTACTAAGGTAATGTAAAGGAATGTGAAGTCAAAATATTTTACACACCTGCCTTGTTGATGCCTGACGTCATTGGTTGTGTGTGCTAGATTTGCACGTCTGTAAAAGATTCGTAAGCAATAAGATAAAATAAGCTGGAAGCCGCCTAAGGTAAGTGGAAGGTGTCCCTGCCCATGGCAGGGGATTTGGAACTAGATGATCTCTAAGGTGCCTTCAAACCCAAACCATTCTATGATTCTAAATTTAATTTGGGGTTGTGTGTCATGAGCAAAAAAATTGTCTTCTCTTGAGGAATTTTTATGTGACTGAATTTACTGCCACTTAACATGAAGCTGTAATTGCTGATTTGGGGATTGAGAAGAAAGAAAACAAATGAAAAACCCACTTAGGGAAACTCCTTTCCTCTCCCTTCCTTAGGGTGAACTTCAATCAAACACTTTCATGGTCTCTGCTTCCTTTGCTTTTGCCGTGTGTTACCTTCAGTCCCTCAGGGGTGCCTCTGCCCTGGTGTGGGTGGCCAGCGAGCCACAGTCCCTCGAGGATGTCTCTACCCCAGTGTGGGCTCACTGCGGTCCCTCAGGGTTGTCTCTGCCCCAGCGGGGTTCCCTTAGCTGTGCCCCCCTTTGGCATGGAGCACCTCCTTCTGAGCACGTCTCCAGCTGTGTCCCCAACAACATCTCCTTCCACAGGTATCCTATGGCTCCCAGGGTGTTGCCAGCCCCTTGCAGCTGCCTGTCTCTGAAATGCATCTGAGCTGGGGTGCCATGGCTTCCCCTGGGGCTGCCTGCGGACCTATTTCTACATTAAAACCAGTGTTGGTGCTGCTGAGCCTGCATCAGAAACCAATAGATATCTGAGTGCTACCATGGGGCATATGACTTTGCAGCTACTATAATAATCAATAAAATAAAACTGTTTTTCCAGCTGTCTTCAATGACTACTTTCCTCAGACATAAAGGGAAAGGACTCTGCTGGGACAGGAGAATAATATGGAATTTACTGAGATGCCAGTGAAGGGCTAATAGCGAGGACAAGGGCTTCCAGAGGAACAGAAGGGCAAATTCTTCCCCAGGTGAGCTGAATTTCAGTCCTAGTTGGTCTTCTGTATTATTGGACCAAACTGACCAAACTGGGCTTTTCTTATGAATCTGTCAGGTTTTATAGTTGGGGCTCAGGATGCACAGCTCATGAGCTTGCTGAGCGCTGCAGCACGAGTGAGAAGCAAGTGACTGACAAGACAGCGATTGCTTCAGCCCAGTGTGCCACTCATTTATAGGTGACAATAAAACAATTAGATCATAAAAATATTCTGTTATAGCATTCTAATTAGAACACTGTTAGAGGTGTTTGCATCAGGGAAAACCAACCACAAGGAATTTTGTGCTGGGAGCATGAACACCATGTTTGCTCTAATGCTTTTACATACGTAACAGAGGGCTTTGATTCAAGCCGAAAGAAAGTTGGATGCTCACAAGCTATAGCTGACAAACTTTGGCAGCCAGCTGACACTGCTACATAATGTATATAATTTTTTTAAACCCTGTCATGGAAAATATCTGGCTGCGGGCTCCAAGTAATCGAAGGCTCCACCAGGAAAAACTGGTCTGTACTCCTTTCAGTGGTCCCATGACACGAGACAGCTCTGCAGCTCCTTTGAAAAGACCACCAACCCTGTCCTCCAACAGCCCTGGGCAGAGGTCAGAGCGTCTGATTGTCCTGAAATGTGTTTCTGAGATGTGTGACCCCACATGTAGAAAGTTGCTAAGCAAAAGCGTCCTGCAGCTCGCTTGTAACGTACTGGTTCCTTCTGCACAAAGAAATAAGCTGTGATTTCTAGTGTCCTGGAAGGCAGAAGCAATCTATACATTTGGAAGTTTAATTAGTACCTATGCCATGTTGCAATTGCTCGGAGGTGGTGCAGTTACCTAGGCAGTGTTTTGGGACAGCTATGTGTGGCTAATTCACTTGTACACAGAGCGCCCTAAACCCAGGCTTTGTATCTGTTATTCCGTACGTATTACATCCCACCGTGTGCTGCCCTTGGCCTCATGCACCCTCTGGAAGACTGGAGAGAATTAGAGGCCTTGTATTTTCCTATCTGCTTACAATTACTAAAGCATTAAAATGCAGAGAATAGGCTTAAAAGAAAGTTATTTTTACTTACGTTATCTTCTAGTTCTCACCTCTTTAACTTGCATGCTGCATACATTTCCAGGTTGTTTCCCTTACTGTTTTTTTTTTTTTCTTCTCAACTCAAGAGAAAGATTTAGCTACAAAAGGAGGACAGATTAACCCTTTCACCTTGAAATCCTAAGCTCTTAGCTTTACTTACAGATTCCTTCTGCTCTCAGTGTCCCCACAAGCTAGTAATACACTCCGTGTTGACAAATCCCTAACGTTTTCAGTGTGCAAAAGGGAAATGGTAGTCCTGGAAGGTCATTCCCCTTTTCCCACTCCCATTTGTTGTTTGAAGAAAGTTCCTGCTTCTCTGAGCTAATTTTCTGTTCCTTCAAGAAGGAAGATGGTTCTGTGGTTCCTCCCCCCCCCCTGCACAGGGTGCTTAGTGCAGCATCATTAACATGGAGAATCCTCTGTTGTACTATGGACCTAGTTCACTCTGGTAAGAAAATGGCTTGCATATCTGTCCTGGATCCATTTGAAAAAAAATTCCATCACCTAAAAGGAGTGTTCTTTTGTGTGGGAGATGGTGGTTGCTTGAGTCACCTGTCACTCCTCAAATCTTCACTGTCTATTTTTAATCTGGCAAATTCTATCTAGGTTAGGTAGACTTGCTGGGTACAAAGGTGAGTACTGTATGTACTACTGTCTGTAGAGATGGTTTTTGTAGTACTACAGTTTTTGAATAGAAGTAAAATTGGGTCAGAAAAGTACAGCTTCAGATCCCAGGCCAAAAGTGAAGAGCTACTAGATTGGTTTTCTATTTTTAACTACTTTTTTGTGGCATAGTTTGGTCTCTGCAGGTAGGAGTTATCAGATGAACTTTGTGCTCCCGAATGTATGATATTTAGTATGTTTTAACTTCAAATTCACATTTTCTTGCATTCATTCTTTTCTTTGGATGCATATGCAGACTGCTCTCATGTATTGCCCACTCTTCTATGCTCTAGCTTTGGTGCTCTGTGGAACATCTCAGCTGCTAAGTGCACATCAGGCATTGTCCTCAAGGAACAGTGACTGACTGAATATTGCAAGCTCATTAGTTTGTTTGTGATTTTTTTTTTCCCATCTTTTTATTATAAATCCAGAGGTGTATTGCAAAACCTGAGGTGAGTAGAAGGGGAAATAAGTTGTCTCTTGTAGTAGCGCTGGTGATTGCTGTCTTGATTGTTAAGTCAAATGTTGCGTCTGAATGTATTTGTTCTCATATTTAAGGTACAGGCAGAAGAGACCCTTTTTCTTCTCAATCGAAATAACATTTTGTGTTGATCAAGTCACTTTTTCTAATTTTGTGCTACCCCTGAAGAGTTATTCACACAACTCCTTTTTCTCGGGGTTGGTGATACACCTCTGACAGCACTGTTACCTCTGTATTTCCTTGATGAGTGGATCTGAGAGCAAACAAAACCCTCCGTTCCTGTCCTTCAGCAGCATGTGAGTTAGGTATGTCTTCCATATGCACCCAGGGCCGGAAACATTCTCATTGCATTGACAGTGGTCCTGCAAGATCTTTCTCACTCAGGTCAAGCTGCTTTGTGAAGGATGTCTGTTGATCTGAAAAACACCGGTTTAAATGCTAGAGTGAACCTGACTTTCTGTGACCTGGGCAGTACAGCGAAGTTTATATGCCTCTAATTGTAATATTCGTCTCACACTATTACTGTGTGTGCAGATAATGCCCTAATGCAGGGAGGTGAGGTCAGGAAAGCAACTCTTCAGCATGAACTAGGTGGCTTTCCTTCACGTCCATGGTGTGTTCACATCTAGAACAGAACTGCTAATGGCCGTCCCAAAAGTATAAGCAGGCTTTGACATGCAAACAGTATGCTAATGTTGTCAATAGGTGCTGCAGGGAGTCTGTCTTGGTCTTGCCCGGCTGCTGTAGCAGGAGAAAGCACATATGAGTGGTCCGTGTGTGCTTTCCTGGTGATGTTGGCGTATAAAGGAAACCAAGGCTTTGCCTGGAAGTGGGCTGCTTGGTCAAGGTGTTGATCACTCTAAATGTCTTGAAGGAAACCAAGTGGGAGCATAATTGTGAGGGGACCACAACCCACTGAGGGCCTGAGAGCAGCAAGGGGATGGTCCCCTCTGCTCTGAGCTCTGGAGAACGATATGGGCCAGGGAGGTCTGTCCACTTGCAACATGCACCTGAGGAGAAAATGCAGTAACATGAAAAACTTCAGTAAGCACTAAAGACCTTGATTTTGACAAGTCAGGGAAAAGAGTATTTTCCAGTACTTCCTTCCATGTCGCTTTTTTTACTCTCTAATTGATACGTGAGCCAAGATTTGGAATCCACAGCAACAAGTTGGGGGGTAGGGTTTTTTTAATTCTTCTTTTTTTCTTTTTTTTTAGACTTTTTTTCATGTCAGGACTTTGAACATTGCAGAGAAAAACCAGCTCAAACCTGGTGAAGTTGTGCTGATGCCTTTGGCTGGTTGTTAGCTCCAGCTGGAGGGTGGGAAAGAGCTGAACTGTTTTTTCAAAGTCCTGTAGGAAGAGCTGTGAGTTAGGAGTGCTGAGCTGAAATGTTTTGTTCTATTTCAGTTGGCAAGGTCTAACCAGAGGAAGGTGATAACTTCCAGCTCTGTTGATGTGTAGGAGCAGAGAAGAACTGCTCAGTTGTCTTCTCCTCCACCTCCAAGTAAAAATGGGATCAGAGAGAGCAAAACTGGCTTGTTCTCTAGCTCTTAACAGCAAAGGGGTTTGGCTTTTGCTGTGCTCTGACCTGCGTTCATGTTTGTGCAGATAAAAAAAGAATTTAAATGCTTTAATTGGTGTTGGATTGTAGATGCTAACTTGTGTCACTATCCTATTAGGATGATAGAAAGTGTGTGGCTTTTGTTGTGAGGAAAGCTTTTAGAAAAATCTCACGTCTGAAAAATGACACTTTGAGAATTGAACTGCAGTCTGGTGCAAGTGACTGTATATAACGTAGCTGTAACTCATTATGAAAAAAATCAGTCAATAGAGTTAGTAGCTGATACCAAACCATATCTCATAACTGGACATGTTTCTCTTGCCTTGTATTTGCCTAGTAATGCAGATGACTGCATTCTGGTATAATCAAAGACTTGACTCAAAATTTGCATTGTAAATTGCTGTACAGCATAAACACTCCTTAAGTCTTCTTCCTTTTTCAGTAGGTGGTAATGATGACAAAGGATATAGCAAAATAATTTAGCCATTTGCCTGGCAACGTTAGGCTTCTTTCTGCTCCTTGAAATTCATTCTAATGGCTGTGGTGTTAGTGGCATTGAATGTTGCTCTTTGGGCCAAAGTAGTGGTGGTGTAGAAGCAGCAGCAGCACGGGGGATTGGTGCTGAGCGACTGGAAGGAGTGGAGTATGAAAAGATGATGATGGAGCTGGGGAGAGTCAGGCGTGAAACAATGGCATCTTCTGATCACCCTGAAATGTGGTAGGTACCAGTGATCACAGTAGTGGTAGGCAGAAGTGATGGTTTTCTCAAACTGGGCAGCTTCCAAAAGATGGTTGGAAAAATATTCAGAGGTAAAAATCAGAATTCTGGCCAACATTTAGCTACATACTTATTCAGAGCTGAACTTCACAACAGCTGCAGTTATAATACTGTTTTGCAGATCTAACACTTCCAAGACGTGGAAAATAAAATTGAAGATGAATTTTAAGAACATAGTAGAAATAACTAGTGTGGCAGATGTAGATTTAGAGTATTTGAAGGATTTGTTTTTAATGTGAAGTATGTACCTTCACACTCTGTAACATGTGCTCTGATTCACTGACAGATTCGCTTTGCACGGTCCCGCTGGAATATTGGCACTCACGCTGTCTATAAACAGACAGTCAAGGTTTGCGTCTGTCAGGACTGTGCTTCGTTTTATTTACCACACGGTCTTTGGGGGTGGGAAGGAAGGGAATTAATCAAAAGCAGCATGCAATCCACCCTCCTTCCTTCCCTTTATTTATTTATTTTTGAACTTGAAAGCTTTCTGAACTCTTTATGATTCCCAGAGTTCATTTTTTTAAATTCCTTTTCCCCAATACGAAAGCAGGTGATTTCAGCAGGTGAGGGGCAGGGCGATTAGCCGGTGGAGACAAAGGCAGTTCAAGAGATCGTCGCAGAGATAAAGAGCCCTATGGTGGTTACCTTGGCTGATAGGGTGAAGGGAATAGGGAGGAACTAGAAGGGTGAGGAGTTTCTGGTTATGGGCTATCTGGGGGAGGAGGGTGCAAGTAGGCACCGTACTGGGCTGGGCTGTATGCTGACACAAACAGGCTAAGGGCACCGGCTTCTAGGGGGTCACCGTGGGGAAATTTGCCTTTGTATGTGTAATGGGTTATACCTGAGTGGGGTGTGTGTATTTGTGACTCCCTTCTGTCTGGCAAACCTCGTGAAGACAGAAGCCACAATGTGTGTGATGTACTAGGGATACTCCACCTGTGCTAGTTTGTCAGTAAGAAAAAACCCTACAAGCAAAAGTCATTTAGTGCAGGTGATAGGAGACAGCATGAAAGTCTTGATTCAAGCGATTATACATATTAAAGGTAATCTATAATCTCTTTCAGGGCCAGTGAATTAACATCCATGGTTCATGACCACCAGCACAGAACAACGTCATGCTACACAGCACAAGTTCACTTTGAGCATGGGCCAGGTAATTGCCCACAGAAAGCCTGCAATAACCAAATTTCCTCTACAGAAAGGAATCTCTTCCCAGGAAAGAGCCTTTCAGCTGTAATTTGCAATAAACCAAGTGGGATTACAAAATGACAGTGGAGATGTTAAAGTCGGGAAAAGAAATGCCCCTTTGCAGTAAAGGGCAGTTCTGAGACCCATTTTCAGCAGACAGGGAGTTAGAAAAGGGAAAGTTCCCCCTCACTTGCTGATCACTGTTGACAATTTGCTGAATTTAACCGTAAAAGCAGAGGCTGCGGCCGTTAAGCTGCAGCCAGAGCTGTGAGCCCTCGACGAACCGGACCTTTGGCGTTCCCGCAACCAGCACAGAAATGAGAACCAGAGAAGGCGCGGAAGAAAAGCCCGGCGAGAAGGCTCCAGGCAGAGCCAGGTGCCGGCCGCGAAGGAGGCGCAGCGAGCGTGCCCGGGCACCGCTCCCCTTCCTCCCGCCTGGCCTCGCCGCCCCGAGCCCAGCGCTGTCAGCCGGCCTTCCCCGCGCCCGCGGCGATCCCCGCAAAGGCTGGCCGGGAGCGGCGTGAGGAGGAGAGGGCCGTTCCCAGCGCCCCCCTCCCCGCCCCGGCCGGCGCAGTGCGGGCGGCGGGCGCGGCGCGGCGCTGTTGCCCCGCGGTGGCGGCGGCCGGGCGGGCGGAGCGGCGGCCCCGGCGCTTCCCCGCCCGCCGCGGGGCGGGGGCTCCGGCCCCCCGCGCCTCCGCAGCCGCGGCCCGCTAGGCTGGGCCCGGCCGAGCCGAGCCGAGCCTTCAGGTGGGGGCGGAGCTGCGGAGCGACGCTTGCGGGGGGCTGCGACCTTCCTCCCCCTGGTCCGACGGGGGACAAAAAAGAGGGTTTTATTGCAATTAACATACGGACCAATAAATCTCATCTGCGGTGCAGTTACAGCATCCTGCCGCCTACGCGTATTGATTAAACCGACTCCTATGCCGTAAAGAAGAAGGGCAGGGAACGGTAATGCGTGTTTTAAATCCCCGTGTAGGGGCAGTTGCTCCTAAAGCCGCTTCTGGCAGCGGTGCGTGACCCAGTTACGGCACAAAGCGTTGGAAGGCGGGAGCGGCGGCGTCTCCTGCCCCCACCGCAGCCCCCGAGCTTGCCGCCTGTGTCAGGGCAGCTGCCGGCGAGAGGGGACAAGTTTCCCAGACGACACGTGCCACGGTATGACGGCAACAGTACACAGAGTAACGCGCTGACGTCCCCCTGCCCAGGATGGATCCTGCCACAGGGTCTCCTCTGCAGGACGGGCATCTTGCGTGTGACGATGCGGACGTGCCCACAGCTCACCTCGGGGACGTTAGCGGAGAGGTGTTTGACGAGGTGGCACCTCGCAGCGTTTGCACCTGCCCATAAAGTTCAGCAGATGCGCTGGGCTTCTTTAGCATGGTCCATCTACTGCCGGCCGCCATCGCCCGAGCATGTCTGTCGGCGCTGTGGGCACGGGTCGGCTGCCGTGGGTGAAGCCTACGGGATGCGATGAGCGTGATTCCCTCTTCCCCTTCCTCACTCCGTGTGAAAGTAGGAAGCTGCTGCGATCCTTCAAGGAATGGATGGCTGTAACAGTAAGAATTATTGACCAAAAAAACAGGCAGTTTTACGTCAGTCTGGAGGCAGACGTAGGGATGAGAGTTGCCTGGGGTACAGCTGAGTGATTATTTGAGCAACAGGTATATGATGCACTGAAGAGGTGGCAGAAAAGCTGATGGTGATGCTTGTGGCATACTCATAATGAAAGCCAGGAGAGGATTTCTGCTGCTGAGGTGACAGGGAAGGGCTTTGGCTTGCCAGTAAAGTCACCGCCTGCTCTTGTGCAATTCCTCCTGCACTCGGAGACAAGCTGTGTGAAGACTTTCCTGACTCCGTTACCCGCTTCCCCTCCTGAGGGAGGTTGTTGGCAAGACTCCAAACCTGACTAATGGCTCAAGTTGAAAGAGTAGCAGTACCAATACCGGTCATTTCTAATATTCCTGCTGAAACCCTCGGTCTACAAAGCTTCATTCTTTTGCAGTGCTCGCCCCATGCAAGGATATTTGCAACTCAGCGAGTCTCACTCCGGTCTGCTTTTCTTCCAAGTGCAGTAACTTCTGATGCAGGGAAGGGCATCTAGTCTTGATCTGAGAAATTGAAGCAAAACAAACCAGAAAACACCCAGCTTCACCCCCTGGCAGTTCATTTCAATGAGTAACTGTTAAAAATGTGTACCTTGCTTCTCATTTTAAATCACCTGGATTTAGCTTCCAGCCGCTGCCTGTGATTATAGCTCTCCCTGCTAGGCCGAGTCACCCTTTGCTACCCGGCATTTCCTCCCCGTGAAGGCTCCTTATATACTGTAGAGCAAAGTGATTGAGGACTGTTTGCATTAAAGAGAAGTTGCTGGCTGAAACCTTGGACCAAAGTTTGTTTTCCTTCATGAAGAAACAATGTTCGTGCTGTTGGCGATCCCCATCCCACTGTAAAACCCTCGTCCTGCTCCTGCTGTGAAGATGACAGGCTCCAACCTGGGGCAGATCCATGGGAACAGCGGTTCGGAAGGCAGCGGCTCGTGCTTTCACACTGGAAAAGCAGCATTTGCTAGAGGGAGTGAGGAGCTTTTACCTTGGCTCCAGCCCACGAGCTTTCTTCAAAATATTCCTTTCACATGGAAATTCCTGCCAAGTGAAGATTGCTAGCTCTGGCTGGCATGTCAGCCATGGCAAGAGACACAAAGGTTTTGTATCATTGGATATACGTGACAGAAAGAAAAGGAGAGAGGTTTGTTTTGTGCTGACTACTGTAATCAGCCAGCGACATGCAGGGAGTCTTTGTGGAAGGGGTGGGAGAAGGAGGGGTAAGTATAGGAAAAGAAAGCTAGATTTATTAACATTAATTCCAAATAATCAGTTTTCTGCTGAAGGCAGAACCACTAATCTCAAATTTCCCTCCCTCAGAGTCACTACTTGAGTCCCTTGCCTGTTCCACGTAAAGCCCCAGCCAAGAAAGCACACCTGCGTTAACTCCGCCGCGTGTAATTTATTGAGCCAGTTTCACCACAATACTTTTTTTGTTTCCCATCACCAGCAAAACCGAAGTCATTCCTAGCGTGACCATCCCACGCATTGGTTTTTAATCAGCATTACACTGTGCAAACAAAGCAGATGCTGCTCTGTGGTACAGTCCCCGCCTGCACTGTGGGTGTCTCTGGAGATTTTCTCCAGCCAGAAAACCCATACAAAAGAGCAGGAAGGTCTCAGACATGCTGCCTGGATGCTGGGAGGCAGCAGGTTGCCTCCTTGTTGAACCTCATCTATGGAGCTCCAGGCAGCTGGATGGGAGATGTGTGATGCCTGCAGAGCCAGCCAGCTGCTGCAAGCGCTGTTGCAGGAGTCGCCTGGGAAGGCAGAGGACAAGAACAGCGTAGTGGGCTGGAGACTCCCAGTGTCAGCAGGGGTGCCGTGTAAAAAGGCAAGAAGTGAGTAGGATTGTCAGTAGAGTTGAATACACTGGAGGCTCAAAGCAGATGGCCTCGCTGCCTGGGAAGAGTGGATAGCAATGAATTTGCAAAGTTTCCTTTTTGCCTTTACAAATATTAGCCTCTCTCTTTTTTTTTTTAAATCCCTATTCTGTCTGTGTCTGCAGAACGTCTTCTCCACGAGCTTCAAGGTGTTTTCCAAAGTGCTGTAACACATGCAAAGCCTCATAGGAAGGACCAACAGCTACAGCTGCCTTTTGCCACAGGATGAGGGCAGGGGAGGGGAATGTCATCAACTAATATCGCAGGTCCCTGGGAAAATGGGAGGTTTCCTATGTCAAATTCCCACATAATCCTAGTAAATCAAATCATATGGTATCTTGTGGAAGAAAGTTAAAAATGAAACGGCTCCACTCAGTCTCACCTTCAGGGAGACTCCTTGGCTCAAACCTGGCAGTCAGGCATGAGTATCAAAAGCACATAGTATGAGCATGAGCAAATTCCTTCCGTAGGTGTCCGGTCAGTCTTCAGCACCTCACAGCAACCTTGAAATTTTCTTGAAAAAGCCAAGTTATGTATCAAGGGAAGAAATAAAGTCCATGCTGGACTCTGTGCATGACCACAGTGCATCTGATATGTGGAACCATTGAAGCACGAACAAGGGTGAAGTGAAGAATGATCCACTTCTGAACCTCATTGGAGACACTAGGGGTCTGTTGTCACCAGCTGAGCTTTCTTTCTCTATGGATCTTTATTTTGTTGTACAATTGTTTCCATCAAGTTATCAAACTTGACTTGGTGCAGCAGAGGTTCCTTATCATCTTGCTTGACAGGCTTTCTGAGAACTTCACTTTTCTAATTCTTATAAACTTCCAAATGGTTACTTTAAAATTTATTAATAAATAAGCTATAACAATCTGATTTTGTGTGTGTATTGCCTTCAAATTAAATGATTCTATATCTCCTTGAAATTTTTGTTCTTGTATTTTTTTAAAAAATGTCATACTGAACTAAAAAAACAACCACCAAACTTATTTTGAATCTCTGGTATTTATATTGCAATTTCTTTTTCTTCCTTCTTCAATGCAAATTGAATTTTATCCACATCTCATTTCAATTCTGGGGATGTCTGGAAACTTTAGAGAATGAAACCTGAGCTGTTGAATTTGTGTACATTTTAAATGTAGCTTCTGGTCTTTGCTACAGGCTCATGTGGTGCAGCTTGCAACAAGAGAGCTCACCACACCTGAAACCTTCTTGATAAGAAAAGACAAACGTTAATGGGAACAGTCCTTTTCTTCTTTTCTTCTAATTCTTTCTTTTCCATACCTCTCTGCTGGCCTCACTTTTAGGCAAACATGCCTTAACCTATTTTCTGTCATTCATATTTCCTTTCCTCTGTGTTGCTCACCTTGTTGTAAAGCCTTAAATATCTCTTTTGCTGCATCTCACTGTTCATTAGGTTATTTAGGCCTCTTCCAGCTGCTCCAGCTGGGTTTTTTAATTGGAACAAGGATGCCTGAGGGTGAAAAGAGAAGACAAGGGAGTGAGTGGTGTAGTTTGAAAGGGCAGAATACAGATTTTTTTTACAGCTGGGATAGGAAGGAGCTTCTCTGTTAGCAAGCAAGAGCTCAGCAAGAGAGGAGGGGAGATCGTAAAGGAGGGAGCCAGGTGAGAGACAGGTGAAAGGAGTTTAAGAAACGCTGATTAGTTAATGTTTGTAAAGTGTTTCTGAGAATGCAAAGTTATACGTATATGCTAATCTACTAATTATTATTTTGCAGAGTGTCTTGGTTTCTGCAATCATGTATGATTAATCACAGCTGACTTGTCAATAGCAATGAATGATGGGAGTGTAATACAAAAATTAAGCAGCAATTAAGGTCAAGCTCCTTCTCTCTTCCAGAGCAGAAGGGGATTTTCTTCAGGCTTATTCTGAATTTTTTAGAAGATGCCTGTTTGAGTGGAGCGAGCTCTTCCCTCAGCAGAAGGACTGCCTGGTTGTCCCTCGGTGTGCCCCTCCCGCCCTGGTGCAGAGAAGGTTAGTGAAAGTTGGTGAGACCCCCCCCCCTCATGAAGAGGGGTGTGAGGGTTATTTCTGTAACGTTTTATAGCAATATCTGATGGCATAGATGAAAATACGAGAGCAATGCTCAACCGTTGTCTGAACTTTCAAACAAACCTGTCCCATGGCACAAGTCTCACTTCAGGTGGTGTAATATCTCATCCCGCATGATTTTTATGAATTGAACATAGATTGGGCAAAAAGCAGTGTGTGGTAAGAACATTTCTGGGTGGCTTATACAGCCACCAACAGAGCCTGTGTGAGCTGGCCACCCTGCACTTCTTCCTTCTCATTGTTCTTTGAGGTGCCCGGTGGGTCTGGTTACTAGAATTGACATGGTGGCAGCAATAATGGCTGGGGAAAGAGATTATTACTAGATGGAGCCTGTTTG
This sequence comes from Tauraco erythrolophus, assembly GCF_009769465.1. Classification (NCBI taxonomy): domain Eukaryota; kingdom Metazoa; phylum Chordata; class Aves; order Musophagiformes; family Musophagidae; genus Tauraco; species Tauraco erythrolophus. The sequence continues at coordinate 13,605,596 of NC_141465.1, forward strand.
GTTACTTTTAGAGGTAGAAAGAAAGACTAATTAAACCTTGTTTGTGGTGAGGTATTGGAGTAAAACTTAGAAGTGTAGCTCAAAAAGCTGGTGATTGTACTGGATGGAGAGATGAACTTACTCCTTGCTGACCTGGTCTTCATTGTCATGGTGAAAGCTCTTCTTGAAGAGAAGAGCCCTGGCAATCAGTAGCTGCAGTAGCTTTTGTTCTCCCTCTCTCTGCAGAAAAAAGGGTACTGAAGAGTGGCTGGCGGCACTGAGCTGAGGTATTCTGAAATGATTCAGAAATTACAGAAATAGAACTTGGTCTTGAAGTCTTAATTCTGATACATTCTAAACACAAAATACTGTGTTTTAGAGTGCTCTGAATTTGAGAGATCTGAGCACATGCTGTAGGAGAGAGACCTGCCTGGGAGTAAAGGCTGCTCTGGTGCTTTTGAATGCCATAAAGTTCTGGGTTTGTCACCTAGTGGCTGCTGAGTTTTCTGCTGTTGTCATGGTATTGCTGAGTATGAGGCATTTTTGGTTATGTGCTTTATTTGAAAATGAATATAGACTCTGTTTGTGTTAGTGCTTTTACACAGCTGCTGACCTTTCTGAAAAAAACTGAATGCCTCTTATGTATGATTTAAGTCACTACGTAAAGTCTTAGTGCTCTCTTTCTCTCTCCCGCTTCAGTCACTCAATTTGTCTGTTCTCTTTGCAACTTTAATTACAAGTGGTATTGCTCAAGATTATCTATTTTTTGAAGAGAAAAAGGACAGAGAATCACTTCTTGATGTAAGAGAAAGGTGAAAGAAATCAAGAGTTGAAACTGGCATGCTAACAAGATAGTGAAAAACCATGCTGTCCTTCATCTATTGCTTTTCTGTTTAAAGCATAAACTGTGAAAACGGCAGCTGAAACGCACTTGTCTTTACAATAGATGGAATATAGCTCTTCATATTCACACCTGAAAGTTGTAAAACGTTCATCAGAGTAGAAGTTGCTCGTTAGAGTTTTGGAGCCTATCATCTTAGCCAGGTTCTGGGTGTTTTTATTGATACAATATCATGTTTGTAGCCTGGAAAGGTGAATTTTAGTGTAAGGTAGAAATCATAGAATCATAGAATGGTTAGGGTTGGAAGGGACCTTCAAGATCATCTAGTTCCAACCCCCCTGCCATGGGTAGAGAAATCCTCCACTACACCAGTTTGCCCAAAGCCTCATCCAACCTGGCCTTGAACACTGCCAGGGATGGGGCATCCACAACTTCTCTGGGCAGCCTGTTCCAGTGCCTCACCACCCTCAATATAAAAAAATTTCTTCCTTATATCTAATCTAAATCTCCCCTCTTTCAGTTTAAAGCCATTGCCCCTTGTCCTGTCACTACACGCCCTTGTAAAAAGTCCCTCTCCAGCTTTCCTGTAGGCCCCCTTTAGGTACTGGAAGGCTGCTAGAAGGTCTCCCCGGAGCCTTCTCTTCTCCAGGCTGAACAGCCCCAACTCTCTCAGGCTGTCCTCATAGCAGAGGTGCTCCAGCCCTCGGATCATCTTCGTGGCCCTCCTCTGGACAAGAGTGGCGTATAAGTGCTAGTAGGAAAATTGTCTTCTGTTTGTAGCACATGCAGATTTAAACAAAGCCGTTTATGCAGGTTCTGTTGTAAAAGTGTAACTGGGACACCCGAGTTTGAAGATGTACTAGAGTAGCTGAGTCAGCATAGATGAAGGTGGTAATGACGTGCAACTTCATCAACACTTCAGTGGTAACAAGGCAAGGTAAAAAACGCCCTTGCTACTATCCGTAACTTTCTACTAAGGCTTTCTTCATGCTTGTAAATGCCTGTGATGCTAGCAGCACTGCTTCCTTGTGTGTTTCCAAGGAGCTGTGAAAGGAAAGCTGCGTGTTTTGGATATCATGGTGACTAAAGTTCTCCCCCTGCCTCTAAAGAAAATTTACTTCTCTGGGGGAAAATCCTAAATGTGTCAAAGCAGAGCAATGAACTGTGGATAACAGTTTTCAGACTTGCAGTGCTGAAGGGAACTGGCAGAGCTGTTTTTCCTTTGCGAGGGGAAAGGTGGATGATTGACAGAACTTCCAGGGAGGGGAGACAGAGAATGAAATATTCCTCTTTGGAAATATCAGACGTAGGACTCCTGAATGACAACCAAAACAAGGACGCTTGGAGCCTCCTAAGCCTCCTCACTGAGGAAGAGCATTCTTCCCACAGCATCCTTGAGTCTCTGTGTTCACTGGCAAAAAAGGGCATGTGAGGAGTCAAACTGAGAGCCTGAGGTAGCCTGTCATGCCAGGAAGCCTCACCCTGCTGCAGTTCCTGCTCAGCAAATAAAGAGCATCTCCAGAGAAACGTTCACTGGTTTCTTGCTAATCTTGCCTAGCTAGGCACTGCAGAGGTGAACCCTCAGCTGTCAGTTTGTCAAATAAACATCAGCTGAACTAAGTATCTTCATCTTCTTCAGCTGTGAAATATAATTGGCAAGTGTCCAATGGGTTTCTCTGCTGTGGTGCAGTGGAAACGCTCACTGATGGTTTTCTCCCATTGAAGTGATGATATGGTAAAACACAAACACCATGTATCTGTACTATTCTTCTATTATACAGTGGTACCAAGCTCTGTGAGTTTAATAGTAGTATTTTGAGCTTTTTCTTTCCAGGAGAAAAAAAATTACAAGATCCCTGTCCTAGCTGGTATTGACGGGAAGGCAGATGAAGGTCACTAGATAGGCCCTTGTAGTTTCTATGACTGATATCCAAGCCCAAGATAGAAGAGAGCACACTAATTGAAAATCACTATTATTGTATTTGAAAAACACTATTTTTTTTACTTCCATAGCAAAGATAATATAGGGCAAGGAGGAGGCAGGGCTGGTGGGAAATAGGGAGCCTTTCTGCACTGCCCAAACATACATTAGCGTGAGATGGAGTACAGGAATTTAACCTAAGCAATCTATCAGATAAACCTTTGGGATGGGCTTGCGGTTGGAAAAATGAATTGCTGCAGGTAGACTGCCTGGTAGTACCTGTGATGTCACCATGATCTGGCTGGCAAGTTACTTGCCCTACATAATATGACCTATATAGTAAAAGCTAAAACAAGGTGTTTATACACGTTTGTATATATAATGTGGAAATACAGATTCTTCAACAAGTTCTGTTTATCTGGAAAACCTGAAGTGTCTCTGTTCTGTTAAGATTATTTTGGGGAAGGGAGGAGATCTCGCGTGTCTTAGAGGAGCAATTTAAAATCCAAAAAGCAAGAGTTCAGATTGCGTTTGCTGTTACCGTAAACAGATTGATTTAAGATCCTTTTAAGGAAGATGTGCTCTGTTCCCATCCATAAGGCTTTATTCTCTTTGCTTACTGTGTCTTCTCTCCAGTCTTCCCTGCAAAGCTCTGGCTGGGCTTTCTGCTCGGGGAGGCTGGTGCCAAGCAGGGCATTGCTGTGAGTCCCAGGGCAGGATGTGCTGAGGTCTTGCAGGATGCTCGTATCAGTTCCTGGAGCTGAAGGCTGGCTGACTTCTGACCTTGAGCAGCTCCTTCAAGCCTCTCCTAGGCTTAACTGAGATGTTTTAAGATAATGTATTTGCAAAGGTAGATGTGCTGAAAAATGTGCAACTTATTCCCTCTGACTGTCTGTCCTCTTATCCCTTTTCCCGCTGTTTCATATGAAAGCGAAATACTGAGATAATAGCAAAATCTGTAAATTTGGCTTTGAAGGTGGTTTGGATACTGTGCTTGGGAGTAGCACCTTTTGACTTATGTTCTTTCTGCTGTCTTCCAGAAAATTGTTCTCATCTCCATCTTAAAACATACTTTTGTTAATAGAAATACTTATCCTGATAAATTTCTAAAGTGGAAATGTCACCAGAGTTTGTCCACCTGTGCACACGTGCATTTTTAATCATCGATTTACTTATTTAGAAAATGTTATTAAAATGAGTGTGGATTTGTGGTTTTGGGTTTTGTGGCATTTTGGTTTTGCTTTACAGAAATACTTCAGGTTTTTCCTTTTAACCATTTTTATACTTAGTTAATTAAAAATGGGGGAAGGAGTACAAGAAAGCTGAAGGGGTAAATCTATAGACTTCTTGAGAGTTTCACCACTGTCTTAATTGGGACCAGGATTTAATCTCAAATAAGCATTGAGGTTTTTCTCCTATCCGCACAGATTCTTCTCTAGCTTTCAAAAAAGCTATTGAATTTCCTCTTGGATACGTGGATTCTTCCTTCAACTTTCTCCTCGCCGTGAGACACTGAGGGAAGAAGGGAGAAGAATTATTTTGGTTTCAGTGCCAATCCAACAATTTCAGCACCAAAAAAAGTGTATGGATATCAATCAGCTGTTTTTTTCCCCTCTAATATTTCACTGGAAAATAGCCCTGGAATGCATTTTTCAATGAAAAAATAACATAAACCGAAGTTGGGCTTCCTTTGTAGTATCTGTAAGTGATCCAAGGAGCTGATGTGTTGTCTGTCTGTGCTGCCAACAACCTTGGTCAGCTCAGACATACACTTTCACTTATTTCAGGTGATCTGCGTAGTCTGCCTTGTAACTCGTTCTATTTCCTCCACACAGGACAGCAAAAATTGACTGGTGCAGAATAAATAAAATACTATCAGGAGAGAGAAAATGAGCATGCCAGCAATTGCTGATGTGAAGCATTTGGTGGATTACTTGGATTCATTCCTGCAGCTTAACTTTTTGCTGTGGATTTCATGTACTTATTCTAGATTCAGCAGTAGCACGGTCTATGTGTTGGCCTCTACTAGGGTTTTAAAGCATTGTTTGAGTGACACAGCCCCAAGCCTTTTCCAAAATTTTTTTCAGGATTAGGGCTTTTTGATTTTTGTACTAGTAATTTTTTTTTGGAGATTTGATACAAATAAATAGATTTCTGGGACCAACAAATAAAGCTAAGAGACAAATGTCTAGGAAACTTCAGGAACTTGAATGTATTTTAACAGCTCATGGATGTGAATGTTCAGCTGCTCATCAGGAATTTTTGGTGACTTACTATAGGTATTTATTTCCAACTCTTTGCTCCTATGTGTGACTCTTTCCTAAACCATTCCTGGTACTCCATCTTGTATGTTTGACTATTTTTTTTCCTTGTGGCCATACTGTATAGATAACTCCTGTGTAATTTGCTGTCTTTAGACACCGCCATGCAATACAGCACAAAAGAAAAATGCTAACTTACCTTGTTTCATAATGAAATGACTTTTTGACCTTCCTAGTATTTAACATCCGTCTCTTTCCCCAGGTTTCTTTAGTTTGAAAGCTATTTTCTTCTGGGAGAGAATAAGGAGAGAAGGGAGATCTCAAAATTAAAATAAAAAAAAACCTCTAGCCAAATGCTGTGTGTATCAAATGATAAAACAAAAATCAATGAATTGGTAAAAGATAAAATCAGTCTTTGACCGAAAAACATGTGTATCATACACTGCTTAAGTCACCAGAGCATCATCTAGTGATGCTAAATGATGAAAGCCAAAATTAGTCAGTGTGGTCTTGATCATGACATTGTAATTTTATTAATGGTTGCAGAATGTTATTACTGTTTTGCAGAATAAGAAAAGTAGGCAGGATGTCTCTGGATCCTTAGTGAGTGATGGCTTGCTAAGCTTTCACATCATTTGCTTATATTCGGTAGTTTTCGTACAGTAGGCTTCAGCGTTGGCTGCACAGGCATGTGAACCTCTGAGCTTTGTACTTGAAGAACAATAATAGAATTATTGGCAATTCCTATTCTGTAATTGCAAAAAAGATATACCAGGAATTGCATGAAAATGCCAGTAACTTGAAAAAGCACATGTGTTTCGTGACTTTTGAGCTGTGAAATAACATAATCTCTAAGGCTTTTAGTCCCAAAGCATAATATTAAAAAAGGAGGTTTGCCTAATGGGGACAAAAAAAAAAAATCATGCTCTGCCATAGATTAGATCAGAGGCAAATGCTGAAGAGGGATCTCATCATTATTCTCTCTTCTAAAAGAAGAAAAAAATTGAGGGACAGCAGCCTTGATCTTATTGAGAAGAAGATTGAAGTGAAAGACAAGGTTGGTTGTTCTCACTTCAGAAGAGTCTGAAAGCTGAAATTGCAAAATCAATTTGCTATCGTTACCGTAACAATTAAATTGACGTGATGAAAAGATGGAGGAGGAGGATGGATCAGATAATCCACCCCCACAAAATATCTGTGTGTGCAGGTGGCAAGTGTTAGAGCTGCCAAGGGTAGAGCTGCCACAACTGTCTCTCCTCTAACGTGACAGGCAGCTGCCTCCTCCCCTTTCTCCATCTCCTCCGCAGGTCTGTGCTGGCTTCTCCGAACACCTCAGCTTGGCAGAATTTCCTCCCGTGGCAATTTGTGGGTTTCCTTAACCCCCCTGGTTCCGTTCCTTGGGTGTCCCTCAAACCCGAGTGTTTTCGCTGGTCGAGGCTGCCACACTGCTTGTGTTTGCACAATGTAATAAGACATCTGCTGCCCACCAGCATTCGTCGGCGCCCCGGCGGAGCGCTGCAGTTGACTGCTATCCTATTTATATTAATTGAACATGCTGTATTCTGCATACGCCGCTGATTACCCTCATTTATTTCGTCTCCTAAAGACCCGAGGATTTCTGCTGCTCGCCCTTACAGCATTGTTTTACTCATTTGGCTCCAATTAGCCTCGGCTAATGAAAATACATTATACTGAACCTCTTGTTACCCGTTGCTGTTTCTAATGACATAATTTGTGAGTTTTGAGCCTTTTCAAGTAGAGACATTAGGAATTACGTTACAGTTTCTTTGGTGGGGTGGAGAAATATTAATTGCAGGCATCTGGGCTCCTTCCTTTAAAGAAGACTGGTGATTTTTACTTAACTAATAAATGTTGACATAATCAGGGAGCTATCAGCACCATATGTTGGCCTTTTGTGAGATGCAGATCTTATCCCTGCCCGGCTGGTAAGGAAATGCTTCAATGTTAGCACTATGTCTTGGTATATTTTTAAAGCATCACTCAGCACAGGCAGATTGCTGTGAGAAAGAGATGAAGCCTATTTTTAAAAACAGGTGGGCTGTTTCCCCAGCTATTCAGGTGAGGCTATCTTTAACTATAAACAGATGCCAAAAGCTGCGTGTGCAACTGTGCTTATCTAGCATGGTATTTGCAAAGCCCCTTTTTGTTAGCAGAGATCTGCCCTGGAGACTTTTACAGTGGGGGTGGAGGGGAGCCAGATCGAGCAGTCAACCGTCTGTTCATTAGGGGTGCACTCCTCTCTTCTCCCTCCCTTTCCCTTTCAGGGACAGCATGTGCAAACATTGGGCCCTAAGGATGCTGTTGCAATTAATGAGATTTGAGGGTCAAATCTGAAGGAGAGGTATGCTTCTGCCCTTCATGGAGGGGATCGATGCAACTCTCTTGCCCAACCGCACCAGGGAGCTAAATGAAGAGTTTTTGTTAATTCAGGAAAATGTATCAAAATTAAAAAAAAAAAAAAATTGTAGATGTGATGTGTACTGCCAAAATACAACAATAATTCTTCGTCATGTCTAGTCCAGGCTGGATTTTGGCACAGTACACTTCAGTCTTGAAAGCTATGCGTTTCTTCCCTCCTAGCTTCTTCGTTACCTGTTGACTAACTTTATCTCAGACAGGGAAGCTTCACAAGAGCTCTCTCCATTTTGCTATATTCTTTGGAGGAGTTTCTTTGGTCTGGACTCTCTTGATTTTTCTGAAAATATTTTATGGCTCTGTTTCTGAGAGAAACTAGACGTGACCTGGGGGGATTTGAGTGGATAAGGCTGCCGTACCTTGGGGATATTTTTCCACTGTCAGTCTTCAAAGCGTGTAGAAAAGGAGGTTGTTTAGTGTATAAGTAGCTGCTAAAAAGGAAGGGTGGATTTAAGTGGAGGAATGTATGGGGAGGCATTATAAGCTGTGGCATGATTTGAGTGACTGCCTGGTAGTGTTACACATAGACCTCTTTGTTTGAGGAGGTAGTTGGCCGCCTGACAAGGACTGGGTGGATCGGTTCTTCTCCATTAATCACTCCGCTTTCCTTAGCGTTGGTGCTACTCTGGGCAGGGGCTGTACTGCCACCGGAAAGGATTGATTTTGCCCCATGTAAAGTGTCTCATTTCCTCCATTAATATTATCAATCAACCCTCTCCAGCTCCATGGGCATGAAGAAGCTGTGTGGGGTGGCAGTGGCTGGCTGAGTCTCCTCCAGACGAGTACAGCTGCTGTAAAGCGGTGTGGGCTCTGCAGCAGCAGCTCATCCTTGCCTGGAGGAGCCTACAGCTGGCATGGCTTTGAGGGGGGTGCTGACTTGGTGGCAAGGATGAGTGGTGCTGCTGGAGTAGGTGCCCAGGGTCATGAAGTGGACTGCTTTCTTGTTACCCCCTTTGGTTTCAGGTGTTTGCATCTTCTTGCCGAATTTATTGCAATAGGTTTTATGGAATGAGGAAACTTGATGCTTTTTGCTCTTGGCTCCCTTTAAATCGCTGTGGGTGCTCAGAAGAGGTAAGATAGGCTGCTTCTGCATATATCCTGCTTCTGGTTTTCGGTTTTCCACCAGCAAAACCAAGAATTATTTAGGAAGCTGTTATCTTGATGCACTCCACAAGCACACAAGAAGATGTGTTTACTTGATTTGTTGGTTAATATTCTTTATTTCTTGCCTGAAGGCAACATGGTAGCTGACACGTCAAGAAGAAAAGCTGCAGAGCTGGCTGAGAAGATTTTTTTTTTTTTTTTAAATGGTGCCCCCTCCAGGAGATAGTCTCCGTTTTACATTAACTGTTGGTACTTCCTCCACATGCATCAGAAACCCAGGCAAATTCAAGCCTATAGTATCCCCAGAGGTAACAAAATAACATTTCTCAGCAGATAGGAAGTCTGTTTAGGGAACAGTCTAATCCCTTATATATGGCATGTGTCTTCTTTTTCAAAAAGAACTGTCAAAGAGAATTAGGTGATATAAAAGTCACTTTGTACCTAAAGAAGCTTTTAGGAAGAAGCAGCACAAACTGAAGCTTCCTAAAAATCCTATAATACAATACATCACTAAAATATTGAGCACGATGGCAACCCCCCATGTCTTTGTGAGGTTTTTTCACTGGGTTGTAGTTACGTCCCTTATTGTCCTGCAAGCTTATCTAGTTTGTTAACAAAATGCAAATTGCAGAACATTCAGCTGCTACACACTCAGTGAGAACTCAGCCTCGGAATTTGCACAGCCCTTCAGCTCCTGCCCTGGGTAACCAGGACTTACAGCTTTCCCCGTAGGACTTGTATTAAAGAGGCTGCTAAACTGCTTGGAGTACTTTCACTCTAATCCCTGCCTCCACTTGTGGTGGCTGAGCGCGGGATGCGGGGAGCTCCCCTGTGCAATCCAGCCTACCCCTCTGCCGGCGTGCAGAGGATGGCCTGACTTGCCATGGTTTGTGGTGGGTCTGGACTTAAATTCTGTCACTACATCTCCATGAGCAGCCATCTCTGTCGATTTTTATTGTGCATTTAAGTGCGTGCTTGAGGAAAACACGTAGAGTGTGTTCCTGCATCCTGATGTCTGCTTTCGTCTGCTAGTCCCAAAGCACCTTTGGGCTCCTTGCTCTAATGGGTAAACTTGTATTTTCCCGAGGGTTAGAGGAAGGAGTGAAGTTGCTCACCTGTTCTGGGTAGTGAGACAGGCCAATGGTTTGAGGGGTACTGCTAAATTTTATTGAGTTTTGTAGTTGGGGGAGTCCCCTGGCCCAGGTGGATTGATGTCTCTTAGCGAGGGTCTTGGCAGCCAGATTTGAAGGTGAGGATCCTCTGGAGAGACTCTCAGTGGCAGGTCTGGTTTTGGAGCCTCTCACTGTGGGTGCTTTTTGCTCTTCTGGATGTTCCAGTGGGTTTGTGGAGTGGTAAGTGACTGGAGCCATGTGAAGTAGGAAAAGAAGGTGCTTGAGTTCCACCAGAGAAGATTTGGCATGTGGAAGGAGGCAGGAAGCCAGAAGGGCTTGTTCTCCTCTGCTGGCAGTGCGGCCCTGAGCACGTGGAGCAAGAAAATCTACTTGAAAAATTACTTTTTAGATGAGAAGTGTCATTTAAGTAAGAAAGCAGTATGCCTGCTCTTCTGTATTAGGATATGACACAGGCATTTGTATCCTACAAATACAATTTGGGGTGTCCAGAGCACCACGACCCAGTTTCTTCTTGATTTCTGCCCACCCTGTCCCCATTTTTTTTTTAAAGGAGGGAGACACAGTGCTATAGTACCAGAGGAGAACAGAAATTATTGGATGGTCTTCAGCTAGTGTATGCTTTTTAAATAAATCTACCCTGCCACAGAGTGGAAGCTAAGTGGGGCAAGAGAAAGAGAGCCTGTAAGAGGACAGGCTTATTGATCATGTAATGAACAGTGTTGCACTAATCTTGCTGAGGCAATATCTGAAGACTTATGGCATTTGGCTTGAGGTAAAAGACATGTGCGTGTAAATTCATGTTTCGGTATGCTGTTTTAGCCATGTTTTGATGCGCTAGCTAAAAAGTGTTAGATTATTGCATTGATTTGTCTTTTCAAATCCCACCACCTGCCTCCATGTGTTTTTTGAGGACAACGGGAGCTTCTTCTCCAGGGATATTTGACTGTCTCTTTTTGACAAAAGAAGGGCATGGAAAACGATTATGCTAACTCTGTTTGAATAAGGTGGCTGAAGAAACAAGTTTAAAATTAACCTGAATAAAAGGCTTACCCAGCTGTAGAAGCTGTCACTGGTGTACCCAGGAGCCTACGTTGTGATGACCACCTGTCTGTGCATCTGGGCCAAGACCTGATCTCTGTGCAATGTCCCACATGACAGTTGGTAATTCTGAGTGCAAATCTAACGTGAAGTCCTCTCTGCTCTTTATTAAGGAGGATGGCAAAATCTTTTCTACATTAATTAGCCAAAATCACATCCAGTGTAACCGAAGGGAAATCCAGGAATATGGGGGAGTTTATCTGCTTACTCGAGGCTAAAATCTGGCCTAATGGGCTTTATTGGAACGGGGATTGAGTGATGTCACCAACGATTTTCTGAGCAAATGTCCTGGGGTTGCCTTCCTGATAAGATGTTGCATTATCCCTCCCTATTTTTAATAGAGGGTTGCTCTGTCTGGGCACGCTTTACATTCTTCAGTGTAGGAATAAAAAAGTTTTGGAGAGTTTATTTTTCAGAGGTTTAGTGTCACTGTTCTTGCTAGATTGATAATCTTAATGGGATATGTTTGGAATGATTCCAAATTCTAATTTTGGAAATTGAATTGTTTTAGTGATTAAACAAAGTAACTGAGGGCATCACCCTATTAAATAAGATATTTCATGCACGTGATTAATTGTAATCTCAATATAAATCCTTTTGATGTAGAGATTAATGTTGATTCTTTGCTTCGAATTTACTGTCCATTTGTTTTCTTAATTAAAATTAAAGGTAGAAGACAGATAGCAGAGGAACCTCTTCAGGATGTTGATGTTCACTTTGTTAAATAGAACATTTTTCATTAGGAGACTCAGAAGTAATAGGCTTGGTATAACTATATTAACCTTCAGACAATAGAGGATAGATTATATGGGTTTTCTATTGCTGGCTAAGCTTGTCATGCGTCAGATCACTTAAAAAATATTGGTAGCTGATCTTCTAGCTTGAATGAAGTCTTTTTCAAAATTAAAAGGTAGCATTTGAAAAATAGCTTCCTGCTTTTTAAAGAGGAAATTTCTCCATCATGCTGCTTGGAGAGTGTATTTCAAATTATATCAAGTTCCTAAGTCAAAATAAAATAATGGATGGGAGTAGAGGGAACATCTCCTGTTCCCCATTGCTTACTTTCACATGGGGCATCTATACCTGGTCTTGGTCCAAATGGATCCAGTATCGTATCAAGTTGTATAAGTGCTTATCTTTTCATTACTCAGCTGTTAACCTAAATCCGCTGAAGCGTGTTAATGCGCTGTGTTATCTCTGGGTATGAAGGCCGGAAACAGTCCAAGGGTGGTATTAATGTGATACTTGTGCTTCCACTTCCATGTTAAGCAAAATACTGCCTCTGCGTGCACGCAATACTTTATAATACACAAAGAAGCCATGGAAAGGATTTGTCATGCTCATGCAGAGAAAATATAGAATAGGTAATTTAACATTATAAGCTTTTCAGTGCAAGGACGTTGGGCTTTTCGTGAAAATGTGTGTTACTGATAAAGGTACAAAGCTGCTTTGTATTAATGAGGTATGTCATGATACAACATGATGATCTTAATTCATCTTAATAAGAATGCAAATTATTGCGACAGCAAAGCATTATTGAAAATCATTTGAGATCAAATAATGACAAGCAATTCCCATATGTCACCACTCTCATGCCTAACTGTGGCTTGCAGCCGCGAAATCTCATGCTTGATTTCTAGAGATCTTGAGATAGATTAATAGAGGTACAAAGATGAAGGAAACCTGATAAAAAAACTAGTCCACCAGAGTGCAATCAAGTATACTGAAATGATCCTTGATGGATGTCTGACTGATCTGATCCTTAGGTGCTTCTTGTTTTTTATGGTGTTCCTTTCCTAACATCCTGTTTGTCTGTCTTTTGATGCAAGAGAGAGCTTCTCTGCCCTTGAATATGTAGACCACGTGCCCTGGAGCATAGTAGAAATGCATAGAAATCATCTGGCTCATGTCTACAGTTTCTTGCATTGTGTCAAAATCTTTTGGTCTTGTCTTCTACTGCTATTGAGGTGATAATGACGAGAGATCCTCTCCTTGTGTGACTACGACTGACTAGATTTTTTCTAAAAATGGAAAAAGCCATTTTGCAGTTGTAAACTTTTGGAGCTGCTGTTGGTGAGCTACAGCTTTAATGAAACAATTTTTTCTAAGAAATGGAAAGTTACAATGAGTATAAAGAGATTAAAGTTACCGTTTCAATAACAGCAGTTTAAAATGTAAAATTTGTTAAATTGTGAATGGTTAAAAATGCAGTTCTGAGGCACTCCTGACATCACTCATGCGGTGAATATTATGAAGCATGCTTAAAGCATAAACTCAATCCAGTGTTTTCTGCCTATGATCATGAAAATATATTTTTCCTATGAAAACTGATTTAAGCTAATGTTTTCAAACAAGAAATATAGGGAAATCCACCATAATTTTCATTTGCCAAAGAGTTTAATGTTTAAAATTTAAGGAATGTTTTCAGAAATCCTCCTGTAACGCTCACTGGATGCGCATAACAACACGTAATGGTGCATCAGTGAGATTCAAGATTAAAAGCAGCTTCTACTGTCTCAAAATGTGCTCTCTCATGTGTCCCATATGAATGTAATTTTCTTAAAGATCTGTTACTGGTTGTAGTTTACCTCCCAACACTGTTTAAAACTTTCTTCCTCGTTTTCCAGATGTGTGTATACTGTGTGTTTATGAGGCAAGTAGGGTTTGGGCTCTGGTCCCGAGCGCAGCCAGGAGACTGCATCGGGTCCTTTTCAGTTGTGCAAACACAGCTGGATTAGAGATGGCAGTTAAATGTTTCCTCTCTGTGATTTGGTTTCCCAGAGAAGTCAAAGGTAATGATAGGGGAATGCTGTCCTAATTTAGGTTTTATTCGAGCAGACCTACTACTTCCTAACCACTGCAGAAAGAGATGTGTGCTTTTACAGGTCCAAGCAGCATGAAATTTCCTAATTATGCCGTATCAATAGAGAACTTCCCATGGAGATCAAGTAGACACTAAAGAACTGCAGAGGAGTACCTGTCTATTTATTCTTTCAAAGGTCTTGTATAGGAGGAAAAGGAGGAGAGAGGGAGCAGAGACTGGAAATGATGCTTTTATCCTATTGTCGCAATTAATTTAGGAATGTAATTTCTGCAAAGCTATCCAGCTTATCAGTGGTTGGACCCTGCCAAATGAGTCAACTGTGTTTTATCAAAGTGACGTGCCTCCCGAACAGACCAGAGGTTGATCTGCCGGTGGAAACCTGCCCTCTTTGATCGCATCAGGGGCCAGGTACTGAGAGTCTCAGGGTTTGACGGAGCTAGGGTGTTTCTCACAGTGGCATTAGGCTGGGTGATTGTCCCCATATGAGTGGTGGGTGCTCTTTCCTCGTCACAAGCTGGTGCTGTGTTTGCATGTCTCCAGCCCTCTGGTCTCTCTGTGTGCCCTGTTGGCTTACAAGGGTGCTCCTGCCTGCTTTGGAGATCGCTTCCTGCAGCTTCTGACATCTTCCAAGGGAATGTTGTCCATGTCTGATAGCTTGCCTCTCCAGCCCTCGGGCTGCTCTCCCATTAGTTACCCCATGAGGCTGAGGATGCTTCCCCTTTTGGTGAGATCTGTGGCACAAGGGAGTAAATGCTTCATCATCTCCTCTTCAGGAAGAATGTTCTGCTTTCCTTTGTTTCATCTTACTGTATGCCAACAAAGTTGTTCTTGATGCATTTTGTCCCTTTCTAGTTAGCTTTGTGTCTCGTCTTTAATGCACTTTGATTAATGTTGGTTCTTTTGTATTCCTCAGTCATGTATACTCGTTTTTGACATATGATTTATGTTTCTTTCTGTTTTCAAGTGCCTTAAATAACTTCTGGCATGGCCTCAATGGTCTTGCTATGCATTCTGTTCCTCTGTACCAGAAGACAAGCTGTTTTGCTTAAAACAATTATGCATGTATATACACATACTTTTTTGATTGCTTTAATCCAAAGTGCTATTTATTGCCCCCATATGTCAAATTCTCAATTGGTGCTCTCCTGTTAGTCGGGTCTGGAGCTGAAATAGCTCCCTCTAGTACTTCCTCTGCATTTTTATTTTTTTGGGGAGGGGATGTGTGTGTGGGAAAGATTATCTGGCTGAAAGGTTATCCCATTGAATTCCAATTTGTTAATGTGATGCAGTGCTGCTTTACCAACATACCTAGCTCAAGTTCTATACCCCACACATCAGGGAACAGTAGCTTCTTTTTGATACGTTTTTGATCTAGCTTTTGATCTAGCCACATTAAGACTTCTATAATGACATCACTCACATGTTTTTTTTTAATTCCTTCTTTTTTTCCTCATTTCAATTTTTATATATGCTCTTGAAATTTAAAGTCATAAAGTCCTGCTTTCTGCCTACAAAGTAAGTTATGCCCGGCTATACAGACTATGCCCAGGAATGTCTCTGCTAGTACTAGTTCAAATATTAGAGCTTCTAATTCTTCCCTTTGTCTTTTCCATGCTCACAGGGTTTCTATATAGATATACAAGTAAGTTTCCCAAAGAGTCTCGCTGCTGCTTTTTCTGATAGACTATTACAGTTTCTTATCACTTCCCCAGATTTCAGCCCTCTGGGCCAGATCTTTGCTTTTAGAACACGAGAATTTTATTACCCACCGCTATTCAATCTGGCTTAAAGTCTTTCCCACTTGATGGGCAAGCTGATACTTCCTACCCTGCTCTTCTTATCTCTGTTCAGAGACACTTCTTCGTGGGATAACATCCCCTAGTTAAAGAAGCCAAAAATCTCTTGCTGGTGCCATCTGTACAGCTACGCGCTTGTTTCCGAGAGGCATCTGTCTCTGTCGCTAGCAACCCGTGGGCTTCGTGCCTGGCCTCCACTCAGCCACCAGCAGTCGTAGGGGAGCGGGTGACTGGTTGCCTCCAGCTCCTCTGCTGTTTGAAAAAGAAGTGGGGAGTGAAAGACCAAAAAAGCCCAAACCTGCTGTATGTATGGCTTCAGAGACTTCTGTTCAGTATTAAAATTTGTAAATGGAGGTAGTTTAATATCAGCACGATGTAATTAGAAAAACTTTATCAATCAGAACATTAAGTCGGAAATTAGGCTCTTAAACTGCTTTAATGTGGAATTCCTAATCACTGAAGAGGATAGTGCTTATTCTGACCCGAAACCCTCCTTAACACTGCTTTTCTTGCATAGCAGGGAGAACACTTAGAATAAGAAAGCAGGCTTTTTCAATCAATTAAGCACAGTGTATTTATTTTATATGTATACATACATATATTTTTTCCCTTATGTCACTGCTTATTAAACCAAAATCCATCATCATAATTTTTCAATGACTTGTAATTTAACCTTATGCTCTACATAAATATTCAGTTCTCCATACAGCAATCAGAAGAAAGCCCAGAAAAGCTATGAATAATGCAGCATTTAATGCAAAATATGTGCAGGAGATAATTGGTGAAATGACCTTTTATTTGTGGCAGTAACTTCATACTCCCAATTCAGTGTTATTTCCCCCCCTTCCACCTCTTGAAGCTTGTTGTTTTGAATAACGACATCTCTCAATGGGCAGAGATCAGGTTTGAAAGGAAGATAATTTTCAAGAGCTGAGTTATACCTCATAAACATGCTTCTGCCTAGGGTGGAAATGCCCAAGAGAGCTTGTCGGTAAATGGACCTAGGCTGTGGTGTGTACTGTTGCAACTTCCTGAGCTGACCATTCCAAAGGTGTGGGCATGCCCTAGGACATTAAGCATTCTTGAAATTTTAAATATTTGTAATGAGTAGGAACCAAAGGTGCTTATGATGTTTCAAGGGTCGCTAAGTGCTTCCAGATATCCAGGTTTTTGAGGGCTGTCAGTGAAGCAACCATGACAGGGAGATAAATCCCAAGTTTGAAGACTCCTGCCCAGGCACGATGTGCAGATCCAGGGGACAGGCGTCAGTTGTGCGAGCTGAGGGATGTAAAGTACGTCTGGAGGTGGCTTCTGGCAACCAAAGCTTGGGGGTTTAGCCTGACTTGGGAGCTCTCCTTCATAGGAGCCATCCTTTCCAACTGCTTTATAGTGTGATTGTATTCGTGTAGGGGGAAGCAGACATTTCTGTCCTTGACATGTCAGCGTGGAGAGGGACAGCCTGTTAAGGAGTTGATGTGAGAGGTCAAGGGTTGGTTTCTGATTTCTGCAGAAGGAAGAAGGGAACCACCTCACCTCTTTGGTAAGCTTGGCACTGTTGACTGGTGTCACTGTGGTGAGAAATGGCAATCTATGAGACAATTTAATGCTTAAATGCTGGATGAGAGGAATATGTGTCTAAGGAAACGCTGTTCTCCATGTCCCTAGTTTTCTAGCTGTGGTAAATGGGGAACTCCTGCCAGGATTTGCAGAGAGCTGGGGTTTCTGGAGGTGGTGGTGGCTGTGGGCAGCACCCCCTGGAGCCCAGCCTGGCTGTCTTCTAGGGGCAGGCTGGCTGCCTGCTTGTCAGAGGACACGGTCACTCTTTTAGAGTAGAAGACAATATTTTCAGTTAGAAGTGACCTACAATGATCGTCTAGTCCAGCTGTCCCACATTTTGCTGCTGTGTCTCCATTTCCACAGCATTGTGTGTTGAGCTATGTGGCGGGTTTTGGTAGCAGAGGAGGGGCTACACAGATAGCCCCTGTAAGAAGCTGCTAAAAGCTTCTCTGGCTCCAAGTTGGAGCTGCCTCTGGCCAGGGCTGAGCCCATCAGCACCTCTGTGAATAACATATTTTAAGACGGGACAAAGAAACCAGTGCCACGCAGGACCTGCAGCTGAGAGAGGAAAAGGCGCGGGTGTCTGTCTGGACTGGGCTGTCCCCCTGCCCCTTGCCTGGGGCGGGAGGCGGTGGCCGATGGCTTGGAGCACTCTGAAGCTCCCTGCTCCTGGGGTGTCTGGGGGGCAGAGCTTGTCCCGCTGGTGCTGCCAGAGCTTGTCGGACCTGGCTTGGCTGTGGCAGAGAGAGGACTGAGACCTGAGAGAAATGGCTACGCAGACACCAAGGTCAGTGTAGAAGGAGGGGGAGGTGTGCTGGAGCTGAGGATCCCCTGCAGCCTGTGGTGAGATGGCAGGCGGTCCCCCTGCCACCCGTGGAGTTTAATGGTGGAACAGTATGTGAAGACCTATGGCTATGGAGGACCCCACATCAGAGCAGGTGGCTGTGCCTGTAGAAGGCCATGACTCCATGGGAGGCTTGTGCTGTGGAACAGTGGGAGGGACCAGTGCTGGAGCTGTTTGTGAAGAGCTGCAGCCTGTAGGAAGGACTCATGTTGAAGAAGTTCATGGAGAACTGTCTCCCGTGAGAAGAGACCCACGTTGGAGGAGGGGAAGAGAGTGTGAGGAGTCCTCCCCCTGAGGAGGAAGGAGCAGCAGAAACAGCGTGTGACGAACTGATCACAACCCCTGTTCCCTGTCACCCATACCCCTGCAGGGTGAGGAAGTAGAGGAATCGGGAGCAAAGTTGAGCCTGGGAAGAAGAGAGGAGTGAGATGAAAGTGTTTTTAAGATCTGGTTCTGTTTCTTATTATCCTCTCTGACGTGATTGCTAACAAATTAAATGGAGGATTTTTTCACCAAGTCAAGTCTGGTTTGCCTGTGACCATAATTGGTGAGTGATCCTTCCCTGTCCTTGTTTTGACTCATGAGCTTTTTGTTTTATTTTCTCCTCCCCATCGCACTGCGGGGGAAGGAGCGAGTGACTGCGTGGTGCCTAGTTGCTGGCTGGGCCTGAACCACAAGATGCTGGCAGTGGGCACTGTGCTTGGACAAATGTCATCCAGTAATGCTTACTGACCGGCTGTAATGACGTGCAATGAGACCTTTGTACAAAGCAGCCATACGAGCATAAGCTCAGGAAATGGTGCATCTCATAGGCAATTAGTGTATTCAAATGAACTGAGGCTTTACGTGCCTTCTGTGCTTCAGGAGATACGTGGACGCTGCAGCTTGGATATTTGGAGCTTAATTGTTCATCTTTATCTGAATAGATATCATTAGAAGAAAGCGTATTTCTGAACTGCTTATGTTTTGCTTCAATGCTGTAGGAAGATGAATTTTAAAAAAAAATTTGGAAACGAATGTCTGAGTACTGAATGCCAAAAGAAGATTACTTGTAAGACTAGAAATATGACTGAACTAATTGAAAATACCTTTACCAACACAAATTGGTTTGTGTGATAATTTTTTTTTGTTATGATGAGAGGTAAAAGCATGTGTTTGTTTTCAGTAAATTGAATTTATTACCACTGTCTCAGCATTAGACTCTGCTCTTCTTTCCTTATCTTTCTTTTACCACGTACGTAAAAACCTGTATGATCAAAGGACAATTTAACATTTTTTCCACAGTGGATAGAGGAGACCAGAAAACTTCCTTAAAATACTTCTGCTATTTATGTTACACCTTGATGACTCCCGGACCTTGTGAATGGTCGCTCTCATACCACAATCAGCAAGCCATGAAGGCCTGACTGCCGGTGAAGCTGTATGGTGCTACAGAAATTTGTATTATCTCCCTGTTCAGTCCCAGAGATATGTTATGTGAGAGTGGAAAGGGATCTTAGCTTACACGATTTAAAATCCTCCAAAGACAGGAATTGTTTGTTCTTGCTTGTGAAACATTGCTCATTGAAGGAGTCCGTCAATTTCTATGCAACTGCTTGGAGGAGGGATTTCTCCTTGATGATTTGTCCCAGCATCTAACAAGAGCTAACACCTATGATATTATGGGATCTGATAAAGATATGATATTTCA
This sequence comes from Tauraco erythrolophus, assembly GCF_009769465.1. Lineage (NCBI taxonomy): Eukaryota > Metazoa > Chordata > Aves > Musophagiformes > Musophagidae > Tauraco > Tauraco erythrolophus. Next base: position 13,625,080 of record NC_141465.1, read on the forward strand.
AGTTTCTGGTGATATTAATGTGGTGTGCTTTCTCCATATATACCTGGGATGCTCTTTGGAAAAGCAAAGTGGATGAGATTTTACGGATTTAGGATGAAGTCTGATTTCTTGATGTTTCTCCTTTTGTGAGAAGGGAATAGAAAATTTTCTCTATTGTCTTCATGCCTCATGAGTAGTTAAAAAGCAAGCAGAAAAACCTGAGCATGTTTGCGTTCCTTTTCAGCCACTTACTAACCATACCTCTGTGTTTCTGTCTTATGTTCATATGGTGTGCTTTCTCTTGTTCTTAAGAAAGCTGAGATCTTAGGGGTTATGATGAAGAAAAGCAGTACTGGACTTAAAATCACAGACCAGTTTGCAGGTGATATGTTTGCCAAGCCCGAAAACCATTGCAGTGAATCGGGCCAAAGGTTTATATTTTTATGGCTCTATAGAAAGCTTTACAAGACATACTGCAATGTTGTTTTTGGAGCCTTTATGATGGCTCACGTTTAGGAGATAGCTGCAGCAGCTCTGTACTGCCGACTGCCTCTCTGCTCTGCACCCCTTGTTGCAGCAGCAGTTACTGAGCATGCTGCAAAAGCCGTGTGCTCTAGGAAAAGGGTGAAGCTGTGTATGACCTTGGTAAAAGCTGGCCTTCGTGACAGAACTTTTAACCCATGTGGTGTTCTGTGTGGGTGAAATGGTATTTGCCTTCTGTCTCCACGAGAAAGAAATGGGAAAGGTCGCATTGCATAACTTGGATGATTTCTGCACCACTTGCTTGATTTTTATAAATCATGTCTGTCCATTCTGAAACCTGTTTAACTTTCCGTGCTGTTCAGGATCTTTAAAGTGATATTTAGCATAGCTTTTCTTGAGTAGTTTTCTCATCAGAAGCCGTAAGATTTGGAAGTGGGTGATGAACATAAAACTGGCCATGTGCTCTTGGATTATAAATTTCGTGTGCCATTTACCCTGGCCTTTCGAACAGAGAGGCTAGGTGTATTTGGTTTTGTGTGATTAATTTTCGACTAGAGTGTTAGCAGATTCTCACTAAATCTCAAAACAAATGAAGGTTCTGTAATACATGTAATTCCCATAAAAACATACCAACTACACATGGATTAACAGCAGGGCAGAAACAAATGTAAAAAAAAATATTAAAAGTCTTATGGACATTAGCTAAACGGTGTTTTTTTTTTTTTAGTTGTAGGTCAACTTTTTGAGAACAGACATTGGTGGGGAGGGTAAACCTTGAAGGTAGGGAAGGGTGGTTGTCCACTGCTGGGAATGCTTTAGAAGGGATTTTCCTTATTTACAACAGCATTTATTTTGCGTTTTTAGAGAGTAGTTGGTACTATATATTGAACATGTGCGGGAAGAACTCTGGGCTGTTTAAGAGAATAAAATGCAGACCTAAGTGGCATAGATGAGCAGACATGATTCTTATCTCATGACTGGTGGTTGTCTTATAACCAGATATCTTGCAAGTTGTGGTGTTTGTGCTGTGTTCTCTCCCCTGCTTTTCCCCTTCAGGAGAGTACTTGGGAAGAACATGAAAGCTGTGGCCATTTGTCCAGGAATCCTCAGCGTCTGCTTGGCAGAGAACCAATCTATATTGTGGATATTCAGAAATGCTGAACAAATGACCGTTGCAAATGTACACATCAATTCAACTGCAAAATTGGTTTTTCAGTGGCGAACAAGATTGTTTAACATGGAGAACAACATATGGGTTGGAGCATTACGTCTGGGAGTTTAGTGGTGCCACACCCTGCCTGCTGACAGAGCAGGTAACCAGTCTGGCTAGGGGTGGGGAGAAAAAATGGCTTAAAGTTGCTTACATACCTATCTGTCCTGTTGAAGTGATATGATACCTGTTGTCTGTTGTGGGTTTTTTTTTGTTTACTCTGAAGCGTGTGAATGCTGTTTACTAAAGAGAAGAATAGTTTCCTGTGATATCTGTAGTTGTTCATGGCATTTCTTAACTAGTGAGATGTGTGGCTGGAAAGTTTAAGGTTATTGCTATAAAAATGTCATCGTTTATTTAAAAAAAAGTGATACATTGCTATATGATAATGAAGCACTTTGATTAAAAGCATCCAACAGCCTATGATGTATGGGAGCTAGCTGGAAGACCAATGGAGTATAATTAATTATTAGCTGTTCTTTATAAGGTCTAGTTGCTCTTCGCAGAATTGATTTTGAATGGTGACAAAGAAGCAAGCTCTTGTTTGCAAATGCTATGCAATTAATATATGAATGTTGGCAGGAGCAGGTGGTGTGTGATGGGTGATGGAGTACAAAGCCTTTCACCTGCAAGTGCTTTTATATTCTGAAGCCAGGCAAGTTGTTGAGGTGACAAAGATGGTGCCGGTGGACTGGTTGGAAGCCAACACAGCTTGTACGTGGTGGACGTGTAGCTGTATCTTAGAATTTATGGTGGTGTGCAGTGGGAGTTTCTGCAACACTGAGACTGCATGGACACTCAGCTTTACCTAATGGGCTGGACATAGTCTCTGCCACAAGATGACCAAGGTGCATTTGCAGCGTTGTGTACTGGTTACTACGCCCATCTGATAAACATAGTTTATGAGAACTGTATATGCTTTAAGTTTAGGTTTTCAGAAGGGAATAGTGCTTATTTACTGGAAGAGATTTGTTAGAAGCTGACCAACTAAGAAGTTGCCTAGATACTGCAAAGGACTCTCAAAATCCTCATTCAATAATTTGATTAATGAAACTGAAGTGAAGTAATAACAAAATTTATTTTCTTCCTTCTTCTCTCTACAATTTAAAATCTTTGTTTCCAGCGAATTCTGCTCTCTGCAAAGAGGAAAATATTTCATGCTAACAGTAAGTCTGGAAGCACCAGACAAAAGAAATTGAATCAAAATTTTTACTTAGATAAAAGACCTCACAAGAAGTTAAAGTAGATGGCACTACAGAATGGAGTTTTGCTATTCTCATCTTACCGTGGCAGTTTGGCTAATTCGGCTACCTGTCATCTGCCCTTCAGGTCCACTGATGTGAGGGAATTGTGTCCTACTCTTCTCCTCTTCTAAATGCTTCACTTGCACTTCTACCCTAAGTACAGTCAGAGATAATATATACATGTTCATGCAACCACAAGTAGGTGGAGAAAAGATAATTTTCAAGCATTCTTCTGCCAAATGTACAAGTCCTTTAAAAATGCATCTCATTGTAGAGAGGAAAACCTGATCCAAACTGAGAGAATGGGATAAGAGATCAGAAACTCTTGGAGCAAACAGCCTGAGATACTGTAGGATCTCATTTCCAATGCAGATGAGAAACTTAACTTGTAACTTGTCATTTTTATTATTTCAATCTGAATTCATTCAAAGTTTTCAAATGATTTTCAGATGTACTTTTGCTGAATGTAACTTGAAGAGGCAGATCTAATATTATAAATACAGAGTCTGAAAGCTTCTGTGAATTGCATCAGATCCTGGGGAAGCGTGTGACAAATCATAGAATCGTCTGGTAGGAAAAGACCTTCAAGATCGAGTCCAACCATTCACCCTGCACTGTCAGGATCCCTAAACCATGTTGCTCAACACCAAATCCACATGGTTTTTAAACACCTCCAGGGTGGGGACTCTACCACCTCCCTGGGCAGCCTGTTCCAATACTTCACAACCCTCTCTGTAAAGAAATTCTTCCTGTTACCTAACCTAAATTTCCCCTGGTGCAACTTGAGGCCATTCCCTCTCGTCCTGTCATTCATAACGTGGGAGAAGAGACCGACCCCCATCTTCCTACAACTTCCTTTCAGGTAATTGTAGAGAGCGATAAGGTCCCCCCTGAGCCTCCTCTTCTCCAGACTAAACAGTCCCAGCTCCCTCAGCTGCTCCTCATAGGACAAGTTCTCTAAACCCTTCACTAGTTTTGTTGCTCTTCTCTGAACCTGCTCCAGCACCTCAACGTCCTCTTGAAGTGAGGGGCCCAAAACTGGACACAGTACTCAAGGTGTCCATGCTAAGTATGTGGATATCGCATGAAGAAAGAAGTTAAATTTTGAAATATTGAAAATTCATGTATGTCCCAGCACTTGCTACCCTGAGTCTAGTACTAAAAACTGATCTTATGTTATACTCTGGACTATATCAAATGAAAAGAATGGTGCAATTAGGCTTAAACGTTGTCCTGTTACTTTTGGATGAGAAACTTTGTGTTAGAACAGATTTTTTTTTAAAATAATGTTAACTGGAGCGAGTGAGAAAATCGTAGGCATTATTTACCCAAATGTCCTTTGTGCAGTGAATAATAACAACTTAGCAGTGACTGGCAGTCAGAGTTGAGACTTTTTTTCTTTTTCTGGAAACACCTATTTTTGGGCAGCTGTAAGGGGAAGAAGTCTGGGGAAGGAGCAAAGCAAATGTGGCTGGAAATAGTTTTTATTAAATACGTGAAGGAATGAAAATCAGAGCACCGGCTGCCCTGAGAGGCTCTGCTCTGTGCTGACAACATGAGCATGAGGCTAAGTTTTCAGGATTCTATCAACAGCCCAGGAGCACAGCTCCACGTGTGGCTTTAATGGATGTGGTAAGGAGTTTCTAGACCTTCAGCTGAAACCTGGAAGCATTTGGGCTGCAGATCCCTGATATAACGCACTGGTTTCTGAAGGTCCAGCCTTGGGGATAGATGATGTCGGGAGGTGAGGATTTCTTTTCTTTCCTCTGGACAGGAAGGGGACCTGTGCTTGGAGGGGGGTCTCTTCCTTCCTATTCAGTTGGGAGATAAACAGAATCTAGCTATGGTAATACACAATGTCTTTTCTTCCTGAAACACAGTTTTCTTTTTCAGTTGGTGCGGTCCCACTGCCACTTACTATGTAGCTTATTTCATAAATGAAAATAATAGTTTGTAAATGACGTTTGTGGGTAACTTTTGCTTATATGTCATAAAGAGAAATATCCTATAATTATTATGGTCCCCTAGTAAATTCACTATTATTACCTAGTTATTTTGGCCATATGGATTACACCATATTTAAGGTCCCAGTTCAATAAAAGTACATCTGGTTCCTGTGCTGCAAAAACCTATTAAAGATTGAGGAAACCATGAAAATAGATTTATATGGTCTTTTGTTGGATTTTACAGTGTTTAATTGGCCTTTCTATTGAGGGTAACCATGACAAACTCCAAATTCTAGGAGTAGCTACTATAAGCCATAGTCCTTAGTTACTACAGAGTTAATGTCTGCCATTCTTCTGCTAGTACATGTTTTAAGGATCTCACATGTCAGAGTCTCCTCCACTTCCTTTGGGAGAATATTCTACAGCCTCATAGATCTCAATGTCAGGAAGTCTTTGACCACAATTTTATGTAACTGCATATGTTTCATATGGATTCCTTCTTGGCCCATCCAAAATATGCCATAGGGCTTCAGCAGGGATTCAAAAAAAAAAAAAGGGGGGGGGGGGGGAACCCTCTAACATGAATGATATTAAGAATACTTTCTATATGGCCTATAAGGCTGGTTTATTAAACAAAGTTGAAAATAGGTAAAAGTGTTTTTGGAGGAGGGATTCTGCAGCTGGAATGAGCAGCACACCTGTTAAAGTTCTGCTCAGGCAGAAAAATTTACCAGGAACGATACAATAGGTGAAATATCTTCACTTTCTCTCCCCTGACAGGCTCTTGGCCAACCAGACTGTATATTGGTGCCACAATTTTCTAACGTTCTTGCACTTCAACCAACCATCACCTGAAAAGCAGGTTTTCCCTCCCTATATTATTTTAATTTACAGATTCCCCCATTTTCAGAACTTTTAGAGAAGCGCTTAGCATATCTGCGTTTGTTCTGCATGTTCAAAGCAAATTTAAGGCTTGCGCCTAGTTTAGGTCAAAATATTGAGTTCTCATCTCCTACCAGAAATGCGTGGGCTCGTGTGAACTCCTGCCAATGCCTCTGAAATAGTGTGTGGTCTCTGCTGTCAGATGTGAAATCCATGCTAGAGCCCAGAACTAGTAATTCTGTGTTATAAATGGGAGAAGACTGATGTTTCTTAGGCTCTAATCTGCTGTCTGGAAGTTTCTTTGAAAAATCACTGCAACGATTTGCCTCAGCTCTTCTCTCCTTTCCTTCCTCTCAAGTAAATCTTTAATGAGGATCTGACTAATTCAGTATCTCTGTTCTAAAGTGAGAGAGGAAAAGTTTTACTTTACTTATTAAGATATTTGTCTGAGATGGTTCTGGATCATTTTCATGTTGGTATGATGATGACTCTTTTAGCTGGAGGCTCACTCAGCTGTTATTAAAGTGTGAAATGATAAACTTCCCTTATCTGAAAAGATGCTTAATCACACAAAGTTCTGAGATAATATTAATTTCTGCTAACCAGTTTTAAGGAGTGAAAGCTGAAACTTTTTATAGTGTTCTTTGCCTTTCTGAAGGAAAAAACCTCAACTTTGGAGGAACCTTGGTCTGTTAACACATGCGGAAACTTAAAATGATAGTGTATGAATGATACCCTGCACAACACAGCGGAGTTCCTATGCAGTCAGCTTACTGTAGTTGGAGCAGCAGCGTCCATATGACTCACTGGCTCTTTCTTTGGGACCGTTGGTTTCCTTGGGGCTGTCTTCCAGGGACAAGGACTATGCTATTAATACAGGAATATAAAAAACCTTATCTTCTTCCTTCCTCTGAAAACAAATCTCCATACAACATGCCTCTGACTTTTGATTGTGCTAGTGCCCGAAGTGTAGCTCCTGTGTACGGAGAGGTATGACACGTTTTCCACTGTGTAGCCTGAAAACTCAGTTATCTGAACTTCTTTTGGTGGGGAGGGTAGTGCCTGTGAATATAGACTAGGTTTGCTGTGTGAAGGCATGTTTCACTTGCAGCTACTGCTGGCAGGCTGCTGCGAGTGAGAAGGGGGAAAAGAAGAAGAAAAAAAAAAAAAAGGCACAGCTTCCTAAGAAGAATCTTTCTGGAGATGAGGGGCTCCAGCAGCAAGTTGCCCAGGAGCCAGGCTGGGTGCGTTGCTGTGAACGAGGGAAGTCAGCGGAGGAGCGGGGGAAGAAGCTCCCACCTGGGAATGGTGCCACCGAGAGCAGCTGCTCTCCCTGCTCACGCTCCAGCTTCAACTCTGTGGCTTTCGTGAGGAAGGATGCCTGCCAGGGGAGGGAAAGGGGTAGTGATCGACATATGCCACGCTCTCGGTTTCAGCACTTCCCACGAGTCACACTTCATGGGAACATACAAATCCTCGCTTCCCCTCTGTGCGATGTAGTGGCAGGGATGGTAGGAAATGACAGTATTTAGTAGAATCGACTGGACCAAAAACCCCTATCCAAACATGTTATTTTGCTAAAATGTAAACATCTTGCAAAAACAGTGACCTATTTCCTGCCCTCCAATTCCCCAAATATGTCTGGAATGAAATGTTTCCTTTCTTTTCAGTTTGAGGGTTTCTGTAAATCCAAGTCCTCATTTGGATGAAAGAAGAGGGTAATACGAATAAGTAGAATAAAATTCCCCATTAAAATGGTCGTGTAAAATTTATCTTCGTGGTAGAGTTGTTGTCGTCCTTACATTCAAACTGACAACTTTGAAGCATCCGACTTTAGTTGAAGTCTCTCAAGTCCCTTATGCTTACCTTCTGTTCCATGCACAAGAAATAAAAGGTACTACAAACATTTGTTTGCTTGTTTGTTTTTTTTTTTTTACTTTGTGTAAAATGTACAGGTATGTTGTATAGAATAAAACAAAAAATGATCCTTAGGAAGGCAATATGTTTAGGGTCAGAACATCTGTCTTTAATGCAAATTGGACTGTCTTCAGGCATTTTCTCATGTGCTGCGTTTGCACGTTTTTGTTTATTATTGTCAGATGAGCTGCCTTTATAGAAAGGACATGATCTATTAACTATTTACATACACACATCTGTCTTGTACGGAAATCTACTGGCACAGGGAAATGTGTCATAGCTTATAAGTATGCAGGTTCAACAAACTGCTGCTCTTGTGAACTGCAAATGGCTCCCTTATTAACCAGCTTTGTAGAAACTCTGCAAGCAATGTTTACTCAGCTCTGCTGTTGTCTTACAGTCTCACATGCATATTCTGCTAGGCTGGAGTTGTGGCCTTCACTTTTTCTAGGGGAATGTTTACATTAGCATGTTCAAAAAATGAAGCAGAACAAAATTTTAAAATGAAATAGATCCTGACCAGATGTAACCATGCCGAGGTACGTTAGCTTGGTTCAGCAGCTCCGTGTTTGGGGTCCAGAAGCTACAAGAGACTCGTACCTTTCTGTTTTTCCTTTGAGTAGGTTTCTAGCCCTCTTTCAGATCATGGTTTTCAGGCTTTTCAGTGTAAGAACACAACCAAGAGAAATTAAAAAGGAAAAATTAATTGTATTTTCAATTGAGCTCAGCATGTCAGGTGGGTCTACCTGATGCTTCATTAACATTTGGGTTTGACAGCAGTAGGTAGGGTGAAGTGCAGAACCTGAAAATCAATGTTAGAGAGTTTCTTAAGGTAATATGCTTATTGCTACATACTAGACATCATTTCACGCATAGATACATACCATCACTGGGCAAGAAACATTCTACATGTTGAAGAATAACAATGAGGAGAGCAGACTGGAAGTGAGAAAAGGTGTCGCTGACATTCAGAGTAAAAGTAGAGACACCAGCAGCACGACTGTTGGTGAGCTGTCTAGAAACACGACAAGGCATCAAGGCAACGGATCTCTAAGTTCAGTCTCCTCCCTCGTCACTGTGAATCCAGAGCTGCCTGCAAAGCGTGTGGGTGGTTGATAGTGCCAAGATCCCATTCTATCCTTGCAACTTCCTTCATATTTCAGAACTGCAGATAGTAGTTTGCTGCTACAAAATAACACACTGTTCCCTTTTTACTGCTCTCTCCAGAAAGGGATGTAGCTGTGACTTCTTGTCAAAATCACTAATACAAAGTTTGTCTATTCTTTTACCCAAGTGATTTTTTTTTTCCTTAGAAAAGTTTATTTTATCTTCACATCTCCCCTTTTTTGATGATCATGTGCTAGCAAATCACTTGGATTCTCCTTATTTCTTTGTGACAGAAGGCCATAAGGCAATTTTACTAAAGAAACAGAGTTTTTTTACTAAAAGAGAGAGTTTTTTTTTTACTAAAGAGAAACAGAACAAAATTACATCTGGGCAGCTATTTTTTTATAGGTTACCAGGCAAGCTCATCTCAATTTGTACAACTTCCTTGGACTTGGGGTGGAATTGCCCTGTATTTATGATACAGGTACAGCTATAGTGGTAGACTTGACCTGTGACTCTGCCTTAAAATGTGTCACAATGAAACAATTCAAGTTTAGGTCTGGTTTTGCATCTCTAGGGCTTCTAAGCACAGGCACCTCACTTCTATGTACAGATAGACTCTCTTCTGGTCTTTCCTTACACTGGCACTGGTGCCATTATCTTAGTTTTTGTTGTACATCAACAATAAAAGGTACAGGGTGCTGATAAAATGTAATTTAAACACAGGATTTCCTGCTGAGGGAAGAGAATTCAGACTGGCTTTCAAATTCAGAACTTCCGTGCAAGTCTCACAGGGAGAAATCTGTATTCCAGCATCTTAGGAGAAGTCAGATCTTTACCTTCTTCTCTGGTCTTCTGTGGTATCTTGTTATGGGACAGCATTGAATTTTTCTGTGACCAGATAGAGCTGGGTTTTTGTCTGGGTGGGTGTGGTGGGTTGGATTTGTTGGAGTATTTTTGTTTGGTTTGTTTTAGCTTCAAGTTTAGATTTGTCATAGTTGTGTGGGTGGCTTTTTTCTCCCTTCCATTGTTCCTCTCTAGTCCTTAATACCTTCTTTGCCTCAGTCTTTAATAATAAGGTTAGTAGTTCCCAGGTGAGCTGGCCTATGGTGTCTGAGAGCAGGGAGGGAGAGCAAATCGAAGCTCCTGTGATCCAAGAGGAACGGGTCAAGGATCTGCTTCTTCGGCTGGATGCCCACAAGTCTATGGGGCCTGATGGTATCCACCCAAGAGTCCTGAGAGAGCTGGCGGATGACATTGCCAAACCCCTGTCCATTATCTTTGGGCAGTCTTGGCTCACTGGAGAAGTTCCGCTGAACTGGAGGCTGGCGGATGTTACCCCCATTTACAAAAAAGGGCGGAAGGAGGATCCGGGGAACTACAGGCCTGTCAGTCTGACCTTGGTGACGGGCAAAGTCATGGAACAGGTTATCTTGAGTGCTATTAATGAGCACATACAGGTTAACCGGGTGATCAGGCCCAGTCAACATGGGTTTATGAAAGGCAGGTCTTGCCAATCAAACCTGATCACCTTCTATGACAGGTTGACCCGCCTGGTTGACGAGGGAAGGGCTGTGCATGTAGTTTTCCTTGACCTCAGTAAAGCCTTTGATACAGTTTCTCATAGTGTTCTGGTTGAGAAACTGATAACTGCTGGCCTGGATAGGCACACCCTCCTTTGGGTTAAAAACTGGCTGGACGGCCGGGCCCAAAGAGTGGTGGTAAACGGGGCTAAATCCGTCTGGAGGCCGGTCACCAGTGGGGTTCCCCAGGGCTCAGTGCTGGGTCCAGTTCTGTTTAACATCTTTATCAATGACCTGATTGAGGGGATTGAATGTACCCTCAGTAAATTTGCGGACGACACCAAGCTGGGAGGCTGTGTCGATCTGCTCGAGGGTAGGGAGGCCCTTCAGAGGGATTTGAACAGACTGGATCGTTGGGCTGAGGCCAATGGCATGAGCTTTAATAAGGCCAAGTGCAGAGTCCTTCACTTGGGGTATAAAAACCCCAAGCATCGCTAAAGGCTCGGGGAAGAGTGGCTGAAGAGCTGCCTGGTGGAGAAGGACCTGGGGGTGTTGGTTGACTACCAGCTTGATATGAGCCAGCAGTGTGCCCAGGTGGCCAAAAAGGCCAATGGGATACTGGCGTGTATCAAGAATAGTGTGACCAGCAGGAACAGGGAAGAGATCCTGCCCCTGTACTCGGCACTGATGAGGCCGCACCTGGAATATTGTGTCCAGTTTTGGGCCCCTCGCTTTAAGAGAGATATTGAGCTCCTGGAGCGAGTCCAAAGGTCAAGGGACTGGAAAATAAAACCTATGACGAGCGGCTGAGGGAGTTGGGGCTGTTTAGCCTGGAGAAGAGGAGGCTGAGGGGAGACCTGATTACAGCCTACAAATACTTGAGAAGGGATGGTGGGGAGGTGGAGGAAGGGCTCTTTACATTAGTGATGGGTGATAGGACAAGAGGAAATGGGTATAAGCTTAGTCAGGGGAGATTCAGGTTGGGTGTTAGAAAGTATTTCTTCTCTGAAAGGGTTGTCAGCCACTGGAATAGGCTGCCCAGGGAGGTGGTTGAGTCCCCATCCCTGGATGCGTTTAAGAATAGGGTGGATGATCTACTTAGGGATACGGTTTAAAGGGGAATTAGGGATGGTTGGACTCGATGATCTCTAAGGTCTTTTCCAACCTAGAAATCTATGAATCTGAGCTCTAGAAAATTCTTCTGAATTGTAATTCGGCACAGATATCTTCAGCCAGACCAAATTTGAAAAATATGGTTCTAAAACACCCTCAGGTTTTTAAACAGCTCTTCCAAATAGTCTACTTACCGCACAATGTGTATAGATAAAAAAATGTATTTTAGGTGAGTTGTGGTTTTAGAAGTTGTTTGGTGATGTCTTCATTTTGCATGATTGCTTTTTACTTTTTATCCAATATTGTACTTTTAAAGTGAGAGGTCATATTGGTGAAGATGTGCTAGTTTTGCAGGTGAGGATTATGGCTCTTTGCAGGTGATGTCATAAATGTTTTACGAGATGAGACTTGAGTTGCTAGGATTAACCGGTGTAGGATGAGTCATGGTGTATCATATTTATGACTATACTCCCCCTTTAGCTAATGAGTTAGGCTGCTATGAGTACTGCATGTATCAATAAGTCAAGTGTAGTATAAATAATGATATTTGTAGCATACTGGTGCAACAGCCTTTTTTTTTTTTTAATTGAAAAGTCAGAGAACTGTACAAACACAAATGTATTTTTTTACTGGGAAGAAAACAGCATGAAGTGAGATGTCTATATTCACCCTTTCATGCCATTTCTGGTTAATGGCCATTTGTGTAGTGGTTCAAGTAGACAAGCTTTGAATCCTTTCCCACCAAAAAATCCTACTCCTTGCTGCAACTTCTTACTTAGGAGCTGTGGCGTTTTGTTGAGAGTGATCTCATTGAAGCAATGGGAATTATTTGCAGAACATTCTGTGATTCTGTGAATGAGAACTACATCCAAAGGTGAGAGCTGAACGGGCTAGTTTAGACACTGTATGTTCCACATGGAGTGTCAGAGGCTTTCCAAGTGTGCCCAAGTCCCATGCACTGTCAGGTAAACTGAAGTCCTCTGTGGTGGCTATAGGCAACCTTTGAGTGCCATGAGCATAGCACTGTGCTGTGGAAAGCACGCTCAGTCAGCATGGTTATTGGCTTCCCAGGTGGAGGCAGCTCATGTCCCTCTGGTTCCCAGTGGTGGAGGCCGAATGCACCCGTAGGCTTGGACCAGCCTGCACAGACCTACCTACAGCCATTTCTGATATTGCCAGCCCTGATTTCTTGTCCTCGCTTCTACCAGTAACTAAAATGCTGCCAACAGGAATTTCTGCCTTCTTGAGCTCTAGTCTTTTCTTGTTTGTTAGTAGCCTGAGAGCAAAATTCAGCTAATGATATATTTATTTCTGTATCAGGCTATTAATTCACATGTACTGTATTCCCTATTAAAAAAACAAATATGCAATATCTAATTATCCAATACACTTTGGAAGGAAGATTTAAAAATATTTGAAAAATCAATTGAATTTAGGTCTGTATATTTTTAAAACGTGGATTGAATGCAGCTGCCTCTGGCTGTGCTTTTTGGCTTGCTGTCAGCCTTTAGAATACCACTGTTTTAAAGCTGAATAAATATCTAACAACCAAGAGATAATAAAAACGTTATTTAATATTGTGTTCCCAGTGGTTTAGGAAAGGTTACAAACCCTGATATCTGGTTAGTGGCCCCAATGGTTATCTAGCAAGTTATTTAACTATCCATTTATTCGTTTAATTTATAGCAGTTAATGACAGCTAAAATGCAGCCACAGGATTTAGTTTCCCAGAAAAACAGACGTAAATTATGACCAGGTTTAAAGAGCATGACTTATCAAGCGATCATACTGGTAATTATTGGGAGTTTGGTGTCTGTACCACAGATAGTTACGGTTATCCAGCTCTGCCTTCCAGAATAGAGCTTTCATTTTGTCTGCATTCCTGCTCTGTCAGTTCACAGTCATCTTTTCTCCAAGACAGGGAAAGATTTTGAAGCAAGCATTGCAAGGCGCATATGAAGTGCAATTAAAAATGTAGTGGGTGTTTGCAAATGGGTAGGATGATTCTGTATGGCATACTTACTGTCTGATATGGGTTACAGAGTTGCAGGCACCTCTATGGGGTTTTTGAAAAACAAACAAGTATCCTTGTTATATTCTATTAGCCTAGATCAAAGCTAGTTTACAAATAAATGCTTTGTATTATGAAACATCTTTCCTGAATCTTAATATAATTCTGCCTGCTATTTGCCAGGTTTTAAGGTCCAGATGGCTCAGTCTTGTATTTATGCTGGAGGAAAGGACACTCATTTATCCTAATATTCTTGCAATAATCATCAAAAAAGTTATATGGTTTTGGGGCTGACTCTGCTGAAAACTCTTAGATGTGTTAACAGGTGTTTGTGAAACTGAGGTCCTTGTGGAGTTGGATCTTCAAAAAGGTGGTTGATTCAATGTTTATTTTTCAAGGCATATAAGGATGCAAAGGTTTATATAAGATTATGTATAACGAGGTTAGTGGTCTAGAATTATGAGATATTTGATTAAACAAGTGCTCATGTGTTCAACTCCTTGAAGACTAAGCTAGTCTAGATATATGAAAACAAGCATTCTTAATATAAGTCATTATAGTTTTGGTATTGTAACCAAATATATCCATGTTCATAACAGTTGTAGAATAAAATGGAAAGTGAAAATTAAACAGGAAAAAATTTACTGCTGTCTCAATCATGCTGAGTTATTGTAGTCATGTAAGAACACTTACAAAAGCATGAAGTAATGTTATAGAAACTTGGCATACTAACTATTTGGCAAGCAAAATGCTGTGGTATTATATAAGTTAATATTTCTTGACACACGCTGACATTTTAGTTAAAGCTTTTAAATTATTTTCGACTTTAATGAAGAATGCACATACCTTTTTCTGCATTCCTGGCAACCTTTTCAAGTTATTCAGTGCGGAGCTTACTTGATTGTGATCTGTCCTATATACTTGTAACTTAGAAATTTTAACGTAGGCAGTTGTTGATTCTGTGTAGAGGTTGAGTGGGAACTTCTCTGACTTTATATCACTCATCTGTATGTTTCCTTTTCCCCTGTTTCTTCTTAGCATTTGATGAACTCTGTTTTATACAGTAGGATGCTGTGCGTGTAGCTGTGTGGGCAGCTTCTCTTTGACCACACCAAAGGATACAAACCAAGATAACTGGTCCTCACAACTTACACATTTGCTTCTCTTCTATCATTCATTCCACCTGTGTTGCTTTTCAGAGGTTAATAAGTGGTAATGTCCTTCATCCAAAGGGAACCGGCTTCCAAAATGAGCCACTTAACAGCATCCAGAAATGCATCTCAGAGCAGCGCATTGATCCCGGGCACCATTTCTTTGGTGGAGATGTGCCACGGGGGTTTTAAGTGTGGTTTACTCTGAGCTTGGCAGAGAAGAATTTTAAAATAGCAGAAACTAAGGGTTGCTCTGTTGTGCTCTGCCTGGGTGCGGACCTAGCATCTAATGCAGCCACTGTGACTGCTAGCAGTAGTCCCTGCTCTAGGCCATGGACCTCAGTTTCAATATTTTGTTGTTTGGAGATAACACTTTCATCTTGTGACGTGATTACAGTCCCCTTAAACTGCTGCAATAGTGTTGTAAGGAATGATCATGCTAAACTCTGGGAGAGAAATACAGCTCTGGAGGGAACACAGAAACTGGTTCAGGAAGTATAATTAGGTGTTCTGGATTTGTTGTTACCAAGTTAGATTGCAAGATGTAGTTATGATTACATCCCAGCTCATCATTCACAAGTTGGTTATCTTGCTACTGTCTTGTTTAAGCCTGATTTTCACAGGATGTTACAAAGGTATCCTGAGTATCCTAATGGCATACCAATAGCCTGAGCATTAAAAGCAAGATCTACGCAACAGAAACTGCATGGACTAATGTATCCTACAAAGAAAGAGGTGGAAAAAGTCTGCATGGCTATGACTAGGGTAATTCCTCCTCAATAGACCTCAGAGTGAGGTGTAGACATCTCCTTGCATGCATTCCTGGTAGTCAGAGTGCAAACGGAGAGAAAGCCAACCTGATGTCATCCCTTCTGAGCCTTAAGAGGGAAGTAAGAAGAGAGACTTACCATCCAGCTCTGGATGGCCTATTTCAAATCAAATAGGAAACAGTAATCCAATTTTTTCCCTGGCACAAAATGACTGTGTATTAAAGAGAAAAATAACCAAGATATCCAGATAAACACATGATACAAAGCAGAGAAGGTGGACAAACGCCCAGAGAGCATCCAGACACTGTTTTCTCCTTCTTAGTTTTCTGAGAAGTTTCCATCTCGAAGCAGAGAGGGTGAGAAATTAGCCCTGCCTTCAGAGAAAGAGTAAGATGTTTCTGCTTTATTTGATGAAGAGCGTGTTAGATGATGTGCAGTATGTGTTTGCACTGATAAGTGGAGAATGCAATTTTAGTAGCTGTGTTTGTGAGGACTGACATGCCTGTGGCAGGGTTCTGGAGATTGAATCCTGCTAACCAAAAAGATAATCCGGGGAGATTAATTTTAGAGGATGTTATACTGCTGCTTACTAGGATTTGAGGAGGGAATTGAAGGTTGCGTGAACTAAATAAACTGAGTCAAGTCCCATGATTGTTTCATTGTGGTCCCCACTCACTGTCTGATGGATAAACTCAACTGACTCAACCAATTTATTAAGTTTTGGGGAGGTAGCATGCTGAACTTGCTGGAGGAACTGCCCTGTGAAAAACTGGAAAGATAGTAACTACATATCACAGAAACATTAAAATAATGTAGTCTAGGCTGCAATTTACACTTATATCTGCTACCCTACTGGTTATTGGCGATTTACTGTGCTTGTTCTGAATTCTAAATGTTGTCTTGTCATCTCCTGGGTGGAGTTGGCTTTGATCTATTGATGCTTCATGATCACTTATTGAAAAGCTCTACTAAAACAGTTTAATACATATGATAGACTTAGCATAGATCTTGGAAGCTGCTAATAAAAGTTCAAATCTTTTCAGTATCATGTATGTGCTTAAGCTACCTTGGTTATGTGAGATAGTAAATATTAAAACTAATTATTTACATCCATGTGAGCCCTTCCAGCCTCCCCTGCTGCAGTAACAGTCCAGGAAGAGAGCAAAGTTTTTTTGGAACGATTGCCATATCAGGCTGCATTGTTTGCTAAGTCGTAAAATGAGCTTAGCCACACACAGTTGCTGCTGTGAGGTCTCTGCTCTCACAATGCTGGCTTGCTGAACACCTGCATCTAACCACCCATTCTCACTCAAACCAAAAAACCCCGAAAGATGCCTTAAAAACAACTGCCCTGCCCCATCCAACCACACAGTTATTCTTAAGCTGTTCCCTGAAACATGCCTTACCAGGAATAAAGGGAAAGGGTGGGAGGGTGAGCAGGAAACCAAACACTATCGAGATCCTACTTAATATAAATCACTGCTGGAAAAATTATGCTGCCTATCTTTCATCTAGTGTGGGGATTCAAAAGACAGTCTGCCATCTTACCTATTTCTTGGGTATATTGCAGATGTTTTCTGCTGGAAAGCTTCATGGCTTCAGATGTGATTGCATCTCTAGTTATCCCCTAGTTATTTGACCTTCACTAGAAAGAATGTGTCTTTTCTATTCTCTTATAAGGAGACCTGACTTCAGTGCTGTGAAGTGAAGCTTTGCTTACTTTTTTTAGTAAAGTTAATTAACTATTTTCTGAAACATATGTAAGATACAATTAGTAATATATTTTGCTGTTTTACTTTTGACGACAGGCAGATGATTACCTCCAAAAATAATAACAGATTTTAATCTAAATAAGTATCTAAATTATAGTTGTTGAGTTGTAAAGAAAAACAAATTCAGCTAATCCCTATTTGCATGTGCCAATTAGCTAAGTGTTAATCAATCTCCTATATAAATGAAAATGAGAAGACTCAGCTCTCTGGTAAGATAATATTTCTCATTAACAACAAGTAAAACCTCCTATCACTATTGTAGGAGAAAAAATTTCTACTTCTTATTTAAAAAAAGAATAAAACACTGCTGTGAAGTCATTTATGAAAACTGGACCCTCTTAGTATTAGTATTGTCAAATACTAATAGTATTTGTAGTCTTAGTATTGTCAAAATCTGTCAAAAGTTCTCCTTAAAATCCTCACTTGGTCTTTAGCGTGACATTGTTAGTGCCAGGCATAAAATGTAGAGCAATTACTTAGAAGCATGCTTAAATAGTGTGCTGGATCCCAACAAAGGAAAGTAACTGTAGGATTATCATAAATTATGTGGGCATACAAAGCAGAATAGGTGAATAAATCCAAAGTGTGGTGTTTTTTTTGTTAAAACAGTAATCTACAACTTGAATTGGTTTTTCAAAATCACTTTTGCATACCTGGATGTTGAGATACTTTGAGTCAAAATATTATGACAGCTTTTGAAAACCAAAAGGAATGCAGTAATAGTTCAATAGACATGCATTACTATTCTCGATCTTCTTTCCCCAGTGTTGTTTTCTAGTTTTTAACAATAATACAGACACCATTGCCTAGGAAGTATGAGCCTAGTAAACACAGATTCCCATGTGGGGGATTGTGATGTTGAGAGTACAGTGTTCTTCTATGGAGAACCCAGGAAGAAATGTATTAATGACTTACATTATACATTAATGTATATGAACGGGAAAATAATTATATCTCTTCTTTCTCATCTTTTGATAGAGTTCCTAGATGCCTGTAGTTCAGACTGGGACCTGGTTGTTTTTATCAGTGATGAAGGTGATAAGGAGAAGAAATAACTTGTTCAAGGCTAACAGAGAAGTCTGCCTCCACCTCAACATCACAACTCACTGTTTTCAAGTTACCAGCTCTGTCTTTGGCTCAGTGAGTTTGCCTTCCCACCCCACTTGACTGTCTGTCTCTTGTGCCCTTTAAAGATACACTGAGTCAAGGAGCAAGTCATCCCCAAGGGCTGGTGAGAGCCACTGGGCATTCAGATTTCACTGGGCACCTGCTGTTGCTACATCAGAAACTTTGGGGAGAAAGTGAGAATTTAATGCATTTTTTTTATATGGCAGACAAGCTGGAGTTGGATCTTGCTACTAGATAGCTGATGTCTCGCAGTCTGCATACCAAGCACGTGAGGGTCAGTGCTGCTCCAAAGATCCCCATACCTAGGGCTTTGAGGAGAGTTTTTGGCTGATGTTGTTGTGCTGCCCCTGTGTGCATGCAGCCTGCTGGTGTGTCTCCCAGGCATCGAGTCACCTTTACGTCCGTCACACACTAACGAAGCCAGTGCTCCCTGGCAACATCAGATCTGCTGTATGTGTACCATAAAGAACCTGTGTGCATCTGTGTGTTTGCCTAAGATATATCAGGTTTCAGAGATTATGGGTTTATGGTCCCCCTTCTGAAAGTTTTTTTCCTTTTTTTCAAGTAAAAAAAGTCCATTCCCCTCAGTGCAAGGGGAAGAGACACAAACCAGAATTTAATAAAAACTCTGTGAGGGTAAATGCTGGCTTATTCTGTTAATCTCTGGATATTCTAGAGACCCCACTGTGAGAAAAACATGACTGTGTCTAGGAAACATTAGGAATTTCTGCACATACCAGCAATTGTCTATATAAGCAGAATCATACCAGACTTCCCATGCTGAAAGCACTGCCTGCCTTGTCAAGCCACTTCAGTGGACATATGATTGTGAACATGTGAATATCCCCAGGGCTACTTATACAAGTCACTGTGGAGGCATTATTTGTTTGTCTCTAGCCAACTTCCTCACATCCAGTTTAATGTAAGTTTTTTTTTGTTGTTATTGTTTGTTTGTTTTCCCAGAGAAAATTCAATTTTTAGGTGTGTGTCCTTTCAAAATTGAAAAACGAAACAGCAGGCATATGATATGAAAAAGTGAGCTTTTTCAGAAACATGTGTAGTGATCATGAAGTGATCTACTGATTGGATGGACATACTGGCAGATGATAATGTGCTGGTAAATGTGGAATGGCCCCTAGTCAGGTGGGCTGTTACATTTATTTTTTTATTATTATTTTTTATTTTTCCACTGAGTTGACTCAACTCCTGTAACTGTATGGTCTGGTAACATCTTCAGAGGCTGATGACAGGTTGCTCGTGACTGCTTCAGGCACTTTGTTCAGGTCTATTTGCTCAGATATTTCTTCTGTGGCTGCTCTCGACCAGGTGTCAGCATTTGCTGGGCACACAGGGCTGTAGCGAGGAGAGCTGTGAGCCAGGACAAGCGGGAGTGCTCTCTGAGATACTTGATTCTCTGAGCACTGAAATAAATCAAAGGGAAAGAGGGAAAGGTGCAAGGTCCAGAGTGGGAATTTTTTTTTTCTGTTGTTTTGTTGTGCTTGAATACAGTAAATGAATATTTGATTGCATGATGTGAGATGACACCAAGCACATGTTTAATACTGGTAGTAAGCCTCATAGGTCACCTTTGGAAGGGTTTGTTCTCTCTACAGTTATTTGATGGTTTCAGGCAGAGTGTGATTTCATCTGTATCTTCAAGAGTGTTTTGAAAGACAAAACTAAACTCCTTTGATTTGCGTTTTATTGTCTATACCAGTATACAATTATGTAAGCGTACTGATTATGCATATACGTAGCATCAATGTCAGAATTTTAAGTATTGTTTGTATCAATAATTGTTCTCTGAGGTTGAGTGCATCTCACTTTCGCCTGGAGCGCAGGGAAAGCTCATATCAGAGGGAGTGTCCCTCAGAGCATTTTCATCTGTAACTAATGAACTTTATAGATAAGGGCTGTTCCAGTAGTGTAGATACAGTGAAAACTGCTCTGAGCTGGGTCCAGGCGCAGAAGTAGCAGAGAGTTGCCTTTGGAAGTGGAAGCCTGTGAGGAGATTTTGGGACAGGGCAGAAAAAAGCTATGGCTGCTAATTTGCTGGCAGCAATGGAGAGGCCAGTGGTGGCCTTCCAGATGCTCTGAGGGTGATAGATCCCGGGGGCTCTTTGTGGCCTGTTCCTCCTTTGGCTCAAGCTTTGATCCTTTATTTTCCTGCCTCTTTGTTTTTCTTAGTAGTTGCCTCTGCTATGTGCAGCCTTCCTACCAGTGGAAAAAAAAAAATCAATTTGACTTATGCTGTTGGGGGTCACTTGAACTGACTGCAGTGCAAAACCATCTGTTGAGTGTAGCCTGAAACCCCTGTAGGCTGGTGCCAGAGGAGTGAGGGACAGATGACCAGGGTAGCTGCAAACTAAGAAGGTTGTAGAGTCAGCTAGTAATTCCTTTATGAGCCTGATAAATATGTGCAAATGTGCAAAATTCGTACACGAAATTACAATTGCACATAAAGAAGGTGGAGGGTGGGAGTCTATGCTTGTAGGCAAAGGGCAAAATCTGTATGCTATCTCTGTGATGAGTACAAATGTATTTTACCAAAATGAATTTTGTTTAAAAACCAACCAAACAAAAACTTTATAGTAGATTTAAAACTTCAGATTCTTTTAAGGGCCAGCTTAAATATGCAAGAGCATTATCTCTGAAAATGTCATTCTGAAAACTTGTTTAGTAGGAATCATGATTTTGAGGACTAAATGTATGCCCATGTACTATTTAAAAATTCACATCATCTCTTGTGGCAAGCCATTCACTTAAAGAAAAAACCAACAAACAAAACCCCCAAACCAAAACCCCAAAAAAACCCCACAACCCCCCCCACAATGCTCCAAAACTCAAATCAAGACAAAAAGCCTCACCAAAAAACCCCACCTAACCTCGCCACTCCTACCAAACGAAACCAATTCCACTTGTGCTCTTGATTGTGTCAATGTAAGCATGAAGTATCCACAAACATACGACTGGTGAAAGAAGGAGCAATCATTTTCTGTGCCTATTACAGCATTGTGGGAGAATTACAGGATAATGAGACCAATTTTGTTTTTGTAGCTGTACTTTGGATGATGGATATGTTAACTGACTTCCCACCAAAGATTTCTAAGCCTAATCGTAAGTTATCTCTGAATGTATACAACTGTAAGCTATTGAGTAGCCCTAGAAAGACCAGTGGGAGTCCTCCTGGGTGTACAACTATATATATACTTGCTGAACCATGTAGCTAAACACCATTCCTAGAGAGAGTGACGTTATAAGGGGGACAGTTAGGCAAGTCATGAGGAGGCAAGGAAGTAATGCTTCTTTCATAATCAAACGTGAGGTGGAAAATGACCGTTTCTGGCCAAACAGCCCTTGTTGTGAGGTCCATGTGCTCAGCAGCCGCTCTCACTCATGGTGTCTGCGCCCAGGGATACTCAACCTCACCCCCACCTCACCTCCCTGCATTGCTGTAAGTACATCCAATTGATGTGCCGAGAGTTTGACTGACTTGGAGAAAACCCCAAAGGTTTTCCTTTATTCAGGGTTTTGTTTTGGCTTTAAAGCTGGATCAGATGTGTGATCTGGCTCATGGTTACAGCCTTTACAAGCATTTTGTAAATGTACTGGGAAGGGAGAGCAGGTGTTGGGAGGGTAAAGGCTTTAAGCTGGTATCACAGCCTGGAGTTTTGCATTCAAAAATCATGGCCTGAGTTGGCCTTCCTGACCCACATAGGTGCTTGAAAACTGAACTGCAGAAAGGACCGGCCCTGTGCCCAGTTGCCCTTGGCAAGGGTCAGATCCTGGCTGTTTTTAGGTTCACTGCAATGGCTGTGAAGCAATGCTGCCAGGAGGGCAGGTGGGTCTCTCCAGTGAGGGCGTTTGTCTGCATTAGTGGTGGGTGGGCAGGAGGAGTCCAGCAGTGCAGAATGGGGAAGGCACTAAACTTGTTAAGTGACTCCATTTTCTGTTTCCAGCCTCAGAAATGCATTGAACTGTTCCAATAAATAAATACATAAAATTACAAAGACAAGATAACGTGCCTGGAGTGTAACATATGGTATTTTTCCAATGCTAAGGCATAAAAGCTTTTTCAATTGTTGTACTTAAACCCTCAGACTAGACTACATTTTCTTCAAATGCTTTCTGCATTCTAAAATGTCCTGAAATGATGGAGTTTCTATTAAAAATAGCAGCACAACCACTTCTTCCTCCCCATCCCCCCCAAATAATAGCAAAAACTTTCAGCAAGAACCCCCAAAACAATGCTGAAAAAACTGTGGTACTTTTTGACATCAATTTTTCTATTGATATTTTATGGGGAAGGAAGGACTGAACTTGAGCCAAGTTTTAAATGTCTACAATAAAGCACTACCTCTTCCCCTTCTGACCTTCTTTCTTGAAAACAAAAGACCCTACAAAAACTCTCTACTAGGTTTCATTAGTTCTTGAACTGGATATTGATCTCAGACCAATTTCACCTCAGTCAATTTGACTAACTTGAACAGAATTGCTCTTGATTGAGAGCAATGGGGAACTAGAGACCAGAGCCATCACCAGTGAGTTAAGTATAATTACCCATTCTCTTCTCAATGCTCTGCATTTAATGTTCAAGTTAATCTGCTACATGACATGCCTATTATTTTTACTTTTTTTTGGTCTTTCTGTGTTTTAAGATGAGTTAAAGCAGTAATTTCCCCATGTATTTCACAGTAAAGATAGATGTAGCCATTTTAGCCAACTCTATATAGCTTGGCATGAAGGGTTCTTAGGAAACTGAAATAAGATATTTTTCAAGAATATGTGTTTTCTGCACAAAACCACTGCTGCAAGGATGGAGTCCTAGTTAATATCCAATGAAGTTATTTTTTGAGTTGGTGGTTGTGCTCACAGGAGCCTTTAGGTTTACGAAGCAGAATTTGTTTCATTACAATGCGATGTGCAAGTAGGTGATAATCTAGTACTCATGACTTCCTTCTGACCGTTTGACCATTCTTTGTTTGCTTTTATTAGAAAGGTGAAAATGTGGAGCAACCTCGAGAAGATTTTAAAATACTGAACTCTGTGAACATCTTTCCATACTTGTTTGAGACTTGGATTTCCACTAATTATTTTGCTAGAGGGCAAGTTGCTTTCAGAAGTATGTGTGAGGGAAAACTTTAGTTTTCAAAATAATATAGGAGAAAATGCATGGAATTTCAACAAGTTCCCACATATAGAATGCTTGGTCATGGAGAAGTAAGATCTGTTTTTGAAGTTCATGTAGAGTGTCAATGATTGAATTGCAAATATAACCCCACACTACCATACTAATCAACAAACCCCACATATTTTTTCTGAGTCACTTCCAGCATTGCCTTGGTACCTGAAGTAAACACAAGGAAAAGCAGTAAGATAGCTCTTTAACCATCCTACTTAAATTAAAAATGGATAACCAACTTCTTCAGCCCCCAAAACTCCCTCTTGTTTTTCTTCTAGATCTGACAAGGCCATTCCTTTTGTATTTTTCTCTTGCAATTGTCATCAGCCTAGTGATGTGTCACATTTACCTCAGAAATAGCTTCATCTATGGAGACAATGTGTTAAGAAGTCCATGATATATGATTTTTATTTTTTTACAGGGTACATCTTTGCAAAACTTATCTTCCTCAAATACAGTTTCATACTCTCCAAATTTCTTGGTGTAAGGGTGCACTGAAAAGAGTGCCTGTTTCCCATCACGTACTGCAAGTTGGTATTTGTAATGATTAGGAGTTAATGAGAAGAGAGCTCTGTTTCAAGATTCACTCTTGTTCTGTAGTTGGCTGACTTGGACCAGCTGGTTAATGGAGAATTAATCCAGAGAAGGACTTCACTATTAGTATACAGGACCGGAGGTCTTTTTATGGAATTGATCAAATAACAGTGCAATCATAGGCTTTATTTTGCTTAAACAGGCATGGGAATAAATATCCCCAATATCGCAATGAGTGGCTTAAGTTATCCCTTTGGTCTGCCTGATATTGGTGGTCTCCTTGACTTCAGTGATGCTGCTTGAGGCAGTATGGTTAATGATGTCTGTTTCTGCAGGGTGATGGCTGAAGTTAAATGAATGATGTGCAGGAGAATGCCCATCAATAAGGTGAAGGCACGGCAGAAAGGAGATGTTATTTAGCTTTGTAACAGCTTGACTTTTAACTGTACCAGGCGTTTACTTAGGTCCCAGTGTTGATACTATGCTGAAATGTTTTTAGTTTTTTGTTAAATCCAACCAGCTAGAGCTGGAAATAATTGTCTGGTGTGACAGTGAAAACCTGTTGGGTATTTCAGTCTTTCAGCAAGTGGGTAATTTCTAAACGATAATGTTGGGGGGGGATCCCAGAAATCATTCTTTATAGGTTGTTCTCTGCCATCCGCCTGTATCAGACTGCTGTTCTGAATCATGTAGGACTTGTTTATAAATCTCATGATGAGGGTGTGCCACCCTACAGGAAGGTATTTTCACAAGACTGTGGAAACTGTGTTTATTTTTCACTTCCTTGCCTGTTCCTCTGTAGGGCCCTGTGCTGCCATTTTTATGCTGACTTGTTCTTCATTGCCCACTTCACCCCTTTCGTTCTGGTGAACAGTGATATTGCAGTTTAGTAATTAACAATTATAGGAATCTACTGTGGTGTGACAATATAGACTTGGAAAGGAAAGTAAACAATTTGGTACCATCGGACACTTTTATAAAGGGACTTTAATATACTCTTTGTTGAGCTCCTTATTTGTTTTAAACGCCACAGCCAGGAAGCTAGCACCATAATTATCATGAGTTCATCTAATATTGGGAATAGAAACAAGTGATATAAAGCTATTTAAAATTTCTTGCTCATGTTCAAAGTAGCATGAAGAACTTATTGTCAGCTCCCTGTGCCGTGGGGAAGAGGGAAGAACTTTTAACACTACTCTTTGTATCATATGAATAAATTAGAAAAGAATTATTTATTCCTTATGGATAGGGAACTACCACGTTGGTCATATATTTGAATTCTTCTCAGTGTCTAAGCTCTTTTTATATTTGCATTTGTGGTGAAGGGCTCCCTTCATCTGACCTATGGGCATGTGGACATAAACTGTGGTAGTAACTAGAGCCTCAAAAGTCTTTTTGTGCAATGGCAATACATTGCTCTGTTTTGTAAACAACGTCAATTCGTTAGACACAGTCTTTCTCAAATTTTAAAAACCTCAGTGAACTCATAAGTATTACTTATGTGAGGCATGTGTTTTTCCTGACTGGATGTACCCTGTCATTACTTTTTTGAAGTTTTCCAGTGATCCAGTTTCACTGGCAGCAGCAGAATTGACAATATAGAAAGGGTGCTGGACCCTCACTTCTTCTTGAGCAGGTCGTGTCAAGACAGTGGATGACACAGCTGCTAAAGCTTTGCACCATTATTTTGACCATTGTTACAATGGTGCCTAATGGAAGTAGAATTGTAGTAACCAAATTCTGTCTGAATGTGCTAATTAATGTGAAGTTATGACAGACAACTCTGTAAGCTGTGCCAGGGCATGGGAATGGGAATGGCTGTGGCTGAGGGAAATAACCCGTTGCCCTACCAAGAGTGCTCAACCTCATGGAAAGGACGTGGAGAAAATACAATAGTTCCCATCTCAGCTAATGTGATGAGGAAGATATTTTTCATCAGTTCATCACAGACAACACAGGCTATTTCTTAAGTCTTCATATCACATGGTGATGCTAAATTATTGTTGCTGTCATCTCACATCCATGTGGACAGATGGGCTCCATAGATGCATATCATATGTCTCTATGTTTAAACAAGAAATTCTACAGATGTATTTAATATATCTCACAATGTCAAAACAAGTTGCAAATTTTGTGCTGTTCAAGGCAGAGTAGGCTTAAAATAATCTCATGAAATTAAGTCAATTAAAAATTCATACTAAAAATTTATAAAGGATTGGAAAAAGCTCAGCAAGACCAAGCTTTCAACTGTGATCCAGCCTCATGCCTCCACTATAAAAGAATGCTTATTCAAAAAACATGGTATAAAATAGGTAGGAATCAATGATGTCTTTTTATTTACCATTAGTATCTTTATATTGAGGGTGTACCTGAGTTAGATTTTGAAGCTTTTCTTTTAAACAAGGGTAGCTATAAATGTAATAATAAATAATCCTATCGCCTTTTTTTTTTTTCTCCCAAGAACTGGGAATTTTAGAAAACCTATATGCTGATGTCATGTGTCAGCAGCAATGGATATAGAACCAAAAAGTGAATATTTTTCTTTTGCTTACGCATGATGACTTTCTGCTATATTTGAAGGTTGTGTTTCTGATTAGGAGAGCTAAATCTTTGCTTCCGATGTCGTTATGCAAAGGTCAAAATATGGTATACAATCTACCTGGAAACCTGATCCTAGCTGGAAATAACAATGATGGCGATGTTTTCTATTGGCTTCATTTGGACATTTAGGGCTTAAAATATGCAAGGTGGAAAATATATTAATGCATTCAGACTTTGTTTTCTCCGTACGCATGTCATGCATACCATGTTCAGTGCTGTGTTTAAAAGTTAAGCTGTAAACAGCATGTGTTTATTGCTGTTGGAGCACACCAGCTTACTGGGGACAGTGTCCAACAGTCTCATCTTGTGCTATTTTGATTAAACAGATCAGCTAATCAGTTTTGAATATAAACTCTGTTTTCGGTCAAGATATGACAAGTGAATTTTATGTCTGTTAAATAAAGCTGCTGCTGTCTGCCCCAATATCAGTTTTGTGCCTCCAGATATATGGCTAGAAAAGAACAATTGCTGTCATTTGAGCAAAATGGTGATAAAAAATATTCCTTAGGTACTAAGTGGTAGAGATCATGAAGCCTTAATATTTGTAATTACTGTATTTAGGTAAAACTCATTGGGCTACCCTCAAAAAGTTTTAAAAGGGCCAACAAATAGAAAAGAAAGAAATGCAACACTTTACGAAGGAATTTAATCTAGTGGCATTTCTGTATCATGATGTCATCCTTGTATCGGTATTCAGCAAATCTTTTATAAAGGCTGAACAGCGTGGACAGCTTTTACCCAAGTGGAGTACTAATTGACCGTTTGAGAGAAATGTTAAGTATTTCCTCCATTGTTTGATTCTGTTGCTCTGCTTCTGTGGTAAAAAATGTGAGGAGGGATACCTGAGGAAGGAGGAACCCACAGTTAGTAAACTCTTCACTGTTGTTGTGTCTGTCAGGAATTAGATCAATGAAAATTAAGTCACTCCTATAATGGTAATTTCCTTACTTAATTTCTCCATCTAGCGTGAGGGTGCCTTCACCCCTGCCTGCTTTAAGAGCAGTAAATCAGTTGAGCTCGCTATTCAAGGAAATGTTAGAGGTCCTTTTATTTTCAGAATTACATGGTGATATTTTCCTTTCCTGTTCACTTTTCTGAGGCTGAAAGCATCCCATGAGCTCAGTGAGAAGACAGCAATACCTGTTGTGAATCTGTGGCCGTCCTGGTGCAGATAGCATGTTTGAGAGATTTCAGAATGAGTTTGGCTGTTAGAGCCAAAAAGAGACTATTTTTTTTCATTTTCCTGATGCTGCAAACAGCATTTTGTTAAGTCACTCCGCTCTTCTCCCCTTTTGCCAAATGTGGGGCAGCAGTGATATCTAGCAGGGCTCGTGTCCCTTTGTGAAGACACAAGTAATGAGAAGGGAAAAGGGGTATTTTGTGCTGTGATTCACCTATTGAGCAGTGCTAGGACAAGGTATGTTGTCTAAGTTACTGTGACTGCCTTTCTTCTCCAGCCACTGCTTTCTGTATGATGGGATGGTAATAATATCCTGGGGCTGGAATTGTGACTTTATCATCTGCTCAATGGGTCATCTCTTTCTGAAATGCTACGGTAACATAGAATCATAGAATGGCATAGGCTGGAAGGGACCTCAGAGATCATCTAATCCAACCTCCCTGTAATGGGCAGGGACTCCTCTCAACTAGACCAGGCTACTCAAGGCTCCCTCCAACCTGGCCTTGAACACCTCCAGGGAGGGGGCATCCACAACTTCTCTGGGCAATTTATTCCAAAGTCTTATCACCCTCGTACTGAAGAATTTCTTCCTAAGATCTAATCTAAATCTATTCTCCTTCAACTTAAACCCATTTCCCCTTGTCCTGTCAGTGGACACTCTTGTAAAAAGTCCCTCCCCAGCCTTCCTGTAGGTTCTCTTCAGGTATTGGAAGGCAGCTATTAGGTCCCCCCGAAGTCTTCTCTTTTCAAGGCTGAACAATCCCAGCTCCCTCAACCTGTCCTCATAGCAGAGGTGCCCCAGTCCCTGGATCATCTTTGTGGCCCTCCTCTGAACGCGCTCCAACAGATCTATGTCTCTCTTATGATGGGGACACCAGAACTGGACGCAGTATTCGAGGTGGAGTCTCACAAGAGCAGAGTAAAGGGGGAGAATCACCTCTCTTGACCTGCTGACCACACTTCTCTTGATACATCCCAGGATGCGGCTGGCCTTCTGGGGTGCATGAGCACACTGCCGGCTCATGTTGAGCTTCTCATCTATAAACACCCCCAAATCCTTCTCTTCAGGACTACTCTCAACCCACTCTGTGCCCAGTTTGTATTTGTGCCTAGGATTGGTCCGACCCAGGTGAACATGTGGGCACACAGCCTTTTCCTTTAGTATAAATCATCAAGGGGATAATGATATGAGAATGTCCAAGGCAATTGGAGTGCTCTTAAGCAATAAATAATCTTCACATGGCCTCAAGCCATGTTTTTCTTAAGCTCTCAAATATTTTCTCAAGATCTTTCAGGAATGCTTTTGACTGTTAATAAAGCTTGATGAAATTGACGTTATTCAGGGAGGTAACTTCTGCTGCAGAAGTTTTCCACACACAGTAATTCATGCTATTTGTTGTATGTGCATGTTCTGTAACTGCTGTAGTCAGAAGGCAGGAAAAAACAGCATCTATAGGAAAATGTAACATCTAGATCACTTCCAAATGCAGCTGATATTGGTTTGCAAAGGCTATTTGGTAGCTTGGCATTGAATGTTTTCTTCCGACCCAGTAAAAATTGTAAGGACTATGATTAAATGTTGACATTTCTGTTCCTCAATTACTGTTTTCTTCTAGGCTATCTCAGTGCAGTTACCTCAATGTTATTTGGCTATGCTGACCTATAGGACTTTCTTAACCTTTTTGTAAACTCAACTGCCAGTCACTAGGCTGGATATAATTACTCTTTGGTGCTGAAATAGACCTTTTCTCCAACTTTGAAGGCTGAAAGATCGCCTCAGGTATTTAGTTAACTGACTGAACTTTTTTAATTGGTGCAAACTGTCTGTAACGATTCCAGTTTGTCTACCTTGCAACAGCTTTGCTGTTTTAAGCTTATACACTCATTCTGATTATATTCACTGATACATGATATCAGTATATGAGCATTGAAGCACAGCAGGATTCTGAGACATCCCTGGAGGCCATCAAGCCAGAATTAAATAGTAATACGTAAGTTGGTATCAATTCATTTAAAGCTTATGATGCACTGGCCAAGTTAATGCTTAAAATTGGATTCTCTTAAAAGCCACTGGAGAGTTTATTTCCCCTTACTAGTTAATATGAAAACCATATTAAGGAATTCTCTATTAATTGTGGAGTTAAGTGATAAAACTGGAAAGAGTAAATGTCACTAAGATTTGTATGAAATCATAGAATCATAGAATGGCATAGGCTGGAAGGCATCTCAGAGATCATCTAATCCAACCTCCCTGTAATGGGCAGGGACTCCTCTCAACTAGATCAGGCTACTCAAGGCTCCCTCCAACCTGGCCTTGAACACCTCCAGGGAGGGGGCATCCACAACTTCTTTGGGCAATTTGTTCCAAAGTCTTACCACCCTCATACTGAAGAATTTCTTTCTAAGATCTAATCTAAATCTGTTCTCCTTCAACTTAAACCCATTTCCCCTTGTCCTGTCAGTGGACACTCTTGTAAAAAGTCCCTCCCCTGTCCTCATAACAGAGGTGCCCCAGCCCCTGGATCATCTTTGTGGCCCTCCTGTGAACATGCTCCAACAGATCTATGTCTCTCTTATGGTGGAGACACCAGAACTGGACGCAGTATTCGAGGTGGGGTCTCACAAGAGCAGAGTAAAGGGGGAGAATCACCTCTCTTGACCTGCTGACCACACTTCTCTTGATACATCCCAGGATGCGGCTGGCCTTCTGGGGTGCATGAGCACACTGCCGGCTCATGTTGAGCTTCTCATCTATAAACACCCCCAAATCCTTCTCTTCAGGGCTACTCTCAACCCATTCTGTGCCCAGTTTGTATTTGTGCCTAGGATTGATCCGGCCCAGGTAAAGGACCTTGCATTTTGACTTGTTGAAGCTCATGCAGTTAGCACTGGCCCATTTCTCAGGCCTATCAGGTCCCTCTGGATGGCATCTCTTTCCTCAAGTGAGTCCACGGCACCACACAACTTGATGTCATTGGCAAACTTACTGAGGGTACACTCAATGCCATCATCCATGTCGCTGACAAAGGTGTTGAACAGCACTGGACCCAGAACCGACCCCTGAGAGACACTGCTTGACACTGGTCTCCATGTAATACAAAATCTCCGTGAAATACAAAATAATAACAATGCTTTCTTCCTTAAATAATGTTTTTTGCTTAAATAATAACAAATTTATTTCAGTTCTGTCTCATGTTGTCTCAAAAATAAATGACGGTAAACATTTGTTGATCAATTCAAACTCACAGAATCAAGCAAGCTGACAGATTAGCAACTTTGTCCATCTGGATAGACTCTACAGACTCTTTTATTAAAAATAAAAGAAAGGTAAAGCAAAAGGTGAGGGACTAATTTTCCTGTGGAGAAACTGATTTAGTGACGATATTCTATTGTGATTACTTGACTTTTGTTATGTCAAATGATTTATCTTTCTCTGTAACACGTCCACAATGAAGTAGGACCTGTTGATCTAACAAAAGTGACCGTAGTAGTTATTTAGACTTACAGCTTTATATGCCTAAAACATTCTTTTGATGTATCTGCTTTGAATACTAATTCATTACATTTTTAGAAAACTTATTTTGCCTTTCTGGATGGTTTAAATTCTCATTAGGGAGAATATATTCATATGACTCTGGTGATCAGAAATGACCTAATCCATAGAAATGCTTGAGTTATGCTTCTCTTTGGAAAATCCATCCTTCTCCTTAAGGGGAAGGGTGTGCTATGGCTGGCTTAAGCAGATGACTTGTGGCTTACGGAATTGGATGTTGATTTAATTAACAGCTCATTCACAGGTGAATTCTGATAATGGGACAAGCCTCTTAAACGGTCTGTACTCTTATTTCACTTCTTTTCTGTAAGGTGGAGTTGTGCACTATGCCCTCTTTCCCCATCTTTATTTTGTCCGTTTAGGTCCAGGTCTGCAACTGATCTTGTGTTTATGGGCTGTCTCTCTCCTTCCAAAGTCAGACTGGTTTAATTGTGCTTCTGAAATGGACTGAAGTCTGGGTGGAAGAGTTAAGAGACTGGATATCGATATGCCAGTCTATCAGAGTGATCACTATTCCTCATGCAGTAACTTGAACAACTCTAGATTTCCTCTTCATGAGGGCACTCATCTGGTGGCTGAGGTGATGCTTCTAAGTGTCTAAAGTCTTAGCGTTTTTGCATAGTTAGAAGTATCGTGGTGGGCTGGCAAGGAAATGTGTTCCTGGCTTCATAACTGAGTGTTCCTGCAGATTAACTCATTGATGCAGGTTCCTACAGCAGGTGGCAAGTCTATAGCAGTATTTCCTCAATTAAAGACATATTTTTCCATCAAAATGTCTGAAAGCTAAACTTTCAGAAACAACAACAAAAAGCACAGCATTTCCACAAGATCTAAGAGCAGACAATTTTAACCCCAACTACCAAAACTGTTGGGTGAATATTTAGTTTCTCGAGGTTAGTCTGGACTTTCATGTTGTTCATGAGATTTTTATTTTTATACTGTGTATACATAAATTATATATACCCTTGTGTACACACAAACGTTTACTTTGCAATTTTTTTTCCTACAAGTAGATAATAGCTTCTTTTGTGAAAGATGTTGTCATGGACTGACTCTTCTGTTACCCCTTGAGAAGCAGTGGAACAGTTTCAGGTGCTGAATTACCTTCAGAAATAATACATGAATTTCAAGAGCAGTAAAATCTCAATCAGAAGGGGCAGTTAGGCAGTTCTTGACAAGACTTGAAGGAAAAAAATCCCAACCTATAATCCAAACTGAAACTGCTCTAAGACTTCTATCAAACTTATATTTATAAAAAAAAATGCTTTATTTCACTTGATATTTTGGCTAACCTCACATATTCAAGTTCATATAAATGCTTTAATACTTTGATCCATTTACAACTGTAAATTTCATACAGTGACTGAACTATGAAGCAACTTGACATGAGTAGGCTATTTTTTTTATTATGCACATTATGGAAGTGCATTTATATGGAAAATTTATGGAGTTGCAGTTTCACCTTGGTTCTATACCTGTAAAGCTTTTTTTCCTTCAGTAGATGTAATGTAAAAAAAAGGTCTGAAAAAGATATAGCCAAGTAGAATGAAAGCAAGACTTAAGACATAAAAGCATGCATATAGAAAGTAGAATAAACTAATAAATAAGGTTATGAAAATGCTTTATACGTCGATGATAGACTAGAGAAATTAAACTATTGCATGAAAGAATGGTTACAGGAACTAAGAATGCTTTTAATCTGCTAAACTCTAGATCACTGGCTGTGGCTCACCTTTGGCTGTAATAGTAGAAAGTATTTAATGGACGACTAATAAAGTGTTGGCTGTACCAGCAAATTCTTTATCAGGGGTGTGGGGAAGGCTTTTATGACTACAGCCATTGCATTTATCTCTCAGGAAAATAGTGTTTTGTGGGTTGGTTTTTTTATTTTTTTCGGTTGGACTGTGAGTGTTCCCACAACAATACAGCATGATTTTCCTGCTCACCCAATGCATGCTGCCCATCCACTGAACCAAAACTCAGCAAATTTTGCTGTGATGTCAAAAATGATGCACAGGTTAAAGCAAGAGAGAGGTCTGTCTGCTGGGGAGCAGCAGTGGTAGGTAAACTGGGTGCAGAGGGTGGCAATGGTGCAGGCAGTGACAGTGCTGTCACTGGATGCGTACCTGCTGTACACCAGTGAGGTGAGTGGGATGGCTGAAGTGGTGGTAACCTGGTTCAGGTCATAGGCCAGTGCCTCCCAGACCAATTCCAAATGATGAGATGGATCCAAGGCCAATGAGTCAGCATTAGCAAGGCACAGGCTGGGCAAAGACCTACCAGGTAACAGGCTGAACTTTTGCCATCAATCCAGTGTTCATCCTTTAATATTAAGTGATAATGGAAGCATTAAAATCTAGTGGTTTCCACCAGGAGCACTGTATGGGCACTGTTGGTGACCTAAAAAAGTCCCATAGTCCAACAGCTCTGTGGTTATTTCATGCCCCGCATACAGGTACCCTGATTTACTCTGCTGCTAGAGGCCCCTCACATCAACTACTTGATATCTCCTTCACAATTTGGGATGAGATCTCCTTGGTGGAAGGAAGGGATTTATTTTTGTCACCTTTTTTCTATATTTTCCTCTCCATGCTTTTTTTCCTGCCAGACCTCTCACGCTTGAGTGGAGCTCTTTCTAGTAATTCACAAAGCTGCTTCGTTATTGTCCTTTGAAAATGTCTTTATAACTCCTACGATACAGTGATACTTGACAGTTGTTAGGCAGCACTTTGAAAGCAATTCTGATGAAGTGCTGAAAGCATGGTCTGTCACACTGACCGGTATTGCCTGTCATCCAGTCATGTATCCAACCCTCTGACAGATGGACACGGTCATTCCTGAACAGCTCTGCATGCTCATATCATACATCACTGCGCTCAGTCACATCATCACAAACACCCGTGACCATTTTTGCCACCTCATAATTGAGCTTTCAGTGTGTTTTGTTGGTGTGCTGAGGCATTTTGGCCAAACGCCACGTCTTTCTTGGCAGTATCATTGACCAGACAAAGCACATGTTGGGCCATGAGTACCCATACATATTTTTTCTTTTGTAGCCATTCTGAGGTCGTTTTTCTCCCAAATGAACAATGAGGATGTTGGGTGACTGCCTGTTGTTTTTTGTCAGTGTAGCAGAAGGATGAATACCCCTGCATGAAGCTGTGCCTGTGAAGCCCATGCACTGGATCTGGTCTTGCTAGTAGGCTCTGGCCCTCCCAGCTAGTCTCTTGTGAGCTACCAGGTGGCCGTGGAGGCATGCCACTTGCATGTCCTGACTGATGCCTGCAGCAAAGAGGAGATACAGCGCATAGGGGGAACATGGCCAGCCCAGGGTGACATGAGATGCACTAGGAGAACCACTCTGTTTGATGGTCTGAAGCTCTGTCCCAGCCAGCCTCCACCATCTCACCTGATCTTGTTGCAGACCTGTGCAAAACAGAAAGCTGTCACTCTTGTTTTAAAGGAATGCGTGCCTAGGGCATTGAAATTAATAGTAATTTATGAGATGAGTTCTTCTGCAGCTATTGCAAAACTGAGCAAGGATATTGACCATTGCTGTGCTCAAAGGGTACAGTAAATCCAAACTCATCTAATGCTCTGGTGCTGTGGGTCGGGCTGCATGTGAATTACCAAGGCCCTTGTCAACCTTCTTCCTCTCTGGTTAGTATGAAGCAGCTTACGGGGAATTCTTCTTCTTCCTGATAAAGTAGGGGATATCAGCTGTCTGCAACTCCGCCGGATGCATCCAGTGAAAATAATGGGGCCAGCCTACATATCTGAAAGTCCCAAAGGGGAGTTGAAAGCGATGCACAGGACAAAGAAATTTCCCTTCAGGAGTCGCCAATAACAGGGAGTATTCCCAGCATTTTCTCCAGAGCACTCAAATAAGTTACAAAAACTTTTCCCAGTCTGCTATAAACTTAGCCTCTGCTGCAAAACCTCCTGCCACCTCAAATTAAGTGTTAAAGCTGGGTCAGTATTTGCTTTTTGTTCTTTGAGGCTGCACTGGGGCTGCAGGAGCTGGTCAGGCTTGTCGCATGCCCTCGGGGAAGGGAGGTATGTGTTCTTGTGAGCTGACAGGGAGGCAGCTCGAACTGGGCACCTGAAACAGGGCTCCAGTTGCTGGGAGTGGCGGCACTCGGGAGTGCCGATGTACCCTTCTGGCTGCCCACTGCTGATGATCTTTGCGTTTCAGATCTTGGAGGAAAATGGCGAATTTCATTCAAAAGCCCAACCCTATAAGGCTTCATAGGAAAACTACCTGATTCAGTGAGGTGTCTCATCACTGTGGGCGAAAGCGCACATGGTACCCTAGGGCTGGGGGAACGGGCTGTTCCTTCAACAAACCAGAGGAGCAGAGATGGAAGAGAGGCTGGGGAGGGTTTGAGAGGTTGAATACTAAATGTGACTTGGCTGGCCTAGGAAAACAAGCTGCAGCTCAGGGTTTCTTACCCTGTTCAGTCCAAGGTGGCAGGTGGTTAATGAACATGATGGGCCCAGGCACTATGGGTGGGCTCTTCTCAAACGAAAACATGGTCCCATCTCAGAAATTACCATTTTCAGAGCCTGGCCAGTTTCTGCACAGGCCACCAGAGGCCAGTGTTAGTTGTCCCATCTCTGAGTATCTGTGTCTGTCTCCTTTATTTTTTATTTTTATAATGCCTAGGATGAAGGGGTCCTGTTTTGTAAACACACATCAGTATAAGATAAATAAGATGTACAGTAATCCAGTCATGGTCCTTTGTTCTCCGAGAGACCTTGATATGATCTTTCAAGGCTGTAAGCAGACTTTTGGCATCAATTGCCAAAAAACCTTAAACTCTGCATAAATTCGGGACTCGGGGATGCGAGGTGGCAATAGCAGTGGGTTTCTCTGAGGTATGTTGCGTATCTGCCTAATGCATGCTTTTCTTTATGAGCAGTGATCTTCCTCCCTTGGTCCTCGGTATTCCCTGTTGTATGTGATAGGAGGTATTAAAAATAAGTGAGCATGATATAGCCTTTTTCCATTTTAAGGCAGCTAATTGCTTCCTGATAATTTGATTCCAAGTGAACCAAATAAAAGCTCCTAGATTTTGGAGACATAAGTATGAAAGCAGGAAGGCATCACTTTCAACTGTTTTGATCCACCTTGACCTAAAATGTAGTTGGATTTAATAACTTTTTTCACCAAGCTCAGTGAATGATGACTGAAGCACAGCACCTCTTTCAGGGAGAAAGTTCAGTCTTGCAGTCTTGATTTAAAAACTTCTGTTGAAGGATAATTTTTACCTCTCTCAAATAATGTCTAACTGTATTATTACTATTTTTGAAATGCAGGAAAACTTGAGCCTTTTTCGACAGTGTTCAGGAGCACGTTATTTACTTTTTCCACTCTCCACCACCGAAAGGTCTTTCTGATCTTTCTTTGATCTTTCTAATTTTCTTTATGTTGGGACTAGTATGCAAGGCTGGTGAAAGCAATTGACGATTATCTCCAGATATAAAAGATAGATCAAGACAACATCTCAGTATTAGAGCTCAATTTAGGACATGTAATGAAACTGTATTTGAGATCTAATGAAATTGAATAACCCAGCAAAGGAGCTTATGTAGTTGCTGTCTGTCTGCCTGTGGCTTTGAGGCTCTTTCGGTGTGGTGGGCTCTGCAGCGTGTCTCTGACTCCTGGCCTATGTGTTTCAACCCCATCCCAGAGGTATGTGTGGGTCTTTCCCCAGCACCAGAGCTGGGAGCAGGGAGGTATCTCCCCAGGCTGTACAGAGCCGTGGAATTTCCCCTTAGATGTATCTGTGTGTGATGTTTCACTGCTTGGCTCTTCCTGGGTGAGGCCCTGTGTACCAGTCCTGTAACCCTAATCCTGCCCTGTTTTCCAAGCTGAGTCCTGCATTAATCAGAAAAAAAAAAAAAAAATTAATCACAGCCTCTAAACTATATGCATACAAAAAGAGAGGAGAAAGCTCGATAAAAGAGCAGAAACTTCCTGAAAATTGACATTCATCATAGAGTAGTTCGTTGCTCGTATTCATTACATTAAAGATATTGATGTCATCAGTAAGATCACCTTCAGTCTATACATCATACTTTCTTAGGATATTGACAGGGAAACCTAATTGAGCAGGCATTAGAGGAAGGCATTAAGAGTGGAAGAAAGAGGAACTCTGTTGTACGTGGCATGATTCACAAGGGCTCTTCACCAGTCATTAATCTGTGGTGTGTCTGCAATAGCACATCCATAATTAAATATGGAAGGGATGCATTAGTGCCAAAGGGACATTCCCTCTGAGCAAGCTAAGAACAAAAAGTTATTATTGTTTCAGTTCTGCTTACTTTCTTTTACTATTTAGATGCCCATCCCAAGAGAAGTAAGTCTTTAAGCTGTCTTGATAAATCTCATCCTAAATAGTGCTGTTGCACTCACCTGGTATATAACTACTCGAGTTCTCAGCTTCAGCAGTAAAACCACTCTTTTTCTCATGCTTTATCTGTAACAGGTTAAAAAGTGTCAAGCATTTCTGCAAAACTTGCTTATACTATTCATTTGAAAATGTGGATGCTAGGACTCATAATGAATTTTAATCAGTTTTATATCTTCGTTCTAAAGAATTTTAAAGTCTTCTCATAATGGCTCCTCAACGTTCAGTTGAACAGATTTTTTTGTGAGGAAATTTGAGCAGATGGTGATGGATTGCCAAAGGATCTTTGTCCAACGCCTTCCACTTCACTTGTCATTGTCATATATGATTGCGATTGCAAATAAGCCATCTTTACTTAGCCAAATTAATGTCTATATTTGGGCAGACAAATGTTTCAATGCTAGCTTGGGTTGTGGTTTTCTCCCTTCTCCTCCTAAATTTATTGGAAAAATTTTGACAGTATGTAATATTTAACTTTTTTTTTTAACCCAACAGACTACAACTCTTAAAAGAACTCAACAAAACAACAAAGAAAAGCCCTTAAAACCCCAAACACAAAAAAACTCACAAACCCCTCCAAAAATTAGAATCCAAAAGCAAAGCCTGTTAAGCAACTTGTGCTCTTTAGCTGCACACAATAATCTGTTTGAAGGTAGCTGTAAATGAAGTAGAACTAAAACCTGTTTCAACATGTTTGGCAAGGGATAGGTCAACTCAATTGTGAAAATGCAATTTCTCATTTCTCATCAGTTTCTTCAGAAATAAGACACTTTTATTAACTGTTCTTCCAATTTTTTGTCTTCATCTAGGCAAATCTTTATTTTATTTTGCTGCGCATTTCAATGACTGTCTGCTGTGAGCTTTTCTTTGTGGACACCATTTAGAGACAGAGAGGAATATTGTAGTGTTTTCCTTTACAGCACAACAAAGCTGCAGATGGCAATGTACAAATTCTCTGGGGTCAGGGGCAAAGAAAACAAAACCTGAAGCTTCCTGATTGCACCGGTGCCTTTTGGGGAAAGGCAGGGGAGTAGCTCCAAGATTTCTCATACCAGGGAGCAAGGCTAGACCCTCCTTGGGCAGTGATGAGAGGTAAAAAACCTCCGTTAAATCCCTTTTTTCAGCACTGTGCACCAAACTAGAGGCTTCCCCTGACTGACAAGTTACTCTCTTCCAACTGCCATCAAATTTCTATTACACTCAAGACGCCCTAGCTCATTTTCTGTAGGCTGCCTGCTCAAGAGAGTGTGCTTGCATTAGCGTGAGCTGTCCGAGAGCCTGACAAGCCTCTTTCCCTGCAGCTTAGTGAAGGAAGGGGATGCATTAGCATACAGTTGCTCTTTGTGCATGAAAAAACATAATAATCCTTTTTCAGGCCCAGCACTGCTCAAACATTGAGACGAGGGGGTTTATTCTGTCATTTATTTGCCTTAATAATTGCTATTACTAATAATGGAAATAACATACTAGGTGACTAGGTTACCACGCTGATCATATGAGATTTGTGCAAACTGTTTTATGGCTCATTTAGTTTGCAAGATTTCACACTCTGCGAGTCTTCTCACACTCAGTAGGAACTGACACGGCTGTGCAAAACCATATTACGGGCAAACAGTAATGATGCAGACACATGAATTGGGCATATCTCCTTCAAACAGAGGCCCAGTCTTCCAGGGAACAGGAGCCAATGCTTGCATAGACATTTGAAATCATGCCAGTAGAATTTCACCTGATTTTTCTCCTCCTTTTTGGGTTCAATATTGTTATTTTTAAAGCTGTACTATGTGTAGTTATCAATGCAGGCTGAA
Source organism: Tauraco erythrolophus (assembly GCF_009769465.1). Taxonomy (NCBI): domain Eukaryota; kingdom Metazoa; phylum Chordata; class Aves; order Musophagiformes; family Musophagidae; genus Tauraco; species Tauraco erythrolophus. Next base: position 13,664,587 of record NC_141465.1, read on the forward strand.
TCACCTGTTTAGAAAAACTGACCTTCAAGTATATGTTGACAAGTATATGCTTTGCAGCTTCTTTCCACAAAGATATTTTCCCTAATAATACCTGTAGGATTTTGGAGCTGTCCAGCTGAAGAAAGCATTCTTTGTCTAATTATTTTTTAGATTGAGACAGAAATGTTTTCTTTTAAAAGCAAGTGTACACACATCCTCTGGATTATTTGGTTGTGCATCTGCTCTTTTCAGTTCCTGCAAATATTTATACAAATCTTCATGCTTTCCTGTTCGCTGTAAGATTTTACTGGTTTGCTAATCCTGATGGTATCTCTTTCACCCTCTTAAATCTTCCAATTCAGCACACAAACACATAAATGGGAAGGCAAACACTGCACATTTCAGATAGATTGTTGTTTTGTTTTGGCTCCAGTGAAAGAAAATCATTGCCTAATGTTTACTAGTTCTAAATTGAAACTGCTTAGAGGTATTTGAGTCGAAAGGTCCAGTTAAATCTCTTCCTTTTATTTCTGTATTATATTAATCATAGGCCGTGACAGAAGTGTGCTGGCGGCAGATCAACTGTCTTTCACTAGATGAGAATTGTTCATTGTAGTATTCAAGCTCTTCCACAATGAACTGTCATCAGAGTATTTTGATGGCAGGGTGTGAGTCAGGTTACAGAAATGAGCACGGTGGAATGGACTGTGCTCCCGGCCCATGCAATTAGGGTACCTCGTTCTCTTTATTTTTAATCATATGAAGTACCCGAGTGCTTTAAGCAGGCATTTGTGGCTGTGATAAAGGCAAGTACACTATTTTTTTTATAATCTCTTATACAGAGAATCCCCTTAGAGTGCCTTCATAACCGTTCCAGCTCCCTTAACTCATTAAGTCATATGATTACTGTTCTTAAAATCTGAGATCTTATCTCTTTCCTAGGATGGAGGAGAGATGAGAGGTGCAAACACTACCATCTTATGAAATCCTCTTTAAAAACAGATCTCTCTCTTTTTTTTTTTTTAAACAAGAGGAAATCTTCAGGATGTTCATACAAGTGAACTTCATTAAACTATATTCTAAAGAGCTTGAAATAGGTTGGAATGGATCAGTCCATTATTATGGTGTAACTATTCACACTATTATATGGATTTTATCAAGCGCAACACTTCACTGTTTATGTAGTAATAGTGTAACTTTTAAAAAACCATCCATTTAAATTTCTTATTCTTATTATAGTGGATGTGAATTAGCACTCTTAACGCATCTGGTGCCTGAAGACAGAATACAGAGGTTTTGCTCTGTTCCTGGTCAGAGACTGACCCTAGGTGGGTAGGTAAAGCCTGTGCCAGGAAGAAGTATCAACTTGAGTAAAATTGTGTCATCAAGTGGGTGAGAAAATAGAGCTGATGACAAGCTGCTTGGTTCCCTTTCAGATAAGTACTGTAGCTCAGAGAGGGACACAGGAACAGTGACTTAATTGTTAGCTGTCTCTTTTGCTGCCTGTACAATGAGTGCCAGCATCAGTAGAGCTGCTACGTGATGATCTGTGATATTGTGAACGGTGACTGGAGGTAAGTGTGTGCCTTGATTTGGTGATGGAAACTTGTTTAATAAGGCTATTCTTAAGGGCAAGTGTAGATGCAGGAAAAGAGGGATAAAAAGGCAAAGAAAAACATAGTACTGGGAATCAAACAGGATCAGGACTCTGGCTGGTTCAATGATATTCACTTCTGACTGGATGGGATCTTGAACTGTTTTTTGATGAATTCTCAGCGCCTGCACCAGTACCAAAGAGCAGCAACAACTGAAGTTCTCGTTACTGGTCCAGAATAACCTGACCAGGTGTGAGCTGCCTCCTCATATCCGCAGAGCAACTCTGTGTGTATCACGCTTGCTTCTGCACTGTCATGTGCTGCATTGCAAAGCCACACGTGGCCTGTTAAGTGCGGAGGACTTTGGCATATGCCAACGGTGAGCTCCTGGTGGGAATGGACTGTTGTATCTTTCAATCCTCTGCTCTCATGGCAGAAATCTGTGCTGTGTCACTACTAGCTGTGTCCTGTAAGTTCCTGCTAAATATTCCTTGTCCTGTCTGATACGTGCGCAACTGCTGTGAGCCGGAAAACGTTGTGCATTAGGTGAGCCAAGGTAGCTCAGTGCATGTTCTGACCTCACAAGATATACAAATGCATTTATAGTAAGGTTAGTTTGCAATCAAAAGCAGGATTGAGCAAATTTGAACCATGTCACCTTTGCTGCAAGCTTAAAAACATACATGTAAACTGCTGCTGAGGCTCAGCGGACGCTTTGTACCTTAGTTGCGTGTTGGAACTGTTAAGTCAGGGCTCCTGCGGCACGTGAGGGCAGTGCTGGAGAGCTGGAGCCCAGCTAGACTTAAGCTGGAAATCTTACTTTGACAATGGCTAGAAGCCCACAAGCACAGCTTGCGTGGTAGCTGAGAGAAGGGAAAAGCACATATTTAGATTTAATTTAGAGTACGTTATTATTGGAGTAAAACTTCATTGGGTAGCACTTTTCTTTCTTGGAATTAAAGAGACTTCCAGATTCTTGTGTGTGTTGTTTTTTTTTTTTTTTTAACCTTCTTGGCATAGCTGATATAGTATGTGGGAAATGGGAAAGTGAATCCTTTCTCTGCTGAGTGCTCCAGAGTGTTTGTAGCTTATGAAATGCGAGAGAATGTTGTGCTGAATGATTATGCGATGTTGATCATATTTTTATACATGCATGATTGCCTTGTACTTTATTCATATAATTTACCCAGATACCAAGACTTTTCTATCCAAATTCCTTTGGAAGAGTTTAAAAAAGAGCAAATAGAAAATGTCTTGCTTTTCAAAGCCTGTGTATCACCTGAATTCTCCTTACCATAATTAATATTTACTCAATGGTTATTTACTTTATTGTCTTTTCTGGAAATAATTTAAGTTCCATAATCTATAATTTTTTCAGAAATAATAGTGGTACTTTTTATTTTCTTGTTTTGAATACTTTTATATTAGCAGATGTATGCATGCTTTCATTGCGACTAGCAGGACTACATGCCTTACCTGTTGCTCGTATTAGGAGAAGTGCTGTAAGAGTAACATATCGGACGTGATTCCAACTTGGCCAATTTTTAGTTTGGAATAACGTTTGGAATGGCAGCAAGAAAAAGGTAGTGGAGCAGGCATCTGCCTGAGGACTCTTGTTTCTATTATTAAGCTTTTAGGATCTGTTATTTGCCTTACTCTTAGGGAAACAGGGAGCCAGTTGTGACACGATGTGACAGAGTGCCACTGAATTCAAAAGCATATGACAACGTAAACAAGTGGAGGACTGATCTGTTGTTTTTCAGCTGTGCTACAGCTAACAAGTGATCCTAGAGCTTTCCCTAGGGAAGCCTGTCCTTTTTGTGAGATGCAGTAGTTTTAATCCTTGAATGCACCTCTATCTTCTAACAAACTCTGTAGGTCACGTGTATTTCCAGTGCATATATACAGGTTTTCTGGGAAAAGGATGGTGACAACGAACATTATAGTACTGCTCTGAGGTTCATCTCGTCTTGAGAGATATGAAGTGATTTAGCTCTGGAGGTTGAAAAATCCTAGACTTTTGCTGCACTTCCATCTCAATTCTTACACTCATTTCCCCCCCATCCCCCTGTGAAATTAATACTTTTGCATGAGAAGTTCCATTGTCATTTAAAAAAAGAACTTTCAAACTCCTGTTTTAGGCAGGAGTCTCAAAAATCTGAATGCACACACATGTACATAGGTATGCATCAGACTTTGAAAATTAAGAAGGAAACCTGGATGATTTTTAAGGCAATCTCATGGTCCCAATTTGCTCTTTCTAAATGCATTGCTTTAGATAGGCAGTTTTCCTATTCTGCATGGTTTCTATCTGAAGCAATGTTTGGTTGTATTACTTGCAAGCATTTACTTGGCAGAATTCTTTCAAGCTGCACTTAATAAGAAAGTTTTATTAGTAAGTCAGTAATTTTCTTTCAAGGCTCAATTATGAAAAATGTACGTGTAAATATTATATTTCTGTTCTGCTTTTTATAGCTTTTCTGCAAAAAGCAAGGGAACATAGGGAAACTTCTGTGTGTGAGTGAATCAAGCTGATGAAGGGTGAATCCATCCTAATAGCCTGATGAGATCATGTTGATGTAACAGGGAAAGGAACAAAAAGGTTTCAATTCTATTTAAAGGAAAAAAAATCAGGGAGTAAATAAACTACCACAATAAATGTGTTTTACAATATTCTGTAAAATAGTCTTTAATGTTCCTGAAGTTAAGGTTCTTTCATTTCACCAGTTCTTTCACATTTTGCATGGTACTGTAGCTGAAAAACATTCTTTTGTTAGTGTAACCTCAATGCTGAAGTAAACCATGCCACAAAGCCCTCAGTTTTACTGTAGCTCAGGCAACAAACCCAGAACACACTAGCACTGATTTACCATGGTTCTAATCAGCATTTCGCACATGGAAAACTCACCATGTGTTTCAGAACCCTTTGACACTCATCTCTTTCTAATACAAGTGCCTGTTTCTCCCTCTGCTGGTTTCAGAATAAACGCCTTGTCAAAAAAAGAATTAGATTTTGACAGCTTTTTTCCTATGGTTAATTGAGGTGATAGATACACTTGACATTTATCTCAGCGCAGAAAAGAAGATTAAGACATATTTTTCTACATGCATTCTCTGTATTAGAGGAGGTCACTTTCCAGGGTCTTTTTAATATGCCTGTGCAATTAATAGTGGTGATAATTCCGCTCCGTATCACAGCGTCTTTAAAGTTCTCTTTCAAATTGACAGATAAAACTCTCTCTTCTGTATATAGGACTCGAATTAGACTAATCTTTTTCAAGTTTGCCCTCCAGGCCTTCCCCCTCACAGTCCTGAAAATTAATACTCTCTGAAAAATACAAAGGATATCGTGCTAACTCCACTTAGTTCAAAGAAAACGGAAAAAAAAAAAGAGTCATATTTCAGATTCCTTTAATTATTCCCACTAAATTTTTGAGGGCGTCCCCCTAAATTGTTACTTTTACAGTAATGCGATTTGAACGTTCCACTTGTTAAGTGTCCAATCGTATTGTGCAGTGGTTTCTGCTTCTTGTTGTAATGCAGGGCGGCTCTCTTGATTTTTCACAGAAGTTGCTGGATGAATGTAAAGTTTAGATGCCCTAGCTTATGTAATACGGTTATATAATAATAATCTCCAAAGCAGAATTAATTAATGCATTTCAGAAGACTGCTGATTAATTCATACAGTTAAACCCTCTTAAGCAGAGTTATTAAAAGATCAAAGCCCATACATATCACCCTTTCATATCCACAAGAAGAGTGCAAGTATTCCAAGTTTGCAGTTCACACGTGCACAGTTTCGGGTTAAAAGCTGCTAGACATGCTTCCTGGGTAACATTGTTATTATTTTAAAGCTTGGTATCTAGTAAAAACGTGCTATAAGGTAATAGAATAATATTTTTCACATATGTGTGTTTTTTTCTAGATCTGTTGACATTTTATATCTGCATTAGTTACTTGGTTTTGACATAAATATTTTTTTCACTTATTTCTTCCTGTTTTATAAATTATTTTCCATATGCTAATAAGTTCAGTAAACATGCTAGGTGGGCTCTTTCCTCCAAACATGTTGCCTTTAGACAATGCTTGAAGCTACAGCTAGATCAAGCAAACTAAAATTTTGAATATTAGCTTACACAGTGTATAAATATGGTAATACTCTTGCAGACAGGAATGCATGGACCTTTGGAAAGTTTTATAAATCCCAAATATTCCCACTATTTTCCTCACAAAACTCTTGCTAGGTCTTCAGATTGTGGGTGATACTAATGAAGACATAAGTGTTTGAAGGTTGAAACATTCAGTATGGATATCTTATTCCTCCATTTTTTAAGTTTAAATTTTGGAAAATATCTTCATTTCTCTTCACTGAATATTTATAATTGGTGACTCAGACCAGGAATTTGGCAAAATATTTAATCATGCGTTTGGTTGATCCCTACTGAGAAAACAGATGTGTGAAGGTCCTTTTTATGTGGAAAGTATTTAAGTATTTATCAAAGGATTTTTGTTTTATGATTTTGGTTGAGACCTGTTTTGCTTTAAGTTCCGATTCTGCCAGCAATCCTACTGGTATGTTACATGCAACCAACACAAAAGTCCATGCTTGGAAGCTGGAGTCCTTAGATTCCTCTTACCAAACATAGCTGTTCTCCATTGTAGATCTGCACAAAATACTTTTTGATGAGCAGCTCTTGACTAACTTCTGTCTTCAGATTCTTATTTCTCAATAAGTGTGCTTGCCTGAATTTTAGCTTAATCCAATAATTCAACTGTATTTTTCTATAGATGTTTCTTGAAAGAAGTAATATTAAAACCTGGGGTTAAGAAAAGTATTTGCATTCCAATTGTCACTCTTCCTAATCTATGTTTCCAGCAGAATTTCATGCTCTTGAAGAAACGAACAGGAGTTTGACATATAGCTGCTTGCTGCTGTTTCCATGGAAACAGAACTTTGAATTAAGGGTTAATATATGACCATCATGTATATATGTGTGTATAATATGTACATACACATGCATGTTGTGAGAAAAGATGGGTATCTTCTGTGGGGTGAAGTGGGTGAAACTGGTAGCTCTTTAGGCCTTTGACTGATGAATGAGGGACAGTCAGCAGCAAACCTCAGATCTCTCCATTTAAGGATCTATTTGCTACAGGCCTGCTATAACCTGAAAATGAAAGTTTGGTTATAAAACTAAAGAATTAAGTTTGTGTGTTAAATAAGTTTGGCATTCTGTAGTCGATGCAAAATACATATTTTATCTGCAGAAAAACGTATTTGTTATAGAAATCTATCTCTCTCTATTAGAGTTATGTTGTGTATCTGAGCTTCTGCAGTGCTGAAAATATCTTGAATTTTCTTTCCTACTTTAAATGAAGCAGCTAGGTGATTGAGACATGTTGTTTGGCGACATATTGTATTAGTTGTACCATATTCGAGATAGAGTGGATCTTTCTGTTGACTTGCCAATGCATCTAAACCTAGGAATAGCAGGGATTTGGAGGGACCCAACCAGAATACTAAGGTGCTGTGATGCCTTCACCATCTGTTAAACTCCTCACTGTAGTTTCTAAGTGTATGGGAGGCTTCTTCTCTCATACTAGAAATTCTAGACATAGTTCTACTCTTATTGACAACAAAAAGCTTTTCCTACTGCTTCTCTTGCCCATGTAATGTGCCATTTTATTTCTGAACTGTGTGTAGGTTTTTTGGTTCATTTTTTTTTTTCTTAGTGCGGTGCAGGGCTCTTTTTTTGTGTGTGTTTGTGTGGTTTTTTTGTCTGGGTGTTGGGGGGTAGTTGGTGATTTGATTTGGCTTTGTGTGCATTGTTTTTTCTTTTTGGTGTGTTGGGTTTTTTTAAGTGATCTGTCCTTCACCATTTTAGCAAACTAAACCACTTGGGAATGACACAATCTTGTGCAACAAGAGGTAAGGACAGGAGTTTTGAAACACTTTGGGGTCAAGCTTGAGTCAAAGTTGATTTAACTAAGAAAGAAAGAAGTACGTATTTTAGGAAATTCACCTTTAATCTATTTAATCAATACGATTTAGTAGCCTACAAGTTCACTTAGGCCTTTGATTAAATGCCTACAGAAAATTTTCTCAGTTGCAAACATCTTGGTGTCAGAAAACTGGCCAATGCAGGTGGCTATATTTTCCAGGAGAATTTTTTGTTGCCATGCCCTACCTGCAATAGCTAATTATCTTCCAAGGTGGCCATTTATTTCTTCCCTAGTGATCTCCAGATTTTACAAATGTGGCTTGCTTTATTGAATTTTGAATGCACGCGCCAAATCACTATTAAGTTATATCAGCCTAAGGGTAGCTAATGCACAGAGCCTGGTGTGTATGTTTGTTGCAGTTCTCAAGCATGAGAAAATTAAAAAAAGATGGTATGCTTTTCAACGGTGTGTTTTAAGCACAATATGAATGTACAATTGGTACGTGTTCAGTTCTTTTTGTCTTTTCTTTACCTCGTTAGTAGATCTTTCCTTCGCTTTTTGGCTCCAGCTGTCAGGCAAAAAGATACACCCCTACTTTGTCTTACTCCAACTCTAAGCAGTGCTGGAATGGATAGTCTTTACCCTTCTTTTCACTGTGGGATTGGTATATTGTATCAAAGTAAGAGGCACTTTGCACTTTGTGATTTAGCATTAGCTGTAAAGTTTTGACAGTTCATGTCTTGCCTCGCCTCCAAGAAAGGCAGTTGTTTCTTCTGATGGATTCAAAGGCTCCAAAGGGATAGGCTATGTTTTACAAAGGGAAGGCAAATTTCAAATATCTTTGGAGGGGTCAATAGCTGTCTCTTAAATCTCAGAAGAAGCTGAAATTCTGGATATTCACCATCAAATGCCAGTTCCTTTGGTCACAGTGGTGAGGTAAGCATTTTCAATTGGGGAAGTCTTAAACCACAGAAGAGGAAAGTGTGCAAAACCATAATGAAAAGATATCTGTGTCCTTTCTCTTATTTTTAAATAAATAAATAAAATATTTGCATAAATTAACATGAAGTATTATATTTGCAACCAGGAAATCTCCATCTCAGAGTCCTTTTCAGGCATTTGTTAACTATTCTTGATGTAACTTCAAAATTACCTGGTAGCAATGTGTTTGGTATCAAGGACCCAGTATAAAAAAAATTTAAGTGTCACTGTTGCCAAAGAATAAACTTAAGTTTTTAAGGCAGTTACAACTATTTTTCTCTTTGTGGTCAAATTATGGAGCTTTTCAATAATGATTTTATGCCTTTCATTACTTTACATGCCTCTATGCCTTAATAAACAAGAAATATGGTATTACAGTGCAACTGATGCTGAGAGTGTTTAAGCAGCATCCACAAAATTTATTGGCTTCTTTTACTCCATGAAAATGTGCTACTGGTATCTGTTTTTATAAATAAAAAAATAAATTGAGTGTGTGAGAGAAGGACTGTCATGGGACACTTGGAAACCATGACTCCAAATTCTTCTACTGAATTACTATGCATTCCTTTGCTCAAGTAGTTTCAGTGTTTTATTCTTCAATTTACATTCAGAACTGAGGTAATATTGCTTGGCAGAAATGTAACAAGTTAAAACATTTTTACACCCTAAGATAGAAGGTACTGTATAAGAAAAAGGTACTGCACATTCTCTCTCCAAAGCAGGTGTCTGTGCCGTCTCTGTGGCACTTGGGAAACATTAATCAATTCCTCACGATACCTGTAAGAAATATATTTAACTCGATAAACAGTAAAACTGATGACAATAAAAGTAATTTTATTTCAGTTCCTTTTGGAATTAAATAGCCCTGACATTTGAGGTATTGTATGTATTTAGGATTTAAAAAAAACCTAACAGATGCGAAGAGATACCATTGCGGTTTATTTTCTTGGTTATATTTTTAAAATCTGGTTGCATCTATTTTTATCCAAATGGGAGTCCATCCACTCAAATTACTTTGCATCCCGTCATGTCCCCAGGCATCCAACCACCTCTGCAGGATAGCATGGAGGAAACAGCTGCCTCGGTTGTACCTCATCAGAGGGATTTAAGACTTAGGGGAGAAGAGGAAAGTAAATTTTTCTGTACTGCAGAACAGGACAAGATTACATAGTGTTTCGTCCTTTTCCTTATGATGACAAAGCATAGTTGTGTTGGTGCAGGGTGCTCACACCTAAGGCAGCGTTTCAGGGCAGACAGAAGTGACATTGTGGCTGCCTGTCCCTAGCCCTTTTGGTGCTTCCATGACCAAAGCAGTACCACTGGCATGGAGCAGGGGCCCTTCTTACTTATAACTATATGTAAATCTATCATAAACAAATGATCACATGGGACTTAGCTCTACTAAGTTGAAATAAGGATCAAATAACGTAGAAGGCGGGTTTTCTAGCTGCTGCTTTTCTGGAATGGGGCATCAGAGAAAAGGGGGGAGGGGAGAGTGGAGGGAAAGAAAGATGAAAGAAGCAGCTTCTCCAGCCCACTCTTCCCACAATCTCCCCAGAAATCTGGTGGGTGTATGTTTGTGTGAGATGAAAAATCCCGTTTTGGCAAAATGTTGGCTGAGGTGTCCCTATTTGTCTTTATGAAAAAACAGCTGTTAAGATCTCAAGCTGGCAGATGTTCATCTATCCATTAAAATTCTTTCTGTTGGAATAATAACAAGGAAAGAATGCATAGGGTGAAGTTTTAACCATACAGGGCTGGTTAAAGTGGTAAGCTGTAGATGAACGTAACGTGTTCCAGCTTTGATGCAGATACAGATACTCCCAAGGACCTTGTCTGTTTACTCTCTACTGTGTAGTTTATTTGCTGAGGGGGAAAATAGACCAAAACTTTTATTTACTACCTAATTTGGGAAACAGATTTTAAACTGAACAGTTATCTTTGCAAGCAAAGCTTTGCGATGTTTTCTTGGTTTAAAATGTTGTTTGCTTTTTGAAATGGGCTGAAACGGAAGGCTTAAACTTTTTTTTTTAAGAAGTGTTTCAGATCAAGTAAAACATTTAATTTTGAGTGAATTTTGCTGTTGCTGTTCAGTTTGGCTTATCACTGGAAAAATCAATTATTTATCTAGGTCTGCTTGGGAATATTTCAGGACAGCAGAAAATCTCAGTGATCTTTACACAAAGAAGTTTAGGTCCCTTAAATAAAAGATGCCAAAAATATAGCTTATATCTCTTTAAGGACGACTTTTGGATTCTAGTCAATAATCTGTTCACCGTAGTTAAAGTTGTCATCATTCTGGATGCCCTATTCACACCATTAAAATCTGCTTGAAAAGTTTGATGCTAGAAGTTGTACTTCCAAAATCAATTACTTAAATTCTTTTCTGCCATCTTGAGGAGTTCTGTCAGCGTGCTCTGAAATGAAATCCTAAGCTCATTTTGCCAATAAGGGCAATACTGACAATTCTCACTTTTAGGCTCGATGTCAAATAATCTTTGCAGCCAAAAATCTAGTGTATTCAACTCCTTGCCTGTAAGTGCTTTCAGATCTCTGCTTTTATCCTTTGGCTGGTTTTAGTCTGCTTCTTTCATCTGTCAGAGCTGTACATAATTTTTAGAGAGCTTCAAGTATACCAGGCTGACAATAGAAATGATATCATCTCATTGTAGTATAACAATGTTAAAGGATGTTGAAATGTTCTGCAGTTACTTCTTATCTTACAAGCAGATCATTACCATTGCTCCCATTTTACACATGCTTAAACGAAAGCACTAGTTTGGTTAAAAGATTCAGACTTATTCATATTTTATTTTAAGAGTAGGTTTGATCTCAAGCTGAGTGTATGAGCCTTCATTTAGATCCAGGATTTTGATGAATTCATGGGTGATGGTTAAATCTATTCTATTGCCTACGAGCAGTGTTGGGCATTGCGATGTCTGTTCCTACTCAGGCCACATCTGTCGTCAAATATGTGGGCAAGGATTTTGCCCAGGCTACTTAAAAAGGCTACTGCCATGTGTAGCAAGATGTTATATTGTGTAATTGGCATTCTTAGCCTCAGGATATTAACCCGAGGAGCACACTACATGTTAGAAACAGCTCTGTGCCATGTTGTACCCTCAGGGACTTGAGATGGAGAGTCCCGAATGCCTCCCTGATGCCTAAAGTCAACCTTTTCACTATCTACTTATACACCAGTAATCTCAATTTATTTCTGTATTTAGAAAAGCATAAACACCCCTAGTGCACTTTTCATTCAGAAGTGGTAGCTGATTTTGCACGTGGCGCTCTAACACTTGGCACTGCAGTACCATTTTTCTTGTTGATAAAGGCGTGGTGGCATTTAGTGTAATGGAAGTCATAAAAACATTATTGAAAAGCTCCATAATTTGATCAGAGAGACAATCAGTTTTGAATACTCGCTGGTGAGCCAGGGCTTGTACCACACAATTACTTTAGGGCACTTAGTGTACTAGATGACAATATATTTTCTTCAATCATGGACAGGCTTACCTTGTGTTTTATTTGAAGGCTCATGTACTGTATCACATGATTATTGGTCTGAAACTATACCACATCTTGTAGCGAAGATAAGCAAGCCTTAAAGTCACTGCTATAGAATTAGTACAATTGATCAATAGTAGCTAAACATAGCTGTATTTTTGTAGGGATAAGCTCATATAGTAGGCAATACTGTGGCTCAATTTGATTTCTGAATGTAACTCAGGCGATGAAACTTCACCTAGGAATTCCTGCATTGATGCTCTTAATTTGCAGCTAAACAAGATCATATGTTTCAGAAATTTCTACAGCTGCCTCACTGGTGGCTGTGGTCAGGTTTAGCAATCAACATGAGCTCATGGTTTGTGGAATAAATCCTGCCTTGCATAGCTTTCATTTTTCTTATTACTGAAAGTGAGTACAGATTGTTAGTAGACAAAATTATATAGACTTCCCCAGACTCTTCTTTGCCAGTTTTCTGTTGAAAGCCTAGTTCATCTCAGCAGCATATGCCTGTCCTCCGATTCTTTATTCCTCTAGGATCTTGAGGGTTGTTTCTGAAAACAACCTGCATTCAGAGTCCCAAGGGACTAGAGCCTGCATATGCTCCAAATTATTGGTGCCAGGAGGAGAGGGAGTAATTTATTTTGTTTGGTTGCTCTTGATCAGTATGATAATTTTTTGGTGGTCTTGATATTGCCTAGAGATTTCCTGCTCTTCTGTGGCTTTGAGCACCTCTGAAGTTTCTCCATGTTCTCTTGAATCCTCTGTGCTCCTTTATCAGACCTGACCACAAGAGGAAGACATGGAGGGTTTATTTTCTCTGATAAAAGAATTAGTGAATTGATTCAGCCACAGAGGAAAATAACATTGCAAGATGGTGAATGGTCTGTAGAACAAGTCCTGTAAGGAGCAGCTGAGGGAACTAGAGTTGTTTGGTTTGGAGAAAAGGAGGCTCAAGGGAGACCTTGTCACTCTATACAACTACCTGAAAGGAAGTTGTAGCGAGGTGGGTGTTAGTCTCTTCTCCTGGGTAATGAGTAATAAGACAAGAGGAGATGGCCTCAGGTTGCACCGGGGAGGTTTAGATTCAATATTAAGAAAAATTTCTTCCCCAAAAGGGTTGTCAAGCATTGGAACAGGCTGCCCAGGGCAGTGGTTGGTCGAGTCACCATCCATGGAGGTATTTAAAAGACTTGTAGATGGGGCGCTTAGGGAGATGGTTCAGTGGTGGACTTGGCAGTGTTAGGTTAATGGTCGGACTCAATGATCTTCAAAGTCTTTTCCAAACTAAATGATTCTATGATTCCAAGCATGGCCAAATTGCGACTAGCTGGTTTCTGCACCAGCAACAGTCTGAAAACAATATAGGTAATTCTAATTTTTCACTTCTAGACTCCTGTTTTGACTGTGAATTGTAACATATAAAAGTGATACTGGGAAATCAGTCAGGGCACTCATAGATTCATAGATTCATAGATTTCTAGGTTGGAAAAGACCTTAGAGATCATCGAGTCCAACCATCCCTAATCCCCATTAAACCATATCCTCAAGTAGATCATCCACCCTATTCTTAAACACATCCAGGGATGGGGACTCAACCACCTCCCTGGGCAGCTCATGGGCTCAGTTGTCCTCACCTGGCCTCCCCAGGGCTTCCTCCAGCCCTGCCCGTGGCTCAGGAGTGGTGGGGCCCGGCTGACATCTTGCCCTGTCTCCATCCCTAGGGAGGTGACAAACCCTCGGGGCTGAAGCTGTCCCCATTGTCCTCCCCAGTCGCCCTGGTCCTGGCCAGGATGGTGGGACAGACCTCGGCCCCTGCCGTGCCCTGGCAGAAATCAACAGACTGATATCTTGCTGCCTGACTGTGTGATAACGGAAGCAATAAACCCAATAACTCACCCGACTAGAGAAAAATATTGTTTGAGAGGTTAGAGTTACTGTCAGCTAGAGGTGGAGGAAGCAAATAAAAAGCTGCCAGCCTTGTGCTGAAACGGACTGCTTGGAAGGTTGAGATGTGGCCTAAAAGGGACTTTTGCTGCTTTTACCCTGATTTTCTATTTGATAATACTGTCTTCTAGCATTAATCATTTATTCTCCCTAGCCTGTGTAGCTATAATCTTTGTAAATATTTCAGAATTCTGCTTTATGCATGCTGCCTTCATACTCTGAGAGTGTGACGATGGCAACAGAGGAAAGGAGGTTGGCTTCTTCAGAGCAGACATGTCACTGCTCTTCTACCAGCAAAACAGCTGATTTCAAAAATTGTTCTAAAAGTAAAATATATTTTATTTTAAGGCACTGAATATTGTTATTTAGTGGGTTGTCCTTGTGTGTGTTTTTTATGAGTGATGTTCATCCTCATTTAGAAAGCAGGAATTAATCTCAATTATGTGCAGTTAAGGACATACATAAAATAAAGCTACAATTGTTTGGAGCCAAGCTCTTACCAGTGGTACAAGGTGGGAGGATGAGACACAACAGGCAGAAGCTGAAATGAAGCGGTTCAGACTGGATATAAGGATTAACTTTTTCTGCTTGGGGACAGTGAGGCAGTGGAACAGTTACTCAGAGCAGTCTCCAGCCCCGGAGGGATTCAAGACCTGACTGTATCAAGCCCTGAGCAACCTGATCTGATCCCATGGCTAACTCTGGTCTGAGCAGGAGGTTGGACTTAAAGACTTCCTGAGCTCCCTTCCAATCCCAGTTATGCTATGATCCTAACCAAGACAGTTACCATGACAGATCTCCTGCCCAACTGTATAACAAGCTAAGACGGAAATTCATTAGAAAATTAATAAGTTGCTGCTCTACTTCAGAGTGGTTTCCAACCTGAAATATACCATCGTTACGCTTTTCTTCTGGTAAAAGAGTCTGCTATGGACAAATTAGTTAACTTGCAACTTCTTCACATAGTGTCTTCCATAGAAAAACTACTCAAGTGGTTTCCTTAGATTTTTAATTCTCCCCTGCCCCAATACTGTCTGTCTTTTCCCTGAATTTCTTAGTCAGGTAAACTTTGGGGAACCATATCCTACTTTTATTCTTATAAACATAAAACAAGTGAGATGAAATTGTACACTGTGACTTTTAAAGAAATATCTGGGATGGAAATGATGTTGTCTCCAGAAGTCCTTTCCTTCTCTTTTGCTTACTCTCTTCACAGACATTCTGAAAAGGGAAAGGAGCTGTGCTGTGCGTAAGTTTGGCTTCATAGTTGCAGCAAGTTTCTTGTTTTAGGATAATTGTCATATCCTTTGATGTGTGTCAAAAGCATGATATGGCCAAGCACAGGTCAGTTTCCTTCAGCTTTATTGGAACACTTACTGGATTTTGCACTATTTCCATAGCCTGGGGAAAAAGTGACACTTTCCTGCTCCTTCAGTAGCTTTATGTCAGCCCTGCTAGCAAAGGGCACCAAAAATTATTTGAGAAGATTTTTGAAGAGGCTGTTTCCTTTGCTCCTTAGGATGCTGATTGCCCATTCTTCCTCCCATCTGTCCGTTCTTGTGTGCACGTTCTCTCATGCTTGCTTACTCATGTTTTCTCGCTCACTCTGTCTTTTCTATATCTCTTGTCTCTTTTATCTCTCTATGCTCACTCCTGCCCCCATTCTTCCAGACTTCTTTTCAAGAAGACCTAGTATCAAAGTCAAGAATGACAGTTGAAACTCAAAGCTTGGAAGATGAATTAAAACTTAAAATTACGTTAGAACATAACATTTTTTGACCCTTTACTCAGTACTTGTAGAGGATACAGAGTTTCCAGAGATACTGTAAGTGTTGAAGTGCTCCAGGGAATAATTACTTGCTGGTGTCAATCCCTATAGTAAAGATGAACTGAGAACTTCTGGAAAGACTCTCAGAGAACTTATCTATGTTTTAATGAAAATTGAGTTTGTATTTGGAATACCTTGAATATATTATATTACTCTGAAAATTAATATTTATCTTTTCTTCTTGAAAAGTATTTCATAAAGCAAAACATAGGTTAAACTATTTCTGGACCTTATGCTTTCTACTCTCTTGAAATCAATCTATAAAATCCACCAAGCAGTTTGTTAAGCTACTCAATGACAAGAAATGTCTTTTCAGGGTGTGTTCTTCAGGCCTAACAAATCCTGTAACTCAAAACCTCTCCTACAAGAACATTTCAGCGTTTCATGTCGAGACGATATCCTACAGGCTTATCCACTCCATTTCATTGAGACTACCTTCTTGCATTGCTAATCTGTTCTTTTATGAATTATCTGTCCTCCCAAGATTGTGCTCCCAGGAGACCTAGTATAATAGTTGCAGGTAACAATGTTGAAACTCAAAGCTTTAGTTATGTTACCAGAAAGCAAAACAATCCTGGCAAAATGTTTTCATTTGTATGGGGTCTGGAAGGCTATTGAATTCAGTGATGGCCTCCTAGTGATATTTTTCTTCTTAGAAATGAATCCATGCTCGCTTAACGTTTCTCTTAATTGGATGGCTGAATTTAGCTTCTGTGGTGCATTAAGTTATGTAATTAAGGGTTGATTAAAGTTTTGGTTTCAGTTTAGAATTTAGCCTGAAGAAACCTAGTTTTTTAATAAAACTCATTGCATTGCTCTATTTGTTTCCACTTTTGTATTTTCCTTAGGCTGCATTAAATTAAAAATCCTGGGTGTAACTTCATGAATGTTTTGAGACTTCCTGTTAAAGCATATTATATCCCTGACCCCTGTTTCTGCAGTTATAGAAACAGATGAGCAAATGAGTCATGTGGAAAATGGATCAAGTGTCTAGCAAGGTTCATTAATGACTATGCAAACAGCAAAAAAAAAATGCCATAAAGGGACCAGAATATTTTATTACAAAGATTGAGTAAGGAATGCATGCAGCATAAATTTTTCAAACACGGAGGTAGGTTAGTTTCTGGCAGACTCTGAAGTTGTTTGGCAGAAACTTTACGAGATCGTACTAGAAATTTTCGCTGAAGACCACCAGCCCATAAAAGCAGAAAATTCCAGTCTCTATGGGCTTATGTTGTTCCCCGTTGTCAGTAAATTCTGAGCTGAGGAAGAGACCATAAAAAATGGTAAAATTGGAGAAAAAAATGTAGGAGGGTTGCCTAGAAT
This sequence comes from Tauraco erythrolophus, assembly GCF_009769465.1. NCBI lineage: Eukaryota > Metazoa > Chordata > Aves > Musophagiformes > Musophagidae > Tauraco > Tauraco erythrolophus. Next base: position 13,681,693 of record NC_141465.1, read on the forward strand.
TTTTGGAAGTGGACAAGATGAAGACTTAAATAACAATGAAAAAACAAATGAAAACCTGACAGAGATGGGTTAAATCTCTCTTAGATCTTATGTTAAAACTACTCAAAATTTGAAGAGCCAGCACAAAATAAAGCAAAAAAAACCCCAGGAACAATGGGAAAAATACTGTGAGTACTCACTCTCTCGGGAGATTTCTGAGTGACTGAAAGCCGTTTTATTTCCTTGAGCAATAACAGTAGTTTGCATAAATGCAGCACTTCTGAAAAACAAAGTATCTTCAATTCCTTTACAAGCAGCTTCCATGGACAATGAAACACAAGATAACATGAAGATGTACAGACGTAATAGTTTAGTGTACATAAAAGAATTGCTTACAAAAAAAAATTGCCCTCTGCCCTCACGTTTTGGTGTTTAAAGGTGATGTTTTCTGCATATACTTATGGGTTAAATATTGTTTCCATGTGTTTAGGTTCTGCTGGCTCAACAGAGAGGACATGCAGACTACACGTACTCTAAGGTTTGTCTAATTATTGCTGATGAATTTTAAGTTGGTTGAACTGTATGCCAACATTAATCACGACAGTGACTTTAATGGTAATCTTCCATCAAAACACAGAGACTGACAAAATGGTTGCTGTAGAAGTAACGCAGTGCACTATATTTAGAGCCATTCATAAACATTACTGGGCTGTGACAAGGAATTGATATAATTTTTACACAGGTTCACCCGTAACATCCAACTGAAACATCTCATTTTAGCTATGTGAATCCTAGAACTCGTTCTTTTCTTGGAAAGGGCATGTTTTTTGCTGTATGACAGCTGATACATTTCACTGTCAAAAATGCTGTTAGGTGGGAAATAAGAATACTTGAAAATATAAAAATATCTTGTATTTTCATGTTTTGTAGCTTAGTTGGATAGTACTTAAAAATTATGATGATAAGGTTGACTTCAGGAGACACTTCTGTTAACAAATAGAAAAAGCAGCTATCTGCTTTCAGCTCATTGTCTCATTCACATGTTGCATGTGCTGAAAGGAAGTGTACTACGTATAAGTCAGCATCTGGTCTTGAAGGATGTATAATGAAAGTTTTCATTTTTTCTTCTTATCTGCTGAAAGTTTCCATATAGCAGGAAATCTTTATTTTGTTGGCTTTCAATATGTGAAAATGCTGAAGTTTGTCCTCACAAGGTAGTTACTCATGTACCTGTATGCCAGAAGATCTTGAAATGTTTTCCAGGTCTTAAAAAGCAAACCAAGTAGTTTCTAAGTTCTTTAGTACAGTGATGAATGAAATGTTGGAGAGATGTTTTCATTTACAAAATACCATTTTTCTTTTATTTTTTCTTTGACAACATCTAAAAATTTTTTGTGATGCTCTTCAAATTTGAATGGTATGATGTAACTTTTCCCTGAATGTCTGTATCTTCATCGAGGAATAAGTTACAGGAAGGTATTTAGTAGAAATATCTTTTGGTCATAAGTTTAATTTGCAGTCAAAGGCAGAACAAAAAGATTAAAAAGCATTTGCACTGTATTTATTATTAAAAAAGAGATACTTTGAAGTGTAAATATGGACTGGTGGTATGAGAAACATATTGTGCCGATATGGATCATACAATTCCTTCAGAGCCTTAGGAAAGGAAAATGATTTAATGTTCTAACCTCAAGTATTGTAATTTCAGTTCCTTAAAACTCCTGGAAAATATCCTTTCCCAGAGGAAAATATATTTTTAAGTAATATTTAAATGAACCCCAAAATGAAGTGTTGCACATTACCTTTGTGAAGGTCCATATTCCTTTTTCATGGAGCCAATAGGTTTAGAATGTAGCCTAGCTGGAAATGAACTGATACGTAGTTATTGTATCTAAAATTACATTAGACTCTGTCTGTCTTCCCGTTGTCAAATCTTGCTTAATTAGAGCTATCATTTCCTTGTCAGTCTCAGCCATGGGGTGCTGGAAGTTGTAGAAACTTTAGGTCAAGTTTATTACTGATATATTTCAATGGAAGTTGAAGAACAATTTAAAAAGTACCGAATAAACTTGATAAAATTAAAGGATTTGTTTATTGAAAATCAAAGACATGCAAGCACTTTGTTTTAGGATTAACTTTTACTTTTAAAAAATATTTTGTCATTGTGGGTACAAGTTTTTTTTTCCTCCACAATTTTAGTCTTTTAAGTCTGATGTTGCTACGAATAGATGTAGAAAAGAATAAGAATTGCTTTTCTGTAAGAACAAAAATGACTGATTGCTGAAACATGTTTTTTTGTAGCACAACACTGATTTTAATGCTTTCTAATATAGAAACAAACCTTTATTTTTCATGTTGTTCCCTTAAATACACATAAATCTCAACAAAGTATTTATCTTAAAAAATATAAAGAAATAAAGATGCTTTGTTCCTTCAGTGAAAAATCTCTTCAGAATAGTTGCTTTTCTGAAAAGTTTGATCGATACGAAAAGCTTGTGTTTTTAGAATGGAAAACTGTTTTGTCAAAAGATATTCAACCAGCTCTACTACTAAACAGAAATTCAATGTTTTGAGAAAATGGATATCCTACTTGATGATATATTGTAACAGTGAGTCTTTGAAGTAATTTGAGGCATGTGGATATTTTTGAAACAGACACTCAATACATAAAACCCAAACCATTCTTTTACCTGTACTGCTTCTGGATATAGTAAAGATTCTACATAGCTCTGATTTCATTTGTATTACTCTGAAAATTATCATACAGTAGTTTAATTTATGACAATGTTTATTGTTTATAGTGCATGCACTTGCATATCTAGCAGAAGATCAATGTAATTGTGTCATGAGACTGCATTGTAATAGATTTCCTAGCTTGCTAACATTTAATATCACAGCATTTTTTTTTAAGTGCTGTAGTGCTAAAGAAAGGAAGAACTAAAGAAGGAAAGAGCTACTAACCAGAGGACTTATAAATTTAAGTCAAATAGGGGAAGGAAGCAAGATATTTTGATTTGTGAAAGATAGGTAAATTTCAATCATTTAAATTTACCTGACAGGCTGCTGAAATTAATGCTTATATAAACCATTTCAGACAGTTGAAATTAATGCTTATGTTAAAAAGTGTGAATGTGATGCTTTTTTTTTTTTTATAGCAAAGGTGTTATTTAAAAAGACAAGAAGTCAAATTCAGCCTCTTTGAATTCAGAAAGAAATTTGCTTACATCTGAATTGGAACTTGCATTTGAATGTGTGGGTAGACTGAAATCAGATTTTTCTTCTTTTACTGGCATAAATGAGCATCGTCTGCTGTATGGCCAATTCATGCTTTTCGGATGTACTTCCTAATGTGATCATTTTAGATATAGCCCACATCAAGTACATTGTAGACAGCTGCTTTTTATGTGCAAATGCCATATGGACGGAGACAAAAGGCAACAAAACAGATAAATATTCTGCATCCAAAGAACTGTTCTTTGCTAGAGCACTTGATTACAACCTTCTTTTTCTAGTGCCATCTAGAGGAGGCAGTTTTTTTTTCCCAGCCTCTTAAAAGCTTGGGAAACACCCAGGAGAAGATGGAATGGTTTTCTCCCAAACCTCTGTCAGGCTCACTGCCCTGCTCCCAGCCCAGGGATTTGAGCCGCCTCCTTGTTAGCGGGGACGCTCCCTTCTGTTTTGATGTTTTGGTGGTTTCGTGATTGCTACCAATTTCCTGCAGCCAAAACATAAATTTGTCATAACTCTAAGCCTGTGAAAACTAATTGAAATAAATCAGCCGTGACCACTTAGGGCCAATTGTGACAGTTAGAAAAGGGGTAATGGAACATCATAATTAGTTGCTGTTTCATGGTGCTCACCTGAAATTTTTGCACGGATTGGGGCACACTGGATTGCTTAAGTAAGTATTTGCACGCAAACTAGTGATATTTGATCCACCTCAGTGTCAAGTGCTTCCATAACTTGAAAAATTAAAGAAGTGGAGAGTCTCAAGTGGATTCCAGTCGGCAGTTTGATTCAGATTTTATTATCAGCAATGGGTCTATAATAAGCATGAACTGTCCTCTCAGATTAGCTATGCCTCAGCAACCACCCACTCTGCTTCTCCCTCCTCCCCTGCCTTTCCCTGAAAATGGAAGAGGCCATCTGCAGGCTTTAACTTGCTATTCAAGCTGTCTGCTAGGATTCTGGATGAAACAAGGCGAGATGTGTGCTTGTCTTCCCGCAAAATGATCTTTCTTTCAGGCCTGAAAAAATCCTTCTCTGCCCTCCTGCCCTTCGCTTTCTCCTTTGCGCATCCTCCGTGCTCTTAAACATACAGATTGCAGAATGGCAAATGTGGCACTAGGTAGACAAACATGAAATGTAGCCTAATGATTGGGCTTTTCAGTGGAAAACCAGTGGGATTTCTCTCGTTTGTAAACAGCAGAATGAACTGTAATGATAAAGCTTTTTTAGATACAAACAAAATCTTTAAGCAGCTGCACATACTTGTTTGTTTTGCAGAAATTGTACTTGATACGCCGTTTCATCTGCCTCACAATTTAGCAGCTTATAACTACATTTAGGAATGCGAGCTGTATAAAATTTTTAAGCATAATAACTGAAAAAACTTTTGTTTTGATGCTTTCTACAGTACTGATAGATTAATTACCACAATGATTAATCTAATGATCTCTCCCTTTGGCAAAGTCTGGAGCTTATTATTAATAACCTTGTTATGGGCATTATGAACTTGTTACATTGCTCAGCGAGCATGCAAAAATTTTGGAAGTAAAAGAGCTTTAAGTGGAGACTGACAAAAGCACCAACAATAGCCAGCTTCTAACAGAAGTGATATTTTTAAGTTCCCTGAAGCCAACATCCCTGAGTCATTGTGTGGCATAAGAGGACACTTAAGTTACAATGAACTCCTTCCAAATTGATTAAAACAATAAATCTGTCAGGGAAAGAAAATTTTGAAACAACTTAATCCATTACGTAGCAAATGGGAAAATCTGGTTTGAAGCGATATCTGTGTATACAATGCATGTTATCGTTTGCACATAAGTATAACTTGCATTAGGAATTCTCATGGCAAGCAAGCATATTGCCAGATAGAGGGGCATGCTTTAGCTCAGGTGAGGTATCATAAAGATTGTTTGGTTTTTGTTTTGTTTTTTTTTTTTTTCACATGGGTGCAGTACAAGTGAAAACTGTCTCCTTTGGGTCCTGGTGCAGGCAGGTAAAAGGAAAACTGTAAACGTTGAATTTTTTTTGTAGCTCTAAAGTCACTGTTTATAAAAAGAAAGATGGAATATAAACATGTCTATTCTTTGGTGGTGTAATTTTCTGTAGGAAATAGTTATTATTTTGTCTTTTATACAGTACAAAATAATATAATTTAAAGATTATGTTGCCCTTTTTTATATGAATATTTTAGTTGCACTAAATGAGTTGTTTTAAGGAAAAGAAAAAAGCAATGTGTTTATATTGCAAGATGATGTTAATTATTGTTCAAGAATAAAATGTGATTTACAGAAAAGTGCACAGTTCCAAAGGAAAAATCTATAATCTATGGACTACGTAGAGTTAATTCAACAGACTAAGCGTTGAGTTAATTTGTAGGAGACAAAAATGCCTAAAATCTAGACTTATAAGTTTTGGCTTTTCATATCCAGAGATCATAAACCCTACTTAGCTATGTACTAGCTCAAAACCTTGGTATATGGCTCACCAAAAATATTTAGTAAACGTGAAAAGAGGAGAAAGAAATGGAGATCACCTTTATAATGTTGCGTAGTATTCTAGATGTTTATCTATGAACACAGAGTTTTTCCTGCTTTTCTCACTCAGAAAAATATCATCTCTTAAAAGCAGTATTCATGGCTGTTTCACTTGGAGATGCCAAAGCAGTAAGAACTTGGAGTTAAGAAATGAGTAAAAGGTATATTAAATGCTTTAAAAAAGCCAGCGAACAAAGTAAAATGCCCTGGAAGTTGATATATTGCTTATGTATACCATGCCTGTTTAAAGAATGAAAAGTCAGGAGACCCGTAATATGTTGTGAAAGCTTTGTACTTGGCGTGATGCAGTTATTGGTATTCTGAAATGTATTTGCTTTCAAGATATCCCGTGCAGCACGCTGAAGAACCATTAGTCATTTATCACACTAATACTCTACTGCAACTTAGTTCATATGGCTTCTGGACTCAAATGGAACGGACTGGATGCTGATATAAATCCCGTTCCATTAATTTTGATTTTGTTCTCGAAGCCCTTATTTTATTTTTATTAAAAATACATGACTAGGAAAGCTGATGTTTTATCCTATGAACTAGAAACAGAAACGTTGTTTAATTTCCAAATTAGTCAGTATTTCTTTGTTGCTATATTGCATGTGCTAATGGTCTTTAAATGTGGGGGTTTATTTGCAAAAGCAAGGCGGGCAAGGCAAATAATGTAGAGTGCCATGCCTGTCTTGCTGAACTCTCCCTGGTTTACTGCATTATTAAATATTGCATAAATTATTCAATGTCCTTTATATCAAACAAATATTTTTTTGCAAGCAGTACTGTGTGAACAAATGGGTATTAAGTAAAACCTCCAGACAGAAATGAAATGATCTTTCTTTTTCGTTCCTTGTAAAGAGCCACTGCTCTTTTTTTCTTTTTCTGGTGGTTTTTTTTTTTTTTTTTTTTAATATCACTCATACAGTGGAAAGAAAAAATGGTGACAATTACATGAACTACTCACTTTTGGTGTGTTATTAAAACACTCCCTTTCTGAGCCAGCCAGCGTTGGCACAGTCTGTTACATTCGGGGGAAGGCAAACGCAGCACACCAGGTCTGGGCTGTCCTCGGTTGCTCACTGTGGCAGGTGAGTTGCTGTCACGCAGGCGAGACGCTGCGTTTTTTGGTGTTCTGGCAGAAACGACCCCCTTAATATGAGTGTAGCCTTGATAGCTACTCAAAGCATGGCCACAAAAATCTACTGCAGAGGAGGGAAGGCTTGCTGGGAGAAGGAGATAATGCCACACAAAGAACAATCGAACCTACGTGTTCAACCCAAAGTATCTAATGGCCAGAGACTACTTATTTTTATTTTGCTTTTTAATCTCCTTTGTATAGGGCTGTATCATCCTTAGGCACCTCAGGAACTTTCCTCGTGTAAGCTGTGCCATTATATGCATGAAGATGACACTCCTGCGTGGTAATTCTATGTGAAAAAATACCAGCTGGTTCAGGCCCCTTGGAAGAGACTGGTGCTGCTGGAGAGGGTCTTGAAATGGAGAGGCGTATGGAGAGGAGGGGGCGGGGGGAAACCCCACAGTATGGAATAAAAATGCTTTTAATGTGCACGGAAGGTGGCTGGGGGGAAGGGGGTTTTGTTTTGCTTTGCTTTTTTTAAACAAAGGGGAAGGTTCCCTGTATGAGCACTTGTTCTGAATATTGCGTGGTCAGATTAGCCATGCTGCTCTGAGCAGTTTAAGGAGGTCTGGGAACTTAGTAATACCTTCCTCTGCCTCCCCCGCCGGCCGCCCGCCCTCCCCACCCGTAGCAGCAGCAAGGCGATGAACTAAATAGCAGAGAAATAAGGAACCAGAGATGAATAATGGCCCCTAATTCTAGAATGAGGAGTTGTGAATGCATTGCCGAGGTTTGTGCATCTTTACGTTTCAAATAACTGGACACATGTCGGGGGAACTGGGTTGGGGAGCAAGAGGTCAGGGAGTAGGGGGCCTCCAGGCTTCGTTACCGGATTTCGTTCTTCAGCTTTTCACAAATGAAGGGGTCGGTAGAGGGAATTCCCGTGCCTGATCTGCGGGGAGCTGGAAAGGAAGCAAAGCTTTATTAAGATGCTCTTATTGTCACTTACATTTTCTTTACAAAGATGTTGGTTTTGCAAAGGGCGAACCCATGACTTTTGTGGAAAGCAGCTTACAGATTCACCGCTTAGTACAGAGATAATCTGACTTTTATTTGGCTTTACTTTGGGGGGGTTTGGCTTAAGCACGCCCATGTTTCTGTGTGCGTGTATTCATTTTGCCGTGTTTTTCCTTGGAGAAGACGACTGTCCTTGGTTTGTTTTTAGTCTCTGAAAACACGCTGGGTAGATTTTGTCACTTGGCCTCAGCCTGCCCTACACTGCACGCCGTATTATGAAAACCTTTTATAGCAGCATCTATATTAGTTGTGCTCAAAGGTGAAAATGAAGTGGTATTGACACATTAGAGGCTGTGCCAGCATCCACAGTTTTTCCAATTCCATCTTATTAAAATAAATACTCGATTCCACATACTATTTGATTTCTGAGCAAGAGGCTTGCTGTAGTTGCTGTTATCAACAAAGCCATACTGTACAAAGGGAAGTGTTTATAATTATTTACTGTGCTGCAGCAACATCCACAGGGTGTGAGCAGGAAGGGGCACCCTCTCTGGTTCGTGTCGTGTAAACAGAGGAAATCATAGTCCTGGCTCCTGGAAAGTTTATGGCTTTAAAGCTTGATATTTTTTTTTTTTCTTTCATTTCACCCTTTCTCTTTAATCTCAAATCATAAGCAATAATCAGCCATTTCTCATGAAGAGAATTTTTCTTTTAATGAAGACATTAATACTTATATTGCATCAGCCAGTTAAGTTTAAAATTACTTCACTGAATTCATCTGTTGTGTGATATGAGATATAACATGGGACAATATTAAAGGGAGCATAATGGAGGGATCTAGGGGCAGGATTTTAAAATAGATAATGAAATGCTGCTACGTAGAAACTTAATGGAATTTAATTTTCATGGACATTATTCAACACTCAGGAAAATAAAATCATGTGGTTTAGACTTCTAACTAGACTGTTGGACCTTCACTGTGTGAAACGTACTTGGAGAACTATTTTGTTTGTGTGTTTCACTGGACTGGAATCACTCTTGGTCTGATCCTAAACACCCATCTATTCCCAGTGATCTCCAGTGGACCTTACTTGATTTCTAAGAGGAAGAAGATCATATTAAAGGCTATATATAGAAGCAGCAATTTAAAAAAATTTTTTAAACTTTAAATTCATAAATCTAAATTTTCTGCATAACTGATACTGAAGATGATTTTTTTTTTTTTTTTTTATAGTGATAAGAAGTCTGAAAGCAATGAGTTTTTTCCTTTCTGGATTAACTACCACAATTACTTTATCATTTTCTCATAGATGAATCTGATTCCAAAGAATAAGCTAGTTTATGACATATATTTTAGAATATATAGTTATGACATGTTGTAAAAATCCTAGTGTCTAGTATTTGTCATTATAGAGAAATGTTGCAGAAATTGGCTCTTTTTATCTCATATTTCATTGGGTACACTTTTCATACGGAAAGTTATACTTATAGGTTTCCTTTTTAAATAGACTATATTAAATTTCTTTAACAACAATTAACATTTCAAAATATATTTTCATGTATTTTTTTCTTTGATTTGTATCTTAAATTTGTGCACTTGCTAGATATTCTTTATGTTATTTGAGAGCATGAAACCTTTATTCCTGATTGTTTTGCCTCTGTTTTAAAAGGGATATATTCTTAATGAGATCATATTGTAAATCTGTGGTTTTGTGTGTTACTCTAAAACAAGTAAAGAAGGAATCTTGAAATTATAATTTACTGATAAAGAATCTCCTCCTCCAAATATTGTGTGAATTGACCTCACGGATGTTTTCTGGCTTGTGCGTATTCAGAATCTCATTCAGCAATTTCGTGTATGAAGGCCAATAATGCCACTCCTGGCAGATGAGTTGAATTGATATTTACCTTTTCTTTTTTTTTTTTTTTTTTAAAAACGCTTAACAGCCTTTTTAGGAACACACAGAGAATTCAAAAAATACTGTCTACCCATATTATTTATTAGGAAGTAAATATTGTTGGATTCTGGGTTGCAAGTTGTGTTTTGGGAATAATCTCACATGCACATACAGAATATTTTGCAGATTTATGTGCTTTAAAAATAAGTCTTTTTTAATACGGGGATAAACTGCCTTTGTAGTTCGAGACAGTACTCTGAAGGCTTTTATTGCTTTAGGTAAGGGGAAGCAAACATGGTAAAAATGCGTTAGAAGTGGCTTGGTTTTGACTACATATCCCTTTCAGTTTAATAATTTTTACTCTTTCTTATTGATATTTATTATTTACTTTATAACCCTTGTTTTACTAACAGAAGTTTTACAGCATGTTTTCATTTATAGAAATTAAATGCATTTTAGACTTGCCTCAAAGACCAATGGGAATAAGAAATTATCTTCAGGAATTTGTTATAATTACATTATATCCACATGAGCACCAAAAGAATTTAGCATGATTAATGCTATTATAAGGCATATGAGGGTCAGGAACAATAGTTTGCTCCTGTTCTAAAGAGAATTAAGTACTTGCACAAGAAGAAACTTAAGAATTTAAACTAACATTTTTTTATAGTTGAGAAAATAGAAACAGTAGTTGTTTTATTAACTACTTAGGCAGTCGCATAATGAGAAGTTTAACAGCAAATACTGACAACTTTGATTTAGTTCTGTTGCAGATGAAAGCTGACAAGTGGAATAAACTTGCAGAGAATCACAGAGCAAATTTTTCTTCTCTGCTTTTACTAGTGCCCATTAATTGAAGTGACTCAAAATTTACGCCACTTTATATCAGAACTTGTCTATCACCGCCGTAATAAAATACTGCTCCTTATGTTTAAAATAATATCTTTTTGGTAATGTGTGTGTGTATATATATATTTTAAGTCAAGGTTTGTGAATATTTCGTTTGCTTGGATTCTAAAAAGAGAGAAAAACGGATTTCAGCACTGCCTCCAGCATAAACTACTGTCGGTCAGCCCTGCACACTGCTTCGTCCTCCGCTGTTGGATATAGCGATGCATCCTCTGGCTTTATCCCGGTGATGTCAAAGGTGGGATGAAGTCCGTTACAAACTACTCTTGATAGATACTTTTGTGTGCAAATCGAAGAATGATTAATACTAAGACAAAATAATGTGTTAAAACTCCGGAACACCTAACAGTCTTACAGAAATGATGCGTAACACAGCCAACCTGTGATGAAAAACACAGCCATGTTTAAGGCAATATGAACAAAGTAGCAGTTTTCCTTGTTAACATTCTGTTCCAGCCCTTGTTTTTATCCTTCCAAGAAAGGTTACTCTTGTCAAAGGTACTTGAAGCACTAGCCTGTGTGTTACCCTGATGTGTTACTCCTGATCATTTGCTTACTTTTGGAAGCAAGTGTATTGTTTTAGTACAGGTTGGAGTTTGTCCATCTGTGTGTTTCTTGCTTCTGCAGCTTTGTGTGCAGAGGAGAATATATATAATTCTGTGACAGTTAACTGTCTTATACAGCATTATTTTGTGCAACAGTGCTGTAGTTGCCCATAATCCATGGACTCTTTGTAATTATCATTAGGTTGGTTTTAGTGTTTTGTTTGGTGGTGTGGTGGTTTTTTGTTGTTGTTTTGAAATAAATAAGATACTTAAATGAGTACTGCTTCTTTTTCTGGTATTACCACATTGAAGTACTTTTTTTTTTTTTTTTTTTTTTTTTCCTCTGAGAGAGAAAGGTGGAGGTGTAGTGAATTTGAGTATGTTTAAACATTCATTGAAGTGTGATTTCTTCTAATTCCTGGGCTAATTAGCATATCTGGCTTTTATAATACTATAAAATGAAATATTGTGGTTGTGGCTTTATTCTTACCTCTGGTTAATCCACTCCACTAAAAATTAGAAGTTGAGTTCTTCATTGTGCTTCAGGTAGCTCTACTGCTATCTAAGGAACTGATGGAAATTTGCTTTGTAGTAGCTATGAAATACGGCTCAGATAATTTCCTTATAGAATGGGCAATCATTTTACAAAACAATTTTTAGTTAATGGTAGTCAAACAACAGCGACTCTAATTGTGATGACACTGAATCATGAATGGAATTTCACTGCCAATGTGAATAACCATACCCTTTTTTTCTTTATTTTATACTGATATTTCTTTTTTACTCTGCACACTCTTGATGGTGTTTACTGATTATTACCCCCCATCCATCCCTGCTGAAAATATAGAAAAAAAATAGTAGCCTAAAGAAACATGATAGATTGAAATTTTACTTTAAAGAATTTTTATCTCGTGTTTTGACATCTATTCAGTAGATCTGTTGTTTTCGTGAGTGAATCATGAGTGTTTTTATTACTTACTGTTGTATAAATCTAAATGCAGTTCTTGGTGTCATAGAGGTTTGTGGGTTTTTTTAATTTTTCCTCTCAATAGGTTGTGGGAAACATGGAAAAAACATCTTTAGAAGGGAACAACATACTTTTTTCATGTGTAGGTATACAAAGAGCATTTATAGGTGAACGATATGGAGGCAAACACAGTCCGAGGGCACTGCTGGACACAGGCAGCCAGAGGTTATGAGTACTGTGGTAGTCTTGAGGGGAAGGGAGGTCACAAAAACTTCTGTCAGCTTCAGCTTTGGCCCAAGGAAAATGGATGCTTTCAGCTACTTTTCATTTCAAAGTGTGATTGGAAAGCCATAGGTGTGGCTTCTAGAATAAAATGTGTCTCAGAGTAGTGTTGTAAGATGATTACACCTGCTAGTTCATTTTACAGTTGGTAATGGATGATTCCTTCTGGATACATGAAATCTATGTTATTAGCCTATATAAAAGATAACTCTTTTACTTATCTTTAGCTTAAGAAAAAAGGAACCTTTGGGGACTTAAAGTTTCTTTTATTTTGTTAGTTCGATGAAATACAAGAACACTAAAGAGGTGTAAAAATAATTACTCCAACTTCCAAATCCCTCACTTAAGAGTTCAATGGCATTTTTTCCCCTGTTATATTTGAACCTCATCCCAGTGTTAATATGCATTGAAATTCAGTAATGCTGATATAAAAATTGGTGTAAGCAGGAGTTATCTTTGGTGGGCACAGGAGGAGGATGTTTTCTAAGAAATATTTTTTTCTCATATATGTTTGTGAAGCATGTGCAATTAATTGTGGTAAATATGTAAGTACTGTGCATATTATCATTTACAAACATTCAGAAATTCTAGATCAGATCATACTTTGAGGTGAGTTTAAGAGTTTTGAGCTTGAATCTGGATGGTTGAGATTGTAAGGGACCTCCGGAGGTCGTCTGGTCCAACTCCCCTTTTCAAGCAGGACCACCTACAGCCGGTTGCCCAACACTATGAAATGAACCTGAAGTCCTATTTGTGTAATTAGCTGTTCAATCTCTTTAAACTTCGGGTTTTCCCCATTGCCATATAATATTAAAACCCCTCTCCTTTCTAAAAACTGAAGTTTAAGCATCTGACATAATCCCCTGGTTCAAAGACTATACAGCAAATGTTTGAAAGGACGTGGGAGGGGGCATTTGATCTGAGGGTCCAGCAGGGGACAGAGAGGATGAATGGGCCATTGGGGCTGTACGTGTCAGAGCTCAGCGAGTGCACAGTCATGTTTTTGACTTACTCCCTTGAGCAATTCATCAGGAGGAAGACGGCTTTAGATTGTTGTCACTTAGCACATCACCTGCAGGCACAAGTATGCTTCTATTTCTGCTGGTGGAAGTCAGGCTGAATATGTTGTGTTTATTAGTAGATGCTCCAAGAGGATATGCAGTGAGATTCCTATTGAAATTGTGCGGAAGATTGCTGGTTTCCGTACATTTCAAATTGTTTTTTTAGACCAGTGTACTGAACTGAATGATCACATGAGCTTAGTAATACTGTTTTCCATTCCATGCATTTTGCATGATACATCGCCTTCCAACAACATGCTTGGGGCAGTGATGAGTTTTATATTTAAGTGTAGAATTTATTTCTTTAAAAGCTGTATTACCTGGGTGTAACAATAATTTAGTAGGTACGATGTATTCATTAGATGAGTTTTGCCTGATTGTTTGAAAAATATTGGTTTAATATAGGAGAGCTAAATAGTGATTATTTTCTCCTTTCTGACTCTAAAAAGCTGTCGTAAAGATCGTAGATGCAAATAGATGAGATGTACATGTACCTTGTGGCCTTTGTAAGTCAACTGCTCATTAGACAAATACGAAAAGCGACAGCCTCCTTACATCATCACTTTAGAATGACCACAAATTATACCTCAAGTTTGATTAGTTATTTTCCACCCAAAAGCTGGAAAAAAAAAAAAATCTCCATTTAAATTGTTGAATTTCTGCTTATTGAAAAGGAGCTTGAAGTTGTTTGAGGTTAGGGGTGAGAGAGTTTGCTGTCTGTTGCTTCCACACCTCCAATTTGGATAATGCATGCATTTACCTAACTTGCTTCTTCGTGCGTAAGGCTCCTACATATTTAAAGGCTGAGTATTCAGGGATTATCTGTCGTGCTTTTTCTTTTTGTTTTGATCACGCAAGGAGAGGATACTAGCCCACATAACCAGAGCAGAAGGGTGCATTTTTTTTCCTGTTGTGTTGTTTTTTTTTTCCTTCCCGACAGCTTTACTGTTGCCACATGTTCTGCCAGATATTGCATTTGGAGACAAGAAAAGTAACCGGTCTCTGTATGCAATTTTATAAATCATCTGTCTGTAGAATACTTGTTTGTTAACACGCAAAAGGCATTTAGCTTACAGGCACTATATTCCTTTTCACTCAGTCCTTAGCAGTGAAGCAGGAACTCTTGAGGGCAGGCATATGAAAGTCACAACAGTGCTATGAACAACTGTCCGTAGCAGGGAAAGAAAAAATTAAAACTACAATTAACTTTCAAGCAAAAGCACAAAGTGCCTTATGAGGCATCAGTTGATTAAAATTTCATGTTTATATATGATAAAATTGAAAATTACATTTATTTTTCTAGGAAAGCTAGCAAAAATGACAGTAACACAGAGCAGTACATAGCATCACTTAATTAGCTCTTCATTGTAGGTTTGTTGCTCTGCTTCTTAAATTATATTTCAAATGATATTCTAACTGCTATATAGTTAATTAAAAACTTACTGTACATATATTGTTTCGTAATCATTGTAGCTCCCCTCGTCTGCTGAGGAGAATATTAGCAGGTATACTGGTAGAATAAGTGAATAAAAGATCGGTCTGATGAATTAGAGAGCAGGAGTATGTTGCTGTGCACCTTAATTGAGCCCCACGTTGGGTAAAAGGAGGTTTAACGTTCTGATGAGACTCTGACCCTTGTTTTCAATCTAGATAACTTCAATTTTCTATTTCAAATGAATGTAACTGAATTTTAAAAAGTGTCTATGGTCTTTTTTTCTCCCCAGTGTTAAATCCTTAATCCTATTTTAAGTGCCAGCAACATTAATGGCAGTTAATAGTAATTATTGCATGTGTACTTTGATTCAGAAAAAAACAGTGGTTTAGAGATTGATATCACACTACTAGTATCCTGTGTTGCAAATTACTTGCAGATGAGGTTAATTGAGCCATCTCACTCCATGGCTTTTGTTCTGACATGTAGGTCACAAATTGAATCATAAACCCGTACAGTAATAACCAGCATATACCCTTTAAAGACTATCCCTGATGAAACTCAGTATGAAATAAACAGTTACATTTCTCAAAGCCTGCTCTCAATTAGCATTTATAGCACAGTGCAGTATAGTTTATAGTATTACCAAAAAATTACTGTTTTTGTATAAGTACACACATATTTCCATATATTAATGGATCTGCTAATTTACAGCAATTGTACAAAGACGATTAACTATTTTTAGTTAATGTTTCATTTTGGAAAATTTCCTGAATTGATGATTATAAAATTTTCTTAGATGTAACTGCCAATTTCAAAACCATATAGAAATTAAGTGTAGAGACTTTAAAGCTGATCTTATGCTTTGTAATGCCACAAAATTAGTTTCCCTTGATTCGCTGAAAAAAACATGCATCCAAAAGTCATAGTAATTGCAGCAAGTGATCTCTAACACAACGGAAAACAGTGTAAGCGAAGCCAATTTTGATAGTTTCCCATATGAAACTAGTTTTAATGCGGCTCTGCCAACATTGTACCCACCATGAAAATTTGAATGATATTCTTGTGGCTTTGAAAGCATGAGAAATGTATGTTTTACAATTCAAAATAGGAAACAAAAGAAGTAAAGAGTAATGGAAGCAATTCATTCCTCTTTCTAAATATGTTTCACTTTAGAAATACTTTGGGAGTGCTCACAATATTCAAACTATGTGACAAGGTCTAATTTGAACTACAAAATGTTTAGACTTTCTGAGACTTGGGGCGTGGGGTAATAACTTTCCTAACTCAAATTATCTCATTTTACTCAATTATGTTAAATAGAATATATAAAGTAGATGTTGAATCTCATTTCACTTGAACACTGATAAGACCCAGTACAAAGTCTCATGACTCTGTGATCTTGTAATGTTTGTGTTACTTCAGAACATTTTATAAGTTCTGTGCAATCTCTACATGCAGTACACATTAACAAGCATCATAATTTAAAGAAATGAAGTTTCTAGACACCACTTCTTGAACTCTGCAGGCAGGTCTGCTATACAGACAGATTTTCATCACAATGCATTTAGGAACAATGTTGTTACACTTGCACAATTTGGCATCGTGTCAGTTCACATATATAAGAAATATGTTTTACTATATAGGCCAGCAAATGTCTTTGGAGGAAAGTGCCTTTTTTTCCCTATGTTACTTTGAAAAAACAAGTCCTTGAATTTGCAGTAAAAAGGCACAGTGTATTATTAAATTTTGCTATTTTTTTTTTAGTGCAAGGTCAGAGAAATAAAAAACAATGGATGACACTTTTCAGTGTAAAAGCATGAAACATGGGTGGTTGTGTAGCACAAAGGATGCTGGCTAATCAGTTATTCTGCATTTAAATATGGGTTTAAACAAGATTAGGAATCCAGACTGTGCAAGAGATTTTCAAGTCCAGAGGTCAGAAAACATGCTAATGAGATAATAGGAAGTATTCACAAAAGCTTATCTGCATTAGAAATTCACTTCTCCTTAAAGAAATCCTTCCACCAAAATACTTTTGGCCATGTGTTTTTGACCTGTTAATGCCTAAACTCTGTCAGACTAGCTGTTAATTTAGAAATAATCTGAGTCTTTTGAAAACTCTGAATAAATTCTAAATCTTTCTGTGGAGAATTCTAGTTAACTTTATCATTCTTGGAGATGAAACTTTTTAACTTTTCTGGTGAAAATTCTGATGAAAAATGTGATTTTTATGGAAGCATGAATATTTTGTAGACAAATAGGAATGTTTTCAGCATACTCAACCACATACTGAATGTTATTGTACAATATTTTTCTATTTTAACTTTATGCCAGTTCATTTGGACTTTTAAAATTGTGTTTTTAAATTGACAGTTGTTTCATTTTGAAGTGACAACTTCAGCTAGCATTTTGAAAAAAAAAAAAATCATACTTGCATTTTAAATCAGCCTAAAAACTGTAGGTTTTTTTTTTTGCTTGGTTGGTTTGGGGTTTTTTTGACAAGTCTGTTAATAAGACCTGTTAATTGTGGAATACTTTTTTAAGACATCCCACAATGTGGCACAAAAGTGGATCTGTTAACCATAATAAAATGAATTGTCAAGTGCTGCAAATGTGCCGCAGTAGCTATGGTCAGAGAGCCAGGCACTTTCTCTCAGCCTGACTTGTTCAAGAGAGAGGGAGTTGTCCCTGTCATGGATATCACCGAAGTGAAAAATGTCAGGTTTTTACTTCCTCTTTCACTTTTTCTGAAGATGAAATGTTTGTTTTATGTATGCGTTGCCAGACACCGTTTTACAAAAAGGTTTTACCAATAAATTCTTCTATAAAAATTTCTGTTTCAGTTAAGGGCAAAAATACTTGTGAAAAATAGTTTCCACCAAGGTGGAATATTTTTCTTAATCAGTTTAGAGGTACTGTGGTTAAAAGTCAGACCAAACAAAAGGTCTGACAGAACGATGTATCACATTCTGGATGAACTCATTCAGAATGTAAATCTGTGGGGAAAAGTAATTACTCCAGGAAATGCGTAACTGTTGATCAGACATTACTACACATTGGATAAAAGCATGTTGTTGATGGTTTTGGTTTTTTCCATGAAGGGGCAAGGAAATTAGCAGAGGAAAGAAAACGTTGGTGCTTCTCCTTTGAACTTTTCCCCCAAGGAAAGCTTTTGCAAGCCATGCTGGTGGCACGGGGCACGGCACGCAGCCAGCAGTGCAGGTGCTCTGCTTGCAGGCAGGTGTGTGCTCAGGCTTTCCGTGCTCTTGGGCCCTTCTCCTGGAGAAGCAGGTGAATAGATGGGCTCTCTGAGGTGTTTGGTGAAAAGAGTGTCCCTGCCAGGAGGCTGGGACAACCACCTCTGATAGGCTGGTGGAGGGGGATACAAAGGCATGTAAACCACAATATTTTCCAAAGCAACCCTCCCTACCCCCAGCTTTGTCTCAGAATGAGATGTCATTCATAGCTGAGTCTGCACCAATTGTGCTTTTATGAGCAATTAAATAATTAACAATGTTGACATCTAAATTATATTTGCTTGGCATCTGAGTTAACCCCTTACTGAGACCTCTGGGAAAATTACACTTCTCGGAGCCAATGCTTTAGACTTGGGCAGACATTTCTGCTGCAGTTCTGTGGTTTCACATTCATGTTTTCTTTCCTGCTGTTACACCTGGAGATTTAAGAGTTGATTCTGCAACATATTTAGCAGTTTGATGCAATCCAGTGAGATACTTTAATATCAAAATCAATGAGACCATTTGTGCACTTGAAGGGAAATATGTCCTTAAGCAAAATACTAATTGGATCAGCTTTCTTACTGGCTTTTTATTTGTTTCCAAGTGAAATCAAGGTAGAGTTTTCACAAGAAGCAGTGCCTATTAAAGAAATATATTTAAGCTATTTGTTTGACTCTAGTTTATAGCAGAAAGTTTATTTAGGTTTTATTGGTTTTTGGGTTGTGTATGGGTGATTTTTCGTTTGTTTGTTTTTCCCCCCTACTAGAAAATGGAAGTGCATTTCTGTTAAGCAACAGCAGGGACAGCATCTCTTTGTGCATATTTCAACGGGTCCTCTCTCATTCAGCCCTTGGATTACCAAAAACCTTACAGCTTGGGAATCGAATGACGGTCATGTGTCAGCTCACTTGTTTTTCACATCTTCTTAACTGATGGAAGTAATGTAGTCTCTATTGTTTCAATGCCTCTTAAACATTAAAAATAGTGTTGTGATCAAGTCAAATCATAGCTTGCCCCTCAATAGGAGCTTAAAGAAGAGAAATCCTTCCCTCGGCTTTTCTTAGCCATTTATCTCAGCAGTGCAGGCTATTATCAGGAAATAAACTCAGATCCAATTAGCTTTATCACTTAATTAGAGACGTATTCTTGGATTTATGCTTTACTGACCTCACTGCCATTGAAATAAAATTATTTAAATTCTGAAAAAAACCCTCTGCAAGTTCACACCTCTCCATTCGTTAAACTGTGCTGTTTAATGCCCGTCAAACAGTTGTTCGTTTGGCTCCAAAAATAATAATATGATAAAAATGTTTGAGTAGATGCTACTTTACTCAGCTCTAGGGATTTATTCATTCATTCTCTGCTTAACTTTCTGTGTCTCAAACACATACACACAAACGCTTCCCCCCCCCCCCCCCCCCTCCCCCCCCCCTTTTGAGAAATATAAAACACTCGGACAGAAAGATCAAAATAGGTTACTTGGAGAAAGAATGGGAGAAACCATGAGGACCTTTGGAGAGTCTTGCCTCCATTTAGAGAGACTGAATAACTGTGCTATTGTGTTTTGTTTTGGATTTTTGGTTTTGTTTTTTAGTCTTTTGGTTTTCCTGTCGTGTGTTTGGTTTTTTTTTTTTTTTTAAAGAATAAACTGGCTTTTTAGTTGTGAAGTTTAGAAGGGATTGTTAGCTTTTTGGTTTGTTTCTTAAGCTAATGCTGGATGCTACAGAGCCCAAACTCTATCCTTATGTTCTGGATCCAGCTTCCCAGGCAGTGCTTTTTTAGGTTTGTGTCCTAAGGAAATGAAGCTTGTCTGTTTGCTTTCTCGGTCCCTTCTGATCTGTCTCTTCTTCCCTCCCAAAGTATTTTGAAATTCGTTCCCCTGCTTTAACTCAACTTGATAATGAAGCTGAAGTCTCAAAGATCATTAAAAGTACAGTAAGTTTGCTAATAGATATCCAGCAATAGGGGAAAATACCCCAAATAATGCTTCAGTTGAAGGAGAACGGACTTAACTCTGCAATCCCACCTAACAGCTGCTGGCCAGCTGCTCAGCATGTGCGTAGGTGCTCTGGTTGTTGTATCTTAGGGAGGATTTTTATTTGCTATGGCCAGGGAGGGAAAGTAGCCATCAAGAAAGTTCAAAAAACCTCAGAAAAGCAACTTTGTGACTTCTGTTCAGAGAATTCAGCAGCTATACTACAACCCCGACCATTTTGTTCTCAGAACAGCTGCAATCAGCGTAGAAAAGCTTAGCATGCTGTGATGTGCTCACTCCAGGAGATTTCACGTTTTTGGAGCTTGTTCATTTACTTTCATGTGTTATGCTTTATGTGAAACCCCTACTGTCTACTGGTGGGTGGGGGAAAGCAACTTGAACACAGCGTGAGGGTTATCCCTCCAGAACAGGCAACAAAGCATTTGCGTTTTAGGGGAAAGAAGATGGTGAGTCTTTCCACTTACAAAGGTGTTTCGTTCCCATTAGTCCACCAGCAGGAGATAAAAGCTGATGTCCCTATGCCCTCCTCATCAAATTCCATAATTTGAATTCATCTTTTTCTTCCAGAACTTTCTCTATTTATTTCTTCTTTCATGTATCTTTTGTATAGGAACTTGCAACTTGCAATGGACCCTTAACAGAACTGAAGGTCAGAAGGGACTAAGGACAAACAGGTGTCTGGAATTCAACTGGTGGGACCCTGATTCTCCTTCAGATATTTTCTGCTGGGGTACAAGGTGAAAGGAGCTAGAATAATCAGGTTCCTGCAGGGAAATGAGGTTGTGAAGAGTGAAGTGCTCCTGGAGTTGTGGCTTATTCCGTGAGAGCCCTCTGCTTCCTCACATTGGACCCACTTAATTAGTCTTATTAAGTTATTACAGTTTTACTGGGTTATTTAAATTCATCTGTATATTCATCACCTCTCCTTGATGTGATTAGTGTTTTCGGTTTTAGTGAATGCGTTTGCTAAAGGTTTTGTTTGTGTGTGTATCCCAGTTTATTGGGAGGCAGAGAAAAGAAATAAAAAAAAAAAAGAAAACGATGCACAATTCTTCACTGAGAAACTGCTTTTTGAGATTTGCATTCATTATTATCTTGGAATCATGGATGTACTCCAGGGCAGATTAGCATCTGCTAGTGAGAGTTTAGGAGAATTAACCCTGTCAGGATTGATTATAGAACGGTCTCTCAAATTCAATCAAATTTGACTGACAATTTTTTTGTTTGTTGTTGGAGCAGTGATTTTTAAGCATGGATTGAGAGGCAGCAATGCCTGACTTCTAATCCAGGCTGTCATGCTGTCCAGGCTTGACCTATTGCTCCTTCCTGTTGTACTCTTTTTCTCCTCCTTGGCATAGGAATGACACTACTTACCTTTCCTGACATGTGGTGCTATGGTCAATTAAGATTTGAAACCTCTCTGAAATCTTTTGCTGAAAGGATTTGGAGAATCAAAACTGCTGTTTTTTCAGCCTTGCATGTACAAACTCTGTCTTTCTCCTGTTTAAAAAGCTACATGTTATATTCAGCATTTCATTGAGTATTTCTTTCATCTTTTAGACTGATTCAAAAAGCTCAGATCCTTGGTTTCAATATTTTGGCTGGATATTATGCTAGGCTTTGAGATTTACTAAGAAGGTAACTTCAAATGTAATTTGTTTTGCTGAACACATCAGGAGAAAAGCTGTGGTAGTACGTGCTCTGCGTATTTTAAAAGAAAACATTGCACAGAAAAAAAGAAGTATTTTTCCCGGTTAAGGTAAATTAAGGGATAATGAGAGCACTGCTGTGTCAGTTACCTTGCAATTTACTACTGCTGCATCCTCCTCTTTTATTTTGCCACGAATGCTTCTATACTTGAACAATTTCAGCTCTTTTCCATCTTTAAAACAGGTCCATTCTTCCACTGGAGGATATTTCATTATTTGATATTGTACCTTGATTATTACAGAGTGTTCATTTATCATTCAGGACTTCAAAACGTTTCTCCATTCTGTCATCCCCATGCTGTAGCCCACCCCTGGAAGGGTCAGTCCTTGATGCTATGGAAGTGTGAGCTATCTTTTTGAGTTTATTATTGCAGGTAATTTAAGGGAAGGGTGGCAACTAGGTGTTGCATGCAAATGCATGAGCAAAATAGGCATTAGAGGAGTGAGGGAGGGAATAGCAAGCTGGGCTGAATAATTCACTGAGCAATCAGGAGAATCCGTGAGGGCTGAAAGATGAGTCAACACCATGCGCTGTTTTCCTCAGCCTTTGAAAGGAGCACCTGTGAGCCCCGGCGCCGTTCCTGACCAGGTCATGTTTGTCCGGCTGCTACACCATCCATTTTGTGGTTATTTAATCCAGTTTACAAAAAGGAAGTGAAATGTTTTAGCTGGTTTCCTAAGGAAATGAGGCTTAAGCAGTTATTCCACATGCCAAATTTGACAGAATTTTGTGGAAGTCAGCATCTGGGATCAGGAGAGAGGCTAAATTAATGTTGATGTTAGGAAAAAAGCAAGGCAGCGGTCATCAGGATGGTTAGTATGTGGAAGGCTGGACTAGTCACAACACGAACGGTTCCTTGCCAAGCCAGTCAACAAGCCCAAAATTCTATGCAGTAGTCATGGAAGAAAAGCCAAGAGTATTGAAGGGAAAACAGGAGGGAGGGAGCTAGGATTATGACCATCACAGGAAGAATGGGATGAAGCAGAGAATCACAAGGTTAGGCTAGGAGACATAGAAAAGGTCTAAAGGTGTTGTGTTGGGGATGACATAAAAGACCAGAGACAGAAATCCGCAGAAAACAAATAGTTTCTATAGTTCCATAATTCTGAAACCATGTGCTTTTCTGTCCTGAGACAGCATGAAAAAGAGGTGAATCAATATTAGGTGATAATATTCCTGCATTTGTAGGGGAACTGAGAGGGAGAATTTCTTCTCAGTGATGCCAATTCCAGGTACTAGTAGGAACGTGAGTTCAAGGTGCTTGAGGCCAGTTTCCAAGTTTTTGTGACATCTGATGCAAATATCCTCTCCATGCCTGGAAAACTTAATCTCAATTTGCAATTTCAGATCTGTCCATCTTAATTGTGCACCTGATCCCTTTTCTTGAAAGCACCATCTGCTGCAATACCAGCATGATGTACACAACGCGGCATTTCAGAAAGAGGAGGAATTTGGCATGAGGCGTGAGAGGAGAATGGAAAATAATGCAGGAATGCATAGGGGACCACGTGCAAATCATGTGCGATGAAATACGCTGCCCTGGTAATAGAGGTGGTTTAAAGGAGAAGCGAGAAGTCAGGGCTTCAAGTAGCAGAAATAGTCAACATGAGATAGGTGAAGGAAACATGAGTGTTTCTTGGATGGAGAGGGAGCAGGAGAGAGAATACTGGCAGCAAAGAAAGGCCTGAGTGGGTACTTGAAATACACTGCCAAGCACAGTGAACCAGCCAAGGAGTGAGAGCCTGAGCTTTCCGTTGTTCTGTTTTCTTGTGGGGTGACAGAAACAAATCTATTGAACTCAGAGAACGCGTTTAAGTGCCTTTTGAATATTTTCTGTTAATGACTCTCCTGGCAGTCTTTCAAAATCCATAAGCTTGTTGGTTTAAAGAGCTTTTTTTATTAACATGCTCTCTTTAATCACTTTCTGTTGTTCTCCTTCATAAGGAGGGGGGAGAAAAAGAAAAAAGGCATGAATAAAAACCCTTTGGTCTTTCTAAGGGGAAAAGGAGTTGCCATCTATGCAGATGATATATTAATTTGAAATAGGAACTCCCAGCTATATAGTGATACTGAACACTTTGATAAGACCAGACCACTATGCACGTTCCTACCATTACAGAAAAATGAGAATTCTTTCTTTCAGCTTTGTGTGTTTGGAATAGGACTTTCAGCAGTTCGCCATAAAAGCAAGACAGCCTTTTAAAAAGGGATATATTGTTGAATAAAAAAAAATTAATAAACTAGAAGTGAAATCCATATGCAACTTATTAAATTATTCACGATTTAGACTGTGTTCTCAAGTTTTACACACCAAAATGTCTAACCTTGGACACGCAATGTAATCAACAGGTCCCCAAACGTGTAATAATGTTCTTCATAGGGTTCTTCTTCTTGTTTGCACAGCTGCCAGATGGTGTATGCCATATCCCATTTCACCACATTATTATTATTTCTGTCTAAAGGTTGGGGAGTGCTACAAGCCGGATGGGATATTTCACACTCGAAGCTAGTCTGAGTTTGATCCGTATATTAACAAAGACTGAATCTTTGCAAAGTCCCAGCCTGTGCAAGAAGTTTGTTTCTGAAAAGTGTAAGTTCTTTGCAGCAGATGTTCTTAATGCCTGTCCATGAAATTCCTAATAAGCTTAGCCTAGTACCTACCTTGCTCATCCTCATGCTCATCCTAACAAGCTCTTCTAATCAAGTTTCTTCTTTTCCCAGTAAAAATAAGCTGTGTCATAGAATAGTTTGGGTCAGAAAAGACCTTTAAAGGTCATCTAGTCCAACCACTCCTGCAATGTTCAAGGGTCATCTTCATTTAGATCAGGTTGCTCAGAGCTCCATCCAAACATAGGCACTTTAAACTTGATCTTGACCCTTCCATATCTTAATACTATTCACTTTCTCCCTCACCTTTGAATTCCTTAAATGACCTCTTCATGAGTGCTGTCTACATTTCTTGCCCTTCAGGTTCGCTTCATATTCTCTCCAAACTGAATCCTTTCCTACATGCTTCAGTGAAACTGCCCTGCCTGCCACCCTTGCATGTTTCTTCAGTGCATACCTTAGGATGACCCTTTCATCTTGTCTCCGTCTATCCCTCCTCACCTCTCCTGCTAGACCTCACCTTTCACTAAGGCCCATTGCTTGCATGTCATGTTTGACATAAAGCTAATTCTTGACTACACAAAAATGGTGGCTAAATCTCACTTCTGGGAACCCATGTCCAAGCAGTCATATCTTGCCATCTTTTCTTTGGTCTTGATTGCTACCACTGTGCTTGGCTCATTTGAAATACTGTTGCTAAAATAACCCTGCTAGTGCATCACGCTCGTTACATTAACTTCCTTTCTTCTTCATATCAGTGGTTCTCCTTTCATCTCCTTAGATGATTTCAGCCTCTGGCATGTGCTTGTTTTCTAAAATAAGTCCTTTCTCATGTCCTATGTGTGTGGAGACGTATGCAATAGTAAATGTGCGCTGGATCAAAGGCTTGATCCATGAGTAGCTAAACATATAGTCCAAGTTTTTGCAGGAATAGGGAAAAAATGAATGAGTTGTGCTGTGGAAATCAGCACATGAATGTTGCTGCCTTCTACTCCTGTCTATGTTGTAGCTGCTCTTTATGATCTTGGGGAATTCGTTTTACATTTCTGTACTTGGTGTTCCCCTGCGTAACTGAGAGAATTGTCATTGGCAGCGCTGCGGACCTAAGCTCGATTGTGCACTATGAGTTACTTCCACAGTACAGTCATAAGCATGATAGAAAATCCTGAAAGAAGGAATGAGCAATGTTTACAGCTTTTCATAGATGATTTTCACAGCCTTTCCCTGGTGTGTGTGTGTCTGTGTGCGTGTTTGCTTTCACAGTCAAAAGCATTCTTGGCAAAGGTAATCTCTGAGTGAAGAGAATACCCCAGCTGTTTATCTATTATGGCTTTTGTCACCAGGGAGTCAAAAGTTGGACTCCACAATAAAGCAATTGGTTGCACAGAATTTGGCCAGTTCTAATGGGAAACAAAGACAGTAGCTATTTAAAATATCTGTCCAGTAGATTAAAAAGTTTTGTAAAGTACATATCAGTTTTTGCATGATCAATGATGTTGTTTGTGCAACAGCTGAAGAAAGCAACTCTTTGAAAGAGTTAGGAAATAGAAAATAAAAAGATATCTTAGTCTGAGCAACCATGTTTCCAGTAAGTAACGAAAAAAGAGGCAAAAAGTGTATTTGATATTGGAATGGGCTGAGGCTCATCTGTCAGCGTGTAAGGCTGATTTCACCCATCTTCAATTGCTTGTACAGATGCATGTCACAGCCACTGTTAAGCTAAGAGCATCTCACTTTGTCTGCTTGTTGTCATCAGATTTCAATAATTCTCCAAAGACAGGTATCTCGTTTGCATCCCATAGGATGAAAGAGCACATGATTCCTTGCAATATAAGTGGTAATTCTTTATAACAGCTTGTATACTGACAGTGAAATGGGACCACTGCTTAATATATCTTATTTGTAGTTTTAAAGTTTAGGCTCGTTTTTCATCTGGTGTCAATTCTACTTGCTTCAAAGTCATTCCAGCAATTCCCATGGGATCAGTCTTTAACTTCACATGTTGCATCCTCTTTTGTGTTTATACAAGTGACAGGATTGTACAATCTGAACGCCATGATATGAGATAGGATTGAATAATCAAAACTGTTGACTTTTCCACCTTCCCAGTACTTTCAATAAATTCATTTTCCCAAATTTCTAGATAACTGGGCTAAATTATTTAAACATAATGCTTTCATCTGGTTCATAATTAAACTCTCGGAAAAGCTTAATTCAAAATTTCAGGACAATAAGTGGCTTCACATCAATGCAGAAACTTATTTTGGCAGCGTGGCTGTTTCATTAGCTGTCTGCGTGCAGATACGTGCACTCAGCTTCAGGCACTTTGACAGTTGTAGCAAGGCTAGGGGTCAATTTAATTTGTATGATAGGAGCTGACATTAAATAGTGCAGAAAATCCTGAAATGAGTAGGGATGAAAACCTTTTTGGTTTCATTTATTTATTCCTTGGACGTATGTTAATGCTTAATTTCTCATGAAATTACCACTACATTGTTCAAATTGTCAAGTGGCAATGAGAGTTCAAGACCAGGTGGGACTCAAGGAGATAGCTCTGCATTTAGGGTTGAGGTTGAGATGTAGCTGCAAGATAGGTTGAAAGACCAACTTCTTCCAACTGTTTCCCTCCTGGTTATCTTCATTTTGAGTTATACGGTCATAGAACCAAAGATACATTTGTGCTGGTGTACTGGATGTAGGTGCCAAGGTGCTGGCAGCTAGGGGGGCTGCAAGGGTGGCCTCTGTGATTAGAGGCAAGTGGCTGCTTTGTGCCAGACACAGGTGGCTTTGATAGACATGCTGAAGGATATGGCTCAGCCCATTGGCCATGTGTGTAGCACCTCTGTGAAAATGTACATAAGAAAGTAAAAATGCTGCCAAGGATTGGAGGAGCAAGAGGTGGTGTAAGAAACAGTCTAGAAAACACCAAAGTTGGAGAAGAAGGAGGTGAGGAGGTGTTCCATGTGCTGGAGCAGAGATTCTCCTGCAGGCTGCGGAGAGGACCATGCTGGAGCAAGAGGCTGCAGCTTGTGGGGGTCTCTATGCTGGAGCAGATCGAGATGCCCTGAGGGAAGAGTGGCTTGTGAAGAGCCCAAACCAGAGTAAGCTTTATTCCTGAAGGTCTGTAGCCTATGGAGAGGAACCACATTGTCCTGTCGAGGAGAGGGAGTGAGAGCAACTGGATTGGGATGCCATGTTCAGCCCATCACAGCTGGAAAAGACAGGTTGGTTCTACTTTGTCCCTTATCCTTTAGTATTGTCAAATTGTCATGTTGTACAAGTAGGAGAAACCAAATAGGTAAACATAAATAGTGATCAAGCAATTCGGGTCTACTGTGCTGTGAATTTAAACTAAAATAAAACTTGACCCTTGGATTATGCCAAAAAAAAGCGCACAAATTAAAAGCACAAATTATCCCCAAGTACCATTTAGGCTTATCTTGTACAGCATTAGCAGTGAAATGCACAGTCAGAACAGGCACAAATTGATTCATACTGTGTTTTATTTTCCCCCAGTCAATAAGACTTGTATTCATTAAAGAAATATTACATTAGCTTTCAGCTATTTTACAACAAGCCTATTTCTTCTGGCTCAAGATCCAAGCTTTAATTCAAGATCAGAGGACGTAAAGAAGTTATACGTTGATGGATCATTAAAAGTAATATCCACCTGAGCCCTGTTCAAGGCAAAATTCATAGACATAAGTGTTATTGATCAGTTTTACACCACAGAAAGAAGGTGGAGCTCTGGATGGAATCTTGCAAAGAGTGTGTGCAGGGTATGGGTGTGAGGCCTGGCATGCCGTCCATCTGGATGCTTTTCCTTACTTGAGTTGAATTGTAATTCCTAGTTTGAATGTTTGTAGTTATAGCTCTTTACAAATAGCAACCAAATTTACAATTACTTCTTTGTGCTTGTATGTTTTCCAGTTAGTGATTGTTTTTGTCAATGTCAATGAATCAAAGTGCTCTGTTGGAATGTGAAGCTTCTGAGGATGTGTCCTGATAGCTGCTCTGGAGGAGGGAACCTAAAAGCAAAATGATGTGGATGTTTTAGGAGGAGCATCAGAAATAGTATCCCCAGACAGTGGGAAAGGGCAAGGGATTATGCAGCCATCTTGTTTCATAACTTTCATGATGACATGAAATGCCCCAAGAACAGGATGTAGACCCACAGAGCAAAAATTGAGAGAAAGACAGACTTCTGCTTTTACTCTGTAGTGCCTTAGTTTTGAATTAATTGACTTTTTTTCTTAACAGATTCAACAATACTCTATTACTTAATAATATCATAATAGTTGTGAAATATTGTGAAAGATTTAAATGATTGCTCATTATTAAAATAAAAAAGAACTATTTTTTACCATGGAAGTTTCCCTAGAAGTGATGAGAAAGATGACAGATGACCTTAATATGTATGTGCGTTTGTGTGGCTATCATGTTACCTGTAAAGATGGAGCACTGAAGGTTTTTTTCCTAATTCAAACTATTATTTATCTCAATTTTACCCAGATAAAATTTGGTAATATAATGTTGGCTATTCACTTACATTCTAAAGTTGGGAGAAAGCATTAGCCTGTGGTTTGTGGGGGTTTTTTTTCTTTAAGAATAGGTATTTCTTCAGAAATGCAGATTTTTCAAAGAGTTTTGGTCTGTGATTTTCAGTTCTCTGCAGTTCTTCATTAATTTGTAGTCAGAAGAAAGTGTGTTAGAATCACTTTTCAGCCATTACCATTGGACAGCACTACAGCTTGATGGAGAGATGCAGAACATGGCATTGATGTGAGAATGTTTGGTGGTTTTTTTTACAACAAGAGATAACTCTTGTTATGATGATTATATGTTCTTCATTGTAATGATACAGGACATTCAGCTGGGGTCTTCCTGCCATGTATTCACACAACCAACACCTTTAAATTTGAGAAACAAGAAAACCTAGTTTTAGAGGTTTGTCTAATAACTTGGTGGTTTTTTTTTTGCTAATCTGCTGCTTCTGGTCAGTCTCTGTCATATGCAGGTTTAAGTGTTAATTGCATGAATTGAGATTACAGCTATATCAAAACAAAAGCTGTCTTTCCATCATCAATAGGTTGATTTTGTGATTTTGAACTAGTCTGCCTTGCTGAAACTAAGCTTGGAACTGTTCTTTCACTTTCTGGGAGAACTCAAAATGTCAATATACCTCAACAGTCTGAAACAAAGTGAAAAAAAAAATTAATGAGTGACATAAATTAAATTTAGTACTCTTTCAATGGAATCTAATATTTATAACTGCAAATCAACTTAAGACAGAGAACTTGCATTACTTAACTAAGCAATTCACATAGCCAGTGCATATCATTTTAAGGGGGAATAAAAAAAAAAGAAAATGTTACTTTACCTAGGAAGATATATTTCCTTTGAAACTTTATTTAACAGTTGAATAATCTGTTCTATTTTTTTTAATATGATTTCATCATGAGAATTTTTTCTAACTGGTATAGTAAGTATGACTAGTTCAATCTGTGGCATAAGCATGGCTTTCCAACATATAGTTATTGAGAATTACTATAGTACTATACAGTGCTAAGCCTTGAGGATAAGCACTATAGAAAATGGTAAAAAGCAAGGAAGACAAAAAGCAGACAAAGTCCTTAATGTGTCATTTGATGTTTAGATATCAAAGACATGGTGCTTTTGCTGCACCTTTAATGGTACAGAGAAAAGGAGCAGAGCTCTGGCCTGACAACGAGGCGATATTCACTGCTCAGAAATTATGCATGTTGTTCATGTCGCAAGGTCTGTAATATTTCAGAGAACCATTGCCAGTGAGTGTCTGAAAAAAAATTAATTCCTGAAGATAATCTCCACTCAGCACAATCTCAGCTGTGAAAAGCAATGACAACACTGTACTTCCGTTCTGTGCTTGTGGGCACCGTTTTGTTTGGGATCTTTTTTCCTGCCTGTTTTCTCACATTTTCGTAGAATTTCATAGAATTTCTAGGTTGGAAAAGACCTTAGAGATCATCCAGTCCAACCGTAAAACTAAATAGCAGAGGATGGTTTTAAAGCACGAAATTTTAAAGCACTGCTTATGAAAACAAATACATTTAGTTGTATTTTCTTTTCCTTCTTTTTACCTTCTTTCTCTTTTCTCTCACCTCTTCTTTCTTCACTCTTCTTTTTTTCTAAGAGTTGTAATTCTTTCTACTCACACTGTAATTTAAATAGCCATTTTCCAGACTGGCTGAAGAACGTCGGAAACAGCTGGAGGTTCAAGGGGATGTAAGCGTGTGTTTCTGTGCATGTTAATATGTTTTTGAAAATATGAGAGTCCTGGCATCTTACTAGATGAAGCTTCTACCTCCCGATTGCGAAGTTCTGAGAGCTCGTTTGTTGCTTTACATGCTCTGCCTGTTGTGGTAACGACAGATTTCCCTTTTCAGAGATTTCAATTTGTGAGTACTGCTTCTTTGCGCGTTGTTGTCTCCTCTCTCATCCCCTCACTTGTCCCCTACCATAAAAAAAAACAAACGCAAAACCCCCAAACTAAAAAACCTGACTACGCACAACACAGTTAACATTGTGTAAAACAGTCTCTTAAATAGATAATCTTCCAAAAGAGAGATGAGAAACTGCATTGCAGTTCCTTCACCGCTGGTACATGCATGATGGTAGTCAATGACCAGTTTCTGGTTATCGTTTTTAACGGTTGTTTTCTCCAACTGTGTTATGCAGTCCGAGTGACAAAAAGGAGGAAAACTCAGGTTAAACTGAAGATGAATTGTCTGAAACCAGTCACTGCTCCCTTTTAAAATTATATGAAGTCTGTAAATTTACTGCTCTTCTAAAAGCTGAAAACTGATTATTTGATGAGAATACATGGCATAAGTGCCTGGTTCACCTACCGATTCTTCACTGACCTTTCGACTTTCTTACTGCTGGGGGACACAAATTCTGTGATCTTGTCTTCGTGCTGTGTCTTTCTGTCATTATCCATGATTCATCTTCCCTGTGACTTGTCGAACTTGAGTTATTTTTAATCCTTTGCTGGGCCTCCCTAAAGGCATTATATCATATCTCTTGACACTGCACATGATCTCTCAGTCCCTATTGTCCTTCCCTATTCAGATTCCTTTAGTTCCAACTCTTATTCCTCTTTTTTTAATAAATCTGCAAATTTAGACAACCTACATCCACTTTCATTTTTCTGAACAATTTGTATGAACCTATTAAACAGAATCAGTCACAGTAACAAATCCTTCAGGGCCTCAGTTGTTATCTTCTCATTTGCAGTAGATTGTTCTGGGACACAATTTTATGGCAAAATATAGTTTAGCTGGTTTACTTTAACTTCTCACTTCATTAGCTGGAGTAATATCCGGAAAAGGTTGCAACTCTTTTCAATGTTTGGTTTAACCATTTCTGCACTTTTGAAGTGCAGATTGTGCTTAAAAACAAAATATAGCTGTTGTGCTGGGTTGGGGTTTTTGAATTATGTATTAATTATATTAAAATGGGATATCTTGTAGAGAGACTCCTTACTGCTTATAATACCTCCAATTTTACTCAAGAAATACAGTATTTGCAGGACTGTTCTCAAAAGAACACTTTTGCACGCTGGTGTGATCATCGATTCCAACTTGAAATATTTAAGTGAAAGGAGACTCAAACCTGTTTGCCTTTGTCCCAGAAATGAAGTCAAGCTGGAATTAAGCTTAAGCTTCTTGATAATGCAATAGTTAAACTCTTGCTGCTAAGAATTACAAGTATTTTGGTAATTTTACTAAAAGTAATCTTCATAAACCTCAAGAATTTAGAATATAATCTCATCTTTAAAGGAATCAAAGTACTTTCAAAAACAGGAAAAGCACAGTTTAAACATCCAAGCAGTTGGACTTCTGCTGTGTCATGACTTTTCAGGCCTACTTCCATGTAAATTACTGTTTTCAGGATGTAGAAAACTATATACGGCAGTAGAGTTGCTGACATTCTTGCATGGGTTTCAGAAGTCACTTTCAGTGATGCTTAGGATCTGCTTGACTAGCTTGGAAAACAGAAAATGGAACTGAAAAATAAAAGCTACTTTGGTGCTTCTAGAATCTCTACTCAGAAATTATATGTATTTATTGATACTGTATTTAGTTTACAAAATCTAAATGTATAATAGGAAATGACTGATTTCAATAGGAAGTAGTGTTTAGACAACTATGAAATATATATGCAGTCTAGTGGAAGTTGTATGACTGTGAAGAAAGTCATATTTTCCAAGTACTCGTATAGAATTACAATGAATATATTTGGATACAGGGCTAAACCAGAGTGTGTTTAACTGGCATGCTGATATTTTTGTTGTTTGTCATTATTTTTCCTTGCAATCCCTACAAGATTAGATAAAGATTAAATGTATGTCACCAAGTTGTATATGTTTTTTTTTTGGTATTAGTTAGTTTCAAGAATGTGAATTAAAACTCTCTGTTGTGGGATAGCTGTGAAACGTAAACTCAGGAAAAATCATGCTGAGGATGAGACAAGGATATTAGTTTTGAAATGCCATGGGTTATTCAGAGTTACAAAAGCCATTTCTTTAATATATGCATAAACTGGGTCTTTGATTTCTCTTTTCACCTAACATGAACAACACTGGACATTACTACTGCCTGATACTCTGTAGTACCTGACAGTTCCGTTTTGGCTACAGACTGTTCCCCAGAGACAAAAAAGGCCTGAAACTAAATTGCTTCTCTTTCTGAGTTTTAGATGGGTGCTAGCCACTGAGAGGGGCGGTGCAGAAACCGAGGGGCTGCATGATCTTATATGCAATCCAAGGGCTCAGTCTCAGCCCTGAGAGCTTCTGGTCAGGTCTCCTCAACCAGAGGTGGTCAAACTCGTTCTCAAACTGCCAAAGCCTCCAACTCCTGTGTACTTCTGTCCAAGAGTAAACGTTCAGCTCTAAAAAGCAGGGCTAATATTTTATTTTTTAAGGTTGATTTTAAACGCCAAACAGTTGACACTTGAGCTTCAGCAAACACTGACATCAGATTCAATGTAGATCTGGCTGCTTTTGTATGGGAAAGGGCTTGTTTAAGGAGAGCTTGTTTTATTGTTCTGGGTGGCAACACTTTTTGTGGTGTTGAACTTGAATTCAAGTCCTTGAGTTCTATATGTGTTCACTTAATATGCTGTCCATTTCTCTAGCTCATCCAGTTAGGGGCTCCTTTGAATATCCAGCCCATTAAATATACTGAAATAAATTATTTTACTTTGTAAGCCTGATGATATGTCCTAAAAAGATGAACTATTACTATGTTTTCAAGAAAGACATGGATTAAAAAAAAAAAAAAAATCAGCAGTGATACTAGCAAGGGTCATGAGCAGCAGGGATAGGTGGACTGGGTTGTTAGTTGCTTGCAGCCTGCTGTTTGACTTTTTCCACAGTCTTTGGTCATTACAAGAGGAGGAGGTAGGAGATGACGCAGGAAAGGAAAGACTGGACATTTATGTGCATGGATGCATTTACCTCTCTTTCCGAATCAATTGAGTTAGAAAAGGAATGTGAAAGACTGATGATTAAATACTTCCTAAACTAGTGGAAAATGCTCATGTAAACTTGTCAGTAGTAGCTGAATGAATTAATGAAAGCATTTTCAGCCACCAGCCAAGCAATAGGCAGTAGTAAGTTTCTTTCCTATTGGTAAGAGGCTTCCGGGCAGAATATGGCCTTAATTTTTTGGAGTGTTTCTCAATCATATGAATTTATGGATGAGTACATCTTACTGTTCACATGCTCTGCCAGTAGTGGATTATGAGTCTTAAAGCTTGATAGATAGTCAGCTGGCCTTATCTACTGCTTTCTTGCACTCTTTTGGAAAGCGTGTTTAATTTTATTCTGCGCCCTTCCTAGTTTAGAGCTGATAAATACTTAACACTGAAATCATATAAATGACATCAATGTTTTTGAGGTTTTTCAGAACTAAAATGCTTGATCTGATCTTGTTTCACTTTTTCAGAAAATAAACAGGATGCTATAGATTTTTATTATCTCCTGTTCCAAAACTTTGTCAGATTAGCTGCAAAATAACTTTTGTTTGACAATGTTGTATAAATACTTTTTTTCTTGAATGGTGGTGATATCAAAAGATTTAAAACCAAAGGCTTTGAAGTATTGTCCAATTGTTTCAGTATATACTGCATTAAGAAATGTTTTAACTTTTGTAGCTTTGAAGGGTGTCTTAATATTAAGCAAAATCTGGTGTTCTTCTGCACCACATGGAAATAAAGAAATATTCAAAAGCACTTTTCCTTTCTGATAGTCTTTTATTGGGTGATACTGAGTGACCACTTCAAAGATGAAAACCCTGCATTTGTGTGTTTGCATAGATCTTAGCTCCAGCCAACTGGGGCCAAAAGAACTCATGTAGTACTAAATGACTGCTGAAGTTTTTGGGAAAAAGTGCAATGTTTTTAAATCGCGCTTTCATGAAAGCAGATCTCAATAGCTTATTGTGAGAAATGATGGATTAAATGGATTACTTTTCTACGAAAGAGAGGGGAAGGTTATTTTAGAAAACTGAGTATCAGAAACAAGCAGACAAAAAAAGCTCAGAAAAAGGAAAAACAAAATGTATCTTGATATCATTCTTTTATTGAATTTGGTAGCACAAAGGAAAAAAAAAAGAGAGAAAGAAAACTAGATGCAAAATGTTAAAAAAAACCCCAGACAGACATCAATAATTCTTTGAAAAAAATTTGAAAGCTCTGTGAGTTTTCAACTTAAAAAAGATAATCTTTAAAATATCCTTTGAGTTAAAACACATCGGCTGATCCTACTATCATCAGTAGTTGTAATAAGACTATCCATTTTCAAATCCACTAGTAGTTCATTAGGTTTCCTGCTGCTGTGGTCCAGTGGTTATGTTGCACTGCATGGAAATATGTGCACTGATCCTTCCAGCAGTTCACATTTATTCACACGTTTGCAAGGGTAGGTGCAGTTCCAGGATAGGAATTGACTGGGTCTTTAGCCTATATAAAGAACTTCAGAGGAAAATCACTGAGTAGGAACTATCCTTTTAATTTCATCACTTTTTGCAACTAGGGGACTCTGGAAGAGAAGACTGAGGATAAAAGTAGAAAATGAGACTATGACAAAAGCCTTTAGATATTCATCTGCCTTTTGATCAGTATGTGCTCTGTCGATGTCAGCTTCTTACCTTAAGATACCTTTCATCTCTGTGAATTTTTATTTCAGCCCTTATGAAAACGGAACAAAAGGTTGAAGGTTTTAAGTAGTATTTTGAAATATTGTTTTAAGAGGATGTTGGATTTGATGTTAAGAGGGTTTTTTGAGTGAACAATTGAAATATGATAAAATTTTACATGATTGGTCAATAATAAGTGAAAAGTTCACCTTTTAAAGCTTTCTTATGTTTTCTAGTAGTCTCCCTACTCAAAAGAAAAATAAAAATATTGGAGACTTTTCATAGCGTGGGATAATAGATATTCTCAAGATAGGAAAAAATGTTGTATGACAAACAGAACAAGAGCAGGAGCAAAAGTACTATTGTGCTTAAAACTGTCCGATGAAGTTTAAAAGACAACATGTTTTTCCTAGATCATAAGTATTCAATAACAGCAAACAATACACATTTCGTATATGGATGCCTGTATTTAATATATCAATTTGTTTTCTCCTCCACTTCTCGAAGATTATTTTTTAAAAATTGTGCAACCTTTATTTAATTGTCTGAAGTGTATGACAGTGTTTTATGGTTTTGTTTCCTTTTTTTTTGCTCCTGGAAGTGCTTGTGAAATTTAGCTCTAATGGAGATTTTCTTGTTGATTCAGTATCGTTTCAATATAAAAATACCCGTGCAGCGTGACAGACAGTGCTATATGATCCAGAAGTATTCAATCTCATCAATCACACATGAAAGCCAAAGATCGTTTCATACACAGATAAAAATGACAAGCAATATAAACTACTAGAGTAGTTTTACCAGAAATAGAGACTTTTGCATGGTATTTGCTTCCTCCATGCCCATTTTTCCCATCCTTTACCAAATATCCACAGGACATTCATACGGCAGCTGACTGCTGGACTCATGAATTTCAGTGGAATCAAACTTTGTGGAAGTACATAGAAACCCGTGCAAAAATAAGCCGAAGGGAAACTTTTTGTTTGATTTTTCTGGATGTTTACTGTGTACGATTTTTATTTTACCCAGGGACTTTCCTGTTTGTTAGAAGACAATCTGCAGCTAGAAAAGCTCTTTGAAATTAAGCTGACCAATCAGGTTGAAGGGCCCAGGTTTGCTTTTCTTCATCTATGTGGATCTGACATGACAACAGTCCTGGATGCTTTCAAAGAGAGAGGAGGTATTGCCAAAAGAGGTCCAGCATGTATGTCCCCACTATGCTCCTGACTGGCTTGTCGGAGAAAATAAGACACAAAAATGTCTAGCAGAGTGGGGCTTCATAGAAGAGTGAAATGGATTGCAGCATTAGGGGAATATCTTCAGAAATACAGAGCTCCTCCCATGCCAGCCCATGGGTGCTATCAGTAATGATGGTACCATCGCAGGAGGCTGGAAATACAATACGAGATCTTTGCTCTCTGCTTGGGGCCAAGAGATGTCTGAAGAAATCTCCCTTCCCAAGCACTGCTGAATTTTATTTTCTTGTAATCTGTTTCCAGGCTTCCAGACTGACATCAGTTGCACCTCCTGGTTGAGTTGTCCTTTCTTTTTGCAGTTAATATTTTGATGAGACCCAAAGCAAACAGCTGTTAGGTAATCACGCAGAAGAGGAGGATGAGAGTGCCTTTGCCAGTACTGTGCTTTTTGGGTGCTCTTATCTCACGTGGGCACTGCGCTTGGAGAACTGTTTCAGCTTCTAGCTCTTTCCCAGTTTTTACCTCTTCTTATTTCAAGTACTGGATTTCCTGCACGATGGACCTATCGCTCTGTCCTAGGTTCTTCATTCAACTTGTCTGAAGCACACATTGTCTCCCTCTTCACTGTCCTTTGAAGTATACCCTTTTAATGTGAATGGGCTGCTTCTAGGGGGAGACTTAATTGCCTTTCTATTTTCACTTCTTTTTTTCTGAAGAAGAGATAGTAATCCCTTTGATTTTGCTGCCTTCGGATGCGTCAAGCAACTCTGAGTAAGAACGTTTGAAATGATGTATTGACATTTCAGATGGATCACTGACAGCCTTTCATGGCTACTAAGGCCAAGCTGTGGTTTTACATAGTGGCCTTCATCAAGTTGCTTTGTAGAAACTGCATTGTTATGTGAGGTGTTCTAACATTTCGTATTTTAAGCAGAAATAAGTATGCAGGTAGAAGTAACTAAAGCGGATCTGTGTGCACTGAGATTATGAAAGGTGGGGCTGAAGGCAGAGAGGGATGACTTGTCTGTGGAGAACATCCTGGTGGCACAGAGCCAGTTTAGAAGAGTAGCTCTTTGCTGCTTCCTGCTCTGCACCCAGAAACACACCGGTGTCTCCAGACTGTGTGGTCCCGTCACTCTGGGAAAGACGAGAGGAGACATTCCGTGTTCAGCAAATAGTGCATGTAATTGGCTGAACTGGTTTCCAAGCTGACTTGATTTTGATCAGGATAAGATGTCACATCATTTTTCCTCTCCCTTATACAGGAAACTGGATGTGCCACTTCCCCAGACCTCATTATTTCATATATCCAACCTCTTTGGGGTGGCAGGGCTTTCAAGTTGTTTGGTACAGGTAAACTGCTGATATGAAAAGTTAGTTTTGCCATTCTTGTGGAAAGCAGTATAAGTAACAGAAGTTGGAAAACATGTAAATTGAAAAGCACTAGGGTGACTTGACACTGCCCCTTATTTTGCCACTTACAACCTGTTGCGTTTCTGTTCTTTGTTCTGCTGGAGTGAATATGTTGGTAGAGATCTGTATGTTCACATTATTTGAAGATAAACAGACCCATACTGTGGTCTGGTTTGGTGTCATGCATCAATGTTGGCTATATTTTTATAGGTACGTGTGTTCAATTGTTTTATGTGTTATGAGGAGCTTGCAAAAAAGCAGTAAAACTGAGGTGATCAATTATTAAAATGTCTATTAAAACAGGTATTACTGTGTAGACAATGAAGTAAAAGATACTGAGACAGTGAGTTCTTTCACATCCCATTAATCTGAGCGCCTCATTTTGAAAACGCTGTTCTATACCCAAAGTCTGATCTCTACTCCTTAGCTTACGTTACTCATCTTGGAGATCTACTTCTAAATCAAGTATGAAGTAACATAATACTTAGGTATTTGTGCCAACTATAGCGATTCTAGTTGTTTTAAGCATAAATGACAGACTACTATGCTAAAATATTATGACTTTATATAGATGTTTATGTACCTGCGTATCGGCTCATACTGTTATAAAAGCTCTAAAATTTAGAGTGAGGAAGCCTTAAAATTGCATATTTTCTGTAGCGTACACTTGTGTGGTAAATGCTATGCTCTTGCATTTTTAAAAGCTAACCAAATATTTTCCTGTTGTTTCCAATATTTACTCTTTGTTTGCCAGGAGGAACTCAACTGGCTGAAACTCATCGTTCACTCTTGTGTATTCAGTGAATTGGGTTTTCTATTTTGTAATACTCTTTTTCTGGGAAATGGTAATGATAATTTGCCGATTACTTTCTTAGCTATATATTCAGGGCCAGTTAAAGACTATGTTTAAACATATTTCCAGTTTAAATGCCTGTCTTTTTACTGGGGTAGAGGTTCTTTTTCTGTTTTCTTTGTGTAGGTTTTTTATTTTTGTTTGTTGTTTTTTTTTTGTTGTTGTTTTTTTGGTAAGGGAAAGAATGTCGTTCTGTAGTGACTTTTTTGTGGTTTATTATGGAATTCTTCTATTTTTATAGATGCATGTGTCATGGAGGATTAGCTGTTATCTCCTTGGTCTTTGTTGTATGCACTGAGGCGTTCACATTGTTCCCTCGAACTAGTATGTGAAGACTTTTTCCTGCAGAACTCAAACCAAACCTCCATATTTTTTGTACACAAGTTTATGAATCTTCAAAATCTAAACACTCTTCTTAAAAAGAGGAAAGGTAGCCAACCCAGAACACTGGACTGAGCTCTCCAGAGCTTTGGAGTATTAAAAATAGTGGTTTGGATTTTTTTTTTTTTTCAACCCATTTTTTCTAAGAGTGACTCTCCGGGATAAAGAATAGTCTAAATTGGATTGGTTTAAGTCATCTTTCTGGAGCTGTCTCTGTAAGAGGTTTTATGCCTATTTCTTAAATTTACATAACCAAAACACTCTTTGGAAAGCTCACGTCTTTTTTTTCTTTTTTTTTTTTTTTTTATCCATTAGCAAAGTTGATTACAATCTCCTCAGGGCTTCATGCAAAAGATGCTCTTGGGGGATGCAGTCACATCAAAGTGGATGCAATGACAGCATTACTTTTCCAGGAGTATTAAGTGTGCTTGTACTCAACAAATGCTAGATTCTTTCAGTAGGGGAAACAAAATACTTTATAGAACAGAGAGATACACTGAGGAAATGGTGAGCAAATGTAAATGAAAGCCTCAGGCACATGCCTAACCCTGAAAAAACTGCATAAGAGTCAGAATCAGTCTTCCCTCTAACTGATGCTTCCTCCCCACCCCCTAAAATTACAAATGAGGTGTCAAGGACCAGGTGTTGCCCCACACATGTACTTTGTGCCACTGGACTCATGTTGCACCTTGCTGGATCCCCACGGACACCTTCTTCGCTGCTGCTGTTGGTAGCAGCTCCTTGTGCTCTCTGATGCTGCGCAGATCCTCACTTGTTGCTTCAGGGTATGGGACAGCAACCCCTGTGCCCCGGCCTTTTTCCTTTTGGAAAATCTTACTCCATCGTAAAGTTAGGCCATTATAAGGCACTTTCCTGTTGTACATGACATGCATCTGACAGGTGAGAAAGAAATGAGTAATGGAGGAGTGGGTTGTGGTTCCTTCTGGCATTAGCTTGTTTTATGCAATCACCTCGTCAGCCTCCACCCTCTTTCCTGCTCCTGAAAGCTGATGCATATGCTGGCCAATGTCAACAAAATATCTCAGGAGCAGCGAGTCCCAAAGGGATGCGGTTCCTGGAAATGGGTGCTGCTCCATGGAGCATGTCACCACCTGGCAGC
This sequence comes from Tauraco erythrolophus, assembly GCF_009769465.1. NCBI lineage: Eukaryota > Metazoa > Chordata > Aves > Musophagiformes > Musophagidae > Tauraco > Tauraco erythrolophus. The sequence continues at coordinate 13,722,327 of NC_141465.1, forward strand.
ACCTCTATCCCTCATCAAGGCATCTTCCTCCTTGTCCCTGGGGACAGGAGGAGGAGGACGGAAGGTGGGAGCAGGGACCTTCCTCAGGGAGAATGAGAGAAGGAGTTGGAGTGAGCATGTGAAGCAGGAGGGAACTGTTCCAATGGCAGGTCATGGGGAGGGAGAGTCACAGGGAATTGGTTGGTTTGTTTGTTTATACTTACATTTCTCATGGAATAACTGTTTTGGTTTTTAATGATGTGTGAGGAATGCTGCCAAAAATGGAAAACATTCATTTGAATTTTTAATGAAGCTGATTGTACCTCTTTTCCATTTAATTTCCATGAATATTCTACAGAATATAAAGGGAATATTCACTGGAGCAATAAATGTTATGCTAATTCTGTGGGATAAAAATGAGAAGTGAGTTTTGAATTCATAATTGTGAGTATTCACAATGATAACCTGTTTTATACAGTATCCATCCAAAAACATGCTTCATTTGCATTGAAGTCAGAGACTTCAGTGTATTTCTAGACTTCAGGGTATGTGTACAGCTTCTGCAGAATTAGTATGTGAGCAATGAATTTAAAACACACCGAGCAAAACTGTGCCTAACCAAAGTATTACAAATTTTTGAAAAAAACCCCCACTTTTTTAATTGCTAAAGTCAAGACAGTGAGCTGTTCTGCTGTTTTGATTGTATGAAAGTTTTCATTATTCATGACTAATCCCAAGCAGTGGGGAAGAAAAATCTTAGGAACTGCAGCTCGTTGATAGGTTTTTATTTTTTCAACAAAAAGTTTATTATTCACAAGGATAGTTCTTCCAGATGCTACAGCTGTGGAATACGAGTTCCTTTCACCAGCAAGTCCAGCATGAGGCCCATCATGCCAGGGGAAATAGAGGCAAAAGTTACAATAAAACAGTGGAACAGGATGAAAGAAATGGAAAGGCATCATGTGCTTAATCCCCAGACATAACAGATTTAGGACAATGCTCCTGACCAAGCTTATGTAAATTAGATTCATCACTTTTTAAATATTTGTTAATATTGAGAATATTTTTATAGAATATATATCATATTATTTTATCTATATATTTTATATATTACTACCTAAGGGGATCTGCTTGTATATAATTGTGTTTTCCTTGGTTTTGTTGATCAGTTTCCAGTTCTCACTTCTAAGTAGCCATATATCTCTGATAACTATCAGAGATAAGTCACCACATTTCTTATGTGTTCAAGTTGTCTTACTTGACTTGCATAAAGTTATTTAAATGGCTGAGGAATAATGTTCCTAAGGCTTACTCTTTGTAAACTCATACTGGTTTTTGTTACTGCACTGGATATTCTACTGTGGCTTTTTTTTTTTTTAACTCCTTTGGGAAAGAGGAGATTTTTCCATAAAATCTTGCAGTATTTGTTGTCATATTTAAATGGGACATGGAGTATGACATAATTTTTGTGAGTTTGGTGTGTTGATGAAGTGAGTTTACCTCTTCCTGGCATTTTCTTTCCACTGCTGAATTCTCAATAAATCAGCTAAGCTATTTGTAAAATGCTATTATCAAACAGTTGTTTCTATAGTAGAAAACAGACTGTTATCTTACAAATTACTGTTATAATATGTTCTTTTTGATTTTTTCTGATATTTTCTTTTTATAATGAAACAATTTTAATAATGTTAGATTTCAGTGTATCTTTAGTGATTGTTTTAAAGCTGTTTTAGTTAAGCCATTCAACGAAGTTTTCCCTTTGAGGCTTTCTCTGCCTCCTCCAGTGCAGACAGGTATTTTGACACTGCACTTGTTAATATTAGTGCTTTTAATTTCAAATGGATATTGCCTTTTATTTCAATTTAGTTAGTCTCTTACATGCGCCACAATCTAAAATGAGTAGGCACTCTGAAATCCTGGAATAAGTGTCCGAAGAGGATTATTTCAGAATCTACTGCATATATCCATCTAAATGGATACGTTGTTATACTGGTTGGTTTTTTTTTTTCCTTTGTAGAAAGCAGAAAGTCTAATATTTACAGGCTGCAAGGTTTTATTTTAGTGTTAATAAAATCCTAAGCTATAGCCTATATGAGACCAACATATTGAAACTTCAGCACCAAAACAGCTTGATTGTCTTTTTTCTTCCCTTTCAATGAAAATACAAATCAATAAATACCATTTAATTATTTTGTGCGTATAGCTAAGTTGATTTAGCACTTAATTTTGTTCGATATGTGCTCTATGGCTGACAGAGTAGTTATAAGGTGCAGTTGACTGATACACTCTCCTTTCACCTTTGTAGACCTCAGTTTAATCCTGGCATAGGTCACACTGGAAATTAGTTTCGATAGACATGTTTTACTCTTTAATGAGTGTTTGTCCACATCATAAACCCATCAAGCCATGTGATGCAGTTAACAGCCACTGTGCAGACAAGCTGGTGACCCCATGAGAAGAGGGGATTTTGAAGAGTAATTAGCGTCCCTCAGCAGAATTGTGGTTGGAAGTAACCAAGCTCAATTTCTCCTGAATTTCTGGTTCTAACTTGTCACTCAATAACTTAGTTTTCATGAGCAGCAAATGCATGTACTTGAAAAATATGGTTTTCCCAGTTGCCTTCCTGAATGAATCTCCTTACTGCAAGTTTCAAGAACCCAAGGACAACTCTAGAATAGGAATTTTGATATAATTGAGAAGCATCCATTTGAAAACGTCTCTTGTTGCTTATTTGATCTTTGAAGTCACAGTGGCAAAATAAATCTAACCATAACATTAGCACATGTTCTCAGAGATGGTGTCGATTTGTGTTCCAGAGTTACCTGTGTTCCCCAGGCAGCTAGGTGACCCCATCCTGGGTTAAGCAAGAATCCCTGAGGTCGAGCTCGGCACTGAATCCAGAGCTCCACGACAGGAGCAATGCCTCTCTGTGACTCGAGTGCAGGTAAGAGCTTTATTATTTCACACGCACTGTATATGGCTTCACCACGCACACCCCTTATTTCTCTTAAACCAACTGCATGCTGAGCAGCAAAAAGGAAAAGCTAAGTGAAAACCAGTAGGGATCTGTCTGCAAGAGGCACTTGTGCCACTTACACATGCGGCTGCAATACCCTCATCAACTGCAGTGCCTCTGTTTCACACCAAGCCTGCTTGCGTCAATAAGGTCTCCAGGATTAGTTGCTAGGCCGGTTTTCAAGGTATGACTGCATTTCTGGCATGACCATAGGGTAATCACAGGGAGTAATTTTGATGGATATCAGAGAAGGAGAAAGGGAGATGCTCACTGAGCCCAGCTGATGCATATAGGGTCATTTATGTCTTGTCCATAAACTTACTAAGTACGAGAAGAGACCCCTGGGAGGCCAGTGACACTAATGGAAGTGTGCGACCGTATAGCTGGACTAGATGCCTTTTATTCAGAGTTGTTATTAATTTAGACAAAGCAATCTAGAGCTGTCAGGGGTGTAACCTCTGTGTTCACCTCTGTAAATTATCCTAGTCTCTGTCACCTTAATAGGAATAGGATTTCACATCTGGGTGTTTGTCTTAGAGGTGAGTCTCAACCTACTAAGTTAACTTGTGATTTGAAAATACACTGTTCTGTGTTGTTCTCTAACATGTTTCTTCTTCATTACTGCCTTTTAATAAGTTTCTTCTTCACTTTGTTAGCAGCTGATTTTCTTGAAAGTGGTACAAGGTGAAGATGTCAGCCTATGCCGAATATAACCTGTAGAGTAACAGGCATTGGCCTTTTGTCTAACGAGACTGTGTAGAGCCAGCAGAGGAAACATACTCTAAGTTCCAAATATTCTCACTGATTTTTGATATTGTAAGGACAGGTTATTGTAAGCAGTGGTGAATTTTTGTTCTCATTTCCAGTTACAGTTGCGTACCAGCTGTACCATGTAATCGTTGCAATGTTTTTTCTTGAAAAGAGACCATCCTTCACCCTGATGAGAATTGCAACCCGAAAAGACTATTCTGATTCAGTGGTCCTGACTGTCACCTCCTTGACCTCACAAAATAGACTTTTCAGCTTTTGTGTATCACCTCTTGCCTTCTCCGTACCCTCTGCACTCTCATCACATCCTCCTCCACGCTGACATTTGATTCATTGAGCTGGATTCTGACAGAGAAATCTCGTGTTAGCCTCTCTTCTTGTGAGACTGACACAACCTTTATGATAGATAAGCTTTCTTCTGAAATGTGAAATAGCCTGGTATAAACCTGCCTTTTTTGTGATTCTGCACCTATTGGGTAGGGCAGAATGCAGCTTAAGAGCCAGGGCTTGTGTTTCATGATATTTTTAAACTCTACCATGCAGAAGTGATTTCATGTAATGCTGAACAACAGCTAGGTCCCTTTCCTTTTCCTTAACTAAGGAAACATAACTCATTCTCTGTCTTCCTCCCTAATTAGTAACACTTACAAGCCTTAACCTCTCAACAGAGAGCTCGGCTCAGCTTTATCTATACAGAGTTGCCCCTATAATGTAGCTGTGCATAACAATAAAAACAATTTAAAACACATTAAAACATTAAAAAAAGAACCACTTAAAAGCTTAGACCCAGAGTTTTCCATATTTATTCACATCCAGCAGTAATTTGCTCTGGTAATAGTCCCAGTGAGACTGTCATGAGATACTATGCACTACAAGTAACGGAGGCAGAGCATTGCTTAATAAATAAGCAGTTGCGTCCTCCTGCTTTGTTCGTTTATGGCTCAATGGTCTTTGTGTCCAGTGCATGATTTCTTCTCAGCACCAGCCTAGTTCCAACAGCTTCTTCTGACACTTTATACATATATATGTTACTTTGGCTTATTTTTTCTGATTATCTCTCATAACCTGAAAAAAAGTATAGATGTCGAAGCACTAGCTGGAGTCTAACGCTTTTATCCAGACTGGTGTCGCTGTCAGGGAAGACTGAAAATGTTTATTTTCCAAGTGACAGTGTAGGCATGCTTACTCTTGTGGCAGATTCCTGGCAGGGGAAGACTGAGTCCTGGCAAGCTCTGTGAAATCAAATCACTGATACCATGATCTGTTACGTATGGGGAAACTTCCAGCTTGTGGAAAAATTCTTCAGGCTTTGATATAGTCCTTTGTCTCCTTTGCTTCCCTAGATTGTTTTACCTTTATTAGCAGCCTAAAAAGCAATGAGAAATAAGCTCTGTGTAAGAGTAAGCCTTTTTCTAAGTTTAGAAGAGCGATGCCTTCTTACACCTAGAGAGTGGTTGAGCTGCCATGACCATATATTGCAAGGTCCCAATTCCTTACTTCAGACAATGAAAGCATCCTTCACCTGAAATAGTTTTAATATTTAACAAACTCTTGCTCAGAAACGGTGGGGGTTTTTTTGTACTTGTCTATCTAGTTCAGAAGAAAAAAAGGCAATCAGACTCCAAACTAGTATGTTGTCTCTCAGCTGTTTCTGAGAGACCAGAAGAGAATCAATGCAATCTGCAACTCCTGTCCTTCTGCACTAATCAGAGTGCTCATCTAGGGATTTCTATGGGCCATAGAATCATAGAATGGTTAGGGTTGGAAGGGACCTCAAAGATCATCTAGTTCCAACCCCACTGCCATGGGCAGGGAAACCCTCCACTACACCAGGTTGCTCAAAGCCTCATCCAACCTGGCCTTGAACACTGACAAGGATGGGGCATCCACAACTTCTCTGGGCAACCTGTTCCAGTGCCTCTCCACCCTCTGAGTGAAAAATTTCTTCCTTATATCTAATGTAAATCTGCCCTCTTTCAGTTTAAAGCCATTACCCCTTGTCCTATCACTACACATCCTTGTAAAAAGTCCCTCTCCAGCTTTCCTGTAGGCCTCCTTTCAGTACTGGAAGGCTGTGATAAGATCACCCCGGAGCCTTCTCTTCTCCAGGCTGAACAGCCCCAATGTCTCTGCTCTGCTCTAAAAGGAACTGCTCCCTTAGTATCAATCAGTGATCAACCAAATGATGAGTGCTTACAGCTTATACTGGGGGGAGAGAGAGTGAATAGTAGTAGTGTCTTAACTCCAACCTGCGCAGTTTCTCATATTCACTTATTTTCACTTAGTCTTATGGAGGAAATAATGGCTTTCAGTTTTATTCAGAGAAGAAAAGATGATAAGCCCTTGTGCCAGCTGAAATATGCTGTATTCCTTTTCTTAGTAGAATGAAGTTATGTTGAAATAATTTCATCACCTTGAAGGTTTGACTTCAGAGAAGAAAATTTTTGCTTTTGAAGAGAGAAGTTTTACTATTACATCAGCAAAATTTGAAACATAATCTGAGTATGCTTTCTCTTTTTTTGTGACACCAATAACACTAGCGGCTCATTCTCATACAGGATAATATTATGATATGCCTGTTATTATGCATTTTACTACTATCTACTGTGAGACTCTTTGCAATGGTGTCGTGGTTTATCCCGGCCAGCAACTAAAGGCCACACAGCCACTCGCTCACCCTCCCCCACCCCATGGGACAGGGAAGAGAATTAAAAGGGAAAAGGGAAGGAGACTCGTGGATTGAGATAAGAACAATTTAATACTACTACTAATAATATATGAATATATATATAGAATGTCAATAATACACACAAACAAGTGATGTACTGTGTAATTGCTCACCACCCTTTGACCAAGGCCCATCTTGTCCCGGACTAACAATTCTGACACAGATAAATCCTGACATTGCAATCCCGGATGAGCGAGAGGCCCAAAAAGAGAGCAAGAGAGCACTGCGAGAGCCCCGGAAGTGCAAAGGCCCTTCTTTCCAGTCAACCTTCATCTTTATATTGGGCATGATATTGCATGATATGGAATACTTTATTGGCCAGTTTGGCCCTCAGTCCTAAGTCTAAGTTCAAATCATAAGGTAAGTTGTGGACCCTCTGTCCCGGCCATGCTCCCCCCTATCCTGTTGTGCTCTTGCACACTGGCAAGAATATGGCAAGTTGAAAAGTCCTGGAGGCTCAGTGCTAAATATAAACATCAGTGTGCTGTCAACATTCTTCTTATAATGAGTCTCAAGCTAAACTGAAAACATGAGCTCTTCTGGCTGCTAAAAAGAGCCACCTCTGTCCCAGCTGAAACCAGTACAAATGGAGATACCAAATCTGTCCCCAGGCAGAAGGTAATATTTCAATGCCCAACAACTTGTCATAATCCCTACACTAACGATGGTGTATGTTCTCTATCTACCTAATCAAATTCTTCCTGTATATCACAGTGATAGTGTGTGATAGTTACTCCAGGTCTTTGATTTAGAGGAATGTGTTTTCTTAAGATTAGAAGAGAAAGTACGAGCTTGATTGAAAGAGTTCATCCTCTCCAAGATTAAACAGTGCCCATCAAGATTGATCCTACAGTTAATGAAGGCTGTGGTCTACTGACATCTGGCCTGGAGTAGCAGTCAGTTTGGTAGACTTTTATCTGAGCTGTTCTCTATCACTCTCTCCAATAATTCTTCAAAGCTGATTTTTCAAGGTGAATAAGGGATCGGTATCATCTAACTGAATTGCAATTCAAGAGTAACAGCACGGTATTCAGTTGAGCTTTGTCTGTGAAAAACATACAAACACTGCGATCTGCATAACAAAGCATGAACATTAATAAAGAACTTATCCCTTTACGTGCTTTCAAAAAAATGTAATATGATAGAGAAATCAAGTATGCAATACCAGAAGTGAACATTGAACCAAACAAGCCCTTCCTCAGGAGTGCCTTCTTGTGCAAGTATATCCTATAGACTGCAGGTTATCCTTTCAAAGGATTTTTTCCCCAATATTTCTTTTTTGTAATGTTCATAAAAATGGATATTACTCTCTCTCTGACCCTAGTAATTATGGATTACTTTTCAGCTGTATCAGCTTCCCCCATTTGATTTCTAAAGTAGTAATACATTCTTTCAGTAACTTTCTTTCAATTGCTTAATAAATGAAGTGATGCTGGTAACCTCCAGTTTAGAACATCTATTTTTTTTTAGTTCAACACAATTTTTCAGATTTAAACCATCTGAAAGGGATAATCTGTCTACACATACATCCCAGATTCTGGAGTTGTGATGAAAAGATTAAAGAAGAAATCATTGACAATGGAGTACTTTAACAATTGAAGTGCTGACCTTTTTTTTGGTGTGTATTAAAGTATTTTTATACAGCTGCTATTTTAGCAAAATTGGCTGAATTCCTTTCTATACTGTATTCTAAACTTCTATAGGTATAGACAGAGGAAAATTGTGCCCTGCTATATGACATGCTTAGTTTTCTGCATTTATCTATTAATGTTTGATCTTCTGCTTTTACATTTAGACCTTAGGCTTGTGTAAGCGCCTTTTCCCTCAGATATCATGCAAAACACTATGTTTTACATGGCTGAGATCATACCAAACTCATCTCCATTAAAAGCTACCGATGCAACTTCTCCACTGCTACTTGACCCAGCCTCCTTCTGAGCTATTCAGCTGTGAAAATGACTCAAAAGGAAATAGATAATGATGGTAAACTGGAGTGTCATGGTTCTCTGTATGTATGGGCATTGTAATACAGATATAGCAGGCCAACACTGACTCATTAGTCGCACCAAGCCTGCAATTTTGCTGTGTTTGCAATTTCAAAGAAGAAAAGCAGCTCACAATTACATGTATTAAACTTTCAGATGTTGAAGAAATTATGATGTACATCATTTATATTATCAGTCAAACTATAGGGAGAGAACGTCGGGTCTTTATGTGGCCCAGGTGCACATTTCTTATAATTTAATCAGCACAAAGCACCCTCATTTCACCAGAGAACTCTAATTCATGCTGTGAAAACCACACCATACCCCTTTGTCTTCCCCCCGCCGCAGTCAGTAAATTACAACTAACGATTCATAACTGTTACCTGCATTTAATCTGGTGCCCCTTGCAGTGAGTTCAGCCAGCTCTGCTCTACAACCCAATAATGTTATACAGAACACCATGAATTATCTTCATGGAGATTATGGATATCAAAAGGGACTGCTTTAAAAAAAACCCACAAACCAGCTAGTAATTTGGTTTAGGTAAATGCATGTGGGAAATGCAATCACGCTGATCTCTGGGAACAATGTCCCTCCGCTCAGCAAGGATGCACCAGTGGTGGGAGAGAGCCAGCTACCTCTCTGCTTTCCTTTTCGTTTCTCATTGCCTTCCTTTCCTTTCTGCCTCCCTTCCTCTTCTGCTCTGTCACAGGCCAGGGATTAGGGTAACAGGCTGAGGAAACAGCTCTACTGATGGGCCAGATCCTGCCTCTACAGATGGCTGGAAACTCTGAGAGCTGGAATGGCCTCTTTTGTATTACCCAAAAAGCATAATGAAGAAGTTAGGGCTGCTGTTTTAAAAGCTGTCCAAGGAGGATTTGGATGCTCGGTTCTCATTGAAAACTGATGGGAAAACAGGTGCCAAATTCTTGGCTTTGACATCGTAAATCTGCCCACACCAAACAAAAGCAAGAGCGAGAGCTGAGAAAGACAAATGCCTCTTCAGTTGACTGAAACTAGCTGATATCATGTCAGGTTCAAATAATTTATTTTTGTCCCTATGTCTTTTCACCTTTGCCTGCTCCAAAATGAAGGGTGGAGTGGGTAGAAAAAACCCACCTAGAAAGTGTTACAGTTATTTTTATGTTTTTCATTTTGGACTTATATTATTCTATTTAATTCAACTCCGTTTTTAAAGGGAATTTTAAAAACTCAAAACCCACTAGTCAATCCAAAATTAATTTCTTGTACTGTTCTAAGGAAAACTATTTCTGAGTGCGAGACCTGCCCATCTTTGTGTGGATAGCATACACTAGGTAAAAATATTGAAAATAGAAAAACATACTTTTTTCATCACCAAAACAATATTTTCATATTCAATGGGTGGGGAAAGAAAAGTTAGTTAAAGCTTAATCTCCACTTAACAAAAATATTTCCATCTATTTTACTTATATGCGTGATTCACAAGAATTGAATCATAACTGATGAGTTAAAAAAAACACTAGAAATGAAGAAAAACATTAACAATGGCTCCTCCAATTGCTGAATATTTTTATGTCTCACTTTAAAGGGGATAAAAATGCTGTGGAAGGTAGAAAGGACCAACCTGTCTTATTTCTAAGCTAAATGCCAAGCTCTGTCTTTTGGTAATCTAGGTAACAAGGTTTTATGAAGGAAAAAAAAAATTTCTTAAAAATTCATGATTCCTGTTTTGGCGTATCTCTGATCATATGAGCATTTATAAACTGAAGAGAAACAGAACTTTCTTTAAATGTTGTAGGAGAACATCTGTATTGGCTGGTACAGAGTGGTATTCTTAGAGTGAGTATGAGACCGTCAAGTAGGCATCACAAATTCAAACTAAATCCTACTGTTTGTGTTAGTAAATGTTCATCCATGTGGTTGTAGGGGAGTGTCTGATACGTTTGTTCTGGTGATTAATACATTGCCCATGGTGCCCTGAGGTAGTCAGGTATTTTTCAGTTTTATAGATTTGTCGATATCATCACAGCTAAAGATTAACAGGACTCTCAGCATGTGAATGGAGTCACTTGTTCTTTGAGTTTCACAGTTAACACTAGAATAAACTAGTCCAGATCCTCTTTCCAGAAAGGATCCAAACTACGTGGATCTGGGCAACACTGGAACAGGTTGCCCAGAGAGGTGGTGGATGCTCCATCCCTGGAGACGTTCAAGGCCAGGTTGGATGAGGCCCTGAGCAACCTGATCTAGTTGGAGATATCTCTGTTCCTTGCAGGGGTGTTGGACTAGATGACCTTTGAAGGTCCCTTCCAGCCCTAACGATTCTATGATTCTATGTTTGAAAAATCACATTGTTACACAGCTTCGTGTTGTCCACAGTATACCTTGCTGCAATTCAAGCCTCCTGGCGCTGGTTTATCTACATTGCAGATGGGAGAAGGGCTCACCAGATGAGGAGTTGTCACCTAAATAGCACATCTGCAGGTTGCTGAGCATCAGTATCGTGTATCCCAGGTAAAGGTAACCCTAGTGTTTTTTCTTTGATCTGTTTATATTCTTTGTGGTGTTGAGGTTATCCATGTTTCAGCTTAATGTAGAATGACTGATCTATGCTTTTTTCCTTTATATGTTTGTTTTTTATTCATTGTTAGCCTCTTCATAGTGGGAAGTCTGTTGCTGCAGTAGCAGTGGTATTCAGTATTTTTGCAACTCAAAGCGCTGAGAAAGACCGTCTGGTATAACTTGTTACCTTGAGAGTGGAGGTGGGTGTAATGGAGCAAGAGATTGAGATTGCACAATCACAAATGTAGCTCAGAACATAGAGCAAATCACTGGAATCCCCATTGTGCTGGGAGTTTCCAACAAAAGGCTGGCTTGCAGATCTGTAAATAAGTCTGAATGCCTCTTACCGTGGTGGTGATGCACAACTGTCTCCAGGTTTGACTAGCTATGTCAGGGCAGCTGAAGACTGTATGTTCCCAAGATGACATGTACAGAGTGATACTGATGTGTAGAGGTTCCGGATTTTGCTCAGTATTTATGGGACACATGGTTTGTATTGTCTGATATTTTGTATGAGTGGTGAACACTTAAAATTTCAAATGGGTTCAAGTCTATGAGAGTTGCCGGTGCCATAGAAAGAAGAAATGTTGCTGTGAACCGTTTTCCCTTAGCTTCTTTACTGAAAAACTTCCACTTACTTATTTTAGAAGGACCACATATTCCCTCAGACAACTTCTTGGCTTTCCTGTTCTTGTCGGTGCCAGATACCAGTGCCAGTGATTTTTCTCCTGCCTATTGTGGTTACAGTATTTCGTCTATAGAAATTGTCTGGAGGCCACAGACTAATTTTACTAAAGTCAGTAGAGGGGAATTATGTGGCATTGACTCCTGGGCTCTCTCCGTCTGTTTCAGATTATAACTATTGACCTAGAGGTGAAAGGCTCTATATCCCATTACCAATTCCCTGAGTCATACGGTTCCTTATAACAGTGCTTTAAATGGATGATGCAGGATGCTAGTATTCAATAGCATCTGTACTAATAGCACTTACTCAAATTTATTGGCAAAGATACCTTCCAGGTTTTGTGTTTTGACCAACAAATAAGCATCTGTATGTAGCTGCACTCATGAACTCCTTGGAAAATCCTCAAGTCCTCATGCATCTAAACTTTTTGCTGAAGACAAATGTCTTAATGAAGAGTAAAGTCAAGAAGATCCAGATTTGTTTTAGAATTCTGGCATGCTATTATTCACAATAATATGCTGGATATAAAAAAAGCCTTGAATTGAGAAAATTCCCTGGTATCACATCTTCTTATTTTGACTGCCATAGTCCTTTTCATTTGTGATTGGAACTTAACACACTTTCTCATTACTGCTATCTTAAAAGCTACACATCTTTGCATTTCAGTCCTATTGTTTAATGCGTACGTTTGAACAGAGAAGAACTGAGATAAAATGGAGTGAGAGTTAGGGAAGTTAACCCTTGTCGCTGTTGAATGCAGGTGGAAACCTGCACCATTGCCACCCATTATGTATCTCCATTGATTTGTTTTCCTGGTTTTTTTTCACTTTCACCATTACTTTAATTCATTTTCACTATTACTTTAAGCAACAGATGTTGTGTCCCATCCTGTATGTATTATCCTTTGACCAGTTTTTGGTTATCTCACACAACAGAAATGAAGATGCTAGACATCTCAAAAACTATACTAATTTCTTATATTTTTAAGAAAGAAGTGTGTGATCAGATCCATTGAAGACAATCAAAGCACCACAATTTGGTATGGAAGAACTTGATTTTTTACTTCAATACAATTTAAACTCTATGGTCTGTGGGTGGTTTGTTGTTTTTTTTTTTTGTTGTTTGGTTTTTTTTTTTTTTCTTTTCCTTCCCTCCTCTCTCTTACTCTGGAATACCTCCACTGAAATCAAAAGTGTTGCATCATCAAAAAGATAGTGTCAAATAAGTCATTTTGGCGCATATAACAAAAATTTACTTGCATAAATCCTAGACAATCCTTTGTAGAGTTATTCTGATATTAAATGTATAGAAAACACAGTTTTACACAGTAAGCACTATAACTTAGAGTGGTCAACATTTGGTTTATGTCAAACTTCTCTTGTAAGAAGTAACCTCTGAAAAGGAAGCTGGCTCCAGACGTGCTTAAACTATTAAATTGTTTTCATGCACGTCCATGCACACAATACGTGTGTGTATTTAAAATTTATATGTTACCACCATTCCTCAGGCCTCTGTGAACTATTTATTTCCCATACTGTCATGTGGCTGCACTTGCACTTTTTTGTTGTTGTTCTGACCTGTGCAGTGGTGAAATTGTCATAGATTGGCAGCGCCACCAAAGAAATAGGTTTTTGACATTATTCTCAATATGTTTGGCTAACAATTACATGTTTTCAAAAGTAATTCTGAAGCACTGGAAAAAATATGTGAACGTACGTTAAGACCTGTAAGCAAGTTCCTATTAAGCTATAGATTTAGCATACCTATGCTTAATAGTAAGAAACAAGACACTGAGAACAACTGAAAAATAAATCACACACAGATAATTATAAAGGTTACTATCAGTATAAAACTAAAAACAAGAAAATGTGATCCAGTTTTCCCAGCACTTTGAACTCGTGAACTTGCAAAACGCATCTGACTATTTTCTTTCTTCTCTGATACTATATATCTGGAAATGAAAAAGAACAGTCTACTTTTTGGTATCTCTTTATTTATTACTACAAAAACAATGCGTATCAGATATGCAGATGTTGACTGAAGTGGGCTAAGTTTTATTTAGTATGTCAACAAGAAAATTGCTTACATGAGGAAAAGGCAAGATTTAGAGAGGGGATGACTTGCAGCATCAAAAGTGGCAGCTCAGAAAAGGTTAAGTAATGAGTAAGTAGTGAAATAGAAATGCATAGGTTAAAAGAAGTACGAGTTAAAAAGAAGCCTAAATACAAGGAAAACACAGTACAGCAAAGCAGCTGATTTAGAGTAGCATTTCTGGCAATACTCAGAAAAAATCTTGGATATAGGAAAAGAAGTATTATATGTCTGCTTTTATATTGAAGTACAGCAAAAAAGAATCTAAGAGCAAAAGGAGTATTTTTAGACAGCTTTTCTTTGAAAATCACCACTAGAAAATATTTATACTGTTCATTGCACACCAAAATCATTAACAGAATTCTTATTTTTGAGTATGTTTTTTCCTTCTGTCCTTCTAGACACCTTGAAGTTTGTGAGTAGAAGTCACAAAATGTTTAGAAAAAACGATTTGGAAACTCTCAGTTAAGAATGGCCAGGGTTTTCAAATGAGATGGCCATTGCCTAATGAGAAATAGCAAAAGGAAAAAAAAAAAAAGGTAATATGAAGCTTTCACAGGTTTCATTGTCATTAACAGTGTTAACTGGAAAGTGAAGCAGTCTGGAAGGAAGTGGGCAGATTAAATATAGCTAAGTCTGCCACATTTCCATCTGCTTTTATGTATCCAAAACAGAAAAGAGCCACCTGCTAATCAAAAGCGACACATCTCATTTATGAATGCAATTAGTCTTTTTTAGTTAATCATCTTAATTAGTTTTGAAATCTTTAAACATATGAGAAAACAGCAGAAGATCAAAAGATAATAGTTCTACAAATGAAAGTCATAAAAATATGATGAGTAATCAATTGAGTTCAGGGCAAAATCAGGAAAATTGTAGTATAAACAAGATTGCAGTAAAAATAATAATTAAAAAAAAAACAACCAATCTAGACAAAGCCTCATCTAAACAAAGCCTATGATAAAAATGGAAGAGAGAGAAAAGCAGTAAGAATTATGTCCTCAGTGCCCTACTACCTTCCTCACCTCCAAAAATCCCTTGGTATAAACACAGGCTGTAAGAAAAAGGCAAACAGAACATGCTCAGTTCATCATATTTAAGTGAGTTGCTTAATTGCACAGACCTTTATCTAGGCTTCAGCTGGTTATTTTTTAGGCTACGTTTTACTTCCTTGTATTAAAAAATACACAGCTAGATTATTTACATGTCAAACACTGCCATTAAAGGCAATGATAAATGAGTTTCTAGATTTTCTCAAGACTTATACTCATTTTTTTTATCTTTTTTTGTTGATAGAGCTGTGAGCACGGTAAAATGCATCCATGGGATCCATACAAAAAAGGTGTTGCGGTTCCGTGAAAGCTTTCACTATGGAGCAGAGCACCCAGATACTTTGCAAGTTGCCTTTGGAAGGGTAGCTTTGAGCTTGCTATGGAACTGGATTTATTTGTGACCATCATTTTCGACCTGCTACAGATGTGTTCCTATGGTTGAATTTAGGATGTGTCTGGTCATGTACAGATCCCATTTTACACTATGTACGTGCAATCTAGTTTCCTTATGAACAAGAGCAAACGGGTAGTCTGCAAGACATACCTGGAGTGTCAGGGAATGATAGAAAGATTGGCTTTTAACATGAAACAGACTTTTGGGATAAAGATGAGGAAGAGTGAGTTTTAATTAAAAATCCTCTCAGCTTATCTTCTCACTCAAGGGAACATGATTTTTCAAGCAGTAAAAGCAACTGGAGCATTGCAGTCCTTTTTTTTTTTTTTTTTTTTTTTTTTTTTTTTTTTTTTTCCTGAAAGGAGAAATAGGTCCTGATAGAGTGAGGCTTACCCAGTGCAATTCAGAACAATTCAAATATGCCCCATTTTCTCTACCCGTGTTTCAGTGCTGTGTACAGGAGGCAGTTTCTCCACCTTGACATGCTTTCAGCAGTGGGATGCATAGGGTGACTGGGCAGGGAGGGTGCACACATAGCCAGCCTTTTCCAAAACAGCCTGGATAACAGCTGGTAAAATAGGGAGGTGTAAGCTGTATGTGCATGTCACACCGAATGCCCATCATGCTAAGGAGGGAGAAGCCCATCAACTGCATTAAATGGTAACCAGGGAATTGTAGGGAAACTTTAAAAAGAGTAGTCAGCTTGAAAAGGATCAACAACGCATCATGAAGCGTGGATGTTTGTGAGAGCAAATTAATGTTATTTATGAGTTCCCAGCATAGCAGTTCACCTGCTCTATCGTCGGTATTGATCCTGAATGTATTGGTCACAGATTAGCAGTTATTTACAAGTTGTTAATAGATAAACTGATGTAAACTATGTGAATTGAGTGTGGTTTTTTTTGTTCCCTGTGATGCTGGTGAACAGCAAGATCAGACTGTTGTGAAAGAATGGAAAATGGAAAGACTGAACTACAGAGAACATTTTACTCTTTTGTAGTATTTGACAGTGGTGTTGCTCAGAGATATTATAGCTCCTCCATGTATTTTTGCCTTAAATAGTATATGTGTTATAGTGATATCGTTTCTTTTCTTTTTAGTTACAAGAAAAAAATATATTTTAAGGCCTATATTAGACAACAAATTAACTTTTTTCCTCTCTCTATAGTATTTAACATGTCATGGATGAAAGCAAAAAAAGAGAGCTAACTAACTCCACAACTCTCTCTTTGACTTCAATTACTGAAGGAAAAAAGAAAAAGAGCAGGTGTTTGAAAACCCTGTCATATAAGATTTCCACTTTCTTTGGAAAGCAAGAACATTGAAGTGAATGTACAATCACTGGTTTCCTCTAGAAACGGTAACACTGACCTTCCTCTAATCCTTTTGACCTGCTATTGTGAGGCTACTTATAAACAGAAATAGAAACCACATGCTGGCATCCTTAATTTCTTATCCTGAGTAAAATAAAGCTACGTCCTCATGAAAGAGCTCATAATTTTTCTCCTTTCTTGTAGCTGAGAAAGAGCATAATGGAAAGCGACACTGAAAAATCACAGGTGGGTGAAAGTTGTGGTAACACCTTTTAGAGGTGAAAAAACATACATCCAAAATATAAAAGTATGTGATTATATTTTTCAGATTTTGTGTGTGAGATTGCACCTACAAACAGCTTCTCGCTTGTCTATAAGTGGACAGTTTCCCGAGGAGGTAATTCCTGAAGGAGTCTATCACAAAATACTGGACAGTTGTTGATCACATTCATGGTGACACTTGATACTGCCAGCATTTTTCTACTTGCTCCCCAGTGTGCCAGAGTGACTGCTGGTGGCAAACATGGGGTGAAGGCATACCTGCCTTTGGGGATGGAAGATCAGTCCAGTTTCAGTGTGAACAGGGAGACCCAGTTCACCCTCTGATCATCCCTCTGTATCCCAAGATGGTTCACTGCGCAGTTTTACTGGATGTGAACTAGATTCCTTTAAAGGGAAAATAAACTACTTCAAGTGTTTGCTGGAGAGGACAACGTGTCTGAACCAACAGCTATTTTTGAGCCATCTCTGAGCCATGTGCACAATGGGGATGTTCAGTTAGGTGGTCAGACTCACCATAGGCCAAAGCAAAAACTTCAAAATGCCTGTAGCATAGACATGAGGACCTCAGAAACACTTGTTTCCACAAGAAAATCTTTCCCTTTTATGCTGATTTACTTGCTAACGTCGATAGAGCCCAAAGTAAATTCCAGTTTGTAGAACTGGGTATCCTCATAAATTCTTTTAGTTACATTTGTAAATATCAACGAAAAGAAAGGGATTGATTAAATAGAAGAGCAATTTTTAGAGAAGTCCAGATTGCTTTAGATGTCTTGAAAGATACTATCCAAGCAGGAAAAAAATCAGAATTCAAGTTGCGTGTACTCATAAGTACTCTATTAAAAGGGCTCATGTACCTCAAGCCTCTAGAAGATACCCTGATTGTGATTCTGGGGGGAGGGGGAGGGGTGTGTGTGTGAAGGCGAGAAAAGTTGTGACTATTGCTTTTTAAAAGCTAATCAGTATTTTTTCCAGTTTCTTAACCATTTTGTCCTTTAGCTAGTCACAACTGCCACTGTGCCTTGGGTCCTCATTATGACATTAAGCTCAGGCAGTTTTGGCTATGTAAAAGAATGGGTTGCACAAACATGTCTCAGGATTGGTTAGATATTAATGATCCTGCCGTAGAGTTGGGGACTGCACTAAATAACCTTTATTGGTCCTTAAGGGCTCTGTTTTTTTTTTTCTGTTGTTGTTGTGGGTTTTTTTTTTTTTATTCCACATCTTTTTGTTAGTGATTCACGGTAAGATATTGTCTGGTATGCTGCGTATCAAGTAGCTTGGATGATGGATTGCAATTCCAAATATCAAGCAATTCAAGTGATGGATTTTCATCCCACGACAAGTCAGGACCAATTGCTCTAGGGGTCAGAATAGAACTGATGGTGCAGCATAGTTCAGAACAAGGCAGAGATTATTTGAAACCTATGTTTCCATGAAGTTCCTCATTTCTCCTAAAGTTCCTCGTTTATAGTAAGTAAATGTGGCTGGATACTTAAGTGTTTCTACCGTCACAATATTTGAGTGTTTAAAAAATAGCACTGAAAATTAGATGTGACTGAAATTTTTTTTAAGTTACTTGGAGGCCTGTGGGTATTTAAGGGATCAGTCTTTGCTTCTTTTTCAGGGATACGGAGTGACAGAAAACAGCAACTGATCAGAAATCCCACTGCTTGTAGGAATGGTTTTAGTTATGATGTTGAGTTATATGAGGAAATGCATCATCAACTCTGAGATCAGATTTCTCCTGAAAGAAAAGTAAAACCAGTTAGCTGTACGTAGCAAGACCTCTGCCACAGATGCTTGGTAATTCAGATATTCAAGGCACACAGAGTGGGTTCAGATGCAAACTCGTGTCTGTGTGTGCTGGTTCTATGGAGAATCAGGATTGGATCTCCCGTGCCTCAAGCTTGGCACTCATCACTCAGTGTTTCCACCCGCTCCCACGTGGGTCCTTCCCAGTCCTGCTGCTGCTGCTCCACCTTATATCACTATTTCATTGGATTGGAGACCAAATCTGTAACCCATCCACCTCACATGTAAAAGCCTTATTCCAAAGAGTTTGGGAGTGTTTGTTTCACTAAGAAAGACTAAAACATCCGCTACTGCTAAGAAATGGCCTAGTGAAAATCTTTTGGGAGATCTTGGTTTGTGTATTTCCCACAAGACATCTTTTGCTTAGACAGGTGTTTTAATTTCATATTAAAAACAAATTGCAAACTGTTGTGAATTTTTCAACTGAAAATAGAATCACAATATTTGTGATTTTTCTTCTTCAGATTGTGCTTCAAAGTTGTGAGAAGCCATTGGTTTGGGGAAGAAATCTCTACCAAGGTCATTTTATTTGCTGCATAACTTGCATTTGTTCACTTATATCAGGAGGAGCCTGCAGTGCACAGCAGTACCTTGAGACGACAATTATTCTGATTCGGAATTTTGTGAACGATAATTAAACAGTCAGGTACCAGCAAACATGTGTTACCCTGAGATAACACACTCCTTGGAAGTATCATGAGGCAGAAGGTGAAATTAGTGCCTCCAATGACCTGGGAAACACATTATCTCAGCACTGCACAAGCCTAAGGATGTATTGTCACTGTATGCCAACTATTAGCATTATTAGTTGCATCGTGATTGATTGTGCCATGTAAAACATATGTTTGAAGCATGTTCACTGTTGTGCATCATGCAGTAATTATGTCTGACTCTGAAGGACCGATATATCAGGTGTGAGTCAATAGGAGCAAGAAATACTGTTTTTTCTCACTGGGATACGCAAGACTGGCAAAAGTTGTCCTGAAAGGGACCTCGACATCAGAGTCCCACGGCTTCAACACAACCATAGTGCAGCAGGGAGAGTGCTCACGCGTGATCGGCTCAAGCGGAGCGTTCACAGCCGTTGTGTGTTACGGCTGCGTGAGGCTTTCTTGTGAATATAGGTGTGTGTCTGTGTGTGCCCCGAGTGATCTTCACAGTGATGTGTGTTGTGCTTTTTTTTTTTAACCTGTGATTATTTTTGTTCTCCCTTCCCGTACAAGGTGCTGTTAGTTGTCTCATTTTTCAGGCGACTGACGGAGGCATTTTTTCCGCCTCGGAAGAGCCTGGCACTGTACCTGAGACAGGAGTCGGCTGGTTGGCGCAGCCCTGGCAGACAAAGGGCTTTGTGCTGCTCGCTCCTTCTCACAGCTCCGCAGCGAGGCACCACATCAGAGGGAAGAGAAGGTCTATCTTTAATCTGAGCTACTTGGGAAATCAAAGGAGGTGGATTGAAACAAGAGCGGTGACTGATTCCCGTAGGAGATCGCTTTCCTATTCCATTTGATATAATGAACAGGATAATCAAAGCAAGGTTAGAAACCCCCTGTACCTTTTCTCCGAGGATTTTTGTGATGTCAGTTCACAAGGTATTATAATAATTGAACACACGTGTGATAATGATTTAAAAAATAGTTTCCTTTTTTACCTTAGAATAATTTACATATAACTGCTCTGGCAAGGTGTCACGAGTCATCAGGCTTGTAGTTGAACATGTTAAACCTTATTAGACCTGCAGCTGTTTGTTTCTTTGCCTCTTAGTGTCTTTCAGTCTTTGCTAAAAATAGTTACAGTGCCTACAAAAGGACCATATTTCAAAGATATGGTGGGATGTTGCTTTTTCAGTTCAAATTCAATAATGAAGCAGAAATCTGGTTCATGCTTGGAAAGAAGAGCACGAGAAGGAAGACAGATGCTGCGGAAAGAGACACCAGGTTTGGCTGGGCTAACAACCTACCGACTCACAGTACTTGCTCTTTCCTTTTAAAACGGATATGCTGCCAGGACTGTGCTGGTTTCTCAACAAGGATCCCTGGAAGGGCACGAACGAGTTGCTAACCCCGTCCTGCACGCATGCTGCAGTCGAGCATGCTTGCAGTCAGTAAAGGCGAGGCAGGTTGTCCCTGGGGCTTCCCCATCAGCTCCACGTCAAGGTCTCCCTTTACGTGCCCTGCTCAGTGCCATGGGATGCCGTCCTCCTCCACTGTCCCTGCACCATGAGGGGTGCCCCAGGTGCCAACTCCTGCTGCATTTGCTGCAGTGTCCCAGGGGAATCCAACAGAAACGTTTCCTGGGCTGACACTAATGCAGTGACCTGGGTTTCCCCCGCCAGCTCTCATCATAGCTGGTACCATGTGGAAGCACAAGTGGTGCTTTAACGTGAAGGGGTGTGTTATGTCTTTTACTGGCAATACCCAACATGTAAGTGGAATGTGTTACTCTAATGTGTTTTAGTCAAGTTGGTGATTTTCTCCCCCTTTTCACTTTTAACAATGAGGTTAAGGTGGCAGTGCAGGATCTCAGCTAATTCTGTGCTGGCTTTCTTTGCACTTCAGTTGAGTCCACATGGGATGGTGATATTCAGCTCTGCATTACTGCTATTTCTCACTTTAATGACCCTGGTAAATCTTTAATGACTGCCATCGCTGTCAGAAGGGCACAAAGGGCCCCTCGTCTGTCTTGATGCAACCTAAGAAAATATGCTCACAGACGTCAATTAAAATAATGGCATTGGTGATGGGTCACTTGAATTTTTATGGATGCCCACCTCTTCTTGCAAAAAGCAGCATAAAAATTCCACTCATAATCATCATTATATTCACTAAAAAAAGTAAATGTAGATGTCTTACGTTCTGTCCTAGGGCAGCACATTCCAGATAAAACGAATTGGGACAGGCTCTTCACAGAAATGGGCCTGCTCATTTCGGTAAGCCAGAGTGCCTAAGATATAAGCTGTTATTTTAAATTAGGTATTCTGAAGTGTGAAATTTTCATTCTGTAATACTTGCTTGAAAGTCTGTGTTAGAGAAATTCATTTAACATTAGAACCAAGATTTTTCCACCATTTAAACATTGTTTCATCATGAGTGATTTCTCTATCACAGTATAGCCTTTAAGATATAATTCTCTCAAATTATGGGGTATGTTAGCAGCCCCGTAAGCTAGGAACTGGATATACAGATCTCCCATTTTCATTAATAGCAGTTGCCTGCCTAATTCACTGAGCAGCACAGAGAAAATGTAGCCCCGTGGGTCAACATCAATGGATTCAATGAGGTCTTCACCCTCTAAAAATGTCATTAGTGGGACTAATAGCTGGCTGTGGGCCCTAGTGCTCGCTACAGCTGCAGCAAACGAGCTCTCTGGAGAGAAGAAGTCTGATGCAGAGGTGGTCAAGCTCATTTGGGGAAACTCCCATCCATCATTCACTGCTAGCCAGCCATTTAGGGTCTTAAGAAGTCTGTAAACCTTTTGGGGAGTTACACTTGAAAGTGTAGCCTAAAATTAGGCTTACCTCAGTGAACCATAGGCTGTATTTGACAGGGTGGGAGGAATGCCTGCAACTCATCTTCCTTCTGCTTGTCCTGTATCACTAGCTCACCTGGATGTAATGATAGACCCTGACCTCTTGCTACCTACCTCCACCCCTCTCAAAATTAAATTTTCATGCTAAGCCAACCTAGGTCTTGAGGGGGGATTCACTGCCCATCAGGAGGTGCCCCCATGTAGGTTTTTCTGCCTGGTTCAGTTGCAAGGCTGAGGACTCAGTTGGCAAGTTTGTCTGTCAAAGACAGTGAGAAGGTTTGTATGTACTTCTGCTTAGAGGTGGGGAGTGTGGGATCAGGTGAGTCTGTTTTCTGAGTCGAAATTTTCAAGTTGTTTTTTTTTTTTCCTTCTTACAATAATGTATTAAACCATGTTACAATCTGAAGTTTTCTAGAAGATGCTTTCCACAGAAATTTCATGATACTGTATCTCTAAACCTGACCAATAAAATGTGATTCTATACAAGAACCCGCCTTCTTGTGCTGCAGTTCAAATTAGAGAAAATTCAGGAACGTTTTTGCTGTATATAGCAGTTAGTATTTTAATCCATACAACGCCCCAAGCATGAGAGTAGGGAAGGATAGATGACCTAGGAAAACACTGTGTGATCTTCATCTTATTAAAAAAATAATAAAAGTTTTCAAACATGAATATTGGATACTCTAGGTCATTATTTTATCCATAAAGCATATCATAGCAGATTTTTATTACGTTTCTGTGTTCATCTACCTTTGTGGTCTCTTTTGATTTTGTTATTTTCTGTAGTTATTTTCTACTTCTAAGTCATTTGATCTATGTTTTCCTTTAGACCTCTGCCTTTTTGTATAGATTACTAGAAAGGAGTTCAATTACAATTCGGTCTCTGATATGGATATTTCTTTAGTGAAGGTTGTACAAAGACATGTCCTTCCTCAGGCTCCATTTCAAACAGGGCTTCAAACACAAACTAAAAAAAATTAAAAAATAACTAATCTGAGTAGTCCCAGACATTTCAACTTTCATGAGTATGTGAACATCATTCACAATCTTCAGAGCTACACGAATTTAGTAGTCTCAGGTCTGCTAATTTTCTATTTGTGGATTTTATGTACAGCTCCTTAAAAAGAATAATAAACTCTTGAAGAAGGTATGATAATACTGGATTTGGTTGTAATTTTAGGATGCAATATTCCTTTGCTAAATATGCTTTTTTTTTTTTTCTTAGATGTGGGGTTTCCTGTCTGCATTTTGTGTTTTCCTCCTGCAAATAAACAGATCACAAAACTTTACCGTCTGATCATGAAAGTATTCTTGTAGGAATATATTTGTACACATGTTTTAATATAAACTATGCAGTAGTTCCTTAGTTAAAATTTTCACTTAAAATATTTTAACTTGCTTTGTCAGATGTGAATTACAGAAAGACCATTCACCCTACATTTACAGCACTTACTTTGATTGTTGAGTGAGTTCTGTGAGAATTTATGAGTAACGGTATTAATTAGTTGAGTTATACATTTTATTAGATATAATTTTCCAGCAATATAATTCTTGAAATTTGAAAGATGAAGATTAACCTACTTGGAGTTTATTCCAAAGTCAAGGCTATAGATTTTTTAGTCTTTCTCTATAGACATCTTTTTATGTAAGGATATCTTTATTTGCATCCATTTTCATTTTATGTTGTAAAATTTTCCTCATGTTATATTTTGGCTTCAAGCATCTCTGAGATGAGCATCCAATTGATATAGTGTTTGTTTAGGGAGAGAGGGGTGCACAGTTGACCTTTGCTGAGGTGACTTGTGTATAAAGACTAGATAAGAGTGTCTTTTTCTTAAAGTAGTCTTGGACTTCAAGATGCTAAACATCAATCCCTCAAGGTATCTAAACGTTGCTTAGCTTGACGTTAAGCAGTGATTTCAGAGACAGCTAGTCTTTACATTCAAAGTTAGGTCTTGACTGCTCTGCAGGATCCATGACCATTCTGCATAGTCTTCCAACCTAAAAGAAACAAACTCTCTGCTAACCTGCTTTCATGTGACTTCCAGCATTGTAAGCTGGGTGGAAAGCACAACAAAACACTGGCGCTTTCCAACCTTTGAATGGCAAGTGGTGATGGGAGCTAAATTACACTTGCACTTTGTGGGAACAGGAATTGCCATGCTTCATAGAAAATGTCACCTTTTTTCAAAATATCAAATCCGAATCTGACTGAAAAACTGAATACTCTAAATGATTGCTGGGTGTGGGGGAAAGGATACTTGTCATGGGTTAGGCTGACCCTCCCACACAGCCGGTCACTCCCCCTCCCCCACCCCCAGGAATGAGGGAGAGAATTAAAGGATAAACGGGAAACCCGTGGGTTGAGAAAAGAACAATTTAATACAGATGATTTAATACACAGGGTAGATGCTCACCACCCCCTCATATGCGAAGCCCGTCTCGTCCCGAAGCTGCAATCCCGGATGAACGCGAGGCCCTGAAATAGAGAGGGGCAGAGAGGGAGAGAGAGATAGTACTCCAAGAGTGGGAGTACTGGGAGAGAGAGAAAAAGAAAGAAAAACAACAGAGCAACAGCGCAGCAAGCGCAAAAGAACAAAAGCGGCGAAAGAGCCAAAGCGCAAAAGCCCTTCTGTCCGGCTGCCCCTCACTTTTATACTGGGCATGACGCTGCATGATATGGAATACTAATTGGCCAGTTTGGCCCTTAATCTTAAGTTCCACCACAAATCACAAGGGGAATCGTGTCCCCCTTGTCCCAACTATGCTCCCCCCTTATCCTGCCGTGCTTCTGCACTCCGGCACACTGAAAAGTCCTTGGAGTTTCATATCCAACCACAAACATCAACTTGCTATCAGCATTCTTCTCAGAGCGAGCCTCTGAGTAAAACCAAAACACGGAGCTCTTCTAGCTGTTAAAAAGAAGAGCTAACCCGGTCCCAGCTAAAACTGGGACAATACTTTAACATAACATAGATTAAGAAGGAAGCAAATGGCATTTGCAAGCTGAAGGCTGAAGCTTGGACTCTCAGCTTCCTAGTTAGCCTGGCATCCCTCCAACTCTGCACCACCTCTGAGCTTTGGGAGACTCAGAGGATCCAGCCTCTGTCAGACAGCTGCCTCCCTGGATGTGTCATCTCATTTCTATGCTTCTGTTGTAAGTTATATTTGCCTAAGTGTTTCTATAAAAATTTGGGTTTATACAAATGAATTTCGAACTTGCTAACAAGATGTAATTCTCTATTTCTAGTTTTTGTGTTATGGCAAAGGTGCACCTGAGCTGTACAATTGTGTGTAAGAAGTTAAAGAAAAGAGTTTTTGTCAGAGATAGTTGCAAATGATCTTTAAGGGATAATTTACTAAAAAAGACCAAAGAAGTTGAGACAACTGACAGATTTGTGTGTGTAGGTTAGCAAATGTTGGCACCTATCCTGACTAATTTATCATTTCTCCTTTGGCAGCCATCAAAATTTCTTAATTTCAGAAGTTTCTTGAAGATATGCAAGTCTTACAATGTAGGGGAAAACCTTTGTTCACAGACTGCTCACTCAGTTTTCAATTTTTCTTTTTCCTTTCAGAAAAAACATCGCGTTGGTTTCTGTAGTAGATTCTGGAATATGTATTTCATATTTTTAGTCTGGATTCATGTATTTGCTATTTGTGCTGAAGAACTTGAGTATAAGAAGTTGAAGAGAACATTTCACTGTCTTTTGTTCATGTCTTTCAAAAACTGATTTTGAATTGAAAGTGTGAAAAATGTCAGATGAGTGGTACTTGATGTTGTACTTCAGCCATACTTTAAATCAAAACTGCTGCCAGAAGAATCTTTCCTTCCTCTTTCCTTCCTCTCATGTTCCAACAAAACTACTTATGACACTGAGTGGTAATTTTTCTTCAGTCTTGCTAGGTTTGGGTGCTTTGTAGACAGACAATAGAGGCTTTTCAAACAAAATCCGGTTGATAGCATATTTTTTTTTTTCAATTGCAGTTTGCCGTGAACTTCAACCAGAGTAGCTTTTCTGTTGCAATTTGCCGTATGGAGATTATGAGCATGGTGTATGACTGAACACTTTTTGCAAATTAGTGTGTTTGGAAAGGCAATGGTAAAATTTTACCAGTCTTTGGGCATTTATTGCAAGTGTCTATAATTGAGGTTAATTTTTATGCGTGCTTCCCAGAAATAAATGGGAATACTTTACTTATACAAACAGATTTTAAATGTTTTTAAATCTGACAGCTGAAAAAAAAAAGTAATGGACTTTATATATACTGGAGTTGTAACTTGTGGAGCTCTTAATTTTGCAGATGTCAGCTGTAAGGGACCTTCAGCAGGGCAAAATCTGCTTCCAGAAGTGACCTACAGATTTTAACCTTCTAACTCCTAGCCTTGCTGTTGAAGGTGTCTAGTAGACCAGTGAAACCCTTCATGTCCTCCAGGCTTTCTCTGTCACCTTTGGGTAGTTCTGGAGACCTTGAATTGATAGAGGGCAGTGAAGTGTGACTTGTGCTTGAGAGTGCATGGAGCAGACACTCTGTCGTCTGTCCTTCTGGACTCAAGCTTCATTGTCTACATGCTTGTGTTTATGGGAGAACAACCTGATCTGCTAGATCCCTTCTAGCCTTGTGTACTGATCTTAGAGGGATGAACATTTGTTAGAGCTGCCATTTTTTTAATTACAAGTGCAATGATTCCTCTTGTAATCCTAGTAATTTTCCTTCACAAGGTTATTATCTGATATATGATTATGTGATTTTTTTACTTTTTCCTTTGTAGGTCTTGCTGGGTCTGGAATTGGTGATTTGCTAGTTGTTTGATCCTTATAAGTATGTGAGAATCTTTTTCTTTCTTTATCATCACCCCACCAGCATCCCACAACACATGAGCATAGACCTCATGAGTGTATTTTACATGAAAGTAGTAGTAATGTTATTTGAGCTCTCTTAGACAATGGGATCCTGCAGGATCATGACATTGTGCAAAGAAGATACTCCATGCATGGATTCCTGAGTTTGTAAGTGTCATTACGAAATGAATTCAGATGTTTTCCTCTTCAGCATGAGGGGTTTAAAAAATGTGCATATTTATGCTTAGGATAGTGAATATGAAGGAAGATAACGAATGGTATTGAGTTCTTTATGTGCAAACTGCTTTCTATATCTAGCTGCATTTTATTCCTTGGGAGTCCTCTTCATTCCTGCATTAGTTTTCTGGAGTTGAAATGATGACAAACATTTACTCTACGTCCATCAACTTGGTTTTGGTTTTTGGGTGGTTTTCTCTCTCTCTTTTTTTTTTTCCTTTTTTTCTCCCTCTGTGCCATAAGAATCACCTATCAAAACCTCCTCACTTTATTTTTTCATCTGTAGGAAAGATGAACTCCCCTGGCAGTAAGCACAGAAATACATGAAAATATAAGTGTTTAAACTGATGCAGCATATTCCAGTTTGGGAGATAAAGTAAACTGGATTGCCTAAGGTCTCTACGTTAATGCCATACCATAGTCAGATTTCCTATTGCAGAGCCCATTCTGTCAAAATACAAGACTACTGCCCCTAGACTGCTCTCATTGCTCCTTTCAGGACACCTGTACTGGCCTAACAAATCTTGTGAGGGATCTTGAGTCCAAATGAGTCCAAAGTCTAGAAGCATTTTCATGAACAGATTGCGTCACTTACTTTTTGCTCTTTAATTTAGAATCATAGAATCATAGAATGGTTAGGGTTGGAAGGAACTCAAAGATCATCTAGTTCCAACCCCACTGCCATGGGCAGGGAAACCCTCCACTACACCAGGTTGCCCAAAGCCTCATCCAACCTGGCCTTGAACACTTCCAGGGATGGGGCATTTACAACTTCTCTGGGCAACCTGTTCCAGTGCCTCACCACCCCCTGAGTGAAAAATTTCTTTCTTATATCCAATCTAAATCTGCCCTCTTTCAGTTTAAGTCCATTGCCCCTTGTCCTATCACTACATACCCTTGTAAAAAGTCTCTTTCTTGCTTTCCTGTAGGCCCCCTTTAAGTACTGGAAGGCTGCAGTAAGATCGGAGCCTTCTCTTCTCCAGGCTGAACAGCTCCAACTCTCTCAGCCTGTCTTCATAGCAGAGGTGCTTCAGCCTTCGGATCATCTTCATGGCCTGAAGTCTCTACAACTATTCTTTACTAAAGTTTCTTATGGTCAGCTAGTCATCTGATAGCATTGGCATACAGCTGCTCTTATTTTATATGGAATCACAGAATAGTTTGGGTTGAAGTTCTTATTTTTCTGCACGAGTAGATGAAGACCCTCAATCCCTGGCAAATGTTCTTTTTGAGATTTTATTGAAATTGTTTTCGCTGGTTTAAATCATAGAATCATAGAATAGTTTGGGTTGGAAAGGACCTCAAAAAGCTACCTAGTCCAACCTCTCCTGCAATAAGCAGGGACATCTTTGACTAGACCAGGTTGCTCAGAACCTCTTCCAACCTGGCTTTGAATGTTTCCAGGGATGGGGCATCTACCACCTCTCCAGGCAACTTGTACCAGTGTTTCATCACCCTCATCATAAAAAATTTGTTTCTTAAATCTAGTCTGAATCTACACTCCTTTAGCTTAAAACTATTAGCTCTTGTCCTATGTTGTCTACCCCCATCTTTCTTATAAGCCCCCTTTAAATACTAAAAGGCTACGATAAGGTCTCCCCAGGGCTTTCTCTTCTCCAGGCTGAGCAACCTCTACTCCCTCAGCCTTTTTTCATAGGAGAGGTGTTCCATCCTTCTGACAATTTTTGTGGCCCTCCTCTGGACCCACTCTAACCGGTTCATGTCTTTCCTGTACTGGGGACTCCAGAGCTGAACACACTACTCCAGATGCAGCCTCACCAGAGTGGAGTAGAGGGGCGGAATCACCACCCTCAACCTGCTGGCCACGCTTCTTTTGATGCAGCCCAGGATACGGTTGGCTTAAGTGCTTTCATAATTTCCTGATAATGATTATTACACTGGTAGTTTGGCATCTTAATCTTTTTCATCACACTGCAGGTCTCCAAAAGTTTGGATGTGTCTTTATGCACCACTACTGCAAACACTCCAAAACGCTATCTTGTATCATTACCATTTTATCATTGTCATCACACAGCAGCAGTATTTGATAGCATAAGTCTTTGTTTCTGTGTAATATCAGAAGTATTAAATAGATGATGTGTGCTTATTTCAAAGATATATTTTTTTTATTGCTTTAGCGTTATCTATGTGGTACAGCTTTGGAAGAGTGAATTGATATGGACCATTTAACAACCAAAATCTGAAACTAAATTTGTATTGCAGACTTTATACCAGCGTTGGAGAAATACAGGCCCAAAAGAATTCACCTTGGTATCCTGATCATAGGCAGTGATGACAGAGTTTGCTGCTAAGAAAAATCTAAAAGCCAAAATTTGAATTTGCATTGTTTTAGGATATGTAACACTACTTAGAAACAATGAATGATGTGTTTGCAGAGTAAATTAGAGCTTATAGTAAAATGTTAACCTTAAAATCTATGTGTTTGAACAGATTTCAATAGGAGCAAACTCGCTGTCTGAATTTTTTTGATAGGTCATTTACTTAACTGTTTGTGTAAGATGCTTTTATGTATGACTGATAGCAATTTCAGAATCAAAGTAATTAATGACATAAATCAGGATAATTTGAACTGGAGATAATGACGGTTATGCCCACTTACACTAGAGATGTATTTGGCCCACTGTCTCTGTGATCGTTGTATAGATAAGTTTGAAAAGAAGAGTGAAATTATCCTAATTGCTTTCTTTATTGTTTGATTTACGATGTTCTAAAAGAAGAAATATGTTGAGTCTTCCCCTTTCCCCCCCAATCTTAATGGCTGTTTTTGTACTTCCTAGAGTAGAATTCTTGTTATTACTATTATTATTTTTATTAAAACACGAAATATTTTTCAGCACCTCACCTTTAAGACAGCTTGGGGAAATTTTCCTTTTGATCTTCACTTTTTTTTTTCACTCTTATGTAAACTTGGCTTTACACTCCATCTCATACTGGCAATCTGCCATGTCCTTCTGTGTTCTCATTTACTCGTCTCTTTGTTTGGCTGCTGTCTTTTGGTGCCTTTTCAGTGAAATTAACAAAATCTTACTTACACCGGGGCTAAATTTGGTCCACTGACTGATCTAAATATGCTGTTTGTTTCTGCATATTCTTTGTGTCTGGAATGACTTCAGCTTTAACCTTGCAATTACCATTCTAGCTGGTTGGAAAATCAAATTTTTTCATTAAGAGTGTTTCACAAAAAGCAAATCTATTGAAAATGCTTCCATTGAACCTTATAGAAATGTTTCCATTTCCTCTGTGAAAGACTGCAAACAAACATTTGGAGCTTTTTTAGTATTTTGTTAAGACCTTAGTATAAAAAAGAAATATTACATTAGTTGGGTATTTTTGGTTGTACAAGTGTAAAAAATATTTTTATATACTAAAATGCCTTGTTTTTATATGTATTTATATGGTGTTGAAAGATATGTTACTGCAGTATAGACGCCAATATTATATGCTATCACAATGGGTAAGAGTAGTGTGTCTTGCCTACCACAGACTGATTTTTGTTTTCCTGAGGAATCACATCATAAAAATAACCCTGATGAAAACCCACATGGATTAACTTTATTTTTCAAATTTTGGCAAGCAATTTTATCTAAATGCTTAAAATTGTTGTGTTTTAATACTGCTTAAAAAGTTTCTACAACACAGTGATCTATTAATTGCAAAGCATACTGCAAATTAAATTGCAAATATATGAGTTCTGCACGAGTGTAGTCACTTCATGTTGTAATTTATAGTGCTAGAGATTTGGAAACTATGACCAATTTTTTTTTTTTTTAAAAACAGGTAATTAGTTGGTAGAGATTTGGCATCTATATATATGGTGCTCTGAACCTGTAAGTAATGTCTTGCTACTGTATTTCTTTTCACAGTGAGAAGTGGGCCCTGTCAAACTTTACACTGTATACCCTAAATCAAGAGCAGTTTTTGAAAACATGGGCTTTAAAAAACATCTATGAAAGTTTAAATGAAAATGGGTTTTGGTAGTCTTGATCTGTGCAGTGGTATAGCTGAAATCATGGAAATCACCTGGTGGTCTGGTAGAAGGAGGATCCTCTTGGGCAGGGAATATGGTGTCAAACAAGGCTGGTGGTACCAGAGCAGTCAGGTGGAGAGGGTCTTATAGTTCCTGTCCATACCACACATAGCCACATCACTCCAGTGCACAGTGGAAAAAAACAGCAATACTGCAATTCCTGAATAATTTCAACGTTTTCACTCTCTGCAGAAGATAATGCAGTGTATTATTTCTTCAGCTGAAAAAAAGAAAACATTTCTATGGACCATGTTTGCTGAGCGATCTGGTTGTAAGAGCATCACGGCCAACTGTGTGTGTCTTCTGTAGAGAGAAATCTAAGCCGGAGAACATTGCACCTTGGCTTTATCTAAGCCTGGAGGATGAAAACATTGATCTTGATCATGAACTCAGGCTCTGGCACATAGGTACAGTCTGAAGAAAAAGACAAAACCAGCTACCTTGTACACTCTCCCTTTCTGCCTCTGATTCAAGTACCTGAACTGAATCAAGCACGTTTATGTACGTATTATGCAAACTGTAGCAGGTGAGCTGACAGTGCAGCCTTACTGGTGCTCTTACTGAAGCTAGTGTTTGTCATTCGCCTGTTTATTTTCCATAAAATTTAATACACCTGGGAGGCATCATAACACAAACCCTGGCGTTGTCAGCCTTCAGATGATGTTTTGCCTCTTCCTAGCATTTGTTACATTCAAAAAGCTGTGCAAATATCCATCGGCTCTCACAGCATCATTGTGAGAAAGCACAGGGAGGAATTTCTGGGCTGTTTCACAGATGGGAAAATGAGGCAGTACAAGAAAGGACCCGCTGAAGGTCGTGGGCCCGACCGTGACAGAAACTGGATCAGAACTCATGACTTGGCTCTTAAATTTGTTTCCGGTTGAGTTTTTGGTTTTGTTTTGGTTTTGTTTTTGTTTCAGTCCTTCAAATTCAGTGGTTTTGAATGAGCTGGGTTGAAGTGACTGAGTTATCTTCAAAATAAGTAACTGGGCAACCTGTTACCCACCGTTCAATACTGACTCATACTGCATCATCCTGCTTCTTACACTTTTCCAGAAACTTAATATTTAATATTTAGCATTACTTAATATTTAGCATTTATACTACAGTAGAGCTTTGTCACCAAACAGGTAGAAACTCTGTCCAACGTTTCAATAAGTGGCCCATGCCCTAAAACAATGCAGCTTCATTTGTAGTGACTGTTCCAAAAGGATCCCATGATAATTCCCGATGTTCTGGTCCGGAGCTGAAGAGCCTTGTGTGCCATCCTCATCTTCCTTCAGACATCCTGTATGACCTCAGGGAATTCGTTTACTGCTTTTCTGTCTCATTTTTCCATATTTAAGAAAAGGCAACAATCATTCTCTTCCTTTGAGGGCCTGGGTGAGGGTCTCACGCTGTGATCAGGAGTTGAATAACTTGATAAATTAATTTAGATTTCTTCAAGGAAAATAAACCAGGAAAGGAAGGACATACTAAGCACAAGAACTAATGCCAGCCCTTATCTGGATCTGCTATTTTTTTCCTCACTTTTATGTCGTTCCATAGAGAATTGTAAAGACCTACCTCTACTTTATCTCCCTAGCCTGGATGTTTCAGACCTCTGATTGCATGCTACTGATATGTGACCCTTTAATGCTGTTGCAGTTTTGAACTAAATACCAACTTTTTTTTTTTTTAATGTGATTCAGACTGATGAAGTCTGCTTCTGTGGTTCAGCAACAAAAGCAAGATCTGCCAAATTATTCAAAAATGATTAGAACAGATGGCAAAAGATGGCATCTCAAACATTCCAGAAAGAAACACCTAACATCCTGATTACATTTCATAGAATAAATGTTGACTGAGATAAGTGCAGTAAGGCACATTTTATAAATGTATTGACAGTTTTTGTTTCCCACAGACAGAATTATGATTTAGTTGCATTAGCAGACACATGGTAATATAACTTTAAGACAAATTTCACAAACAAAATAACAGGGATGGTAACACCTATATTCTTTAATTTGCTATTGTTTGCGTGACTACCAAGAGAGAAATAATTTGTCACGAGTGAATTTATGCTTATTATGTTTTTCCTTTTCACGGAAATAGTTCTTAGTTCTCTCAGCCCAAAACCTCATCAAAATGTCTGGCCAAGTGAGTTGACTTGTAATGAGAAGACTTGTGAGGAGGTGAATCACACCCTGCAATCTGAAGTAGCTCTTCGGTCCCTTTCAGCTTGTCAGATCTTTCCACCCTCCCGCTGTGATCAGCACCTGTGAGGAGTGCATCACTGCATGGCCGGAGACGGCCTCTTTAATCATGACTTGGAGGGAATTTCAGTTCTACAAGAGCCAAGAGTTTAAAGCTATAAAATAGTAAGAGGAAGGGAAGAAAAAGATTTTTTTTCTGTCATTTTAATGGCTTTAAAGCTCACTTCAGTAATATTTTTCAGGCTTAGAGGGTGAGATAGTGGTAGAATTCCCAAAGTTAGTGGTAAAGTGAACATGAGAAAGAGGAAGATGAGGTTTTTACTTCATCGCTAGCTTTTACGATCTTCAATACTAAGGAAAGTAATAAACACAAGATCTACCACAAAAAATGTTGATGGTGTCAGCAATAGACAGATCCCATTGGTTCCAGTACACATTTAATCAGGTAGCATAGAGGAAACTCCATTTTATTTGTGAGATAGATGTAGCTGAAAGGATAAATTCTGCCTTCTGCTGAATCCTGTTTGTAGAGATGAGGAAATCAGTCCATCACCAGCATTTAAACCCTAGGGACAGTTTTTAGTTACTAAGTCCCAGAGCACGCTCTCAAGGAAAAGAAGGAAAAAAGAGTTAGAAATTGGCAGTTCAAAAATGAACTGGCAAGCTCTTCTGTTTTGAAGAGCTTCGTTGTAGGAAACCGTGACACCATGGATGGAGTGAACAGCTACTTTATGAGTTCCTTCTCATGCTGGGAACACTCAAAGTGGAGATTATAGCAATCTCTTGTTTTTAAGTAGGGGGTTTCAGGAGCATTAAAGGTTGTTAAGTTGAATTTGTAAGCTTAGTAAATAGCTTAATTTATTTTTCTTGCTGCAATTTATAACAATCCAGGATGGGCTAAAGGGACTCAGGTGAACATTATCAACCTATAGCTCAGACCTTTAGTGATGAAAGAGGAGGAGGTGAACAGCTCAGTGCAGAAGCTGTGGAGGGGAGGGTAGGAGACACATTTTCTACAATATCTAGTTCTTCTCTAATTTTGGCTGGTTAGTGAGGTGGAGTGCTGCTCCAGAGCTACTCACCTGTGGAGAAAGAACATGTGAAAATGCCAAGTTGTCAAAATGAATGTTGCTGCAGGAATGTGTTACTTTGGGTGATGTTTTTTCAGCAAGAAAATTTAGGTTTTGAAATGAGCATGCAGTGAAATGGGAACAAGGGAGAGCTAAACCTGTCATGAGGAAAGCAGTTTCAAGGTGCTGCTTTGAACTTCATGCAACGAACTAGGAACTGCATAGTGTGTGCATAGTATATATGGTACTATATACAGAAACCTGCTGGGGGGAAGAGTTGCTCATGGAAAATGGAGCAGTGAAACTGACTCTTCGGCAGGGCAGTGAGAGAGCACGTTTCCCAGGTACATCAGAGGCCCTTGTGTTCCCAGTTTGCTTTGAATCAAGCACAGCTGGAAGCATAACCCAGATCTTCCACATCGCAGGTGGGTGCTTTATCATCAGAAATTCAAAAGCTGCTATATTGGTATGGAATGACCCCTCAGTCAAATGTCAAAACTTTGAAATATTTTCTTAAAATGGCATCTTTGTTTTCTGTTATTCTGCAAGATATGAAGACAGAAACTAATTGCTTCAGGCTGGTTGTTTCACCTGTTAAAAAACTGTGACGAAAGCAAAGGCACGGAAGGCACCTCTGGGTGGCCGTTTGTACAACTATGCACCTGGGAGGTAGCATAGGAGCTTTCAGCGTAACCTGCTTCCTTGGCAGGTCTCCATTATTTGGTCTGAGGTTGGAGAGTTGGTATAAAGGTAGAGGCCTGGGTTCAAGCTGGGATATACTGACCACTTCAGGTAATGAACTGATTTCAGAAGAAAATGGTTAAATGGAGAGTGTATAGTAACACTGAAGCCTAATATCTCTTCTCAGGGTGCTCAAATGCGTTTACAGCTTGGAGGTCATTGTGTCCTGGAGATGAGGAGTACTTGGGGTTCTCTGGTTCAAGCTCACTGCTGCTTCTGTGATGCTGGAAGGAGAGGATCCTATCATAAGAGTCAGCATCAATAGGGATACTGTGTTATATTTACTTCTTCAGTTGGTAAAGACTACTTGGCTAACACTAAGTGAGGTCCAGGGTTAGGTGTAACAACTAGGCTGGGAGATAACTGATGTTGCAGAAAGAGTCAGAAAAGTCAAAGGATGTGATGGGTACAAAGTCTGCATTTGTTTTTGGAGCAGGTTGACTTTTATTTATGTGAGCAAAGTGCCACCATGCTATCCTTAGGGATACTGGGAGATGCTCTACTATGAGACTGGTGTGTGTTATGGCATTAGGACAGTTACAAACACGTTATTTCTACGGCTTAGGCTGCAAGATTCCCAGGTAAAAAAGGGTTCAGGTGGCATGATCAGGAAGGAGGGTGAAAACTTGTCTCATGGGACTGCTATTAGATATTGTGATGGGCTATGGACAGGGTTAGACTCATGGGTCAGAGCTGAGCAGAGTGCCTGAGAAAAACTGCTCATCTCTGTTAGAGCAGAGGCTGAACAGGGGCTGCAGGTCAGTACAAAATTCAGGGCTGGTTGTGTGAGGGCCCGAAAAGACAAAGGGAGAAATTGCAAACCCTCATAGCTGGAGCAAGATAAATCTGATTGCGTTTCGTTTCCGTATTATTTAACTTGAGATGAATAAATTGGTGCTGAAGTAACGTTATGTGTGGAGTCAGAGAGCTGATGCTGCTAACTGCAGTTTGCTTTTCAGTGTAACAGCTTTATCTGAGCTTGGTCCTAGTGGTAAGTTTCAGGCTCTGGAGACACCATGTGAAGTGGTGTGCTCTATACACAAAGCGTACTGTTAGATTGGATTTTATTTTTTTATGGTGTTTAATTTTTATATTACCATAATTGAAAACTGCCTGCATTGTTTCCTGGGTGAGGCAGGACAGTTGCCAAAGTAACATCATCTTTACATTTCACCAAGTCACCGTAAAGAAATTGCCTCACCCTTAACATCTTAAAAGAGTAGCGAAATGGAATTTTACTTCAGAGAAGAAAATAAATGCAGGTTGCAAACGAGGACAGGATTTTGTGCCGTTAAGTGGATTATACTCCAGTCAGGGTACTCCAGATTTTACAGACACAAATCTGAATTTAACATATGGCCCCAGCCCTAGGCCAGGGTCCTATTTGAATTATTCCAGGCTTGTACATAGAAAGCTGTGCTCCAAACATGAATCCAATTACCAGCTGCAGTCAGGCTACAGAAGAAATACTCTAATAGATGGGAGGGAGGGACGCAGGGGGAGGAGTGGGGAGAGGACTATGATTTGTGTGGTAATCAAGAGGAGAAGGTCAATTGTAATAGAACAGGCTGGTTTAGAAGACAAAGCTAATGCAGGATGCCTTCCACTCTGTTGAGGGATGCTATCAATAGATCTACTGCTTTCATTACAAAAAATGTCGCTAACTGACAAGATGAATATAGGCGGGGAAAGAGGGGCTTTTGATGGATCAAGTGATTAAAACCTAGACTGCAGACGAGCAATTAACAAACGCCAAACTGATGACCTGTACAGGAACTTAAGTATATGAAGGGAGGAACGGAAAAGGTGCAGCAGTGCGCACACACGCGTGCAGCTGCTTTTGATTGACGACGCTGAATAGGCTTTTAAGCGTGTTTTCTACTACTGTGGGCTACTGGATAGAGACACCAAAAATGCCTATTGTGCCCAGAAAGCACGTGGTTTTGCTAACAGTTTTATTGCGATCTAAGCAGCTAGCGTTCTGCTTTTCTGGAGGCAGCGGGACTAGAAATGAATACCTATTGATCACTCTTTGTATGATGACTGTACACAATAGCCGTTCAGAGCCTGGTTTGAAGTGTCTGCTGTGTCAGTGCACAAATGCACCCATTATATATTTCAGCTGCTCATTTACTGACAGTAGCCTGGGCAGCTGACTCTCACGTTCCTTGAAAATGGCTTACTTTTTTCCCCTTCTTCATCTCACAAGATGAGGACTTTTGAAAAATCTGAGAGTGTGCATTCTGCTAGGATTGAGACATATCCGTTAAATGTTCAGTGCGTTCTGCTAGCCTACAGACCAGCCTATAAATCAGAAAGAAGAAGGTTTTGGATACTTATGTTTGTTTTACTGCTGTTTATATAATGTTATATGTGATTCTTGAGATATGGCAAATGAGCTAAGACTTTCATCAGTTTTAAAATACTGGTACTTATCAATTACGAGAATTGATTGTCACAAAGCATCTAGACAAGTGCATATATTCAGTTTATGGTTTAAAGAAATGCTATGGATTTCTTTAACTATTTCTGGGATTTGAATTGCGTCTTTCATAATATAAAGTCTTGAATTGCAACATTTAAGGAGAACGTAAGAAAACCTACAGGCTCTTTTGGAAAC
Organism: Tauraco erythrolophus; assembly: GCF_009769465.1. Lineage (NCBI taxonomy): Eukaryota > Metazoa > Chordata > Aves > Musophagiformes > Musophagidae > Tauraco > Tauraco erythrolophus. The sequence continues at coordinate 13,760,256 of NC_141465.1, forward strand.
ATCTGCATTTTCATTTCCTAGGAAAACTAGCATTTAAAAAATTGGGGCATCTGAAGTTATAATGAAATGTCAAAAGCTATTTATTCTATAAAAGCATATGGTGTTAATGCATCCATCAGTGCTGATAAATCCATCATGGCTTAATCTGTTGTGCTCAGTGTGGTAACAGGACAAGAAACAGCCATCTGCTTACCATATTTGATTGCTGTTTCTTTGCACAAATACAGTCCTGCTTCCAGCACTTAAGAGTGATTAGCTGTAACTTATGGAGCTTGCTGTGGTGTACCCACTGAGTAATTACTGGAAAAAGCAATTGCAAGAGCATCTAAACATGGGGGCAAATTGTTAGCAACTACATTTGTGACAAGTTTAAGGTCTAACAAATCTCCCTACACGTGTGCCATAAGGGAAAGAAAAAAGGGCAGAGCACAGTCTGTAAAGGACAAGGATGTCTATTACAGATATTTTCCAAAGCCTACTCTGCAAAAGCTTGAAAAGCTTGATTTCCTATCCCTCCAAGCCCCCAAGGCAAAAGAGTCCTTGATTAAAAAAGGGGAAAAAATTTAATTGCTTTTTCTCTCACATTCCTAACACAGTAATTTATTTTTCCAGTAGTTGCACAGGATAGGGGATGGGGGCTTTATCCTGTGCCTCCTCCCATCAGGTGGCTGTGGGTCTGAGGCGGTGGCTGAGGCTGAGGCACAGGCATGACAAAAGCTTCTGTTCTACTGCTTTAATAGGATATTTTATTTAGTACGTTAAAAGGGGCTAGTTCTCCAAAGTCTTTCTTGAAATGACTAGTTTGGAGACACTCCCAAAACTGAGCCTCCTTGCATCCCTACCTTGTCCTGGGATTTTATTCAGGACAATGTTTGTTTACAGAGAGGCAGAGTAAATGTATGATGAAAGAATTCATTTGGCCGAACAGCCTAAGATACTCAGAAGCAGTCCAGTGTGCCTCTTCAAGCACCAATTTTGTCCTATTTTAAGTTCTTGTGATGGTTTAACCCCAGCTAGCAACCAAACACCACTCAACCACTCACTCACTCCCCTCGCAGTGGGATGAGGGAGAGAATTGGATGAGTAAAAGTGAGAAAACTCAGGGGTTGAAATAAAGACAGTTTAATAACTCAATCAAAAGCTGCACACGCAAGCAAGGCAAAAGAAGGAATTCCTTCACCACTTCCCATCAGCAGGCAGTTGTTCAGCCATCTTCAGGAAAGCAGGGCTCTATCATGTGTAACGGGGACTTGGGAAGGAAAACACCATCACTCTGAATGTCTCTTGTTCCTTCTTCTTCCCCCAGCTTTAGATGCTGAGCCCAACGGCATCTGGTCTGGGATATCCCTTTGGGTGGGCTGGGGTCAGCTGTCCTGGCTGCGTCCCCTCCCGACTTCTTGTGCACCCCCAGCCTCCTGACTGGTGGGGCGGTGGGAGAAGCAGAGGAGGCCTTGACTCTCTGGAAGCACTGCTCAGCAATAACAGGAACATCCCTGTATTATCAAAGCTGTTTTTAGCACAAATCCAAGACATAGCCCCATACTAGCTACTAAGAAGAAAATTAACTCTACCCCAGCTAAAACCAGCACAGTTCTTAAGTAGGATTTGAGGTTTTCTTAGAACTACTTATGGTACTTTGAGCAATTTTCTTTCTGATTACCTATAATGATTACCCTCCTCCTTTTGCAGCATGATGCTACCTTTTCTCCCTCTGACCAAACCCCAACCCTCCTCCTCTTTCCCCACTTCTTGCTCTAAGGGAAAACTAAATGAAACTTCATCTTGCCTGTCACTGGGCTTTCCTCCAAAAAAAGCTTAGCTGTGACTCTAGAGTTATGTTGACATGACGTAACAATTAATTTCTCTTAAATACATGATGTAGCTTTTTGAAGTGTTTTAGGATACGTTACAGATTCTACATGTGTCACAACCAATGTATGTGTGTTTTGCCTGCTCTGAAAATGGTCAATGGTCACAACCCTGTACCTCAGGGTTGTGCACTCAGTGGTGACCTACACAGAGACTTCTCTTTCTGAAGCGGGAGTAGCATACGTCAACCAAACGGCAGAGCTCTTGGAGCCACAACCACTTTTAAGGGGACTTCTCTGATGTTTTTTTGAGAAATAAGACCAGCTGTTCTTCAGTTCTGCCCACGCAAAATGACTTTGAAGGTGGCGGTAAAGATTTTCCTTGGTGCTCTTGGGCTGTGTAACTGGCTGCATGCCAGAGCACACCTGCGTAAGCAGCTGAGAGGAAAAAGATATTTTTTAATGTAGCTGTTGACTAAGATGTTTTTTTTTGGAAACAGGTGAAAATGCAAATCTTTCCTTTGCAAATTCCAGAGTGTACCTTGTGTAAGGATCATCCTTAACAACAGAAACTACTGGTCAAAGCAGTCAATGATATATTGAGCCCTGAGGAATGCTAATCCATGCTGTTCCAGAGGCTTTTCCCTGACTAGGGCACAGACTGGGGAGTTTGGAGTCAGGGCAGCAGATGGCAGAATGGCAGGAGAAGGGCAGCAAACAGTTGAACTGGGAAAAAAGGAGTGTTGCAGTGAGTTTTGCCATGGGCGGGTAGATGGAGTTTTACATAATAGAAGAAACACTTGTGATTTCCAATTCAGAGGAATTTCCTCTGGTTGCCTGTTAGTAGCCAGATAACATCTCATGTGAGCGGGACAGTCTGTGCAGGGATGTGGCTCAACCAGCAGCCTGAGGTTGAGCTGCCTGGGCGTCACCTCTCTTGGTTCAAAAAGGCAAGAACCATTGCCTTTTTGTGATGGGGGCATTTTGAAATGACTAGGTAAAATCAAGCAGGAAGGAAAAGGAGAGATGTTAAACAAATCTTCCCGTGTTTACTTTGTCTTTCCCAGGAGGGTTCGTGATGCCAATTTCCAGCGCATTTAGTTACAGCAAACTCAGCATGGTCCTAGGGATTTGGCTTGACTCTTCCCAACCGTGCTGGTGAGGAAAGGCACAGTCTGATTTTTCCCTCCTGAAGGGAGGAACATAACATGTGGGCACACACGACAAATACATTGGGTAACTGAGATGTCATGAATAGGTTTACTTGAGTATCTCTTTGTCCACAGAAGGAGGCCATCCGGGTTCAAATGTTGGCTTCCTCTTGGGGCCAAAAGCAAGAAGTCAGTGTGTATGAAGGCATCGCCAGACGTGCGACTGTACAGTGTCAGTGCAACTACAAATGTTCAAGGCTGGTACAAAAATGTTCCTCATATCCCTTTGAAAGTATCTCAGGAGGAAGGTGTTTGTTCCTAGCCTAGGATCTGCTGTAAGAACAACCAATTAAAAAACATAGGGAGGTTTGTGAGGCAAATAGTTTCCTGTGGCAGTAACATCCAGGTCCTGATTATTCCAGAGTAACCAAATCCCTTTAAATCTACTTAATGCTGCAACATATGCTTGTTTTCAGTATCCAGCTGTATTTTTTCTACTTCACATATTTTTTGAGTAAAAGTTTAATTAATTTTACATATCTGGTGACAGAATTCATGTGCAATCTACAAGAAATGAGAAAATGGTTTCCCCAGGCTAGACCTCATTCTGCCTCATGGTAAGCTCTTTTCATTCGAAGTAGCTGATTTTTTTTTTTTTTTCCATGCCACGACTCGTTGCAGTACTAATTACATCTTTGCTGTAAGAGCTGGAGTCACCAGTACAGAGTGATTGTGTTGTTGCTCTTTACCTTGACTGAGAAGTGGTGACTTTATTTGCTGCTGCTGTTGGCTGGATTTGTGCCACAGCCATACAGCAAATTGAATATTATATATCTCCCATATAACCCTGGCTAATTTAGATCCAAAGTAATTGCCTTTAGAGTAATTGATTTACATCTATAGCCAATATTTCTGTGTGTCTTTTGTTGTTTTAGTTATCTAATGATCTGATTGTGCAAGCAATACAGGATAAAGACTTCATGTTTATTTTGGTTTGCATCACAGAAAGTCAACAATTTGAAAAGCAGAGATTTGCAGCCTAAACTACATAGGACCTTTAACCTGGTCATCAATTTGACCTGCACCGCTCAACGCTCACATGGCATTTCTGTGTACAAGCATTACATATAAGAAACATCCTCTATTATGATGAAGGTAAATACTTAATTCACCCATTTCATGTGTGATCATAGGATTTGCTTTTTGTCAAGGAATGATTTTTGTGTAATATTATATTAAGGAAAGACCAAGATTGAGAAAAGACAGTCTGAGGGTTTTGGTGTTTTGTTAGGTTTTTTTGGTGTTTTGTTCGTTGTTTGTTTTTTTTTTTTCTTGCCCCAGTGATACTATCATTTGATGTTGTTTGACTGTGCCAGTTTTTGAAGTCTGATTGTAGCATTTGAGGACATAGGACGTAATCAGCTCTTAGCTAATTACTTTAGCTAGTTCATTTCTAACTTGCAATGCAACCACTTTCAATATAGCGAGTTAGTGTCTGTGCCATGCCAATAACAGCAAAAAATGAAGCAGAAAGGACTTAGGAGCTATGGCAGGATGGGAGGTGACATTCCAGTATTATTCCATCACTCCTGACTGCAGTACTTGTCTGGGACGACAAATGGGAAAGCTTCTTGCTTGTCATCAGTGGGTAGCTGGAGAGTGGGAATCCAGCTACAGATTAGTCGCTTACCAACAATTATGTCAATCTGAAGATGAGAAGGCAAAATGTTGGAAATACTTTTGTGGAAACCAGAGTCAGAATGGAGACCATAAATCTACAGCATGAAGGAACTGAAGACATGAGAGAGGATGTTTGGGATGAGAGAGGGGTGAAGCTGATACCAAAAACTTCTATGAAATATATGAACAAAAAGGAAACTGTCGTGACAGTCTGTGCTACCAAAAGGATTGAAAAGGGTATGTACCCTCAAGCACCTTGTCAATAATCTTATCTGAAATAATCTAAATTCTCACTCTTTAACAGACATTTCTGGAGGGGGTTGGCAAGGCGTTTGCTCCCAGCAATATCTAAGTAATCTTTCATTTGTCACTGCAAGATGGCAATGAGAGTAAAATTTTGAGAATTCTGCACCATTAGAGAATGTTCGCGGCTAATATTAAGTATGTGGTTGTCAGAGCCACTGAATTTAATCAGATTTCTGCAGATTATATTTCTGTTAAATAAGAGATCTAATATGACTTTTCCCCCCTTCATGCCCTTCTCTCTCTCTTTCTCACATGCTGCAGGTTTTTGCTGCTTGCTCAGAAAGAAATATCCAAGTGCAGTTTGTGCCAGTATTGGACCTTTCACAATGGCCCAGTGCAGGATTTCCAGAGATGCTATATAGCCTTGCTGCTGTTTAATTTCTTTGGCCTTTTAAGTAGCTACTTGTAAGTAACTTTACTAGCACCAGAACTTCCTTCTCTATCCTATATAGTGTCCCTACCTGATAATTACAACCATATTGCCACCTATTTTATCGATGTTGAATTAGCTGTAGCTTTTTGTTGTTATTATTTTGGTAAATAGTAAATTTTTGTGCTGTTTCCCATTGCTGTATATTTTACATATTGTTTTACAAGCTTTACAAAGTGCTTCCGTAACTGTAAAATCCATGAACCTTAAAGTTTGAAACAGAGTCGCATAGTGCTTTAAAAAAAGTTATTCTCATTTTATAGTCATTTGTCAGGTAATCAATTTAAAGGTCTTGTATACTGCCCTTTCAACGTGTAGGTGTAACTCCTATAAGCATTAACAGGATTTACATTTCCTATTCACTGGAGACCATATTCTTTAATTTGCTTCTCATTCTTTCAATACATAGGTAACAGGAATCTGGGATAGGGTAAAATACAACAGTATACAGTCTACTTGCAAGTATTTTCAGTATTTCATTTTACCAACTTTGTCTTCAAATCTGTTTTAATCTGAGAAGCAAAATATAAAAGCATCATTTTTATCACATCTCTTTCCTAATGACATGTTACAAGATAGCACGGCACCCTCTCTGGGTTTTATTTCATAGCTAATATACTTAGAGGGACATAAATCTGACTCTCAGTATTGATCACGCACCCTAGGGAAAAAGACTCAGTGGATTAAAATTCTGATATTAGAAGCCAGGGTTGTTCCTGAGGGAGCTTCTGTCAGAGCAACCATCTGAGCAAATTAGAAGATGGCAAATTAGGAGATAAGATGGGGCAGGTGACATCTAGAGAACAGTGAGTAAGCAAAGAACTGCAAACCAAACTCAAAGATCTGTGGGCGTACCGAAAACAAAACGCCAGCAGTTTTAAGAAGAAAAATTTTTTGAACATTTTCCTGAAAACCCTGGGTTAAAGAGATTGGATTTCACTCTCAAGCAAGTGAGTATGTTGTACGTATCTCTGTTGTCTTGCATTGGTGCTTAAATTGGCCTTGGCATCTGGAGGCTACTGTATTATCCAGACTTTAATGTTTTTCACAAAGGGCAAAGTACTGTTCTTCTATAGTGAAGAAAATCTTTTGTGCTTCAGCTGCACTTTTGCATAGGCAGAGGTTTCTTGAGGAGGACTGAACTTTAGCAGACATTTGAGTATAAGTGTGTGGGAGGAAACAACAAAGTGAGTTTATGTGCTATTAAAATCATACAGAGACAACGTTCAGACTTCAGCAACTCCATGACATATGCAACGCTAATAACTGTAGAGCTTTCTACTGACTCCATTTAGTAAAACACGCTTGCAAGGTTCATCAGAACCTACCAACAGAAATTCACAGAAAGCTGTAATGTTTTTGTAGTATAACAGTTCCACAGTCATTTTCAGGCACTTTTACTTGATATCATATATGGTTATTTAAGAGTAGCTTACTTTTCTTTTGGTTCATGGAGAATAAACATGCATTTTCTAGCTAACCTTCCATCCTTGCCTCAGAGCTTGACTGATCATCTCTTTCATCAGAGGTCATCTGTGCTTCTAAAAATGAAACCTGTGTGGCCGTTGTTTGTTCAGTTGTTGCATATTAGCTCCTCAGTGGTTAAAAAGATCTGAACAAATAAGAGGGCTTACCCTACATTATATTACCCTTTATTAGTAGGAAATTGAAGTCTAGAGATTATTATTAAGCCTCAGCCACTGAAGGCTACCCAGACTCCGATAAAGACCCCTCAAACTGACCCTTGATCAAGCTGCATTAGGAGGATTTTACCCTCGTTACTAATTAAATAAACAGTTCTGATGGTATTATTCTTCCTCATAGCCGTTTCATGACATCAGCTCTCCGTGGCACCCACGGACAAAGAGAATCAGGTTCCTGTTTGAGGTGCAATGGTGTATTAAGGGCCTGACACTGGGCCATCCGCTGCTCGCCTGCCCTGTTATGTTTAGCACACTGGTGTATTGAGTGTCAAAGGGCTTTTCATTGAAGTTTCAGGGGAATCAGGACAAGGTTTCCATTAAAATAGAAACTTGACAGATTTTGTTTTTCAAATGGAGGAAAGGCAATTTAATTTCTGCCTTGATATGCCAGAAAATACAGAAGGAAACAGCCTGATGAGTCTGAGAGGCACAGACTTCAAAAAAGAGAATATTTGGGTAACTTTACCTTTCCATTATTTAACCCAGCTTTTTATTAAGACTGTATCATTACAAACATGTTTCTTCACTTCAAGGTAGGCGTGAGGTTAAGGTAAAGAACCCTTAAATTTTTGCAGTATTTCAAATGGAAATTTCATTTTGAAAGGCATAATCTCTGTGCCAGTGTGATCTAAAGGTAAATAAATTCTAAGCAGAGTATTTATTATTTTATGGGAAAAAAGTCATCTCTACTTTAGGCAGAGTTTGTTGGAAATAAAATAGAGATGGATCTGGGGTTTATTTTGCTTCTCTGATTTTGTCTGTGTGAAGGAAGCCCTGAGGTTTACACAGAGCTACAGTCCAATCAGAAGGTCCAGCATGGATAACAGAAATTCTTGTCGCTCAAGATGACATAAAGGATCACCCCATCTCTCTGCTATGGACTCTGCTGCCTTCCAGTCCCGATCATGCAGAAGATATAAGCAGAAGCCAGAAAAATAGGTGTGCATATTTCCAGAACAAATAATCAGCTCTTCTTCCCAACATTATTGGTTTTGGTTTTCTATCTTTGGTATAACGTGCTCTTGCAGAAAATATAAGAGCCAAGATCTTGATTCTCCAGCCACTGAATGCTTGACTTCAGTGTCAATATTCAAAAGAAAAAAAACCACTAAATTAGCTATTTAAGAAGGAGCCATTATGTATTTTTGTTTGGTCATTTTACATGTTCTAAATCTTATGACTTAAATGAAGTGAATCTTGTTTGAATTAGAATTTTTTCAAATTAAAAATATCCAATTCAAATGTTAAAATTTCTATCAAATAAAAAAAATCCACTTACAGTTGCTGACAATTTGTTCCAGTTGCTAATTGTCCTCACCATAAAAATAACTGATTGCATCTTATTTTTCCTATCCTGTACTTTTATCTTGTATTAGGCTTCATTAATTGTTTTCCTTACACTTTTTGTGTTCCAGACCATAAATCCCCTCTACAATCAAATTTCTGATCTTCATGTGCGCATATGTAGCCTGTGGTAAGTGTTCCTTAATAAGTTCTAAATAGACCAAGCTACTTGGGTCAGTGATTATTTTCCAGTCCATTAATCACTCTCATGGCTCTTCTCTGAACCATCTCTTTACTAACATCCTCATCAGTAGGGCACCCTCCCTGCAATACCATGCCATGGCTCTCAGGAAAAGATCCCTGTGTGCCCACAGGTTGTTACCCAAGGATTTTGACCCAGTGCTGGTATGACTGGTTGTCTATCTGTCCTGTCTTTCCCGTTTCTGTGAGTATCCATGTGATCTCCTCTAGCAGGAGGGCTTGGCTCTGCTTGGATGTCAGTGGGCTCCAGCACCAGTGTCACCCACCTCAATGTCCCCTTTTGCAGTAACCCAGGGCGCGAGACAGGGCAGAGACTCTCTGCCTGTTCTCCCACTTCCAGAATACGTATTTTATTAGCCTTTAAATTTATAAGATCACAAAACATATTTTTTAAAGCAGCTAGCACCACTTAGAAGTTGTAACGTTTTAAACTTCTCTGTGAAAGATGTATTTGTCGAAAAATTACTAACAATCTATAAATCTTTATAAAAACTGGATCAGTTCTGAAGTAACTCTGTTTATTTTATTGCTCATCTGTGTCATGGTAGCTCTTGATGACATGGAAACTTGAAGTGCAAGACAAATATTGTTTGTCAAACCCTATAAATTGTCATTAAGAGTGCTTGGAAATTTTTCTTTGAAGTGCCTTCTACTAGAAAATGAAATCTTGAGAAAAGCAAAACATTTTATAGAAAAGTTAACTAAGATCAATGTTTTTTGCAAGAGAATGGCTAAGAACAGTAAGCTTGAAAATTTCTATTTCAACATTTCTCTAGCAAAATATTTCATTCTTTTAATTTTTGTTACCTTTTTATAATATACAGCTTTATTAAGACTTAAAAAATTAGAAAAGATATTTTAATTTCATCAAAGCTAAATTTATGCCTACCTTAAATGCGTTTTTATTTTTTTGTTTGGTTTTCCATTTTGCAACAGAAAGTTCTAAAAATTGCATAAACCGCTATTCTTGGAAATCTTTATTTTCTTACTCTGTTTTCGTTTTGACTCGCACTTCTGCTCAAGGCTAAAGTCAGGCTGAAAGACATCATAAATGGCTAGCTTGGGAAAATCAGATGTGGGAACTCCAACGTGAACAGCGTGGACACTGGAGAGGAGACTTGCTCGAGCCGTACCACGCGGTGATCCCGAGCCTACGTTCACTCATGGATAGCACTGCACGGATTATTGCAGGCTCTCTTCAGGGACCAGTCGTGCCACACACTGCATCAGTTTGCTCCTTCTGCCTCTCAGTGCTTCCTCACATTTTTCGATGGGCAAAACAAGCTTCAGGTGAGAGGAAAGAAATGCTTCCTTCCTATAGATAAAGTATGGGGAATTAAGGCTATACTTAGGGTCACAGGAAATCTACAGGTAAATTTATGATTAGCCCAGTTTTCACTCTGTTCTAGTTCTATTTTTAACTCAATTCACAATCTTCCTCTGGGAGGCTGTAACCTACACAACCTTTGAGGAAAAAATTCGTTGTGTTCAGTTTTTGTTCATTCATTCATCTGTTTTTTTTTCCGCCATGTTCTTCTAGGATAATGATTTCTACAGAAGAATCAGCATTCATTCATTCATAATTACCAAACCACGGTATCTGAGATACTACTGCAATGATTCTTCTGTATATAAGGTGCCCTTTGAATAGCAACTGTCATAATTAGGTAGTGATAAAAGTGATAAAAGGCACGAAAATGCCTTCTCTAGAGGCATCACATTCTAACAAGGATCACCAGGGTATATTTTTCCTAGCTTAAATCCGAGCACATAGATTATGTCAGAAGGGGACATAAATTCTTGCTGCTTGCTATACTGTGTCATAGTATAATGTCACACAGTTTATACTTACACTGCATAAATGTCAGACTCTGTCACAATAGAGGAAAAAAAGTGGCCTTGTCCCAGGGTAGCCTGAACCTTTCTTTTTTTTTATTTTTCTTTTTCTTTTCCCTTTGGTGGAGAAGAAAACTCCCTGCACTGGGTGACCTTGCAGTCTTAGTGGAATATGGGCGTAGGACACATCCTGCATTCTGCTACTGCAAAATTTGTAAATATCTGCTTGAAATACAGCTGCACTGTGAGTTGATATGACTGATGAAATGTTGCAAAGACAGAATGAATCATAACAAGGTAGTTATAAGGGATGGGATAGAGTAAATAAATCAAAGCAGAAATATTAAAGCAATCTTTCTTTTAACCACAGCATTTCACAGAAAGCAAAAGAGGTGGGGAACAGCGTTGGAATAGTTTTTCTGAGTTTTCTATGTGTCAGTTGTTAAGCTGTCCTGAGTTTTCTACATGTCAGTTGTTAAGTTGTCCTCCAAGAAACCCTCAGGTGTTAGCATTCACTGTTTGAGAGAGCTCAGCAGTGCACTTCTATATCTCACATTAGTGCTATGTTCAAATGTTCAATATAGAGTAAAAATTGCTGTACATCTTAGGAGAGTAAGAAGAATCTCTATCCCTTTCCTAAGATTTGCTCCTAGGAATGGCACATACTGGAAAGAGGAATTAAACCTGTGTGTATAATTACAGACATTCCAACCCAAACCATTCTATGATTCTTTGACTTTGCTAAAAACTAGGTATTTATTGGTTTATATACATATGAACATACATATGTGTATATAGAATCATCCACCAGTACTCGAGGCAACCTGTTCCAGTGCCTCACCACCCTCAGAGTCAAGAATTTCTTCCTTAGATCTAATCTAAATCTCACCTCTTTCAGTTTAATCCCATTGCCTCTTGTCCTATTGCTACACGCCCTTGCAAAAAGCTCCTCTTCAGCTTTCTTGTAGGCCCCCTTCGGGTACTGGAAGGCTGCTAGAAGGTCTCCCTGGAGCCTTCTCTTTTCCAGGCTGGACAACCCCAACTCTCTCAGCCTGTCTTCGTAGAAGAGGTGCTCCAGCCCTCTGATCATCTTTGTGGTCCTTCTCTGGACTCCAAGAAGTCCACTCATGTCACCAGTAAGCATGCAGTAGGTGGTCAGAAGGGACATTTCAATAGCTTAATCTATGTTTTCTCCTTATCCCTGTTCAGATAGTGGACTTTTTTTATGTTTCCTCCTGTAATGAGATTGGCTTTTGCCACCTGTTAATTTGAACTGGTTCCCAACTAAATCATATGGGGAAAGAATTTAGATCTTCTTGTATTAAGTTGTGCAAGAAATTCAGAGAGAGATTGCATTATTTGTGTCGCTGTTTACTTCTCTGCAGGACTGTCTTGATAATCTCTTCTTTATAAGAAATTTTCTGTGATTCCATTATGCTTTTTTAGCTCTTTGAAACAATAATGAAATAATATTTTATATTTTGTAAATATGAAGAATAGACTTTCCAGAGAAGCTGATTTAGGTTTTCTTTCCAATGTCAAATGCTGACTTTAACCCAAGCAGATTAAAAAGGCCAATGGATTTTGTATAATATTTTCAGTTACTGAGGTGGGATGATTAGCAAGATACTTGAGTAACGGGAGAGAGGAAAGATCTTAATTTGTATATATTATCCAAAAACTAAGAGTTATTTTGTGATCATGAAGAAACCCGTATGTTTTGAATTACTTTAGTTGCCTGTAACAGTTTGTGCATTATTGGTTTCATTTATTTATAGTATTGGCCTTGGTGCATTAATACTTCATAGACACATATAGTAAGTGATGATTGACAGATGTTTTAAGGCCCTGATTCGGGAATGTATTTTGGCACGTGTTGATTCCTATTCAGGTGGAAGTCAAGTAAATTAAAGCACTGCCTTGGATGTAGGGAAGCATGTGCTTAAAGGCTTTCATGAATCATGGTTTAAATAATACTCCCTCAAGGCAAACTAAATACATTCCTTATTCTTTCAGCAGTGAAAAATGTAGATTCCTAGGCTTTACCATGCCTTTCCTCAGTGGCTTCTTTGATTCACATCAAAAAACTTCCCTGAAAACTATCACTGTTGGAAAGAGGACAAAGCAAGTACTAGTACCAGGATTTTGATCCGTCCTGAACAAAACATAAGCAGGAACATTAAAAAAGAATGATTTTCCTGATGAAGTTTCCATGGAAATGTCAATAAGCAGAGAAGCGAATTACATTATCTCATTGACACCTTTTGTTTCTGTTGTTCTAGCCTAGCTGCCCATGGGAAGGAATATATTCAGGATGTCTTAATGTTACACCAGTGATGGTCACCTGGATATCATAAAATGGCAATTAGATCAATAGGTCTGCCATGGCAGGGGCAATTTTTTCCCATTCTTAAAATGAGAGATGTGAAACCAGTGGTATCCATTCAGAAGATATACTGCAGCAGAAACCTCCCTGCCAGAGAACAAGCAGTGCTATGGGATGCTCAGTAGCAGTTCTTAGGTTTGGTCACACCACGGTGGCAGCCAGCCTTTATTTTGGTCTGCCAACCATACCCAGCCTGGAGTGTTTTAATTGCTGGCAATGGCTGGCCTTTTGTTTTTATGTATTCCCTCTCTGTGTGCCTTCCATTGTGGTTTGTTGGCAGCTCTGAAATACCGGTGGTTCCAACAGGGACTGTTTTCATAAGAGTCATGAGAGAGTGCACCTTTAATATTATCTGCACCAGAGGTCGAAAGCAATAGTTAACTTTGGCAGAGTGCCAATGAATGGAAAGTGACTTTTTAAATGGACACTACTGGTGCATCAAGCAGCTGAAATTCAAGAGAGGCTGTGATGGCTAATGAAAAGCTGGTATGGGAAATGTCCAGGGCGAATTTCTTGTTTAGAGGCAAGTATGCCTGATTGGATGGGGATACAGCTGATTGCAAGTCACAGTGGGAATAAGGAGCTATTATGTGACGAACGCAGTGCTCTCAGGACGGCGTTAGTTAGTCCTTGCCTGTGGAGATTCACCGGTTAAGCAAGAGTGTCTGAAGTGCCGAAGTGCTGTCAGCAGTGGCTGGGGATTCTTTGGCCGAGAAAGACATTTGTGCTGTTTCATGTGGGGAAAACAGCCTCTTGCAGCTCTCCTCCAGGTGTTAATAAAACAAAAAAAATAAAAATGCAAAAGCAGAGAAAGCAGAGTTTAAAAACAGATAAAATCAACCTGGCATCTTATCATCATTGAAAAGGTTAAAAAAAAAAATCAGTCTTAAAATACATGATAAGCTAAGGCTAGTTAATTGCATTTACACAACTCATTTCACTTTTTAGTGACTGCTAAAAGTGATTTCTGGAAAAATATTTGTGGAAAAATATTAAGGAATCTACATGGGCTTTTTAACAAAGTTTATGTGTCGAGTTCTAGTCCCTGTGAAGTGAGCAGGACTTTAAGTGTTGGCCTCGGTGTGACCATGAATTGGACCAAATTGAGTCTCCAGCAATATAGCACTTCATTCAGCAATGTCCTGGCTAGCACAGTCAGTTTTTAACACAGCTATTTTTACAGACATTCAATAAAATTTGATTTTGTGAAAAGTAGTAAGATTTCTGTATCAAAATTTGATATAAAGTTTTCTTTTTATTACGGCCTTTCTACATTTATTTTTCAGAATTCTCAAATGAATAACTTATTTTAAGTCTGTTTTTTTTTAGCACGCTTTCATTTATACACAATCTTGGGTTGATATTAATATAGCAAGAACTAAGGGCAGATTTTTCAAAAATTTCAAGACAAAGCTTCCAACACACAGATCCAAGCTGGATTTACCAAATGTTAGGAATGAAGACTAGGTGTGTTCTGGCATTTTTGAATGCTGAAATAAACTCCATCACACTCTTCATGGGTTTTCCAAGACTTCTAAGGAAGTTGCAAGTTAAAAATTGACTTGCCTATGAATATTTAAGGTGAGGAGGTGTATGCATGTGCTTGTGCATATACACCTAAAATGCATTAATTGTCTCTCTTTCTCAGTAGGAAAATCCGGAATAGTTTTAGATAGACAGCTTTGCTGTGTATTAAGTGAATTAAGCCAGGTAGTTGATTCAACAGTGATGTTTTTGTTGGCATAAGGCTGGTTCTTCTTTCATGGAGCTGCAGGACGAGCAGATGTTGAACTGTTGGAGTTCTGTGAGCTCCTAAAAAATATTGTTTGGAGAAAATCCATAGTTATGGCATCCTAAGAATCTTACATGGTTATATTCACCATCAGTTCGCATTTTAAATTTTAACACACTAGTGGCAACTTTAGTAAGCCATAAAAAAGGGACAACAATGTTAAAATCTTGTGAAATACAGCTATTGCTAATAGAGATGATTGTTTCAAGGCAAGATGTGGAAGGAGTTGCAGGTATGTACTTATTTTCAAGCAGCTACATTCTTCTCAACAGAGGCCTTTTGCTACTGAATTATTTAGTATCACGTTGTTTGTCGTGATTGAACAGAGCTCAGATTTAGAAACCAGGAGGCTGACAAAAATGAGAAACTGGGACTTCAGAATAAATAAATATTTGAGACTGTAATGAGTTCTCACACTGCCTTTTTCCTTTGCTTGTGAAACTCATGAGCATGGCTGGCACTTGGGGAAGGCACTGCTTAGGCTGATGATTTAGATTTGTTGGCCTTACAGCTGGCTCCCTCTGCAAAGGGCAGATGCTGAGATTGGTAGTCTCTGCGTGATGTTTATCTGGAGCACTGAGAAGATAATCCCTTCTTGATTTTCAGCAAGCTCATCCTTCCCTACAGAAGCACAGGAACTCAACTCAGTTCAGTCCCAGAAGGGAAAGGGGAACAACGCCAAATGCTGGGCTAACATCTCAGCCAACTGCCTGCCAATGGCAAAGAAACAGATGGGGAAGATTCAGAGGGCTGAGGCTGCTACCACAGGGCTGCTACAAAGGGAAGGGAATCCCCACTCTCTGCGAAGGGAAGGCTGTAGGAGGAGATTTAGAGATGTGTTTGTGGGGGAAACAGAGACAGGCTGGAGGACCAAGTTTTTCTTGGTGCTTGGTGGCTGCGGGACATAGGGCAAGATAAACAGTAGACACAAAGATTCATACCTGAACTGTAACCATATCTTAACAACTATGGCTGCAACAAGACATTAAAGGCATCCTTGACAAAGACTAACGTCTATTGCAGAGGACTGAACTGAGACACACACAAATCAAGCTCCAGGATGTATTTGGGGCTCAGGGTTCCAGTCATGGGACAGAGTGAAGCCCCATGGAACAAGATTTTGCCTCTGCCACATAGAAAATGTTGAATTATTTTCAAATACAGATTGATTTCCGGAACTAATTTATAATTACTTGTTATTTTTAACAGAGCACTGAAAGATTTACCTCTGCTTTAAAGCAAACAGGGCTCTTCCTGGTGCTTGGCTTGGGATTTGAGAGCCATGTAGGGTGATGTGTTGTCACTAGACTGGAGTATTTCGGGAAATACATAGGCTAATGCAAAATTTGAGTGCAGATATTTTCACTGGTACAAAAATGGAATGGCATTTACTGAAATATGGCAACTTACACTGGAAATTGCCAAAGGTATGCATGAGTACAAACTAGTTTGCACCAGCATAGCTGTTCAAACTGAAATGCGTAATGGATTAGATATGTTTCTTAAGGATGTAGAGGATCAAAGGCAATAGAATGATGTGGGAAGTTGGCAGACTGATAATTTACTTTTAGCAGAAAGATTGTTCAAATTAAGCTCTATGTAATTTAGCAGACAAGAAGCATATATGATAAGCAGAAAACATAAATTTATTTTCTGGTAAACGTTACTTTCCTTCACTTTTGTTGTACAGAAAGCAGAGATGCTTTCTTAGTATATATAGCAAATTTAAAATATGCAATTCCTTATTTACAGACTGGGAAGGCTTATGTTTCTATTCTAAGTGTATGAAGTGCTTGAAGTTGGAAGTTGCAGCTAGCAAATGTCTGTGAGTAGAAGGGGAGTAAGAGAATAATTACCTGGGAAAAGTAACTTGAACCGTCTACTCAGAGCACTTGAATTGCATTTCCTGTATTTTCCAGATGTGTGTCTTTCCTTGTGCGTGCTCACTTCTTCCTAAATCAGAAATAATTTAGTTCAGTAAGAGCGTGTGTTTTTTGATGACCAAATCCATATTTAAAACAAGAAAAAAAATATGCAAACCACTGACTGAAAACAAAACCGTATGTAATTCCAACTCCTAAGCAAGTAGAAATGTTATCTGGATTAAATCAAGGCAGCATGATAAGCTCTTTCTCATGGGTTCCAAGCAACATCTATTAGCTGTAGGAACATAGTCAAATGGGAACCTTCAGTCAATGACTAGAAAAAGCAGTTCATGATTTCAGAGGCTCAGAAGGACCCTGAAGTAGCCATACCTACTAATACTTGTAAGATAGGAAATGCGTGAGGACACTTTCTCTGCGGTCTCTACAGAGTCTCTACAGACTCCGCAATCAGCCTATGTCGATCTGCAGGGCAGATGAAGCTTGCAGGATGAGAGCTGTGGGAGGAAAGAGGAGTAAGGATCTGCTGCTTTGAGAAACAACGCAACAGAGAGCTAACAGCTCCCAAAGAGACACGTATCTTTGTGAGCTCCTGCAGTGTGTCTGCATGTCTGCAAACATGGTGGCATGTCTAGGCAGGCCTGTGTCAATCAGATGACCTGTTGGTGTAAAATGGTAAGCGCAAAATTAGCTCTTATAGAAGAGATGCTAGTAAAAATCTCCTAACAAGTCCCAAACACATCAGTTGAAATTTCTCCTCATTTGTGATTCCTCAGTGGTGTCTTAGATTCATGTGGAGTTTCTCTACTTATGTGGCTGGAGGAGACCCAAGGAGAATGTCAGTCATAGCCTGATTAGCATGAACACCTTAAACTAAGGCTTCATTTTTGACAACTGTGATATAAACTTATTCTTCCAAGAGTAACCAGAGGACGGGTACCTATAGATGTCATCCATCACCTTCAGATCTACTGGCTTCATAGACTCACTTTGTATTCATTGACCTTAGTTGGATATTTTTTTAAGAGTTTGAACTCTGCTGGACAAGTTCTGGCCGGAATAAGAATTTTCTTATCCTTACAGGAAGCTGTGGAGACCTAATAATTGAGATGAAAACTTCAGCCAGATGTGTGTTTTGTGTGCATTAAAAAAAAAAAAAAGCAATAAAAATAGAGTAGTAGTGATGAATTTACAAGACTTTCTCAAACTCCTGGCTGTGGCATCAATTTTTTGTCTGCTCCAACAAGGTAGCAGCTCTTGAAAGATGGAAAGGGCCAAACTGAGTATGCAAGAGAGGAAACAAGGCTGAAAGCAAGGAGATTTGTGAAATAGGAAGCAGGGCATGTCACAGTATTATTCCCTTTCTCTTTGAGACCACTAATTTCATGAAAATTTGAAGTACAGGCAGCCATCTTCATCCACAATCTGAGTAAATATCTGATAATCATATCTCAGGGTAGGATTTTGCTGTTGTTTTTGCAGATAGGAAACATTTAGACAGTATTGTAAAAGACTAACCAGTTTGTGGGATTTGCTTACCTGGTATTCAATGATTTGGTTTCATTTTGGGCTGTCTTTACTTAATATTAAGAGCACTGGGAACTTCTGAAGTTCTGGTGATCCCCATCTCAGCTGAAACATTAAAATTTATGGTACCCCAAAACAGTGAGGCTGTATAAATTTCAACTCGAGTGATTAATCTAAACTTCCATACCGAGTAGGAACCACAAATGGAATCACAGTTCTGGGATTTCCTGGTTTCCCGGATCAGGGTCTTGTTCTCACCAAAGCGACGAGTGAAAACACTGGTGTCTCCTTCGTGAAGGGCTGAGACAAGTTGTTCCGATGCGGAAGGCATGACACAGCTCTCAACACTGTGCTGTCCAAGATCATCTGCTAGTGTAAGATCTCTGGCACTAAATCCAGGGTCATAACGTCATTCACTCTTTCAGCATTTCCACCAGTTATTGTGTGACATGGAAGTGCAATACAGGGATGCTGCCAAGTGCCAGGGTGTGGGGTTTGGCTGATTCCTGCCCAAATTTGTCCAGCTGTTGCTGTGATTGGTGCTCTCTCTGGCTGTACGTGCTCATCTGAATTTCAGAAATTGTTTATCACGTTGATAAAATAAATGCACAGGCAAAAGTACAATTGTTTATTAACAGGAAGGTTGAGACCTGAAGGGCCCTGCACCAGCACACAGTGAAATTCAAGCTCTGTCAGCTACTCAGATGATTACATCCTACGTTGGTTACTGACATAGAGTCTCCCCAGGTATGTAAATAGGAGTAGGCAATTTGCACTACTTTTTGAACAGTAAATTGCTGCTTTGCAAATGTTTATTTTGCATACATTCCATGTAATTCTTTCCAAAACCCCATGTTTTTTAGTTTATTTCATCTCTCAACCCCTCTTCTACTTTAAACAGAGCCAAAAGAAGTCTGGATAGCAAAGGAAAAATCCATCGGAAAATGAAAATAAGCATCTGTACACAATCACATCCTCCATCAGTGTGAATACAAGGCGCTTGAGTCTTATACAAAGCTGTGAACATGATGTGCCAAATTTGTTGCAGGTGTAGGCAGAAGCTAGAAAATATTGAAAGACAGAGAAAAGAGGGTTAAAACAGGCATACAAACATTTACAAAGAAAAAAATTATGCTGAACATGTTCCTTAATATTAAATGTTACAGCTCTTTTTTTCTGTCTGCTTATGAAATATTTTGCAGCCAATAGATATTTAGTAGAAAAATAACACAACAACAGATGGATCAGATGCCTCCAATAGTATAGGTTTTATCCAGATGTAATTTTTAAAAATTCATATTTGCAGGCATGAAAAGTCCTGTAGACTCATTTTTACTGAACTTAGTTTCTCAGCATATTCCAGCTTGCAATGAATTATGAGACTAGTTAACTTGACTTTTCTTTCTGTGGCTAAGATGAGCTTGTTATGTTTTATCATGCAGTGTATACTATATATAATTTTCTATACCTTAAAATCATTGCATAGAGGATACACTGACTTTAACAGAGTGAAGATTTAGTGTTTGTAATTGCAGCCTTCTCAAATGACTTGTCTTCTTTTTTAAAATTTAGTTTTGTTTTAAAATTACCTTTATGTGGACCTCAATGAAAAAAAACTCTGAAAAACAACAGGTTTCCCTCCACCTTTTTCTAATTAGACATTTCTGATTTTAATGAAGATATTATTAAAGAGAGTTGAGCACCAACTAAAAGTGAGAAATTAGTTTAACTATAGTATCAGGTCCCGATCCTCTAGCTGACTTTTTTAACAGACTTGGACATGTAATCTAAATGGTGCAAACTCTAGAAGACCTTAGAATGAAATAACATTCCTATTTAGAAATTGCAAAAAGTAGTTTCAGTCATTTTTTATCTATAACAGAGATATTGACTAACATTTCCTTTTTTTAACAAAAAAAAACCAAACCCAAACTGTTTTGGAAAAGAGAAGAAGAGAGATCTGCTTTTCCTATGGGAAAAGTTAGATATTCTGCCAAACAGTTGAACATGGTGCAACTTGTGTTTGAAAACCTGTGAATTTTTTAATACCTGTTTTGGTACTTCATTAATTCATCTTCCTCTCTGTGTCAGGCTTCTCATGTCACTCCGCAGCTCAGCAAGAAGGGAGGTGACTTTGGTGCAGCCTGGGAAATGTTATCTGACCTAGAAGTCCAACATTTAAGGGAAAATGGAATCTCTTCAAACTCTGATTTCTATAAATTGTCATGCTAGTGTTCACTGAATAAAGTTTGAGATCTGATTGTTTCTGTCAAAATGCTGACCAAGGAGCATGAGATTATAATTTTGGACATTTAGGTGGGTTGTTTTTCTTTTTCATATGTGTAGCTATAAGATAGATGGAAGCAGTTAGGGATGGCAAAAAACGGGCTGCCCTAGAATATAGACTTTGCCCTTCGGTTTGGAGCTTGTAAAAGTTACCAGAACAAGTTACAAGAAAATCCATGTATTTGGGGGAGTAGGCTGTGTTACTTGAGTCAAGTATAACCTTGTGGAATTTGTACTACTTCTGTTGACAAAATTTTAGTGTACTGAAATGTGAGTTAAATCTGTATCTGGAATATCTATAGACTCCTGGAAACCTTAGTTGAGTCTAGAAGATGAAAATGGGAAAGGATGGAGATGGCTGATCTATCCTCGCTGCTTTGAGCAAGGTCGTTCTAAGAATACGGAGAATATTGTTATCTTAGTAAAACATTTAATGTTGTTGTTGTGGCTTTGGAAAAGCAGATATGTCATATTTTTTTCTCCTGTATATCAAACTCACCAAAGCTGTATCTTTTTCTGGCACTTGAAACTAATTGACATCTGCAATATTAGGCACAATTGTGTTTATCTAGGGCTACTGCCAAATCAAGCTTCTTTCAGAAAATTCGTTTCTAAATGAAAAAAAAAAGCTAATGCTTCCTTTTACTTCTCCGCTATATGAAAAGTTCCAAGAGAACTGACTAGTGTGGTACGTAAACCTGACCAGCTTGATGGAGTTGTACAAGCATAGGCTTCATTGCTTTGATTAGGGATGTAACCTTATTCATTTTACTTTTGGAAATACACTTTGGTTTGCAGTTGCCTGCAGGTATGTAGGCACACATACATATCTGCTTTCAAGAAGTTCATCTCAAAGGCTAAATATAAGTTTGAACTAGGATGTGTACACAAGTAACACAGCAAATTCACTAGATTATTCAGATATTTGGTGATGTTATAGAATTATGCTTTCCACAGGTGCTCTTTGTGAGGTAGCTTCCTTTATTCACAACAGAGTCAATTGATGTCCATTGTATTGCTGAATTATGGTAATACTCAGTGTAAGAGATCACTGCATCTAATGTATCAATAATCATCCATGTTCCTGTATTTCTACTTACTCACCTACATATTATTGTAGAAGAATATTACTAAATAACAATATTAGGGACAGAATCAATTAAAAATGTTAGTATTTGACTGTTCTATGATGTATCTTAGCCTGACAGAGCTTATATTTTCTTATAACCTTTGATTATATAAGTACATACTGGTTTAAGTTCCTATTAACTTACTTTGGCTGAAGATGCTTGATGGGCAGCAGTATTTTGCCCTCTCCTCAGTGTTCTACATGTACCTCCTTTACAAGGTAATCTTTAGACCTTGCTGTGCCAACTGAATGATTAATTTCCTCACTAGCTTTTCATCCTGACATTTTTGGGGAAGTCACTCTAAGTTCTAGAATCTGCAAGCAGTAATTCAAATAATCATGCGAAAGTCTTCATTAATGCAGGAGTTTTGATACTTAGAACTTTCCACAGCATAATTTACACATCATGTATTGGAAAAGCAGCTCCCACTCTGTCCAGCTGAAACTTGGTAACTCAGAGTCTTTTCACGTTAGATCACAGAAATTCAGCACATGAAAACTACGGAACCAAATCATCACTTGTGCGAGATGAAGTAAGAGTTTCGGATGGTGCAGCAAACTTGATTCTCCTCCAACATTCGCTTTCGCCTTCCTGTTTCAATTTCTTTAACATTAATGGCATTACTCTCTTATAAATGAGAAGAAGAGTTACCAGATTATTTTCTTTTTCACTTTCAAGGTTTTTAATACTTCAAACTAACTCCCTGGAAATCTCCTTGCAGCAGCCTGTTGACTTCTGTTCCCATTTGGGCAGCTAAGAGAGTTGTTGCTACCTTCTGTGTGAACCAGCACAAGAGGAGGAGAGGGCATGCTCTTTTTCTGGACATTTCGCTTGAGTTCGTTAACAGCAGAAGTAGTATAACACCGCACGGTCTACAGTTTAGACCCAATAAAAAGCTCAGGAGTTTGGAGCTACAGCTGGTAGAAAAAGTCATGCTCGGCCTCCCTTAGCTTTGGGAGACTGAGCTGTGAAGATCTAGCAGTACTATGCACAAAATGCTCTTTGGCTCTTGTTTTTTTTTTTTTTTTGTAGTTTTGGTTTTGGTTTATAATTTGTTTGGTTTTGGTGTTTTTTTTGTTTGGTTGTTTTGCTTTGTTTTTTTTCAAAATCTTATTTCTGTCTTAGTCTACTGGCGTTTTGCAGAAATGGCAAAAGGAACGTCCCTGGCGCAAGGGTCATCTGTGCTGAATCACAAGTGCCTGCTCTGATTCAAAGCCGGAGACTCCCAGCTAAAGCACTGCACAAGAAAAGGTACTTCCTTAGACAGACACTGCTGGAAACAAAATGAAGTGAGAGAGAGGCACAGAGGAAGCAAACAGAGGTAGAAAATTTACAGGCGAGTTTTAGACAAAGTGACTGAAGTTTTTGCAAGCATATAATTAACTGAAAATGGCAGATTAACATTCAACTGTTGGATAACTTACTAGTCAATAGGTTGGAATGTACGTCCTGAAACTGTTGAGAGTTGTGTAGGCTTTTAAAACCTCTATTTTTATCAGCAGACAGAGCAATTCTTCACGAACAAAAACCACTGGTGAGTTTTGGAATCCCCCAGATCTATTTTCACTTGTTTCCTGAAGAGATTTGTGTGCGGGTCTGTACTATTGCCATGTGTGCCACATGTGAAAATAATTCAGTGAGAGCATTTGTCTATGTATGTGGTACATATATATACACCCACACAGACACATATATATTCTTATTTATACTCATAAATAATTTCTTTCAAGAACAGATGCTTTCCTACTGTTCTGTATCTCAGTTCCCTCACTCAAGAGTGTCATAATTTGGAAAAAATTGCAACTGTCACAACTCTGCTGCAGTAATGGTTTTGTAAGAACCAGCTTAATAAAAACATCAGGCCTTTCTGTTCCAAACAATTTTATTACAGTTAACAACTCAGCCAGTTATCAAGTATGTTGTCACCAATGCACTCTTTCTCTCTGTGAATGATGACATGAATGAGTTTTGGATTTCTGTAGCATCTTACACATACATGCACTGTCTTACAGCTGTGCAGCTGTCTTTCCCTAAGAAATAAAAACACATGGGAAGGAATGGTAGCTAAAAAAAAAAATAAAATTGTTTTGTGCAAAAGCTATTTTGTGATGATAAGGTTCCACGGGCATCAAATGAGTTTACCTGCATTAATTTACACAAAAAATATGCAAAGTTCACTTCCTGGACTTTGGTTGTATGAATCTTTATTTTTCTAAAATGAATATGGAATTTTTAATAACTGTGTGTGTTTCTTCCAGGAATCAGCTCTGGCCTTCACCTCTCCAACACCTACTCCATTTCTTGTTTTTGCATGAGTATCTTACCGTGAATAACTTCCTTAATGTAAATATTTCCACATCTAGAATTCATAGAGACTTTTATTTGCCTTGTGTATAATTCTTGCATATAGAAAAAGTGTGTGTTTGTGAGATTTGTAGTCTTTCAATTAATTCTATTTTCTTTTAAAAGTATGACAGTATAAGCTGCACTTTACCCACTAGAAAATCTCTACTTAAACTTTACTGCATTTTTATTACTAGTTGTTCAAGAATATGCTACAGAATTGTTCTCTGTGCATCAGCTGAATGTGGAACTGGGTCTATTATGTTAGTCAGCCTTCACTGATATGCCTCAGTTTTCCTTTGCTTTTTAAAATGTTCTATATTTCAGGAATGAGTTGGTTTAGAAATTGAAACTAAATGTTGAACTAGGAATCATGACTTTTGAGTAACATGGAGAATTTTGTAAGAAACTGATCCCCAAATTTTATGCTGTTATTTATGATGCTAAACAAAATGTCGGTTCTGTGGAATTTTATCTTTAGAAAACACAACAAAGGGTGATTCATTGTGGCTTCTGGGAACCAGTGAATAGAAATGTTGAGTTTTTGAAAACGTATTCTCACTGATTTTTTAATTTTGTTTTCCTTTCCTTTTTTCTTCGTGTCTCCAGAGACATGTTCAGCTTATGGCAAACTAAAGCCATTATATTTTTCCAGAGAACACATGATAATGAAGAATAGGAATAAGTTTCAAAATTCAATGAAAAATAGTTGTCAAGCGTATTTGTAAAATTAAGTGCAAACAAAATGCGTGTCATTGTGAGGATGATTAATGATGAAATGTCAGTGTGTTTCCATTAATTTCTTTATATAGCTGTACACAATCACGGATACTACATATGACCATGAGAATTTTACTCTACTAAAATATACTTGACCGTAATGCCAATCAATAGTTTCTCCTAGCAAATAAAAACTGTTAATGGCTTCAATATAAAAAACCTTCTCTGCTTCAGCTAGAATTGTACAGTATAATCCTTTGTCATTATTCCTTCCTCCTCGACCTGAAGAGGGTGCATCTAAATTAATTCCTGTCACTTAGGTGCTCTCTTGATAAATATGTTATCTATATTTAATGTTTCTTTATTCTCATTTTATTATACGTGTGGGGTAGTAAAAGAAGATAACTAACAAGGCAGTGTATCACTGCACAAGAATTTGCTATTACTTCTTTGAACTTGTTGGTAGAGCAGCTATATTTAGAACACGTGCTGTCAGCCAAGAATTGTCTACCCATATGCTTATCTTCTTCAATCCATGGTGTAAAATTGCTTCTTTATACTGTACAGATATGTATCCCCAAGTTTCACTCATACACTATAGTATGTGTTTCTATGCTGAATGGTTAATTTACAAATGTTATGAGCAGGAAGGTTATTTTGAAGAGGAGAAGAGGTGTAAATCCAGTATAATAGGTGTTTGTGTGGGTGCTATAAGGCTTTTGTTGCCTGCACCATAGGTAGTGCTTCAGTTAAGGAAAGTGAGAGGTTGAAACTCAATTTCTTAGGTGAGGAGTGATTTATGATTGCAAACATATAGGAGTGTAGGATTCAAAATAATAAACATTTGGTAAATTTGCACATTCCTCCATTTGCTATATATAATTATTTCCTGTGTGTAGCATTAATGTCTCGTGAGTAAAAAAGTTTCTCGTAACATGTCCTCCTGCAGTGTTGCTAAGCTCAACTAGTGAATATAATTGTTTGTGTAATGTTAGTTCTTTTTTTTTTTTTTAAAAAAAAAAGTACTTTATCTAAAAAGCTATATAGTCTTCCTATTACAGGCAGGGGAATTTACAAGTTCCCATTGTTTTTCAGTGCAGTAAAAATACATTGCAAACTACTGGCACACATATATTACATTTAACATAAACAGGATGCACAAAAAGCAGTTCCTCAACTTGCTCTTTGTGAATGAAAAATTACTTGAATACACAGTTATATCACTTTTTGTTGTTTCTTTTCAAAACCAGGAAGATGTTGCTGAGACTGTAGGCACAGAGCTCTCTGCAAGAGTGTCTACTAAACTCTTTTTCTGTAGTTGATGTAAAGTAGTTGTAGAAACTCACAGTACAATACTCCATGTTTCCTACGAAGTTTAGCTGGTGAGAGATGCGAGCTGCTTTTCTCTCATTTAAAATTTTTGAGTCTCTCCCTCTCTACAGCATTAATGTTTTTCTTTGTTTCTGAATTAAATAAAAAAAAAATGGGACTATTACTTTTAACTTATTTCTGGAAAGTAGTAATGAGAAGAATGCAACTATTTTGCCATGTTGAGAAACATACAACTAACATGGAATCCAAAATCTGTTCTTGTAGATAGTGCCCTCTCTGTTCCTGTACTCAGGGCCCGGGACAGATCTTAGTCTCTTGACCAAACTCTAGGTCCTATAAAAGACTGATACAATCCAATCAGTTCTCAGTGACTTCACTCCTACAGAGCTCAGACTGAGCACTATGAAAAAACACTAAAGGAGAAAAGTAGATCCTGCTCTGATGCTTTGGTGCTCCAGGATTCCTCAAATTCTTATTCCTGATGTGGGTACCTTGTTAAGATCAAAAGATAGGCATTAGAGGTCTCAGTTCTTCGTGGTTTAATATTCATAGACCATCACGAAAAGTCAGCAGTCACCAAGCAAGAGAAAAGGTATCCAAAGTATATAAAAATAATGCAAATAAATCATTGTTTTAAAAGGTGGCAAAGTTTAATAGAGCATGCCACAGTGTTCTGCACTAAGAAATTGTTCCTTATGTTTGAGTGTGGCTTGGAAAACAGAATAAAAACTAAAGTATCAAACTTGTCAGCTGACAAGAACATTTACTTTCCTATATTTGGCTTACATGAAATTCTCTACTGCAAAATGCAAAATAAAATTATTTGGAAAAAAGAATCACCTGAATTAGGTGACCTATAACTATTCAGAGAATCACTGAATGTTGCTTTAGTGTATAAAATCTTCAATTCCCAAAATGCTCAAAAAAAAAAAGCACAAGAGATATTAGGATAGACCATAGTTCTAAGCAAGTATCATAAACAGGTGGATGCTAATTTGAAGTTTCTGATTCAGACTGCCAGATCATTACGTTACATAAAACATTTGTCTACAGCAAAAAGTTAGTTTCAAATTTTTTTAGATTGTGCAGTCATATGGACTAAACCCCATAACAGTTCTCTAATAAATCTCTCACTTTTCCTAATTCAAGACTAATTCAAATAATGTGGAAAGTAACAGCATGTCTACAGCCCCATTGCTTACTAAGAAGTCTGCAGTGACATATCAAGAGTTTGAGATCCAAAGTCTTTCAAATACCCGTTCCATAAATATACGTGTAATTAAAGCTGACTGATCTTGTGGTCAGCTATAGTAGATGCTGCAGTTATTTTCTTCCTCTACAAGAGCCAGAATGGATAAAATCCTCTCAAAGGTTTACTGATAATGGTGTGGATTGTATCTTTGAAGGAGAGATCTCAAAGTTATACAGCATTGGTATTCCAGCTGCTCACCTTCTAATCCTCCAGGTCAGGAACTGCCCAGAGTTTCACAGGCTTTGGCTATCCTCACGCATGCACAAAACATACAGTCTCTCTCCAATTTTATATGAGGCCACGTTTGTGCTCACAGAGTGAACCTGGTCTCCTGCTGCATCTGTCGGCAGACCACCTGCAAGTCCTTTAGGTTCTTGTAATTCCACAGCCTGTCATGTTATTTTGCTAGCAAAAATATTGAGTTCAGCTGCAGCTGCATCAATTAGCTCCTCAAGTCTACAAATAGTGATACTGGTGACACTTTTTTGGATGAATGAGGGACCTACTGGTGAGTACATAAATGAAATTATCAACCCTCTCTTTCATGTGTCTGTATTTAAGCATTCTTTTACCATCATGTACTTTGAAAGTGGCAATCCTTTCCCCTTAACTCATAAAACACTTGCAAATATTTTGCATCTGTCATAACCAAGCTTCACATATACCCAAATGTGCTGCAGCAGAGATGCTGGCTAAAATATATGTATATATTCCTGTTGGTCAGAGATAATTGATATTTTGTGATACCAACTACCGTATTACATGAATATGAGCCAGAATTGTGACCAGTTGGCCAAGAAGGCCAATAACATCCTGGCTTGTATCACAAACAACGTGTCTAGCAGGACTAGGGAAGTGATCCGTCCCCCTGTACTCGGCACTGGTGAGGTCACACCTCAAATACTGTGTTCAGTTTTGGGCCTCTCAATACAAGAAAGACATGGAGGTGCTGGAGCATTGTCGTGGTTTTAGGCTAATCCAGCAACTAAAACTCACACAGTCTCTCCTTCTCCAACAAAGTGGAGAGGAGAAAAATATAATAAAGGGACTGAGGGATGAGACAAGAACAGAGGGAGCACCCACCAACCATGGTCCTGGGCAAAACAGACTTGGCTTTCTTAAAAGCAAAACAATTTATTGATGGTTACTTAGAAGGACAAAGGGAATCAAAACCGATTACTCGAGAGGACAGAAAGAAACAAAACCAGATCTTAAAACCGACACCTTCCCCCCCCACTTTCCTTTTCCTTTTCCTCCTGGCTCTACCTCCTCCCCGCAGCAGCACAGGGGGCAGGGACTGGGGAGTACAGGTCAGTTCATTCCATGCTGTTACTGCTGCTTCTTTCTTAAAGGAGGAGGAGTCCGTACACCCTTTTCCCCTGCTCCAATGGATCCCCCACCCACGAGGAAAAATCCACAAACTTCTCCAGCGTGAGTCCAGCCCACTGGAAACAATCCTTCCCCACAGATTGCTCCGGTGTGGGCTTTCCCACAGTCTCAGGTACTTAGGGAGCTGTAGCCACTCGCTCCGGCATGGGTCGTCACGCAGACTCCAGATGCTTCTCTGCCTTGTCGTGCGTCCCAACACGACCATCCTCAGGCTCAGGCATCTTCTCCCCACAGGCTGCGAGTGGGTCTCTGCTCCACCGAGGCCGTCCTGGTTGCAGGGGGGCCGCCTGCTATCTCACCATCAGCCGCAGGGGAAACTCGGCTCCGGCACACCTCCTCCTGCTCCATCCTCACTGACCTGCTGTCGATGCGGCTGTTTCTCTCAGATCTCAGTCCTCTCCAGGTGAACTCAGCCCAGTGGGCACCCCGGGAGTGGGGTGCCCCTGAGTTCCCCAGCTGGCTCCGCCGCCGCCATTCTCCGTGGGTGGCGCCGGCCCGACGCAGGCAGCTGCCCGGCCGGGAGCCAGGGAGCGGGGGCAGTGCCCTCCTCCATTCTCTGCTCGATCATGGGCAAAGCACCTTTTCCGGTTCCTTTGTCCTGACTTAAATAGGGCAATTCGCAGAAGCGCCCTATTGGCTCAACCCCGAGGGGGATGGCAGTCTGATCTGGTGGCCAGAACCAATCCTAACCTGGTTCCAAAACCGGGGAAGTCACAGGGACCAAAACCCCTCTTCTGCCACCAGAACCCCCACCCCCTCCACATCAAACCATGACAAGCATGTTTAAAGAAGGGCAACGAAGCTGACGGAGGGTCTAGAGAGAAAGTCCTGTGAGGAGCAGCTGAGGGAACTGGAGTTATTTAGCCTGGAGGAAAGGAGGCTGAGGGGAGGAGACCTTATTGCTCTCTACAACTACCAGAAAGGAGGTTGTAGTGAGGTGGGTGTTGGTTCCTTCTTCCAAGTAAAGAGTGACTGGATGAAAGGAAAAGGTCTCAAGTTGCACCAGGGGAGGTTTACATTGGATATGAGGAAAAATTTCTTCACCATAAGGGTCGTCAAGCACTGGATTAGGCTGCCCAGGGAAGTGGTTGAGTCATCATCCCTGTAGGCGTTTAAAAGATTGTAGATGTGGTGCTTAGGGACATGGTTTAGTGGTGGCACTTGGCAGTGCTAGGTTAATGGTTGGACTTGATGATCTTAAAAGTCTTTTCCAACCGAATGATTTTATGATTCTATATAACAGTTATCTTGTGATTGCTGAATTTCTTTGTGTTATTGTTATCCTGTGCTTGTTCTAGATAATGTCTCTTGTCTTGTATCAAGTATGTAAGCTCTCCTGGGACGGCTGTCTTTATCCTTCCAGAATATTTGCAGAACCTTCTTTTATGGGGAGTAGTTTGGCAAGCCACTATTGCCTCTGACCCGACATCAGTCGGTGTTATTCTAAAAATGAAGATGAGTTTAAGATGTAAGAGTTTAAGGTGCCTGCTAATTTGCTGCTTGCCCAGGCCAGTTTTCTTTCCACAGAGACCAAAGGTTCTTAACCCTCAATGTATTTGTTGAAGGATGAATCCCTCCGCCTGCATCATTGTTGGCTTTTTGTTTGTTTTGTCTTCTGGTTTTTTTTTTTTTTTTTTTGTAACCAAAATACAGATCTACTAAGATATGCTTGGCAGAATAATTTTAAATGAATTGGAGAGACTCTTCTGAACAAACTATTGAACCTACTTCAACTCCTCCAGTAAAAACTATGCTGTTAATTAATATTGTGCAAGACACTTCTCTGTTTTCCTTCAATTATGTTAGCCTTTGTCCATGTTAGTGGGCCACTTACTGCTATCATCCATCTTAATCCTATTTTCATAAAGGCATGCTGTATCTGGTACTCCAATCCTTGTTTTAAGGCCTCCTCAAGGGGTTGTTTCAATCAACTCTGTTGACAGAGCATGTTGTAACACATTCTGGGACTATGATGGTGATGTGCATGAGTCTTTTTCTTTCACTTGTTTTGGAAAAACAGTAGCATGTTCAGGAATGAAAGCGATGGCAGGCATTTGGATCCAGTGGAAGATAAGGGTGTCATCAAGAAAAATGTGTGGGGTCAATCAGATGCTGCAATGAGCAGGATCAGTTGTGGATACTTAACTGTTCTGAGAGAGACACAAGAACAGCAGGGATTGTTGCGATGATGGGGAGCATATCCACCAGCAAGATCAGGGAAAACGGACCTCAGGAGCCCAGAGAAAGGGAAGTCGTCTTGGAGGACTGGGCAGCTGGATTAGAGCTGGATGTCTATTATCGACCTCATGGACCAGTCACGGGCTGACAAGTGGAAAGCAGTACCTTTTTTCAGTGGTTTCCAGGGTTTTGATGCCTTTTTTTTGGGTTGACAATGAAACAAAGCAAAACCTCTCACTGTTTGCCTCCAGTTCTGGGAAAGGAGAGAGTGTATGCACATCAGGAGTCTACTTTAGCTGGCTGATTTCAGGCAATAATTAGGGATAGAAGAAATGCAGATATAAGTCCTGCTCAGCTTGACTCAGAAAAGAGGTTTTCAGTTCAGATCACTGTTGGGCAGAACTGGTACTTGACATTTTCATTAAAAAGAACCACATACAGCACTGCTTGCTGCAGTAATTGCAAATTCCTTTGTTTACCTTGCCTCTGTTTTACTTTTGGGGGCAGGAACATCCCCTTGGTCCTCAGAGCGTCTCAATGCAGAGGAATGGTGCATGTCAGTGTATACACACACAGCACATGTTTTCTGTACATTTAGAAATCGTAATGGGAAATACGTCCTGCCTGTGCTGCGTCAGGCGTGCTTGCAGACTTTGCACCGGTGGAAACGGCAAGCGGTTCTGCTGAGGCACCGCGCCGGCAGAAAAATCCGCCTGATGAAAGGGAAGTCAGGATGGATAACTTCCCATAATGACTTCTCTCTCACAAAACTTGACAGAAAAGCACAACAGAAACAGCTGGTTTTGTTTCTTATCTTTAGCCTTTCGCCTTTGGGTTTGCGTTTCCTCTGTCCTTATGGTTTTTTTTCAGCTTTTGCTGTGTCCATCCTTCCTTTTCCCTAAGCCTCTCCCTGCAGGCAGAGGAGAGGGGGTCTGATCTAGGACGCAGTCAGCAGCAGGCTATATGTTTGGCAACACATCATGAGCGTGCTTCAATCCACTGTGTGATTTATAAGGCAAAATGTCTGTTTTAAGACCAGCCTTGAATCTCAGTATATAAAAAAGCAGAAAACTGAAGAATAGACCAGCGCTGCCACTTATAATAACCCCTCCAGAAACACATTGTGTGAAGGGTCTTGTATCTGTCATTAAAGTTGTTTTCTTTCTCTGTTTAGCCACTATATGCCATGTATTTATTAGAAGTTATTGCTAGTATGACTTCATTGATAAAGCTCCATTGTATGCAGCACAAAAAGGCAACAAAAGATGTAATATTCCCTGGCATATCATGCGGACTCTCATTGTATAGCATTGACTTCAAGGGACAGACATCTCTCTCGTTACGTTTTCTTCTCTGCTACTGAATTCCTTGCAAAATCGGAGTTCAAAAACTGAGCTTAAAACTCAAAGGGAGTTGAACATGTCAAAATGCTTTACGAATTGAAGGGGTAGAGAATCTCTGGAGACAGCTTTAAAATATATGCATTGCTTTAATTGATATTTTATAGGGAGGTTTCTGTCACTCTGGGCAGAGGAAAATTACCCTGTGGTCCTGCCCTGCTTCTGCATACCAACCCACATCCCACCTGGGTAAGCTCGCCCTCTCCTCTGCGAGGGAGGTGGACAGGGACCACTTCTCTGGCCATGGGAAGGGGAAGGAAGGTGATCTGCTCTTTTCCCTTTTCTTCCTTCGCTCTAGTCTGATGACAAGTACTGAAGCACAGGACGTGAGATGAATCTGATTGCTACAAAACCTTTGGGATCTAAGTGCTTTTGGTGTTATTTTTATTTATTTATTGTTTATCTATTTATTTATTTTCTCAGGAAATCCAGCCCATCCAGAAGATGTTTCGAATGGAGTAACTACCAAGAACTGAATTACCTGATGGGCCTGATCTTGAAGCCACATGTATGGTCTGGCTGTTTACAACCTGAGTGGAGGAAAGATGTTTCAAAATAAGACAAAGCATGCACCACAGAGACTCACAAACTACCTAAAAATTCCAGATGCAGACTAGAATAGTTGAAGTCATAAGTAAGGAAAGAAGACAGATCCTCTCTCTGTGCCTCACTGCCTGCAGAGGAATGTTGGATTAGTGCAGCTGCCAACAGAAGCCAACACAGCCATCTATGAAAGCAGAAGCTCTCGTTCGCTGGAAAGCAGGTAGAAGAAAACAGCCATTTCCAGAAACTAGAGGAAGTGTTTTCAGGGAAAGAACTGAATATGCCTTGGTATCAGAGCTGCCACCTATGTGACAAACTATAGCACCAGTGTCAAGGTCAGATCAAAGCTACTGGACTGATGTGCTAGGATTAGAGTTTGGGCTTTGGCACCAGTAAACTGGGTGGAAAACAGAAAAATCTCCAGGTATTCTGCAAGTGATTGGCTTTGAGCTATACCCGGAATCGGTCCTGCTGACTCAGGCGCTGCCAGAGAAGGTCTTGCATAAGAAAGGATTTAATGAACACCAAGATCCTTACAGCCTCCTCGGGATCAGCACACAGAGGCAATCCCTGATTTCCAGCTGCAAGGAAAGAGGACTTGTGGCATGCTCACCCTCTTCTCCAGCAGCGCTCATGGACTTCTGGGAAGTAAGGGGTCTATTTCCAGGGGAAGAACAAGTCAGATAAAAAGTCTGTAGGTATTGACTTCCTCTCTTTCAGCAGGACATTACTGCAGGACGTTCACTGTGTTTTCTGTATGACATTGCTGCAGAGGCAGGCAGTCCAGGGCCAGTGAGGGAAGGAGAAGTATCTGGTAGACAATGATTCCTTCGGGATTGTACTGTCTAAAAGATGGAAAAGGGCCAGGAGAGATCAAAGGCACAGTGTCTGCTAAAACATAGTGATTACAGCTGTGTGCATGTATGGTTGTGGGGGGTATTCTATTTTCTGTTTTGATTTAATTATTAGGCTGTTAGGAAATATCATTTCAGTTCAATTTCAAAGCAGATCTCTTCTGTGAATTAAAAAAATGTTACAGATTCTTTTTTACTCAGACATAAATGTGTGTGTATGTAGTTGCAGCTACCTAGGCTCTCATCATGGCATTTTAAGGGTAAGCTTAGTTTCTTATACAGTTACATTATAAAATTGTGTGTAAAACTGAAATGGTTCACTGAAAGGGAAACTATAAAACTGTATAAAGATTCATGATCCCTTACTGGTCTTATTCTAACAAGAAACTATAAAAGGAAACATTTATTTTCCATGCTAAAAGTAAAGGTCACTCAGTAGCTTTCAGTTTTCTTTCCCTTTTTTTCCCCTTCTTGGCACTTATGTTGGTTTCTGAAAATATTTCATTCTTTTTTTTTCTTTCATTTCTCCCCTTTCAAGCTCACCATGTTTCACTCTAACAGCTTCTTTCTTCTCTATCGTTATTTCCCAGCAAACTAATATCCTTAGGGGTTCTCCTGCCTTTTATTACAAGGATTTCATATCATCTGGCCCTATGAACTGGAGGGCAGATAAGGAACTATTTTCAGCACTGTAATGTTCTAGAGGTAGCCTGCACACTGATCCAAACAAGATTTGTTCTTTAGTTATCGCTAAACTTTTTTTGTTCCATAGAGCTTCTAGTGCATCTCAGACAGCAGAGAACCAGTAGTCATTTGTACAAAATGACTAGGAAGAATTAAAAATTGTGAACTAGCCTCCAAAACACAGAAGCTACTGACACTTCATTATTTTATTGAGATATAGGGTGGATCACTTCTTATTTTCAAGAGGTCAGGTGCTCTGACTATTGAATAATCAGAGAATATATAGACTAGAACTGTAATTTTTCTTACCCCTGGGGTCTCTCCTGGGTCTTAACACTTCAGGAGTATAAAATATATTAAGTGTTCACTTTCAAAGAGTGGCTTCTGCTTCCCTGGCTAAACTGTATGCAGTCAGGTCCTGGACTACCCAAATAACTTCTGCTTTTAATGCACTGAATTTCTGATAAATTCCAGTCATGGCACCTGCAGGGCCCTTTCAAGGTGCAAAAGTTGACTTTATTGCAGATGTTTGTTCAAAGCCCTGTATGTTTTTAACTTGCTCTGTGTCATTCAGTAGCATAGAGATTCTCATGATGTTTTCAGCATTAAGATTTTTACTTTACAGGCAGTCCCTGGGCTTAAGATGTTAATGAACTACTGATTAATTAGGCTTTACAAAATCTTGAAAATCTAACATTAGCATGAGATTTTTGTCCCTTTCCTCTCTGAAGATATGCTTGCTTTTTGTTGGCTTTCTATTTTTTTATATTTATTGTTCCTGAGTAACCTCTATAAATAAAAAAGACTTTCTTACGTTTCCCAGTCCGGAGATGTTTTTGTTGTTTATATTTTTGACAAGAAGTCTTTATTTTAAGACAACGTCATATTGACTTTTTTAATTTTCCTTTCCTGTTCTACCAATTCTAGTGAAGTTTTTGTGGCAGTTATTTCAGAAACCAGAGCCTCGTGTCAGCTTCATAGATTTTACACAGTAATTTATGTCATGCTTTTGTAAAGCTGGAGACCACTAGAGCTACTGCAGGTGCACGTGATAGTATAGTTCCTTTCTTCCTCCTCCATTTGGAATTGAAAAGATCTTCCTTATTTTTAGTTTATTTTTGTTAATTTTATTCAAGCTCCATCTAGTTAGTATTCTCATCACCTCTTTCTGTTGAGTAAGTACCCAAGAATAAAAAAATCTCCTAGTTATTCCACAGTTTACTTTCCTTTAATCACTATTTCTGTAAGAGAAGTGCTTGGCTGGTAATACAGAAAAGGGAAGGTCTTTTTCTCCTGAAAGACTACCGTAAAATTCAGGGTTATTTTAAAATTAGATATATCAACCATCTCCAGAAAACTTTAAAATAGTGTATTTTTTTCTTCAATTAGCTTAAATGTTACATTTAAAAATGTGAAATGACAGAAATTAAATTCTAGCAGATTTCTATCTAGAGCAAACCAGCAGCTGATAATTCTGAATTTCTAAGCAGATTTTGTCCAAAATACTTGCAAATCAGTTGATGGATGTTCTTCAACAATAGATCTGTCACCACTGTAAGACTGGTAAATTTGTAAATATGCTCTACCTGGTGACAGGTGATCTACTGGGCTCGCTGTGACAGGGTTTTGACAGTGCATGCAGCACTAGCCTTGAGCTCCCCTCCCCTCTTGTCCAACCTATTTCGACTCTGTACCACAAGCACTTGCTGCACTTGCTCATCTGAACTCCCTGAGCTATTTAGCAGATAGCCTTTGTGATCACACCATTTGCCTCTGTTTTAGGCTGTAGAGCCAGCTACTGTCCCAGATGCACTTGGGGGACTCTGGCAGGATGATGTGGAAAAGAGGAACCCTGGCCCTGATTCTGCCAAGACACTGGCGTGATGCTGTGGGTTGCTTTTTTGATTACAAAAAAGGAATGTAATTGTTGGTATATGTTGTTGCCGCCGTTGGTTGCTAGTGCCTTCATGGATGTCAATACATCGGACCTCGCTTCTGTTTTGAATAGAAAATTACATCTGTTCCCAGAGCTCATTAAGGTCTGTGTTTAAGGTAACTATGTACGTATTGCAGGGGAGCTCCACTAAATTACTAGACTTGATTAATAGAACGACTATAAAGGAAAAGTTATCTCGATGAAATGATTTCATGATTTGTTTGATAGGAAAGTGTGTTCCGTGTGCGTAACTCTAAACAACCTAGGGGCTAGATCTGAATCTCGCAGGCTCACCTTATGTGAAAGGTTCAGCACCGGCATGACAATGGACAGGAGTTCTCCAGATCAGAAGTCTGGAGTGGTACAAGAGGAAGGGACCTCACGCAGTGGCCAGGCTCGTGTGGTCTTTCCATGCAGCATCTGCTTCTTCTGGGTGGGACGGAGTATTGGTCTGATTCGGTGTGGCAGCTGTTATATATAAGCTACTCATATCAAAGGATCTACTCCTAGATTCAAGCCTAGTTGAACACATGTAAATATTTCGAAGGACTAGCTTAATATTATACAGTTTAGTTCAGAGTACCAAATATAGCACTTTTTATTTATCACAACTTTAGAATTCTTCAGAAGAGGTACTGTAGAAATCTGCCTAAGATATCAGCAACTGTAGTGCAAAGAGTATCTCTTAAGCATGTGTATGGAGTAAACTCGTCCGGTTGAAATGCAGCCCCAAACATTTGAGGAAATTGGAGAGATGTATTGCAGCAGAAAGCATCGACGATTTTGGCAAGTTCTAATATGCCACTGAGTACAGCAGAAGCGAGTAGAACAGATTTCTTTTCAGCAGGCATGTCTTCTTTCTCTCTCTTTCTCACAGCTGCCTTTGTCTACTGTCTATGCAAATACCTATGCTATATGTCTCATGAGTTTCCTGTCCTTTTGTGTATTTCCTAGATACTTCATTATTCCAGGGAGGTTGTGGAAGTGTTTGTGTGTGTTTGTATGCACAGTGCACAATGCCATGGACTATTCATTGGAGTGATAAATTGTGTTTGCTCTGATGTCAGGTACCTCTCATTGACTTTAGTTTCTTTCCTGTTGGATATGTTTAAGATTAACCAGGCATTAGTCGTTAATCAAGGAGGTATCTGCAAATAAATTTTTCATCATAATGAGCTGTAGGGTTGAATTAATAGTATTCGCACTTTCATTATTTGTCACGATGTATGTGTGTGGTACCAATGCATTTCTCCCAGCTTGGCTATTGGTGTTGCTGTGATCCCAACTGATAACTCAGCAACAAATAAAATGTTTATGTAATAATATGTCAGGACACCTTTTATCTGCATGCAGTATTTACTCCTAATGTTTTAGGCTCTGCACTATAGTTTTCTTGTGGCAGATACATGTTTCTCAGCTAATTTGTTGTCTGATGTTGATAATGTAGTGTGTAGTCAAAGGTAGGTCAAAGCTGAGACAGGACAAAAGTAGGGTTTTGGAGTTTGTTGTGATATAGACCTTGCAGAACATTTTTTAACCATAGATGCAGGTATTGTATTACACATAGACACGTTTAAAGTTTCACTGTACTCTGATTCTGCAAATTCTACTTGTAATGAGGAATAAACATAATTTCTCTTATGACTGACTGAATTCTAAAAAAGAAGAGTGTGCGTAAACACTTAGTGAATACAGCCCGCAAAACAGTTTTGTTGATAATAGCATTTCATATTCATTTAATATCCATTTTAATAATGTATAAACTTCCATTGAAAACAAAATTATTGCAAAAATTAACCTGAATGTGTAGATCTGTTTACTCTGAGTGCTCTCATAGATGTTTTAGAAACTTTTATTATTTTTTTCATACTATTTTCATTGAAGTGTTATAAGTGATAAAAGGTAACATCTGAAAAGGGATGCTTCCAAGGAAGACGCATCTTGCGCCAGCACCCCATGGAGACTAATAAGCCTCACTTTCCCTGACTGGCTCCCTCAGAACTCTTTCCACCTGAGCCCAGGGACACTATTTTGTCTTGGCCAGGACCCCAGGCCTGCCCCAAGCAATGTTGTGCCTGGCCTCATGCCCCGCTGCCCTGGCTGGGCTCGCTGAGCATTGAGCATCACCTCCAGTCCTTGGAGGGACCCTGTTACTGCCGCTGACCCTGAGTGGGGCCTGGAGGACTGCGTCCTGGTCAGGGGACCCTGCCCCGTGTTGGGGCACTCCTGGATCCAAGCCCTGCTCCTCCTGCATCCTGACATCTTCACAGGACGAAACACCCATGTGGTAACAGCTTGTCAGCTGTTGTTGATCTGAATAGTGAGGGATTCATGGGCTGAAATGCACCCAAGGAAGCTTGTTCTCCCAGCACGCAGAGTGGAGCCACTTGGAAAAGTGAATCCTAATTTCTGAGATGGAATGTGTTTCAGTTACTCTTTCAAATGAGAAATACTGACAGCATACAACAAAACTGTCCTATTTGTAAAAACGAAGGAGAGGACAATAACAAAACTACCATCAAATCTCAGTCAACCAGTGGAGAGCTCTCCAACATGGAGGAACAGCAAGGAAAAGGTACAACTTGCAGAACAGATTAACCAGGACTACTTTGGCAAACTTTGCACAGTGTTATAAGACGTAAGGCAAAACTGTGGCTCTGTGTTCGTATGGAGCTATGTGGCCTCGCAACCCATTTCAGAATTGAAACTTTTGCAGGAGCTTGGCAACACTGACAGTCTTTATCCTTTGCAAAAATTGCATTTACTCTAGCACAGTCAGTGTTGATGTCCTCGTGGACATATAAAAGAGCAATATGATTGAGGAGAGCTTGTCCCATGGCACATTTATGACAGGATTTCAGTCTCGTTGTGGCACTCAAGGATCACTCTGCTGTTGCAGATGAGCCAGGAATACCCAGCGTGAGGCTCGGCTATTTGAGGTGTTCTTTGAAAAGTATCCTGGTCTTGGATAGGTTCAGCAGCAACTGATGCCGACCTATATCACAGGATAAGATTAGTTTGCATTTCTAATGCATATCCTGAAGCAGCTGGGCTCCCTAGAGTAGTACATGGGCTTCGCAGGATATCGCCAAACTGCCTTTGAAAGGGAAGTTCTCTCTACGGATACGTAAAGATTAAATCCATTGAAAAGTGCTGTGTGATCAAGTTAGCTCAGCAAACATGGATAGCTTCTTTGGGATGTAAATGAATCTAAACTTTCATATAGAACAATATGAGCTCTTAAAATTCAGTAAATCAATTATCTGCCAAATCTTTAACTAAATGCACAGAATTTACTCTGCAGATCAGAGATCCCTCTTTCTTCTGGTGCCTCTTCTCCTTGATTATGACTTAACATGGGATTTCCCTGTTTGTAACGTCTGTGATTCTTCCATTCTCTAGGACTCAGACTCGGTCTTTTTTTTGTAGCGCTTGGCAGTTGATGACATTGGTGTTGTTGAAGCCTCGGTATTCTTTACATGTTTTTTCCTTCTCTATTGCTTGTGCACATCATGTTTGGGCTGGTTTCCTGCAGCAGAAGTCCCAAACTGTCCCTGCATGATCTGTCTGGTGGGAGTGTTGAGCTATGGGACAGCAGGTGTGTTCCTGGAAAGCTCTGCTTACGGTAGTAAGAACTACAGTCTAGCAAGAGGAATAATAATCACAATTATCACTGAAGTGTTTTGACGCATTTGTAAAACTCCTTAAGAACATACAAGGAATATATTATTTATCTTAATGAGATTCTATCTAACCTAGGCTATTACTCACTCTCACGTCTCTGATGTCTGTAATGCGCCAGCTCAGAGTATGCTCTTAATGACAAGCCTGAAGAGCTTCTTGGGATTTGCAGACATAAGCTTCTACCATTACATGTGGGTTTTGATAGAGAGATATTTCTGAAGCGACAGAAAACTTGGAGTACAGAGCTTTGTCAGCAGAGCGGAGCTCTCCCAATGCTATCCTTGTATTTTCTTGGGGGTAAAAAAAGAAAAAGAGAAGTTTATCTGATATGCAGTGTAAGTAAGGGGGATGGTATGTGTGGAAGAAAGAAAACAGAGAAGTCATTCTGAATCCTTTGAATCCCGACAGAGCGGTGCCTGTAGCTCCGTGTTACAATTTGTTGGGTGCTCTGAACTGTAGTGCATGACTGAGTGTAAGTATGACAAATACCTCTATGGCTTGGTCGCCACAGTGGTCTGCTGACTTTTATCTACAAAAGAACTCCTGCCGTAACAAAAGCAGTATGCTATGGTCATGCACGCCAAGCGATCCCTCTGTCCGGTGCCACGGGTGATGAATAGCTGGCTGTGCTGGAGAAATCCTGAGTGCAAAAAGCGTGTACTCTCTCTTTTGCCAGAGGAGTGACGCAAAGAGATAAGGCCATGGCATCTGGTCCCTGAAAAAAAAAGTCACCTTGTTGGACAGGATTTAAATCAACACGAATTTTAAATTCCGGCTCAGATTCAGATGTTTATAAACCTGACATCTGCATTTCTGTAGAAGAATGAACAGTTAATGGGTTGACTAATAGCCAAATTGCTGCAGGAAATGCAGAGGAAGAACATTTGGAGGTCAGATAATATTTAATCAGGAAAATTTTCAGCACATCTTTGATGTTCCTATTAATTTTATCTTCTCCCCAATTCATAAATAATATCCATCTGGAGAAACTTAGACACGTTTAGTTACGTTTTATTAAGCAGGAAATAATCCACTGTTCACGCATTTTTAGGAAACCACACTTGGCTTTATCTTCTCTTCCCATGGAGAGTAGAATACATACATAGTAAAAACCTCCTCCTGGTCATGTCTCAGCTACAACCACAGACTTTTCTTGTATTGCTCTCTTGTCTGATCACCCGAGAATAAAACCAAGCACCAATAAAATTTTCTGTTTACCCTGGATGTCTTGAAATACCATGGCTCTCAGGAATTACTTTGTTGTTTTATTTAAAGGGTATGTACTACAATTGATTCCAGTGCATCATGACATTTACAAAAGTACTTTTTGCAAGAAGGCTACTAATAGGCATAGGTGAGAAAAGAATGCATCTGTAATTTAAGGGAATTCTTGCTATTCTATAGTAAATTTTATGTATGTCAGAGAAGTAAACATTCTGGAGGGCACAGGGGAGAGGTCAGCTGGTGGCAGAGGACTCATGGTTGTTGCACGGTCAGGCTCATGACTTCACTCGTGGGACAAGGCAGCAGACACTGACCTCCACAGGTCCTGAGTCACAGTGCCTGCTGCTGCTCTGCACTCCCCCACGTCCTCAAGGGTGGCTTAGGTTAACACCATGTCTGATCCTGGTTCCCCTCATGGGGCCATGTCTGCCATGTGCACAGTGAGAGGACTCTCCAAAAACCCTCCAGAGCAGAGTGTTGCTTTGTAAGAGCAAGCTCCCACTGTAATGACACAGGTTGACTTTGAGTTACTCTGCTATGTCCTACAGGATGTCACGGCACTGTGAACCAACGTTTTGTTGTCCTCAGCAGAGTTACTGCGTGAAAGGAGGTACTACCATAAGTGAATTTATAAGTTATTCTGCCCGATGCAATTGTTCACTGAGTACCTTACTAATATATTCAGACCAAAAAAAGTAGGAAGTAAATGAAGGGACGCAACTGTTCAGAGCCACTAAAACGTAACGGCTTTTGTTTATTTTTCATATTTATTTTTAAGTACACAGACAGTTATTGGATAGCACAGCATGCATAGGGTTAAACCAATAAATGATAAAATTCATCAGCTGATGTATACTTATTTACAACTAACTAGTATTTAAATTCTGAAAGATGTCCAAATACTTCATGGCAGTTTGGAAGCTGTGATAATTCTTAAAAGAAATATGAATGGGGATTTTGTGTTTTGATATGACATTTTATACAAGGTATTTTCCTCTTTCTAGTTGGTAGCAGAGGGAAGAGAGAAGAGAGTCAATCATTTTAGCTATCATCTATTATATAAATGCCACTCAGAGACCCATAGCTAAGGCTGAGCTGAGCTTCTTTTTAAACAGGAATGATCCACCTGATCAAACAATACGGAGTGGTGCAGAGATCTGCACCACACGCATTTTGGGGATTTTCCTTCCGGCCAGCTCCAGCCTGGTGCAGCAGGCTAAAAGTCCCTTAGTGGCTGGAGCACAGT
Source organism: Tauraco erythrolophus (assembly GCF_009769465.1). NCBI lineage: Eukaryota > Metazoa > Chordata > Aves > Musophagiformes > Musophagidae > Tauraco > Tauraco erythrolophus. Next base: position 13,802,504 of record NC_141465.1, read on the forward strand.
GGGTGCTCCCTGGGAGGGAGGGTTTGGGTTTAGCAGAGAATCCAGCCTTTACACACCAGATCACCTTTTGGTACAAACCAAAGTAAATTGGGTCATCCAGGAGGAATTGTCCTCAGGAGTCCTCTCACACAGGCAGCACGATAGATGCTCTGCATTATGTACATCGTAGGCTGCTTCAGAGGTGCATCCTTTCCCTCGTCTAGATACACCAGGCTGGTGCAGAAGACTTAATACTAGAATAGCATCTTCTATCTGATGGTGCTCAGACTATCTCATAAAGAAGATCAGTGTTATTATGGCATTTCATAGATAGAAAAACAGCAAAGTGGTTTGGTTAAGATCACCTAGAAAGAGGTTAATTGGGAAAGCTGCTTACGTAATCCTATGCAAAGAAAAACCACAGAAAAAACTTAATGATTCAGACAAGTCTAATTTGCAATTATGTTGTTTGGATGATACATCTGTGTAAACTTAAACGTAAGTGTCAGTGGTTTGTGGAGTAAGAGCCAGTGTGTACTGTAAGTGCATAGAATATTTTACATTTACCAATACATAACAAGCAGTTTTCTTTGGGAAAACTGCTCTGTAAAATTGAAATTTAAGTGACATGTTTTCTGACCTCATCCACTGAGGCACATTTTACATTAGTTGTTTGTTTTTTGGTTTTTGTTTTTTTTTTTTTTTAAGTGGTGAGTGGTTTGCCTGTATTCACTTTCAATATTCCCAAATGATAATTCCCTGCTTCCACCTGGCTCTAAGAGTCATTAGTGGGTGACAGCTATCTGAGGCATCCATACAACCCTTCTGTCTTGTCTGTTTGAACTGCCATGTTTCAGAAGTGTTATCAAGACATTGCTATTGTGCAGATACAGATTAGTTCTTGAGACTGATTTTTCTGCTTCACCAGTTCTTTTGTAGCTGCCAGAACTAATTGCTTACATTACATTACCAATCTGCGCCTCTATCACTCCTTGGATGATGCCATCCATTGGAATACAGCTGCATACTTAAGTGCACTTTTTAACTACTTCTTACTATTCTTGCCTATGTTTACAATTGACAGAATAGTCCCTGATTTTTCTCTGACCTCCATTACTTGCCAGAAATTGTATAATAGTTGCATTGATTCATTTGCCTTTTCTATCTCTAAAATTTTCTGAATTTTCAGTCACTTAATGGGGGTTAAACAGAGCTCTCTAAATTCTGTATAAAGAATCTTTCCTTTCCGAGACTAAGTAAAGATGCTCAGTAGCAACATTGTGGTGATCAGTGATACTTAGAGAACTTAAAGCTTAAGAAAGGTAGAATGAAAACCTGGAGATATGTCAAAGCCTGTACTGCCTATATAATAAAAGGCTTTTTTGTTATGGACCAGCTGTATTAAAACTTCATTCCAAGATATAAAAACCCAATATCCGCTAACAGTGATATGCTTTGACATCAACACTGGCTGTCAATATAAATTGCTGGATGATGACTGCATGTGTTCAACTACTCATGTTAATGTTAGCTAAATGTTTTCTTATAACTCAAGAGAAATATTTTGTGTGATGCTTCCCATTCCTACCTAATATATATTCAGAAAGAAAATAATAGTCTTGCTGAGCAGAACGTATGTGAATGTATGTACATCCAGGTATTTTCATTTGAGAAAACAACAATCTAATACCTTAATATTTCTTTTTAAATTTACAGGATTTTTCAGGACTATGAACAACTTTGGTTTTTTTTCTGTTCTTTACATCACTGCTACATCAGGCTGTTGTTTTAATATTAAAAAATAGTTATTATTAATAATTATAATAATAAGAGCCACAATACACTTTGCCACAATATGAATAAACCACGGTTCTGTAAATGGCATAAGAGTAAGATCGTACTACGTTTGGTGACTGGAGATTTACTGCAAGTTTTGAAACCCTGCATATTCATATCCTAAGTACTGAAGTGTAACTGATGTGAAGATTCTCACAACATTTGTAGCAGCTAGTTGAATAGCATTCTTTTTTTTAGAGATAACATTTTTGATGCCAAGTGGAACATTTTTTTCCCATAAAGAGTGATACAGAATATCTTTTAAGTGTGAAATATGTAATTTGTTCATAATCCCAGGTTTTATCATTGCAGGTTGTACGGACAACAGTTAACCTTTTATTTTGAAGGAAGAACATCACTGTTTTACACACTATCCCATACTTGTTAAATAATCTTAGATGTGGCACCCAGAGTAATTCGTTCTAGCATTGGCTTTTTCAAGAGACACGATGCAGACCAACTAGTGCCTTGGGACACACAGCTGAAGACATTTTGCTGGTTTACTTTGTATCTATCTGAATTATCAGACTTGCATGCACATATTTGCCACAGGGAACTGAGTTTGTTCTTGAGTAAGGATTGAGATTGAACTGACAATTTTGGGTAACCCACGTGCTTTTATTCTTGTGATATTTAATTCTAAAGACTTTCGACTTTCTGCATCATTCCTTCATCTTCTACCCACCTATCCCTTTCCTTTTCTTGGATTACTGGTTGCTGACATGTGGAACCTGATGCTTTTCCCAATTAACATTACACTTCTCCAATTTGAACGATTTTCTACCTTTAACTTAACTGTGAGGTGAGGCACATGCTACCCCTCTCAGGGTATTGCCAATTCAATGCTTTACTGACCAGTTCTAAATCTCAGCTTGTATGAGGACTGTTTCCAAACCTACACATAAGGAGGTACAACTTTCTGATGTGGGATGTTTTAAACAAGGTCTCACATAGATGGTGGAATTCTCAACTTTATCCCCACCACAGGCAATGTAGGGCAAAGGCAAAGGAGGAGAGAAGCTAAGCAGAAGAAAGACTGCTGCAGTCATGAACTACAATAAGCATCACAACTAAGTTGTACTGTGATTTCCTACAGACTGTATCTGCTCTCAGATTGTTGCAGCTATTTCCTTATGGGAGGTGGGGAGTAGAATTTATTCCAGTAGTTCCAGAATTAGATTTCTCAAAGGGAGAAAGGAGTGGGGAGAAACACAAACCACTGTGGTTATATTGGATGCTGATTTAATTTACATTTGTGGTGACTGGATTGCAGTAATTTCCCTGTGGAGCTGCTCCTGAGATGATAATTTCAGAAGAGAAGCTCAGCAATGGTGAGCTGAGAACTTTCTGAAACAGGATGGCCTACAGAAGAAAATGTCTTTTTAAAGGCACGTGGGTTCAGCCAAATTAAATAGAATTCAAACAAAAAAAGAGAGCATGAAGAGACTGTCTTGCAAAGCTAGTTCATTTGTGGGAAAACTCTGTGGTCATAAAATTGTTTGCTATAAAATGATCTTTCAGGAAAGCACATTCTATACTCTTTAAAAAGATCTGTGGGAAACTTGGGGGAGAGATTAATGAAGAGCCTGGTATATTTTCTTTTCAGTGATCCATGTCAAGTATTAAAAAATTGGGGCACTCATAAGATCCTTAAAGCACAAGAGCAGACAGGGTTTGGCCAGGAATCACGCGATATGCCTAGGAAGAAAACACCAAGTCCCAATTCTTGTTTTAATTTCTGTTGCGCTTTTGTGCCGATGTTGTCACCTGTCACCCTACAGAGAAGGAGTTTCACTCCCTCTCTATAGCTGGATGGCTTCACTCCAGTCTGCCATGACCCATCTCAGCAGTTGTTAGACACTTTTATAAATAACAAAAGAGGGAAAGGCTTCAAGTAATAAGGGTTCTAATTAGTGCTAGGATGAAGAAAGAATGAAGCCAAACAAAGCAAGGAAACATTTTATTATCTGTCTTGGAGCAAGTCATGTTGGAGCGTGTTTGGGTCAGAGTCGTGGTATATTTGGGCTGCCTTTTCTGGTTGGACAACATAACAGAGCTGCAAAATCTGCTGGAGCTGAAGGCCCAGCGTAGCAGTAATTCTGGCTCTGTTACAAAATCACCTTTGGTGTCTCTATTAATTAGTCAGCAGGGCTGTCATGCTGCCTTAGCTACGATCCATTTGTTAAACTCACTTTCATGCTAAAAATAGTCTCCTCTTGTTAGCCCTGGCTTCGATAGGACAACTTTTACTTGATTTGCAATGCTCTGTGAATAGACAGAAATGAACCACTGTGACAATACTGGATGAGCTGGTGTAAAGTCAAGCCAGATGTACTCGCAGCAAGGACAGTAGGGGAAATGCATTGGGTTGCACAAGAGAAAACCCTCAGGGAGACCTGACTTCATCTCTTTCTAGCTGCTCTCTTCTTTTATGTCCATTGCAGAATGGTTGCTATGAACCCATGTTAAAACCTGTGGTGCCTTTAAATTCAAAAGTTCCCTCTAATTCACTCTGTACAAGGGTGAAAACATTTCCATTGCATTTAGTAAGCGTTAGCTTGTTCCTTGTTTCTTGGATTCCATCCCAGATGGACTGCTGTGGATCAATCTTCATGATGGCTGATTACCTCATCACCTCAGCTGACCAGGTGTCCGGTATTGGCAACTGAGTAGATCAATAAGAAACACATCACATCAAGACAGATGAGGCGGCAGGCATCTGCTGTGTATACACTTTCTACAAGCCTTAGAGCCATGTTTCGTACTCTCCTTAGAGCTGCTTTCAGTTCTTCATCAATTCCTTCACTCTCTTTATTTAGTATTTTTACAAATATGAGAGCAGGAAAGAGGAGAAAATTTGTTTTTCCTTTGTTTATTTGTAGACCCAAACATAACGACCTTCTGATACCAACAACTTTTTGCAAAATGCTTCCACTAGTACAGTCATCTCCACCTGCTAATACAATCACTCCTTGTTTTCCTCTTTGAATGTCTTCTTTGGCCTCCGTCTTACACTTTTTCTCCATCTTGACAACTTCATCTTCAGTTTCAAGAGCTTGCCTACTAGCCCTCAACTGCTGGTGGCTTATGACAAAGACAAGTGCTGCCAGGATACCTACTGCTTTCTTGCATTTCCTCATATTACACTACTCAACTATGTTTGTTTGTTTTTTCTCTCTAGGATTTGCACAGCTAGCAGAAGCCAAGAAAGCAACAACGCGAGTTTACTTCCTTTGAAAATGGACTGCATGTTGATTCCTGCGCCTTTTTGCTTTGTTTAATTAAGAGATTTTAAAAAAATAATTTCTGGTCAATCAAAACTATAAGGAACACAAATAAACAGTTTTATCTCAGTGATGGCTATTTTAAAATGAATCATAGAATCATAGAATGGTTTGGGTTGGAAGGGACCTCAAAGATCATCTAGTTCCAACCCCCCTGCCATGGGCAGGGACACCCTCCACTACACCAGGTTGCTCAAAGCCTCATCCAACCCGGCCTTGAACACTTCTAGGGATGGAAAATGGCTCATGATGCTCACTTAAAATTGAAAACATCAGAAGAGATCCCTCCTATCTGCTTTCTTCCAGATCTTTTTTAGAACAAAGTTTTAATCAAAAATAATGTGAACCTATGAAATATTTCTGTGCTGTTAAACTCATTCTTTTCAAGCTCATACCCAAAACCAAAGCAAACAAAAATCTTCATGTCTAAAATTTCCCTTAACACTGTGTGACTCCACCCATAGTTGCCTGAGACCTTGTGGGTTCGTAGAGTCACAGTGTGGAAAGCTGAGCATCCAGACAGGACTGTCAGATCAGCTGTCATCCAGAACTGGGCTTTTTTCAGATCTTTGCTTCTTGTAAGCCCTAAAAATCCAAGATGTTTTTCCCTTTTTGAAAATAAAGATGTATTAGTGTAGAAATGCTAGACAGATTGGAAAAGGGCTATTTGACTAGAGAAGATAATTTCAAGGCTTTAAAGTTTTCAGAAATACTTTTGAACCCTTTGGTGTCCTCAGCTAACACAAGGACAAATGCTGTTCTCCTTCACCCCCGCCTGGATTGTGGCAGCACTTTTCAGCAGAGACAGTGTGACAAACCAGGAGCGTTCCTCAAACACAGCATGACTGTATGGGACGGTGGTCAGGCCACCACGGCTATTTTGCTTCTGCGGTTCAGGGACTGGGTCACGCTGATTTTTAGGTCAACTGATTTTGAGCACGAACTGCACTGGTATAGAGTGAGAGGAGAACTGGGCTCTACAACATTATTCTCTGACCATTTCGCCCAGGATCTGGCTAAAGCATAATATACAGACCATAGCTGTCTGCAGTTCCCAAACCTGTAAGAACAATGGCTAGTTTGTTTCCCAGTGAAGTCAGATTCTTTGTTAAGTGCTGCCATTTTACACCACTGTTACAAAGGCAAAGGCAAAGCCGCGCTGAACTGGACAATTTGGTGGCTCTCTTGAAGAAACTCTCTGATGGGTAAAGTAGACATAACTGCATCACGTCACCCTGGATAGTAGCATCTCCGTATTAACCAAGATGTCCAAGAACACTGAATATAAGACCAGAGTTCGAGCAGAGTTCTCTTCTAGACCAGCTTTCTGGAGCATCAGACAAATGCAAAGAAGGCCATGAACTGATTTAAGTGTTGCAGCAGCTGCAACTCAAGTAAACCCAGAGATCTGACTCGTCATTTTGTTTTTGATTGCAGGATCCATGAGCAAATCAATTTGGAGAGATCACAGTGATGACATTATGTCACTTTTGTGATGGCTAGGGAAACTGCTGACACTTGGATATGAGAAAAGACAGGCAAAAAAAGGGAAGGAAAGAACACTAAAAAGTGGTACAATGCACTGCTCTGTTGTAGTGTAGATTTCTCAGCATTCTTTCCATCCGTCCCCATGCATGTAAGAGGTCTTTGAAAGAGTGCTTTTAATTGCACCTTGCTGCTCTAACAAATTTTTACTAGGGGTACCTACAACATTGTCTTTATCCGTCTCTCTTTTGAAACATATCCGGCACTAGGAGTTTCCTGGCCTCAGCGTACATAGCATGGAAATCATATATTTAATTTAAAGGAGTTATTTCATCCAAGCTTTATTTGTCTTTTTTGTCTAGGTGCGCCCAGACAGTGTGATCTATCTAGGTTGCTGCATAGCAATGCTTAAGTATTTAAAAAACGTGGTTATGAAGAAGAAAAAAAAATCACACGCAAACAATCTCTCTTTGCCATCCTGCTGTCTTTTATGCTCTTGCTATCACTTAAAAATCTTAAGACGGAGGTGTGACCCTTACTAATACATTCCCATACGTGTCTAACACTTCTGCTTAACAGCCCCAGACTTCCTCATGCACAGCCATCCCTGGAAGTGTGGATTTATTCTCTTATGAAATCTTAGAAAAAGGTGTAAACTGAAGTGTAAATAACATTCATCTCACCAAATCGATTGGAATGTGACTGCTGCTTTTAAGGTGGATCACAGCTTAGGGGAAAGTTAAAAATTTCTAACTGATGCTAAGGCTGGGTAAGGAAATGCTGAAGTACACAGGCCTCATGTTCGCAGAAACTTGTCTCAGCTTTTTCTGTTGCGTGGTGGATATTATTTGAAGAAGATAAGACTTGGCTATGCGCTAGAATATTTCATATTATAGATGCAAAGTGTGTTACTTTTATGACCCTGTTGCTTTTTATTGCTAATCAATTGTCATACGTACAAAAGGAAAGCCATTTGGCGAGAGATGAGCCAGAAACATAAACAGTAGAAGGAGAAACTGACGCTGACAGCTCAGAGATAATTTCCTGACATGGAGGAGAGTGAAGCAATGGTATCTCTTTTGCCACAGTGTCCTATCAGACCTTGAATTTATTTTCAGATGGTTTCAGAACAGTTCTTTAGCTGTCAACACATCAAGTCTCTTCCAGAGCCCGTTGATGTCAATATGAACCCTTCCAATTCACTTCACTCGGCTTTGATCATACCCTTGAAAAGTTCAAACCTCATAAGTGCATTTGGGGGCTTTTTATGTATGAGGCTAGATCACTTCTATTTTCATGTTTATTAGTGCTTTACCGTGGAGATCTAGCTAGCTGTAAAACATATAGCTTATTGTAGAGAGAATAAATATCAAAACATTTGGTATCAATTGAAGCTTAGGCTCAGCCCACCCAAAGTTGCTTGAGTTTCTGTCATCATTTATGATCTAGTATTAAATATCTTCCTGTAATTTGTCATTCTAGGATGATGTGCCACTGAGTAAAAATGAACTCAGTGTAAAATCTGTTAATTGGCAATTTCCAATAGGAAATTTGAAACCTCTGTGACCCTGTCTGAATTATCTACTGTAGAGAGATGCTTCCCACGTTGCAGACATTTTCAACCGAACGGGAAACAGGCCAGTATTTATAGAAACTAAACCTTCCTTCATGGTACTGAAAGTCTGTCTTTTCTTCTGGGTGAAGATGCTTTGCCATTTCATTTTTGAAAATGGAATTTCCAAGTTGTTGAATACCAGAGACTTAGGCAATTACAAGTAAATCTGGGGAAAATTCAGCAGTCCAAACCAATTTCAGATAAAAGTTAGAACACGATGATTGGACTCGAGATAGTTCTAAAAACGAATAATAATAATAAAAAATCATCTGTATAGCAAATCAGGTTATCCTCACAAACAAGATACATTCCATAATTTTATCAGTGGACTGTGTGACATACTTTTTCTGGAATATCTGCCCTTCTGACCTTTATTTTACGCACATAGGCAACTGAACTGCATGCATACACTGCTTTATCATTGCAACACCTTTTGCTGACTATCCTAACCTAAAGTCATAACCTTACCCTGTTAATGAGGCTGATAATTTACATAATTGTCAGCTACTTAGTTTTAAATCAGTTCATTATTCTACTGTGGACGACAGAACACTTTTCACAAAAATCAAAATCCCCTCATTCACTGCTTAATGAAGATAATATGGAGGTAGGTCCCCACTTATGTATATACACAGAGAAATTATTTGCATTCTTTTGTTCTAGTAAATGAATATTCTAGATTCAAAGAACCGGTTAAGGAGGTGATTTAGAAAGATATCGTATATTCGGTGGTTTTGGCCTTTCTGACAGGCATCTTTTCAAGCACTTATAGTTGAAACATGTTCGACTGTGAACGACGTAAAGGTACTATTTAGAGTTGTAACAGAATGGCATGCACAGGCCGTACGAAGCTTAGAAAGTGCAGTCAAAAATCTCTGTGTGGACTTAAGTCAAGGTTCAGTTAGAACTCATCAACTGGAGGTGACAGGAGAGGAAAGAGACCAAGGTGTGTTGACTGATTTGATTGGAGAATGATAGAGCTGCAGAATGGAGCTGTAAAAATTCAAGGATAAATTATGAGGTTTTAATAGTGTTCAGGATACGTTAGTGCAATTATAGAATATATGGAAAAACATAGAAAAAACTAATTTGGAATATATATGGTTCTGATGGTCATTGCTGAAGAAAGATAAATGTCATGAAACTAGATGCAGAAAAAACCTCAGGGGATGAGAAATAAATGGAGTATCTCTCTTATGAAAAGAAAGCTTGGTTTATGAAACTAGCCAGAAGAAAGCTGAGTGAACAGATGTGGATAAATGCATCTAGGGCTGAGGGATAATTATCAATAAGGAGGAAGAGACGGTTAAAGATTAACTATCAAATAGTGATGAATAAATTTAAACTGGAAATTAGAAGGTTTCTAATAATCAGGAGAATGATGTTTAGGGTTAGTGGAGTATGAGTATTTTGAGATGGCGTTCTTGAACTTGGAAGAAGAAATTCTATTGTTAAAAGGATTTAAAACAGTTGGAATTGCTGTTTGTTTTGTACTGGTCCCACCTTCCAAGGTTTCCATTGGTTGCCTACCTTGTCACTTCTCCTCCACTTACATCCTTGGAACACTTTTCTCCCCATGTTTTTCTGACCCACTGGAACAACTTACAGAAACGTGATGAAAGGACAGAGCTTCTCAGTACTTCTAAAACTTTAACACTTCATACACCAAAGGTTATTCTGTGTCCAGTTCATACAATATAACTGTCAAATTTGGGGCTGGAAAAGAATTTTTCCTTCTGCTCAGATTGGTAGGTTTAAGATTTTGCTCATTTTTGGCTGCCTTCTGTGGTATGGACACAGTAGCCTGCTTAGATTTGGCTGGGGCTTTTATTGGATTTTTCCCTGCTATGTCAGGAAAGTGGCTTCTTGGCTTCTTGGCAATAATTCTAGCGTTGGAGCTTTTATTGTAGTTTTTGAGTTTGTTAAGGAAGTTAGGAAAGTTTTATAGCTTCTGTCAAGTGAAATAGATGTTGTAAAGTGTTCTACAACTAAACATCTATGGGTGTAGCAGCCAAGGATAGAAGTGAGGCTCTAGATTTTGTCTGCTTAAATAAATTCAATTGGAGGATTTTAGAAAAAGAAAACAACCTGTTATTTTCAGCCAGAGCACCTAATATCCTCCTCATTCACTATTCCTTTTATTCATAGAGCTTTTAGCTGGACTGCTTTCAGTTTTCTTTTTATTATTTTGTCTGGTGCAAAGATATTCTATATGATTCCATTCCAATCTTCAGTACGTGTCTGACAAACTGATTTGGAGATATACTACATTTGGTGATAAAGGTCACAAAACAAGAAAATTAATCAGTGGTAAGAATTTTTCAGTTTTGTTTTGTTTTGTTATGAAAAAGCTTTGTTTTGTTTCTTAGTCTTTGTGACACTTGTGATACTTGTTAATGATGGAGTGAAATTTCTTGTTGCCAAAGGCTTTTTTACTGATAGCTACAAGAAATCTAAAAACAGGAAGAAGGAAATAACACCAAAGCGCAAAGATTTAGCGGCTAACAGTTATCTCAATGTTTCCTGTCTATGGGATGTGAGATTTTCCGTCAGTTATTAGGATGGCAACTCAGTGGCTGGGCCAGGTCACTGCCAGGTACGAGACTCAAGATTTAGGCTGAGGCATCAAGTCCCAGCGTGCCAGCGGTGTCGGGGCAGGGGATTCAAGCATTCATGCTGACTAGAAAACTGTCTATAAAACTGGCAAATAGAGTTGCTGTAACGATAATATTTCCTTTTTGGAGAATACTAAGCTTTTTAACCTATCACATATATAGTGAGACTTTTTTCTGCTTAACTGTATGAGCCGAAGGACAAAGAAGTAAAGTGTCTTTGATTGAAAAGATTGTCTTTCTAATATGCAATGCACATGCACAAGGAATCCCAAAACACAGCCTCTTCCTTTAATGTTGCCTCCCATTAGATTTTTACGGGAAAGTCACTGGAGAGCTTGGTATCAATGTAGAGCAAAATAAACGAAGGCCCTGCAGCAAATCCTACAGAGTACTCTTATGGTTTTTTTAGGAAAAGAAATTATATTCATTGGCATGTACTAGCTCATAGTAGAGTTGCAGTAAAAAACAGGAACGCTTTTCAGACACATGTATTACATTAAGCAGTTCAACCAGTAGGTGACAAGTCTATGAATTACCAAGATGAGGTCATAATCCTAGCCATGTGACTGTATTAGAAAGCACTATGCTGAGATGTTTCTCTTGAAAGATGTGCATGGAAAGAAGTCCAATAGATCTCTGAAGCCGAGCTGACCAACAGTGCTGTGAACTGGTTCTCTCTCTTCACAAGTACTACCTCTAGCCTGTCTGCATTCAACTGCCAACTCTTCCTCATCCAAATATTCAGGCTATGTTTGTGGTTATATCTTGTTGGGTACGTCGACGCTGTCTGACTAGTCCATCTACACATTTTACATAGGTGGCTAAAGAAAAGAAACTGGATCCTTTCTTCTTCCTCAGTCCTACAAATCAGTAGTAAAGTGTGGGAAGCTGCATGCTTGGATGCATCCTTTGAGGAAGAAACATTTTTTCTCTCGTGTGAGACAGCAGCCTATCGTGGCCAGCAGGGCTGAACGTTGCAGAGGTCCGGGAGAATGAGAGTAGCTATCCACTGCTTAAGCTGTGAAAAGAAGAGATCATCCTTCATTATCACAAAGCATTTTTTTTTTTTACAATTCCATATCCTGATCTAAATCCAGATTATGCCTAGCCTAGAAGATTACCTTCAATTACGTATATTTATCAAGATTTTCTACAGGTTTCCTTCAGGAAAGAAAATTTAGATATTGAGGTAGATTTTTGGCTAGGACTGCTGCGTCTAGGGTGGGCTTTCAGATCCAGCCAGATCAGCCTGTATTTGGAAGATGAAAGGAAGAATCCTCCTGCTAATGCTGCCAGCCTGTCTTGATCCAGCACTCAGAATTTGTCATTTTTTTACAAGCAACAGAGACTTTCAGAAGTCTAGTTAAACTAGACTCCAGTTAAAAAAATGAAATTTCTTGCTGAGTGAATGTGCTAAAATTGTGAACGCAGGAATTAATCTTGACCTAATTAATTTATTCATTTTGTTGGTGATTTTTTTCCTTTGATTTTGAAATTTCCATTTTGGAAAGATTTAGTCATTACTTTTAATAACAATACAATTTTAATGACATTTATTTCAGCAGTTATATTTATTTCTGTTTCAGGATATCTGTTTTTCTTCAAAAATATACTTTTAGTATATGTTACATACTTAAAAAAGAGATATACATATAAAGATTCTTGAAAAAATTATTAATCGTTCAGAAAAATGATTGCTCTTTTAGCATTTTGGGAACTCTGATGGTGTTGGTTTCCAGGGTTTTATTTTTTAAATAGCTTTAAAGGAATTGTCTTTTTAACCTTCAGCTAGATCTTATTCACTTTAGTGGTTGTTAGCAGGGAAACTAAAAAGACTATAATGTTACTCGAGATAATGCAGGCTAAAGATCTTATTTCTCAACAGATCAGTTAGTTAAGAGCACTGTACCACCCCATTAGTATCACAGGAAGGTGTTTTTCTAAGACACTTTGCAGTCAATAAGAGTATAATCAGCTTTGATTTAGTTAGCACAGATTTTTTAAAAAAAAAGAAAAAGAAAAAGAAAGTAATATTAACAGTAACAATCCAAATAACAACTTGGTATCCTAGACACCTTAAGCTTTGGTTGCTGGAGCCTGTATCATGTTTTCACTCTTATTCTGATCCATGACAGTTGTTCAAAACCCAGCACTGCAGTTTATATGCACTGTAGTCACATTTTCATTTTGCAACAGAGGTGTTCATCGAGGGAAATTCAGACATTATCCATTCAGCCCTCAATTCCTGTGGTAAAACTATAACATCTCAACAGAGGCATGCATTTCCTCAGGTCTGGCATGAGACCACAAACTCATTTCAAGAAGACCTCTAAATAGCCAAGGAAATAGATTCCCACTCCTATTGCCTGGATGGCGTATGAACAGAAAAAAAATGGTAAGCACTCTATGTAATGTTTCCTTGTCTCTCCCTTGCTGCACTTGGCAACTACTAAACACCCAGTTTTCAAAGAAGAAAAGATGCCTTTTAATGGAGATATCACAGGAGTGCAAGGAAGACGAAAGAGTTGTGTCTCTTCAATATGAACTTTGACTGTCCACCTCAGGAATAATCAGGCTGTTTACTCAGCCCGAACTGACCATTTATTCCCCATCCACCCCCCCCCCCCATAGCTGGAGATATTAATTTCTTGTATTAATCCATGTAAACAAGAATTAATCCCACAGAACATGTCTGGAACAAAGACTGAGACAGAGACAACACCTAGTCAGGATAGCTGTCCTTTAGAGAAGCTCTAATTAATACTCTCATTACTTTTCAATCTAGGCTTCTGTGCCTCTCGGAGGAGGAGCAATGAAGAGGATAAGGCCTCAGACAGTATAACAGAAAAAAAGGCTGAAAAGAAGAGGTTTGGCTGTTGTATATGTTAGTAATGCATCAGTGTGCCTCGAAATTGATGTTGATGCATCCAGGAACAGAACCAAAGCCTGATGCCAGAGGTGGCATATTTATAATGAGCCCAAATGAAGGGGCTCATTAGTTTCACAAACGATGAAGAGCTGCCTGTTCCCTCTCTTATTATCTCTCCTCCATCTCCATTATGAGGGTTATGCTTGTGAAGGGGCGGGGAACTCTTAGGCTGCGAACTGATCTGCATAGCCCTACTGGGAAATTAATGAACATCCTGGTGACTCTTTCTCCAGGCTCCTCCCTCACCTAAATGTCAAACTAGAACAAGGAAAATATAAAGAAAGCAAAATATTACAGTTGAAACCTTTATATTTGTCTTCAATTGAAAAAAAAAAAAAAAAAGCAAGATCTATGCAGGAAAACAGAAATAAAAGGCACTATGGAGTTTGCACTCTTTAATTTAGATGCCTGATGATCTGTGGATCTGGGACGGGTCATAACATGCAACAAAGCCACCCTGGGTGTGATTTACCAAAGCAGAAATGAGTTTTGACCTAGAGTGGCTGGAAGGCTGTGCGAATGACCCTTGGATATGTCAGAATGGCACTCAATAAGTAATTGCAAACTTTTTTTCTTTTATGGTTTTTGTTCGGAGACAAGTCAGGCAAATACTCCATACTAATCCCAACACAGAACAAATAGTAAAAGCAGCCTTTGCTGCCAGTGCTGGGAGAAAACATTCAATTAAGTTGCTGCAGTGGCTTAGTGACAGCAGCCTTTCACCTTTGGAAACCTAGCCTCTAGTTATCTGTCTTGGGTCACTAAAGAAAATGAGTTGATGTTCTCAGGCTAAGCCCTAGGGCATGTTTTGCTCAGAATCACCAAACCACAGTATAATTTGGAGCTTTTGTCTGTCTGCACTTAGAAAAGGTCTAGGCCTGGAAAAAAAGCTTAAATACAAGAACAGGATGTGTTAAGAACTAAACAGCTTCCCAGAAAATTAAAATACTGACTTTCCTAGCTCTTTAATTGACATTAGGTTCACTAACATGTCAAAGTGTAAAGAAAACTACGGGCGAAACAATGATGTAGGAATTGATAAACGTTCCTAGATGCTGGGAACAGAAGGTAGTGTTCACAAATGGAAGGAAAGCCTTTGTCACCTAGACAGGGACTTTAGGCAGCTAGAGAAGCAAAGCAAGTCTGACTGCCCTCAGTGCCATAGTACTGAGTTTTGCAGCACCTGAGCTGGTTTGGTATCTCTACATCAGTCTATATGGTGCAAGGTCACCCTCTAACCATCCAGTCATTCCTGCTTGAGTGGAGAAAAGTGTGAAATGCAGCGCTGGGAGGGATAGGAGAGACTGCTGGGCAGGATGGGTCAGATATGGCCTGTATCATCCCCACATCTCAGCCCTCTTCCACGTGAGGAGCAGGGATGGATGGGCTGCAAGAACAGCATCCTCAGCCTGCCGGCTCCTCCATGGCCACCACTTCCAGTGGGCAGGTGGGACATTACTGCCACAAGCACCCAGTTGTAGTTTGAAGATAACAGTATATGATAGGTCCTGAAATGCACCGGAGCCCTGGAGTGAGCCTCTTCTTTAAGCTGAGCTCATCAAGAGTCATCAGGGACTTCCTGTCTTTAAAGTTACATGTAAAGCAAAACAAACATACCAAACGAGAACAAGGAACAGAAGCTTTCAGTATCTTCCTGGCTGGCACAAACACAGGCACAAAGCCTGTAGGTCTCTGCAAAAGTCTCCTTCTTTTTTTGTCACCTCTGACACTTGGCTTTCTGCCTGCTCCCTGCCATAGATCAGTCCTCACAAGGCTCTCACACCTGTGTTGCAGTTGATCCCATCACCACAAACCTACCAGAAACTTCACCAGGTGTTACCTTTAAAGAGAGGGGAGAAGAAGTCCCTTTTTCCTCTACAGGGTTGCACTTAATCCAGGCAGCAGCAGCTAGATCTGCGTCAACTGGGAGCCTTTGCCTCTTCTACATGCTGCTTCATGCACTGTAAGTGCCAGCACTCGGGTGAGGAGGGGCTGGATCTATAGCTGTCCATGGCAGCCATGGGACCAGGGTTCCTCTGATTCATCCTGGGTCTTGTTCCATGTTTTCTTGTTTCTCCTATCCTTTTAGACCCAGAATGCTGTCATTTCCCAGAGTGATTAGCAATTGGGAGACAGATACAGAAGTAAGGACAGGAGGTTGCTGAAATGACAGGACTGTCTTCCTTGTCCCAATTTATCACAGAATTTAAATTTAGCAAGTTTTCCTTGCTGTAGAAAGTTCATTGAAAGCCTTTTTTTCATTTATTTCATTTTTCAGTGGAAGAAGAGAAATCAGTTTGTATGTCCGTATGCTACACTGTGCAGATATAACCCAGAAAGCAATGTAAAACAATCTTGGGAATGCTTTTTAGGACCTAAAGATTCACAAATCTTTGTAATTCCATTTTTTTCTGTGATTATCTCAAAATGTTCCGATATTTCCTTTTCCTTACAGAGCCCAAACCTTCCTTCCCGTGTTATATATCACTTTTATTGAAATCAGAGGCCACAATGGCCTATTATTCTTAAGGATGAGTTTGAGTTTTGAGCAGAAGATTGGAACGAGACACCAATGTTTGCTGGCCACTACAATGGCTGAATTTACCTTTTCCTTTCTTTGAATGGAAGGTATGGGAAAAACTGGCTGTTAATGCAATTCCTCTTTGAGCAATTGTAATAGCAAAGTTTTAAACCTTGCTAGCTACATGTAAGTCACACCCTGCTTCCAAATGATCTGATTATGGCATACGGTAAATTGTGCAAAGGAGGCGCTTTGGCAGAAACTGGTGCTGTAGGAAGGAGGGAACTCAACTCGGACATGGCTATCATCTTTCATTACGTTTTGGCCACAGCTTGTCAGCAAATACCCTTTAGAGCTTAATTACATGATAAGGTTTGCTGAGGAGAGTGAGAGATGAAAGAAGGAATAAGTAATGGAAAGCAATTTTTTTTCCCCTCCTTTACTCTGGGGCAGCCATAATTAAAGTTAAAGTGCTGCTGCTTTGCTGGAAACTGAATTAGGGAGGTGAATTGTAATTGCAAACACTGTTTGCTCAGTCACTCTTGGCAACAGCATCATGTTAACTCAGTCTTTGTGTCTCCTGTGAATCCTCCGGATTGACGAAAACATCTTTTCTTATTCAATTTGTTATCACTGACTTCAGAAAGTCATTAAAGAATATCAGTAGAGCAGATTGGGATCTGGATTAAGAAATCAATTATTGCCAGGAAGTACCTTTATAGACACTAATTAGCCCTTGACTGACGTTTACGGTATTCCTTTAACAGTATGTATGGTCAGTTTTTAAAGGTACAGGGTAGATAACAGTGCTGCATATAACATCCACTTCTTTCAGCTGGCCATATGCCAGTTCATGCTAGATCAGATGTGTGCTACCATACCTATAAGTACCTACAAAACGTCAATTTTCATACAAGTGAAAATAAAGTCACTGACCTGTTCATTTAGCCAGAAATTATGTGTTCACCCTGGCCCCAGACAGCCAGGATAGGCTGCATTTAGCAGGAGAGCTCCTGCCTTTCATGCCTGTTCTGCAGATTGCAGATGGCAGGTAGATTAGGTCTTCACAGGAAGGCCCTAATAGATATACGACAGGCGTATATGGGTTTAGACATCTGTGCAAGAGAGAAGGGCCACAGGATAAGTAATCTTACCTCATGAAAGATGGAAACCACTATAGAAATCTGTAACAGAAGCAGCCTAGACAAGTATAATTTAATAGGGGGAACACAGAAACGGGCCAGTGTCAGGGGACCATGTCAGAGGCAAATGGGAACAGGGCTTGTTTGCACTTTCTGCTTTATCTGTGTGTGATTGCAAAACACTGTCAGTGTGATCCTCCATACGGACAAACATTGAATCTTTCTGCTTTACGTAGCCTCAACAGGAAACATTATTAAAGCCTACATTAAACTGCATCTCATTCCTAACCTCCCCTTCCCTGTCAAATCCTACTCAGGTAAATATCTCTGGGTATGTTAGTGTTTTATGCTTCCTTCACACTCTTAAAATACAATCATTGCTACTATTTTTTAACCACCCTTACTGTAAGCAAAACCTATTTGAAAACAACCCTGCTCATCCCCCCCACTCCCTGCAAAAAAACCCACCTCAACATCCAATCACCAGAACCAAAGATTGTCAAACAATGGCACAAAATGTGAGAAACTGGAGAGGAATGAACAGTAAAGAAATAAAAAAGAATAAAAAAGTAACTGTGGATTATGTCAGGGTAGATGCAATCAGTATAATTTGCGTAAGCTGAAATTCATCGGTTCTTATCTCTTTTATGTGGCCAACATCAAAATGACCTACAATACATGTTTAGGAGACTTGTATAAGATGGAGAATTAAAGGAAAGCTTAAGTCTATCTTTTCTAACCTTTTAGGACTCAAATCCTGAGGTTTTGCATTTGGTTTAGCTGCTAGCTACCTGTAAAAGAGTATATACCATAAATCCCAGTCGAGATTTAGTATTTAATTTGGTACATGTAAACCATCCTGAAAGATAATCTCACACATATAATTTGTTTGAAATATCTTTTAACACTGTGCGATGTTAAAATACCGTATCTTTTAGATGTCTGTGACTACTTCAGAAGCTCAGGTTCTCAATATAGTCAACATAGAGAGAGAAACGCTTCTTCAGAGCAATTCAGAACACTGAGGTTAAGGTCTATCTCTATTGATAAGATACGAACTTGAAATTTAGCTGTCTGAAGATAGACTATCCTTCACGTAAGTGCCAAATAAAGAGAAAAGGACTTCATTTCAGTTCTGTAAAATTCTGGCGAAATGAATAGGAGGCCTGCGAACAGTTTCTTCTATGTAGTGGCTCCCCTAACCAAGCATGGCGAGTACTGCTGAATGGATAATAGAAACACAACTGTGCTGTCTTCATATAATAGACATGGAAATCGGATATCATCTTTCTTAAAACAAAAGCAGCATATTAATTGAATGAATTAGAAATGTAAGACTGAACTCATAAACAGATGGCTATTGAGATGATAACTGATTACTTTTTTGCACAATTTTATATATTTTATATGAAGCCTGTAATTCTTCGTGAAGTGTAGAATATAGCATGTCCATTCTATAAACTGAAGTAGAAATAGCTCCTGTGGGTTGTTTTTTCTCCAATGTCTTAATCAATACTTGCTTTGCAAAGGTCTACCTGGTTTGGTTTCACAATCTCTCTTGTGTTATATCATCTGTGTCACTCTAGTGTAGACCTGGCTTATTTTTCCCTTGCTTCTCCATCTTAATCCGGAGCAGGCATACTTCTCGTCCACAGGGAAGTCACAAAGCCAATCATACTTTCACAGCAATGATGCAAGATTCACTCTTCCACATATTTAACTTTGGAGGGGCTCTTCAGACCTCTTTAACTCCGATCAGTTATTAACAGTTCTACGTAATGTAAAATATGTTTCAATACTAATAAATATGCCTCCTTGCTTTTTAGATGCAAATTATAGTGAAGTTCTGAATCAAAACCAAATGTGTCTAATCTGAGTATATCTCAATGTAAGTTATATTTTTCCCCAAACCCACAAGTAACAACGGGGGATTCAGGGCCATTCCACTTCAATTGTCCACCTCAAGAAAACCGGCATCTTGCCTTCAGGATAAAATTTTAGTTCAGTGCCCACCTTTGGCTGCATGGTTCTGAGGCCTGTAATACACTGATGGAGTGAAAAGCTACCTCAATGACGTGCTGCAAAACTCGCAGCTCATGTCCATGTAGGTACAAATGTGTCTTTACATAGACCTAAGTGACAAAGAATTGTGAAGTCCAGAAGAGGAAGTAAGTCATAGCATGTAGGTCCCTCTCAGAGCACTAGCAAAAGCAGCAAGTGCCAGAATTGCAAGATAAGAGGTTAATGCAGGATTTGTTTTTCAAGAACTAATGATCTCGTTGAATACGAGTCGTGTGGATCAATACAAGTTAAAAATCCTGGAAAAGGTGGGGAGAATTTAAATAGTTTCTCCTCTACATGGTATTTTTAGAATATCTTGTCGCATCTTGCAGAATGCTTGCAGATGCGATGGCATGTATTCTCTTGACGCCAGCAGCTCAGAGCATTGCAAGTGAGCAAGCAGAAAACCAAAATATTTGGGACTTTCAGTAGCAAACTGCACGTTATCATCACATCTCAAAACACAAGAAACTTCTGTGGAAGGTGTGATGAGAGAAGAGCAAAAATAGCAGTCTGCATCTGAGGGGGATGTCAGAACTATAATTACTGTTACAACTGTAACTGTAGCAGGGGCTGTTACAGCTATAAATAACTGGTTGTGGCCGAGCACGGGTGTAAACTGATTCAGGATGCTCGTGGGTTCTGCTGAGGATGCAAAACTGCAAGGTAGGCTGCTGAAACAGATCCAGGTTCCTTTCCGTGTCAGCGGAAGAAAAGGTGAATGAGGGGAAGAGCTGCCGCTTCCTGAACTCCGATAAGTTCCAGCTCTCGAGAAGTGTTTTTCATGCGTGTGCATGTTTTTTAGGCTCTGCTATAATTTGTGCAGGGAACATTTTTCAAGAGGAACTAAGAGATAGGAGCAAGTGCAAAGAGGTATAGTATTTCCGTTGCTTCCATAAGTGGTTGAAAACAGCAGGTACAGCAATTTCCAGCATGCTGTTTCTGGAGTTTATTACGGAATTCCTTATTTATTTGTGAGTTTATTAGAATGTGCTGTTGATCTGTATTTAGACTGGAAAGCTCAATGATAATCAGTCCTTCAATGAAATACATTTCTCTTCATGGCAGGAATCTCCCTACCCTTTATTTGTCTTCAATAAATGTTTCCTTAACCCACCAAGTGTACAGCATAGGCTGAAGTGGTGAACTGCAATATCTGGAAGTGTAGGAATGCTTCTGACTGTACTGTGTGTCTCTAAAGAATACATTAGAGCTGCACTCCACAAAAGGGGGCACCTCCTGAGATAGTGGCCCCGTTAATTACCCTGCAGGTTTCTATTGCATTCATTCCGCTGGCGTACGAGGAAGACATGGAAGCAATGACAGATGGGCAAACACAAAAGCTGTGAAAAGTCAGTGATGCTCAGGGTTTTTGCAAGTGTGATAATGACCTCAAGATGATCTGATTTTTATAAAGAGAGGCTTGTTCTGCAATTGTCATCACCATAATCTTGCATCAGAAAAGGCTTGCTTTTTATATTTATACATCTCCACTTCCCCTCTTGTTTTCTGCCAGTCACATTTCCCATACTTTTAAACAACACAAATTACAAGAACTAATGCTAATTCCCTACGTGTCTTAACAATCAGAGTAGGGAGAGTTGAGAACAAGTTTTAGTCCAGACGCTTCTGCTGACTGTGGAGGACCTAATTTCAGTTTCTTCTTCTGTAAAACAACGATTCACCATTGCAGATATTTTTTTAAATGAATGGTGATGTGCAGGTAGAGAGTAGAAATAATATTTCTTTAGTATGAAAATTGTCATTTGATTGTACTTAGAAGTTTTGTCTTCTAATGTGAATGCCATGATTTTGTATGCTTGGAATGCATTCAAATACCCCATCCCTTTCTCATGTAAATTCATTTAATACATCTGAATCAGTTTAGAATATCTTTAAGAAAGCTTTAACTAGTCCAGTTTGAGATGTATTTTGTCTGAAAATAGGCAATCTAAAATCAGTACTGCAAACTTATTAGTTTGTATTTTTGTGTCTGTTTTTTTTTTTTTGAAAACAATCAAGATTTAAACAAACATAGAAACCAAATAACTAGTTTGAGTAACTGAATAAGCAATGATTAACCCTTTTAAAATCTGCTTCAAATTTAGGAATCAGGGTGAACGTAGGTGAAATATTTGATAAGTGTAAGGAGTCACCTATGGTTTGACTGAGGAAGAGTAGGGCAAGAAGCTGGCTTGAGGTCATACAGTGCCCCAGCGTGTACTATATTTCAGGTCAAATTAATTTTCTTTACCCTAACCTCCTTAGACCAGCCCTCTAAACCTTATCTTGCTAGGATCTACATTAATTTCTTGCTGTTGTTGGCTTACATCACTTCTCATCTTGATACCTGTAATAGTTCGATGGCTGTACAAAGGCTGTAAATCTTCATCTGAAGCTAAAGAAATATCTTAAATCATTTTAGGTCTTCAGCTTCTTTCATTGTCTTAATTTGTGGGTACTGAATAAAGCTCAAAATATGACATATTCATGTCAATACTTGACTAGAGTAAGTGGGGAAAAAAAAAAGGGGGGGGAGAGGGGGAGTTCCAAAGAAAAGATTTGCAGTTATTAGTATGTATTAATAAATTACCGTTGGTGAATACTTTAAGACTGATGTCCCAACATCTTACAGTTAGAGTGGACTTTTAATTCTATGCAAAGTAAACACAGCACCCTTGTCTTTGCTCCAGGAGAGATTTCGATTGGATTGTCAGCATTGGAGCAGTGGAGATCTGGATCTCCTGAGCTCTGACCAAAGCTTTCAATCCTAATTGCCCACACCAGCCCATCAGGACTGTTGTGCTGTGTGTTGTATACTTCAGGGAATAATTCAACACCTTGCATGTAAAAGCACATAAGCTTGGCTACTCTCACTGGCCTTAGGGTTATGCTGCCGTTCATATGAAAGGATGGAAACAGTATTTAGCAGTCATAGCTTCCGAAAATCATTAAAATTTAATTTGCTTGTGGGGAGGAAGGCGTAAAGCACAGGAGATTATGTTCAGTTTATAAGCTCTGACCTTTCATGCTTAGCCATTTCTCTAGTTTAATTTTGGTTCATGAAATACATATTTCATATGGCTCTGGTTATTATTACATACCTCTTATTTTATTATTGCTTGAATGTATATGGGAGGCTATCATTTCCTTTATTGCTGTGGGAGAGAGCATCCTGTATCAGTCAGGAAGTACATGGGGGTAACGGTTAAATGTTCTCTGTGCTGATACTATGCTCAGCTTTAGAAAAGGGAACCAAACAGATGCTCTGTACCTTCAGATGTGTTCTTACCATCAGTGCTGAGAGGACATCAAGCATTTAAGAGCAACCCCCACCATGTTCATCTGGGCCTCAACAAGTCCTGCTGATTTTCCAACCATCTGAACGGATGTTCAGCTGCTGTAGGACCAGATACTTAAAGACTCCATTGCAGCTGAATGATGTTTCCCTTTTTCCTAATGCTTTTGTAGCTGCTTAGTAACGATCATCATGGGTCACTGTTTATTATCTCAGCTTCACAGTAATGTTATTTTTCACAGCCCCCCATGCGACTGTTTTCATTCCATTCTTTCTTGTCTTTTGGACTTTGAATACTTTGTAATCCAGGACAGAAAAAAAATCTCAAACAAAAAAGACAACCCTCCTCAAACTGGTGGATAATGCCAAAATAGTGTGTTTGGCTAGTAGCCAGATCCCTAAAATTGGGTGGAAAGATGTACCTCTATGTGTTCATGTACCTAGTTTTCACCAAACTCTCTGCCCCAGTTATCTCAAACAAGATCTGAGCAAGCAGACAAGCATAAACCACCTGATTAAAGAGAGGTTTTCCTGGTGAAGTCCTTGTATCTGCACCCACGGTGAAATCTCCCAAGATCAAGAAGGGCCAGAAAGGTCAAGGCCAATCAGCTGGTCTAATACACGCAGCTGGTAAAACACTAAATAAACACGGCCTGGTGTCAAATAATACAAAGACAGTGCCATGACTATGCTCTGCTCATTGTGCATAGTGCGTATATGCTTAGGAAGGTTTCATTTGAGGAACAAGGTAAAGGGGAAGACTACCAAAATCAGCAGTATTTACTCTGCTTTTTAGACAACGGGCTCCTATCTATCCATCCAGCTTTTCCCTTCAAATTAATGAAGGGAGAAAAGGTGAAAGGAACTCTGTAAATAAGTCTGAAATCAGCTATCACAGAGCTTTGTGGAGCTGGAGGCAGGTGATTAAGTTCTCTTTTCATCAATATTTGATTTGCACTAGGCATTCTTTATTTTAAGTAACTTCTTGCTATGTCTTGACAGGTGGGTTGGCTGCCCAGCAGTCATCAGCACACACTCATTCAGTGCTGGAATTGTGCTTGAGTGTGAGTTGGCAAACGACCTTCCCTCGTGTAGATTTGTGCTCAATTTTTACGACCTTCACTTGTAAACAGAACACATAGCGCTCTTTAAATGAGTGGCACCTGTAGAGGAGAAGATGCTTAGATTTGCAACAGAACAATGTACGTAATATCTTCTTCTGTGTTGAAATAGCTCGTAAAAACATGCTTTCTTGGGAACTGTGGTTATCACGTGCTAAGAAAGATTAAGCAAAAATTATCTTTAGTAAATTTCTTCATGCTTAAGCTAGCCAAGTATGGTGATAGTACAGACCTTAGTTAGATTAATCAAGAAGATTTTAATCAAACACAAGCAAAATAGACAAATAGCACTTGGGTCTAAATATTTTTTTTCTTAAAAATATCTTGATTCTGAATGTTTCAGGAGTCCATCCTCAATTAGGAAAGCATTTAAGTACTGTGTAAAATAAGGATGGTCTGTAATTCATACCCAAGTGTTGTCTGAATTGGGAGCTGACTGTGGAAAATTAGGCTTTCAGATAGCATTTTAATTGGATACAAGGAGCTTATCAGCAAATTATAGGAAGATTTGTAAACAGTTAGTAGGCTTTGTTTTTTTAACCTAGGTCAGTAAATTCCATATTTATTATCACAATGTTTTTCATATTGGTCTGGACATTTTATTGACATCTAACTGCTGGGCAGATGTGGTGATGAAGCTTGAAGAAATAGTACCTTATTAACAGTAGGACAGGACTTTGGAGAGACTCTGAAACTGGGGAGACTCTATGGGAGACTAAATTAGCAACTGATAACTACACACTTACAAGAAAATGATGGGTGAAACCTATGGATAATTCTTTCCCACATTTTTTTTTTTCTGAGGCTGTCTTGGACTAGGAAGATAGCATGATCTTTTCTTGTTTAATACATTCAGTATTATTTCGTTTGAGCCAAGAGAATCTGAGGGGCACAAGACAAAGACCAAAAATTTGTTCTTGGCATGTGTTTACCGTGTCAATGAGAATGTATCTCTTCCCTCTGCAGCTGAGTTCAGCTTCAGCATAGATGTCCTCTGTAAGTATAAGCCAGTGGCTTTCTGTGTCTTCTTAATCCCTAGGCAACTATGACAACTTCATTCACCATTTCTGATGTAAAAATCTCTCTGCTTAAGTAAGCAATGAAAATTAATTCCTGGGAAGTTAGCAGAGTCCCCAGCACTGAAACCTGTAAGATCAATGCAAACAAACTTCTGTGAAGAATGGCTCAGCTCACGCTGGTTTTCCAGATTTCTCTGATTTCAGGGAAAGGATCCATGCAACTGAACAAGCAGTTAATGTCAAAACTTGTTGTTGCTATAATTATTAGGGTGTGTATGACTCAAATACTTAGGATTTAAATTTGTCCTTATATCTAACTAATAACTGAGGTAGCACTGATACAGCAAAACTGTGCTAACAGAAAATTGTCCTAATACAACCTAAGTTCTTAACATTGCTTTTAAAGCGCCTTCGAAGTTGTTCTCTCATCCTCCACTGTTAGTGCACTCTGCAGTCTCAGAGGCTGGGTCAATAAAGGGGCACACTGTATATCTTCAAAAGAGATCAATTGCAATCCCCCAAAGACTATGCTGCATTACCATTACAGAAGATCACTAATCAGTAGCAACTTGCTATACGGCATTGGACACATGTAACTTATCTCCCTGCATTATCCTCTCTTTAAAAAAACCACAAATCTCCAACCAGCTATATGGAGGATTGAATAAGATTATGCTCTTACCCTGCTGAGCTGGGGGTAAATGGCGACTCAGACACTGGAGAAGGCTGGAATTTTTCTGACTGTCTGAAATAAGCAGTGGATTTTATTTTATTTTATTTTATTTTATTTTATTTTATTTTATTTTATTTTATTTGTTACTCTTGGTTTATTTGCTTGTTTTGAAAGGGAAATGAAACAAAGCATAGATTTTGGGATGTTTTAGGAAATGTTCAAATGTGTATGTGTTTAAAGTTTGTGTACACTTGAAATTTGTGCTACATTTCAAAATGTCACCCTTCCTTACATCTTCCTAACACCCTTGCAGAAGTGGGTGTACAGAACAATATAAAGGAAAGCACATAGTGAAGAAAAGATAGTCAGAAGCTGCTTTGGCCCAAGCACTGCAGCTCAGCTCGACCTCCCAGTCTATGAGCCCTGCTGCCTCTCAGCTGGTGCTCTGGCCTCCTGGCTCTGAATGACCATGTGAGTGAGCGAATAAGTGAAGTGTTACCTGTTAGCAGAAATAACAGCTCCATTCCATGAATCATGACAGCTCAGTGATTCAAGATGGTGTAAGAAATACTGGTTGTGTTCTGTGTTCTCCACCACCACTTTCACTTCATCTCATATTAAGGAACAGAGAATTAAACCAATAACTTCAAGACATTAAATAAATAAATGTTAAAAGGGCAGTAATTTGAACTATAGCTATACCTGAAGAAGCATTTTGGATTGATTTGTGTTTCTGCAAGTTTCTGTGTGCTGTTGAAGCAAGGAGCTATGATAGACCTCTCTATTACTAAGAAATAAATCAGGATTGGGGGTTTTGGTTGGGATTTTTTTGTTGTTGTTATTTACTGAGACTGCAAACTGCCTGTTAATCACAATCTCCTTCTGCTTTTTTTCTGCTTTATTAAGTGGTGTTTACTCGAGCCTTTGAAGAGTTGACTTGCTTTCTCAGTTGTAGTAGGCATCAGACAATAATTATTTTTTAAGATAGTAACTAAACAACACCAACAGCCAGAACTTCTCAAACTCACCTTCATGTTCTTGACATTGGAAAGCAATACCTTTCCAAAACAGAAGTCATGAGAGCTAAAGTAGCTTGTGTTAGATACAGAAATGTATGTGAGTGATAAAATTTACCTGTATTCAAGGTGTTCTTCATATTAATATTAGAAAGATAACTGCTCCAGGTAGCAGTTAGTTTAGTTATTAGATGCTCTCTTTGTGTGGTGTTTTGTTACTTGCCTGCTAAGTACACTTACATTTCACAATTTATTTTTTAAACAAGAGGAGGGAAAAATAGAGGGGAAAAGTAGAAAATCCATTGGCTTTTCAACATCATTTAACTTAAAATTCAAACTTTACTAGTCAGAGGATTTGTTGCAGTTACAGAGATAGCTGCACTTCCAACTCACTCTGGCATCCTCCAGAATAAATAACCTCAGGCATCCATCGCCTCTCAGCTGACTCACACTCCGTTCCCACCATGCACAGGCTGTGTCCCCTGTGATTTAGCACGGCTGCCTTAGAAGCAGTAAGTCAGCTTTGCTGTCTCCAGCTTTTTCCACCCAGGAAACAATATTCATGATAACTAACTACTAAATTACCTTCTTAAAGCAAGACGTGTATTTAGAACCGAAACATAAAGAAGTGGATATACTTCAAAACAGGGAATGGTCTGTACCAATGCCTGCTTCACCCTGTGGTTGGCCACTTCTTGGTGATTTCCTATCCTCTCTTCTCCATGCCATTTACCTGCTGCCTATGTCTTACTGTCTACCAGGAGACACCTTGAGATTTAGCCCATGCCCATTCTGCTTCTTCATCTCCCCTTCCTCCTTTGAGAAGGCTTTTAATTAACGTAGGGATCCTTTTCACCCCTGAGCTACCACTCTGGCAAAACAGAGAAACACTGGAAACCAGCTGCACTAAGGACAACTGGCTACTAAGAACAGCACAGGAAAGAAGATAACCTACGCTAACCGTTCCTTTTATCTTTCCAGAGTGTACCAAGATGCTCCGAATTGAGGAGCCAGTGCACATATTTCTGCTTGGCCTTCCAGCAGTACCATTAAGTTAAGGAATAGAAGCACACAGTGCCTACGTCACAAATAGAATCATAGAATCATAGAATGGTTTGGGTTGGAAGGGACCTTAAAGATCATCTAGTTCCAACCCCTCTGCCATGGGCAGGGAAACCCTCCACTACACCAGGTTGCCAAAGCCTCATCCAACCTGGCCTTGAACACTTCGAGAGATGGGACATCTACAACTTCTCTGGGCAACCTGTTCCACTGCCTCACCACCCTCAACGTAAAAAATTTCTTCCTTATATGTAATCTAAATCTCCCCTTTTTCAATTTAAATCCATTGCCCCTTGTCCTGTCACTACACGCCCTTGTAAAAAGTCCCTCTCCAGCTTTCCCGTAGGCCCCCTTTAAGTACTGGAAAGCTGCGATAAGATCACCCTGGAGCCTTCTTCAGGCTGAACAGCCCCAACTCTCGCAGCCTGTCTTCATAGCAGATCTAGCCACGGCATCAGTAAATAGGCCAGAAAGCATATTCATAAAATGATTACATAGCAATACCACACTGAACCCAGGATCAATATAATTTCTATTTGTAGACTAGTTTTTTGATCAAAAGAATAAATGTTTTCAGGTGCAGTTTTGATTTGAATTTTATTTTTGTAGAGGTACTTGCTGCATTTGTTGGTTATACAGCAGATAAATGCAACGTTATACTGCTGGAGACTAGCAGAAATATTGTTTCTCTGTCATGATTATGATACCTGCAGATATTAAGTAAGCAGTGGTTACTAGTGTGCAAAATCCATAAGTAGTAATCTGTCATCTTGAAGCAAATGTATCGTAGCCTCAATACCAGATGTAATGATTGTATTATAATAATTTCCTCAGTTTTCCCTGGTGTATAAGAGTGATTATAATACCACTTGTTTTAAAAGCTAAGGAATTTGCTAATAAAAAAGAATATTTATGCATTTATCTATAGGTCAAAAGTAGAAAGTGTGAGAAGTTTAACCTCTACAGGGAGAAAGTTCTTCTAGCAGAATATAATGAGGAATAAAATAAATAATTTTATTCATATTATAATATATTCATATCATACTCATATCATAAACCAATTATATTATTTTCTCATGTTTTCCAGTGAAGAAGGTGTGTTTGAAAGTTAACAGTTTGCTTCTGCAAGTTGAAAATTGATGCCAATTCACTTCCTACCTCCATTGCCTTTTGCACAGGTTGTGGAAAGTCTTACCCTGCTGGAACTAGAGGATTTTGAGAAAAGGTTTTGTTAGCCTCCTTAAGACCCAGTTGATCTCCTGGGTAGCAGTTTGTATGTTAAGGAATGTACACAGTAATCTCTGTTGGATAAAGACATCCTCTTACTAGGAGGCAGCTCCTCACCTGATGAAATCAATGGTCCTCTGACGCCAGCTAAAAGCAGTGTGGATGTCTTTGTCTGGGCCTTGCACATGCAACCTGGTCTCTCTTAGACTCTCTAATCACTGCTAAACATCATTAAGTAATGCATTCAAAGATCTTTAGCTGAAAAAGGCCTGATATTTTTCTTTTCTTGGACTATTTGTTTAACCACAGGGGCAGTCTTTCTTTCCCAGACTTCAGACCTCACAGTGGATACAGTAAATACACTTTTGCCCACACGAATTTTCACATAGCTGACAAACCACTGAAAGCTGGAATATGCAATGGAACTGAAAAATCTTGTTATGTTCTTACATTCATGCCATGAATCAGGCAGAAAAGTTGTAACATTTTGATTCTATACAGTTCATAGTATCTTTTCTAGTTTTTTAGCCTCCATCTTTTTTACCTCTATATAATCTTTGTAATGTTTTGTTTTCCTTTCATTTTTCGTCGTCAACAGAATACTTGCAACAATTGATTTAACAGTAGAACATTTGCAGAAACATGCTGAACACGCAAAGTGTCCTGTCTTGTTTTTGGTTTCATGTTTCTTTTTTTTTTTTAAGTATAGAATTCCTGTTTAAATTTAGGCTCTAAGTCAACTTTGACTATAAAGTAAATGTTCTGGTTTTTTTCTTCCTGCCTTAGTAGCCACTGTTCATTGCACATAGTCAAATAGACCTTTCTGTGATTTCAGCTGGAAATGCACAGCTGGAAGCTGTGTCCTTGGTTCTGTTAGTCTCACTTTATTCTGTCTTGGAGAAGTGAGAGGATTTATATTTTGTTACCACATATGGATGATAAGAATTCTAATTAATTATTTGTAAATATCCTAACCGAATGGCAGTAAGGCAGCTGTAAATATATTATTTATGTCCACTAATTCATTCTTACAAATATGATCTGTTGAACATACCACATAACAAAGGCACACAGCTTTTTATCAGCTGCTGCACTCTTGTTTTGATGGCAGTTAAAAAATGAGCCTATACTATATCTGACGTGGTCAAAGCAGGTCCTGTGTGCAGTGCCTGGACAAATGGAAGGCCCAAAGCAGACATAAAACAGGGTTAAAGCTCTGTAACATCTGAACACTGTTTCCTGTCTCTAGTTCTCATTTTTATATTTGGCATAAGCTACTATGACCCTTACTCCTATCCTTTAAAGGAATAACTTTTATAGCAGTGGGGGTGTTTTGGCCTCAGATGTCTAAAACTTCTACTGAATTCCACTTGCACCATATGTGCCTATAATGGTGCGTGTTGATTTAGTGCTGTGAGTTGTAATCCCACTCTCCCCACCTTCTCATCCCGAAAGAGCTCACTTGCACTACTTAATTAAAGACTTTATTACACATAGCTGGCTGTAACCAGGGTTATTAGAGACCTACTCCCTCCCTCCTGGATTTTTATACTAGTAAATATTCAGAAGTTTCTGTTCTAAGTGCCTAATAAATAATAATTAAATAATAAATTTAGTTAAATAGTTAAAACTAACTTGAGCATTCTGGACTAAAGAAATGTATACCTCACACCAGTATCTTTTAAATCAGACATATTTAGCTTTTGGGATGTTTGGACTTATCTTAGTAGCAAGTAGCTCGGAAAAGCAACCATATTTTACTAGGCTTACTACATAGAAGTTCCTATTTTCACTGAAAAAATTCTTGAGGATCTGTGAACATTAAAACTCAGACCCTACTAAATAAAAAATAGGTTCCATAAGAAGAGCATAAGGAAATATTTTGTTTCTTTGTTTTTCTGTTTGAGGTGGTGGAACACTCTTTCCTCACTCCATTCCCACACTTCCGTAGACAAAGAACTCTGACTTGTAAAATTTCATTTTAAAACAGAAACTTTTGTCTAGTTAGGAGGAAAAAAAAATACATTGCTACTCACCTTCATGTTTAACTTGAGATGCACATGAATATTCTCTTTCTCTTGTAGTGATCAGGAAAAGCATTACTCCTATGTTTGGTATTCTGACACACTTGTCAGAGCTAGTCTGTGAAATGCTCTAGAAATGTTTTGTCACTATAAGTTCTGCAATACAAAATTCTCTATGAAATATTCACTTCATCAAAGAATTCTTGGAGCCAAGCTCTCTCAACCAAGCAAACCTAAACCAGTTGTCTTTAATCTCTGTTTATGTCTTCCTTTGTTCTTTCACTCTTTATTGCTTATTGCCTCTTTGCTGCCTTAACCATCTATCCATTTGTGAACTTTCACTGTCATAGGAGCATCATTAATGTTGGCACATAGACATCAAAGAGGCTATTTCCCTGAAACAAAAAAGGTTCATGAAAAGAGATGATGTTCAATGCATAAGATGTGGCTTTGTATTGATCTTCTGCCATAAAAACCTATTTTAAACATTGGCTATGCTGAGCCTTCTAGTTGTATCATTACATGTTGCCACCTCCCTTGAGCTCCACCAAAACACCAAGAACGGAGATGTGATTGCCAGCGAAATATTGCAGCTATCCTTCCCAGTACTGGGAAAACTGAGCTAACAGTCTGAACATCTGGATGACCACAAGTTCACTATTGTCAGTCTTTTCAAGATTTGTTGTTTCTTACATATATATCATATCTCAAAAGCAAAGCCAGTGCACGCACTTGGTAATATGTTATGGACCACCTGACCTGAGGTGGTCTTGACTGCCTAATGTAGAAGCAGCAAGATTGTTTCTACTTTTTCTAACAGGCTTCTTCTCAGCTTCATCTTCAGATAACATTATAGACTGGCAGTCTCAGGAAAATTTACTTGTGCTGCAGAAAGATCATACTTTCAGGCAAATCCTCAGTCATTGCTTTCAGTATTAAATCAGTGGGATAGCCTGTCCACAGGCTGGCTTATTTTCTATATGTAAATACCTTCCATAGATTGTCTTTAATAGAGGAGTCTATTTATAGAGACAAAATGTATGCTTATGTGTAAGGGAAAGGGTTAAACACAGAGAAACTTCATTTATTCTCTAATGCTACATATGGTCTCTGAAAATCAAAGCATGAAAATGCCATGGAGCTTGGAAAACGATGAAACCACAAGTCATTTTTAACTAATTCCTGTATGCTGTGTTACTGAATTTTACAAGATACAGCAGAAAAAACCTACCATGTGGTTTCATTTAAGCATATGTTGGATCTCCTACGTGAACCCCATGAAGCAAATGAGTGCAGAGAGGACAAAATTTGGTGTATTGCTTGGTATTGGAGTATTCCATCTCCCTTTCTATGCTGGAGCTCAAAATCTAGTAGCTAAGAGGGACCGACAGAGGCTGTGGGGAAATGGGAATATAACTCCTTGCTGATCAAAGTATATAGGAAGAACTGGTATTCTTCTATACTTACCTGCCTCTAAGGCTACTTCTGGCTTCTGTTAAGACCTAGAGTTAGTTAAATTTTACCCCAGGGCTCTTGGCTGATGTTTATTTTCTGCATTAAATTAAGATGTCTGTCTACCTTCCCACACTTCCACTTCATATCTCTGTGATGATGATACTAACATTTTCAGAGCACCTATCGCTTAGATAACCAAGTAATTGACATCAAGATAAAGACAATTTCTTAGGCTGTACGTATACAGAGTCTTCTGCAGGGGGGATCTGGATTTCTGGGTGGGCCTTTGCGTGTGGTAGCAATTTTGAAATCTGAAGCTTAACTCTGAATTTCTGAATTCTTTTTTGTGGTGTATTTCTACTTTGGTTTGACTGGCTGTTGAGCTGTTCAGGACTTGAGTCTCTTTTCAGTTAGTCATGTAGTATTCTGCTAGTATAAACCTCGAGTACATAAGAGGAGAATTAACCTTCTAACTTTCTGAGAAAACAGCATGATAGCAGACATCACTTTAATAGTCACTTTGGAGAAAACATGGAGCTGAGACAGCAATTCCTAATCCATAATCTATTATCCATAATATCCATAATCCTATTATCTTTTACATCATTAAAAATATACAATAGGCTAAGAACAGTTATTTGAAATTAAATATAATACTATATTTGTGACAATGATGCTAATCTTAATTAAAACAGTAAAGTTCTTGGTCACCTCTTAAAGATCAGTTGTAAAACATTTCCTTGTGTCTGTATTAAACTACTGTGTAGAATTATGGCATTGGAATTCAAGAATCCTTCTGAGAAAAGAAACTGTTTCCTTTTAAAAAAAAATACTACTTCATAGCTACTAAAAGTAGCAGTGAAGTTAGTTAAAAATTCTGAAACGAGCACTAGTTAGTCCACTTCCAGAAGCATTGTTTCAGCAGTCGTTATGAGACCATGGTACAGGCTTTTCTAAGTATGTTCAGTGCTAGAATCTTAGAAAGTACTCATTTAGGAATCATGTAATTGTCTTTTGATGACCAATATGTAGAGGATTTTACACCAAAATATTTTCTAAAGAAGGTAATTTTAAGCAAACTTTATGTGATGCTTAAAAGCTTTAAGGGTTTGAGGCCTTGTTTTTATCCTTAAAATGGTATAAAATATGAAAATCTTCCCTGATGTGAGTAGTGCTGAGTGTGTCAAACCAGCAGGACTTACGGAACAGCATAAGCCTCTTCCCTGGCACAAAGGAGCGGCTCTCCTTTCCGTTTCGTTGTTCAGCTGCAGCTGAAGTGATACACGATCGATGCACTTTGTGCGCTCTCTAACAGCGAGAATTAAACTGTTATAGAGCAAGTCTGGCAGGGCAAAAAGGGATGTAGCGTGCCCTGATAAACGCATGCCCTCCTTCATTTCTAATAATTCCAGGGGCTGATGAATTCTATTGCCAAGGGATTTCGGTATGTAAATCTCCCTGACTAAGGCTTTGCTGAATTTTATAAGAACAGAGAGTTGTCTTTGTGTTACTAAACACAATGGTTAGTGGGTCTTGTGACCTTACTCTCTAGGGATTGGGTCTTTAAAAAAATGTAATGAAGAAAAGCTCCACAATGCGCTGTGGAGTATAAATGAGACCCTAGAGATTCCTAAACCAATCTAGGAGTTTACAATAAAAATTTGCAAATGCAAAAGAAATTTTGACAGAGCATGAATAGATGATCACTGGATATGGATATAAAAGGAGTTTCCTAGTGAAGTTTTCATTCATGTGGTAAAGTGCTGGAGGTGACAGTTCACCAGCTACACGCTGTCTTACGAGGAGATTGCCTCGGACTTAATAGAGTAGTCAGGGCAGGTCAGGGGATGGCAATAGCTGATTGCTTAAAGGAGTTAATGCAGCAAATGAGTAAGGTCATTCAGGCATGTTGTTGGGTTATTTCTGAAGCAAGATATAGAATGAGTGACTAATTTCTTTGTACGGCTCTTTCCCTTCGTCTCTTAGTTTGAACTCGTTTGTTCCTGAAGAAATATTGCGGCTTCAGTGCAAATTAATCTCTCCATGGCTGCTCAGATGCTGGCAGTGTGTCCTCCTTTGGGATTCCCTTTCCCAAAGACAGCAAGTCTAAGCGTTATTGACTTGCAGAGACCAAATCTCGAAAGTTACATTGAGTCTTTAAATTTGTGAGCTGAAGGTTGTTCACTTTGTAAAAATCTAAATTAAACACCCAAAGAATGTATGATTACTGTAAGCTAAAACTTCAGCTTTTTCTTATTTAACATTGGGAAACTTGTGCTCCTTTTACAGAATGATTAAAATTTACCTAGCACTTTTTATTTATTTATTTGTTTGTTTGTTTGTTTTCTTTTCCCTCTGTGTGTCTTTCTGACTAGAGGAAGTTTGGAGATCAGCAGAACTGGTGAGCTCTTTGACAGGAGAAGAAAAGACCTAGTCAGAGGTAGAAGGAGGTGCTGTAGGAGAATCTATTTGCAGACGGTTTTCAACTCACAATTTATAAGAGGTATCTACTCCTGTTCCAGTTCCTATAGGCAGTGATTTTAAAAGGCTTGAAAACAACATTTTTTTTTCCCTGCAGCCTAGGCCAGAAGAGGTATTGAGCTAAACTCCTTTTTGCCCCAGGAACTACTCTGAACTCTGTACTGGGTTAGTTGTAAATGAAAATAATCTCAAATAGAACACTTTTGCATAAAACAAATGCATATTCTATGAAAGTATTGCCAAGTCTAATAGATTTGTCTAACGGGTGATGGATTTGTCCTTTGCCTCTCTTAAAAGTCCATCAGTAACAGAGTGTAAGTAGTAGAAAGGGATTCCTCAGACTAGAAGGTTGTCTCCCAAATAACCATGTATAAGAAGATGAAAGATTTATTTGCAATTGTTTTTGTAAAGATTGATGAAAGGAACAGTTCAGACTTTCCACAAAGATAAAAAAAAAGCCTTTTGAAAGAAAATGTTGGGGTTTTTTTTGTTTAAAAGTTGTTTTGTCATTCAAAAACTATTCTAGGAATATTTTCCTGATTTATTTGCAATTTACTCACTCCAAAGAGGTTTTCTGGATAAGACTCCCAAGGAAAAGCAAACAGCAGTTTATTTTTTAGAATAGAACCAGGCCTAAAACGTGACATGAAGGGTGGAGAGGATACAAAAACAGAGATCTGCCAGAAACAAGCTTTTTTACTTTTTTAATAGGAAGTTATTTTTATTAAGTTTTATGCAAACAACTGGATTTATGTGGAAACAATATGCATGCTATTAACAGAATTTCTTACAATTTCAACTTCTCTCTCATCTGGTAGTGACCTTACCATTCTGGGTGTTTAATACTGCTTTGACTACTAGTTGATTAACAATGAGGCAGAGGAGTGACTTGTAGATGTTTATGCTTGCACCTAAATCTTGCTAAGTTGTGTGTGTTTGTGTAACAGAGTTTAAATGGGATTTTCAATAAAGCCAAAGAGAGATGTTGAATTTCTAGGGACATTCAACTCGACCTGTGTCTCTTCAGCCCTTTTTCTGTAGTCTCCAGCTAAATGCACAGAAGTGATTTGCCTTTTATTTTTATCCCTATTTGTAGCAATGTTTGCTGAAGAGGCATTAGTATTTATCATGACAGTTTCCGTCATCAGAGTAAATATCTGCTGTCTGCCTCATTCTGGTTTTGACTTACTTGATTTATGATGTTTCAGAAACACTAATATCAGTGTTTTAAAGATTAAAACAATGTTTATAATAGAATAGACAGTAAACACTATTTAAAAAGGTTGAGTACTGTGATTTTTTAGGATTCCCTGAAGAAAAAAGATTTATCTTTAAATATTTATATCCAGATCCCATGTCTTACTAATGGTGAAAGTTAAGTTGAGAATATTAACATATGATTGGCATTACGAAGAAATGAAATATACTACATGTAGAGATGCATTAAGTTGTTCTACATGAATATATCATAGAAAAGGTTATTTTTCACAACATCTCTTTAATTTTCTTCATAATCCATTGCTTTGTGAGCATAAGCCATTGCCCTAGTCCTTCTTTACTTTCCCTTACAGAGCAATATGAAAATATCCAGACAAAAATCATTTAGTCAATGAAAAAACCACCAGGGACCACATTCCTCTGTAGTGCTAATGAGCCCCCTTCTCAAAGCTGTCCTGCAATGATGAAACCTCATTGGAGGTCGCTCCTGAATTAGGTCTGGAGATGAATGTTCCCCACAACTTTTCTTATTCTGATTCTCCCAGTTACATTTACCTGGGTGTAAGACGAAGGGGAAAACCTGATTTATAATGTCATGATTTGGCCAGTGCTTTGGACATCTTTGTAGTGCAGAAAAGTGCAGCCACCTCAGTCAGAGAGAAGACACTAGGTATATTAAAACTATTGTACACTGTGTCTTTCTTTTCATTTATTTCAATGTGAATTTAGTATTCATGAATAGTGCCAGATTAACAGAAAAATAGCTTTCCCCTACTCATTATGCAAAAGTCTTTCATAATTTAATGGAGAAGAAACCAATATGGCTATATATAAATTTATCAAAAAGCCATCGTTTTAATAGCAGTGAGTAATTTTTCTATAGGTTTTATGAACTAACCTGTATAATTCAGTACTTCTAACTGCTTTTATGAAGGTTATTATCTATTTAGTTCAGTGAAACTTTTTCTTGAGATCCACATCTAATCCAAGTTTCCCTGTAGTGTGAAGAGATTCATCTTCATTTGCTATCGCTGTCCTATTTATATGTTAGTTACTTGCACGTGCTGAAAGAGTTATTTCTACCATTAATAATCTGTATCATGATAGTGTCTAAAGACCCTGGTCAGGACTGAGCCTGTGCTGCGGTGAATGCAGTGCAAATGCATACAAGGTCTCTATCCTTGCCCTGAAGATAATAGCTCTAATAATTTATTTTTGTATTTGAGATGTTATCACTCTATTATCTGAACAAATGTTTATCTCTCGGTACCTCTGTGAAGCAGTGGAATATAATCCTCAATTCAGAGATAAGGAACAGAAAGATTGTGACTAGTCCAAGGTCACATAAAAAATCCATGGCAGAGCTAAGAGGCCAAAAGTGTCTGATCCTGGCTCATTGAGTTAAGCACAGTACCGTTGCTTCTTTCTGGTTTCAATTAGAAATAGATTATCTCATGTTGGCTTTAAATTAGGAAACCATTGAAGCAGTTATTGCAGACCAGTGAATAAAGTGACCTGAGCATTTGTCCATTACAATTACCTACTAATTTCTGCTTTTCATGGATGTCTGAATCCTTTTCTTTGTCTTGACAGATACTTTCCTATCCACCACATCGTTAGCTGGTTTCAATTAGTGTAACTCCACCCACCTCAGGATCTTCCCCTTGAATTTGTCTTTTCTTAGCAATTTGAAGCACACTGAAGTTTACCGAACCCTCTTCAGGAGTGAGTTCTTTGGACTTGGTTCAACTTTATTAAGGCATCCTTACACTGGTGAGACTTCCCGAAGCCCATGGATCCACACTACTGTGAAACTGGCATGTTGGATCAAACCTAGTGTGTCCAGCGTTCCTTGAGACTCCGGGAAACCATGTCCTTTGTCCTCTTCGCATCTGGCTAACCATCTTGAATCATAACCTACTGTACCTGCAGTGTTTCACCTTTGTGATTTCTTAGTAGGTGGGCCTGATGCTGATCTAACAGTGTTGGAAGAATTCGACCTAGCTAATTTCTCAAGATTCTTTGATTCTTATGCTTTTTTTGTTGGCTAAGGAATGTTTGGTTTTATTAGAGATAATGCAGGGTCCTTTTTTAACTGAGCTACCTTCTAGTGGTTATTTTTTGTCCCCATGGCTTAACTACACCAAAAAAATTTAAAAGCATGCAGCAATCCTGACAACACGTGTTGACTGAGGGTTTTTTTATGCAGTAATAACACTTACTGAGCATGAAGAGTGATAACATACCGAAACGTGGAACATACTATGTCATTGACGGGTTTTTATTCTTATGCCTTTGTAAATATGACCTTCCATTGAAAGTCATTAGTTTCAACTGAAGTGAAGCAAAAAAGGTACACATGGACATCTCTGAAAGAAATATGTAGGAAACTCTGCCGTTGAGGCAGTACAGTCTGGTAGGTAGAGAGCGAGGTTAGGGGCTCAAAGAGCAGGATGCTATTCCTGCCGCTGCGCCTGACCTGACCTTCGACATCAGAAAAGTCACTTGCCTTCTCTTTGTTCCTGATAAACTTTGATGTGTCCTGCATTCAGGTGTATCTTTCAGGCAGCCTTGCCTACATCTGTACTATGATAAACTTCTTGATCGTTCTCTAGGCAATTATACAGGAAGTCCACCAGGACTGAAGCAGAAAAAAAATCCGTTTTCAATTTAACAGCCAATAAAAATGACAAATTCTCGCTGGCTTACAGTAGAAACAACCTCTACTGCAGTTAGACACTGTATAGAAAGGATCAAGTCTGTGTCCAGGCTGATTTCTTTCATCACTGTAAGCAGCAAAGGGCAGAGGTGAGCCATCAAGGCCAGCAGATGGTTTGGCAGGGTGGCCATGCTGCCGGGTGCTAGCTGGAAGGGAGCCCAGGTGTCTCTCTGCTTGTGTCCACCCCAGGGAGCTTCTGAACAGTGGTAACAGCTACTCCACTGAGTCATGCCATGAGCTGCTACAGCTGCAGTTCCCCGTGTAATCTTGTCATACCCAAACACACAAAAAAAACCCAATTATCCAGGTTTCATACACTTGCTACTGAGTTAGTAAACTAGTGAGCTATGTTCAATCAGTCACTACAGCACCTTGCACTTTCATAGATAACATAGTTTTGTAGATATTGTCGTAATAAGTCTGTTTCTTTAGTTAAGTACCTTAACTTCTCATTTTTTTGTCCTAAGATTTGCCGTAGACACGTTACACTACATGCTGCCTATATGGGCCTTTCGTTCTGCAATCTGAAATTCCAAAGAATGTTTGAGGCTTATATTAGTCTCTAGGGACAGGCATACTTGGAACAGCGTTATTCTTACCTTGACTTTTCTTAACTTCTGTCCCCCAAATGACATTTCCATTATACGGACACATGTTTTATTGAATTACCTGTAACCCAGGACTGTTGGTTCTTACCAGATGGTCACGTTCTACCCCTTTTTCCCTGCAAAATGTTACAGTCGCTCTGTAAAACATGGCATATATGCTGTGGAAATTTTGTTATATTTTCCAGCCAAATACCTCATGTACTAAACAAAATCCAAACAGCAGCTTGAGGAAACAGTATCATCCCAAAGTAAGAATTGAACATGTATAAATCTGTGCCGTGTGCCTCAGAACTGCTAATGCATCCAGGCTACCCACCTCTTCTATAACTTCCCTTCTTTACCAGTGTTACACTTTGTAGCAATTTTGTTAGTTTTCCTACTTGTTCCATAAGTACAACAGCCATTTTTCCCAATCATCATTTGCTCTTTGCCTCGTAGCCAACAGAAAGCTCCTAGGAGCAACAGGAAGGCAAGGGTCTTGAGGCTGGTCTTATTCAAAGGTGAATATTCTTCCTTAGTATGTTTTTTCACAAATACACTTTTCCAAGTTTCTGCTTAGATGTGGGGTTTGTGCCCTTAATGGGAATTTGCTTACAACAGTAAACTCCAACTTTCATCCATTTACCTTTGATTGCTTCAAAATTAATATCTGCTTCTAAACAATCAACGAATTCCTCATGTCTAACAGCATAAAAAATCTGCTGCATCTCACCCCATTTCTATTAAGAATTATTCCTCTGGGCTAATGCTGTTGTCACCCTCTTTGCTCTACTTTGCAAGCTCTCCCAAAGTATTGTTATTCTTTGTAAATCTTGCATCCTTTTCTGAATGTTGGCGTTACCTTAGTTTCTTGTAATTCCCATGATGTATGCTGCTCCCTGTACTATATTTTATGATTTCAAGTGTGGACCACCATAGATTTTTCCATATTCCAACTCTTTCTGGAAATAATTTAAGTTCTCTGTCACATCATAGTGCTGGAGTAGTGCAAGGACCAGCTAACTTCCTTTGTTTAGATAAATCAATATGAATATGTCAAATCTAATGTTGTATCTTTCAGTACAGTCTGAGTGTTTTCTCTTTTTCTCTAAATTTCAGTCCTTTTCTTGTTATCAGTTAATCTGGACAAATTATTTTCGGCTTTTGATTAGTCTGCAGTGTTTAGAAACATTTTCTGCTTTACCTTCTGTTAATATACATGTATGTGTTTGCTCATGTGTGTGCACATGCATACACACATATATACTTATAAACTTTCATAATTAATTTAATTAATAAATACTAATTATTAATTAAACTATGAGAAAAACATCATAACTAGCTATCACCAGAAATTACTCTATTCTCCAAATGTCCTTCCAAAGTGGGTACTCTGGTGCTCCCTATAGAAAATAAAAAGCAAAGTGAGGTTTGAATTTCTCCAGTGGTTATGGTCTTCTCCAGGAATTTCAACCTCAATGGTGGTTTTCAGTGCGTCCTGTTCTTGGAGTAGTTTCTTAGTTAATTTTTTATGAAATACCACGTTAATCACTGGCAAAGAAAATGACAGAGACTTCTTTATTTAGTGCCCAAGATTTGAAGAGGTTGATGTTCTATGAAATGAGGTTTATGGCTAACACCAAGGCCTCAAATGTCCACTTCTCTACAGTAGTATAAAAATGACTTCTCATTCTTTCTGTTTCTCTCAAACAAACCTTTTCTTTCAACTGCTGGCTGGCACTGCAATAGAAAAGAAAAAGAATGAAGATTTCCTGTTGTGTTATAATAGTGTAGTAAAAAAACCCCCAACATCTGTCGGCACCTGCCCTCCCTAGAAGCTGTATCAGTTCACAAATGCCTGATTACTAGGCTTTGTAATCTGAATCTGTATTTTGGCGTTTCCCATAAGAACAAGGGCACTATGTACCTTTGACTTTTACTTCTATCCTATGTTAGTAAACTTTGCAAAGGGATGTGATCTGTTGCTGTTATGGCATCTTTTCCCCAGTGCTAGGTATTGTTTTAATTTGTGTTGTTTGGGAGTGTTATCCAGTTTCTTTTTGATTTCTTAGTTCACTTAATGCTGACCTTGCCAATTTAATTCATCCTGTATGTCTGCTACCTTTTGTGTACTAAAACACACATTCCACCTAAATTGCTTATAGGTTAATCCTTTTCTTATAACTTCAGTCACTGACATCTTGCTTTTGAATTAGTTACTATCATTTTGTTGACCTTTTCAATCTCAACAGTGTCCTTCCTTCTTCTGAAACAGCAACCAGAATTGAATGCTGTAGCTTCACTGTAATCTCAAATGCACCTCAAAACCTAATGATAGTAATTCTGTTTACTTTCCAGGCTCCAAAATAAATGTCTATGATGCTTTAGGCTTTCTTACTGTGCAGCACAGCAAACCACATATGTCAATTAATTAATCATGAATACTTGACAGATTTTGAGAGGTAGGAGTAAAGGGTTATAAGTCATGCATGTCTTGGTTATACTATTAAGGTTCACCTTCCTATTGCAGAGCCACAGAATGTAAGAGAGAACAATTTCCAGGTCTGAGAGTCATTTATTGAGCTGGTGAGGTCTGTGAACATTATGCAAGCAGTTCACTCGACCTTAGGGATGAGGACTACCTTGTGTTGCTTTGCAGTATGTGATTTCATGAGCAGAATTTATTTATAGGATCTGAAAAAGCGATTTCTCCCTAAGCCTGTGATAGAGGGTTCAAAAGCAAAAAAGAGGATCCCTACAGGGATATATATATTGTTATAAAACAATAAAATTGGCTTTATAGCTGTGGATTATAATTAAATACTCTATTGCTAGAAGACAATTTGCATTTTAAAAGTCTCAAGAGTACTTGTTTAAAATCCCCCAAACACTTAACTGAAAGAGATCTATCTCAGATGTTTGCATGTGTGTAGTTAGCACTAGGCATGACAGTACTGCAGGCGATCTTACTGGATTCTGTACCAGGTTCCATCTCAACCAAAATCACTGTGACACCTGTGAATGTCTTGCCACAGAAATAGCATTAATCTGAAAATTTCAGTCCAGTGATTACCATCTCCAGAA
Organism: Tauraco erythrolophus; assembly: GCF_009769465.1. Taxonomy (NCBI): domain Eukaryota; kingdom Metazoa; phylum Chordata; class Aves; order Musophagiformes; family Musophagidae; genus Tauraco; species Tauraco erythrolophus. The sequence continues at coordinate 13,844,955 of NC_141465.1, forward strand.
TCTTAACTCCTGTAAAATGGTGTAGGTGTGACAGTACCTGCCACAATGCCACCTCCATGATTATCAGGGACACTGTAAGTGAATTGTTGATAAAATTTCAGAGGAGCAGTGAAAGCAGCCCTTTTCACAGTATGAACTGAAGTTGCATATGGTTATAGGATCAGACTGATAAAATACTAAATTGTGAAGGAGTTAGCAGAGGACTAGAATCAAAGTACTTGTTCCTGATACTCCTGAACTTTCAATGTTGTCTACATGCACTTCTAGTAACATTTCTATCCTCTCATGGTTATGAATCTTCTTAACAAAGGTAAAAAAAAATAATAAAAAAATCACTGTTTATATGACATTTAATGGTTTTAAACAGTTCTTGTATTGAACTATCCTGAGTTGAAATCTAACTAAAATCTGGAACCATTCAATAATTTTTCTGGTAGATTATATTCAGTATTCAGTGAAATTATAATACTCAAGGAAATAAATGGTAGAGAGAAAAATAATTAAATGATCCAGCAACCTAGAACTGAGATTCAAACCCTTCTGTGGCCACAGACATCGGTACTCCTTTGTAAAAAACCACTTTGTCTATCCATGCTGCTACCCCTTCTCTAGAAAAAAGAGGCTAATCACCCTTTTCCTGCCTTAGGTATGTTGTAATGATAAAATTTATTATAATATGAGGTGATGAGGTGACAGGGGTTGATGAACAGAGGATATAGATGGAGATACATATATATATGGATATATATATATAGATGGATAATTATGGCAAAGGGGCGTACGGGTTAAAAGAGCATACATTTCTTTTAATTATTTGATAATTACATTGAGAAGAAAGAGACTGAAGCTGATACTAGGTGAATATATGGAGAAGAAGATGAGAAAATGACAGATGCAAAGAAAAAAAGGGGAGAAAATGAGACTTTAAGTTCCCTAATGGAAAATATGCTCACAGTTAGCATATCTCAATATTAAAATATTGTTTGGTGGATGGAGAGATGCAAAATCTTTCCAGCAGGTACAGCAAGAGCATGAACAAACTGTCAGATTATATCACATTTGCTCCTATTCTGCCCATTAAAGTCCTGGTATTTCAGACACCTCCTTCTCCAAATCAGATGTCCATTTCAATAACAAGTATGAGGAAATAAATATCCTTTCAGTGCATGACTACAGCCTCCTTCCTAGTATGCCGAGATAAAAAGGATATTCTCAGCTATTTTGATATTACTGTGGTGAAAAATGTGTAGTTCTGGCAAATTTTTAATCACATGTAAAGAACTTTAGAAAACCTATTAAAACAGTCTTTCTGCAGTTAAGGTCCTGCCATCATGAGACACTTCTTACAGTCTGCATCACTGGTAAAGGATAGGAAGGCCAGAGTTCATAGAACAATAATAACGCATGCAAACCTCCCTTGCAATAGTCTCTGGCTACTGGGCCTCAACCCCAGCAGAGCTGCAAAAAACGAGCCTCCTAATATACTTAGTTTACTGTTTTCAGACAACTTTAAATGAATAATTGTTCCATGACACGATCCTACTTAGCAAATTGTGTAGCATCCTGCATATCAGTTCAACACGAGCTCCATTGTGTGCTCAGGCTCATCAAGGACTCTCTCACCTTTCACCACAGTTGCTTTGGGATAACGAAAGAACATCATAAACACGGTTTCCTGGAGGCAGAGATAAGGATGCTGGAAAAGTGTTAACATGATGGATACATAGCACATGAGATCATGGTAGCGATTATGTTTTCTTCAGAGGACAAATAGCACTCTGTAGTCAGACAAAAATTGAACTTTGACCTTACCATCTGGCATTAGGGGACTAGTAATGTACACAAAGGTACTGAAAGTATGAACATCAACAAACGTTATCTGCATTGAAGTAGAAGTCTTATAAAATGGTATAATGCCATAAACTCTAGCCTATGAGGATAAAATGTTAACCACATGATATTCCCTCAAGACGAGAAGTAAAAATGCTCAGAGGATAGCATCTGTGTCATATGTTTTGTACTGGAGATACTGTTTTGGCAAGAACACATGCTGCCAAAAATCAAGATACCCTACAACCAACATGGAAAGGTACTATAGAAGAAAGTCAGATGTAAACCAGGAAATTTTTCACATTTTGGCCACATACCTCATTTAGGGAATTTAGGACCCGCAAATGCAGGACTTCAGTGTGAGCTCCACTGTTAGAGAGCAAGGAATGGAAGAACTGGATTTTTGGGGAACATTTGTTTTGGAAAATGAATTCTATCTCAGCATATAAAACTTGATATATTGCCCAAAAGAGAGAAGAAAAGGCAGGCATAATAGTGTAAATAGACTTTTCCAAATCAAGAAGTTCCAATCCAATCCAAAAGTTTGATACCCTAAAATGTGTAACAGTACTAAGCTTCACACATATAAGTATGGCTAGATGTAACCACTGGGTTTCTTTATCAACTGTGAACTTCAGAACACTGTCCAATATTGAAAATGAACAATTTTTCTACTTAGCTGGACAAAGAGTGGATGTGCTTTCTTTCAAAAGCTAGAGACTTCAGACTTTTGTAGCAGTCAGACTAAGGTTCTAGCTAGCAGATACAGGCACAACATGTATGCATCAAGATTCAACAAATGTAGTGGAAGTCAATGTATCTATTGTTGATTAGTATTTGATCTCCTAAGGTATAGTGTGGAAACATAAAGAAAGAAAATCTGCATGTTGTAGTCATTTTAACTCCAGGCTAGCCCAAACTCTCTTTTGTTTCTTTTCCCCAATTTGCTGTCTTCTTCATAGTAATAGGTTTGACATGTTGCTCCATGCACAGTAAAGCAGTTTCTTTTGAATCTGAAGACAAATATATGATCTGTTTGTCTTCAAATAGTACTTACTGTCTCTGGGATGAGAGTTCCAGTGAGCTGAGCACACACAAAATTTCCGTGAAACGGTGACCTTGCTCTTAAATTGCTGATACTTCCCCCCTCCCACGGCCATCTCATGTATTTGACTAGTTTACAACGCATGTATCACCTCCTTAATCTAAAGAGAAAATGTCTCGTGCATTGAACGCAATACCTTTTTGCTCTACAGAGCTACAAACTGTGGGGAGTTACAGTATCTTTGCTAGTAAGACAGAAGGTTGTAGAAACTACTTTGGAGCTAGTCTGCTGTCTGGGACTGTAATTCTTCCCTTGTCATCCTTTTGTCTCAGTAACCTTGTCTCTCTTAATCTCTGCATTTTTTAATTTGTTATTCCCCTCTTTATTTGTTTTCCAATTTATTTACTTTGTCTACCAGAATAATCTCTAGCCCCGTATAGTCTACAAAATTTAAGAGCCTAGGCAAAAATAATTGGAAAGATAATATAAACACTGTGCTCAGAAGGGGAGACATCACACATAAATTACCAGGTGCCTGTGAGCCTGTGCCATTCTCAGTCACTGTTTCTTTTTCCCTTCTGTAATTGCTACAGAAAATGTATGTAAAGCTGGCAAAACAGAGGTAATTTATAATTAACTCTGTGCATCAACATGGAAATCCTCTGATATGAGAGATCGCATAGTTCATTGTTTAAATATTTTTCTGACAACAATTTTATTCCTGAAGTTTTTTGCAAATACTGAAAGCTTTGCAAATATTCAGCTAAGACATTGTGTGTGAAGTGTTTTCCTGATAGTGGTGGTTGTTTCTTATTAAAAGAAAAATCTTCATAATTTTATTTGAGACATGGGATTAAAACCATGCAAGATGGGCAGCCAGTAGCCAGGGTAGCAAATCTAGTGAATATAATTGAGTGTACCCTTGACTTAGTCACTTTATTATTTTAGGTGTTGCATTTATAAAGGCTTTATAAAGGGTTAAGAAATTATTAACAACTGCTACAGACATGATAAACAAGCTTTTGACTTATTAGACTCTAACAATGATAAATTTTTTATTCAATTGTCTGATAAATTATTAATGATTTCTTAAGTATGAAATCAGGATTTATTCATGAATGATCTGTGAACAACAAAAATGGACTACATTTGTTAGCGATAAATATTACAATTTGAGCAACTCCATGGGCACATGCTGTGCATAATTCTGTGAAACAGGTTCTAGGTCATTTCTTGATGCAAAGTGAATCTCATCCTCAAGCTGTCAATGTAATGAAAGAATCTAATGGGCTCTCAGCTATGGCTGCAACAGGAAGGGTTAATCCAGAAAGAACAGCAACTGTAAGCTTTTAGCTTGATCAGAGAGGTAGAATTAGTCCTGGGTGAAAAAATCATCCCAGCTGCGGAGGAGGAAGTTACAGGATGGATGTTTTTTTCTTGAAGGAAAGGGAAAACAGCAGAGTCTTTCTTTCTAAGTGCCTTGAAGAATTGCTTCATTTTGGTCTCTACTGAGTAAGTGTAACTTTTTTACACCTTTGCTAAAATTCTTGCAAAAAAAAAAAAGTGTTGGTGAGGGGGTTTCTTTTTCTATTAAAAGAACAGAACTTCTATTCTGGATGGGCATTTTTGTTCATTTAAATGAGATGTGGCTTCCTGGAGATATTCTTGTCTTTTGTTTTTGAGAAATAATCAATTATTTATCTTTGTACAAATTAGCGATGATCCAAAGATTAGAATATCAGAACAACAATGTAGTGATGAGACTTCTTGTTCTTTTCTGGCTTGTGTGCTTGGTATTTGCATGCTAACTGGACTCCATGGGGTAGTAGCCAGGAAGAAACTGCGTGGACAGGTTTGTGTAGTTTTTGTCGGTATGTGCGTTCAATCTGTGACCTGGAAGTGTCGGTGCAGAGCCGTGCCGAGGCTATTGCTCACTACTGGACAAATCTACATCGTAATTACAGATTTGTAGTTTCTCTAATTTGAAACTGACTCAGTATTCAGTCAGTTTGAAGTGCAGCTACTGAATGTAATATGAATAGCGAATAAAAACAGGGCCTGATGGAGAGGAACCAGATATAAGGTCCTGAGTTTTCTAGCATTCTGTATCGCCTCTTGAAATTGGTTGATGTTAGATTGACTGAAAAAAAAATCTGTGTTTAAGCATTTCTTGCTTTTCCTGTCAGAATTAGCTTTTTCTTTGAGTTTCAATACTATTGAATATATTCTGAACACCACTGCAATACAACGAGTAATAAGCTCAATTATAAAGTTAAAAGAGCAATGCTAGGATTGAGGAATTCACATTGGGAAATGAAGCCTCAGGAGTACGCTGTATTTGCAACTTCAGCATTATACTGCAAACAGGGAAAGTTCATCCAAGACAATACAGTAGAGTTTTTTTTGTTGACATAAAAAAATTATCAAATTTTAATATTGTTATTTTTACTTGTGTGTTGTATTGTGCATCTACTAAAAATCAGAATTTTGCATTTAACAATACAAGGCAGAATGTTAGAAGTATTTATTCTACTAATTAGTAAATTTTTAGAGTAGCTTTTAAAAGCAGGCGTATATTTTTTTCCAGGTACAGAAATGACCATTTCTATTACTTTCCCTTCAACAGTAATAGAGGGACTATTGAGTCCATCATCTGAATCCCTGTTTTGACATAGATATTCTCAGAATTTGTCTTGACACACTGTGATGTGATTAGAAATATTTCCAGAATTCGTCGTCTTTGCTATTTTACGTAGGTAGTAAATAGTGATGCTGCAGGTTTCTGGCTTTGATGCAATTATCCTGGGCATGTTTATCTGCCAAATTCGAGAGAAATTATCTTCATTTTTGGTGTTAAAGCTGGCTGCTGTATTTTCAACTGGATGAATTTCCATTACAAGTTCCTTTTCTGAAACTAAAACATTTGAGAGACAGACAAATTCACTATTTCATGCTTTATATAACTTAATGGTCAGGACATTAAGCCAGGATGAAGGTTCAGATTTAAGCTGTTGTCCTGCGTGAATCAGTGTGATCAGGGATGAAAGATTCTGCTTGGAGTCAAGCTGAATGAGAGCAAATTGCAGGCAAGAGCTCAAAGCAGAACGCTTCATTCACATTTCAACACCTACTAGAAAAATAGAAACTTCATATTTTCATTAGAAAACGGACCATTCTACTTTGTGAAAACTTTAGTGCAGTTTTGTTTTCATTCCACTACAGTGCATAAAACTTTCAGAAACTGGACAATAGCCATGCAATGGAATTGTCATCTGTCAGCCCTAGTACATATTCATTGAAGTTAGTTATCTAGAGATGAACACATTTACCACAACAATCCAGCAACTGTTTGCTCATGTTCTTTCATCAGTTTTTGCTCATGTTCATGTCCTTACCAGGCCTGCCAATGTTTAGGGGAACTAGTTTTTCCACTGTCAATGCTAGAAGAAATTTATTTTTTCTTTTATTGAACTCCACATTCTAGTGTTATGTGTATGAATGGTTTAACTGAAATTGCTTTTCTTAGCTGTCTGCTCAGTTCCATCTATTCTATGCATCTATGCCATTTCACCACTGCAGCTGTCTCACACAAACCAATCGGGGGGACTCCTGGGTTCTGGATTACCTCTCAGGTTATGGGTTTCCTGAACTAGTTTTTGGACATGACTAGAATGTAATGTTTTGACATTATTTTACATATTTTAATCTTTGTTTCCCAATTGTAATCCTAGGGCAGTACAAAGCAAAGATTCTCGTTCTAGTATCAGCATATTCATTCTTCTTAAAATATTGATGGTTGAGTTCCCCTTGGTAGTCCTTACTCAGCTCCAGTATAGTAACTGAAAGATACAGAAGTATTGATGTCTTGTGGAGCAGGCTCCAAGTTTAGAGGAAAAAAGAGGATACATGTCTGTGGACATCTTATACTCTTCTGTGTGCGGAGTAGATACATAAATGAAGGGAGAATTATGTGTTAGTGTGACTGCATATTATTCCCAGAAAAAAAGCAGAAAAGGATACACTTGTCAGCACTCGTCAACTCTCAAATAAATCTTGTGAAACAGATGTAATTTTTGTAGTTAACGATACTGTAGTTGCCATCTTGCCACTGAAATCCAGTGTAGTTTGTCTGTTGTGCACTTTGCAGAAGAGATTGGCAGAAGCTCAGGATATGTGATAAGTGCCTGAGGGAAGTTTAGAATAATTTTGGAGGAAAGGAAATTGTTAGAGAGTTTCTCCTCTCTTTCGTGGTCCTGTGACCCTCATGTCATCTGTAACTTTCCTGCCTCTCTCCCTGCTTAACCTGATGCATAACCAAAAGGCCCATGAGAAGGTCTCCTTGTCTTCCTCTGCTTTTAAAGCCAAAACATGGAGACAAGAACCACAGCGAGAAGAGCTTGCTCCTGCCTCAGCTGCTGGGTGAAAAGCTGTCAGGGAAGTAGGTGGAGGACATTTCTGTGGAGCAGGGCTGTCAACATGGTCGTAGGCAAGGGAGCATTTCTGCTCCTGCTTTGGGAAGTGCTGCCTACCCTGGATGTAATACCATGGTCCTTCCTCTTTCTACTGCAGCAGCAGAAATTAAACCAGGAGTCAGCTTTAGGTATAGCAGTTGTTTCCTCTCCCTTTTTACGCAGGCATGGCAGCCAGTATAGCTGTCCTAAGCACTATTTACTCTGCCTGTACCTTGGTCTGCCTCTGAAATCGTGGGGCAGAATGATAACTTGAGCAGTAACTCCTTGCCTTCTTGTAGTGTTTGGGTAACGTGAAAACGTTTTATCTCTCATGATGCCTCTTGAAAAGTCAAGAGAAATAAGAGGATGCAACAATTAATATTATTTAGCAGTCATGTTACTCAGGTTCCTATTACTGTTCCTTAGATACTGCTAAAAATACCAAGATTCAGCATAGTCATAGCCTGTAAGGTGGCTGCTAGAAGGACTGTCACCAGTCAGAAATAGCATGTCTAATTATCTCACATCAAATTACTGTCTGCTGCATTTGTAGCAAACCCGTAAAGTTTTATTGTCAACTGCAACTTGATTTATTTAGTGTGAAACAAACTAGGCTGAAACATCTGTAAACTATTGATTTTCTTTTTTTTTATAATCTTATTTTTCTCCACTCTCTTAAGCTGTTCCATTCCCTATACCATGATACAAGTCAGTGGATATTCAGTGATTTACAGTAATCTGAAGTGGTCTCATCACAATGAAGGAGTACTGCTGGGTTTCAGTTCTCATTGCTTTGAGAAATACTGAAAGATACTTAGTTGCAAATTTCAGCTTACTTCCTATTTTCAAGTGGAAAACTTACTTTCACTAAACCTTTTCTCCCTAATTTAAGATCTGTTCTCTAATAAATGAAGGTGACAGGAAATATCCCTGTATATTAGAGTAATATGAGGTGCAATTTGAAAGTGACACTGATGAAAAATTGTTCCTGTAATAAACTATTGATTTTGTTCATGATCAGGACTTAAAGAACAGGATATGTAAGCATAAGTGTGTCTGAGTCTGAGCAATAGTAAATGTCAGGTTTAGTGCTTCAATAATTATATCCATTATATAGAAAACACAGGGAAGATTATGGGGGAGGTAGGGAAAAATACAGATGGCTTTTTGAAGAAAAAACTAAAGGGGAAGAATTTCTTGCAGTCCTTGAAATGTATTTAGACATAGATTAGTAAGCAGAGCTAAACATCTGGTAAAAGCAAACCATCTCTAGAGCAATGAGGTGTCACTGTGACAAAAATGCACTTTCAAGTCATTAGCATCACCTCGAATGTGATAAATGAACCAACTGGTTTTAAATACTAGACAGTACAGTTTATCATAAAACATGGGACATCCTAATCATATAGCAACATTTTAAAAACGTATAGGCAGCAGTTCTTCAGCAAACTATGTGTTAGATTTTAGAAGAGCATTGTTCAGACCTTCTTCAAGCCCAGTTACACTGAAATGCAAATAAATTCTCAATGGGTAACTATTTATAAAGTTATTTTATCTAAGTGTTCCTAGAGGTTCTTAGGGTAAAACATTAAGAGGATTATCTCTTTTCCTTTGAATAAGCTTACTGTCTTAAGGGGGAAAATCAATGATTACTTTACATGTTGTCAGAGTCCCCCAACTTAAGCTTCCAGTATTTGCTGAAATTCAAAACTGAACTTTTAAAGTGTGCTTTGAGAAAAAGGCTCTTAACTTGAAAGTACAAGACAATAATCTGGTCTTTGGGTTTGGGTTTGTTTTTTGGGTTTTTTTTGTTTGTTTGTTTTGTGGGGTTTTTTTTCGATGTGTGTGCATCACCTTTACTGAAAGGTATGTGTTCGGCATATACACTTATGTTGTCCCTAAATGCTATGACCTGACCTCACCCCACCTCCACTCTCAAAAAAACCTCCCAAAGCTGAAACAAGCAAAATCAATCCAAAATGGAGGAAAGCCACACACTCTCTATGGTAATATATTGTTCTCTCACTATTGCTTTTAATTAAAAAAAAAATGCTCAAAATCAACAGTCTAAATCTTTCAAGCTTGTTCAGGTGACGAGTTGTGCATGGAAACATAAGATAAAAGATTGGGCAGGACCGATGAGGGAAAGAAAATTAAAGAGTAAGGACGTTTTGAGTTGAATGTCCACCTTTGGAGCAAGTGAGTCCATGGTGGTCCCAGCAATTAAGCTTGATCTGAAGATGTAATTACAGCTGCATGGTGCTTTGCAGCATTGCTATAGGTCCTAAAAGCAATCCAGCTATATCTAGCACGGTGCTGCACCCAGCCTAACTGTCCCCAGCCCCTGTGCTCCTTTCAGTCTCAGTGCTGCTCCAGCACAGTAAAGTCATTTCATAGATTTCATAGATTTCTAGGTTGGAAAAGACCTTAGAGATCATCGAGTCCAACCATCCCTAATCCCCATTAAACCATATCCTCAAGTAGCTCATCCACCCTATTCTTAAACACATCCAGGGATGGGGACTCAACCACTTCCCTGGGCAGCTTATTCCAATGGCTGACAACCCTTTCAGAGAAGAAATACTTCCTAACATCCAACCTGAATCTGCCCTGACTAAGCTTATGCCCATTTCCTCTTGTTCTATCTCCCATCACTAATGTAAAGAGCCCTTCCCCTACCTCCCCACCATCTTTTCTCAAGTATTTATAGGCCGTAATCAGGTCTCCCCTCAGCCTCCTCTTCTCCAGGCTAAACAGCCCCAACTCCCTCAGCCGCTCCTCATAAGTTTTATTTTCCAGCCCCTTGACCAGTTTAGTTGCCCTTCTTTGGACTCGCTCCAGGAGCTCAATATCTCTCTTAAAGCGAGGGGCCCAAAACTGGACACAATATTCCAGGTGCGGCCTCACCAGTGCCGAGTACAGGGGCAGGATCACTTCCCTGCTCCTGCTGGTCACACTATTCTTGATACATGCCAGTATCCCATTGGCCTTTTTGGCCACCTGGGCACACTGCTGGCTCATATCAAGCCGGTAGTCAACCAACACCCCCAGGTCCTTTTCCGCCAGGCAGCTCTCCAGCCACTCCTCCCCGAGCCTATAGCGATGCTTGGGGTTTTTATACCCCAAGTGAAGGACTCTGCACTTGGCCTTATTAAAGCTCATGCCATTGGCCTCAGCCCAACGATCCAGTCTGTTCAAATCCCTCTGAAGGGCCTCCCTACCCTCGAGCAGATCGACACAGCCTCCCAGCTTGGTGTCGTCCGCAAATTTACTGAGGGTACATTCAATCCCCTCATCCAGGTCATTGATAAAGATGTTAAAAGTCCTATGAAGGAAGGCTATGCCCAAAAAGTGTTATTGAGAATTAAGTTGTGCTTAAGCCTGTATCTTCAATAGCCTGAATGTTATCTGATTGCACTTAATTTTATTACAATGAACACTTGTGAGTAATGGAGTGTACAAAAGGATATGCTTAGCAATACTTATGGTTACACACGGCCTCTATTTGTATTTGTAAGGGATGATATAGATACCACAGTGAGGGGGATCATAACAACACTCAGATCGTAAACATCTCTGTGCATTAGAAGACCTGTCACACAAAACGACAACTCACACTTCGATTAGAAAAAAGTACAGAGCAATATTTACCTTGTCTTTCTTGAGTATCTCCTTTCCTTAGTTGTCATTGGGGGAGAGTTGTGTGGGAATGATGCAATAGCTTACTGCTTTTTATTTCAAATACCTGGCTCTACAGAAGAGATATGATACTTTGCCTTTGATATCCGTACTTCCTATTCTGCTTACGTTGCTTTGCAGATGGAATAATTTCATCTCAGTTGATATTTTGAAGGACTGATGTTCATATTATTAATCCATCTTTGAATATATAGGTATTAAAGAAATAATTTATTTCCTTGGACCATTAAGAGTCCTAAACCAAAATTTTGAAAGAATACCATGAGATACAGTGTTGGCTCTTGGGGCAGGATAAGAATGGAGGAGAATACCACCAGGTTACCCAAATGTTAATCATGTTATCCTGGTTAATGCTGTAGTGAGCTCAGTTACTGGCAACAAGAGAGAGAGGAACTTGTATAAGCAAATAGGACTGAGCACATCCTGGTCAAATGAAAGCCTCACAGAAGACTTCACAGGGACAATCAGGTGCTCTAACCTGCTGTGCCAGCTGTGGAAGTGCTCCTAACTGACTGCATTTTTACCTTGAATAGCACTAGAGAAATGCAGAATTCTGGAGAATGACAAATGTGCCTGATTTTTGGGAATGACTTTCAAACATCAAGGGAACCGGGATTATAAACTGAGATATGGGGATTAGTCCTTTTCATGCATGACAGCAGAATCCATCAGGAGCTAGTGTTGGGTGGCAGCAAACTACTCAAAATCTGGAGTTATCTAAGGAAGATGAAGTGAGAACTGCTTAATAAATAAATAATGAAAAGGCACAGAGCGTAGGCAGTATAAAGGTTTCCATATGCTGAACTGTCTACACTCTGATTTTGCCTGGACTGCTGTGCATCACATCTAGCTCAACCCACCTAGGATTTGAGGATAAAGGAGATTGGTCCTTGGTTCATCACAGAATCTCAACAGAAGTGTTGTTTTTGAATCTCTCTTTAGAAGCGAGTGCCTAATGCTTTCAAGTGACAAAAATGAACTCTGCACTTCGTTTTTATCCACTTTTCCAGCTCTTTTGTACTACTTTTTCGCTGGGTTCTGGTTATGTGTTGTCTTGTGATATTAAAAAACTACAATGTACCAAATGCTTATGAGCCAATTGAGGCTGAAAGTTAGGAAAAGTGTTCCAATCATCCAAGGAGTGAGTGAAAGCATGGATATGTTTTCCAACGGGGTAATGGTGATGAGAAGCAAAAGTTGTTTGAGAGAGCAGCTGATACTCTGTAAGAGTAGGCTATACAATAAACTAGGAGAAGTTTCAGAGATGGCAGCTTAAGCCTGTGAGACAAAGCATGTCTTTGTCCAAAGTGCTGATACATTTAAGGAGATCTGTTTGTTAGTGTTCTAGCTGCGTTCTGTTGATCCTCATGATTTATGGAAAAAGCAAGGAGTATCATCCCCCCCAACCCTTCATGAATAACTTGCCATTGTGGAGCGATATGTTACTTTTTTTTCTGAAGCATTGGAAAGAGACTGCACCTTAAGCAAAGCAATTGTATTCACAGTGAAATTAAATTCTACGGGGTTCGTTTTGTGTAGCCATGACATGCTGAAGATTATAAATTGACATCCAGGCTTAAAGAGTGTATGGTTTAAAAAAAAAAACAACTCATGAATAAGGGTCTTCATGGTATTAGCTCAAAAACTGTGGGATATCAAGGGTACTTCAGTCATCTCCAAGGCAGATATGTTCTCTTCGAGTTTTTCTTGCTTGAATTTTTATTTTTTTTTTTTGAGGGGAAGAAGAGGATCATCCTCTATTCATGAAGACTAGAAATTTGTAAATTCCAGGCTTGCTTTGGTTTGACTTCAGTGCTGGAAATACAAAAGGTGAAGCTGGAGAGTCAGAATAATTGTTAATACTAGAACTGAACTTCTTGCACAGTTTTTCTTTGATTTGCCCTTCTGACTTCAAATGTCAAAGACTTTTGTCTCTAGCCACTGAAACAGAACCCAGATCAGAATTTGGGAACCTGTTTTTATGACAAACGTAGACATACCTGCAGGCTTGGCAGGTTACTCATTAAGCTTTTCTACTCAAAAATAGAGTATTTATCTATTTCTGCGTACAGTGTAACTCAGTAATGGTTTACAAAACTCTGTAAATTGCCCAACTGGTTTTGGGGTTTTGTTTGTTTGTTTAATGGGCTGTTCCATGCTGTACTTCTGTCTTTCCCTTCTGTGAGGAACAGGAGACTGCTCTTTCCACATAATTTGAGAAGGAATAGTAATTGTACATGAGGTAATTTTTGATATGTCTTCGAGTGGCTTAAAAGAGTGCTAGTCTCAGTTTTAATAAACATTTCTGGCAATAAAATAAATGTAGATTCCTAATTCCTTAGAGAATGTGCTGTGCCTTTGGCATACAGCTGAACTGGACTGACTTTGTCAAAGTCTGCAATGCTAGAGATAGCGTTAACAGATTTCTTTCTTGTGCTAACCAGAAAAGGTTTTGGAACAGGAAAGTAAAAAGGAAGTGTAAGGCTGGGATGATAATATCAGAAGTAAAAGTAGGTTAAAAAGGAAGGAGTAGTTATGGTAGTAGTTTATGGGTGCTACATAACCATGATTTAATGATTGTAGCAGGGTATCAAGAATATGTTAGGAAAGAATTAATTTGGCCTTGAATTAGGCTACCTAGAAGAAGTATGTCTTATGTTTGGAAATTAGATTGGCAAAGGTAACCAGGTGACTTTGTTTTCAGCTAGTATGTCTTGTTAGCAATATGAAACACACTGACCGTTGGGTTTCTTGGTAATAGATATTGCTTAGCAGCTTATGGTTAGACCAGAGAATCATTTATGGTACAATGGAATAACAAATTCTGTTTGAATAGACTTCCTATTTACCAAAATAAATTAATAAAAAAGTACTCTGGAAATTATTTGAGGCAGTCTTTCATGAAGAATGTGTTCCAGGACTAACCTGGACAAGTGTAACAGAGTTTGTTAGGGAGATGGGTAGTTCTGCCAGTAAGGTAGGAAATGAGGTAAGCTTGATTTTTACAACTTGTAGTTGTAACGGGGGGGAGGTTGGTTTTGTTTTTAATTCAGTTATGGTTGACTGATACACATTTTCCAAAACCATGTAGCTTTTTCTTTGTTACTGCAAAACAAAATGCAACATTAAAGAACAAAAAAACTTTCTGAACTCTTCCTATTCTGTGTAAAGACATATCCAGCTTCTCAGTTCATCTGTTTGTCAAAGTTGCATGTACAACTGTTTTAAACAGGTTTTGGTAGGAGTTGCTGCTCTCAAGTTTTCAAATTTCATAAAGTTCAAAAAATTAAAAAAAATACGGCACAAAAAAACTGTGTGTGAAGAGTTTCACCATGGTATAGTAGCATTTGAATTTCTGCAGAGTTCTGCATGGCATGTAGTACCTGTAAAGAAACTGGAATGACAGATGATCAAGGGAAAGGAGTCTATTATTATGGCTGTCAGGCCACCCAGCCATTTGCTCCAGTCTTGCTTGTACTTCAGTAGCCAGCTCTAACACCTGTCTGCTGTAAACAAATTCTCTTAGTGATGCTCTTTCAGTTCCGAGTGAAATTAAGAGCTGTGCGTATGTGCCGGCAAAGTCTGCAAGAATGACTAGTAGTGAATTAATGAGCTCAAGAAATACGTAGCCATGAATCCAGATTTCATGGTGAAGGATCTCTTGAAAAAGAATTAGGGTAGAATGAGTATCTAACTTCGTGAGCAACTGCCAAAGTACCCTGGATTTTCTGCTAATATTATTTTGTGATAGAAATGGTACATCGAATATAAGGCTACTGCTCATTAAGGAAAAGGATGAAGTCAGACTCGTGCTGGAGTATATCTTGCATAGATTTCTGATCCTTTTGGAGTTAAGTAACAAATTTGCACCATGTATTCAAACATATCCATGAAAAAGGCTCATTGCACCTATCTCTTGATTCTTTCAAACCTGGTACCTTTGCTCTTTTGGTTTTACTACAATGCACATTTGAAACATGTATCGTCACTTTATAGATTGCTCTTAGCAGCGGTTGTTGACATCTCAGAATGCTACCTTTTCCTTTTGCTCAAAGAAATTTATTCTTTACACACCTGTCTCTGTAATGGATCAAGTGATGTCAGATGATTGTTCTGTTTAATTTGCCTATTGTTACCAGATATTGTGGGCAGCAACATCCAAAAATTCTGCCTTTTAAAAGTGTTCAATTCTAACAGAGAAATTTCCATGATTAAGAATAGTATTGAATCTACTATAAAATCTCTTTGTTTTGGCATGTGCTATGCAATTTTTTTCCCTGAAAACTTATGAACCTTGTTTCAATTTGAGGTGGTTTGCAAGCTATAAAAGCACAGATTTTATGCCTGATTTTTGAAGGTAAAATTTATCCCTACTCTGTATGAAAAAGAACTTGCATCCTATATGCATTCTTTGTTTTGATTTAATGTCAATATAAATTTTCTTCTGATTTGAAAACTTTTAAATTACTGCTTATTATTTCTACTGTTACTCCATCATTTTACAGACTTATTTACTTATCTCTCCTTATTACATCAGTTTAGTGCCAATTACACAAAATATGATCCATATGTGGATTGTGGTTCACATTTGTAGACTATGTAAACACTGTCAAGCCTTATAAGTTTAAACAGTGGAGTTTACTTCTGCTAAAAACTGTTCTTAAGTCTATTATAAACAACACAGTTTTAGAATGATAGTGATTTGTGTAGGCAAACCAACAAAATTTTTTAAAAAAGAAATCTTAAAGAAATTTCCAAGTGCAATAGATAGAAGGCACAGAAATAGCCTAGATTTTTGGCTTTGGGATGCAAAGCACATTTTGAAAAAGAACACCACCCAAGCCTATAATAAGTCTTTTAAAACTGCAGAAGATGTTGAGCAGCATTAGCATGATTCAAGCGATGCAGTTTCACATAGGGCGCAGCTATTTTCTTAGAAGTGTGCTGCACAGCACGTCAGGACCTGGAAATATGTTGCCTGTGTAATGTCAAGACCTGACTCAATCAGCAGTTTATCTTTTGGCCAAGAACAGTAGGATCAAAACATCAGGGTGGTGTGCCCTGGCAACTTTAGGTTGTTTCAGAGCAACCTCCTATTGAATAAGCTAAATCTCCTACATCCTTCTTTCTCCCGGCTACAGCGCGCAGCCTAACACGGCAGGTCCGCAGGGTACGTGTGCATCCACCTGTGCCTACCTATTTAATAACGTAGAAGGATGCAATGGGAGAATCGCCACAATTTGTCTGCATCTTGTATTAAGCTGTCAGCGAATATCTAAATCACTTCCTTTTCTGTCACTTCATCTCTCAACTACATCCTTCGAGACACAACACCATTCAGAGAGAACCACCAGAAATACCCTCTAAAATGATATGTAAATCCGGCAATTCATCATGCTCTGTGTAGTACAGGTTTAATTCTTCCTGCTAGGCCTCAATCTGCTGAAACATTACTCTGATATACAGTACAAAAGCAGTAACAAAGATGTTCATATCAGCCCATTGTGAGCTGGTGGCAGGGAGAGAAATCAATGAAGCCACGGGGACAATAGCCGGGGTTTAAACAGGCTGCAGAAATTTGCTAAGGCGCAGACAAAAGGCCCTCGCTGAAAAGCGGCTGCCGAGGAATTCCTCGGGCTCCATTATGCCGCCGAAACAATCCTCACTCAGAGAGTGGATTTGCATCTCTAATAGGGTTCAGGCTCTGTTTGTGAAAGGCTTTCGCTGGGGCTGACCCCATCTCTCAAGATCACATTGATACCCTGCGCCTCGCCCCTGCCCTGTCCCGCACCGCGCAGGGCAGTATCATGGGAAAATGCACCCGCTTAAAAGGGAGCGGAGGAAGGCAAAAAAAATTAAAGGCTTGAGGCAGTTTTGGTGGTACTTAGCAGGGAAAATTACTTTGGCAAATAATAGAACCTACTGCTGGTAATTACTGCTAACAAGCTTCCCCCAACCCAAATGTGACACTTGGACTGATGTGAGAAAAGCTGATAGAGACCAAGCTTATTAAGCCTGAAAGAAAGGAGGCTCTTCCCTACGAAAATACAGCACTCGGAACCTGCAAATCCTGTAATCTAGTGTCACCAATTATCCATTAAAATAGAAAATAGAGCTGTAATATTTTAGATCCTTTCTAGTGTGTGCAGTGCCAAATGCTCTAATCTGAAGTGATTTTAAACAGAAAAATATTTTGATTCATTCATGTGCTCCTGTTTAAACCAAACGTGGCTTTACTTACTCCATCTTCTTCTGGAGATAGGCAACAATCTGTCTTTTAATAGGACTGTGTTCATGATATTGTTCTACGTTTTCTGAAAACACAACTGTCTTTACTCTTGGAAAAAATACTTTGAGTCAATTGAAACCCTCTTCAAACCTTCCTGTGCATACGTTCTATATGTACATGGGCCTCCCTGTTCTCTCTCAAAGTGGATCGCTTGGTTTACACAAAATAATCTCTCTCAAAAAACTCAGAACCACACCAATGTCTTCTGTACTTTAGAGTATGAAGTGTTCCAGTGCTGTCTGTGTTTTTGAAGAAGGCTATCTAGAATTCCCAATTAACCTCAGCAGCCCACATCTCTTAGCAGCAGAGGGCCATAAGTATTCTTCCCCATGCTCTTGCCAGGGAGTGTTACATTAGGTACAAGCATCTTTGCACTGAGATCAGCTCATCTACATTACTTCACCTTCTACTGTGTTCCTTACACAGTCAGGTTTAGTTAATTTCATCTACTACCTAAAAAGAGATTGTAGAAAAGGAGGAGATGCATAGACTTCGGAGGTGCATGACGACTACAAGAGGCAACAGTTGCAGGCTGTCACAAGGGGAATTACGGTTGAAAAAAGGGAGAAATAATTCTCATGAGAAAGGTGAAATCCTGAAACATACTCAAAGAGTCTGAGGAATCTCTATTCTTGGAGAAGTTGATAGTTTGGCTATGTTGGACGCTGCATTTCCTAATCAACTGTGAAGTTGTTTCTGCTTGGAGCAGGAGGTTGGACTAGAAGTTCTCCAGAGGTCCTTTCCAACTTCATACTTCTGATGCAACTATGAAATTTGTCTTTGTACCGTTTGCTCATTATTCCCGTTTTCTCTCCCTCTGTACTGTGACAATCTCTGAGTGGAAAGACGACATCTTTGGATACCTGTTACGCCTTTGGATAGCACAAAACAGGAATTAGAATCAATAACTAGGAATTAACAGCACGAGTATTCACAACCGAAATTTCCTGAAAAAAAAACTCTAGCGTACAGTAACCCATTGCATAAAACATATATTCTTGTTTCTACAAAAACCACTGACATCTAGATTATTTTTCTTTTTTACTTTTTATTTAAAGAAAATTGTTTGCAGTCAAATATCTTTAGCAGCTTGGATTTCAGAAAATTTCTAAAACTATGGTATCATAGAAGTTATAATTGAGTTTATAGGCCCTTTTTGGCCCAAACAGAGCAAGCTGAGCCTTTAGGAATCTATGATGATCATTTTGCTGCAAAACCGCATGAGAACTCTCAGTCTATGTAATCTTCATAATTTTGTGAATCTCTACTCTCTTCTTCAGCAAGGACTTGAGTAATTCAGACACACTGATGAATCTTTACAAATTTCAACATTGATTAGAGAAAGAAAAATGTAAGTTTCAGGGCATTTTTATTTTTTTAATCAAAAGGCAAATTATATTCTGTTAGAAGATTTCAACATAATAATGGATGTCTGAATTATAGTTTGCAGAATAAACAAAATGTTTGGGTTTATATAGCATTTTGTTATGTTACTAAACTGCACAGTACATATAGCAACTTATTAACTGTTATTTTGCAGAATGTTTTTGTTTTAAGGCTTAGATTTGCAGACCTACTCTTTTCCTTTGTGTTTGGGAAAGCTGTTATATCTATAAGATGGAATCTCATTACTGTGTATAATTGTAATTATGTAAATAAGGTTACTTCTGCCTATCTTACTTTTAAAAAGCCAAAGGAAAATGTCGATGGTCTAGTTAGTGTGATGTATTTAAAGTGACTGTGAAAGAACTTTTCCGTAACATTTCTAAAAATCCTTCTGTTCTAAATGTGTGACTGGAGTTCATATGTACCAGCTGCTACTTTGGGGTTTATTCACCTCATTCTTTAGGAGCAGAAGAATCATTTTAGTTGTCTAATTAAAAAAGCACGCTGGTCAGAAGCAGTAGAGATTAAGAAGAAGCCTATATGTATACTGCATATAATTTCAGTGGTTTGATTGTTTTGTTTTGTTTTTCCTTTCTTCTTAATATAGTGTTAACACTGAAACTATGAGAGAAATGTAGATGATAACAAGGGCTTCATCTGGGACTGGGTTGCTGCTCAACATTATCATCTCAGCAAATTTGCCCTTCCAGGGGTTTTATGTCCGTAGTCTGACTGTCTCTCTCCTCTTTGAAGAAAAATGAATCATCCTGTTGGTTGTAAATCTCGTCCATAAAGTTAGTTGCTTCTGTGAGGAAATTTCATTCCAACTGAATTGTGTCACCTGGGTACAGATGTGAAATTGGTTTCCAATAGTTCCTTGATCTTAAAGTACAGTGTAAGGCAGATTTGGTATCCTTGTTTGCTTATGCAGATGAGGAAACAGGCACAGGGAGGGGAAATCACTATTCAAGGTCATTTGAGTTAAGCTGTGTTTGGGTTTGAGTATAAACTCTTTTAACTCCTGGCCCCGAAATCTGTCTTTCCGATCATATTGCCATTTTCGTTATTTTCCTGCCTAAGAAGCTTCATGAGGTTCATGTGGTCCCAAGAAGCCCACCAAATTATGTCTTACTTGGCTTTTTATATGGCAGGGGGAGGTGTGTGGAAGTCTTTTATTCATAGTGACAGTTTATTTGAACTAGTGCGACATTTTCCCTAGTGTTAATTGAACAGAATAGGAATAGGAGTGCAGCCTATTTTGGTCAGGCAGTAGATTAAGTTATACTTGCTGATATCCTGAGTCCAGGGAATGCATGTGTATTCATTGTGGGCTGGTGCTGCATACTGATGTGGAGTTTCACACTTGTATTAATGTTTTGAGTTAACTTTACATTGAGCTATCCCTGGAACACTTATTTTTCTTTTTTTTTTTTTCTTTTTTTTTTTTAATTTATTCCTACTGTATATCATGGGTAATGCTGCACTTCTGCATAACCTATGAAACAGCGAATTTGAGAGGCTGATGAAAAATAGATCCCCATGAAAGCAAATCTTTTTGTATATTTTTGAAGAACTACAGATTATTTAAACATATTTTCCTTAAAATTTTGCAATAATGCAATACAAAAGTGATTACAGACTATTTTAGCACTTTTTTCTTAAAGTAATTTGTAATCAATTTAATTTTGTATTATTGAACAATCAAATGATAGATAAAATTTCCAGATAAACATTCTCATTAACTATATGTGACAATTGCATGTCTATTGTGTGTGTCATTGGAAAATATTACTTTTGTTTTCTCCATGTAAAATTAATTAATCACTTTTGCAGCCATATGAGCTAATGTGCAGGTTTACAGTAGTTGGCTACTAGCTGAATACATGAATTTTCAGTTTTTGATGAAGCATTTTGAGTTGTCTGGGACAGCATAAATTTGAATGACCTAAAATCAATGTAGAGCTGCCTGGCAATAACAATCGGTATTTAATTCTGCAGTGGAGATAGTTACTTAACCTTCCTTCTAACATAGAGATATTTCTGTCATAGATAAATGTATTATTCAGATGCCTCTTCAATTAATTCAATCAAATCTCATGTATCCTTAGGAACAGGGTAAGGGGAAAAGAATTATCTTTTAGAATCTTCCCCACACCAGCACATCAAAGTAAAAAGTGCTCTCAAATATTACATTCTAGCTAATGCTTCTGGATTTTGTGGGTTTGGGTTTTTTTCTCATTGAAGGTATGAGACACTGGAAAGAACTGTAACTAGCCAATGTAGTAACCATGTCCTGTCCTAGGAGGGGTGGATGACCTGTGTAATCTGACCAAAGAGAAAGTGAGCCACAAACCTGATGAGCAGCAGCTTGTTGGAACTGGTCTTCTGAAAGACAGCTGAGATTTAACTTGGCTGATGTACACTGAAGTCTGAGATCGGGACTTTTCAGAGATGTCTGAAGTTCTGTTAAAGGGGAAAGTGTCTCTTGTTTTCATCCTCTCTTCTGTTGTTCTTTTACAGGTATGTTCTTCAGTTTAAGTGTATTGGATTTGCTTGTTTGTACTAAGGCTTTTTTTCATAATCATTGTATGCATACTAACTGGTCATAGTTCCTATTGGCACAGCTAAAAGTTTTGTTCTCATAAGTGGAAAGAAATACAGAATGATTTACTTTAATCTTTCTGTTCATGAAGTATGCTACTGTTCCTGTTAGTGAAGCAGTAACAACACTAGCACAGAAAAGGCATGCACCATAGGGTTGTGTGAGGTGTTTATAAACTTCGTAATGGAGCTGATTTACACCAAACGACCCAATAGGACATCAGTGAAGTTACCTTTGTGTTTTTAAGTTACTTGTAAAGTTAGTCTTCAGCAACACTATAGTTTCAGTGACAGAAAATTAAAGTGAAAGTTTCATTGATAGAATATCAGTATCTTAATGTATATTGTAAAATCCCTAGCTGGTATGTACAGCTTACAGATCCATAAATGAGTTATATAGTTTGAGGATTTAAGGTGATAGAGAAGAAATTGTCTTCCGAAGGAGACATCTCTAACATCTGTCTTTTTCTCTTGGTTTTATCGAGTTACTGTGAAAGATTGTAAATACAGGAACTAGTGAAGAATGTTCTGATTGATGGCCCACCCTGGGAGGCAGCCCTGTGATATTGCTGAATTAGGGGGTAGCTCCCTGCTCTTTCTTTTCACATTGGAAAATACTGAACAAACCCAGCTCCCAAACAACTCTTACATTTCTGAATTTAGCCCTGTTACTAAGCTTGCAATCTCCTTACAGATTTTGATTTCGTAGTGTATTTGGTGATAAGTGTGTTATCCGGGGTGTACACAGGAAAATTGCCTGCAGTCACTGAAACTCTTTCAAGGGAGGAGCTTCAGCAGCAAAAGCGTATTTGCTTCCAAGTTTGTTGTATGTAGGAATTGTTTCAACAGATGGATGAATACAGCAGGTAAAACTATTTTTGAGAGGTATTTGCTTAACTGGCAGTCCTTTAACGTCCATCAAGTGTTGTATGTTCGAAAGCGAGTTTTCCTCTGCTTTGACATCAATGCTACAGTGTGTTCCCAGCTAAAAGGCACCCTGAACCCACACTGCTACTATGTTGTTCTTCAGCAACGTTCTTAGTGAGGGCTATGCAATCCTTAATCATAAGGTGAGGAGAGCTGTAGACACCAGTGATTGCCACATATTAGACCGTAACTGTGATGACAAGCTGGAACTCAATGTGCAACTCAGTTTAAGCAGCTTTGGGATTTCTTGAATTAATAGGAGTAAACAATAAAACCTTTAGATAAGCAGACTTGTGCTGTCTTGCTGGTCTTCATCAGCTGAAGCCCCATTTTATTTGTCGCTGACCCTAAATACCTGTCGTTAAAACTTGAGCAGGGGCAGACTATGTAATCTCTAGAGTAATTTTCTGGCTAAAAGTTGCTTAGGAAATGGAAGTTTTGATTCGTCAGAGTTCATTACCAAAATGGGTTTGTCTTGGCTATCAAAAGTGTTTGTCTTGCTAGGCTCAGTCATAGGTTAGGTTATATTGTGGGTAGGGAACAAAATTAACATTCCCTTTTGTGCCCCTTATCTCTAGTCATTCTTGGAGGTATCATTTTCAGTGAGCATCACTGCAGGTTTGATCAGTGCAAGGAATATGTTGTTGGGATAGGTAATTCTAAGCAGATGGCAGGTTACTGCTCCATTGAATGCTTTAAACCCATCTCCTGGATTCTTCTTCCCCCAGTACTTGTCCTGTTGCCCTTTTTATTTCCTCCCTCCAGAAATGACAAATGATTGCACTTGGTTTAGTCTGTAGCAAACAAGAAAGCCAGTCTACATCTGAACTTGAATTTTAGATCATAATAACATTTCTTCACTTTGAGGATTTTCTTTCTTACAAACTGGACACCTTTGTTGAAGGGAATAAAAGAAGAGGGCTCCATACTGAGAAGGGACTGATATCATTGGAGAGCAACGCTCTCTACAAACGACATATTGTACAGGCAAGCGCAAAATGAGCTTTCATGCAGGATTCTGCCAGTGTCATTCAGCCCTGCCTGAATGGACAGCCCTCTTGTGATTTATCTTCCATTCATCAGTCAATACCCGGTACTTTTTCAGCAGTGATGGATAAGATCTCTTGCTAAATTGACTACTGCCTGCTGAGCATTGTTGCGCCTGAGAACTGAATGGGAAGGCAAAGCTTAACATATCTCACGCGTGGAGCTGCAGGTTATGAAAGTTACGGGATGATTCCAAGGAGCTTAGAAAAGCAGCTGCTTAATTTAGGATCTCACAGACAGAGGGAACAGGACTATCTTATTCTTCTAGTGTTATGAAAACTGATTTGTGTTTTAGCTGTTTTCTCTGAAAGGAGGATATATCTAGGCTTTAAAACTGGTTTTATTTTCTATCTCCTTTCAAAGCTGCTGTATTTGCAAGATATTCCACATGCACCGTGTAGCCCCATATACTTGCATATTTCAAGATATTAAGATATTTCAAAAATGTAATGTACTTTGTGTGTAAAAAAACAGAGACCAGCTTATTTTACAGTAGTGCTGATAGGAAACAAAACCCTTTTTCCAAAACCAACCAAACAAATTGCATAATATTTCTTTGTAACACAATAAATTTTGTCTAACAGATAGTCCATTTGCCTCTCATTAGACTATTTTGTAATGTATTCGGCTGTGAAGTTTTGGCATTGGAATGCTTTGTCCTTCATTGACCTTGTTCAGCCTTGTTGTGCTTTGCCACAGTACAGGGGTGCTCAGGAAGCCACTCAGGCCTCTGAAATACAGTAGCCTACGTTTTCCAACTAAATCCACAGCAAAAAGACTTCCACCTTTTCAGAGCAACCACTTTATCTTACATGCTTGTGGCCTCTAGAGTGCGGCATAGGGAAACTGAAGGTTATCTGTGGGCAGGATTCTCACTCCCTTCTAAAGTAGACTCGATCCATATATTTTTGGGGTGGGGTCATGTATCTTTACACGACAGTGCGATATGCTTGAACCAAGAATGTTCTGAGTAACGCATACAACTCGTTAGACACATGGCAGGGCATACACATGGCAGAACTTAAATGTCGGAAGGTTCTGATAAATTAAAAGAAAATACTTTCTCTCTCGACTCCAATGCCTCTTATTTACACCTCGAACAACCACAACCCTTTTCATTATATAAATAGAGAGAGTAAGCTTCCTAAGAAGGAAATGACAGTTCAGTTGGAAAAACTATGGAACTCTCAGGTACATCCTCTGTTAAGGGAATTGATAGGCTCAGGACACTGAAAATGGTGGAAAGGCAAAGTAGTATTCATACAGACACTCCAGTTTGCCCTGGTTGGCAGCGCACCTAAAACACCGTTTTTCCCAAATGATCTATGATTATACTCCTTAATTGTGTGCTTAATCTAATTTTGCTGTTCATAAGCAATGCCAACATTCAAGCAACCCACCACCAAAAAAAAGTGACTATGAGTTGGTGAATTTAGAGCTGACTGCTTGTTCCACATTAGTTAATATATTACGAACAAGAACCCATGCAGAAGAAAACCCCTGTCATAGTGGACAAGGAGATCAAGCTGTGTTCTGTGTAAATCTCTCATTTGTCTTTTTTTTTTTTTCTAGGAAACTGTTGAGTAACAGTTAACGTATGCTAAGAATTTCAAGGTACTTGGTAGAACTTGCTTTGAACACAATTTTTAAAGGACATAAATGATCTGAGAAACTTAAATTAGTGGGCTATAGGTATTTATTGCCAATTTTAATAGTTCATTTCTAGTATTTTATCACAGGACATAGGACACTGAAGTAACTAATAACCTCTTGTAAGGGAAAGAATGGAGAAAGGTTTAAAAAAATTCTGCTGACAGTAATGTCTATTTCAGATACTTAAATATAATGATGCCAGTAGGTGCTGCTTTAATATTGCTAGCTATAGTCATTTTGGAAGATGTTCTTTTGTTTTAGGAAGATCATAAGTATGGTGACATGTGATATATTTAGTGCAAATGAGTACTTAAAGAAGCAGCTGTTAAAAGATTAAACAGTCGCATAAAAACTTCTTACGGTTTTATACAAATTAAAGCTGTCTCCAGGTAATCTAATTTTATATGCCCTTCGTGTTCAATTTTTTTTAGATTTTCCCTTGGAAAATCAGCTAAAAATGTTTAATGGTAAAAAAAGAGTTTTCTCCTTGCCAGAATAGTCAGATTTTTCTGCTTCAAGTCTTTTCTTGTCACTGGCTAGGTGGAAAACAGCCAAAATCGACATTCTGTTTGGTCTTTCTCTTGGGCTTAGACTAGACTATGATCACTTCATTAGCTGTTTATATGTATAAAAAGGAAGTCTCAACTAGAAGAGGGCCACTGGTGGGGACTGTAAGGAATTTTTTAAATGCATGTTTTTGTGTAAATTGTGTTGTAGAGAAACGCCACTTGTAATAAGATTATGCTCTTATGAAATGTAATATCTGAGAGACTTCTTGATGAGTAGTCAAGTAGCCTGAGCTTTCAGAGTCTGAATATATTGAGGTGAACTTCCAGTACCATCTTCCCAGACAAAAATTACTGGAGTCTTCCTGGCTTTCTACCATTTGGCCATCCCCAGAGCTGGGCCTCAACCACACGTTGCTTTCTAGGTGGGCAGTAGGGACTTTGCAGTCCTAGGGAACTCTAGAGCAAGACGAATCTCCTAGTTCTGAGCCTTCAAACCATTCAGAAGTAAAAACGAAGTTTGGCAAACCACATTTGGTTGTTCCTTCCTCAGTTGCTGCTTCCAAGTTTTACTGACTATCTGTTTGCTTCAGATTTTCATGGTCTTGAAGGTAAATTTAATTTTCAAAATTTAGAATTTTGATTTGGTGGGGAACTTGAGCAAGGTTTGTTAAAGTTAGACATAGCTATGTTTCCCAAATGGAATTTTAAGTTCTCAGATGTGTTCGAATGTCTTGTTTTGAAGTGTTGAGCTACATATTTCAAAAAAGCAATATAGAAAAAAATAAAGGAAGAATATTTTTAACTGCTTTTTCAAGAGATAACAATTTTGTAAAGCTGCATGTGATGTTCCACTGAAAGTGAGAATATCACCTGTTTCCCCTCATATGCTAGGCACTTTAGTGAATAGTCCACTTTCACAGGCTTTGTATTTGAATCTTAAATATGCTTTGTATGTAACATTCTTATGATTTTCTTTCATGGTTGCAGCAGAGAGGTTCTAGCTGGTTTTTGTTTTGTTTTGTTTTTTTTCTTCAGTCTGGATTATCCATCTGCTTAATTGGATGAGGGGTGTGCATGTTGTTTCATTTAGTTAATTTCTGGAGCATTAATTATTTGATAAGCTCTAATGAGGATTTAGGCTTGAGGACTCCCATAAATTTGAATATTAAAAGTTTAATAAAATAAACCCAAAAAGTTGCCTTTTTTTTTTTTCTGACAGCTTTGGCAAGAAGGTGGGTAATTAGGAGGAAAGCACTCCATGCCATTTGCATGAGAATAGAATAGACAGAAAGAAGGATGACATGTTTGTCCTCTGCCTTCAGAAATTAAAATCTGGGGGAAGGGAGACTGTGTGGCTATTGAAGCCATCTCTTGAATCTAATCATCTACATTACCCCAGCATAAATAAGACGACAAATCTGTTCTAATTTCCTGGGACTCTTGCGGATTGCCTACTGTCTCTTTTGAATTGCTCCATTTCAGCCATATTCCTTGCATACTTGTGCTAAGGTTGGCAAGAAACCTGCACAGGCCTAAATAAATAGCCACATCCCAACTCATTTTAGAGTGTTTCAAGATGAATATCTGCACCTTAATTTTCTATGGCCTTTGTCCTTCTTGAATCCTGGTTAGAATTTCCATGAATGTATTTTAAACTGGGATGACAAAGACTTGGGTAAGAGATTTATTCCCTTTAGGTCTCTTGTATGCAGAGGTTTGCAGACCGTTTGCAATCATTTCCCTTTGAAGTTCTGTCCTCTTTTTTTGCCAAAATGGAGAGAAAAAACAATCACAGAACTGCACGTTACCGTAATAAGCTCTGCCAAACATTCAAGAGAAGTAGTGCCAAAACCAGAAAGTTTAAGGAGGGTTCAGTTTTGAAGCAGTGTGAGTTTGTAAATAAAGTTTTATTTCATGGTGTTTTCCTGTTTAGATAAGCGTTAACAGTTTCAAGACTCCTTGGAATGAGCAGCTGTGTTGGAACAATCCCAGCAATTAAGCTCTTCAGAGTAACTCATATGCCTTGATATTGAAATGTTATTATTTTGATTATGGAGTGAGACTATTCTTATTTAGTGGCACTGAAGATCCATGCTTTAATTTGAAGTAAATACCTGACATTCAGATGGTATATTTTCAGCTTTGAGTGACTGTTAATGAATTAACAGTACATTCCATGTTTCTTCATATTGCTTTTAGTGTGTTGTATTTTTATATGGGTCACCACCCCAATCAACTGCATAGTTACTCAGAAGAAATAGATGGTAATACCGAATTGTTGCAGATGGACTTATCTGGAGAGTTGCTTAATTTACTTCTGTCTCCTGGCAATTGATAGCTTTACAAAACCAGACCACCAGAGTCGGGATGCAGTATTTATTACAAAGGTACTGTCATGTTTTTCCCAAAAGAACTTTACAGAGCTATGTGTTTCACTGTCCATGTTAATTCTTCGTTTATTGTAGTTGGTCTTACACATTTGAGGTTCTGTGCACAAGATGATTTACAATGTGTACAAGTTTATCCTCAAACATTCAGCCTCTCATAAATGGGTCAAACAAAGGGAAATGGAACATTTCTAGCTTTTCTGAGAAGCAGGTTGGTTTTGCATTGCTTTTTTTTTTTTTATGTGATGGACACTTGAATTTGGTCTAAATAAAGATAGTTATCCTATGACTACCACTAGTTTTGGAT
Source organism: Tauraco erythrolophus (assembly GCF_009769465.1). NCBI lineage: Eukaryota > Metazoa > Chordata > Aves > Musophagiformes > Musophagidae > Tauraco > Tauraco erythrolophus. The sequence goes on from NC_141465.1 coordinate 13,873,086, forward strand.
ATAACATTAAAGATCAAAATTTGCATTGTCTCTCAGTGCAATTAGGTCTCAACTTGTCTGAGTGTAGAATTCTTTTGGGTTTAATTATTCTGGCTTTTGAGCTTCTACTTAAACCAAAGAAGCCTTTAAAATTAGATTATGAAGGAAACAGTGTTTACAGACCTCTTAATCTGATTACGGAAGTAGTTATCATGAGGTAATCATGCGAAGTATAAGTACAAAAAAGATGATAGTTACTGCGTGTCTTTTCACAGGTACATAATGAAACTTCGAGTGTTCTAACCTAAAAACTAAACTTTCATGTGGATTTTTCATAGTACAGTAACAACGCCAATTTACTTATTTCTTAGGATGATGGTGAAAGGATTCATTATGAAAAAGCCCAAAATATGCTTGCAAGGGACATGTACTGGTTGTTGACCTGATTCCTCTTGCTGTTCTGGCTGTGATAGAAGATTAGACACATGGAAAATGAACTTGACATATAAGTATTTCTAATGTTTACCGGGAATATCTGTTTATAATCTTTTCAGTTTAAGATTTATGTTGCTCAAGAAAAAATCACAATCAGGTTAATAATAATTTTACATTTGGAGAGCTGCACAACTCTGCTTTTAATCATGTAGGAATTGCAAAAAAATAAACATTTATAGTAAGCTTGAAGTGATTTCTTTATCATTGATACACTTTTTGATGTATCTGATCTCCCTTATGAAGAAAATCTTTTAGTCTCTCTTGTAATGTTCCATGACTAATTTCTGCTGTTTGAGTTCATGCGTTAGTTAGCATCCAGATTGCTTACTCAAAAGCTTTGGTGTTTTGGCAGCAAAATCTGAACCATCTTTGCAAGTTTAAATCTTGGCCGCTAACCCAACAACCTAAACTAAATGAGATTCTGTGTAATGTTACGTTTCCAGCAAGTACAAGACTGTACAAGGACTCTATTTCCCTTTCCCGCCCAGCTTTTTGAGTGTCTGATATCCACTTCTCAATTTTCAAACTTAGGTTTATCACTGGCTGTTGGTTGTGCAATATGGTGCAAGTTAGGTGAAAACCATGAAGTTTTATTTAGAACATAATTTTTCAATAATCAAATGCTTGTACATACCATATCAATCTCTAGTCATCCAGCTTCTTACAAATACTAATCCCATTTTTAATTAGTTTGTGGTCCCAGTTCATTAACACCTATTCTTCTTCCTTTATTTAAACATTGTCTACTTATGTGACCACATCTGTTTTCACATTCTGTTAGAGATTATGATCTGTGGAAGATGTGAGAAATACAAGGTGGGCAAGAGTCTAACTTGCTGCTTATGTGCAGTGATCCTGAAGGGGGGAAAGACTGTTTTTGAGGAATTGATATACTCTGTGGGCAAGATTTGGCTTTATCTGGTTGTGTAGCTTCCCTGTAAAATCAGCAAACTCATACACTCGTCTTCTAATTTTAACTTCAGGTCAACAATATGATGTTTGCTAAAATGTTTTACTATGACGGCTGCTAAAAGTCAATTAAAAAGGATGATAGAAATCTTTTGTGAATATAACTTTTACCTGTTCATTATGCTTTCTTCTGTTTTAAAATAGTAGAGTAGTGGTTTTTGCGTGTTCAAAGTGATAAACTTGTTAGTCCTCACTCTGTCATGACACATACTGTCAAGTTAGTCGCATTCAAATTGGAGCAGAACATAGTTCTGCTGAGCTTAGGGTTTGAATTCTTGGGGTTAATATCTTGAAGAAAGGAGAGGTGGTTAGATAGTTCAACATCTAATGGACATCTGCTGGACTTAGCAATAAATTTCGCTTGACCTTAAAAGAAATTGCGTTAGCTCTAGCCTTAAACTGTCCTTCAAATCCACTGTGAACTAGAGGCAAGTTCTTAGAATACGTCATTGACTGTACTTGGTACATGATATGGGGAAAAACACCTCTCCAACTGGGGAGAACGAGTGAGAACTGGAAAGTGGAAATCGGGTGAAATGAGAGCATTTGCAGGAAAAAATCATTCACAATTCTGAAAAAGAGAAAAAAAGAGAAGAGAGGAAATAGAGGAGTAGATTTGAAGATGAGAAGTTTTCTTAAGTCACAAGAATAGATGATCTGTTTCCACTGCGACATCCATATTGAAAGAGACTGGAATCTCCCACTGAATCTGCTTAGGAAGCAAAGGATGGAATAGATGTTACCAATCTAACAGTAACAAAACTGAGAGTTGAAAGAAAGAAACACTCTGAGTCTTTAAAATTGTTTATTGTTGCTTTATTTTTTTGATTTGGAAAAATAGAATATAGAATTCATACGTAACATGAGTGAAGGATATTTTTTTTTTTTTCCTGGAAGCTCTTCATCAAATGTTTATATTTTTGGACAAAATTTTCCATGGAAAAAAAAGTCGCTACCACAGAAACATTTTCAATATTAATTTTCAATTTACTCCACACAGATTTAGCTTTACTAATTACATTTGGAAAAATACATGGTACTAATATTCTGTAGCAACAGCTATTGGTTCTCTAATCACTACTTACTCTGATTTTCAGTAAGAATTGGATCCAATTCATCCAAGGGTGGATTGTTTTCTCTGCTGTGCTCATTTCTGGAAGTACAGTTTCCCTCACTCCATTGATAACAATGAAGCATGTTTAAAGGAAAGGCCTGTGGAGGAGAAAAGATTTCATTAATCATGAATCATTACATTTGTCAGTTGGCAAAGGGAGACTTCCTCATTTATCCCTTGAATGAAATTAGCTCTGGCCTAGCTGTAGTTAGAAATTCTAAATTACCTTGGCATCTATCTGTTACTGTTTATACATGCACCATAAAATGGCAGATGGCATTTTATTAATAGCAGATGAGCTGAGTCTTTCAGGACACTTTTTTGTGATATTTGGTTTCTTTGAATTTGAAATGGCACCTACCTACATAATTTTATGGTGCTTGTGTACAGTTTTCTTCATTAAAAAGAACTCCCAAATACTTAATGTTGCTTTAAGCTGCATCTGCCACTCTCCTCCTACATCTGAGATGGCTAATAGAGATTACATCATGACGACCTGCATAAAGATTAAGCTTGTGGAATTTTTAGCTGAAAAGTCTACGTGTACAATTCTATTGTAGCATGTAAAATGCACTGATGCTACAGAACCTTATGTAAGAACTTATTTGGGTTGTCGGGCTGGGGTTTTCTTTCTCTCCATTCTTAATTTCTTGACTAGAAAAGTATGGCATCTGAAATGATACTGGAATAAGTATCAGTCTTGTCTGACTGCATAAATTCCACTGAATGCACTGAAACTGATGTTTCCTGTTTAAATCGGTGAGTTTGCCTGAGTACATTTCAAAGGCTCAAGATAAGTGTTGGAAGCACGAATAAAATATGGTTTTCTGCTTAAAGTGTCTATGTTAGTTCCTTCACACGGACTAGTGTGCCAAACTTGATGTACTCACTGGGCTTGTAAAGGGCCAAGATTCAAGCTCCTGCCCTGTTTGACTTTGTTCTGAAACTCTTCCTAGTGAAAGTTTTCTTGCAGTTACTCGGTAGGTCTGAATAACTTTGAGTTCTGCTGAGCAGATCTTTCTGATTTCGTCAGGAAATTCACAGTCACCTTGGATTTCAACTATGACTGTCAATCTGCTTGTCACCAGTATTTTGCATATAATACAAGTCTGTAAAAGAGAGTCTCTATCCAAATCAGAGTCTGGATCATTAAAAGAGATGTGGGAAGGACTGAGGAAGGAAGATGTTTTTGTAAAAAAATGATTTGAGGGTGCTTCCACAGCCTAAATTTATGTAACTTATTTTGTGCCTATGTATTTTTCATCGTTTTATATAGAATCATAGAATGGTGTGGGTTGGAAGGGACCTTAAAGATCATCTAGTTCCAACCCCCCTGCCATGGGCAGAGAAATCCTCCACTACACCAGGTTGCTCAAAGCCTCATCTAACCTGGCCTTGAACACTGCCAGGGATGGGGCAAATATTCATATCTATATACTAATAAGGATTTTGGCCTTTGACTGAAATTTTCTCTGAACTACCACCAACGTTCTCAGCACAGAGAGATTGTACCAGTTTTATCCAACAAGATAGACCTTTAGGAGTACAGAGAAAAGGCAGTGATGCAGAAGCACCAAAACCCAGTAATGGGATAGAGTGTGTCCTTTTTCCTGTAATGTGACATTCTTCCCAGAAAAATCATGAAGTATTCATTAGAACTCACTCTGCATTTGAAAACATTTCATACTTCCTGAAACTACTTGTTCTGTGCTTCTCTATGGCTTTGTTTAGTATGGTATGTTAAAAGCACAACATAAAGAAAGTGTGCAAAGACCCAAATGCTGAAGTTAGGAAAACATCCATGAGAGGAAAAAAAAAAACCAACAAAACAAAACCCCAACAAAACTAGGGTTGATATGTTTACGCAGCCTAATCTGCATAAGGGTGCTGCCTAACGACACGATGAATTCCATCTTCACAGAAGAGAAATATACTCAAATATAAAGACATTTGCTTTGGCTGAGAAGATCTGAGATACAACTTGTTCAAAGTTCGAAAAGTATTTTGACATGCAAGCTTTCCTTGTTCCTCGTACTGTATGCTTGCCTTGTTCTTTGAATCTTCCTTGGAGATGTCCTGTGGGTCATTGTTGGAGATGAGATGCTGGGCAAGATGGGCATTTGATGTGAGCTAGTATGGCCACTCTTCAGTCCTTAAGAATGTTATCACAGACTAAAAGGCTCATTCTTCAAATGCATAACCTACTAGCACAACAGAAAGCTTTAGACACTGGGTAAAAGATTGAAAACTTGGATCAGTCACTCAAGACCCAATACTGATATTCCCCAGTGCTGATCAAGAAGACAATACAGTGGGAGGAAAGTGAATTTGAGAAATGAATAAACCTTATATATGTGTAAAAAGAAGAGAAATATATATGTATTTTTATCCCTCAACATCAAACTGATAATATGCCCACAGTTTGCCAATGTTTTATGACCTGGGCATCTGCTCCAGCATCTGAGTTCCTTCACAGTGAGGTGCTTTTTTATTCTGTCCAAGTCAGAATGTACTCAGCTGCAACTTGTAACCCGCTTTTTGCCTTTTGTCCTTTGCACTGTATACAGTTGATAAGACCCTGGTTTTGTCTTCTGTTAATCTGTCTTTGGGTAACGGAAGACTGAAAGTACATTCTTCCTCAGCTATTGCTTCCCCAAACTAAAATTCTCTACGTTTTCATGATATTATTGAACTTTGCTAGAAGTTATTCCTTTTTACGTTCGTGTAAAGCACAAAAAATCAAAAACCTGTGGGATTTTCTCTTTACTATAGAGATGATCTGGCCCTTGCAGTTAGTCAGCACACACTGGAAAACAGAGAGGCAACAATATTACACTGCAATAAATAGCAGGTTTTCTGCAAATTAGTGGCACAGCAAGTGTACCAATGTTAACTTTCTTTAAAAGCCTTCACTGCAGCTTGTATGAAAACTATAGTTCTTGTATGTGAACCAACCTTAAGAATTAAGTCAGGCAATACACTGCCCATATTCCATAATGATGGAATAACATATATATCTTTAATCATCATAAATCAGCCTCAAAGTCCTCATTTCAGGTTGAGATTTTGATGACTATATGACAAAACATTGAGTAGCTGGTGATGTGTTTTGTAAAAAGTAATAAAATCGAATAGTTGTCTGTCTGTCCTTGAACGGGACTCATGTAATTAAGAACTTGTAAATATTCATAGTTTTCAATTTTGCCCACATGTGATGTGGTACTGTAAAGCAAAACCTGCTTACTCTCTCTTCTTTCTGGAGATAGTTGAAAACAGGAAGAATCTGATTTGCTACATGAATTCTTACTTTTGTTGCACCTCTAAGGGTTAACAATACCTTAGGGAAACTTGGTGCACAACGTTTATTGCAAAATATTATTGACATTTCCAGGTTGTTCTCTTCGGAAATCCTTAATGTCGTCCAGAATAAACGTATGTAGGGAATCTTATATCCATAGCACTTGCTTTCTTCTTTTTATCATCTATCTTGTTATATATGCACACAATACGCACACTTTCAAAGTAACAGGCCATGCATACAGAAAATATACATTAGTTTTGAATGGCAGCCACTTATAATTTACCCACTGGAGAGACTATGGCTAGTCACAAAGAGCTACAGCATTTAGATGAAGTCAAATCTGTCCCTGTGATAGCCACATCAAGTCTATAGAAGACAAATTCTGCAAGGTTTTTTCCTCCCACAGACAGCTTATTAACACTAGAAGATGGAGCATCTTTTTTCCACGGTATATAGTTTGAGTGATGCTAACAGAAAATCTTACTCTTCCCTAGATCTACTCTAGATGTATTCCTAGTTCTAAATTCTACCCATGTCTGTAGGGTGGTTTGGAAAAGAAGATCTCTGTTGCATAGGTGAGCAAATATTTTTTTGTGTTGACTTTTTAAAATGTGGTTCATGTTCAATACCAGTTTCATACTGCTTTGAAAAGTGAAGAGGAAGTTCTGCAAATATCTAAGCTGCTACAGGAATAGCTTAGATATAACTCATCTGCTCTAAGATTCTAACATCTCTAATCATATCTCTTTGAACAGAAGTGTTATGTGCTTTTCAAAGTCCTGAAGGAAAAAATTTAAGGAAGAGGAATTCATGAAGAACTTCTTGAAAGTGGGTGAACTTGGAAAGAAAAATAATTTTAGTCTTTGGTTCAGCATATTTGCACCTGAGACAGTATTTAGTATGTGTTTATTAAGGCAGATGGAGTTGGTGAAATACAGGTGGAAAACTTAGTGTTGCACATGCATGAGTCAATCACGTGTGCAGAGTAATCAGGTACAAGATGCACTGGAAATGCTGCTTTCATATCTGGTAGTATTTCCTAAAAATAGAAGAGGTTTAAAATTAATGGATTCAGAGATTCAGATACTGCTATGTTGGTTTTGTGTTTGTTTTTTTGTTTTTGTTTTTTTTTTTTTTTCCTCTGGAGGAGGCCAAACCAATCTTATTTATCATTAAATGGGAAAAATATCCCAAACAACCATCACCTTTCAGAATGTTATCATGAGATTGTTTCATTAAACTCTTTCCTTCATTATCAATACTGTTTTTTCTAGATTTCTCTGCCATAGAAAGAGGGAGACCTGCAACCTCAGACAAGATAAATTGTGGATAATAAAACAAACTAAGTAACTATTCAGGGTTCTGTAAAATATTTTCTTGTCTGTTGGAAGTCTTGTACTAGTAAAGGAATGGAACTGACTGTGCTGATCTTGTCTTCTAATGTTCTTTGATTAAGTAGTGTTATACCGTTATTTTTCTCTGTTTTTATGATCATAATCTCATTGTCCTATTGTGAGTACAATCTATTCTTAATAACTGATCTATAACTTTGAATTAATAATTTATTGTATATGCATTGGTTTCTGCGGCCAATGTTGGCCATCCACCAAAGCTACAAGGAAACATTCTATATCCTAAAATATTTTAAATCATTGATTTTTTTTTTTTTCAGGTCATTAACAAACTAATAAGCAAACTATTTAATATTGATGTTAAATGTAAATTGTCAATGACAGCAGCCAGTGGTATCCTGCTGACAAGTGATAATGTCATTTCAACATGTCCTCAGAGCATGGTAATTACTGCTGTATTCATGAATGTATATAGCTTGATGTTTACCTGATTTGAATATGAAAGGCTTTATGAAAAGTTCATACGTGCTCTCTGCATGCTGAATGCACTGCATAAAGTATATTAGGACTATCTGCAGAAACAATTAATTCAGATTCCACTGACCTGAGGCCTTCTATTACAGTGTCCCTGCAACATTAACGAAAAACCTTTCGTGCAATGCAGAATTGGTCTGCATTATTAAAATGTTTCTCTCAATTCTCTATCTCAAAGATGAAATTGGTACTGAGTAAGAACAGCAAAAGAGGTTATAGAGTACATAGATTGCAAAGTAGCCTATAACCCTTTATGTTATTTCCTTCACGCTGTATAGAAGCATGTTCAACATGGTTGATGGTTAGAAGCTTGGGTTTTTTAAAAAAAATAGTTGTGAAACATAAGCACGGAAATCAGCATTTCTCGTTTCCCCTCTCTAAAGAATGATTAGTTCTGCGACACCAGAGTTGGTGTTCTGCTGAACCAGAAAAAATACTGATTTAATGTTGTATAAATGTGGAGAGAAAAAAACAGACAGCTAGCAGATCTGTCTTTCAGAGATTAGCAGAGAGAGGGATCAGCTGTACTCCAAGGCTGTGGGATCTGAAGGAAAGAAACATGGATGTGGTAAGGCTGTAAGATTTCACTTTTCCCATATATTGAGGAAAGGGTAGAAGCTCAGTACTTCACATAATTCTGGAGAGTTAGAATTCCTTATAGCTTCACCATGGCAGCTATCATAGATACTTCGAGATGTACAATTGCTTCATACAATTTGAACTATGTATGATAGATTTCCATGTGTGTGCTTTGGAACTGATGGAGATAAAATCAAAACGTTTCATTCAAAATGCATGTAGCTGGAGTTAAGATAAATCCCCAGAATACACAAAGCCTTTCCAAGACTGAAATAATCAGACCTTTCCAAAACAAGCAAGCAAAAAAACTAGAGATTAAATCAATTATAGTCCATATCCTATTTTGTACCCCACCAGAAAAAAAAAATAAAAAAAATAAAGCCTGAGGAAGTAGATTAAAGTCCAGCACACATTAATTTATTTTTAATTACATTTAAAAAGGATGCCTTAGAAACAGATCTGATTTACCTCCTTGGAAAGCTGTCCAAACCTCATTACCTACTGGTTATATACCTTCTTTTAATTTCTGTTTTGAATTTACTCATTACATCCTCTGTTCCTATGTTAACATTGTCCTTTTACACCCTGGCTTTAAGCTCCTTGCTGTACTCCTATTCTACTCATACAAAGCAGTCACGTCCCTTGTCAGCTTTTCACAAAGCTGAACAAACCAGCTCATTTCACCTCTTCACATAAAATTGTCGTAGCCTTTTCCTTCAACTTTTCCCCTTCTTGTGCATGGCTGGCCATGATTTATCTCTCAATGGATCCTAGGATTGCATTCAATTCCTTCTCAGACACGTCACGCTCGTGGTTCATAACGTTCTCTGATTGAGTAGTATGCACGAGTTTGTCTTCATTGTTTTGTACTCATGATCAAATTTGTTGGTCCCCAAAGACATAACCTTTTACTTTGCTTTATGCAGTTTCTTTTATTCTCTTCTTTAGGATCATCCAGTGCTTCCTGTAGACCCCTTATAGACAGCATTTCCAAATGTTGAGATGTTGGTGTGCTCTTGGTTAACATGTTATTAATGATCACAGCAAAACTGTCCTCAGATTGCTCTGTGAGGAACTGCAGCCCTATGCTCTCTCCAGTCAGCAGTTCTCCCCTTTGACATTACAAGGGCACAATCCTCCTCATGTTCTCTTAGACTTGTTTTTAACCAGTAACTTTCATGTGGCAATAAGTGAAGATGCTTTACTAAATCCTAATAGAGGATCCCTTTGTTCTCTGTTCCTTCTAGGAAGTCAGGTATGTTATAAGAGAAAGTATGCTTGGTTAGTTTGGATCAATCTGTTTCTTGTAAACTTGGCTGTACTTCACCCTTTTTTCCTTCAGAGCTCAAGCCAGAGTTTTATGTATTATTAAAACTGCAGTCATGCAAAGCATTTCCTTTTTTGCCAAAGTTACTGCATTTGCAGATTTCTAATTACAGAGCACGCTAAGCATTGTAATAGATTACTTAAACATCCTTGCTACTGTACATACAATTTTATATGCAACTTTTTCCAGTCTTCTGGGCTAGATATTTTCCAGTCCTTCTGGCTCACATCAAGCAATACTGCTACTAGGTTGTATCTCTGCTGCTCTGTTTCCTCTTGATACATATACTTTGTAAAGTCTGGCACTGATTCTGGCTCGTCTTGCTTTATTGTTACACAGTTTGGTCTCCAAGACAGCTTTGTCTATCAGTGAGCCTGTTTTCTTCCACTCTGTGTAAGTTCTCAGTTCGTTCCCAGTATTCTTTTAGAGATAGTTGATTTGCTGCATCCTTTTCGCAAAGTTCCTCCCCTTTCCCACTTTTTCAATCCCTTTTCCTTCTTCAGTTCTTGCTCACTTTACAGATTTCTTGTAATTTTAACAGCTTTCCCTAAAGAGAATCCAGTCCTCCTGGAGGGTCAAGTACCTCAGCTACTTGATCCAACTGAATTCATAGCTTGGGTAACTTCTTAGTCTTCCCTTTTCAAGTCAAGGTCACCTTCTGATTCATTTTCTATTTAGGATGAACTAATTTGCAATAGCTCGATGCAGAGCTTTTCTGGAAACACGTACAGGAAGTGCTCATCTACTACTTACCAAGGCAAGATGTCATCTCTTCACACTTATTTTTGGCAGAATGTTTCTCAACTGAGTTCTGCCTCTGTGGGCATACATCTGGGGGAGCTACAGAACTTCCTCTTGCTATGCAGGACTCGGTAGTGTTCCTCTATGCCAAAGCCTGTCCTTATTCAAACCCGGCTCTGACACAGTATTTTCCAGGTCTACTACAATAGCACAATTTATTAAAGTAGCTTTAATCCAAATGGATTATTTTATCTATCTTATTAAAAATGAATAAGCTAGGAAGCTCAGACTTAAACAAGACTAAACTTTTTTTCCCCCCTCTTCTTTTTTTCTGGACCTCAATTTAATTTTCACAAATGTGTTTGAGATAGCTGTGTATACTCTTCAATAGTGTTCTGAATTACAGGTGATATTTTCTCTTCTAGATCATTCCCTGCTTTTCAGAAAGGAAAAGTGTTTTCTTTCATATTTTTTTTCTTTCATAGAATATTTGTTATTGCCAAAAGAGAAGGTATTGTGAAAACAAAACAGTTACAGTTTGTTTCTCCAAAGGAGGCCTCCCCTCCTCCTTTCTCCCCTCCACCCTCAAGTCCGGACTCTCTCTAAGGCAAAGAAAATGCTTCTTTGTATTCTGTATTTAGGTGGATGTCTAGTCCATTATAATCTGATCCTGTATGATCAGAACATCTTCTGAGATACTCTGTTTTTTCCAGTTGGCAGCTAATATTTTGTCCTGGCTCTTACTTAAGTCCCTGTCAGTCTTCCTATTATATCAAGCCCAATCACCGTTTAAATACCTAATCTTCTGAGAGGAACATCTCCTGCAGTGTGATGTGCTGTCACACTCTAATTACTTAAACAGAGCAGTAAAGGCTTCTTTCCTTTCAAAAACTGTTTACTGTAGTGGATCCAAATAATTAGGGACTGCTTTACTTTCAAGTAAATAATGGAGAAAGGGGCACTGGAAAAACTTGCAAGCAAAAGATGTTTTTTTCCGAATGCAAGTAGGGGAGAGAAATGAGGAATGGACCAAAAAAAAAAAATTTAAAATTTGAAGAACGGTGCACAAAGTTTGTTCATGCACGTTTGTTTAAATACTGATAAATGCCTGAATTCCAAGTCCCAATATTATAGGCCCATTTTCCAGATACTGCTCTTAAGAATTAGCTCACTTTTTGGGGCAGGGGGAAAAAAACACATAAGGTTCTATCTGGCAAATAGTTTTATAATCCTCTTCACAGTGAAACACAGATGGCCATTCGGCAGCAGTCCAGATGCTCCTGCAGGAAGCTTAGTCTCTCTGTGGAGCCATTTGGAGGGTATCCGTGGGTGCTGCTAGCTTGTAACAATGCAGCATTTATTCTCTTCTTTTGAGAGATGATCTGAAAAAGCAGAAATATGTTCTTATGTCAATAGGGAAGTAGCTTTTAACAGTAGAAGTAAATCCTGTTTTCACCTGGAGGGATGGTTGTGTCCATCTATCCATAACTAGGATGATACACATAGTTTTTGTGACATAACCTTCGGTGTTGCATGCATTCTGCAGCCAAAATGCATGCACTAAAATGTGGATGTTAGTCTGATATCGTATCAGTTGGCAATACGGTATCAAGCAGAATGCTGCAGGAAAAGCATCTGTGTATACTAAATACGGTAAGTTACAGTCTAGTGAAGAAAGCAATGCTTAAATTTATAGCATAGACATCATGGCATGGTGAAAGGCATCTCTTTGAGAGTGTATTTCAGAAACATGCTTATTTTGCCCTGGATAGTAAAATACAGAAGTAACTAAAAAGTGTAAGAAAACAAAGTAGATAATAGAATTCAGTATCATTGCTTCAATGAGGCTACTAATAAGCATGAAATTGAACATCTGCTTAAGTGCATGTCTGGGTTGCAGCATGAAGATAACTATCATAATTGTGCCCTGATATTTCCATAGCAGAGATTTTAGTGGATGATAACTAGCATAACGCAAAGATAAATGTTATGCTGTGGAAGAAGCTGTACAAGTATTTTACCTGTGATTGATGGGAAGAAAAAAAAAAACAAATCAAGTGTTCTGCAGTTTACTTTTTTGAAGGAAATCTTTAAATCTATTAAATAATTGAGGAAATATTATGATGAATTCAACACTAAAACTTTGATGGCAAAAAATCTTTTTGAATAAGTGAAACTGCCTGAAGCTATCCTTTGGCTTCATAGCAGCTTGCGGTGGTAGTTGATTTTTCAGGTATTTTTTTCCATGAAAGAAACATGTTTTATGCTGACAGTTTAGTCTCCATGTTATAGAAAATACCTTCTAGAATAATATAAAGAAATAATAATATAACCAAATATTGCCCTGTATGTTTGTTTCTACAAACTTAAATAAAAAGCCTTCCATAACAAATCTTTCAGATAAGATGAGATGTCATGTTAACTTCTCTTGCTCACATGGGGAAGACCTGAACTTAAGACCAAAATGTTCTCGCAGAAACCATGTTTGGGCAGGGGAGGATGAGATGTTAGTGATGTAAAGCAACAGTGTAGTTAGTTTTAAACAATTGATTCAACTCAATATGCTGCTTTCATATTAATCTATAGAGATTATGATGTAGTAGAGACTAGTTTATAGTTGAATTTCAGGTACTGAGCTTCACATAAACTAAGTGAGGTGATCCTTACCCTTCTGGAGCAGCTTTGTAATATGCTTGAAGTTCCTGAGACTTTTTGACTACGTCCAACGGATGATACAAGACTTGGGGCTTTTATTTGTTTTCTCTTAATAGGATGCTGCTAAAAAGGACTGGGTCTTTGTAATTCCTCATTGTTATCCTACGATGTACAGCTTTGGGGCAGCTGGTCTATTATAAACCCACATAGTTGCAAGTGAGAGACTGCAAATATGTAATTCTAAAAAAGATACGCTGTTTGTGACATATATGATTAGTAACTGTGGCTTTCTGGATTTTTGGGTTTGGTTCATTCAATATCAGTTGAAAGGGTGGTTAAGGTATATGGAAATATTGTGTATTTTAAAATTAATATGGCATGTTATTTAGTGACTAAAACTTAAAAAAAACCCAAATAAGCCCATTCCAACCCCTTCCCCCCCCCCAAAAAAAAAAAACCCACACCCAAACAACAACAACAACAACCAAACAAAAAAAGACAATAACAAAACCAAACTACTTAGCTGAACCATAAGCAGATCATGATGAAATCCTAAAGTAAAACTTATGCAGGAGAGGTAGCTCAAAATCGGGCAGATGATCCTTCATGGTAACTAGCTGAACATTTAAAGCCAGGTTTGAGTTTTCGCATCCTTTTCTCGGAGCTGTTTACTTCAGCAGTAGGTAGTAAAGAAACATTTTTTCCTGTCCTATTGTTTTACAATTACAGGTGTTTAATACTAAAATATTAAGGGAGGAATTAATTTCCCTGTGCTGCAGGCTTGGCAGCTTTAGAGCCTTCAGCTTTCCAAGACTCCATGTAGGAATCTCCATCAGTCAGGCTTGTGCTGCCTTATAAGGCTGAAGCAGTCCTGTGCATGTCTGGAGCAGCTGAGATGACCATGACATGAGAATGGGCTGCTCAGAGTGTACATTGCTGTGTGAGAGTTCGTGGTGACTTTTTGTCACTGCTTAAATAAGAGAATACAGTGTTGATGTAAATGTTCTTCAGCTTTTGGCAGCAACTTTCAAGAAAGTGCCAGTGAAGTTCGAAGATTAAGCCCATGGATTTTGATTAACACCCGTACAGTCAGGAGAAACAGTGAGATCCGGGGTTTTCAGATGGAAAGTTAATCATGGAAAAAGGTTTCCCTTGGTCAGCCAGTGTGTGACAGAACAGTTCAAATCAATTAAACGTGTCATTGAGAGGTAAAATGGCAAAAATCATACGCAGTGAAGTCTCTGCCGTTGTGGATGCTCCATTTAGCTATTGGGATTTAGGAGCGTTAAATCAAAACTAAGTTAATGTAGAAACTTATTTAACTAGTACAAAGTTTACCTTTTTCTTTCAAAACGTAAATAGTTTGCACACTGAAATGCAGATTTTCAGATTATAAATATAGTAATAGAAAATAAATTTAATAGCTGCTTCTCCTCTTTCAGGGCAGATATAATTGGAACAGGAGAGTAAAAAAGCTAAGTAATGACTCTTCAGCAGTGGCAGTTCAGTAAGAAAGTTTCAATTATGTTAAATTCAAAATAGCCCAAGTTAATCAAAATTAATGGTCTGGCACCATCGTTAACAATAGCCCATCTTCAATAACCTTTTTTCCTCTAATTTTTATTTTTAATACTTTTTTTTAAATATAGTACTTGATTGAGATTTAATCATTGGACTCAAAAGGAAAAGCTTTTATACTGTACAGCTTAACAGGCTCTGCTTGAGAAAGTAACATTAGCTAAATAACTATCCACACTACACAATAGAAGTGAACAAGATATTTCATCCACTAAATGTAAACACAATTCCAGTTTGCACAGAAAATTACTTCAACTCAACTTACCTCAAATCTTCGTTATTAATTCTTTGAAATGAATATTCAAAGTATGTCTAGGTAAAAATTTTGTCAAAATCACATGCTTGTATTTTAAGGAAAAAATGCATTGAAGGGCAGACTGACTTGTGTCATCTGGAGAGCTATATCCTCAAGAAATACAGATTCTGGATCACCTGAGCTGAATTTATTGTGGTGTGGAAATGAACTCCTATATTACAGTATATATTTTAATGCTGCTGACATCAGATTAATTTCTTTGGCTCTTCTCTAGATATTCCTGACCTTCGTCCAAAAGCAGTTGCTTCTTTGCCTCCTCATGGCAGGACTGTCTTCAGGACACGGGACAAAATGTGTTGAACTGTATCCATGACTGTGTGTCTACATTACCACATGGCAGTGGAAATGACTCTAACTTCTGACCCATCCGTGCCCTTCGCTTACGGATTCAGGAATCAGGGCTTCGCAATTAAAGTAACGCTAAGCTTACAGCTCTGAGTGTACCGACTGACATACAATATTTAATGTTTGATCTGTTTAGATTTCGGGACTAAAGCAGGCTCCAAGAACATCTTTCTTATTACAACAAAAGCGTGCATTTTGTTGTTTTGGTTCCACCTACCCATGTCTCCTTTGGTCCACATCAAAGTGTTTCGGCAGACTGCTGGGAATAGATCAGCTTCTCTGGAAACTCTTGCTGATCTTTATGGTGAACCTACCCGAGCTCCGCTCAGGTTGCTGCTGCACTCCACTAGGTAATTTGGCCGTAGGTTTTGATCGGAGACTGAGTATCAAGCACAAAGCTTATAAACTTCCTTCGGATAATATTCTGTGTGACTTCAAATACATTCCTTATAAATGCCTTGCACAGCTCGTCCTCCGCATGCTGGAATGAATGACTTGCTGTTCTGGTGCCCGCTGGTTCTCAAGAGCAGCCCCGGAGACCCGTGACTTTGCAATCTGTTGTGCGAACTGTCTGCTGTTTTCGACTGAACTTGGAGGCAAAGCAAACCCCGGGCAAAATGCAGCTAATGGCGTGACTTTAGAAATGGGTTTTGGTGGTGACTGGTTTACTTTTAAAACATCCAAGAAAGTGTTTTCCTGGTGGCCGTCCTTCGTAGATTCAGCTGCCTGTTTTATGATAGCAGTTAAAGGAGAACCCTAGGTGCTCTCTGACCCTTTTAGATGGCTTATAGGTTTTTAATAGGACCGCTGAGAATTAAGTCCCAGTAATCATCATATGGATATTATGGACTCAGCTACATGCATGCTTGCAGGGTCAGACCTTAGGTCATCTCACTATCACTAATATTTTTTGTTAAGTGTCAGAGATGCCATAGGAGTAACGCTCGGTGTACTTCAGAGAGGTGACTGCATCTGTTCACAGAAAGCTCTTTGTGGTCACAGAAATTAGCTTCAATGCCGGAACGCTCTCCCACGCTGAATCCAGTTGTTTCTAGGACTGTGGTTTATTTGAGTTTTATACAGGTGAAATCCAATAATCAGGTATCTTAAAATTGCCCATAGATGTAGAGAACGCAGGTTCGACTTTATCATTCCTTCAGACTCTGTAGGGACTGATACAAACAAGAAGTGGCTTTCGTACTTCTCCCTCAGTAAATGTAAAACTAAAGGCTGCTGTTATTCATGATGAAATCTTTATCTTTCCTTTGTAGTGTTTATTGAATTAATCTTCATAATTTTAACTGTAGAAGAGCGTTTGAGTTTGCTCAGAACTGACCGAAATACAGGTGCAGAAAAGATTCTCTGTGGTGGAGCTGAGCTGGTTAGCTCGATCTCTGCTACTTCTGTCCTGAAATTAGTGAGATCAGCAGTTTTTAGAAGAGATGTATGTTACGTATTTATTCTCACTCCTCTGACAACAGGTTTTGGTTTGGCTTTACAAAGCCAATCAAAGGATTTGTGTGCTCTTTTTCAATGAAAACTTGTCTTTGCTTTTGACTTCGTCCAGAAAAACAGAGGTGTACCATGTTTTGTTTCCTATAGTTCAGTTACTTCTAGATTAGACTGCCATGTAATTCAGCCTGTGTGATTTACCTTGCAGTGCTCCAATGTTAGAGATAGTCCCTAAATGCAGCAGTTTTGCAAGGGAGATGTGTCATGTTCATGTCAGCCTTTTGATCTAAAAGCTTCCTTGCATTTCTGGAGAGGAAAAAAAAACAAAGCAGCAACTTATAGGCCATTATGAGCCTTCTTTAAGTAAAGGTCTTATTCTTTTTGCAGCCTGTTCTGTAGAATTAACATCCCACAGGTTGTTGCTGATAGAGATCCTTAGCTCCGAAGACTGGGTGGTTTCTGGTTTGGCTCAAACAGCAGTGTGATTGCTACTGGTTCCGATGCGCAGAAATATTTACAAAGATCTCATTATCATCTTCATAATGAAATGAATTTTCCTTCTCCCCATGCCTTCCTCCCAAATTTATAATGCAACTTGAAGTAAGGTGCAAAAGTTTGGTGTTTTTTTTTTTTTTATTTTAAAAAGGCAACAATTGGGAGTATAGACAGTGCTTGGATGTTACTCATGTAAATCCAAATGGTCTGTAGGTAGACTGAAGACTGCTAGACATGACTTGTAGTATGCAAGGAGGAGAGCTCACAGTCTTGGGTTAGGTAGGCTCTGCTTCCGTTTTTGCCCTTTATAAAAGGTCATTGGTCTCAGGATGACCCAGAAATCATTAAAACTATATTATTGAGCAAAAATTCTATTAAAATGCACCCTAACTCACATTTTCTCAAGTGTATGGAATATGAAATAGCATGGGTTAATGCACTGCCAGCCTTGACCACATTTGGACAAAGTAAATCTTTTCCTCTCACTTATACCTTATCAATCTTTAGCAACATCACAAAGTGTGTAGTGGCTATTAATGTAGCTTTCTAAAATGCTCTGAATTTCTAGAATTATTAAAAAATCTCCTTTAGCCACTGCATTACAACACATCCTGTCTCTAATTTTTTCCCAACTAAATTTTCGCTTGTCTCTTCTCAGGTGATGGGCTTCTTTAAATTCACAAGGAAAATCTGTAATTTTGTGTTCATAGATGTGTGGAAAGAGTATGCTTATCACGAGAAAAGGGGAGAGAGGAAGAAGGGAGGATGTTGTCACTTTTTTTTTTTTCCTTCATCATTAACATCTTAAGTCCTTTGTAAATTGGCTGTCCTTTAATCAGGTGCTTAACAACCCATAATGAGCTATTAATTGTATGTGCGACACATCACTTGCAAAATCCCCCTGTACAGTTTTAGCATTCCCTTCTCTCAGATTATAGAAGCAAGAATTTATCCAAAGGTCATGTCCCTAGACCAATATGAAGTTGATTTTTCCCTTTAGTCATGGTAACTTGACTTTATTTAACATGTGGGCTCACAAAAATGACAATTTACTCCATTTCCTATCTCTTCTTTTTCTTTTTGTACCCAGAAGTTATTCTTTTTCTTCTGAAAACAGAAAAAAAAAAAAAAGACGATAACCGGTAAAGACTTATTTTTCTGTGATTTTTCTTTTTATGTTCATATTCTATTTATGGAAATGTTTTTTTTTTTTTAATAATGATTGAAAGGATAGCAAATTGTTAGATATATTGGGTTTGCCTGTCCTTATGGAGATGATGGCAATTTCATGTCAATAGAAACTGTTGTTTAAAATAGGAGCTTTCCTGTTGCAGCTTGGTTTGTCCCAAAGCAGGTTACCAATTGCAGGCTCCACTTCTTTTTATTGCCAATTTACTAATATCCAGAGAAAGAGTTCAGGTAATCTGTATGGGCCACTGTTACCTCCACATTTAATTGCTGCCTAATATTTAATTGATTTCTGATTTTCCCCTTTTACTTCCTCAGACTGAGCTAAAGTGGAACAATTTCAGTTTATTCCCTCTTTGGGCAGCTTCTGTAATGCATTTGTGATGCCATACAGAGTAATGCAATTTTTTTTATCTTCTACTTTGCTAAATATGCCACTTGACCTTTATGATAAAATTAATTCAAGAGCTTTTTCAGTACAGAAATCTGTACTATGTGTAAAAGAAGGCTCGCCTGTGGTGTTGGTACTTGTGGTGTTACATTTTCTAGATTCTCATGGAAAAACTGCAAAAGAAGCAATAGAAAAAGTATAATGTTGCTACAACATGCAATTTACTGAAAGACAACTAGCAAAGATTTTACACGAAAATTCATTTGATCTCCATCAACAACATGTATGGATGAAAAGATGTACTTTGTAGGCTACTGAAAGTAAGTTCCTTGTAGTACATATTATCGCCTGCTGCGCCCATCAGATTGAATTAGCACTTAGTGCTCTGGTGAAAAATGTGCCTGGATCAATCGTTTTGGGAATGGCTATAGGAAAACTGATGTGTTCTGTCCGACACCCAAAAATCAATGAGACGTAGCTGACTGTGCATACGTGTTGTCATCAAAGCAGCTCAAAATCAGATCCATGTTTAGTGTGCAATCAGAAGTCAGCACTTACAGGACAATAACAGCCATTTTGGGCCAAGACTAGTTGTTTGCATACCTCCTTCAGCCGTGTAAACGGATCAACTGCTGCACAGTAAGTGTCCTCTCAAAAATAAACAGATAAATAATTTTAAGAAAAGTAATTGAGTAATTGCTAGTTTGCGTGAGTGATATCCCATGAGTTTTGTCATTCTCACAAGTACTATTTGGCGTACTCCAGGCTCTAAAAGAGTCTTGAAACCTCTCAAGAAAAGAGAGAGAGAGAGAACTGAAGTGACAATACAAGAGACACAATTTACAAAGAAATAGCAAAAGTAATGTTTGAAAATCAAAAGTCAAATATATTCTTAGCTTAAATGAAACTCTGTGCATACATCTTATTTAAGGTTTCATCCTCAAAAGCTAAAATTATGATGTACAAAACCTGGCAAAAAAAAAAACCAAAACAAACACACACACCATAACAAATGTTCCTGCACAGATTTTGAAGAAAGTGGAAGATCTCTGCCATTATTTAGAGAAATAGAAAAGAACATACCAGAAATAGGAACTCCTCTTGACAGAAATTACCATCAGAATTTAACTTTTTTTTTTAATCTTCCTGTAAATCACAGCCTATAAGCTACAGAAACTGTCTCCCTGCATCAGGAAAGTTCATCTTGCATGTTTAGTTTCCACAGCAAGCTCTCATGCAGAGAACCTGTTTTAATACACAGTTGTACAATTAACTTTGAGGGATAAGCAATCCAAAAATTTTACATTACAGAAAGTCGGAAACTGAAATCGCTGAAGCAGATAGCTGTATTTGCCATATTCTTAAAAGGTATGGAAGTTTTTGCAGCTAGGTTTGCTAGGAGGTGTAACCTCTTATTAGCCAACTAAATATATGACTGTTGGTTACACAAGGCATTTCTTAGCTCTTCTCTCTCACTGATGAGGGAAATAATTTATCACCCAATTGATTATAACTGAATGAGGAGATTGTGCATTGAGCAACTGCAAAAAGTCGCAAAGATTATTAGACCACTTTAACCAAAACTCCATTTGCAAAAATCAATTCTATCACAAGACAAAAATTTGTCACTCTTTATCTTCTTGAAGAATTGATACTTAATATTGTAGAAAGCATCCAGCCCCTGGCTGGTGCTCAGAAAATATGCTACATTTGCTTAAGCTCTTGTGCCATTATAATATTGCACGTAAATAGAAACAAATTATGCACTTCAATTTCTTAGAGGTGAGAAATTATAACACAGGGCGATGATGACTTTGCTAATGTGTATTTATCTATTAGAAATATACTCACAAGTGATACCAGCACATAAAAAGATTTTGTGTACCTAAAATCCCAGCCTGCTAAACCACTGGTACGTCTCCTTTTCTAAGCTTGTTTCAGGGTCTACTGTAACAAAAATCTCCTCAATTATGCAACCTGTGGATCAGAATCATGGCCTTGATCTGTAAGATTTCAGTGGTTTCTCTGCTGTTATGATCGCTCTTAACATTTTTCCCCTGTAGTAAATGCTAGGCAACTTAATTGATATTTTTGTTATAGTTAAGGGGTGGGATGTTAAAATGTTCCTGCATGATGATTGAAAAATCAATTAACTATGGAAGTCTGACTCTCCAGTGCTTTGAAACCACTTGTTCCTGACTAAATGAGCACTAAAGTGTTATCAAATCAGAATTTTCAACACCCTCCATGCTATTAAGTGACCAAACAGCACAGATGATGCTGAACTCTGCCCTGTGCTCTTGTTCCCTCACCTGTGGAATAACCAGCAGAGGAATTGTATGTTTTCAGTCTGAATGGGTCTCTTTAAAACAAGCAAACAAAAAACCTCTTAGGCAGCAAACAGTGCGTTTCCCCTCTCTTTTGACACCTGGGCTGAACAGCTAAGTATTGCTTTCCTCACAGACATTCTGAAACAGGAAGGGAATTTCTAGCATGTTAAAAGGCAGTAGCAGAGACAGACCCACCTTTGGACTCACCCACCTTTTTCCCTTCGAAATATATCTGATGTGCCCCTGACCTCACCAGCTGTGCACATGTCCTGGTTTCAGCTGGGACAGAATTAGTTTCTCTTTTTAGCAGCTGGAAGAGTTCTGTGTTTTGGTTTTAGACTGAGATTTGTTATGAGAAGAATGTTGATAGTGCACTGATGTCTGTAGTTGGCACTGAGACCTCAAGGACTTTTCAGCTGCCGGGTTCTTGCCAGTGTGCAGGAGCACAACAGGCTACAGGGGGAGCATGACCGGGACAGAGGGTCCACAACTCCCCTTATGATTTGAACTTAGATTTAAGATTGAGGCCCACATAGGCCAATGAAGTATTGCATATCATGCATTGTCATGTCTAGGACGTAGATGAGGGCTGACCAGAGAGAAGGGCTTTTGCTCTTCCAGGAGCTCTCACTCTTGGACTCTCGGAGTGCTATCTCTCTCTAACTCTCTCTCTCGCTCTTTTTGAGCCTCTCGCTCATCTGGGATTGCGGTGTCAGGACTTACCTGTTCTGGCCAGGCTAAATCATGACCTCACACTAAGCGTTCTGGCTTGCCCTAAGCCTCTCTACCTCCTGCTGTAGCAGCCAGCCTGGATTTTTCCTCACTACCTATCTTTACTGCCCACCGCCCCGAATCCCCTCCAAAAAAAAGAAATCCACCCTTGTTTCCCAAGTACCAGCAGAGGTAACTCTCACTTCCTCTGCTGCTGCAGCTTAGGGGACCTTTCCATCCCCCTTCTCCAGGCAGCAACTTGAAAGTCCCCTACAGCAAGGCAGCATCCCTTGCTGCACCATCCGCGCACAGGGAAATGGGGCATCTGCCCCACCTGCACTGCTGGTACAGCTGCTGTGACGTGTCCTCCCGCCTTTCTTCAGCTCGCCAATGGGCAGGGGGAAGAGGAAAGGGTGGAGCGGGGAGAGGGAACAGTCTTTCTTCTGCCAGCTCACCATTGCCACACACAGCACACCTCCAGCTCCTGCCTTGTTTTGCTCTCCCTGCTTGTCATCTCTTGTTCCCCCACAAACCCCTGGGTTGTAGGAGATACAGTTTTATTGCAGGAGAAGGGAAAACTTTTGAGGTATATGTAAAGAGAGCAGTAAACAAAAGAGATAGAAAACCAACTGGGGTAGAGAGAAAGGCCAGGCATACCTGGGGGGAGAAGCTTTTTGTGGCTCTCTTGGGGATGAAAGCTGCCAACATAGTCAACAACTATAATAGTGGTTTTTCTGCCATGGGTAAGTTAAACATATTTAACTGTGAAGCACTTTGTAGGTGTGTGTATAGTATAGTTGAACTGCAAAGTGCTGTTATACTTGACCATAATAGAAAAGTAAACTCCAACTTTTTTTAATCCAGTAAAACAGCTTGAGCTATTAGATTAGTCATTATGGACACCAGCAGAGGTGTAGGAATCTCATTAGGAATGTAAATGTCAGGTAGGACACTTAAAAACCTCATTGTGGGGAAGAATCCAAGTATCAAAAGTGACATAAATTGCTGGCCAACCTGAATATTGCAGAAGAGAAATCCTGCAGAGCTCTGTAATGTGGTTTAATTGGAACGACAATTACTACCAGCTTTATCTTGATATAATGAAGATTAAATGTACAGATAACCAGACTTGCGCTTAAACTGACTGACTAAAAAGAAAGTAATGTACGGAAAGGTAATAAGTCTCTTTAAATACCGAATAAAGCTCTTAGGGCAATAATAATGTTTTGTAGGAGTTTTCTGTACTTCAATACTGTATCTGTTAATAGCAATGCTACAGACTGACATATGGTGTAAGATTACACAGATACGACTGTTTCAGAATTGAAATTTAGGCTTACACAACAAAAACTGCCTTCCTAATATAAACCTAGCTATTAATTTTGTTGGCCATCATATTTGGTTGTCTAATACTTCCCATGCCTTGCTTTGTGATGGAGAAGCCATGTTCTACCTGACAAGGGCATAAAGAAATGCCTGGTAAGAGGGTAAGCCCTTGTAACTGAGTAGAGAGTTGGGATAGGACTTTTGCAAGTCTTTAAATGATTTCAATGCTGAATTGGAAGAAATGTTATCATTATTCTGTGATAAAAAATGAAATGGTAATGTTTGAAGATGCACATATGTGACCTGCTGCTGTAGTGATGAAGCTGGGGTGGTTTGGCAGGGAGGAGAGATAACATTAGGAATTCACAGAGCGGATGAGAAGAATGCAGACAAACTGCCTGTGACTGTTCTTTGCCTTTCATCTGTTCTTGCTGTGTCTTTCTCTCCTCTCACACCTTTCCCCATTATCAAGGAAATTTTGGAGTATGTTGGGACTGGCTGTTTCCTTTGGTGTAAATAAAATTAAACTGGACTTCTTGCAGGCAATCAGTTTTGATTATTTTGATTTCTCTTTATCTAAAGAAATTGATAGGGTGGTTATAACACACTCAGAACTCTGATCATGTTATAGAGGCTAAGAAGAATACGGAGTTTTAGGTACTCTTATCATATCAAGATTAGCCGTATGGTGATTAGAAAAAGCCTAACTAGGTTCAAGAATCCACCTAGCAGAGGGGTTAATATCCAGGAAACATCTGTACACATTCAGCAACTGAACTGTTCTCTGTAATAGATGGCATGTATTTTTTTGTTTTTAAATTAGGACACAAACACCATCCAAACAAAGCATAGTACAACACGTGTTTTTTCGTTTTGAGGAAAGGTAGCAGAACCAACAGGAGACGCAAGTAATGAAGGTACTGGGATGAGTTTGTTATACGCATAAAGAATAAATTAGTTGGGCTTTAGATTTAAATCTCCATTGGATTTGCTCATTCACTGCTGTCTGTATAAAACAATCACATTGTTTAGCACAATTAGGCTTGATTGTTTAAACAGTCTGGATTGAAATAGCATTAATTAGCTATGTCATGCTATTACTCATTGTCCATAAACTTGCTGTTACCATTCTGATCATGCTTGAATTTACTGGCAGAGTAAAACCTGAGAAACATATCAGACAAAATATTCCTTATGGAGCTGTTTATTTTTCTGTATATTCAGTTTTCTGAAGGAAGGCATATTGCAACATTACAAAAAGCTTTTTAAATCTAAAATGGGGTAGAGAGAGAAAGAGAAGAGGGAGATAGGACCAAGTTTTATTTGTTTTGGTTAATATGTAGTTTTGCAACCAGGAAATCTAATTTTTCCCTGCTTAATAGCCCATATTAAAATTTCTAAATTGACTTTCAGGGTGCATAGAGTTGGTCTTTGTCTTTTACAGAGATTCCAATCCAGCAATTTACTGGCACAAGATTTACTTTCCTTCTCAAAGATGCTTTACTTTGCCTTGCTTTTATTTTCACTCTTTTCTTTTTAGCTCTTTTATAATGAGCATATGAACTCAGGAAACACAGAATCGCTTAAATTAAGATATAACTAGTTCATTTAAAGCAATACAAAGTCAAGCACAGAGGAATAAGTACACCATGCTTATTGTGATTCAAGTTGCTTTAAAAAAAACTGCCGAACAAAAATGCCAACACTTATTTTACGCAAACAAGTGCCTGTTTGTGTATAGTAAGCATTTTTTTTTAATTTAAATGAAAAGTCATTTCCTAGTTGTAAAAAACAGACATTATCAGATTCCTAATCTCATCTAATAGCGATAACTCTACGCTGTCCTCATATTCTGCTTTGTGCTTGGCTGGTGGACTCGCTTGCTCCTTTGGTGTGAGCAATTACTGTCATAAGGCATAAATCTGCTTCATAAAGCGACAGTTTAAGCTCAAGATTCTTAATGCTGGGCCTCTTAGCATAATGGTTTCTTAACACTTTGAGAATTACCCATGTGGATCAAAAAGAAATCTTGAGTGAAAAAATTGTTCTGTCTTCCAGAGGAGTCTCTGATTGTCTTTGTACCGGTTGAGCATATAAACTGCTGTTATTTCATTCAGTACTAAAACTTGTACTGAGCTGGCGTAAGAATTTCATTTAAAAACACCAAGAAGACAGAAAATAATGAATATCTATCATTTAACAGACTGTCTTCTCCTCTCACACAATGTATTTATTTGTAAAAAAATAAATAATTAAATCAATGGAGAGGTGTAATGGCAAACAGTAACTTCTTTAAGACATGAGCCTTCTGCATTTGTTGAGAAAGCTTCTTTCTGTAAGACATGTTGGTAAGTTTAAAGAACACGTCAAGTTAAACTAGAATCTTCTGGTCCTTCAGTTTGGACAAAAAAAAAGCAAAGCAT
This sequence comes from Tauraco erythrolophus, assembly GCF_009769465.1. Classification (NCBI taxonomy): domain Eukaryota; kingdom Metazoa; phylum Chordata; class Aves; order Musophagiformes; family Musophagidae; genus Tauraco; species Tauraco erythrolophus. The sequence continues at coordinate 13,898,687 of NC_141465.1, forward strand.
CCTACTCAAAAAAAAGTAGGCATCATTGAGAAGCTTCATCAGTCCCTATATAGACGATCTACTGCTCTGTTTTCTTGTTAGGACTGTATGATGTAGATACTTTTATATAGTTGTTATTGAATCCTGTGGAATTTCCAGCTGATTGGATGTCATGGTCCTCAAATTCTAGTCCCAGTTTGGTTTCTGACTTGCTGATAAGCTTGGTAACCTCCAGCGTCCTTCCCTAATCACAAAGGAGAAATATTAGTCTCCTGAGTAGCTGGTGGAATTAATGTCTGATGATTCTGCGATTAATGTAATCTTTATGCAGCAATTTCCACTGTTGTCTAATATCCAGGATGAATCTCTTCATAGTGGTTATCAAATATTTTATGAAATTGTAACTTAGTCAAGAGCATGAGATACACATCTAATCAGAACTTTCTGAATGTAAATCATATTCATGCAAAGCAGACAGATTTCCTTGGTAAGAGTCCATAACACGAGCTAGAAAAAAAATCATTCTGTTGAACCTATAGTACTTCTAATATGCTCAAATTTTGTTGGGTGCTCTTAAACTGTCTTTTTAATTTAGATTTCCAGACACAGGTAAACCACATCCCGGATGCAAACCATACCACAACTATATGTAATTTTGATCCAGAAAAATTACTTGCAACCATCAAGGGCTACATGAATATATTTTTTTAAATTTCCCTTTAATGCTATTGACATCCAAGCAAGTCTCAGCAAATGTGGTTTAGTCAATAATTTCTGCTGACATTACTAGTATGGCTTAGAAGAGAGAGAGCGAGCTACCTACCAGATATAATAACTGTATTGGGAAGGCTGCTATTTATCACACTGATCTTTGTCTGCCTGCACAGCAGGAGATGAGAAGGCAGCTTGCCTGACTTTGTAATATTTTTTCCCCCCACTTTCTCTGATTTGGCTAAATCTAGTTCTACTGAAGCCAGTGGAAATACTTTGCTCATCTCACATAGCCTTGGCTCATGTAACCTTTCACAAATGTCTATTTTAGTTCTGTATCTGAGACTTACTCTCGTTCAGGAATCTCGGCAAATATTGCAAAACCCCTAGCATTCACACGAATTTATAAAGGAAACCCTCCATCATTTCAAAAACCTACAAAGCATGCAATTAGTATCTGAATAACATGAAGCAAATGTATCAGGAGAAGATTTTCGAAAATCCAGATCAGGACAAGACTCAAAAACTGTAAGTCTCAGGTGAGGCTGAAAGCAAGAATGTGTTATTTTCTTTCTTACCATCGGCCGTTGCGCATGCTAATTTGGTATGGATTATTTACTGCAGGCTGGCATAGGAATCCAAACTTCATCTCACTGGGAGTTAATTTTTTGTATTTCTAGCATATCTGAAAATTAGAATTCTGAACTCTGAGTTCAAAGTTTTTTTCTCCTGTTTGTGTTTTTTTTTTTTTATAGTCTAAATCACCTACAAGAAAAAACCCAAACGCTTGCTTTGATGAACCATAATCTATTTCATCACTTAGACCTTGGTGGTGGAATGTAGAATGGGATGAGGTATACAATGGATGAGCTGCCACTTTTTCTCCAGCTGATTGTCAGTAAGACGAAGACCTTCCAGACTCAAGGTCTCAGCATCAGCTAAAGAAAATTTCCTTTAAAGTAATGCATGAGTCAGAGCAATATAAACAGTAAGGCTGCCAACTCATTAATAGACTTCTGTCAGGAATCTGAGTGAACTTAGTACTTGATTTTGACATACATGTTTATTTTACACCACAAGGTTTGCTTTTTCCAATCATACTTCTCTTCAGGGTTTATTTAGTTTTGCCAATACTAACAAAACTATTTGTGCGGTACCTGTTGGATTATTATCAAAGACATCTAGCAAATCATTCTACACCCTCTTCTTAACATTTTTTTTTTAATTCAACTACATGCACAGTTAACTTATTCCTTAAGTAACTGCCTTCCAAATTCCAAGTCACTTAAGCATTCTCTGATTATGTATTTACTGAATGTCATTTGTTAAATTATGTTTTCTCAATATTATTAGAGTGAAATGCTCTGGCTATCGAAACATACCAGTGGTGTTTCATATACTGCAGTCATCCCATGGTTGCTGGGACTCTCATTCTTCTTGTACTGCTTTTCCTTGTCAAAATGTTGGTTGAAGACAGAGTCATTTCCTAAACACTTCATTTGCTGTTTGATTTTTTGCTGCCTATTTTTTATGTGTATGTGTGATTGGCCACTAACTTTAATGTCTGTTAGGACTCCTGAGATGGACAAACAGTGCTTTTTCAGCTTAATAAACTACAAAGACTAGTTCAGTACTTAACAAGCAAGAAAATCAATGGCTATTTGCATGGTCTTTCTCCTTCAGGATGCTCTAAATTTACAGCTCTCCAAAGCTATCTTGTTTATAGCTTAATATGCTTAACTGTTTATACTGTCTCTGCTTTGTTTTCTGCTGCTTGTCATTGATCTGTGCTGAGGATTCCTACAGACCCTGATGTATTTTAGTATTTTGATGTCATGACTATTATTATGCATGGTGTTTTCCAGGGACAAGTTACACATGGGATTGGTGAATCAATGTTTTCTGCCAAATTTCATGAGTATTTGGCAAAGTGACAGTATTAATTGAAAAAAACCTGCTTGGTGGTTCAAGCATGCTAATGTAAATAAGGGCACTTTTTGTTTCCAGCAGCATATTCTAGCCATTTAGTGGCGGGATTTTGGTTCATAGTCTTATGAAAGCTCTCATGCTGAATGAGAAGTAAGTCTTCCTTCAGGAAGAACGTTATTCCCATTCTAGACAAAACCAGATTATGTCAGCTGATGTTGTCCCCCTTTGCCAAAGAGTGGTGTTAATTTTGTGATTTGGGAGGGATCTGAGAGAAAGTAGGGTGGGTAAGTTTTTCCTTGAGGTGGTCATCTACCATGAAAATGAAGTAGGTGAGGAGAGGCATAGTTTTCCATTAAACAGGGATTTCCAAATCTTCAGTATTGATGTTTCTGCATGATCAGCCCAGGGGACAAGCACAGGGCTATTCTAGCCTTAAGCGATTTATGAGCTGTACGACACCAAATTGTTGGTGAAATTCACTTGAGTGGATACAACAGAACTCTCCTTTTAAGTTGATAAGCAGGCTTCTATTCTATTACAAAGATATGTTATTACCGTCTAGTGGATAGAATATTTAAATTTGTGTTTGAAAACAGTAGAACATTTGTTACTCAGAGCTATAATCATTAGTTATATAATAAGAGGATTTAATTGAGAGCCTGCATAAAGACTGCTGTATCTCACTTGTTAGAAGGGCAAATTCTTATCTGCTAGGATCTGCTGCGTTTGCCAGGACAGATATGGATGTGCAGCTGCAACGTGGTTCTCCTTTCCCCCTGCAGTTCCAGGGAGAAAGAATCACAACCAGGATGAGCCCAGGGCTCTGCCCGTTTATCTGCTTTGGCATCGTCAGGCTCTGGGCCCTGGTGCTTGTTCTCTGCTCTCCAGCCGAGTAGACTTTCTTGCAGGCAAGGAGACAACATTTAGAGCCGAGCAACCTGGCCAGAATATTTTAATATTCAGTGTTGAAAAGCCATTTCTAGTTCAGAGCAGGATTCTAATTTAAAGTAGCCCTGCTGATTTTGATGGGACAGGGAAAACACTTAAGCCCTGCTTTAATCCAGTTAGTCAGTTCAGATATCGATAAGAAGGTTCCAGCCACGACTCAGGATAATTAGGACAAGTATTTACGTGTTGCTTTTTTCTCTCACTAATACCTGAGCTAGAAGTCTTCAATTTATCCTGGGTAAGCATACATTTGCTGCAGTCATGCTTCTGACTGTGGTGTAGACATAGCCTACGACTCTCATTTCTCAAGGGAAACAGGCCAGTTTTCCTGGCATAAATAAAAAAAACTGATGACTGCATCTACTTTTCCTCATTATCTTCATCATTTTGCTGCTGCTGTTAGGCAACATGTCAGCATTTAGCCATAAACATTTCTGCCATGTAAAAGATGTATGCTAACTTATAAACATCACGTTATATTGCAAGCACACACACGATTTCTGAGCGCTTTTTTTTTCCCTTTTGTGACTGCAGGATTATTTCTGCAGGTGAGATTACTTACTCATCTGTATCCATACTTTCTTCTAATTTTACTAATTGGCCCCTGCTTTAGAAGTAAATCAAACTGCACAGATTTGTTTTGGATAACAGTTTTTGTTTCTGGTAACAAAAGGTAGTATTTGTGAACTTCCATGCTCAAAAAGAGAGAAGCAATTACAATTATTATTGTAACAATTTTATTTGATGGAACTTGATGTGAATCTTTATAAATTTTATTAAGAAGGAAGAAGGCAACAAGACTTGACTTGTTTGTATAAAATCTCCGTTTGTGCATAAGCAAACTAAAATTTCATCCTTTTTAATTAAGCTGCAATTTGACAATTGAAATAAAAAATGGCTCGGAATAAATTGATTAAAAATGGGGCTAGTATGGAATTTTAGCTGAATTTTAGTCTTGTGATGTATTTGAGTCAAATCATTACATGCCATATTTACAATTTATACCAGCTGGCTTTAAGTGTACTTCATTAGTGTAATGCCAGTGAGAATTTTCCACTTACCGAAAACCTAACGAATGAATAAGAAGATTGAACAAGATTTTAATCCACATTAATCTAAAACATCAAGTATCAAAAATAACAATGAAGGTTTCACTTCTAGTGCAATTTATTGCATTAGTGATTCGCATAGCCTAGAACCTCTGTGTCTTTTTTGAGATCTTAAGGGCTGTTAAGCATAGGAAATTTATATACAACATATTCTGCACAGTGTTTCTGGTAGGAAGCTTGAGCCTGACTCTGTTCATAGGCTTTCTAGCTAGAACCTAACCATCAGTCATGTAACTAAAATCCATCTTAAAAACAACAACAAATTTATATAAAATAAATTCTAGTGCTTCAATACATCAATCCTTAAGATGAGTTTTGCATGATCTTAAATAAACTTGTGCTTTAGAGAAGCAGTATGCTTATTTTATGCAATGCTAATAGTTGTTTTTCTGTAAAATGTAAATGGATTCAGAGTCTTTTGTTTTATTGCTGTCCCTGGTAATGACTTGTTCATGGGAGCAGTGAAAGACTTCTTAAAGTGAAAGTTTCTTTTTAACATTTCTAGATAAATGGGCTGATTCTGATCTCATACTTTTTCTACTTCAGTGACTTCACTGCTGCTGCTATTGTTTTTATGCCATCCAAAGTCATCATCTGGCTCAGCGGGAAGCTGGAGACCTAAAGTTCAAATAATTAGCACTAGTTGAACACTATTTAGGGATTGGGAATATTTCAGACTAAAATTTTTAATCTTTTTACTCAATTAATTGGATTTTATTAAAAGCCACAATGAATATGAGTCGAAAGTCCTGTTATGTGTCTGCATCCAGTTTCAAATTCAAGTTTGAAGTGACTTCCTGTCTGCAACTTTTTTTAGCAGCTTGGCTGAGTTAAGATGATTGAATAAACCCACAGATGTCACTAGGTAATGATAACTTACCATAACCCTTAAAAAAATCCTAATATTGCCAAAAAGAAAAGTCATGTGACACGGAAATCACAGAAATTATTCTTCAGAAAGCTCCCGAAGTCTCTTTGCAGCTCTGACACTACAAATCCATGAATACATACTCAGTTTTTTTCATTCACATAAATCTTTATGTATTATAATGTCAAATAAGTGATAGATGAGGATTCAACATAAGAGTTTTAAGCATTTTGTAAGGAGAATGATTTTTAAAAGGGATGATTTGGTGACAGAGACAGGAATCTCGATCTACAGTCTATGCTCCATTAATGACTCTGTCTTCGGCAGTATAATAATAAAAATATAGTGACAGAGAGCCAAATGTGAGATTTTTGTTCCATGAAGGAATACTGAGAGATTCCAGTCGTTTCTGTCATAAGCTAGGTTAAAATGTTGAAATTTTAATTATGTTTGTAGAATATTCTATTTGTTGCCAAAATGCAATGTTATTGATTATATATATACTTTTAAAAGCAATTAGATTTTTAGGGAGTGATTCAGCTGGCAAATCACATTGGCCTAGCTGTGCCTTAGAAGCACTGCAAAATTACATGTGGACTTCAAGAGCGGCTCTGGAAGGCTGGAGGACCTCAACCATGAATGCTGTCCCAATAGGCATGTCTTGCACACGTTAGAGGATCTAAAATAGCATTGGGTGCACATGTCTAGGCAACTGAATATTATCATTATAGTCATATGTGTAATATAATTTCTATTGCTTTACTTTTCAATCTTGTGGAAAGAAGAAATTTTTAAGTTGTAAAATTAATTCTATGAAGAATTTAATGAAGTAGAGCATTTGATTATTTAACTCACAGTTGCTTTGACTTATAACAGCTTGCTATAGGAAATTTCTTTAATCTTTACTAGCTGTTTGTAGCACCTTAGATGCTTCAAATGAGGAAAAAGTCTTTTATCACAGAAAGGAGAAAAATCAAGAACTGGTTCTCTAGTACAAGGAAGAGGAATGTTGACAGAAGAAGGTGCATCATCACAGACCAAGTCACGTTATTTTTCTTAAAACTGCAGATACTAGTTTCCCCAATTTTCGTAGCTAAAGCATTAAAATTAGAATGTAGTAAAAGCAGATAAAGTATATGTATGGGTATATATAATTGCTGTATTTAATCTTGCACATGGAGAACATAATAGGGAGAATACATTGTGAAACGATCTTTGTCTAGCATTACTGACAGAAGCTGTAGGAGAGAAAGCCAATAAACTTAACATGCAAATAGTGACTCTCATGAATCAGCCCAGTCTCCTGTTTGTCAGTGTAGGAGAAATACAGTATGGTAGACATAGGAAATCAATGCAACTGCCACACTTTAAATACTCTGAGCTTCTAAAGGTCAGACCAGCCTGGCTATTCTGCATTCACTCACTTATGTTACAGTCCCCTTCTTCCTCTGCTGAGTTTGTCTTAAAAAAGAGAAAATTCCTTAAGCTTATCTGTTTTTTGTCCCTCCGTCAACTTTTGTAATGCTGCTACTCATGGCAGCTCAGTAAACAGCTTTTGTCAGAAATACACGATGCAATCATTCTTTTTTTCTTAAGAAACCCCGTAGTCAAGGAATTTCTGGGAAAGTATGTCAAAGGACCACCTTTTTGTTGGATGTTTGTACAGCACCTGCTACTGCATCCGTGCGTCCCATGCACAGGGGATGCGCAGATATCCAGATATGTATGCTTGGTACTACGGCTGTGTTAATGACACAGAAACAAAGCTGAGCTGGCTGTTGTAATTAAGCAGTGATCATCGTTAGAGGTCCAACCTAGCAACTCTAATTTCTGAAGGAAGCACTTGTGTTTGAGTCAGGCCAGGATCAGGCAGCTGGTGATAGAAGAGGTGGGAGTATCTTCATGTTTGTACAAAGGTGGTCTTGACAAGCATGAAAGGAAAAATCTTAGTATGGACAAAGGTGTTTAGGAAGGAAAATCCTGCTGCACTAGAAAAAAGAGCATAAGAAATGTGGTGTTAACTTCTAGTTCACAGATTACTCTGATTTCATAATGCAGAATCAAGGAAGAGTTGGCTGGAAGGGACCTCTGAAGTTCCAACCATATGCTCAAAGTGGGACTGTCACCAGCAGTAGATTAGCTCAGCCATTGCTTTGTCTAGCTAAGCCTCAAAAACACCAGAGTGGAGATTCTCTGGGCAGAAAAATAAACAAAAAAAGTGCCCCATAGATTAAACTGAAGCCAGGTGATGAATTGCTTCTGATTAGTCATTTCTTTGTGCAGACCTGAAAGAACACATGAAATTAAAAGTGAGGATTTGGGTATTCTCTTTGTTTTAATTTTCGCAGATATATGGAGATCTATAATAGGTTGCTGAAGAGATGCTTTATTTTTGACACAACCATGTTTCTTCAGTAGCATCTGAGTGATTTATGCATAGCAGCAGGACGCATTGACGAAAATCCATAGGTACGACTTTGATGAGCAGAAGAAAGTTTGGTAGCGAGCAATCCTTTCTGCATTAAACTACCATTTGTTGAAAGGCACTAATTTCATATATTGCTATAGGCTCCTCAGAATAGACATCAGTATGTAGAAGTGAAATATGGTTGTTTCCTCAAAGAATGTGACTTTGCTTGAACTTTTCAGCTGGACAACAGACTAACCTGAAGGAGCCATGTACAGCTGGGTGTGCAGTGATCTGTGTTGCAAGAACTGTTGGGTCATTTTCCTCTTTCACAGTAGTGACAGTTATCTGGGTGGGTCAGTGCGTGCCGTTAGCACAGCACAAAGATTTTAATGATTTACACTGCTGGGAGAAAGGAAAATGTGTAGTTTTTTTTTCTCCTCACCTGGTGCAAGATGTATGCAATATACAAGTACCTCTACAGAAACTCTGGGGTTTCCTGAATACTTAAAACATACAGACAAACTTTAAAAATGTAGTTGTGGGGGATAGCATAGGGATATATATGCAATTTCATGTAACAAGTATTTTTCAATCATTTGATTACTTTTCTCTTTTTGACCTGAGATCTTGTTTCTACTTGCTGTTTCTAAACCTGTGAAATTTTGGTTGCACAACAAGACGATGTAAATGATGGTTAGTAGTATTTCTACACAGCTTGCTATGGGTTTTAAGAGCTACGTGGATGATAATTACTAATTTCACATCACTCTTATGAGATGTGTGCAATAAAAAGATTAATCCATAATGCTTCAGTTATGAGAGCAAACCAGGGTATGCTGTCAAAGTAAATTGATAAAGTCGAGATTTCCTGATGTAGCACCGGTGTAGTATTTTGTCCTGCTTTGCATTTGTAAACTAGGGAAAATACTTATTTGAGTACAGATTTTGATGTTAACTGGAAGAGACACTGTTGTGGTTCCAAAAGATTAGAAAAATACATAGAGTGGAATGAGATGAAATTGTCATCTGTGGATTCAAATTTAGGACCTGGGGCTTCTGTACCATCACTTCTCGCAAACATTATTTAGCAAACCACAGTGATATTTAGTAGTATGAGCCCTAAACAATCTTGCTAAGTTTTGGATAAAATAGTTACTGTTCTAATGTTGTCAGTACTCTCAAGCCGATTGCAGGACACAGGAGAATTATAGAGTTTTGAATGCTGTAACAGTAACAAACGCCACTTTAATGGAAAAAAACCCAAACAAACCAAAACCAACAACAACAGCAAAACCCCTTTGGTCCATGGAAGACAGACAGTACCAATTCTGGTTTCTTTAGCATTTCCACAATGTTTATGAGTATCACAGAACACATAAAATGTGAAGACTCTGAATCCTGTTGCCTTGCAATAGTCAAGTGATACTATCCTCAGCCTAAAGATAGAAACTAAGATAAAGTGTAGAAGCTGCTAGTTTGAATTATACTTGATTTTTTTTTAGAGTAGTGTTTTCAAACTTTCAAGTCATACACATGCTTTGGAATTTCATTTTCAGCACATACAATCCAAGTTATCCTCTGGTGCCCCAAAACCAAGCGAAGCTCTGTAAGTGTGAGAATATTCCCACATCTTTGACTGGTTTAGTCTTAAGATTCCTGACTGAGATTTTCGATTCAGAAATATTTTTAAAATCTATTTTACACTGTTAAAGTTGGTGTCAATTTTACAGAATTGATACTCTAGACTAGTTTGAAAGTTATGAAGGCGAATATCACAGGTGAAGCGATATTTCCAATTTGCTTCCTATTTGTCTTTGGTGATGGGATTTTCTAAAAGTGAATGCTTAGAACTCTTCTCTGTATTTGCTCCAGGTTGGACTAAAAATCTCACATGAAAGGGAGTGGATCTGCTTATGTTTTGTTGGAAGAAAGAATGTATGTTTTCACTTGATCTGGTTTTACTTAAGTTCATTAAGTCTGAAAAAAAAATAAATCTGGCAAATGCAGTCATGGATAATTTTATTTATTTATTTGTCTTTTGCCCAAAAATGCCTGTAGCAGGAGCTTATGTCCATCTGCAACTCTCTCAAAACTGGACTTTCTCTTGCAAATTGTGCAGAAGTTATGTTTTTTTCTTCCTTGATTATTGTTCTTAAGATTTTGCAACATTCTTTCTGGTTGAATAGCTGAACAGCAAAGCAGAAAGTCAGCCAATTATAGCATGTAATTAAGCTCTTTATATGCTGAACATTTGTCATTAGTATAGGAAAAAATGTTTGCTTCTCTCGTGTAGTGTTCTGACAGTAAATACTGTGAATATATTTCTTTTATTGTTAAAGGTGGATTTTTGAGGAACCAGCATTTTAACAGAGCTTTGCTTTTCTTTGCAAAGGAAACAGCTGAAGTGTAATAGAAGAGGCTGCAAACTAGAAGTGATCTCTAATGCAAGGAAGGTAACAAAAATAACACTTTTGTTGCACATCTTCACAGAACGCTGTGCGTTTACGTTTTACGACAATCAGTGCAAATCAAGTACTGCACACCACGCTGAGCTTGGAGTTGGCATTCAACACACAACCCTCAAGACAGAAATAGGTGGTACTGGTGGCTATGAAAACTGGTTTGGGTGAAAACTATGAAAAGTAGGAAAAAATAGACCTCTTAACAACAAAATCACACCTGGTGTTATATCCTAGTCTCTCATTAAGCAGTGATTATTGCCTGCTGTGTATAAAAATAGCCAACATAAATAGCACAGCTTAGCAGTGCAAATTTAATAGCTGAATGTGCTTATGAGTGTTCAGTGGAGCAGAGCGAACAATCCGGCTGGAGGAGTATATTGAATGATTCTAGTCCCTCTTTTCTACTTATGGAATAACCACAAACAGATCATAATTTCCTTGAGTTCATCTCTTCAAATATTTTTTATTAATAGCTTTTCCCAGATACAATTTACTGAGTTGATTGATCATGAATATTCTGAATTTAAACCATAGTGCATACTTGTGGTTAATCAGATAAGTCACATTTTATCATTCTTGTTGACTGACTGGCTGAGCACACAAGAGCTTTCAGGGAGCTCAACCCAGGCGTTTGCAAAAGGAAGCAAATGCACGAAAGCACATGTATGACTAAAGTATGATATTTCCCAAAACACGCTTGTGTTATTCATCTTCAATATAGGTAGAACAGAATCTTCACCACATGTGTTAACTATAAAGTAGAAACGGGACTTGTAACTTTGTGCTTAACAAAATGTTACGTTCTACTATTGCAGGGATGTATTTTAGTGGGTGATGTGTGTGCTGTGTTTCACTCACAGGATAAGGTGAAATAAGTCTTACCCATTGGCTTTCCAGTATAGGAAGGAAAAGTCACACAAAATGTAAAATGTTGCATCTTTAAACTGAATGTGAGATTCACGCTCTGGCTGATAGCCTGCGTGCCCAATGATGAATAACAAATGAGAGACCAGGGCGATGCAGTGCCATCAGGCAGGGCTGCAGTGTGGTGGGATTCACTTTAGGGAGCGGTAAATCAGCGGGGAACACGACGCAATTGACAGGGGTGAGCACAATGGTGACGACCCTGTGCAGAAAAGAGGGCTGCTGTTAGCTTAGGAGGGTCCCATGCCAGATCACAGTGCGTCTATATCGTACCATTCTCTTAATTTCTTCTGCTTTAACTTTGGATATGTTGTCTCATCTCCAGGTACACACTTCATAACATTTTGTAAAAGCTAACTCATCTGCGCTCGGTGAGCAGTTCAGCTTGTGCTTCATGTTATGAATTTGCATTTTGCATAGACCTACAAGGATCTGATCCCATTTGGGTTTTGGGATGCAATAGTAATTAACTGATACTATAGCCATTAAAATACAGCATAGGTTGGGGCTTTACAGATTGCTCTTGTGCACTTATTTGATTTATGCATACTGTGCATCACCGAAGAGTAAAGCTATTTTTTTTTCCTCAGTGCTTGAGTTGATGGGGAAACCTGGAAGGTGTTTTCCTGTTGAAAATCCACTGCACCTAATTGCTGTTTTATTTTATCACTTACAGCTGCTACTTCTATGCACAGCAGTTGCTCAAGAACCTTTGCTGTAATATGAACAAAACAAAATCATGGATACATCAACATATTCTTTATTTAAAAGGGGAAATCTCCAAGCTCATAATCCCGGTTTTATTTGGGTTACTTGAAATGTCAAAATGACCATTAGTGCACTGAATGTTTCTGTTATATGCTCTGACTTCTGTTGGAGCAATCGTGTAAACAGTTAAGAAATGCACTGTTATGTATATGTTATCCTATGGTCATGTTTTCGTGTGAGGCCATTGGAAGAAAGCAAAGATGAAATAAGAAGTGAAAATAATCTTGAACCATACCTAGTATTGATTGTCTTATTTAATGTTTTTCCAACTCTTTCTATCTCTGGAAGTTGCTTAGAATTTATTCTTATAAAAGGCAGAAGGCAAATTAACAATAATTGGGTAATAAGTTTCTTCTTTCAATATCTTTTTAATATATTACCAGATCTGTTATGGTATTTACAAAAAACAAATCTGGAGCATCACTAGACACCTCTGTTGTGGCACATAAGTATTATTTTAATTCAGCTTTCTAGTCTTTTCCTGAGATCTTTAGGTAGTTATTCAACTATAGATATTCAAGATTTCTTTCAAAGGACCAGGAAGGGGGAACAGAAGCTGGGAAGCTCCTAATACATTGGAAATTAGTGGTGCTGATTTTATAGTTACTAAAGGTGGAAGGTATTGTCTGCTTTCATATAGGGCATAACTCTGCTTCGCTTAAACTCTTTGACTTTCTAGGCTGATTAGATGTTGGATGTGGTTCTGCAGTGGCTAGAATGAGACTTAAGCTGTAACTGTGTAATCTTTAAATACTCGTTTATAAAACTGAGAATTCTTGGTCTGAAATAAAATTAAACACCTTTTTTTTGAGAGCATTTCTTTACTGATAGTGTTCACTTATGCTTTCCTACACTTATGGATATATTTTAAACCATGCAATAATTCTGGCTATTATTATTTAATTCAAGATATTAGTATTTAAGTGAAATAATACCTTTGTTTGACATAGATCAGTTTCAAGAATCCTTCATTTCTGCTACAGGGAAAAACTCTTTCTCCATTTCTACCCACCTGAACTAGAAATTATTAAAAACTGTTGATTCAGAGGGTGCTACAAAGCTTGCTCTCTCATTTATCCCTAGGAGGAGAATGTTTTCTAAGGATGGGTGACGAGTGATATTCTTTATTTTCTGGTTTTGAAGAGACTTTTAACTTATTTACATAGCTTTCATTTAAAACATAAACACATCTAGAGTTAGATAAGTGCCTTTTTAAGTGAGCGTGTTATAGAAGTAGACATTTGATACGACTGATCAAGCCTGGGTTTACAGTCCACTGTCATCTCCCGTTCCCTTCCTCCTGCTAGTACGCCTGCATTGCCTGTACTACTTTTTCTTCCCCTTTTTCCCCTCACTTTTCTCCCTTCCTTCTCCACCATCCTCTCCTAAAATCTCCTCTGCTTCACAAGTACTAAATTGCTTTACTTCACTTTAACTTTACTCAGAAAAGTCCCAGCTTGTGTTTGTCTCATGTTTGTCTCAGCTCTTTTGCCTCACCTTTGCCTTTGAATCTGTTGAGTCTATTAAAGACCAGAAGAAACCTGCCTAATCTTCCTAACCCCATCTGTTGGCCTTATAAAGACTTTTCTTCTGTCTTCGAATCTACTGAAGTACTGAATTTGTTCATATGAATTTGTATCTTTACACATATACTCTCCTTCCTTGGGAAGATAACGTCAAGGTTAGAGACGTATCTTTAAAACTCAATTGCGAGTATCAAGAGGAAGACAGAGCGATCAAACCTTTCAGCTTGCTGGGCCATAGGTGAGATGTGATATATGACAAACGTTAAAACTGGAGCTGACATATAGTTCATTCAGGAAAGTTTAAACACCGTTAGATGATGTATACGCTAACAACTGTTTTCTAGAACCGCAGTGGTGATTTACGAACTTAGTGATTTTTAAAATAAGAAACTTTCATGGAAAGCTGTCTTTATTCCTCTAAATGAGTGACTAACTGACAAATGGAATAAGCCAGAAAGGTCTACTGTCACCACAGATAAGGGTTTATCTAACCTTTTGTTGTAGAAGATGTTTAAAAAGACAAAAAAAAAAAAACCCCTAACATTCTTTTAGAGTGTTTTATGCCACACTAGTGATATCACTCCTGTTCAATTTTCCTGAACTAACAGAGCTCTGGTGAAGTTCTAAACCAGTGCTTCAATATATTTCTAATTATCTATGTAGATAGCTGTTGTTAAAACTGAATTTCAGTATATGCAGAGGAATAGCATTAATAGAAGAAGAATGAACTGTGGGTTTTTTTTCCTTTAAATGTGTTAAATTTCTAGATTGGCTCAAATAAGACTTGTCTTAGAATTAGGAAAAAGAGATCTGAAACAATAGACTTTGACTAGTTTTACTTGATCTGAAATCATTGGTTCATCCTGCTTCATAGACTTTGTATAATTTGACCTTGAGTGAAAGAGCTTTCATTCTTGATGGAAACTAATTGTGTGTGTGGTGTTCAAATCATAGTGTTAAAATGAAATTAGTGCTGCACAGGAGGGGGATAATACAAGAAAAAACATACCGTCGTAATGGGCTATAAACATTTTGAGTGAAGCGTTATTTTCAAACCACTGAGATAGTTGTAAAGCCATATTTACTGTCTATGATTCAAGTATACCCGTGAAAGTTTTAATTTATACCTTAAATAGAAAGACTGTAGAGACTGAAAAACTACAGTCTGATGCTGCGAGATTGCCTGACCCTGGTGACCCAGCGTGACCCAGGGTCAGGCAATGTTCTTAGGCTGCTCAGGAACTGGAAAAGCCTCCTAGAAAAATTAGGGGCATGTGTGCCTTGTGTCATGGCATTTGCTAATAACCTCCTTGCAGTCAATTGTCTGGTGCAGAAAGATTCTATAAGGTTCTAGGCCATGTATATGTTTTAGTAACACGACAGTAGCCTTAGAGAGTCTGTGACAGTATGGATTACAGCTGAGATAAATTAAGTATTTTACAAAATGTTAGTGCCAAGGATTGACGTGTAAAGTTTTTAATACGTTCTTTGAAGGAAAGTCAGATTTCATTTTATTAATATGAATCTTTGACTGGTGCTCTTTTTTCTTAAAAGCACATGCTGTAAATTAATATGGTTTCCATCTTCTTTTTTTTTACAGCACGCTTCACTTTCACAGTGTACACAGTGACATGATCTCAGCTTGTTTGCTCTGAAGATAATGTAAGTTTTGCCAATGACTTTGACAAAGAAAAGCACTTTGCCCAGTAATTGCTTGTAATATGTAGATATAACTATCTATAATAATACGTGCTGTATTTCAAAAATAGAAGGAAAAAGAAACGTAAAGCCTTAATACTGAAGAACTTGGGCTTCAGTTCTCGTTTGTGCTACACCCCCCTTTTATACTGGTTACCTCTGGGAATGTAAAACACTCTTGGCATGGTACAATTGTAAACTTGTGTCACTTCAAGGTTCTTTTACTGTGACAGAATGTAAAGAAGCCCTTGCATACCAGGGGACCAGCACCTTCCTTAGTGTACCTGTCCATAGCCTTTTAGGATGTATTCTTTAGGCTCCGTGCACTTCAGGTAGTTGCACTTCCAGTTGAGGTGATCCCTTGGGTAATGTGATAGAATAGGAAAGTATAAGAAAAATCTGTTTTAAAGATATTTTTCAAATTTGGAAATAATTTAGGTATTGTCTTCAAACCCTCTTCTTCTGTAAATAGCAACGTAATATTAAAGACTGTGCGCTACAGAAAAAATGCTGGCTCTACAGCACAGAAGCCCTTGTGATAGTGAGTCTATTCTGTGCACTTGTATCAGGTTAAGATGGTCTTTGCTTACTTAACTGCCATCCTCATCCAGAGGGGTCTGCTGCTATTTCAGTTCTTACTGCCCTTTGGATGGACTTGACTCAAACAGGAAACAGCAACTGAAAAAAATGTTGCTTTTAAAACCAAAAAAAAACTCCCAGCTGCAGAACACTGCTGCTTCTGCACTATGATGAAGGGAGACTTCCAAGGACGCACAGGAGCGTCACCTTCTCCGTTGGGTGCTAGCATACCCAGCGCTCCTGCTTCCCAGTCACTGCTACATGGGAGCATAGTCTGGGTGGAGGATAGCTGTTCCTGGTGACTGAATTGCTGACCGTGGTAACACGCAGTGAGCACTATCACCAGATCACTTTAGCCAACAGTTCTGGAAATCAGAAGAGAAGGCACCTGGAAAAATCATCCTGGACAGGGCTCACAGTCAATTGGAAAAAAAAAACGCTAGCTGAAATATTCAAAACAAGTGACAGGCATACATAAACAGAAATTATTTTTTGGTAAACCCCATAAATGAGCCTGAAGATCTTCACCAGTTTAAGAATGGGTATGAGAGCCTAAACTGACATGTCCTTTGTGTTTTTCATCCTCTGTTTTGGAAATACGAGTCAGCAGGCTAAAACAGGATGAAGCTTGTACTGCTTCTGAAAACAAATTTTAATGTTCAGTGTGGAGGTAGTTTCCTGGAAATATTGAAATATTAGATACGATATCCCACCCTCTGGAATATTCAAAAACATTTAGAAAGTCTACTGCACAAGAATTACACCTATTGCCACTCCTTTTAAAGCCATATTTCTGAGTCTACTTGTTAAGTGGAAAAAAAAAAAATCTCAGTTTTTATTTAAACAAATAAACTTCTGTCTTTATAGAAACACTTGCAAGTGTAAAATCAAACTGAAGGGAAGAAAACCAAAATTGTTGCCTTAGACTTTTGCGCAGTGTGTTTCAGTTTAAGCCGATCTAAATATTTGCACGTTTCTAAGGCTGACAATAGGGATTAGGCATAGTCCTGAGACTGCAGCAAACGGAGATGACTCTATTGGGTTCTCCCCCTTTTCTTACCTTACTGCAGAGAGAGAGAGAAATGGTAACAAAATTATTTCCTGAAAAGTGGCTCTGGCAGACACATCACCTCTGCAGTTTCTGATCCAAAGCCGCTAATCTGATTGCTGGAAATGATGGGATCACAAGGCTGCCTCATTGGCAGCATGTCAGTATGCCTGCCCCCATCCTGATTCCAGCTCTGCTCAGCTTCTTCCCTTCCTTGGCACCCCAAGTGGAGAAATTTGGCAAGATGGCTAACCTGGGGAAATAGGTATCATTTTCCCTTGTGAGTTTAGTGAAGGAGGGATTCTGCTCACCACTGAATTATTTGGATGCCCTTTTTTACTCAGGTAACATCTATTGTCTGAGACTAAGAAAGCATACAAAGTAAATGAATGAGCCGATGGCATGGAATTAAGATATCTGCATCCATTTATACCCGTTTTTTAATAAATAAAGCAAATTAGGATCCCCTTCCTACTTCTCCGTAGTGACATTCTGATGTTGCAAATGTATTTGAGAAAGAGCTTTGAGTAAGCGTTGCTTATCAAGAAGTCTGCTGATTCTGCAGACTTCTCATGAATGAGTAATCACTTGATCCTCCTGGGTTCTTTGGAGTTGCTTCAGATTGAGAAAAAAGGTTTGGACTCATCTCAAAAAATGTAGTATCTCTTCCATATACATTCCCATTTTGACTTTTCTAGATGAGGGGAGCTGTTCAGAGATTTTGATTAAAACTGTGAAATACGTACTATTAATATACAATTTCTAACAGGAAAAATGTTGCTGAAGTACAAACCGTACCAATTCACACTCCTGGACTCTCGTTTCTAATTTATTTCTTGTCAACAGCACAAAACGTATTTGGCATCTTTGTTTAATGTTCACACATCTGAAACTGCTGCTGTGGCTCTTTCCACCAGGCACTGGAGTTACGCTCCACTGAAATTAAAGGAATTTCATTTGCTTAAATCTTTGGCAACTGGACAAGAAAGTTGATAAGAGAAAGTCTTTGCCAATTGTGTAATAATTTAGTGGTACAGGGTAGTGTGTGTGAGGTACATCTGCAAATCAGTAGATGATTGAATGAAGTATATTTGTTTGCATTAAAAAAAAAAAAAACACCACAATGTTTTTTTTTAAAAAAAAACATCATAGAATTATATAGGATCTTTTGAATGAAAGAAGACAATTTAATTTCTATGTTGTAATTGTCAAATTATAGTTGAAGGAATGCTTGTTAGCAGTGACTAACAGCTATGCAAAAGAATTATGGCAATGTTAAACAATACTTTGCTTCTTCGGTATTTTAGTGGTTATTCTTCTAAAAGCAAGGACTGTTTTATAATTTACAGATGTAAAAGCATCATTGTTAGTAACCAAATCATTAACATCAAATGTCACATTCTGAAAAGCCAGAAAATAATGCAGTCATTGCTTCAAACTGAAGTTTTTCTTAACTTTTACAATGCTGTAAACTGTCACTAACTCCAATGGGATCTGAACTTTTTTTTGGGTTACATTCCCTTTCAGGGTTTCTGAAGTGAATTGCTATCAGTGTTCACGTTGAGAGGAAAGTTGGCTAGAAGGGAGGATGTAACTGAAGTGCAGTATTTTCAAACAAAGGTGTTTTATTCTATGGAAAATGGTGGCAGTATATAGTATTTAATTACCAGTAAGAAACATTTTTTTACTTTTTCATCAAATATGGACTACTGTAAAATCATTTAGGGGGTTGAAAAATAAGGTAGGCACTTTGTAAAAAATATCTTTTAAGAAACAACTGAAAAAAAACCCCAACAGTATAATTTCTTTTTTAAAAAATGAACTACAAATAATGGGTTTGATGTAAATTGACAAATTACTTCAGCCTATCTGAGCATAAATGTTGGTGTGAGCCAACAGCTCGGCTGTATGAAAATGAAAATGTACATATTTTTAATTTAAAATGAGATCTAGAGAATACAGATACCCTCCAGACTGAAGTGCACAAGACAAAATTTGAAACATACTTATGGAAAAATGCAAATATTTTGCGCATGAATTATAATGTGTCTGTAACTCTATTGTTTATAGCTGAAATTTAAGATACGCAATATACCCAAAGTGAAAACAGTTGTGAGTGAACGGGAAATTTTTCTTCATTCTGCAGAAGTATTAGATGGATACTGACAGTCAGCAAAGCGTGCCTTTGAGTTTACAATCCATGTCTAGAGCCATTAGCTCAAGTCAAGTTCCACCAATCTGTTTTACCATGAGCGAGGGCCACACAATACATCACTTTCAACAGAGGAGTCCAAAGATTTCCATCATGTAGCGTCACCCCGAGGGTAATGAATTGAAACACAAAAAGGATGCCCACTTCTATGTTGATTATTCGAGAACGTTTTAGGAGGATTAAAATAATCGTGCTTGGCGAAACTACTCTAAAGCTGAAACTGTCATAAGAGAGAATTCAAGCCCTGTTAATTTATTCAGTTAATTCTGAATTAGTTGAAATCTAAGGATAGCCCTTTCTGGAAGACCTACAAATAGCAACATACAAACTTATGGCACCAATCATTCTTACCCAGCTGGACTGAGTTGAGATAATGAACTATTAATTACTAATCAACTCAAGGTACCTATCCTGCCTACAAGAGGCAGGCCATTTCTTCCTGGCTGTGGAGGATGCAACAGTGTCCTTGGTGCCGCAGCCCAGGCTGGTGAGCGACAACTGGTGACCCCGACATGATACATCCGTGAGACCCTGGGAAGCCCCGACTCCCTCGCCGAGCTGAGAGCCTGAGCCTAAGGAGCCCTAGCCAAAAGAGCCGGAGCCGGGAGCTCAAGCGAGAGTCCTTCGGAGAAGAAGGTAAAGCCGCAAGCCCTGACGTGGTATTCGCGGGAGGGAAGCGTGCTGGAGTTGGATGAATGGGCTGGGTCTCTGCTCACCCATAAAGCCTTTGTGAAAACAAAAATGGTAAAACAAAAAGGGGGAATTATGGCACCAATCATTCTTACTCAGCTGGACTGAGTTGAGATAATGAACTACTAATTACTAATCAACTCAAGGTACCGATCCTGCCTACAAGAGGCAGGCCATTTCCTCCTGGCTGCGGAGGATGCAACAGTGTCCTTGGTGCTGCAGCCCAGGCTGGTGAGCGACACAAACTAAGAGAGGTTTTCTTTTTTTAGTTTAAGTAGTGGTCTTAGCTAGAAACCTTAAAAAGTACAACTCTACACTTTTAACACAATATTTTGATTTTTGTGCTGATTTGAGGGTAATCTAACATCTAAATTGGCATCACATATTTCTACAGACAATCTGTGACCAAAAAAAAAAAAAAGGAAACTGAGGAGATAGGAGCATTATCTAAATGATATGAGGAAAAGCAGTGGGACATCCAAATGAACCACGTTTACCCGTGTCAGTAGTCAGAGCAGTAGTGTTTAAGATGGGTATAATGGTAACTCAGCTTCAGAGTGTAGCTCTGCATATAGTCTGTTTCCTTTCTAGAAGGAACAGAAAATCTTTACCATTATTAGTTTAATTATAGCACATGATGAACTTCTAAACAGGGAAACACATCCAAAGTTTGAGAGTCCACAAAAAGGAAGTATTAATGACAGTTCCAATTTCTTTTTTTTTTTTTATTATTATGCCATTACCTAAAAGTGAGAGATTGCGGGAAACAGCATTTTCCCTTAAAAAGGAAAAGAGGCACCCACTTTCCCTTGTAGATCGGAGGTATCAGGAAAGCAGCTTTAACCATGGAAAATGGGTGGGTTTGCTGCAAGGGATAACATAAATCAGATGCGTCTTCAAAATTAATTCCATTACAGTTCTTTTTGCCACTAGTTTCAGAATCTAGGAAAAATAACCTATAAATAAATGAAAATGTGGTTGTTTTCTACCTTAAGGATATAGAACAGATTGAATTAATTTAATTAGTTTAATCTGTTGCTTAAGTGGAAAAAATCTTGGTGGAGTAAACAGACAGGAAGGCTAAACTTCTGAAACCTTGTTGAAGTCTAAGTTAGGCTACCTCAAGTAAATTTCCCTTTTATTCTTTGGAAGAAAAAAAAAAAAAAGACCATAGAATATTAGCCATTATCCATGACCACAGAGGTGAAGGGATTTTTCTTAATTGTACAGACCAGTTACCTTTTCACATCTTTTTGTCTTCGGATTCATTATGTATTCAGTTTTACTTTTTTTTTTTTTTTGTGATATCGCATGTCAACTATTGACTGTCCTTCTTTCTAGTAGAGACATGCAAGACAGTGATGAATGTCAATATTTACCATGACTTAAGGGTTTTTTAGACAGGATAAAATGCTATCAGGATGCCTGTTACACCTATACCATAAAATTAGCAATTTTTCATGAAAGCAGAAGGGAAAAATGTGAATATAATAACAAAGACATCACATTCAGTGTGTATGGAGTCTTTCTCTCTGCAAAATCTACTTATTTCTGAAATCGAGGTAATCCAGAATAAGACTCCCACATTAGTTGTAAATTTTGTGTGTAATTGCAATTTAAAGTTTCACGTTCTTTTAGTGCTGGTGAGAAACAAATGACAAAACAAGTTTTGTGCTCACATGCACACACAAAATATTTTATGTCTGAAAGCAGATTTAGAGTGATTTTAATTCTTTTACCTACTTTAGATGTTTGGTTTGCTTATATATTCAATTTTGCCTATGCTTGAAATGAGCTCTAAAAGAAACGTACTGTATTCTATCTTTACTGTTAAATCTGGCACAGGGTATGGAATCAGTGCTGGGAAAGATTATTTCTTGCAGAAATAATGAAGCAATAGGAACATTGCTTTTTCTTTTGCTTTTTTCTTTCCCCCTCTTTTAAAGTGAATTTGAATATATCCAGTGGTTCGAAAAGATCATATGCTGAAGTTCCCATGTAAAGTCCCATGAGGAGTTAGATGCTTATTTTTGGATTTGTTTGAAAATGCCAGCTCAAGTTCATAAATTTGATCTCTAGATAAGAAATTGTATCAAAGGTGGAGTAATTTCACTCAAGACAGCAGAAACTGTCCACACCTAACTCACTGCAAGCAACAGGATATACAAAACAGGGAAGACAGACAGTGATTCAAACTTATCATTTAGGAATATCAATGGTCCTGTCGGCTTAAGAAGCAGATTTGAAACATTTCTATGAGAAATCTTTTATGTGTAATATATCTTAATAGATTAGTCAGTATGACTGTTAGTCACAGTCCCACTCCTGTTATTGTTTTAGTCCATGATTTTGTTTCTCTTCCCTCTTTTTTTGCTTCTCTTTTCTCTTTTGGACTTACCTTTTTTATTGATGGTTCATTTACTCTCATTTTCAGACAAATTCTGCTGTGCTACAAAATTTGTTTAATTATAGAATCATACAATGGTGAGGGTTGGAAGGGACCTCAAAGATCATCTAGTTCCAATCTCCCTGCCATGGGCAGGGAAACCCTCCACTACACCAGGTTGCCCAAAGCCTCATCCAACCTGGCCTTGAACACTTCCAGGGATGAGGCCTCCACACACCCTCTGAGTGAAAAATTTCTTCCTTATATCTAATCTAAACCTGCTCTCTTTCAGTTTAAATTCATTGAACTTGTCCTATCACTACACGTCCTTGTAAAAAGTCCCTCTCCAGCTTTCCTGTAGGCCCTCTTTAAGTACTGGAAGGCTGCTATAAGATCACCCCGGAGCCTTCTCTTCTCCAGGCTGAACAGCCCCAACTCTCTCAGCCTGTCTTCGTAGCAGAGGTGCTCCAGCCCTCGGATCATCTTCGTGGCCTTCCTCTGGACTCTCTCCAGCAGCTCCATGTCCTTCTTGTGTTGGGGACTCCAGAGTTGAATGCAGTATTCCAGGTGGGGTCTCACAAGAGCAGAGTAGAGGGGCAGAATCCTCAACCTGCTGGCCGTGCTTCTTTTGATACAGTCCAGGATACGGTTGGCCTTCTGGGCTGCCAGGGCACATTGCCGGCTCATGTTGAGCTTCTCATCCACCAGCACTCCCAAGTCCTTTTCCTCAGGGCTGCTCTCAATCCATTCTCCGCCCAGCCTGTACTTGTGCTTAGGATTGCCCCGACCCACATGCAGGACCTTGCACTTGGCCTTGTTGAACTTCATGAGGTTCTGACGGGCCCACCTGTCCAGCCTGTCATAATCCCTCTGGATGGCATCCCTTCCCTCCAGCGTGTCCACAACACCACACAGCTTGGTGTCGTCAGCAAACTTGCTGAGGGTGCACTCGATTCCACTGTCCATGTCACTGAAAAAGATGTTAAATGGCACTGGCCCCAGTACTGACCTCTGAGGAACACCACTCCTCACTGGCCTCCACTTGGACATTGAACCATTGACCACAACTCTTTGAGTGTGATCATCCAGCCAATTCCTTATCCACCGAGTGGTCCACCCATCAAATCCATGTCTCCACAAGGGTGTTGTGTGGGATCGTGTCAGATGCTTTGTACAAGTCCAGGTAGATGATGTCAGTTGCTCTTCCCCTATCCATCAATGCTGTAACCTCATCATAGAAGGTCCTCATCATAGAAGGTCACCAAATTAGTCAGGCAGGATTTTCCCTTAGGGAAGCCATGTTGGCTGTCACCAATCGCCTCCTTATTTTCTATGTGCCTTAGCATAGTCACCAGGAAGATTTGCTCCATGATCTTGCTGGGCACAGAGGTGAGACTGATTGGCCTGTAGTTCCCAGGTCGTCTTTTTTTTTTTTCCTTTTTAAAGATGGGGGCTATGTTTCCCCTTTTCTAGGTGGTGGGAACTTCACCAGATTGCCATGACTTCTCAAATATGATGGATAGCGGCTTAGCAACTTCATCCGCCAGTTCCCTCAGGACCCGTGATGCATCTCATCAGGTCCCATGTCCTTGTGCACCTTCAGGTTACTTAGACAGTCTTGGACCTGATCTTGTCCTATGAGGGTGGTTAATCACGCCTGTCAAGTCCCTACCAGCTGTGTCTCAGGGCTTATGGCTACCTGGATCCACTTGAGCATGTAGAAGCTGTTTTGATTTCAAGGATTCTGTGATCTCCTAAAAAAAGCTGTTTCAGATCTTCATCAAAGATACTACTGTGTAACTAAAAGTTAGCTTTAAATTGGCTATCGCAGAATATTATTCTGCCACTATGGGAATGTGCGTCTCAGTGAGAGCTCCTCTGTTCTTCTGTACAAAATGTCTTGACATTGGCATGAGTATTTGTACTGGGAAATCAGTTATTGACCAGCTCTGAGTGACTCAAACTCACTGCCTTGTGAACCCTCCGTTAGCACTGTTAGATCATCGTTCTGCTAAACTACATGACTTGTATGTGATAGTGTTGGCCTGTGGTATCAGCAATACTAATTAAATAACATTCTCATAACCTTTTCAAATAGATTCATTTTGGTTCATAGAGGAAATAGTACTGGTGAAGAAGCATTGTTTGCTTATCACATGGCTGACGCTTTTCTGATTGAACAACATGGATGATCAAAATTCACTGCTTATCATACTTTCCTCTTAAATTCCAACTTATTCTTGTATTTTTTATTTAAATTCTTGAAGTAAATTTCTATTAAAAAAATTATTGCTGGAAAAAAGCCTGAAAAACTCATCTACATGTTTCCAGAGTATAAAAAACCCCACAGAGACAGATGTTGCAAGCTCCCATTTTTATTTATGAAAATTTAAAAAATGGCTAAGGAGCCTGTAGAACTTCTGGAAGTGTGACTAAAGGCTTGAGATGTTCCCAATATTACACACAGTCCTAGAAAAGCTCTGAAATGGTTACTTGGAATGGTACATAAGTAAAGATTAAGAATTGGGAGACTGAGGTGGAGTCATGAAGATGACATCTTGGCAAAGGCTACTAGTGTCACCACAGTTTTGTGAGGAAGCAAGTCTTGCAATTGTCCAAAGCAGATGAGGAAATCTTGTAAAAGTGCTTTAAAGAAATGAGGAATCGTAACACATAAAAGGTGCTTGACTTCTCTGCCTCAGAGCAAGATGACATTTGGATCCTCCACAGTCTTCCTTATTGGTATCATTTGGGTTAAGGATGTTTTGGGACAAGGAAGATCCTTAACACCTCTCTTACCTCTCAGTATGGTATGAAGAAGTCCGAGCTTTGTGGCTTTGTGACAGACTCGAGCTGTAACATGTTAAATATGTGACATAATTATCTATATATCTCCTAAGCATATGTGTTTTCTCATTTCTCTCTTGGTAATTGCTAACGTAATTGTGAGCCATGATACAAGCAACATAATTTTCTTGGGTTCGATGCAAATGTGCGTTTGAGTGACTAAGTGCCCTAATCGTGTATGGAACACTCTGCCTTTATTTTGCCTCTGTGTCTGATCTAACCCAGTATGTAGGAAGGCAAATGAGGGTCATTCTGTTTCTCATTGCTGCACAATATTGGTGGGAGGTGTTTAGCAATAGAGCTCTAAGGGCATGTTTGGCTTCGCTGTTTGACAGCAAGGGTCATGGCTCTACTGCGAATCAACCCAGTTACACAGGTACCTTGTTCATCTATATAAAGCAGGCAGGAAAGCACGATTGCTTTCCAGTGTTCTGCAGAGAACAATAAATGCAGCTTTAAACAGACAGAAATGCGACTGATGTGTTTATGAAACTACTGAAACTGCCCTGATTAGTGTTTAGAAGGTTAAAATTATTTAGGCTCTGCTTAATCAAAATATATTTACCAACTTCTTTGCAAAGCAGTATTATCTAAATATAACAATCAGAATATTGTCATTCTTGCCAATGTGTTAGCTTTGTCGTGTTGCTGATGAACAGTGACAAAAGCAAACCGCAGCTTCCTTAGAGACTCCTGGTATATTTGAGCTTTTGCCTGCTCGAAAGAGCTAGGAGAATAAACCATGTGAATCTTCTTCCAAACCTGGTCATTATGTCCCGCAAACATATTCTGTATTCTAATGTTCAAATGTGATCCTTTGTGTTGCTGCTGATGGCAGTTGGCTCAGATGCACTGGCAAAGATAGCTGTAGGCATAAGACACAGATTTTAATGATGGATTGTGACTTCATTAAACAGGAAGTAGCATATCTCCAGTTATTGTTTTGTTTACAGTCAGTTCTTAGGTAAAGTGTGCCCAACTTTATGGCCCTGTTTCAGAATACCAGAATCCCTTATTTCCTTTAGGGAAGATGTAGAGAAAGGAATTAGAAAACCTACTTCTGTGGTTCCCGGAGCCCACAAACCACGTGCTGCCTTGGGATAGCACTTTAGGTTCGTTTAAGTGTGCGGGTTGGCCTTGATTACTTGGTTGCTTACAGTAACATCCTTTAACATCGTGGCAGCGTTCACAAAGCTTGCGAAGCAGCTCCCTCCTGCTATTTCTGGTCCTGCTGAGATGCTGTCCCGATCTCCAAGTGCACCTTGGTTTCCCAGGAAAATTCTGCTGCTTTAAAACATGGCCCTAGGTCTGGGATCTGTTGAAGGTGACCTCTGCAGCTGTGCAATCTGACTGCGTTGACCTCCATGTTAGCCAAGGTATATCAGTTCTTTCTGCATGTAACCACCTTTTCACTTCAGGCCCTAATAAGGGGGTGGATGTTGCAGTAATAGTGACTCACTTTGAATTGGGACTGCCTAGCTATGTCATTTGCTTAAGGTAGCCAGCTCCTACCCCTGACAAAGTTTTTCTATTGCAATCAAAGGAAACAGGGACTTAAACAGTCAAGGAGTACGTCAGCAGTCAGAAGTAAATATGACAAACTCCACTTTAGCATGTAGAGATTAATACAGTTCAGTACTGCTATTTTACCAAGAAGCAGAATAAGTGCAGAACAGCACAGTTCGGAGTTTGTCACCTGCCTGTCTTGTTGGTGAATTGCCACAGACGCTAAGAAGCACGGAAGGGACATTGCAGGAACATGAAGGAGAGGCAGAAGAAACAGAGGACCTGATAACTGAAAGCTAAAGAGCCTGGCAACTGCAGATAAGCACTCCTCTAACAAGATGCTGATTACTTAATCTATGAAGAAGTATCATGAGACAGGTAGTAGGGCTGGCATGCTACAGGATTTATTTAATATGTCATTTTTCGTTTTGCTTCTAATTCCTCTTTGTATCTTAGAGCTACATTTTCACAGAGGCAGAGAGCTGCCCGTTGGTACAGCAACGCACTGACTCTTGTGCACTCGTGCTACGAAACTTATAGACTTCCTTCACAGCTTGTGGGTTCTGTCGTATCTGCAAATAAAACTGAAGGCATAAAAATTCATTTTTGGATGCAGAGGTACCTACTGAGCCACAAGTTTTCAGCCAAAACTGTGGTCCTTGTTGAACAGATCTCAAGGAAGAAATTCCACTCTATTTCATTTCTATAAATCCAACTTTTTGCAGTACAGCCACAATGTGGGCAGAAATAGAATTGCCTGTGCTATATAGATGGAATATAACGTACCATCTCAGTTCCAAAAAAAAAAAAAGTCTCTTACAAAGTCTGCTGTCCCTTAATAAATACAAATAGTGATAACAATAAAAAGCTTGATGTAATTACCCTTGATCTTGTTCAAAGCTTCTTTCTGTTGACAGAAACATGAAAGGCTTGGTAGCTACAAGAATGCAGGGGTTTAGTAGAGAAAAATTCTTCCAAAAGCATTGCAAAGAGGAGAAATGAGCAAATAAAAAGGGAGGCACATTATGGATTTCAACCACAGAAGTCAACACTGGAGTATTCAGCCCCAGGAAATTCAAAGAAGGGGGGATCTACTGTGAATTCAAGAATACTGTGGTCATGCTGTAGTTTATACCTTGCGGCATTCAAGTAATCTAGTTAGAAACTGCGTTTTCTGTGCTTAGCAAAAAAATAAAAAAAAGGAAAAAAAGTTTTGCTTTGTGCTTTGTAATATTGAAAACATTAAGAAAGCATGGTTTAATCGAGTTTTACAATTAACTCCTAGAATTATTCCGGAAGTTCCCAATGTCCTGGCAATGCTTCCTTTTTCTCATCTGCACCCGCAATTCTCACGACATTCTCCCTGGTCTCATCCGATGCGCACAGGAGTCGTCGCAGAGAGCACTTTTCTTCTGATCACAGTCCTTCACTGGTGAAACTGCTTTTTAGTGTGAACTTCAGTTTTTGGGTAAATGAATACCTAATCTCATCTATAGCCTTTTGATATCAACAGGAGTCACTCCACTAAAGAAACTCTGGGACAGTATCTTTTAAACTTCCTGGAGTCTTGAAAGCATCTGCATTTTTGCCTTTCATGCTCTTATTGCAAAGCCAAAGCTTTGTGGTGATTTATGTTTCAGGTAGAACCCATTTGAATCACATATGTCAAAATATCCACATGGTAAGGTTAATAGCACTGTTATTCAGTTTAGATACACTCTCGTTTGTTCAGTTGTCTTTATCATGCAGCATCTCCAGTGAGCGTTTCTTTTGGAACCTTCTCAGATGCCTTGGTCAGAGGGATTTGCAAACTTTGTCAGCACCATTATCAAGAGTACCCATCTTAAAGAAATGTAATTTCATAGTTAAAGTGTTTACAACAAGTACACAGTCCAACATTTATGATAGTCCATATTTCACTGAGTTCTTTTTGTAGTTTACATTTGTAAATAAGGAATTGGTATGTTGAGAAACTTACTGATACATCTCTGTCTTGGTCACATGATTTGTTATTTTACATTTGTATGTAAAATACTTATGTTTACTAGCATAAACTAGCAAACATATAATGGGGGGAAAAAAAAAAAAAAAGGTTGTGTATTTCTAGTAGAGAGGAGTTTTTTCCCCATTAACATTTGCTCTATTATATCTCTGGTCCAAAGCAAGTGTTCTGAGAGGGTCTAACTCTTTGCTAAATGAGGATAGTAGTTATTGCCAGCCCAACCATAATTTTATTTTTGCTATGAATAATGTAGTTAAATGCTTCTTAAATGTTTTCATTAAGAGAATCATTTAAATATTATTATTAACAATTGGTGTTTGTTTTATGTCTTAAAAACTGTCACACTTTGCATTTCTTTTTTAAAGTAGTGAATAGGACAAGATGATTTCGAACATGACCAAGAACTTGTATTTTATAGACAGGGTCAGAAAAAATTTGCTTTTGTGTTAATTGTGGGATAGTTGCTTGGCTCCAAACAATATTAAAAAATACAATATTAAGATACAGGAACAATTGTCCCAGGTGAGAGGGCATGTTTCTAAATCAGATAAGTTTAGCGTATGTATTCCTTTAATATAAAATTGAAAATGCTTGAAAATTTTGTTATCCAAACTATACAGAGGAGGTTTGGATGCCTTCATGGCACCAAGTCCTTATATCTATGTCAGTGGATCCTGGAAGTCCTTTCTTCCCGAATAAGCTTTCCAACATCTGTACAAACGAGCAAATGTCTTCCTTCTGATCTTTCTTCTTGCCCCTACTGTTTTTAATAATGTATGTCTGACATGCTAACAATCAGGCACATGCTCGTTCATTGTTGTCTCATCTCAGCTGCGTGATAATGGCTTAAGAGGGAAGATGAGTGGAATTGCACATCAAGGATCTTTTTTGTTGATGGAGTAACCAGGAGTGCGTTTCCAATTTGCAGTTTGGCTGTGGGGCTTCAGAAGCACCATGTATGTTTGATATCCACTTGGTTGCTTGCCACCAAACTTGATGATCAATCACTATGTTGTGAGAGGATATATGAAAAAGAAAAAAGCAGGAAAACTTGACTTTTATTTTGAAAATAGTAGGACATCTCACAGATTGAGAACTCATCTATTGCAAAATATGGAGGAGCAAGTGCGTGTGTGTGTATGTATGTGAGTGAGAGAGAAGGAACATATGTATGTCTGTATTTCTCTTTCATAATATCTCAAAGACAAAATAATTCATAATTTGATTCCACTGACTATTTTTGAGTTAAACCAGGGATTACACTGAGTCATTTTTAGACAACCATTTCCATGTTAGTTCAGGAATCCTTGTGGCAAATCTGCATTCTTCTCAATCACTTGCAGTCAATAAGATTTTAATTTGTCTTTGTCCTCAACCCTGCAAAGTTTGGGCCTGGAATCCCTTTGCTTCAAGGATCAAAAAGTGTTTTCCCTGCGTATGTCAGGCACACTTACGGAATGCTCTTCTATGTTTATTTAGCTCAATAATTATTCCATATTAACAAAAGCAGATTGATTCAGGAATGTTTTTCAGGATAGCCTTTTTGAAATCTTGTTTCATTGGAATTATAGCACCTCCAATACTGTTATTTTCCTTTTCAAATATGTTGTAGGAATTCACTACAAAGTCTGTAAAAACCCTATTCAGGGATGAATGGCTTATTCTGCTTCTTATCTTGTTAATCAATATTGTTAACTAGCTGTGATGGACATAATTAATGGAATGACCTTACCCTCCCCCCCTAATTAAAGATAATTGCCTTGTTCAGTCACATTCACTTTCCAAAATATAGGTGCAGGATCATAAATGTCATAATTTATTTTAGACTCTACCATGATCATTACGTATTCTGTTTTCTTGTTAACAACTAATTTTAATTCCAGCTCACCCAGCAAAGTTGGAAGCTATAAAATGGCCCCCTTACCTTGCTGAGCTGGATGGATAAATAACACATTACTACATTGCACACTTACAGTCAGGAGGGGCTGATGAGGCTCTGCTGTGGTTTAGCCCTGCCAGAAACTAAAAGCCACACAGCCTCTCGCTCACCCTCCCCAATTCCCGGGAGATGGGGAAGAGGATTAAAGGTAAAAAGGGAAGGAGACTCGTGGGTTGAGATAAGAACAATTTAATACTACTATTACTAATATATGTGTGTATATATATGTATAATGATAATAATATATGCACACAAGTGATGCACAGTGTAATTGCTCATCACTCAGTGACCACGGCCCAGCCCGTCCCGGACTAACGATCCCAAAACAGATAAGTCCCGACACCACAATCCTTGATGAGAGAGAGAGAGTACACTGAGAGTGAGAGCTCCCAGAAGCACAAAAGCTTTTCTTTCTGGTTAACCCTGATTTTTATACTGGGCATGACGCTGCATGATATGGAATACTTCATTGGCCAATTCGACCCTCAATCCTAAGTCTACAGTTAAATCATAAGGGGAGTTGTGGACCCTCTGTCCCAGTCATGCTCCCCCCTATCCTGTCGTGCCCCTACACGTTGGCAAAAACATGGGAAGCTGAAAAGTCCTTGAGGTCTCAGTGCCAACTACAGACATCAGTGCACTGTCAACATTCTTCTCATAATGAACGCAGGCTAAAACCAAAACACAGAGCTCTTCTAGCTGCTAAAAAGATAAACTAATTCTGTTCCAGCTGAAACAAGGACCGGATAAAAACAGAATTCCACTACTTACTGGGCTCTGATGCTGGCATCAATCCATTGCCCAACAGCTCGGGAAGACGCTGCTTGATGAGATTCGTGTCTTGGTTTGAAGTTGAATGGTGCTGATATCAGAATAAACCTCCTGGATTTTGGTATGCGTTTCATGTATCCTTTTATCAGCTTTATTATTTGTTATGCTTTTGCTGAGCTTCCTTGAATAAGAACAAAAGGGTACGCTTATTATGCAGCAATTTCATGAAAGCTATTTAGAATAATATTTCAGGAGGAAAAAAACAAATCAAAATGAATAAAAGCCTAGGAAACACATGATGAAACAGAATGAATATCAGAGCTATTAAATTAATAAGCTTGCAAAGCATTATTTATGGTATCTCAATGGAAGTTTAGAAATTGATACTGACTTTCCAAAATTAATTGAGTACCTTTGTTGTATTTCAGGAATACATATTCAATCTCTCTGTACCTGTTCCTTGTGGGGAAAATTGTTCCACCTGCCAAAAAACTCAGGAGTTTCATCTGATTTTCATCTTCCCAAGGTAAACAGTTCAAGTATTGACTCGGTAGGGCATTCATTCAGTGAATCTGTATAGTCTGAGATTGTCTGTAGATGGTTATCCTTGTTTTTTTAAGTTGCCCATTAAAAGAGTGTTTAAAGCCACACAGAAGCAGTAGCCTGAAAAAGAGATTTGGCAATTCCACAACCCCACAAGGTCTACTGTCAGGGGGGTTACTTTTAGGTACACCCTTCCCTAAGAAGTATATGTGCTGTTCATCAAGCAGCAGAAATGCAGGTGAAGGGTTTAGTATCAAGGACTGATGTGCTCAGGAAGACTACAGGCTCAGCTCAGGTGTCCAGCCAGCTTGAAGGCCAATAGTACGTTCCTGTGAAGCATCTCACATACTTGGGGCTGGAGGGCATCCCGCAGCCACGTCCCCAGTTCTCAGTGACCCGCAGAGAAGC
Organism: Tauraco erythrolophus; assembly: GCF_009769465.1. Classification (NCBI taxonomy): domain Eukaryota; kingdom Metazoa; phylum Chordata; class Aves; order Musophagiformes; family Musophagidae; genus Tauraco; species Tauraco erythrolophus. Next base: position 13,930,950 of record NC_141465.1, read on the forward strand.
ACAGGGTCAGGCTCAGCTGCGTCCTAAAGTCTGCTACAGGCAGAACAGTTGGGAGGACTGGAGGGCAGAGGACTGACTGAATGGTCACAGAGCTTACCAGTACAGGTTTCTTTGGATATTACCTTTGCAGTATTGGCTAGTATTCGCCAGTGCAAATTAGATGGAGATGGAGGTGTTCAGCTTTCTAAAAAATAAGTGTCAACAGACCAGAGCTGTCTCCTCAGAGTTAGCTCACTGCTTTCTGGTGGGTTTGAGTTCTAATGACTGGCTAAAATTCTAGTCCTTTTTGCTACAGCCATGAAATCTCCCTGACTGCCCACACTTTACCATTAAAAGTACATTTGTTAATTTTTCCAGGACAGATGATTTCTGAATGACTCTAGTTTGCCCCAGATTTACTAAATCGAGTATTTCTGTTATAGCTTCTCTTGCAAGAATGACAGCTGACGTGACCCACCTAAAGTGAACAGGGAAGATGCAGGAGTACTGACAGAAAGAATACCATACCTGTTGTTGCTTCAGTTTGTTGTTCCATGTCCTTTCCCTCTTTTTTGCTGCTTCTTTTCTATGAACAAGTTTCTCCTGGACTTTCCCATTTTGAGTGAGGGCTCTGTTCTTTTTCAGAACGATTCTACTGTGTTACAAAATTTCTCTAAATCATGCTTTCCAAGTCCCTAGCAGCTGCAGCTCAAAGCTCACAGTAACATAAAAATCCCACAGGTAGCGTGCTGCAGCATAGGTCCTTATTTTGTAGTGTTTAACTATTAATGAAACAGTAGCTTAAGCTTTGCATTGTTTTTCCTAAGGCAGCTGAGTGCTGTGGTGGGTGAGAGAGGCTTGGCATGTGCCTAGCACACTTGAAGGACTGCTCACTGAGACCTGTTGAAGTTGGACACGCTGTGCTAGCACCCATATCACAAGTGCATTACTGTCTGTGCACTCTTCTTGGCCTCCTCGTGGCTGTGGAAAGAATTAACAGGCTTTTCAGTCTGCTGAGGTGCTCAGCCCAGCAACTTACCTGGCTCTATCTGTTTCAGGCGATCTTACCCAGGGGCCTTGCAAACATGGTGTGACCATGCAGAGAATCAGGCTCCCCAGATGTGATCTTTAAACAACATATTGGATGAGCGCTCATGATTTTCAGCAAACGTTCAAGGATATGTAAGAGAAGCAACAGAGTGAATTGAATAATAGCACGGGAACAGCCAGCTCCGTATTTAATCTTTCTTGCAAATCTACTTCTGCAAGTATTTGCAATTCTCCCGATAGCTCCAAATATTATTTGCTAGTGCAAGACATCACTTTGTAATACGCAGTAAAAATCTCTTGTACATGATGCTGTTTGTTCCCTTCATTACCCCTCTTAGAGTGGTGATAGCTTAGCTACAAATAGTATTGTTTCAAACCAAAATTTCAAAGCTTTATTTCTTTGATTGGTAGTCATCATCTGAAAGGTGATACTCACTACACAGTGAGTGGTACCATCTCCCCAAGTCCTCCCCTGCTTAAATGGAGAACCTTGCAGAACCCTGCTACAGATAGTTATCAAAGCTTTTATCTTTATTTCTTTGTTCTGAGATGTTATCAAAACGGTATCTTTCCCTTTCAGTATTATGTATGCTAGCATTTTTTTTTTCTTCTGACATGTTCCTGACTTGAGCTTCTGAGATTAACTAGTGCTTTGACTGCTTAGGGTTGTTCTTGATAAGGGTGAAATGCTGAGTAATATTTTTGGACCAAAAGAGGCAGAGAATGTATTTTTAAGAATCCAGTTTCTATCTGCACACTAGCAATGAACAAATGCTTGTGGTTTTGTTTCTCTTTAATTTCTTGTCGGCACCTCCATATCTTACTGGGTTGATACCAAGGATTTTATGACTGAAGACCGTATTCTCACAGATCACAACTCTAAAGGATGTTGTTCTTGGCTGGTATCTCCAGGCACAGCTATAATGAAAAAAAAAAAAAAGAAGGATAGGATAATTGTATATGCTGTTTACATTCATGTTTGTACATGTAGGGATGTGTTGACGTGGAGATGTGGTGAAATGATAAAAATGTTATGAAAGACAGTTATTCCTTTCTGTGAAATAAGGAAAACTGACGGCACAATTTAATTCCTGGGAACACAGTGAAAAGGACTAGGACTATATAAAGGTAGCACAAGAAGGAATTGAAAAATAATAATGGAAAAATCTATATCTAAAGCACTGGCAGGAATATATTTATGCATGAAGAGAATTCCATGATTGATCTACAATAAAACTGAGTGAGACACAGAAACAACAGATAGATGTTTGTATCACTCTACAACATCCACTGGAGATAAATATGAAATATAGTCATATTTCATAGGAGACCTATTTTAAGCCTTTCTCATTGCAACATGCCCTTAACTTCTGTAGTGGATGTGTAACCACTTCCTTGCTTCTAATGGAGTCATGTTCATCTTTTTGACCCATTAAATGCTTCCGGAGAATCAGTTTTGTCCTCAATATTGAAACAGTTACCTTAAACCACAAAGACTGCAATTCTTAAAATGCATGTTGAGAGACAACAGCCCTGATTTCTCTCAGTCATATCTCTTTACTCCCTTATTTTATGTTACACAAAGAAAACCTTCTGTCACATTGTCATTATACTCATTTTTCTATTAACCTCAAAGTAGGAGAACATCTAGTGAGTTACAGTTGCCTCAGTCTTTCACTGGGGTAATTTTTGTTTAAATATGGAAAAAAATGCATGGATAACCCAGTTTTTCTCCTCTCCTGTTTGTAAAAAGAGGAAAATGAACCACGTTTTAGTAGATTCAGTAGTTTTCTTTTAAATTTCAGTAGTACTGGGGAGTGGTGAGGATTTAAATATTTTTATTATTAATCTACTTTTATGTGAATGCACACAAAAGTAAATGCACTGGAAGATTCATTAAGGAATACCATAAGGCTTCGGAAATACAGAAACTGACAGCCAAAACGACCAACATGTCTCCTGAATTTGAAACATCGAGGTCATACTCCCTACCTGAAATTTGACATCACACATTTTACATCACATGCTTCTTTAGGAAAAACTTTAAATATTACATGTCTTAGTAAATACCTGCACTAAGTATTCTTTAGTTAGAGTTTTTCCAATCAGATACAAAAAGAAGAGATTTCACTTTTTATCACAAACTTATTTGTACATATTCATTTCCTGCATCAGATTATCTGTTCAGGCTAAGGAGGATCTGGTCCAGAAATGAGACACATAAGTCAAAGACAGCTTTGTATCTCTTAATATTCAGGGCCTTTAGTATTCTTTAGTGGGAAGAAATTAGGCTAGTTTTTCAGTGTGTAGAAAGGAGAGGAGTCTACGGATCAGGAAAAAGAACTTTCTGTTTCATCTTTCTTTGATATCTCAAACCGGATCGGTAGTACTACTGTTTTCTTTTTCATTTCAGAGCCTATAAAAAATTTATTTAAAAAGGCAAAAATGGACAAGCTAGTTCAAGTGCGACTCGATATTTACACTCCAGATGGAAAGTCCAAAATGAAGAGCTGTGTGACACAGTAAATGGCACCCATGATTCATTGCCCAAAATAGCGGCTGGCAAAAGAGATGATGTTTGAGATCCCCATGAGATAAAAGGAAAATCTTCTGTGGTACAATTGGCCTTTGCCTCTAGAAAACTGTGATTTATAAAGTATTTTGTATTAAAGCAAGTGATGGAAGAATCAGGTGAGACAGTGACGAGGTTTTATGATAGAAATCTATTTTCCATCTTGACTTTTAAGATTAAGCCTCAAATTTCGTAACATTTAGTGTCACAGAACCATGTAACTACTTTCAGAGGAAACTTAGTAGTTGGCAATGCATAAGGTGAGCTATATTCCCTTTTAAGACTATGCAGCCCTGCAGAAGTCATTGAGGTGTCTGCAGGCTGATAGACATAGTGAGGCAAGTCTCTAGAATGAAGTATTAGTTTAAAATCTAACATTTACTGCATCATATACCGTAAGATTCATGGATTTGTTCAGCATTTGAGGAAAAAAAATCACAAATGAGATAATTGTTCTGCAATTATTGATGGAATGGAATACTCAGCAGTAGAAAAACTAATCCAAAATTCAAGTCAGGATAAGGGAAAGTCATTAGCTATGCTGTGTAAAGCAGACATATACAATCAATGTGTGAATGTCACGTTTGTCAGGCCAAAGTGATGGGAAAAGACTTCTACTAACAGAGAGAAAATTGAACACATCTATAACAGTGGAGGATAGTTCATATCCTGTTGTAATTGCAGTGCACTCGAAACAGAATGAGAATAGCAAGGGGAAAAAAAAAAAACAACCCTCTCCTGAGCTTTACAGCAGCACTGCCTGGAATGCGTGACAAAGGTACAGGCTTGAAAGGTGATGTTGTGAAGAAACCTGAAGCCAAGCGAAGAAGCTCAGGGACATGCTGCGAAAAAAAAAAAAAAAAGCCGAATTGAGCTTTAGGCAGCCAGGACGAAAGTAACTGTAAAAGAACCCCAGATGGTGCCAGGGAGAACTGATAGTTTTGTTCCTTCTGTCTATTAAAACGTGTCAAGCGTGCAAGGTCAGAGTGCACATGATGATTTGATGGCAAACAGAGACATGGTAAAAAATAAAAAGGCTTTGGAAGTCTGGATATGCATTATTGATATGTGTGTATGGATAAGATATTTACGTACGGCTGCTCGCTCTGGTGGTATGAGGTGCCACCAAGGACACTCCTTCACGGAGGAAAAAGCTGAAAGCAAGAGAGAAAATGGAAATAATATTACCTCATTAGAAAGCCATGAATCCCAGCTTTATTTCAGTCTGTATCAGTTAAGAAGCTCAAAAGCCTCTGAGTACACACAGAACGAGGAAAGTTTGAAGACGTGAAATAGTTCTTGCTTGAATTACTGTGGTGTACTAAATGCTGTAGTCATGGGCTAGGATCCCATTATGCAGTAATAGTAATATAAATAAAGAAGCCCACAATTAAAACTCCAACGCACTAAACTACTACATGCAAAGCAAGAAAAATAATAGATACAGGTGTTTTTGGGGTTTTTCTTTTTGCTTGCTTTGTGACGGTATAGAGCTGGGGACAATTTGGGTCAGTGCTACCTCTAAGACTGTGCCATTCTCTGAAATCTCTGGGGCTGCTGTGGGTTAATCTAATGCTAAAGGAGTTGAGAAGAGATGCAAGACAGAAGAGCAAGATGCTTGTATTTCTGTGCATGCATTTCTGCAGTTAGTTTGGAAAGACTGCTCGCTTGCTTGAAATGTTCTTTCTTTTCACAGGTTACTTCATCGTCCAGAAAACATAAGCAGCAGCTTCTGTGTGTTAAGGGATTGAAACAGTAAATTTTACAGCGCAATTCATCAATGGCGTCAGTCAGATTTAAGAGAGAGTGCATGTTTTTGCAAAGCTGCAGAGATTGCTGTAACTGAGGTCAACAGCAAACTCCTAGTGCTTTTAAAAATTGATTTTACTGAAATCTTACTCCATTTTCCTAGTAATAAAGGCCTCCGAGGATTTAAACTGCTGTAACTGAGAGCACTGTTTGGCCCTGTTCTCCGAGTAGGTGTGGCGTAGCTCCATTACAACTCCAGTGCAAATAATAACATCTTTTAAAAGTGGAGCACCCTTCCTAATATTTTAGTAAGTAACCTTTTGCTTTCGCTTGTAAAAGCTTGGAGGTCATAAGCTCAAACTTCTAAAGCCTCCAAGAAACCTATTTACCTCCTTTGCAAAAGGTCTAAAATGAAATAAGAAAACATATGTGACAGGAATATAAATATATTTGCTTATCTGAAAAATCCAGTGCAGGTTGCTTCATGAAGAAAACTTGGCAAAATCATCATGGCTGGGTTATATAATTCTAGACAAGATATTTGATACTGTATGCAATAATAGAAGATGTTGCCTTGATTCTTCCAGAAGTCATGAGAATCTTTCACTGTTTTCTTAAGAAAAGCTAAAGGGCAGGTGCCCCAGAATATATTGATCTGAAATTTATAGAGCAGCAAATTCCTTAGAAACGAGTAATGTTAAAATTTGCAATTTTAATTAAAACAAACAAAAAACCCCAAACAACCCAACAATCAGGGCCTGTACTATAAAGGCGCTGACCCTATCTTCTGTCTTTGAATGAATGTTGTCCCCTCTGGGTCATGGAGCTCAGGCTTTTGCATTTCTCTGAAGGTGTTTGCATGGTTCTCTGTTCTTAAGCAGGGACAGAGGTTACAGTCCTCCTTCCACTTTCCGTGATTTATCTCAGCAGCTCTTACTTCTGTGTACGCTGCAGTTCTTTTTCTTCAGGGCAATGGTAATAAGTCACCCAACTGCTGCCTTAAAGCAAAGTATTATTTAAAACAAAGTCGCATCAGAGGAAGCATGTCCGTAAAACCAGCAGAGTACACTGTTTGCATATATTGTGTTCCAATAAAACCTTCCCCTCTGCAGATCTGGCACGTCCGATGAATTTTTTTCACAGACTCTCTGCAGAGCATCTCCTCCTTTCATTTTATGTCAGGCCCTCATTTTATGTCATTTTTGATGAGCCTCTTCTTTTCATTTCTCAAGAAATACTCTTTGATTCTAGTGGGTTTTGGATTTTTAGTTTTGCAGCTTGGCACGGTGTTGGTGTCAGTTCAGCTTAGAAACTGAATGTGGACTATTTTCTACTAATTGCCACCAGCTTTTCCAAAAATTCTTTTTTATTCTGGTCCCCTTTCTGTATATATTTTTTACAGCTGCCTTTTGAGCTAGAACATTGCATTCATTTAGGAAAATTTGCAACTATTTGTAATAAATTTTCCCAACCATATTGTCCGAATTATTTAATTGTCACATCTTTCTGTTCATCCTGCTGTTACTTCCCAGTTCCAAAGCTGATACAGAAGGCATCTGAGTGAAATGAGTGAATTATCACTTATTTTTGGTGGCTTATTTTTCTCATTAAAGCCTCCAGAGAGACAACTAATTTCAATGTTGGTATGCCTTTTCCTAGTGGATCTTCTTTTTCTTTCTTTCTGGTAATACAAATGACTAGGAAATAAACAGAGGCTTGTTCCATTTCTGGTACAATAAAATTAACATACAAATTCTTTCATGTTTTAGTGACAGTTCAAAAAATTGAGACAAAGCTATTTATGTAAATGCTTAAGCTAACAGTCTCATTAAGTCTTGGACTATCTGTATCATGAAGAATAACAGTGATGAATGAAGGTGTTTTAAAGATTGAAAATTTAGTTCAGATAAACCAAATCTGATGTTGCAGTGGGAAATATCAGTTTTTTCATGTTCAAGAAAACAAAAAAATCTTTGTAATACATTTTCCTGGCATAGATAGCACGTCTCCAGCACAGAATATGAAACGTTTGCATTTACAAACCTGTTTAGTGGGCCTCCTGAGTTAGAAAGGTTGAGGAGCTCCATCCCTCACTACAGAGCTGCAGCTGGCTACTGGACTAAGGAGGAAAGCATAACAGCAAAATATCCTGTTTAATGGATAAGACTTATTTGACCCAAGGTTGACAGTCTGTCCTGCTACAGGTCTTTTATTTCCTCTTGGACTGGGAGAATAGTAATGACATATAATTATTTATTGCATGTGTTGTTTAATAATTATAACAACTATATTAGAAAGAATAATATTTAGATAACGTTAGCTTAGTCTTTTGCAGAAACTGCAATTCTTCATTGCCCAAGTGGCCATAGAGGATTAATAAAAAGCTACCTCATCAATTCTGGCAAAGTGATTAACTCATTATAATCAAGAAGAAAACACTGGAAGACTTAAGAGCTTCTCAGCACGTCTAGGGTCAGCTGGGGTGATCGGTCAGAAGGATGAGGATGTTTCCCACCATGTGGCAGAAGTTGAAGGCATTCAGTACTACAGGTGAGACTGCTGACAGTTTGTTCTGCATTCAAGTGTTGCTGACTACAAATGAAGGCAAGTCTGGTTCAGGGGGCTAGGATTATGGGGTTCCCTCGACTTTTATGTTCTTACTATTGCTGCATTTTGATTGGAGGCTCAGAAATTTGGGTAAAAGCTGGGCATATGCATTTGCTTCTATGAAGGAACTTCTGAAAGACCTGTGTACCCTGGTAAGGATTTGTTCTGAACTTACTTAGCTCTTAATCATCATGTATGATATTGTTCTCAGTTTCCACATTAATTAAGCTCTCCCAAAAACCTGAACTAAGCAGTTTTTGAAGCAAACAGGAATTCTTCGTCTCTGTGCAGTCATTAGAGTTGGGAACAAGTCTTTTGAAAAAGGTTGCCACCTTTTGAGTTCTGATTTTCTTATTGAGGGGAGACGTTTGGTTCGGAAGTACTAACTGTACATGCACCGTGGAATCAAATACGTATCTTACCATTCTAAGCAAAACTGTGAAATGACGTCGTATCTTTGCGCTAGATGTGATGTTGAGGCTCCTAAGATAATGCTACTTGTAAAGTAGCCTTTTACCAATCTCATTCCATCCCCAGATTTTTCCTTGGACCGTGAATAAAACTCATGGTGCCCATTCCAAGCAGGTAAAGAGGAGAAAAACCCATCTTTGACTACAAAGGAGGAGGTGAGAGGATTTGAGGAAAAAAAAGCAAATACACCCAAAATGTAAAAGGACCAAATTTACATATGGGATCTCAGATATTCTTTACTATAGCTAAAAAGTGTGCAATAAGATACCCAATCAATTGTCAAATGCACTAAGTTCACTGTGGAAATAAAGCCATTGAGGAGTTTCCTCATGTTGTGAACACGAACTCTTCAAATTATTTGCATTATGCTATTTAAACTTGCAGTTTACAATAATTATTTCTGCAGTTAGTGTTTTAGTTAGCAAAAAATAGATGACCTATTTTGCTGTCAATGTGCAATCTTGGCTCTGCAAAGACAAGGGAATTCTTCCAATCCTGCTCAGCCAGATCACAAAAATATGTCTGTGCACTCTCCAAGTGCATTCCCTAAATTGGATCCTGATCCCCAGTATTAGAAGTACTGTGGAATTTGTTTTAAAATCTGTCTGCCTATTTATTGTTCAATATTGACTGATGGTATCTTCTGAGAAGAAAAAGAAAAAAGTCAGTTAGTTGAAATACATGAGAATAAATAGTTTCATTTCTTGGTATCTTTTTTTTTTTTAATTATTGTTGTTACAATGGAATTTTTTTTGAACATACGTTGTGATCCACAAGAAAAAAAACCCTGATAAAATTTACCATTATGCACCTCACTGGAGATCTGCCAGTGTCTCCATAATACTGTCTGGTTTTACAGGATTCATAGATTTCTACTGTAAATGCTCAGTCTAAGCTGAAATTTGGCAAGCTTTTTCATGATACAGTAATACCGTCTCCTGCACATAAATGTTGCTTTTCTCTGAAAACTGGCAGTAATGCTAGTGAAGCTTTTCTTTTATGGCTTCTATAGATTTTTGTTTACAAATAGGTAAATTCAGTCTAAGTGCTTGGAGTGTCACCTTTTTATTGCATACTTAACAAATGATTCAGCCTTTATGGGGAAAATTTGCAGCTAAACTGCATTTGCATTTTGCATGCTTTTCTACTGTATTCCATCTCCATAAGTCATGTTTTTTTTCATTATGGAATTGGTGTGCAGTCGCTTCGTAATTACAACCGCAGCTATGTTGCTGCTCAAAGCTGAATTTCATATGCTGTCTAGTTAATCCATTTTTCTGGATTTTCACGTAATTATTATGTAAGTATTGATTAGAAAGAGCTATAGCTTAGCTTTAAACAACTGACTTATTTAAAGTAACTTTTTACACTTCATTTATCATCTGGTTTTATTGCATCCTGTCTTTTATTCCTCTGCATCCTGCATTTTCTCATCTGCTTGCATTTTCAGGGCAACGTTGTACATTAAGAGGCCTTTGGGTTATGTTATAAAATCTCTCCCAAAGAATATTTAAAACAAGTAAATCTACTTACTTGGTGGCTCGTAGGAGGGTTTTTCCTCCTTGGTCACCGTTTCCAAGACTGGCCCGTGGGAGACTGCTGCCCTGTGATGAATTTGGGCAGCAATGCTTCCATTTGTGATATTTTGAACTCAACACTTAAACAGTTAATCTGAAAAGATATGCAGATATATACACAGGAGCTTATTTGAAGGCCTAAATGATCACTGAGCAACTTTGAAAAGCTGCCTCTGGTATGATTTATGTGGAAACGTCGTGTCAGTCCAAGTCTCCGTGAAGCAGGGGGGAGGATATCAACATCACAAACAAGAACCTTCATAAATAAGTACCAGAAATTGAGGAGGAAATGTTCTCACGCCTCCGAACAATCCCATCGAGTCGCAGACGAGGCATCTACCGATGGGGAGCATTGTTCTGCTGTGCACGTTGCCTCCTCCTCGAATAAATGGGGGATTGTCCAGCCACCTTTCTTTATGAGTAGTGAACCTATCATTAATTCTTTTTGTTTGTTTTTAAGGAAAATATTTTATCTTTAAATCTCTAAGATCAGAAGTCTCGTGTCATTCAATTAATTAAGCAACGCAACTCAAGAGCCGTGAACATTAAAAAGCCTTCTTGGAAGCAGACTGTGGCCCAGTCCATTGGATAAATTGATTGATTACTTCTGTGGCTGTTCCTAATAATCTGTAACGTTTTTTCATTAGGCGGAAAGTTGTTTTCCTATTTAGTATGCAAACGTGAGATCTGGAGCATTCTGCCCATGTGTTATGATTTCTTTTTTCCATTATGCAATCACAGAATGTGTCACTTCCCTGTTTACAAAAGAAAAATGTAAGAGATAAAATTTGTGTTTAGTAAGGATTTTGATCTTCAATATATTAAAGAAATTAAAGTCCAGGGTTGGCAGAAAATCATAAATCATGGTTATGTGTTTCTTTAGAATGATTTTATGGATGCTAGGGCAAAGATATTACCATGTGCACTCCGGTTATGTAGAAATGCCACTAGAGGCTGTTTTCTTTCTTCAAAGGTGTCCTTTAAGCTCATACAAAATTACTCTTAATAGAGTAAACATGCAATTTGTACAAAACTAACACAATGCATTCCAGGTTATGTGTCACAGAGGAAAAAAAGCATAGGGAAAGATTTGTAATGAATTTTATCTTTCTTTCTGACTGAGAATTTTTTTCAGAACCTGCAGTTTTCTAAAATGCGTTCTTTATTTCAAATTTTTCCAAATATTTCTGCTATTCATTTTTAGCTTGACAAGTGTCCTTCGTAAAGGTTTGATACTAAAAATTTGCGTTATATGGATTGTGGTGTTTAATATTCTTTTCTTCCTGGATGAGATGATTTCTCTGGTGCTAAGATATTTGTGAATCCAGAATGTGTTTGCTATGACTAAACTCTAAATATTTGTTTAAAGTAATGTTTCTACAATTTGCAGAAAAAAATTCTGCAGAGTTCAGCTTTAGTGTTTGGCCGGTTTATCCGTGTTGTCCCTTGTTATGAAACTCTCTAACAGCTGTCCACAATACGATATGAAAATCTGATCTTTCATTTGTTTCTAGGAGGTGCGTTCCTGACCCCTGCAAGGAGAAAAGAAAGCTGAAAAATACACCTTGAGGCACGGATGGTGAAACTAACCCAAAATATATGTGCATGCGTGTATGCACACACTCACTCTCAAGAGGCAGATTTGGGAATTCACAATCTGTTGTTTACTGTATAGATCTTAATTTGTTCCTTCCTTTCTTTCTTCTGTCTCCTTTACCTTCCCCCCCACCCCCCAAAAAAATATCTTTACCTGGTAACCACATTGTTATCTTAGAAAAAACTTGCATAGGTATTCCTTTTATCCACGATTTAATTTTCTTACAACCAACCAGTGAAAGAGTTAATGGTGACATTAATACTTGGAGCACAGTCACTTGGAGCATGTATTATCTTTTTCTTTTCCATGGTGTTTTCTTACTAGGTCTTTTCTATCAATCTTGCCTACCACATTTTTGCTTTTCTTTTTTTTTTTAGCTTGGATTTGTATCTGTAGAAAACAACATCACAACAGAAGATCAAAGTGGTTTTTCTCGGATGTGGGCTTTGTGGGTGAGTTGTGAGAGCAATCCCCAATCTAAAGATGTAGGCTTCTTCAAAAGCAGCTACCATATTGAGGTGGTACCATGCCCATCCCAGAGGGATGCTGGCCAATTCAAGCTTTGGAGCATGATACAGGGCAGGGTAATGTGGTGAGACGCTGGGACTGGGCTCAGGCACCAGCAACAGCCTCTGATCCCTTGGAGGATCTCTCCTCCTCCCTTGGCAGGCAAAGCTGTGCGGCGTGCGTCCTGTGACCGCCAGCCGTATGACAATGTTAATACGTGGCTCAGAGGGTCAGGAGGATCATGTGTGCTGGTGGAAGAAGGGGGGCTATACCCTACTTGTTCTCAGGAACCGTCTGGAGAATATTTACTTCACGTGGACTCTAAGGAGTTGCCTCTCCCACCTCCACTCTTTATGTATCGTAAAAGCTCTTCCTTTACAAAGCGTAGCATGGGAAGGGAAATGCTGAATGCTGCAGCTCTTCCCAGGAGGAGAAAAACGAGACTTGGCAGTTGAATGTGGTTGCCTCTCCTTTTTCTCTTTTCCTTCTTCAGCAAATCACTGCTGTGTGGTAAAACTGTGATGGGTGCTCAGCCTCCTGCTCCCAGAGGAGAAGCAAGAGCAGACTCAGGTGCTGCAGCTGGAAGGTGCAGATGTTTTATACACACACAACTTGAAGACTGAAAAACAAAAACTCCCTTCTTTGCTTCTTCAGAAATATATTTTTTTCCACTAACAGAAAACAGAAGTATTTTTTTTGCCCAGAGATTTTTTTTATCTTTTTTCACTCTTTTAATTCCACCTTAAAAAAAAATATTTACCTGAAGTCATGAAAGAAAGACATGGCTCCATGGAGACCAAAACTAGGAGTCTTAAGAATTTAGTAGTGTTTTATATAGCAGATTTGCCTCTGCTGTACAAAAGAACTCAAGGAAGACAGCTGTGTAGTCCAGAAAAGATGAGGAAAGGGTCTGCAAAAAAGCCCCAAACCAAAAAGAGTTTTTATTACCAGAGAGAGCAACATTTTGAGGAAGTGAAGGCATTTTTCTAGACTTTTTGCTGTGAAAAATCATCATTGTCAAATAAAAGAATAAGATGTAATGAAAAGAGACTTGAGAAAGACAAAGGAGGACAGGAGATCCCCTTCTCTGGGCAATACATCATCAAATGTACCGCCAGACCAACCTACTCTTCTCTCTGTCCCTGTAAGTGCCTGCTCAAGAGCCCCAGGCATCTCTCTTGCTCCTTTTGGAATTTTGACCAGAGGGGAAATAGCTACGGTAGGTCACATATACAAGCATCAGAGAAATGAAGGTTTGGAGACATGAAACAACAGATGCTATTAGATTTGATGGTTCCTTAATCAGATTGAATAATCAAACCTGGAAACAGGAAAGGAGAAGGAAAGCGAGGCTCGTGTCTTCAACTGTACTCCCTCGAAATAAGTTCCCGACTGAGACTAGCTGCTCGTGGCCTTCTCTCTCCTCTGTTTTTTCAAGCCCCTTAGTGCAGTGTAAACCTGGCAGAGCTAAGCCAGATGGTTTGGGGTACCAGTATTGTGCAGGATTGTGCACTGGCACAGGCCCTGACTTGCAACCAGCCAGGCATCACCTCCTCCTTCTGCTGCTGGAGGGCAGGAAAGGTGCATGGCTGCTGAAATGAGCTGGTGGTACTGCAATGCAATTTTGTCTCACAGGCAGCCTTGTTGTTGACAAACTCGGAGCTCGGACACTGCAGGTAGTGGTTCTCAGATGTCCTGTTGATACCAGCGACCCTGAGAACACATAGGACAATCCTTTTGTATTCATGGAGAGGAAGGTTGTTTGGGTGTTTAACATACCGCTTTGTGAAACATCAGGATTCAGTTCCTGTGGGATCAAAGATTTTTGGTGTTGTTTCGGCACTGTACTTCCAGATCTGTTGCCGAAGGCTCCTTTCCTCCCAACCTGTTACTTGCCGTCCATGCAGACAGCATATGCGTTCAGAGCAAGACCTCATACTACAAGGATGCATAACTTTGGTTTGGACTCAAATATTTATTTGACCTCAGTATTATGCAAATGTTTTCCTGTTTCCACAGAACCACTCTGAGTGGCTCCGGAGACCTGAGACGAGTCACTTGGGAAGAGGGATGTCTATATTCTGAAGAAATGGTCTGCAGAAGCTTAGAAAATGCTGCTCTGCAGTAATTCCTCTTGGGAGCGGCAGAATAGCAGTACTGTGTGCCTGCTGCTCTGCCCTCTGCTCCGACAGGCGCTCAGCCTGTGATGGGCTGAGAGGACTGGAGGTAAGGTGCGCGCATCAAAAGAATGCCTCTCAAACTCACGTTTTACCCAGAGTAAAGCTGCACCTCCCTATGGAGGACCGCATCTGGGAGGAGGCCCCTACCACCACCGAGGCTCCGGTTTGCTTTAGCGAGGTCAAAGTAGGTCTGTTCTTTGGGGTCGGAGTTATGGTCCTGTGTGAAGCAGACTGGGCTAGAGTTACTGTGGGCAGCCAAGGGATGAAATGACATAATTGGCATTTTTCTAGCAAGCTTGCTATAGCTGTGCTCTGAAGCTCCAAAGCTTTTACTGCTACTTCACAGCTGTATTCAGCCTGGGACAGACCGATAATAAGACACGATCGGATTATAACTGGCTAAAACACCCAACCGAGGCTTCCGAGTTTTGTGACTTGTGTCATCATCCCCTATTGCAGCCACCCGGCTACACGCCGCATGCGACGGGGCATCTTTTCGGGCTCGAGGTGGGGGGCAACTTCGAAGTTTCGCCCCTCGCTTTGCACCGCCCGGAATTGGCACACCCCCCTCCCATGCGACGGGAGTCCCGGCGGGCGAGCGAACGGCGACCTCCGAGCGCGCAAGTCCCGCGGAAAGCCCGCTCGGGAGCGCCCTCCCGCCCCGCTCCCCGCAGGCAGGCAGGTGGGCGGGGCGGCGCTAGGGCCCGGGGCGGCGCGGCGGCGGCGGCGGGGCCGGGCGGGGGCGGCCCCTCCCGGGCGCAGCGCGAAGGCGGGCGCGGGCAGGCGGGCGCGGGGCATGGTCCCGGTCCTGGTGCCGGTGGCGGCGGCGAGGAGCGGAGCGGAGCTGAGCGGGCGCGGAGCGGTGGCATGCGGCGCGGAGACATGCGGCTCTGCCTGCGCCCTGCCCCGCCGACATGGACCGCCGCCGCCTGCCGTTGCTGCTGCTGCTGCTGCTGCTTCTGCTCTGCGCTGCCCTCAGCGCCGCCGCCGGGCGTCTGAGCGCCCGCCCCGGCAACGAAGGTGAGCCGCGGCCCGGCCGGGTCCCGCCGGGAACGGGTGGGTGGGGGAACCTGCTTTACGCTCTCCTTTTTTTTTTCCCCCCTCATCTTTCCAATTTATTTTTCTTTCCTGTTTTTTTTTTTCTTCCTTTTTTTTTTTTTTTTTTTTTTTCTTTTTTCTCCTCCGTTAAGGTGGTCCCGGGGCGAGGAGCCGCTGCCGCCTGGGACCGCAGGGCGGGCTCTGCTTCTCGCCTTGCGCTCTGGCAGCGCGGCCCCGCTCGCAGCGGCGGCCGTCGCCGGGTGCGGTGCGGGGGGCGCGGGCGGAGGGGCACTGCCCCTCCGCCCGCGCCCCCCGCACCGCACCCGACGACGGCCGCCCCAGCCGCCCCCGAGGAAAGTTGGCGAGGGAAAGGCAGCCTGTGCCGTCCCCCGGCCTTCCGCCGGCGGGGCGATGCGATGCGATGCGATGCGCGGGGCAGAGCCGCAGCGCCCGGGGGCGAGGGGAAGGCGCAGGGGACGTTCGCCCCGCCGGGAGCGGCCGCGGTCCCCCCCGGGCAGGTGCCCCGAGTCGCCGCAGCTGGCCGGTCAGGGCGAGCCGCCGCCTCGTTTCTCGCCTCAGATAGCCGGCTGATAGCTGGCAGCCGTAGGAAGCAGATTTGTTTGCTAATTAATAAAAATAAGCTATTAAGACTAACGAGTAGCCCCCGTCTCCCTCGCTCCAGGGGTAGGTGAGCTGTGCGCCCTTTTGTACGTGCAGGGTGGTGGTTTCGTTAGTCGTCCTGTGTTTCGAAACTTTTAATTAATACAAACAAAAAAAAAATGCGGCTCGCTCCCCTGTCAAACCTCTTTTTGGTTCCATAGCAGTTTCATGTCAGTTGTTTTTTTTTTTTTTAACATATTAAAATGATGCGTGTGTGTATGTGAACATGTGTAAATTTTCGGAAACAGCACGAGTGGTTTGTTCTCCAGTGCTATGGTAATTTTTACAATGATATTTGATGAAAACGCATGTTAGGTTTCAGGGAAAAATAACGATTGCTAGACACTGTTTGAAAAAGTACTTGAAATACTTTTTTTTTTTTAAATTACCCTTTCCCTATGCAAAAAAAAAGAAATGCAGCTGTTGGTCACTTCAACAGTGGACGCAGTTGGCATTGCTGGGATGTCCAATGTGATCGTCTTTAGGGATAAAATCTAGAGGCCAAAGGTTGCGAAGAACTTCAGTCATTGAACAACCATGTAAGACTTGCACCTGCTTGAGTTACAGCGTTTCTGTAGAGAAGCAGATATCAAAGCCATTAGAGTAGTCATTTCTTCTGCCCAAATAATGCTGAGGTACTTATTGATATTCTGGGTGCTTGCGGGATAAGGCAGTCAGATAACGACTTTAAGTGATTTCTAGAAGGAGAAAGAAATATAATGTAAAACAAGTAAGGAAAGATTCTAACTTTACAAATCCTAGGGAATCATGAATCAGTTGGTTTTATTGCTAGGAAGGAAGCTGTGGTATCGTCATACCAGAAGAGCAATATATCGTGTTTGTGTGTTTTATGTAAATTTGTTTTGCATGCAAAGTGCTTTATGGGTTATTTAAAAGAATGTGCTTTAATTGCTGGTCAGTTTTAAGCCTCCAGATATATGCTGTTTTGTAAACATGAAAATCTTTCACAAACGTTTTTCAGAGTGTTAGCAGGGGTTACTCTTGTCTTATTAGTAAAAGCTTCTAGGGAATGTATGTAGTTCTGTCAGTCAACGGAGCAGCTCTGCCTCCATGGCAGTGGTAGGCAGACACAGTCTGTAAAGTGAGATGAATTATGCAAAAAAGACATTAGAGCATTCCAGTTTGCAAAAACCCACTTTTTGTTTCTTTGTTTAGAATCACTGGCACTGAGAATTGAGAAAGGAGGGAAAAAATTGGTATCATACAGAACGCGCGTTAAGCATACTGGTCCGAGTCAGCTTTCAGCAGATACTGCTTCTGTTCTCAGCTTTCAGCTTTAAGAACTGGTATGATTTGTGCAGTATTTTCAGAATGGCTAGTGCAAACAGCGTAAATGCAGTTACCAGGCAGTAATCTACTTTTTCATGCTTACTTTTTTAAAGTATGTAATTTGCTATTCCTTTCAAAAAAAAAAAAAAAAAAAAAAAAAAAGGAATATTGACAGTTTCTTTTAAAAATGAGATCAACTGTACAGGACTTGCACTCCCTCCCTCTCCTCCCCCCGCCTTAGGAAAGCTTAGTAATTCTTAAACTTATTTATAGCATATTTAGGCTGATACCATGTGAGTTTAGAAATCTGAATTATTATAATTTGCTGACGCACAAAATTGTTTGGTGATCAAGCATTAGCATGCAGCTTTAAATCATGTCAGAAGATTATGGATGCCTCTTTTAAATAATCTTTTTCTTACTGCTTCACTCACTCACCTACTGTTGTTATCATAAATTTCCCCCAAAACTAGAGACAGATGTTTCTGCATTTCTGTGGGGTGTTTAGAAAAGTTCTCCTTTTCCACCACTGACAAGGAAAAAGCTATATTTTGAATGGAGATTGTTAACATAAGCCTATAAATAAAAAATATATACCTTTTTTCCCTACACTTTATATTAAAGCTAGTGTTGAAAATGGAACTAGCTTTTGATACATGTATATAGCTTTGTCAAACTTTTTGGGGACATGAATGTTGCAGTAAGCATGTTACAAGAGTACGTTCAGAGCTGTCAGTGATGTTTCCTAAATTTGTTTGACTTGAAAAAGTTATTTTGTTTTTTAAATACAACTTCAGTTAACGTTCACCATTAATACTAAAGCTGGTGACTGCTTGAGTTAGTACTGACACTTTAGTGAAAGTGAATGGGATGGAGGGAGGAAAGAGGGGCTGAAGGCAAGTTGTTGGCTTGCTTCACATTGTGGTGTTAAATGCAGTCCGTTTGTTTATTTGTTTTTTCTTGGAGTGCTTGAATTTTTGTTAATTTGTTTCATCCCAGAGAAGTTTTATTTAGAGGGCTTTTTCTTGAGGAAACATAACATTTTCCACTGAGTTTATTTTTAAACTATCTGCTGTGCTCATTGCAAAGCTGCATGCATTTTTACCTACGTAATCAGAGAAGCTTAAGAAGGTTCTCTAAAGTTCAGCTTTATCTGTGCGCAGTGGTAAGGTGCGTGCCATTTTCTGCGAGGCAGGAAAATGTCAGGAAGATTTAACATCTAACTATTCCAGTTTGAAGTCACAAACTGAACCCTGTAGGTGCATAGAAACCACATGTTCTGCTCTTCCATTCTGTGGAATATTTTCCGCTTGGAGAGGATTGTGAGTTTTTTCTTAGAAGGGTGCAATTTCTGTTGGAATAATTCCTATGGTATCGAGAAATCGAATGAGCGGTATCATTCTGTAATTTAATAATTTTTCCTCAACCTCTTCTGTAACTATATTGCCTGCCTGAGGGTACCAGCAACCTTAATTTAACTGTTTTATAACCCACAACAGTTAACACTTGACCTAGGTCATTAACAGGATTATCAGCAAATTTGTTTAAGCTTTTACTGACAACCTGAATTGCTTCAATAATATTTTGACTGTGCAGACAGGAAACTTCTTGTAACCTCTCAATCTAGCATAAAATTAATTTCTTGAGAACACAGCTACCAAAAGATCAATACAGTAAATCTGCTTACAGTTCTTGGTTTCAAAGTGTCTGTTTTGGTTTACAGCAAAAAGGTTCCAATCAGCCTCCCTTTTCAGTCTGTAT
Organism: Tauraco erythrolophus; assembly: GCF_009769465.1. Lineage (NCBI taxonomy): Eukaryota > Metazoa > Chordata > Aves > Musophagiformes > Musophagidae > Tauraco > Tauraco erythrolophus. The sequence goes on from NC_141465.1 coordinate 13,949,988, forward strand.
TGGATTTGGAGATGCGGTTTCATATTTTATTCATTGATTACCATCTCAGAACTTTGCATAACTGTGCAATTAAATGCACCATTTTATCTGGGCTGGTCTCTGTTAACACTTAAAGTCACTAAAGACGACTTACTGTGCCTTTGTAGTAGTGACAGCTCTTGGCATGGTTCTGAAAAACATGGTGTTTGCATGTGGAGCAAAATGCCTGCCCAACTTTCACATGTAATTTTGGGAAAGGCTGGCAATACTGGAAACTCTTCAGTAGAATCAAAAGAGATTGCAGGGGAAAGTGCTTTTTACAAGTTCAGCCTCACTGCATGTCGGATATCGTTAGGTCCAGATAAGTCTTCATGTATCGTGACCCAATTCCTGCTGGTGCCTCTGGCTTGCTCTTGAGTGTTTTTCTGCAAAATAAGTTAAAAGTAGGTTTAGAGATCTTAATGTTGATACCTTTTAAAATTTAATTTCAGAAAGCTCAAAGTCATGGGCATCTACAGGGCTGTTTTTCATACAGCTGTATCTTATTCAAAGCTTCTGTGCTTAATCCTAATTGTACAATTACACAAATAATGAATGTTTTAAAATTCACACCATGATGTTTTTAAAATCAACAGGAGAAGTAAGTTGGGTAAATTCCTCATTTTCTTTCAACGTTTTTGATAGCAGGCTGTAACACATGAAATTATTTTCTGTTTGTCACTGAAGTTTGTCTTGACTTACTGCTGATTTCAGTATGGTGTATTGAAAAGGAAAATCACTACGTTGCCTACAGCAAACTTAAAGCAGATGTTTGAAATACAAAGATGTCCAATTTGGACACAGCAATTCTTGTTGCAGTTAATTTGGATACAAAGTATTTGCTACCCAACGAAGCAGTCAGTGTATAGAAACCGGTTAGAACTGTTCTGTACTCTCAGCCTCAGGAATTAGGCATCAGAGGCACTACCGGAAGGGAAAGCATTGAACAGATAGTAGGCACAATAAGTTTAACAGTCGTTTACATGAAAACTTTGCAAATCAGGAGTGCTTTCTGTTTGAACTTAATTTTTTCATTTCCACCTGGGAAGATATACAAATTAGTTTCTTTTTTTTTTTTTTTTTTGTTATCTGTCAGAGTTAAGTAAATTACTATCAGTATACTTACTTTTGATTCTGTCTAAGAACTTGTAAGTTTTCCTCTAGGAATGTATGTAATGGCTCTTGTTCTTGTAATCCCCACTTGATGAAAGTTTAGAAATACGGATGCAGGTGTTCGTTTTCTTGTTTTCAGAGCTCTGGATTTTATCACCAGTGAGGGTCACTACAGAGCTGTTACCGAATACAACAGTCCTGTTTGTAGATTTTTATGCAGAGCCTGAGGTAGTTCCATAGAGTACCTGTAATTCGTGTAGGTACTGCTGCTTTGTAGCTGCTGTTTGATTTTTCTGCTAAAAAAAAAAAAAATCTAGGGATATAATCATGTCCTTAGTTTTCTTAAAGTCCAAAACTCCACTCAGTGGAGCTGGCATTGAAACACAGAAAGGTTGTTTTGAAACCCTAAAGTGCAAAATTGCCTGGACTTGTCCAGAGGTGTTAGATAAAACTTCAGAGGTGGGGCAGAGAGCTCTCACTAACCCATCACCTTTCTGAAAGATGATTCCAGCATCCAAAGAGTTGTTTTTCAGGAGCGAGATGCAGGGAATTTTAACTTTTTTTTTAACAATTCCTTTCTTATGAAAACAAATTGTTTGATTTGTTGTAAATTATTGAAAATATATTTATGAGGAGGAAAAGACTTGCAAGAAGAAAACATAGAGTGAAATGGAAGAATTTTTGTTTATAAATGTGTGTGACTACTCTTAAATGATCCATTTTGCTAAAAATTCACTGCAATGGTGTAGCCCTTCTTATTTCTTCAAACCCTTTAGAGCAGTAGCTTTTACTTTTTTATATTTAAACTGTTGTAAACAAGACCCTAAACTTAAAAGAAAATAGTTTAATTCAGAAGATTACATATGAACTCCCAGTGGCGTAATTTTGGAAACAGAACGTGATAGTAATTTGCTGGGTTAGGATTATATTCCCCACCGGTTGTTTTGTGCTTCTTAGTTTCTTAGGTGTTTGATAAATCCTAGCACAAGTACTTATTTCGCAGTGTGAAACCAATGTTGAATTAAAATTCAGTCCCTCAGACTGAAGATTCTTTTGAAATTTCTGCAGGGAATGAATGGAAGAAATAAAAATAGAGAAATAACGATAATCCTGTCTGAAAGAAATCTTGGGACAGTGACAAAAGAGTTCCAGTCTGAGAGAGTGACGGGTAGCCTGAATGAAACACCAGCATGTACAGCCTTAAATTTGCAGAGATGTTATTAAACCAGACACACTGTAAGCAGAAACTTTAGTGCCACGCTCCTTTTTTTTCATTAAACTACTGTGTCCTGCTGTTTCAGGCAAAATATGGAGGAAAATCCCATTAATCTGCTGGAAAAATATTGACGAAAGAAGAATGGCAGACCAAACGAACAGTGGTTGAAACTTGCTAGCAATTAAGTGAACAATAGGATGAATGTTAAGGTTCAGTCAGGGCAGTTTAATGTAATAAGGTGTGGGAATGGTGCCTTTTTTTTTTTTTTATTTCCAGCTGGTTTCTCATAACATTTTTATATCTATATTTTGATGGAAAGGTTTGCATTGCATTGGTCCTTTTTTTTAAAAAAAATAACAATTAAAAAAACCCGCTCAAGCATAGCTGCGTCACATAAGAGAACAATAGTTAAAAACTAAAACTTTTAAATTGGTGCCTAAGAAAGGAAGAGTTTGTAGAAAATCCAGAGTGATGAGTTACCGTTTAAATAAATAATAATTAAAGCACGAAAATATGTTTTGGTTCACCGTAGCCTTCTCGCAAACTTTGTGCAGTAACAAATGGCAGTGAGTGACATTGGGTTTCTTGATCTAGTTGTTGAGAAGCTAGAAGGCAGCTAGAGGGTTTTTGCTCTGGATGATGTTCTGAGAGGCAAGGCTTTTTGAGAGATCTCTTTTGGAGGGGGGAGAAAGTTTAAAGGAAGAGGATGGGTAGGCAGAGATGAAGTGAAAGTTGGACCTGAATCTTAGAAAAATCAGACCAAAATCCAAACTTTCTCCGATTAGTGACAGTGTCAGGCACCCAGAATTCAGTGCTGACAATGATCTGAACACTGAGCAAAGTACAAATTAAGAAATTCCTTGCCTCCCTGAAAGTCTAAGCTTTGTTTACGTTAGTAAGCTTCATGACTATGATTTACCAGTGGTGAATTTCAACGGAGACTGCAGTTTAGACAGGGTAGAGGCATTTTTACCATTTTACTTGATCTTTCTGTAATGGTGCTTTCTTTGGAAAAAAAAAAAAAAAGAGAGGAAGCGGGAAAAGCAAGTTATGTCTGTCCAGCCTTAATGTTCATGACCAGCTGTGGAGAAAACACACTTAAAGCATTTATATTGAAATAGGTTCTGAGACAATAAGGGCCTTATCCTGCAAAAACTTTTCTCTCGTATATTGTTTAACACAGAGAGCAAATGTCCCAGCAGCAATGAGAGCTCAGTTTTCCTGGAGAAGGTGGTTACCGCTATGGAAAATGTACTGTGCTCACTCAAACCATCTAGAGGTAACCCAACTATAGGGCAACCACATCCGTCTCTTTTTTTTTTTCCAGCCTGCCTACTCACACTCCCCACAGTCTCTCTCTCTCATGCCTGTGCTTTTTCTTCTGTTTCTTCCTTTCCATAAATCAACATCCAGCCAAAAAGAGTAGAAGGCAAAGACCATCTTTTCTTCTCCTGACTGCAGAAACCACATGTCCATTCCTTCTTACTAAATGCTGTTTACCAGAAGGAAGATGCTTTGATCCTGTAGATGACCAGGAAAAAAGACACAGGAAAAGAATCACGTGTTTAATGGCATTGCTTTTTCCGTAGTTGGTCGTGTTGATCCCAAAAACTGGGTTAAAGCTGGACAGAGGGTTTTCAAGAAATTGAAGCAGAAGTTGTCCTTGCTAACCTTGGTTAGTGGAACGTAATGGAAACTGGAGCTGTTTGTGGGAAGGTAATGAAAGTAGAGGAACAGGCAGAAGACAAGGGTCTGAAAAACTGGCTTGTGGGTAGATGGGGAAATAGAACAGTCATTTAAGCATTTACCTTTGTTATAAATATTTGTATTTCTCACATATGGAAATAGTGAAAAAAGATGTTAGTGGGGTTTTGGTTGCAAAGGCAGCAAATGAAGTCAGGGGCAATTCCATTTTTCATATGGATAGCTCAGCACACATGTTCTGCATTAATTACCTCCATAAATTCTGTTAACCTGGCAAACAATGAAAATATCATGTTGGTGACATCACTGTATTGGAAAATAAAACTGGTTTTAGCATATTGATTTTCTCAACATGACATTTAAGGAGGTTTCTTATGCTATTGGCATTTTACTCTCCCAGTTTGCACCAAGATGTTTAGTCATTTGCTTTGTGGGTTTATTTTATTTGTGGAGTAGCTAAGCATTTCACAGCCCATTGAAGTTGGAGCCCTTGATTCATGGAAGAATTCATTCATAGAGAAGAAAAGCTTGATAAAACTCTGTTGTGGCACACCTGAGCAGGTGGCTTTCCAAATGTGGTACTTCAGGATTCTCAGAAATTTTTTTACAAGTCTTAACTTCTGTGTTTCAAACTTTAAAACCAAAACAAAACACAACCAAACTCAACACAACTGTATTCACTTGCAAGAGCTTTTGTTTTTTCTGTGTCCCATGCAGGGAATTTCTTAAAAGCAATTTTTTTTCTGAGTTGTGGCATGCTGCCAGCTGATTCTCTTGAGGGGTATCACAGCCTTTTTAATGAATGAATGGTTGTTTGCTAGACTTATGCTCTGGTCCCTGCCTCAAAAATTTCTGTCCTCAAAGGAGTATTGATTACTTGCTGTGATTTTTGGTGATTCAGGACCTTGAATATATTTGAACTGCAGTAAAATTTGTGATAACTTTGGAACTTTTAATCATGGGTGCTGCGTGTGCCCAGGTGTCTTTTCTGTGACACTTTTTGGTGTCTAGAATTCTAGAACGGAGCCTGTCACACTGGGTTTTGATTTCTCAATTTACTTTAAGTGAACATGGACACTGTGGTGCAACTTTTTTTTTTCCCCTTGAAGTTGCTAGAAGCCTTCCCAAGGAGAGGATCTTTGTGACCCTCTGGTAGACCCCAAATCTACCAGATCTTCAGAGAGCTCAATTCTGCAAAACTAGTAAATACTGAATATAATTTTTTCTTCCTAAGGGAGGAGGAATGCAGAAGTAAAAAGACTTAGTTGTGCAGTGTACTTGAACTCTTTTGCAAAGTGCTTTAGAACTTATTAAAATTATTTGAATAATGTTTGCTGTTGAGTTTTGGCCAGACATAGGCATACGGTGCCATGTTATATGCCTCAGGATTTGGGCATCCAATGGGACTGGCAAATATGGCATACCCTGCTAGAAACCCACTTCTATTCTGGGTTGGTGAAAAGCATGGAGTGGCTGAGTTTAGGTAACTGAATGTCATTCTTAGTTCCTGGTATAATTTTTTTTGTTGTTAGAAAGGTGAACTTTGGTTTTGCAATTTAAACTCCCTTTTCACACAGTGGCCTCTGCTTTGCATTTACATGTTTAACATGGTGCTGCACTGATGTCATGTTTAGTGCTATAGTGGTAGAGTAGAATGAGATTCTCAGGATTTGGATTTGAATGTGAGTTCAGCTGAAGAGTTATTCAGGTATCTAATTGTTTATGCCTCTTGTAGGAGGTACTGGAAAAGGACCAATTGGAACTGTTATTTAAAAAAAAAAGGAAAGAAGTGAAAGTGACACAGTAATTTGGAACCCATTAGGTTAATCCATTTTTAATTTTTATATCCTTGTCTTAATGAAAAGAACTGGCACATATCAACTTACAGGAAATAGCCTAATAAAACTGAAACCTTATTAGGCCCCTTTGATAAACATTGCATTCCAGCCCACCAGTCATATGTTTTTGCATACTTGGAAATTGAGCTTTATACCACTTTAACAATATCAAGAGAGCTCTCATGTTTCAAACTAATAAAAAAGAAATAAAATCTGTTTTGTCTGTGTTCATCCATGAGAATGGATGGGTGGTTGTCAACATAAGGCAGACAGGTACTCCCAGAGAAAGCAGCATACAGGTTTGTCACCTTACTCCTACGAGAAGAGCTGCAAGTTCCCATGTCGTCATCGGTGCAGAAATGGCTTGTCTTTGTTTTCTCTTCACGGTAGCCGGAGTAACTTCTGCAAGGTGCTAGGGCAGGAGGTTGGAGTGTGCCTGCACACCTGGGTAGAGTCGATACGGGTTGACAAGAGGGTAAGATGAAAGCTTTATGTGTGCTGCCTTGCCTTAGCTCCCGCCGCGGTAGGATGGGGGAGGATGGCTTTTGGCATTACGTGAGCGCTCCAAAGATTTCTAGCAACAAAATGTTTACTCGTTTTCTGTTCCGCTTTGAAATCGGTTCCAATTTTGTCTGCGAAGGAGTAGTATGGTTCTGCAGTTTTGTTCTGGGAAACCCCTCGTGAGGGGCTTCTATTTTTGAACATGATTGTCATTGTTGTCTCTGTTCAGGAGACTTAGGATAGCGCTGTCCCTTTTCCGCGCGGCTCCGTACTTGGCGAAAGGAGGAGGATGGCTGCAGAGCTTCTCCTTGGCGTGGAGCACAGGTGATGGGAGGCAGACTGTCTGGGCGGAGGCACACGTGGGGCTTTGGCTGCCGGCTTAGCGTGGTCTGAGCCACCGTGAAGGTGCACGGGAGCGCCGCCAATCCCTAAGAGCATCAAAATTCCTGCTAAGCAGGGAGAGGGCTGCTATGCGGTCGTAGAGCCTCCCTGATCAGCTCTGGCTTTGCAGTTTGCCATCCATGCTTTGATTTATTGGCGTTCTTGTGTTGTGTGTGGCTGTCCTGCGTTCCCTTCTATGTGGCAGCCTTTTGAGAGAAACTTGCAGGAAGGTTCCTGCTTTGGCTGCTTTGGTATTCAGCTGTAAGAAATAGGGAGGTAGCTAAATCTGCTCTCGGATGCTCTTGGGAAGCGCGTTTGATCAGAAGAATAAAATCCGTGAGGAGAATGAAACTCTCCGTCTTCAAAAGCTGAGGGCAACTGCCGTAAAAATAGAATTTGCCAAATAATCCACATCAGTGTAGGAACCTCATATGTTCTATAGAAGCAATAATCTATAGGATAACTTGACATGTGTTGCTAGGCTGTTGTCTTTCATCTGAGATTTGTAACACAAACTCTTAATTTCGGAAACAGCTATTTACTAAACATTTAAATGAAAATATTGGAAGCTTGGGCTGTCCAGTCATCTTCTGTGAGGATTCCTGTGTTCACAGAAGTGACTGTCTTTTAATTCATTTTGGTTTTCCCTTGTTTGTTCATCTCTTGCCCCCACCCTGGTGGAGTTCTTCAGTCAGCAATTTGACCACAGATTGAACATGACAGTTGCCAAATTTGGAATGTTCTGCACAAAATCATATTGTATTGCGCAGTGTAACAGCACAGGCAGGAAGAGTTGACAGAGCAGACCTCACAGCGATGTGCCTCTATCCTGGGTTTGAGCTGTAGCAGAAATCTCGCTTTTGGAAAAGAGTTGTGTAATAAATGGGCCAAACTTTGTTGGCACTCGGGTTTGGTATGCGTTAACAAAGTATGTTCTGATGGCTCTTTTTAGGAGACTTTACTCTGTGTGGCTTAGTGTCTCTTTGCTTCCCAGGGTGTCCCAGGCTGGAGAGAGACAAAGCTGTAAAAGCAGAGCTAGTAGAAGGGAACCTAGAAGATCTCTGTTATGCTGAGGTCATTTTCTTCCGAGTGATTAAAACATCTTCACTAAAATGTTTGAGGGAAAATGCAGGACAATAAAATCAGAGGAGACTTGACTTTTGCTAATGAACAAGCAGCAAATCAGGCCCCAAATGTACTGCTTAAAAGCAGACCTCACTGTTGGACCCTGTTCCATGGAGAAACTATTGCGTTGGTGAGCATTGCTTCAGGCAGTGGTTCCTTATCTACTGATTTTACTCATTTATTTATTTGTTGTCCCTTCCCAAAGATTTCATGGTCTACCTTCACAAATTTCAGAATGATTTCAGCACCATCAGCACAACAGCTGATCCTAGTTGGCAATTTGTCCTTGCCTGGACCCAGCCTATCTATCTGTAGGTGTTGCTTCCAGCCTCAGACTGAACCAAAGACACAAAGCTGATCTGCTGCTGCTCTTGGTTCGCCTTTGCCAGTGCCGAGGGAATGGAGAGTTGAGAAGACTCAGATCTGTGCTCATAGGTGGATGGAAATCCAGGTGCAATTCCTCTTTGCCAGGAAGAGACCGCCATTCTAAAAATGTATGTCAGGGTTTGTACTGACTCCGCTCTGTCCCACCCCAAAACCAAGTTCTGGCTGACTTCCTGCCACAAAGTATTTTCTCTGCTGCTCAGGATTATATGACATGTTTCAATTATGGGCATTCACCATTTTTACTTTTTTTTTTGGTTGCATAGCAAATTTAATTTTCCCTATTTGTTAGCATTTTTTTAATAACTAACTAGCATATTTCTAAACTGACAGTTTGATGCCAAACAGGAAAAGACCAAGCAGTAGTGGTTTCTTGTTCTTTGGGTTCTTTTTTAACTTTTAATTGGAAATAGTAATTAGTTGAAGAATAAATATTTTATATATTTTACCTCATTGACTAACACTCCATATTTTCTATGTAAAAAATACAGTTTGGAAATGCTTTCCAGTCGTGAAGTTGTTCATAAGTGGTTCTTTGGGTATTGCAAGTCACCTTCTAGCAGGTTTTCCTCCCCCTTTCTCAGGCAGTGAGGGAGATCTTGGGGTGGTTCTACCTGGCTCAATGTTTGTCTCCTTATTTTTTACTGGAGAACCCATTCCTGCTGTGTTCAGTTCATTGTAGCAGTCGTTACTCCATGTTTTTCTGGAAACGCTGCTGCTTTCAGGCTGTATTCAGGTATCTCGTTAGTTTTGCAGTTCTTTTTCTTTTGTTGGCATTACTTACCCTGATGGCACCTGCTGTTAGTGAGCCTGGTGGCAGGCCCTCTGCCATCGCCCTCAAACTGGAAGCACTTTCTGATAGCGGGAGCGGGCTCGCCTGTCAAATTCCACCCGAGCCCTCGTTCATCTTCTGCCCGATGCCACGAAAAGAGGAGTGAGCCAGCTTTGCATCTCGCGTCTGTGTCTCTGCTCCAGTTGCTGGAAAGAGCTTCATCTTTCCTGCTTGGGCACAAATGCATGTTGAGGGCACTAACGATGCTTTCTCTTGTGGTAATGAACAGGGAAGGCTGGAAGAGCGGGGCAGGAGAGAGCTGCTCAAAAGAGAAAGTGTTCTTAATCAGTGTCTTGCTGGGATGTTGATGCTTGGCAGAAATAGCTGTGGTGTGCGGTACGGTGAGCGAGGCTGCGGTATGGAAGGGCCAAATCATTGTCTTTTGGAGACAGCCGTGATGATCACTCCGTTTGTATAGCACTGCAGTATTTTAATACCAGTCAATTCTCCCTCATACTTAACCACTAGTTTTAAAGAGAGTTAATTACGTGATGGAAACCAATGCAGGACACTGAGATTATTAGTGCTGCTTTTTTTTTTTTTTAAAGTTGTTTAATGAGAACTCCTCTGTGTCTCCTTAGCATAACCAGTGATCCTTTTCAAGTCATTCTGTAGGACAGGCTTGTTGATACCAACAAAGCTGTCCAGCTAGTTTAGGAGTTACCCTTAGTAACCGGCTGGTCAACCTCAGAGATTTCTGTAAGAGTTAGCTGAATGACGCTCATGCAATTTTGCAGGAGGAGGAGATACAAGGAGTAAAAATGAGTTGGGTGGGAAACACATAAGGTTCAGAGAGAGCCTGGAGATCCTGATTCTCTTTCATGTGGCCTGACTTGTAGAACTACCTCTTTACTCTCTTCTGGAAAGCAGTAATAGTTAGAAAGGAAGAAGAATTGTTGACTTTATTTTTAGGACGTAATATTCCAACCTTGTTCTGTTCCCCAATACCTCATTTAAGAACATGAGAGTTGTGGGTAATCGGACCCTGAGATTAGGACCATGTCTGACCTGCAGTTGCGATTGCTTGGGCAGCCGTGCTCTTCACTGAGCCAGTTGTTCTGGAGTACCTGGTAGTTACACTTGCAATGAAAGAAAATGTATTGACACAGGAAGTAGCTTGACCTCTCTTTGATTGTTTGTTTGTTTTTGTCTTTTCTTAAAGACACACACCTTGCACAGGATGGTGCCACAAGAGAGGTTGAACTCTCTTCCCTCCAGTTCTCTCTTTCATTTGTTAAATATGTGGCTGTAGGCAACTGTAGTATGTTCACATGTTGGCTTTCATTTAACTTTATTTTTATGTGGGAAAATGTTAGGTTCACACTAATACGTGCCGACTGATCATGATCTGACTATGTCTTCATGTTACACTTCATGAATTGGTCAGGTTAATTTTTTGAAGCAAGTGCTGCCTTTTGTTACACTAGAAGATATATCAGGGTTGAAAGAAATCAAAATGAGTAATTGTTGTATGAATCAAGTGCTTGTGTAAAGTTTTACTTTTTACCTAATCCTACAAATGCTTGGGGAAAAAAAATCAGACAATGAATATGTAATCCATTTTTTATGTGTTTCTTCAGTCTTAGTGTAGGGAAATGCTATTTGCCCCGTCAACTTCCAAATTAATACATAATTTAGGGCATATAATGGCAAAATGTAACAGTACCCCTCCCCATCATTTTTGTCTAAGGACCTACGATCGTTGCAGCCTGTAAGTTCTGTATTAATTGTTTACTCTCTATTGAGGTGTACAACTCTCTTGAAGTCACAGGAAAAATCAATGTCATAGAAGCTTTTTTCAGGGAAGAGGAGACCTTTTTTTTAGGTGACTAACGGAAAGGAAGTATGTTTTGCATTTTAGATACTATTAAAGAACTATACACTTTTGCTGAAAAGTATTTTCTTTCAAATTTTTTTTTATAGGGAAAAAGTATTGTATGAATGAATTTCAGTTGGATTCTAGACAATTTCAGCACTCAGGCACTCTACGCTGTGTTTTTCTTGCCTGTAGTATAATTCTTATTGGACAAATGCTAAAGACATCCAGGCAAAGCAACAGTTATCTTGGGGGTCAGTATAATTGTGTTTTCTTTCTTTGGGTAGTTTTTCCCTCTCCTAGTCTTTTATTTCTTGGCATTTCACCAAAAAAAAAAAAAAAAAAGAGTGTTTTTTACAATCACTGAAGACCATGTGGCTAGATAAGTGAAGGATCTTAAAGTTTTCTGAACTTATTCTGCTAGATATTAAGTAGTTGCTTGACATGACAAGCTTTGTTCCTTGCACAAATGAAAATGGAGGAAGCCGAAGACTGTGCAGTATGAAAGCACTTAATAAGTAGTTTTGTGCTAAACATCCATAATAAAGTTATGGATCTGGAACATAGGTTTGCTTTGATTTTTTTTTTTTTTTTTTTTTTTAAGTCAGTTATGGGAGCATTCATACTGTTCTTTTTAGGTACCTACTTACATCTTGTGACTTGCATCTGAATTATAAGCCTACCATAGTCAGTGTGAAAACTTCCCTGTAAGGATTTCTAAAATATAGTGAAACATATATGAGCATGGAAAAGTAATTTGCATAGCAGCGTCAGTTTGAAGGAGATGAGGAAGATAAGAAAGGTGGAACAAAGGAGAGAGGCTGAAAAAATGTCAATGTCATAGATTTGATCTCAATGTATTGCAACACAAGTTGACCCGTGGCTGGGGAATCCACATGTTATGGGGCACATATGGCTTGCACTGAATATTTAATTGTCCCGATGGCTCTATTGTAAAGCTTGTGAGTACTTTTCTAGGAGTACCTGGTAAACTTGCTCTGAGAGATAGGCAGGCAGTACAGAGTTGACATTATCGAGGTGGCGCAGAGAGATAGACACAGTGGTGCTGAATGCTGCTCTGCACCCTAAGGACATGCTCCAGCTGCCAGGCTGCTTGGCAAGCCTGGAGAGGGAAAATACCACCAGGTTGTGAGTCTGTTACCTGTTTATTTTTCCCCGATGAGACTGATGAATTTGGACTGAATTAATCAATTTCAGAGTGGCTGCAATCATGTTTTCAAGAAGCCTATTCTTGAAGAATAAATATATTACTTAAGTTTACTCCTGAATGATTTGCCTTAGCAACTTATTGCCAAATAATTTACCTCAGAAGTCATACTTCCTTCGCCACCAGATATTGCAGATGGGCAACAAACATATCTGTCTTATGCCAGGGGATCCATAATCTGCGGGAATTTGTAGTCATGAAAGCAAGAAGTGCACTTTTTCCCTTTGGATTTTTATTAGTATTTTCTTTTTATAGATGCAAACCTTGCTTCCGAATAGCCTGCCGAGGACCCGATGTACTCAGTAAAGGACTGACTGATTTTTCTTTGTGTAGGTGATTGAGAATTTAGTTACTGATCAATTCAGAGCTCAGAAATATATAATACTGAATTATGTTCTTTCTGTAAGATTAGGAACAATATTTTGTTTATTGATGTAGGTAAAATTTCAAGATACTGTTGTTTTCTTTTAAAGGAGTGTATAACTGCAAGGAGAAGCATTTTTCCTTGCATAGATGGCAGAGCAGCTCAGTCATGGTAGTATAGCACTGCATATACACAACACAAATGCATGTGCACACTAATGTAGACAAATGTGTCTGTCTATGGTTGTTTATAACATGATCTTATTTCTAATACTGTACACCTCTTTTTTTTTTCCCTTACTGAGTCTCTTCCTGTAGATCCCAATAACAGGAAAAAAAGCCTTCATAGCTATGGTTTTTTTTTTTTTTAAGTAATATCCAAAATTAAACAGCAATTAAAAGGACAATGATGAAATAATACAAATAGCTTAATTTAGCAGATTCATGGATAATCTTGCTCATTCTTTCCCTTCCTAGTCCTATTCTTTTATTTTCTCTGAGCATCAATACCCAGACCATCTAGCTCTGGGAGCACTGACAACCCTTCAGGCTTCCAAGCAGTAGCTGAAGCTGCCCAGATTGCTACAGTGGCCACCTCTAACAGATCCATCACTCTCAGGTGTTAAAATTCCCTTGCATATGATGAGATTTATTTCTTTTCTCATTGTCAGTAGTTTCCATATTGAAGGAAAAAAAAGTGGGAGGCAGGGTGAAAGGGCAATGAACATAGGCCCAAATTGCAGGTAATGAATACTGAAGGTGCACCGATTGGTGCAGTTGTGAGCAGCATTGTTGTGTTGTGTACTAAATCATTGGGTTTTATTTGTATAAAGGCTTTTTTTTTTTCTCCTGTATGATACTTAGTATCAATTCCTCTGTTTTGCTTTTTGTTAATAAATAAATGGTTAGGGATCTGTATGATTAAACACTTGGAGGTTATGTACCCAGGAAGAGGAACCGAATTTATTTTTGCTCTTGTAAAAACAAGCTAATGCCAAAGAAGAATAGCCTTTAATTTTTATTTATTTTAAATACCTGTCATGTTTAAAAATGAATATAACACCACTGTGATTTGATTGACTGGCAAATGTCTGTATCAGACTGTTTTCAAATAAGTTCTTCTTTCTTACTCTGAAAATTGTTGCATGCCTCTTCAAAAAAAACCACCAAAACCACAACAAACCAACAATGAAAAAAACAAAACAAAATACACCATGCAACAAAAAAACCCCAGCAAGATGAGCAATGAATTGATGGCCTTCTTTAAAAGTAGGTTTGTCTGAACTTGTAACATTGTAAATAATTACTTTTGTATCTAATGCGTTACACATGACATTTAGAAAACACTTCACCACTGCAAGACAATTAGAGAGCACATTAGATCAGAAGGAAGGAAGAACAAACTGCAGGAAAGACTTTAATCAGCATTCATTATTTTTTTCTGTATTCTGAGAAAATTATATATGTCAAATACACGCCTTTAATCAAATAATGATTAAAATATTCAGATCTCACCTATGTGGTTAGATGCATTGACCCAAATTTCAGGCGTCCAAGGGGAAAACCCTGTAGTTTGTGCAGCTGATAGAAGCGCTCTGTTCCCACCCCCTGCTGTAATTAATTTGGCCAGCAATCCATTGTTTGTTTTTTTGTCACTTTTTTTTTTTGTTTTGAAAAGTTCCCCCGTCTGCTGTTCATACCATGCTTTAAGATAAACAAGAGAATCCTTTTCGTTTGTCTCTTTTTCTTCTTTGTAGCTAACTGCCAGGCCACCTGAACAAATCAACTGCTTCACAAGGTCCCCAAATAAACACATCTTTTGGTACGGGTAACTGAGGTTAACTGGGCAGAGGCAAATGAAACTCATTCCTCTTCATTTTTTCTTCTTTTGTAGTTAACCTGCTGGATTCAAAAACGATTCAAGGGGAGCTGGGCTGGATCTCCTACCCATCACATGGGGTGAGTTCACTAGACTGTGAAATGGAAAAGTGCTGCTACAGACCAATGTGCTATTTAACCATTGTTTCCTCTTCAGAGGACACTGCGCAATAGCGCTGGTTCTTTGGAGCTTCAAAAATAGTCTGCTCTAAACTTGCAATATATGGTTTGTATAGATAGGGTGCCTTCTCTTTAGAACATACATCACACTGCATGTAGTCCCCAGGAAGAGCTCACTCATATTGAAGAAAAAGAAAGCAAGAGGTGCATTGAACAACAAAAAAAATAGTCCTCTTTGAGTAGTTCCTTCTTCTATCGCAATATGTATTTTTAAAAGATATCGTGTGACTGTTTCATAGTATTACTTGCTGGTTTATTCACATGGAAGTAGTGGAAGGTGAAAAATGTGGACGTAAGCAGGAGATGCAAGTACTTATTTGATAACTTTTATGCTGAATTGCTCAAGTATTGTTACTGTAGTGTTACTTATGAGTTAAAATGTTATTAAAGAAATGTCTAAATAATTTTCTTGAGGGTTGTTTTTTTTTTATTATTTACCTTGTATCCAGATCTAATGAAACAAGGAGTTCTATTTGGAGAAGTGAAAGCGCAGTCTTGGAGCATCTGTGCTTTCAAACTTGCTAATTTTGTCATTTTTACACAGCATTTGCCAACAATATCTTTTTAAAATTTTTGACAACTTAATATCAGTGCATAGCTGTCCAGTGGTCCTGATAGCCAGTCACTTCCCGACTTCTTGTCTCTGTGGAATGTATATGTGTGTGTGTGTATAGGAACAACGCATTACTCTCTTTCTATTGCATAGCGCAGGTATGCAAGGAGACTTTTGCATTCCTGCATTCTGTCCCCTGAACAACTGAAAAAACCACTTGGCAGGCTGAAGCCCTGGTGTCTGGAGCTTCCCTCACCCTTGCTGTGCTGTCAAATCTTTGCTGAAAGAAGGCATACTGAGTGAGACCTGTGGCTCCTTCTCTTGCTGTCCTGTCACTTGTGCCTGTCTTCATGGTGCTTTATTTCCTTCCTCTATGACAGTCTTATTTTGGTTTTCTACCTTTAGGATGACAACTCCTAGAAGTTTTCATGCATCTCTGCCTGCCTGCATCTTCTACCCTAAGGATAAACCTCTGCCAGAGAGTACTGCCAAGTCTTAAGTCCTTGGGAAATGTTGTCTCTAGTCTTGATAAGGGCAAGGAGTTGCTAGCTAAGAGTTCAGCGACTGTTCTTTTTCCAAACCAAGTGCATTTCGAATTTTTGGTGTTAGCAGATCTTTGCTCACTGGTTTGTTTGTAGGATCATGGACATCCATTTTTTTGATTCTTCTGCAGCTTTGGACAAGCTGTTACTTCACCTTTTTCACTTTTATGGAGATCAGTGGTAACAGTACTTCTGCATCTCTGCCTTATGGGATTCAGTTGTTAATATTTAAGTAGTGCCTTCCTGATATTAAGTGTTATGCAGATGTTTAGCAGTATTTAAAGATTAAGGCTTGGTTTATTTTTTGAGTTTGTACATGGATCTCTCTTTTTGTTTCTGAACAAATTGTTCCATTCTCATGGGGAAGAAGTGGGAGGAGGGTTCATGTTTCTTTCTAGTGCTTGTTCCTGCTGACTTTTTCCCAATAAGGAACCTCTATAAACAGGATGTCCAAGAGGGAACTCTCCAGCAACTTCTAGCTCATCAGTTTTTTTGTCTCTACTTGCATTTTTTCTCCCCGCCGTCCCGTTTTTGTTTCTCTCCCAACTGCCCTGCCCTCCTCCTCTCCTTTACTCTTCTGCTCTGTTCATCTCCTTGCAGCTGTGCTGATCTACTGCTCTGCTCCCCGCAGCTGTGCCTCTCTTGCCTTGGATGCCTAAAGCAGTTGGTAGGGAATGATACAGGGTATCTTGGGGGCTATAAGAAAAACAGATGTGCTACATTACCCCACCAAAAAGGGCCCCCAGATCTCTCAAAGCAATTTTACTAGCTTCTGAAAGTTTTTAGTCAGGTAAATCCAGCACAACTTGTTTGTGTGTGTCTGTGCATGCTGTTCCTATTTACTGTAGTATCCAGATACTGAAGCCAAAGTAAATCATGGAATTGTACTGATGTTCTTACAAGTTAATGAAATTCATATTTAAAAATCGCATGGTAGTAAGTTAACGTAGAACATGTACTGTGAATGTTTTTGTGTAAAAGAACTGAGACTCTAAACCATAGCCTTCAAAATACCGTGAAATTTTAACATTACATATTGAAACATCAATGTAAAGTTTAGAAATAGTATCATCTATCCTATCTGATTTGGCATTTTGCTGTAAAATGATGATAGCTTGAACATCATGTAAAAGAGACGCCTTCTTTTTACAGCCCTTTATTTATAGTCAATTAATTAAACCTGGTAAATATGGCTGCGTCTGTCTCTGAGCTAACTAAAATATGAACTTAAACTTCAGTGGAAAAACATTATAATAAAGATGTCACATCATATTGAAAGATTGCTAATAGCATAGTAGTGATTTACAAGGTAAAGCTAATAGAGCTACACTTGAGGCTGTGATTCACAAATGAGATTATTGGTGTTGTGCCAGTTCTTCTCCAGCATGCAGCAGTCTCTTCATCTGAAGCCATAAATGTCAGTATACTGAGGCTGGTGACTTACAGAATTTTAAAAAATAATGTAGCCAAGGTGTTTAATAAACCTCTTCCTAGGTTAATAGTTTTATCTTATCGATACATGATATTGATTCATTTCTGGCAAAATGACCCAAATTCATCGGTTGTCATTTTCAGCATTCAGTGGTTCCTCTTTATTCTTTTAAGTCTGCCTTGACTTGGGCATATATAATAACAACTTTCCAGAAATTCTTGAATATTTATGCTAAGATTTCTAGCTCATTTGTATTCGAAGATCTCTGTGTCCCACACAAGCACACTCTAATGGCAGTGTTTTAGACCACAGTTAATAATATCACCCTGTAAGAATGTGATCTCTCCTTGAACCATCCCACACAGCCGCAGTCTTGGCGTCAGTAACACTGATCTGGTCAGCCTCATTAAAATCCCTGAAGTACAAAACATTGGCCCCTCTAGATAGCAAGGCAACGGAATTAAAAAATATAATAGTGGGCTTTGCTGATGCTTGAGCATGATTGGCAGCAGCCACAAGGCCTGTATCCTGTACTACCATCTCCAGCACCTGCCTAGGCAACCTTTTTGTAATGCCAATCAGTCAAATACCAGTTCCATTTCTATAGGTTTCATTAAAGGGGAAAGAAAGAAGAGCTACTTAGTCTGTGCAGAGTCTATTATTGATATGCTGATTAAGCATAACGAAAGTGATCATTAACTGCAATTCACGTAAATTACAGCAGCACAGATGTGGGGGTTGGGAGGATAAAAAAGCAAGTCACTTTAATAATATACAATAGAAATGTGATGGATAATTCATACAGGACAAAAAGAGTACAGTCTAAATCCTGCTCTGCATATTCATGCAAGTGGTTATATTGGTTTCAGTATCATTTATTTTAGTAAGAAAAGTGTTTTGAATTTAACTCTAGCTCTGTGTTCTTCGGGAAGTTTAGAAAAAAACCCAACCTAATTGTGACATAATCGCAGTATATTGTTCTGCAGTCACCTAACTTGTGACTTGATTTTTACATGTTTATTATTCATAATTGTGGACTTGAAATTTTGGGGCTTTTTTTTTTTTTTTTCAGTCAGTAGAAAAGTAAAAGAGAAATCATACTTTGCCTTGTAGCTGGAGAAAAGAATGCCCTGTCATTTATAATTGTCATGTAACAGGTAATTTAAAAACAAAACAAACAAAAAACCCCAGACAAAAATGAAACCTGACCCAAATCTGTTCAGTGTGAGACTAAAGTTAGTAAATTGTGGGCAAAATTTTGGAAGACTGGTTGGAAAAATATTGTCTTTGATTGTGACAGAAATTTTCTAGGTCCTTGAGTTTCTTCAGAAACATCTGACTTCTTTGAGAGCTGGCTGCGCTCAGTGCCTTAAACTTTTGGGCATGCACTTCAGCTGCTGACTCTACACTGAAGTGCATTTGAAATCTGGTGTTTTTCTTAGTGGTCAGTCTCATGATCATTTGAAACAAAACATGCTGATCATCTCGGTAATGGAAACTGGTTCATAAATATGGGAGGAGAGAGGGATAATACTCTGCTTCTCTAATAGTTTGTGTTGTGCTAGGAAGGCTAGAGCATGCGTGACTGAGATTAATGAGAGTTTTTCCATCAACTGAAATTGGGTTAGAATCCAAAAATCCAAGTGAAAATGAGGAAAATGCCTCCTTTCTTATGTTTCAAAAGCCTGAAAGTAGTTTGTCACATTAGACTGTACTACTGCCTACGCATGACACTGGCAATCACTCTGGCTGCATTTGTTCTGGTTTCAGTAATTGGCTAATGTGTGGCCTTTTTTTGTGGGATACCATGGACACAGTGACTGAAGAAGACTGACTAAATTAAGCATTTGGTTATCCCTTGTGACTATATGAAGGTAGAGGAGAACTTGTGCAGAGTTACGTTTGCCTGTGGTTAAGGTGCACTTAAATAAGCTGCATTCAAGAATCAGTTGTTCAGGGCACCGAGAACGGAAGGTTTCTCTGTTTATATGGAAGGTGTTTTCAAGATGAATAAGTATTTCCATGAGCAGTGGAAATAATGAGGTTTATTTTCCTGCAGTTTTGTGTCTTGCAGTTAATTGAGTCCTGTGATTGAAGGTTTTTTTGCAGTAGGTCCTTAATGCCAGAGTGTTTCCTGGTGTCACACTTCAGTCTTCTCCTCAGCTGGGCACACAGAAAGTTTCTCTTCCCTACACGTGTCTCTTACTTTCACACCACTGTAGAATCTTAGGACAGCTGAGCTGTCAAAAAAAAAAAAAAAAAAGTGAAACTGGCCAACAACTACAAAAATTTATGAAATAAAATAGTTGTAGTTTTTTTCAGTACCGATTGGCGTCTTAGTCTGTATTCATTTTTTTGTCTGAGACACCAAACCCGTCTTGTCAACTGCTAAGTGATACGGTATTTAAAGTGTGGAGTATTACCAAAATCTCAAGGTGGATGTGAAAATTAGTTTCAAAGTAAAGCAAATGACATTAAACAATTGATATGAGATAAAAGATTGAAACTGAAAGGTATCTTTGTAAAAGAAAAAAAAAAAACACAAAAACTTAAGTACTTTTTTCCAAAAATGGAAACAGGCACATTATGCTGTTATACGCTTTCTTTTTCCTATTCATTAGCAGTGGAATTTCCTTAGTACTTCTTAAAACAATGCATTCTGTTAAAACCAAGATTTATCTGTGTTTTGCCTGAGCTCTGGTCTCCTTACAACTTCATATATTTCCTACTGTCACCCTGCCTTTCACGACTTGTGTATCAGCAAGCAGACTGTTTTGGCGATTGCAAGTCAAACAAACCACTTGGGATTCTGTTTTTGTGAATCATAGACTTTGTTTTGTCTTACCCTGGACGGCTGATTGAGAAAGTAATTTTTTTGGTTAATATACTATTTTTTTTTCTTTCCAGTAAGATATTTGCTTTTGGAGTGCACTGAAAGTATATTTGTTTCATTTTATCCTCCTTTTTTCAATATAATGAAAAAGGTGATGTTAAAAATAAGAACACTTTACCTATAGCTTTCATAAGTTCTTCCTTTCACCTCCAACTTTCTGTAATCAAGCATGTGCTCCTTCTCATTTTTAGACTTTTTGTTTTCTTCCTACTAGAATCAAACTTTTTGAATTTATTTTTATTACTGTAAAGTGAATGATTTTGATTTGGAGAGGGATGCTTAAAAATCTGCCTCTTTTGAACTAAAATCTCTTCATTCATGCTCTGAGCCTTGAATCAGAATGCAGTGGTGGTTTCTTCAGAGTCTGGGTGCTGCTTTTACACGAAATCTGAACATGACGAAAACTAAGTTTATTTGTACTGTACTTTTTTTCCCTGTTCTGATAAGTATTACTTTTAGCAACATAAAGCTACAAGATATGCCAGATGATTATTTTAATTGTATGAATATTATTAAACTCATGACATCATTGTTCAGTACTCCTTTCTGAATGTAACATGAAAGTTTTGTTGATGTCTTCAGAAGCAGCGTGTGAGCAGTCAAGGGTAGAACACTTTTGGGGTACTTCAGCTGGCTTTGACGTGTGTTTTGTCTGTGCACTATCTTTAGCTGCTTGCATTAAGCATGCATTTAAAATGGAAGTTTAAATAAAAATAATGTGGAGTTGACTAAACAAATGAGGGAAATGTTTTGGAAAAAAAAATTGAGATCATGCATTTTACTTCAGAATTATGACTGTCGCTTATTATGAATTCTTAGAAAGAAATGTCTTTTTAAATGTGGAGCACCGTGATGTTCTTTAGATGTGTTGTTTTGATGATTGCAGTCTGTATTGCATTCATTTGAAAAATTCAGTTATGATCATAGTGGTACTGTGTTTTGATACATTTTAAAAACAGCCTTCAATTTGACATAAAGTAAAAAGTATGCTAAGTTGTATTCCATGATCATCGTTAAGGCAGAGACAAAGCTGCCTTTTCCCTTTCTTCTGAAACTAGCATTTTTAATGTGTTACTTCGAATTATTATTTTTTTTAAATAGAGATCTCATAAAGCTCAACTACAAAAAGCTAAATGTACTGGAAGTGCAATGTCCTTGTACCATTTTTTTATAATGAAAAATACAGAAAAATCCCCCATATTTCATTAGCCTCATCAGTCATTTTACTTAATGGTAATAGGTTGCTGAAGGTTGGGGATCAGTTTTCCATGGTTTCAAAAAAAAAAAAAAAAGAGCAAGTTTTGGCTTCTATTCCAAGAGTTAAATAAAGATCTTATTTAGAGCTGGAATTGCAGATACTTCAGCCTCCAATTTTTCTTTTTAACTTTCAAAGCTTAGAAACGTCATAATTCTCCTCACGGGCAGAATTTTATTTCTGTCAGCATAAACGCAGTCCGTTTGTGAGAAGTTCTCTCAAATGGCCTGATCACCATGAGATATTTTCCCCTTTGTAAAGAAACGCTTACTTTATAATTTTATTCATTTTCTTTTATGCTGAATTTATTTGCATAAACCAGAACAGAGGAAAGCAAATACAGTAACTGTCATGAAATGCAACATTATTTATCACAGGGGCATGCTACAGTCGATTTTAAGACTGTTTTTATAACATCAAGACCACAAGAAGAGTAACTACAGTCTTCAGTTAAAAATGCCCATAAACGGTTTCGCCTGATAGCTTTGCTGTGGTTCTGCATTATTTTTTATGATCTAAATAGTCTGAGTAGGTAATTTATTCTGGATGTATTTTTTTTCCTCCTTTTTTTTTTTTCCCCAGATTTCTGAAAAGACTCAATGTGAAGTGATTGTCCGTGTAGAACGGTATTTTCTACAATTTAAAATCGTTCTTTTAAAAGGTATTGGAAAGTAGGCGCACAAGTGCCTGGATGGCTTGCTGGAACAGCAAGTCTGAGTAGTTTATAGGCAGGAGACCCGCACGCCGCTGAATTCTCCTCCTAATCTTCCAGAGTTGTTTGTGAAAACAGCTTCTGTTAACTAATTTCCCAATTTCGCACACTTTTGACTTCTCCAGAGCGATCTCCCAAGCCTCCCCGGTTGCCTTTCGACAGCGTGAGGAGCAGCAGCGGGGCGAAGCGGTGCGCGGTGCCCGGAGGTGCGCGGTGCCCGGCCGCGGGCGGGGCGGGCGCGTTCTCTTCCCGGCCCCGGCGGCGGCCAGCGCCAGGCTTGCTCCCGCGGCTGGAGGGCAGGTGAGCAGCAGCCGGGAGGGACGGGGCACGCCTGGGCGAAGGCCCGTGCGGGAGCTCCCTCCTTCCCTCCCTCCCTCCCTGCCGGCGCCAGCCCGTTACCGTGCGGGCGGCCGCTGGAGCTGCGGTCCCGCGCAGGGCTGACCGTTGCGCGGGGCCCCCCTCCGCCAGACCCCGCCGGGGTGCGGGGCCGCTTTCCGGCCGCGGGGCCGCAGTGAAAGACGCGGCAGGTTCCCCGGGGGTGAGGGAGGAGCGCCGGGGAGGTTCAGTCGGGCGCTGCGGTGCCGGTGCGGGCGGTGTGTTTGAGGAGGGGTACGGCGGGGCGCTTTACCCGCCTGACCGCTGCCCTCGCAGCCCGGCCGGGCGGCCGCGGTCAGGCCCCTCGGGCGGCGGTGGGATTCCGCTGGGTTTCCTCCCATGCCAGGAGGGCACGGGCTGCCTTCGGGGCGAGAGTTAAAACCTCGATGGAGGGGCCATGACCGTGTTTCAGCGAGCACTCTGCGCGTGTGGTGCAGCCCTCCTGGTGTTAGCAGTAGCGGTGTCCAAAAGCGAAGCGGCGCGGGCTCGGCAGGCACACAGCACGGCGGGCACGGCTCGCTCCGAGCGGAACGGCCCGGCGCCGCCGCCGCCTCCCCGATCCTTCCTTCCTCCCTCCTTCCCTTCCATCCCGGCCGCCCCGTGCCCGCGGCAGGTGGCGCTGTTCCCGCGGCGCGGCCGCCGCCGGCGGGGCGCGGGCTGGTGGCCGGCACCTTTTGGCTCCCGCTGGTCGGGCTTGCTGCGTCCTTCTAGGCAGCCTCTGTGGTTCCCTTCAGGTGTGCCGTCCAGCTGCGCAAGTGGCCGGTGTTTCCCTTCTTCGTGTGCTCGATTCGTTTTGGAGCGGAAGGCGTTACGGCGAAATGCGTGTTTCACACTCGTGTTCTGCTGTTAACCAGTCGTTGGGCGCTATAAAGGGTGTGTTGGGGTTTAGGGCTCTTTGCGCCGCGCGTAGGTACTGCCTTATACATAGTACAGTGATGACATCTGTCAGTTTTACCCTGTGACATGTGGTTCA
The DNA here is from genome assembly GCF_009769465.1 of Tauraco erythrolophus. Lineage (NCBI taxonomy): Eukaryota > Metazoa > Chordata > Aves > Musophagiformes > Musophagidae > Tauraco > Tauraco erythrolophus. The sequence goes on from NC_141465.1 coordinate 13,973,300, forward strand.
TGCGTCTGTGTGCTAGTTTTCCCTGCCGAACTGCGGTTCCTCGATGCGTCTCAGGCTAGAACGGCATTTCCAGCTGTTGGGTTTTCAGAGGCCCCAAAGGGTAATTGAGACGCACGGAATGATTGCTAGTTGTCTGTTAGCACATGTAAGTATGGACGAGCGGTGTGCTGCTGTGTGGTTTGCGTGCTGTTGCGTTAGACAAGTAGGGGCAGTCAACACCATCCTTCCTCAAGGGGCTGACAATTGATTTCACTTAGACTCCAGGGAAAAAATTGGAATTGCTCTGTCTGTGTTCTTGTTTTTAAACAAAATAAAAACCTAAACCCAAAGTGAGTCTCTTAAATCTACAGGATGGTTACTGTTTACAGTAGCTGAGGCTTAGTTTTGAAATTGCCTGTCAACATTCACATACGGTGCTTTCTGTATGGAAAAGCTAGGGAATGGTAGGAATTACAGGTTTTGTATCCTTTATCAATTGTTTATCTTAGAACATTACAGGTAGATTTTGACCAACAAGCCTTTAGTTAGGACCTGTTTAGACTTCATTGATCCTGACAAAAAAATAGTGGTGAATCAATTTGCTTCAAGCTCTGATATTGCCCAGAAATAGAGACTGATGGGAGATGTTATCCAAGGGCTGGAGCACCTGTCCTCTGAAGACAGGCTGAGAGAGTTGGGGCTGTTCAGGCTAGAGAAGAGAAGGCTCCAGGGTGATCTTATCGCAGCCTTCCAGTACTTAAAGGGGGCCTACAGGAAAGCTGGAGAGGGACTTTTTACAAGGGCGTGTAGTATAGGACAAGGGGCAATGGCTTTAAACTGAAAAAGGGCAGATTTAGATTAGATATAAGGAAGAAATTTTTCACTGTGAGGGTGGTGAGGCACTGGAACAGGTTGCTAGAGAAGTCGTGGATGCCCCATCCCTGGAAGTGTTCAAGGCCAGGTTGGATGAGGCTTTGGGCAACCTGGTATAGTGGAAGGTGTCCCTGCCCATGGCAGGGGAGTTGGAACTAGAGGTCCCTTCCAACCTTAACCATTCTATGATTCTATGTTGACAGTGTTGGTTGTGGATCAGGCTGCAGAATGATATAAATCAGAATTTACTTTTAATTTAGAATCTTTTTAAAAGTTTGATACTGAAATATGTCTCAACTCCAGAGATGTGGATTATCAGAGAAATCATGAAATTGTTGTCCATCTAGTCATCCAATCTCCTGCTAAGTGCAGGACTATTGCTAACGTTGTATCAGATGAACAACTACTGCTTTGGTTAGCAGACTTGGAAGCCTCTGAGGATGAAAATAGCACAAACCCTCCAGGCAGCCTGTTTCAGTGCTGCACAGGCTTCTAGTGAACAGAATCCTGCCTGATACCTGATCTGAATCTCTCAAGACAGTTTTGTGGCTGTTTTCTCTTCAGATACCGTCTGCCGCTTCTGAGGAGAGTTTGTCTGTGTTAAGTCCCTTTCAAGTTCTTGCAGTCTGCAATTACATCACTCCTTAGTTTGTTCTATTTGTAAAACTGAACAAGCCCTGCTTCCTCGCATCATGTACTTTTGTCCTCTAACTATCTTGTTATTGAGCAATCTCACTCACTATGATGCCATCATAGTAGCTTTCTCAAGTGGGGTAGATGAACATGTCAAAAACCTCTACTAGGATGGCAGAAAAAATCCAAGAATGGGATGAAGTGGGAATGTAGGCGCTTTATCTACGTAACTGATCAAGTGTTTCTGTCTAGAAACAGTTCACAAGCAACATTATATTTTATTTTACATTCCTTTTACCACCCAGGGATTTGACAAGTAGAAGCTAAACAGGTTCTGGGGGAATTAAGGTTTCTTGGAAAGCGAAGATAACAGCATAGTATGGCTTACTTCTCCACAGCTCCTAAAAATGAGAGATCTGATCCTATATTAGCTTGTTATCCAAAAGCTCTTATAATGGGAGATGTTTATCTAGAATCTGAGTGTTTTTAAGGCCTTTTCCAATCTCAAGAGCTTTTTCCATGATAGCAGAAAATCTTAAGCTTGTATTTTCTGCCTAAAGGGGTGATTTTGTTTGTTTAAGATTTGGTAGCAGGAGTGTTTTTTGGATTTGTGTGTGTTCTTTTTTTTTTTTTAAAAAAAACCACCAAAACCCAAACCAAAACAAAAAACCCCAAAGCCAGACATGTTTCCTGAGGGTGAATAGGGCACAAAAAAAGAGGGTTAAAGAAGTAATGACAGCTGACCTGAAGACGAAAACTCTGGTAAAATGACATTAAACAGTCAAAGCCTGTGTAGAGAGAGGTGTCAGGTGTGAAGGCAAGTGAAGAATTGAGACTGAAATTTGCAGAAAACACCCTGGATTTCAGCTGCTTGTGGAGCTATTCCTGCTGCCTTCAGTCTAGAAGACTTGGACCGTCTTTCCTGTGTGGCAGTAGGGAATAAAGATGCCACAACAACCTTCATGTTTCAGAGGAAAGACAGGACCCTTTGGCTTCTGCAGGAGGGAGAGAGCTCGAGTTAACTCCCAGCTTCCCTGTGACTCTTGACTCCTTCCTTCATACCGCAGAGATTGATGCAATGACGTTTGTGCCTGTCATCTGTTCAAAACCCTGCCTTCACAAACCTCCGTGTAAATATTTACCAGAAGTTCAAACAAACAGGATTCTTGCTTTTACACATTTCACTTAATGCAAAATTAAAATCCTAGCCAGAACTTCTGAAGTTAATTTTCTTCCTGGTCGTGTAGTTTGATACATAATGTGCAATGCATTCCATCAAACTTATGGGATGTGTAACCTGGCAAAGCAAACATTGCTACTGGAACTTGAGCGTTTATGTTCCCTGATATCCTTGTGTTACCTGTTTAGCTTTCACTAATATTTTAGTGACACTTTATTAATAAACATAACGTATCAACGACACTAATTTAATTTTACTCTGAAACCTGGTAATAAATGTTTGAACTGTAGAGCATTTATGTTGAAGTGGTTTAGCCTGAAGAAGTGTTTAGAGAGGCTGAGCTGCACTTCTCCTGATGGCACCGTAGTTCAGCAGCGTATATTCAGAACTAAATGGTTTTTGGATTAGAACATCCTCTTACAATGAAAACATCCAGAGGGATGAACGTTAATAAGATTGGTAGAAAAGTACTATGTGGATGAAGGACAGGCAGAGGTGGTGAAGTAGTGCGCAAAATAAATGTGCAGCCCAGGTGGAAGCTTTCCCTCTACTACAGGACTGATTTGCCAGGACCATAGGACTGGAATTATTATTCTCTCGTAGACTGTGAACTAACTGAAGGTATCTCCCAAGTACACATGTGGCTAAACACAGAGGTATTGGCTTTGAGCACAGAGGATGGGATTGAGTGAGCAGACAACAGTTTGCTCACTTCCAAATCTTGGAACAAACCACTTACTGAATGTTAGTACTGTCACATCTTTAATTTACATAGTGTTTTAAGAGAAGGCTATGTATGCATTGTCTGTCTCATGCTGTAGCAGAGGTTGGATTGTGGACTACCTTACTTTTATGTTCCTGAAGAGTTTGTGGTTTTATTTTAAAGTACTGTTAAATAAAACATAAGCAGACACTGCGAGAATGGAGAACATTTTGGAAATAGAAAGTAAGTGCTGAGTGTTGGTGTTCTTAAGATTTTAGGAAAGCTAATAGATATGTGGTATACTACATGTTGAAAATTCAGTTGCGTTATGCGTGCACTAGTGCAATGTCTTGATTTAGAAGGTGGAGGGCAGCATTGAACTCACAGAGCTGACTTACGTGGTTAAACCACTGTTAATAGAGACACAAAGTGAAAGGTCTGTGATTTGTGTTATGTAGGCTGAAATGTAGCGACTTTGAGGACTGAGCAAAGAGAACACAGTTTTACTTGACTGGGAGTTGTGTTTGAAGAATGGCGGGTCACCATAAAGAAGGTGTAGAAGACTAATACGATCTGTTATTAGGTATAAAATCTGTGTTAGTATATAATCTGTTTGTGTTTATGTTCTTTTAAAAACTACAAGAATTCAACAGTGGAGCAAGGAAGTATCTGAACTGAAAGTGTACCCTTGGACTCCTGCAATGACTGATGCATAAAAGTTTGTAGGATTATGTCTGCCATCCTATTTTATGTTAAATACAAAATGTGTATTTAATTGTTTCTGATATGTTTGGAAGTGATTTTTTAAAAAAAAAACAACATGCATTTTAACTGGTGCATGCTAGAGGTCTTTACAAACACTGGTCAAATGCGATGTAGGTTTGTTTAACCCAGTTTACTAGTTGAGTTAAAGGCAGTGCTGTGACCAAATGTAAACAAGTTTTGGCACGGCCACTCGCAATGTGTTTTGTTTAGAAATCAAGTTCATTTAGTAACTAGGGCACTGGTTTTCATCTCTCTGGTTATGCCTTGTTTAGAAAAACTGATTTAAATATAGGGATTTGAATCTTTCTTTTGCATTCTTCTGTAAAACAGAGTTTTTGAATTAAAACCTCACAAGTTTTTTACCTTCTAATTTGTCTGTTCAAATTCTGCAAAATGTAGTCATCCAGGAAAGACCATGGAAATGTACAAGAATCAGACTGCCTTTAATTTCTGTTCCTTTTTTTAAAAAACAAAAATGTTTTTACAAAACAAAAAAAAGGAAGGGGAGGAGAAAAACAAAACTGGGAGTGATAGCATTCCATTCAGTTTATCTTTTTAGTGCTAAATTTCCCTTCTTCACCATTACAGGAAGAACAGACCAGTCTTCCTGCCCGTGTTTCTTGCCAGTGAACGCTTTGGTCCAGTTGTTTCTCTTGTTACATACAGTGAGATTCTACCAACTGCATGGGAAGAGTTTGCTGAATATAGCTGAGTGTCAGGCCTGGAGTCTCCTGAAACCCGAGTAGGATGAAAAGAGTGTGGAGTTTTTCTCCAGTGCTCTGCTATGGATTGTGCAGAATTAACTGCGTGTGTTCTCAGGGTTGAGTATTCTGGAAGAATGTCATTTGTATTGCTTTTTACCTTAGCTGTTCTGTTAAAATACAAGCATTCTTGAGTTGATTTGGTGACTTTCTGTCAAAGGTTGAAGGATCCTGTAAGGTGTGTTGTCAGTGCAAGGACGTTCTTCAGCTGTGGTGTTGGTGTGCATCTCTGGAACAGATGTGTATACAGAGATGTTCTCCTATGCACTGTATTACTAAAAATAATCATAATATATAATTTAAAAAAGACCATTTACATAGTTAAAATATTACAATTGAATCCTGCCATGTTTAGCTTGATCTATTAAGGAAACAGGGATTGGTAATCCTGATAGAAATTCTGGCTTTTTTCAACCATCCCTAATAATTTTTGAATATTATTTCTCTGATTTCGGCCACATTTTACTGGAGGGGGCCAGGCAGCGTAGGTCTCAAACATACTTAATTCCTATGTTTCCTGTAAGAAGGACTTAGTCTTCCTTTGAGTAGCCCCACTCAAGCTGTAGTTATCAACTATTGTAATATTTACATGGAGGACAACCATTATAAAAGTCCAACTCAGGAAAATCCTTTAGATAAAGCTCTGCCTCCCTAAACCTAAAGTCAGATGAGCGCCAGATGAAAATCTTCATGAAGCCAGGCTTCCTTAGTTCTCACACGCATAGGAATTATTTGTTCTACTAAGCTTCCTTTGACTTCGGAGGGCTTCCAAGGCATGGCACGTGAGGTGCAATGGCAAGTGATAGGTATGACCCCACACAGGATACACATCTCTCTTTCACTGCATAAAACCGTAGCACATGAGTAGAATTTAAAAAGCCTTAGAAATATATGTATGTTTGAAAGTTGGCGTTTATATTCCTAGCAATTAACATTCTTTAGAAAATATCAAGCATCTGATTCTGTGTTTGAGAGAGAAGCACTTCAGGGATGTATGTACATGCTCACTGTGTTTCCACTGAAGCGTGATTCTGCATCCTAGTAAAAAATTGCATTGAGTATTAATAGTATTTGAAAATTATGCAAGAAGAAAAACTTCTGCAATATCTGCTGTTAATGGTATAGAAGACAGTGATATAGGAGTAAAATGTTGGAGGTACGAGTGGGAAGTGACCAGCTGCTTCTTAATATATATTATGACAGAAAACTTTTTATCTTATGGCAAGCTGATGTTAGGAGGTCTCTGCTTCCTAGCAAAGGAGCATCAGAACCGTTACTATGGCTGACATAGTTACTTCCCATATGAATGCTTTTAACAATGTGGAGTCGTTGAAAAGATTTATGTAGAAAAACAGAAGAGGAGTAATGAAAAGGATGTCTAGAAGAGTTACCCTGATAAATTTCTTGAACTTAATTCTCAGCAGGAGATAGAATCACTTTTATCCTAGCCAGTCTATCACTCTGGACAAAGCGAAGGACGGGCAGAGCTCTAGGGTCTATAGTGTATTAAACTTGTTAACCTACCTGTGAACCCATTTTAGACATAGGAATTGTGTCAGATTTGCATTGTAGCTAAGAGTAAAATATGGCTTCATGCAAGTAATGCTCCTGCACTGAACATAACAAAGAGAGTAGTTAATGCAGTCTTCCCCATCCTACCTCAGTCATCCTATATGTGAGTAGTGTTTTGTAAATATGATGAACTGAAATGAATATAAACTGTTATATTTTGGCACCATGTTTTGTGCCGGGTGTTCAGTGGAATAGAGTCATGGCTGGAAAGGACAGAGGTGAAGTAAGTGTCTGAAGGGAAATAATTGGTTCAAAATGGCTATAAATGCCTTTGCTGTGAAGAGAGAATGAATGCAGAAGTGCAGTAAGCCATCACTGATGGGTGGTGTGAGCAGTGTAGATAGTATACTGGGCAACTGGAAAGGTTATGGAATGGGTAATGGCAGTATTAAAATGATAATAAAGTAAGAGTACCAAAAGGTCAAAATAAATAATAAAGACATATTGTATTATCTGAGACACAATGGGCCAATAAAAAAAGGAAACAGTTGAGAATCTTAGAAATAACCCAGGATAATTCAGTTAACGTGCAATTTGCATAGAACCCAAATTAGATTAAATAATTGTTTCAATGTCCACAAATTGCTAAAGATGTGTAAACCAAGAATAATGGAAGAAAGATCATATTGGGCTAACTGACAGTGGGAATGTGGTGACACTTGGCATTTTGTGCACTGAAAGGAACAGGGATATGGGGGAAAAGAGTAGATGGCAATGTCATAGAGGCCTACAGCAAATGTGCGGAAGGAGTTGGAACTGTGGAGAAGATAAGCTAAAGAGAAGACATTCAGAAAGAGAGAGAAAAAGGAAAAATGAAGGATACAATCTTAGTTTAAAATATATAGCTATACATCAGCAAGCTGTGAACTGAGAGAGAACGCCATATGGCGTTCAAAGTATATATTTTTTTCCTGCTGTTTGTTAAACTAGTAGAAGAGAACCCATGTTCACATCATGCCCTGTGATCTGTATGGCAGCGTGGCCCTTTCTCTCCAAAGGGCTGTCCATGCTACCGGGGATACCGAATGGTGAAGGTGAGCCATGGGCCACGCTTGGAGCGGGGACTCCTTCCAGAGCAGCCCTCTGTATCTGTCAGAAGCTGTATCATTTCATGCTGTATCATTGGGGTGTTACTCTCTGGCTGGTTGCTGAATCCTTGTACTGGTCCTGTCAAGGAGCTGTGGGATGAGAATGGCATGATGAAGGGTAGGGGTGGGAGACCAGAAGGTGGGCAGGCAGCAGCTGCTGGATCTCGTTGTAATGTCTGCCCCAAATCATAACTGCCGTTGTGTCGTCCAGATAAAATTTTATCTAGTTGACGAAGTAAACAATACCATCAAGTCTGATTTTTAACATTTATACACAATGTATTTAGAAGTTTACCAGTGGGTTTAAACCAGTCTGTTGTTTCTGCGTTCAATGAGGAGAGTAATTAAAAAACCCAACCACTATGAGACCTCTGTGCTATTTTCAAAACACTGTTTTTGCTGAATTGACTTTCCAAGGTTCAACAAATACCTTGATGGGTAAAATGAATGCAGAATCCTGCTCAAAAGTATTACATTATAAAGCAAAACTCTAATAGTTCTTTGCCTACGCTTTTATGAATGTAGTAGAAGTTCTCTGGTCTTTTTTTCTACGAAAGTTACACAAATACAGGTAGCTTTATAGCCATGCACACACTGACTGTTTTGCCTGATGAAGTAGGTGAAGACAGATGATTGTGCAAAGTTACATAGATTTATGCAGCCTTTTTTTGTCTATAAACACCCCCCCCCCCCATTTCATAGCCTTATAGTACATACTTGTTATCTGTGAGCTGCATAAGTCTTGACAGTTTTGGTCTATAATGAGTTTGTTTAATGAATTAATTTTCAGGCGCTTTCAGCCATAGTTTCACAGATTGATTGTTTCTGGAATGCTGAAGAGAAAACCCTAAAAGAAAGTAGTTAATTAAGTGTCATGTATACATTGCGAAAATAATTTTTTTTCCCCAAATTGACTCTGACAGAGACAGAAAGATGATAATATGGTCACAGTTGTAAAAGGACTGGATGTCGGAACATGACACCGAACTTACATGTGCAGTATAACACGTATTAATTACATCTACCCGTCCAGACAGGAATTGATTGAGTCCAGTTGGCTATGGAAAATTGCTAATTTGGCTTTCTTTAAGCAGTTTTAAAATGTCTGTTCTTTTGTGTATGATAAGGCTTTTCTGTGGTTGCCAGGAAGAAATATAAAACGTTTTGTTAATGTAAAAGATACCACATCTCCCTTTTCCACGTAGGTGGCATCTTTTGTCTGTCAAAAGTAGCAGCATCTCCCTGGAGGAGAAACTCTAGTCGTATGAAGATGAATTCAAATCTCAGCAGCAGCAGGTCACAGAACTCGGTAAACATGAGTCTAGTTCTCACACTTATGTAAATCTTTAAACATCAGCTTGAGATCTTCTGGATGCAAGTGTTTTTTTCATGTGTCCGTTTATCTTTCTACTTGTTTCACTTTCCTCATTAGGATTTTAAGCTTCCACGGACTTGATGTTTTTGAGTCAGCTTGCGTATTTTGTCGTGCAAAGATTTCCAGCAGCTCATTTTGAGAAATATTCTTGCTCCGTCAATGTGGCTTATACTGCAGGTAGGGAAGGGTTGCTGAGGGCAAAGGCAAAGGAGCCCATGGTTATGTAGGATGCGATAAACAAGAAGAGGGAGAGTGAGAATGGGATGCGCGGGGAAAGTGCGTGTGCAGTTTGACACACGGGCTGCCTTTTCTAGGGAACTGCAAAAGCAATGCTGATATTTGAGTGCTGTGGGAGTTCCTTCTCTGCAGATTTTTATGGATATCTGTGGTACATGCGCACACACACGAGAATGATTTACCTCTTCATTAATAGTGGTATGTTAGGATTTTAACCAGAATGAAATTAATTGCATCATGGAGATGTAAGTTCTATCTTTCCTTCCTCTCTTTCTGCTGCTTCTACCTAGTCCCCAAGAACAGAAGTATGGCGGCGATGTTTCTGCTCTTGAATTACTGAAGTAATTAGTAGTACCTCACTGCAAGGGGCTCTTCTGACGAATTTTCTCTGAATGCAGTTTACCAATTCAGGACTTCAGATTTGAGCATTTGAGACCAATTTTATGGAAGGGGAGTTGGAGTTTGATCATATGCATCATTTAGTTGCTTCTGTGTCTGGTTCTGATGTGCTAAGCTGGTAAAAGATGTCTCAGCTGTGGAATATGGTCTTCCTTGTTTTGTGAGGCTGAGAGCACAGCAGGTGTCAGTTACCATTCAGTAGGAGTTTCAGGTGCCAGCACTTTCAGAGTTTGTGAATTTCTTTGGAGAACAAGCTTTTTTTGCCTCTCATTTGTGTTTTGACAGTGGTCTGCGTCAGAAGATATGTAGTCCTTGTGCTGTTTGTAAATACCTCTGCTCTAGTAGTATAAGTGTAAAATAAAAAGCTATTGTTCAAGTTGCTGATTCCTGTGGCCGGCAACCAGTACAAAAAGTCCTGACATTTGCTGGTGGTTGGCAAAGGGCAGCTCTACGTACAGCATTTTAACTTCCAGCTCTGGAAATACAGGTAAGCTTTAGGGAGACTGTACTGGTTTTTTTTTTCAGTAATTTGATGACATCATTAATAGGGAAATAAAGCATTTGAATCATTTCCATAACAGAAAGTTGATGTTAAGAAGTATTTTCTGCTGATCCATTGACCTTTTGGTGCTTGATGCCACATGCAAACATGTTAGCTCTACTTTCCTGTTAGGAATTTCCCACTGGAAAATGAGCTGTTACTAGTAATTTAAAAACAACAGTAACATCCCACCCCTCAACTCTGGGGAGCATAGTTATAGCTTATGGCATTCAATTAAAAATTAGGTACTGGATTATATGGCACTAAGCACAGAAGTACCTCACAAATCAAGGGGTTTTATTATTGCAGTCTGCCATACAAATCTTGTCTTTTAATCATGCAAACGTGTCCACCGTGTTTGTTTTTTTTAATATATACAAACTAATTTTAAAAAGAATCTTCTAAAAGAACATGAAATATGCATACTTTTTAATAAACTAATATTTATTGTACTAGAACCTTTCATGCTAAACGGCATACTAGTGTATCAGGGTAGCCAAATGCAGTGAGTGTGAACTGAGGGAAACACTGTCATGTCTTGAAAACTAGATTTTTGTTTTACTGGAAATTAAAAAAAAAAGGCAACAATGATAAACCAAAAAAGTCTTAGCATTCCCAAAGAAAGCAGTAAGTATTAAATCAGTTTAGTTCAAATGAAGGCAATACACTGGAACTTTGTATAGATACCAAGTTCTTTATGATTTATGGTACAAGATAAATATGAAATTAACTTGATAGTCATTGATCTTGTACTGCAATGTATTGACAACCTGCAATGTGATATGTCTTCTAGAGTTTGATTGCTTTCTTATCACTTTTAAAGTAAAGGTTATTCTTTATTACTCTACTTCCTACGTTTTTATTAATATGAAGGAGAAGCAGACGTTCTGACCTTGCTGTCCTACTGTTTTGAGCAACTCATTTGGTTTCACTGCCATTAGATAATTTGGCCTGGATCACTTTCCTCCAAATGTACATTTGAGAGATTGTTTTCATTAAATGCCTTGTTTCTGAAGTCTTTGTAATGAAGTAAGACTGATTTGGTGACTATATGTATAAAAGTCTCACTGTGTATGCAGAGTTAAAGTCTAGGTGATAAATTCCTCTACCTTGTACCTTGGACCGGTGTACTTGCTCTATATTCTCTATAATCTGTCTCTTTTAGGTCTATTGCCTTCATTTCACGGCTCTGAATAGTTGCAAATGGCTTCTTCACAAGTCATCCAACCACATAAATATGATTTATTTTATAAACTTTGTAATTTAATTTGCCATATAGACAGCATTTAAACATGAATATAGTGTTCAGTTCAATGTCAGTTTTTCATATTACCTCTGGCTATTTGATGCTTGTAGGCATAGGAAAACTATTGTAGATACTATCAGAGCTTTTGGACATTCCTCTGATCCATTCAGATCTGCTTTAAGGGCTGGCTGCAAGCCATATAAATATCTCTCAAATATTACTTTCATAGAGAAATAGAAAAACTACAACAGTATCTGTCAGAAGTGTAAAGGAAAGTAGTCGCATATTATACAAAATCCTTTAATGATTAGACTTACTGAAAATAATTTGCATTTCAGACTACATAGCAGTTTCAGGTGAGATGTAGGAATATGGTGTGCAATGGGAAAAAATAATAAATTTTGTCAGGCTTGGAGTCATAGTAATTCTGATTGTGGCAGCTTAATTTAAATACACAATGAATGATGTTCCATATCACAAGCCTGGTCAAATCCTAATTTTTAGTAGTAAGATGTAGTAATACATCTCAATATTTCTTGAGGGAAAAGAAGGAACTATTACTGTTTTATTCTAGTAACTTGTAGTGACAGGTGACATTGACTTAACAGCTCTAACTTGAATTGATTCAATATATAATAGAATGGTGGTTCTTCAGGTTCTGGTCTTATTAAAGGTTTGTATATGGAGCTAGTTGCACTGACCATTCTGTGAACTCACAGCATTGAGTCTTCCAGTGGTGTTAAAGTAAATCCAGTTATGATATGAAAGTCATGAGAACAAAATGTGCCTGTGACTGTAATGCAATGTAATTTGCAATGAGCTTTTCCAGGGCTGCAGCATAATTTCAATAACATCTATAATCATAGTGTCTGAAGAGTTTGTGTGCTTTAGTGATTTTTTTTTTTTTTTGGGTCTTTGTTGATTTAAATATGAATTGGAAATTCTTTGGGTGCAAATCTGATGTCAATTTTACTACCCTTTACTGTAGCATTAGTGTTATGATTTCAGAGGAACAGCTCTTATATGCTGTGGTTATATCAATATATGACCAGAATAAATGCTGATTTTTGAGTATTGTTAATGAAATTACATTATATTCTCAGACAATCACTAAATCTAAGTGAGTAAAAGTATAGTAACATCTAGAGTCATAGAATGGTTTGGGTTGCAGGGGACCTTCAAGATCATCTAGTTCCAACCCCCCTGCCATGGGCAGGGATACCTTCCACTACACCAGGTTGCCCAAAGCCTCATCCAACCTGGCCTTGAACACTGCCAGGGATGGGGCATCCACAACATCTCTGGGCAACCTGTTCCAGTGCCTCATCACCCTCAGAGTGAAGAATTTCCTCCTTATCTGTAATCGAAATGTACCCTCTTTCAGTTTAAATCCATTGCCCCTTGTCCTATCACTACATGCCTTTCTAAAAAGTCCCTCTCCAGGTTTCCTGTAGGCCCCCTTTAAGTACTGGAAGGCTGCTATAAGATCACCCTGGAGCCTTCTCTTCTCCAGGCTGAACAGCCCCAACTCTCTCAGCCTGTCTTCATAGCAGAGGTGTTCCAGCCCTCGGATCATCTTCGTGGCCCTCCTCTGGACTCGCTCCAGCAGCTCCACATCCTTCTTGTGTAGGAGACTCCAGAGCTGAACACAGTATTCCAGGTGGGATCTCACGAGAGCAGAGTAGAGGGGCAGAATCACTTCCCTCGACCTGCTGGCCACGCTTCTTTTGATGCAGCCCAGGATACGGTTTGCTTTCTGGGCTGCCAGCGCACATTGCCGGCTCATGTTGAGCTTCTCATCCACCAGCACTCCCAAGTCCTTTTCCTCAGGGCTGCTCTCAATCCATTCTCCACCCAGCCTGTACTTGTGCTTGGGATTGCCCCGACCATAATCCTAACTTAATGAAGTTTTGCTGCTGTTATGATACTTATTGGTGTCAGATTAATTTTACAGATTTGATTATTTTTAAAACTAAGAACCATCCCCCCCCCCATCCTCCTTGTATTTTAGCATAAGCACATGAAGTATCGCTGTTTCTGAAATGTAATTAGTAGTCTGTGTTATTTAGTGGTAAATAACAAGAGAAAATTTGTTCACTGCACAGCTGCTATATGTCTCACTAGCATGTTTTCTTTGGGGTGGGGGGGAGAGAAAATCTAAACAGAATGCCAGCCAGGGGCTGATAGAAAAAAAAAAATCACATAAAAATGTAAGTTTCTTGAGAAGTATGAGAAAGTGAATAAGAAAATAGTTTTTAATGACAAAGTAGTTTTATGTTTCCTGATGTTGATTTGTGCCAGTTGCTGAAGTATGAAATAAGAATTAAAATTAACCAAACGGTACAAGAAGGAAAATTACTGATGTATGGAGTTTTCATCTGAGCTCTTAAACTTTGAATTGTGATTTTTTTACTATATCATTAAGCATGTCTCAAAAATATGAAGAATCTTGTATAACTGTTGTCACTTTTCTCCCTGGACTTGATTTTCAGATTTTCTGTAATGTCATTTTGAGCAGAAGTTCTTTAATCTTCTAGTAATATGATTTGACATATTCTAAATTACAAGACAATGCTTTATTGTGGTGGTGTTTGTAAATAGTAAATTGGTTATCAGTAAAGAGCTTCAGGCAGCCATTTTTGTTGTTTAAAATTCACTAGTAAACCCACCGTTCAAGAATACTTCACTAGAATAATTAATTTAATAGGGTATTGGACCTACAGTTGCAGAAACTTCTTGCATGATCTATATCCTTAGGCCTCTCCGAAGATCTATCAAAAGTGTAATTTGCTACAAAATCCACATATTTGAGTTTCTGTGACAAATTGTGATCATTAGTTTACATTATATAGAGTGTACCATGGGGCTTTGCACAGAGTGGAATAATATGGCACCTGGAAGTTGAGGACATGAAAAATAAGTTGCAAAATTCAAAAGACATCACATGAGTTCAGTAGGTACAAGCTTAGCTGGAACTGACCCAAGGCAGAGTTTCAGTTCAGCAAATACAAGTGTTTGAGTTTGGCAGAATTGCCCCAGCAAAAAGCTGAAAAAAGTAGCAAAATTTAAACATTTTAGTGGGTGAGTGGGATCATTTTAGAAAGAACTGCATTTTATCATTAAGGATTGAGGACTGTTGTCCATTTTTAAGACAGTATTGTGTAACACTTCGGGTTCTTCAACAAAACCATATTTAATTTTAGTTTTCATTTGTGCTATGTGATCTGTATGCCAATGCACACGATATGTTTATGGCTGATACATTTGTCAGCTGTCACAATGACATCACATGTTTGAGTTTTAGGATTTAATTATATGTATTTGACTTAAAATGCTTATGCATCACTTTCATGGTCAAGTAACCATATATCATAAATCAGAGGAAACCAGAAAAAGTATCATCTTTGGTATTGTGTCTTTTATGACTTGGAGTTTGAGACTGAAATATTTTTTTGCCTTTCTTAAATTTGCATGACCCAAATGTTACTTAAGTATAAGGAACGAACGTGAACCTCCATAAAATATTTTTGTAGGAGCAAAATAGTTAACATTGTATATCAATCACATTCATAGCTGTTAAAGTTTATATCATTTGAAAAATTTATGGACACTATATTACAGAGGAGGACTGCAGTGTGATAAGAGAGCACAGGATATTAAAAAAGATTATATATCCAAAAAAAGAGAGATTTACTATGCTCAGGAAGTGCAGCATGGATGTGGAAAAATGAAAATGGAAAATTAGCTTACAGATAAAAAAGAAAAAATTCAGAACAATTGAAGGTCAAACACTGACAAATTTTGCATGTGAGTGATAGAGAGGGCTTTGTCACTTTCTTCAGTATTCTCCTGCTCTCTGTGCACAGTGGTCTTGAACGCTGAGATGAACTTCCTTGGTCCTCTCCTAAGGCATTCTGTAGCTATGGTTGTGGCTGTGGTAAATAGAGGCAGCAGTGCCATGCAAAATTAAAATGCAGAGTTTTCCAGTCTTTCCCAGAAAACTGAATTGCAGGCTGTTGTATGATCATGAAATGAAACAGCCCTCCAATCCTTTTTAGGGTAGAGTCTGTGTTTTTGTTTCTTAACATCAGCCAGTCATTTTCACCCTAAATTGTGTGT
This sequence comes from Tauraco erythrolophus, assembly GCF_009769465.1. Classification (NCBI taxonomy): domain Eukaryota; kingdom Metazoa; phylum Chordata; class Aves; order Musophagiformes; family Musophagidae; genus Tauraco; species Tauraco erythrolophus. The sequence continues at coordinate 13,988,771 of NC_141465.1, forward strand.
ATTTCACTATGTGTAACTGACACCATAGTTCACAGCATCTCTGAATTTGTTCCAGAGTTTGCCATAAATACCTGATACTTCATTGTCCTCTTGGTTTTACACTGCTTGTGCAAAGGCAATGAACAGGATTTTGTATTTCTTCTGTAAATATTGGTTTACTCAAAGCAGATGTTTTATGACAAATCATTTGAGGGTGTAGCATTGAAGAGGCATGAAATAAAGCCTCTTGAGAGCAGCATTGTCTGGAGAAAAAATAATATAGCAGTATCAATGCCACTGTAGTTGAAAAAACCAAATGTGTTTATTTTAGTGAAATTTATTGAGAGAAATTTATTTAAGGTGACTGTGATATTATAGTGTTTCATGGTATAACTTATTGTATTAATTTGTTTTATGGCAAGATTTCATTAGTTCCTAAACAATATCTGGATGTAATAAATATTTGTAGGTAACTCTAGTACTAAAAATGAGCACTGAGAGGGCTATAAGAAACAGGTTTAGATTGAAAAGGAACAGGTGAATCAGAAACAGAGGAATTTTTTTTTAAAGACCAGTACAAAGGCTCATTGCTCTTTTTTAATTTTTTTTTTTTCTATTTTTTTCCTTTACCTTCCTTTGGGCTCGAGAGTTTTTTCAGAGTTTTGTAACTGAGAAATCATAGAATGGTTAGGGTTGGAAGGGACCTTAAAGATCATCTAGTTCTAACCCTCCTGCCATGGGCAGAGAAATCCTCCACTACATCAGGTTGCTCAAAGCCTCATCCAACCTGTCCTTGAACACTTCCAGGGATGGGGCATCCACAGCTTCTCTGGGCAACCTGTTCCAGTGCCTCACCACCCTCAGAGTCAAGAATTTCTTCCTTACCTGTAATTGAAATGTACCCTCTTTCAGTTTAAAGTCATTGCCCCTTGTCCTGTCACTACATGCCCTTGTAAAAAGTCCCTCTCCAGCTTTCCTGTAGGCCCCCTTTAAGTACTGGAAAGCTGCTATAAGATCACCCCGGAGCCTTCTCTTCTCCAGGCTGAACAGCCCCAACTTTCTCAGCCTGTCTTCATAGCAGAGGTGCTCCAGCCCTCGGATCATCTTCGTGGCCCTCCTCTGGTCTCTCTCCAGCAGCTCCAAGTCCTTCTTGTGTTGAGGACTCCAGAGCTGAACACAGTATTCCAGCTGGGGTGTCACGAGAGCAGAGTAGAGGGGCAGAATCACCTCCCTTGACCTGCTGGCCACACTTCTTTTGATGCAGCCCAGGATACGGTTTGCTTTCTGGGCTGCCAGCGCACATTGCTGGCTCATGTTGAGCTTCTCATCCACCAGCACTCCCAAGTCCTTTTCCTCAGGGCTGCTCTCAATCCATTCTCCGCCCAGCCTGTACTTGTGCTTGGGATTGCGCCGACCCATGTGCAGGACCTTGCACTTGGCGTTGTTGAACTTCATGAGATTCTCACAGGCCCACCTCTCCAGCCTGTCAAGGTCCCTCTGGATGGCATCCCTTCCCTCCAGCGTGTCCACAACACCACACAGCTTGGTATTGTCAAACGTGATTGCTAAGTACAGAAGAGCAGAAAACACTTAACCTTGGTTCCTTAACCATGGAGTTTTTGTCCAACATGCTACTGCAGGAGTGATGTGAGCCCTTGTAGGTTAGACCGCTGTGTGTTTGTTCTTGGACCAATAGTAAGGTGTTTCACCTCTCCATTCCTGAAAAATGTGACAGAGTAGCTAGTACTTCAAGCAGCACAGTTGTATTTTAACAGGTTGTAGAAAGCGCAGAATATGTCTTCGATTTATCTTTGCATCTCTCTCCCGTTACCCAATAGATAACATATATATAAGAAAGCTACAAGTAGAAAAGAGTTAAAATAACTGAGGCCATAACTGTACTCCAGCCTGGTAGACTCCCACCCCAGGAGGAGAGAATGCAAGGAAGCATCAAAATCATTCCCCTACGGACCAATCACTAATAGTTCCACCTTGTTAGTCACAGAGCTGCTGCAGCAATATGTGTAAGGTTAGTGGAAGTTTTATTAGTATCTACATTTTCAATTGTCCACCTTAACTATTTAAATTTTACTATATTGGATTTCTCGGAGAGAAGCTAATAGGCCTCTAAGTATTGTGGTCAGGAGGTGCTTTTTATGGTATTAGACTGTTTTCTAGCTTTTTCACTGGGGCAGGAATTTGTAGTACGTAGCAGCAAGAAAAAAGGTTGTGCTGTTCTTGCTCTGTTTAGCAATCAACATGTAAATATGCTGGAATAAGCTATTTGTTACAACCTAACTTGGGCTATTCTCTGTTCTTTGAAGGAATACAGGTGGTTTTACTGCTTGCCTTTCTTAGTGTTTTTCTCATTTCAGACCTTTTAACCATGTGTTGCACAAAGCAGCAAAATAAGTCAAACTATACTGGGAAAGTAAAACACTTGAAAGGGCATTTTTCTGTCCTCTAGATGAGCAAGTTGTATCCCTGAAGTACATATTATATGTTGTACATATTATATGCCTAATTTTAAAATTCTAGCTAATAGTATTCCTCTGGGAGATCTTTTTACAGCCTGCTTTATATCTCTCTCTGTTATGAATTACTTGCTGATAATCAATCTCCGATTTCTTAACATTTTTTTTTCATGACTGCTTTTTGAGTTTTACCCTGGTGAATCATATGAAATAATTCTTTTGTATTTCTTTGCTCTTTAAATAGCTGTTGTGTGATCATTTTGGTTTTGCTCTGTTTAGTGAAAAACCATAGCTCTCTAACTCCTGTTTCTTGCATCAGTCTACCCAATTTCCATTTCTGTTTTTTCTTTGGGTTCTCTGCCATTGTTGATCCCTTTCTGTTGCTAATAGTAAAAAGCAAACTCACTGGTCAGTCTCCTACTTTTGAACTGATGGAAGCATAGGTATCATTTGAAGGAATCTAAAACATTTTTCACCCATAGTAAGTGACGATCAGCAATGAAGAGAAAGTCAAATGACTATTTACGAGAATGGAGAAGTGTGAACTAACTGGTTGCAAAGAGACTGCTCAAATAAATCCAGCGTAAAGTATTTGAAAACTAATAGTTCTCCTTGAGATTAATAGTTTATTAATGATTTATTAACTTGCTTGCATCCAGTTTGTACACAAAGCTGAAGTTAAATTAGAAATATGGAGATAGTAAAAGAGGGAAAATACTTTGATTTATAAATTAACGGGAATGCTAGGCAGTATTTATCACTTGAAGGGAAAAGAGTTGTTTCATATTTTGATATCATCAAAAGAAATCCTCCTCTTACAGGGGACATAAGAACCCTTGTAAATTTAGGCTTTGACAGCTTGGTTATCTCCGACTCCAGTACACTTCAATTGGAGAACAACAGGAAATTTCATGAATGTTTTTCATAAACATTTTGAAGTAATATGCACTATAACCTTAAGCCTGCAATTTAAAAATGTGACTCCCTATGGAAAAGCAGATTAAGCCAGATTAAGATTTAAATAACTCATTTTCATATAAATGCTGCTTATTGTCCAATTGAACTTGTAATTCTTTAATTTTATGAAATTACATTTCTTTCGGGTTTTTTTTTGCCAGTTGAAAATCACAATGTGACAAAGAGAAAACAAAGTTAGTTCCTTCTAAACACCTTTTATATTTTTGTATTGGTTGAGTAATTAACATGCAGATGTTTCTAAATTACATTCCATGACTTTTAAAAACTAATAATTCTTCTGTTGTGTGTACAACTTAGACACTAATTTCTGTGTGTATATATAAATTGTAAATTTCGTGTATAGTGTCAAGAAAGAAAGATTGTGCTTACTGGTATTTATGCTGTCTATTAGTTCTAGTTGTTGTGAAAACTTTGCTCATGACAAAGCTTTCAAATTGTTCATAATAAAAATAAATGTACTTTGAGGAGCATTTAGCAGTCTGTGCCTCACATCAAAGGTGTGTGTGTGATGGATAGAAAACAGCTGATAGATGAGTTTATGCCTGTTTTCTCCTTATGGAAAAGTGGAAAAAGGTAATTTGAACCCCAAAACTTAGTCCACCGTGGTCGCATTAATTCAGTCTTGAAGGACCTGGAGATATCTACTCTACAAACTGTAAAGCACTTCCTAACTCTTTATAACAACCAGAAGTAGATTGGTAAATAACAAACTTTAACAGTATAAGATCCACAATAATAAACCAGCCACAGCTGTATTTGACACAGAATTGAGATCAGACATTAGCGTCGTCTCTCTCAGCAACAGAAAATTAGTTGTGTAAAATTGCGGATGTTCCTAGGAATTGGGCCCTGACATGGACAAGATATGTAAACGGAAGTTCCTGAATGTTATTTTCTGATATTAAATATTTTGATAATAATCACTTTATACCTCCAATGTCAAACAAGTTGTGTTAACTACATACACACGAGACTTTAATTGGCAGCTGCAAGGATATCCTATAGAGGAAGTGAATTTACGTTCTTCCCTTTTCCATATCCATTCTTTAGCATTCCCAGCCTTTTTCAGTTTACTTTATTTGCGGGCTAGAAATATGAGTTTGCTCCATAAATTTCAGTAATGCAATAAATTTCCTAATACAAAATAACGTGGTGCAAAGACATCAATGCAGCTATCTGTCTAACTCAGGTGGAGATGCCAAAGCATCTGGTACTCGAGAGAATTGCACCGCAAGCTTTGTTTTTCCTTCTCCTGTTTGGGAACCTTAGTAAGCACCAACTTCAGACGCATTAGCTTGCTTAATCTCCTGTCAAAAGTCTGTTGATGTTGCAGGATTGTGTGTCAGCTTTAGAACTGTTCAGAACATGCAAACTTCATCTGTTAATATCTTAGGAATATCTGGTTTTAATAGAAGAGCTATTTGTAATTAATGTTTTTAGTAGCCATCCAGAAGACAGCTTGAATTTCTGTTTTCCTGTATGTGTTTCCTTTTTAATAATAGCTTACATTTTATTACTGAATGTGACTTTTAAAAAATTTTTGTCACTGCTTTGAGATTTTTTTTTTTTGTCATCTTGAATCAGGAAAGTACACAAACATATCCTTAGTTTAAACAACTTCAGAACTTTGGCTGGACTGGTTCCTGTATGTCTTACACTGTTTACTGAACAATGGAGTATTTATCGTCCCTGAGAGGTCCAATGTTTGTGTATTCATACCTGAATGGAGGAATTTATAGATGGCTTTCCCTGAGTAGGTAATATTTGTAGTTTGTGCATTGCAAGCTCTAGCTACTGTTGAATATTTTCTTTTGTCTCTACAGCTGAAACATCTGTACTGTGTTCCCAAACTGGAGTAGTGTTTAGAAACTGTCAGTGATACATGCGCTTAGTTTTTGATATGATACATGTTTCTTCTGGAAGTCTTCAGGGTGGACTTTCTTTCAGCTCTTCTTATTTTGAACCTATAATTTTAATAGTTAAGGCAGCACAACAACATAGAAGGTAAATTCATTACAGTGAATGAAATAAGGCTCTAGTTCTGCAAAACTTTCTACACATGCATCACTGACCTCTTTGGGTCCCATTGAAATTAATGAGTTTGCTATCTGAAAATTTAACAAATACTTCTGAATTTGCAGGAGCAAGTGTGTTGTCAATTTTTTGTTGTTGTTTGAAATGTCCATGTTACAAAAGTTCTGTTTCCTCTATAAGGAGTTAGAACTGTAATAAGGAAAGTTCTAGGGTCTGAAACAGCTTTAGTTATGGAGCATCAGAATTTACTTTGAGGTTGAGGAAGAGGAATTGTGCTTTTCTAAGAACCTTGTCCTGCAGTCTTACAGTTAGGTTGCATGTGCTGACCTTGTCTCTGAAGTTTTTCCTGCTAGCAAACTTGTTGTTGGGCTGTGAAATACAAAGGCATTGTTAAAAAAGAAGGAAAAGGAGAAACCTTCTTGGTGTTTTATTGGAAATATTTAAAGCATCAGAAAACCACTAATAGAAAGGTTAAATTGTTGGCATTGTATTTAAAAAAAAAAAAAAGAAAGCAATCTTGAACTAATTTCAAGTCCACAATTAGCCTGGATCACAGGTGGCAAGAAGTTTTAATGATAGAATGGCCCAGGCCTTGAGGTAAATTATGCATAATTATTCATAACTGCTATTTTTGGCTTACTTGTATTTGTCCTAGACCTCTGCCTGAGGAAACAATTTGAAATAATTAGTGTGCGAGTGCACTGACAATGATGAATGAATCAAATGCATCTGGTGCCAAACATGGATCTTGATAAGAAGCAGATAACTTTGGCAACTGTGGATTTTTTGTTTTTAAATCTCTGAGACTGGGTTTGTTCTGTTTTTTAGGCTGACATGCTCAAGGTAGAAAATTACCACTCGCTGGGCCATGATCAAAGTACAGCTAGGAATTCTAGCATTGCGAACACGAAACAGGTCTGCACGCTGCGTGTGCAAATATTCAGGGCAAAGAAAATGAAGGGGATATTAAGGCGGAACGTTTTGAAGACACAAGTCAGAAAAGCCAAAAGTTCATGTTCCAACAGCAAGATGTGTTGCTTATCTTACGTGGGTTTTGGGCACGTTTTACGTAAATATTCAGCAGCGTAGATGCAGCCGTGTGTCACTACTCAGGGCAAAGCAAAAACAGAAACAAAAAGATTCTGTTTGGATTCATGCGCTATAACTTAGTTAAGAACGCTTCTCGAGTCTTCGGGGTGTTTGTCTCTTTCTATGGCTTGAGTGCTCAGTTTCTTGTCTATGTAATTTACTTGATTTGGTTTTAGAGGCGGAGGAATATGAGGCTCTTTTTAGATGAAAGTGTTTAATGAAGAGGGGGAACAACACATTTCATTTAGCATGCCCAAGATAGCTCGTTTTTATCTTGTTGGACTAGTGAAAAAGCTCTTAATAGTTTTGAGTTTGCTCATAATAAATTGAATAAAACAAGAAGAGGTCACAAGATAGTGTTCAGGTCAGTGACTCAATAACTTAGCTATGACCAAAAATCTCTCAATGCAGAGATTATGTGGCTTGTTGTTACTACCTTGAAGTTATAACATTGGGAATAAAGTTCTCTGAAACAAATGTGACTGTAAAGAAAGATTTTTCAGACTGAAATGTAAGGTATAAATTTAATGGAGGAGCTGACAAGTTGGGAGCTGAGCTGTTTAGCTCACCTAGACTTTTGTCTCTAGGTGTTTCATGTAAAGTTGTTACAAGGAGGATTTAAATTTTCCAGCTTGTCAACTGCTGCTGCATGTGCTCCCTTTTAAACTAGTTTCTTGGTGACGTACATTTTATGCATTTGATTGGATATTAAACTCTGTGCAAACTTGAATTGGAGGAGTTTAGTAAGTCTTCCAGCTTCTGGCTAGTCTTCCAGCTTCTGCTTCTATATGTAATTAATCTTTTTCTAGTGATTTCTCTAATGAGAGTCCCAACATTGCCAGAAACTTACACCTATGTGGGCAGTACTCACTACAGAGCCCTAATGTGTTGTGGATGCCTTTGGCAGAAGACGGATATAAAGAAATTTTTAGCCTATCTGAGTAAAATCCCTGTTTCTCAGAGAAGTTCTGCTGAGATGGTATGTTTGTGTCATCAGATATTTTTCTTTTAAACATCTCTCAGGGCCATGTCGAAATCTCCAAGATCACTGAAGATTTTTGTTTGTTTACTTGTTCTTCAGTCTCAGTGGTCTGAGATGTGAGAGGAGACTGAGGAAAGAAAACATTAAGTGACTCTATGTTCATAGTCTTTATTTGATCAGTTCAGACACTTAAAAATAAATGCTGACTCAATGCATAAGCACCATGCAACTTGTACACTCAGAGGCAAAACATCTCATTAGCATGGATCATTTTATATTATTTTAACTGCCAAAGAGCTCAGAAGCAAAACTCCTCACAGTCCTAAGGCTACCAAGTAAAATGCCAAATGAACTCCTGAGCAAAGTCTGTGCACAGTCAGGCTGCTGAGAGCCTTTTTTGTTGCCTTCATTCTGGATTTTGCCTCTCCCTGTGACTGGTCAGTTCCTGCATCCAGCTCCTGAAGCTGACTGTACTCAGACATTGCTGCTCTGCAGCCTGGGCTCTTGACTCAACAGGTGTCCTAAGATGTGTCTAAATGGGGGTGGGTTCCATGTCCACTGTACCGAATCCAGGCGCATCTTGACCTGTGGCCAGAAGTCGGAATACAGTTTTGGGTTGTCCTGTAAACTAGCGCTCTCCAGAAGTATTTAATTCCAGACCAGATCTTACTATTCAGCACAATTTCCCACTCTCCTGGAACACAAAGGCCCTGTGGGGAAAAAAGATGTATTGTCACCTAATTAAGTAGTGTCATAATGCGTATGCACAGTGGAGCAGAGTTAAATTTCTGTGTCTCAAAAAGCATACGATTGATTGACATTACAGTGGCTCTGTGAAGAATGAGAGGAAATGATGTTATTTTCAGCATTCCTGTCTTTTTGAGGATCTGGTGGGGATGGTTTCTTTCAGTAGATGTCACAGGCCTTTTAGCGAAGAGTTTGCAGCTCTGCAATCAGCCTACCATTTATCTTCTGCACTGTCAGGATCTTTTGACCCAGCATCTTGACTCATCTCTGCTTCCCATTACCTCTTCATGTTCTGTGGGAGATGGGGCAAGGGCTGTGTTTCTTGGTAGGCAAAAGTGTTAGCTGACAGTGCAGTAATTTTTAAAAGATGATGATTGGAGCACTGGATGAACATGTTTTTTCAAACTGGAAGGAGTAAGATAATTAAAAAACAGGTTGAGAGCTCTTGTAAGTTGTTAAAGCTGCGTATAATCACAAAGTTTATGTAAGTTTTTAGTTTCTCAAAAACCTTGCCACACGTTTCAGAATGCTCACGCCTGCTCCTGTTCACTCAGCTGTACTTCCTTACGTGCAGTGGCTTAAAATGTGATGAAGCTCAGACTGTTCTGTCAGTGTTACAGAATTATATCTGGACAAATGAATTCAGTAGCTTGTTCCACAAGTGGCAGAACAAAGCCATTTTTGTTTTCTCTGGATCAATATCCTAACCCTAGCTCGCCCACAAATGTACTGTGGCTTCTCTGCTTCATAGCAATGCCGGTGCTCTAATGTCCATTGTCATTCCTTTTGTAGAGTTTTGAACTGATTTCCTGTGAGCTTCCTCACTTGACACTTGTCACCTTCCTTCACTGCCCTCTGAACTCCAGTGGACAACTGGCCGTCCCTTTGTGTCGGACTTAGCTCTGAAAAGCGTGTGCACGTGCTCTGGACGTCAGGCCAGGAGGCTGTGAAGTCACACCACAGCCTTCCCCTTCTAAAACGACGTTTCTCTCTTTTATACCTGTCCGCTGACTTTTACAAGTCCCGTAGAAATCCTTTGAGGCCCCAGTCTTCTAAAATTTACTTGAAATTGGCCAATGGATTCCAAAGTTAGTAGGGACAGTGTGGATGGAAGAGAGGAAAATAAAATTGATTGGCATAATTATGAAGCATTGTGTCTTGGGGAAACCAGACTAAACCACCTTTATTTCTGCCTTTTGCAGAGGAAGTAATGTGTGATTAGCTGGATCTTATCTGTTGGTTTAGAATCTTAAAGTTCTCCAGACTGTGTTCCATATCTGTCTGATTCCATAAAGTGTCAAATTTGCATGCAGATCTGACTAGAACTGAAAGATGTGTGAAATCACTTTTGGTAGTCAGCTTCTCATTCCCTAAACTTCTGATGAGGTTCATGTAGGATGTGTATCAGAAGTTACATGGAGTATACTGCGCTAGTAAAATGTCACCTCTCTCTACACACCTTAATCTTTCTACTGAGCTTGGATAGCATGCAAACACCATGTGAAAAAGGCTAAAAGTCTTTGCTTTGAATGGGTTCTTTGGAGACAATCTTTAGAAAATGTGTGTACCTTCTGGAGCAAATGCTGCTGGTATTACATGCGTAGGAATCTCTTTGTCAAGTGTGCAGTTTGTTTGACAGAAGGGTGTCTCGTGGGTTTGAGAAATTAAAATTTGTTCTGTTCCTATTAGCTTTGTTTTGTAACAGTTCAATTCTGCTATTCTTTATCCCATCTCATAAAAAGAAACATTTAAGATATTTTTGATTGTAGGTAAGCGTGTTCTCAGTCATGTTCCTCTGTGCATGTGTTCGTAGCAGGCTCATCTGCTACTTGAAGAAGTGAGTCTTTGTGAATATTTCTCTTCAATTTGTCAGTGGGTCAAAATCATGCAAATGTGGATTTCTCAGTTGATTATTAACAACACGGATTGATACTTCTGGTAATTAAAGCATGAAAATGGTATTGGGAATGTCTGCTGTCCTGAGTAATGTATTTGCAGGTGGAGGCCTGGCAGGTTCGATTTCATGGTGTCACAATGTAAGTGCAGACATCCGTGGAAAAAGAATCAACTGCTGAAAATGATCAAATGTGAACTAATCAGGATGAACGATGTTTTCTGAGGGAAAGACAAGAGTGCTCTCGTGCTGAGTAGGAAGAGACAGAATGTTTGTTTTTTTTTTTAATATATTTTTTGAAATTACCATAATTGATGTTAAATTCTTGAGGGTTTTTTTGTTTGTTCGTTTTTCTTATGGAAGGAGTGATACTGCAAAGATTGATAGCTTAGAGCTTCTTTATAGGCTTAATTTGCTTTCTGGAGAAAAGGACTGAACCCTAGGTTGGGTGGAAATTACCATTTGTCTTTTGCAACCGTTTAAAAAAAGTGTAAAATTTTCAGTGTAATGAAAATGCGAAGATTAACAGACTTGAAGTAAATAATTTAGCCTTCAAAGGCTATTCAGTGGTCCTAGAACTAACTGGATTTTTATATGGTAATAGAAACAAGAGTAATTTTCCCAGAGAAGTTGTGGATGCCCCATCCCTGGAAGTGTTCAAGGCCAGGTTGATGAGGCTTTGAGCAACCTGGTGTAGTGGAGGGTGTCCCTGCCCATGGCAGGGGGATTGGAACTAGATGATCTTTGAGGTCCCTTCCAACCCTAACCATTCTATGATAATATGAATTTACTCTACCTGTAAAATTACTCTTCCTGAATCACATCTATATACAGTGTTTCACATGGTTTTTGTTTTGCTGTGAGCAGATATTTTGGTGTAGATTTTCATGTAATTTGAATTTACTAGATATTTTTTTATTTTACAGTGCAAAGTAAAAGCAAAATGAGAAGGATAAAGGCAACAGGATGGGACTGTGTACTGGTTCTTTCCAGGTGGAAGTGTAGGGTAAATAAGAGACTCCTCTGAGGAGGAGAATATGAACATGTTTTCTTTGTAGTGGATAAACCTATTTTATTGTTACTGTCTGAAGCTGTCACTGTCCGTCTGTGGACTGAAAATGGTAATAGCTGGCTTGAAGGTTAATAGCATCTTCTGATACATGCTGACAACTGCACAAACGTCGAGGATGGTGGTATGTGTGGGTTTTTTGGTAGTGAGGTTTTTTGGGTTTGTTTCTTTTTATTTTGTGTTGAGGTTTGGTGTTTTTTTTTGTGTGCGTGATGGTTGTTAATATGAGCCTAAACAGAAAAACGTTGTTATTCATCTTGTATCCCTGCTCTCCATTGCCATGTCAGGAGCCCACTGTGGGGCTAACCATCCTCAGCTAGTACTAGCTACTCAATCTCCTTGGCTTGCAGCGCGGGGCTGGGGCGAGGTGCTGGGGAGGAGAGGACACTGGCACGGGCAGCCGGGTGCCACTGGCAGCCGGGTGAGTAACTTGGAATTTAACTGGACTCAGCTGCACCGTGCTGCACAGGCAGGCCTAGACAACAAAAGGCACACATGTGTCCTTCGTAAGCCTCATTAACTCTTTTAGAAGAGAGAGTGCTACTTTGACATATTAATTAGTTGCCATGCTTTCTTTTACTCCAAGTTAACCTTTGCTTTGGTCCCTTGATTCAAATTACTGATAATTGCAAGGCTGTTAGAGCTCTGTTTATGCAAAGTGTACTTAAAGGGGCTTTGCTGTCTCAGGGAACAGGCAAATGTTTCATATCACTTGAGGGCTGCTGGATTGTGCTTCCTCCGCGCTCTTCTCCTTAAAAAGAGAAGGAGTGACCAAGGAGAAACAAAGCGAAGACAAAACAACAGAATATCCAAAGAAGTTACTGCCGAGGAAACAAGTTGTTCTTCATTGGAAAATAAATGGAATAGTGAAAGAGTGGTCTGATATGAAGCTGTTAGGAAAAGAAAATATTCCCTGTCTTATTTCCTGCATTATATTACAATATACTGTGCTCAGAAGTTACTGACTTTCAATGCATTTCTTCATTAGTGTTGGGTTTTTTTTTTTTTTTTGGGTGCTGAATAATGTAGTTTACTTCCACAGAAAAAGAGTAAGATTTTGGGTTGTTTATTTGAAACTTTCTGGCTAAAGCAAGACCAAAAAATGTGCAGTTTAAGTTAAACTGATATGGTTTCATGGATCTCAGTTTTTTTGTATGAACGTTTAACATTGTGCCATGTTTAATATTTTCCTTAACAGGTGTAAGACAGAAAACACCGAATGTTTTTTGTAATGTGCCATTTCTTTTTTAAACAATGAAAGCAAACAATGCTTTTCACAAAATGTTCTTTTAACACTTTGTTTCAACTTTTCTCCTCTGTTTCAGTCAAAGCTATTGCCTGGAATCTGTATGTAGTTTTGATTGCCCTGAAACAGGATTAAGTTTTTGGGTTTTTTTGAGAAGTTATTCCAGTGAAAAATTTCACTGTGACCCAATTTCTAGGATTACTTGTAACATGTATTTTCTGTTAGCCAGGTATTGGTTGATGAGTGCTGGTAGCACAAATAGAAAGATGGTTTTAGCCAAACTTCAACCAGTTATGTCATCTTAGCTAAGGTCTCAGTTTTCAGAAAATAGTGGTGTAAAAGCTGACTCTGTCCATTTGTACGTACAAACATTTGCATTCAAATGTTACAGAAACATCCACTTGAGTTTTCTAATTTGTAGTTACTTTAAACCAGGACATCACAGTTACTGTAAACCGGGACACTTAGACTGATAAAACATGAACTTCTGTTTTGAAACATGTATTCTTCTTGCTGTGATAATTGACTGTAAAAAGACATGGGACCTTCTTTCTCAAATCTGTGCTATAAAATAGCATCTACCATTCAGACTGAAAGCTTTTTCTGGGCAGAAATGTGTCATTCTTACATATTCCTATTATGCCTGGCACAACGGGATTGTTTCTTCTTAGCACCACCGCTTTTTAAGTAATAAATGTAGCAGTAAAAGTACTTTTTCCTGAATGTATCTCCTACGAAAATGTGCCATTATCTCACTGTCTGGTATATTTAAGTTTCTCTTTTTTTTTTCTTTAGGTGGCCTACTTTGTAGGGTAGATACTTCGTAGAGTTATTCCTTTTCCCACAACCAATCTGTCTGTATTCTTTATTGTGTAAATCTCAGTTTCTTTGTAATTTAATGCATTGTAAATAATTTTAATTCTATCCAATTCTTCAATTTAAAATTAGTGCTGTATTTTGTGATTGTAAACCAGAAACACTAACATGTATCTTTGTTTCTGCAGGACAGATAGTTTTTATAACAATATACGTTTGTCGTGGTTTTAGGCTGATCCAGCAACTAAAACTCACACAGTCTCTCCTTCTCCAATAAAGTAGAGAGGAGAGAAAAAAAAAACAAAAGGACTGAGGGTTGAGGCAAGAACAGAGGGAGCACCCACCAACCATGGTCCTGGGCAAAACAGGCAGCGCTTTTCTCAAAGCAAAACAGTTTATTAATGATTACTTAGAAGGACAAAGGGAAATAAAAACCGATTACTTGAGAGGACAGAAAGAAACAAAACCAGATCTTAAAACCGACACCTTCCCCCACCCCACCTTCCTTTTCCTCCCGGCTCTTCCTCCTCCCCCCAGCAGCACAGGGGGCAGGGACTGGGGGAGTGCAGGTCAGTTCATTCCGTGCTGTTACTGCTGCTTCTTTCTTAAAGGAGAAGGAGTCCTTACACCCTTTTCCCCTGCTCCAATGGATCCCCTACCCACGAGGAAAAATCCACAAATTTCTCCAACGTGAGTCCAGCCCACTGGAAACAATCCTTCCCCACAGATTGCTCCGGTGTGGGCTATACCACAGTCTCGGGTACTTAGGGAGCTGTAGCCACTCGCTCCGGCGTGGGTCGTCACGAAGACTCCAGATGCCTTTCTGCCTTGCCGTGCCCCCAACACGACCATCCTCGGGCTCAGGCATCTTCTCCCCACGGGCTGCGAGTGGGTCTCTGCTCCACCGAGGCCGTCCTGGTTGCAGGGGGGCCGCCTGCTATCTCACCATCAGCCGCAGGGGAAACTCGGCTCCGGCACACCTCCTCCCGCTCCATCCTCACTGACCTGCTGTCGATGCGGCTGTTTCTCTCAGATCTCAGTCCTCTCCAGGTGAACTCAGCCCAGTGGGCACCCCGGGAGTGGGGTGCCCCCGAGTTCCCCAGCTGGCTCCGCCGCCGCCATCCTCCGTGGGCAGCGCCGGCCCGACACAGGCAGCCGCCCGGCCGGGAGCCAGGGAGCGGGGGCAGTGCCCTCCTCCCTTCTCTGGTCGATCCTGGGCGAAGCACCTTTTCCGGTTCCCTTGTCCTGACTTAAATAGGGCAATTCGCAGAGGCGCCCTATTGGCTCAACCCCGAGGGGGATGGCAGTCTGATCCGGTGGCCAGAACTAAGCCTAACCCGGATCCAAAACCGGGGAGGTCGCAGGGAGCAAAATCCCTCTCCTGCCATCAGAACCACCCCCCCCTCCACATCAAACCATGACATTCCACCCCTCGCCTCTGCGAATTCCATATTTAGGCACAACTTCAGTTACAGAAAGAGAACACAGAGTTACAGAAAAAGAACACAGTATCAACAACAACATCGAAGAAGAAGAAGAACACACATTTTACAAACAATCCACCCCTTGTCCCTTCACCAGTCACAACAATCAAAGTTTCCCAAGGTCCTTCTGTTTTTCAGCACTGTGAAGTCCATGTTTTGCCCGTTACCTCTCCCAGTCACTATTCTTATCTCAAATTCCTCGAGCCCCACGTTGGGCGCCAAAAGAACTGTCGTGGTTTTAGGCTGATCCAGCAACTAAAACTCACACAGTCTCTCCTTCTCCAATAAAGTAGAGAGGAGAGAAAAAAAAAAACAAAAGGACTGAGGGTTGAGGCAAGAACAGAGGGAGCACCCACCAACCATGGTCCTGGGCAAAACAGGCAGCGCTTTTCTCAAAGCAAAACAGTTTATTAATGATTACTTAGAAGGACAAAGGGAAATAAAAACCGATTACTTGAGAGGACAGAAAGAAACAAAACCAGATCTTAAAACCGACACCTTCCCCCACCCCACCTTCCTTTTCCTCCCGGCTCTTCCTCCTCCCCCCAGCAGCACAGGGGGCAGGGACTGGGGGAGTGCAGGTCAGTTCATTCCGTGCTGTTACTGCTGCTTCTTTCTTAAAGGAGAAGGAGTCCTTACACCCTTTTCCCCTGCTCCAATGGATCCCCTACCCACGAGGAAAAATCCACAAATTTCTCCAACGTGAGTCCAGCCCACTGGAAACAATCCTTCCCCACAGATTGCTCCGGTGTGGGCTATACCACAGTCTCGGGTACTTAGGGAGCTGTAGCCACTCGCTCCGGCGTGGGTCGTCACGAAGACTCCAGATGCCTTTCTGCCTTGCCGTGCCCCCAACACGACCATCCTCGGGCTCAGGCATCTTCTCCCCACGGGCTGCGAGTGGGTCTCTGCTCCACCGAGGCCGTCCTGGTTGCAGGGGGGCAGCCTGCTATCTCACCATCAGCCGCAGGGGAAACTCGGCTCTGGCACACCTCCTCCCGCTCCATCCTCACTGACCTGCTGTCGATGCGGCTGTTTCTCTCAGATCTCAGTCCTCTCCAGGTGAACTCAGCCCAGTGGGCACCCCGGGAGTGGGGTGCCCCCGAGTTCCCCAGCTGGCTCCGCCGCCGCCATCCTCCGTGGGCAGCGCCGGCCCGACACAGGCAGCCGCCCGGCCGGGAGCCAGGGAGCGGGGGCAGTGCCCTCCTCCCTTCTCTGGTCGATCCTGGGCGAAGCACCTTTTCCGGTTCCCTTGTCCTGACTTAAATAGGGCAATTCGCAGAGGCGCCCTATTGGCTCAACCCCGAGGGGGATGGCAGTCTGATCCGGTGGCCAGAACTAAGCCTAACCCGGATCCAAAACCGGGGAGGTCGCAGGGAGCAAAATCCCTCTCCTGCCATCAGAACCACCCCCCCCTCCACATCAAACCATGACAACGTTTAAGTTCATCAGTGTAGAGAGAATAAGATTATTTTGAAAATTTAGAAATCAGTTTTTAACTAGCATAGTTTCATGCTGAGGTATTTACATTGTTCGTTGTAGGACACTTGGTTGATTGTTAGTCTGACTGTTAAAAGATGTAAAGCGCAGGAGCAGGTATTATATACCAAAAGAAATGTAGAATACCTAAAAATAATGTACTGTAACTTTCTAAAGTGGAAGGACTCTTCCAGTTGCTTCATGAACTGCTACTCTTCCAGAAGATCCGCTATAAAGGGAAAGTGACCTCCAAATGGTTCAGTAGTGATATGGGAAAAGGAGGGCTTTTTATAGTGACAAGACAGCTGGAACGAAAATGGCATAGGCTGCTTTGCTCCTAGTTTTGTACTGTGCTTTCTCCCAGCTTGAAGTGAGGTAGGTAATTCAGACTACTTCTCTGCCATTACATATTTTCAAGTTTGTGATAATTCAGCAAGTTTTTCATACAGCTGTATAGTGTGCAGTGTTGTGTTCTGAGATTAGATGCAAAGGATCATTTCAGCACAGATATATCATACCCCTTACAGATTCAAGTGCCACAGGTGATGGGAGGTTGTCTTCAATGTAAGGAATATCATCCATCTCCTTACAATTTTTGAAATTATTTACTTTCTGGATGGTTATTCTGCAGGGTTGAGGTCTGCTGAGTATTGCTTTTTGTTTCACGTGCTGTCTGTGAGACAAGTAGCCGGGCTTTTTAGAATGAAGCATGTGATGATGGAGCGTGTGTTAGCATGCAGTCGTCTTACATGACTGTCATTCATATGTCCTGACTCCTTTTCAACTTGTCACATCTCTGTTTTACTAAGGGGAATTCTATCACACCAACATGATTATCATCTTTCTCTTCCCTTAGTTTAAAAAAAAAAAAAAAACCAAACCACAAACAAAAACAGAAAAGAAAACAAAACAAAACTACAAAAAAAAAAGTATTTAAGTATTTCCTAAATACTGACCTCACATATACCATTCCAGAATGGGTAGAATTCTGCTCATCATTCCAGGGCACTCTTACTCTTTGTGTGTTACACTTTTGTCCATCAAAGCATTAGGCTGTGTATACTGTTGATGACATGAGTTTGACCACCCCCAAAAGTGATTTGGTTTTTTATCTCTAGTTTTATGTAGACAATGTCTCTTTCCATTTGTAAAAGATTGTTGATCTTGTCTTTTTTAAAAAAAACCTTTCCTATGTTTCTGTTACCCTATATATGCCAAGGACCACAGAAATCTATTAAAGACCAAATTGTCTTAATTAGGAGAACAGCTGGACATGTTTGCTTGTTTTCTTTAGAGTCATGAATGAGAAGTTGTTAAATGCAGTCCCATTTCATTCTTCCCTGCTCGTATCACACATGTGCAGTCACCCCAAAATTGCTATCATGACTGAATTAATACTGGTTAAATAAATGACTGACAAGTATAGCCCCAAAAAAGTTAACAGAAATAGTGTTCCTACTGTGAAGTGAGAATACTTTCCCTGCTGATGGAGGGAACGGACCCTTAGGGCACAGACTTGTGGAACAGATGATGTCATTGATTGGTTCTGAGGGATCATAGAAGATGATGTCTGTGAAAGTGCTTTTATGTAAGAACAAAAGACCTTGCACAGGTATTCTGAACAGATTCTTGTTTCTCAGGCTTGGTTCAGGTCACAGTTCTCTCATAATTTAAAGAAGCAACTTTGTGACCTGTGTGCATACAGATGGTATAAAGTGTGGTTACCAAGTTACCGATTTAACCTTAAATCACCTGCAAACTTCTACCGGTTTACTGAGTTTTGTGCTGTGCTTGCTGGTACTACTGCTGACATGGACAATTTCACTTACATGGTCAAATGGTTTGTGCCAGGCACCGGATGCTCTTCTGAGAGTCAGAATGAGGTCACTCTGTAAATTATGCAGGAAACCAGCAGTGCTGGGTCCGTTATAAACTCTTTCCTGCAGTGTACAGAGTGCTATCAGTGTGGAAGGGGCAGTACTCTAGAAAGCAAGTAGGTATATCTAGGTGTCTTTTTACCAAAGCTAGCTGCTTATGTTTGGGTCGTGATGGACTGACAATGTGCCTATAGGCAGGGGAATCCAATTTTGCCAAGTAAAAGTTCCAAGTATGTTGTTTCTCCCCAGGTGTAGGACTTTGCACTTCCTTTTGTTGAACTTCATGAAGTTCCTGTCAGCCCATTTCTCCAGTCTGTCAAGGTCCTCCGGAATGGCAGCATGACCCTGTGGCATATGAGCCATTGCTTCCAGTTTTGTGTCAGCAAAGTTGCTGAGGGTACACTCAGCCCCATCATCCAGATCATTAATGAAGATGTTGGACAGGATTGGACCCATTATTGATTCTTGGGGTACACTGCTGGCCTCCAACTAGACTTTGTGCCACTGATCACAACCTTCTGAACTTGGCTGTTCAGGCAGTTTCAATCCACCTCATTACCTGTTCATTGAGCCTGTACTTAATATCTTTCTCTGTGAGTGTGTGATGGGAGACAGTGTCAAAAGTGGATATTATCTACCTGGACTGACTAAAGTCCAGGTAGATAATATCCACTGCTCTCCCCTCATCTACTAGTCCTGTCATTTCATCATAAAAGTTTGTCAGGTTGGTCAAGCATGACTTCCTCTTGATGAAGCCATACTGACTCTTCCTGATGATTTTCTTGTCCATTGTGTGCATGGAAATGACTCCCAGGATTAGTTATTCTGTCATCTTCCCGGGATCGGAGACAGACCAGCCTGCAGTTCC
This sequence comes from Tauraco erythrolophus, assembly GCF_009769465.1. NCBI lineage: Eukaryota > Metazoa > Chordata > Aves > Musophagiformes > Musophagidae > Tauraco > Tauraco erythrolophus. The sequence goes on from NC_141465.1 coordinate 14,007,787, forward strand.
CTAGGACTTCCCTACTCCCTGTCATCCTGTTCCTGTCCCAGCCATGGAACTGGCATTAACACTGTGCTCATTGATCACAGTAGCTGCTCTTGTGGATTTATTTAGGGTTTTATTGGTTTGGTTTGTTTTTTCTTGCCTTTGTTCTGGTTTTGGTGTGGTTTTGGCAGGTTGTTGTTCAGTTGGATTTTTCCCCGTATCAGCTCCCCGCATTGCCACTCTAACGCAGGGAGCAGAAGAGAAGGTAGGAGTAGGGAAGAGCAGGATCAGCAGTTAAGCTGTTGTAGAGCCATGACTTCATTTACTTACTGTGCGAGTTCAATCAGTTTTCCATGTGGCAATTAGAAGTCATGCACACATTTCTGTACTCTTCACAGGAAAAAGACATCAGATAATATTATGACATGGTGTTTGGTTTGTGATGGTTCCATTTTGTCTTGCTGTTGGAGTAGTCAGGCAGTGATTCTTTCTGAAGGGCAGTGTCTTGGCAGTAAGTGGATTTTAAATGATGCCTTAGAACATTGTGTTAGGCAATCTTGAAAAAAAAAAAAAAACCTCCTGACCAAAATGTCCCATCTTGAATGTTGCAAGATGGTCACTCTTATTGAAGTCGCCGTGCTCTGCGTGTGGAGATACGCAGTTTGCGGTAGTCAGACTACAGCGTGCCTCCAAAGAACATGAGGGTATTGCCTCCATATTCTCTCACTTTCACAGCCTTCTGATTTAATTAAGAGTTGCCTTCCTGGCTTTGAGAAAGCTGCCTGAATTTGCTCCGCCCGCTCTCTGGCCTTCATTGTATCTACTTGCTGATCCAGACTTTGGTGTCTCTGCTTCTTCCTCACACTTCCAAGTGTCTGGGAATAGTTCTTGTACAAACTACTGCCTTTGTGCTTACAATGCCTGCTTTCTTCCCAACTTTCCTTCTTTGTTTGTGTCTGTCACTCAGTTGATTCAATTGCAGCTTTCTTTCCTCAACTCGTTTGTCCATAAGTGTCTGAATCATACTCACTTTTGTGTTGGATTTTTTTGTCATTGTTTATCCTTTTCCCTTTTTTTCTTTTCCCTTTTTTTGCAGCAGCATTCTTCTTTCCTCATATCTTGTCACTTCTCTCTGTTACCCAGTCTTGTAAGCCTGACGTCCTTTTGTGCCTACTTTTTCTCTCCCACTTAGGCTTCTGATACTTTTAACTTTTAAAAAAAAAAAATCCTTAAAATCTGTATTTTTGTTTTCTTTCTGCTTGGGAAAAATATTCTTTCCTTTTCAGATAGAGCAGCACAATCAATTTATATTTTTTTTCTGTGCATTTAGGTTTCTTCCGGAAAATAAGTTTGTTCAAACTGGCGTCATTCATAAATAAAATTAGAAAGTTTTGTGTGAACAAATTTCAGCTGTGGGAGGCTCACAGGGAGACTTTTTGTGTGATTAATCATGTACATTGCATGCTGATGTTTCTGTTTCTTTGCTAAGATTACAAAAACTTTGTGAAACATACATTTAGAAAACTCGTTTGCTTGCTTTTATTGTCTGTCCCTCCTACACCTGTAGGAAATAAAGCAAAACCGTTGCTAAAACCAGTATGTAACCACTGAACAACAAGAGCAGCAAGATTAAACAGAGATTAAGTTTGGGCTTTTTTTTCCTCAGTACTCTCTGCCTGCTAATGCAAAAAAGAAAAGAAAAAACCCACCCTGAAGAGCAAAATTATGGTTTTATACTTGAATTCAAGAACTTGCGTACGCGAAAGGTAGTTTAAATCATAAGTAAATTGTGCTTTTACTGTCGTCACCCTTTTTCAAAGTAGAAGGCTTTTGTCTTTTCTTTTAAGTCCAGCATTTTTTTGTGGGAAACTGAGTTTTCGTAAGGTTCAAACATGCTTTAATTAAAAGAGAAATTAAAGTACAAGATAAGTATATTTGGGATATGTATAGCATGTCCTTTATAATGAAAAGTGATGCCTCATCATTTAAAAAAAAATAAAAATTCTTGTATTATTTTTAGCTACTTGGGCTCTCTGTCCACTCAGTTATATTTAGCAATACTTCTAAGTCTAAGCAATGTCTCCTGAGATTGTTATGTGAGTATTTTATTATTTTCTTTCCAAAATCTCTGTGTATAGTGAATGAAGTGTTAAAACTGGCTAAATTATTTTCAAGCTTGTGGAGCGTGATTTTTCAGTATTTTCACTGACTTTTTGTATTCCATTTAAGTAAACAATTACTGATTTATCAGTAATGGCAGCAGAATGATTGTCCTGTTAGAAGTATTCTTGTTTATGGAGTGAGTTAAATGCAGTGTAATTACAGTAAACACATTTTTCATTTACTATGAGATAATATTGCATTTAAAATTAGCAGACCAGAATATTCCAGAATGTTTAATGCATAAATTATAAAACTGCTGAGCATAGAGTGTGTATTTAACATCACCTGCATAAAATACTTCCATCAATTCAAAGATATGTTGTGGTTATTTTAGTTATATATCCTACCTTTTTTTTAAAAAAAAAAAGAATTCTTATTTTTTTTATTCTTGACAAAATGAAATAGAGACAGAAAAAATTGTATTTTTGTGCTGGTTTTGGCCAGCAAATTACTGGTTTCATGGCAGAACTGTTAGTCTTACCACTTGAAATTTTGGTATATGAAATATGGGGGGTTTGTGCCATCAAAGATAACGTGTATATTTACCTGTATAACTTTTTGTCTGACTCCTTTGGTTTTGGATATTGCACCACAGAGGTTCATCAGTAATAGTGTTGTTCATTACTGTTTCAAAAACAGAATTCTGTGTGTTATGGTTGTCAGCTTTCTACGTTCTCCGTCTCATTTTCTGCTGTTGTAAGCTGTAAGTGGCATGTGGAGTTCAAGCTGTAGTTCTCATTTCCCAAAACATTGCCATTTAGGATGTTGGCTCTGGGACATGCGAATATGAAACAACTATGAAATGCACTTTTGAACTTTATTGCGTATCAGTAAATCTGTATTACTAGCTGTATTTCAGAGGTTATCAATCAGTAGCCGTACTGAATTTTTCCTGTTTCCTGTGGCTTGAAGCGCATTCCAAATTTTTCATGTGACTGGTTTCTCACTAGGTCCCATCCATCTTGTAGGGAGATAGTTCTGATTGCAGCAATGGCAAGGATTCTTGACAGCTCAGGTTCTCCATTGGAAATGCGTGGGCTTTGAATTTCATACTCTCAACATGTTCAGATGGTCACTGGGAAGCAAGTGAGTAAAGCTGAATATCTCAAAGACAGTTTCCTACATGTGGTAGCTTTCCTGACCAAATATATTAAAATTTAATTTTTATCTTCTGGTTTATGGGACTTCAAAGAAAGTCTGTGATGGTCTTATCTGAGAGTTGTGAGATTGAGTCTTCTTTATCAGAACCATAAATAATTAGACACAGGTCCTGACCTTTGGGCAGGAAAAGCCCAGGGGAGTGAGAGAGTGTGAAGGTTAGTTTGTGTCTCATCCTTTGAGTTGTGATTCACCCATTACTGCTGAGGTCATTGTCAGGACAATATGGAAGACCATATGGTTACTACTGCAGGGCTACCTTGTTGGCAAACAGAGGGTCTCGTTGTATTCTGGTTCTGCGTAAACTTTAACCTCTGGAGCCACAATTCATCGAAATAAATAAAACTGAAATCTTTGATTTTTTTTTTTCTCTTTTTTTTTTCCCTATGCAGTCACAAATGCAGAGAGCAGAGTCAAACACACATATTTATCGATATATGTTCCCAGCAGGTGTTCATTTATGTTTAGTGCTGTGGTTTGTGGAAAAAATACCTCCTATCTCCTGTGCCGTTGTTTTCATTTTGAGCATGTCACAGTATGTGATCAGTGTCTTACTGAGAGCAGTGCAAGGTTAACTTTTTTTTAACCATGGGACCTAGAAGCGAGGCCATTTGAATGTTTGAATACAAAACTAGGAGTGCTGTGCTGTTAAGTATGTTTATATCCAGGCTAGTTATGGCAAAGAAATGAAACTCGAGTAAATAAAAGTAAGTATAGAAATATTTTCAGTATTACAGCTAATGAGCACTGTTTAGCTTTAGAGTAATTATCTGAATCATATTTAATCTCTGCAGTAAGGTATTGATAGTAATGACAATAATTAGTGTAGCATATCTTTTAAAACACTTTGTGCTCCACTGTGCCATAGTAAGCTAGAAAATGAAATATAAGCCTTATATTTGCATACAAGGTCTTATGAAGGAATTTTGTTTGTAGGATTATAGGTCAGGAGTTTGTGTTCCTGCTAATGTCTGCCAACCTCCCACATAGCAAGTACACAAATATACCTATACAATGGGATTTGGATTTGAGTTTCTTTATGAGGCTTCTCTAAAATATGACCATACTTTTAATATTGCAAGTATACTGTTCCTAGGAGACATTTGACTCCTCTGTGGGCTTGCAATGGTCCAGGTCTACAGCAAAAGTGCTATGCAACATGCAGGTAGTGTGGTGTGAACAAGAGATTTTTTTTTTTCATGTGTGTGTTTGCTAGCTATTTTGTCTAATGAGCTTCTATTCACCCAAGACTGAAAGTGATTGAACCTGCAAGCTGCCCAATGGCTATGGGACTATGGCTAACTTTTATTTTTCCTATATGCAAAACTACGTATTTCTGTGACATGCTTACTTTTTTGCAGTTCCCAATGTGCACAGTTTGTCCAATAATGAACAGAGTTCTTAGAAAATAGTGCATCTCCAACTTACTGCTACGGCATAGAATTGTGAATGCTAACTAATGCCATTGCTCGTCAAGAGTCTTTGGTTAAAGTCCTGGTTGAGTTACTTCTGTTTATTTATCTCATGTTAAATTAAGCATGAGTTGCTCTTTCATCCCTAGCTTGACATATGAAAAGTAATTGTTTAATAATGTTTCAGAGCTTTGAGAAATTAAGAGCAACTTAGCCAGATGTTGAGAAGATACTGGACTATCTCCAGAATTCCCAGTCCAATTACTTTCTTCTCGTTGAACTGAAGTGAATTTGTCTTTAGAAAATATGAAATGTCAAGCTATGAGTCCCTGTATTAAACATATTTTTCAATTAAAATAACTATGGAAATATGTGAATAGAACTAACTTTTCCTAATTGCATGGTAAGAAAATTAATTTACATAGAATTACAGTAAAAATATAATAATTATCATTACTTTTTTGACCCAGCAGTTGACAAAAAAATAACAACCTCTTTAGAGGTATTTTTAACTTAGCCTTTTAAGCATAATGACTCTTCTCTGATTTCAACATGTGCTTAATTTTCAAGACCCTGTGTTATAGTTAGACTTAAAAAGTAAGAGCTGTACTATTTTTATTTATTGTTTTTGCAATACTTTCCAAGCAAAGGATTGGAGGAAACAATGCTATACTTTTCAGATTCAGCTCATAACTAGTTCTGAATTATTCCCATTAAAGAGAAGAAATTATGGCAGAGACGGGATTTCTGATGTTGTTTCCTCTAAGAAAAGAGTGTGTGTGTTGCCTTCTACAGGAATAAAAAGGCAATCCTATGAGGAAAAATGTTTGGTTTTATTGATGACTTACAGGAAGATCATAATATTAAGTTAACAGCAGAGCTGCTGATTGACTTTTATTAACCTTTTATCACAGGTTCAATTAGTTGATTCTGAGCTGGTGTAGGGAGGAGGAGACCATGTTAGTCCTTACATGAGACTGTGTACCAGACCGAAAGCCATTCTGTGTGGGTAAGGGATGCTGGTTCAGAATACGAGCCCTCCTCAGTGCCTGAATAAAGAGATTGAAAGAGGAAGCTCTTAGTGTACAGCTAAATGTAGGCTGTGGTCATTGCTACAGCTAAAATGTGGCAGGTGTGTAAGAGGGGTAAGTCGGGACACTGGTTGAAGATTTGTATGAAAGGGAGCATCTAGGCAATGGGTTGTCATAGCTGCTTACATCAGCTGAGTTGAAGCTGAGGCTGAAGAAGTGACGATTGATGACAATGTGTGCCTGGTTCACCTTTTTCTGCTGGTAGTCGTGGTAGCGTGCTTTGTAGTTTAAATAACTATACTGAAGGATGCAGTTTTCTATGAAAGTGTGAAATGATGAATGAAAGGAACAACTCCTCAAGTTGTTATTAAGAAATGATGCTGAAGATGGGAGCATGAAGATGTGTGAGTGTGGAATGCTGCTTACCTGAGGAATATATAAAAAGAGCATTGCCATATGAACTAAGTAAAACCAAAACAACCCAAATACCTCTAAACGATGGTAATTTCACTGAGCAGCCTTTTATGGAATTGACTGCGAGCTCTACCTGTCATGGAAGTTGTTTGAGTTTTCAAATTAAATGGTTCTCTCATATGAAATTATGAAGCATTAACTACGCTTCACTCACAGAAGTTAAACTTTCCCATTTCTAGATTAGTTCTCCATCTAGGTGCCAGGGAACTGAAGATGATTTCGAGGGAATCCAGGACTCACGGAAGAGAGTCACAGTACTTGCCTTTCATTGTCTGCTGTGCAGGATTACATACATCCAGTGGTGTGATCTTAAAGGCAGTTATTATGTTGGAAGCCACAGATCCTGAAACTTTCATCAGAATCTGTGAAGCTGCTTGCAAAAAGGAACCCAATTCTTTGGATTTACTGGCCCTCTTTGAGTTGGAGGGAAGACTACTACATTGAGCAGTAATCTGCTGCACTGTTACTTTGGGAACAACATAGTGGCCTTGCCAACATCAGGTATGCCAGAAAGCTGGAAATAGGGATGCAAATCTTAGAGCATATTCATAGGGCAGCTCTGTTGTATTTGCATTCTCAGGTGCATTGTACTCACCTTCCACTTAACATGGAATTAATCTGCTTGTGAGAGGTAAAGTTATCCTGCACACGCATGGAAGAATTGCTCATGGGAATAAGTACCACTTCTGGACCGGCTGGTACTGTCTGACTGTTTTCTGGAGTGATCCAGCACTTTCTATGAAAAGAATGATGAACTGCCCCCCACCTCAGAAACTTGTGCTGTGTCCTGTCTTTCTACCTCAGCATGCTGTCCTTGCCAATTTATCTGTTTTCATGGTCCACGGAAAACACTGGTTGAATGCTATGTTGGTCTCGGAGCAGCTGGCATAACAATGCCCACTATTTTTTCCTATTCAGTTTTGCGCTTGGAAAAGAAGCAAATATCGTTTGGATTAAAGAAAAAAGCTATGTAAAATTTACACAGAACTCTGCATCCATCTTCAGTTTAATCATCTAAGAACAGATCAGATTTTCTGTTGGGAAGTATGTATTTGTGTTACTTGTCCTTGTGCAGTAGTACTGCCAATTATATTTATTAGCCCTAAATATTAAACAGCTGGCAGGATTCCACTGTATATAAATAAGACATTTGAGACCTGGAAGAATGCCATTTCTAATGCAGCCAGCTGGTGCTTTTTACAGTTACATTCGGCACAACACTACTGAATTTCACTGTACATTCAGTGTTGTGTTAATGACAGTAGGAGAACATGGAGTGGTTTGGGATTTCTGTAGGAAATGCCATTGTGTAGAAATACATTGTTTCGAAAGGCCGACTGTACGATGGAAATGCTATATTATGCACCTGTTTTGTGCATTTTGATGTAAATACTTTTGTGTTTGTGTTTTGCTGGCAAACAGAAAGTAACAAACTGCAGAGGCTTTTCAAATGTGAATTTTTAAGTGTTCCTGTGGCACAAATGCTTTTCACTGTCTCTACTGCAGTGATATTTTCCTATGTAAGTAATGGTTTCATGCGTAAAAATTCCCGCTTGCTGCTGCTTCTGAAACTATTTGCTAATGGTTTCTTTTTTTTATGAAGGCATGATCAACTCTTTGTTAGAGTCCAAGTAATAACCAAAATAGCAACAAATATATCTCTCCACTATTAATCTGTTCCTATTCTACATATTGGAAAATTGAGGCATAAATGTGGACAAGAGGTATCTTCAGATTTACCTAACTAGCAAATAGTTTGGAGAAGATCTGACTTCTTTCCGTTCTTGGAGGATTATTCCATGATCATTTTTTTGTAAAGGTTTGCCATCAGTACTTCTCTGGCTACATCCAGAGGTAGTCCTTTGGGTGAATCAGAGCATAGTACTGGAGGGCCCGATGCTTTTTATTCATATTATTATTGAATATTAACAGGAGCTTATTGTTTCAAGCTATATAGCTGAAAGTGGTATGTCTAACGTGAAGTGTGAAATCATCTCTAATTGTATTACTGAAGACACAGTTTTTTACCAGACTGCCATGTTCACAACCTTGGGTGAGTTTCATCTTGGATAAAATTCTGCTTGCTGAAGTACCCATTGCACTAAACAGCTGCTTATTTCCATCTCTGAAACAGCTACAGTTAAAGGCTGAGTCTTACCTGGTTTGTACAGTGCTTATAGATGAAAGGTGCTTTTGTGTGAGCAGTAGTTCAGTACGGATTTCAACCATGAGGACTGTCGTGTTGAAAACTTCCCAGAAAATCTGCTTAACCTGTGAGATAAATAAGCCTGAAACCTGTTTCTCAAGGAGACATGCAGCCTAGAGAAAAAGTAAGCTGAAATGCTTTGCTCGTCCAAGCTCTGAATGGGCATTTGAATGCTGGATTCAGATGTCTGTTAGAAAGTCAGATGTTTTCCTCATTGTAGTGACCTTTTTACCTCACTGTGATTTAGAGGATTTTTGCTTGCAGAAGGGTGAGAATCAGCTGTCCTTACAAGTTTGATGATGAGGTACTCAGCTGTCTAGCAATTAGAGATGGGGAAAAAAAGATGGCTTTACATATCTGCCTGCAGTTTGATTTAATTATTAGTCTAGTATTCCCATGAAAAGGTGTGTACTCTTGCATTCTCAAATATTGAGTGTGCTTAGTACCTATAACACAGTTGCACTTATTTTTTTAACCCTATTTATTATAATATTTATGTTCTTTTACCTCCCAGATCAAGGTTCTTGAAAAACTAAGAGGCATTACTGGATCCAGCACTTTTGGTGTTTTTGTTTTAAGAGGAAGAGGGTCAAGATTTATGTTAAATTATGTATGTATTTGTTATGCCTTGGTGAAATGGGATTTATTTACTTTGAAAGATATTCAGATCACTGTGTCAATATATATTGTGATGTAGGTAGCAGCTGTACTAGGTAGAGGGAGGAGGTTCTTGTCCTTTCCTCCTTCTTCCATGTCTGGTCTTATTTTTCTGACCAGACTATGATTCTCTGGTCACATCATGGGACACAGTTTCTCTCCGGTCCCTTGTCATGTGCCAGGAATCACATGTTCTTGTGGGGAGGATAAGGGTTGGCTTGCTTTTCTTAAAAAAAAAAAAAAAAAAAAAAAAAAGTGAGAGAGAATTATTTTTCTAGAATTTTCCATTAGATCTAGTTGTTTCGGATAATTTGGGGTAAATTTGGAGCTATGTATTATATAGCAAAATGGTGTATCTCAGTTTTTATTGGCCAAATTTAATATCTGGGTACTCTTAGTGAGTTTCTCATTTACGTGAACTCTTACCAGAGAAAAAAAATTAAGATTTTTGTCTTGGTTGTAATTCTGAAACTGTTTTGCTTAGTTGTGAAGAAAACCCAACTTTTAGGCTGAGGCTGTGAGCAAAGACTCCTGAATACAATGATACAGCATCAGGTGTGTTTTGTCTGCTCCCACAAATGTAAAAATAACTGAACAGAGAGGGAGAAGAACACAGTGGTAGTACGAGGTGGATCTTAGCCTGAATATTGTTTGTAATTTTATACCAATATATCCTCCTTTTAACCTTACATTCTCTCTAATATGCTTATTTTCTGTCACAATAGAGATTTTTCATTTAATAGTTATGACTGGTTGTTGTAAAAGCATAGACTAGTAAAACAGCATTAGGAGAAAGTGGCCAAAGAATTAGGACCAAAGTCTCTGTCTTAGAAGGGTTTATGCGATGGTAATGATAATTTCACTGTGTGTGTAACTTAATTGGAAAACGCTCTTGCAGTGTAACTTCCTCTTCTTTCATTTGCAACTTATAAAAAACTAAAAATAAAAACTAGGGGAACACCCAGTACTAGCACGTAATTTCATTGACAAATGAAAGCCAAATGTAGAAGAAAATTTCCATGGTGCTTCCTGAATTTCTTAAACTCCTAAATCGGATCGTTTTCTGTCCTCTGATCTCAGCTGACTGGTATTTATGGGCCTTGCATCAGCGTCTTTGGCAATGTTATGACTAAAGTGTTTTCATATTGATGAGCGGGTCTGGAATGCATTCTTCTATGATACAGTCATTACAGGATTTTTGTTCATAGCAAGCTTTCAGAGCTCTTGCATCCTGTTACTATTTTGTTAAACTTTTCTATGGTATGTAGGAAGGTTCTACTTTTCATTTAGATTTAAATTATTTTGTTCCTAGTCTCAAGCTGTCCTAAAACTTGTGCTAATTTTTGTGAACTGTTTCATTCTCTCACTCCTCCTCAAAATTTTGGCTGTTGTTTATAGAAATCTCTCCTTGAATACGTTTTTATTTCCAAGTAACTGAAAGAATTCTTTTTCTCTGTGTATTGGCTATGAAGTTGAGTCAGATACATTAGAATCATGTTCAACATATGTGAAAGTTTGATTCTCTTACTGATCTGAATTTGTACGAATTTAACGTTACAGTAAGAAAGTCAACGCAAGATCTAAGTACTACAACAAAGGAGACATCAAAGTTATTAATCTTGTCTTAAATCCTGCAACCTGGTTCTCAAATGTGTGCTGCAGCGTGATGGAAATGTTTTAAATATTGGACAGTGTGTAATAGAAAAAGAAAATGTTAGACTGAAATCTATGTGTATATATATGTTTGTGATATAAATCCTTATTATCGTACTGAAAGATTTTTAGGTAAAATTCTCTTATGCAAAGTTCTTTTTTTAAAAAAAAAAACAAAACAAATTTTATTTAGATAAGTGGTGAATATTCTCATGCCTGAGGCTTTCAATCTTGGCCTGTTATGTTGCTATGGTAGAAAGAATGTCAGATGTTTCCTAGTTAACATGAATTATATTGTCAGTTCAAGTGACAAGCACAAACTTGTCAGAAAATGGCTTGTAGATCTTTTGGCTTCTTTTATAAAGATACAAATGTCTGTGATGGTGATTGTCTCTTTTGTTGTGGTTTCCTTCTGCTGAGTGTTGTTTCTTCAGTTTTTAGTCCTTTCTGAAAGTCTTGCTTATCACAAGGCAGCTTTCTTAGGAGATGGGATTTTATTTCAACGTTTCAACTTAGGCTATGCTCATGCTTTTGTTAAAGTTAATGGCAAATGTCCCTTGAGAGCGAGATCAAGGATTCTTAGGCAAGTGTCAGATGTACACCAAAAAGTAAATGAAAGTTTTATATCAGTGAAGATTAATTTCCCACACTTGAGATAAACAGTAGAGAGCATTTTGTAACCCTGAAGGATGCTTGACTATTACAGCAACAAATACACAAAACAATTTCGTGTAATATCAGCTTGACAAGATGTCTTTGGAGCTGAATTTCTTTCATTAGAATGTTTGTTGGTAGCACTGCCATTTTCCAAAATAAGAAAATTAAGTTAATTTTTATGCATTTCTGGCACAAAGAAATATAATTCTGGAAAAAATGTGGGTGGAAAAAAAGTCAAATATCACTGTTTTATGTCAATCTCTTATTTCCAATGGAATGAACTTTTCACAAGGAATGTCTACTTTATGCTTGGACTCAGGACTTCTGCTGAACTGCCAGCTGTAATTTTTTTCCTTTTGTTTAAAAAATTATTAATCTCATATAAAATTGCTCACTAATTCTAAAGGGTATTAGTATAATATAGAGTAATATCTCAAATGCCCGATGATCAATGATCTCAGTATTGATAGGCATTGAACGTGTATTATGCAGTTTTGGAATATTTAAGCATTTTCAAAGTGCTGCATGAAACCTTCATATGCCTAACTTTAAGCTCATAATAGAATATTTCGACCATTTTGCTTTTCTGTTTGCAAACAGAGATTTTAGTGGTTTTTTTTTCCTATTTAAACCTAAATAGCAATGCATAGTGTCTGCACTGATCTTAGCAGTTTTAAATACTATGCTTGGCCTGTATGTGAAGCCATTGCCTTCTTTTTAGCATAATCTCTGGAGAAAATGAAAACTATACAGACGTGTGCACTTAAGTGTGTGCATATACAAGGGAAAGGAAGATCCCACTTAGTAGTTTTTGAACTCAGAGGTGAATTTTAACAGTTTCGCAGAGGAGCAGAGGTCTCCAGAGGCTTAAATCCCTACAAGATTTATGAAAATAAGCAACAGGAGGAGACGAGGAGGGAGAGAGGCAGAGACAGCTTTAGAGCTCACCTTTCATTAGACATCAGAGTCCACGTTGGTGACCAGGTGTGAGACACAGGGTTATAGGAAGCTAGGCTTCATGAATTCTGTTGCTCATGGCCTGGCTTGTTTGTTTGCCTCTTTTTATTGTAATTGCCTAGCAACCAATGGAGGGGAAAAAAAAATATTATTAGCCAGTTGGTATTCTGTCTGCGAAATGTTGAAAAGTTGCATGCACTGACTATCTGAAATGTGAGATTCCTATCATAATGACCTTTTTGTTTGGGAAGGGAATTGCTTGAATAAATAGCAGAAGGCAGAAAATGTGCGTACATGGGAATGCATACCTTTCTGTCATTGCTCAGCAAGGCATAATAAAGGTGATTTTTTATTTTTTTTTTCCCCCTCTGGCTGAAAAACTGTACTGAATACTAAGAGCCCATAGATGGGAGCAGGATCAGTTTTCAGTAGTAGAACAAAAAGTGTTTTTCAGGTGGAATTTGAATGGTGGTTCTGTAGAGGCTTATGTGAACACCTCACAGATAGTGAAAAGCAATTACACTGACCGAAAAAAAGTAATAACTTTTTTAAATTAGTTTAGAAATAAGCAATTATTTGACTGCTCTGCCCAGCAGGAGTGGGACATCCTAGCACATGAAGATGTTTTTCTGAGGTTTCGAAGTCATTTCACTCAGTTAATATTTTTCTTCCGATTTCTCAGCACTGTATTCCCAGTCTGTGTTCTGTCATGCACAGTGGTTATGGTGCCTATTGTATTGTCCATCTAGCCACTATTAGAATTATTAATTTATGTTAAAGAACAGTTGGACATTACCTGAAATGATGCTTGTACCAAATCATACCAAATACATCATCATACCAAATTTCTTAAAGGAAAATAAAACTGTAAATAAATATTGTTAGACTGTTACCTGAGATTCCCTGAGACTCCATTGACAATTAGCTCTCTGGGTTCCACAGGGTCCTTGAAAAATTATCAAACTCCGGTTTTAGTAGTAGTTTTATAGATTAGGAGTTTTATAGCAATGGGACAGTGAAATATAAAATGTGGTTTATTGGAATCCTGCAGTTGCATATGTGTTTTAAATCACAAAATGGCCTTCAATTTCTTAACCTAAACTTAACTTATAAAAAATTTTTGATATAAAGGATAAAAAGGCACAAAAACTGAAGTACACCACAGGAATGATGAAAGAATTGATGAGATCACTCATGTCCTGGATTCCCACACTGAGGGGGAACTTTTTAGTGAGACTGCTATGGCTTCCTAGGAAGTGGCCTACATTTATTTCTGTACATTCCCTTTTGAAAAAGAAACAAAGCCAGAAGTCCAGCACACTCTCCTAGATCTGTTCCGTCCCAAGTTTGTCAGTCAGTATGACCGGGGAATATGAGATAGAGCCTCTCCCTGGGGATCTCAGAGATTTTTCTATACCACTGAAAACACTCTCTTGTTTCCTGCCATTAGCAGTATCTAAAGATTTTAAAAATGAAAAGCAAACAAAAGGAACACTTTCCAAAAGCCACATTACATGCTGAGGAGGGAGTGGTGCTATGGCACTTCTTCTGGACATATTTCAAAAGTGTTGAAGATGCCTGAAGACATTAGAGTAATGTGATCTAAGTACTGTGGAATAATGTGAATTGAGAAACGGTGGTTACACCTCTGCTTCATCTCTCTTGACAATAGGAACAAATCCAGTACCCAGCTGGACCACTCATACCACAGCCTCAGATTTCTGGCTCCCCCATCATGCTGTCATAAAATCCCTGACACAATTTTATAAATCTTTTTTTTGTAAAAAAAAAAATATTTGGGTTTATCATCCCTATTAGACTGCTTGGAAGATAGTCCTGGCACTTCATTCTTCCAGTATTTAGAACGTGGCTATTAATTTCCAGTCTAACCATGGCCAGGACTGATCAATATCCTTTAGTTCTGTAGCTGCACGGTACTGAAAGAAAGAAATGCCAACTGGGACACCTTTGAAGTGTAATGCCCCACGGACCAGAGTTGCCCAAGTAATTGCATGTAACTGAGGTGAGAATTACGTTTGAGTCCCACCAGTGTCTGATTTACATGGCCTGTGCCCAAATTTTCTGCAATATTTCTCTGCTGTCACTGCTGTGTAGTCTGTCTGTCTGTCTCCTTGTGACAGCTTCTCCTTCATCTTTCCACTCATTCCTCTCAGACCTTCGGGTTTATCTTTTCCGTCTATCTGGAGGACAAAAACTAAATTGTTCTTATTTTCTCTTAGCAAAGCCTCAACAAGATGGAATTTCGTATGGGAAAATGTAGTATCCTCAGAAGTAGGTCTATTTTTTTTTTTAGTTCCAGGTGGGTTTCCATGGTAACTAAATTTGGGTGGTCATACTTTCTTGCTGGATGCTTTCTTGCCCCTTGCATTACATTCTTGTTCCTGAAGAAATAATAGTGGTTGCATGATGTACTGTTTAGGAGAGCTGATTTAATAGAAATTAGCCCCCCACCCCATGCTGTTTTTTCCGTGGGATGGGAATAGTTCTGGGAAGCTGAAAGTGGGAGGAAGGGAAGCTAAGACTGCAGCAGACTGGACTCAATGTGTAAGGTGAAGAGCAGCGTGTCCCTTTCTACCATCTGGTTGCCCTGTATAGAGTAAATATGTGCCTTACATCTGAACTTTTCTTTCAGTGCATCTCGCATCTCTGTTGCATTATTTTCTTTGCCGTTCATTGTCTTATTTCCATTTTGGCTGAATTCCTCTTCATGACTTTTCAGGCTCCTATTATTTATTATAGCTACCTGCCTTTTGACCTGTTCAAGCCCTAGCTATCCAGCTTCCTGAATACTCAGAATGCTGTTCTTTGTTTCTGTACCCTAAGATACAAAGACTCATTTTTAATTACAACATAGTAATTCTGGACTCTTCTTTTAACTGATTGACTGCCCCACCTCCTGGCAGATCAGAATTTTCCTCATGTGTTTAAAATACCTTAGTTAGTTTGTGTTTCTAACTCTTTTTCTCATCTCTATGCATCTCTCTTGTTCTCTGCAGTAAGAGTGCCTTTTCTGTAACTTTTGTAAGGAATACCTATGTCTTCTATTATAAGGAGTATCTTAGTTTTTTTTACACTCTGCTTTCCTCTAAGATTTGAAAATAAACATTATCCCATACTTATTCCTGTTTATGTGTCTTTTCCTTTACTTTTTAACTCCTACCTTGTTGTTCTGTTATTCACAGAATCACAGAATGTTAGGGATTGGAAGGGACCTCAAAGGATCATCTAGTCCAATCCCCCTGATGGAGCAGGACCACCTAGATCAGATCACACAAGAGTGTGTCCACGGGTTTTGAACATCTCCAGAGAAGGAGACTCCACAACCTCTCTGGGCAGCCTGTTCCAGTGTTCTGTTACCCTTACTGGGAAGAAGTTCTTCCTCATGTTTAAGCACAACCTTCCAGCTTATATCCATTTCCCCTTGTCCTATCATTGGATGCCACTGAGAAGAGCCTGGCTCCATCCTCATGACAGTCACTCTTTACATATTTATAAACATTAATGAGGTCCCCCCTCAGTCTCCTCCAAGCTAAAATGACCCAGCTCCCTCAGCCCTTCCTCATAAGGGAGATGCTCCACTCCCTTAATCATCTTTGTGGCCCTGCGCTGGACTCTCTCAAGCAGTTCCTTGTCCTTGAACTGAGGGGCCCAGAACTGGACACAATATTGCAGATGCGGCCTCACCAGGGCAGAGTAGATGGGGAGGAGAACCTCCCTCGACCTACTAACCACACCCCTTCTAATACAGCCCAGGATGCCATTGGCCTTCTTGCAGCTGGCTGTTTGGGATTATAGGTCAAAATGATGCTGGTACAAAGCAAAAGTGCCCTGAGTGCGGTAATTCTGAATGGACTCTGTGGCACAGGAGGTTTGCTTCCTATTACCGCTTAGCCTCTGGATAGCCAGCGTGTTTTCATGACAATACCTCTCTATAAACCTGAAGTATACAGTCTCAACTGCTAAAAGTTTGCTTGCTTATTGATTTTTATCCTCTGTGTAACGAGAATAGATTTTCAGTGCTGAAAAGAAATGCTGTGAGAGGCATGTCTTGTTTGGGTACTCTGATACTTTGTTCTAAAGGCAGCAGAGCTCAAGTGCAGCGTAAGGGAGAAGTGATTCTGTACTTGAGAAAAGATACTTTCTTGAGAAAAGAGCATGAAATGCTAAAAACAGCATGACTTTGTGTTAAAGAGGATATACATAGTCTCCTCTTGGTCTGAAGTTGCCATGAGTTTAGCATTTTGAAGCAGTAAAACAACATGGAACTTTTTGATGATGTGTGTTCAGAACAGATTTGGGCTAAGAAGTCCTTATAAATGGTGCCTCAAAAGGTCTATGTTGTAGGATCCCCTGTGAATGTAATGTATAAGGATTTGCAGTGAAACATGGGTTGCCTTCATTTGAGCTCCTGAAATAAACAGAGGAACAATTGGCAATAGTGATTAAGTACGAAAGCATTCAATATTTTATTAACTAACATGCATTTTGTTCCATGTTTTTCTCATCTTAATTCTATGCCTGATATAAGAATCTGTCTCTCTCTCCTTTTATTTAAAGAAAGTTATTTTGTAGCTATTGTCACTTTACAGAGCAAGTTGAACACATGAATTACAGGTACAGAAATGAAGAGTAAACCAGCTACAAATATAGGTGTTTGAGAAACCTCACTTCATGGAAAAAAATCATGGATCATGGAAAGGAAATTGTCTTGATGTTCTTGATGATCTGTTTAGAATTAAGGTCTCTTGAGGATGGCAAAACGATAGCTTACTGGGAAGAGTTGCAATGGCTAAGCAATGCAAATGTACTGCTTGTTTTTTAGTTTGATCATAATAATTGTTGAAGTCACAAGTCTACTTGAGTCTGGTACGTGTTCTGATTTGGGTGCCCTTCCTGTAGATTCAGTGACTTATTTCTCCTTCACTCTTTCTAAAGCAACAGCTGCGATCTTCATAATTTTATAGCAGTTAAAATATTTTGATCCATTTAGCACCCAGTGTGAGACTTGTGCTTCTGTTCAACGGTGCTTCAGCATTGAATGATAGATTTGAAATTTTGTTGTTTGAGTGGACTAACGTGGACTACAATTGTTTCCAAGCAATTTGGTCTTCATTGCAAATTAGCGAAGTGATAATTGCACGTTGCAACTTCTATGTGAAGAACATAGTAGCATTGCTACCTTTATCGTGCAATTCATACATCTACATTCAACTGTCTGTGCAAGCATGTTGGATAAGAAACTTCTGAAAAGAAAAATTGCAATGAGACTTATTCAGAAAAATAACATCTGCTGTGGAGATGTTTTAAATTCTGCAAGTTCTTGGTTTTATTTCTATCTCCCACTGGACATGTGAAATATGTTGAACTGATTAGAAAGTATATGGAAAAGATAATAAGTAGATCACTTGTGAATCAATGTGAGCTGCTTTAAATGTCCATAAAATTATGTTTCATTGTGTAATTTTATATAGTTTTATTCAGTTATCATAACTGAATTTTTGTTTGTCCAGGTAAGACCTGTAGTTAAATAGGTACATCCAGCTTCATGGGAGACAATTATGTCATCCGAATGGCTTTTTGCAACAGGATTAGATTATTGGCTCAAGGGCTGTTTTTGTACCAGGACATCCATCAGAGGAGAGTCCTCTACTCAGTTTTGAGAACTTGGCAGAGGCTGGGAGCCAGGGTCCAGCTGCCTCTTATGCAGGCAAGAGCTCATCCTTGTATGATGGGCTGCCACGTGGTGCCCAGCTTGCAAGTGGCCATGAGCTGTAGCTTAGTAACTTTGACTCGGGAAGTCCCCGTACTGCTCGCTGTCTTTGGCCATGTAGCATTTTATGGCTTACTGCAGCGTTTCAGCTGCTGTATACACATCCGAGATTGTGTTTTTAACTCTGTTGAACTAGTCAGGA
Source organism: Tauraco erythrolophus (assembly GCF_009769465.1). Taxonomy (NCBI): domain Eukaryota; kingdom Metazoa; phylum Chordata; class Aves; order Musophagiformes; family Musophagidae; genus Tauraco; species Tauraco erythrolophus. The sequence continues at coordinate 14,026,064 of NC_141465.1, forward strand.
AGAGATAAAACTTGTGTATAGTCAGATCTGTAAAGTGAACTAAAATAAACTTTGTTTCAATTAAAGGAAGAGTATTTATACTGCTTTTATCTACTGGTTTAATAACATGGTTTAAAATCACATCTTTGGTGGTGCGTGGACAATTTCATTGTGCAGACCAGCTCTTAGTCATATCAAAACTTCCTTAAGTCAGTGTGCTGGGACTGAGAACTCTCAGATGTTACTCTGATGGGGCCATTTTTTTTTGTTTTGTTTTTCTTTCTTTGTATGTGTGTGTTTGTGTGCATGTGTTGTAAACCCAGGAAGCTGTAAAGACACACAACACTTCTGCACCTCAGTTTCTTTGCTGGTGTAGCAGGAATAGTACTTTCCTCTCCTGATGTTTGCTCTGCAGTAAAGTCCTGCAGCAAAAGATGCTTATGTAAAATTAATTGTTAGATGGAGATCTTAAATATATCATTCATGTGACTTGGTTTTTGAGGTGAGATGTTTTTCTTGGAGGAGGTCTTCGTGTCACTCCCCCCAAAATGGCAGTGATGTCTCACAGTATACTTAATTCTGTCTACTTTGCCCCTCCAGTTTTTGCACCATGCAGCAGCTCTGTTTGAAGCTCTGCTGCTCCCCAGCTGTGCTGCATCTGGGTGTGCAGGGCAGCATTTGTGTGTTTTGGGTGAGAGCGAAGCAGGGATTTCTGCAGCTGCTGTGCTACCGTATGCCCTGGTAGTATCGTGATTGTTATCGTGATGGGAGCTTACCTCCTTTGTTTGTGTAATTAACTTTGAAGCAGAGAAGTGAGGATGGTGAGGCTCAGGGGGATCTTACAGCATGTATAAATGCCTGATGTGCATGCAGGGTGTGGAGAATATGGAGCCAGACTCTTCTCCCTGGTGCCCAGTGAAAGGCCAAGAGGCAACGAATACAAATGGAAATACAGGAAATTCCATTTAAACATAAGGACCAATCTTTTTACTCTGGGTACAGGCACAAGCTGCCCAGAGAGGCTGTGAAGTCTCCATCCTTGGAGATATTCAAAAGCCTGACTGGACAGGATCCTGAGCAACCTGCTGTGGTTAACCCTGCATGAGCAGGGGTTTGGGCTAAAAGATCTTAAAGGGTTTCTTTCGACTTCAATTGACTTATGATTCTGTAACAGGTATTGTTCATTGTAATAAGAGTTTTAATTTCTGCATTTTAGTGGTAAGGCTCGTCATTTTGCATTGTAAGACTTGGAATATAGAACAACTGCAGTTCTTATGTGGATAAAAGCTGAAGAAGAATGATGACTTCACAAAAACAAACCAAATGGTCCTAGTCATCCATTCAGGGAGAAAGTGAAGAAAGATGCATCTTAAGTCGCTTAGTTGTGTATGGTAAATGACTAACAGTAAATATTTACTTCAAGTACCACTGTAGGATTTATTTTTTCCTGTGGTTGGTAAATATTATTCTCTGTTAAGTGTAACTTCGGAAATCAGGTGGGACTGGTACCCGAGTAATTCACCAACAGGAAACCCCTTCCTTCCCTGCCTAGGTCAATTAAGTTTGTCAGCTGATAACTGATGTGAAAACAAATGGTGACTATGTATTCTTTAAAAACGGTTTTAGCGTCATAGCCTATATAGTCCACAGAAGAATTAAGTAACCAAGGTGCTTACGGTAAGTTAATGGTAATTTTTTATAACCTTGGAAACTGGGCTAAGCTTGACTGCTTGTCTAGAAGACATATATCCCCCCAAAAATCGATTGTCATGCCTTGAATAAGTTTAAAACTGTAATATTTTATTATGACTGTATGGAATTTCAGAGGGAGCCATTGGCTTCGGTTTGGTAAGATTTTAAATCTTGGTAAATCTTTGAAATACAACTTGACTCCAACAGTGAAAATGCGATGTTGTCCTAATGAACCTCTTCTGTTTGAGGTGAGTGTGGTTGTAGTAAAGACTTGTTGAGATCAGGATCTAAAGGACAGCACTGTGTATGGTTTAAGAAATAACAAGTTTTTAATAATGCAAAACAGCTGTAGCATCTCTTTCATGCTGCCTTGAAATAGGTAGGTAAAAACTGACTTCTTAATAGTGAATTCTGTGTTCTTTTAAGATGTTTATATATTTTAATAGGAAAAAAATAAGTGCAAGTTTGACTAGACTTTTTCCAAGCAAAGTGATTTTTGCTTTTTCACAGCTTTTGTCACGGAATGTGATATTGATATAATCATTAATCTTAAAATATTTCCTTTTTTCTTTTTTCTTTCTCTGTTTTTCCCTAGTGGGAAGAGATTAGTGGTGTTGATGAACATTATACTCCAATCAGAACTTACCAAGTGTGCAATGTTATGGATCACAGTCAAAACAATTGGCTGCGAACAAACTGGATTCCCCGCAATTCAGCGCAGAAGATATATGTGGAGCTCAAGTTTACCTTGAGGGACTGTAATAGTATCCCTCTAGTTCTAGGCACTTGCAAAGAGACCTTCAATCTGTATTATATGGAATCTGATGATGACCATTCCGTGAAGTTCAGAGAGCATCAGTTTACAAAGATCGACACCATTGCGGCTGATGAGAGCTTCACCCAGATGGATCTTGGGGACCGAATTCTCAAGCTGAACACAGAAGTCCGCGAGGTGGGGCCTGTCAGCAGGAAAGGCTTTTACTTGGCTTTTCAAGACGTAGGTGCGTGTGTTGCCTTAGTGTCGGTGCGAGTGTACTTCAAAAAGTGCCCCTTCACTGTCAAGAACCTCGCCATGTTTCCAGATACGGTACCCATGGACTCCCAGTCACTGGTGGAGGTGCGGGGTTCTTGTGTCAATCATTCCAAGGAGGAAGAGCCGCCCAAGATGTATTGCAGTACGGAAGGAGAATGGCTAGTGCCCATAGGGAAGTGCTTGTGTAATGCTGGCTATGAAGAAAGAGGCTTTGCGTGCCAAGGTAACAATGCGCTCCATGTTCCGAGTTCAGTTATTAACAGCGGTTTCGCTTTACGTCCCTACTATGTGTATTGGGTCTTTTTAATTTTCTCTGAATTCTAGAGAGAACTAAACTAGTTCCTGAAATTGCCATGAAAATGGGGTTTATTTAATCTATGGAAATAATGTAATTTGCTAAAAATGTTTGATAAGGGTCAGGAACTGATTTTTAGTTAATACAGCCTGTAGCAAATCTAGCCTTTCGTACCACTCTTGGACTTCATTTCAGTAGGTTATAGTTTTCTCAAATGCATTGTTTGTGTCAAAATATTTGAATTTTTTTGTGTGATTTTTTTTTTTTTTAACTTTGTGACTTGATGTATGATTTTTGCTACTGAGCTGTGTTGATTAATTGAGGTTGGTCAGAAAAAAACAGGTAGCATTGTTTCAAGTAACATAGTTCCTGAATGCAGATACATTTGGAAAATTAATATTTGAACTTCAAAATTGCATTTTCATGAATAATCGTGTATTTAACTCAAAATAATTTTCTCCAAACTTTAGTTTCTGCAAACTGTGGTTATGTGAATGCTCCTGAGAACAAGACTACACCAGGGATTTTGAGTTTTTCCAGAAATGATCTTTTAAGCGTTGGAGAAATGCATGTTATAGTTACCTAATTTTAATATCAGCCAAAATGATTGGTGATCTATGTTTTGCTTTTTATAAAAGTAAATTTTGAAGTTTTGTGCTAATTGAATCTTAAACCTCTTTTCACAGAGTGCCTTAGAGGGTGCTGGCTGTGACAAAGGATCTTCCATTAACTAAATAAGTAAAAGTTAAACAGTAATTTCTAGAAATACCCTGGATGGAAGGAGTAGTAGCTGGCATATTTACTGTGAGGTGTGTGTATGTGTGTATCCATAAGAACAGAATTTTTAAGTATTCTGAACCCGGCTGAGAGAGTGCCTATTCCTTTTTTATCTTTCCTGCCGCAATCTTTATGTCAAACAGATCAGTCCTGGGGAGCCCACCAAACCACAGCCAAGTAGTTGTGAAAACTGTAGCTCTTAATTAAGGTGACTTTTTCTCAGAAAATGCCAGGGAGATGTGAGAGGAAAGGGGTAAGAGTGTGTTTTATTTAGTTTTAAGTAGATTTTATATTGGTTTTGTCCTCGAAGTGAATAAACTGGGGAGCGGAGTCTTTTGGGTATGCTTTTCTGCAGCTAGATACTGATATTAAGAAAAACAAGTTAAAGTCTTCTCTTGAGAGCTGAATCCAGGAGAGGATATTCTGTTATTCAGAAATGCTTTATCTGGGGCCTCCTTAAGAATGCTTAAATGATAGTAATAATCTTTTAACCACTGTATATAATCTTGCTTACTCTAGAGCCTGTGTATTTGTAAATGGTTGAAAGGTATTGGTTTAGAATTTCAGTTACACATGAACACAAAAAGACAATCATTCCACAAAGTGTCAGGCTACAATTGAGCAAAAGTTGATCTAAATAAAGTAAAATAAAATAATAATTTTTTTTTTTTGGTTAAAAACAGGTTCCCAGGTGCTTGGGGTAGGCAAGGCTACTCCTACTAAGTTCTGCAGAGATTAGGAGTGAGTTCACACCCGTATATGAGTATATCATATGTAATTTGGAAGGCATAAAATCAGACCATAGGACTACTATCTTTTTTTTTTCTGTCTTTTTTTTCTCCAACCTTTTTTTTTTTTTTTTGACTATTTCACCGGCTGTTGATCAAGGGAGTGATATATGATGAAATCATTAACAATAGCGACACGTCCTTCTGGTTTGTTCTGATTTAACATATAACGTTGTACTAACTTTTATTGGAAGTCATATTTACCAATATTTTAAGTGCGGTGTGATTGAATTGAAGCAGCACTCTAAAAGCAGTCAGCAATTCAAAACCTCCCATTTGTTGACATTGGTAACTAAGCAGGAGCTGGAAAGCTTGGAAAAAGAGTTCAGTTTTGACCTCAGGCTCCAGGCTGCTCCTGCACCTTTCCTTGTCTTTGTCTTCTCTCATTATCTTGCTCCTTCTTTTACAGTATTGGGTTTTAAAGTGGGGTGGGTTTTTTTTGTGTATTTTTGTCAACAAAAAGGCAATAGAGTCAGGATTGTAGAGTCTGAAGAGGATCCAAAATGGTGTTACAAGCATGGGCTAGAATGAAGGCGTGCGTAATTTAGGAAAAGTTGAAGTTTGAAAGAGTAACAAGTCATAGAGATTGTTGTCTTCCTAGTAGCTGAAAACACTCAACAATTTAGTATCTGTCACTACTTGATCCTACATTCAGACTGTTTCCGATTTTGTTTGTTTCTGTAATGCTGTTTTCAGAAACAATGTCATTTTGCATTAGCAGGAGATTATCACTGATGATTAAAATGAAGGACCCTAATGGTATCTGATCAGCCTATTCAAATTTCATTCGGAATAGCCTTTCTTGGTACTTGGAAAAATATTAAGGCACAATCATGCTCCCACATAATACAATTTGTACCTTTTTCCACGACTGTTTTCCTTTCTCTGCTTAACCAGGAAAAGTCGACATAAGTCTCAAGCCATTTTTTGTTATTAGTGTACATGTATATATAAAAATATATGCTTTTATGACATATTTGTATCTAAACTCTGAAAAGTCAAGACTGGGCTATTGGCTTTTCTCAGCGTGTTGGTTCTTGTTGGAAAGATTATCGTTCTGTTCTGGGTCCTACTAGCTGATAGGCGTTTTACACCTACAGCAGTACGAAAGCTGCCTGTCAGTCAGTTAAAGAATCAGGACCAATTTTACCGTGACCATCCTTGTCCTCATTATTGTGTGTGTGTTGAGAAATGGTTTCTGAAAAGTGAATTGTATACCTCACCTTGAGGAATTCTGATCTTTGTGGTATGCTTTGGGTTAACAACTTAAGATTTAATACCTCTAGCAAAGACTTTTGCACCTGGTCAGTGTTTTGGATGGATTAGGTTTGTATAAGGTGAGGCAAGATATGTAGGGGAGCTGATGTGATTTGTCTATTTTTTTGACTCATTTGTATCTTTAGTCTCTGTAAGTTTTTATGGCAATGAATGTCATAGCTTGTCTTGTGTGGAAAATAGATCTTGCTGCGTTTAAGCCTTCTGTTTTAAGTCAGTTGGATGAGATTTTCCGCGTACTTGTAAATAAAATAATAAAAAATAACTACTCTCTTTTCACCTCTGTGTTAAGAGTTTTCAAGGTCTCCTTCACGTCTAGTATCTCATCTCTAATACTTATTTTCCCAACTCTCCCTCTCTACTAATGCCTTCTTATTTGGAGGACAAGCTAATTGCTGTATACCTGAACTCATCGTTTTTGACTGTCTGTGTGCATATTCCGAGTAAACAATGTGATTTTTATGAAAAGAGCAATGAGGCTTGCGTGTGCTGTTTAAACTGCAAGTACACTTATGCAGTGGCATGGTGTTTGGAACGGCCCAAAGATCAATAAAAGAAAAGGAGCATTCACATCACCTGCTCAGTGAGTGGTTTGTATGTGGGGAAGCTGGACTCAGTTTTTGTTTTGAACGGTACAGAGAGCAAATAGATCTCACAATGTGAATACTGGTTAGTTGGGAAATAGTATCAAAATGAATGAGAAAATGTAGGATAAATGTTAGAAAAAGTGTCTTTAGTTCTGTAATGATCTCGAAGTCTTCTCGGAGAAATGGTAGAAGCCTCGTTTCAGGAGCTGTTTTTTATAAATGAAGTAACTAGAAAGGAAATCCTGCACTAGCAGGCTTGGACTAATAAATCTCTTCCATCCTGAATGTGTCTATTCTGTTGTTGGTTTATTTCTTGCACTGCAGAAAGACTAGCTGACATGGAGAATGACATTTTTGGCTCTGATATACTTAATTAGCAAACATGAAGTGGGCAATTGTTGATCCATGTGGGAGTATGAGTGAGCTTGAATGTTCTTTTGAGTGCTTCTAACAGGTGACCCTTTAGACCAAAACCAAGCTTTGTGGCATGAGTTATCAAATAGAAAATTAAATTGGTGGACCTGAACAGGATGACACGAAAAGCACAGAATTACATTTTCTGTACGCTATCATTTCAAGGTATAGTTCTGAATTTTAGTTGCTGGAATTGAGTAAGTCTGAATTGTAAACTTCCTATGTAATATTATGTAATAAAATTTTAAGTTTTAACCATGACTGACACATTTTCTATTAAAAAAAGCCAGAACAAAAAAGAGAATGTAATCTAACAGTCCTTCCTTAGCTATTAATCAGGTGGACTGAATGGGAGAACAGGGAGTAAGGGGTAAAGGAGGGAGAGGTGAAGTTCACCCACCATGTCTGGTTATTGCAAAAATGACTTCACAAAATTTCCCCTAACACTAAATTATTCAATGCTTTAGGTTGTATAGTGAGCATATCCTAAATCATATTTCTCTCTCTGAGTTTATGGAGATATGAAAGGAATGCCATCTGTGGCTGCTAAATCTGAACCATCGCATACATTGCGTAATTCTTTTGGTAGAATGAATGCTGTACTTGAGATAAAAATATGTGAAACATCATTAATACTAAGGATGAAAAACATTTCTCTAGATTTTTTTTTTTTTGGCTAGGCTTTAAATAACCATTTTATCTCTGCATATGTAAATATACTTTTACTTGCTATATCAGTAGATAAAAGATAACTGTACATGTAAAGAGAAAAAGGTACTGTGAGGAGCTACTCAGCTTGGTGCAAGTGAAAACAGACGGAAGGCACACATGCTTGCAGCAACTGCAAAGACGATAACGTTTTCCCTTGGACATAGCCCAGTGGCTTGGATGTGTTGCTTACACTACAAAAGTTGTGTGGTTTTAACTCTTAGGCTCTGTATAGGAACAACTATGTTTAATAAAATGTAGGAACTGATCATGTGAAGATTGCATCACATAGTAACAAAACCATTAAAAGAGTATCCGTTAACATGAAATCTGAAAAAGCTAGGGATTCACATTTTTTGAAAGCAGAGGCTTCTGATGTTTTTTTTCCCTTCAGTTTGAAGTCTTTTTTGCTTTTAAAAATCAAAGCAAGAGATGCTTTCTAAAAGAGACTCTTAATCTTTCAAGCTAGTAAACTAAAATGACAGCAGCTATAAATTATGAATCACTTTATTTGTAAAATATTCATTGTTTTTATCCACTTTATATTCTATAAGTACATAAACAGAGCGCACATGAAGGATTTACCTTTCTGCTTAAAATTTATTTAACTCTTACGAAAGTTATGTCAGAGGTATCCAGATGATTTTTCACAGGGGAAGAATTATGTTGCCCTGAATACTTTGGAAAGATCACAGCCAACTTTTTATGTAACATTTTCTGACTGTTACAAATTTGGAAAACATTCTGCAGTTTGTACGTCGTAAGCAGTAGATATAAAATGCAGGTTTTTAAGGCAAAGTTTCTTGGGCACAATCTTATGATTTGTGCGCACATTTGTCACACATCATAAAGAAGCAAAAAATTAAAAAGAAAAGTTCTGAAATTACTAGAAAAGAGATTTTTTTTTCGATACGACACTATACAGATTCTCAAGTTAGAAAAGTGCTGTTTCAGTGCTTTTAATTACTTGAGAACTATCTTTACTAAATTTCTTGGAGATTGTGATAGAGATATTTAAACAAAATTATAAATATTCCTGTTCTTTTTTAATATTCACTGATTAGGAAACCTAGTGTTAGTGTTCTTTAAAAAATCTTACTAGTACACCTCTCTAAGTTGTTCAGTCCTGTGGTGTAAATGTATGGCATGATTAGATAATTCAGAATGGAATTTTTGTATTTGAAACTAGTTCAGAAATGGAAAGCTTTGCTCAGAAAATGAAATACTTGGGAAAGTGCTGATGACTCACAAAATGCAACTTGATACAATTGCGCTGTGCGTATGTGGAATCTGGATCTCTTACCAGGTAAGAGGTGATGCTTGTTATGCCACATTGTGCGTATTTTGGCAATTTCTTCCTTGTCCCCCTCACCTGCTTTTCACACAACAAAAAGTCACCCCCCCCCCCCACCAAAAAACCCAACAACCCTCCCCTGAAGTAGTGGAATATATTGGGTATTGATCCAGAGTCTCTGCAATTTAACAAGTACGTGTGAGGCATTTGCTTCCTCTTTTTAATATAGAAATTTTCACCTCAGTTCTCTGACACTTCAAGACCACTACTGTTGAATTTTTTTGTGCAGGATTTTACTGCAAATATCTTACGGATGTCTATCACGGAGAATCCTGAGGGATCTTGCTGGCATTTCCTTAACCTTTTCATTTTAATGGCTTTGCTTCTTTGGAGGCTTTCAAAAGATTAAGAACTAAATTAATAGTATCATCCCGAGCATGTTTTGCTTGTACTGTCTTTGGTGACTTTCAATACCAGCTTAGCTCGGAGTTGCCCAGAGATCGTATTGTGGGTGTGAATTCACTGAACGTGTGCTTCTTCCATCGGTCTCTCTGCCGCTTGCGTCTGCGTGTAGAGCTATTTGACAGTCTCTTATTAGTTCCAGAGTAGAACTTACAAAGGCTAACAAGGGTTTGCATTACAACTGACAGCTGGTGCTAGACTTTAATAGAGAGCAATTGTACTGAGAGCTGTAAGTTTTGATAACGTTCGACGAAAATGCTCTTAAAGTAAGAACCGTCTTGAAAGATGAATACAAGGCGACAAGACTCTTCTATGCGTCTGCCGCTTCTCAGCGTGAAGCACAAGATGTTGTCAAAACATGATGTTGGCAGACATTTAAATAACCTGTAATTGATATCAGGCTGTATTGAAACAGTCTGCAGGAGAAGGATCAGAATTGACTGTTTCTTTGGATTGCAAACCAGATAACAAGGACTGCGTTTCTAACGTCTCATTTTCTTTGTGTTTGAAATTGCGGTTTTATTCTCGATAGCGCAATAGGAACATAGTAACTCGAGCTTCACACAGCCTTTTTAAGGAGAGAAGATGAGAAGTTCATTTGCTTAGAATTTGTTTGTAGCCTCAGCTTTAAGTACCTGCCTGCCTCTGGTACCCTGACAATGGGTGTATCTGTTGTGCTAGGGCAGAAATAGAGCTAAACAACGACAAATCCTTCATAGGTCACGGAGGCCAACTATTTCACTGTCATGAATCTGTGGGTTCAGTGGCTGTCTACTGTAAGGTTAAAATTTGATGTGATAATTTAGAACAGCTGCTCTTTGACAGAAAGATTCACTTTCAACAAGGGAAGAAAAAGCCATATGGTAAAAGTTGACACTGTGCCAAGCCTGAATAACTGCAGAAGTGATACAGGACAGTTCTCTTCCACAACATGGTTGAAGTAACGCGTTTTTACTTGCCATTGCTATTTTCAGTCTGTATGCTTTTTTGAATCATACCTTATCTCATGATACTTCTTTTGTAGTTATATTTCATTATTTTCTTAAATTAATAGTGGCAATTAAGTGACAGGAAAAAGTTGTGGGCTTTGAAAATCCACAGTTTGCTCATAACCCTGTCCAGGCCACTCTTTGTGCTGTAAAAATATATCAAAGATTCATATAACAATTGCTTCAAAATTTTCAACCAAAATGACATGCGTTTTTAGGGGGGATGTCTGATATTTCAGTTCATACGCTTTTAGCAGAGTGTTTAAGAATTTGCTTAAGTCACACTGTCTTTAAATACATATTTAAATTCTGGTAAATTGAGGATGTGAACAGCATGAAACCTAATGAAAGGAGTCATTTACTGTGCTCAGCCTGAGCAGTAGCAGTCATTTTACATGTAGGAGTTAAGGTGGTCATCAAGAGTTCAAAATCCTAGGAAGAATTCATTTGTCCTCCAATTTGGAGGAACCATTTTTCACAACAATTAGTTCTAAGTAAAAAAAAACCAAACATAGACTTTCTTCTCTTTGATTTGGCAGAGATTTTTAGTAGAAGGAGGATAACAGAAGAAATTACTTGAAGTACCCAGCTCTTAGCTCGAAGAAATGCCACTAAACAAGTTACCAAAAGCCTTCCACCAACAGTGTACTTACCTCTAAGACTGCTTTTTTTTTTTTGTTCCCCTCTCTATAAGAATGGGGCACAAAATTGTTGTTTAAGGAAGAAAAAAATTGTCTTTCACTCTCTTAGAAAAAAAGAGAAAATCTCTAAGGTGATTATCATAAAGCAGTAAAATATGTTGAAATGGTCATCTGTTACCCAGCTGAAGTAAGAAAAGACATAAAGTTTGGCAAACATATTAAAGTCAAATATTAAACATGTTCTTTGATGTTTTGCAACTTTATACGGAGTTCACTCATACAGGATTTGACCTAACCTGAACAGTCCCTTAATCTCTGTAAGACGTAATTCTGAGATTTAGGTGTGCACATATAGAATTGTTTTATTTATACATGTATTCTGTAGCATTTTTTTTTTATGTCACATTAATAGTAGGAGGCTGTAGGATACAGTAAATAAGAATTGCTCCTTTGCTTTCCTAATGACTGGCATAATGTAGTCATTATTATTATGCAGAGAAATACAAGCAAATTATTCAATAGTCTGTAGTTCCAGTTTAACAGGGGCATCTCCAGCTGCTGTATGTAACATGCTGCTTTAGATTACAAAACAACTAGAATTCTCTGAAGGTCTAACAGAATTTTTTCCTTACTTTGGTAATGCAATCCTTATACTGAGATGACAGGTATGGGCAGTTATTTTAACATGCTGCTCTTCAAATCTGTTCTAGGAACTTCCAGGTTTTGCTCCCAGAAGAATAATATGGAAAACTAAAGCAGGGCTGAGGGATTGTGACTTGAAGTGAAGTCAAGGTGTATTAACCATGAACGTGAGATCACTGTTCCAGCTGTAAAACTGATGTTCATCCTGAAAGAGAAAAAAAAAAAAAAAAAAAGGAGTTGGGTAGGAAGCAGGGCATATTAGCAGAATAAGTTGTTCAGAAATCTCAGTTAACCAAGACTAATGAACTTTCTCTTTCATAAATTAATAGACCATTCATTAAGCTGCCATTTTTATACAGTGTGTAATGTGTCTGACTTGTTTGGCTGTGAAGATGAGGTGTCCAGAGCTTTCACCTCAAGGCCGTATGAATATGTATTTTTAACACAGGGAATGGAGTTAGAAAGGCATATAATTGCTTCTTGTGCACGATGTTTAATAAGCAATGAAGGTCTTGTTTCTCATACTGTGCAAGGGGATGGACTGGCAGTGAAGTTAACAGTAAAACGGGAAATCAGCTTCTGTATCTTTTCTCTACCCACACTAACCACAGCAGATGGTGAAAGAAAGCAAACTAAAGACATTTTTTTAAAAGGGTCAGAACAGGGAAGAGAACAGGAGGAGAGAGAAGACTGGAGGGAAAAGTTTACCACGGTAAGTAAAATATACCTATGTAATCATTTCACTGAAACCTAAATGCTGCAGTTAGTATTCTTTAAAAAAAAAATAAATTAACAAGTAAGATGCTCTCATGAGAAAGGGAAGGACATTGATTTGAGTTCAGACAGGAGTATGATTTAATGGCATCTTTAAAGAAAGATGAGTGTCTCCATGCTCGTTTGCTCTGTGCCTAGCTGCTAAAAAGATATTCAAGTTTCAGGGGGAAAAATGCGTGACTCTTTGAAGTCTACGTCTTGGTATATGGTAGGTCGTGCATGGAACTGGTCTGCACATAATGATAATAAAATTGTAATAATGAACGTGTTACACTGAGAGATTTAAAGCTGATGTGAACTACAGTAATGGGGACACATCTCCTGTGTTTCGGTGAGCACATCTAAATGACGTTGCTGTCTAGAAAAGATTTACTGTTTTCTCAAGGGCCTCCCCCTCAGAGGAAGGTGGTGTGTAAATGTTCTCTCTAATTCTCTTCTGGCCGGGAAGGTATTAAAAATGTTTCCTTGATGTTTCTTTACATTTCTGAGTTTTCAAGAGCTCTGAGTGTATACCTAGCGGTGTCTCAGAAATTATGGGAAGAATTTCTTAGCCAAAAGGCTGCATCTTGTCCTGAACTCAGTGGACTGTTTTTTTCCCTGGTACAGTGATTCAAAGAGCCCAGTGGACTTAGCCCTGCTCTGCAGACTTCTTAGCAGAGGGACATGAGATAAAGCGCTTGCTAGTGGTTGTGGATATATGTAGTTGCCCTTGTAAGTATGATTCAGAAGTGCAGTTTATCTTCCACATCCTTTGGGAAAAGCTGCTTCATGCCGTGTCCATGGGCAGGCAGCTGCTGTGGCCTGGGAGGAGACGGGGTGTGTGGAGTGGGGCTGTGGTGAGGAAGTCCTGAGCCTTCCCTGTCCCTGCCCTCTCCAGCGCTTGCTTACAGCAGTGACAAGGAGGACATTGGGTGATGAGTCTCTGATAGGGCTGGAGGGAGAGGACAGCAGAGGTTTTCAGGCTGAGTAGGAGTTAATCCTGGTTCGCCGCCATGCTGCAGCCATGCTACTGATCCCTTCTAATCCACAGCGAATCTGAAATGTGATTGTAATGCGGATCACGTTAGTTTTCACTCCATCGGATTTCTAGTTTTACTTCTGATTCACATCTGCAGTGTGATAACGACCTAACCTTTTAATTCCTAATCTCTTCCCCGAACAAGTAAACCCTACTGTTCCGTCCAGAAGTTAAATATTAGTCTTTTAATTGAAAAACACACAAAAACCTCCAAATGCTTTGGTAAAAGCAGGTGTTCAGGCACAAGTCTGTTTAGTATAGAGCTTGTTTAAACATGGATTAAGGGCTTCTTTGGAATGGAGTATATTGTTTTTCTGTGCAATAATTACTTTCCAGGGCCAGTATGTTTAAATTACTGTCTTAAAACCCAGGCATGCCATCTATCCTAAATTCTGTTATAATTAGGGATTACTTTATAGCCTGTCAGCTATCCATCTGTTGGGAAGCTTCCCTGTCTATCTTGCAATCATAGCAGTCAAGCTGTTACCTCACACTTCCATGTTAGCGTCAGATCCCCAGGTGTGCACCCCTAGATTACACATCCACCAGGTTGAAACAATCATTCAATCTACGGGTGTTTTCTTCTTTTTGTGTGGCAGGAAATATTCTATTACTTCTGAATGCAGTATAGTGCATTGCATCTATTATGTTGCGTTCATGAGTACATATGTGGTGGCGTAAGTTTCTCTATACTAGAGAAAGAAGTCTCAGGTTATAATTCTCTCAAAAAGATAGCAAATAAAAACATACTAGTTCAATAATTTCTTCATAAATTATTGTCTATTATTTTCATGATATGCTTTACGATTTCCACTATTTGGAAGGACTTTTTTCCACTGCAACTTTGTAGTTGGACTTTTGAGTTGTTGCATTTTTCATTTTCCTCTGAAGCATTGAATTGGCCACAGCTAGCAATCAGATGTAGCTTAAGGATACTGATCCTCTCCCAAGTTGACTTTTCTTGGGCTTTCTTGGATACCATGTTCTGCTCCTGCCTTCTACATTAATCTTTTTGCTGGGTTTGAGGGCAGGAAGGGGGTTTTTCCCTGGATCTGTTTGGTCAAGTCTCTCAGATTCCCAACCCCCTTGGCCAAACACATATGAACATGAGTTTGTGCATTCATTGTACTGTGGGATAAGTCTGATTTTGTAGGATCATCTGGGAGACTGAAAAAAATTCTTTGCTATTGGTGTGAGTTAGGACTTTGGAAATGCTCTTGACATCTTAGAGATGATGTGTTTTGATACAGTTGTGGCTTTTGGTCTTTTATTACTGATTGTAAATCTAATTTGGGGCATTGCAACTTGTTTTGTAATGCTTGGTGATGTGTTTTGTGTACTTTGTGTGGACTGTTTCCATTAATTAAAAATCCGACTGCATCCAAAGGTTGATTTAAAAACAAACCAAAGAATAAATACAAAGTTGCATACTGTCTCTGCAAACAATTTAGAAACACTTACTCTTTTTGGATAACAGTCATGTCCTACAGTAATCTGAGAAGTTTTCTAGTTGAAGAAAAAGAAAATGTGTTACTCTTTCCTTCCTGTACTAATTATGAAGAAGTTTGGAGTCAGACGAGCTTGGCTGGACTTGACTTCAGTTACATACTGGAGACTCTTGGATGTAGGCAGAATCATTCATGCCAGGTCCCATTACGAGTTTCCTTTATGTCAGATTGAAAACAGGAAGAGATGTGACAATTTTGTATAGAGATTGAAAAAAAAATGTTTATGAAGACCGCTATTGATAAAGGTATAAAACATTTTTCGGAGTCTGATTGTAGATTCATCAAGAACATGCTTGCAAGGCTTTTATAACTTCTGATAAAATGTTTCCTGAAAAATAAAGCCGCCTTCATTCTGGAGGAGTTCAACTGAAGAGAAACTAGCAAAAATGACCGATGACTCTGTGGTTACTTTTCCCTGAGGAGCGGGGACATGTGTGGAGAAGGCAAGGAGGGGTTATGGTGCACACAGCACGCCTCACCTTACGCATCAGCAGCTATTCATAACATCAAAGTGTTCATTTTTTCTTTGTTGTTGTTGACATAACTTTTTACTTCACCTTCTCATGCTGCGATGGACCTGCAGACTTTCGCACAGGCTACTTTTTTATCCTTGTCTACTGTGTTCCTGTTTCGGTAAGAGAGGGCGGGTGGGTCGAGAAAGCCAGCTTTCCCATCGCACATCGCTGGCAGGTTGTTTGGCTGAGGATTGATGCTTGTTGCTGGCTCTCAGTAGGAGCCGGAGGAACCCGTGACAGAGACAGATGATGGCATGCTGGAGTCTGTCAGCTGAAAACGGCAGTGGCCTGAATGAGGAGGAATGCTTTCCTCATCAGCAAAGCTTGTTTTCGCCTGCTCCAAAGGTGGGGCATGGGGGAATGGTTGCCTGGTGGAGTATATTTTTACTTTTGTCTTTACGTTTTACATACAAAGTCTCGAAGTGCATATAGGGGTTGTTTGTGCCATCTCTGAAATCAGTTGCAAAGTTCCTGTTGATTTGATGGGAACAAGCCAAGCATTTCAAACAATAAGAAATTCTTGGACAGATGAGAACATGTGGCTTTTTGATAAAATGCTCTTCCTCTTAAATAGGAACATATCACTCTACAGTTAGGGAAAGCAGTACAATAAATCAGTGAATAATTTTTTTTTGTATCTGTGAAATACCTTACAAATCAGATTATGAAATTTTCAAAATTAGGAAGGAATCAATTGTTTAGCCAGTTTACCCAGTGAAGATCCTTAGCTCTGTCAGTCATTCAAAACCACTTTGTATTACATTTAATTTAAAATACAAGACAGTTGGTGTATTGATAATATTAGTCAAGTGGTATTCTTTTAGATTTCCAGTTGCCTAGCCTCTATAACTAAGATCAACATTAACCTACAAACATTTCAATGAAGTATGTAATATTTGTGTGATGCTAATTTAAGTGCATGTTTCCCAATTAGAAAACAAAAGCAATTGGCCCTGTGATTTTACTAATAGATGGAGTCCAACTTTCAAATGACCAATTTGAAAACAAACACTCAGTTAAAGAGATTCTTTAACAAGTATTTAATCTAAAATAATGTCTTACCAAAAACCAGCAGCTGAGCTTCACCAGCACAAACATTTGCAATAATTATGTATTTGTGGATGTAATTTGGTCCAGCTGAAACTTAGGCTAAAATGTAGCTAGCTATGTACACACTGGTGTTTTTACAACTCTCATTATTCATAGTCCAGTTCTGCCAGCTTTATGTATAGTGGGTAATTGTAAGAAACTTAATGGAATGTTTGTATATCAAGGCTTTTTGAAAAATAAATATTTGTTCTCAGTTACAAAAACTATCACCAGTTGCCCATACATGTCTTGTTACAGAAGAATTACGATAACCTGAAGGCTTTGTTTTTATTGCTTTTGGGTTTGTATTTTACAGAGTCTGCGTGATCACAGTTTCATTATAGCTATGTACATGAAAAATGCTTCAATTGGCAATATATCGAAACATTTTGCAACTGTCATGCTCCTTCTCTATAATTTAGAAATTTGCATAAATTGCTACATTCACAGGTCTGAACTTCCAGCATGCCTGAGTGCTTTGAGTTGGGTCTTCTGGTTCAAATAAGTCCTTTCAATGCCTTAAAAGAAAAACTGTGCTTTTCCCACTCTTTGTCTTGATTTATATTTTCTCTCTGCCATACGTATACATATATCTCTGTACAGCTATGTATAAATACATAGATACATCCTTCAAGGAGAGGAACTGAAAGTCTGGCCTTTAGTCGCTTTGCCTGTCTTGAGAGAGTAATTTATAAAATACAGGACAGGGAGATTTATTTGAAAACATATGGAAGCCATGGGGGTGAAGCCTGAAGAGGCTACTTGTCGCAGCATGGGACGCTCCGTCTGAACCTGAGCAGAAGCTGCTGGATCAGGCTGGGGGACCCCACGCCGGGGCCGGCAGTCCGCGTGAGCAAAGCTTTAGTGGCCGGGGGACGCGTTTGGCTCACAGGCCACTGCTGCCATGTAATGCATTGTCTTGTTGGTGATGCCAAGTGGCAAAACTTGCAATAGAGGGCTTTCACCTAATGCAAGGTACATTAAAAAGCAGCTAGTAAGTGTTGAACGTTTCATCTGAAAACACACAGTGCTAATGTAGAAAGAAGTTGAACTTGGGTGATTTTGTACCTGAATTGATGAAGAGACACAAACTTCGTGTCTAAACTTCTTCACAAATAATAAATAATGATTTTAAATGTGGGAGGTCTGTTTTTAAAACTCTGTTTTAAAGGCTTAACTGCCAAGGTGTATGCAGTGAAAAGAATCGAAACTTGATACAGAAATTAAGTAGTATTGTTATTTATACCCCCCGCAGCTGTAGTGTCTTTAGCCAAAAAAACTCCGTTTGTTTGCTGGGTTTAATTGGAACTGTGATTTGGTTACGTTTTTAGCAGCTGTTTTAGTCCGGTTTACCCTGAGGAAAGCTCGTAATTCGTTATAGTGCAGCGATTTGAAGTAATTATTCAAATAATGCAGTAAATTATTACGATCCAAGTAGGTGGCTTTTATTCATACTTTACAGTTCTCAGCTTTGTTTGCAAACATTAAGTGTTTGTTACGAGAGCTTTTTAAGTAGCAGTCTCTTGCTCGCTCGCTCTCTTTTTTTGAATTCCGAAAAAGGAGTGGTTTCCCTCAGGTGCCTACTCCTGGTAGGTTTCTTGAGTGGAGGAGCTCGCCCTGCAGTTCCCTCCCCTCTGGCCCTGTGGCACTCCTAAGATGGCGGCGCTCCTGCAGTTCCCTCCCCTCTGGCCCTGTGGCACTCCTAAGATGGCGGCGCTCCTGTGGTTCTCTCCCCCCTGGCCCTGTGGCGCTCCTAAGATGGCAGCGCTCCTGCAGTTCCCTCCCCTCTGGCCCTGTGGCACTCCTAAGATGGCGGCGCTCCTGCGGTTCCCTACCCCTGGCCCTGTGGCGCTCCTAAGATGGCGGCACTCCTGCGGTTCCCTACCCCTGGCCCTGTGGCGCTCCTAAGATGGCAGCGCTCCTGCGGTTCTCTCCCCTCTGGCCCTGTGGCACTCCTAAGATGGAGGCGCTCCTGCAGTTCCCTCCCCTCTGGCCCTGTGGCACTCCTAAGATGGCGGCGCTCCTGCGGTTCCCTACCCCTGGCCCTGTGGCGCTCCTAAGATGGCGGCAGGCACCAAGCCACCCCGCGGCCCGCTGGACAGGCGGGTTGGCAGCACCCACAGTGAGGCAAGCCCAGCCGATGGCGTCCCTGGGGCTGCCAGTCGCACGGGTGAAAGGGACTACTTTCTCTCTCATGGTTTCGTGGCGGGAGCGAGTTTTGTCCAGGATTTCGTCCTGTTTCGGAAGGGGGAAAACCAAAGGCCCTTTTTGTATTCATATACAGCCATGGCGGATCACCGTGCACCGAAGGCGATGGCTCCCGCCGTGCTGCACCAGGTGCTGCTCCTGCTTCGCACCTGCATTCCCGCTTTCGCCTCGGGGTGGATCTTCTGAGCTCTCCTGCGCGCTCCTCTGTGACTTGCTCTCATAACCTACTTTTTATTTGCTTCCTGCCTTCTTTCTTGTGTTTATACCCAGTCGCCTTCCCCCCCCTCCCCTCTCCTTCCTTCGGCGTGCCGTGGTGGCATGGCTCAGCCGTACTGCGTGGCTCTTTGTGACTGTTGGTACAACCTTTCCTTATCAGCTGGATTCAAAGGATGCTCAGGAGCCAGCTTGGTGCAGCTCATCCTCTTCACTCAGGAAAATCATTGCTTGTAGCATTCCTGGTAAATATTGCTCCAGGGGCTTTTCTAGGGGAAGGTGACTCTCCAAGAATAGTGCTGATAATTACTCTCTGACCTCCTCCAACACGCACTATTCTGCTTTAAAGCGTGTTAAAAAGATCACCGTGGTGCAACTCCTCTCAGTGTTCAAAAAGCAGGTCCTTCCTGGTGTAGGAACAGTCTCGGCTGTTTTTCGGACCCGTTGGCAGCTTGCCTGCTGTGGAGTCCACAGGTGCACGCTGGAGAAGTCACCTCCTAGAAGCAGAAGCTCTTTTTTGGTGTGCTGCTGTCCTGCCCGGAGCTTTCCCCACTCTCAGGGGTGCTGGAGCGCTGTGCTGGGGAGAGGGCTGAGGACTGCGGACAATACCAGTGCGACCCACTGGAAGGGGCAGGCAGGAATTGCACCATAGTGGTGCTGCTAAAGCAAAAACATCCATAAGGTCAAAGGACTTGAGGTGTGTGGGCATGCTGTGCTCCAAAAGGGCCATGAGAGGCTGCATCCCTGTAAGGGCTCAAGTTACTTATATACTACTTTTCTTTTCTTTCTCTGTTTGATAAAATTGGCCTTCCGTTTAAGGGCTACAAAATGTATTGGTTTTAGAAAATGTTTCTTTAGCGAAGGTGGACTGAAACACAGCTTGATGTTATGGAAATACTTGAGCTCTGTCAAAGGAGAGATTTCCTGCTTTCCCTGCATCTCATTGAGTAGTGTCTCGTTCGTATCTCATTGTGTTGATGATTATATTTGCGAAGAGGTCTCTTTGTTTAATGATCAGTCAGGGAATTTAACTCATTAATCCAAAAGCACTTTGCAGAATAATAAAATATTATCTACACTTTACAAATAGAGTATTAAAATAGCAAAAGGTGCACTTGCTTGGTCACATAAATCCGTTGCCCAGTGAGAAACGGAACCCAGGGTTCTTGAGTCTGATCTCTCTGCTTGCTTCATGAACCGCGGCCACCTCATCACCATTTGAGAATGATAAATGCCTCCTGTTTATAAGCACATATGCATGTTCTGGTCATACAGTAAACAATGAAGCCTTTCAGTATTGAGGGAATGTATTCACAAGAGGCCAAGCCTGTGGTCCTTATGCAGACAAAGCTCTTGTGGGCTTCAGTCAGAATTTCGCTTTGAATAATTACTAGACCAAGCTCATAATGTGTGTTCAAACCTTCTCGGGGGAGGGAAACATCTAGCTTGAAACAAATCAGAAGTGAGATCTTACTGCTTTTTTTTTTTTTTTTCCTGTGGAATGAAAGAGAAGAAATGTGGTTTCGCTATGGGTGAGATCATATGAGAAAGCTCCTTGCAACAAAAGTGAGCTGACTTTTGCTGTTCTTAAAATGACTGTCCTTGAGGTCAGTTAATAAATTTAACTTCGATAGTTCATCTACCTGGTGACTTACAGAAGAGACGTTGCTTTTATTTGCTCAGTAAATTAGGTATAAATTTAACGGGTGCTCTTCCTCATTAATATTCTACAAAATAAAATAAAAGTTTAGTGAACGGTCTCACATTTTGTCTTTTTTTGCAGACACATCCGTTGGACTTTGGTTTTGAAGGTTAAGTTTCAAATCAAAGGTGATATTTCTTAAAGGTCTTTTCCAACCTAAATGATTCTATGATGCTATGATTAATTCAGCTACTGTGTTCTCCAGGCCACTACGCTTTAAACACATAGAGATGCAAAAGTCTGTTGTGGACAGTTGTTTTAAAAAATGACAGCAACTACCCAAAACACCTTGGCTTTACCAGGGAAGCATTCTGGAGGTGAACGTACCTTAGAGTACTTTGATAATACAAAAAATAAGAATAATTATTTTCATCTCCGCTCCTCCCTCACGTAACTGGACAGCTATATTCTGAGATGAAATAATCTCTTCCTCTCCTCCTAACAGTGGGTTCATAGCTGCTTGTGAGAAACCACAGTGTTTACATTTATGTGTTATGTGTTCTTCTTTGACATTATAGTCTGTCTTTCATTCCTGTAGTCTTTGTCTCTAACCTTTCTATGTTTATCTTTAGGCATTTTGTACAAAGAAAAATTAGTTGTTCAAGAGAAAATGGAATCAAATAAAATAAAGTTGAACATAAAAGGCCATGTAACACAAATTACTTACAAAGGCAATATTGAAAAAGGTTAAATTATTTCTTTTTTCTTTTTTTTTTTTTTTTTCTCATTACTTCGTGTCATAGTGAATTTGCTGAGGAATTGCCAGGTAGCTACAAGCATTCAATGGTGGACTGGGGTGCTTAAATGAGTCCCAGCTCACTCTTTTATAATCTTGCTCCTTCGGGAGCTCGTTGGTAGCAGTGAGGGTTCTTTGAGTATCTAAATTTGCTCGTTTGTAGGCATTTCAGAGCAGAGCTTTGTAGCAGTTCGTACCTATCTGGAGTGTTTATGCCTATATTGACATGCATGTGGCATACACGTACATAGTTGGCACGGCTGTGAAATGCACTTGCACGCGTTGGCACTGGGCTGTTTGTAATGGTGGCAGAGCACGACACAATCATTTTATTGAAATATCGTATGCAGCCGTGAGCAGTCTTTCAACTCTCTCCTTTCCTATCCATACAGAACGATCGTGCCTCATACGTATGCTGTTATAACAGCTCAATGATTTTTTTTTTTCCAGCTGACAACGTAGGGCTAGTGCATGTGTGGAATATGAAACAAGTTAGAATACCAGAGTCCATGATTTAAACACACTCGAAAAATGAGTATTTTTGAAATACCAGGTGGTTAGCTTCCAATAACCCTATTTTTTTAGGATGACTTTCTTGGATTTGTATGCTTAAGCATAGACTGTTCGTTTACTTTCTCACAGTCACCCAAATATGTATGCACATGCACACATCTTGTCAGTTTTGAGAAGGGATTTCAATCTTGATGTAACAGTATTTTTGAGCAGAAAATTGTTTGGTGAAGGATTTTCCAATCAGCTATAATCTTATATGTCTGAGTAGCTTTGAAGTCGTTCTGGTTTTGGAAAAGAAATACATTTCCTGCTTCAAATATTGAATTCTCCTACTGAAACCATCTCTGTCCAAAAATGAAGGAGAGCAATATTCAGTCAGGGATAACTTCTCTGTTCTTTAAAATATCATAGTTTTTAATTGGTATAATTGGTACCACTGGTAAAAGTATCATTGATTTTTAAATTCAAAATTAAATACTAATGCCAATAAACCTTAATGTAAGAGTTTTATCTCCTGGAAAAGAGAAAATTCCCACCTTTTCATTGAATCTTTTGTTTCTATCTTGGGAGGACCAGGGTTAATGTTGTAAAACTGCCACATTTCTTTTATATGTAGGAAAAAAAAAAAGTAGATCTTTTCCAAGTATAAGTACTAAAGTGCTGGACAGCCATGTAGTGACCTTGATGTTGAGAAATTTTTTCGTTTTGATGTTTTCAAGCTCAGCCAATTTAAATTCTCAGTAATGAATACTCTTAGTTTTGGAGGTGACATTATATGGAAAATAATCCCAATAAACGTAAATATTTTACGCTCCTCCAGCTCCCTACGCTACCAGCTAGTGTAAATGATGCATAATATGTTAGTGTGTGAGGCAGTGGTTTTACCCTCACGTTTCTAGAGGACATCTGCTGTTATTTCCTTGAACCTGTTTTGTCATTGTCTTGTTGCACTTTAAGTTATGGAACTGCTTGCCATGAGACACTGTGGATGCTGAAAACGTACGTGGATTCAAAAAGTGACTGTATAAAAAATGATGGAAGAAAAATCAATCAAAGGTTATTAAATACAAAGGCACCTTCTCTGGCTCAGGAAGTCCCTTTACCACAAATAGCTAGAGTCTAGGAAAATATTCTGAGGAAGCATCAAAACATTTGTCTTGTTGCTACACTCTTGTCAGGCATAGGCAGTTAGAGAGATGATTTCCAGTAAGGATAGAAGTCTCTGTGGACATCTGGTCTTACTTGGTAGAACACTTCTTGTAGTAGTTCTTACATTTGTAAGGATATTGGCTATGAAACGTTACCCTTAAGAAGCAAAGTAACCTTTATTTGCAGTAAACTGGCATTCAGAATAAGTAGATGTGAATGCAAAATGCGTGTTGAGTAGAGAAAAAAAGGAGTAGTATAGGAGGTCTCTAGCTCAGTCTTGTTTTGTCTGTCTAAAATTAACTGATATTTTACATGTACACTGAGTGCATCAACTTCAGTGCCATATTTCTTATGCTGTCACTTATTGATGCCCAATATATGAATATTGAAATATTGTGATATTTGGAGCAACTCAAGTTGATGTTCTGAGTTTATGAAAGTATTTATTCTTGCATTTACTCAACTGAGGTCTAACCAAGGTGTGAATTCATGCTTCTGACACAATAGATCTGAACTTCAGAAACTAGAAAGCAAGCAACAACACTCCCCTCTCTAGTTTTGTTGATGAAAGGAGGTGGGGTACCTTGCAAGAGATTTAATTCTGGTGGAACTGAAACATGCTGCAGTTGTAGAGATGTATTTGATAAACAACTGCTTCATGTTCATAAAGCACCAGGAGGCAGGAAGAAGGGTATCAAGTGGATCTCTATCAAACCTGTCAATATCTCAGAGTAAGATTACTTCCTTTTCCCTGGAGCTATGGCAGAGAAGACTGAGGACAGTGAGAGAAACATCTCTGAAAAGCCTAGATATTACTTTCATAGATACATGAATACTAATATTTAATATTATTTTTATTGTGTGAAAGGAGTCTTACTCATTCTTTTTCTTAAAAAAAAAAAGATTAAAAAGAAACGTTAAAAAAATTGAACCATTCAACAGGCTGGAATACCAGACCCAGGCTTACAGAGCTCAGAGCTGGTATAATATTTTTTCCTTTTGTGCCCTTTCTGAAACAGCATAATTAATCAAGGCAGTATTTTCTAATAATTTCTGTGAAAAGTAATTTACTTCCGTCTTGTCTCTCAAGTGACAGATTGCTGAAGTTGAACCTGTGATCAGGCACCTCTTCGACAGACAGTTTCATATTTCAGTAAGTGTTTCCCTGGCCTGGTTGGTTTGATTTATAATAGCTGAGGTTAGTGTGAAATTAAAAATTAATTAATTTCAATGAATTTGTAATCAAGCAGACTGGCCTGAGCTGCGGAGGTGCTAATACGTCTCCTGTCTGTCCCCTTCCAGCCAGCTGATCCTTCAGAGTGTAGAAAAGCTACACAGGCAAATTGATGTCTGAACACAGGCAAAGGTTGGGGGGGTGGGGCGAGGGTTGTCCTGTCTGCCAGCCCCACTGGAGCCGGGCTTCCTCCTGATGCTTTGGCTAAGGAAAAAAGAAAACAGCTTGTTAAAATGACACGTTAGTAGGACAGTCATGAGAAAAGCCTCTGTGAGTAGTCGTTGATGTTAATATTTGGTATCTGCTGTTGCCCTATGGGGTGCTGATGTCTTGATACACCTAAATGTTTGAGGGATGATGTCATTGTTGGAGTGATATACCAGGTTATATGATGATCTGGAGGGCGGAAACATTTGAAAAAATAATTGGCTTTTTGAAATTAAAAATTTGGTCCTTACTGTGGCATATGGGTGGTATATAGCACTTCAGAAGCCTTTTCAGGAAAGGTATGTTTATGTAGGTCACTTAGGTCATTTACACAAGCTACAGGAGAGATTTGGATGCTCTGTTCACTTCTATTCCGTGCCCTATTTCATGGCAAATAAGTTAAAAACAGTTCAGTCACAGTAAAAGAACCCTGAAATACTCAGTGATGGGAAATATTCTGTAGAGGAGTATGTCATAAATCTGACATGACCGAATCCATCCTGTAAAAAAAAAAATCGTCTCCTTCACAGCAATTCTTATATTGTAGGGAGGTAATTTTCTGGAAACTTTTCCTGTCAAATGGTAACGTGCAAGACATGATGCACTAGTTCATCAGCTCCTCTTTGTTTTTCCTGTGAGAGAAGAAGAAAATGGTAGAAACGGGTACCGCAGCACGTTGCTTATCTCAGTTGCTTTCTGAAACACGTTTGTAGTGTATTTCAATGCAAGATGAGCAATTAGACCCTGAAACAGTAAGATACAAAGTGTTTCCTACCTCCACTGAAACCCTAGGTTGAAAAGGCCCAAAGGTATGATACTAGCCTGATGAACATCCCTTTCTCCCTCCCTCCTGTTCGTCATACTTTGGCTTTTCTGGTGGCTTGGATTCTGATGATGTACAACTTCAGAGTCTAGCTGTCCTGTTCAAGAAAAAAAGCTTCAAGAAAAGATGGTGGTATTTTTTGGATAAAAAACTTCGGTGAAGTGTAGCTGAGTTAAGCCATGTGATTCCATGGAATATTTTTTAAAAATTTAATATTAAAAGAAAAAACCATTTTTTAAGATATTTTAGTTTAGGTACTTAGTAAAGACTTCAAATTCGCACCTGTATGAGGATAAAACAAATGGGGTGAATTAATGTGAGACTAATTTGACCAACTGAAAAGGTACAACTTGATTTGAAACAAATCTATTGTTGTAACATTTGACCAAATAACCAAATATCAACTAATTATTTGACTAAATGCTCCCCTGACCAAAAACCAAAAAATTCTACTGGCATTAGTCTGTATCAGGCTACAGATATTAGGCGATTATGAGTTATGCATAAATGTTTCATTCATAAATTTGTCTCTTCATGGATGGATTTCCATTGACTTTTGCTTCTCCCAGAGGACCCTAGTTTGGCTCTGTTTTGAATAAAATTTAAATCGTTCTGTCTGGGGAGTCAGTTCTTAGCTAATAGTGCAGAGTCATCTGGTGTATTTCTAATCTAAATTGAAGGGCAAAGAGCAGGTCTAGCTGACAGGGATGCTAACCTTTCATTGTTGGTTTTGTGACTAGTAGGAATACAGCCGTGGCTCGGTGTGGTCGGCTTTGAAGGTCACTTTAATTCTTTGAAGGCTCGGGACAAATGTATGTATTAATAAGTATCTCTCCCGTCTTCACACTGTACTGCGTTCATTTATTTATTTAAGAACCTGGACAAAGCAAGAAGAGCAGAGGAATAGTCTCGTGTATCATCCGTTAGAAATACCTTAGTTTCCAAAATATCATCCTATATGCACACATGTAAATGTTTACATGTATGCAAATAGAACAATTTCTCTAAAACTGCTATGAGATTTCCTTTCTGTCGAAGGACAGTAGCTTGGTTGGCAAAGCTGGTAACAGACGTTTTACCTTCTCTAGAGTTGTGTGAAAAACAAAAAGACATTTTAAAACATCAGTATGAAGTGTTTTCTAACGTTATACCATAAATGCTGACTCATAATGAAGCATGGCAGAGAAACCTGTACATTTGAAATTTTACCTTGAGCTGAATATTCAGTCAGCAGCAAATACTCAAATGAGGTATCAATGTGTGAGATGGGAGGTAGCTAAAAGATAAAGATTAAAGGATTCATTTTTTTGCTGTGAGCATACTCATGACTGACATAAAACTGTTTGGTGCTTAGTTCTTTTAAATGTTGTATTTGAATTTGTCCAAGCAGAATTGGTGTATCTTCAGCCATCAGCTTAGCAAACTGTAGAAATATGACCCAGCTGGGCTAGGAGTGTCATTTGGGAAGGACATGGGTCGTGCAAGAATTGATCAATGCTGCTTCTGGAAGGACGCTTGGTGGACAGAACCACAAAGGGCAGCCTTCCCAGCTTCCTCCTGCTTATCGCAGTTACAGGAAACGATACTTACTGAACCTAAATGGAACTGAAAAACAAGACCAGAAATGCACACAGAGTATTCATAAAGACACCATATGGATTTATCCCAGTAAGTATGTCACAGGTTTAATGGAGTGGCTTACAAGTATGTGGAGGTGAGGGTTTGTACTTAAAGTGTCACCATATATTATTATTTAAATGTAAATGAATGTATCTTTCATCTACTTTGAGATACATAGATTATGTTTTTGTCTGGTAGGGTAATATTTTTGCTACTAATGATAATGACAGTTAGCATTTTATTAATATTTATTTTGACACTCAGTGTGCACACAAGGATACAGACAGATTGCTTCCCAGAACACCTTGCATCCTACAATTTTTTTTTACCAGCCTAGCATAACAAAGGAAATCCTGCAACAGCACAAACTGGGTTTTTTCAGCTTTTTTTTTTGATTTTCATATCCTGATTATTTTTTTTTTCCATTGGAAAAGCAGATATTTGTGTAGTTAATTCAAGTTTGACTATGGGCTTCTTTTCTTTATTAACTTTTGCTGAGTATCTTAGAAGTAGCCAAAGAACTATAGATTGAAAACAAAATGCATGAAATACATAAATGTTTGTATTTTAGACCGTTCTTTCTAAAAGTTTGATGGCTGACACTGAGGTTATGATAACCTTAGAATTTGACTGTATGTTTATCATATATTCCTGAGAACAGAAATTTATTATGTTTTAAATATATTGTGCTAGCTAGAACAAGGATTTAAATAACCAGGATTTTTGCAAGAGTGAGGAAAGCTGCCTGATCTGATTGTATAGGATTGATATTTGAATGAGATTTCAAATATAATCTCAATACATTGGGTATATACTTCCCACAAAGTATGCTTCAGATGTCACGTTGACAAAAAGATTGAACCGTGCCATGAGATCGTGGTTCCTAAACTGTTTAGTATCCTAAACTTTAATTCAGTGAAGTCCACAGTAGTGCAAACTGATCTTTAGCAGTTACTGCCTCTAGTATGTCACCAGGGTGAACATGAAGTCTAGTTTTTGAAACCTAATGAGTTTTACGTCTTTTTATTTAGAAATAGAGTTGAAATATATTTTGATGTGAGAAGAATGGTTTCTCTTTATGTGGGTTCTCAGTGTCACTAATGAAATATTCAGTCCATAATAATTACAGTGCTGTGTTTGTTAACTGTAGGGCGTGGACTGCTTTATCTCTTACGCCATTTCAAGAATGTTCTGAACATAAAATGAATATATTCAAGATAAGCTCGACCATAATATTTTGTGGATCAGATCAAGTGCATCTGATTTAAGGAAACGTGGGAGTCTTTAGGGTGTTTTTTCATCCTCCTTCAATACTGTTCCCAGGTGTCATTCAGTTATCCCCAGCGATAATGAAAGATTTATGCATTGACAAGTGTGGAGGTGAAACGGTGGTTAAAGCAGTGCTGCAAGTGATACTCCTGATCCCAGCAGGAGTTACTGGCATGCTTGCATTTTTGGAAGATTTTGCAAAGTTTCCCCTTGTGAATAACCATAAATTATTTTCTGGAGACTTTTCTTGTGGAAGCTAATGTCACCTCTTCTGGCCTAGAGATTCCTGAGGTGCATAATAGAAGTTAATCCAGTACATTTGTGCTCAGAGGATCTGAAAGGGTTTTAGTATATGAAAAAAGAGGATTTTCAGGCTTATGAAGTAAGAACAATTGCCATCACATAATAGTTTGAATACTTCTTATTCCTTTCACCCACCACTTTCTTTAAGAAAGGAATTAAAAAACCCTATCCAAACAAAGAGAGAGAGAGAGGGGGGGGAAAAAAACACCCAAAACTTTTAAGGACTCAGAGTAAGCCTTAGCTGCCATGATTGTGCTTGAACTGCAGTTAGTCTCTTGAGAGTTGTAACATGGATTGAATTCATCAGAAAGAGAATGTGTCAGAAATGACCCTGTGTGTAATGGAGAGAGATCAGGTCCTGGTTTCATGGTCTATTAAAAATACAGACCAGTCTCAGGTCTCACATATAAAGAAAAGAGAGGAGGCTTTGGGGGGGATTAGAGTTGAGCAGTGATGTTACAAATAAGTGCTTGCCTTGATTAGTAGAGCACAGGCTGCACTTCCAAATATTTGTGGTTTTGAACGAGCTTCAAAAGCCCTTTTTGATAGCAGGGAGATTCTCAAAAGAAAAAAAAAAAAAACAAACATAAAGTGCAAATCATAAATTTTGGTCTGTCTGGGAATGAGGTATGTTGCATATCTTCAAGAAATCATCGAAATTCAGCTGTTCTTTCCATGTTAAAAACCAATGGCTGTTGTCCTACACTACATCTTACTTGTTTCAAAGGCAAGACTGTCCTCAGAGAGTCTGCACCTAGTATATACTTATCTTGTTTGTTTTTAACAGTTGGGGAAGTTGAACTTATGATAATCTGGACTACACAGAGTCTTTCTTCCACAAATTACATTAACAAAAAAGGAGGAAGTCTAGCTCACTGTATGCAATGATAGCATCCCAAACCATGGACTTGAGGCTTGAAGTTTTTCAAATTCTGAAGTGAAAAAGGTTGTAAGCTTGAAGGGCTGGGTATCAGTATTTCAAAAATATCACTAGAAAATACTGATGAAGATCATAGAGGCTCATGGATTGCCCCTCTCGTCCTCAAACAGGCTGATAGTGGCTGTGTTGTCACTGCTGCCCCCAAAACCCTCCAGATGTGCTTTCCTGTTAAGTCCGTTTACAGTCAAAGCCACACTAATGTATAGCAGTTTGTAGGTTTAGGACTAGGCAGCTTCAGGGCTGGATTTGAAAGTTCTTTAAGGGAGTTGAGTGAAACAAGCCTGTGAAGAGATTCAGATGCACTGAGGATATCTTTGAGGTATCAAAATATTAGTACACCTGATTGGCAGTACGTTTGGTTTTTTTTAACTGTCACTGGCCTCTATGCAAAGCTATATAGATAATGCATTTGTTAATATGAAATGAAAATAAGACCAAGAGATAGATCAGTCAATCTATATGTTCTTCTGCCAGTCTTTTTGGGGAAACTACTGCTCCAAACCTAATTTACTATTAGCTTTTTCTGCTCTAGAGGTTTGAAGGGCACAGCAAAAGACATGGCTTATTTTAATAAGATGTAAAACCAGTCCCCAACTCACAAATGGAGGTCCTTATTTTGGGAGACATGACATCCTAAGAGGAGTGTTGAGAACAGACCTTTTCCTAACACTGCAGAAACTGGTCTGTTACCTACTGTCAGTCAGCCTACTGTTGTTGTCTTTTCCCTGTGTATTACGATTTGTTTCATACCAATTTTATCCTGTGTGACTTAAAATAAAAAGTTCATAGATGTAGCAAATTTTAGTTTAATATTCCAAAGACAAGCATACCTTCTTGAGAGTGCTCTGGTTGTTCTTCAGGTTACTTGCACAGTCCCTCAGGTTGCTGGGCTGTGAGGAGCTTCCCCAACATCTGTGCAAGCCCATCCTCCTGTTCAGAGGGTTGTCTGCTTCTTGTTTCCTCCAAAAGTGAACCGCAAGCTGAAACATGAGGGAGAATGAGATAGATATTAATTTTTTGACTCTCTCATATACTTAAGTTTACCTGCTTGTTTTCATGCTGTCTTAGAATTAGATTTAGGAGACTGGTGAGGAAAAAAGCAGGAAAGGAGGCAAGGACCGACAGAGAAAATCACACAAGAGAGTCAAGAAGTGGAATGAAACTTGTGGACAGCTATTAACTGGGAAATTTTGCATTAACTGCAGGCAGAACTAACAGCTCCAGGTCAGCGTTAATGGATTTGTTTCCCCCAGGTTGAAATTAAGTTTGCTTTAACCATCAAAAATGCTTATTTAGGGCCAAAAGCAGGGCCTGGAGACAATTTGCTGGACACGAAAGAATGTATCGGTGCAGTCTGTCTTCTGGTGTGACCAGATAATACCTACGCTGAACAGAGCTTGCCAAAAACGTAAGACATAGGTAGGTGTTTTCTATTTTGCCTCATTTTACAGTTGTTCTGTTGTACCTTTGATGGTGGGAAAAGTGCCCCTCTCAAGAAAGATGGAAGTGCCTTTGAGAGCAAACACCTCGAGATGAGTCAAAAATACTGTGGCTTCAGTATTCCTGACTGATATACATAGTGGGGAAAGATAGAGAAAAGACTATATGCAAACCAGCAAAAGAAATGTAAAAAACCTTGCATATTTTTTGCAATATGGAGCATAAATAATAAGTGCAAAAATGAAGCAGGTGAAGTATGATGATCACTGAACTTGTAATTTGTCAAACTCCCCATGCATAACGTTGTTGCACTGCTTCACTACCTTTTGATGTATTCTATTTTGCTCAGATACTGAGATCCTCCTACTCAACCTTTAAAGTCCTTCAAGAGTAGTTGACCTTTAAAAAATATTTAAAACAAAATGCCAAACGAGAGTTTTCTCAAGTGAAACTCTTTTCCCTACATCCTTTTCCTCAGGTATTATTCATTGCTTGCACACATTTTATGCTCTCTTGCTATTACAACACAGCCAGACTTGCTGGTAGAAGCGGAGGAGAAGGGAAAAAAAAAAAAAACAAACCAAAACACAAAAAAACCCAGACCTTGAGGCTTCTCTTTTTCTTTGGTAACTACATTTAAATCAAACTGTGTAAAACATGTAGGATAAAATTAGTAGAATTCAAACTGGATCAGTGGGAAAAAGTAACCTTATCCTCAGAAAGCCAAATTCTGAAAGTTACAGAAAATGTTTCAAGGCCTCCAGAAGTAATTTAAGGAGGTAGCGAGCAACATTATTGTTTGCTTTATAAATGAATTCAGTCGGCTGTCTGCTGGTGTGGGAGCTTGAGTTCTGGGTAGGCAGTTTGCTGTATGTTCACTGAAAGCATGTAATTAATTATCTGTGGTCATTTTATGCAGTGGATAAATCAGACATTACTGGGCCAGCAAACAGGAAAGAAATACCTTGTTGAAAACAATCAGACACTGGCCAAATGGGGAAGTAGGGAAGGAAGCACGGAAGTGGGCTGAATGACCCAGGTCTTTTCCATCTCCAGCTTCTATGAATCTATGAAATAGGCTTACTGAGGCCTTGGGATATTCTCATTAAAAAAATGAGGAGTCAGCAAATACTCCTGAGGTGCACAGTATGAGCAACCACACTGCAATTTCTGCTGGGAATAGGGGAGGGAATGATAGAAGAGGAAATAAGTGTCAGGAACTGCCGGGCTCACGCCTTGATGCACAAGTCACAGGGAGGGAATCATCTAGAGAGCGTTACTTAACCTGTTTTGGTTAAATTCAAAATGCTTTCGAAAGTTTCCGTGACAAATAACAGGAAAATATACTATGCTCGTAATGTGGTGTCACAACCTGAAGATCTGCGTTGTGATTGACATTTGTGTTTAGCAAGCATATTCCGTTCTGTTTGGCTCTACCCGTTTTTCCAGAGTTCAATTCGTCTTTTTTACAGCTTTGATGAAACTTTCCTTGCTGTTGCCTTGGACCTTACATGACCTGTACATACTTTTTAAGCTTCTTAGACCTGACCCGTGTTGTTGGTCTGTACCCATTTGTGGTTAGACAATGATCTAAATGGGTCACCCTGGGAAAGCGGAGCAGGTACCGCACTGTGCTGGGAGAACCTTCCTGTCTCCTCCTCTTGCCTCAGCCTCACCTTCCTTCAGTCGGCTCCCCACTCTGGGACATGGAGCCACGACGGTCCCCTTCCTTCCCTTCCTCTGTGGGGGACACACATGGCCGCAGGCAGAGCCAGGCATTCGACCTGCCAGCTGGAGGCAGCCCATGGGCTACCTGTTGGACTGTGGCACCTGTGGATGAGTGGGGAGGGCTGGCTCATGGGACTGTCCCCTTGGCCAGTGCTCTGTGTTTGCCTTAAGTGCAAAACGCAGAGGTCTTCTGGACTCCAGCTGGTTTCTTTTTCCAGATAAACTGAATTGCCCAAAGCCTCGTCAGTCAGCAATGTGAAAAATCAAAGCGTTCAGGTTTCACTGCTTGTATGCATTGTTTCTGCACCTCTGTCGTTCTTCTCCATCTTCAGTGGTTACGCAGAAGCACTGGTATGAAAGTAGGGCATAACTTTGATATCAAGTCATTTATTATACTAGTTTCAAGATCTTTTCATAAAACTGGTTCAAATCCTTGAATAAAACCAGAAACCAGGTTGAGGAAAATCTCTGATGGAATGAGTGTTATGTGGTCTGCATTTCAACAGAAGCATTTCACACAGCCTTATTTCTAACAGCTACTCAGGGCTGAACACAGATCCTCCAAAGGTCAGCTTTCCTTTTTGTTAAAACAGGTGAGAAACATTCTTCAGAAGGATCTATTTATTTTATCACGCTAAGAATTTTCTAAAGAAGCATTGTCAAGATTTTATTTTGGTTATATACATTCGTAGAGTCTATGTTTAGATATTTTAGTATTTTCCAAAATGAAACGAAGCTATGAAGACCATTCAAAAACAGGCCAGCATGCTTATTACGTTAAGAATTTCACTTTCAATTGCTTCAGTCATTATAACAATTAAAAAAAAAAAAGGAAATTCATAGCAAAAATTTCTAATGACAAGTTTAGAAACATCTAGGCCACAGATGAATGAAGACCTACTGGTTCTGTCTTTCTCTTTCACTGTTGATTGCTCCCTGCAGTACAGTTTTCTTTGTACTTTGCTTGATCCTACCTTAAATAGATCTGAAGTGCTGGATTCCATTGTTTCTTTTGAGAAGTTATTCCGGGGTCTAAGAGATGTCAGTCTCACGTACGTATTTCTTTCTCCTGGAACTCATTAAATCTTTTCCCTGTAGTTTCGACTTCTTTTGCTTCCATTTGATACAACCCTTTTGGTTTCCCTTCATTTTCTTGGTGTCTGATATTCTTTAGATACATTTGATGTATATTGAGCCTCTCCTACTGTAATAAAGCAGAGTGGAAGGAAAATGTGAGATTGTAAAACTTTTACGTGACGTGGATGGTCAGATTATGACATCATCAGTGCTTTTGTTTCACACTAGTGCTTCTATGTGTTGTGTTTACTGGCTCTATTGTTCCTCTTCTTGTATTTATCTTCTTAGAACTGCTCCTTGCATTTAGCTTTCAGGGCTTGGGGAGTTGGTGTGACAATATGAAGACTAGAGGAAGGCCACAGAAATGAGATGCTTGATACTTTAAGAAGGTGTTTGAGTGTCATGTGTAATATAGCTGGGCAGTAGTTCAGAGTATGGGACACTGAATCAGACACATTTGCATCACACTGTAGACAGCCTCCATTTTCTAATTAGAGCTACCATTAATTGGCTGATTTTCCAGTATAGTGATGGCTAAGGAGAGTTCTGCTGTCACCTCTCCTAACAAAGCTGTTCAGACGATTCAGGAAATAAATGGTTTTAATAAACTGTTGGTAAGGGTGGTTCTTCTGTAAGGTTGATCCATCTTTGTTGTTCTTGTTCTTTCCTTCCCCGTTTCTCGTCCAGTCAATGTCAGTCTCTGTGTTCTGTGGCCTTTCCCTGTTGGCTGCCTTTTTGATATCTTAATGACCGTTTCTCCTCAGGCTCTGAGTGTCTTTACCCATTGACTGCATTCCTAGCTCTTCCAGTGAGTGCAGTGTTCACATGTAATTCATACACCTGAGATCTGAATGAGGCAGGAGGTTGTCCTCCTGCCGTTCACTGCATCTAGAGCTTTGCGAAAATGCAACTTTTTTGCCAGCAGAATCACTCTAGTTCTGGAAGGAAAACACTTGAATCCCTTCCCACTGCTGGTATTTACTAGGCTGAGTCAGACAAAATGCTGCCAAAACCTGCTGCCTCTCACTCCAGGAAAGGCACAGAATTACGTGTTTTACTTGTGCTGAAGTGCTTATAGCCAAGCCACTGCTGTTTCAGAAGAAAAGTGCTTTATTATCAAGAGTTTGAGCAGCTCTCCTTCCTGTATTCTCCAGATGGTTTGGGTGACTTTTTTTTTTCCTGGCCTCAGTATTCCATCTCTAAAAAGGAGCCAATGTTCCCTATTCTGCTGTTGTGGTTTAAACCCAGCTGACAAGGAAGCACCACCCAGCTTCTCGCTTACCAGTGGGATGAGGGAGAGAATCAGAAGAGTGAAAGTGAGAAAACTCGTGGATTGAGATGAAGACAGCTTAATAGGTAAAGGAAAAGCCACAGACACAAGCAAAGCAAAACAAGGAATTAATTCACTGTTTCCCATTGGCAACAGGTGTTCAGCTGTCTCTAGGAAAGCAGGGCTCCATCGCGCCTAACAGGAACTTGGGAAGACAAATTCCAGCACTGCGAATGTGCCCTCTTCTTCCCCCAGCTTTATATACTGAGCATGACATCGTACAGTCTGGAATATCCCTTTGAGTGGGCTGGGGTCAGCTGTCCCAGCTCTGTCCCCTCCCGACTTCTTGTGCACCCCCAGCCTCCTGGCTGGTGGGGCGGTGGGAGAAGCAGAGGAGGCCTTGACTCTCTGGAAGCACTGCTCAGCAATAACAGGAACATCCCTGTATTATCAACACTTTTTTTCAGCACAGATCCAAAACACAGCACCATACTAGCTACTAAGAAGAAAGTTAACTCTATCCCAGCCAAAACCAGCATATCTGGTGAGTTGCATTGTGATAATAATTGAGTTTCTCTTTGTGATACTCAGATCACACGGTGGGCTCACGTAAGTGTGGAAAACAGAAAGAGCTTCATCAGACCTCCTAAGTGAGAATGGTGTGTCTTGCATCATAGCCTTTGCTGGTCACATTCACATCATGGTCTAAGTTGTTTTCTTCCTGGTTAGTAGAATGTACGTCTGCTTCTCCTTTTTCCTTTCTTTCCTGTACAAGTATTTAGAGTTTAGGCACGTCCTTCACTTAATGACTGAGATAACAGAGGAAATCTGAGCAATGTTCCTGGGCCTTGAATTCAAGAGAGGAAACATATTTTAAGGTTTTTTTTTTCCAGGTGATTTCTTTAATTTTAACAAATAGTGTTCACCTGGAAGAAAACTTATCTTCTAACCTGACTGACAT
Source organism: Tauraco erythrolophus (assembly GCF_009769465.1). Classification (NCBI taxonomy): domain Eukaryota; kingdom Metazoa; phylum Chordata; class Aves; order Musophagiformes; family Musophagidae; genus Tauraco; species Tauraco erythrolophus. Next base: position 14,061,937 of record NC_141465.1, read on the forward strand.
TTTCCAAAAGGATCAACAAAGCTTATGAGTAGACTGATACTGTGACTATGTGTAGTAACTTACTGATATTTTCTTTGTTTGCATAGCTGTGTCTTCTGTTCCTGAAAATACTGAATGTGATCTGTCTTGTGAGGAGGAGTGTGGAATAAATTATAGAGATCCTTCTTCAGGAACGTGATGTTCTAAAATAAAAGTAATTTGTGCTAATTAATGAAAGCTTTGACTCTCTCCCAGGTTTTAAGAAAACTTTTTTTGGAGTGAGAAGAAAAAAACGTTTCCTGTCATAAACAAATGAAATGCAGTTTCTTTACCAGTTTTGTCAACAGTGTTCATAGAGCGTTACTTGAGATTCTGATATTAAAAGGTTGGGTTTTTTTAACCTGATGAACCAAAACAAATGCTAAGTGAAATAGGAATGTGACAATTGTTCTGGATAGCTTTAGCCTCTGCTCAGTGATGATTGCATCTAACCACAAAACCTGCTGTTAGAAATCCCAACAGGGACTTCCAGAGGACTAATAGGATACTTTCACTGTTAAAACTAGGGCTGTTGTAAATGGGTTATCATCTTACATGTAGTCACATGAAAACTCCCTTGAGAACCATTGGACACGAGGATGAAGTCTCTTTTTCTGAGGGAGTTATTGTTTATAACGAGTTATAGGTTACCTTTTTGTTTAAGGGACTTGAGAAGCACAGCAAGACTACAAACTTTGTTTCATGCCCAATTTAGACAGGATTACGTGTAGCATTAGAAATTTGTTCTTGTACATCTCTTACAGCACTGAACCATATTTAGACGACTACTGTTGGCTTATAGACTGTTGTTTTGAGCAAAATCAATTTGAATCACTTGCAAAGAAAAAGATTTCTGATACTCGCATGCTATTTCTGTACTTGCTTGCCAGTATACCTTTGACTTGTTTAAAGCTAATTTTAAATATGTTTGTTTATTTAACCTACGTTTAGAATTTTCCTATGCAATGTTGATTTCAGTGTGGGTCTAATTTGTACCTCACAAAAGAGAGCGGAATAATCTTCATCCTTTACAAATTTCAGTAGAAAGCTCAATGGACTCAGACACTGACCCTCTCATTTCTTAATTCTATGTGCCTTATTCCAGGTGTCAGTGCTTTACTGAAATAGAGCAGGAAAATTTATATCTAGAATAAAGCTTTGTTGCTTTGTCAACAGTTCTGTGAGTTGACTGCCGTAGGATTCTTTCATAAGCTGTGAATCCAAAGTCGCTTTTGTGATTTGGCCACCTCTGTCTAAGTTACAAATTACTAAGAATAGGGTTTTTTGATGGTAATGCTGACACAACCTGACCTTATAGCAATGAAAATACTGTGCTATTTGATAGGCTGTTTAATAAGTTTCGACTGAGTTCTTAGTGTGAGGAAAGAGCCACGTGTCATGCTGAGACTTCACATCCAGCCTTCATGGATTATTGATCATTCTGGTTGCCGCAAGCTGATACTTATGGGCAGGGCAGAAGGTGACTGAATTGAAGAGAATTTTTAAATGATTACTTGCCTGTGAGGAGAATAGTAATGTATATCCTTTATACCATGTGCCTCATTAAAGCTTGAATAATAACATATGCAAAGGTAACTTGCTCTCTTCTGGTTTTGATACAGCAGTTTCACATGGGCATATAAATTAAAAAACACAGAAGCTGAAAGCAGCAGTGAATGATACAGAGCTAGTTTAATTACTTAGATATTGTTTGAAAAAAAGCCTTAGGAAATAAGTTTGATTAAGTAAGAGAGTGAGTTTTACTGAGCTTTCTGCATTTTGGTAGGAAGATTTATGAAAGTAAGCTGAATGGTGCTCTCAGGAAACCAAAGTTCCCATAGAAGGCAGGAAATCACGTTTGTTGTTTTTTTTTCTGTAACACTAAAGAAGGCATTCTGCATTAAAAGGCATATCTGTGAGTCACTAGTGTTCTGACGGAATGCAGCTGTGATACTAATCCAGACCACTGTAATTTTATTCTCATTTGAAAAAATAAAATAACCAAAGATGAATTTACATGTATCTTTGGCAAATACCTTAAACTGAAGATTCAAACAAGACAATTGGTTTTAATCTATAGTCTTTAAATCACTTTTCCTCCCTGCTTCCCTACCTCACATTGTTTCCAAATAAGTGTTAGAGCTCACTTCCAGCGTGAATATTTTAAAAGCCTTGTTCATCTTTTCTGCCATCTGACAGCTCTTTGTTTCTTCAGGGTTTTCTACTAAAGTACAGTATTTGGTCTGAGAAATTTATTTCTTTCCTCAAACAATTACTGTTTGAGTTTTTACTGGATGAACTTGTGATGTTGTTGCAGCCATAGCTGCATTCTATCCCTGATGTCTGACAAAGCACAAGCACAGCAAGTGAAATGAAAACTCTGAATTTAAGATATGTTATTTCAAGTTTGCTTTCATAGTTACTGTTTAATTTACGAAATGTGAACATACATTGTTACAGAAATTCCAAAAGATCATGTTTTGACTAAAACCATAACAGTGGCATTTTTCCTCTATGTGCGCTCTCAGCTTGCTTTTAGAGAGCATTACACTGAAGGATTAAATTTGTAGCTTTTAATGCAGTAACATTTTTTAAACTAGTCCTATGAAATTACCTTTTTTCCCTTAAAATGTTAGGGATTGGAATTTGTTGTACAGCATGAAATCAACAGGCTTGCAGTTGAGAGTCATCACTCCCTGGGAAGACCAGGTCCTTGTGTTTATAAGGAAGTCCCACTGTGGATTTTCTAGCTGAGGTATTTTTGTCATTGAATGGAGGACTCAAAATTGAAATGCTCTCTTAAGAAAGTCGATAGAAAAAATCAGAGATGAGTTCTTGAGCTACAATCCTGGGCTATGTTTAATTCCAGAGAATTCTGAAAAGAATGGTTTTACATAAAGAATCAAACTTTTCAAAAATTCAGATATTCAAGCAACTTTTTTTTAACAGCTAAATGACTCTTGTTTAATTTACAAAAATACAGAATTGAACATCTTGAAAATAACCGGACACACCGTATGTAGTATAGACGTAGATGAGCTTTAGCAGAAAGGAGAAGATGAGCTGTTTAGAGTGGCATTCAACACACATCAGAGAAGCCGAACGTTTGCCTGGGTCGTTGTATTATCCTTTGTAATAAGGTTCTGATTATGTGATGAAATAAGAATAATTAATGAAATAAGTATATGAGCCAACAATTTTTTAGATGTTTGCGTTAATGTGCTTGTCAGGGCAATGTTGCAAAGGCTGCAGTTGCTTCTCAGAAAGTGTTAATATTGCTAGCAAATAGTTGCTTTTAAAATTATCCCCTTCTCCCAACTATGCTTAAATTAGAGGAAAGTTTCCACATACCTTTTAGATTTTCAAACAGAACTTTGTACTGTTTTTCGGTAATGAGTTGTCAGCTTTTTACACTTTCTCACCACTTCATATTTCAAACGGATCTTCATTTTCCCAGATTCTAGAGACCCAAGATCAAAAAGGACTTCCTTTTTAATTTTCTGCCTTTAGCAATGAAAGTTCAGTTCTGTTTTCCTTAATTTTCAGCTGTGTAACGCCAGAAGTTGAATACATGTTTAGTTCATCTACGTTTAATACTAAATTGCAGTAACAACATGATAAAGGACAAGAGTTTTTAAGCAGTAAGACGTTTAAAATTGTGTTGATCCATTATGAATAAACTCTAAATTATTGAGATTAACACAAGCGGGTCTATGTTTTGCCTGGTAAAGACCCTCTAGGGGATAGAAATGGCAGAGAGGAGGGAAAAAGGCATTTATCTAGTATAGCACTTAAGTATATGCCTCACTCTATAGGATGTAGATGTGTACTTAAATTAAAGGATACTTGAAACACACTTCCTGAATCAGAGCTATAGAGGGCAAAAGCTCCTGGAGTACATAGAATAAAGACTGAAGAATAAGTGGACAATAAAGTCAGACAAGGAAAGAGAATGGAATTCAGAATTTTTTAAAAGTATGAATAGCATGTTATAAAAAGCACAGCTGGTCATACCACTTCATGTTTTCAAAGCTACGATCTAACTTCAGGACGTGACGTTCCTGTCTGTCTTTTTCTGATGGGGAAGAAAATGACTCATCGTTGAAAAATAGTTTGGAGTTGAGGAGAAGAAGGTTACAAACCTGAACTTTTGATAAATCTAAGCATAAAATGAAGAAACACACAACATCTTGGTTTTCACTAACTAAATACAATTGATATTCCAGCAATGCTGTTTCTGAAAATTTTGTGTGAGGTGTCAACCTGGCTCGCAAGGTTTCTAATCTTTATAAGTGGCAACATCTTATTTTACTAGGTAGCTGGTCATGCTTCACTGTACGTTTAGAAAAAAAGTTGCACAGATTCTTTTTGGCTTTGGTTTTAGAAGCTTAACAATAGTTTTGTACTTTTTACAACATGCCTTTGAAATAACACCTTTTTCATTCCCCTGAAGCCTTTTAAAATGGACTGCTTTGCTGCTGAATGAAGATTACCCTAAAGACAGATTTGTGATAATTTTTCTTGGTCACCTTTCTGGTTTTGAGGATGTATTTCTAATCCCAAGCATACCGTTGTAGATTCAAGGCATATTGCTTGATATTATTCCAGCACTCTGCTGGTTCTGTATCAGTATCCAAGTATGTCGTATCCCTTGAATAAAGGCAGCAGTGAGCATGTGGTTAGCTCTGTAGGTGGTTTCAGGTCGAAGAAGCTGCCTTCTTTCAGGTGGGAAATGAACCTGTCAGACTGAGTTATGGAAACATGATTAGTTTACCGAGTTCATTAAAGGAAAACTTTTGCAGCTCTGGGTTCCCATTGCTCACTGTGTTTGTTACAGTGAAACAATCCAGTTTTTCATTCACTGAGTGGAATACCATGTGTAGACCCAGCAGGAGGACATTCCAGATTCCCCGTTGATTTCCTCTACCAGAAAGTCGTTTTGTCATCTAGTTGGTGTCACGTATCATATCTGTATTGTCAGTTCTCTTTTGTCTTGCTCTCTTGCTGTTGTCTATGTGCACAAACCAATGTTTAGATAAAATGTGGAAGACTATCATGTAACAGAATATCTCGATCAGACTATTAGTTGCCCTTGTAATATTTTGCTTGGTGCAGAAAATATGTATTGATCTCTACTTAGATATGGGACATTTGAAATCCAAAAGGGTTGTATCCTCACAAGAAATCTTTAAGAGTATATGGTGCAAGATTTGATAAAGAAAGGTCTCTCTAGTTCCAGATGTTGCCTTTGCTATTTTGAGCAGCTAAGGAGCTCCCCAGGTTAAGACACAGTGATAAATTTCACCCACTGACAGCAAGGAACTGAAATGTGGTACCTGTTTACTTTTGTTGTAGGTTCACTGCTATTTGCCGCCCTCAGTCATGAACTAGTCCTTCCTCAGTGAATGGGACTACTTGGGGAGAGAAAGGGCTGTGCAAGATCTGGCATCAGCCTGCTGTGGTGTAGCCCTTGTGGGGCTCTGTAATGGCGAGACCACAGTCTGGGAAGTCATTCCTATCAGAAGCGCTGTCACATGTAGTTTTCGTATTTTCCGGTTTGTTTTCAGCAGTATTATTGAAAATAAAACCAAATAAACGAAAACTGTTTATGCAGGCTTTCAAGGGCACTTTCAAGATGTTTATCTGACATCGACATTCATTAGGAGTCAGTTGTCTTCATTCCATTTTGCGCCTCTTAAAAATCATCCCTTAAAAGGCTTTTGAAGAGGGACAGCGTGCTTTCCATTGTTATTTATTCATATGTTTGTAACCAGAAAGACTAGCCTTCTTCCTAATGAAATGTATCATGTTCTGCTAAGCTAAAAGTGGCCATTTCTGACTTAAAAGCAAATTGTTATCAGTCAGGTATAGATTCTTCTCTGAGCAGTAAGCAATATGCTTAAAAGGCTGTGCAGCCCTGGCTAATACAATAGCTGCGCTCTGCTTGTCTTTCAGGGAGAAGATAGGAAAGGTCAATGAGGTACAATTGCTGTACTGCAATATTTACAGATAAAGTACCAGATAAGACCTAATTTATAAAAGAAACATCATGAGCTACCCATCATTAATTAATTTTATACTTTCCTTTTAAGCAGCTGTCTATAGATAATTGGTTAAGGGCTTAAAGATTTGTTTAATAAATGCCTAGGGTAAATGGAGCTGAAAATCCAGAGAAATGGCTCAATTTGCTCAGTTTTCAGTGAAATAAGCTGGTGCGTCATCCAGTCGTATGCATAGGATTTTGACTAATTGATCACAAGTGACATCCCACTGTTTCTTAAATGAGAGAATTAATCTTCAATAGTGTCCTATAAAAGTGAATAGTTGGTACAAAATCTACGGTATACCAGAGGTAAATGTGCATTGTACCTTTTTGTTACTGTACCCTGTTCTTGTTCATTTTTAGCTTAAGCTGGGGTTAAAGCCTTTTAAAACTACATAAGATGCCAATATGAGAGTATTGAGTAATGAGACTGTGAGGAGTATTGTTTAGTATCTCCTGCATAATTACACGCAAGACTGAAAAATACCCTCTTTTCAATCTGTTTTGAAATGTTTTAAGAGGAGAAGAATGTATTGCCTGAATACAATAAGTATACCTAATCCTTTTTAAATCAACACAATTGCTGTTTCTTGAAGATAACATTCTTTTGCAGGTGTAAATTATCTCTAGCTTACTTTATTTTTTCTATCCTGTTCTTACGTTTGAGAATTAAATATTAATAACCACTGTTTCTTCTCGAATGCCCTAAAGAAAACTCTTTTCCCTCCTCAGGATGTATTACGTGGAGTTAATAAGCCACCAAAAAACTAGTAAGACAAGAACTACAAACCTTGATGTCTGGACCTATTGTGATCTGTTCTTTGGGAAGTACAGGGCAAACTAAAAAAATCTAAAGGGTACCCATGATCTGTAAATGCATCTGGCATTAAATGCATCACTTTTACTTATGTTATTCATTATTCAGTCTCTGGAAAACCCTCCAAAATTTTTTCGGTACGACATCATATTTCACAAAAGTCTCAGTAAGTTGTTCCTCAGAAATTGAGAAAAATAAGTCTGGAAAGCTGAGACCTTTTTACATAGACTAAGGGCAAGTGTTGCGTTAGACAGCCCGTCTGCATCCTCACGATGGCGGCGCAGGGAGAGCTTCTCAGATTTAACGCTAGATCGATATGAAGGCTGCCAGGGTCTGGCGAAGCAAACCAGGGGACACACTGTCGTCTTGTCTCTGCTGCCTGTTCTACAGCTTATACAAATCAAAGCGCTTCAGCAGTGACAAGTGATGTTTCTATTCCTATCGATCTCAGCTGAGTCGAACTATCCTGGAGGGAATGACTGTTTTTCAGAGTGTCAGATGTCCTGTGATTGGGTTTCAGACATATTACAAGCCCCATCAGTACAGCTGTTAGAAATAGTTGGAGTTCACTTTGATACCCACCTACCTCTGCGCAGTTGCATGTGTGCGATGCATCCATGCTGTAAACGTGTTAAAGTGCGTGCTATATGTTTTATTTATCCAGTTGATCAACAACCTGAAAGAGAAAACGAGTAAAATTATGTGGAAACTGGGTAGAAGCCTCAGATAGATTTGCAGCGTTGGTGAACCTGGCCCCATGGTTCTTCCAGGTGGCCTGAAGGCAGACGTGCCACACGCAGCCAACAGAGCCAAATTTTGATAAGTTTAAGGGTTCAGGCTCAAAAGCAACACATGCAAACTGAAGGTGAAAATTAAAGATGGGAAATGGTGAAGCTATGTTGGTTTTGGAAGTGGTATGCTGGTTTATACCAGCTGATCATTTCATCAGACACTAGTTTTTCAGCAGAGGTCTTTTGGCCTATCATGGTCTTCTAGACCAGTTACTAAACTATTTCAGATTTCAAGTAGATAAGTGAGTATACCTCCTCCAGAACTTCTACCACCAGGAGGATGCACAGCAGGAGATCAACCTCCAAAGATCAGCTGGCCTCACCATTACAGGAATTTAGGCATTTTATTGTTTTGGGTTTTTTTTCAGAATGGGATGGCAAACCAAACCAAACATCACTTCAGCTGTTTTTTCTCTTTCTCAAACAGAAATTGAATTACAACAGCTTGAGTCAGAGCTAAGGCTGAACAGCAACTGAATCAAAAACTTACTGGAACAGTTCCCTCTTTTTAGCTCTCTGGCACAGCTGACCATATGGGATTCTGATTTTGCTACTGGAATCCATTGCAGCTACAGCAAAAGATGAAGTTAGCTAGGCACCTGTGCTCACTGCGTTGGCTTTGAAGAAGTTCTGTCAGTGGGGAATGAGTTTCTATCTCATGGAACAAGAGAAGTTTGTAATTGAATATTTACCAATTATCTTAATATATTTTCAATTTGAATTACTACCTGAAATTTTGATGTTCAGTTTCTGGTGTTTTGACAAGGAAAACTACTGAATATTGTAACGTGCTGTGGATGAAGACAGAAAGATTCGCTCTTCTATTTTCCTGCTTGGTGACAGCTGTGAAGAATGGAGTTGCATATTTATTTAAGGTTTTAGCTAATACTCTATAGACAATGTCAGTGAAATTTTCCCATACTCATGACTTTCAAATGGAGATCAGCTGGAAAATAAAGGTGATGATAGAATTTTATGTCTATTTGATTTTTACCAGTGTCCATGAGCATTGTTATCTAAAGCATTGATATGTTCTGAAGCACAGAAACTCGTCCTCTTAAGATTGAGAAATTTGCCAAACATTTCTGTGGTTGTGTTGGCCCACTGGGAAAACAGTAAGTAATCTGAAAATATCAGATCTTTTGTTCATGATTGTTCTTCTCAGTCATCTGATGCCTAAGTCATCATAATTTTCATTCACTGTAAATCCTACTTTAAGGAAAAAGAAAGTAGAGAAAAAAAACAAACAACATTATTAACCTATAGAGATCTAGGTGGGACTGTGATAGTCACATACCGTGCATTTTATGTAGTTATTAACTCCAGTAAAAGAGAGAAGGGTATGACACTGGTAGTATTTTATACTGCTTTGCATTCGTGTTTGCACTGTTTTAAATTGCTACGTGTCATGCAGCACAGGAAATCCAGCTGAGATACTAGCAGCACTAGGCAGAAATGATCCTGCAGCGTGCAGTTTTGGAAACTGATATATAGTAAGCTAAATGATAGTCATATGGTGTGCAAGTTTTATAATAGCTGAAATGGAGTGTTTGATTGACACCATTTCTTCTTCACTCCTTATCATTGGAATTACATGTAGGAGCTGTTGAATTTTGAAGCATAGGAGGACATCTGTCATGGTAAATCTATTTTTGAACAAAGCTTCTGTGCCAAAACTACACAAAATTCTGTCAAAGTATATTTCTCATAAGTTACATGGTCTGTACCATTAATAATAACTATTTTGATGGGTGGCAGTGATAAAATGTTGCCTTCAGGACACAGACGCTAAAGGCTTTGTGGTTTTTTTCTCCCTTCCAAGGTCAATATGCTACAGTTCTAGAATGAGGAGGCACCTTTTATTTATTTATTTTTTTTCCTGATTTTATGCAAGCACTTAGATTCTGCTGGGGACTTGTATCAAATGCATATGCTGTTTGGCTATTTCCTAGTTGCAGCAAGCTAATTTTTGTTAAGGTATTCAAACATCTGAAGTTAGGCTGTTGGCAGTAGTTAGCGTAGGTAGCTTTGAGCGCCTCCAGAAACTCAGTTTAGCTCTAGCACATAGAAGTGGTAAAGAGGAGAAGGTGGTGAAAAGATAAGTTGCAGCTGGCAAGCAGGAATAGAGGCTTCTTGGCTTCCTTGCTCCATCTTTGACTTACTGCATAACCTTAGGCACATGATTCATCCGCCCAGTGTCTCAGCTACCACAGCTACACAGTCAGAACAATACCCCCCTGTGTAAGTGTCTGTAAGACGCATAGAAGAAGAGGGACAGAAAATGCAAAGTGGTGTTATTTACACTCTTCCCATTTCCTTATCTGTGGCCCTGTTGTAAGTTTAAAACCTCATTCCATCCAAGCAGACCTGGACTACTTTGATGAGTGTACTGTCTTTGGCACAGAAGACTTTATGGCAGTTCTCTACCAACAAGTGACTAAAAATATTGCTGCTTCACTGATGTTCTGTAATGACAACTCAGATTTTCTTTTAAATTTCTACTGCCTCAATAGATATTTTAAGGCAAATAAGGGTTTTTTGGGGACTTCCCCCCCCCCTTCCCCCCCGCCCCAGTAAAAAGCTGAAGAGAAGAAATCACCCTGTCCACACAGATTTAAGAGAGACAGGCAGGCGGCCCTTTACAAAAATGCTCTGTATGGGACAAAATCTCTGGTGGTTTAGAGGGAGCGATGGAGCTACCATGCAGATGGAGATGCCCAGGACTGCAGCTGTGAATATTAAAACCTTATCATCTTGGTGTGGCCTCAGTACAGCGTGTCTGAATATCACTCTATTACAATACTTTCATAAATGTTTGTTATGTATGCTAATAAGATGATATTTAGACGGGAAGTTTGTACACATATACTGTTTTATCTTTCTTAAATAACTAGCAGAGCAGGATTCACTTACTAATAAATGGAGCTCCTAAGGATTATGACACTTCCTTTTTCTGATCTTTATGTTAAACTAAAATATCTATTCCAATATTATATATGGAATCCAGTACTCCTAGAAGTTATTTATGTGAAGTATATTTAGTTTTTCTTTCCAAATTTATTTCTGAATTACATTATATAATAAAATACTTTAGGTTTTCAGTATCAGTAAATTTTTTATGAATGTCTTGTGAAGAATGGCTGAGATTGATTAGTAATTGATGCTTAATTTTAAAATTAAAAAGTTAAAAAGCTTAATTTGAGGACAATCTCCATTTTTTTATACCCTTTCAGGAGAGATGTTTTTTGATAGAGTTTCAGTCTTTTTTTTTTTTTGCTTGTTAAAAAGAGAGTACAAGGTTACACTGGCTTGTGTTGCCTTGCATTAGATTTGTTCTGCCTTAGAGGAAGCTTAGTGACTGAACACTCTGTGACAACTCAGAAAAAAGCAGCCAAATAGAGAAAACAGAATCGTTGCTTTTTCTGTTTGGTTTGTTTCTTGGTGTGCCAAGTTTAGTATTATTTTTGTGTTCTGTTTTCTAGACTACCAACCAAAAAGAAAGTTTCTTGTTCCCAAGTCTGTCAGTAGGCTTGCTTTTACAGATGATATGCTTAAGATAAAAGCCGTAAGATGACTAACATGTATGTGAGAGGACTATGTTAATGACGTGAGATGAGCCATAGCCTAGCCTTCGTGGATTTCTGAGTAGCCAGTGTAGCTCCTTTCTACATAAGCATTCCAGTGATGTTCAACAGTCTTTAATGGTTTAAAATCCAAAAAGTAATTGATATAAATTCTCTTAAAATGTTTCTTACCTTGTAACTGTGTCTGTGAACAAGAGCATCTAAAACTAGTTGGAAAATTGTTATCCCTTTCTATTGCTCTTAGGTAACATCTCTTCCTTGTTTTCAGTAAGTCGTCGTATTGATAAAATACTCCAGAAGAGTGAGGAGGGTACCTTTTAAATAAGTATGGAGTTGGGTTTTTGGTATTTGAGGTTGGTTTGTGTTTGATTTTAGTTTTGTTTTGGATTGTGGGTTTGTTTGATTGTTTGTTTGTTTTTTTGTTAAATCCTGGTGTTAGTTTTGTAATGACTAGACCACTGGAATTGCAAATAATAGTTGAGTTGAACAATAATAGTTTTTAATTAATTGGGAAGTCTCGATGTAGTTGATTTTCAGCATGCATTCCAGAATTTTCCCAATTTAGTTCCCAAGTTATCCTGTAGGAGTTGAAAAGAAAAAGTTCAGCAAGAAGTAGTTTTTACTGTTGTCTCATTTTAAACTTTTTAAGGCTTTTCTTGGAATGTGGGAAAATTATGCTAACATCTCTGTAGGCATTTTTTTATGATAAATTTAAATATATGGCTATGGCATCTTGCTTGATGTAAAAGCATCCTTTGTAACTTGTAGGGTTTTTTTCCATTCAGGAGAAAGTAAAGTCTTCTGTATTTTCATTCTCTGAAGTGGGTTGTGCAAGATTCTAATGTGAAGTGTGTCATAGGTGCAACACCAGAAAAGCACGTCCTTCTCAAGATTTTGGCTGTGCCCAGACTTTGCTCAGGAACCAGTGCAGAGTGTGCCAGGAGCCTTTCATTTGTGCCCTGAGCTAAGAAATAACAGAGAATCCCTGAGCTTGAAGGGACAATGTTTATGTGTTTTTGCAGATCGCCATCCTTCCGAAAGAGAGAAGAGCTGGTAAAAAATCCCAGAGTTACCCTGTATAATTTACAGTGATAAAACAGGTTTCTAAACCACTTCTAACTATAAATATGATTGTGACTACTACAGTGTGCTTGTGTTTGATATGCTTGCGTGAACACGAAGAGGCTCGCAAAAGCAGTATTTAGGAGCAAACTGTAGGACAGTATTTCAAGCTTGTGATACATTGCTAGGGCATTGTTCAATTACAGATGGAAGTCTTTGCCGCTGGAATTACATTAAGTGCAAGTTCTTCTTTGTCTCTCAGTTCCTTGTAGAATAAATGTTAAAAGTGCAAACATTCGTTAATGTGATGGTGCTCATGGTATAAAGACCACTGTGTTTGCCTGCATACGAGCACTTCAGTACAGCAGACTTCATATTCTCTACAGCTATTTAAGGTAGTTTGTGAAAAGGGATGTAAACGCCAACATGGTACAGCACCATAGTACTTCATTTGTGTCAGAGGAGGCGTGCGACCAGTTAGATGTTTAACCTACCCAGAAATTGTATTTGGTGTCCAAGTAGGCAGATGTTTAGAATGAAAGGCATATTATGGATGAGATGCCTCTCACTATGTGACTGGCTATGAAAAATGTGTCAGTCATTAATGGAAGAAAAATGCTATTGTTTTATAAATCTGAAGGATGATATTTTGATGTAGAATATGTACATGTCGATGTGTAGTTTAAGACCTGAAGACCTGCAGCAGTGCAGTGGTAGTAGAGACCTGAGGGGAGAAAAAACAGGGAAAAAAAATCAGACTGCTTGGGGGGGTCTTTTTCTTAACACATATTGTTTCATTCGTTTCAGCATCAAAGCCTTTTTCTTTCTTCTCAGCACCAAAGGCTGAAATTATATTACAGTGTGTGATTTGTTGAACTGACAGCCTCACTGCTGTAACAAGGAGAGGAGCAGCAGTGCAGTGCATTTTATCTGCTCACTGGACTCCATCAATGTAGAATGGATGTCTTTAGGTTACAGTTTAGTGGGGTTTTCTATGAGTGGCCTAACTGGGTGAAAACACTATTTCAATAGCTGATAGTCACTTGGAACATTCACGTGTTTTCCATGAGATTGTCATCACACGCCTTTTCCCAAGAAGACAATATTGGTTAAAAAAAATGAATTTCCAAAAAATATCTCGTCATGCAATTGGTTATTTTTAAAACAATCTCTCTACAGTCTCCTGTGGGAAAGAGGGCTGTTGATCTGTTCCCTCTGGGAACAAAACACCCCCAACCACACACAGGGGTGATAGCACACAGGTGTATATGTGCAGCAGCAAAACCCAAGACGAAACCTTTGAAATGAAACTGTGATCTTTTAAAAGCCTTTGGATGTATATTTGACATGGCCTTGCTCCAGCTGACTCTTTAGAGAGCCACAGGGGCTTTCTGATGTAAATACTTGATGGAAAATTAAGGCCTCCGTGGAGACACCAGAAGACTTGTCATTATGTCAGATGTGAAATAAAGAGGTTTGTGGTACTTTCTACCATTAACTGTTGGTATGAACTAGGGAAAAGCTTTTAACCTCTTGTTTAATTTTAACGCATTTATAAAAATATGGTGATGGTACCTAGCTGCCATCTTAGAAAGGTAACTCTTAGAAAGAATTTTAAGGATTTTGATCAGTTTGGACCTGCGTTTAAATAGCTCAAAAAGAAGATGATGTGCCTGTGCTGAACTGTGACTCTCGTTTGCTTTGCTGATAAGAGTTTTCAGTTTCCTGCTGAAAGGCAACCTTGATTACAAGGCCAAATATATAATAAATTTATCTTTATTAGAAAGGATATGGGCATAGGGTAGAAACTCAGTGAGAAATCAGGCATGGACTATTAACGTCTGTGCAATACATAGACTGTGTTTTCTTCAAATGGGACTTGCAAAGCTGTGGAAACACATACATGGCAACATAGGTATGACTCTGTGCATAGAGATGTGGCTGCTGCTGGTTAGAAATAGTATTTCAGAGCTCAGTTACACCAGAAAAATATTTTTCTTGGTAGAAACTTCAGTTATGATAAACGTCTGCACTGAATGGAAATCTTTAACTTTTTAATACAAAACTGAACATTTTAAATTGGAAAGAATTGTTTTTCTATTCATACAGAAAGTCTTGATTAAAAAATGTCATTTTTTGACTGTAAAACGAATTCATTTGATTTTCTGTGTTAGGCTGGCTGTGTAGATAGACTGTATCTCATTAAAGCACTGATGTTGAAGTTATTTTTTGACCCTGAAAGTCTCTCATTAAAGTAGTTTTCTGAACAGCTCTGAATAAAGGAACATATTTAACCGTGCTTTTCTCTTACCTACACCTTTAATTTGGTCTTGAGGGGAGAGGCTGGTTTGTTAAGCTTCACTTTAAGCTTTGTCTGGCAGAAATTAGGGGCTTCCTCCTGCACACACAGTCACCTTCTCAGAAATGCCTTGTCTGTTTTGGCTGCCAAGTACGTAGGGAAATAATGCATTTATACACCAAAAATATTTTATATGGAACAGCTCTTGCTTATCCTTGAGCAAAGCTGAATTCTAGATTTGAATGAACTAGTCCTGTAATTTTTGAAGTCATGTTTCTTGGAGGGAGGTGGGATGGGCTTTCTTTTCTGCACCTGAGTATAATTTACAACATTTTATCTGTAAATTTTGTAAAATATATTTCAGCGGTTTTGGGCATACATGTATGATTGAATGGGTTTTGGTAAAGTTACTTTGTGTAAAAGGATAATGTCTTTTCTTGAAGTTCAACTTCTGGTCACATGAAGTTTGTAATGCTTTTCCTTTTTCAAGAATATGATGTGAGATAGAATGTAGTTTAACAGCACAAGTTTTTGCTTTGGAAGCTAAATTTTTAGAAGCCTGGCTGATTTTCTGTGACCCGGGATGCTACACATTTCTGTAACTTTGCAAAGTGATAAAAAGCGAAAGGAATATATCCTGTTTGCATCATCCATGAGAATATCCAATTTGTGGCATTTGACCATGTAAGTGAATGTAATTCCATGTATAAAGATCAGTAAAGTTAAAATAAATTGAACTATTTCTTGTAAAACTTAATAGCTTAACAAGCACCTCATGCACAAGAAGGGATTTTCTCAGATAAACTCTTTCAGTATTAGGAAATAGTAAAGCCTTCTGCTAACAGGACACAACATCTTGGAGGCATCTGAAGGCCTTGTTTCGGAGCTGGGAAAACGAATGGAAGCAGGTAGCATGCTCAGAGACTCAGACTTGAGTCAGTGACAGTGATGGACTCACTTGTATTGTTGTTGGTTTTGTAGTTATTTATTTGGGAGGCAAAATGTTTGGCACAGCGAGCAGATCAAAACCCTAGGTCCCATGATGGGAGCAGATGCCTCTGGCACCGTATCTCTAATATTTGATTATTAGCACTTCGCACTGGGCACGTTGTTCTGAGAAGACTAATCCTCACCTTCCCCGAAGGAGAGGGCATTTGCAAACATCCGAGTTATGCAAGAAACTGCTTTCTTTAGCATTCCTGAGGCATGCGAGTGTCAGGGATGCCTGGCTTGGAGAAAAATCGTGATGTTCTAAACCCACAGAACCTAATCATGTAGAACAGCTTGATGTATATGCAAAGATGCTTAAGGAAAGTAATAAATGCACTTTTAGTCCTGAACAAAAGCCCAAGCCTGGAAGAAAGGGGAGGAAACAAGAATTTTTTATGGAATATTTGAGTAATGAGTTCAGTACGAGATTGCACGTTGAAGATACCTTTTAGGCAATTTAGGTACTTAGGCTGAAGAGTTATTATTAAACCACTAACCGAGGACCTTGAAGTGCAATGTTGCATGAGATTATGTGTAAGGATCATTTCCTGCACTTTATAACTCTGTCGCTTACTGACAGCCAAAAGAAAGAAACTTTGTCTTGCATGGCTAAAAATTTGGGCTGATTTATGTGACGTGGGTGCCCAATTGGCATGATATATGAAAACATCTCTTCTCCTGATGAACTTCTTGTTGCTTCGCAAGAGATTTGATGTATTTTGAGCGGGTTTACAATCTGCCCTGTGACAGCTTCAGTGACCAGTCACTAGAGATAAATTGGACGTGGCTGGCAGTGAAATCTTAACAAATGTGCTGACATCCCAGCTGAAGCACAGGTATATGATTTGATTGATTTTTTTTTTTTTTCCTTCTGTTTTTATTTTTTTTTTAACCTGGGTGGACACAGAGACTTGCTGTCACTTGAAGTCTCTCTGCTGCGTAATCCTCAGGAGATGAGCATTTTTAATTGATGTACGCTGAAATAAATCAGAGTGCTCTTTCCACTCAGCGCTAATGCTTCTGTTACAAACTTTGGTAATTTTCTTTCACTGCTGTGCACAACAGGCTGAGCAGCTTTTTGGTGTAGTGTGATCTCAGATGTTGTAATTCGTAGTCAGCACTTTCTCATCTGTTTCCCTCTAGTGTAATTATAAAGCCTTTGCAGCCTGCACCATTGCTTCTTTTCAACTTTGTTTAGTCAAGCTGATTTCTGAAACTAAAGAAAGGAAAAGGAACTGAAGAATTAATACTGGCATCTGCCAGTGCTTGAGTTAATGGGCTATATGAAGGAAAGCCTTGTGAAATTCCCCCTTTTTTTTTTTTTCCTGTTTTAATTACGCTGGTTATCCTATAGCACCAGTCAGCACTCAAAGTAGAGTTAATTTATTTGCCACAAAAAATCCCATAAAAAGAGCTACGTCCACGTGTAATTTCAACCCTTACATTTTCCTAACATCTGATACAATTAAGGAGAAAGCCTAAGCCTGGCATTTGTCTCTTACAAAAGCAGAGCTTCAGCGTGAGAAGTTTCTCCGTTGTATGCTGAGCTGGGAACTGTGAAGGCAGCTGATCCTTCAGTTTTTAATTGTCCTTCATGGCAGCTCTCTGACTCTGCTAATAGATGTTTCTGACCGTCCTAGTGCAGCTCTTTATTTGTACTAGTTTCTTCTTTTGGCTGTTGCATGGAAAGGGATATTTGAACTCCAATTCCTACATGGAATCCAGCTAAGCCGACCTGGAAGGGACAAGTCCTGCAGCGCTCCTGTGCTGAGGATTCAGCAGCAACGTTGTGAGTTGCAGAATTTTTCTATGTGTTTTGTTTGTGGTGTTTTTTTTTTTTTTCATAGGACTGATATTTGAAGTAAAACAATGGTTAAATGACACATAGTAGGGTGAATTGCATTTCTGTCGTGCTGATCACCTACACTTTGTTTTTTGAGTAGACTGGACAGTAATAGGCAGCAACTCCTTATGGTTCCATGCAAGTTAGCAAGTTAATGACTCCCATCAAAACGTCTCTTGCTTATTAAGTTTAGGCATTCAGTTAACCTCAGGTTTTTGAAAGTCAAAACAGCAGCACTGTATCTGTGAGGCCTTTGATCTTAGATTCAAATAACGCTCAGTACATGATAATGAAACTTGGAATGGTGTACTGAGTTTTGGAAAGGTGACACGAGAAACAAAAACAAATATTTAACCAGTGTTTTTGTCCAGGTATTCATCATATGGTGGCTTCACCAACCCAAAGGGCACAGACTGTGAAACATCAGTCTCAAGAGGATGCTACTTACTAGCAGGGGAAAACCTCCTAATTAAAGGAAGACATCAGTATAGCATGTTAAAGTGTCAAAATGAATGTTTATCTGATTGGCCAGCAGGTCCCTGCTAACTCGTAGTAAATACCAAAAAGTCTTCCCATGGCAGAGTGTTTGCGTAACTTTCTCTTTGTAGAGGCAGAAAGTGTAACTTACAGATGCTGTGTTTCTAAATATTTAGTTTAACTACAAAGTAAGTAAAACAAGAGGCTCCCTTTCCCATGTCTAAAAGATAAGAAGCTTCCATTTTTTGGAAAACTTGTTCATTTTTAGTACCACAGAAAAGAGACTGCATAATTTCTAAGAAAACAAGCTGCATGCTTGTCATGGAGCAGTGAGTAACGGCTTGATTTAACACTTAATTTTTAAAATGGGAATTCTATTTTCGGCTTTCTAATAGGATTCCCTTTTTTCCTGAAGATTGCTGTTCTCTCCTTTGTGGGGTTGTTGAGTTGTTTTTATCTTAATCTCTTGATTTCTGCTGCTGTTTTCCTTCTCCTTTTGGCAAGAATTACATTCCACCTGCTCGCACATTGGCGGTTCAGAAGTGGTCCTGTTTTACTAGTTACAATGTAGCAGCCTCTTCCTAAAGTACAGTGTCAACTTAGTAAGGACTTAGTGCATCAAAAAGGAAGTTAACTTTCTCTGTATTTCCTGAGAATGGTTACTTATAATGAAAGAACTTAATTTGAAAAAGTTGTCTTGTGTGTGGTGTAATCCAAAAGAAAGGATTTGGAGTTGCTTATGCTACCTGACACCTTTCTTTATGATTACCAAACACACATACAATAAATAAATAATCAGAGAAAGGGAGATAATTTCTCCAAACTTTCCACAGCCAGATAAACCAAGTATTTCTGGTGTATTTCACCTGGCTCTATCACCATATGTATTTGTTTTGTTCTTGTAACATTTTTTTTTCTCTTGTTTTTTGTCTGATTTCACATTCGTAGTTAAGACTTCGAAGGAGCTCACTGTCCTCTCTGAAAATATGAATAGAAGACTATGGATAATGCTTTGCTCAATCTGAAATCTACCTCTAAAGATCTTTCTTTTTTTTTACTATGTATTTAAATCCATTTCCTATTTTTCTGATGAGAGTCCAAAGTCCATCTTATTTATGAGAATATTAGGATTAAAGGACATGATTGAAGAATATTAACTTTCCATGTAGTTGCGTCACTTGGGCAAAAGGAGTGCCCCTCATCTTTCTGGGCATCCATGAATAGCACCAGTTCAGCATCTGCCATGACTATTTAAAGTAATAATGAATTTAGTTCTTAGGGAAACACAGGATTAACAATAGTACCTCATGCCAGGATTAGAGTAGGGAAGTGCTGCAATGACTTTTCTCAACAGCTCTGCCAAGACACTTGAGTTTTAACTGGTAAGAACAAAGCTATTCAAGTCATTCAAATTATATTTTATAGGAGGAGACTCCAATATCTCAGAACACGTGTTCTCAAGATGTGGGTCGTAACCATGTTTCAGCATTTGGTGCTCACACTTGCTTGTCTAATGACTGACAGGGAGCAAGGTCATTATGCTGCTTTGTTTATAATAAAATCATGTCATGGCAAAGGTTAAAAGTAAGAGTCAGAGATATCAGAACTGAAAAAGATCTTCTAGAGTAATTTTGTACTTAGCTTTGGGTTATTACATGACAGTACTGCTAGTTTTCTACAGTAGTTCTTTGTCATATCCAGCCTTGAAACCTCTTTGAAATGGTGATCTCAGAATCTCCTTTGCCAAATCATTACACTATTTGTTTTTAGTATTTTCCTTTTCATCTTTTAAAATGTTAACTTTAGTTTCTTGACTACAGGCAATTTTCTCTTGCACTTGCCTCGCTTTTTATGAATACCTCCTAGGCTTTTACGAATAGTGTTAATTTTTAGTAGTTTTTTCTTTTCCTCTGGTTAGCTGTTGAAACCACTTTTAAAAAATTGGACTTTGAAAGAAATGTAGCGTTTTGTTTCCTGACATTTTTTGGATCCTTTTCTTGACAGAGTTGGTGGGCGTTTTGAGTGAAAACTCTGTACACATGCAGTTCATCACCAGGTAACGGGTAGATGGACCAAATTCTCCCGGCATATTGGGTGAAAGACTGGGCATGCCTTGGAACAGTATTATTTCTTCAGCTCCAAACCAGAAATTTCACTGTCCTCTCCCTAATGCCATAGTATTTTTAAAGTTTGGTAAGAATATAAGATGCTCCTGGTGTAACTTCACACTTGCTATTGCATGAAGTTCAAAAGCACGATCTTGAAGCAACACATTGTTCTACGTACCAGCCCTGTATTGGCTCTTTTTCTAGAGAAGTATCCCATTGCACAGCTATTTATGGCCTTAGTTTAGTACTGTCTGCTTTTGGTTATCTTGTCTTCTCTGTGCAGCCTTGATTTCTCTGAAATGCCCCATATGGACTGACTGAAGTTTTAAATCCATTTATCTAGTCTTGTCTACTGTGTTTGCCACATCTGCAATAGCATTAGCCCAGGACGTTTTATGGGGATGGGTAATATCCTTGGAGTTGCCTAGTGGTCCTTGGAGAATTCAGATACTGCCTTGATGACGTTCCAGTATGTCTCTGAATGTGGTTGTATTTATTTTCACATTAGTCAATGCATGTGCTGCTTCTGCCAGCTCACCCCTTTATCTCAGGAAATATTTTCCATGCGGGTTCTTATACTGTATTTTGGCAGTGCTGTTCCAAAGATCGTTTTCTTTGTTATTTGATGGCTCACATAATGTCAAATCTATTCAAATAAAACTTCAGCAGCTTATTATAGATGATCATCTTTCTCTTTCTTGCTCTCTTTTTTTTTTTTTCTCCTCTCGTTCATTATGAATACCAAAGTTCACCAGTAAAGTAAACCAGTGAATTTTGTTATTACCTTTCTTCCGTGCTAGGTCTTAATCTTGGTTGCAGAAAATTAGTGAGAGAGATAACAAAGGGACTTTGCATTGCTCATGCCCAGCTCTGGTTATGTGTAGCAGCAACCTGCAGCCTCAGGAGGGTTATAGGAGGAGTTGTAGGTCTCGAAGTTGTATAATGAATGAATATTTCTAAAGAGATGGAACAGGCTGGAACTCAGTAGGCCATTTCTCTGAGTGTAGGATGATAGAAATCTTGAACTCCAACAAAGGATTATTCTCAAACAATGATATGTTTGGTAGTCTGCTGCTTCAGTCAGCTTTTTGTGGAGGAGAACCTGAATTTCTGCACAGTACTACAGGTTGTTCTTAGTAATGTCTGGCAGTTCTGTATCTCAGATATTGAAACAACTATGTTTAGCTTAATTAAATAGCAGATAGTTAAAGGAAATTAATGTACTAACATTGAAAATGGTTGTATTAAGTTTCTAATATTTTATGTTTAGGAATATAAAACAGTAAATAATGGAAAATATGCATTGTTCTTCCTAATAAGAAATTCCCACAACTAATGTTACTGCATTTATTTATTAGTGCTTATACATTTCTCCTTATATCTATATAAAACATATGATTATTCACATAAATAAATGTATATATTCATATTTGTCCAGGCAAAAACCAGTTACAAGAACCATTTGAATCATCATAGATCAAGCTAACAGAAATCAATCATTGTCCAAATTGGAAGTTATCCTAGCAACAGCTGCATTCACCAAACTTCATGTTGAAGGAAATAAAGCACGAAGTAAAACAGCTTCAAAATAAGAATGTTGGATGGGTGACTTGCACTTTAGAGGAAACTATGAAGATAAAAGTCTCATTTGTAGGACAACTGGGAAATCCTTCCTAGCCATCACCTCTAAGGAAAGATAAAAATTGTTCTTTGGAAAATTAAGGAAGTATTCTGCTGTATCTATGTTGTAATAAGCCTTTATGAAATCACAGAAAATCGTTCTTGTAACATAATGGCACAGGTGAAAGGAAAAGGAAAACATGAGAACGCTAATGTGATGTTTTAGTGTGGTTTATTTTGCACACCAGAGTGACCAGGTAGGGCAGACCAAACGTGTGAGACCTGTCACAGAAGCTATAACAGTGGTGCGGCTCTGAGCTGAGGAAGAAGGCTACAGAAATGCTCAACTAAGTAAAGAAAGTGAAAAAATAGAGAAGTCCTGGGATACTATTGTGGAAAGGCAATGAGAATGGAAAAATAGAGCAAGATGGGACTCAGCAGTCCTGGCCTAAACTTTGGGAATTAAATAATTAAACTACTGCTGTAGAATTTGTATGGTTTTGGTCTCTTTCCAATGTGATTTGGGATTTTTCCACAGAAATGTTAGAAATGCCTGAGTCAGTTGTTTTATAATATGTATTTTAGCATAGATTTTTGATCTATGTTTATCAGGAAGTCCTTTGGCTCACATCCAGATTTTCTCTTAGATGTGCTGATGTTCTGGTTAGTGTGAACGGCTTGATTAGATAATTGCAAACACGTATTTGGACATTATTCTGATTTAAGAAACTCTTACTTGGATTTAGTGCTTCTATTCTTGTTTAGTGCATCAGCAAATTGTGTAGCTTTAGGTGAGGTGGTTGTTTGAAATTGATTTATGTAAGCTAGTGCTACTCTTGTATAGATCCTGACTTAATTTCAGGCTAATTTTGTTTTAACTGGAATTGATTAAGAAACTATTTAAGATAAGCTCTTATAAACAACTGTTAAGCACAAGATGTGTGGAGATGTTTACAGTCATGGAACTAAAATAGGGCCACATTTAGGTGGTCCATCTTTCTCTAGTAGTTACCTGAAGTGCGATTAGCATCAGAAAACCAAATTAAAATTGTATTCAGTGTTTCCACACACAGACACGTGGTTGAATTACTCTGGATCTGCTGAAACGTCTTGCAATGGTTTAATATGGGTTGTGGTTGTTCTCTTAGAGCTTAGCTGTGCATGGCAGTTACTGCAGCTGAATAAGTCATTGTGTGTGGAGGAAGGGCAAGGATTTGCCATGCCTGTAGCCCATGGTAAACAATGAAGGAAGTTTACACAAGTGCATTTTACAGTCTCATATCCACACCAGGTGAAGAACATATGCAAATGCGTTTGCTATCGCTCATGATGACCTCGTATGATGTGGCTAGTCAGTCGTGTGTGAACTCCGTTGTCTACTTCTAAACAAAGCCCAAGCCCCCCCCCCCCCAAAAAACAAACAAAAGTGAGGATTTTGAGATGAGGTTTTGAAAGATTTTTTTATTATTTTTTTTTTTTTTTACAAGTACTTCTTATTATGTATCCATTAGGAATATATTTCATCTGTTGCAAGGGAGGAGTGGTCTTATTTAACTGCTGGCTGTAAAAATGCAAAGCTTCAGAATGAATATGAAGATATAGCTAAGAAAAATATTGATAGCTATAGAAATTGCTGAAGGAGAAAAACATACCATAGCTAGTTATACTGGCATAGTTCTATGAAATCTAGGGACTACCATGTAGAATGGTGTGGTTTTCTACTCCGATGTCCTCTTTCTGACAGTGATCAATCCTAGGTGCTTGTTTTGTGGTCTGTTTTTCTGCTTGTAAATTTGTCATGGTGCAAAGGTATTTCTTTCTCATTGGTATTAAAGGCCCATCCAAGAAGTTTCTGGCCTTGTCTTGAGGTGGGAGAGAGTAAGGAAGAACCTTAAAGCAGGGCCATCGAAGTGGACAGGCTTGATCTTGAGAGGACTTTCCATCTCTCCCAGAGGAAAGATCATCCTTACCTACTTTTCCTGTGCTGACTGGTAATTTATCATTTATGATCTGATCATGTTCCCTTTCACTGTTGTCACCCCTGGAAACAACCTTTTGAATTTTCCACAGGGGAGAGGTAGGTTTTTTCCTTCCACTTCTTTTTGTGTTTTCTGTTCTTTTTATCTACCTCTGAACTAAGTTCACCGCTTCAGTAGCTGATCAGTCATTTGGGATCTCTTGGATTCAGAGTCCGATCCTGTTTGCCATATGTGGGCAAAAGACTGGCCTGTGTAATAACTTTTTAATAACTTTTCCGTTATTACATATGCTCATTTTCCCAGTCTCTAGTATATTACTAGAGAGATAAAGTCCTTAGATAAAGCCAAGCCCCTATTAATCTGTTTTCACTACTCAACGTTCTTGCAGGCAAAATCAGGCTAGGTAGAAGCAAATGCAATTCCAGTTTATTTTAATGGGAATTCAGGATTTTCAGATTGTGGCTGATTAGAAGTGCTCCTGATACCAATTTGTCATAAATTATTCTTGCTTTGCATAACCCTCAAACATATTAATTTGCTACTTAAAACTGCTGCTGTCTGCTGCTAACAATTAAGATAACCAGGTTATCATTCCAGGTTTTTCACCACTGAACTTGGCAGTGTCTAACTGACCCTCTTCTGTCTCATCTCTGGGAGTCCATCCCCAAAGAGCCAATGTTAAATTTAGTGAACATCAAGAGTGAATAATCACATGGACTCCTAACTGCTCATCCAGGCCAACTCTTCTCTTGCTTAAGTTGGAACTGTTTCAAGAGCTCTTATAAAACTGAGTTATTTTAGTAATCTGGAATTCATAGAGTATTTGGCTATGAAAATATCCTAGTAACTTTTTCCTGTGTATTAGGAAGGATACTACTTAGATATTGCACACAGCTTCTACTTTTTACTTGGACTGTGGTATCTTAGTGCAATTGAGTGTAGAGGTAGCAGGCTTATTTGAAAATAATAGAAATTAGATGGCTAAAATGCTAATTAAAAATATTTAGTCTCTCCTTTCATCATTGCTTTGTGATTATTTTCTCCTGCTTTCTTTATGTCCCTAAATAATTCCTTCCCTCTGTTTATGATCCAGTAGAAAATTCAACTTGATGTTTGCTTACAGGCTTCATTTTGAAATCGTTTTGGCTGTACGACGCTTTTCTGGGATGGAAATGACCTAACGAAAAGTGACCCCAGAAAGGGCCACAGGCTTCTTTTTTAAACCTTTTCTCAGAGAAAGTTCTCTTTGTAAGAAATCCTGTAGTCACAGGGTAGAGAAAAGTGGACAGCGAGCGCCACTGTATCCTTTCCCACATGTTTTGGATGCAATGGGAAAATGGGTTTGTTTGTCTTGGTGATAGCTGCTGTTACAGCTTTCTTAAAATTGCTGAACATTAGCCATGCACAATGAAACT
Source organism: Tauraco erythrolophus (assembly GCF_009769465.1). Classification (NCBI taxonomy): domain Eukaryota; kingdom Metazoa; phylum Chordata; class Aves; order Musophagiformes; family Musophagidae; genus Tauraco; species Tauraco erythrolophus. The sequence continues at coordinate 14,086,983 of NC_141465.1, forward strand.
GCCATGGAGAAGCATTCCTAAAGCCTGAGAGTTTTATTTCCCTTCCCTGGCCACTTTGGGAATCTTGTTACGCTGCTGCAGAGGCTGGAATCCTGTTGCTTCAACCTTGTGAGGTGAGCCCAGTGTAAACCTGGAGGTTTAAGAGGAAAATGCTTCTTGTAGAACACTTCACTTTACTACTAGCTGAGCCCTAACTCCTGTTCTGACTTTGTTGTGCCACAGTTGTAAAAAATGGAGAAAAGACTCTGTAAGAATGAGATAAAAATAAGGTCCAAACCTTACTGGAGACTTTGAAGAGTGCATGGAGAAGAAGGAAAGGAGGGATTTTCAGTATTAAACGCAAATCTAGGATTAGCTAATGTGATATTAACAACTGATATTTTCAAGAGGATAGAAAGAATTGGTAATAGCAGTTTCAATTCTCTAAGAAGTCGTATGTCTGTGAAACTAACCTTCATTTCAGAGCTGTCAGTAGCGTGGATATACAAAGACTGATAGGTACAAATCATCCTACAAGCCAGAAGTCTAGAATTTCTCTCCTTGGCCACTGGGCAGCTGGATGTTTCTTCTGGTGAATTTTAGATAATTATTTCCCCCCCCTGCAGATTCAGAGTGAAAGAATTGTAGGACGTGCAAAAAGTGCTCCGCATGTCCCTCTGTTCATTAGAAAAGCCAGCTCTGGGAAGTGCCGTTCCTTCTTCTCCATGATAATCCATTGAGTTTAATCTTTGCTTCTGAGCTTTGGAAGTGACCACGTATTAAATTGGCTGAGAGTCTCATACTGAAAAGATCATGGTGATACCAGTCTCTGAGTAGCTTCTGAAAAGCTGAGAGTAGGAGTCAGAGCACCATTGCCGCAGGTAAAGCAAAGCAAAAGGAGGGTACCACTGAGCAGGCAGGGCAGTAACGTTTCCAACTGCTTGCAGGGTAGCAGGGGGGATTAATGTGATTCAAGGCAAATTTATAAGCATTGCATCACTCTCTTCTAAACTGAGACTGTTGGCAGCTATTAAATCAGTTGTAAGTATTACAGCTCTTCGGTTACATTATTCATCAAGAATAACAAGGCTAGTTGCTGCTAGCCTGTTTCAAGTACACACATTTAGCCCAGTGTTTGCTGTAACCGAGAGAAGAAATAGGAAAAGAGCAAAACATTCCTCAACAGAGAGTCCTAATGCAGAAGCAAAATTTTCCTCGTTAGGGAAGAGTCAGGAAATGAACTATAGTTGTATCGGAAAGCGACTGCCTTCCTGGCCAGTGCAAATGAGTACCCCTGTGGGTAGCTGGACCTGAACGCAGCAGCTCATAATCTCTGTCCCAAGTGGCACAGAGCAGCAGAGAAAATTGTGTCGCCACTGGAGAAAGCTACCTGCCCTTGTGCCTTGTTCAGATAAGGGCGTTTTGTCAGTGTTGAAGGCAGTCCAAAGGAGGTTCGCCGCAGAGTTAATTTGTAAGGTGGGAACATGCCAAAGCGAAGGGTTGTGTGTGCCATTTTCTTGGCACCAGGAGGGGATGTGAGTTCTTAATCAGCTGCTGTGGCATGATGTGGGATCTGCAATGCCAGGTTTATAACTGTGGAAAGCTGTCTTGGTCTTGCTTCATGATGTCAGCGCAGCGGACCGCAGTATTAGTGACATTCATGTTAGTGGAAGATCGTTTCAGATTAGTTATGCTATAATATGGCATTTCACTGATGCGTTTTGACAGTACCTTCAAAATACAGTTACACTTGCCTGTCGTAATCACTTGTTGTATGCTTCTAATCCAACGTACAGCACAGGCAAACAAGGAGAGGAGCAAGGAAAAACAAATATATGAAGGCTTTACTGAGCTACGTGGGCATTGAAGTTTATATTGTCTGCAGAGTATGTTTATGAATGTTTTTGCATTCATTGTTACAAAGTTTCTATTGTGCTTCAACTAACTGGATTCATGTGTCGGAAGAACAGAGCCACTTACACAGGAGAAAAACTCCATACGGGATGCTTACAACTGACGTACACGTTTACTCTGTGCTTTCGGTGGTGAAATCAGACTTCACGATCTGCTGAACCGTGGCTTTGCAGAAAGACACAGTTTAAGTAACTTCTTCTAGTAGTCCAGTGTTTTCCCAAGCTGAATTCTTCTAGTAGTCCTGTGTGTTCCCAAGCTGAATCCTCGTGCAGGCTCTGGACCAGCTACACCAGAGCAGCAGGTTGCCTCAGGAGCTGGCTCCTGCCTGCGATGCACACAGCATCCCAGCACGGGGCTGGGAGCACCAGCTGTGGCCAGGAAGCTTATATATGATCTAACCAATCTGCAAAGTCTTTACCTCAGGTATAGGTTTCGATCTATCAGTTCTGGAGTCTCAGAAGTGTACATGGTTAGTAATGGGTGTGGGACGTGTTACCACTTACTGAGTCAGAGAGGAACCTTTTTCCTATTCTCCTCTCTGTGTCAGCTTGGGAGAACAGTAGGGATTCTTAGAATCTCATTTGTCTCTGGCTTTTATATCTTGTCTGTTAAAAACAAGCGAAAAAAATTTAAGTTTCAGAATCTTTTCTGCAAAGCAAGACAATGGAGTTACCTTCATTTTGTCTATCTCAATGTGGTTCTGATTTAAGAATCTGGGTCTGGAAGGGGAGTTTCTTGTCCGACGCCCAGTGATGTCTACTGCTGGATGGTCAATTGGCAGTTTTTTCAAAAAGTATTTAGTGACAGAAAGCTCACAATGTTGTGTATGCTGGAAACCAGTTGCTCCAATCAAAGTCATATTAATAATTAGAAAATTATTTATGTTATAACTTTATTTTTCAAGAACAGACTTTCCTTACTTGACTGTTTTCATTGGGGAAATTAGCTACTGTGTTCAACAGCATATTCCTTGGTGGTGTTAGAAATATGCTGCATACCTCATGTTAAATCACATCGGGGTCATCGATCCTGTACGATCTATTGCTATGGGTAGGACTGCTGAGAAACGTGCTCCATGTAGGGAATATGGTGCTCAGTGAGGCTCTGTGCCTTCACAACTTCCACCTGCTTTTGTCTTTCTTGAACCTCTGGTCACCCCAAGCTATGTAAGGAAATATATGAGAATCAGGACAGGGAGAGAGTTTCTTGTGGTATGGCATACAGGGTGGTGGAAGAAAAAAATAATTGAGGACTTAGGTATGCTTTTCTTATAGCTTTGCCAAAAGTGATCACAGAACAATATTTTTCACTTATCTGATTTATTTAACTTGATTTTTCAGTTAGCAATAAAACAAACAAATATTTTGTGTCCAGTCTCTTGGACACAACAATGATACTGTTTGGGTTTATCTGCTATTCAATACTATTGGGCTGTAAGTTTAGAGGTGAATACAGTTCTTCCTTCCTGATGCTTTTTTGTCCTTTAAAATAATATAAATAATTACAAATATGGAATATGTGACTTAGCCAAGAAAAAAAAAATTGTTTTCATTGTCTTTAGATTTACTCTACTCTCTACGGCTGTAACTTGTTTTATTTTTTGCATGTAATAGAAGATTTAAAAGGCTTTATTAAATGATAAAATATAGGCCTTTCACTACAGTTACAACTGGATCAAAATATGTCTGTGCTTGAATATATTGGATATTCTTCAGAGGGCTGATTAAACTACTATTCTTTTAATATGTAACAATTTCCTGTGCTTTATGTACATCACCATGATGGTATATCACTTATAATCTAGACAGCAATGGACTGCCCTGACCCAGTAAGATTCAATTTTGTTTCAATATCCTACCATATAATTTACTTCATTATCAAATGTGCCATCAAGTTTTATGGTCAGAAGAAGTAAAATAAGTCTTTTAGAAACAGAACTCTGATAGAAGTTTTGCTAAGCAAAGCAACTAACCGTAACTTGACTTCCCTATTTGCAAGATGAAGCAGAACAATTATTTCAGCTCAAATGCAGAGTATGTGGCTCAAAAGTCTTAGTCAACTCAAAAGGATTTTAGTGGCAGTAGGTGGGAATATTCCTAGTAGGAAAAAAAAAAAACACCACAACCCTTCTTCTCCATCAATTGGTACTAATAGATGCAGAATTTCGTATCTTGTGGATTTGCCGAAATGCTTTCGACTTTTGAGGGGTTTGTAGGTCCTTTCAGTCTCCTTGGTTTCTACTTTTGAATTATTAAAGCAAGAAGTGGAAAAATGAAAATAAAAACAATGGCGTAGTTAAATCCTTTGTGTTTACAATATTCTTCTTTCAGTCAGAAAATAGTATGATGTCCATACATCAAAAGCTTTGTATAAAACAACGTGGAGTCATTAAATATATTTAAATGTTGTTCTTCAGCTCTTTTCCCCATAAAATGCAGTGACGTTAACTTGCTGTGAGTATTGAGCTTCAGTGGAATGGAAAACTGTTAATTGAACATGTGGCATTTTACACTAGCACACAGAATCGTTTGTTGGAGAAAATACATACAGACTGCAAATATTGGAAACTTAATTCATCGGAAGGGAGAGGAAACTATCTGCATTGCAAAGTGAATGCTGTTGGAGAACATTGAGTTCTTGTTGCCATTGCTGTTTGTAAAGCTTCCTCGCTGCACGGAGAGATTTAATTCTGTAGCAAATACCCTGTAAAATGCAATACATCAGATTCTTTGTTTCCTAAACAGCTGAGATTCTACCCCCCTTGAATTCACACAGGTATCAGGCTAGTGAATAAAAATGCTGAATTGTGGGGGTTTTTTTTAATTTATGTTTAACTGGGGTTTTGTTCAGCAGATAATTGCTTGCCCTGCAAAGCTAGGCATTTTTAATACATCCATAGAAAATGCGTGTTAAGTAATTAAGAGTTCTCTTTTAAAAAGACAAAATGCCAAGGAAGTCCAGATAAAAGTTAAAGCACACAGTGTATAAATACTGCACTCGAGTTGTTAGATAGTTTTGCAAAAGCCCTTGGCTTTTCCTTTCAGCTGTGGGAAGAAGATTGTCAGAGCACAGATGTCCCCAGAGGCCGTAGCTGTTTAATTTTCATGCTTTCCTCTGGAAGGAAGAAAATACAGACAGTGAAAAAGGCAAATGAAGAAAAGAGATTTTTATGATGATGATGAAGCCATAACATTTTGGTCTTCTGGTTAAAGCTTTTCTTAAGTAATCACTGAAACCTCTCTTTGTACTTATTCCATGTCCTATTAAATATGGTAAAATACAGACCATAATGTCTGTTTGTTTGCAGTTACATGTTTAATAGCTTTCTAATAATGAAATCATCCTTTTTTTTCTACTATCAGGTCTTTTTGAATCTTTTTTCTTTGGAAATATCCAACAATTTTAGCAATGCTGACTGCATTGAGATATTTGGAGGCTGGTAATCATGAGTTAAGTCTACCTTGGTAAGCAGCGTGGCCAAGTAGGGGCAGATCAGTAGCATTAAGCAGCTGGTATGAAGGACCTTGTGCCAACCCTTCCAGCACATTTTACTTCAGAATGTCTCTAGTCAAGTCCGGTGGACTCCCTGTTGCAGGGAGTGCATCATCCAGCGCACCTATTGCGTGCTCTGGAGACACTTTATATTGTGAACCCAGTCATGGCAAGAGGGGAGAAGTGGGATTTTCCTTTTAAGAGCAGTCTCCAGATGTGAACTAAAACACTTACGTAGATGCACCCATTGAGTGATACTAACAGCATCACAAGCAAAGCAAAGGCTGTTTCTCGTACGCTGTTACAAATTACAACCGTGTTCTGATACACTAAATTACATCCCAGACTTACGTCAGCACGTAATGACAGCGGCTTAAACCGTAGGGATTTTTTCATACAGGTTTAAGAACCTGCCATTGCTGCATCATTTCTCTTCTTAAGAGCTTCCCTTTCCCAGCACCACCTCTTGGAGATTTCAAGCAGCAGTATGCCGATGGTTGGCAGTGAAACAAACAGTAAGGGATTCAGTGGCCGTCTCTGAATGAGGCATAGCCACACAATTTTAGCTTTTTGTCTCCTGTTAATCTAAGTGCTTAAAAATGCCAACTTTTTTTAAATTTTTTTTTTTTTTTGGTAAGAGAGGACAGTATAACATCTCCAGTGCTTGCTTCCTAAACCTTAAGGCTTGTATGTGTCTAGCCGTGTCTTGCCCCCAGTGGTTGAATTCAGAAATATCTTAAAAATTGGGGAAACAGTGCACTATCTTTTGGATATGTCTGCAAATTAGAGATAAACTGAAAGAACTAACTTTAAGGTGTGAGAAAGTGAGAGTTCATGAAGAATGAATGTATAGATGGTTTAGCCACTGGCCATTAATTGAGCCTTTTTCTTTTCTTTTCTTTTCTTTTCTTTTCTTTTCTTTTCTTTTCTTTTCTTTTCTTTTCTTTTCTTTTCTTTTCTTTTCTTTTCTTTTCTTTTCTTTTCTTTTCTTTTCTTTTCTTTTCTTTTCTTTTCTTTTCTTTTCTTTTCTTTTCTTTTCAGCAGCTGCAATATTTCAACATTATAAAATTGATTGTCTTTTTTATGTTAGTGGGCTGCTTGTGACAGGTACCTGATTAACAGCTCCAGAAACCAAAGTCTTCTCTTTTTATCAACAAAACGGGTTCAGCAAGGGCGTAAGGAACATAAGCTTCCCTCACGCTGCTCAATCAATATGCCTCAACCCTGACCTGAAAGAATATCTCTAAGGGGAAAGGCATTTGTTAAATTTCTTTTCCAATTAATTTGACAGCTCTGCTGAGACTACTAACAAAAGTACTAATTCATGCTAATTGCAGTAGTGGACCTATGTCATTGGGGAGCTGGGCTGAGCACTTTGTAACATCACACAACCCACCCGGCAGCATTTTGATTAGGAGGTGTCACTGAAAGAAAGAACATTAGGTTTGGGGCCTGCTCTGCATTATTTTTTTCACCTGCAAAATGGGGACAGCAACACTCTTCCCAGTACATGTTAACAAGGGTGGAAAGTTGCAAAAGAACATTTAGCCTCAGTAAATGCAAAATTATCTTCCCTCCCTCCCAGCAAGAAAATGTAGACTTTTTCTACATCTGAATTATCTATTTTGGCTTGGCATATGTGCATTGACACAGACAACTGGGAGAAGTAAGCCTGGTGAATGGATTGCTGGAAATAAAAAACCAAAGCAAAGCCCCGGATGTGTTAGAAATAGAGGCTAAGAGATAAAATGTCGTCCAATATATAAATCAATGGGTTTCATCAGAAGCGTTATGAAAAGAATACGAGCATTTTCCACCTGATAAGTGACACTGCAGAACTAGAGATAAGTATAATCAAAGGCATAGAAGATATTCCTATAAAAACTAATTGAAAAGGTTGCGATTGTTCCTCACAGACGACGTCGTGATAGATCCATGTAAGGTAAGGAATGGCTTAGAAAGAATACATCAGGAACAGCTGTTCTCCCTGACTGAAAATAAAAACCGAGGACACGTTAATTTGGCTAAAAGGCTACCAAATCTGAAGGTAAACTGAAGGAAAGAATGTATTTTTTCACTTCACATTGACTACCTAGACTGGAGAGGAAAGTCAAGAGAAATTCATTGAGACCAATAATTAGAGAAAAATAATTGGATATTCTACATGAAGGACAGTACAATGGAGGATTATCGTAATTAATCTTTGTTAAAAAATAAGCCAACAGATGTATCAAACCTTGGGTTTCCAGGTCTTTGAAGTAATATCTAAGTTGTAGGGATGAAGGTGAAATAACGAGGGATGGCAAATGAGCATCCCTTGTTGGCCTTTCTCTTGCACTTTCATAAGGTGCTACCATTAGACCCAAGATAAGCACCCAGGTAAGTGCTAAGGCTGGGTGTAATCTGTTTGACAATTCATTTCTTCTCTGTTTAGATCACTGTCATGTTGTTAACCTGTTAATCTGGCCTGGTTCAGGCACAGGGAAGCTACATAAACATCCTGAAGTTATGGAAATTGTTTTTCACTCATTAGCTAAATGTAGCCTGGGAGGATAACCAGGCACTGTCTGGATTTTTCCACTGAGCTGGAAAGGAAACATCTACCCAAGAGCTCATGTCATGTGGGACAGGGGCTGCCATGTCTACCAGGTCTGTTTGGTTTGCTTTAGAGGGCGGAGAGTTGGTTGGTTGTTCTTGTTTGTGGTTTTGGTTTTTTAAAAGTTCTGACACAGACAGGGGAGGTTGAGGAAAGACTAAACTGAGCGGTACCGTGGTTATCCCCTTGTGGCGCACTCGGCCTGATGTTAGAAAACATTTATTGTTTGAAGCTGTTGGGATCCTATGTCTAGTTTGCCTTTGAGGAGTCCATAGCATAATTTTAGTTTAAGGAAAAAGTATCTCTTTTTATCCTTGCCAAAAGGTTTTTTGAAACTTTCAGATTTCTTGTGTGTGTGTTTATACAACCTTTTTTTCCTGTTCAAGTTGATGCTGGTGGGGTTTTTTTCTGGTATTTCGTTAATTTATATTTACTTTTTTTTTTTTTTTTTACAATGCTTCTTGAATTAGGAAGTTATTTTTCATCTCTGTCTGGATTAAATTAAGTTTAAAAAAAACAGAACATGGAATTTCTTTGTTTGACAAAATGATAGCTTAATATATCTCAGCGTGTCCAGCCTTTGCTTCAGGAAAACATCTTGTTTAGGGAAAGTGAAAGACAGTGCTTATAAACATGCGTTTATTAAATTCTTTGTTTAAATTCTGGTTTAAGTGATTCGCTAAGCATGGGTGGAATTAAGGTAGAACTTTGTTTATTTTGATTTAATTCTGAATCAAGGCTTTGGTTCTCAATGTTTTCCTGTTAAGGAAAGATTTCTTTTCCCCAAAACTGCCTGCAAAGAAGCTGCAACGCCTTGTGCGTTTTGAAACAAGATATTTGTGTACGCATAAGTGAGAACATCTTTTCTGTAACGCTGTGTTTTAGACCTACCGTCTTTGACAGTAGTTGACGCTTTCAACAATATTGCTGGTAGCAATCACGGCTGTAATGCACTTCATAAAAAGAGATACAGAAGGCTGCAAGGCTTAACGTGGAGCCATTACAGACTGCAGTTGAAAGGTGCAGTGTTACTCCCTCAGGATAAAGCTATCTCTTATGTACATATAATTAATATGTCTGCCAGGAACAGTTATTAAACAAAGAACAGGAATTGTTTCTGCTGAGTGACTTGACCTGGGAGTAAAGCCAATTTAAAAAGCATCTGATTAAAATATGTTAAGGTCACAGATCACTGTAAAATATGAAGTGGGGAGGAAAAAGCAGAAATTTACTCATGAGTAAGATTAAATGCTACTGAATATGGGTTTTGTGCTAGCAGCAGCTTTCAGGTGTAAAAAATGAAAAGTGTTCATTTCAAAGAGCACTTTCCTAGAGGCATTTCGGTGTCACGTTGCACTGCATCCCTGCTCCGTGCATACCGCGCAGTCCGTCCTGCTGGCGCAAAGGCTGGAGAGGTAGGAGAGGGGTGGAGAGAAGACAGGTCGTTTCCTGAGCCCTCGGATTATTGGCCTCTTGCTGTTGGAGGAGGCTTAGTGATAGGAAAGAAATTGCACCAGTTTTGTTAATTGTTGATTTCTTCTAGCGGTGGTCAGCTGCAGTAGTTCTCCAAATCTGTCGGAGGCTTTGGCTGTGATTACTGTGTTTTCCAGTCTGGGCATGCAAAAGTACACACGATGTGTGTTTCCATTTGCAGTAGTTTTCCCCCCAGAGATAAGTTATAGTAATAAACAGTTGCAGTTTTCCAGAGCTATTGCACAGCTAATAATGAAAGGAGTGGTAGGAATTCACTTTAGTACTTAAAATGCAACTCTTAATTTTATGCCTGTGTTTTCAGAGCAAAGAGTATGTCTCGTGCACAGATAATACAATATGAGATTTTATTGATTTGTTTATCACGCTTAGCAAAAATGACTGGCTTGCTTCTGCTGCTGGTTCCAGCACTACCTGTTCTGTAAGTATTTCAGGTGTTGCGTATAGCGTGCTGAAGACTACAGGGATGACAGTGTAAGAATACAAAGAATGCTAATAATAATTGTAAGTTTTGATTTCCCCAACAAACAGAATAGACTCCCATGGGCAATGAGAGAAAGCCGATGTCCTTACCTGTTGCTGGGACTATTCTTAATTTGGAATTAAAAGGGTCCATCCCCACTAGAGCTTTTAGCCCTCACTAAAGTCTTCCTCAATTTCCCTCCTTCCCTGGGCACAGACAGTGTACGTGCCAGTGCCGCAGCCCAACAAAGAGAAATGTGCTCTGCCTGTCCAGTAGCCTTTAGTGGGGATCCCAACCTGCTGACAAGCGTTAGGGCTGCCCCTGCCTCCTCCTCCTCTTCCTCCTCCTTCTCAGCAGGCACAGGGAGTTTTCAAAGCATAGTAGTGACGTTCAGCCCCGTACCTCTCTTTCTACTGTCAGGAGGAGTACTCTCAGGAGGAGTACTTAGCTTTGAGACCTGCTCCCTTAAGTGGTGTCTTACTGTTTGTTCAGATCTGGTGACAAAAAGCATGCATTAAGTTCAATGGAAATAAGAACCAAAAATACACTGTAATTTTTAGAAGCCAGTTTAGGCTAGATGGGTGTGCAAGAAAGTGCCTAGAGGCCCCAGAGAGAGAGAGGATGTGCACATGTGCAATGCCGTAGATTATGTGGCTTTTCATATACTAATGGAGAATGAGAGCTGCTGAAGATGGTTTCCCTGTTCTGGGGGATTTTACAGGAAACCTACATTATAAAGCATTGCTTCCTGCTGAGCAGGGTGCCCTAGTGAGCAAGAGAGGGAGGGAAGAATGAGACGTTTTCAGTCTTGTGAATGACATGTAATGCAAGCTGAGGATGAGGTGACTCAGGGCAGAATTCTACCTTCATTTCCTACACTTCATGCATCTGAGCCAGAAGTGTACTTTATCTATATAGGGCTATTTTTAAGATAGCATGAGTAGCATGTATGGCTGGATATAGTTTGTGACAGAAGTGTGAAATGAACAGTTTTGAAATCTTCATTTAAAGTTAATCACAATTTTCACTTTTTTGTTGTTTCTCAAAGATATAAACAAGTGCAAGAAGGGAAAGAAATTACTTACCCAAGGAAAATACATGCTTTTGACTTTTATAAGGTTAATCTTTTCTGCTTGATTTGCCATCCATTTTCACAAGCTGACAGCTGTGTTACATCTCATTTTACATCTGCATGTGAATGTACGAGTAGGTGAACGTGCAGTTCTGTTAGTGGTGATGAACATAGTGCTGTTGGCATCTCCAGAGCACGACCATAACATGTGTAGTGAGAAAAAAGAGTAAATGCTTTGAAGAGAGATCTGAGAAGAGTACAAAGATGCAAGGCTTTAAGGGGAATCGAGGTGAGACAGCTAGTAACATTCACTTTCCAGCACACCTGCACAGCCAAAGGTCATCCTGTGGCTTCAGGTCCAGCATAAGGACCTTCGCTGCTACTCCTTGGCATGCCATTTCCACAGATGACCGTGAGAGTGGTTTGCAAAGCCCCTCTAACATGGACCACACACATGGGGGATGCTTCCCTGTCCTCTCTGCAGAGGACAGGGACAGGAGGCTTGTCCCAGGGTTGCCATCATCCGTCTTGCTGGCACACGTGATGGGGAAATGTTAAGGTATCCAGGAGCTGTACAGTTTTATGATTGAATTTCCTTTTTCTCTAAATGCTGCTGTTTAATGCTGCAGTGATGTTTTGCCCCTGAGCTGTTTTATTCAACGGCAGAGGAGCAACAGAAGGAAACACTCGATCGCTTGGTGGATGCTGCCCGTTGCACGCCCGCTTTCATGGCTGTCTATATCCGCTTCTAATGCGTTGTGATGCTTGAGCCTTGCCTCCAAGCATCGCACCTCTCTTCAGGGCACAAAAGCAGAGTTCCTGTAGGACCGAGGAGTGAGGCTCATTTTGCAAATAAAGGGTTGCTTTGACCTTGTGCAGGGAAAAGGGCCCCGTCAGGCCTCGAGCACGTGGACGGGGAAGTCATCTGCTCCGGCAGCGCTGGCTCAGGTCATTAGTTGGTGTTTACGGCTGGGAATTGGTGATATTGCTCTGTGTATGTAGATGCAGTGTACGTGGATGCAAGGTCTGAATACTAAAATGCTTCTAACAGCTATGTATTTTAATTTAAAATGAATTCAAATAAAAGTGAGTCATTTAACCCTTAATAAGGACTATGTTTTCATCTCAGACAGATTCGTCAAACGGGCAAAATTCACTTTGCTGTTGAAAAAACACGTCTCTTTTAGCAGTAACTACTATAGATTGTTATATACATTTGTTTTTCTTTCACTTAAATCATTTTCCCCACTCTCTGTCTCTGAGATGGACTCATCAGTTATAGCTTAGTAAATTCATTTTCATACAGTAGTGAGGACAATTGCAGTCCTGAAACTCTTACCAGCTGGTAACTTAAAGTCAGTGTGGCATGCACTCAAATAAAAGAGATTGCATTTACTTCCCCTAGCATCGTTCCTCCTTGTGAGGGAAAGGAAAATTCCTTAGCTTTCAAAAGAAAATGTTTAGAAGAAGCAAGTGCTGGTCACAGATGGTTCCTGTGCAGAAATTACAGATTCTGTGAAGACTTTTATTTTCAACCTGACTGAAACCAGAACTGTGTCATTCACCTCAAGAAGCCCAACCTTCTTCCATCAGTTCATGTAACCCAATTTTTCTGACGTAAAAAAAAAAAAAAGAAGAATGTTTTTTGAAGTAAAGACTTCTTTTTTTTTCTTTGTATATCAGAATTAAAAAATGACTAGGAAAAGAATAATAATAGTAAGTAGATTGACAACACTTTCCAAGCTTCAATTTCAGGTATGGTTGTGGGTTTTTTTTCTCCTTCAAGCTGCAGTTGTGAATAATCTTAAATTGGTCTGACAAACCAAGACAGAAAGCGCGAGACTGCCTGAGGGGAAGACACAGGATTGGGATGCCCTCACTAGGGCATACCAGGGCAGCAGGGATCCGACCGGCTCATTCCCCCACCCTGACTACTCATTCTGTACCACAATATCAGAAGCGTGAAATGATGAAATCCCTGTCCCTCTGGAAAGAAAAAGCCTGATCTCCTGTTACCAGGATGCTTCCCTCTTTCTTCTTTGTTTTTTCTCTGGCCCCAGACCTCCAGCACCCTTTCTTAAATGAAGTCTATGAGTTTTCACATGAGGGATGAAAGAGACATTTATTAACGGAGCAGTTTCTTTCCTGTCTCTTCCTCATTCCACAAAATCTGTCCGCTTCTTACACGAGCTTGTTTACTTATGTTAAATGCATTGCTGTATTAAAACACGTTGGTGATAGATGCTTTGAAAGTGCCCCAAATGAACAGTCTCACTGTAGTTCTGTGCTGTAAATGAATGCTGGTGTGTTACGATGCTGTGAAACTATGCTTAATCAGCAGTGGAAGTTGTGCCTTGTAGGGTGACCAACAATATGACAAAGGTTCAGTTTTATGTTATTAGTATTTTTCCAATCTTTCCATTAAACTAGCATATACAATTATTTTAAAAATTAAAAAATTATACTGCATGTAGTCATAAATACACCTTTGTCTTGTATATACCTGCCCGTAAATACAAAAATGTTCCTTCAAGCTGAGTAGATATGGTTAAGCGAAACCATGTGAATTTAATGCCTGGCAGTGAGTTTCCATGGGAAGTTCTGGTGAAAGGGCTGTGTAGGCATCCAGACAGATGTGGTGTGATGGTTGTTTCTTAATGTGTTTGCTTAGTTGCTAGGTCTGGTAAGAGCGGGTTTGGCATCCCTTCTTTCTGCCTGGGTCGTTGTCTTAGGGCCAGGAATGGCCGTGCTGTGCTGAGAGACAGTGGAAGCATTTCAGACTCCTCTGTCAGCCGAAGGGAGAGCGAAGAGGCTCGCTCGAGGTGTGGCACATGTGTCATGAGGCAGTATTTGGGAGGGAACGATATTTGAGTCTCAAAAGGCTGCAACAATAACAACAGCAAAACTAAAAAAGCCAACTCTGTTTCCCGCTGCCTCTTCTCCTAGTAGAGGTGTTTAAGAGGGGCCGAGGTTTCCTTCATTTCATCACATTAAACGGAAATCCCCAAACTCCCTTGCAGCCTCCGAGGAGACAGAGACACCAGGAAGGCTGCCCCAAGGAGGACAGGCTGTGGCCGACCGGGCACATCGGCGTTAGGCTCGTGCACTTCTCCACGAGGTCATTTTCAGTGATTCTGCTTTCACAGGCTGCCCGTTGGGCCCAGTACTCAGAGCCTTCAACTCAGGATGGTCTCCTCAGGGCTTGCAGGAGAGATCTTGGCAGGGGAGGTGGTGTCATTCCCAGCTGCTTTGCCAGCGTGGAAGTCAGAGGCAGGAGTTGCGGGCAGGGGCCTGGATTTGTGCAAGGGCTGTGAAGGGTCGAAGAGTGGCCGAGGTTAGCAATGCCTTGAGAAACCTTTCAAGCTCCTCACGCTGTGTTCGGTGCCGTGTGAGGAGGGTTTCCTTTATTAAGATGCTTCAGAGTAGGACGTACAACTGTACCAGGGTTTGTTCTCTCTCTAGTTGGCAGTGCATTTCACTCGGGCGTTTGGCACCAGAAACTGATCAACAGATTTGGCTAATTCAGATATTCAGTTAGGTTTTTGTTATGGCTGAGAACGTGGAAGCTGAACATCAAGGTTCATGCTGCAGATCCAACTCTCCTCCATCATTTACATGGGATTTTTATTCTGACTTTTTTTCTACCTCAGGCTGCCCGTCCTAACGCTTTTCTGTTTGAGCAGTGCATGAATGGACACAAAAGACCACATAGTCTTGTATCTTGGATTTTATACTACGTTTACAAGTCAGTTTACCTTCATAAGCAAAACTGAAAAGTGTGTCCCTGTTTAGGCTTACACCACGGCTGATGAACCCACTCTTTGGGCTTCAAATGAGCATTGAATTCAGTGAAAAGTCCTGGACACTTTTATCTAAGCTTGACTGTCTGGGCTCCAGACACAAAACGAAGTGGTGTGTTTTTTTGTATTACTCTTTTTTTACGTTATATTTGTAATGAGAATGTATTGACATTTTCCTGGTGTGCTTGCACTGTAGGCAGGGTTTGCTGTGGAACCAAAGCGTAACAAAAGGTGAACGCTCTTTCAGATGTACTGTCTTTTGTTAAGTTGTCTGTTTGTGAATGGTTGTTGTAGGTATAGGTACAGACCTGCAGGTGACCAGTGTCAGCCTGAATGCTTTTACTTGGTGGATTCCATTTGGAGAAGGATGCGTGTCTTGAGGGGGAAGCAGCAGCTGAACAGTAGAGTCTGCTGATGGTGATAGCGTCTTAGTGGGAAGAAGTCAACAGTGTTATTTCACTGCATGGGTTTTTCTTGAAAAGTTATTTGCTAAATTGCTCATTTCTGTAACTTACTTCAAAGGCTGTTTTCTTCTGATTCAAACATGGCCTTGAATCAGTCCAAAATGCGACAGGAGTCAAAACAGAGAGAGTGTGCCAGTATTAATGAAACATCACCACCCAGATTTTTTCATAAGCAGCTTTTGTGGTTTCAAGCACCATCCCGAGATGACTGGGTTAATGTAAAAAACATCCTCCTTGTACACACCATGCAAGTTCCTGTTAGTATCAGAAGGAGCATTTTGAGCCTTATACATGGAAAAGATCTTTCACTGTTAGGTTATTTTCTTGGTTTTGGCTTGCTTAGTTCTGCTGAACTGGAGAGACATAGTTTACGATTAGTGTGCCCTTGTCAGCAAACCTTAGCAGCAGAGAGAGGATAAAGTTAGTTTCTTATGCAGGATAGGGCCAGTGTTTTGGTAAATTAACCACAAGAGAAGAAAAATAAGTGAAGTTCTCAAAACGCAACATAGAAAATGTTTCTTCTCAGTAGTGCAATACACTGTTTTGTTTTCCAGGCAAAATTAAAAGCAAATCCAAGTTGATGCATGAAGAGCTCTGTTCTACCAAGAGGTTTTATTTCCATCAGCTTTCTCATTATGAGAAAAATCTGTATTTTTAGACCATAAACATCTGCAAAATGTGATCTACATATGGATAGGTCCCAGGGCAGTAACAAAGTCGCATGTTAAAATCGAGGAGATGTCCATGGAATTTAAAACTATACTCCTGTTATTTTGCAGCTTGTCGACCCGGGTTCTACAAAGCCTCTGCGGGCAATGTGAAGTGTGCCAAATGCCCACCTCACAGCTCTACCTACGAAGATGCATCTCTGAACTGCAGGTGTGAAAAGAATTACTTTCGCTCTGAGAAAGACCCTCCATCCATGGCTTGCACCAGTGAGTAGCATCATTATGCTCGGGCTGTCATTCTCGCTCCTCCATCTGTATCTCAGCAGCTTGCTTGCTTCCTCTCATGCCCCATTGCAGTCAGCCATCCACTGCCTCCCATGTCTTCTTACATGTTGGACAGGCCACCAGAAATTGATGAGCTGGGTTTATGTCTTTTTATTTTCATGTTGTCCTTCTTGTTCTCTGTCAGACTCAAGAAGGACAGCTAGGATTTTTAAATTGCTACCAAAGTTTTCAGCCCTCAATCCTGAACTGCACCCTGAGGGTACTGTCTGTCTGTAAGAAAACATGGTCCCTTGATAGACTGTAGTCCAGTGAAATATTTCAGAGGTCTCTACAGGAAATAACTAGAAGATTACTGATTATTTATATTTTTCACTTTTGTATTTTTGTGCCCTTTTTACTTCCATCTTGGAGCGCTACAGAAAATCTCATCCCTCTGCTTTTGTGTTTCCTTTTGTAGGACCACCATCTGCTCCAAGAAACGTTATCTCTAACATCAATGAGACGTCTGTTATCCTGGACTGGAGCTGGCCTCTTGACACTGGAGGTCGGAAAGATGTCACTTTCAACATCATTTGCAAAAAATGTGGAGGAAACATCAAGATGTGTGAGCCGTGTAGCGACAACGTGCGATTCTTACCCCGTCAGAGTGGACTCACCAACACCACGGTGACAGTGGTGGACCTCTTGGCACATACCAATTACACTTTTGAGATTGATGCAGTCAACGGGGTATCTGACTTGAGTATGCTTTCCAGGCAATTTGCTGCTGTCAGCATCACAACGAATCAGGCTGGTGAGTCTCTTTCTGATTACCGTTTCTTTGTTCAGAACTACCGAGATGTACGTACTTTTGTTTCCATTCCCTGTTTTACAGGAGTTACTCCGACTGCTCATGTGCTGGGGTAACTAATTGACTTGCATACGCTAGTAAAAGCAAAAGCAGAAACAAACGCAGTGTGTGTTGCTGTCAAAGGACCTGGCAGCATGACTGTTATGATTAACTCCCAGTCCCCAGTTAATAGTCTCTAATAGCAGGCTCACATGATTCCTTAGCCAGAATGTGTTTTATTAATAAAACCAGATTTTAATAAAACACTCATTTCAATAATCTCCAACATAAATTACTGTAGTAATCTTAGTGATTAATTTTGATTAAATAGAAGTGAAAAAATGCTTTGATGTTAGAGACATAAAAAACTCACATTAAATTAGAGAGGTTTAAAACACTGCGCTTTTTTTTTTATTATTATTTTTTTCCCCTTTACAAGTTGTCTTACCAGCTCTGAATTATTGCCAACATGATGGGGGTGTGGAGCTGCATACTGAATTAGGTCCTGGTGTCGTAGCTGATAGTGAGCAAAGCGACTGCTCTACTTCTGTCATCGAGGCACGATGCACAGCAGTACGCCCCGACTGTCGGATCGGAGCTTTTGTCGCTGCTGTGCTATTCTACCATTTGCTCATCATTTGACAAAGTTTCGTTCATCTGAAAGATGGGAAGAATCTTAACTCTTCTCTAGCATTTGTTGAGGTAGCATTTCTTTAGGAGCAATACTTGCCAGTGAAGAGAAAGACTAGATTCTGAAATTTCTGTAGTTCTGCTCCGTGCCGTTCACTGTCAGGAAGCTTTGTACTGAAAACGCGTGTGTGTGCAGTAACTTTGCTCCCACTTCTTCCCATCCCACACCCGATCCCCAAAATACCTATGTTTCTGTCTTCCTCAAAGAACGATGTTAACTTGGTTTGTGCTAAGTAGACCTTCTCGTAGTGAGCTATGTTATCGCAATGTTTTTCACATAAAGCATATATCTCTTTTCCTCAGATCACAGATCGGTTTCGGAAGAAGGCATGAAAATGTGATAACAGACTCTTTTCTGACAGCAGTCAGGACGTTTCCAAATGCTCTGGAGGACTATTTAACTATGCAGTAGGCAGATAGAGGTGATCTACCCAGTTGAAACATCTTCTCATGATCTCTTTCTCATCTAGGCATTGATTTCAGCTCTGAAACATGTGTTTTATGTCCATTCCAAACAATTTGCTACTGTTAAATTTTTTGGATGCTTGTGTCAGAAACTTTAGCAGCCTTTGTTTAGTTGTTCTCTGTTCTTCTGTTTTTTACATCAGACATATTGCCTTTCAGCCTGTTCAGTGCCATTGCAGTTAGAACTCACCTGGGACATTCCGTAGAATGAGCTCCCTAGGATCAGTGAAAGGTGTTTCTCTGCAGAGACCTCCTGCTTTGCAGTGTGCTTCCCCAGGGCCCGGAGCTGGCTGCGTTTGCACCATGATGCAAGGTGGATTTTGATTTTGGATTGGAATGCTCAGTTCCTGTGACGTGGCAGAGTCCATGCATTTCTGGCGGTAGCAACTTCGTTTAGTGCAACCCGTAGGCTGCTTAAAGCGATTAGTTTGCTTGTTTTCTACTTTTATGCATGGGCCATTTTTGCTGAAGTACATATTTAGGTGGTGTGGGTTACTACAGGCTTAACAGTGCTCTCTCTTGATCATGTGAATTGGTTCACTATATTAGAATTCCCCTAGAAGTTCCATAAGTTGCTAAAATTAGACCTTAAATATGTACGTAAATCATATTTTAAAGTGTAATTACAGAAATGCAATTTCTCTTGGATTCTCGTCCTGGTTAGATGACAGAAGGGACACAACGGAGCATATTTTTAGCTAATGTCATACTTAAACACCTAGGCGGAGGTGGGGGGAGAAAGTTTGAACATCTTAAATTACATTATAATTAAAAGTTTAACTGGCTGACACTTCAAAAAAAAGAATTAAGGCACAGTTGAGCTGCATCTGGAAGACACCAAAAGAGTCCAAAAGCCAGTCATGACTCTAGGGCTGTTATTTGTGCTGTCTGACTTTGGGTATGTTCCTTCAAGGACAGGGATATCTGCCAGTTGGATAAAGCCTTGATTAGATGACTGAGCTCTGCTGGACTCAAGGGAGTAGAAGTGTATGGCTTTGGGGGATTGTTCTGTGGATGGGGTATCACACGAGGTGCTACAGTTCAGTAAAGCCAGACAGATCCTGAGGACAGGCCCCTGGCAAGCCTGCAGAAGGAACATGTCAGTCAGTAGGCTGAGAGTTTTGGAAAGAAGATTGAATTGTACTACAGCTTGCATCGCCTCAGTCTCTCCTGAATCCAGGCTATTTCACTTCTGCCAACTTTGATTTGAGAGCCCTGTACCTTTGCAATGGGTATGATGAAGTTGCAGTTTTAATCCTGGATTTTCAGTATCCATGTGCTTTTTTCAAGCACTGTCAGGGGTTTTTACGACCTCTTGGTGGTAAAAATCAGACATTGTACATCTTCACTTCAGATGAACTCAGTTCAAGACAGGCATCAGCTGGCATTATGTTTGCTGGATCTCTGAGCCCCAAAGACCCACTGAAAATTGACCAAACATTTCTTTCCATGTTTTTCACCATACACATGGGCATTTCTCCCTATGAATCCAACACCAGCCTAATAGATCAGAACGTGCATAGTACTAATTTTCTGTAATGCAGCAATTGGGAGATCTGCCAGAGTGTGTTAAAATAAATTCAGCTGATATGTTAGGAGTCAGTCAGTTTGCACAGCAGCTCCATTTTTGTACATAAGCTAATCATATACATGCATACACATGTTTGTAATTTACATATACACATAAATGCATACACACACAAAAAGGGTCACCTTAAATGTTGCTGGATGAATGCTGATACTTTTACAGTGACTCTGAGTTCTTGAGTCTGTAACTAACAATCTTGGTAACATATTCCTGGAGAGTTTTCAAACCTGGTCTAGAAGTAAAGGAAAGGTATGCTTCGTTGGCATCTGTAAGGTTTGAAACATCCAGAGTCTGATTCTACTGGTGCTGTGACTGCAAGAAGGATAATACATTTTACAGTACAAAACAGTTGTAAAGCCAAGATCCCGTCCTCTAAATTGAGGGATATTCAGAATCATTCCAGAAAATGGATTAGGTTTTTTCTCCCAACTGTCTGGCGTGAGTTTTGCTGTGCTTTTGTTGCACTTCGTTTTTCTTCTCTTCCAGTGAAGGTTAATGAGCAGGCATCTCGGGATATGAAAAAAAAAAAGATCTCTCACAAAATATGGCTAGACAGGTATGACGCTGCGATATTTGTAATTCCTGTAAGTCTTTCCATCTTTGGTGTGGAAGTAAAAAAGAAAGGGCACATGTTTCAATTTAATTGAGTTTGTTGACCATCCTCGTTGATCACAGTGTAATATGTGCCTTCAGTTGCCACCTGATACGGATTTCTCTAAATTATTTTGAAGCATTCTGCTGCTGCCCAAAGAAGGCTGTCACTACATGTCAATACATTGCACTACACAGATGTTATCTCCTAATAACACCAATCAACCCCGTTTAGAAAGGGTCACTGGCTGCTAAGGGAGAGGATATGGAATTCGGTACCCCTGGAGGTGCTGTGCTAATTGGGAATGCGCCGCGCAGAGAGGCTGACAGCCGTGCCACGCTGCCTGGCTTGTCGCTAGCGTGATCACGTGTCTGGGCACAGATATCCTATGTTTGCTGGGTTTGCTGAACCCCAGTTTATGGGCTTTTTTCAAATGCATCTGCCTGTAAAGACAGAAGGTTGTCCATTCCTTGGAGCTTTATGAGTAACCCAAAGGGAGGAGACATCCAGTCCAGGTCAGGGCGGTTCTGCATTTGCTGCATTTATGCTGCCATAAGCAGAAGGTTCTGACTGGAGCCCAAGGAGGTTTTAAACGGAAATAGGGTGTGGAATTCACTGAAGAAAGACTGAGATTTGGTAGAGACCACACAGCTGTACTACTGGATAATCAGTTCACAACTATGAGAGAGGAGGTTTTCCAATGTGAAACACTGCCATTGGGTCAGGGGCACATATAAGATGAATATGTTTCACAGATGCTGCATGAGGAAGTAACAGTTTTTATGCCATATTGCTGATTTTATGGTATCACACACAGCCATAGAGATTGCAGGTACGACTCAGGAACGCTGATCAAAAAGATTAGTATTTTAACCAAGGATCTAACTGACTTTACTGCATTTTAAATAGGCATATTCTCTGCAGTGATCCTTGCAATCTAGAGGAGACAAGGAGAACTTTCAGAACTTGCAGAAGTCTGCACCATTAGCAGATATTGATCTATCAGGTAGGTCTTAGGAAGCCTTGGCCGTCCCACTGGTATCTCAGTACACACAGCGCTGTCCCCATCCTTTCCACCCAGCAGATCTGGTGAGAAGGTTCACCATACAAGAAGCGATTCTGCTTGTTTGATCTAAAATCTGCTTAGTTTTTCTTAGCTTTGTATTCATTAGTTCTAGGAACTATAAAGTCATGCAAACAATATGATCGTGACATGCCTAATAAATAGTAAATACAGTTATCACTGTATTTATTGTGTAAAACAAAATAAATACTGAAAGCATCCTGAGATTTTTGAAACTTGGGGAAGTCCCAAAGTGAGCAATAACAAATAAAGCTTGATGTATTCCTGAAAAGGGCTGCACTTCCTATCTAACAAATAAACATGGTATCTGTGTAAATACAGTCCATGTAAGTCCATTGGAGATAAGCTAATGATAAAAATGTATTTAGCTGCTTAAGAGTTAAGTCAGAAACAGCAAACATTCTCTGGTAATTACCTTTAAAGAGTCTCATTTTACCTGGAGAAGGTGTTAGCGTTGGTTTGTATAGAATTCTTATTCAGGGTCTGTATCAAAGTTGAATAAGATGATGTATAAAATCGATACAGAACATTTCCTCAACAATCATGTTTTGGGCACTGTGAAGAAGCTTAGAGTCTTTGTATTTTCCTGACTTTCCAGAATGTAATTCTGGTGTGAGCTTCCTCCAGTATGCTATTTTCAATGTCAATCTTTAACACTCCTGTAGTCGCATACATCCTGCACCTGTGGAGGACTAACCCTGTGCACCAGTACATGCTGGAGGCCAAGTGGCTGGAAAGCAGCTTTGCAGAAAAGGATCTAGGGGTCCTGGTGGAGCATCTGGGATTGCAATAGGAAGAGCACTACCAGCAGGTTGAGGGAGGTGATCCTTCACTTCTACTCAGCACTGGTGAGGCCACATGTGGTGTGTCCAGCTTAGCCTCTGCCCAGTACAAGAGAGACATGGATATACTAAGGCAAGACCAGTGAAGGGTCACTAAGATGATTAAGGGAGAGGAACACCTGTCATGTGAAGAGAGGCTGAGAGAGGTGGGACTGCCCAGCCTGGAGGGGAGGAGTCTCAGGTGGATCTTATCAGTGTATATAAAGGCCTGATGGGAGGGTGTAAAGAAAGTAGAGTCAGAGTCTCCTCAGTGAAAGGACAAGAGGCAATGGTCACAAACTGAAATACAAGAAGTGATATTTAAATGTAGGAAAAATTTTTCTACTGTAACTGGAATTGAGCCCTGGAACTGGTAGCCCAAAGAGATTGTGGCATCTCCATCTGTGGAGGTATTCGAAACCTGACTAATCAAGGTCCTGAGCAACCTGCTCTGGCTGACCCTGCTTTCAGCAGGGAGTTCCACTTAGGTTATCTGCAGAGGCCCTTTCCCACCTCAATCCATGTGTGGTGATTGTGTGCAAAGAGGACAGTGGCAACTAGAGGGAGACCAGGTAAGAAACTGTTCAATAATTACTGTCCTCTTCTAATTCTGACCTTTTCATGCATGTAGCAATGCCTTCTCAATGAAATTTGGAGGAGTAAACACCCATACACTTATTCGGGTTGGAGAGAAAGTAAACCTATGGGTGCAGAGGGACTGTAAACCTCAATATCCTCACTTTAGAGAAATTTAGGAGAGTATTATTGAATCATTTGGCTTGGTATTCAGCAATGATAACCTCAAAACTCTAACCATTTGTGACAGCACATAAGTTTATGCATATATAAATATGGAAAACTGCAGTAGGATTCGCTTATTTTACAGAATACCTCCATCAGACTAGATGGCTTTAGAGAGAGATTTGATTTATTTAAATTTCCCATGGGTTACCACCTCCTTCCTAAGCTTTTTCATCAGAGGGCCTGCAGGATGCAGTCTTACTCATCTGTGTATTGTACAGCATTATATGTTATGGTACTATAGCAAACAGCTATGGTACTCTCCCTTGGAGTCAGCAATGAGTAAACTGAGACCTACTTTCCGCTAAGTAGCTTTCCCCGTGTGAATATTAGGATGCCTGATTACAGGGGGAACTGGTTTTAAATTGCATGTGAGCATTTCAGTTAAACTACTGCAGACCTCTGCATAGTCACGCTTGTGTTACTGTAAGAATTAGTTTTTCCCTACTTTTTCATGTTAAATGAGTTGGGACACTCTAAAGGAAGAGTGCCCATTTTGGGTTTTGAACTGATCTGAACAAATTAGTTTATAAACAAGTTTACATTACACTAGTACAGTTTTACTATGGAGATGGATAATTTATGTTTGAAGATATCCTTGGGCTTCCTAGCTGTAAGAACTGTGTAAGCTCTAGAATATTAACTGCTGTCTCAAGACAGCTTGTCTACAGTTTTATCTTTAATTTCCATGTGCCGTATTCAAATGAGTCTGGGTCACCACGTAGAACAGCAAATCTAGTTGTCCAGGTTAGACTGGAGGGGCCACAGGGGCAGAGCAAAGAGAATGAGCAAAATCAAAACCCAGTACAGGGTAGGTGGGAAAAAAGGGAATTAAGTCTGTGACCCTTTTTGTGCAACAGAATTTTCCTGGATAGAGCAGCTACTCCATGTCAGGCTGCATATTCGGTCTCTGAACCCCAACTTTGCACGTGCATCTTCCTGAGCTCTTATCCTTTTGTTATTTCCAATATGATTCAGTGGCCAGGGTTCCAGCAAAATAACTAGCTGGAAATAGCTAGCAACAAAGTTCTATGAAAACAATTACATTTTCTGTGTTTTCCAAATATATCCATGCTGATACCCAAATCTTTTTTTTTCTTTATACCTTGGGTCTTTATTGCATGCCTGCTTGATGATAAAATAGACTGTTTTCTTTTAATCACTAAAAGCACAGTGTAGCAGCTTTAAATGTAGTTTTATGTTTGATTAGCTCTTAAGGACTTAAGGCCTTGTAAACCAAGGTCTCAACAGCGCAGCTGTGAATGGTGGTAGCAAATGAGTTCAGCTACAATAAGCCAGTGTCTGTACTAAATCGATTCCAAAGAGTTTTGTGCTGTCACATATCCTGGAATCAGGAGAGGAACAAAGGGGACATGCTGTAACAAGAGATTCCCTCCAACTCTGTCCTTAGTTCAGCCCAGCACTTCCACACAAACCAGACAGGATTCAGATAGTTGCAAAAAAAAAAAAAAAAGTATAAATAGGAATCTCTGCTTAACTGCATTAGAAAGAAAGGCAAAGGAAACACAGGAGACTCTTTGTGGTCTAAATTCTACCTAGAAATGTCAGTCTTTTCGTAGTAACCATGGAAAATGATTATGCTTCTCAAATGCCTGAAAGTGCCTAAACCTGAGGTTTGGTTCCCCCACTATTCAGTTGTGTGCTTGTAAAAAACTTGATTCCTTTCTCTGTATGACTGTTCATATAGGAAGCTTAAAGAGAGTAACTGCCCCTGGATCCAAACTGAGGCATCTATGCACAGATACAGTATAAAGAATAACAAAAAACCAGATATACCCTATATCATCACAGGCTTCCCTACAAGAGCAGTAGGTTGATTATCAGAAGTCTCCTCCTTTTATCTTTTGCATTTCTAAAATCCACAAAGCAGAACAACTCATGTAGCCTGTTTAATTAGCTTGCTTAAACATCTAACCGATGCATGAAAGGTGCAGAAAAACAGATGACTGCACTAGCAGCTGTGCATGTGCACTTCTGTGTGGCAGTATCAGGTCTGGAAGTTGATTCACTAGCCCATTTTCCTCTTTCATGTTTTTTTCTGGATTAATGACTAACAATGCAATAAAAACACATCAACCAGATATTTTGTTCAGGTGTAAACACTCAGCCCAGTTTGTTACATACATTGAATCAAATTTATTTTTACTCCTCTTCCTATCTCTTTATTAAATGCGTTAGCTGTTAAATCTAGCAGTTTTGAAACACGGAAGGGGCAAGTTTGTTTAGAGAGAAGGCAACCAATAAGGCAATGCCGAGTTTTTGCAAGGGGACAGAGTGAAAAGTATTCAAAACAATAAAGAACAATGAGAAAGCTTGAGACAAAAGCTTGAGAACAAAACTGACCACGAGGTACAGAAATTAGGATCGTTGAGAGGAGAGTCTTAAAGGGTAGACGTAGCTGGATTGTAATATCTTGATCTACATATGTCATTTGCAGACTAAGAATTTCAGGCCATCCTTTAGTTTCTGCTTGGGTAATAAAAATGTATAAAACAGAGAAAGACTCAGTAAATTTTTCAGTGCGATTTGACTCCCAGGAAAAGTTGTTAAAACCTCCTCAGAACTAGAATTTTATTTGCCTGAAATGTGTGGGAAATCAAGGGAATAAATTCAGCACCAAGTTGAGCGCAAGCTTTATTTTAATATACGTCTTTGATTACTTGCAGGAATTGTGATGCTATTTATGCTTTCGGCCTTTATTCTGTTAAGCCAGACTGCACTGTCTTCAGCAACTCACAAACGACGTGTGATGCTCCCTGTTTAAATAAAATCCGTATTTAGAAAGGCTCGTGTGCACTTTACAATCTATATCCCAAGACAGGTCCCTTAAGTAGATCTATCTTCTGAGAGAGACAATTTGAGAAAGCCACAGATGTTTGGTGCATGATATATTTCTTTCTTTCCCTATGGTCCTTATAAAAAGGACAAGAAGATAGACTTATTAAAAGTGAGCTAATGACATGATGTAGGGAGTCTCTGGTTCACTGACTGTTATTACAGCTGTGCCCCATTATGTACTGAATACCTAGGACATGCTTGGTTTTTTGAATGACATTTATCTTTTGAGTTTCAAACATTCCTGGCATAAATAAAGATTTTACGCTTTTCAAATGTGTTTTACAGTTCAGCCCGGAGGCTATTCAAGGATCATTTTAACTCAATAAAACTCCTCCTTTAGGGATATAAAAGGGAAGTGTTTTAACAATGTCACTCCATGCAGAGCCTGTTATTAGCTAGAGACGTTCTGCCTGCAAAGCCTTTGATCCCCTTTCCCCTGAACGTCAAGGAAGCTCTGCCGAGGCTTCAAAGTCTGTGACATACATTGGTGTCTTCTGTGCACACGCAGTCCTCAAGTGAACGCTCATGACCTTAGAGAAAGTTCACAGGTGAAGTTTGTGGCTCAGCTAGTGTTTTTGTCACTTCCAGTGCTTTTAGGTCCCTTTTCCAGAGGTCATGGTGAAATTGTGTTCAGCAATCAGTGGATAATGGTTTTCTCTGATTGCTTCTATTACGCTCTTTAACATGAGGCTGCATGTGGATTCTCATTTAATATCTTGGTTTGGTAAAATAGTAAAAAAAGATGATGTATAGGTAAACAGCATGCTTAGCACTCAGTTAAATAACATTCCTTAGATTTCTGATTCTCTTATCTGTGCTAGCATTCTCAGAAATCGCTGAGGGAAGTAGTCTCTGTTCTTCTTGATTGTAAACAAAACTATCAACTTGCCTTGCTTCTTGAAGATATTCCATCTAGATAATTTGCAGGCTGGGGGCAGCTCGTTTCTTTGGGTTTGGGGACTATTCCTATCAATGGGAATTATTAATATAATTATTTTTTAAAAGCATTTTAATATAAAAATCAAATTATAGTTTCAAAGTCATGGCACCCCTGCATGTTCCAGTCTTAACATACATACAGCTCTGCTCTTACTCACACCAACTATGTAAGCTGATTTGAGCCTGAGGAGGTGTCATGCTGCTCATAAAGACAGATACCCTCTGAAGCCAGTAGACCTTGTTCTGAAAATTAAAGATTTAGCTTCTTCTTACCAGTGCCAACTTCCCAGTGTTGCCCAGTGAGCACCCTCAGAAATTGTAAGCCTGACACCAGAAATCCCTCAAGGAAGTTAAATTTTTTTGTTTCTTTTTAGTTTTCTTGCAGTGTCTAATTCTACAGCAGGATACATATGAAAGAGTTTTCTTTCTAGCATTCCTTCTAGTAAAATATGCTTCTATATATAAAGAAAAATGTTTAAAACACATCAAAAATAGAGGTTAAATCATCCCAAAATTCAAAAGAAAATGAAAGGAGATGTGATCACCTTTCAAGTCTTTTCCATCAGAGATTCTCCTGTCCTGGTTAGCCTTTGCAAAAGCCGTTGGTCCAAAGCCATCTGTGAAATTACCAAAGAATGACAGGGCAAGAAGTTTGAGAAATATGATTTCCATTCATAGTGTTTTCTGACCAGGTTGAAAAGACTCTAATGGAACTTACTGACAGACCAGTTCAAGAGCTTTTGGTGATTACTTAAAAGGAGAGAAATACTTTATATCATAAATTACTTATCTCAGGGCAGTTGTCTTCTCCAGCTTTGAATACTGGCATTTCTAGAAATAGTTCTTAAGTATACTTCTTAAATTGTGAATGAGATTTCTCTGGTTGAGGAAATAACTAAACTTTCATGGAGAGGAAAAGCCTACTCAGCACCTGACTGTTGATGTTACGGGCATGGTGAATAAATTCTTTCTGAAGATTTCACGCCAGGAAGCCTGAGGCTCTAGCGTCCTATAAAGTGATGTAACAATGGGGTAGGGAAGGCAAAGCAAAACTGTTTATTTTAGACTGATAAGGTCTTAACCACATTCAGTGAAAACTATGAAGTACTGCGAAGCTCCCACCATCACCATCTCGAAGAAAGAACAGAAAGAATAACATTTGTGTTGCGAGTACCTTTGCGCAGGATCCTTATGAAAGCATATACGGCGTTTGTCTCCTCTCTGAAATAACAGCTGTGAACGCCATGGCACCATAATTTTCAGTTTCTGAAGCAAGTAGTGCCTTGTGCAGCCTGATACTTCCCAAATGGATGTGGCGTTTCCGTGATTTATGACACACGTGTTAAACATATGAGCAAGTCTAACATTTTGTTTGCTCTGTGGAAGGCATTTGCTATCTCTTTTAATAAAAAGACGGAGAAATGAGAACATGAATGTGCAACGCTTAATGACGTTTGCTTTTAATTTAGAATTTATTTGCCAGAGTGAGAAACGAGCTCTGATATCCCTTGTCCAGTGACAGCTGCTGTCCAGAAGGTTGCCTTTCTCCTCACTTGAGAGCGAAATCAAGCAGCTGCCTTTTAGTGCAATTCCTGCTGAAGCTGCTTGCTTTCCCCTTTCCAGTTCCCTGCCACCTTTCCTTCTCAGCACCTGTGCAATACCTGCAGCCGCTCTGGAGTCTGTAACCACAGGCTGGAGTCCACCAGCTTCCAGGTGCATTTGGGTACTTCTGCCATAACACAAGCAGTCATCCATTAAAATAGCCATGAACAAATCAGTCTTTAAAATTGTCCTATTTCTGAGAGAAATAAACACAACTCCTATACACAGCTTTACTTTATCCAATCTTAGCCTGTTTCTATTTGTCCTTAAAGTTTTATCCTATTTCTTTCCTTCCATGCTTTGATACGTGTAAATGCCTGGATCTTTATAGCCCTTTCCCGGACAGGGGAAGCCTTTTCACCCATCTCCTTATGATCTCATCCTACTAGGATCCAGCCTGGATCCGGTGTGAGGGTCTTGTATGCCCACATGGGCCTCTTGTTTTTCGGATGGCTAGACTCCATAAGGCCTGGTCCCTGGCGAGATGAAAGGACAGGGAAGGTACATCGCGTTCTGGCTGACCGTTGCCTAATGCTGTTACAGAACCAGATGACGTTTTACAGCCCAAGTCATAAAAATGTATCGAGTCTGCTTCAGCTCAAGGAAGAGGTGCAGGAACGCAAACACAAGTGCTGTGCTCGTTTAACTATGTGTCCTGGAGTCTGCAGGGCAAAGGGCTGTGTCTGCACGCACGTTGGAGAGGTGGGTGATTGTATCTGGAAGAGGAGCGCCTAGGGTTTAGCAGTTTCCAAAGTGTTGTTAAAGTGTAACTGTTTCCTCCCCCTCCTGCCTCCTGGGAGGCATTGAGGGACCCAGCATCTGAACGAGCATTCTTGGAACATGCCTGTGGGATCAGCCTTGCTTCAGCGCAGTGACGTAGAGGGCGGCAGCGCCTTTGACTGCGCTTAGCAGAGAAAGTGAGTAGTCATGCAATCAGAGAAGGTTTAAAATAGTGCAACTCCTGCTTTCTGTGAGCAGGCTTCTGTAATAAACCCTGTAGACGTTAATCTGGAGATGTTGGAGATGTAAAGGATCCAGGGACAAGTGTAGCAGTTCACATGTACCTCATGTTAACGTGATCGTGATGTCATGGCAATACGACATGGTTATGCTGATTTGCTAGTTGTTACTTAGGACTCTTTCCCGAATTCAAGGCTGGTTAGTAGTGGAATGGTTGGATAACCAAGAGATAGGAAAGCTGCTTCAAAAAAACCCAGACGTTGGGTGATAGTGGCGTGCGTGACGTGTGTCTGAGCAGCACTGCGAGCAATGCCAGACCAAGGCACGCATGGGCGCCTGATGCTTGCACCGGCGTAAGTTCTCCCGTGTATCCTGACTCTGCGGACGCGATTCCAGTTTTCTGGAGAAACTGTCTCTAAGGGAGAGATCAGTTTGTTCGTTCAGACATTGGTATTTCCACTTCAACTGGTATGATAGTTTTGTGGTTTGGACACTGGTCCTCTAAGACTTAGGGATTTGGGTTTGGGTCCCAGGAGATCCTACTGTCAGAGGCTGCACGTTTAATTTTCACATTGTGATCTTTATTTACTGCTCTTGTTTCACATTACCTCCTACGGGCATCATATACATTAAAGAGAATTTATATATTATATCAGATGACAACGTTATGATTAGATAATAAAATCACCAGTTTTCTGAAGAAAGAAAAAGAAACAAGCCTTCCATTTATTCAGCAGTGCAGAAGAAGCTACAATTTGGGTAATACAGTCAGTTCTACTGGCTCAGATAGATTCTTGATCACCATCTTTCAGCATATCTTGCAATATTTTGCACTCTGATGCTGATAGCTAGTTGCAAGCAAAAGCTAAAAGTGAGCAGGCTATGGTCATTTCAGAATGAAATCCTTCCCAAAAATTTAATTGGTGATCTAGAGACCTAAGCAAGAAATAGGTCTCTAAATGTTTCAGCAGTTGTACACACATGGCTTCCCGAAGTTAATACTGAGTTCTCTCTGTCACAGGACTGGGAATTTTCTTCCAGTGTATATATACATCTGTAAAGCAGTCACATATGAAAACAATAACCAAGGAATAAGGAAAAAGTCAATAAGGAGATTTATATACAGCTGCTATTAAACTGGAGGAAAACAAATGATCTGTTGGGGTCAGTTTCGCTGGGAAATCAATTTGAGCAGAGTTTTATTGTCGATTCTGCTAGATCCTTCGTGTTATTTGCTTGCACCTTTAATAGTCATGACTGAGGAGGTTTTTACACTTGTGAGTCTAAGCTCCCTGGATCATTGCGTTTGTTACCTTTTCAACATCCACATTCCCAGTTGTAACAAATGCTACCTAACGACATTGAGGGCTCAAAGTACATTTCCCCTTGTAACTCTAGGGAGTTTTGAATGTTCATATTAACTGCTTAAACTCGTCATAAACCAGTTAGACTGTAGAACCAGAGAAATGGTAACCATCTGATGCATAAAAATGCCTCTATATGCATTGCAAGTGACTATAGAGACTAAACCTCTTAATGAATGGCCACACAAGCCTAAAGTTAATTATAAAAGAAACCCAACTCTTATTCAGTGAAGAAGTGTACTAATACATTAATCATAACACCAATAAAAATGTAAATACATAGAATATATGAGCCACAGGATTTATTGAAAAATCACTGAAACAGCATTCAGGCAACAACTTTTTCTTAAAAAGTACTCTCCTTAAGCTTTACCTTGAAATGTATGTTTTCTAAATGATAAATTAATTTAACCTAGCTTTGTGTTGCTATTGATGCTTTAATACAATTTTTAAAACTTCACTTCATCCTGAAAAGCTTCATAATGTGTCATTATTTGCTAACCCGTGGTACAAAACTGTTTTCATCAGTGAGAGCTGCAGACATTTAAAATATTTGTTTTAGCATTCTGTTGTTGCACAATCTAATTATCTTTTAATTTAAGAAAGGAAAATCCTGGAACTGCGATGAAAAACGTCTATTCTAAATATGAAATAGTTCTGTTTCTTTTTTGTAGCCTGATTCAGTCTCATTCTATTATCATTATTTAATGGTTTTCAGGAGGCTGGAAGCTCTTGGTTCTCTCTTCTTCATACATAAGGCTAAAGACTATATGCATTGCTGCTCATGGTGATGCCCTCATTGTTTAGTGGTTTATAATGTTAACTTATTTAACTGCAGTTGCCCTCTTTGCTGGATTTTCAGACTCTTCAGTCTGAAGATACAGTACTGTATCTTACAGTACAATACAGTATTGTATTTTACTGTAAACAGTAAAATACAATAACTGAGCTGCTCTGGTGAGAACGGAGGATTAGTTGTGTTACAAAATGGAAATTAAGGCTGACTTCTGCTTAGACACTATTTAGAACACAGTTTATAAGTTTTGAGTTATTACATTGTATTCCAGGGATGTATAAAAAATACTAATTAATTCCATGGTCCAAATGTCAAGTTATTCCTCCCAGCTGCACCCCAGCCCTGAGCTGGGGCCACAGGTCAAGGTGGCACCTCTGTTGTCACATGACTGTCCTTGTGCAGGACAATGCATACTTACAGGTTATATTAACTCTTACAGTATCTTAAATCCACTAATTGCAGTAAATTTAAGTATAAACTTAGAAGTCATCTGGACAAGATGTTTTCTTAAATGAGGATTCAAGGACTTCTAACGCTTTTCAAACCTGCCTATCTAACAGGTATAGCAGAAAAACCAGAAAAGATTGCATTAAGATTTAAAACTTTAACAGTCTAGCTTCTCACAAACTAGCGAAGAAAGGTTATGCCATGTGCTGTGCTGGTCGCTTTTTCATTTTATCTCATCTTAGTAAAACCATTTTATCTGATCTTGGTTAAACCAAAGTGTGGCACGTGTTCATCAGTTGGTCCCGTGTTTTAGTAGAGAAATCAGTTCTGCTCCACTTTTTGCAGAAGGAAGGTCCTGGTGCTGAAATCATGCCGGGAGCAGCACAGTTTGGTTTTACCTGTGCTTTGAAGAGCCATACGTCTGACATAGTGCTGGGACAGGAACTGCTGGAGGAGGTTTTTGTGAGGGCTGTCCTCTTCACAGCTCTGTTTTGTCAACAGAAATGTAGAAAGGGGATCAGAGTCAACTATTGCTTGTAAAGTCCAACGTGAGCACACAGAGATAATGGGAACAGCAGGAAAGTTATGAAATCTATACCCAGATATTGAGTCTTTATTTTTGACATCCTGTGTGCTTCAAAATTAAAATGCTCAGATGATGCACAAGATAGTTTAAGGAGGTGAAAAAAAATATACAAGATTAAAAATTTAAGTTACAAATGCCTATCTTACCCTCTGAACACAAATAGTATGGTTTATCCTCTAGAAATAAATAGTTGATCATCAAAATATCTGAAGACACTGTTCCATTATACGCTGAAGAGTAATGCCTTTGAAAGTAGGTAACTTTTGTAATCCACATAGTTAAGACGATTTAAACAGGTTTGAAATACATAATTTCCGTAGCTGAGAGGTTCAGTAGCTGTTGGTGTGGCCTGGCATGCAGCGCTGCGTTGCAGAACTTTGATCTGTTCTGTGCATGGGATTAAAGGTGCCTGAAACTTTGTGTTCCCCATGATTATCCATCTCCTCTCCATTTACCCATGCAGTGGGATGCTGTCTCTTCCAGATACTCTGTATGTATAATTTCTAAGCAGCTTTGGGAACCCTAGGGATTAGAAAAGGTATATGAATGTTTTATAATGTTATTGATAACTGCAAAGCAGACGCTTCTCTAATAAACTGCTGTGAGATAAGTTACTGGGAGCATCTGCAGAGATGTGTGTAAATGAGCTCAAAATAATTAATACTGTGTTAGAAGAAAGCTTTTTTTTTAAAGCATATTCGTATTGGAGCATAGAAAATTGTTTTAGCCAGCCCTGAGAATGTGTTATAGCACAAATTACCATAATTTATTAGGGGAAAAACCATTTTTGTTAATCATATATTAATTATTCATAAAATCTGTATTAATGTTACCTTAATGGGAAGTGTTACCAGCTGGGGTACTGGGCTTGGCAATCTATTCACATACAAAAGAAAAATTTATAGCTTGACTTAAAAAGAAGACATAAAAATGACTTACAAGAGCATAAAGCAGCAAGCTTGGGTATATGAGTTAACACAGAGCTGGCTACAGTAGAGTAGTCCAGCCAGCTAACCGCTTTCCATTTTGGCTCTAGCACTGGTTTGTGCCTGAGTGGAATTCAAGTGGAATCACTGAAGGATGTTTGTTACAAACCAGTCCTGTATACCTGGCCCTAATGCTTTCAGCCCTACAGCAAGGCTAGATCTGGGAAGTCTGCTCAAAAAAGACTTTCCCCCATTCTACTTTAAAAAAAAAAAAACAACAAAACCCACAAAAAAAAACCACCCCAAAACCGAACAAACAAAAAAACGAACGCAAATCTGATTTCAGGAATTTAAATTCAGGATAAATTCTTCCTGCTAGAGGGGAGGAGGAAGAAAAGAAAAAGTATTTTTGCAACTTTTTAATCTTCTCAGAAAGCTGTTGTGGACCATGTGACATGTGAAAATGCTGCTCTGAGGATGTGTTTCAACCCACAATGAATGTGGAAGTGTGTATATACATATATGCTTGTGCAGATGTGTGCAGCTTTCTAGATGTTCTACTCAATTAAAGGAAGATGTCAACATTTAGATTATGACTCAAGACTCGAAAGTATGTTTTGATGGAAGTTTAGCAAAATGAAAGACAGAATAAATTTTACAAAATTTATTTTAATTAAAACTTCTTTTTTTCCTGGCTTTTGAAAGTTCTCTTGCAGGAATGACAACCCAAATAGAAAGGGCACTGGCTAACACATGCAAATGTGTAATGCCTGTAAAGTGCAACTAGTTTTATATGAACAGTAAAAGCTTCATAGGATTCAGCTGAAATTAAATTGTTTAGATCAGCCTAGTGCCTTTTTATTAGGATAACACAACGTTGAACTTATAAACACATTTGGTTTACATGTTAAGATAAAAGGCTGTTTATTGGTAAAAGATAATTTTTTTTTAAAGTGACAGTTACAACCTTTAATGTGTGATCTGTAAGTTGTCATCTGATGAATTTTGGCCAAAACCATGGAAGTTTTGGAGTTAGAAGCCAACCCAAAAGCAGCAGAAAAAATAATTAAAAAAATTGCATAGCTTTCAGTGAGTCCAGGAAAACTAGGCCTGGTCTTGGAACAAGACGTAGAGCTGGGTGGTCTAAAACTGAGCTGATGTTCAAGAATCTTAGGTAATTATGATTATTTTCCTGTAACGTTGGTAGTACTTCCAAGTTGTGGGTGGTGGGTGACTGTGGCTTGCAATCAATTGTCATGCCTAACTGATTAATACAGATCAGAAGTGAGGTTATTTTGTAGCTTAGATTTTTTTTTCTTCAAATTTCATTTTCAGAGAAATGTGGTCAAGGAGAAGCGTATATGGGAGCAATTTGTATCTGGAGAGCTTACCAAATAATGTTATAAAAAAGGCTGTATTCTGCAGTATGCTGGTGGTTATTACTAGCTGTGGATACCAGGAGCTCCTTGTACATAATGCATCCCAGCACCATTTTACACTTGCATATGAAAATGTTATCAGAGTTTTGCAGAGTATGGTAATGATAATACTTCAGCATTATAACAAATAGGTAGTCGTGTTATTATGTTCTATATTTCAGTCTATTGAATGTATTTCATTGCTTACGCCGTAGTAGCAGATCGAAACCATCTGCTGTCCTGCCACTAGTCCTCCAGTCTAACAGAAAATCTCAGTTCATTTTCTGTGAGGCCAGTATGCTTTAAGGCATGTGTACCAGGACTATAATCCAGCTGCTGAATGTTGATACAAGTCCAGACCTATGCTCACCAGTCTTTTAAATGGAAACAATACTCTTTGCCAAGGATTGGAACAGAGATAAACTCAGTTTGCTTTTCTCTCTTCCCTCCTCCCCACATCCCCTCTACAGCTCCATCCCCCATCACAGTCATAAGGAAAGACAGGACATCCAGGAACAGCGTGTCTCTGTCTTGGCAAGAACCCGAACATCCGAATGGGATCATCTTGGACTACGAGGTCAAATACTACGAAAAGGTGGGAAGAAAGATTGAAGGAGAGGTTTTTTGTGCTAGTAGTACTGTAATGAACTTGTTTTATCTTGCCTATGTTAAAGATTCAGAGACACCCCTATTCACTCATTGTCCACCTCAATGACACTAAGTGTTCAAACTGCTCTATTTTTGGTAAGAACAACATCATGAAAATATGAATTAAAATTTTAAGTTGTGTTGTCTACCACGTTCATTGTCAAACACATCAGAACAAATATGGAAATAAATGCAGACGAGATGTAATACTTTTTTTTCTTTTTTTATTGAGTACAATTTGCTTACTCAGTTCTATTATGCTGTCCATGTTCATGCATTTATTCATCAGCATCCATGTGCTGGTTCTTCCCCGTGATGCAAGCATCTTTTACACAAAAAATATTTGGAAAAGAAGTGGTTGATTCTTTAGGCTGGTTTGCACCATGAGAGTTCCCGCTTTTCATGAATAACTGAATTCTTCATAAATTGTATGTAAATAACTACAACCCAAAGAGAATCTATCATTAAAAGGGTTCTGCTTTTTATTGACATTTTCTTGTATTTACAGCTGTTGGCTACACCCTATATAGAACTGTATTTAGGAAAAAGAAAATAATCTTCACAACAGAATGAGATTTTTGTAGTAAATCTTACTAAAGATTATGGAAAGACCGTGAATTGTCGTGAAGAGTGGTATTCGCCATTTTTAGATTGATCAGAGAGACCTTTTGATAGAATATATCTACTGAAGTTGACAAACTTTGAAATAACAATTTAATTTAGCATTTACTAATGCTGTTCATATCTGTAAATCAGGCTTATATTTCATATGTACCAGGGAAGACATGGTGCTAATATCCACTTAGAAACTGCTGTTGAAAAGACTCCATGAGCATTCAGTTAACCTTAAGAAAGTTTTCTCATAGAGCTTATTAGTGAGACAATGTGGTATTGATAGTCCACACCTGATCTTCAACTGAAGAATGGGGATCAGAAGGCCACATTCTGAAAAGGTTTCTCTCAAACTAATATGTCATCTGATTTTGAGAGCATTTTTTTGGTAAGCCCTTGAATTTTTAAAGACCTTGGTAAAAATCTAAACATATGTAATGCTACTGATAAAAGAGGAAAAGAAAGCCTCCTAAACATTTCAGTTCGGTCTCACCTTATATCCTATAGACTGTCACTTTGGTTTCTTTCTGTTAATTTCGACAGGGGAAACAGGACCAAGTCTAGATCCTGGGCTTGAGAAGTAAAAGAGAACCAGCTTACATCAGATTGTCTTTATTTGTACATCCTCGGCACTGAAGGCACATAGGAATTGTTTAAGCTCTCTTGTTTCTAATTTTTGAAAGAAAAGAAAAGAAAATAGATACTGCCTTTTAGTAGGCTTAGTAAGCCCAAACAATCTGGGATCTCTCAGGCGTAGGTGGAAATTCAGCTGTTTTGCGCGGGCCCAGGGTGTTTCTCTGCATGATTAGCTTGTACCTAATTTGAGACCTGCCTGGTTCTGTTGGCTGTACTTCTGTTTCCCACGAGCTGGGGCAGCCCCGTCTCAGCTTCACCCCCAGTCTCCCCACGTGGAAGTCCTTGCCTGGGCGACTCTGCCCGAGTACCGCGGGGTGCCGATGCGACGCGCGGCTGTTGCGCATCGTGGCATTAGGGTGATCTCTCAGGTTTTAGTTATTTCAAAGGCAGAGAATTTTTCCCCTTGTGTGCATTTAGCTCATTTTAGTTGAACAACCAAGAAGTTTTATTTGTGTATTTGGGCGTTTTTGTGGTGTTTTGACCATTGTTCTACGGTGGCGTTGGCTTGTTTTATTCAAGAAAATTGTCCCCTTCCAGTGCTGTTGTACACACAGACTGAGCACGCGGCTGCTGTTCCCACTGAGTGCATCCAGTCTTTTGGAGAAAGTGGTTATCATATGACAGCTTCATAAGACAACTAGTTTTATGAGGCTGATCTTGCACATGTGTTTCTTCCCTTTGAAGTCTGTGATCAACAGTTCATATGCACCAGACAGCTTTCTGAAACCAAAGAGCCAACTGCTTGACAGTAGGAGCCCCAATCCATTTAGAGCAAAAGGATTTTTAAAAAACAGCCTTCTGACACTAGTGTTTTTAATGTGTGGTCTGCAGCCCCTTGGGGAGTCAGAAGCCTATTCCGCAGGGTTTATGAAAGGTAATTAAGAAAAGCAAATCTGGTGTCAGGAGGCTTTATTCCATTGCCCTTTTTAGGTCCGCAAACTGAAAAAGGTTGAAAACAACAAAAGGTTGAAAATTCTGTACATGTTAAACTTACCTGAGGTCAGAGCAACCCACGCTGGACTGTGACTCTTCATTTCTTCTCTAGACACCTTTGGAAGATGCTGCTTTTCAATCTGAGATCTCTAAGAAACCCCCCTCCCCTCTTCTTTTGAAAAGAGAGCTTTCTTTTTAAACTGGTCCAGTCCGTTTGATTTTCTGCTTCAGAAATCATCTTGGTTGTGCTCATCAAAAAACCCACTGCTGTTAAGTGGCACCTGCTAGGAAATACAACCCTTCACAGTTAGCAGTCTGGGTATTTCTCCTGACAAATCGTACCCGGCTGCTGATAGATGATTTATGTTGAGCCATTCTTTTCTTGCCTGCTTGTTTTTTACTTGCCATACCTTTTGTAATCTCTTAGAAATAAATGAACAGAGCATTAATAAAGTATTACACATCAGTCCACTCTGTCATACGCTTTATCCATGCAAATGTTTGGATTTTTAATTTTTTAAGTGGTTCTTAAATTTCAAAGAATGCATGATACTTATTGCCAACTGCATGTTACTGATATATTCAGGATGTTAGAAACAGATTTGAAATAATATAGAATGTCCTGTATCTAAATTATGATATCATGCAGTTTTTCTAATGCGCTATTGGCATAAAGTATGTGGAAAACACTTATTTTCTGCAAGGGAAATTAACTTATTCAGTTTTTTTTCACCAGTCATTTCACTTGCATATCTAAGAGAGATGAGAGCTTTTGATGATATTTGAGAAATTAGGAGCTACAGTTTTGTGAAACTATTTTAACTTTTTGGAGTGAACCTATGGGTTTTTAATGCATAACGCTGTGAACTAAGAGTGACAGTTTTTTAGACTCACTGTTTGGAATAAAATTTTTTGTAAAAATCTGTAGGACCTGATTATGAGGTTCCAGTTACTATTTATTCAAAACATTTAAAAGAAATAAAATCCTCTTTCAGAGGAATACTATATGGAACTTCTAGGCATTTATTTTGCAGTAAGGCATAACATTTTATGTTAAGTTAATGTTACTGATTTACACCCCAGTTTAGTCCATCCATGTAATGCTGTGCTCGATTTTAAGTCTCTCAGCCTTCAAATAATATACGACAAAAGCCAAGCTGTTTTTTTTCTTACACGAGCAGATACTTTGTTTCCTCCTTGTCCTTGCTCACATAATTATGTTCTCTGGAAGAAGTATCTTGTCATGCAAAGACACAAAAAAAAGCCATCTCCTAAATACCACACATAAACTATTAATTGCTTCATTTAAATATGTGGCTTACAATTATGCTAAATAAATCCCACAGGCTTTATTAAAGTGCAAACAATGAGTGAAATTTAATTGGAGTCTCGCATTAGTAAACTAGATTTGCCTTGCCGTCATTGAACGTGTGTGCTCAGTAGACTGGTTAAAGCCAACAAATAAATAATGATATCTAGTTTGTGCTCTTTCCAAGGCTGGAAAAAGTAAATTATATGCAAATGCACTTGGTTGCTTTTAAACTCTTATTGTTCTGGCTTCGAGGGTAGGTAGGTCACGTATACTCCACGAGGTTTGTAGGAACTGTCGTATCCACAAGCAGTTCATGCTTGGCAATAAGGGGAAGCAGCATCGGGGCCGTGGGTTCCTCTCGAGGATGTGTAGTCTGGGTTTGGCCTCTCAAGTGTACATACAGCTGATGGAGAAAACGTTCTTCCGCATACAATGTAAACACTTACTGTGCTTATCTGAAAAAGGACATACTGTTCGTTCTCACTAGTACTGCCGCTCTAAATGTTAACTGTATCCAAAAGATGTCTTTTGTAAAACATAGTTTGAAATTATAAAATCTCGTTTGCAAATGAGACACTAACAGCAGTGGGATTTGCTTCGCAGCAAAGGCTGGCTGGTAAACTATGCAGAAATATTCAGGAAGAATACGCATTGTGCATCCAAGTTCAAATTTATCATCAAGCAGAGTGTTTGCTTAAAGTTCTGCTTGGCAAAGACTGACTCTCCTTTTTGTATATTCCTTCTGCTTATGGCAGCTACATTGCTGTATCTCTGAAGTTTTACTTCATCTCCAAGAAAGATAAACTTAGGCTTTTATGTGGTGTTTCACTGATTTGATTACTAGTAACATAAAAAATGACTTACAAAATATGTGTGTAAAAAGCTTACCATAAACTAAGATACCATGACATCCTCCATACCATTGTTTTAAACGTTTATTTTCCGAGTTCCATTGCGGATTATTAACAGACAGGGCCATGACTATATTTTCCCTTGCACGTACGTATCTGCACAAGAAGGAAATGTTTGCGTTTCATAAAAGCAGCCTGAAGTGAGATCAAAATGAATGTCTAGTCATAGCATACACAAAGGATTTTATGTTTAAAGACAAGATTATTATGTCTTTGAAATTAAAATACTTGCCTACGTTCATCTGAATGATGAGATAAGGAAAGCCTGGAAATTATAATACTAGGCCTTTGTTAGTTCAAAAATAAATAATTTTATGCAAGCATGCTAGCTCCTTAGAATGTCTTCCTGTGAGTTTTCTCCCCTGAATTTATAACAGAAAACTTTTTTTAAGAGAAGTCTTGGGAAACCATGAGGAGGTCCAATGCTGATTTCCTTTTTATTCCTAGTGTGCAATGAAAATGGGCCATTGTGAAAATGTTTATAGTTATTCTTCCGAGACAAGGTCCACCTCCCCCTATTTGAGGTTTTAGTTCTGGGTGGTAAGTTTTAGGTTCGGGCTTAGCTGCCTTCCACCCCCGGCACCTCTCCCTTCACTGATTGCTCATGTGCATCATGTTAAATATTATGCAGCGATTCTGGCAATTTCCCTAACTGTGGTGTAAATATTTCTGTTTCTCTCTGTATCAAAGACTGCTAAGAACAGAGTAGTTAAGCTTCTGTAGCACCAAAGCAAACAGTTTCTTACATCAGCCTACTAACTTAGAATAAACCTAACTTTCTTACTCCAGTCAGCACTGTAGAGCAAACATGCTGAAACAGCTCTGGTCACTTGAATTTTTCACCCGAGGGTGAGACGGCTTTGACAAAGAGTGTGTTGAGTATTTTCCAACCTCTGTACTTGTGCATCAGCACTCTAGTGTTGTCAGAGTTAAAATGTCAGTACCTCACAGGCTGTAATGCAATGCCATAAAACGTAGCGGGGCTTAGGTGAGATTGTTTGCATCTGACATGCGTTAACTCAGATTCTGCTTTCAACCAGGCAAAACTCAAGGATTTTATTGTATTTCAGAGTGTTCAAAGTGAAAAGGCAGCGTATGAAATCCTCACCTCTAGAAAAAAAAAGTTCATCGTTGCAAACTTAAACAACTGAGATTCTCACAGTTCCCTACATGTGTGGCTGCTGTCCAAGATTTTTTCTGAGGCAGTTCCAACTGCCATTTCTAGGAAGCCAAAAATGTTCTTTCGGTACAGGGTGGCTTTAGTAAAATAAGCAATACCTCAGGCCCAAAATGCATGCTTGAATTTTTAGACTGTGTGCTTACAGTGAGACTGAGATGCACTTTTATCAGAATTAGCTTTTTGTACAGTGTGAAGTGTATCCAAACTTACTAAATTACAAAATGATCCATTTCTTATTTTATATTAGAAGTTGTTATGTCAGAAATACGTGACTATTAAGCAGAGTGTGTTTGTGAGCATTATCATCTGTACTGGACACACACCTTGCTCTTTAGCAAACAGCAGTGAGGAGCAAACACAAGTTTCCTTTCTGGCTACTAAAGCCCAAGACTTATTCAGGGGCAGGTTCAGTGGGATTTTGCCCAAATGAGGATGGATGCATCAATCTCATAGTTTTTATAGCATAATAGAAAACCAGTTCTATTTGCCAGCATGCAGAGCTGAGGTGAGGAACCTAAGCGGAGTTTCTCTTCTGACTGTTATAAAGGTAAACACTGTCTTGTAAAACGTGGAGCAGTAAAAACTGCATCCTGCAATAGCTCTGCAGGGCCCTAAAGTGTGTACGTTGGCCTGTTACGATTTCCAGCTCAGTGCAGTAGGCAAATCTGTTCTAATGGCTTTTAAATAACGTTTTAATCTCCGTTTTCTTGTTGTATTACAGGCGATGGACAAAACGATGTATTTAATGAAATGTCATATACTCAGCATGTCTAGTATTTGATTTGCAGCACAAAGCCGTAGAAGCTGTAATGATTTAGATTTCTTGCTAATCAAAACATTTTTAGCTGATTGAACAGGAATAGCTGTACAAGCATTTGTCAGGCTATAAATATTCAAAAAATATGCCAGCGCTGTCCAGGTTATTTTTATACCAATCACCTCTTGTTTCTGTTTATTAGGGTGTGGTTTTAATCTGATAATTTCTCTTCCCAAAAGCAGGAACAAGAGACAAGCTATACTATTCTGAGAGCCAAAGGCACCAACGTTACCATCAGCGGCCTCAAACCTGATACCACCTACGTCTTCCAAATTCGAGCCCGAACTGCAGCTGGATACGGGACAAACAGCCGCAAGTTTGAATTTGAAACCAGTCCGGATTGTATGTATTTGTTCAAATGGTTTAACCTGACATCCTGCCCAGCTTCTGACTGATTTGAGTGGCTGCTTTCACTCCCTGTCTAGTTTAGTAAATGCGGCTCATAACTATTTATGATGTGTCTTTCTGAGTAGTGTTACTATATAACTTTATGTTGTATCATTAAACCTGAAACGTGCTATAAAGAGTGTGCCATGAATGTCACAGGTGGTATTTTCTTACATTCTCTATTCAACCTCTGCCTTGTGCCAGAATCAATACCTGCCGAGGCAGAAAGTTTGATAGAAAACTTGATTTGATAGAAGATTGATAGAAAACTTGTTTGATTCACAGCCTTGTGCTGTTCCAAATTGGTGGCCTGAACCCTATGAATATAAACCCATGCTCCAAGAGAATTTAATGTTGTATCGGTCTGTCCATGGCTTCTGTGGGTCATTGTGTGATCCTCCGTGTTGCTGAGAAGTGTAGCTGATGTCTCCGACATAGCCTTGAATTGAAACTAATACACACAGATTGGTTGTTCAGCTAAGTAGCTGGTCAGGAAGTTGGGCAGTTTGGGTCCCTTCTCCTCTCTGTCACTACGTTTCTGGATGGCCTTGAGGAATTTATTTACTGGTCCAGCACTCCTTTTTCTTTTCTCTAATGCCTAGATAATAACATTATTGAACTGATGACCTTATCAGTATTCTTTACAAGTTCTCTTGTTATACCAGAAAGACTCGTAGTAGAGCTCATGATCTTAAATGTTACTTTCTCATGACTTGGTACTGTATCGTAAATCAGACCTTTTCTTTGCTAGAAGCTGAAAGCGTCTTAATGCATCCCAAAGTCAGCCTTTGTTTAGGTATCCAGTTACTGATGTAGCCTGATGCTGCATAATCAAAGGCTGTTTGCTTTTTAGCAGGTGGGACTTTCCCAGAAGACTCATACCTGCTGTTCAGTTAAAACACAGCTAAGGACTGTACTTCTGATACCCTTTCATAAGGCTTATTCATGTATTCATTATAAGGCTTGAGAAGCCATGGTGTAAGGAGTACCCTGCTAAAAGCAACAAAGTTTTAACCAAGAAGAGTAGCATAAGCCAAATGGTCTTGTACTTGGCATCTGTGTATTTTGGGGATATGTTATGTACTTCATCCTGACTTCTTCCTTTCCCACCTCAGCTCTTATTCTGAAAAGCAAACAAGTTTGTTTTTTAAAAAAAATAGTTACAAATTATTGTTATGGTGACATGTAGCTTTGACATGCCAGATGAATCTGGAATTCAAGATAGGACAGACAAGTATAGCAAGGAGAAAAATATCAGTTGCAGTGCAAAGTAATACTACTACTAATAATAATAATAATGTAATTGACCAAAAAGGTGGAAGGTGACAGGAGTCAGTGGTGGACATCTCAGTACTGAGAGTACAAGTTAAACAGATAGGCACCAAATCGCATAACTTGAATCCTATTGCCAAGATATCCTAACTACACGAGTACAGTTGTAGGTCTGTAATAGGCAGAGACTTCTTCCCAAGAGGAATGGTGTGACTTCAAGAAGTCATGTAGACAAACTGTCCTGTTTGTGGGGAGCAGGAGGGCTAACTTTCAGCTCAGCTTGGACAACTAACTTGAAGCATATTGCTGAGGAACCTAATTTTGCTGTGCTCAGTGAAGTTGGATAGATCTCTGGTGAAGATGGTTCATCGTACCTAATAGCTAAAGGTGTCCTGTCATTGTACGGCAGTCTGGCACACTGAAGCTCCATGCTTACTGCAGGGAAGCATCCAACGGAAGGCAGAAAATAGCCCTTCTTTTCCCTGTAGGCGTTGGTTAACCATGGGTAGTCCTTCTGTCTGCTTCTGTGTGCCCTGGCTTTTCACAGCCTTCATGGGGATACTGTCAAGCTTAACTGGGAAGCCTAATTCATTAAAGCTCTTTCCATCATACAGAAGTGAGAGTAAGGGTGATGATTATTGACTGGCTGGGATTTCTTGCCAAGGAAAAATTCCTTACTGACCGTGACAAAATATGTCTTGCTATGTATGTTTGT
Source organism: Tauraco erythrolophus (assembly GCF_009769465.1). Taxonomy (NCBI): domain Eukaryota; kingdom Metazoa; phylum Chordata; class Aves; order Musophagiformes; family Musophagidae; genus Tauraco; species Tauraco erythrolophus. Next base: position 14,131,397 of record NC_141465.1, read on the forward strand.
ATTTACATATATGTTTATATGTAAGTATCAGTTTAACAGCAGTTACTACAATCAGCAAGAGTAAAAATCAGCAGCAGCAGAAATAACTTTGGTCGAAGATGGCTGGAGTCTTTTGCTTCCTTCCTTTGTGTTTATTTGTCTGATGAAAAATTACTTAATAGATTAAATATTTGGCAGGAGATGAAATGCTATATAGTGATGACTTAATCTGTCTGTTCCTTATATATAAGTGTCAATTGCGATGTAATCAGTGTTTCGTGTGTGGCAGGTTATTTATATATTTTTTTTGTGTTAACTTTCCAGCATTCTCCATTTCCAGTGAGAATAGCCAGGTCGTAATGATTGCCATTTCAGCGGCAGTAGCCATTATTCTCCTCACAGTTGTGGTGTACGTCCTGATTGGGAGGTTAGTTTATCGTCCAGTTTGCACATTTACTCACGCGTCCAGTTCCCCAAGGGGCCTTGATGAGCATGGCAAATTGGGTGTCGTTGGGCAGCAGCATGGCTGGTTTGCACCTTCTCCTTTGTTTGCTGCCCAGGAGCTCCAAATACTGCTTCGTACTCAGTAATGAGCCCGCAAACTTTAGCAGCCCCAATCACGCAGTGGTTGTTAAAAAAATGCTATAAACACATTCTTAGGCAATTGTAAAATTAAACTGTAGGGGTCAAAAATCAACAAATCCTCTCATTAGCCAATTTCCTCAAATTCCCTGAGAACATAACATGCCTCTATAGGGCACAGAGAATGTAAATATCATTAAACTTTCAAACAGGCATTTAATTGTGGAGGGAAAACATTTTATTCTGTTTCCACTTGCAGTTAACATATAAAATTCTCTGTATTCATTTTCTTTCCTCTGTTGCTTGTAGATTCTGTGGATACAAGAAGTCTAAACATGGCACTGATGAAAAAAGACTACATTTTGGGAATGGCCATTGTAAGTTACTGAAGTCTTTTAATGCTTCTAGATCTGTTGAATTCATCCCCTAGATGACTGATATTTTTTCAATTGAGAAAAAAAAAAAAAAAAACAAAGAAGTCACACCTCACTTAAAACAAGGTGAAATTGGGAAGAGAATTAGCTCTTCTCTTGTGGGTAAGGAGATTTTCCCAAAACAATTATTCTTTGTTTCAAATTCTTTCATCTGTGTTCAGGATAGTAATGAGCAAAACATCGCTGTCTTATGTTCAAACAGTGTGTGTGGTTAGCAATATGATATTGTTTCTGCTGGGCATTACTGAAATGCAGTGAAACTTCAACTTCCTTTTTATCAGCTGTATAAAGTCTAAGAAATGACATTTTTTTTCCCAAAGCAAAATATAAAATCAATGAAATCTGTCTTGATGACTTCTGAAGGGATAGTGAAGATTACTTGCTTGACCAAGCTGACCCACTAATAATTTAGTTTGGAATTATTCTAATCATAGACTGGAAAGTGATTTGGAGTAGTTTCTTAAATTAAAAATAACCACTAAACAAGTCTCTGACAAATTAATGGGATTTTTTAATCTAGCTCTGTTTACAAACATGTTTTGTTCAAGTCTTCATTCCCCACTTGCAAGAATGAATATCATAGAACCATAGAATGGTTTGAGTTGGAAAGGACCTCAAAGATCATCTAGTTCCAGCCCACCTGCCATGGGCAGAGACACCTTCCACTAGATCAGATTGCTCAAAGCTCCATCCAACCTGGTCATGAATACTTCCAGGGATGGGGCAGCCACTTCTCTCAGCAACCTGTTCCAGTGCCTCACCACCCTCTGAGTGAAGAATTTCCATTGCCCTTTGTCTTATCACTACACACCCTTGTAAAAAGTCCCTCTCCAGCTTTCCTGTAGGCCCCCTTTAAGTACTGGAAGGCTGCTAGAAGGTGTCCCTTGAGCCTTCTCTTCTCCAGACTGAACAGCCCCAACTCTCTCAGCCTGTCTTCATAGCAGAGGTGCTCCAGCCCTCGGATCATCTTCGTGGCCCTCCTCTGGACTCACTTCAGCAGCTCCAAGTCCTTCTTGTGTTGGGGACCCCAGAGCTGAATGCAGTATTCCAGGTGGGGTCTCACAAGAGCAGAGTAGAGGGGCAGAATCACCTCCCTCGACCTGCTGGCCACGCTTCTTTTGATGCAGCTGAAGATATGGTTGGCTTTCTGGGCTGCCAGTGCACATTGCCGGCTCATGTTGAGCTTCTCATCCACCAGCACTCCCAAGTCCATCTCTATGCTTTCTTTGGGTCTCATCCAGGACTAAGAAGAGAACCTTTCTATAGACCTAAGTTGTGTTCATATCGCAAAAACTGTATACAGTTAAGGATGTGAGATTTTGCTCATCCTGAGGAATATGGACTACTTTTGAAACATATTCAAAAGACAAACCTGAAGCCTATCTATGTCTGATGTTTGCATACGTATTTTTAATAAGGCTAAATGAGACTTTATTCATGGCTACTCTGTCACTTGACTGTGCCCTGTGAAAGGAACAGCATGGAGCAAGATCCCATCCAGGAGACAGTCAAGAGAAGAAATGTTGATTTTCTGAGCCCGTGCACATGTCCTGGCTACCATGAAGAAGTAGCCTGCTATGGCCTGTGGCTGGAGGGGAGTGTCGTCCTGCAGTATTTCAGCTCCCCTCTGATCCTGCATCCTCTCTGCATTGTGCATAACCCTTTTCCACAGCAGAGGAGCTGTGGATCATGAAAACTAGATCGCAGTCAAAGCTCTAACTATACCCTCTTTAAAACAGAAATAAGTTAGTTTTGGAGCAGGAGAAGCTGAGGGGAGAGGAAGGTGATAATTTAACTTTTCTGATCAGGAGCCAGGTGATGGAATTCATGGAGTTTTATCACTGTGTTTTTGGATTTTTTTCATCCTTATGGGGAGAAGATAATGCCCTTCAGAAACACCAAGACTAGAAAATCCTTTTTTTCACCCACAGAATTCTTGGTGTCAAATGAACATGTTTTTAATAAGAAGCAGTAGTTTGTCTTTGAAATTGTTTCAGCTCCAGATAAATATCCTGTTGCACCATGTAAACCATGTTGAATCATATATTTCTATTGCTTAGCATGTTGTAAGGTTAATCTACGTGGGTTTTTTGCATACAACAGTGGCTCTGTACCATCTGCAAGAAAAGAGCTGTACCATAATTGAATACCTCCCCAGCAAATATAATTGAATTAACATTTTAATGAGAGATTTACCTGCAGCAGTTGGAAGTTAGAATTGCTTCCTAGTCTCTATGAAGGTTCTCTGACTGTTCATACTATTATTATTTTAAGTTTGGAGCCCCTCCTTGTCTCTAGAGAGCTGTGAGCATGCATGTCCACAACATGTGTGCTCCTTCCCCTGCACTGTCAGGGGATACACAAGATGTAACAGTGGGTTTGCTTCGTGCAACCCAACAACCGCTAACCAACTAGTCTGAAAAAAATCTGTACGGTTACATGTGGCCCGTAGAATTAATGCTTCATCATCCAAATTTAATGAGGTTATAAAATAAAAGCAGCCAGTAAAAAAAGTGTCACAGACAAATAACAGGTCAGAGTTTGCTCTCCTTACTCCCACACAATGGAAAGTTGCAATCACTATTCTTAAACATCTCCGTGCTGTTAAATTCCTGTGGATTAAATTGCTTTTAATTTGGCTGTAGATATTTATGTACTGTTTTCTGAGTAGTGCCATGCTGATTCACTGTGTAGTAAGAACAGAGCCTATCGTGGACCTGGTGTTTCTGTTAGAAATTCTTGAAAGTGATTTATTGATTTTGCAGCTATTTATCTGCTAAGATTTGTGTGTATGTACTTGTGTGGCTGTTGAAACTTTATGCTACTAAATTACAATCTTTCTCAAAGAATAAGAAAATTGCTCCCATGAAGTAAAAAAGGATAAAGTAACTTCCATGGCTGTCGTAAACTTTCAGCATCTTAAATACAGCAGCTGGTTTATTTCAGTCAGTTTATTCTGAATTACTTTAAAAAAGGTTCCAGCCATGAACTATTCCCTGCAGCCTTATTACAAATCCTATAATATTACTTCAAAGGAGCAAAAATGTTTCACCTCCTCAGATCCTCTCCCTTTGCCTTCTTTGGCTAGGCCCTTTTTATTTTTTTGCTACCCTTAGGGCAATTCATGCTGTTAAAATGAAAATGTAAATTATTATGTTTGCACAGAATGAGCTGTAAAGTAGTACAGCTTAACACATGTGCATGTGTTTATTATCTGTTTTTCATGACAGAACCCAGTTACTATACAGCCTGCCCTTAATTATTGGTGTGAAGGGATTATTCTCCTTGCAGTCACCATCACCTGATCTTGGGAACCTCTGGGGTCAGCATTAAAAATCTGCAGCCCAAAACCCCACAGTGCAGAAGCTTTTAATTGTTATTTTTATGGGGAGTATGAAGGAGCCTGTAGTGTACATTCAGCATGGACGGAAAGGAGCATTTACAGGATTTTTAACCAACAGCAATATACAGCCAATTACCTTTTGTTTTACTTGCAAGTAATTCTGTAATCATCAGGCTCTCAAAGGAAACACAATCAGCATTTAATGCCTTGCACACCCAGCCCTTGTGTTAAGGACATGGCTCTTAGTTTGCATTATTTTGAGGCAATTAGCTCCAGAACTCAGTTTTATCATTTTTTTGACAATTCTGAGGCAAACAAATCTCCACAAAATTGATTTTTAATTTTTTTTTTTTTACATACTCGGAATTGTTTGACAAAACAATGGTGTACTCTAACTAATGGTCCAAAGTTATCTTTTCCCATCTGTTTAACCCCAGCAAAAATGATTTAACTATTCTAGCAGTCAACAAGTTGATGTGGGATAATAATGCCAAGCTGGAAAGGATATTCCTGCATGGGTTAAGGCAGTGTTTGTAGGAAGACTTGATATCTTTTACAAAACCAACTGGTACAGTTAGGAAAAGCTAGAATACTTGTCTAGGAATGCAGGTTTTGTGTCAGAAGCAGAAAACTTCAAGCTGGATGTAACAGTTGTTTTGCTTTTTGTTAACAAAATATTTTTGTGTTCTAAACTGAATACAGAGGCAGGCACGCAAGGTACCAGATACAAGCACAGGCAGAACCTTGAGACGGGAAAGGGGAATGAGGCTGTGCTTTGCCTTCAGCATCTTTGCTGGAGAGAAAGGTTGGGAATGGTAATACGTTCCTCCCACCTCCAGTGCTGCTGGAGGAGGAGACATGGAGAGCTTGAAACTGCCCTTAAAATCATTCAGTTGTTTGAACTAGCACTTGCCCTGGGCAAACAGAACAATCCCTGGCCGGGAAACTGTAGAGGGGGACAAAATAATAGCATGGATAGCGGGGGAACTGAACACTAGAACCAGACTTTAATAATAAGAACAACTGACTGCCATCCTTATGTATGTACTAGCAGAGGGAGTGAGGCAGAGGTGCATTTGTTTGTGTATAATTTTCTTATGTGTCTTGCTGAAAGACTTGGAAAGAAAAAGTTGAAGTTAATGTGCTCTCCTTAATATATTTCTAAGAACTTTTCAGGTTGACTGTAGCATCACACCTTTCATTCCTTGCCTCTTTGTTGTTACCTTGAAAGGGACAATATGACAGCATCTAAATGTAGCAAGCTGGGAGGGGTGGGTAGTATTGTAACATTTGAAAAGCAGTTAAATATGGCAAATGGAGATATATTTAAAATCAGTTTTCAGACTTCTGTGCCATAACTATGTTAGTGTATCTGGTTTCACTCTATATTAAGATTCCTGAAGACGCATCAAAAGCCGTTTGTTTTGGAGAAACAGTATACCTTTTCCTTCTGTTGATTCAATTTCTATTGTCTCATGAGCTTTCTTTAGAAGGATTAATTAATTCTGAATAACGTTTTCTCTCTGAATTTGTTTTTACGCAGTAAAACTCCCAGGCCTGAGAACTTATGTAGATCCGCATACATATGAGGATCCCAATCAAGCTGTGCATGAATTTGCCAAGGAACTAGATGCTTCTAATATATCCATTGATAAAGTAGTTGGAGCAGGTAATGACCATCAGATATATTGAACTAAAGGTAGCTTTTTGCTGTATATACTGTTGTACATCTTTGGGTTTATACTTGTGACTAGAAAGAAAACGTTCTAAAGTCTTCAAATTAGTAGGTCACGTTTACAGCTGACTTCAGTGCCTATGAAAAGTCAAGGGCATACAGTTCTTTTTTCCCCAAAGAACGCAAATAGCAAAACAGTTTTGTCAAGGACACCAATCAGCCCACGCTTGGACGCAGCGCTGTTGGGAGTGAAAAGAGAGTTCAGCCTCACTTTTATGTTTCTCTTTAAAATCTGTCAGCACAGAAAATGGTATCAACTGTGAAGATGTTTTCTTTTCTTCCCTTAAAAGGACTGTTGACTATTATGCCTTGAGTGAAACCACAAACTCATTTCATACCAGTCACCATGCATCCATCAGACTCCAATGACCTTTGGTCGTTGAATTGATTTTGGTCACTGCTTTGGATTTGGATTATCGATTGAGGAGGAAAGGGTTGTCTGTCTGATGACTGATTGTCTGAGGCATACAGACGCCATAGATTGTTTGGTTTACAGAAAACAAACTGTCGAAATGAGCAGATTTTATATCGGAGGAGCCAGATTACAGAAAGTCTCATCACACTGAGTTGTCCATGTTCCAACGCATCATGTAGTTCCTGATAGGATAGGGTGTGTGCTTGCTCCTTGAAGTGAGGTGGCAGATTGTCTTGTCGAGTCAGGAGATCATGAAGTGTTAGTTTTCTTGCTAAACTAAAGCATTTGTGAGAAGTGCTGTTGATTTTTAATCCATTGGAAATTACTAGTTCTTTTATTATTGATTTTTTGCTTCTCTCTAAATTTACTATTTGAATTAAAATCATGAGATGTGAGAGAGACAGACTTCTAGTGCACAGCAAAAGATTTTAGTTTGGAAAAAACATGTAGAACCAAGCTACTGCCAAGCTACTGTACTCAGTGCATCTCCTAAATCACTCAGGAAAAAGAAACAGTATTCATCCTCTCTTACTAGACCTACAAGTTAAGTTATTTGCTGCAAAGGTAGAGTTTTTTTTCCTTGATGGTTTTAATTTTGCCCCACAAGAGTGCACTGTTCTCCATCATCTTCGGTAAAGGCAGCAAAGCTCTGCTTACTGCACATAATAGAGAATTAATATGAGGACAGAGAAGGGGTTTACTGAAAAGCTAAGTCCAAGATCAGTATGTTTCCTTATAAGACTTTCCGGAGCCTTCATTCACAAATGTAAGATTCCTAAACTTGGGCCGTATGCAGGATATGAATCTAGAAAACAAATTCATAACAATCAATGGTAAATCATAGAATCATAGAATGGTTTGGGTTGAAAGGGACCTCAAAGATCATCTCCTTCCAACCCCCCTGCTATGGGGAGGAACACCCTCCACTACATCAGGTTGCTCAAAGCCTCATCCAACCTGGCCTGAAATACTTCAGGGGATGAGGCATCCACAAGTTCTCTGAGCAACCTGTGTCAGTGCCTCACCACCCTCAATGTAAAAAATTTCTTCCTTGTCTCTAATCTAGATCTACCCTTTTTCAGTTAAAGCCATTGCCCCTTGTTATTTTAAAAAGTCCCTCTCCAGCTTTCTTGTAGGCCTCTTTAGGTGCTGGCAGGCTACTAGCATGTCTCTCCAGAGCCTTTCTTCTCCAGGCTGAACAGCCCCAACTCTCTCAGCCTGTTTTTAGAGGAGAGGTGCTCCAGCCCTCAGATCATCTTTGTGGCCCTCCTCTGGACCCACTCCAACAGGTCCATGTCCTCCTTCTGTTGGGGACCCCAGAGCTGAACACAATACACCAGGTGGGGTAATATTTTTTACTCAATGTTCTGACCTATTTTTAATCAGAATGCACCTGAGAATGAGAGGTAAACCAAAATTTGCCAAATATAGCCTCTGAAAATGGAGGAAGAGTTTTCTGAGAGACTTCAAAAAAAGTGTATGTCCTAAGAGAGTCAAATGGTTTAAAAATAAGTCCCTTTGCTTCACTCCACTTCAGCGAAAGTGACAGTAGATTTCTGCAAGTCCTCTACATTGAAACTTGGACTCAGTGTATAATAAAGCCATTTTTTGGAGACCATGGCTCAGATTTGTGTAGCCTAAACTACATATAGCATTATAGGTACCATTTCCTATTAGCAATTGCCAGAGATGGTAACAGGAAGAGGCTGGCAAGGAAGAACAGATGAAAATCAGGCTATAGAGCACTGGTAGCTTCCAAAATGCATTCATAGCATCACTTCACACTGCTGTCACGTTCAGCATGTGGTAGCTTTTGTATTCAGAGTGCCTCCAAGGCTGCTTCTGCAGGAGGGCTTCTCTCCTCCCCAAAAGCAGAAAGGCATTTCCTGTCTTTTACTTGCGTCAACGACTTATTTGAGTGAATGACTTGGTCTTTTCCTGCCCTTCTCCTTTACGAATGTAAGTGTGAATGAAATTATAAAAAGACAGTGACTTGAGAAGAAAGGATTCATTTAACTGCATTCAAGTGTGACGTAAGTAATAAGACCTTCAAGTCAGGCAAGTAATCTTGATATTCTGAGGTACTTTTCCAAGTAGTTTTTCACAGCTTTCGCCAGAAGTCTCTCAGAGGGCAGCTTACATCGCTTTGAAAACATACCCAAATGCAATAAGGAAATACTCTTGTCCAAAAGAACCTCAAGAAAAACACAAGGGATATTAGTGTGAGGCTAAGCATAAGAAAATTGTCAGGAGCCACTTTTTGAGATTTTTCTTTACAGTAATTCTTTCTTTTAAAACAACTCACTTCTTTTTATGGATCCAGTTCAGCAAACCACTTAAGAAGCTTAAATCTAACTGGATAGCAAGAGAATGCTACAGAAAGTACTTTCTTGATTTGGGATAGATTTAAGAATGTGCTTTGCTGAACATGAAAGCAAGCATTTTCTTTTCTTTCAAAGTTTAAACATACTTGTAGCATAACATCTTGTTGATCAAAGTATTTCTAAAATTTAGGGGCTACTTTTCCATGAACTTATGGTGAATGATTACAGTGTCTCAGGGAGGGCTCGTAGAACATTTCTGAGGTTCACGAGCTTTATGAAACGTTCAGCTTAGGTGCCCCTCCAACTTTAAGGGAGTTCTGTGCACAGCAGTGCGATCACGATTTAAAACACAGCAAAATAAAGGGAGTAGCTAATTTCAGAGTCATCTTTCACTTGTCCCCTGGGTCTAAATGCACAGCAAATGCCATTCACTGATGCACTCAGTAGCCTATTTAAAAAGGAATTAAGATCTCCTGAAGAGAGATCTTTATATCATGAACAGCTCTCCTAATAATATCTGTTTGCTTTCGACATGTAAATAGACACACCAGTCTGCAGGGCAGGTTATATAATGTTTATGTGTGTAACATAATTAAAAATAAACACTTCAAAAAGGCTTTACATGAAAAGCTGTCAACCTCGTCTCTTAAAATCAGTGCCAGGTTTCCCACTTTCCAACTTGAACACAAGTCCTTAATCCTCCTAAACAATATGTGGTGAGATCCAGTCCATTTCTCACTGGACCAGATAATAATGATTTGCAGGAGAAAGATGTGACATAACTGTGCGTCACTACGGGTGTTGACCAGATAAACTTACATAGCATCCATACTGCCCTGTATATGAAAGTACCAAAGATTAACATAGCTGGGCCTGCCCAGTGAGCTTTTTCCAGCAAAATAATTTTCCAGGAAAGTAAACCCATCTTATTTACATGGACAGCAGTAAGCACTATTGCTATGAAGAGTCCAACTTATAGTCTCTTGCAGCATCCACTGGCCTCAAGGCACTTGTAGAAGCCGATTAATCACCTAAGTTCTGAATTGTGCAGCCGTGGCTGAATGGGACCACGTTTAATGGACATTAGCCGTAACCTTTTCCTTCTCAAAAGTCAAACAAATATCAGATACATGATTCTGGTCAGAAATGAAGGACTGTTTGCTGAAATCATAGCTATAGTCTCCATTGGCAGTAACTGAACAGTAGTTTTGAGATACTAGCTTGTTATAGCTTTTTGGACCATTAAAACATAGAGAAAAGAGAATACAGAGCTAGACATAACAGGATTTATTTCAAGTGCTTTTTCCCCTTCCTTCTGTTTTCAAGATGTGCTTTGGTCTTCCTCTTTGTGATGCTCTGACAGTATTGAGTGGGGTTAGTATTTGAACTGAAGCAGTGTTTGCTCTTGGTAAAGTACACTAGTCATTTTGTCTTGCAGATGTTGAATATCTTTAATTACAAAGTCTGAACAGAATTCATCCCTATTATTTACTATTAGTAGGTTTTACAATTTATTTTCTGAGCCTGCTGCCTGTCTTGGCAGCCTGAAATACAAATAATGTTGGAGGTAATCAACATAATGTTAAGTGCTGATTTAGTAGTATATATGTATATAAAGATATACCTTGTTTTTCTTTTATTTCATTATTACATTAATAGCACAGTACCATGCATAAAGGATGAAGCAGCTCAGCAGCTGGGGATAAGATTTGGTGATATTTATTTCTGTGTTGTTGACTCAAATCTAGCCTGGATTAGCAACAGAGGAAGGTCACTGCCCTATGACACGTTTGTTCTTTTTTTTTTTTTTTTTTTTGTTAAATTGGTGGTTTAAGAGAGAAACCTTAGGAAATAAAGCTGAAAAGTGACCTCAGGAGATCATTAAGTCCGTATCCTTGCCCAAAACAGAATTTGTTAGGTACCATTCTTGACAGATGCTTATTCTTTGCAGTCTCCAAGATAAAAGAGTTTATAGCCTTCCTAAAAAATCCTTTGTACTGTCCAAGGGTCCTTACTGTTAGATTTTTTTTTTCCTGATCTAACTGACCTTTATTGTAATTTGCAACTATTCTTTCGTTTGCCTCTTTTGTATAGAAAAAGGAGTTGGTGTCCATCTTTTTTATATCCATAATTTTGATAAGCTAGAACTATTGTCATGTCTCTCTCGTCTTGTTCCTTATTGCATACAAATAACACCAATTTCTTGAGCTTTGAATGTGAATACACAGCCCTGACTTTTAAGATTCTGGTCATTGTTATTATTCCCCTTATCATTCCTGAATTGCAGTGCCACAAATGGGACACGGACTCTAAGCCAGCCATATTGGTGGCAAGTTGATGAAAGAATAATTTCAATTTACAGATAAATTGGCTGCACATAACATCTGAAATATATCCCATGTGGTATCACGTCTGAAGTCAATGGTGAAGGGCTGTCAATCCATCACATGTTTCTGAGCATTAAATCTATGAAGAGCAACATGATTTAAATTTACTTATTAAAAAGTACTTAATTTCTGTGGGGTTTGGTCATTTTAGTTTTCACAGATGTTGCTTAATGTAAAAAATCAGCTACAGAGATAAAGAAAGAATGATTGTGGGCAAAAGGTTCCAAGAACCTTTGCTCTTTTGAGGCTTAGTAATGCTGTTGCATTTAGGATTATTACACACTGAGTTGGCAAAAGCTCATATGTAAGCAATATAATCATTCTTTCCATGATGTTTCACTCACAAATAAAATCAAAATGCCAGTTTGCTTGAATTGATGCCATCTAGATTTAGATCTATAGGGTTTGTTTGTTTTCAAGTCAGACTTTCTATACAGAGCCACTTGACAAAATATGGCATATGAGGGGCTATATGTATTTAGATCTCATCTATTTTGACAAAAGAACCTGAATCAGCATATGTTGTTGGAAAACAAGTGTTAAAGCCCTCCAGCAACACCCTCTAGTTTCTTGAAAGAAAAGAAGAAACACAAATCACTTTTTTTTTTTCTTGTCTATTCAGTAAAGTATTTTCTTGGTCTTTAAATATAAATAATCATGTAGAGAAATTCTTGCCATCATATTTTTTTTATGTTTTACCCATCCTCTGTCTTTATTGTATTTTTCATTATTTCAATTATTTTGTCATTAAAACAAGGAGACGAATAGTTGCTACTGTAATTGTAACTGTGACGTTGTATGTGTAGTTTATTATATCATATGGAAGCTGAGATGGGGTGTTGGGTAATTGGAAATCAAAAGTTCAGTTGCTGCTCAGATGTCTCTCAAGATACTGAAACTTCCTTATATGCTTTACATAATTGTTAGTTAAATACAGAAACTTTCAGGTCACATGTTTTCTTCCAGTAATTTGTCAACATATTTAATATTTGCTCATTTGAATGCTAAAATAGTTTTCCCTTTGAACTTTTGTTGGATGTTACATAGTGAAGAATAAACCACGTTGTATAAAAGTAAACGTGCAGTGATATCTGCTGGTTTTTAGTTAGGGATCTTACACAATATGCAGTGGACACAATGTTGATGGTGGATTATCAGGTCCCGTAGCCCTGTAGTGTCAGTATACATTTGCATGATTAGAGCCATCTGAATAGTGGTAGAACAAAGATAATCTGTATGGATTTCTTTTTTCTTTGAAGCTGTGTAAATAAATTCTTTTGCTATGAATTATCTTGCTACTTTAATTGAAATGAGTAAAATAACTGGGAAATCTACTCTGGTAGAAAAGAAGAGCATAACGTTCACAAGGATGCATGACTGTTCTGATACTTCTGCGTTAATCAGCCCTCCTTCTATTGTCTCAAAGTGCATCAACTGAAACAAAAAGGGAATTTTCTGGTGACGTTTATGCATTCTTCTGCTCTGCAGTCATCTGGATATGCGATGTAAATAAGTGACATTGTCTGGTTTGACAGCTGGAGAACCCAAGCATGAAAATGTTAAGTAGCTGTTCGAAGGCCTCCTTTGGAGCTCTGGTCTGTGGCCCAACAGTAAACATTGTGTTTCAGGGACTTTTGCTGAATGCCAAGTCTTCTTTCTTAAATCCCCATGAAATAACTACATTTCATCTTTTGTCATTTTCCCACTTTTTTAGGGGAATTTGGAGAAGTGTGCAGCGGGCGCCTGAAGCTGCCTTCTAAAAAGGAAATTTCAGTGGCTATCAAAACCCTGAAAGTTGGCTACACAGAAAAACAGAGAAGGGACTTCCTGGGAGAAGCAAGCATCATGGGACAATTTGACCACCCTAACATCATTCGATTAGAGGGAGTCGTCACTAAAAGTAAGATATGACAGGGGCATTTGTTTTGCATGGGAAGTGTCACTGGAGGTCCATTCCACCCTAAATTATTCTCTTCAAGGAAGAGCAAAAGGAAATAAAAAACTGAATCATCCCTGTTTATGCTCTGCAAATCCTTCCAGAAATGTTTGTTACATCCCTGTTAATATGTACCACATATCCTTCAAAAGAGATAACAGTGGAAACACGTAGCTTGGCTTTTGCAATGTATATTGTATTTCCTCAAAAGCAGGAAAAAAATTGCCCATGTGCAAGCACCAGCTAAACCTGCACTGATGGATCCAATGAAGAACGGTGTCGGAGGCAAATGCCTGCAGTGCAGCTGCAGGGCCTTCACTGTCTCGCTGCCCTCGGGCTGCTGGGAACTTAAAAACAGTACCCTGGGTTAATGAGATGGGAATCATTGGGAAATAAAAATCACCTACTCAAAAAAAATATAGAGAACATGGATAAAAAGGAGCATTTCTGAAGAACGCTGCAGCTTGGTAATAAACTGGAAGGTTTAATAAACTCCAGAGCTACAAATTGCTACAAAACATCCAAGAGGCACTTGCTCGTAATTTGGTAGAAATCGTGGAGTCTTCTGTCCTAAGGTTTCCTAATTACACTATAGTAGTATGTTCTGCTTTCAACTAAATCGTTAGATTTTTGTCATTAGCACAAATTAATGAACAGCCTACCTGGCAACAGCAACTGATACTAGTATATTAATAAATAAGTTCAAACTTTTTCTATGTAGTTTTCACGCAGGGAAAGTACTCCCATATGATATTCAGTATGTACCAGAATGAGGCATTTTAAAGATACTGATCCTCTAGAATTTATACCTCTTTGTAAAAAATCTCATAAAAAAAAATTTTGGGGCTTTAAGCTGTCAATAGTAAAATTGATTTTGTTTCTTTGATAATGTACTAATTTTCTTAATCGGTCTTTGGGTGCTTTTGTTGTGGGTTGGGTTTTTTTTGGAGTGTTTTTGTCTATGTTTATGATAGCAAATCACCTTCTCATTTTGAGATAAAACTATAACTGGAAACTCCATCCACGCACTGGTTTGAGGAACACCATTCCTGATATGAGGAACACTTTCCAGCTCCTCTTTCATTAAGATAACAGCAAGTTGTAACAGTCTTTCCTGAATGGTGGTGTTGGTCTTAGAGCTCATTCCCAGCTTTCCCATGGCAGACACAGTAGCCTCCTCAAAGCCACTCGGATCCTGCATGCTTTTCTCCTTATGGGCAGCTGGTGGGATTTGGTGCTGGTGATGCTGCCTCATTTAGGCAAGTCCTGGCTCTTGTTGCTTGTGCTGCTGATTGCCCTCTCCCTTGAGATGGAAAGACAGACATAGTAGTAGAAAGGAGAGGTTGCATGAAGTACCAAAACTGGCTTGTTCCGTGAGACATAAATTCAGAGACTTCCTAGATTTCCATTGCAGCATAAGGTGATAAATTTAATGATCAAAGTCCTGCAGTAGTTATTAGGTAGGAGATCAATAAGATTTTATATGAGCTGTTCTTAAAAAAAAAAATCAGGAATGCTCTGAGATTTTTCAGGGGAGTTGATAAAATCGGTAGAATGTTTCCTAGTTCATCCTAGGGGACTCTGCTGGCAAAGAAGCTCCTTGCCATTTCATTGAACTACTTGAAATGTGCTGAGGATGTTTCCAGTTTGTTGGGTAGAAGAATACCAAATGCTTTGTTTTTAGGTAGATGGTTTATTGGTTTTAAGGAAACTTGTTTGTAAAATTGTGCCATTCATCGTTTCACAAACATAGACAGACGTGAAAGAATTTCATAGCTTACTGCAACAAATGATATGAAACAAAAAACCCACAGGAATGTGTTAAAAAATAACTGGTGAAAGGTATGTAAAACCCTGTATGTTATGAAGAAACATAATTACAATAATAATGCTTTCTCTAGGTGTGATTCATGAAAGTCTATTTTGCTGATTTAAATAACAAAGTTGTTATTCTTCAGCTTAGGTCTCACAGTCCCATTAGGAAAGGACTGCCAGATCTGCCTGTGTAAATCCAAGTTATCTCCTGCTTTTTAATGACACACACTTTGTACAGTCAGAATAACATTTGCAGTCCCGAAATTACTTGAAATGCCAGCATCAGTCTGTACACAGCTGAGCTAAAATCTATTTTGTTACATTTGTATTTCAGTGGCACTCGAGAAAATAATTTAATTGCTGTGCATGCAGGAATTTGTGCATTGCTTTTGAATGTGCATTGCTAATTCTGTCTGTTTTCTGTGCAAGTGACTATTAGTAAGTTTGCTACTCAGCTGTATTCATAGCAGACTGCTCTGTCTTTCGGGGGGGCTGGGAGTGCCAGCTGCCTGTCACATTTCAGTAGGAGAGAGCAAGCTCTGAATATTCCCAGCTGAAGTCAACAAAAGCCTCAGGGATACAACACCCTCTCCAGATAGCCTGAATACAGGAGCTGAGAAAACTGTGGAACTACTTGTATCCGTTTGACTGGGTAAAATTGTATGGCATAAATGCAAGTAAAGATAATTGTTTGTTTTCTTTAACATTCTGTAGGGTGACAGAAGGTTGTGGGGTTTGTTTTTTTTAAAAAGAAACCAGTATACTGTAATAACAAATTAGCAAGTGTTCATATTTTTTAATGATAGCTATTAAACCACACTCAAAAGCGTTAGTTTAGGTGCAGTCAGTAGAGAGCCTGTGGAGTATTTGCTGGGTCATTCTCAGTACAGGTAATGCATGATAAACAGGCAATATGACCTTTTCTTCATTAACCAAATTATTTTTGACAGGTGGC
Organism: Tauraco erythrolophus; assembly: GCF_009769465.1. Classification (NCBI taxonomy): domain Eukaryota; kingdom Metazoa; phylum Chordata; class Aves; order Musophagiformes; family Musophagidae; genus Tauraco; species Tauraco erythrolophus. Next base: position 14,147,302 of record NC_141465.1, read on the forward strand.
CCTTAACAATCATCCAACTTTTCATACTAAGCAGATCTTCTGAAACAACTCCTAATAACTGCAATTGTCATATTTTAGCACAGTTATGATTTAGCAGCAGTTCAGGATTTATTAATGGTATGAGGTAAATCAGGGGTTGAATTTTAGCAGTGCTCAATGATTACCCAATTTAAAGATTAACAAGATAATTCAATAGGATGAGTTATAATCAAAACAACAACTTAATTACAGATTCAAAACTGACAAGATACACACTAGCTTACTACAAGATATCCTAAATCAAGATATATTTATGTGTACATATGTGTAAAGCATGAAGCATGCAGACAGATAAAATGTTTGGATCCAGTGAAACAGGCACCTACACTCGTGAAGGCAAATGTGTGTATTTAAGCACACAGGTAAGTAGAGAGGTGGATGGAAGAGGCTGGCCTATAGGTAAAATTTCCCTCTAGAGTATGGAGTAAATACAACGCGCATCAGCATTTCTCAATGGACAATAGTTGAGACTCAAGGAGGATGACTTGCCTCGACCTTCTGTCAGCTTTATCTGCAGACAGTCTGCGGAGTCAGTACCTGAGAGGCATCCCAGCTCAGGGGAGATGCTGGTCACAGCCCGCTGCGATCCAGGAGAGCTCAAAGGGTCTCGCTTGGAATCGCTATTTATAGGGTCTGAGATAATTGACTTTTGTCAGGTACTTTTCCATTTTGGGCATAATTCGTGTTAGATAATCTTTGGCAACCTTCAGAGTGGGCTGCAGTCCAGGCTGGAGGGATTTCAGGTACGTGTCCCAGGCCACAGGAGTTCCAGGTGTGGTTAGGGAGTGGCTAACCATTCCAGCTCACTGTACTCGTACCTAAGACAGAAAGGTACCAGACTGTTTCAACTCAGTGCTCTAGTAGACAAGATCAGAAAGTGCCAGATGGTCCCAGCCCACTGCACTTGCAGCTGGGACAAGAACAAGGTTGGCTGGTGGTGACATCGCGATGCAGCCTGGGAGGGGTTTGCAGCACCGCACTGCAATAGGACTGTTTGGTATGAGAAGTCCTTGAGCTGGGGTGGCTGTGGTTTGCCAGTGGGACAGCCCACCGGCGGTGTGAAGAGGTGCACCCACCAGGTGAGACCTCAGTCGTTTGCTTCAAGGCAGAGCTGTTCCCTTGCTCCTCATTGATTTCTGTTCTGCGTTTTCCTGCTGCACTGGTCTCCTGGGCACGCTGTAGGCAGTAGTCTTAATAACCAGCACACATGTTCTGCTTAGTTTACTAATAATTTACAGCAATTTGTAGCCTGTTAGCGTAATAAATTTCAGCAACACTGTTGACACAAGTTGTTATCATGTATAAACGGCTGTGCTTTGATAAATGAATGCAGAATGTTCTTTTAAAAGTGCACCATGTTGCTTCAGAGCATATGCTTCTTATTATGGACACGTTTCCAACTAAACGAGAGTGAAACCCTGCACTTGGGGCTTTCTGAATATGGGTAAGCAAGACAGGAAGGTGCTCCCTTAATAATTAGAAAGGCGCAGTGTCTTATTCTAATTTCGGTCTCCTGATGTGTCACAAAAATGACTTGAGTTTTTACAGAAACCAATGGTCTCCTGGTTTCAAAGTACATGGATCTATCACAAAGTTTTGGATAGCCCCATTGGTGCTCTGCCCTTTACTTGAAAGATCCAGCAGTATTTTCTGTGCGTTACCAGAAATGCCTTGGGGTTAATGTTACACAGTACAGGTTAGGTACTTTTCCTTGCACTGCATATTTCTTGCTAACAAGAGTAAGCAAGCAATAGATTTCTTTTTTTTTGAGATTTTACATCGTTTGGTCTTTTATCTGTACCGTATCCTATGTAATTCAAGATGAATGTTTTGGATAAAGAGTTTGTTCCTACCAGTTAATGGGTGACAGAGTTGATTACCCATTAGTGTGACTCCCACAGTATAACACATCATTTGCACAGCAGAAAGAGGATGTTTTAACCCATTAATCTATGCAAAGAGGACAAAGGATTTTCTTTGTCTCATTATTTGAAATTAATGTTTCTCTTCCATTAAATTCTATTTGGTAGAAGTTGTATTTTGAAAAAAAAAAACAACCAACCAAACAAACAAAAAAGGAGTTGTCACCGTTTACTTTGGTTTTTTAATAGCTTTCTTACTTTCAATCATACTGGGTAGCTCTTTCAAGCCTCATGCTGTTCAATGTTAAAAGCTAAAATATCACCATGCCTGCTATACAATATGCAGGCCTTTGTCATGCTTTTATGGACAGATGCCTTCCTCTATTATATGTGAAATAATAATTCATCTCCTTAAATAACTTCATGCTCTTACCCACCTTTCTCTCTACCAGAAAGAGAAAATAAACAAAGCTTTAGAAAATATTATGAAATAATAAAATCCATATGCTGGTAAAATATTAGCAGGGCAATGACCTTTGTCTGGAAACTTCACCATAATCACATTAATTTTTTGCGTTCATTTCTCTCCAACGTGTCAGAGTTGCGTATAAAGTCTTGATTAGGTTACAGAATACCTTAGGGTAGAAATAACAGTCTCACAAACTGATCTGAATCTGCATGGACAAGTTTGGAATGATATTAGAGGCTTTTCAAGGATGCAGGGCTGTTTCTTTAGGGCATGCTGCTGCCCTGTGGATGCAGTGTGCTCAGCCCCAGCTACGTCGTGCTTGGCCAGAGAGAAGGTTCGTGCTGTCGGTGATCCCGCCACAGAGGGAGGCAGGACTGCCTGGAAAGAGGGCTAACGCCCAGCAGTGGAAGGTGGCCGTGTTACGGCTCTGCTTTTCTTTCCAGTCTCCCATACTTTTATTCTGCATTTTCCCTTCCATTTCTATCCCCGCACCAATATTTTCCTTGGCTTGTGCTAGGAAAATACTGAAGCTCTACAATTTAAATGCATGGTAAATACTCTCGCAAGGGAGAGGTTTTTTGCTATTTTCTCCACGTATGCTGCTTAATCTCTTCCTTACCATAGTATCCTAGGAACAGGTTGACTGTGCCCACACAGTAGAGCACTGCTCCACAGTCTTTGCACCTCCATTGCGCAGACCAGGACACCTCTAGAGAAAAGCTGCAACTCCCTCAGCAGCAAGTGCCCAATTCCCTTCCAGAGAGAACCTGGGGGCAAATGCATGGCAGAATATGCAATGTATATGATTGCATAAATTCAACAGTTGTATGAAGGATTGTATTAAATGGTGATGGATAAGACACTGTATACTGAAAATACAGCACGCTTCACTTTGTGTCTTGGGACTTCAGCCGCTAATTCATAGATTCAAGTGCGTATGATTCATAGAATCATAGAATGTTTTGGGTTGGAAGGGACCTTAATGTTCATCAAGTTCCAAACGCCCTGGGCAGGGACACCTTCCACTAGATCAGGTTGCTCAAAGCCTCATCCAGCCTGGCCTTGAACAATTCCAGGGATGGGACATCCACAACTTCCCTGGGCAACCTGTTGAAGTGCTTCACCACCCTCAGTTTATGCTGAAATGACTGTATTTCTGTTGATGTCGGTGAAATCTCAGTATGTTGTGGTCAGAGCTGGTTTTGCCCATGCGTCTTTTACTTTCTTTCTAAATGTAAAATTATCCTTGGGAATTGGAAGATTTGGGCACGTTTCTGAAATGCCTGTTTTTACTGATCATTATGTATTAAATGCCTGACCCCTGGTAATACGTTTGCAGGTAAACCAGTTATGATCGTTACTGAATATATGGAAAACGGTTCCTTGGACAGCTTCCTACGGGTAAGTGCAGTAGAGCACTACATGGTGCAGGACTGGCTCTTGTTCTGAATTTGTTATGAATTTGCTGTCATTGTAGTCTGATTCATCATCAACTTTTGTTGCTTGATTTTCATTGTTTCCGTTTGGTTTTGTGTGCATTGTGGTGTGCTCAAAAAGCCAGGTAGGGATTTGCTAGCCCGTTTTGACTGCTTGCAGTAAGTATTATTCCAAAACGAAGCAAATTTTTGTGTTATTAGAATGTCACATGAATAAAAAACCAAACAATATTCTGGCACACAATAATGGAGATTATTTTTCTGAGGGCTGAATTACTACTGTGATGCAGTTATGCTTACTGATTGGCAGTCTGTACATCTTTCCAAACAATTTCCAAAGTGAACGGATTTGTGGAAATTTTATCAGTAAACTGATAGTACTCAGTCAAGAGCCGTTTCCCTAAATATGAAAAGTTTAGGGAATAACCCCATACCCGAGGGTGTCTGAAATGTTTTGCTAGCAAACTTCATTGGCCTGTTTTCTTTCTCCAGCCTTAGACATACTAATACTGTTGTTGATTTATCTTTGTTTTCTGTCAAAGTTGGTAGCGAGCCTAAAAAAATTTGAACGCTCCCCGTGTCACCAAGATTTACTTGTGGCAAAACAAGAAGTGTAGCAGAAATGAAATCCCATCTGAGGGGAAACACTAGTTTAATTTTAATTTGTGAGGGCAAACTCAGCTGTGGCTGGGAGACTGCTTTGGTTCTGCCACGGCTGGATGACATTATCCCCCAAATTCATAACACTGAACTAGACGTTTAACCCCAAAAGGGGATACATTGTCAACCTTAGTTTCAGTATGTAATATGTATGTTATTATATCTACTGGAGCATGCAAAATACATATAAATAATGTGTCAGTATATCTGAATGAAATATATCTGTACTGAACTGTATATATTTTGTTTAGGCTAAAAATCCTGAAGAAAGCTCTGAGGAAAGGAGAATAATTTCTGACTGTACAAAACAGTTGTTCAGCTTGTTCATTCATTTGAGTGTGGGTTTTTGAGATTTTTTCTCTTTTACTACTGTTATATGGAATCATAGATAAGATACCTTGTGACTCTGTCATGTTTTTAGGCTGATCCAGCAACTAAAACTCACACAGTCTCTCCTTCTCCAGTAAAGTGGAGAGGAGAAAAACGTAATAAAGGGACTGAGGGTCGAGACAAGAACAGAGGAAGCACCCACCAACCATGGTCCTGGGCAAAACAGACTGGGCTTTCTTAAAAGCAAAACAATTTATTGATGGTTACTTAAAAGGACAAAGGGAAACCGGTTACATGAGAGGATAAAAAGAAACAAAGCCAGATCTTAAAACCGACACCTTCCTTCCCCAACCCCCTTTCCTTTTCCTCCCGGCTCTACCTCCTCCCCCCAGCAGCACAGGGGGCAGGGACTGGGGGAGTGCAGGTCAGTTCATTCCATGCTGTTACTGCTGCTTCTTTCTTAAAGGAGGAGGAGTACTTACACCCTTTTCCCCTGCTCCAGTGGATCCCCTACTCACGAGGAAAAATCCACAAACTTCTCCAGCATGAGTCCAGCCCACTGGAAACAATCCTTCCCCATGGATTGCCCCAGTGTGGGCTTTACCACAGTCTCGGGTACTTAGGGAGCTGTAGCCACTCGCTCCAGCGTGGGTCGTCACACAGACTCCAGATGCCTCTCTGCCTTGTCGTGCATCCCAAAACAACCATCCTCAGACTCAGGCATCTCCTCTCCACGGGCTGCGAGTGGGTCTCTACTCCACCAAGGCCGTCCTGGTTGCAGGGGGGCTGCCTGCCGTCTCACCACCAGCTGCAGGGGAAACTCAGCTGCAGCACACCTCCTCCCGCTCCGTCCTCACTGACCTGCTGTCGATGCGGCTGTTTCTCTCAGATCTCAGTCCTCTCCAGGTGAACTCAGCCCAGTGGGCACCCCGGGAGCAGGGTGCTCCCCAAGTTCCCCAGCCGGCTACGCCGCTGCAATCCTCAGTGGGCGGCGCCGGCCCGACGCAGGCAGTCGCCCGGCTGGGAGTCAGGGAGCGGAGGCAGTGCCCTCCTCCCCTCTCTCCTCACTCCTGGGCAAAGCACCTTTTCCGGTTCCTTTGTCCTGACTTAAATAGGGCAATTTGCAGAGGCGCTGATTGGCTCAACCCCGAGAGGGATGGGAGTCCAATCTGGTGGCCAGAACCAAGTCTAACCCAGTTCGAAAACCAGGGAGGTCACAAGGAGCAAAGCCCCTCTCCTGCCACTAGAACCTCCACGCCACCCCACCACCCCCCCCATCAAACCATTACAGACTCATTAATATCACAGGCAACCCAGGCCATATAACCCTTTTTATAACTGGCTTTTAAAACTTTTTAGTTTGCCATTTCAAGGCTATCTCAACATCTCATTCTATTTGTGGTTAGAAACCTCCTTCTGATTTCCAGCTAAATCTTTTCCAGGGTCTGTATAAATCCTCTTGTGTTGGCTTTAGTTAAAGAAGGTTTCACAACAAGGAACTGCTAAGAGTCTTTTTTAATAATGAATTTCGTCATGAAGGGGAATTCTGAGAAGCTCTTTAAGCATCTGTTGTGCCATATATTTGTCTAATGTTTACAGTGCTAATATCGCCCCTAAGTATATTAATCAAAAATGAAATGAATGCAATCGGTCTTGCAGACTGATATGTGTGAGCTCACCCCACATGGTAGAGCCAGCTCCCATGTGCTTAATAAAATTCTGGAAGAAGCAGCAGGAAGAACTGGAGAGCTGCCCATGATGATACATTTACAGTGCTGGGGGATTCATTTGAGAGCTGCACTAGGACGTACTGTTCTCGTGTCGTCTATATATCAATATCAAAGCTAGATGTTAACAAACAGCATCAGTAAGAGCTGGGAGATTTAAAATGTGTGTCTAGAAGTAGACAATTAGTAATACATGCAATTATTAGTTTCTAGGCTAAGTCACAGTGTGTTTAAGTCATTTGTGTGTTCCTGAAACGGAGGAAAATTTTTAGGAATTATTTTAGATTTAATGGAATTTGAAAGCCACTGAATCAGATGAGCATTTGCTTTCGTTAGAAAAAAATGCTTGTGTAAAAGAAAACTTTCATTAGTCTGTTGAGTAAAGCTGGGATTTTCACTAAGAATTCCTATGGCCTTTCAGGGAAGTTGGACATCTGTTTCCCTACTGTCCTGACACTCCAGTCTCATGAGCACACACAACTTAGATTTATGTGCCGCTTTCACACAGGTCCCATCTAGGAAACTGAACTTCTGATGACAGCAAGAACAGGAAAAATTAATTTTTATCTGAATTGAAAATCTCTTGCCTTCCCTCAGCTGACTGGGAGGTTATCCTCCCCAGATCAAAGTAGTTCCACTTGTGGCATTTAAATCATGACCCCCGACTCACGATCTCTTCACTTGAAGAGCTTCCAGTGTCTCTGTCAAAAGATCTGTGAAAGGAGGAACATGAACAATCTCTGAAATGACGTTTTGTATGTTTTCCAGAAACATGATGCGCAGTTCACAGTCATCCAGCTAGTAGGCATGCTTCGAGGGATCGCATCTGGCATGAAATACTTGTCAGATATGGGTTATGTCCATCGAGATCTGGCTGCTCGTAATATCCTCATCAACAGTAACTTGGTATGCAAAGTCTCAGATTTTGGTCTCTCTCGTGTACTGGAAGATGACCCAGAAGCTGCTTACACCACAAGGGTGAGTTTCTGTGTCTGTTTATCCTTTTAAAATTCTTGTTGGTTGTGACAAAGTTAGACTGAAATCCGAGGGAGACCTCAGGCTTATACTGTGTGTTGCAGACGCCATCCTGTCTTGCATGCCCAAAGGTGCTATTTTTTAATTCATGTCTCAGAGAAAATAGAAGGCAAAAAATATTATTTCTGTTCGTAGATTGTTTTTCTTAAAGTATGCAAAATTCATGGATCAGTTTCTTTCTGCTGGGTGTGTAAAGGAGTGAATACCACAGCTAAGGCCTGAGCTGGTTTGACACACAGCAATGTAAGACTTCATGTGTGCTTCAAGCCAGTTTTATCACGCTGCTGATTTAGCTCCCCCAAGTTAAAAAAATCCTACCCAGCAATACTTTTTTTTTTCCTCACCTTTTTGTGTCTTCTAGTGTGCTGGTACATATATCTGATTGGAGCATACTGATATCACTGTTCTGCAAGGGTGTATCAGTTATACCTGTTGTTGTACCCCTAACTGAGTAAAAAATTGAGTAAAACAAAAAAAGAAATTTTGCTTAACGATGCTTATTAAACCTCCTCTGCTTTCTTCTTCTTACATCATGTATACAAGGTGGTACCCATCATTCAGGGAGGTAATGATATCAAGGAGGAGACTTACCTCTGACTGTTTTGTCTTGAGATGGAGAAGCTTTTGTCAGATAGGGGTCTGTTGGTAGTGTAGGCTGCTGCTTGTTTCTTTTCTGGATTTCATCCTGGCTGAAAAGCTACATGGAAGCTATACTGTTGGCTTAAAGCCTTAGAAAAGCCACAGTGTCTTGTAAATACAGCTGTGCTGCACCTCTTGTTCTCACTTAAATAATGCTTCTGCTTTATTGTGGAAACCTTGAAGATATACATTTAGCTTTGTGTATGTAGATATTACACTGGGATGTCTGATTGTTCAATACTATTGCAAGTGGATTTTATTAACTTTAGAAAAAATGGCATTAATCTGCAGTATCTTAGTCAAGTGTAATTTGCAGTGATGCCTAGTAATCATCTCCTCTTCGCTGTACAAACCAGATTAGAGTAGAATGTATCAGCAAAATCTTAATGTGGGTTTTCTAGGGCTTCCTTCATTCCTGATCACTGACAGGAGCAATCAATTGTTGTGGTAGTTTGCATGCTACCTTCTTCGTGATTGAAATAAAATAACGTGACAAATGAGTAAAGAAATCCTAGCTGTTTTCTTACAGATTATATATGCGTTATATGCACACACATTTATAGATACCTATTTATCAATCATACCTTCATAACTTACCAGGCATAAAGACTCTATTCTTTACTTCACCTTCCAGTGCTTTCTTTGACCTCTGATAAGCTTTGGCATGTTGTTAGAAATATGCAGTATATACCACTTTAGAAAACTGTCTGCAGAGATCTCTCATGGTTAATATAAAGAGACATTAGTAGGAGAAAGCAGTTTTCATGCTCAATATAGGTGCAGCATTCATAAGTAAATATTAATATAATACAAGAGTTCCTCACAAGAAAATTGTCTGTAGTTCAGCCAGAGGTTTATTGCCTTGTCAGGTATGCTTGCCTGCCCTCTTCTTAAAAACTCCTGTGAAAGTAATGGGTGTTAGTGTCTCTGAGGTAAACAATTTTAGATATAGTATTTATCTAGTCTCGCATTTAACCTCCCTCCCCCAAGATGTACGCTTGCAAGCGAAGGCAATTACTCTGTGTCCTACCACTACTGCCCGTAGGCAGGTGATCGATCTCCCCTTTAAAGCGGCTGCGTGCATGCATGGAGATTGCTGTCCTCTTCGCACACATCTCTCCATTCTTGTATTTTCTAAGCAATTTCTCCAAACCTACGCTTCTTGCTGGTCTCCTTCAGATTCTTTTCAACTTAACTGCATTTTCCTTATATATGGTGTCCAAAATGGGATACTAATCCCCAGCACCAACCATAGCATGTTTATCTCATGTTCCTTACACATGTTCTTTCTGTTAATATCTCCATGGGTCTCTACATCTCCTTCCTCCCCCAACACAACTTTGCCACATGGTTGACTCACGTTCTTCTGCTCGGACACATACCTCTGCCAGGCTTTGAAGTTCAATTCTCTTACTCCAAAATTCATCTGGGCATGCAAAATAACCTCTAATTTAGTAATGACATTTTTTGTATTCACATAAAGAGCTGAAGAAACCTTTGAGTCCTAGTTAACTTAGATGAAAAAGTTGTATAGGGAGGAAAAAGTAGCTTCCCAACAAACTGCATAGCGTACAGCTTTATGAGGGAAGCATGCTTCCCTAAAAATGAAACAAGTGTCAGTGACTTGTATCCATGGGCGAGCTGGGACAAACCAGAGTGCACAGGATGTCAGTGTCTCTGGCCAGTGTTACATGTGAACTTCCTATGGCCAAGTGCTGTGTTGATTTTTTTTTTTTTCTTCCACTTCTTCTGCCACATATTTTTCTAGCCTATTTATGCTCAGACAGTGAAATCAGATGGAAAGAAACTATTTTGTAAGGTGTTATCATCTGTGTTCAGTAAACTCCCAACTGACGTTTATGGTGTATATGCAAACTGCTGAAGGAAGATGCTCAGATAATTAAACCCCTCAAATACAACTAGGACAAATCTAATTTTCTTCAAAAGTAGTTGCTGAATATACCTCTGCCACGTCTCCACTCTGAGAGGAGGACAAGGCTGTTTGATATTCATCTTTTTGCTCAAGTTTCCTTTGAAGTGAATCTTGTATACATGTCCAAGTAGTGTGTCCCTGGAGTATGTTTGATCCCCAGCTTAAACAACTGGGGACCACGAGTGTGAAACAGAGCTCCAGTTCACTGGAATAAAGCTGGACAGTTCATGTTCCTGCTACTTAGTCATATCACGAAACACAGGACCGTTTCCTAGGCGGCTCCTAGTGCATTTCACAGGCACTAATTATATGGCAAAACCAAGACAAAAATAGTGCTGCTTTTTAAAATAATGGCACCATCCCAAACAATTTCATGCTTTTACAACTAGAGGATGACAAGTACTCAGTAAGATCTTTGAAAAGACCAAAGTTATAACCACAATTTCAAATATTCAAGCAGTAAAGAGTGCGTATTATATTAATGGGTAGAGACTTTTGCCTCCCCTCCCTCTTCCCACTCCATTTAGTATCAGTGGTATGAGGGAAATATATAGAATTAGCTGCAAAGACAGATGTTTTATCTATTCAGCCTCCTCTTCCACCCTCATTTTCCGCCTGTAAATGTCAGAGCCTGAGAACAATTCCATTGCTTTAATTCATAGTCGCAATTCAGGATTGGTCTACCCCCAAGAAGCCCAGTCAGCCCTTCAGGCTTTCAATTCACACCACTGACTGGGTGAAATTTTATGTTGTTCTGTTCTCAGAAGCTGTGTCTGAAGCTTTGCATAAAGGATATGAACCTGTATCCTTTTATATATCAATAATGTATGTATCCCTTTATATATCAATACACGATCTGTGATATTCGTGCTATTGTACAAGAGCTCTGAAGGACAACGCAAAGATCACAGGTGCATGTGTGAAATACAGGGAACTTTACTACCTGACAGGGTCATTTTTTACCTCCTGATTATCGTTACTGACACGGTACCACAAAAGGCCTTTGGCAGCCTGTGGTCTGCCTGCTTACAGAAGCAGAAGCCAGCATGTGAATTAGGCTGACTGAGTGTTTGGATTTTTTTTTTTTTTTCTGGGCCTTTGTGCCCGAGGGGATGTACTGTAATTATCTACGTTCTCCGTACCCATTCACTTTTAATTGAAAGGCCAAGATTGTATTAAAATTGTCATTGTCAAATTGATCCTTTTTATCCTTATTATTTTTAGATGTCTGTATGACAAGTAGGTGGACTAATGACACAGTATGAAGTGGAAGTAAATTTAAACCATCGCACATGTAGAGGGGCTGTAATTATGTCTCTCAAAGGCATAATATTTGGATAATCAGTAGATGAATTTTGACGCATAGTTGGATACATCACTGACGTTCATGGCATTTCAATGTAAAACACTGTCCGGTTATTATATTTGCATGGATAACTTCTTATTAAATCTACATCACCTCAAAAAACACTGTGCTCTGATGACAAGTCTTCTGGTAGCCTGTGCTCCCGGGTAACGGTGCCAGAGCAGGGATGGCATGGCAAGGGGCTGCTCCGTTGCGTGCGGCAGGGAAGGGCACGCAGGTCCTTTCTGTTAGGCACACGTTATTGCAACTGGTGCTTGACAGAAATTTGTCGTGGCTTGTTCATTCCCTAGATAAGCAGAAACATGGTAATGCAGTCTGATTGTGTTGAAGGGTGTGGTAAAAAAAAAAAACATCACAAATTCTCTTGCCTGATAAGCATGAGGGAACGAAGCAGTGCTATGTTATCATTTACCACTCGAGAAGGAGATAACGTCAAGATAAAATATTCATTAGTAAGGGATGAACAAGTAGCATCACGTAATTTTCAGGTGCTTGAGAGGGTAAGTCAGGCTCTTCTCACTCACGTGAAACCATTTTTCTGTGTACCAGTAAGACATCTGAACTACTCTAAGTCCTCATATAATGAATGAATGTCTGGCTTTTACCTTCAGGTTTTCTTGCAAAGTTCTTCTAATAATTCTGTTATAATCCATTTTTCTTGATTCCCCTTTCCCCAGGCCTGTGGCTTAGGTGCCTGTGGCAGTCACCCTGTAACAGATTATAAATCAGAATATTGGAATGGGTTATGAAGGCCTGGAAACAGCTGCCTTGTGCCGGAGTGCCAGACACACTAAAAATAAATTGCAGACTTCATTGACTTTAGATGAATTATGCTGAATGGCCAGATACTGTAGGAATCACAGCTCCATCTAGAGCAGATGAAACCTTCAGTTACTCCTGGCTCACTAATTTCAAACCCCGAGAGTGGTTCTCTGACCTAGACTGCCTGGGATTTTGAGCTGCGTTATCAAACTCCTGCAATTTTTAATACTGATACTTTCTTTCTACTAGAAATCAGGCAGCTATTTGGCTTCGTGATGAGCATGCCCTTAAAGGGAGACCTTGACAAAAATATATAAAACATCTATTTATCTTCAGAAAATAATAAGTAAATGTATTACAAATAGCTAGTTATGCATGCACATGTAGATTTCTCTTTATAAGCCTCTATCAAATAGATTTGGGCAAAACTTTTTCCTAGGCGTATCTATAATGATTTTTAACTTAGCAAGTTTTTCTTGCATGTTCAATGCTGATAGTACTAATTTTGAAGAGAGGAGCCCAGTAATATCAGCCCATAATATTAGAGTTTCAGATTTTCCAGTAGAGGATAAGCAACAGAGATAGCAGATAAAGAAGATTAAATTGAATGAAAGCCTAATGGGCATACAATACATAATTTAAACAAAAAAACAAACCAGGTAGGATTTCTTAGCACTTTCATCATAGCAATTAACAGAGCGGGTATCATTACACTCATTTTAAATGTTGAGAGACTGGGGAAAGGAGGTAAAAAACAAGAGACAAGTAAAGAAACAGGTATGGGAGCTTAGTTTTCCCAGCTCAAACTCCATGGTCTAGGAGAAAGCATTTGGTTTAATATATGTGAAGGTAAATTATGTAAGACATCTTTGATCCTGGCAAAGGATATTGCAAAAAATATTCTGATTTCTGGCAAAGCAGAAAATTGAAGAGGTGATATGTGTTCAAATGAGATGTGTATTTCTCAAAAATGATGGAAGTGAAAAGGGATTTTCTAATGCTGAATTATCATGTTCTTCTAATTTCAAATAGACTATTTGAATTACAGGAAGCCTTACAATTTTCAAACATAATAGCAGTAAAAAAATGCATTTAGTTTGATCTGACTCTTCAGATTTTCTGCATATATTGATATTTGGACATCTGCTAAAATGTGAATGTTGCATAATCCTTTGGGGGGAATGCTTTTTGTGTTAAAATGCTTATTTGGCTAAAAAATATTTACTGGAACTTTTTTTTTTTTTGCTGTTCCCGCTCTTAAATTATTCAAAAAACAAGTCAACAAAATCCCCTTTTAAATACAAAGATAAAATTGACATTTTTGTGACAAATTGGGGAGCAGAATAGCAAAATTATAGTTTTACTCTATATGCAGTGGTAGTTGATTTCTTTTTTAGCCACATTTTAATACCATCCTTATTTTACTCTCGTTTGTGGTATTGTTACATGTATCTATAGGCTTGTGTAGAGTTACAGCTGAGACTTAGCAAAGAAAATTTATTTTCTTGTAATGAAATCTAAGGTTGATGTACCTTCATTTTTTACTAAAACAAACAAAAACAGAAGAACTTTCTTTCTCTGAGTTTATAATCTTCCTTACCCTGCAGTAAAGCAGTCCCAAAATGTTAGAAGACTAATTAATATGTTATTTTGTGTAAGTATGTTTCTCCAATCATATATCTTATGGACTTCTTCCATAAGATTATAAAGGTAATATCAAATAAGATATTTCCTGCCCTTGCCTAAAGCACTCACGTTCTAGCCACAAGCACGTTTTTCCGTGTGACATCTGACAATTGTTTCTCTTGGGTTCAGCAAGAAGGGCTCCATTTTTTGTATCTTAACATGGAGTTAAAAAAGTGAGCCTGAAGCCACCCACAGAAATTCAGATTCTTTAAAGAGTAAGGTTCTGAAAGCTCCAGAGTGATACTTCTGTGTTTCACAGAACAAGCCATTATGCTGATGTGAGAAAAAACAACATAACTACTCCCTGCCTCGACGACTTTCTCATGTGGCGTGTCGTAGGTGTATGTTCTGCCATCCCTCTGTTCCAAACATTGCCGAAGCAATTGCTGGAGAATGAGGCTCAGTCGGGCTACGTTGCCACGAGCCCACTGATGACACCTGGCTCTGTATCTCAGTTTCGAATCAGATGGCCCAGTCTCTTTCCCATCAGTGCTGATGCCTCCAGGCACAAGGAGAGGGATCAGCAGAAGTGAGAGGAGGCTTGGGGCTTGTCTGAGGTGGCAGTGCTACCATTGGAAGCAGCAAGGATCTGCAGTTCCCCCTTCTACATCTCCACCTGGCCAGGAATTTGAAACGTTTCGTCTTGAATGGAATGCCGGTGTTGGTCTGGCTTGGTCCCTGCGGGACACGCTTGCCTGTGGGAACACTGGCAGGGGGCTGGAGCTCAAAAGCCCCTGCCAGCCATGGGACATGGTGGTGGCCCCTCGTGCTTGGGCTCCAGCAGCCCTACGAGCTGCACATTCCTTCCCGGATGTGGTCCATGGCATTGGGTTTGATCTGTAAAAGTCCTTTGCAGTTTACATGTCGGGTAGTGTAGAGGCGGTTTTGTCCCGGCAGTAGAGATGGGCTGGGGTGGGTGAGCATCCTGAGGGCAGGTCTGTGCTGGGAGGGCTGGTGTTCTCAGCCTGCAGCCTGGCTTCCCACACCTGCTCCTCTCTGCAGGCAGCACTCGGGCAATGTTGGCCTTGCAACTGAGTCTGCTCAGTTTTGCGGGCGACGTCTGAGCCTGTGGGACAAGTTGGGGATGTTTGATTTGGAAGCTCTTTCTGTCCCTAATGGTGTGGTTTTGTTTGTGTAAATTTAGGGTATGACTTTTTCCCCCAGTATTGACATTCTTTATTAGAAAACAAAATTCACTCTGCTAGTATGCACAGAAAAAAGGTTGAAAAAGTGGGTTTGATTTCTTTATCATCTCCACATCTGAAAGTGTAAGTGGATTTGTTGTGAGAACACTGGGACAGAGGAGAGCTGCTCTTGTTTCTTGGCTGTGCCTCGGGCTCACTGAGGGACCCTGGATGTTTGTGAAGTGGGTATACTGTTGCTTCTCAATAGAGTATGAGAAAAACAATATAATTTTTGTGTTCTCAGTACTGTTATGGAGCAGAATTTGGAATTATTAATAAACTTATAATGAATAGAAAACATGATGTACTTTTTGTGACTCAAGGACATCATCTTACAGTTTTCCAAGTCTGAAAGAGAGAGACATCAGTCACTCTAGTCTGGCTTCCATGATGAACCAGTGGTTTCAATTACTGCTCTTTATTTTCCATGCCCTATTTATTGGTCCACAAGTAATGTTGAAATTCAGCATTTACCTAACTTTAAAGGTTGTGTGTGAAACAAAGGTTTGTCTTTGGTTAAGGTACAGAGTCTGCTGAATAGATGAGATCTGTAAAAACTGTATGCCAAGATAGATTCCCTCTCTGACCTTTGTCAAGCCTCTAAGACATATCTAGTGATGTTTTGGAGGTCTAAATTGTAGCCTGAGTCAGGCCTGCCTGTGTTGCTTATATTTAATAAAATTTGTGCAATATTAGCCATGAAATTGCAGATACTTAGGCTCCAGTGTGTTTAGGCTGCGTTTAGGTTTCTAATTAACACTAATATCTGCATTTCTATTATTAACTAAGCTAGTTAATCTAAAGCTGGTGAGTGTATGGCTAACCTCAGTGCAGGTACACTTTCTAGAAGTGTAGGCAAAGGATTAACATCTTTATATTCTATTTATTGCTGGTTATCCAATGGAAATAAGAGCACTCCCTTCCCACACAGGTTGTTATAGAATCATAGAATGGTTTAGGTTGGAAGGGATCTCAAAGATCATCTAGTTCCAACCCCTCTGCCATGGGCAGGGACACCCTCCACTACACCAGGTTGCTCAAAGCCTCATCCAACCTGGCCTTGAACACTTCCAGGGATGGGGCATCCACAACATCTCTGGGCAACCTGTTCCAGTGCCTCACCACCCTCACAGTGAAAAATTTCTTCCTTATATCTAAATTACTGCTTATATCCTTGTTGTGAGGATAGGTGTATGACTGTAGTGTAACGAGGGTTGCAGAGGTAGCTCAAATAGGTAGTGTGAAATCTTCAGAATATATCCCTGTACATGTTGTGCATTCTTGGAACTGGAAACAACTTTAAACTCTCACCATTTGCTGTATTCGAATATACTCACTCCAGAATTACCTTAAGTAACAAGTCTTACACTGCTGTCTCTTAGAACTTTGTTTTCTCATGCATGTGTGACTCACAAATCAGAGTCTTAAAACCTCTGACAAAGCTGGCACTGTTGGAAATTGTCTCTTTCCTCTAATTCTCGTCTTTCAGAAACTCAGCCTGAGGCCGCTTGTGTGCATTTTACTAATTTGACCTATGGCACTAAGTGGTGGCCATAATCAGAGAGAAATGTTCCCCTAACTGCAATATTAATTGTAGTGGTAGCTTTAATTCTTTTCAAGTTCACATCATTTAATGATGGCTTACTTCTCTTGTGACTGTAAAAAATGTTTAAGACCGCTTCCCCAGATGACGTTTTTTGCACTGTCCCCTCTGCACATATGATTCCATCCAAATCTGTCTTTCTGTGACTGTCTCTGATGGTTTTCGAATGGGAAATTTGTGCATATGATCACAGTCACTGCCTTGCACATTTGGAGTCTTGGCATTACTAAAACAGAGCAACATCGTGGCCACTGTTTTCCTTGAACGTCCTAGAAAACATGGGGTGAAAACATGGTGAAACCATGCAGGTTCCACTCCAAAAGGGAATTTGCTTGAAATGTCATACATATAGCCAAATCCAGCCCTCCTGCGCTGTGCTGTGCAAAGGGATCTAGGATGTAAGTAAGGACCTCGTACTAGCTTTTTCATCCTTAATGCTGCTTGACTATCTTGACAATTTCCCGATGTTTTATAACTGAAAATCATCCATACTTAACTTACCATTTATTATTGTCTGTGCATGTTATGCTACACATAAAATATATATGTATGTATATATATCTACATGCATACAGTATGCATACTATATTATACATCTATAGCTTCAGTAGATTCTGCACTGTAATGTGTTTTACACTGTATGGTGTACAAGATGCTTTCATGACAAATGACAATAGCATTTTCCAGCTTATGCCGGTTTATACACCAATACAATAATAGTCAAGAATCTCAGAGATAAAGTAGTCAATCATGCAAAATTATATTCATTATATTTCAGTCAAATTAACTGCTTTATTTTTGTTTTGCTCCTAGGGGGGCAAGATTCCTATCCGATGGACATCACCAGAAGCCATTGCATATCGGAAGTTCACATCAGCCAGTGACGCATGGAGCTATGGGATTGTTCTCTGGGAGGTGATGTCTTATGGAGAAAGACCATACTGGGAGATGTCCAACCAGGATGTGAGTATATTGTTATCTGAGTTACGTTCTCAAATAAAGGATCTAGCTGTGAAAGGAAGCGAAGCATAATGAAACCAGGTGGCTCTGAGTTTTTGACATTGACATTGACTAAGATGTAGAAATTAAAATCTCCAAATCTCCCTGGTCAAGTAAACGTTCTAATGAACTTAACAAAAAGCCAGCATCTTTATAGCAAGGTATTTTGGACCTCTGAAGGAAAACATTAGAGAATTTTATCGCATTGGTGGTTTTCTGTAGGATGATTCAAACAATTCCACTGCAATGAGGTCATTGCCTTTTACATTCCTTAGCTTAGTGTTAGAAAACCTTCCTAAATTTCTGCTGATCCCCTTTAGTTCCACTTGTATAATATTCAGAAGTTTTCTGTAAATATCAAATACACAGAATAAATTGCTCTTGGAGGTTGTGAAAAAGAGAAGCAAAGCATTTCTACTAAGAATTTAATGAAACTGAAATACTTCTGGAAGTAGTCAAAGGATAAAATAGAGAAGTAAAGTGATCTGATTAGATGGCTTCCAATACAGGCTTCTTTGCACCATTAGTAAATTCTTCAAGCCTGCAATCAAAATGATTAATGAATCTCTCCCTTTATTTTTGTAAGAAGCATAATATTTCCTCAAATAAGATTTTTATTATCTCTATTTTGGCTGCTTTTTCTGTTGTCTTATTAATCCTAGATTTATCCCACAGGAGTTACTTACTAACCAAATTTTCTGAAGTACAGTCGCTAACACAAATAGGTTTTCCAAGGGGTTGGTATATATCATTACTAGTGCTGAATTAAAGAGAGTCAGTAACATAGTTGTAGTCAGACATTCTCTATACTACATTATGTTAAACAAGGTAAAAGAGAAGAAAACTTCCTTTCAAATGAGTGCTTCTGGAAGCCAAGTCTGTGCAGAAAACTGATGTATTTCATTTAATTGGTCGTGAACGTTTTTTTCTATTGTTTGTGGAGATTAATGAATCATGGTACATAGGCTGATATGCTAGTGGAATAGCTTTAATACCACATTAAAATCAGAAACAGAAGGATTAACCTATTTATGTGCCTCTGCCTCATGGCTGCTTAAACCATGGACTGTTTTCTTATCCCTGTTTTGACTCAGAATAGTTTTTCCTACTTTTGAGTTTACTGATCCAGATAAAAAGGAAAGATAAACAGAATATGGCTGTATCGTTTTCTACTTAGAATATATTGGAGTTTTATTCATGGTGCAATAGATACTGTAGGACTGATCAAGAAATGTTATAATCTAGTGAAAAGATTGTATTAAAAAGCTTCATAACACTGTAAATTCTGGGCTAATTTCTTTTTTTGTCAATCTAGACAAATGATAGACAATGTAGACAAATGTTGTCAATCTAGAGAAATTATAAAAGAATCAAGCCTGCACTGCCTAGTAGGAAGTGTTCAGTTATCCTCGTGGTAAGATTTAAAAATATTTTCTGGCTCTGTGAGATCATCCACAAGACCTCCTGTCTGTCAGTTCAGGTTGTCCCATGAGAAGGTAGGTTGGTTTTCTGCCGAATGCAGCGTCCACTGGAGAGCGTGGAAAGAGTGTGCTGCTAAGGGCAATCAGACGAGATAGTCAAGACCTTTTGAAGTTTGGCATACTTAAGAAGCATCTTACTAACTGTAGCTTTTTGTTTATGGATTTAGTTCAATCAAGTGTGAGTTTTGGAGATCCTTTCTAGACTCTCACCTTCCTCAAAGTCACATTCTGTATCTTAACTCCCCTTTCTCTATGCCTAATTTGCTGCCTGGTTTACTTTGCAGATAAACCAGAGGCGTTGCACGACAAGACAATTAGTGAATAAACACGTTTGTTTAAACACCGAATGTCCGTGTTAATGTGGTTCACAGAACTGATAAAAACAAGTTGATTTAAGCGCCTTCAAGTTTTCAAAAACTTTTATCCTTGTGCAGGTGATTAAGGCTGTTGATGAAGGGTACCGCTTGCCACCTCCTATGGACTGCCCAGCTGCCTTGTATCAGCTGATGCTGGACTGCTGGCAGAAAGACAGAAACAACAGACCCAAGTTTGAGCAGATTGTCAGCATCCTGGATAAGCTGATCCGTAATCCCAGCAGTCTGAAAATAATCACCAATGCGGCAGCAAGGTGACATATTAGATCTTACATTGCACATAAATAAATGTCTTTGATTTCTTCATCTTCCATAATTAGAATTTGTTTACTTTGTTCGCCCGCTTCTTCAACTTTTAGACGTAGCTCTTTGCAATCTGGAAGGCTAGAGGAAGCTTCCTGACTATCCTTTTGGGAGAAGGTTTTATTATTTTTTTATTATTATTGCTGTTATTTTTATTAATGATTTGCTATTGTTTATTCAAATTGTGAAAAGCTGTTATGCGAGGTTATGAAACCTATTATAAGATTGAGAGGAAGTTTGGGAGAAAAACACAGATGGCAGATTTGGCCATCATGTGATCTTCCTTTTCCTTCTGACCTTATGTGTGTTTTAAGTGCTTAGTGTTTTGTAGCTTACAGGTAGCCATGTTCCTAAGTATCTTTCTGAATTGGGTCCAAACACATATCCTACACTTTAACGCTCTGCTCTGACAAGTCGCCTTAACTTTAATGATATGAATAATCATTTTGCTTTCAGTAGGACTCACAAACTTAAAAATGCACTTATGTTCCCTGTTAGATCAGTGCCTTAACTAGGAATTCATTTCCAACCTATGCAATATTCCTAATTACATTAAAAACATTCATTTAGAATCCTGGTTATTCAACACACTCTGTAACATCACTATGATGAGATAAAAATTATCTCATTGAGAGAGATCAACTGAAGAGTTTGTTGATACCTAAGGACATAATAAGGATGTGGTGAAATAAGAGCTTTGGTTAAGTAGGGTTTAAGTGAGGTGGTTTATATGATGCACAAAATGTCATACTCTTACTGAAGTGATCTGAAAAGAGGCAAAATTGCTTTTAGCATGAATGCTAGTGCAAAATCCTCTGTCCATGAAGGAGGCAGAGTCAGGGAGAAATGCACTCTGCGGCTTCAGACTCAGGTCTTGGAGATTAGGGCAGGAAACTAGAGTCTGGCACAAGGCAAGTTTCAAAAAGGAACACAACAAAACATTCCTCTCAGACTTTTACTTGTAGGGTAGCACACTTCTTACCATAGCAATCGAATGGGAAGGCACAGAAGGGAGCAGGAAGAACGGCACTGATGCTGCAGCCTGCTGCACAGGTGACATGGACCTTGCCTCCTTTCTCCTGGTCCCTGGCATTGTGTTGCATCCTGAGCTAGCGGCTGGTCATCCTAATTACATCCTACTACCACTCTAGAGACATGTAAAAGAAAGCAGAGATGGGAGGTGGAAGGCAGCCGTACTAATGAGATTTGCTTTTAAAAATATATAACGAGAGAATACTGTTTGCATGGTAATTATATTTCAATAATTTAATTGGTGAGCATTTAACCTATAGTAAATCAACATGCTTACCTGCCAGGTAACAGAAAACAAATAAAACCCCAAAATTGTTGGGAAAAAACCCAAACTGCTTAGACACTCTCTTCTCAGTCAAGCATATTTATTCTAAATGTTTTGCACCCCCATTTGGCAAATAATTGGTGAAAATGATGATTTTGTAGGAGTATGCTGAAGCAATCTGCTGAATAGAGGAGCTGGAAATCATGACTATCACGCTTTTGTTTGGGGATTTGATTGCAGAAAACAGTGCTGCATGTTTTGCATTCCAAACAGAAGCAAACTGTTCCCTGTTTGCTGTGCTTCCAGTTAGGGGGTTGAACCACAGCAGAGCTGAAAACAGTATTTGACCCATCATTTCCAGTTTACCTGTTCATAGCCAGTAAAAGCTGATATCCTCTGGTGGAGACTAAATTCGATCCAAGTACTGTTTGCACCTGCTGGGTTTTACTATTTCATTATATACGTTCCTGGCGCGGGCAGTAGAGGCTGCACGTGGGTACCACGATGCCATGCTCTCTGCTTATGGCACAGTGTGGGGAAGGAAGGAGGGAGGATGACAACACAGTAAGGAACTTCTCACAGATGCTTTAGGTGAGCTCTTGGTAAAATGTTCCTCATGGCAGGCTGCTGCTTTGGCTTTGGTGTGGAGCACATTTCTGAGGTGGGGAGTGTCAAAGATGATTTTTATTCCCTCCTTCCCAGTTACCTTTCTGCTGCATCCTTGCACCCTTTGCATTCCCAAGCAGTGCAGTATCTCTCCCTCTCTGCAGCTCCTCACTCCCCAGTGACAGATGGGGGGCTATGGGGTCCAGGTGGTGAGCACGCCGGCATGGGTGAGCCCAAACCCTTCCCCCCGGGAAGGCATTTGTTGCAGTTCAGGGAATATGTGATCTGTGATCTCTCCATCTCACTCTCCTCTTCTTGCTGTCTGCAGATGAACCCAGACTATCCTTAAGCTTGAGTACAACCAAGAATTAGGTATGACAGCATGAGGGTTACTGGCCAGTCCTATGCAGATTTGGAAATCTATGATCACTCCCTGTAACGATTGCCAAAACTGATTAATTTTGAACTTCAGACCTGGCTGAAAAACTGCAGCCAGCCCCGCACCCCTGTTGTGTCCTGCAGAGAGGCACTGCTGGCAGGTACTGTTCACTCCTTCTGCAGCAGGAGCTGGTGGTGCTCCCAGCTGGGAACTGAGCGCTGGAGGTCCATCCAGCATCGCCTTCGGACAGACTGATGCAGAAAAATGGGAAGCCAAACTTAAAAAGGCGTTTGGGTCTTGCTGTAGCCTAACATGCATAAATATGTAACTGATAAGAAGGGTGGTGAGTCAGGGCAGCTCCTCGAGAAGGAGACCTGCGGTTGAGTCCCTGCCAGTACCCTTGTGCTGTCAGCAGCCAGAGCGGGACCGGCATCGCTGCGGAGGTAAAGCACTCTGCGCCTCAGCCCCGAGGTCCCAGGGGGTCGCATCAGCTCAAATGGCCGTTCCCAGTTGTTACTCGAAGCTGTAGTACTCTCGCAGCACCTCTCCCCATACCCGTAATAAGCAATTAATCTGAATTACAGAGGTCCCAGTTCTCTTCTACCCGTGCCTGTGGTGCTACTGGAAGAACGCTAAAGCTTTATGCCCACCATATGCTCGTAGGTGTTCAGAACGTAGTTGGTGGGGAAAAACGTTTAACCTGGCGATGTCTGTTGCAGATGCAAAGCCTGTCTCTTACAGATTTTAAAGCTGATGTTTGTTTAACATAGTCACAGCGCTTTAGGTATCCTGTTTAAAAGCACATTGCCGGAGGTGCGTAGGATATCCCTGTCCTCTGGTACGTTATTGTTAACTGACTGCGACTGAAGGATGTGCTTGACTGTACATCTGATTCCAGCCCATAGCCCAGGCACGTTTTACACTAATACCTCATAGGAATACAGGAGAGGAGTCAAAGCCTTTGACTCTGTATTTCCTTTCCAGTTTTCTATCCCTTCTGGCCACTCCATGGCATCTAATAATTTCTTGATACCCGAGGGGGTGTTTTTATCCTTATTGATCGTCTCTTTGCAGACCTCTCTACGTGCTTGTGAACCTTACATTGACAAAAGGTTTTTGTAACCTCGGCACAGCAAGCGTTTCATAATACCTTCCCTGGTGTTGTGTTTCGTCTCTCGTTCACGTGAAAACTCCTTTCCTGTTCCTTGTAAAGTACAGAGTACGGCTGATTTCTTTCTTACCTGTCAAAATTCGCTTTTTAGTCGGGTGGCCACCGTGAGCTCTTGCTAACGAGACCTGTGCTGGTTATGGACACATGGGTGTTTTGTGTCCTTTAGGCTGCCTGGAGTTATCTAGCTCTGTAAAGGGCTGTAGGAACAGAACTCAGTACACAAAAAGTTGTACAACTCATGCGGTTTTCTAAAGCACGACCTCATGATATTTTTATTTGATTTATGTCTTGCTGTTCTTTCCTGTTTTCTGAGCATTATGTTCATTTTTATAACAGAGTCCTTAGGTTGTTTGGATATCTATAGGGTGGAAGTGAGTTCATAGTTCTCCCAGTTTTGATCAGGTTCATTATTTTTCTTCTTGAGCTTATTATTTTTTGGTCCACTGTGTATTACTTCACATTTGTGAACATTTCATGCAGATACAAAGCAGATGGAAAGTTTTCTAAACTTGAGTAGGAGAGACAGAATCACTTCACCCACCTGCAAACCAGTTGGTGAGGCTGTGATCTGAAAGGGCTTATTAGTTGTTGTTTCATTTGTGTGAGAAAAAGAATGTAAGCCAAGAGACAATGCAACTGGAAATACTTTTTATACACTACGAATCTTAAATGGACTCATAAGGCTTCATTTTCTTTATTCATTTTTTTTCCCCCACTTCTTTATATTTCTGGTGGGTTTTTTATTTATAATTGTGATCTTTTTTTTTAGATATGATGGCTTTTTATACTTACAATGTATATTATCATTGTATATATATAAATCTTACTCTTACACAGCCATTTGAAAAAATATATTTAAAACACAGTGTATAATTAGAAATATATTCAAAACATTTCTGTCTCCCAGAGTGAATTAAGCTGTTGGAGGATAGCGTGACCTTGAGGTTTAAGGGTTCTGATACAGGACGCAGACAATCCAAGTGTTATGGAAGCTTTCCTATAGCCGCTGTGTATGTTCACATTTGTGATGTAGATGCGACTAAAGTTACTGAGGCTTTGTGAACCTGCTATAAAACAGGAATGGCCGAGTTAATCCACAGCCTCTGCCAAGAAAAAGCATTTGAAAAAAAAAAAAAAATATTTCTAATTCCAACACATGATTTTTAGAAATTCTGAATTTCTGCCAGGTCTTTGATTGATTTCAAGATCGGGAAGGAATCTACACAGAAAAATAAAAGCTTCTGTATTTCTTTTTGTTTCTATATAACTTTTTGGTAAAGTGGAAGTCAGTGTCAAGTATTGCTGCTGCTGTTTCGTTATACCACAAGCATAGGAGAGGAGGAAAGAATTATGTTGTAAACAAGGGGAGAAAACCACATGAGAATTCAGGATATTTCCTTACTAAGTGGTCTGTAACCATTTTTTGTGTGTGTTTGTAGCTGTATTAGTAGCTGTATCCAAGTGCAAGACTTGCAAGAATTTCTCGTATATCAAATGCAGAAAATAAACAGCTGATAGACTTTCCTTGTAAAAAAGGTCATTATTTTGTGGGTTGCTCAGAGTTAACAGCTGACAATTTTGTTAGTTCCTCTGGGTCTTCACAGAAAATGCTACTCAATTTGCATTGCAAATTGGTAGGAGGATCTCAGAGGAAGGAGATTTTAATGAGACATTTATCTTTCAGTATCTTTATTCTCAGTTCATATCTAGCCCAAGCATCTAATATGGAAAGTCATTATCACGTCTTACTGCTTACGGGGAGTTCTGTAAAATTATCTGGTGATTTTTGTCCACTTATTAAGAAAATGCCAGTAGTGTGGTTTGAAACACATTTGTGAAACAGTTTTCGATTTGGAAATGCAGCTATCAAATATTTTGCACAATCAGTTGGTCCTCGTTTTGTTTTGGAAAATGTCAAAACATCATCCATTTCAAAGGCAGCTGTCTTATTGGGACTTTGTAAATTATTATTTTGTTTAGCTAACTTTTCTGTCTCTCTGAAAATTTAAATTCCATCCTCACAGGAGGATTAATTAGCAAGTTTGCCCCAAATCCTTGAAGGTGAAGGTTTTAGTTACAGGCTAACCAGGCTGTAATCGTTAATAGGATTCAGCATCTGTTTCTTCTGGCATGGAGCTACCTTTAGTGTGAAATACATGGAAAAGAGTGAGCTTGTTCAGCAAAGGCAGTAAATGACGTTAAAGCCATTTGGTTACGTAAACAGAGGCAGGACGCAAGGCTGGCTCTTGTGCACTTTCTGGACTCCTCTGTTTGCTCTCCAAGCACTGGTTGTAGCAACAGCCAGACAAACTGCTTTGCAGTCAGTCCTTGGGTTTAAGATACTTTCAAAGGATTAAAAATCGTCATCAGAATACATGTTTTCACATATAGAAGCTTCTGAAGCAAAGTTTTATTTTGTAACCTGAAGAGTACTCATTTTAGTCTACTCGTCTGCTCTGGACAATATAATAAATGTTATGTGCTGTAAAATGTGAGAACTTACATCTGCCTTTTGGTTTCAGTTTGTTAAAGGATTTCTGAATAGACATACAAAATGAAAGGTTGATTCTAAAATGGGGAAACCAAATCAAATTTTTCAGGAAATAATGCTGCTTACCATAATAAAAAGACATTTAAAATTATATTTATGCTAATTTCAAAATGAAGACCATTATTTGTGTTAACTGCACCTTTTAGACGTGTAGAACTTAAATAAAATGTAAGGCAAAATTTCTGTTTTCCAGAATAAGATACTTCATCAAGTTCAGTCAAATTATCTTTGATTTACAGTAATGAATATGCACTATTTTTTTCTGTTTATGAATGACAGTTGTGGTATATGGATAAAACCTCCTAAGGTTTTATTGAAGGCTCTGGAACTGAATTTTACAAAATGTGTAGTTTCCTCCCTGGGACTCCACTTGGAGGCCTGAGAGTGTGTATCGCATACTGTTACACAAATTGCACATCTTCCATTAATTTCTAAGTTCTAGTTCTGTGATGAGGAAGCAGCATGCTTGACTATGGAAATAAAAAAAAAAAAAATCTAAATGTCATCTATCAACAGTTATGTGGATTTTTCTTTAATCTTCAAAATATATCTTTTTTGGTAATTCATGACACCATGTAACTGTATTAAGAAAAAAAAAAAAGCACTATTCTGGACCTTACTGACCTTACTGTAACATTGGAGGTAGATTTGGTTTCAGAATGCTTTTATGTGTTAAAATACGAGTTCTACTGGTACTGTTATAGGTAAAGCTAGAAAAACAAGAAAGCTGCTTATTTTCAGAAAAAGCATTGCTGAAATTCTTTTTATATAGTCCAGGAAATTTAGGGGGTCAGGGTCAGTTACTCTTCCTGATGAAAATATGAAAGTGTTTGAAAATGTGTGTGAATATTTCCCCACACATTCTTTCATGTGTTAGTAAGTTGTTTACAACCCTATCCTGATTTTCTTGAATTTGATATGTTGTTTGAATTATTTTCTGGAGTAATTTCCTCGAGCATCTTTTGGGCCTACCTTTTATTTGAGAGTAGCTGATGGCAAGTGTTCGCTGCTAAACACGTGCTTTGTTGGTCGTCATCGTGTTGCTCTCAGTGGTGTCAAGCACAATGTTTGCTCTCAAACATCTAGAGGCATCGTTTGCAATTTAAAATTTGAAGTTTGTTTCTCACAAACTTTGTTTCCACTTAAAATCTGATGATTCAGTGGAAACTCTTTAGTATTCTAGCTTGGTAGGATATTTCTGAAAATTAAACTCGGTACGAGCAGCAAACGAGTCAAAAAATTCAGACTGCTTCATTATGCAGCATAATTCAAGCCCTGTTTCTACAATAATATTTGCTACAAAACAACTATTTGTGTTGGCTGAACGTTTTGTTGAAATGTTCCCTTTTGTTGCTATTCAGGTCAGAAAGCTTCAGATGCTTGACATATATTGCTGACCTGCTGTAATATTGCTTGTTTGCTTTTCCCTGGTAGGAACTTTCAGGCTGGAGGGCTGAAGGAAGGAGATTTCAGTTTTACTTGGAGCATTTCAGAGAGGGCTTACGCTTTGTGGTTGTCCAGGCATTAAGGAGAGGGTCCAGGTTTGGCCAAATGCTGCGTAACAAAGCCGACGTGTGAATTTTT
This sequence comes from Tauraco erythrolophus, assembly GCF_009769465.1. Taxonomy (NCBI): domain Eukaryota; kingdom Metazoa; phylum Chordata; class Aves; order Musophagiformes; family Musophagidae; genus Tauraco; species Tauraco erythrolophus. The sequence continues at coordinate 14,174,778 of NC_141465.1, forward strand.
AGCCTCTTTCAAAACCCAGCAACAATGTAATCCGTGTCCTAAAATAGACTGATCATTCCAGAAGAATTGAAGTAATGTAAGCCTCCACCGCTAGCCCTCTTTCTGAAGTCAGTTAAATGCAAAATAGTGAATTTCTGGAGGAGGGGAGACTGAACTACAAATCACACAAAGGAATGGAAGGTGACAGTAAATGATACTCCTTGGTGTCTAATCACAGTTGGATTGGATGGGGAATCCAGGAGTTAAACTGGGGAGATTTTTAGGGACTCTAGTTAGCGTGCTAGAGACAGAAAAGCCCTGTTTCACCTCACTTTTCCAGCAGTCTTTAATACCATGCCTGAGGCAGACACGAATGAACCATTGTTCCTTCAAAGTTACAAGTTGCTGAGACTCGTTGTTAGGAGAGACAATAAAACATCTATCTGCACTTTCACACCTCTAATTTAACTCTGCTGGTGAAACTCAGACAAGCATTCACAGCAGACAGAGTTGGGTCCTGTATAATTTAAATAGCAATGCAGCCCGAGCAGGGGGTGGCCTGATCCTGAGCGTTTGCTGTTTACTGTGATTCCGAAGGATTTTGTTCTGCTGTTCTCAGCTCCACGTGCCAGGTTTACAACGTGAAGCCCTCGTTAGCGTTAATGGTATTTCTAGGCTGGAAATGCTGCAAAAAGGAACTGCACGGAGCCGTTGCCTGATGCCGCGAATGCTGTACTGAAAATCTGTAGGAATTCATAGCGTGGCCAAATGTGAGCTATAACAGCAAGTCAAACACAGCAAATGGTAGGTGCAAAGAGCCAGAAAAGCATTTTTAAACCTCTCTGAGGCATTTTTCCCTCCCTCTTTTAAAGACCCTATGGACTGTCCTAACTCTAATGACTGGTTGTCATTAAAGGTCTGTCTCTGGGCCAGCTACGAGTCCCAGGAAACGGCCATGTGACGTTACTTCTGCGGCTTAAAAGCACAGCTTAAGGTACATTATGAAGAAAAGAAACCCATTTCAGCAACATTCTGGTATTTTTTGCCTTCGGTGTTTTTTTTAGAGAGGAGGGGAAGTAAATTGAGGAGCACCGATATACCCAGGCGTATGACTTATTACCCCACCAGGATGCTGAAAAGATATAAGCCCCTAGAAAAGCATGTTCTGAGGGGCAGCTAAAGGAGTAGGGGAGACTGGAGGACTGACCTAGGGGGCAGCTGAAATTTTATTTGATCATTATCCTGAAGGAAGCTGTGTTTTTTTGCCAGCAGACAACACGGAGCTAGAAAAGAAGTAGGCCAGGGTGACGTTTAGAGAGATGTATCATTTTGCAGCAGGCCATTAGCCTCACCTGCATTCTTCTTCCCATTGATTATTTGTGTTACCCCTCTTTGTTTCTCCAGCTCTCTTTTGACTTCAAAGCGTAGTCATAAGCTGCTATTCTGAGAATGAGCAACCATGATATGAAGCCCCTTGGGAAAAGCAAATGTGCCACCAGAAGAGATGAATTGTATTTTAGGGACTAAGTTACAAATTTCGCTAAGGGTACTTTAAAAATGAGCAAAAGGAGATGGAACTCCAAAGATTCTTATCTTTAAGGTCCAGGGATAATCAAGTAGACACAATGACTGTACTTCTCCTCTGCATGTAATTTATTTACTAGTCTGCTGTTGATACACGTGTATACTTAAGATTCGGCTTGCTGTAGAAGATAAAACTGATATTTACTTTTTATGCCAGCTATTGGTTATTAGTTTATTTTTTTGTTGAAATAGGAGATACCCTTCTTGTTAGACCTGAATTCTGTGCTTCAACATGCCGTAATCGTAAAACACATAGGATTTGTGTTCAAACCAGGCCTGGCTCCCTCCTAGGGAGCAATTTCACTTTATAAAATCAGCTTATAATTACCTAAAATTTGCCACAGGAAATTACTTTATGTTTTTGAAATGCTTTCCCCTTTAAAAGAAACTGACTGTGGAAAGGGAAGTCCAGATTTAAAAACTGAAGGTTGCTTATGTTGTCTGGAGGAAGGGATGGAGAGAGGCTACTGCAATAGAAAGTCCGGGACCATGTGTGCCCAACTCCTCTGTGTATTTGCAGAATACCACCCGTCATGCAGAAGAAGTCGCAGGATATTTTCCTTTTATTTGTCTGAGTTCCTGGGTTTTACAAGTTAATGTATCACTTTCTCACCAGGCAGTGGCTGACCAGAGACAAGATTTCCATGCCATATCGGGAAGGGTTCTAATGATGTTTTCTGTAGTCTTTGTCGTTACTATTTGGTGCAGCAAAACTTCCCCTGTGTTATGACAAAAAGCTGTGCTAATGGTAACAAACTATAGTTCTCCCCGCTGCTGCGGATGACTCAAAGGTTAATTCCAACTGTTAACGTAATGGGCACATCCAGGGAAAGCTTTCAGCAACAGGGCATTTTGTAGCTGGCATCTCGCTGTTAAATTTGTCTCTCTAACCTGAGTCTTGCTGATTTTTTTCAGGGCACCTTATGTCAGTAAATACAACTCTCTAGATAGACACATAGTCAGGATGAACAGGAGAGAAAGTCTTTCCATGACTATTGAGATAACAAGATGGGGCGTAGCATTGTTTGTCAAAGCAACAAAATAAAGAGTTTTCAAAAAAAAAAAAAAAAAAGAGGGGAGAGAAGAAAAGACGAAGGGAAATGTTCTATTTCACTTCCCCTGAGCAAACATGTAATTTCCATGATTTCTTTTTAATGACTCTCTTCTGAAGCTAGTAGGTACTGATTTATGAAAAGCTGTAAAAGATCAGGTGGAACCCTGCAGGACGTCGTTTACAGCTGCACGGATTGCAACCCATCTAATTTGTCTAGTAAAGTGTGAGCTCATGGCGCACATGACCCAGACCATAAATTTCACGTTCAGACCTTCTGTCTAGGGGCTGGGTCAGGGGGGAAAAAAAACTGCCGATGTGTGCAGATGCTCTGAAAGCCCAGCTTTCCCTTGGTGCATGCGAGGAGACATCACAGACTCTTCACAGTGAGACAAATTCCTGTTCATTGATAAACTGTCCAGATGTCCTCTCTGAGGAGGAAAGTAACTAATTTTTGTTTGGAATCCTACAAGGAGAAAAATGATACTTTACAGTGCTGGTTATTCTGAGGTCACTTACATTAAAATTAGGTCATATTTTTTGTTCTGATGATACTTTGATCCAAGTAATAAACATAAAAGCTCTTTTGGGCCACTCTAATTCCTAATCCTAGAGACCTGTTCTATTTCAACTTGTTTATACTTTTTTTTCATTAGTGATTCTTGAGTCAGGCCTTGTTTTATTAGATTTAAGTTGAAAAGACGTACTAGGCTGGACCAAAAAAAAAATCTCCATGCTTTATCACTAAGAACACTTCATAAATACTCTTAATAAATGTCTTGGGATTCCAGACGCTATACCCAGAAAACTATAAATAAAAAGCATTAGCTCTTCATGGAACAAACAGTAGTCAGGGAGACAGAGGCTGTACAGCTACTGAATAAAAATATTTGGGGCCTGATTATCTAACTTGAGCTTTTAACTGGAGGGTGTTCAAAGCCATATATTACCTAGGTGCCTAAGATCTGGTTTTAGCCTGAGAACAGTAACCTGAAGCATGCTGCATCTTCTGTCCTCAGCTCGGTCTTTGTGTCAGTGCGACCATGCTGGGCTTTCCCTTCTTTACTGTTTTGGGGGCAGAGCGGGTTTCTGGTGTCTTCTATGGCTTTCCTTTCTGTCTATGACTGTTCCCAGGGTATGAGGTCCATAGTTGGTGCCAGTGACCACTGTCTTTTGCAGCAGCTCCTTGTCCTGGCTGGGCTCCAGACGGGAGGTAGTCAGGTGAAAGGTGCCTGATCAGGAACATTGCTGCTCTGAGACCTGGTGAAAATCGATGGTGAATCTACAGTGGTGTTATGTCCATTTGTGGTTTTGAAATTAAGATTTTCAAGTGTCTAATGAGCTCTTTAATTATGGCCTGCAATCCCAGAAGGGAAGAAGGTAATAAAATAATTCTCTGAGCCTGAAAGAAATCAACTGATTGATAACAATTGGCAAAACATCAGAAGTAAAAGATGCTGTTTAATATATAGAAAATACCACGAGTTATTGTTTAGGAAAGCTATATAGTTCTTTTCTTCAAAGGTAAAAGTCTCAGAATAACTGGCGTGGTATCTCCTGATTCCAGTGCAAGGCAAATGTACTGCAAGGGTGTGCTATGCCAATGCTGCTGATCTTGGTGAGACTTAATAAAGACTTATGTTGGGATTGAGAAGTTTTGGTTGGATTTTCTAATGTTTAGGCACTTTGTTCTCTTCGGTGCCTTTACAATCTCCTCCTTTCTGTTTTTTCCAGTGCTCAGAGGTGGCTTGGGTTTGAAGTGAAGAGGGTGTTTTATCACCCTGATCAGTTCTCCGGTACCAGTAACTGGCACCTACCCGTTATACTGCGTAACCACTGCCTTTAAATTATGGTGTTAGTCCAACCACCTCTCATTTTCACTCTTTCCAGTGACAAAAGTCACTTCAGATGGATTCAGCCAGTAGTAGCCAGACTCCTGTGCAGGCGATGTTTCACTAGAGCCAAGGGGAAAAAGAATTATGGGGCAGCAAATAGACTGTAAAGTTGCAGTGCTAACTGCTTTGAACATTCTGTAGTTCGTTCTCCTGTGCTTATGAGTAGCAACATCATACAGTACAGCTAAAGACATGCTCAGTTTTAAGCCTGAGATAGACACCCATAGGTACTTTACTTAAAATGGAGCATGTATGTTTCTGAGGTGGGGCTAAAAAGCTGTCCAGTATGGACATATGCTTGTCAGTGGAGGGAAAAATGCAGAAATAGATTTGATGTCTCTAATAACATCTGACTAGTGAAGGAAGTCATTATTGTACTAGTTAGCACTGAGAGAGAAAGGTAACTAGAATTAGTAAGATGTCTTGTCAGTCGAAAAAATTACTGATTGTATTGCTGTTCAGGGGCTTCTCACACCTCTTGGAAAAAATAGCAAGTCAGGGAGGAGGAACATTTTGAGAACGGGTTCACTTCTCGGGTAGCTGGGTGTAAATAATAAAAAATTATGCCTTTAATCATTATTTTGAGAATGATATTTATTTCTTAATAAATTATAGGTAGACTTATGCAGATGGATAAAGATTTAAATGGGCAAAGTATGGACATATGTTTTGTTTGATTCATTGTGTTGATTTTGTTTGTTTCTTATGGGTTTCTTCATTGTTTTCTAAGTAGAGAACTTGAATGCAAATCATGTCATTTCAGCATCCTTCATGAGCACCAAGTTAATTTCAAAGACAGACTATGATTCAGTTCTCACTTCTAAATTATTTGTATGATATCCTTATGGAAGTTTCAGTCTTGGAGTCAGCATCAATTTTAAACTGGACATGGCAATTGCGTTTTACATTTGGCTAAGTGTATTTAATAACAAATTTCTTCATTTCTGCGTCTGTGCGCTACGGAATGCAAGTCTCATGCAGTGACGTTTGTCTCACAAATTCACTGAACATTTGATTCTTAGACTTGATACAGTTTTTTAAAGCCACTAGTGTCTTATTGTTTGTGCTTCTACCTTAGGAGCAGCATTTAGGATTTGTCAGTGGACTGCAGTACTCTGAACGTTTGATACATGTAAATTCTACCAACACTCTCAACTTGGAGTCTAGAGTGTGCATTGATTGTCTGTTGTTTTGGACTAGGTGAACCACATAAATATAATCTAAATTAAGCTTGTCTTTGCTAATGCTTCACACGTTAAATTGTAAGGGAACACTATGCACTTCTGAATCAGGGATACTTTAGTGATTTGAACGTGGGCTTGAGAAGCTGGTGCTCTTAAGCGAGATGGTTACACGGCAGTCATCCAGCTTGAGTACATGTGGTGGCCTCAGCAGCAGGTAACTTCCACAAACAAAAAGAAAAGCCACGTCTAGCCTGGAAGCTCTTGCCAATGCCAGTGCTAAGTTTAGACACAAAATAAATCCATATGTATCCCAGCTCCCTAACTTCCATCGCATTTTCTATTACAGGCCATCAAATCTTCTCCTGGACCAAAGTAACATTGACCTTTCAGCCTTCCGCACAACAGGTGATTGGCTCAACGGTTTTCGGACAGGACAATGCAAAGACATTTTCACGGGCGTGGAGTACAGTTCCTGTGATACAATAGCCAAGATTTCTACAGAGTAAGTTTGAATTGACTACAGCTCTTTGTCATTGGTTGTGGTTGGAGGTACAAGTTTACATGTAAGAGTAGCATTTTTATATGGAGTTTCCAGTTTTTAGCTAAGATATTCTTACATTTAAAGAGATAAATGTAAACGATTGTGGTAGTTGCATTACACATGCAGGATATCTCGATACTCTGGTGATTGTGGGAAGGCCACGGTCCCATAGCGTTTTCCTCACTGATGCCAAGGAAATTCCCAATTTATTTTACTCACAGTTTAGGAGTTTCTGTGTTGATTCTTTATATTCTACCTTTTATATGAGGTTTTCCTCACAGCTGGCATGTGTGCCGATCTTTTTCTTTATTGCCCATCCCATATTCCATCAAACCTGGTGAGACAGAGCAAACACTTTGTAACTGCTTTCCTCCTACATGGTAATAATTATTCAGAGGATGAACTCCCTCATGCTTCTACTTTTGACATTTAAACGTGCTAAACTTGTGAGTTTACAACTTGCAAGTTTGTTACATTGAAATGCAATCCTTTGTTGCTCTTGTGATAAAGAAGAGTAGGGTAATGTTCTCTCTGCACCTGAAAAGGCATCAAGTACAGTTTAAACTTCTTGTCAAAGGAAATCTTGACTACCTGTTGGTAGCTGGACACATGACAAGTTAGGAAGAGGTAAGCAGCAGCTGGGATACCAACAGTTAAACACACCAATGCCATTAATTAGCGTATTATTGCAACTATAGAAAGGTTGCTGATGATTTTTTGTAACGATTACCCTTTGGGGACAGGGCAGAAATCCTTTAGCGACACCCAATTTCCTGTGAGCCTGTGTTAGCCCTTCGCAAGTGTTAAACAGGGTAGATGGTGGAAGCTCGGCCACGTAGCCATTATTCTCAATGCTGATGCCAGAGTTAAGATGACCATTCAGAGGGCTCAGCACATAATAGCAAGACGTCAGCACCGCTCAGGAAAAGCGGTCAGGCTGATAGGGGATGGAGACGGTAGAGAGGCTCAAGATCGCAGCTGACCCTGAAGCGAACCCTTTGCCCCTAAGTCCCAGCACGTTTCAAGGGAGAACACTGTTTCATTGTCTTTTCTTCCAGGTAAGCAAACACAACAAGGCTAAATGAGTTTTTGCTCTGCTTTGTGGCCTCCTACTGTTTTCATACAATGGCTCTCAGTACTTTTCGTACCAGGGTTTGTGTTTCAGCAGTATTGCCCTACCTGGAGGCTCCTCCAGTGCTGCAATATAGGACGAGCGAGTTGATTTCTGTTTGCTCACATCAGCCCTTAGGAAACTCAGAGACATTATGCTCACTCACCTGGTGCATCTTCTCTTTTTTCCAGTGACATGAAGAAAGTCGGCGTTACAGTTGTGGGGCCTCAAAAGAAGATTGTTAGCAGTATCAAAGCTCTAGAAACTCATACAAAGAACAGCCCTGTTCCTGTGTAAGGTACCAAAATGATGTTGCTCAGGAGAGGAAAAAAAAGAGAAAAGTTGCATCACAGGGCAAAAGTGATGGCTGATAAATGGCAGAATTTAAAGAGTTCTTTGCAACAGCTTTGGAAACAAAATGGCTGAAATTTCAAACCCACCAAGACACTCAAATATTGAGTATAAATGCCTTAAAAATAGGAGCGAACTCTGTTTTCTATCTGTTAATCCTAAAGGGTGGGTGCTCTTGACAGACTGTTAATGCAGATAGTAAATTTCAAAAGAAAAAAATACGTAAAAAAATCCTTCCAAGTGAAAACCAGTGATACTAAAACCTAGAGCCATTTGAATATTAAGTGACTGAATAACACAAAAAAAAAAACATGGACGTAAAAGCTGTGTATTTGATCTATACAGCAAACAAGAAGAAAGAAAGACTTGCAGTATTTTTATACAGAAGAGATCTGTAACAGGTATTTTATTTCTTTAAAAGCAAGGAAAATAGAGGACTATACCTCACTACCTGTCTGGCCATATTTACTATAATGTCATTGTAACGTGTTATTTCAACTTCGGAAAGGAACACAGAAATAAAGTTTGTAGTTACTTTGAGCTAGTTGAAGAAAGGTTTTCACCATTATGTTAGCTTCCCTAATTGTGTTCATTTAAATAGAAACAAGTCTTAATTTTTAAAAGACTTATTTATTTCCTTTGGGTTTTTTTTCCATTATTGTTTATATTTATGCTTAAATACTTTAACCTGGCTGTATTATTGCCAAGTGCCAAATGTTATCAAAACTTCATTGGTTCAACCTGAGAAATTGTCTGAGGGTTAATTACTAGATTATTTTATACACATAACATCTTATATGAAACACAGAAGGAAAGAAAGATGGTCTTTTTTCCAGCTCTGATGCTAGACAAAGCATCTGGACTTGTTGAGATTCCTTCCATTTGCTGTGAGTGGTATTTTAACCTGGCTTGAGTTCTGGCAGAGTTGTGTGCGTATGCATCTCTCTAGCTAGATCAGTATCTGGCCCCGTCAGGCATGTGCATCTCATTCACTTCCCAAAGGCTTGCTTCCCTGTCAAAATAAGGACCCCTGTTCTCCAGTGGTGTTCAGGTGGGAGATTTGCATTAAAGAAGAGTCACGATTGTGTCGAATGAGGATGTTTTTTGAGTCCCCTGGGGAGTGGTCTGTTTCTGGCTTCCATCTGGCAGGCTCTGCTCCTGATGCTGAGAACTGGGAGGTGCGCTACTGTGTGGGCAGCCACTGGTAGTTACACTCAGATGGTGACTTTCAGCCAAGGATAGTTTCAAAGTATGACTTAAGCTTGTGAAATGGGACGTTGGTATGTAATTTTACCTAAATCTGAGCTAAAAGACCTTTGTCCAGGCGCTGCCATCCTGAAGGAGCCTTGCTTTTTGGCACGGGTTTCTTAGGCACCTGTTCCTTGAAAGAAAGCAGAAAGGAGCCTATCTGTAGGAGAGCATTCACATTTCCCAATGGAAAAAGGAGCCTGGAAGGTGGAATGTGATGCCCTCCCCCATCTTCAGCATCTCCCAATAGCCAGCTCTTAAGCTGTTGCTCTGGAGCACATCGATCCCAGTTCTGAGCAGACATGACTCTTTGGTTTGAAAGTGAGTGATTTAAATTGCATCATGAGGCACTTCTCGTGTTATGTACAGACGAGCTTCTTAACCCTCTAGATGTGATGCCAGGCACGCAGGCGTCAGGCTTTGGGCACTAGTGGAAACCACTCCAATTCCCAACTTGCCGTGCTGGAATCTAAACCCGATTCTGAGGAAAAACAGTGAGTCCCTGTAAGTCCAAGACTTTGTAGGGAGGCAGATGACTATATGACACGCTGCATTTCACCATGCGTGCAAAAGCAGGTAACTGGTCATGCTTGCTTTCTTGTATCAGTTTGGGTTTTGAGGCTCCTTGTAGCATAGGGCACTGAATTAGAGGAACAGTCAGTTCTTAGGATTTCTGTGGCTGAATCAGCTTTTAAGTTGTTCTTCCCGGGTCCAGAACTTTTAAAATGTAGAGACGCACAGTTTATCACACATTGCTAAACAGAAGTGGAGTTAGAGATTGTTTAATGAATGCTGGCAGTGAGCACACTGTAAAGGACTGGATTTGAAACACACTCACAGGATAATAATTGGTAATGTTTTCTGAAAGAAAAATGAATGGATTCTCAAGTAAGTTTACATAAAAAGTGAAAAATGGTAGGAAATTAAAATGAAGCACTTAAGATGTAAAGAACACTTCTCCTTATCTGCCACAATCTATTGTGAAATGCAGCACGCTGAATACAAGAGCTGTATTTTCCATTGCTTAGTTCATTCAGAATCTTTCTTTTCTTCAGTTTGAGATTGCTCTAAATCAGACATTGTTAGTGAATTTAAGTCACCAAAATCCATTTGCAGACGTTGTCTGTGTGGGGACAGCTTTTACTAACATATTCCTCGTGACGTTTCTCTTCAGCTTCATTCTGCTGCTGGAGAGTGGGGGTGAGGGCTGAGGTGGGGGGAAGATAGCTGTGAAATGCTTCTGAAAACACAAAACCAGTTCTTAGAGTTTTAGATTGTGACTGAAAACTTTGCACCAACTACCCTCAATTTTCTCTTAGTATCATGTCATGTTCCTTGCCCACTGTTTGAGCATGCTCAGCATTAAAGATTAAATCTCAGTGATGCTTGGGAAAAAAGAAACTCGATTTTGCTTTTCTTTGCTATTAGTAGTAGAGAGTTTTAAAAAACATTTAGTTTTCTCTCCCTGTTAAAAGTTGATTTGTACTGTAAGTGGCCTCTGTTGCAAGCATCCTATACTCCCTGTCCCCTATGTACATATGTATACATAGCAGTGTACAATTCTTCATTGTGGAGTAGAGATACTAGAATTCGTGTGGCCATCTTCCTGTACAGGACTCGCATCCATTATCGACATCTGGCAAAACGCTACTGCTCATAAAATGACATGCCGCATTATTGGTTTTGTATCTTTAAATATAGTTTCCATTTTATTTATTTCTGTTAACATATCTAGTTTTGTGCTGTTAATTAGCATTCAATAAGCAATGTATAGATGTGATTTGATTGGCAATATGTATTTACTTTAACTTGTATTTTAAAGCATTACTTACTCATTTAGTTTATATATTGTGCAATTGTAGATGGCCTCTTACTAATGTAAAATGATTTGTAGTGGAAACATTTATATTTTTATAATAAACATAATGAAAGTATTTTTTACATACTGGAATACTGAGGTGATTGCTTGGAGGACAAAGTAAATTTATTTGATTAGAGAAGTGTGATAAAATTGTAATTAAATATGGATAAATTCTGAGTGTTAAAGCATGAGTTCAGAGTGAAAGCTAGATATTACCTATATTATCTATTAAAAGAAATAAGTAGTGCAGGTTTTAACTATAGACAGACCAGCATTTGTGCTAAACTGACTCACTCAGACAAAGACTTTACTTTCTCCACGGATACAGGAAAACATCGTCTACTACAGCCTGCCTATGGGATGTTGAAAAAGCAAGCTGTCATTTATTTTAGTTGTGTCAAGTATTTCCAAACTTTTGCTTTTTTTCCTCCCTTGCCAGTGGACCTCTTTTCATCTTATTACTATGTTGAATCCAGTAAAAGATGTACTTTTCAACAAAATAAAAAAGCCCACCGCTTACTGTAATTCAACCCCACGATCATTTCTTGCCTCTGAGTATCTGTATTAGATAATATTTTGCTCCTGGTTTGTTGTGTCCCTACCAAGTTGTTTCTATATGCTTCACTGAAGTACAGTGTCTTCGAAAACGCCAACGTACAACTCAACTTTACATCTCAGGAATTCTCTCCCTAGAAAAACAGGAGTGGTTTGAAAGTTTACCAGTTACTTGAGGAGTAAAGTTACAGGATCTTTCTGTGGCATAAATTATTTTGCATGCTTTTGTGTATTGCTGTGCTTACTGGTGCAAACAAAGAATGATATACCTGCCCTGGAGTCTGTAAGTTGATAAATTTATGAATGTAGCATACTTTTTTTTGGCTTTTTTTTTTTTTTGGTATCCTCAATAGAAAGGGGAAGAATCACCAAAAAGAGCTACCCAGAATTGTACTTAACTTCAAAATGACAGTGGCTGGACTGAAATCCACTTTTTGTCTATAACACCAGTATGCCTCATGCTGTGCTGCCATGGGTACGTATGATGTCGTTTTAACTTCTAACGAGTGGGTTTTGATGCCACACTTGAACGACAGGGAAGTAGCTCTGTAGGTCTAATCTATGCAGTAGGCAAACTATTGACATTGCGAACAGGTTTCACTTCAGCGATTGTGTTACGCTGACTTGTGTCTACTCCTTTAGCCTTACTGGGACGTTGCATTTGCTTTGTATCCCAAAGGGCACAGTGGATATTAATGCTTTTATAACTGTTGCGTTTATTGTAAAACAGCATTAATATTCGCAGCCAATTCTCGAACAGCAGTAGGCAGTGTTCTCACGAACAGCAGTACAACAAGCAGATGCCTTGCAGTCCACCACTGAGTCTCAGCTCAAATCTGGAGGGATAAATTGCTGATAATCAGTTCCACAAATTTGGATGCATATTTTTTTAGTAATATCTAAGTGGCTTTTTTCCACTTTGCATTTCTTCGTAAGAATGATACCCAGACCTAGATAGCTATACCGATAAAAGTCTAAACGGTGCAAAGTGGAATCAGACACTTACTTCTGCTGTCTCACATATGCCACTCCACTTAATTCAGATAAATATCCATACTCTTGACTTGCCTTCATTTTTTGAGCCACTATAATCCCTCAGATCTTTTCCAAGCCATCACTGCGTGGTCAGTAATTCCCCATCTGTATGTGTGCACTCAGTTCTTTTTCGGTTCTCCATCCAATTCTTTGTGCATTTCATAATGAATTTTACTTTATGAATTTTAAAATATTTCTCCTAGAAATATTTCTCTCCACCTTGGTTCATTCACACATATTCACACAAACTTGCACATACTCATCATGCTAGTTACTAATGCAAACAGTGAGCAGCACGAAACACAAAGGACAGCCTTCTCTTGATTTCTTTGTGACACTTTTCAGATGGCCCGAGAACCTCTGATAAATGAAAAGGACTCAGTACTCGAGATTTTTCAGCTCACTCTGCTTTCACATTACAGCGAATTCATAATAGCCCATATTTCCCCAGTTAGCTCATAAGAATGTCATGTGGGACAGCACTAGAAGTCTTACTAAAGACAAGATAAATCACATCTACTAGTTTTTAGATTATCCTGTCACAGAAATAAATTAGATGAGTTTGACATGATTTGTTTATTCTTGACAAATCTTAGTTGGTTTCTTAAGACCTTATAATCCTCCAGCTGCTTAGAAATGTATTGTGTGATATATATATCTCTCTCTTTCTGAGTCTTGAGGTTAGCATACCTAGTCCGTAATTGCCTGGCTCTGCTTCTCTCCCCATTTTAAAGGTCAGGATGATCTTTGCTCTTCTCCAGTCACCTGGACTCCATGACTTCCCCAAGAGAGCAGCCGGTGGCTACCCTTCAACTAGTCCCTTAAGTCACCATAGTAAATCTCACAGACTCTGCAAATGTGAATGCATCAGTCAGTTGATCTTACTCCTAGGATTCCTAATTGTAAAATAAAAATAAAATACTGGCAAACATTTTTCCTGCATGCCCAGGATTTCAGCTTATGTTTGGAACTTTTTCAAGCAAGCAACTACTAAGAGTCACCATTAAAGAAGCATGTAGTAACATCTGTTTGGTTAGCAAATTTCATTCTTTGTTTTTAATTAGCTTGAACAACTGAGGTTCATCACTACTGTATGACTTTGAAGTTGGATTATAAGGTCAAGCATGCTACGAAGATAGTTGAGATCCACCATCTGGGATCGTTAGAAATTCACTCTTCTGCTGTCTGCATAAGAGGGGAAATATCCTTCATCTCCACTTCTTTTCCATCCAGTTTATCCTCATTTTATTAGAAAGCTCCATTTCTAAATCTCTTCAGTAAAGTGAGCCACTTGAGTTTACCCACCATGGGTTTGTAATTAATACTGAAGTTGGTTTCCAACTCTTTCAAAAGCATATGTTTGCAAGAGAATGTGAAATAACCAGAGCTTTATATTCTTAATATTTGGGCTTTAGGGAAGTACATGTTGAGCTTGTATCTGAACTGATTCATTGCTAAGCTTGATACGTAGCAGAAATTTCAGTTTCAGCAACAGTAAAGCACATCTGGGTGTAAAGCACCAGAGGTGAGATCTCAGGCACCCATACTTATCATTGTCCTGTGTCTACAAGGTGCCCATGGGAGGCTACTCTAATAAATACTCCGTATCCTTACCAGAAGAAACTGTGCTGCAACTCTAAATTGAGGCTGCTGCTCAGCTGGCAAAGTGCACGTGCCTCCGTGTTGCTGAGGCACAGCCGTGCGTGCTGTGAAGGCACTGCATCTTTGATGCCTCAGCCAAAGTGACCTCTGCCTTAGGACGACCGTGGTCCTCACCCCAAAATACTCTGCAAGCCCCAGCCCAGCCCTCCCCACAGGGCTGGATTTCTCTTCCTGGCACAAGGATAAAAACTCAGCATTGAGTCTCGCTGCATTCACATGAGCACAGAGCGTAACATTTAATTTTAAGGCACTGAGCTGAAATGAAGCCAGAAAAAACATATATATGCTAAAAACAATTTGTTTGAATGAAAAAGAAAATGGAGGTCTGGTAGCTTTGCACCATAATCTGACCACAGATTCAAATAAGCATCTCCAAGGCTAATTTTCCCATCGTCCCTCTTCCCCACTCAGCAGAAATGAGTCCTTGGATACTTTACAGCTTGAAGCGATTTATTTTCACAGGATGGTTCGCTCTTTTCACTTTCATTACTCTCAGAGCTCCTATCTTCCCTCGTGCAGTTCAACAGGCCCCAAAATTAGGCTCAAACCACAAGAGTTTTGTGTGTGACTGCACCCCTTTCTCCTGCAGACTTTCCTTGGTACCTGCTGTCCCCTGCCATGCCCACCAAGCATCGTCCTGACCCCCTCCTCCCTGTGCTGGCGAGAGAGGGTTCCCCATCCACCGTGGCTTATAGCCCAACCTACCAGAGAACCCAAAAGTTAAGATGGGAGAGGACCGAAAGAATATTTAGAGCCGAAGCAACATTTCAAAAGTTGCACTTAGTTGCCTGCCTTGCTGCTCTTTCCGTGTCTGATCTCATACCATGCAAGTTTAACTGTGGAGTTGCACCAAACATTTAGGTTTGTCTGTGTTTTTTTCCCATAAATCACATTCAGTGTAGACGTTTCCTCCCACTTAGGATTTAGAGTGGTAGAATAATCATTTTAGCTACAGAACAGTATTGTTTTAATAAAAATGGATGATGCTTGAAACAAAAACAAAAGCAAATTAAAAAAAAAAAAACCACACAAAACCAAAAAACACAAAACCAAAACCCTGCAGCATCCAAAATCCACTGAGAATCCAGGTTACTGAGAGGGGTAGTCCATCTCGAGCTCACAATTTGGACAGTGAATAGGTATCCCACACACAGGCTGGTAAAATGGGGATGCTGGGTGTTCTCCCCATCTTTTCTGTGGTATCTGGGTTGTTTTTTGCACAGCCAGCTGGATGTTTGCTAGTGGGTTTGGTCACTGCCAAAACATGCAGCTTCCCCTAAGGCTGGTTGTCAGCTAATCATCAGTAATGATTCCCTCTTTTTAGTATGCCCCTTTAAAGTTGCATCACCTTTTATTATTTTACTATTTTTAATCTCTTTCCTTCAATCTCATAAAGGTTTTTCGGAGGCTTTAGGGGAGGACTAATCCACAATCCCCAGATGTATATATATTTAAAAAAAAAAAACTTATGCCTCATTAGCTGAGTTAATACTTGCCTAATTGTAATAGCAAAGCAATAAAATTCAATCCCTACAACAATGTGATACTGTAACTTCCTTTCCTCTAACTGATGGAGCACTGGGCTACCTGCCAAGGAAGTCAATTGGAAATAGGAAACAATATGAACAAATAAATTCTCTTTCTGAGATTTAGATATAGATGTTTTCATGGTTGTTTTGGGGGCTTTTTAATCTTTTGTCATTACTTGATTCATTTTTCTTTCTTTCTGTTCCCAACATTCATTGTGCATGTGAGTTTTTGGGGAGAGGAGGAGCTGTCCCACAGAGAAATTATTTTTCTGCCCGTTTTTACCTCTTCCTCATATATAAGCTATCCCCTTTGTATAAGGTTCCATAATTATTTTTTAAAAAAAACAAGCATATCAAAGGCACCAAAAACACCTCCCCACCATGGTCCTTTATATAAAAGGACTGTAACTAAGGCAAAGAAATACTTAGATTCCTTCAAACAACATAAAATAATATAAAATAAAATATAACAGATCAAATCAAAGTAAACCTCTCTTCCTGGCACCAGCCAACTGTTCTGCCTTGTAACACAGCCTTATAAATTTCCTGATGCTTGTGCTGCAAGCAAGCCAGGTAAGCGGTCCCGTCCCCAGGCAGGAGGAAGATGCTCTGAAGCACAGGGATGAAGAAGTCAGAGACCTTTGCCACCCTTTACATCCAAAACTAGAGTGTACTATTTCTCCCTTCCCGTGTGGTTTCTATTCAGTATATCCTCTGCTGAGCAAGCGCTGTAGCTGCCTGAGCCATGCGTTTGTACGGAGAAAAGATATTTGTTAGCACCTCCACCTCCATGCTACCTGGGTCCTCCGTGCTGTTAGCACTTAAGATAAAGTTGCCTGATGCTGGATGGTGACCCAGGTCTACATTATATTGATTGGGCTCCATTATCTCACCTGTGTCTTTAGGGCATAAAGTATATGAGCGTTACGGATGTGAGTAGCTCTTCAGCTTGTTTTCTTTGGCCGCCTCAAGACCTAGTGCTGTTTGCTTTTTAAGCACTCTCAGTCTGAAGTGCATTTTGGGCAAAGCTGTGAAAAATGTCTGATTGTATGTATCTAGTCTGTTTTTAACTATGGCAAACACACCATCAAAAGATTCCCTCCCCCTACTTTTCCCCCAATCTTTCCCCCAATCTAACTGCTTCAATGACATGCTTGTGTTCACTGGTATCTCTTAGGTGTCTTTTTGTGCGAACCTCTCTCCCAGGATTCCTTCCCTGGCCTAAATCTTGAAGTTTAGTATAGGCACTCACTAGCTGATACATGGCCTCCTAATGAGACTGTATAACGATCCTAGCTCCAGTCTTTTGTAGCTAAGTGTTTGCTAGGGGAGCACTAAAATTATGGAGGAAATACTTTGCTGCTCTCAAAAGAAAGATCTCTTGAGTTTTAGAAGATACTGCTCCACAAGAAGGGATGCAGTTCAACACAAAACAGAACAAAAGCTTTCCATCTTGTGAGAAACTAGTGAAAGAATCAACTTGGAAAATTTTCTCCTAATCTTTCTGAACTTGCTGAAGCAATCTGAAATCCAGATCCAGCACTTTATTAGTCTGTGTCCTTGGTGTCGATACAGTATCCTGCCTCAACAGGCACAGAGCCAAATGAATCAGTGGTCAAAAAATGTCTTAGCAGCTTGTCCAAAAGGAAATTTTCAAAACCAATTACTTATATTTTATTTTTTTATCAACAGATATGACTTCTTTCTTCAAGTAACTGTTCTTGTCACGCTGTAAAACACATTCAGTTTGCTATGATAGGGCTGTCTGTGTGTAAATGGTCTGAGTTAGTGTGGTACTGAAACTGTAATTTTGTAAATATTTGTCAAATAAAAATGACATGGGCTTTGATTACCAGACATACGAAGCGCCCTTAACGTTTTAGGCTTAATGTTAGCCCTGTATCTTGAGGGAGCAATTGCCACTACTATGGAGAGAAAATTTGTGTCTTCCAGTACAAAAGAATCTGAAAAATCTCAGGAGAGTTATCAGAAACTTCACCTACGGTTTGTGAAGAATTGATTAATTTTCCAATGGGAGGGAGAGAAAAAAAGGTCTGAAACACCAAGCTCAGTAAAATCAGAGGCAGAAGTAGAGCACTCAGGGGAGGCATTCCCGTTTCCTTCATTTAGCTTTAGCTGAGTATGGACACAGGGCTAAAGTTACTGCTCTCTCCTGAGATCCTGTGCAGGGTCTTGTATGTGGAGTGGGAACAGTGCATTATAAATCTCTTTGCAGAGTGTGAGATTCTTGGAGGAAAAATATATCGACTCTTGTGTCATTTAAGGGTTGCGGCGTTTCCAACCTTGCAATAATTGCCTAGCAGTTTGCATTTGTGAGAAAGTAGAATGAGATGTCTTAACAGTGGGGTCTGCGTATTGTAAAAGTCCAACTGCAACCTGCAGAAACACCCGTGAGACTTATTGCTACCATTATAAGCTTAGAGTAATGTGCACATATTTTTCTTTTTAGACCATGCAGACTTTATCCAACCCTCAGAGGTGGGAAAAATAAAAAAAAGTCCTGTTAAATCTAGGGAATTTTTTTTTGTTGTTTTGATCTTGGGTCAGACACGTCAAGGCATGTCATGAGTTTGGCTCAGTCAAAGGGTGAGGGCTCCTGCTAGCTGGTGGTGAGTCCCAGCCACTGTGTTCATGGCATCACACAACATGGTGCCATGGCCTCTGCAGATCTGTCTGAAAGCCACAATTTCACTGTTGGGGCTGGGATTTCCAGGCCTGCTTCCCTCCACTGCCGGGGAAGGGAATGATCCGTGGCCCAAAGCAACAGCTGCAGGGGGTGGCAGTGAAGGAGGGAGCTTCATTCAGGCTGCAAATTCAGGAGCCCAGTGTCAGGATTCCCTGTGAGTTACCAGCACCCTGTGCTGGTTACCAGCTCCCCAGTCTTCGCTGGGGCACAGTTAGTTTTGGCAAGACAAAATATAGAATGCGTTATTAAGGAAAGTGTTCATAATTTGAATCCCATTAAATTTGATTCTCCTTATGTATCAGTTATTGTGCCCAGACAACAGAGAAGAGCCAAGGTAGCAACATGGACTTCATTAAACACCTCAGTAGCTTTGGTTCTTGTTGGTTTTGTCATTGCATTTTGGAAGACCTCAGGCCAACCTTGTAACTTAACAACTGCAAATTTTCTTCCTTCTGTTCAAATTTCTTAACATGCCTTAAGTCGGAGGGTGGGAATGATTAAATTACAGCAAACAAAAACAGATAGAATGATGGGTGTAGCTGTTGAATAATTCAGAAGTTTTCACTTGGACACTAGCTATGCTTCCAAATCAGCAGCAAAAGCAGTTATGAAATCTCTGTCTCTGAAGTCTTTTAAGAAAGCAACAGACTGGGATCTCACAGAAGTCATTTGTTGTAGCCGAGGCATGGACCAAGGCAGAAAACTTCTCGGGTTTTTCGGCTTCAGAGTGCATGATTCACTCATAGTCACACAGCATTTCCCACTCCTACTCTTGAACAGTCTTCGGACTAAAAGTCAAGTATTGTCGTTCTTGTATCTCTGGTTTTTTGGACACAAACAAATGACAAGACTCGCTGGAAGTGTCTCAGGTGGACGTTAGCATTGCTGATTCCCACCCAGTATGGTCCCTCTGCCAGTGGGCCGATCTGCCTTGCATTGTTATTGTTACAGAAAACTGACATACTATGAGAGTCACCAAGCAGGGGAAAAAACAAAATTGCGCATTTCTCTCCTGCTGCTCGTCAGTCCGTAGCTTTTCTCTCCCTTTCCCTCAGCCCTCCACCCTCACCGTTTTGGTAACGAGAGAACAACCTGTGCAATCTGTTCAGCAAGAGAGCAACTCATCTGAGCACAATTTCCTCTTCTCTGTTGTTGAATATAACTTCCCTTGGGTAGGTGAAAATTTTGGCAAGCTGCACAAAGACTAGCAGGGACTGAAGCAGAAGCTGTAATAGAGCTGTTATGACTTGACAGCCCTGTTTTGTAATGCACAGGGGGATTTTATTACAAGTCAATTGTAGCTTCAAGAAATTTAGGAGTATGGCATCTGCTCGTATGATTTTTTTTTAATGTTTAATAAATGAAATTGCAGTAGATTTTAACATAGAGACTATGGCTGTAGCAGGCCTAGATGACTTAATAAAAACTAAAATCAATCACAGATAACTTGATTTTGTTGGCAAGTTTTTGCTCTGTATGTGGAAATAAATGTTTTTGCAGCTCTAATAATTTCACAAACGTTTCTTCAGATACTGGCAAAACACTGTATTTTTATACTGTTTGCCGAGTGCGTTGTTTTTTTCCGAATTTGTTTTTAAAGAACATGCCGTTAAAGATGATTTAATGTTGCCTCACGAAGACCTGTGTCACTACAGTGCGTGTCGATGATGACCAAATGCTTGAAGAAGCAGTCCTGTGGCTTGAGAAAAGACTTTTCACCTCCCCTCTCACTCTAACCTTTCTCTTTCTTGAATTAACTGAGGGAGGTGGTGGTAGCAATTAAAGCTTCAGATCACTGGCTCCATGAAGTCATAATATAGCTTATTTTTATTATAAGAGAATGACGCACAGTGGTGGCAGGAAAAGGGACGTTTTTAAAAAGTGGCAATGACAGGTTCTTTGCTACCAATGTTTTTCAAATCCTGAGTCTCAAGAGAGAGGAAACGTAGGCTCTGGCGCATCTGGCACTGAAACCTGTCTTTGCACAGGACTAGTTTTATTAATTATACGTACTGTTGTGATGGTGCATGTGGTATGAGCCAGCTGAAGAAGCAGGGCTGAAAATAACGCAAACCATGGAGGCCCCTGGTACCGCCGCAGGCACTGAGCCCCCCGGCAGCCTGGCTTTGGGAGCCGCGTGTGGGTGAGGACCCACGGGACAGAGCAGGGACCAACAGCTCTCCCATCTGTGGGAAACTCAAGGGCTGCCACAGGGTCTGGGGCCGGGAGCGCGATGATGGGCTCCCGGAGGTTGCCGCTCCATCAGCTTTTCTAGATGTTTGCTTTTTTGGTGTATTTGCAGCTGTAGTCCTACGCACAGGTGTGCATTAGCGTGACTCAGGTTCCTGTGGGAAGTCTCTGTTTGGTGTTATTGGGAACACGCTGTTGAATAAAATTATATAAATGATGTAAAACTTTGGTGTTTACTCCTTGGCAGAGCCGTGGGAAATAATCAATGGCCTATCTTTGGAATAGTCAATTTGTATCTAGCCTCAGCCCTTCACTGGGCTGAAAGACATCACCCTTCAAAACCAGGTAGTTGCAATACCCGTTATTATCTCACTATAGTGCTGTAATGTTGAGCTCTGTACTTCGCTGAGTTCCTCTAGAACTTAGCTCAGTCCCCTAGCCTGGCTTAATCCACATGTGTTTGTAGGACTAATTCCTCCGCCTGCATTGGAGATACTACTTATTTCTGTGAACTTCTGACATTTGCAATAAAAAAAAAGTTTTGTAAAAAAATCCTGAAAAAAAAAAGGAAAACAGAAAGTGTTTGAGTCCGTCTGGTTGTCCTGTTTTGAAACAAATGCCTCTGCCTGCGTCTGGTAACTCAGAGTATGTTTTAATGATAATTTAGAGATCACAACAGCAACCCAGGGACTTAAAAATCCATCATGTGTTTGGTTTTTTTCCCCTGCAGCTAGAAACAGGACCTCTTTAGTGGATACAGCCTTACGAAGTATGTCATACTCTCACTGGCAGTTATCAGCGGAGTAAATCCGATGCATTGAATGCCATCAATATACATCACTCACACCTCAGATACGTATTAATTTTCCTAGCATATGATCATTAACCACTATTTTAGGTAGCTTATGTTAAAGCAGCAGTTCAAAACATGAAAATT
Source organism: Tauraco erythrolophus (assembly GCF_009769465.1). NCBI lineage: Eukaryota > Metazoa > Chordata > Aves > Musophagiformes > Musophagidae > Tauraco > Tauraco erythrolophus. The sequence continues at coordinate 14,196,198 of NC_141465.1, forward strand.
AGGGGTAATGGCATCTCCAAAGCCTGAAAGTTGCCATCCAGATACCTTGAAGTGGTTGTTACGTTGGAAGGAGACCACGTGTTTCGTGGCCATGGGGAAAGAGCAGAAGTTGTCCTTTGGGTAGAGCTAGGCGACGCCCAGTGCACTGCGGGACATGCAGCTGGTCAGTGCATCCACCCCACTGAGGATGCTGCTGAAGCCAAAGAGCAGGGCAGCATTCTTGAAGGAGGCGAAAGCCCAGCCTCTATCTGGTTTAATTTTTATTTAAACGAAACAGCACATCTGGCTGTGGATTCCACAGCATTATCTTTGGAAGATTTTTTGGACAATCCTGATTCTCAAGGCCTCAGGGGGTTTCTGGTCCATGGAGCATAAAACCCTGAGGAGGCCAGAAAAAAGGGATTTCCAGCTCTGCTGAAGACTTGAAAAGTCCTTCTTGGATACCTGCCACCACACAAGACTCCCAGATACCCAAAGGAGGAGAGTGCAGGTATCTGTGCCCACCTGCCAAGAAACTGTAAATTTCCAGGAGCCCAGGCTCAAGCCAGATGTGTAGCTGGAGTATATATGACTTCCCGTGCTCCCTCAAATACCTGGGTTTCCTCCCTGAGTCAGTCCTCATCGCAGAGGAACTGCGGTGGGGACATCTGTAAACTTATTAGCGGCTTATCATGTTGATTTGGCGACAAATATTTTTAGAATTTTCCTAAAGTATTCAAATTTCCATGAATCAGCATTTTCTAATGAGAAGGTGTTTTCACAAGGGCATTGCAAGCAATCCTGTTGAAAGCCATGTGCCTGTAAGGTGGTGGTACAGGAATATACAGAGGACACAAGCTATGTTAGATCTATCCAGTACCATATGCTGTGTTTAATTTTCAGTTGTACCTAGGTGAACATCTATAGTCTGCACTGTGGGTGCTGGGAAATTGAAGAAAATGAGTAGATGTATACTAGATTTATGCTGAGTTCCACCGTTTTCTTCTTCACTCGTGGACTCAATTTTGGAGTAAATCAGCTCATTCTAAACAAATTTTGGGTGTGTTTCTCAAGAGAGCTAATCTTAGGGTTTTTGGCAGGATGAGGCCTCACCAAATCTGTCTGCTGGTGCCCCACACTGTTCTGCAGGTACCAAAGCCAGCTGAGGGCTCCCACACGCCCGCACACCACCTGTACTCTCCGTTTCACAGTATGAAATCACCTTCCTGATGGACTTCAGCACAGCCCTCCCCTTCCTTCCCTCGCCCTGAATGGAAGAAAAAGTAGCCACATGCATAAAATAATGAATTTGCCACTGGACCACCAAACAGGCCCCAGAGCAAGGCAATGTGTAGCCAGCACCAGCAGAGCTGAGCGGTCCCAGGGCTCGATGCACTGAGCGGTGCAGGTGCAGCCAGTGGAAAAGCAAAGTTTGTAAAGACGTCATTAACAGGTCAGCTAACAAACACAACAAAACGCATCAGTGTTTGTAGCTGGGTGGCATAGGGAGGCACAGCCACGAGGCTGAGAATTTTGTTCTCTCCTGGCTACCACGTACAGTGAAAGACTGGTCTCGTTAAACCCTCTTGCTGGACAGAAGGGCATGAAGAGGTTTGTGTCGCCCATGCAAACTTCTATGTCATGCTCTGACTCTTTTCTTTTACTCCATACAAGAAATTTCATGAGCTACAAGCAGTATAAAACCTATCCAGAGGCAAAACATTTCCCATATGGCCTTGAGCTCCTTTACTCTTCAGTATTTTGCTGACAAAGAGGATACAACTCCTTTCTGGCGCAGTGGCTCTGGGGTGGAAAGTGGCCTCTGAAACACAGAGAAGAGCGGAAGCCCATCAGAAACACTGCTACATCATCTGTAGCATGCTCAGATTTGCAGATGTGCCTCTGAAGGTGTTGTGAAATCCCTGTTTTGGATCTCTGCTGTCTTGAACTCCAATTCTACATTAGCTGCTTTTTCTCAGTGAAAACCAGCATCCTGTTCCTTATCTGCGAGGAGCTGATGCACAACGCTGCCTTTCAGGACACTGCACAGTGACAGGGATGGTGAAAGCATGAGCTTCTATTTATTAACTGAGTGATACCACATGTAGATTCACTGAATGTTTACAAAACTGCGTGGGTGGGTTGATCAAACAAATGCAAGGGGCCTTCCCTTTGGTTTAATTCCTGTTAACTAATGAGAGTGAAAAAAGCCAACGAATGAAATCAAAACTAACTGGGCTGCAGCCAAACAAAAGCAAAAACAAACGATGATCAAATTGTATTTTGCTTATACCTTGTTTTTTGAGGCTTAAGTAGAAAGATGCCTGTCCCCTTTCTTGCTATTCCAAGCCTGGAAGGAGTGCTGCCTTCCAGCCTGGCACAGCTGGAGCCCCATGTCCCCTGGAGATGCCTAATGATTTGCAGATTTATTCCAAGGCGGTTAAGGGATTTTACCTCCATCCAGAAAATGCTTTGGAAACAATCATCTGATACAGAAGGAGTGGCCTCATGTACTGTCATGTGAAAGAGAAATATGTCATATGTCCAGGGGCCCAAAACACATCCCCCAGTCATCTGGATGGATGTTTCCTGGTGCATGAAGTGCTGTGGAGTCCCTTATCATGGACCTCGTGGTCATCTGGGAGTAATGCGAGAGACCTAAGCAACCAGAAATTTGCCCTACTGACACTGAAACCTCTGTTTCTGTTGTTATGAGCTTAACATTTGACCTGTGTGCAGCTTCAACCTTTTCCTTTTAGCATCCACATATCTTTAGGAGAAGCTGTGTAGCTGAGCTTTTAAATGGGATCAGTAGCCACAACCTACACCTGCATCCATCTGCAGTGAATAATAAAGAGAGCTTGTGTTTAGATATAAAAGTGTGTATTTTCCCATGTTGTAACTTGATTGTCTTCCACAGAATTACACAGGGGATAGATTTGGATAAAAGTAAATCCAGTCTAAACTTTTACTCGGGGAAAAATTTATATTGGGATTAATAGGTTGCTCTGGCTTCCTACCCTGCAGAATCAATTAAAAACAGTTATAAAGAAAAAAAAATCACCCCTGGGGTTAATGGACCCTTTTTTTACGGCCTCTTATCATGTATACTCCTCAGCACCTGTTTAAAATACTATGTAATCGGAAGGCAGGTTTTTCACATGGGTGTAAATGGAGGTTCCCCTGTCACAGCTGTGTGTGCTTAAAGCAACGTGGGGAAACAGCCTGTGGCTCTTCCTGATGCCCAAACACACCATGGCTTCCTGAGAGCTACTTGCTGCTGGCTGACAAAAGGTAAAATAAGTCCTGATATTTTCCTAGCTGGTGCTCTTCAATGTGAGGTGAACCTAGAGCTGTCTTGTAGCAGATGGCATGGGCTAGTTTGTAGGCTCTCACAGGTTTAAAATCTGGTTTGAGCAGCTGCGATGCAGCAGCTGAGAAGGGGTTTTCCTGACATGATTGCTGTGCTGTAGGTGACCTAGAAGCCCCTGAGATATGAGGGGGAGCCCATCTCTGTGGGCAGTCCCTGGGTGTGGGTACCTGGCCCTGTGATCTTGGGATACTGTCTGGACTGGGAGCTCTGCTGTGCCCGCCCTTGCCTTGGGGTGATGCAGAGATTTCTTTACATCTTGAGAAATGAAAGCTGTTGGACTGAAATCAGGAGTGGTTGTGCCCCTGCTCTCACATGTGCCTGCCTGCCTGGACAGGCAGCAGGCTTGTCTGTGTATCCTCGTGGTTCTAATCCATCCTGCTCTCTGCTTGAGGTTAAAATTAAAAAAAAAAAAAAAAAAAATCACAGCTTATGTTTTAGTAGCACCTAGTGTTGGAAAGCGACAGGCTTGTTGCTGTGTTGGGCATGCTTTCTCGGAGGAAACAGTGGACAGATGCAGGTTAAAGCTTGGGTTGACCGATCTTCATCGTGTGGTTTAATGCACAGTAAGTGCTATGGCTGCTAGAAGTTGAGGCTTTGATGGGGATTTTAAAAGTACTGAGGATTTTCCCCATGTAGCCTTTCTGAGGCTCTGGTCAAAGCACTCGGAGGCCTCTTGTGCTTCTAGCATGAGCCTTGCACCACGCTATGGGAATACCGATAAAATTGTGTTCTGCATTTGTGGAGGTGACTTAAATATGAAGCAGTGCAGAGAACAGCCTCTCACGTCTTTTTCCCCACTCCCTTCTTTTGCTGAATGTGGTTTCCCTCTACCCTTGCCACCTCTCTGCCCCAAGTTGCTTTACGGTCTGTGCTTTGCTGCCCTGCTTCCCCAGTGCTAATCCCCCAGCTGGGTCCTGCTGCTGCCCTGGATGGTGGTGGGCAGCCACATACGGATGTGGAGCCCCCAGTTGTGCCCTGAACAGAGGAAGATGGATCTGAGAAATTATGTCCCCAGTTGCCCAGAACTAGTATGGGCTTGGGGCACAGAGCTGGGGACCCATTCATCATTCTTGCAGTTCCAGAAGGGTGGCCAAGAAATCAGTGCTCTCCTGTGTCTCTCTTGCTCCTGATTCTTGTCGACTCTCTCTTTTTGGTAATCCTTGTAGTGTTTTGCTTCCCAAACTGTTGAAGATACAGGGATTTAAATTTGTTTTCATTAGACTTGCTGTGCCCCTGTGACCCCTGAACTAGCTATGCTTTAGGATGGATGCTCGGCTCTTCTTAATGTTGGCTAGACTTGATGGTTTCTGCTTTTATGAAATACATTATAATCCATAAGGTTACACTTATGATGACTGTATCACTTTATGGTATGAGTCTTTTTAATAAAAGTGATAAAATTCCCTGTAATATATATTATTTGCAAGGTGGAAATAGAACTGCCTTCACTCCTTCCCTTCCAGGCTTCCTCTTATCACACTTTCCTGGGTGGGTAGATGCTGGGCTAACATACTCTACAGATGTTTCCTAAATCAAAGATGTATATGATGGGAGGGGAGAGGGAGGAGAAAACAAAATTTATGCTTAGGGACAGGTGAGGGATTAGAGGCATCTTAGATACTGTCCTCAGTGTGGAGAGTGATGGTCTCAGCCTACTTTGCAGCTGTTTGGTAGCTGCAAATCTTTTGTTGAATTAGAAGTTGTCTTTTGTGAGTTGATGTAGGTTGATTACCTTTTTTTTTCTTTTTTGCTTCTTAACTTGAGGTTGGGGGGAAGAGAGATGATTGTAGTGGAAAAACAGTGAAACAAGTCCTTCCTTTAAAGCAACACTTTGCCTAAATCTCTCCTGTAAGCAGAGTGTGTTTTATGTTTTATATCGTGTATGTGTCAGAACTATGGATGCCAGACATGGCGATAAGTAAAAAGATCACGCAGTTAATTATCTTGGCAAAAAGAAAGAGCAGTTTTGTGGCGCAAAAACACAGAAGGCATTCTTTATGGAGGATGTGTGGGATAATTGCGTTGCTGGTCTGTTGCAGGCTTTTGGAGTATCGCTTACCCTGTGCACAGAAGGCACTAATGCCGCCTCTTGTCAGGACACTGAATTGAATTACATTCCAGGCTTGAAACTCAACCTCCCACCTTGACAAATTGTCTGTGAGCTGAACATGATTTGAACCACTCCAGTGCAGTTTCTCTGTGTCACCCCTTGGTACCCTATTAATAGAACGTGTTAGCATCAGACAGCTTGGTGAAACGGTAAATATTACGGAGCACATGGCCGGATTGTCTCCTTGATGGTAAATAGATTGTGAATAATTGAATAAAGCTATAAGAGCGAAGAGGATCTGCCTAACATAAGGCACGAATTACGCTTCTCTCTCTGCTCCAGCTCAAACATTTCAGACTCCTTTTTCTTTGCCATAATTGGACATAATCAGTAACACAGTCAGCGACTAAAGACTGTCTGGTATCAATTCCCGTATCCAGGAACCACAACATTGAGATTTTGAAAGAGTTAATGCTCTCTATTAGCTGATTAGTTCAGTTAATTTGATGTGTCCCATGGTGATTGTAAAGTAAATAAGAAAGGGTACTCTGTTTCAAATATCTTCCTGCAGCTCTGTGTGTGTTATGTATATATGATCCACGCATATGTGTATATCTACAAGCTCGCCTGGTAGTTGAAGGTGTTGAGAAACTGCAGTTTTCCTTGGCTTCAGAGGAAGCTGTTGGCTCAGGACATCCTAAAGAAAAGTAGTCCAAGAATGTGTAGTCTGGTCCAAAGAGAACGACTTGTTCCATGGAGTAACACAGAAAGAGAAGTGTGCGTAACTTAAATTTGCCTCAATTTTACTTCTGGGTATAGGCTGTACGTCCACCTTGTTGGCTGATGAAAATGTTTTGAGCAGGACTCATCTTCTACAGACATGTGACTTTGCTTGCCATTAAGTAATAAAGATAATACAAATCTGTCTTTCCCCTTTCCCCCCAAAAAAAATCTTACCCATGAATGTGTTCTAGTTCGCTACCCATACATTACAAAACGTGGCTGCTATGGTGGATGCAAAAGTAGCTTTTTGAAGTGTAGACCACTGATAGATAAAGTATGCATTTTCTTGTGATTTAGTTCGCAAGTTATAGGTTTCTGAAGCAACTCTTTTCCTCTCTCCACCCATGAAAGACGGTGTATGTTACTGGGCAAATGCTTTTGCTATGTTTTGGGGGTGCTGAAAACACCAGAGAGAGTTTATGCAGTTGCTTAACCCCATGGATGTGAGAGGTAGAAAGGCGTCCTAGGGCCAAATTTTATCTTAACTGGGAGACAGACTGAGCTTTGTCAGAACTGGAGAGAGAATCTATTGGATATGTATTTGGGGTGCATGGAGAAGGCAGTTTTTAGCTCCTGAATCCCATAATGGCAATCCCCATGCCAGCACTTGAGCATCTTCAGCACAAGCCGAAACCTTCTGGAGTGGGAGAGGATGCTTGGATACCTGAGCTGCAGGACTGTTTGCATCCTCCTCTGTCCTGGTAGGCACCAGCAACTTCCACTGATATCTACATTAATCTTTATGCTTACAAACAGGCAGAGAAGGCATTTTTCACTCCGTGACAGTAGTGAGGTGGCTTGTGACAATGGGCCTAAGTGCGGGAGGTGCTCACAGCTTGGTGGGGAACAGCAGCTTGTAACAGTACTATGATTAAAGTGTCAAGTTACTGCTCTTTTGTATTATACGTAGACTGTAAAAGATTAACACAGGGTGATTTATCTTCTGCTGGATTCACATGACAGTGAACAAGACTGTAACCGATTTGCCTGGAGCAGAGGAGCTCAGAATAAACTCTGGAGGTTTAGGGAGTTCTCTCGCAGGAGGATGGACAGACCACCTCATCCGGATGGCCCCCTGCATCCTTCCATGTCCTAGGGACATCACTTCTGAAAATAATAACAGAGCATTTTTTGGTCACTCTTAACTGCCGAACCTTGGTGTTTTGAAGCAGCAAACAACCTTTTCCATCAGGCTGTCTTAGACCAGCAAGTCCTGTTGCCAGACCAGGCTTCAGTTTGCCCACGTTTTCTGCAACTTACCCATTTGCCTGCGTTTTTTGTCACCAGAATTTTTCTGAATGAAAACTGCCTGTTAAGTTTATTTTGTTTTCTGTTTGTGGAGTAGGTGGGTTGTGGGTTTTTTTGGTTTAGTCTAAAATTTGCCTTTAAATCCTGTGAGGTGTAGAGCGTCATGAAGTTTGTTCCTTCTGGGCACTTGCAATAGTAGTCCCTAGCAGAACTAGGGAAATATGCTAAGCCCCGATAGTGACCAGATAGCAAGTGCTGCCATTTACCTGCTGTGAGCACCGCATGTGCATTTTGTACTCCTAGCTGCTCCGTGGGATGTATAAATGCAGCAGCCGAGTAGGGAGGCACTGCTGACTGGCAACCAGCATTAGCCGAAGGTCAGTGCTAATTACTCCGCCTCGTTTGCATGAGAGGCTTTGAAAGATAGAGAAGAAAGTGTCTGTGGCGTTTTCTGCCAACAAATTACTTGGCTGACAGGAGGATGTCACTGCTCATCAGTGCCAATAGACTGAAGTTGGTTCTTGTGCAATTAAGCAGGATAGAAATACTGCCTCGGAGAGTTAACTTTCTGGGAGTAATTACTGTAGGTGTCAACACACACTGATGAAAAGGAAGAGGATGTATTTACTATATATGTGAATCAAGGTTATGAATGATTAGATAGTTGTTTAAGATGATCTCCCCTGTCTCTAGCCCATCCTTTCTTCCCCTTGTTTTTGCACGTTTTACTGTCCCCTATGCCAGGGAGGGGTAGAGGGCCACATCTAGGCTAATTAGGATCTGCTGATCAGAGTTTTGACTGTTCCTCATCTAATTGAACCTTGTGAGCTTTAGTGAAAGATTGAGGCTTTCTTTTTTCAGCTTTGCTGTATAGTCATACCCCCGCAGTTGTAGTAAAGGTGATGCAGAGCTGAAGTTGGAGCCACTGAAACAGTAACACAAGGGAGGTCTGGAGGAGCTAAAGCAAAAACTGACTTTTGGAAGACATCTGAAAGCAGGAGGCCCTTAAGATCAGTGGCTTTGGATGTTCCGGGATCTGCATGTCCAATCTTCGTTACCAGAATTTTAGTGGGGGCTGTGGAAACTGAACCCCTTCAGAGTGTCTGTTGATTATCTACAAGTGGAGTCTGTCAAGGCCAATTTTTATGGTGTTTTTTTTTTTGAGTATGTAGAAGATGATTTCTGACAAAAACTTTTGTTCAATAGCATTAATAGGATGAGGCTTGGCTCCAGTAATTAAAATATTGCCAGAGACATGTCCTGGAGCGTACCAGGTCTGGTCTATGTCCATTTTACCTTTGTGTATCTGTGGCTTTGGGCAAACACTCTTGAGCCTTTGCTGTTGAAGAGCTGGGGTTTCATTTAGTGTGAATTGCTCAAATTTAGTGATTTAAATCTTCATGCTCTTTCCCCACCCCTTGTAATAAATCAAAGTAGAAAATAACAGTAGCGTCTTGCATTTGTCAGTTGAGCTGAAGAGTAATTTTTTTCACTGTGTCCTTAGCTTTTCTATGTTCTTGTCATGTATTTAAACTGTGTGTGGGGTTCCAAATAGCCTACCTACTTATTAAGTTACAGTGACACAGGCAGAGTTGTGCAGAAGCCAAGTGTTCAAGCTCTGCTGTCACTGAATGACAGATGAGTGTGAGTCCTTTATGCTCCTTTGAATGTCACCACCACCTTTGTGCTTGTCCTGCACACGACATGCACATGAAGCCTAAAACACACACCAAAAACCCCCCTTACTAGGCAAAGCAGTGGCTGTAGCTTCTCATAAATCAGAGCTTTGACTTACCCTTTGTATAGCAAAAAACTAGTTGGAAATTGTACTTGGAGACAGAGCTGCACGTCGTCCTCAGAGGCAGGACAATTTATCATACATTAGGACCATGTGTGTGGCCAAAGACAATGCTTAGTGGAGCAGAGCGATGAATGCTTCTCCTTCTGTCCTACGGCGGCACTCATGCCCCTGTGTATTGGGGATTGCTCTGTGTTGTTTAATCTTCTTCCTGGATGTGATGGGGCAGATGTGGCATCTCCTCGAGCTGGGAGTGCTTCAGTGTCCTGCCCTGACAGTGTGCGAGAAGGGCTTGCCGTGCCTGAGCCTCCATGTGTTTCTTCTGGCACAGCATCTACACTGTTCCCTCTCACCAAACTGAAGCACCCAGCTCTCCTGTTGGGAGAGGAAGGTGCACCACCTGTGTCTGCAGGAACAGCTTTGTTTGAATCAGTTGACCCATTGATAAAATGCCATGTTGACTGCATCAGCATAATCTAACACAGGCTCAAGGTTTTGGGGTACCCCAAAATTTCTATGAGCAAGTTTCAGTGCTGATTTAAATTACCTTTCAGTGTCTAAAGAAGCCTCCTGCTGAGGTGAGTGAGACAGAAGTTGTCATCTCCTGCAAACTATGCTTTGTTTAGCTGTATAAACTTTAATTTCTTGCTCTGTAGTTATGGCTATCAGATGCTATTCATGTTTAGAAATCAAACTCACATTTACATTGTAGGACAATGCGATTAGCTGAAGCATTGATTCAGAGTCAAAAATCATGAGATGACAGAGCGTAGACGCTGAGAAATGGGAGTCTTAATCATAAGTTTGGAGCTGGGTCAGAAGTAGAAGGGCACAGTTATCACAAGAATGAGATGATAAAAGGCAGGAGTAAGTGAGATCTAGCAAAAATGGCAGAAAGAGAACAGGAGGCTGAGGACAAGTCTTACAGGATTCAGTGGGCAGCAAGAGAAACACTGAGGGGAAAACAAATCTTCCAAAAAGCACCAGGACTAGAGATGGCTGCCTTGATAGAGTTGAGGAACTTCTTTACACTCATATTTTACATAACATTTGCAGCTTTGACTGTGCTATAGCTAGTTAAAGATTTCCAAAACCCCTTGTTTACACGTTGATCTTTGATCTCCTGATAAAAAGAAAGGTGATAGAAAGACGTTTACAGCAAATGATGACAATTTCCAGATGAAAAACCTTTCATTAATTTCTAACTCAACTGCATGAGGATGATGTGAGGTTTTATTTCAGGTCCCTTCATAAATGAAAAGGTGCTGCTGATGACATGCTTATTTTCATATTTGATTAGCAAGCACACCAAAAAGTTACTAAAGAGCAAGACTCTACAGGGGGCCCATTTCTCTCCACCTTGTGCTATCATTTGTCACTCGGTGCTGTTAGATTAAAAGCAGCATGGCTGCAGCTCAGCTGTTATCTACAGCCACTTAAAGGCCAACGATTTCAATTTTAAAACCTTTTACGTTTCTGTGGGTTTGTGACACATCTTCATCCACGGCTGCTCAGCTTTTTATTAACTCTGAGTGAAGGAGAAAAGGAAAACCATCCTTACTGTGTGCACTGAAGAGCTCCCAGCAAAAGGGAATGCTTTGGTGTGTTGGGTTTGAGTATGTTTGGGGTTTGTGAGCTTGTTTTTTTTGTTTGGAGTAGAAGTGAGGCAGTAGCAGTGCACTGAGTGACCAGTTGCCTGGGCACTGCCTGGAACATGGTGATGGAAGCAGCCTGAAGTGTCTGCTACAACTACTTGTATTGTCATGAAACCACTTTCGTTCCTTTGCCTCTGTAAATGTACTGATACCTTTGATTATCTGAATGAATGAAATTGGAGTGGTGGTGGGGACAAAAAGACTTCGTTAAAGGGAGATCTTTACAAAGTAGATATCGCTCTTTATCCCAGTTTTTCTTTTTTTCATTTTGTGCAGTAAATCTCAGTTAATCCTATACAGTAATAGCTGACAGGGTCTATGGATGAGGGTTGTCTGCCCAAAACCTTGGTTGTCTGTATTTAAGGGGGATTGAAGAGGGAGTTGAAAGATGGCAATCCAGTCGGGTTGCCTTTTGCTACACTTCCTATGTCCTTACTCTATCATGGCTTTTTGCTGAATAACTACATCAACCAACAGACTAATTCTTTACTGAGCAGAAACAAATGCTAAGAATGTGTTGATCTGGATTTGAACTGTCTCATGACATGAACTGTTTTAATATGTCATAATGAAACTTATGAAGAGTTCATTACACTGGCAGTTGAGTGGAAATAATGAGGAAATGAAGTATAGTTATATATTTGAGGATAGAAAGCAATTCTGATGCAATTCCATGTCCTGATAAGACGTCTCTCTTTTCCTGAGGTTTGTTCTACGAGAACATGAAAGATGGTCTTGGCCTAAAGAAAACCTCCAAAAATATCACAATCAAGCAATTGTCTGGTCATGTGTGTGAATTAATTTATCTTTATTTAAATAACACTAAAGGAGTGTCTGAGAGCAGCTCTTACATTCCACTTACAGGTTTGATCTGTGAAGAAAAACAATTTGCTTTTTCTGTTGCACCTTGCTCTCTTCAAAGATGATCCAGCTGATCTAACCAGTGTTTTAAATCTGACCATTGGTTGGTTTCAATGAGAATTGATCCTGGAGGATCATGAGGACAGTAAAGATTTAGACTTCCTCCTACCAGGAGTATGTGGTTGAAGGAGCAGAGGAGGTACTTATCTGTTGCCTTGTCTGAAAACCCTCCTGCTTGACCCTACTCCACAGTTTTTGCTCTTACTGAAACATTAGGAGATCAGCATCCATCCTGAGAGGGAAAGAGGAGCTAAAGGGTAACTTTCTTTACACTTCTGCAAATGTGAAATGATCGGAGATTAAAATTAATGTCATATATTAAATTATTAATTAACTATGTGTTAGAGGGAATACCTACCTAGATGGTAGAGCTGTATTCGCTGACAGTAAACACGAAGGAGCTGACCTTATTGGAGACTTACTTTGAAAACTCTTTGATTTATTTGAGCTGAGTTGATAGCTGCTTCCTGGCTGGGGAGCTGCCTGGTCTGCCAGGAATATTTCTGTGGAACAGTGATGTTTCCTGGGATCAGAACCACAGCTCCCTGGCCTGGAGCTGCTCCTTCAGACAGGAAGCTAGAAATAGGGATTGGGAAAACAGTAATTTGTATTTGAATACAGAAGAAATCTCAATATGGTTTAGGTACTGTTTCGGCAGGACCTTAGACACCTCATAAGCACATGACTCACAGGGAAGAAGGGCTTGTGCATTGCAAAATAGTAAAAATCAAAAGCTTTCAATTGAAGGATGCTATTTTTGGAGAGCGCGAAGTGTCAATGAAATGGGAAGAAGTTAGTAAAATAAAACTTGGGAGTTTGATTATTTATTTTTTTTTCCCCTTCCTTACTTTTTTTCTCTGGGAAGAAGAAAGGAAATGACTGTCTGCTGCTATGGCCCTGGTATTATTACACTGAGTAGGTGCACTGAGCTCTCCTGCTTCTGCCAGTAAGTGTGGCCAGTGTCGCTCACAGGAGATGGTGAGGACGTTGCTGTGAAACCCTGGAGAAAACGGCTTGTGGCTTGGGCCCTCCTTGCCAGGGAAGGGCTTTGCCCAATGTAGGTGTAGAGGTTCCCATAACCTGAGAGCAGAGCCTCTCAGAAGTGACACAGGGCACTGAATTACCCTTAAAAAGTCATTCCAGGGTTGCAAGGTTCAAAGTGTATGTGCGTGGGGAGTGGGTTGGAAGCATCCCTGCTCTGAGTGGGGCTTTGTCTTGTTTTCATAAATGACTGGGCTGAATACTTTGACTCCAGAATTGCATTTAAATTGGAGTTTAACGTCACTGTGTTCAAAACAAACAATGCTCCGTTTTTGTTTTTTTTTCGACCTCTGCGTTTGATTTCCTGTATGTCTTTTGTATCAGCTTCAGCTGTTGTGCTTTCAGCTTCATTGCCTCTGAGGCTGTAGCAATCTCTCTCACGGTGGGGAACACAAAGCCTTTAGAACCAGGATGGGTTAGAGTTCCCCAACTTTTACTGCCTTTGCTGCCTTGGACTTACTGATTAAAAAGGAAAGGGGAAAAAAAAAAAAGGCAACGCCAGTGCAAAACTATTTTTTTTTCTGTGAGCAGTTCTACACATAGGCTTTCAGCAAATCATTATGTAAGCATTTCAGAAGCCAATGTTGAGGGCTGAAGATGACTGTGGAAGGAGCCTGCATGAGTGGGACAGGTGCTTGTTGCTGCCTCATGCTACCCTCACCCCAAAGAAACAACCCCAAAGCCCCCTTCTCAGTGCTTCCATCCTCTGAGAGATGTACTTGTACTGGCATGTGCTTTAGTGTACCATCCAGGCTAAAGCTACGCCAATCACTAAAATTTTCAAGTGCATTCAAGCCTCTAATCATCTGATAAGAAGGAGATATTTAGCTCATTATCCTGTTTCAAATTCTAATGGAATGGCACTGAAGCTGTTGTGGTATTTTTCTTTTTGTTAATATGGAACATGTAAATTCTGAGACATTACAAATGTAACATCACCTCTCCCTTTGCAGGGCAACAACCTGATGTTAACATGTCTTACATGTAGCAACCAAAGGGGGAAGGGAGTCCTTTGCTGCTCTGTAGTGATTAAAGTGCTTTTATGCAATTCCTTTAAGCCTGGTACTATATAAACCCTACAATATTCTGCCAGAACAAAACTAAACCACATCAGCAAAAATAGTTTCTAGTGATGTAACAGGAAAGCTGGCTTTAGGCATGAAGTTCTTCAGCTTCTTTCTATCCTGTCCAAACTCTTTGCATCTGTAGCCACAGCAAGAATCCCTGTGCAGTTCCATGGTGCAGGATGCTGAGAACAGCTTGGGTGGCACACAACAGCAATATATTTGTACTGTTCCTTCTTGGAGACTCCACTCAAGGAGCCTTCTCCTGAAAAGGCACTGTACATACAGATGAGGATATGCAGTCTGTGCTCTGAAGCAACTAGATACCAAACAAAAGTAGCAAAACTTAGAACAGGGAGAGGAGAAAGAGCAATTTGACCTGCATGGGTTTTTTTTATACGTATGTTGAGTGCAGGGACAGGGAGTCTAAAATTTATTTACTATTAGAGACTTGCATGCACTTGCAACTACTTTAAAAAATAGAAGACAGATTTTTAAACTTCTTACAGGGCCTATTAGGGCAATGCCCTTAAAATAAGTGTACCTCAGTGGCTTGCTCAAGGTTGCACAAAAAAATTGTTGGCAAAATTTGGAGCTGAGCCCTGGTGGCATGATGTTGTGGTACTGAGGGGGCTTTGAGATCTCTCTTCCTTCTTAACTGGCATTTGGTGTAGAAACCTGGAATATTGTGTTTGGATACATAGTAGCTGTGTAATGTGGCTGTGTCTTCTAAACTTAGACAAGCACTATTAATAGTCTGCTTTTCATACACTGAGTAGGGGTGACATTGGAGACAGGTGTAATCCTGCTGTCATGAAAGCAGGTGTGATGGGAATGCATGTGTTTAATCTTAGAGAGTGGAGTGGGGGTCTTTTTTGATGCTATGGCTCTGGGAATTACTTCCCTAAAATCTGGCATCCATGTGATGGCATCATTTTGAGTTATGTGATGGCATCATTTTGAGTTATGTGATGGCATCATTTTGAGTTATGTGATGAGAATGGTAAGGAAAGACTAAGAATAGTGAATGTTTATAACACTGATGTCCTCAGTATAGCTACAGGCAGTTAATAAACATCAGATCTTATTTATCACAGAAAAAATGGATTTTTTTTCATCTATGTGATAATACTGTAAGTAATGGATTGTTATCCTACATGACTTCAGTGTTTAATGTAACATTTTCATTAAGTTGAATAAAATGCGTTTGTGTACTGTATGTGATTGACAGCATCTAGGAAGCTGCAGTGAGATAAACAAAGGAATTTCACGTTCAGGCAGGGATGTCAGAGGAGTCTTAATAACTAGATCCAACATTCAGAAGGTCCAATTCACCTTGAAAGGGTATCGGAGCAACCTATGAATTCCGAGTGCTGCTGATACCCAGTCACACTTCAATTGTTTGGGTAAAGAGTGGGAAGTGTTTCACTTCTCTGCAAAGGGAAAACTAACACAAACTTTTATGACATGATATGATACATCTACAATGACTTCTAAGCATGGGTTTGTATTGATGTCATTCATCTGGAAAAGCCTTTACTAGCATTCAGCCTTTCCCAAGCACAAGGTTTGGATCCAAATCCTGCGAAGCAGGCGTCCCATTGACCGGATCAGGCAGCTATCATTAATCTTTTCCTGATGAATTTGCAGTCACTTTAATTATGCATTTTTAGAGGCATATTTTCAATATATATATAACTTTCTAAAATAGTTCAGCTTTTCAATCAGGTTGCAGATCTGAATAATTAGAATACAAGCTCTGAATGCAGCAACATTTAAACATTTCATTTTTGAAGGATGATAGTGTGTAAGTGCCCTCCCTGAAGACTTTTTTTCTTTTTCCCCTCATGATTAATTTGCTTGCATTTGCTTTAATCTGTTGCCACGTGGAGCAAAAAGACAAATTGTGTTTACATTACCCTAGTCCCTCCTTTCATTTCCAAAACAACTGCTTTTATGCACTTCAGGCGGCTTGAATCAGGCCTAATTACAAAGTCCTACATCTGCTTTCAATCTATGGGCTAGCACACAAGGTTGCTCTTGTATTTAGGCTTACACAGTGGTTTCACTTGTTTGTGTTTTGCTTTAAAAATGCGTATGTGTAAACATCCACAAGGACAACAACATCCTAACATCTGACATCCATCATACAGCAGCTAGGAAGGATTTCTACTTCCATACTTTACTGCCTCCTCAAGATGCTGAAGCTCTGTCAGGACAGGCGCAAAGCTCTGGGCTAACCAAACTCACCAAAGCTGTATTGGGGCTCATTATCATTATTCTTTTTGTTTCAATTTGCACCAGCTGTCTTTGGTTAACAAGGAGGAAGCCAACTGCCTAAAGACTGGAATAAAAGCTTCCCTCTGCGCCTTTTGGGTTGGTTCTCTCTGTGCTGCAAAAAGTTTTGCTGAAATAAAAGATACTATACAACGGGCATAAGGAGGAGAGAGATCCATCTACCGCTGTAAACTTTCTTATGTAACATGCTGGTTTAAATTTTCTTTGAGGTGGTCATGCATCCTTGAAGTTCTTGTCCACACTGCAGATAACAAGACAAAAAGCATCATGGTAAGGCAAAGGAGCACGTTTTGCTGTTAAAAGGATAAGCACAAATCTTGAGGGGAAAACTAAAAGCTTTAATTTTTTTCAGCTTTTCTTTTTATCAAAAGTTTTAACATAAGATAACGAGTAAGAACTAAAATACTGAAGCAATAGAGTTTCGTAACGGATTGAAGTTCTGGATTTAATCACTCCTAACCAGTGCCCAGTAACCTCTCAGTCCTGCTGAGCACCACTTAATTCTGAGCGTTTGCCCACCACAGGACAGCATTGGGCTCTGCGGGGCTGCCTGAGCACCTGGATCCGTTCCTGGTGGCTGAGGAGCGTGAGCCCTGCAGTGGCTTGAGAATTCAACAGAGACCTGACATGAGGGAGAGGTTGAAGCAAAACCAAGAACTGTTTCCAAAATTTTGTCTCTTCTCTTAAAATCCAAGGCATAGGCACTCCTATGATTCAGTGCAGAGTTGTAAGATACAATTTCCTAGTGGTGTATTAAACTTGTCTAGTCACTTATCAACAACACAGCCTTCTCAACCGTATGCTGAATCTCTTTATCCCACCCTACTGTTTCTTTTTCTTTTTCTTAAACAGAGAGAAGATATGGGTGAATGAGAGCACGTAAAATACATGAAGATTTAAGGCCAGGATTATTTTGTGTCTTATGATAGCTGATAAAACAATTTTTTTTTTGCTATGATGTTTGAAAACAAGGATAAAAATTCTTTACTAAGGAATAAGAAATTTTAAAAGATAACTGTTCTTATGGTCTATTGAGGTATTCTTCTTCAGGTATTGTGGAATAATACATGAAACCCTAGAAAACTGTTTCTGAGAATTTCTGTATTAAAAGGTTGCAGCAGGTGGATGGCAGAATTGGCCTTAAAGAGAGAAACGATTACTTAGAAGGTTATTCTTACTACAAGCAATGTCATGTGGATCAACATGCATAAGTCCACTTTATGCATGAAAGAATATCTAAAATTTACTTAGTAGAAAACCAGGATCACATGATATGCCTTGTATGGCAGGTGGCCTTAGTGGTAGGGAAGTCCAGGAAAACACTGAAAATAAGAACCAAGAAAATTTTCAGTTTCACATGTGGTCCAGATCAAGATATAGAGCTGTTGTTTGGTTTTTATAAACTGGGGCACCAAAAATGAGGTAGGATGAATCTGGGGTGTAATACTTTATCTTGTCTCCTCCTATAGCCAGAGGAGAAAGGGGTAAGCAGTAAGCCCAAGGTGATATCTCAGACATAAAATGCTGCAAGTTTTCTGGGTGCTGTTGTTATACAAACTAGCTGTATGCCTAATGAACTATGTATACATTGCATACAGGTGCAGTATCAAACTCAAACATCTTTTTTTTTCAGAGATTCTAATCTTTTTTCTCTTCATTGTTGAAAGCGTGCAGCCTTTTAGGGTGTTTGAATGCTAGCTTTGGTCTTGTACGATTCCTGAACATGTTTGTGAACAACAGTGTCAATATTCTTCCAACTTTTTGAGCCATTGGTGGGGTTTTTAATGCATGTAATTATTGCTCTTATGACAGAGTACATCTGCTATGGAATAGATCTCCTATATCTGTTTTATACTGTGGGATATCTTTTACTATGTATTAAGACTGTATAAAATTGAGAAGGCTCCTTTGCTCCATTTAAATTACACTCTGTCTTAACGTCACATTCTTCATTTCCTTCATTTCCTCAGCGACTTAATAAGTACTTAAATTAAACAAGAAAAGCATCTAACACAGAGGTGAGGAAATCTAGAGTTAAAGCTGCTACTCTACTCTTAATTCACCCTGTGGTGCATAGGCACTCTATTAAGAAAGCCACAGAACAGCAGGTGAGCTTTTATCTTACGTTTCTGCAATGTATATACCATATGTGCTGCACAGTTCACTGCATATGCTATGTATGATCACCCACTGCTTTGGACCCCTGCAGTACCAGGGTACAGCCAGGTGATGTAAGAGGATGGGGAATGACTGCCTGATTAATATATTCCTGTTTTTCTTGACGATCTCTCAGCTCTCGGCACATACTTTTAGTGGAATGGGACCTAAAACCACCTTCCCCTCCCACCCCCTCCAGTCTCCTGTTCTTTCACTCTTCCTTCTGTAATGTTTGGAACCTCTTGTTGTGGTCTTCTGTTTATTAGAAACAGAGATGTTTTCCTCCAAGCAGTAAAAACACGCAAGCCTTTCGGATTTCCCAAATTACTCTTACGATTGAAGAAATTAGTCCTGGGGTGTGCCAGATTTCCTGCTGCAGAATGCCACTGCAATGATAAACAGGGAATGTCGATAGCTGCCTCCCTTTGCTTCTCCTCTTACATCAAACACTGCAGCATTTTGCATTATACACTTCTGGGCCAGGCTAATTATTTTCATGCAATGCTACTCTGTAAGTTATTACACATCTAATAGTTGGTAGTTGATCAAAGTAATTTGCTCTGAGGTAGCTTTCCAGGATGTAGGGTCTTAATCTTCGGTAATGCTTTCCTTAAGATATTGTTTAGACGACAGTAAACGCTAGGAGAACACTTCAGTCTGATTCTCCAGCCTTGGCTCATCATCAGCCTGGACCCTTCAAAAATAGCTGACCAAGTGTGTTTTCTCTCCTGGTGCCCCGTCCCCAAGGCTGTAAAATGCAATGAGACACACAAGTGAGGGTTGCCTCCCTGCTGCGTGCAGGGGACCGGCAAAGCTATTAAGCATCCGTGGCCCTCTGCGTTGCTAATTTCAAAGTCTCTTTGACTCTGTCTTCTGAGACAGCAAAAGAAAAGGAGAGCAGAGGGTGAAGTCAGAGTAATTCCTTTGGCTGTGCACGTTGGGAACTGGCTGTGAAATCCATGTAGTCATACTGTAAACTGCAGTTACCCTCGTTTTGAAAATGCATTGATCAAAGGGACTCTGTCAGTATCTGATTAAGGGCCATGTAAGAGTACTGAAGACATTTCCTTCTGGTTAACAGCTCTGATTACAGGGGGCTCCTGGAGTGAATTTCCCTGCTAGCAGACAGGCTTGTCTCCAGGCTCCACCTGACGCTATAGGGTTTCTCAATGGCATGGCTTCCTGTTGTTGAAGGCTACTATTCATTCGCAGCTTGTAAATCAGTGGCTTGTAAATCAACGGATGAAAAAACTACTGTTAGAGAAATGTTCCTCGGCAAATTCCTCTCCCTCCCCCAGATATTTGTTTTCCCAGGGCGTACAGTCCATGATCATGGAAAAATATTTTTAAATTCAACATGTGTAACTAATGATAGAGGTGGAAATGAAGGACCATACCTTCTTCATTACCTGGGAAATTTGCTGTAACTCCTTTAATGCGATTTTGATTTTTTTTGTTGTTGTTGTTGCTAGTTTTGTTAGGATTTGGTTTGTTTTATAGTAGAGCCAAATTAACATTTTTCAATGCTAACAAGCAATTGACTTGCATATCTTTACAACACAGTAACCAGAACAACTGAAGGCTTAATGTAAGCAAGAAGTAGAAAGACTTGGGGTTGCTTAGTATGATTTTCCTGCATAAATGATTGAAACAGCATTTAAGAAGCTCTGCCCTCATGAATGCATCCAGGTGACTATCAGCAGCTGCTACTACTGCAAAGAGCACGATACATCCAGTGAAAATATCTTGCAGGGGTAGAGAGTGCCAGGAAGTGATGATAATTAGAGCACAACATTTGGTAGCCAAACCTCGAGAAACGCACTGGTTGAGAAATATGACAAGCTCAAACTGAATCGCTGCCAGACGCGCTACTTATCTCGCGTAACACGGAGAAATGTGCTATGGGTGTCATTTTTATTATTAGCTCTTTTTTCTGTGTAAGGCAGCAGGCAGAGTTGTGTGATGTCCCATGTGGTTCATGATGCACTTGTAGAAATCCACTTACCAGGACAAATTTTAAGTAATCTCAGTAGTTGGTAGCACTGACCTGAGTGCAGCCCACACTGGTGTGCACAGCCACCTACAAAGGTGATCTCAGGGTCCCCTGCTCCATGGAAGGAGTCAGCAGGGCACAGTGGTGCTTCCTTGCCCCTCAGTCCATATGTGCTCCTACCCTTACCCCGACCAAAGCTGGAGCTGCCTTCCCCCGTCACTGAGAGCAACCCTGCCCCAGGCCAAAGGAACTGGACCTCCACTTCAGACAGTGATGCAGATGCCATCCTTGGCAGGTCTTGAGCAAAATCTGCACCCAGTGTTCGTTTTGCTTTACACTTTTATGGCTAGAATGGGCCAGTATGGGTAAAAGTGACATTCTTGGTATCTAAGCTCATTTAACACCTACCAGTTGGTTCTTTTGGTACTGACCCCCAGCATTTGCTCCAGAGTAAATGAATAATTGAAGAAGGGCCATCAGAGAGGGGTGTGAGATACTGCTGCAGCCATAGCTCTGAAAGAATTGATGTGATTTTATAGGGGGAAGAACAACTAAAGAGGGCATAGAGAAACGGTGAACAAGCTGAGGTAAGAAATGAGTGAACAGATGAAAAATACTAAGGGCTAGTGTCAGTAAGAAAGGAAGGAGAAAAGTTTGAAAGGTACGTAATTTTTCATTCACTTAAAAGCTAAAATATATGACTGTTGCTTAACTTTCTAAAGGAGAGTGTGGTGAAGGGGGATAAGGTCTACAATATCTGTTCCTGCTGATTGCCAGGCTGTCTGAGATGCGTTTTCCTGCATCAGACTTTTCTAGTATATTCTTTAAAAATGAAATAAAATAAAATCTTCCACGGAAAGTAGGTTGGTTTTTAAAAATAAACTCATTCAGTTGAAATCACAATGTCTGACAGACAACTCCAGTTCCAGTTTCCCATACATCTTCAGCTGTATTTGAGTTGACATTGTTGCAAAAGGGTAGTCCAAGACTGGTTCCAATAGACTGCCTTATTTAAAAAACCAAACAACAAAAAAATCCCAAACAGCAAACTAAGCAAAACAAAAAAAACCCTCACAACAACAACAAAAAAAAACCACACAAATGAAACCAAAACATCACCTTGCTCCCACAATTACTCAATTACTAGCCTTAGTGGTGTTTACAAGAAGAAAAGGTGGCCTGAGCACAGGTGGAATTCACACACGTAAGTGTAATGTTCTTGGCACAACTTGACTGGGTGTAGTTTCTGCTTGCATAATGAATAAAAGTCCCTTTCCTCCCTCACTCTTCTAGTAAGAATGCTGCTTTCACTGTTTTTTTTTTTTTGTAAACTTTCCAAAGGGCAAGAAAAGCAGTGTAATTAATCTTAAGAGTTAGCCTCTGGCTGTATCAAAAGAGGTGGTGCTTGCTTTCTTGTAGGAGATAGCAGGTATCAGGTAGCTGTGTTTGCATTTCTACAAATCAGGATGATGCTGCAGTGAATGAAACTTATCAAAATGCAAAGGGCTGGAGTAGAATAGCTATGGTTTAAAAAAAAGATTCTTTGTTTTTCTTTTGACTGTAATCATCAAACCATTAATTTTGAACTTAAAAAATACTCCCTATATTATTACTCTTGATTATCCAGTTAGTTATGCATATTGTGAAGTTACTTGTTCCCATGAGAAAAATCTGTAAGTGTACTTTGTAGTAAGATATTCTGAGATGTAAGAAAATGTGCTCCCTAAAATGTATTGACAACGTTCAATAGAGACTAGGATAGCAAGAAAACCTCAGCTATGGAAAGAATGACGTGCCTAATTTCACAGTTCTTAGTCTCCAAAAGCACTCTGTCTATGCACATGCATAACATATATAGCAAATCCGTAAATCTCTTTGGATTCATGTTCCTAATAAAAACAAGCCAAAATCCTTTTATGTGAAATCAGAATTAAACTTGACACATAAAATAGCTAGATGATGATTCTCTCTTCTCCCTAACTTTTAATTTTTGTGCTCATCTCCATTTCTTGGTTTTAATGGAGAATAAATACAAACATGCTGAAATGCCGTGATGAAGGATTGCATTTGCAGTACTTCCACTAGTAAAGGATAGAAATTTGGCAACACCTCATCCAGTTCTGTGTGCTAAACAAGTCCAAGAGGGTACCTCAGCTTCTAGGTGTTTACATAAACCAAAATCTCAGACTTTGAGGTTTTCTAATAACTACAAATTGAGAGAGATTACTTTTCTCTAGCTTTTTCCCTTAGCCTCTCAGAACTCTTGAAAACAATTATTTTTATTGCAATTACATTTAGGAGTAAAATTTTCTGAAGTTAGGTATTTAAAGGTGTGGTCTTGCTTCCATGCAGATGAGTTAACCATAAAGTCCGTCCAAGACTACTCAAACCTTGTGACACTTGGCCTTTCAAAGTCTGCTTATTCACCTGAAAAAGGCTGACTGGGAGTCATGGCACTTTTTTCCTGTGTTCTGCTGTGTCCCAGTGAAATCCAGTGCGCTTTGCTCTACTTGGGAATACTCTGACTTGTACCTACCAATTTCTGAAACTTCTATTACTTTTCAAAATTGGACTTCTGAACATAAATTCATGTAGAAGTAATTTATTTCTAAGCCATTTTAATAGGCTTAGGTACTAATTAGTTTCGATTTCTTGATTACTGTCTTTAATCATTTTGTGGCTGGTCACTTGACCCTAATGACTCAATCTTTCTGATTTGATTAGGAAGCTATGAGCACTGGTAAGACTAGCTGCCTGGATATAAACTGTTTCTGGAAGAACCTTTAGCATAAATGTCAAAAGAATAGTTTCTCAGATCCATCATTTCCCTCTTATTCGTGCTTAGTGCTTTCCCAATTTAGTAACTGAAGACTTCTAGGAGACCTGATGGGCTCTCAGTCCTTTTTGATGTTGTGCTAGACATACACCAAGCTGAGTCTAGGCATGGCTGGTACTTCATCACTGAGAAGGGGAAAGACCTGTATGCAATTACTGGGTCTGTTCTCATAATGAAACTGTTTTCTCTAGAAAGAATCCTTAAAAAGATAAACCAAGTTTAATATCAGTGACTCCGGTATGTCCATTGTATTATAGGAATCATGTTACAAACTTCATTCCGTTATACGTGGTTGGGGAGGATTTTAGCATTTCATTTTCCCTTGGTTCCTACTGCATCTCTTATTTGTGTAAACAGAAGGCTTATGAAAACACAATATATAAAATGATTTTGTATCAAGTGAACTTTTTTGCCTGTGTGTTTTGCTTCATAATTTTTCCCTTTCTTCTTGTATGCGTGTCTGCTTTTTC
This sequence comes from Tauraco erythrolophus, assembly GCF_009769465.1. Taxonomy (NCBI): domain Eukaryota; kingdom Metazoa; phylum Chordata; class Aves; order Musophagiformes; family Musophagidae; genus Tauraco; species Tauraco erythrolophus. Next base: position 14,219,864 of record NC_141465.1, read on the forward strand.
GTTTTTCATGCCTCTGCTTTTGGCTTTTTTCTCTTTTTTCCTTTATCAAACACTTTTTTTTTGTTTGTGTCACATTTCCTTCTCCTTGCCCCACCTTTCCTACACTCTGAAGTCCTCATTGCTTTTAATTTATGTCTGTCTTAATCATTACACTACTTCCTGTTAAAACTTCCATAAGAGGAGGCGATCTGTAATATTAATGACAAACAAATCACAGGAGTGTATTCCACTTTCGCTTTCTTCTACTATCAGAGTTTGTCTACGCAAGGGTTAAAAGGCATTTGGCCAAGAGCATCTTATCCTGACCTTGCAGGAATCTGATGGATTTTAATGTATTAGGGAGTAAGTAATAAAGGCAAAGCACTTGCTATAGACACAAAGAGAGCTATAGCTTCAAAGCCTTTCAGAAATTGCATCTTGTTCTTATAATACCTCTGGAATGTGGCTGTTTAGAGTCTCAATAATCATTTAATTAGTCATTTTGCAGTCTGAAGTGGTTGAGGTTGAGGGTTTGTTTCAGGGGTACTGATTGGCTTCAAAGCTGTAGCTGGAGAAGATTTTTTTTTTTTTTTGCTTCTAACTGGTGTGGAAGAAGTCTCTGAAAGCTGGATTGAGGAATTTTTCAACACTACAACTAAGTTTGTTAACATCTCCCCAGTTACAAAACAGATACAACCATTAACTGGCTAGTAATTTTCATCATGTGTTAGTCAAGATGAAAAACTGATTACAAGTGAGCATTGGTATTGTAAGCCACCAGGAAGTATAAAGCATGTCAATTGTTTTCGAAGGTGGTCAAAATGTATTTTATTTTTTTTTCATGTCTGGAGCTAAATCAGAAGTGGTGATAAGAATATGAAGGAGAAAATTGACCAACATTCATGGAACTGAGTTTGGATCATTGAGACTCTGGGCATGGGGTTTTAATTTTGGTTATATACAGCACCAAATGAAATAGACCTTTGGGTCATTTATGAAGCTTTAGGAAAAGCTATCTCAGAAAAACGTTTACTAAGTAATTGGTCTATGATAGTGCACATATCCAAGATGCACATATCTGCACGTTGAAGGGAAAATGTTTGTGGTACAGGGACGCTTTCACATATCTTGAATGTGTGAAATATTAATGTGTGATATATAAGGACTCTATAAATGCTGATAAGAATTCATGAAGGCAGTAAGTTCTGCTTTTCTATCATACTAGATCTAGAGAAAGAAAAATATTATTAGACTGAAAACAGCTTTTCCTATATAGTTTCTTCATACTCTTTTCAGCGTATAACACTTATCTCTGTGGTTGCTTGAGCAACAATCTCTTGGATGCATCATACAGGGTTCTCCGCTTTCTGGAGTCTGCAAGTCACTGCAGAGTAATATATGTTCTTCAGGTGCATGCCTTTCACACCACTTTTTCCTGTCTCCAAAGACTTCTTGGCCTTCCCTCTATACTCTTATGAGCTATATACCTTCCGAGAGTTAAGATTGGTTTTATGTTTGTGTCTTTTTTAATTTATTATATTTTTTAATTTATTATATTTTTTAATTTTAGAGGGAACAAAACTCTTATTCAACATATTGCTAATGGTAGTACTAAATTAGATTCTTGGGGAGAGACACAAGAATTTTGTAGAGCTGTTTCAGATTTCCAGCTGAAGCTGCTGAAATTTTTTTTAAATTTAAATGTCATTTATCTGTAGGGGATTACAAGAAATCTATTATAAGATGGCAGCTCTGCCTCTTGGGATTAAAGCAAAGATTTAAAGCATTTTCTATCTATAATTTTATTTCCCATAACCTATATTTATTCTGCATTTTATTAATTAGTTGAAGTCCTTATGAAAAGACAGAGCAGCCCAGTAAGAAAGCAGTGGATTTAGGTCTTCAGTACGTGAAGTTTACTGGCTTGGCTATAGTTTATTGTGTGGCTTTTCACAACTTATTCCACTTCCCTGTGCATATTATTATCACCATTTCACACTTCAAGATTTCTTTCTGAAAGTGTTATAGAAGAGCTGCATACTATTATAAGAGAAAGGAAGGGAATAACAAAGCTGAAAAAGGCCTTGAAATAGCTATTTCTCTTCCTAGCACCTTTTTGCAAACATGATATAGGAAATCATAAGAGTTTGGAATAATCTTTATGGAGTCTGATATCTTTAAAGAGAAATTAAAAATAAAAAAAAACCTTTAAAGCCTAGGATCCAACCCACCCACCAAAAGCTTTCCAGATCAGGCTGTGGAACAACTTATTATTGTTGGCTTTATTTATCCCTTTGAGGAGGATGCAGTCCACAATAACATGAAATCACAAAAGATCAGAGGGTCTCACCCAATTGCTCATAAACAGAGTTCATCATTCCTGGTCTGGTGCCTCAGAGTTGGAGGGGACTTGCTGTGGACAAGGGAGGGCAACGTCACCTATACTCTCTGAGTGCCCTGAGGTGCCTGGCAGGGCTGCTTGCCTTTGGTGTCTGCCTATTTCCCATGGGATGCTGCTCCAGGTCTGGTGGGTGGGCTCGGGGAGACTAGCAACTGCCACCAGGACCAGGGGTTAGAAGATCTGCCATCAGGCTGGGGGCCACGAACCTGCACAGCCTCCTTACTCAGGGATGGCCAAAGTCTACAGCTGATATGAGATGGGAGGACAGAAAGCACAGACTTGGGTGGAAAAGGCAGAAAATTCTGTTTCCCTGCAGGATTCAGTGAGAAATTGAATTTTCGTTTTCTTTGTAATTGTAAGACTCCTCCATTGTGTTTTGCTCTCCAGCTGGCTTCAGAGTGCTGAAAGCTTGTGTGAGATGTTCCTCTAGCGACTTTGTTGCAGGTGGTGTTGGGTTCAGGTTCTTAATGGCTGCTTTAATGGAAAATAAATATTGAGGGCATATATGCGTCCCTATGGTTGGGGCATGAGAAACCTTCAGTGTTGAGGGGAAGGCAGGTCAACATCCTTTTTTCACAGAAGGTCAGGGCATCTACTTGTGTAATACTATTTTTTGTTGTTTTTCTACATATACTTGTCCATTATAGATTGTCAGCTTTAAAAAATACCGTCAGCTCTGTTTCTGAATGCACTGATAGCAGCGCTTTCTGTTGTGGTTTGTTTGACTTGTGGGTGAAACAACAGGGAACCCACAGATGGCATCTAATATTTAGGCAGGAAGAAGTCAGTATCGATATCACAGAGGAAAGTGTTATAAATAGAAAATGTGTCTGTAGAAGAGCTAATTAATTTACAGTGAAAGCACTAAGCAAGATAACCGGTGCCAAATTCTCACAGGAATATTTTAAACTGACATTTTTCTCAGTCTTTGGAATAACTTTCATTCTGTTTCAGCATGAGGAAGTGTAAAGAAGCTGTGGGAAGTCTGATAGTGTGTTGTAAGCTTTTCGGAGTACCAGCTCTGCCAACTTAAAACTCTGTCTTGGTTGTACAGTATGTGCTGGCAAGAGAAAAAGTGATCAGCTATCTCACAGCTTTTAGTTGCATAAAGCATTCCCCCTTACCTCTTGGGGAGGCTCAGGGATGCAGTTGGCTCCATCACGGTGAAAAGCTGTGCAACACACTGGAATCTATTCCATGTTGAGGTGGGCCTATAACTGAGTTAACCAACAACAGCAGATGGGTTTGTTCACTTGTTTTTTTTTTTCCCTTGGCACACTTTAAGATCTGGATTTAACATCTATGGTGAAATGATACTTCACCTTACCTCCCACATCTGGCCCTTTCCTTTGAGCCCTGGATGCAAATGAATAGTGTCTGTTCCATGTGCCTTGCCTTAGACTTGAGACCTGTGGCATAATTCGGCCCCAATTTGATAAGATGCAGGCACGAATTCAATCTGCCGTAACTAAACCTCAAATCTCCTGATGATACTGACTCTTTAAACTTTTTTTTTTTTCTTCTCTGTGATATATGGGGTAGAAGCAGGTTTGGTGCAAATGCCACTAAACTGCAGTATGATACCTCGGGTCACACGCTTGGGGAGTTGGTTCACTTAAGCCCCAGCTCCTGCTGAGCAACCTGGTTTGTATGGGACTGCTGGCAAACTGGAGACAACCTGCAGGGCAGATGTGGAGGTATCAGCTATGAGTGCTGAGCAGTTCCCACAGAAATGGGTGAGGGAGTGCACAGCGAGAGGCGCTGAAGTCCCTTTTTCTGCCCGTCTTCTATTTTTCCTTATCCTTGACTGACAAGGAACAACTGTTTCTTTCTGAGGTTTTTTTTTTGCCTACTACTTATAGATACATTTTTTACATTTAAGTTAAATCAACACAAATTTCTCTCTCATTTTATCGGCGCACTGTATTTTCATGTAATTAGATAATTCATTTTAATGAGCCCAAGTTGACTTTAAGTATCCAGCTTTAATATCCAGAATTTTAAAATTCCCTTTTCTGTAGTGGGAGGCTCTCGACACTTCTTCAGATTATGGAATGTATGACTTTGGAATAACTGGGGAAAACTTTTAGGGCAATAAAGATCTTCCTGCTTGGAACAAATTTACTTAAGTGTTTTGTTCTGGGTTTTGCAACAATGTGATATTATAGTAGCTCTTGAAGAATAGCTATGTGGAATATATAAATAATGAGACTAAAATATTTTTAAATTAAATATTCTCACTTTTGACTTTCAAGATTTATTGTACTGAACTGTTTTATTCTCATGCTCATCTGACTACTTCAGCCACTCTGGTGAGCACAGTAAATGCAGTACCAGATGTGTTAAGAGTCCCACTCTCTCCCTTTAGTGTTTGCCAAAGTCACTGTCTGTTGGACTTATCTCTGGAAATAGGTTTCAGGCCTCCTGATGCAATGCTCTTGTTCAAATGTTCAGCAGCTCTCACGGCTTTTGGCCTCGGTGAAATTTTGCCCTTTTTCCCCCTCCTTCGCCTCTCCCCCGCCTCCACCTCCAATCTAAAGCCATATGGACTCCTTCACTCTGAGCACTAACCTTTGATGAATACGCCCTTTATTGCTGTTCACTCCCAGCGTTTGCAAGAAGTAAGACTGATTTTGCAACTGGTTTATTTCATATCATAAAATCATCCTAGGTAAGTCAGGATCACAGAGGTTCTGCATCTGAAAGTTGTTCTTTACCCAATGAGCAAGTTCACCAAAGTTAATCTCTTCACAGAGCCCAAATCATTCCTCAATAACGAGAACCATATGCACATCAAATAGCACAGGTCTTGGCAAAAATACTTTGATGCTACAAATACAGAACATCTTCAGGTTACATGTGCCAACAGACCCCCAAAACAACTTGCATGGCTGATCCAGCCTGCTGTGGGCTGGATCGTCTGCTGCCTCAGCTGTCCTGTCTCTGGTGGCTGCCTGCATGCTGCCAGCTTGCAACAGAGGTAGCCAGCCCCGGTGAGACCCTTATCTCACACAGCCATCAGGAATCCCCCAAGCACTGGGGAGAGCCGGGAGGTCTCCCGTTGCTTCACACTTAGCCACTCTCTGAAGGGCAGGGGGGAAAGCGGAGGTGCAGAATGGAAACAGGGTATTGGAGATCAGCATCAAAGTTCTGTGCTGCGAGACAGGAGCCGGTGGCAGGTTGGTTTGTAGTGTTTCAGTCACCTTGTGTCAGGGGCTTATGCTGTACACAGCTCCCAGCTATCACTGGAACATAGATCTCCAGAACTCACTTTCTCAAGTGTGTTACATGAAGCGTATCTCTCTTTTTCTTCTTTTTTTTTTTTTTTTTTTTTTTTTGGCTCGCACTTTGCAGTTGGATGCCAGGAAAGATACCGATTGTTTGGGGAATTGCTGAAGAAATGTTTTATACATAATCTAAATTTGAGACTGTATTAATGCTGATGTCATCACTTACAATGTCACTCAGCTTTATTTCCCATTCAGAGTGTAAAGCAGAAACAAACTTACTGTCAAAGTGGAATGATTGTTTGAAAGAGTTGAACCATTTATCTGCGTTTTATGGGAACTGGCTGGGGATGGGGAAAGGATGGAACGAAATCTACTTGGACCAGGAGCATAAGGGAGGAAATCACAACTGTGAGCAGACCATATGCTGCGGCTGGCGGGTAAAAGTGTGGGCTCATTGCAATGAGCACACAGCTTTACGAGCTCACTATTTGTGTATCTGCATGTTTATATGAAATGTTCCAGCTTTATTTCTTGTATTAATTCTTTCACAGCTAAGGACAGCTCTGACACTTACCTCTATACGTAAAAAGGTGCCATCTCATTTTCTATCACTTCTAATAATTAGACTAATCTAGGTGGTCCTGCTCAGGCAGGGGGATTGGACTAGATGATCCTTTGAGGTCCCTTCCAATCCCTAACATTCTGTGATTCTGTGACATAATAGTTAATCCATGCCAAACAGGTCCCTGCAAACCAATCTGCTTTCCTTAGCATTCCATGGGATGACTTCTGAAGTTTGTGTCCTTGGAGACTGAAATAACTGTGTGGGTAAAAATGAAGTGTTAGGGCTGAATCCTCAGATGTATAACAGTAGAAGAGGTGTTGAGTATTTTAAAGGTGTTTTTCCCTCCTTATGATTACTGAGAAGCCAATAGACCCCTGCATATATTTTACTGATTTTTTTTCTCTCTGTGTACTGTCACCCTGAAGGCCCTTCCCAGCAGACCAGTGTTACCAGAGCACAGCCTGTTTCGCTTAGAGTCACTTTTGTAGCTAAAAGGTTGCAAGCTGGAGTTAGCTCAGGGCATGACATGGCTGGTGCCACCTCCATGAGTCCCTCCCGCCTCCCCTGCTCCTTCCACCCTCTTTCTCTCTGCTTCCTGCCTCTACTGTCAGTCCATTTAAAGGAAAGCAGCCTATTTGCTTAAAGAAAAGCAGCATGACCAGGACCTGCCCTACTGTGGTGTCACAGCTCTTATCTGTAGTTATAATATGTGCATTATTTTGTTTTTTGAGTCAATAAACAAGGGGTTTTGTTCTCCCCCGCGCCTTTGCTACGTGCCTTCTCCAGGGGCCGGTGCAGGTGGGCAGTTGAGATTCCAGGAGCTCCACCTGGAAGCCATCCTGTCGCTGCTCCCCCTGCCCACCCCACCGGGAGTAACAGCATAATAGTTTACACGTGTATTTCAATTATCTCTTCCCTGCTTTCAAGCTCAGTCACCTGCCATGCGTCCGTCATTATGCAATAGCAGATCGGGCTATCACATCAGGACCACGCTAAAGCCCTGCTTGATTGATTTCTTAGAAAGGTTAAGGTTGCTGACGTTTTCCACTCTGACTCAAATAATGCGCGCTGGCTTTGATTATTCTCTATTCCACACCAGTACAAATCTGGATCAGTGGGCTTATGCAGATGCAAGGAGAAAATCAGAGGTGCCGGCCAGGCCTTTTGATGTCACCAGCTGCCTGCTTCCATTTGCATCTATTGCTGCAGAAGGAAAACAGGAATTTTCTTTGTAACTAATCGCTCCAATTCAATAATTAATCTAAGAGTGCACAATCTGTGTCATAGCTGGAATTACTGTGCCAGGTTTCATCACTCTGCCTTCGTTTGTATCTCCCTGGTAACTGGCTGCGACAGGGAAAACAATCAGTGGGTTTGCTTAACCAAAATGTTAAGATGGAAAACACATTTGGCTTTAGGTGCTAAAAGATCTTCTGCGGGGGAGAGGAGGAGGGGTGTGGGTATGGAAGCTTTAATCAGTGATGTTCACTTTGACACCAGTGTTTTTGTGTTGGTGTACCACAAGCAAAGCCCTTCCAAGTTTATTCCAGTTTTTATTTCTCTGTCACTAAAAGAAAAGTTTTGTTTGTTTGTTTTTGTGTCTGCCCTCTGCTGATGAAGGGCATGTTCTCCTGTAGTAAGCAAGCAAAGCATGTTTTACTGACTGTCTTGTTTCAAGCCCTCTGCAGCACCGTGCTGTGCTGCTCCAGGCTGGCAGGGTGTGGGCACCTCAGCTGCTGCCGTGTTTGACTGTGGGCTGTCTGGTTGCCTCTGTAGCACTAGTTTGTTTTCTCTGTGGGTGGTGGGAGGAGGGAGAGGAAGAGCCTGTATGTTGGCTCTACAAGTCAACAAGGATGTTGACTTGGATACATGCCTTTACATGAGGCATGATTACTAAATTAGGGGTTTTAATTCTCTGATCGTGATAGTTGATGCAGGTAGTGGAACTAGTCAACCTATGCAAACATCTGCTTGTCCTATATGGTTACTAACACTTTAGCAGTATTGTTCCAGTGCTGTTTTCTTCTTTTGAGCTAGATTTGATAAAGACGACCATCTTGCTTTTCTTTTTTGGTGCACAGGAGACCTCAATGACTCAAAAGTTGAGGGTTTGAGCCACTGAGCAGCTTGGGCACTGCACGACTGACACTCCTGGTCTAAGCTCTAAGCTGACTGTGCAACTTATTGCCAGTGGCAATGATGTCTCTTGGGGACTTGCAGAGCTAGGTGAAGTTTAGGAGTCATCTAAAATGACCCTGTGACCTAGAGAGGGACAATACTGTTGAAAGACTGGGGACAAGAGGTGGATCTTAATGCTTTAGTACTAATAATTAGGTCCTGATCTAGGAGCCTTGGTATTTCTTGTCCACTTTCTCTCCATTGACTCAAATGTTTCACCCAGCCTCCCCAAAGTCTGCTTTGAAGATGTCTGTCCCAGCTGACTTGGAGAGGATTCTTTTCGTGCTTCTCATTGAACTTGAAGCAAAGAACCCAAGAGTGATTGGGCCAGAGAAAGTAATAAGAGAAGTCTTCCAGAACATCCCTCATATAAACTATAAACCCAGACCACAGGAAGGCATCTGGTACTTGAGCCTTACTGACTGAAGTCCTGCCTAGTGGAGGCGTTTCATATCTTAAACAGAAACAAGAACTGACAGCACATGCAGTGTAGAGCTAAACTTTTAAATGTGCATCAGAGGTTTTCAAAGACTGCCTACTAAACTGCCTGCCCTTTTTCCACTCCATAAGACTAAATAGAAAAATATCTAATTTCTCTATCACAACCTCCTTTTTTTAAAAAAAAAAAAAGAGTAAGAGCCCAGCCTGTGTCAAGACTGTGACAACTCTGCATATGCCCAAACATACAAACATAAGCCTTTGCAAGATTTTTCACTCTAAAGATAAAACTAGAAAAGGCCGGGGAAGTGGAACTCTTACAGCTTGGGCCACAGATGGCCATGAGCTTTTAGAACCCACAAGTTAGATTTGAGTTGTGGATATTCTTGTCATCAAAATAGGGGAAAATAAACTTATTACCAAAGTAGTCTTAAGAAGCAGACATAATTTGTTTGATGCCAATGCACTGGGGATCATTCCACCTAACGTGCATACACAGTCCCGGGACAGAATCTTAGTTATATACTGTAATCATACATATTCATAACCTTTCCCCAAAATCATACATATTCAGTGTTATTCTCTTAAACAATTGGTTCATTTTCTTTCACCCAGTGTAAATTACTTTGCGTGCTCATTCCTTTGCCTCTGCTCCTTTCTTTTGGGTCTGGGGTATGTTTAGGGTAGGTGGTCCATGAGTGAGTGGTCACGATCTCCCCCTGCAAGAATTACCTTTCCCCTGGTTACTGCTGCACACACTGACAATCCAAAACATGGTAACAAAGCCTATGCATTTTCTGGGATGCTCTCCCTTCAAGGATGGCAAACTCTTGATGGACAGTTTTTCAATGAATTGCTCTTTATAGCTTCAAGGATGGTCATCCTGTTCTCAGACCTTGTGTACATACCTGTCTTTAGATATGTGCAAACAGCCTACTAAACCCTTCATTCAATTCTTTCATAAAATTTAACTCCTTTGTTGTTGGATAACATTCAGAATAAGACTTATTTTGAAACCTGTGTACTGAGGGCTGCAGGAGATGGTGATAGAGTGGCCAATTTGTTGTTTGACTGGTAAGTGGGCAGAAGAAAGTCTGCCTTCCTGCTCAGCTCTCCCCCATCATGTACCATTTCTCTCTGTCTTTTCTGATTCATATTTTAAACTACAAATCATACAGAAAAATGCCCTCTATAGGTCATTTTATATAGTGGTGATTTACTTGTGAATGCTGCCCTGAGTACTTTTCTGTCAGTGTGTCTTAAATCTTACCCCTGTTGGAGATGCAAGCCTGCAGCCTATTAGTCGCCTGCAGCCTTTTAGTCCCCTGCAATGGGCACGTCTGTGGGTTCTGATGGTAAAACCTGCATTACCATATTCTGTGTAATAGTTATTTTTCATTATCACTTTGCAATTTTCCTGCCCTCTTCCCACCAAGAGAAAAAATCAGGTCCTCATAAATTGTGAATAAGCTCCTGTCATTTGTGATTCATTGGTCTGTAGAAAACCATTAATTGTGATTCCTCCTCATTAAGTCTGCCTATGAAGATCATGCAGAGACCAGTGTTGCATTAAGCTTTTTTTGTTGAGAGACAGCAGTAAGCCGTGACCTTATAAAGCATAGCAGTCAGTATTTTTATTAGTGTATAAGATATGATGCATTATACCTGCCATTTCTGTGATGTTCGTGGATGGTGCATAGCTCTTAGAAACTCGGTACTTGACATTTAAGATTGATACAGCACCAATTAATTTAAAAACACAATCTAGTACAAGATTCCTGGCTATTCTAGTTATTGAATTAGCACAGTATTGTGAATTGCTTGCATTCTGTGTGTGAGAAACCATTTGTAAAGGGGTCATCAATGTTAATGCTGTTTTAACCTTTGCTGGTTTGCTTAGGGATATAACATTTGATGAGATGCTTACATCCTCTGGAAAAACTCCTCATTTCAGCCAACTAAACTGACCTTCTTATTGGCATAATGATGGGAAAAATGTGCTTAGGATGCAGGTTACAACCTAGACGTTCTGATCTTCAAACTTGCTTCAAACTTTACTTTGTCAGGTGCCACCAGGTACCTGGTAGCAAGATTTGGGTAACGGTGGTGATGGGGTTGGGGTAAAAGTGGCAGCTGGGAGTCAGTATCAACTACTTGTTTTTAAGAGAATTATTCCATTGCTTAGAGAACATCTTTAGAATTATAATGAAAACTCAGCTGAGCTGGCATAGCCCAAGTTTGCTAGCCCAGCCATCTTCTAGACTCTTTTTAATCACTTTTCCTTCAGTTTTGCTAAAAACTCTGTAGGAGTCTGCTGCTCTTCCCACTCATGTCTAGGTATGCATGTGCAACTGAAGAAAGCTTTCAGTGTTGAATTATGGTCCCTTAAGGAGGAGAAGCAGCTGCACAAGGTACCGAGCAGCCAAAAAGTTATACCTTGAATGCTCTGTATACTGTGCAAGAGAGAAAACAGCTTGGACATATCACAGATAAGAGAAGGTGGCTATTTTAATGCCTGTGTATCTGTGAGCCTGTTAGACTGAAGATGATCTTCTAAAGATGAACTTTGTCCTGGCCTTGAAAAGTGCTTGTATCAGCAGCCCATGGAAAGTTAGTGCTCTGTTTTCACAGCAAGTCTTGGAGCTGCAGGCTTTGTCTGTGAAAACTATTGTAGGTTTTACCTTCTCCATTTACCACTTGTTTTAACTGAACTTCTCTAGAAATGTATGAAGCCATTGGAGGGGGATCTGGGGCAGCGTTCCACAAACTGACCTCGGTAGATACCCTCAGAACTGGAGAGCAGACAGGAGTAAGGAAGTTTTCAGACTCATATTTTAGTTATGTTTACTTTGTCAGATCTTTATCAGAAGTTAAGATCCATTATAAAGAATGTAGCTTCTTTATGAACTTTTAGAATGAGGTTTTCAGGGTCAGTGATCTGAATACTCAGATGAAGTAGTTCAGACTTGAATAACAAGAACACAAACTTCCATGGAAATTGCCTTGTTTCAACAGATCAGGATACAAGCTCTGCTAATTTAAAAACGAAATAAAGGCTAATAAGATGTATGCTAAGACGCTAAGTAGAAATAACAATCAGAAAACGGTGTTCAAATAGTTGCTGTATTGGGGAAACTGCTAATTGCATCTTGTGAGCAAACAGGATGAGCTTTGGGCATAGGCAAAAGAAGGCAGTTGCCTCCGGTCACAAGATCAGAGCCTTAAGCCAGACAGAGAAAGACCTTCTGGGTTTCTCAGCAGCTGTCGTAGCTTTGGATTCAGCAGTGGTGCAAGAGTGTCACTCTCGGGCATCCTCTTCCCCAGCAGGTTGGGGCCACACCATCCAGGGTGTTTTGCCAGTCATGGACTGGCCAGCCCTGATGTAGTGTGCAGGTAGTGAGGCATCCTCCTGAGTAAGGAAAATGGAAAAGATCCATCGATTTTGCTGTGCTTCTCACCACCTTCCTCCTCTCAGTCCCAGGGGTGGTGGGCACTGGGGCAAGGTGCTGCCGAGCTGAGTAGGGGCTGCTGGGACAGGGGCTGCTCAGTTCCACCAGAGAAGTGAATGTAGGTGCCCCAAGGAGAAGCAGTCTAGGCGTCTCCTCTCATTAACTGTGCATATACTCGTACCTCAGTTTAGTCCTGATGTTTTGGAAGTCACCACCCTGTAACTCGGCTGGTAGATACCAGCAGAGGCAGTGGTGAAGAGTAAAAGAAACAAAATGTTTGCAGCTCTGATACGCCCTTTTGTTGTTCTTTGCTGGGTATGAGCTAACAAAAAAAAAAGCAAACAAATCCCCATCCTGGAAGCCAGGTTGGTTTCAGAACCAAACACTAGAAGGTCTTTTCTGAGTCTGACAGGGTGATGCTGGCTGCATTTCTTTACACTGCATCCGTGAAAGCCCTGCAACTGAGCTGGTACCCTGTTTGTTGAATAGCTGAAGGGCACAAAGAGCCAAATTCTATGTCCATAAACTACAAATAGCTTGAGAGATTCTGCTCCTTGACAGCAGGCTGTTCCTTAAAATCGTCAAAGAAACTGAGTTAATTTCATCAGGTTAAATGTAAGCTTTCTGTCACCTTCCATGTCCCCAAAATGTTTTTCCTTCTAATTTAAAAGAAAACAAGGGAAGAAAAAACTTTTAAGACAGCTAGCAGTATCTGTTGTGTTGAGCAATGTAATAGTGTAACCCACTAACATATCTTGTGTTTTCGGGGTTTTTTTTTGCCTAAGTTTATCTGAACCATTATATCAAGACTGGAAGCAGTTTGGCCTGTTATATCTCTGCTTAGCTTAAAATTCAGTCTAATCTAGTGCGATGTGTTCCCTAGCTCCCACATGAAAAATGAAGGATTTGCCTCTGTACAAACTACTTCACTTCTAAGCCAAGATATCTGTAAAACAGCGACTACTGTTTATGCACTTGCACAGAAACATTGATGATGTTTCACAAATTTTGGACCCAGTTGCAAAAAATGTCTCAGGTTAAATAACAAACCTTATTCCCAGAGATCTGCCTACATTATTGATGGTGCCTTTAATAAACAGGAAAACAAGTTAAGGGGGCAGCAGTCTGGCCTCTGCTTTGATCTCTACATGCAGTGGGGAAAAGTGTTGGCCAAACAGAGAAGGTATGTGTCAAAACAGAGGGATGAAGGAGGACATCGGCAGGACAGCTTCCGATCTCGTGTCCAAAGACTGCCAAAACTTCACAGGTTTTTTTGGCTGATAAATGGAATAGCTTTTAAATATGCTGTGATTCCCATTCACTCCCTTTGCTGCTATCTCAGACCAGACTCATGGTAGCTTGCAGGTGATTTCTCCCAAGCACTGAAGAGGAACTGTCTGCCGACAGGGAAATCTCTGTGCCCATTCATTCACCGTAATATTCAGTTGCGTACTCTTCTGGTCCTCAGGACTTAAAAAGAACATAACTATCTTTACCTGGCTCTTCTGCAATAGTATATTGTGCTAATTTGTCGGTCTAATTAGTTCTTCAGATGTCTGCTGGAGGTTAACGTTGTTTGGGAATGAGAAGTGGTGCTGGGAGGTGATCTGGGAGTTGGGCACTCTGAGAGCTCTTCCTGGCAGCAGAAAACAAGCGTTGCCTGTTCACGTGGTATCATCAAACACCTTAAACTGTATATAGGACAATTAGTTCATTTCAAACAACGAAGCTGTTCTGGCTTTGAGAGCAGCAAGCACAGTGATTGTTATTTCTGGAAAACATTTCAAAATCTTGAACCTTATATACACAAAATAAAATCATAGTAAACTATGTGCATAGGTCTTGAAAGAGATAATGGAAGAACAGTATGGTCGGCTTCTGGGTATTGTACTTCAGGTAGAGACTCAGGACAGTGGTGACTCTTCCTTATTAAACTTCAGACCTCATGATGGCCTCCGTTCTTGGGGTGTTATATGGTTAAGTCTAAAACTGAAACTCATGTCAACAGTATCTTAAAAGGCTGTGACCAAGCTTGATCATGGCCCTTCTACAGGGAGAGAGGAACTGGCTGTTGCTCTGCTCATAGGCCACAAAAACCAAAACAGAGTCAAAAATCTAGATGAGTCTAATTACACCTGAGAAACTAATACCTGACCTTATGCTGGTTAGTCTGCGGGTCAATGTCTTCCTAAGGAGCTTCGCTGTGAATGTGTGGGATTGGCTCAGCACTGCGCTCTGTGCTTTTACTCTTCTGCACCACCTCTGTGTGATACTTAAAGCTTTTGATCTGGGAAGTGTTGCAAAAGCCATAAAACTATATAGCGCCTACAATAAACTGCTGATTTGCCTCTTCTGTTCCAGCTAATGCTGGCTCTGTTGTGCTTATCTAGAAATATTTGGATATAAATGAGCAGTGAGCATCTTCTATTTGTTGCAGTAACAGGCAATTGAAAGGCTAAAATAAATGTAATATTCTCAAAATAAATCTAAGGAAAACCAACAGCCCATCTTCAATGTTTTGGCAGCTAGTGCTGTATTTATTTTTCTTTTCTCTGAGTCAAACTGTGACATTTTTCTTCTTCAGTAGGAGGAAGCCAAAAGCATATATCGAGGTGGTTCTGTGATTCAGATAAGCATGTTTTGCCCAGCTGTTTAGGAGAATATACTGCATAATTGGTGTAGCATAAACAAAGTGACTATTGGTGAGCACAGCTGTCATTTTTATAGTCAGACTTGATGGAGAGTCTGGGAGTAATTTATTTTGGAAATCTGATGGGTCTGTTTTCTGATTCTTAATTTGTAAGCTTCCAGAAGAATCTAGAAGGTTTCTCAGACAAATATGATGGCCTTCTCCTTTGTGCAGGGAAAACCATAATCACTTTCCTCATTGAGATACAACACTGTTTCCTTCAGGTTCTTATTTTTAGTGTCCAAAATTAATTTCTGACAACTGTTAGATTCAGATGTGCAAAGAGAAGTAATCAAACCAAACTTAATCAGGGCTTTTGAATGTGGGGTGTTTTTTGTGTACTTTTGTTTTTAAAATGAGGATGGAGAATGATTTATTTAAAAAAAAAACTTTTGTTTAAAAATAGATCATATTCAGTAATCAAATATTAAAAACTTAAGGTACTGAAAAAAAAAAACAGTAAATAGCTTCATTGATAGATCTGAGCTATTCTCTTGAATCTGTGAAGTACTAAGAAACTTGTTCAGAGTAGGAATCTCTCCAATTGCAATAGTTGCCTAAATGGATACACTCTAGAAAACATAAAGGGCTACTTCTCCTGGTATCATGATCTTCCACTCACAGGAAAAGGAGAGACCATTATGATAATAGACCTCTTCCACACCGAGGAATAGGTGGAGGGGAACTCTGCCTATTCAGTTACTGGTATGAGGCACCTTCTTCTTCGATAAAGTAGATCATGTACCACTAAAACATTTGGGCAATGGAATTTGAGGATAGTACAGCCACCTCTCCCTTCACTGTCTTGCCAATTGATTGAGTCACACTGGAGAAGATAGGGCTGGAAAGGAAGATGGTGACACATAGAAGGACAAAGTCTCTCTGGAGGGCTTTAATCCCTACTGGAAGTTGCCAGGCAGGCAGTGTAGGAATCAGTGTTGGGTCAAAGTAGCTCATCTTGAAGTAATGAATAGGATTTCTCAATGAAGATTGCTATGAGGCTCAAAGTTAGCATAATCTTGGTTTTGTGGCCTTTTCAAGAGCCTCCCAATTATAGAGGTTCACTTTTTGTTTAAGTATGGTGAGACCTGAGGTCTGTTAAATGGATCTGCCTGCATGCTCTCCTACCGCAAGCTCCCTAAGGGAAGTGAAAGGCTTTCAAAATTGAAAAGGGAAAGAAAAGGCTTAACACTTTGTAGAAAACTGAGAAGTGAAGAGGTAAGCCGGAAGAGAAGTAGAAAGGATTGTGCACCACCGTGCCACTGCATTCTTGCAGATGGATCCTCTTCTCCAGGTTCAATCACAAATGCTCAATGACTTTGATTTGCAGAAAATGCTGCACCCCAGGGAGTTTTTCATGTAGCCTTTGAGGTTTAGCTACCTGCTCACTGCTCCTTACCATAGTCCCTTTGTGCCCATCTGTGAACTGTGCTTCTGACGGCTCCAAAGGTCCAACTAAGTGACCAGAGAAAAGACTCATCTCTCTACATCTCTATCTTGGGGGAGAAGTCCCTCTTCATCAGATCTATTCTAAGGAGCGTCTAAGACACATGAGCAGACCGACTAAAACCAGATGTTGTCCAGCACAGTAAGAAATTCCAAATGATGATTGGCTTCAGTTTGGGAAGGTGACTGTATTTGTTTTTTCAAAGACTAGAAGAACTTTCAATATGAAGCTATACTATAATTTTTTTTTTTAGGGGGAAAAAAAACAAACAAACAAACCACAAACACAAACCAAAAAAAAACACTAAACCAACCAACCACTCCAAAAATCACCCCACATCAAAAAAAAAAAAAAAGCAATTAAAACAACCCCCCAAAACCCTGGTAACTGGGAATGGGATTGTGAGGTTCTTCTAGTGTGTTGCAGCCTTTTCTTGAAAAAGCCTACAGGCAGAATGATAGGTAGCTATGGAAGAGACCTGATGAGAAACACGTGAGGTTAACCTCTTTGAATAATAATGCCATCTGCAGGAGTTTCCCAGCCATCAGCCTTTGTCCCAGAAGACCATTTGTACTTCACAGCATTAATATTCATTAGGTGTAACACCATATGTTGCACAGCAGGATGTATTGCCAGCAGACTGTTTGTCATAAAGCCAGATTTAATAAAGCATTGTAAAACAAACATTATGATGATAAATACAAAATGACAGGCTAATTAAGAGAATCTTAATTGCCATTTTTCTGTAATAACATTTGTTTAGTATGTATCTGTCTTGTGCTAGTACCTTCCTTGTACAGCTTTTCACTTCGTATTGGCTCCATAAGGGAATCTGTGCCTTGTATGATTTAAGACATTGAATGTTCTGTTGCAGGAAATAAATTTAAGATTAATGAATTGTTGCTACACTGTGGATATGCATAATCATTGATCCCCAATCTCGATGAGTACAAAAAAACTCGGTCATGAAATATAGATTTCAGAGGGATGTGAGTTGGTTGGGGACAACTTTATGCCTCCTCTTGAGGGAATTATTTGAAAGTGCGGCAGTTGCAGTTGTTTGGACAGGTACCGTGCAAATCTTTTACAGAAGGAGTATTTTTCAGTGAGCAACTTAAATATAAATTGCAGTTTTCACATAGCAGTGCACAGACTGAAAGGCCTCTTTGTTCCTTCCTCACTAGAGCAGAATTTCATTATTGCTCCGTTGCCCTACACTGATGACTTCATGGGAGAGGCAGGGATTTAAAGAATGTGAAACGATATTATGAATTAATGCAGAGAAGTGACACCTATTTTTCTTCTTGCTGTTACTTTTTTATCACAGTGGTTGCTGCCAGAGTGTCAGGAAATTAATATAGCCTTCTTTAAACCTGTCAAGGTGGTGAGATACAAAACTTTCAGAAACTTTCATAGTATTTCTCCATGTTCTTCTACATTATACAATATCTGTATTCTGATAGTTGCCTGACTTTCTGTTATAAGAGGAAGACAAAGATAAAATTATAACTTGAAGATCACAGCAAAACTTGTGTGGAAGGTTTGCTCATCATAACTGAGGTTGTAATTGGGTTTTAGTCTTCATTTTGGTGAGCTTTCTTCTTCCACAGGTGACAGTTTCTACTGTAATGTAGATTATTTGGGTCTCCACCTCTGACTGTGTATTATTTTGTAGAGACAGAGTGGTGACCATAGTCAAAAACAGGTACAAAACTGAAAGTCAGGGGAGGAAAAATCCCAATGCTTTGAGTACAGTGACATGCTTTGAATTTTACCACCATACCTTTCTGCCCAGATGTCTTAAACCTGTCATTCATTTCACAAAACAAAATATTCATAGGGACAAAAAAGAGTGAAAAGGAGCCAAGATGTTATAATTCATTAATTCATTTTAGAGTATTTCCTCTGCTATTTACCTCAGATGGTAAATTTTACACAGCTTACATTGTAGATTTTGAAATGAAAAAAATGTGGTTTTCACATTCAATCCAGAAACTGGACTGTGCTTAATTTTATGTTCGGGTTTTGCTTTTTTGATTGTTCGTTCTTCCTTCCTTCCCCCTGCCTCCCAAATTGTAACTGTGCGTATATGCACCAGACCTTTCCAAATACATGAAGTTTTCTATATTGAATTAATGATACTGACTGCTTAAGGAACATCTAAAGCTGGGGTCATTATCTTATTCATCTCCTATCTCATCTTTGTCGTCAGATTAATAGAGTAGGGATAGAAAAATAAAGAAATCTGGTGTGGCTGTTAGACTCTTTCCCTCCCCCCCCAGTTTTGCTTAGCTTGTGATAAAACAGTGGCTGAAACATAGAATAAGCATGAAAAGTCGTGAGTTATAAAGGAGATCACTGTAGGGAGAGTTGTTTTGTTGAGGGTTTTTGGGGGGAGTTTTTGTGGGGTTTTTTTGATGGGCATAGGTGAAAACAATTTTATTTCTTCCGTGAGCATTTCCTGAACTGAAATTTACAGTCCTTTCCAGTCTCCTGCCTGGATCATCTCCCAGCAATACCTTGTACAGGATTTTACTCTTGGTTTTCTCACTGAATAGAATCATAGAATGGCATAGGCTGGAAGGGACCTCAGAGATCATCTAATCCAACCTCCCTGCCATGGGCAGGGATGACTCTCAACTAGACCAGGCTACTCAAGGCTCTGTCCAACTTGGCCTTGAACACCTCCAGGGAGGGGGCATCCACAACTTCTCTGGGCAATTTATTCCAAAGTCTTACCACCCTCGTACTGAACAATTTCTTCCTAAGATCTAATCTAAGTCTGTTCTCCTTCAACTTAAACCCATTTCCCCTTGTTCTGTACGCATTATTTTTGACCATGCTTCTCAGGTTTCAAAGTTTTCTTCTTAGCACACTCAAATGATCAGTGTAGGATTTTCTAGCTTCATTCTATTCTCCTTTTTTCTCTACTTCCACTGTAGGCTTTAACCATATTACAACCATTACTCATTGTCCTTGCTTGCTGTGCTATCTTCAGATGACTATTGGGTGTTTGACATTGTCTGTGATAATCAATTCCCTTCACATCGTGCAGAGAATGAGGCAAGTAAAATATCCATCTCTACCTTTTATAATCTCAACAGATACCAACAAAAAAGAAGAAAATTCCTCAAAAACTTCATCGTGGCTGAAAAAATTGTATTCCTAGAAAAAAAAATGCTTCAGAAAAAAATCTGAATGTTTCCAGCAAAGGTAGCTGAAATACTGAGCAATTTACAACTTCAACTGAAGGTGAGACCTTAGTCTGAGAAAAAGGAGCTCTAGTTCTCTGACAGGACGGTGATTTTATCTGAAATCTGTGCTAGGGCTTGACCTGGTCGGACACTGTAACGGACCAGCTGTTGCTGGACCAGGTGTAGCTTTCCTCATCATCTAGACTGCAAAACACCTTCTGGACCCTCCTGGCATGTGAAAGGGCATGCATGTAGAGCTAAAAGCTGTGTTCTGCAAGTGGTATTGAATGCCACTGAAACCAATGGTGGTCGTGGTGGTAAAATCACCTTGGGGTTCAGGAGAGAAGTGGAATGACAAGGATAAGTTAATGACTAATGAGTGTTTTCCTTTCCCCAAAAGGATGACCGGATCTGTCATACTTTGAGCTTGAAAGAGGAAGTAACTGCAGTAAGGTATTGAGGTAGAGTGATTTTTAGAAAACTGGAGACAGAATCTGAAGGCACTTAGTGAGCCATCTGGTCTGCTTAGAAATAGTCAATGCTATGTTTAAAGTTAGCATCTTCACCTGAGAACTGCAAAGAGATTAAAAGATTTGTATTGGGTTGTTTTTCCAAACGTCTTTTATGTTTTCCGACATGGAAATTTTCATGCTCTGAAACTTCATTCAATGATCATTCAATGAAAATTGAACAAACAACCTATCTAATATTTCCTCCTCCTCCTCCATTTTCCCCATTGATGTGAAAGGAGAATTTTGTTGCTCTTTGCTGTGATACACATCATTTAGGGACAGATAAAGCGGACACAGCACTGTGGTGCCTCATCCTGCTGGAAACTTGTTGTTTTATAGTGGTGTATAAAGTGGAAACTTGGCTTTTTTAGACAACTCATAGAATCATAGAACATCTCATGTTGGAAGGGACCCATAAGGATCATCAACTCTGACTCCCTGCTCCTCGCAGGACTCACGATCCCATAGCATGATCCTGCCACCCTCAAGGTGCAGCTGCAAGGTCTGATGTCAGTAATAAATGTCAGAGGCAGCAATTTAAGCAGGAAGAAATCCGCCTTCCTGCTGTTGCTTCAGCCAGACCCGGTGCTCCCGTGCTGGTGGTGGCCATGCTACGCTGCAGCTTGGCACTGGTGACAGCTGTCACACAGCTCCTGGGGGTGGCTGCATCATGGGGCAAATAGTGAGCAATTCACAAACTCTGGCTTAGGAAAGTAATTTGGAACGTTAGGAGTTGAGGAGTTACTAAATACACACAGTTCCTCATGTGTTTTAAGCATGTATACTGCTCTTATTTATTTCAAATAGCAACTGTATTTTTTCTGTCCTCTTCTCCTCTAGTGCTGTGATGAAAAATTAATGGGCAGATGTTGAATTTAAGGTACTGTTCTAGCCCTTTTGACATCAGTGGGAATTTTTATTCAGAAAAGAGAATGTGAACTTGTATATTGTGGGTTGGAGACTTGTTTGTGTTTTTGGCCCGTTTGCATTTTGTGTGTTTTCCAGTAGTTTCATATTGAAGAAGCCCAGTGTGAGTTTCCTCTGTACAGGTTATCTGTCTGTGAGCGGTGACTTACCAAAAACAACAGCATGTAGTCGATCTTCTCGCTTCTTACCTCGTTCAGTAATACTATGATAAGAAGAGATACGCTGTATATGCTGAGAATGGATTTTTAAGAGAGCTTTTAAATAAAACGTTTTCAATAGCTTAATGTTTCTTGAAGTCTGAATTTGTTTTGACAACTTTGTCATCTTAATCACTTGAATAAGTAACAGTAGCTAGAACTGATTTTTTCATACTTTAATGTATCAAAGCTTTCAAAACAGTGGAGGCAAAAGAAAAAAATGGATTTTTGCCTTTCCATAATAGGCAAGTAATGTTGTGCTCTGTTGCTGAATCTGCCATTGGTGAATAATTTCCGACAGACTTATCAATGAGAGACTGAGGATAGTTGAAAAATTAAGAATTGGGCACATACAAGCTTACAGTGTCAAGGCAATAAGTAACAGCAAAGAAATGATGGAGCATCTCTGCAGCGGTGATTCTGTTCTTCAATTTGTGACCTCTGGGTTCAACAGATGTGATTTTAAAAAACAAGCAAATCAAAATCTAGATAAAGATCAAAGCTGAATATTATTGAAGAGCTGTGCATGTCTTTCAAAAACAGTTAACATTATTCCCTTCATAATACTAATGTGTGTTGTCATCTGGGTAGTTCTGAAGATCATGAAAATTTCACCCCTCTCATGGCTGTTGCAATGCTTGCAACATCCAGTCTTCAGGCAAGCACCGGCCTTACTTCAAGATGCTGTGAAACTAAAAGTTTGTGTTTGTTAAAAGCATCTAAGAAAATTGATACCAAATGCAATGTTATCAAACCAGGCTCAGAAAGTCCGAGTTGCATACAGCTGGAAGCTATAGGTATATTTTGGGAGACAGGAACGGTGGCTGGAACCTTGTTCTGACTTGGTACTGCTGCTCTGACGCTGACTAAAGGGCTGGTGTTTGAGAGCTGTTGGCCACAGCTCTTAGAGGTGGTGGTGAGCTCATTTGCCTCCTAACTAGACTTTGTGCAGATCGAAGAAGAGGGGTCCTCCTTGAGCAAGTCCTCGGCAATTAGGAAGGAGCAATGCCCTGACCACTGCTCTGGCTGGACATGCCTTGTTGGCTGAGGACAGTAGTGTTCATCTTTCATCAGCAGCTTTTGGTACAGCACAGCTTGTAAGGCCATTGAAAACACAAGTAAGCAGTGAGGTAGGGCAGCGATCTGTACTCCAGCCAGTTATTTCCAAGGACTCAAAATATAAATCATCTTCACAAAATGAGATCGAAATGGAACATGGCAAAAAGGAACAGGTATCTGAAAAGATTTTAAAGAGCTTTGGGTTATTTATTGTCAAGCCAGCAGAGGAGGCTAAGATGATAAAGCATCTAGAAGGCAGACATAAGGTTCATAAACATTCTCTGCCATAACGAGTTTAATCTTTAAAAGGAAAAAAAAAAAAGCTTTCAGATTTTGCCCACTAAAATATTGCCAGGTGTCTTAGCTTAAAAACTGTTGTTCTTTAGTATGCATGCATGGTCACTCTGAAACCTGAAGGGCAGTTTTAATTAAACAATATCTCCTAGCAAGAGAAAATAACACAGCACTGGCTTTTATATCTTTCTTCCAGCTTCCTTCCCATGCAGCCCTGACTGTGCATGACTATGCAAGTAGCTCAATACAAATAGTAAAATGGTGCATATAC
This sequence comes from Tauraco erythrolophus, assembly GCF_009769465.1. Lineage (NCBI taxonomy): Eukaryota > Metazoa > Chordata > Aves > Musophagiformes > Musophagidae > Tauraco > Tauraco erythrolophus. The sequence goes on from NC_141465.1 coordinate 14,242,694, forward strand.
GCCACTTTTTAATCTATTGGATAAGGATGCAGGGGTCTTCACCGGAAAACGGGCTGCAAAAGCCTTATGCTGAGCTAAAATGAATATTAACAAGGTTGAAGAGGACATATGGGAAGGCTCAACTCAGTATTATTGTTTGTGGGAAACATTGGCAGAAAATAAAAGCTAAAAACCTCATTATTAAGCAGAATGTCCACCTTGTACTGGAGTTGAGCATTCTTTAAAAACAATTAACAGAATTTTGATGCTCTGATATCTTATTACGCATCTGCACTTTCAACGGCAGGATCTTTGGGATGTATGCTAACTTTACTATCTTTAACTCGAACATGAGTGATAGCTTTGCACCCAGAAGAGAGAAGCAGTACCATAAGACTAATGGGCATGGAAGGCCACAGTCCTTAATGAAAAATGTTGTTATTGTATTTTAAAGGAGAGAAAAAGTCATTGACTGGAAGTTATTTGCTATGTTGTTAAATCTTACTTTTAAAAATGTGTGTGTATCACCTGCATTAGTATTCCTGTGTACAATGTGGATGCTTTTCTGAGCTGTACTATAAGCTTCTTACCACAATGAAGAAAGCCATCAGTATGTGACTAGCTTTCTAAATTATTCAGGAACATCCATGCTGATTTGGATTAAGGTTTATGCACAGCGACATTCTGTACTACGTTTCAGTCTTGGAAGAGCATGTTAAAAACAAGCATGGGGTTGCATGACTATAGGACATGAAGATATATGATAAGAAAGGAATGAGAGTTAGAAAGAATAAAATGGTGACTAACTTTAGGAAACACTGAGCTTCAGTGGCCACATGCAACAAATGAAACTGGGAAGGAACAAGAGGAACCATAGGATATAGCAAAATGGTTAGAGGCAATTATAAATTGATGTTAAAGGAAAATGTTTAGGACCTCAAATGACACCAGTGAGATCCAGGCTATCCTGTTTGCTGACTCTGACATTGGATTTTACATATACAATAGATGCTTGCTGAATTTCTCATTGCATCTTATCTGGTATTTTTCTGCAGCAAGAAAACAGCAAGTGTATGTTCTAATCAGATCAGTAAACGATAAAGCCATTACAAAAAAAAATAAAGTCAGCTGAGAATAAAATAGTCTGAATCTTAAATGGGCGTTATATTTAAATTTAGCTGTAACTACTTATGCTCTCAGCATTCTCTTGTGCATTTGCTGGAGAATGTCTGGCTAGGTATTTTCACATCTGTCAGTAAAGCCAACCCCTAAATGTGAAGCACAGCACTTGGGAACACTTTTGCAATTTTTTTTTTTTTTTTTTTTTTGATGATCCCCAGAGGACTTTGGGCCTGTAAAAAGCAAAGCAGGGATTAGATGGACCCACAAATGCATTACTGTATTTTCATCTGCAAGAGGAACAGTGTTGCTCCAGCTTGGTCCCACATGTTACATCACTTTGGACAATGATCTTGCCAGACTATAACTACTGCTGTGTTTGAGAGGTAGAAGTGTTAGATTTAGAAATCCTCAAGGCAAAATCAGGACTTGAAGGAAATATTGTGAATTATTTTAGTAAATACTTATTTCCTTTGTTTTCATAAATGACAAAATGAATCCTCTAATGACTAACTTGAAGAAAAAAAAAAAAAAACACCAAAAAATCCAAAAAGTAAAAGACGACCATAAAGCATCAGAAAATGAAAGTCACTGATGGAGACTAGTGAAGACACGAGTCTGTGGAAGCTCAGGTTTCCCAAGTCTTCCAACCCTAGGCCGAAGGGCAGTAAAAAAACTTACCAGGCTCTTGAAAAAGAGCCATCATCCTCAAGAATATCCAATATCTTCTTCCAGAGTCCTTCAGAAAAAAAAAAAAAAATATGCACTGCAGAAGAGAGGTGTGTTAGCATGGGTGATGCTGCTGCAGGTGGTGAAGAGAGCTCTAGCAGAACTCCACAGGCAAGCAGACCTCTGGAAAGCAACACCCCAAAATACTCATGATATGATTTCATATAGAGGAACTTATATAGATAGGAGTTATTTCTAATAATTTTGTCATTACCCATAGCTGGTTTGGTGTTGTATGAGAGAAGAGTTCCTTACAGTGGAACAGTTTTTGTTAAAACGTTAAGTGACTTAGATCAGAGTCACATCCTCAGTAGGTAATTGGATGCTTTCAAATCGAAAAATACCAGTATAATTAAGATGAGAAAGGCTGCAGACTGCACTTTTACTTGGAAATTAGTTCTCCTTTTTGTTTCCTGCTCCTTGATGACTTCAGAGACTGTCAATTAAAAGCTTAGTGTCCTGCCTAGACAATTTTCTTAAACATGCTAGTGGTGATGCTTTGTTTTGAATACTGCATGTCTGCTTGATTTATGCCAAAACTATGATGCAAATGCGTGATTTTAAACAGTGAGAAAGGAAAGGTTAGCAAAAATATAGTTAGTGTGATGGCACTAACTGTGGCAAACTTTTAACTTGCTGACCTATAATACTTACTCTTTATTTATTCATTCGTATAAATGTTATATTTAGCGTCTGTCATAGACTTTTTTGCAATAACTTTGAAAAAACTGGGTTAGTCTGAAAAGAAATTGAAATGTCTCCAAGCCCTGTGTACATCTCCACGATCAGTAAGATAAGAATTTATTATTTTTTCAATGGAGGAAAGGGATCCTCAGCAACTCCCCCACATGCATGCCCAGAGCCTGAGTTCTTGGTGGAGACCTGAGATCTGAGGGTGCTTGGTCACATGAAGAGGAGAGAGTCAGACTGCTGTTTTTTTTGTAAGCATTGGACTGTCTAATTGCTCGTATTTGCTGTGATGTTGCGAATTCTTCATCTATTCATCTCCAGCAAAGCCAGCTCATTCTTTTTATGAAGGCATGAGAGCATCTTCTCAGCCAAAGAGAATTCTGGACTAGCTATAGTAAGCATTTATCTTGTTTTTTTGAGGATCTTTTTGTGGGTGTTTGGTGTTTTTTGTGTATTACTAAAAGATTATACTACTTAGAAGCATCTGTGGTAATTATAAATTTCAGCCTTTTCCTTCTTATTTCAGGTAAGGATGAAATAGAAGTGCATAGGTAACAAAACATGCCAATACCTTGTCAGTGCAGAACACTTAAACAGCTTTCATTGGATATGCGTCTTTGAAGTGCCTTGCAAACAATGACAGGCATAATGGCTGAATTAATTCATCACTTCTGAGATGTATTGACTTGATTAGATAATTATCTTGTTTCCTTTATGCTATAGGGCATTTCACCCTCAGTCTTCAGCTCCTGACTTCTGGGGAGAAGTATAAATGGCTGGACTTTTCCACCTGTGATTTTTTTAAAAATTTTTTTTTCCAAGTACTCATTGTGATCCCTGACAAATTTTCTGAACCTCCTTCACTTCCTATCCAGTATGAGGTATGTTTTTACCTTCATGAAAGTCTCCAAAGACTTTTTTTTTTTTCTTTGGGAAAAGAAAAGGAGGAGGCAGGATGAGCACCAGAAGCAGATGTTTGCTGCTGCATCTGCTTCCCTGCCAGCTGTGTTGTGCAGCTCCCGACTCGCAGACACACTGCTGCAGCCTGGGCACAGGATGTGTCCCTGTGTCCAAGGTGCTTCTGCACCATTTGAAGCCGAGACTTATTGCTCGGAGGGTGGACTCTGGTACAATCAGTGATGAATCACCAGGGGTACTGCTTGGAGAGCTACTTATCTAGGAATACTATTTAGTGCCTGGGGAATAGTGGTGGGAAGGAGGTGAGTAAGAGATTGTTTTCCCAAGCATCCCCTTTTTGACCACAAAGTCAGATCCAAGGGGATTTTTATCTCTCATATCTTATACTCAGACTCTGGAAAGTCTGCCAGACAAAAGAGGCAATAATTTTTCTCTGTGATAGCTGTCTGGAAACAGTTCTCTGTTCTCTGTTTCCACTCTGCACTCCTGTGGGCAAAGCAAACCAGTCTGGTACTGGGAGAGGAAGAGACTGCTCTGTGGTTTGAAGCCTTCCTGCTCATGGCTTATTGCTGGGCTGATTTTCCCAGGAAGAGGGGTAGAGAGTTTAATCTCACATCTACAGTGGGGACACTGGCAGTGTGGTGCTGCACCATGGAGGGTAGGGCCCTAAGGAAAGAGTAGTTTCCAGAAGATATTGGGCTGTGAGGGATGGGATAAGAGGGTTTGAAGGGAATGGGAATCTTCTGAGATCAGGGACCTGTAATCTGGAAGGTCTTTTGGGCAGGGGAGTTTGAGTGATGAGTGCAGGAGCTCATGGGCTGCAGGCTTTGGGCAGGGAGCTCTGCTCTGTGTCTGGCTTCCCCAAGGCTGCCATGTTGTCTGTTTCCATCTGTGTGGGCTCCATGTTGTCATGTTGCTTGAATTACTTTTGCAGTTCAAATTGTGATTCCCCTAGGTTTGCTCTTTGGGATCACTTTGCCATCAAAAGCTTTCTTCTAAAATTCCCCTGGCTGCTGACTGAGACTTGTCTGTTCCTCCTCCTGTCTGCAATGAGTTTGACAAATGAATTTTGTGCCTCCAGTTTCCAGTGTAACCTAATGTGGCAATAAATAATGATCTGTCCCTGAAGCCAGTTAAAATAAATACATCTTAAAATGTTTAATTAAAAATCAATCAAACAGCTCATACCTGCATTTATTTCCTTCCAAAATATCCAAGTTTAATCTCCAGAGCATGAATAATCTTTTCTCTGATAACATTAATAGCAGGGCATTATGTGTCTTTCCTATGTAGCAATTCAGATAGCACATATGAGCTCCACCCTCCCCTGAACCCCAAATATTGTCTATTTGCATGATCAGCAAAGGTAGCAGCATGTAAAGTTTATATACTTAAAGAAATCATTCAAGGTTACACTTTTTACTTTAAGTGTAATTCACATTGTCTGATATTACTAAAATGATTGGGTAATAGCTTTTTGACAAAGGGGAATGGTTTCAGTGTTTGGCTTTCCCAGAGGCTCCCAAAGCACTTTCAAATGAAGTCAGCATCTCGATCTCAGTTTTCACAGATGGAAAAGCTGGGATCCAGAATGGGGAAGTGGCTGGCTCAAGGTTTCTCAAAACTCCTTGAAACTCAAGTGAAGTCCCTGAGTTCCCATTTAGCCTGTTCATTTCAGGTGGCTGCCAAGTGCTGTATCCTTATTTGTGCTGCAGTAGCGCTCAGCAACCTCTGCTGGGGTCAGGGCCATGGTGTTGCACCAGACAGCTGCCACCGTCCCCTGATTTGTATGTCTTGCACCTCAAACAGGTGCAGCTGGGAGTCAAAAGAGGATGGAAGAGTGTTGAAGTGACATATATAAGACCAGACCTCAGGGGAGGGAGTAACTTCACCAGGAAGTTCTTGAATTTCAGCCACTGGACAATGATTTCTACGTTAGAGTTATGAAAACATCTAACAATTACCATGGGGTAAACGAGCAGTCCGCTAGCAGGAGGTTGATGGGAGCAGAGCAGACCATTGGTCAAACACAGTACGTGCTGCTGGCAAGAAGGTGTTTATTCTGTTCATAAATAGATTGGGTACAACTTGGAAATTTGGCTTTGTATTCCAGTTTAACACAGCACATTAGGAGACTTTGCTTTCTTTTAATGGTCATATCTATTGTTTATGCTAAGCCAAAAATGGTACCTTAGTAGAAACGCAGCGATGGTTCAGCTATGTAACACTCAACTAATGTTGTCTGTAAGGGGAAGGAAAAAAAGGGAGTTTCTATCTTGATATTTCTCACAGCTGTTTTGTTTTCTTTTAACTGTCACAAGATAGTAACTTATATATGCTAAAAACACATCTCTGCTCAGTGGTTACAGTTCTGTTCTTGTAAGTTTTAAACTGTAACTGCTCCAGTTTGATAAAAGATCTCTTTGTTCTAATTAGTCAAAAATAAATCCTCTCACCAGACATATGTATTTTTTGATAGCTCTAGTCATGAGTGAATTGATCAGCTGCCTAGCTGCTAATTTAAATACACAGAGCCGTGCTCATTCAGCATCCAAAATGCAGTAAGTCACCAAAGGAAAAACAAACAAACTGTCTTGAAAAGTTTGCAGTAAAAACAAATACAAAAAAGTAATAATTATTTTTTTCCCTTCCCTCATGAAGTTAGACACCAGAATCCCCAGGTCCAGTATTAGATTATTTATTTTTTTATTATTTGCATATATTTTCCTAAAATCAGCAGTGGTTGTGCTCTCTCCCAAACTGGTGACAATCACTTGAAGTTAATTTAACAAGTGAACAGATGTATTCTACAGGTTTTCTGTGCCAACGTGTGTCTGTGATATGGATATTTGCAGTGGTAGGGTTTTTAATGGCAAGAAACTCTGTTCAGATGTCTTTCCATCATTTGATAGGAGTCATTGTTTTATAGCTTTTAGGGGAAGGCAGGTTGCTTTAAAGACAGCAAGGAGGATTTGCCAGGAGCAGACTCATTGTAGGTGAAGTGCAAGCTGTACATTTTCTCTCTGGCAAGGTGCAATTACTACAAGCAATTACTACACTGGTGTATATCTAGAAGAATACTTGCACCAACAAGCAGAAGTACTGGTTAGGAAATAAGAGTGGTCAGAGTTGCTGACAAGGAAGAAAAGGGGGCTTGCGGACTGTCTTTTCTAGCTCTGTGACTGAGGACAGCCCGTCCTTTACAGATTTAACTCCCACCATCTGCATTCCCCTACAGAGCTCAATTATCCATTAAGGTTTTTAAGAGAAACAGAATGGCAATTAAGCCTGGTACAGCAGTGCGAAAGCAGTGTAAGCCCTGGGCTTGCTGAGAAATTTATCCATAAATGGATTAACTGCACAAATAATTCCAGCTAATTAGAGGTGTGCATTCCCCAAATAACTTGATTCCCTCATTTACTTAATTGAGTTGATGGTGGCTCTGGGACGGAAGAGCAAACTCTTAGGTGGCTATTACAGTAAATATCACTTCAACTCAATATTTTCCAACAATCCAGATTTTTTTGTTAACTTGGAATTTGCCACAGAATAAAGACAACTGTGGGTTGTTTTTTTTTTTTTAATTATGTCTTTGTGCTCAATATTTTAGGAGATGAAGGTAAGCTAAGTTTCATTTATAATTCCCAAGTTCAGCTGAAAAGTAGGGACTATAAATAAGGATTGTTGATCAGTGAAGTAGGGTCTTCATTTCACACTTCAGAGAAATGCTGACAGGACTGACAATATTCAAAATGATGACACAGATAAACCTGCTATGCCTGGATAACAAATCCAGGTATTGCCCATGGTCTAGGCACACTTCTTTTGAGTCTACGTAAGTTTAGGATTCTAATACAGAGGAAAATGGAAGAGAACTAACAAGTATTGCTCAGATGATTCATCCCTAAATGACCTGAGAAAGTTAGACTTGAATCAACCTTAATTATTTTCAGCTTATTTGAACTTCTCTCTTTTTTTTTAATTTTTGTTGGTTTTGTTTTGGTCACATTATCCTTTTCTCCTCTTCCTCACTCTTCTTTGTAGCTCTTTCTTAAACATGTAATGGTGGCATCTCACCCATATCAAATCATTGTGCTGTTTTGAAATCTTCACATAAAGAGCCTCACTTATAATTGTGGGATACAAAACTTTGGGATACAAAAGTGACCTCTCGATCTCAATGCCCAACTTTCTGATCCACGTTCTAATAACCCTTGGCCAGTGCCACACCAGCCACTGAGCATCAATAAAACGTTTTCTTTCCCATGTGTTTTTTTTCATACTTATACTAGAGAGATAAGTATAAAAATACTGATAGTACTGAAAGCATCCCTTTTCAAGAAGACTCAATTCCAAATTCTGGTTTTGTGTTAGGACCAAGTAAGAGGAGATTTGACAAAGACTTAGTGCTTGTTGGTCAAGAATTTCCATTGTGGGATATAAGGATTAGGGATGCTATTAAACACTTTAGAAAAATAAATAATAAAAAAAAAAAGGAGAGAAAGTAAAACAGAAAGGTAGCAAGGCTGAAAAACAGATGGTAGATGCCTTTTTATTTAAGGAAAATATAGTTAGAAAGGTGTTCTTGCTCTGTTTTCTTGGAATCATTAAATGCACTGGTCCTTTTGTTAAGGAAATAATTTAAGCAAAAGGTAATAGCCAGGGTGCTGTTTGTCATTAACTTGTACCTGCCAATAAACAAGGAAATCCATCTGTTATGTAGTCACTTTTCTCATGGACCCTCAAAGACACGTTCCACATGTCAGTGTTCACAGGGAAAATAAGGAATGAGACTGCCAGGCCACCCAGGTCCTTTGCAAATAGAAGATTTGTTTGAAGAAACCTTGAGCAGGTCCAAGACAAGAGTCCCATGCACAGCAGCACTTTTCAATTTCTCCCTATTGTGTTATTACTTCACCAGCAAAACTTTTCCTCTGCTGTTTCCCATCTTGCCCTCTCCTAATGTTACTTGGCATCCTAATAGAAATTACATTTCTTCTCATTTCCACCCCTTGTTTTTTCTTCCACTGTTTATTCTTCTTTTCACTGTTATATTTCCTACTGGCACCAGTGATGCAAATTAGTGGATGTGTTCGGAGCAGGACTATTTTGGATGCTTATGGACACAGGAACATTTGCCTTTGCCTTCAAGCAAAAGGGTCTTTTTTTTTTTTTTTTTAAGTGGGTTTGATCTTCAGCAGATTCAGCAGATGTTGCAAAGCAAATAAACCATATGCAGTGGTTGTTAAACATTACTCATGGTGTAATCCCTTTATCCAAATGTAAAAGTTAAACATATGAAACCATATCCTGAGATAACTGGAGAAGTTCAGTGCACACTCAGAAAGCCACCACAACTAATCCACTTCATTATCTGGTGCAGCCCATCCTCTCTTGAGGAAGGCAGGCAGACAGAGGGAAGATGGATTCACGACTATGCTTTTAAATAAACGTAAACTAACCACAAAGGGTCAAATTTATTGCTAATGTAACACGGCTGACTTCGGTGGATTTACACTGGGGATTAATGTAGTCCTTTCTCTAATACATATTTTCAGGAGGAGGAAGATGGTTTTTATATAGATTCAGGACAAGATCTGCTGGCATGTAAACAAACCAAACAAAGAATTGTTCCTTTCTCAAACATCTGTTAGTATGAATGTCCAAGCCCTGTGTATCTGCCACAGGTTGTTGTAATAGAGCTGCATTACATTAACAAAAAATACAATAACCATTTGGTTTCTACTTTAAACAAGAACTTATGAAAATGACTTTCAGGTGGAGGGAGTGGTGATTTGGCAAGGTTCTCTTGGCAGGGCTGTGTATTATACATGAGGGAAAGTTGTTTGGTGGTGGAGCAGACAAATTGTGTAACAATTAATAAAAATAATGCCTGGTGTTTCTACTTGACAAGGTGCTGTGTGGGAATTGTCCTCTCCCCAGCTGCTCTGCACCAATAAAATACAGTCGATTCTGTAGTTTTTTTAAACTACATGCAGTAAAGTAGAACAGTGCTTTAAAAAGAGGTAACACTTTACTGATTTGCACAAGTAATACTGTAATTACATGGGTTACGATTTTGACAAGTTTCTCTAGACTGTACAGCTCTGCTTTTTAGAAGCTTTGTAGTCTTTAGAGCCCAACATAGAATCATGGAATGGTTAGGGTTGGAAAGGACCTCAAAGATCACCTAGTTCCAACCCCCCAGTCATGGACAGGGAAACCCTCCACTACACCAGGTTGCTCAAAGCCCCGTCCAACCTGGCCTTGAACACTTCCAGGGATGGGGCATCTACAGCTTCTCTGGGCAACCTGTTCCAGTCAGAGCTTTAGTTTTTGGTGAAGTGAAACTGGGTAAGCCGTTTTAAATTGTATCAAGTCCTGCTCTGGGGAAACTATCAACTAGATTAAATAATAAATTTTTCAGATATGGTCATTCTTTCATGGTTTTAAGTTTGAAAAGTTTCGTTGTTTTTTTGTTCGGTAGTTGGGGGTTTTGTTTGGGGGGAGGTGGGTTTTGAATGTTGTTAACATTTCTACATGATCGTAAGCTAAACAAAAGAAACAAGTAGGCTCATTTACAAATCTGTAGGTGTCTACTGGAACTGTAATTACCGCTTCTAACTAGCTCTTCAGTGGCTCCATTATCTATCCATAGTCATGCTTCTCTCCACTTACTGACCTTATGTAAGCTCCATTTCTTGCATATGCTGATTTTATTGTCACCAATTTCTTCTGTTTTATCTAAGGGCTTCTAAGAATTTTCTCCTCAGTACTAGACCAGTATAATACAGTGTGCAGAAAACTATTACAAGATCAGTTGCATCTGTTTAGGACTTGTATGGGTCAGTTTTCATCAGAATCAGAGCAGATATAGCATCTTCATTCTTATTTTACAAAGCAGCTGAGACATGGCAAGCCAAAGTGTGATGTAAAGTGATAAAAGGCTCTCAAGTGGCTTCTTAAAATCACAGAGATATATTTGAAAATGTTCTTCATCTGATGAACATATGATGGGGTCTTAATTCTGCAGCTTGCTCCTTGTGTAAGAGACAAACTTTCTTTGTCAGCCAAACTGTAGATCACTAAAACAGGGAAAAGTTTGCCTTGTTTTCTGTAAAGCAGCGTATGCTTTTATTCTACTGACAGTTCTGCAACCAAACCTCCTTCTGTGAGAACATAGTATCATCTGCTCCAGGGTTATTTTTTCTTCATGTTACCAGCTACACTGTGCCTCTACAATGTCCTTTCTGAAATACAACCAACCGGTTTTGCTCTCTCACAAAGAATGGTTTCTATGTCTTATTGAGTTCTGCAACTTTTCCTTCCTGAAAGCAATTTTTCTAGCAAATTTTGACAGTACAGATTGTTTCCCTTGGGGAGGGGAGAAGAAGTTTCTTGGAACTGTTGCACTGTCAGCAGATGTCAAATTTTCTTAAAAGAAATCCAGGTTCCTGGATGTAGTTTTAGTTCTTAATATATAGTGTGTGTGATTCTCATGGCACTGACAATGTTTTATCAATGACAATTGGAAGCAAGATACCATGAGGATTTCCTCTTTTTGAAAAATATAATTGAATATACATACTACTCAGCCAGTGTTTTCCCTGAATTAAAACCCAGCGTTTCATGTTTGAGACCATGATGTTCTCCTGTGAACAGCTCCTTTCAGCTTTAGATTTAAAGACAGGTTTGGGGCAAGATGATGCCATTTGCTCAGAGTGCTAAAGCTATTGAAACTAAAGCTCTAGAAACAAGCTGGAAATCTTAGAGAGTGGACTTGACGTACAACAGAATCTGATGTGACATTTGCTTTGGACAAGGATTTTGTTTCCTATGTACAACTTGAAATCAAAAGACTGGGATAAATTCTCCTACTGCTGCATCACAATAAAATAATAATTTTGGTTCTACCTTCATCATATACTGAAAAATTGCCCTGTTTAAAAGCATTGCCTTGGACTTGATAAATTAATTTTTATCATTCATTAAATTAAAAGCTGACGTATTCACACATTTATCGGGGAAGGCCTAATACTTATATGTTGTATTTGCAGTTTACAAAACCTCCTAACTGCAAAATTTTGGCTTGCTATATATAAAATGTGATGAAGTAGATCTCAGCTGATGATCTAGTAAATCTCACATAAAGAATTGCTGAGAAAGGCTGAGGGGAAAATAAAGTGTAACAAAAATCATTTATAGAATGCGGATCAATGTAGGAATTCATATATCTCCGTTTAGTTAGTACGTTTGTATCCAGAAGTGATGACTTACATCATGTAGTGATTTATTGCATTGATTTTAGAGAAGTTTATAAGTTGATAGTATGAATGTCTAGGAGGCCATGAAACAATGCAGCAGGCTAGAGGTCCCTGGCTACAGCTCTTCAAGAGTGTGCCTCAGCCATACGAGGAGCTAAGACTCACCAGCAAATGCCACCAGCACCCTCCCAGATTGTGTCCCTGGCTCTGCGGTTCAGGCTGGTGGATGTGCAGGTTCCTTGCAATCACGGCCTCCAAACAGGATCCCAAAGAAGGTTTTGCTTCTCAACAGAATAGCCATTAGGCAGTTGAGGGCTTGTGTTATAAGCAGTTGGTGTGCTTGCCTTCAGCAATAAAGTCAAAACAGTTTTCTTGTTTTATATGAAAAATTTATTGTATTTCTAAGCTGGGCTTGATTTTTTTTTTTTTTTCTAATCAGCTTAAGGTAATAAAGATTGTTTTGAGATAGAAGCAAGTAAACCACTCTTAAGGATTTTCAGTCTAAAGGTTTGTGTCAGTTAAATTTATAGAGGCACACAGTGCTGTTTGGGCTGTTGACTGCTCTGAATGAAAATACAGTGTTTTGATTTTTCATAAGACTTGGATATTTCAACCACAGACCTGAGCAGGTAGGAAGTTAGGCTCCTCTATCAGGATTTAAGAGATTTCCTGGGCCTTTGAATACAGGTACTTACTGTTGTATTTTTCATAAGGGAAAGCATCAAGCTTTTTCTTATGAGCACTTAAATTTCTTTTTGCCTGTGCTCCTAGGATCTTCCTAGGACTCAAGCCTCTCATTTTGTTTAACTTATTCACAATCAACTGGCAGGCATTTGCTCTCAAGGGAATGTTCTCTATACCACCACCTCCTTACCTACCAGTAGATTGGCTGGGGCTGTTCCAGACTGCTGAACTGGATAGTGTGTTGCTGGACTGTCTCGGCTGCATTTCTGTGTTGCCGTATTCCACCAAAAACCATCACTGAGATATGGTGCAGATTGATCCCCATAGACACAGATTGAGACAGGACTTAGTCATGAGTGCTGTTTTACTTCAACTTGTGTGCCTATACGTGCATTGAGATGTTGAACAAAGCAATACTAATATGTACGAGTATTTGCTAAGAAGGATGCCTATAGTCAGAAGTTGTCAATGTGGTGTTGATTTTCCACTGCTAGGTTCAATATGATGTGTTCTGGTGACTTGTGGGGAAAAAAAAAAACCACACAAAAAAAAACCCAAAACACAAAAAAACACAAAATCTACTTGGTTTGATTTGATTTTTAAATTCCCTGTGGAGCCTAGGTATGGCATTAGCAAAACTGATTTTCCTCAAAAGCTTCCTTAGTTAAATTCTTGTAAATTAGAACATTTAGGTGTCTACTAATCACTACCAGCAGCTAGCATATTTCCTTGATTAATCAAGTAAAGCCTTTTAAATGCAGTTTAAGGACCATTTAATGGGGATTCTCAGTGATGTCTCTGCAAATTTATTTGAGTAAATTTTATTTGAGACCTTACTAGAGCTCTTGGGCAAGCCAAGCTTTACTCCTCCAACTTGTAACCTATCGTGTTGCGAGCTGTGCAACATTCAGAAGCAGTGAACCTAGACATATACTAAATTTGCAGTGTTCTGTTGCAGATAACACTCTTCAATGGTTTCCAAGTTGGTAAAAGGGAAATACAAAGATGCAGACAGAAGAGCACTATAAATCCCCATTCCTAAAATCCTGTAGAGATGCACAAATCAAAAGCGGAACATAATGTATTTTAGCAAATTCGTCTTTGATTTGGCCCTTGACTAGAGTAATAAAGTTGCTGAGCATAGCAGAGGCTTAATCAGAATACATCAAATCTGTAGCCCCATTTTTTTTTCCCCCTCAAACATCTTCTTGCATCCCTTCAAAAATCCTCTAAACCTTGTATGAAGGGGGAAACCAGAAATATGACAAGAGAAGCAGCTTCATGAGTTCACAGACTGCAGAAGCAGTTCAACTCCCAGACACTCCAGGCAGTTAATGACTCAGACTTTTGAAGGCAGCTTCTGCCCTGCAAGGGTAGCTTGGGAAAGTGTTTCCTCATCCTTCACCTCTTCTTCTTGTCTCAGGATAGAGAAAGCTACGCTGTGCTAAGCCTTATGTCGATGGCCATCCCAAGAGTCCTCTTCCTCTGGTGCTAGCTCATGGCTGCTTGTCTGGTCACCAATAAAGAAGACAAATATAAGACGTAGCTGAGTATCATGGTGCAATTTGTAGACTTTGAACTACCAAAAAGCAATTGTCTGTGAGTGTGTTTATTTTGATGTTGGAGCACTGCATTTTTAATCTGTCACGGAGGCATCCTGAAAGATTTCTGCTGTTTTCTGCCTCTGCATTTACACTGTGGCAGTGCTGTGAATGTTTTTGCTATTCTGGAGTGTTGTGTTAATTAAGGCTGCTTAAACAAGGATTTTGCACGTTTGATGGCTCTATTCCATAGTACATAATGTTTATGATGTCTTATTCAGCCAAAGGTGTCTATTTCTCTCATGTCACTGCTTTGTTGAATTTCCAACAAGCTTCTCTTGATTTAAGAAATGCTGAACTGAAAAGCCTCTTCAACAAAATGAAAAGTACAGAATTACTATACAAGGATGGAGTTTCCCGCTTCTTTCTCTCAGTATTCTAAGATGCTTCCCATGTAGTCAATATGTAGTCTTTTTGTGGGCTATAAATCCTCAAAAGTATTTTTATGGTGATGTATTAGCTCTGACTTGTGGAGGGGACCTGAATTTCATTTGCCTGGGAGCTTTTATTACAGGTGGTTTTGGAAGGGTGATGGCTGGAGATAGAAATCAAAAATAAAGGTGGAAAAGAATTACTACTTGTCAGAGACCCTTATCTTTCCTGTCAGTCTACAGGGATCTGTGAAATGGCCTAGATTACAGATCGATAATGGAGTGCTTGCACTCAGCTAAGAAAGACCAAAACCCCATAAACTTTAAAATACAATATCAGTACTTGATTGGTTGCTTGCTGAGAGCTGAGCTTTACTGCTTTGCTCCTCCAGCTGAGATCTGGGAATATTTATCTTCTGGGTAGTATCAGAAGATGGTGAGCTAGCTGGTCAGTTAGTCTTGCCAGCCTTCTGCAACGACATCTGTTAAAATGCTCTAAAAGACAGTGTAATTCATTACTTTCTTAATTTACTTTTCTGGCAATGCCAACGGCTTGAGTTTTAAAGGATTGCTACATGGGAATGTGTTAACTGTGTCTTCCAAGGAAATAGTAGCATCTCAGAAAATGTCCTTCTTAGTAATGCTTGATTTACCTTTTTGAAGTTTGATAGAGGACACTGACTTGGTGAGATTGGCAAAGTGCTTAGGCAACAATGCATATCTATTTTTTTTAAATTCTACTTTTACTGGATCGAGTGGCTATGAGTGTGGTGGACATTTCAGGTTCTGTTACACAACTGAATGTACAGCTTCCGAAGAGTTCACTGATGATAGTTCTGCTAAAGATGGCGTGTTATTCTACTTAGTTGCAACCCTCTTTGAGCTGTTTTAGACAATCTTGTGAAGGAACTTTATATACGAGATTGCTCGGAGTGGAAAATACACATTTCTTAATACAAATATGTTGGGTGCTTACACTTAAATTGCACTTCTATATTGACCCATTTCTAAGCAGAAATTTAGGTAAATGTTAACAGATCTGCCCTCATCTGTACTGAAAATGTAGTCCCTTCTGCTTACCGTGGTGTGACCAATGGTGTTAATGAGATCTCCAAGTATTATCCTTTGCTCCTCAACAATTGCTTCAGCAGAACTAAAGACCTTCAAGTCCCAGCTCTGTGCATGCTGTGCTAGATGTTTTCAGGCTGTCAGTCCTGGCACTGCAAGTGAGGCAGTGTTTGCCACCTTTATATTATATCGAGTGACTGGAAAAGCATAAAGGAAAGTGAAAGTGGTCAGACACTTCAGCTTCAGAAAATATGGAAGACTTAAGAACTATGCAACCCAAATTCTGTACCAGGGTACAGCAGAAATGGGGCTGCGCCGTGAGGGGGGCCAAGCCAGAAACTGGGGTGAACCAGCACGATATCTGCCTTCTCCAACCAGGATGACAGCTGGATGGGCAGAGCAGGGTGCTGTTGCTGGGGTCCAGCGACAGCTCCTGGTATGTTGAGAGAACAAACCAGGGCCAGGCTTCATCTGAGAGCTGGAGACAAGGCTGCAGTGTGGGTCCAGCCTGAGCTGAAATGGGCTTAAGGTAGGGGTGCCTGGGCATGGGTCCTGGCCCAGTCCAGTCAGATAAATTAAGGTTTACAGGTGCCCCAGAGGCCCAAAATCCTACATCATGCAGAAAACACATCTTGTGCATTCCCTTCTGTGATGTTTATTCTTTTTATTATAGCTATTCATGGTACTGTGGCTGCTGTGTGTTTATTGAATATGCTAAATGTTATTATATGAAGACTTACTGTTTTCTTATCTCTTTTTAAGAGATCACTTGTTCCTTCCTCTGATTATCCCTGCAGGCGTATTAACACAGAATTTGTACCTTGGTACTTTATCACTGCAAGGTGTATGTGAAACTCTCACAAGATGGTTGATGATCTCTTTTGCATTGCTAAGCAGTGACAGAAGGTATTCAGAATCATAGGAAAACCAGCAAGAGGCTACTGTAATATTTATAACACTCTTCTAAAAGCTCTGTGAAGCTTGGAAAAGTCATGAGAGAAACACCTGTGAGGCAAACATGAATTTTCATAGGATCATAGGGCAATTGAGTTTGCAAGGGAGCTTGAGAAACCTCAAGTCCAACCTCCCACTTGGAGCAGAGTCAGCCATGGGATCAGACCAAGATGCTCAGGGCTTGATCCAGTCAGGTCTCGAAACCCTTCAAGGCTGAAGACAGCATAAAGCAGCAACTGCTCTGCTGCCTCGCTGTCCTTGTGGGGGAAAATTTTTTCCATATATCCAGTCTGAACTGCTCTTGTTTCAATTTCTGCCCATTGCCTGTCATCATCCCACTGTGCCACTGTGAAGAGCCTGGCTCTGTCTCTCCATGACCTCCTCATAGGCAATGCTGGGCAGCTGTTGGGTCCCCTCAAAGTAATTCCTTCTCCAGCCTGAACAAGCCCCAGCCCTTCAAGCCTTCCTTCCCAGGACATGTACTCCAGTCCCTGATCATCGTGGCGCCCCTCTTCCGAACTTGCTCTAGTTTATCAGTCTTATCTATCTTGATAGGAGAGGGGAAGAGGAATTGGATGCAGTATCCTACATACAACCTGACAAGTGCTGAGTAGAGGAGATCCCTTGCACTTTTGCCTGCACTTTTGTTTAGACAGCTCAGGGTGCTCTTGGCTCTTCTTCATTTTGCACCTTTCCTTTCAAGTTGCAGTGTGCCTCAAATAAAAAATAAGATTGAAAGGAAAAGTTCTGCAAAATTATGAACATAAGATTGATGAAAAGTCTTTAATGGCACAAAATTAAAAAGGATTTATTCTGCCAATATAGGTGAAGAATTGGTAGATAAAGCCCTAATTTTTTAAAATTATGTGCATCAGTTCTGCTCTGAAAAAGACTTCTAGAGAGCATTATGATAGAGTAACCTTTCGACTTTGGTGTTTTTAATTAAAGTTTATTCTTGAGGGGGGCAGATGGGTTGGGGAACAGGCCACCAAATTCATACCCACTATTGTTGAACTAAATATTAGACAGCTGTGAACCCATAAAAATAGCTGAGTCTACATCATCCACCTGAGATGCCTGGTTAATTTTGGTGTAGAATCAAGTTTTAAGAAGACCTTTATACTGTGAATGTAAAGTGGGTGAGGTTTGTTTATGATGAGGTGAAGTTCTAATCCTTCTAAACTGATAATAGCCATTTATTTAGGGCCAAGTAATACCTTGGCATTACTTTTTTTTATGTACAGAGGATTTTTGAAAATTGAAATAACTAGAAACAGCTACTTCACGTCTCCCAAGTGAGGGCTACAGCTGCAGGTGATGTTCCAAGGGTTATGAACTAGTTTCAGTTCATTCATTTAAGGTTGTGA
This sequence comes from Tauraco erythrolophus, assembly GCF_009769465.1. Classification (NCBI taxonomy): domain Eukaryota; kingdom Metazoa; phylum Chordata; class Aves; order Musophagiformes; family Musophagidae; genus Tauraco; species Tauraco erythrolophus. The sequence continues at coordinate 14,260,438 of NC_141465.1, forward strand.
TGAACTTGCAGCCTTTAGTAAGAAGACTTGAACCAGCCAGAAAAAGATTGAATTACTTCTCCTCTCTTGGGAGGCTCTTCTATTTTGATGGAGACTTCAGGCACTTGGGGGTCAGTGTGGAGCAGCTTGCACAATGTCCTCTTGGCTGTGCCCCAAACCATCAAACCCTTCTCACTGGTTTTCATTGCTAGCACTTGTTTAACCTTCACCAGCTCCAAGATGAGCAAAGCCAAATAAAAAGGAGAAAAACAGTCCAGACGGAAAAAGGTGACCAGATGTTTTGGTGAGGCTAGGATGATCCATTTACAAGAACTGTTTTGTTGCATCAAAGTTTTTTCATTATCTCAGACCTTTGTTCTTTCCTTTCTGACTTACATACACTTCTGAAACTGCACTGTACTTTTCTTTGCGTCATGGGTATAATGGAAAAGAAATGGCTTCCTTGTTTGAGCTTAGCAGTAGTTTCTAAAGAATGAGTTCCTAAAGAGCAGCAAGACTTGTGAGTTACTGTTTTAGTCTCTCTGAAAGGATTCACTCTTTTCGGGACTGCTCCCAAATGATCAGAGCTGCAATTCTTACAGAACTTCTGACCTGTACATGCATGATCATAGATTCTCAGCACACATTTAAGTTGTTTGTGTTTGTTCAAATAAAAACTGTAAATTAGCTGGAGAATCCATAACCCTGGAACGCTAGTCTTTTTAACTCTGTTAATGGGAGGTAAAGCTGTGGTTGTCAGTCAGAATGAGTGTGTCTCAGACTATGCAAATGTGCATACCCAAAGAAACTCTTGAAAGAGATGTTTCCTTAGGTGTCTTATAACCTTCAATTTCCCTTCTGTTAATAAATGTCAATTCAGTCTCAGATCAGAAACAATTCATGTAATTTGGACGGGCTCTTATTCCTGACTGGCAAGCCCTCAAATTATGAAGTTAAGAATATAACAAATAATTCAAGAACAACAGGCAGGATATGTTTGTATCCAGAGTATCCAATTTTACTTGAAGAGCAAACTTGATATGAACAAAGCTTCGGTTAATTCATAATTGGTTTCCCTGGGGCTACTTTCTGACTCCGCTGACGCGATTCGATACCTTTACTGGTTTTGTAATGTTCGCACGTATTTAAGAACAACGTGAGAAAAAGAAGGTTCTTAAAATAGATGACTGACTGCAGTTCTGCCTTGGTACTCTGAGCTTCACTTCTTATCCCACACAACATGTGCTGAAGAGCCTGTGTGTAGTTTATGTGCTTTTGCTGGATGGTTAGTTGGCTGTGCACCTTTTCCTTTGGCAGGATTAGGCACTGGTTGGAATCAGAGACTTATCAGGTGCTTGGGAACAATGAGCAAAACTGCAGCGTGTAAATGTAGCAACGTCACTCCTTAACCGAACAGCACCTTGCTGAAATCAAAAGGCACAGAGCTAAGTGTACAAGAGAGGGGTAAATGTGCTGAAGTGGACATGGGGTGATACTGCAGATGGATGTAAATGGAAATAGAAAGTTAAGTTTTGTTCTCTGAATCATGTCCTTTGAAGCTATTCAGCATAGAAGCAGGATACAGAAAATCCGTTGGGGCACCACCTCTTCCAAGGCAAAGCAGATTGCCCCTAGCTGTATGTCATGTCATCTTCCATCCTTTCGGATCCAGTTTCCATCCTCTTCTACCTGCACTTGCTGCTGCATCTCTGTGTTGCTCTCCCACCCTGAAGCACGATTGCTGCATTGTTCCAAGTTCCTTCAAAGGCAAAAGTGTAATCAGAAGACGTCCAAGTCACATGTCAGGGCATGGAGGGCAAATATAAAGGAGTCTGTCAGGACATGGTTCATATTTCAGCCTCTCCAGTTGATAAACACCACCAGTTTGATATCAAACACTTTTTAGTGCTCAGTTTGATTGCTCTTTTGAGATTTGTACCTTAAGTGAATGGTTATGCAAGTTCATGAAATTAGGATTTGTTTCCCTTTGATTCAGTTTTAAATCCAAGCTGTAATGTTAAGTCTTTACTTCTTATTTTAACAAAAGCTTTGTCTGTGTATCATCAGAACCCTATTTCCCTGAATTTGTGAGTATTTCTGTTCCTAGTAATGTATTCTCATAACCGTCCTGCTGCCAGAGCGACGCGAAGCACTCCACGCTCACATCACCAGGGCTTCGCGCAGTACTGAATGCGTTCCAGTTCTCAGAGATTTACAAGACCAGGAGTTCGAAAAGGTTCACGCTCACAGGAAACTGCTGTTCTCACAGCTGAAACTTGCCGTGAACCTCCAGCAAAAGCATGAGTTGAATGTGTTTGTACTGGTTTGTACAGGTTCCCCAGCTTGCCTAAATTTGTGTCTGTAGCTGCAGCTCAGTTCTGTTCAGTTACCACATACAGAAAGTCAAGGTGCCTTGCCATGCTGGTTGTTCTTCAAAGCTAAATGGCTGGTGTGCATGGGGAGCTCTCCGCCTGCTCTTGCTGAAGGTGAAACCACTTTTGTTGAAGAGCACAGCGTTTTCCATGTGTACTTGCAGGATACCATAAGATTACTCATGCTAAAGACATTATTTCATGTGTGTTGTGTGCAGGACTTTTCCTTCTTCACAGCGATAGCCATTCCTGCCTGCCTTAGCCGTTTGACAGCATGGCACTCCTGGGACAGATGTAAATTAGTGTAGTATAAATTATGATAACGAAGAGGGGCAAGGGAGAATAAGAGAGATTAACAGGAAGGAAATTCACTGGGAAGAAATAGAATTAGTGGAGCAAAGAGTGGGGCAATTTCTGAAGAACAAAAAAACTTGACAGTGTGTGAGTGACAGATGTAGAGAAGTGAGAACAGTTAATATGAGTAGGTACAAAATATTTCTATTTTGGATAGAAAAGACTCTGGGCAGATGAAAATATAAGTGAATAAGAGTGAGGGGACATAAAGGAAAAAGAAGCCTTTCATGCTGTCAGTTTAAAAGAGAGAGAAATCATTTATACCCACCTTTTCCATATTTAAGATTAGTGTGAACAGAAGCCTGTGGCTTATTGATGCATCCATGTATAGTGGGGGGGGGGGGGGGGGTGGAGACCATCCTGTAGATCAAGGGTGTAGCAGATGTGCTCAGTCTTTTGCTTTCAAAGATTGTTCTCTGAATGCTTATAGTAGTTAATCTCAAATTGAACAGCTCAGTTGCTTGCCGAAATAATTAATTACTCTGATGAATCTCTCTACTAAGTTAGCAGTGCAGAGGTCTACAAGGAGGGTGTCTGGAGAAACATAAATGTGCAAGCTGTTCGTAATCCTTACAAGTTTGATATTTAAAAATTGAGATTATTTCCACAAGAAAACATCTCTGTGCATTATCAAGGCAGGAAAAATTGCAAATAGAAAATTCAACAGATTAAATATTTTCCCCCTTCTCTTGGCATGTTTTATTTATTTACTTTAATTAAATTTTTAAAAACTAAGTGAAATTTTGGTCTGATAACAAGCTTGCAATAGTTCATTTTAAAGTCTAATTTAAACAAAGAATTGACTGACTAAGAAGCTTAGGCTGCATGTGTTTTGAAGGCAACTAAGACACTATTATCCCAGTGTGATAAGATAAAGTACCAGATGTGTGTAGGAAAACGTTCCTTGTTCCATCTCGGAATTAATTAAAAAAAAAAAATTGTTATTTTATCCTTGTCTGAAAAAGTTTTTGAATAATTACATGTTATCTTTTGAATCTGAGAGAAGGTTTCCCCCCTTTATGCATATAGGGACATTTGAGTTACACAGGTGCAATTTCTTTTTTTTTTTTTTTTTATTTTTCAATGGCAGAGTTTGGTCCTGTGTATTCTTTCAAGCAATCCGACTGCAGTATTTCCCTCCTGGTTTGAAAATGTGAGTGAAGTTATATATTTCCCGTTTCTTGACTGTTTTTGGCATTCCTCCCCGAAAGGGAGGAAAAACCTGATAAAGTTTCCCTTGGCCCAAAAAAGCAGAAACATCTGTTCGAGCCGCGAGTGGCTGGCTGGCCACGCGCGGCTGGGAGAAGCCGCAGCTTGTTGGGGAAGGGGAGAAGCTGTCCCGGGATACGGGGGACTTGGGGAAGGGCCAAGCGGAGCAGAGCTACCCAGGGTGCCTTGGCCCCAGGAGCACATCGCACCCTGGCAGTCGAGAAGCGTTAGAGCCAAAATGCTCTCAGAGGTTTGTAAAGGAAATAAAAAAAAAAAAAAAGCAATCCTTGTGTTGGGTAAATACAGCTGCTTGGCAAGGAGGGTCGCTGGGAGAGACGGGCTGCGCGCCCCCCTCCTCTCCCCCCAGGAAGGAGCGACACTGGGGAGAAAGCGGCGGCTGCGGATCTGCCGTTCTCCTGCCAAATAGCACGTTCCCCCTCAGCGGAGCTGGCAGGAGGTGGCCTGTCCCGGCCGCTGTGCTTGGAGACCACTGGTCTCTGTGAGGAGTGCCCCGCAGGGAGCCGTTCGCCTTTCCCTGCAGCTCCGATGCCTGCCGCCACCGTGGGTCCTGGGGGGAGGAAGGTGGGATGCAGCGTGAGGCTGCCCGGTGATAAAGAGGCTTAAAGCACAGAAGCACCATGATCTCTTGAGTCTACAGTCCCCTCATGCTTTTGAAGTTATTGTACATTTATTCCGATTTCAGTCTTACTCGATCATCTCCGTCCCCACCTCCTGCAAAAGTAAACATTAAGTAGCCTGTTGAGAAAACTAAAAGGCCACAAAATATTTTAAAGGCTTATGGGAACATGAGAGCTAATTTTCCAAAAAACAAATTATTGTATTACTTATTCAGATTACATCGAGAACTAAACAGTCAAACATTTGTGCTCGCTCTCTCTCAAGACTCTGGCTCCCAAACAATTATGCCAGCTCCACAAATTACTGTGTTTCAGTGGTCCCACCAACTGTCCATGTGCATGCTTTCAGCTCATGGCTGATGCAAAGCAATGCATTCTCTTTCAACTTCCAAAAAAAAAAAGGGTTAATTTAACCAGCATTAGCTTATGTCTGCTGAGAGCGTGCACATGGACACTGGGAGTTCAGTTGACCTGTGATAGTTCGTTAAGCTATGAATGAATGAAACTTAATCGAGAACCTCAGTCACACACAGACAGTACCATTTGCCTTCTACTTTGGAGCTAATGGAATGAAATCCACAATGAGAGGAAGACAGTCTGAAAGTGTAAGACTGATAGATTTAGCCTCCTCCTTTGCTACAGACTCTTTTGTGGCAGAGGGCATATCACTGGTTGTCTTTGTCTCCGTTTCACGTCATATAAAAGCAGGGATGATAAATGACAGTTTTGTATTTCACTTGGAGTGTCCAGGGAGTAAATGCATTGAGGGTTGGAAATGCCTAGACGACTATAAACAGTAAGAATCAGCTGCCAAAGCCAGGTAACTTAAAAAACAATGTAAGCCTAGTCAAACCTCCACTAACAAATGTAAAACTCCATTTAGGTAGATCGCTTTGCATTTTGAGGGCAAGAAAAGGACAAAATAAAACCTCAGATCAAGATCACTGAGTCTGGATGTCGTTCCCTGTGCCTCCACACACAGTATCGTCTTATCCCCTAGACCTGCTGTTTGTGAACAGAGAAGGTCTTGTGGGAGATGTGAAGGTTGGAGGACGCCTGGGGCATAGTGACCACGAGATAATAGAATTCTCAATTCTAGGGGAAGTTAGAAGGGGGAACACTAAAACGGCCAAGCTGGACTTTGGGAGAGCTGACTTCGGGCTGTTTAGAAGTCTGATTAACAAAGTCCAATGGGAGACAGCTCTCAAGGGTAAGGGGGCGCAGGAGGGATGGTCACTATTCAAAAAGGAAATTCTGGAGGCACAGGAGCGAGCTGTCCCTGTGTGCCGGAAGTCGAGCCGCCGGGGTAGAAAACCAGCTTGGATGACAAAGGAGATTTGGGAACATCTCAAAAGAAAAAGGGATGTCTATAAGTCTTGGAAGAATGGGCAGGCATCCAGGAATCAATACAGGGAGGAAGTTAGGACATGTAGGGAAATAATCAGGGGGGCAAAAGCCCAATTGGAACTTAGACTAGCCAGCTCTGTAAGGGACAACAAAAAGTCTTTCTATAAATACATTAATAACAAAAGGAGGGCTAAAGATCACCTCCAGCCCCTACTGGACTCAGGGGGTGAGTTAGTCACTAGGGATGAGGACAAGGCTGAGGTCCTTAATGCCTTCTTTGCCTCAGTCTTTAATAATAAGGTTAGTAGTTCCCAGGTGAGCTGGCCTTCGGTGTCTGAGAGCAGGGAGGGAGAGCAAATCGAAGCTCCTGTGATCCCAGAGGAACGGGTCAAGGAACTGCTCCTCCGGCTGGATGCCCACAAGTCTATGGGGCCTGATGGTATCCACCCGAGAGTCCTGAGAGAGCTGGCGGATGTCATTGCCAAACCCCTGTCCATTATCTTTGGGCAGTCTTGGCTCACTGGGGAAGTTCCGCTGGACTGGAGGCTGGCGGATGTTACCCCCATTTACAAAAAAGGGCGGAAGGAGGATCCGGGGAACTACAGGCCTGTCAGTTTGACCTCGGTGACGGGCAAAGTCATGGAACAGGTTATCTTGAGTGCTATTAATGAGCACTTACAGGTTAACCGGGTGATCAGGCCCAGTCAACATGGGTTTATAAAAGGCAGGTCTTGCCAATCAAACCTGATCACCTTCTATGACAGGGTGACCCGCCTGGTTGACGAGGGAAGGGCTGTGGATGTAGTTTTCCTGGACCTCAGTAAAGCCTTTGATACAGTTTCTCATAGTGTTCTGGTGGAGAAACTGATAACTGCTGGCCTGGATAGGCACACCCTCCATTGGGTTAAAAACTGGCTGGACGGCCGGGCCCAAAGAGTGGTGGTAAATGGGACTAAATCCGGCTGGAGGCCGGTCACCAGTGGGGTTCCCCAGGGCTCAGTGCTGGGTCCAGTTCTGTTTAACATCTCTATCAATGACCTGGATGAGGGGATTGAATGTACCCTCAGTAAATTTGCGGACGACACCAAGCTGGGAGGCTGTGTCGATCTGCTCGAGGGTAGGGAGGCCCTTCAGAGGGATTTGAACAGACTGGATCGTTGGGCTGAGGCCAATGGCATGAGCTTTAATAAGGCCAAGTGCAGAGTCCTTCATTTGGGGTATAAAAACCCCAAGCATCGCTATAGGCTCGGGGAAGAGTGGCTGGTGAGCTGCCTGGCGGAGAAGGACCTGGGGGTGTTGGTTGACTACCGGCTTGATATGAGCCAGCAGTGTGCCCAGGTGGCCAAAAAGGCCAATGGGATACTGGCGTGTATCAAGAATAGTGTGACCAGCAGGAACAGGGAAGTGATCCTGCCCCAGTACTCGGCACTAGTGAGGCTGCACCTGGAATATTGTGTCCAGTTTTGGGCCCCTCGCTTTAAGAGAGATATTGAGCTCCTGGAGCGAGTCCAAAGAAGGGCGACTAAACTGGTCAAGGGGCTGGAAAATAAAACTTATGAGGAGCGGCTGAGGGAGTTGGGGCTGTTTAGCCTGGAGAAGAGGAGGCTGAGGGGAGACCTGATTACGGCCTATAAATACTTGAGAAAAGATGGTGGGGAGGTGGGGGAAGGGCTCTTTACATTAGTGATGGGTGATAGAACAAGAGGAAATGGGCATAAGCTTAGTCAGGGGAGATTCAGGTTGGATGTTAGGAAGTATTTCTTCTCTGAAAGGGTTGTCAGCCACTGGAATAGGCTGCCCAGGGAGGTGGTTGAGTCCCCATCCCTGGATGCGTTTAAGAATAGGGTGGATGATCTACTTGAGGATATGGTTTAATGGGGATTAGGGATGGTTGGACTCGATGATCTCTAAGGTCTTTTCCAACCTAGAAATCTATGAATCTATGAATCTATTTATTCTCCACTCACAGATGACGTGAGTATTAAGGAGGAAAAATCAGCATTGCATATCTAGAATGTGAATTCTGCCAATATGTGATGCATTAAGCTTCATCAAAGTGTTTAAAGTCCAAGAGAGCATACTGATATGGAAGCCACATTAGATTCAATTATTAAATGACTTGAAAGATAGATGTAGATATTAACGTAGCACACCTGCAGTTCTTCCCCATACATTTTGATCCAGCAGATGATAATTTGTAACAGCATCACCTCAACCCCTGATCCACCTGCATTTTTTTAGGATGGCAGCCAATGTATATTATGGCTCGGTTACTGGCAACCAAGATGCCTGTCAACCAAAAAAAAAAAAAAAAATCAATTGTCATTTATCAGCAACCCTTCACCCAGTAAGTGCTGCTTGCGAGGTACTGGTGCTGCCCATTTGCTTCCACATCTGCTTCATAAATGTCCATGTTGCTTTCTTCCTCATCCCCCACTGCCTCAGTAATTCCAGTGTATTTGGCTTTTCACGCATGGCTATTTGGAAGCACCACTGATGACAGCAGATGCGAGAACGGCTTCTCGCTAGCACGGGCCGGGTGCCTGCTGTTCAGGAGTGGTCCTCCACCAGGCTGCAGCTGACAGAAGAAGGTGCTTAGCACGGGGTGGAACAGGTAAGAGGGCCACTTCCGAGTCCTGTTGTCTGGCAGCTTGGCAGGAGGAGCAATCAGACTCATGTCAGCAAGACAGGAATTTTAATTGAGAATGAAGCTGCTCAAGCTCATTAAGCTGCTCTTAATTCGTAGCTTAAAGGTAGCTAGTTTCCATTAAAAACAGATAAAAATATATGCACAGTTTGACCTGCTGGGTGCCTGGGGTTTTGCTTTCCATCACAGATCTTCCTGGGGGCTAGCTACCCTCCTGAGGAAGCAGGCAAGGGAGGGAGGAAAAAAATGAAATTCCCATTGCAGGGTTTTTGGCAGAGCCCTTGGTTTGGGGAAAGATTATGCTTCCCTTCCAAGTGAAAAGACATCCCTTCCCTCTGATGCCCCAGAGCCCTTCAGCTTGGGCTGAGATGTGCACGCTTTCAGTGAAAGACGAGCAGTTTTGGTGAACCCCAGATCTCCTCCTTGTTCACCTATCCTCCTCCTGTTGTGACAGTGTGGTTTTGGAAATATCTTTACTTCTTTCCTACAGCCTCAAGAAACAAATAGGAAAATGTTTCTGTTACCACAGTGAGAGCAACTAGGGCTTTCCTTCTAAGTCTCTGTGCTGGGAAGAAAACTTTTTATTGTTTATAACCAGCTGGCAACATATATAAGTTAAAGCAGAAGACACCGAGATGAGCACTGTGCTGCCAGATTTTTCAGAGTATGGTCCTCACTGTGGCCTAGGTTTTATTGGCAGCTTCTTTTTCCTTTTAACATGTTCATCCTCAGTTTCTTGCAAAGAGGCAGAATGCACACATCGTCTCCGAATGACCGTTTTGCAAATTCCTCTTTTGCTAAAGGGCAATATTGCTGTTTCTTATTCTTTTGCACCGACGACAGTTCTCCAGGTGTGTTATTCAAATGTCAAACACAAAGACGTGCTCTTTCAGACAATGTCAGGTACATGTCATACGCATGCACAGCGTGAAAAATAGTCCTCGAGTCTGCTGTTTAGTTCATATAGAGTGCACCAGCAATATATGGTAGAAAAGAGTTGTATGTGTTTGTGGAGTATATTGTATTACAATCATTACACAGTACCAGTCTTTGGACATTCCCCTCCCTCCCTCCTCTCTTTCCCCTTCCTCCTGTCTGCCCCCAGGGATCATCTATGGGCAAGAAAAGTGTGTGTCTGCAAACCAGGCAACAGACATTCTTAAAACGTAAAATAGGGACTCAGCTGAAGGATACGTTTGCTAAGGTTGGTAAAGCAATTATAACATCAAGGTGACAGATTTTATGGAAAGTCATGGAGGAAATAATTGCCTGTATGTATAGCTATGGTGAAGAGTAAATTCAAGAAAGATAAGTTATAAATACCAAGCATATAATGAAGCTGTAAACAGATCCATAACCTAGGACAATGTCAGATCTTCTGAAAGGTCAACCTTTCTGATTTTTTTTTTTTATTATAGTCTTCCCCCCCTCACCTGGTTATGACACGTTTCAAATCTGAGAAATAAGAACAAAGCCCCTTCTCTTCAGATGGATATATACAGAACATTAATATTATGAATAACTACTGTTAATAGTTCCTGTTCTGAACATGCTTAGTGCAAATATTGCCTTTAGAAAACTTAATACTTTTCACTGAATGAGACTACTCTCCCTCAGCAAAACATAATTACAATAAAAGAAACTCACTTTCGTCATGGTCCTTTGTGGTCTTCGAACAGTTCTTTCCAAGGTTGTCCAAGCTGATAGTTGCAAACACTTCTCAGTATGCTACTTTTTCAACCTGCTAAAATTCTGTTTGTGCAGTTACATGTACGATTTTGTAATTTGCCACTTGTTTCAGAGATTAGTGTTGTGAAAAAAAAAAGGAGATAACAATAGTCTCCAGTCAAAAGAGAGACTGTTTAAGGACCACTGGATTTATAATTCCCTGGGTTTTGGAGCCATGTAGGTAAAAGGCATGAGGCAGAGAATCTAAAACATGCGTAGACTTACAGTCAGGGAAACTATAGCCAAATATTATGAGGACATCTCTGTCCTTCAGCCGGCATGTGTTAAATTAAGAACAACAGTTGATAACGTCCTTCAGAAAGGACATCTCTTCCTTCCCTGAAGCTATAAGATGTATGACACTACCAATGATGAATTCCTGGGGCCGCAGGAGAACAGATGCCCTTGGATCCCCTCTTCTCCAGCGTCCTCAGGAGGGGGCTCCCTGCCTGTGTCATTGTCGAGGCAAGTCTGAGGACACCTCTTGCTTTTCTCTAAGAATTTAAATGACAAGAAGAACGCAAAGCAATTCCCCAGCTCCAGACGTGAAGCCATATTTGACAGAGCAGAAGGCAACGAACATACTTGTGTAGGGCCATATCCAGAGCAGCGTAGCTCCACAGCGTAGTGGTACCCATTTATCGAATAAAATATTCAATCAAATAAAAAGCCCAGCCAATTCTGACAGCCACCTGGTGGTGCGTATGCCATTGCCAAAACTAACAACATATCAAGTGAAAGAGCTGATTGCAGCTCCAGGCTAAATCCTGCACAGAATTGTGTTGTCTGAACATATCCCATTTTAAAGGGAATGTTTTACTGTTTACTGCTAAGCAGCCGTATTCCAGACCTTACTCTACAATCATGGCTGCGCTGGCATCACCTGCCTGCCTTCCTGTTTACAGTGTTCACGGGCATCTTCTGTCCATGAAACTTCTCAGATAACCTGTTAAAATAGAAATACATTCCCACGGTTTTGGTGGGAGTGAAAGAGTCTGAAGACGTTTTGTTTTAGAAGAAGGTGTAAGCTACATTTTATTAGTACTTGTGCCTCAGTTTAAGGCTATTACAGTGGAGGGGCTAAGAGTCCCTTAGGGACCTCATATGTTTGGGGTCCCATCAATATTAATGCCAAAAGTAGTAATAAAACAAGCACGTAGTGTTCAATGATTCTGCTCAGCGAATGCTTCTGAAAACAGTGAGCCTCATCCAAATTTCTCTGCTCCAAGAAGTAAGTGGAAACATAATTTTAAAAAAATAAAATAACAATTCTTTCTTAGGATATTTCCAGCAATTAGCAAGCTGTGCTGAAGGAGTGAAAACGTTCAAATTGTAAGTCAAAATTTTAACTGCAGAGAACTTCAGTTCAGATTCTTTGTGTGTTTTATTCTGTGGATTGGTGACACTATTTTATTTGAAATGGCTTGTCTGCCTGTAAGTGGTTTAATTTCAATTTATTATTTTGAATATATTTTTATTTATACTTCTTATATGGCAGTTTTAAGTACCTTAGGTAGAGATGTGCAAAGCCTCTTTTAGATTCAGTATATGAATACACATATAGCGTATCTATTTCATGTGGGATACTAATTCAAAATTTGATTTTATTTTTAAGCAAGCATTTACGACCTGCTTTGTTTGACTAAATAATTTGTGATTTGTCAGAAGTGTGTATATATTATATAAGTAATTATCTCACGTACCCTCCTTCAAAGACATAAAGCAGGATCAAGTCCCATCTTAGATCTTTGTTTAAAACCATCAAATTTTGACTGCTAAAGAAGCTAAAAATGAAAATTCCTCTTTCAGTTTATAACCATTTTGATTTAATACCCAGTGAACCCAGTGTAAGCCATTAAGCGCTTGCAGAAATGTCTGGGCCGAGGCCAAGACATCCAAGTCCTTCCGAATAATCAACCTATCTTTTCTTGAGCTCCAACTTCACATCCCTGAATTAAGTCCACAGGTTTGTGATGTAATACAGGACATTTAGACATATGGAGGAGAGAGAACTTTTGAAAATTAAGCAGCAGTTACCTCTGCTAGCCTGCAGTGAAACACTGGGCTTTTTTCTCCTCTCTGCTGGAGTATGTAGGTACTCAAGCAGTAAACCACAAGCAGTAGACTCCTCTTTCTGTTCTCCCTCCTTTTCACATGGAAAGATGGGGAAAGGAAAGATGGTGAGGAACCGCAGCAGGATGACAGGAGCACATGTCCAGCCTTGTGATCAGGCAAATGCAGAGCCCACCCCAGGGTGTGCTTTCCATGGCTGTCCACGTGTTTAACTAAATTTTTAACTTGAGCTATGAAACTTGCTAGCACTGAAGACACCTTGTGTCTGACTCAGCTGTTAAGCCTAACTCTAGTTAACGGGTGTCCTGGTTTTAGCTGGGACAGAGTTAGCTCTTCTTTTTAGCAGCTAGAAGAGCTCTGTGTTTTGGTTTTACTCAGAGACTCGCTCTGAGAAGAATGCTGATAGCAAGCTGATGTTCATAGTTGGCACTGAGGTCTCAAGGACTTTTCAGCTTGCCGTGTTCTTGCCAGTGTGCAGGAGCACAACAGGATAAGGGGGGAGCATAGCTGGGACAAGCGGTCTACGACTCTCCTTACGATTTGTACTTGAACTTAAGATTGAAGGCCAAACTGGCCAATTAGTATTCCATATCATGCAGCGTCACGCCCGGTATAAAAGTGAGGGTCAGCCGGAAAGAAGGGCTTTTGCCCTTCCGCGACTCTCACTTTCGGACTCTCAGAGTGCTTTCTGTCTAGCTCGCTCTCTATTTTGGGGCCTCCCATTCATCCAGGATTGCGGTATCAGGATTTATCTGTTTCGGGATTGCAGCTTTGGGAAGAGATGGGCCTTGATCAAGGGGTGGTGAGCAATTACACTGTACATCACTCAATTGTACATATATTATCCTTGTACACATATATATTGGTAGCAGTAGTAGTAAATTGTTCTTATCTCAACCCACGGGTCTCTTTTCTTTTTCTTCTTTAATTCTCTCCCTCATCCCTGGGAGTGGGGGAGGGTGAGTGAGCGACTGTGTAGGGTTTGGTTGCCGGAGCGGCTTAACCCACGACAACGGGCCAGTTTGTTTTAAGAATGTCAGTGGGGTTCAGCAGAGAACCCTGTTGTGGGCTTGCATCTCACTAATTCACTTTTGACATTTTCACAAAAAGAAAAATCATTATTTCTGTTTTTGAATGCTAAACTTTTTCTTCAGAAGAGTATAGCGAAGCAGTCGACACAATCTTCAAATTCTACAGACTGTAAGGTCATTGGGGAATATGGAAGGGAGCTGTGTCACTAGATTTCTCTAGCAGCAAAAATAAACTGCTAGCAATTTTAAATGGTTCCATTTACAGGGAAAAAAAGTTAAAAAGACAATCCCAAACAGGGATCTTTATTTGACAACTAAACCACATCTAGATCTTAATGAGCATTTTGAACTGATATGACAAGACTTTGATGGTATTATAAAGAGTCTGTATTTCTGTGTGGATCATGAGAGATTCTTATTCCTCATTACCCTGAGGCGTGCGTGTGTGCAGTCAGGCAGATCTTTGACCCCAGGGGAGTGTGGAAACTCTACACTTCACAAATGATTTCTTCAATTTACAAAACAGTGTTGTAGAAGATACTGCTGCAAAAGCTACTCTTTCAGACTTTCTTCTCAAGTACCTGTAAAAATTCTCCAAGATGTAGGAGGTCTAAGATGTAATATTCCTGGGGATATTTCCGCTTAAAGGTAGAAATATGGTTATGGAAGAGGGAAGAAACTGTTGCTTGCAGAAGGAAAACATTTTCTATTTTCCTCCATGTCATGAGTTAGGCCAAACCCCCCCACACACAGACGGTCACTCACCCTCCCCCACCACCAGCAATGAGGGAGACAATTAAAGGAGAAAACGGGAAACCCATGGGTTGAGATAAGAACAATTTAATACAGATGATTTAATACACAGTGTAGATGCTCACCACCCCCTCATATGCGAAGCCCGTCTCGTCCCGAAGCTGCAATCCCGGACGAACGTGAGGCCCCGGAATAGAGAGGGGCAGAGAGAGAGAGAGAGAGAGAGAGAGTACTCCAAGAATGGGAGTGCTGAGAGAGAGGGGGGAAAAAAAAGGCAATAGAGCAAAAGCGCAGCAAGCGCAAAAGAGCAAAAGTAGCAAAAGAGCCAAAGCGCAAAAGCCCTTCTGTCCGGCTGCCCCTCACTTTCATACTGGGCATGACGCTGCATGATATGGAATACTAATTGGCCAGTTTGGCCTCAATCTTAAGTTCCACCACAAATCACAAGGGGAATCGTGTCCCCCTTGTCCCAGCTATGCTCCCCCCTTATCCCGTCGTGCTTCTGCACTCCGGCACACTGAAAAGTCCTTGGAGTCTCAAACATCAACTTGCTATCAGCATTCTTCTTGGAGCGAGCCTCTGAGTAAAACCAAAACACGGAGCTCTTCTAGCTGCTAAAAAGAAGAGCTAACACTGTCCCAGCTAAAACCAGGACGCTCCATCTGTGGATTGCAAAGTGTTGTAGTAGTGATTTCTCTCACATCGTGCTCTTTTGGTTGCTCTTGTTGTGGCTCTGTACAAAGGCTGAAATATGCGCTGTGAAATAATGAAAGTGAGGTGCTAACTTTAAGGACTCAGATCGTGCTAGCACAATCCACGTCATAAGTTGTCAAAGTATACAGGTCTGCATTTGAAGAGAAAAGATGCACTAACTAGCCCGAGAAATTTCCTGAGCAGTAAGGTGTGCTAGACCAGTGGTCCTCGTATTGGGGCTTACAGGGAATATACTATGTGTAGGTAGCTGCACTGATTTAGTTCATGTTTGCAGGAAAAGCTAAGTATCCTGATGCCCATAGGGTGTTACTTGTAAGTATTACTGCCAGAGACACTGGACAGCTCTGTGTGACACCTGCCGATTGTGTCATTTCAGAATAAGTTGAATAGAATTCCGGAAAATGCACTGTCAGGAACCCTTTTGACCAGGAGTGGGGGAAATCATTAAGTGGTAAGAATCTCAGCCAGATACTTCCATCTCATTTTATTTGATCATTTTAATGATTTACCATTTCCTTGACTGACTTTTATGACAACTTTGTCTTGAGTGTTAAAGTTTTTTTAATTTAGTTTTTAAAATTATTTTTAAATGTGTCGCTATTTCTCTTTCAAATGAGATCTGAACAAGAGTGGCTTTTCCCAATGTTCGCTTTATCAACTCAGCAGACACAATCGAACTAGAAGTTTCCTTTGATAATTTATGATCATAAGGTAATCTTCTTCCTGAGCAAGCCAATAAAAGACAGCGTGATCTGATTAATTTCAACTTATAGGTACTTCTAAAAATCATGGAGATGGCAAAGGGTGGTCATGTTTTTAAAGTCACAAAACTAGGAGCAGGGCTTTCTGGTTGGCCTTCTTTATCATCTTTCCCAGACTTCTCAAGAGGCCTCATCGTTCACTTATCTCATTCTTTGTTTTTTAACATTAACACATTGATAGCTAACATATATTAGAAGCGCCCTGCATGTTTCAAGAGACATTAACTTTTGTACTTTTTGCTAGCACAGCTGACAGGCCTCAGAAGTCAAAACTGAAGGCCACCTTCAGACTACTGTGACTGTTCATCTCCTTTTATTTGCTCATCTGTAAAATGAGGATCATTTTCTGATTCACAGTAACAAAAATCTATTATTATATATAAAGTACATTGAGGACTTGACTAGAAAATTTTTATGTGTAACATGCACAAGACTTATCAGTTCATAGGGTTACAGGCTGACAGTGAAAGAAAATGTAATGCTACAAAAACTGAAACAAAGGTTTGGAAAATAATTTTATCAGATTGAAAGTTAAAAGCTCTTTTTAATTTCATTCAACTTTGCTTTTGGGAATTACAGAGATCATGAGAGTTTTTTAAATTGTTTTTGTTTTTCTGAACGTTTTCAGTGCTTCATCTGGGAGAAATAAAAGGG
Organism: Tauraco erythrolophus; assembly: GCF_009769465.1. Taxonomy (NCBI): domain Eukaryota; kingdom Metazoa; phylum Chordata; class Aves; order Musophagiformes; family Musophagidae; genus Tauraco; species Tauraco erythrolophus. The sequence continues at coordinate 14,276,698 of NC_141465.1, forward strand.
AACTCCTATTTTATCACAAGTGGGGAGTCAGTACTTTCAAAAAAATTAAAATTCTTCAAGATCACCAACATAAATTGATTGTTTAAAACAGCACTTTAAAATTTTGGTTTATAAATTTTACATCCAGTAATTCAGGTAAGAAAAATAGATATATATTTAAAATAAAAAAAAAGAAAAAAAAAAAAATAATTAGGTTTTGTCATGATGAAGGAAAATATCGATCATCCTGAGGGAGAAATCAGTAAAGGTTAGAAGATGTGTCTGACAGCCAGGAAGGAGTGAGTAAAGGCAGCAGAAGTTGAAAGCAGAGCATTTTGAGTGTGGGGAGTGAACAGATAGCAAAATAGACTCTCTGAGACACAAAAGCAGGGATGGAAGAAAGACAAAAGACCTTCAACAGCAATGAAAAAGGTTTGAACTTTTTCCTGTCTACAGGAAAACACTGACAGCAGTTCAGGAGCAGAGGCTGGAAACAGCAGGTGCAAAACTGAAATCTAACTAGTGTGGGTGCTCTTATCAAAAGGGCTCAGTCTCATTTTGCTTTTGCGACCTTCTTGGCATGAAGAGCCATTCAAACTTTGCCTTGCTAATGCGGTATCTGTGCTGGAAGGAGTTTGGACCATGTGTCCTGTTCGTATCGCTGTTCATTTCATGTGTTGACAGGCTGCCATATGCCCTGAGGCTTTTTCTCCCATCTCTTCTTTTCTCCTCGAGTTGAAGAATTTTCTTTCTCTATCTCTGTGTGAGGAATCACTTGTGATCATCAAAATATATACTCTGTCAGTGAATTAAATAAAATGGATGGCAAGATTCTAAAGAGAAAATATTTCAATTTCTTCTGTTGCATTAAGTATTAAGATTGTTTTTGTTTATAATGAAACAGCTCTCTTTGTCTTTATTGCTGTATCCCATCTGATCAGTTATTCACATTATAAAAATTTGATGGTGTTTGTATGTTTGCTTTATACCAATAGCTTAGTTTTGACAGACCTTTTTGTGTGTCTAAGGTATTAGCATACTGTTGCCTTTTAATCTGCTGCCTCAGTAGACTTCAGACTAGTTAAGTCAAAAACGATGAATAGAAATGGAAGAACAGGAAAGAAATGGAGAAGCAAAACGATTCTCTAGTTTGAAAAACTAGAGAAAAAGCTACAAGTTTTAAACTACAACAATAACAGACTTTGTTCCAGCTGGTAAGGAGGCAAATGCAGAAACCAGTGCAACTGCTGAGGCTGTAAACCAAAGAATTTCTGGGGAAGAAATTGATTATTCCACTCAGCAGGACTATTTGGATGTTATTTTGTCCAGTGATGAATTTGACAATACAGCTGATACCCATGAAGGTATATGTTCTTCTGTTTTCTCACAACACTAAGCTCATCCCTGGGACTTCATATCTGGATTGACCAAAAACCAAATTATCTTACAATAAAAAATACAAATAGCCCTTAAAGAGGTATCTCGCACATAAAGGTAATAAATGTACTAGGTCTAGAAAAGTTTCCAGCAACAAAAGCCTTCAACTAGTTGAATTACCAATCTATAGTAATTTGGACGGCTCAAGAATGTTAAAAACTACAAACTCCCAAATGCTACCTGAAAATTTATTTCTTTGGCAAGCAAAGGACGTTTTCATTGCTGATTCTGTTTCATTTTCAAAAATTAACCCTTTAGAAAAAGGTCAAGAAATTTTATTCTCACTGAGAGAGATAAAAAATGACTCAGTTTATTACTCTAATCTCTGTACAAGTTATAGCCCAAGATAAGGTTGATCCTAAATCACATAAACCAGAATAATTGCTGTTGCTGCATGATAAAATTACACAGAAAACAAAAAGAAAACTTTATTATTTATTAAATTATCGTCACAATAGACAGGAGAAAATTTGAATACTTTGTCTGGAGTTTATTTATCAATGTACGTGAATGCAGAACAAACTATTTATCATCCTTCCTCAAAACTAACAGAAACTACACTGGAAGATTAAATACAAAACTGCTGCTGCACTGCATTTGAGAGTGTGATGCTTAAAGATACGGTTTTTAGTGATGCTTTTGAAGTCTGGGATATAAGATTTCCTGCAGTTGCAGCTGGGTGTAGGTGCAGCTTTAAGGCAATTGTCAGGGTGCCTGAAGCTGGTCACCCTCAGACACAGGGCTCCTGAGCTGATTGCTTTTAGCAAGCAAAAGTGCATTTGTAACTGCACATAGCTTGGACTCGGCAACGAAATGACTGCCTACAGATCCCCAAGTGGCCTCAGCAAAGGTAATTGGTACCAAGTCATATAATATAATACTGAGTTGACTTTTGGGTTTTTTCTTTCTTTTTTTTTTGGTAACTGTTGCTGGACACCTGGATTTCTTTTCATGTTTGTTTTTTTTTTTTTCTCTTTCTTCTCAGAAATCTTCTATTATTTTAGATTAGACCAGGATGAATGATGCTTGTTTACCATATAAAGTCACATCCTTTGCTAGCAAAATCAGTCATTTTCAAATCCAAGAGCAATTTACACAAAATTTTGTAGTTTTATTGGTCTCCAATGGCAAGGTATAATTTCAGAAACAGACAAACCCTCAAGAAAACAAGAATTTTCTTATACTTCTCTCCCTAGTACTAAGTGGTCAGTTGGGGAAGGGGGAAGGAAAGGGGGAAGTAAGCAGTTGATATTAATCTAAGTAGATGGTTTTGCCAAAACTACCCATGAGACATCCGCAACTTTTTCTTGAGAGATGAAGCAATCTTTTGCTGTGATATTTCAACAACTTTTTTTGCAAAGGAAATGCTTTTCAAATTCGGCAGTACTTGATAGCCTGAAAATAATGCGACCTAACTCCTAAAAAATAGGAAATAGAGTACAGAGATGGGCAAAAATCAATGTTTGTGTCACTTCTTTTCAAGCAAAAGTTTTAGGACCATTAATTCAAAAAAATTTCCAAGATAAACTCCGGATTCAAAGAAACTGAGAGTCGTATGCACCATCCCCTGGTGCTGGAGAAACTTGTTGGAGAACCATGCTGGAGAGAACAAGCGTTAAAAGTATGTAACCTGCCCAAATGTAGTAAATGATCTATATTTCTTTGTGCCTTAAGTTGTTGAAAGACACTTTTAATTAAAAACAAGCAAAGAGAGTATTGATTTAGTATGAACTGGGACAACATGAGCATTAGGAAAAGGAAGATAATTTGTTAAGGTAAGAAAACGAAAACAGGAATGAAAGATTTCATTGTCTGCACAGAAAGGGGATAGGTAGCTTTATTAAGAAGGGTGAAGTGACAATAGCTGGGAGTTGGATGAATCTGAGAGGAAAAAGAAGAAAAGACTTCATTCTTGGTGTTTGGTGACAGAGAGTAACTAGTCTTGTAACCCTTAGTCCTGAAGGAACCAAGGGAGCAGAGAGGTCAACTTTTGGCCCTTTTAAAACGAAGAGAAGAGAATATGTTGGAAAGAGGAAAAAGTAGTGGAGAAGCTGTGCTGAGAGTCATCACCTAGAACCAGCAAAAAGAAAAAAAAAAGCCTGAACAGTAAGATTCAATCACTTAAAGTGATGCGAACAGCAGGAGGACTAACAATAAATATGGGAACCTTCACTGCTAGAGGATGAAGAAATGAGAAAACACCAAAACGCATGATGTAAGGGTGTACCAAGGGGAAAATAAACATGATTCAGGAATAAGGTCAGCTGAGAGTTTTTTGACAGGATCATTTTAAAGCTCAAGCTTTTAATGGAACCTGTCAGCATGGACAAACTACTATCAGAAAAGTATACTTTTTGTCAAAATTAGAGAAACTCCAGAGACCAGTCCCAAAATACCTTGAATCATTCCAAAGGAAATGCTGACTTAAGATGTGGCAGGATAACAGAACGGGAAACCAGTATGATATTAGCTATTCCAGTACATGTGAGTCTCCAGTTTATTGTAAAAAAAAAAAACAAAAACAAAAACAAAAAAACCCAAAACAAAACAGAAAAAACCAGCCCATTGAATAGTTCTGAAAGCACAAAAATGTTCAAGATAAGAATACTTCTGTCTCGTTGCATCCCTGTTTGGAGCTTGAAAGTCAGAAGAACATTTGAGTCTTAATCGAGTGATTTTTGTTTAATTGCTGTACATTTATTCACAGAGATTTGTGTAGTATTACTAGAGGTTTCAGGCTTCATGTTTCTTGTTTACTTCACTAAACAAATTTTAAAACATCCTATTTTTAGTCATAAAATAAATGTGCAATGGAACATAACATAAAACTGCTGTCATAGCAGAGATATTTGTTAGCACTTTGGGGGAAAAAAAAAGGAATGGAATGCAAAACCTTGATTACTGATCTTAGTCTTTGGAATGAACATTTAGCAATTTTTAGGTTTTGAAATATCTAGCAAACAATCTGCCTGACCCAGTTTATCATTCAAAATGTCCAGAATGCTAAGAATGATAGCTGAAGCACATAGAAGTTTAAAAGTAATTTTTTTTAAACTTCTTTATACTAATATTATCTATGCTGCCTATTTATAGATGTCGGAACTGCTGAAGGAATTTTTAATTATTGTAAAAGAGGTATATTTTTGACATCAGAAAATATCACCTGAACCCACCTCAGCCTCACTAACCAAATTTAATGGAAGTAACTGAAAGGTGGAGGATATCCCATTAGGTGCTCCAACAGAAGAACTGGAGTACCTAGTCTCACTAAGATGCTCTGAAAGCTTAGTAGGTATAAAAACACACCCCTATATTTTGTGAAATCTTGACTGATTGAGCAGGCTACAGATCAAGAATATGAATTTGGTTAGATATGTCATCATCTTTTTTCTTTTCTCCTTTACATCCTGACATTTAAGGTAACCTCAAAATCTTGCTCAGGTGGGTGTAATGAAGGTAAAATTCAAAATACATGCCATTGTTATTGACTTTTAAGTTTTCTTTCCCTTCTCTCCATTCCCACAGTTGTTTGGTGTCTGTTCTTAAACTCGGTCTTGGGGGCTGGGGGGGGGGCGGGGGGGGAGAAGTACAGTAAACAATGATTTGAAACATTTTTAGGTCTTTAAGCTTACAATTGACACTAATATATGACAATAATCATGTACCTTTAAAGTGAAATTGCATATTCAGCTCCAGAGGTACTCAAGCCAAAGAGATGAAAACAGAAAATGAACAAACTAGAAAGAGATGTAGGCAGATCTCTTTTGTGGAAACTATGCAGACACTAAACGTTAAAACAGTTCTTATTTCAGCATATCTTCAGACTCAACAGTGGACTGTTGCTGCCTCCTGGAATTGAAAGAAGTCAGAGTCAGAAATGCCATGTTAGTATTTTACACCATATCTCAATAAGCTTGTTTTTAATCCTTTTTTTTTGGCTCTTTTTGAGAACAAGGAAAATCATAGTACCTGGGCTGCAAAAAGGTTGATGAGAGGATCTCAATTAAAAAGTATGAAGTCAAGATAAAATAATTATGCCTAAACTGGAAAAACTGAGCGAATACAGATAAATTACTGTTTTAATGTGTAAAACCATTTCTAGAAAACATTGACCAGGTTATCACTGTCTGCTGAAAATAGTCTGAGTATGCAGTACAAGAAGAAGTAACAATGTAAGGTTGAAATTTCTGTGAGTCACTTAAATATCTGTACTATAACATGTTTACAGACTTCAGCCTTAGAAAAGGCTATTGTATCCCAAAAAGAATCGTTTATGACTCTCAACTAGTTCTGTAAATAAATAGCTTAAAATGTAAAATTGGAGCAAACAGCTTGTTTGAAATAATGGATCTACCTTTGGAAACACGAGCTTGAAAAATGAACTTTCTTACCATTCCTCTTGCCTCCCCCTTGCACCGAAATCTTTAAAAAAAACTGCAGTAGCTTTAGCTGTGTCCAACATATTGGCCAACCTTAATCTGAGATGTTCAAGTCTTTTTTTCTTTCAGTATTATATGAATTTGAATAAAAAGAGAAATTTTAGTTCATTTTCTATCAATTCTACCTTTGTCCCATGAAGTGCATTTATTCTGCTGAAATAAGCAATTACTTTCAACTTCATAGCAAGGTACAGAAATCCTATGCCGGGTTTTTTCAGTGATATGTATTTTCATCGTCTTTAATGAATAGTGAGGGGTGATGTTTGCTATTGGTCACTCAGGAAGATTTGATGTGTAGGCCATCTTTTTTTTTTTTTTCCTTTTGGTATGTTTAATTTACTTGATTGTCAGTCACAATTGCTTCAATGACCTCACCATCCCTTAGGTGATCTCCCGTGTTTCCTCACCCCCTGCCCCCCAAGAAAATTTTCAGTGCCTGGAATGACAGGAAACAATGGACTAGAATAAAGAAATTGGCCTGAGATTATTTTACTGGTCACACAGCTTTGTCCTACTCTACCAAGCTGATTGTGCAGCAGTGTTTTCTGAAGTGTGAGCCTAAATTTCTAATTGATTCTTCAAGACAAATTTTCCTTCTGTTAAATGTTTTAGCAAGATCAATACCGGTGGCTTTTTTGTATCGTTCTGCCTAACCTACTGCCCCTTTCACTTCATTCAACTCCTGGATTTCCCAAGTTGCCTCATGACAGTTTGCTCAATAGCTAGATTTTACAATTCTATATGCTGCCTTGTTGTGCCCAGATCTAAGAGCAACTGTTATGTCCTTACTTTCTGAAACTCTGTGAATGATTTCATTTCCCTGTTCTCATGACTATAGCGCAGTTTACTCTTCCAGAGGTAAAGAGCAAAAGGAGGAAAGACAGTAGTTGGTACCAGTAAATAGATATTACTGAACTTTAGTTATGTGAACTCAAAAAGCAGATTAGTCTTGTCTGAAAATAAATTGTCAGGTCTTGAGTGTCACAGAAGTAATCAATTATTAGTTAAGCCTCAGAAAAGTAGACGGTAACCATCAGAGAGAAACTTCCCTAACTTCTCAGAACTGAAAAAAATCAAGCTCTTGACATACTTTTATCACATTAAATATCCAAGTCTAGTCCCTGTCCTATAGATTAAATGGATGGTCTATCCTAATCCATAGATTAGAAAGAAACATGGGCATTAATGGGAAAAAAAGCATTTAGAGATAGCTGCAGTGCCTCTATGAGCTTCCTCGGATACAAAAATTTTGTATCGTATTATTCCTATTCTGTCCAAAACCAATTTGCAGTAGTAGATAATTGTTTGTTGATATAATCACCAATTTGAGACAGAATTTAGTGCATCACTACTCTTAGACCGTAGACTTAATTTTTCCCTTTTCTCCTTTCAACCAGTGTGTGAACATCGAATCCTTGGTATCACATTAGGTACCTGAGATTGTTTGGTTTTAGCTCTTTGGGATCACAGTTACATTGCATGCACTGCTGACATTTAAATATCAGCCAGATGTTGTTGTGATTTTATTTTCAGCTCCGCTAGCCAAAATGTATGAGTCACCCCTCGCTGATCAGGATCATGCAACTTGCTGGAAGAACCTTTCAGGCAAAAATTATCATCCTATTATGATCTTCTTCCTACCTCTCCCCAGTGATTCCACTTAAATGCATTCTACTTTACAAAGGAAATCAAAGGTGCTAACTCTGATTAAATGCAGAGTCACTAATTCTGCAATAAACTGCAATAAACTTAGATATACTGAAGCAAGAATTCATTCTCCAGTCTTTTAAATGCTAAACACCTCAAATGGAGCCTGTCCCTATTTATTTTCAATTTTTTCACATAGCATTCAGAATCCCCACTCTAAGGATATCTTGTCATAGCGAGTGCCATCTATGTCTTTTCTTGTATCTAATAGTTCTACCTCGTAAATTCTAAAAAAAAAACTGTATTCCCATTAGCAGTGTCAGAAGAAAAGAGAAAATTATTTTGCAGTCACTGAAGGTAAGTTTAAAACAGTTGCTGAGCAACTACATTATTTAAAAATAGGAAACTGTTCAAACGATATACATATTTCTTATTTCTTTAGTTTGTGTTATACACCCATTACCTTTTTAGGCTTAATGACATGATCACCCTGTATTTTATCATTTGAGATGATTCATCATTCAAGTTACAGAGGAAAGATGGAAACTTTTAGTCTCTTTTCCAATTGAGCTATGTGATGCTGAGACCAACCGAATTTACAAGTGTTAGAAAGTGAGTGCAGACCTGTTTCACCAATGTAAAAGATAGGGGGGTGCCTTCTGGGGCTCTCCTTCAGTGCTGCTTCTAGATTCATATCCTGTTCTCATTTTCTTGCCCCTGTAAGAAATACGAGCTGATCACAGAGTTTCGTTCTTTTTTTTCTCTCTTTCTTTTTTTTTTTTTCTCTCTTTCCTTCTCCCTTTTCCCAGTCACTCAAGAGCATAGAGTTAGAGGATATTAGAGTGCTGTGGGAGGAAATGATTCTTGCCTGAAGAAAGTCCCAAGGCCCTTTTTGAGACCCCTTCCCCTCCTTGGAGCCCCTGAAGATGTGGTTAATCCCATCAGCCCATGCTGAGCCTTCCAGAGCTGCTCCCAGGCCTCCTTCTGTTGCTGTGCTGAAGTCCAGCTGAGCCAGTCACCCATTTGCCTGTTAGAAAATCTATCTTTTTTCCTACTTGCCTGGGTATCCTCGGTTTTGGCACTGCAAAGCACCTGATGAAGTGCTGAACAGCATGCTGACCCCAACTAGATTGATGTCAGAAAGGCAAATAACTTGTTCAAGGCCAAGGTTTTACCCCTGCTGTGAAATGAATAGGATTTGGAGATTAGGTAAATGAGAAAGGGAAATCTCATGGTTTTCTCTGTTGCTCATAAATGGATTCACACCACATGTAAGGCTTTGAGTGAAATGGCTTTTCATCAATTTTCAGTTTGAAATGATCAGATTGATACAAGCGCTCAAAGGCTAATTTTTTTTTTTTTTGAAGTAAGATAAGTGGTCTTTATCTTAAAAAAAAAAAAAGGTCCAAATTTTACTGTGATTTCTAGTTTATAAAATCTTCTAATTTCACTGTGTGGTATGATTTAGAGAAACTTCATTCATGTATAGTGTATACAGTTTAAAAATGTGGCTTTGGGCAATAAACAGTATGCCTTTGGATCTTCATATATTAATAAACTTAGTCTCTATGCAGAGTAAGTGAATTCTTATAACTGTATAGGGTGACCAGTAACTCCTGTCTACATCAGACAGGTCAAAATCTCTGTACCTCTACTTCTCAGCACTGACTTAACTGAGGTACTTTTTTGCATTCCTCCTCTCCCGCTGCAGATGAATGAGGAATTTGTATGTATGTTTCTGAAGAACAAAGATTTCCTCTATTTAATATCCGTTTTTCTTTTTCTAATGAGGCATTGGCCGAAAAGATTTGAAAAGCTTCAACCTTAATCAATCTTATATGTTTTTCTGGTCATTACTGGGGAACTTCCTGAAGTGGGACTATCTGGGCAAAAAAGAGAAAAGCAGTATCTTGGTATACCTTAATCTTCAAGACCTAATAATAATCATCTTAGATCTTTATACTGTTTGTGAGAGAGAGGGAGGCTCTGGCCAAATGAGTCTTCTCCTGTACCTACTGCCATATGGAAGTGCTTTTCAAGAAACTGTTCCTTGAGGGTTTAGAAAGCAGAGGAAATTATTTTCATGATTGTTTTAGGACTTCATAAGGATGGGGATAAATTCTTTGCCTCACCCACAACTGACAGCTAGTGTAAGAGACCACGCCGACCGGAAATTCAAATTTTCTGCTGGATATCAACATCATCCCTACTTAACTCTGGAAAGTGGGGTTAAAGGACGGGCTGTGGTTAAAGTCTATGCCAACCAAAAGTATTATTGCCTGAGATGCTGTTGGGAAGAGTTGAGGGTTTCTAGGCACGAAGCCAGCATTTCTTCCCCCTTATTTAACAAACTGGACTCCAGAGATGTTAATAATTTCAAGTGGCAGATTACAGTATGCAATGGTGGTGAGGATACCAGGTGAGTTTGTTTTAAGTAGTTGTGGAGAGTGGGTCTGTTTTTTTCTTCCTAACATATTTCAGGCCTAGATTTAAATTCCCAGAGTTTTAATCCAAAAGGGACTGTTATATCAATTTGATTGAACTCCTGTTTTCCACAGGCCATTACACTTAACACAGTGAACTATGTGTTAAGCCTGGTAACTTGTGTTGGCATAAAGCATAACTTCTAGAAAGGTATAAACTTGTGACTTGAGGTTATCACTTTCCCTCAAGTGATGCATTGAGTTGTTGACCTGATGTACTTTCAAATATATTAATCTTGTTATTTATTTTAACTGAAATTGGTTTAATTTCCAGCTATGGTCTCTCTTGTGCCTTCGTTAACAGGATTAAACAATCTTTAATTTTAAGGTTTTTTAATAACATCCTTTTAATTTTTTACAGAGATAACCAAGCTGGCGTCTTTAAATGTCTTGCTGTATGACATGGCCAACAGCTGTTAAGTAACTTTGTCAATCTCAATTTTTATTCTAAGTTTTCAACATATTTTAAGCCCCTAGTTTTCTTCAAAGGACTTTTATCAAGAATCTAGATCATCACTTGTATCAACTGCAACAATGTTATCAGCAGCAGTCAGATGTAAATCAGCCCATTGATAAGAGTTGAATAGGTAGTCGCCTAGAAGAGATCCCTAAAAAATTCCCAATAAAACAAGCTGTTCAGGAGTGATTTGTGGGACTTGAGAAGCAGACAGGTCTGAATCCATTTAACATCTCCTTTGTTATTATGTGCAGTTAATTGGGAGGTCTGCAGAGCAAGGTCAAAAAATCTCACGAAAGTCTACTTTTAACAGATCAGTTACTTTTTTTGACCGAACTTGTTACCTTATTAAAGATGATATTATGATTATTGGACACCACTTGTCTTTCACATAATTGTATTCGTTAAAAGCATGGCTTGTTACTTAGTTCAAATCCCTATTAAATTTTTCATTGTTTTTCTCTAAAATTGATTTATCTGCCTTACCATTATCTGTATTCTCTGTAAGCCTTACTTATAAGAGCTTATAAGCACTCACTCTCATTTCCTTTGAAATATCCCTGGTTTTGTAAGTTTTAGAAATAACAGCAAACCATAGATCTCTTCAGACAAAGCTTCTAGGTTTTTGAGTGAAAGTTATCATCACTCCTGAAGTTAAACTTCTTTTAATGCTTAATTCCCTAGCGGATATTGCCTAATGACATCGTTCTCAGTTACTAATGGACTGGAAAGTACTTCATCGCCTTCAAAGGATATGATTATGTCATCCTAGTTCCTTCTAAATAGAGAACTGTAATATCTGTTAAACGTCTCTGCCCTAGTACTCATTGGAACTAAATAGATGTCATCAAGATGGAGCTGATCTGCCAGTTTTGATCTAATTCTGCACTTTACTAATTTTAGGTGCCTCACAGTCTAGGATTCCCATTAATGAGTGGTTTTAAGAGTCATTTGACCTGCGTTGCGTTTACTTATTTTAAGTATGTATTTCTCCCATTACCTTCTATATCTTGTAAGCGAACCCACCATCTCTCCCGCCACAAAATTACAGACATGTTCTTTGCAGACAGGTTCTTTCGCCAAAGAATTTTCAGTGTTGCTAAAGAATCGCGCAGAAGAGGCAAATTCTTAGAAATTTTGTTTGGTCACTGGAAGAGTGAAATAATTTCTTTACTGACTTCTCTGCGTTCCCTCAGCCCCACGTCCCTGCTTGCAGGTTGTGCAATAGCACACTGATGTGTAGGTGGAGGAGTCGTATGCAGATGAGTGGTGTTTCTGTCTCAGAGGAATGATTTGTTAGCTTGTGAGATGAGTCTGCACTTTACACAAGTACCACACAGTGAATAATTCTAATATTGCAAAGTCAAAGAGTCCCATTTGCCTCTTAGTTTAGTCTATAGCAAGAGAGCTGAGATTGTTCAATAATTATCTAAGCTGATTTATTACCCACTTGTTTCAAAAGGAAAACGGCAGTCAAAAATTCAAGGTGTGTAGCTCTGGTTTTATAAGTGCCCTCAAAGCAGAATCAGTGCGGGGTCTGCCACCACTGGCACTTGATCCATGCAGAGCCCCTGCGAGTGGCTGAGCGTGCTGGCACCTGCATGGCGAAATCCACATCCATGAGCAGAAGTGCCAGGGAGGGACTTGCAGTTACTGCATTTCTGAAAATGAGCTGGGCGCTCTCTGTCTGTGAAACATCTGTTTTGAGTGATACTACAGCAGCTGTGATGATCTAATAGCAAACCAAGCACTTCAGAATTCAATTGTACAAAAGGGTCTTTGAGGAGAATGATAAATGACCTAAATTAAGCCACAATTTTTAAGTACCTAATTTGAGCCTTGTCCATAATGAATACTTTCCTCAAGCCTTCTTGCACCTGTCACTGTTGGAAAACAACTAGCATTTGCCTGTCTGTTGTTTAAGGTTGTGTTCTCAACACTTTATTTGTCAAACAGCACCTGAAATATTGAGTGTAAGAAATTGATATGTTGGCTTTTTGGTTCCCTTTTGGCATGTCACTTCCTTGTATGCACCTGTCAGTAACTCAGAGAATAACTTGTGTCTGGGGGAAAAAAAAGTCTACCTTGGTCCAGAGTTGCTTTGATAAAAAGTATTTTCTATATTGATGTCTCTAAAATTGTTTTTGGGTTCTCCATATTTTAAAATACCAAGGAATAGTTTACCACTTTGCCAAGCTGATGAATCAGGAAGATGGTAGATGTTTTAAATAAATTTTGTCGATGTAGTTTCCTTAATTTTAGTGCTTTTATCTGCTGGATTGGTCTAGCATGTTTTGTGCATGAGAAAGGAGTAGGAGTCTGAGACAATACACTGGACCATGTTATTTTGTATGTGCTTTTAAGAGGAATGGGGCTCTGGGAGGTGTATGCTACTGTGTTCTGCATAAAAATACTGACCTTCTCCCTCCCCCAAAAAATGTCTTCCAAGTTCTTTGTGTACTATGAAAAAACATTTGTAATGTGGTGCTTAGAGGTTCAGAAAGGTAGACAGCAGCAACAACAGAGCCTGGGAACTCTTAGATGAGTTTTGTCAGATAATTCAAAGGATTTCTATCATCATTGTTAGTTTAGTCAAAGAGATTTCTCCAAAGGGCTAGTATGATGGTAACGGATCATACAGCTCAAATGCGAACTTCCTTAGTTTGTAACTACATATTTGCTTCACGTTTTGAATGTACTTGATTTTGTTAGTAAATATTGTAAAATGCTACAGGCCTGGTTTGAGAGGTACCTTGTTGGTGTATGTGCAAAAGATCATCACCGTGTAAAACAAAGGGCAATATTTTTGCCAAAGGCTTTCTTATACAAAAATCCTATACTTTATTTCTGGATGAAAATTAACCCTGCGCTGAATTAATTTTTAGAACATTTTGACACTTCCTGTTCCACTGATAAGGTAAGTCTCAGTTTATCAATACCCTTACTCGTGTGTCCAAGTGCTATGGAGGCCAACTGGGGCTTACGCTCTGAGATGAGGCTGCCCTTCAGCACCTGTCAGAGTCATTGCATGTTGGTGATTCCCACTTGTAAAGGTTTCAGGATAAAATTTTCCTATTTTCAAACAAAGACAGCAGGATTCAGTCTGCTCCCCTGATAATGTTAATGCTTGTTTATTCAACGTACAGAGGGACAGTACCAAACGCTCAGATTAGAGCGCACACAGCAGCACCAATGTCTGGCTTACACCATGTTTTCTATCTAAAAGTCTCAAGGCGTTTTCAGTAGAGACTCCTGTGTCCTACCTTCTTCCTACGAAAGAGCAAGATGAGCAGAGGGGAGGTGAAATGACTTGCCCACAGTCACCCAGAAGACAGTGGCAAAGGAAGTACGTTGGAAGCAGGCTCACATCCGTCCTTGATCTCACAGTGCAAAAGTTTGTTTGCGCTCACTGGGAGTAATTGCGTGCAGTTTTTATGGCTGGCTTGGCTGCTCTGTGCGGTCTTGCTCAGTGCAGAGGGGCAATTCCTGTATTGTGTACGTAGGATAATAGTTTACACATTTTTGGCAACCTGAAGAGAGCATTGCCTGTTTCTTCCCCATCACAACAGGGTACCTTTGGCAAGATTGGTGCGGGAGTGACTCCTGCTGCCACCCACCCCTTGCCTGGTGAATGCCAGAGGATTTTGGCTTCAAGGGCTGATGCTTTATCTCCTCTCATAAGGATGCAGCTGTCTGGGCAGTGCTGTCTGCTTCGTTAGGTCAGGATCAGGCAGAGCTCAAGAGAGAAGCTCTCTCACGTCCAAGAGGAAAGTTTAGTCTCATCCTTACAGCTGTAAGTTGCGGGTCTCACAAGGCTTAGAGGAAAAGGCCAGCCTAGAACAGGCTGAAGAGCAGGACTAGGATTAAAATGGTTTTGGCAAAAAATTAGATGTTTTTAAGCTGCATCAGATGATCAACCCATTCTGCCAGAACCTCCAGAAACATGTCACCAAAGAGAAGGCTGTGCTAATTGTAAAAAATAAGCAGCAGGGGGGTGAAGGCAGTACTTCTTCAGGGGCAGTGCTAGATTTAACTAAAGCATCTGTGAAAGTGTCATTTGCTCCATCATCCTGTATTTCCTACTCTGCTCCTTTGTAAACAGTATTGTTGTCTCGTCCATTACGTAAATCCTTTTCAGGCCTTAAAGAGATCTGGTTTGCAGCCATCAGGTTTGAAAATTGACAATATTCTGGACTCTGGAGCTGTGTTATTCTTGATAATCTATTTTTGGGGTGTTTTTTCTTTTTGATTGAGTGGAGGTTGGTAAAGTGCTAGTCCATAGGTTGTGCTTGAGTTGATCTTGAAAATGTGGATACTAAAGACTTGTGCTCAAGCAAAAGTGAGGAGCTAGAACTATAATTTTTGAAAATCTATTTTATTAGAATTATTCTTAAATAATGTCTTCCATTACCTCATTAATATCTGTATCTTTCTCTTCTCTTTTTTTTTCTGCATACCCTTTCAGTGAAGTAAAAGATTATGGTTGTGGACAATAAAAGAAAAATGTGGGCTTATGAAATGAGTTTTATTTTTCAGACTCTCTCTTTACTGAGAGGCATTTTGAGGGCCCACCAGCACACTGCTCAGTGTGCTGCATCCTCCAGATGCTGGGGTTGCTTGTAGACATCCCACCACTGGGAAAACTACAATGTTGGGTCTATAAAAATGACTAAAAAGTGAAGATTAAAATCAAGCATTAGACTATTTTTTGCTTTCTCCTGAGGCTCTAAATCTCACAGAGATTTTCAGTGGCTTTTAAGTTCCATCTTCAAATGGGGAAAAAAATGAAAATTGCAAAACAAAACTTAAAATCTTCCTTCGTCATTTTGATTCCAGGAGGTAAAATGTCAAATGTTGTAAGCTCACTACATTGACTTTGATTCTTGCCAGAGGCCCAACAAAACCATACCACTTTAAAAATCAGAGTGATTGGGAGCATGATGTATGTTTGTGCAAAGCAAATGTCAAATTCGTATGCTGGAGTATTCATGATCCACATTTCTGGATTCTTAAACAAGTATTTGAGCCAAAAGTCCTTAAGTATCAGCCTGATGAAGAGCAGAAACACTGCTATTTACTTATCCAGCTAATGTGAACTAATCAATATACCTCCAAGAGTGAATATTTGAAGAAAGTAATTCACGCTTCGTCTGCAAAGTCGAAGGGATTAATTGAGCAATTTTTGATAACGAAAACATTATAGGAAATTGCAGTCTAATTAAGGAGCAGGAAAAGCAGCAAAATGCACTGGTCACCTTTTCCTTCATGAATTAGTTTCTCTGTTGCAATAAATTCTATTGCAGGGGGTCAGATACGTGTAGCATATAGCATAGAATTGTCATTAACTCTCATGCATAACACCTACATAATACCCTTCTGCTATTGAGAGCTATTTAGAGGGTAAGAATCAGTTGCCAATAATTAAAATTTCTTACTTAATTTGTCAGCTGCTTTCCTTTTAACACTATAAACGTACCATTTTCCAAACTGAGCTCTGCAAAGCTCCAGATTTCTGGGGATTTTGTTTGTCTATAGGAATAGTCCCATTGTCCTTCTCCCTTCCTATATCTCCTCCTGCTTTCACTTTTCTAATCTCTGTTAACCACTGTAAGCAGAGACAAGTCCATGCAAAGCATCATAGATGCTTGAAGAGTTTTCTCAAGACTTTCTAGTAGGGCAGGTGCAACTGAACCTTATGGCACCAAAGACAAAGACAAAATAATATCTTGGGAAAGACTGCTGGCACAGGAACATATGGCTCTAGCCTCCACTTTCACTAATGCAATGGTTCCCTCACTGTAAAAATCACCACTAGCTCTACTCTTTTCTCTGTTCTTATAGGGCCTCTTCTTTTTCTTTAGTTCTCAAAAGAAGATGGAGGTATAGGTAAAGTGCTGAATGTAGTATTGTGATTGTGTTGCTATTCAGCCCTAGTCATGGAACCATCTGTCAAATCTCTAACCAATTTCTACCGTGTTTCAAAAACACCACAAAAACAAATAGCTAAAGGTGTCAACATGCC
The DNA here is from genome assembly GCF_009769465.1 of Tauraco erythrolophus. NCBI lineage: Eukaryota > Metazoa > Chordata > Aves > Musophagiformes > Musophagidae > Tauraco > Tauraco erythrolophus. Next base: position 14,293,162 of record NC_141465.1, read on the forward strand.
CATGTACTTCGATACTTTGGAAAAATTAGCTGGATAGCTCCATGTACTAAATTTGATTTTGCATGAGGCTTATTATGTTTGCTAAGATTATTGATGTTCATTTACACTGCATGTTGTTTCTTAAAGACAAATGGACACAGTCTATTTTTTAGTTTATGGAAAAAAATGCGTATCACACTTTTTGCATTGGCAAAACCAGGAAACAACTTCTTTCGGGACACTCTCCTGTTGACACCGTGCAATCACTTGGCACAAGAGGTCCCTCCTTTGTTTTCATTTCCTAGCATGTGGATTGCTGAAAGAACGTCCGTAGTTCCCCTGGTTCCCAGCTGAGAAATTCTTATCACTTGTTAAGGTGAAATCTATCCCAGGAGAAGTATGAATAGAAAAGTACATGCATGTTCTGTTATATATAGCACTACTAATTATAAGCCTTCAAAGCTCATAAATCAAATCTAGCATTCCATAGTTTTTAAATGGGAGTTTGATTTTATTTCTTATCTGGATTGGAGCAATTTACATTAACTTTTTTGAGTTTTTCTCAAATAGCAGCACAGCTGGAGACCACCAGTAAGAGCTGGCAGCATGGATGCTCCTGTGGGCTCTGATCTTGCAAAAGCCTCTTCTACAGACAGAGGAGCTGAAGGTCTGTGAGCCATCCTGGGCTCTGCATTTCAAATTACAACACTGGAAACTCTATAAATTAACCAGAAAATCTCTACAGAGGCAGACATTTTCTGTCCTCAGCCTGTAATCCAGTCACAGCTTCCATTGATTTTCCTTTTTCTTTTTTCATAGAGCTCTTTAGAGGTGATACAAAAAAGAAAAGGAAGGTGATATCATGAATGTGTCTACATGTTCCTGCTTACAATACAGCTGGGAGCCCTTCCAGATGGAGAATATACCCAGATCCCCAGAACATACATAATTACAACATCTCTGAAAGTTTATTTCATATGGTTAATTTCAATAGTAAATGACCAAAATAATCACATTACTGTTACAGGCCTTATTGGATAAGCAGAAAACACTGCATCTTTGTCTTACTTTTGTAGATGACTTTGCAGACAGCAAAATCCAGCAGTGCTGCTGTTATTGCTTTTTTGTGAATTCTATACATCCTCTAAGGATGCTAATGTTCTCTTTATAGTAACAAATTTAACACAATTTATGCAGAAATAAGATTCCTCTATAATTTGCACAATATGGAACTCTAGTCATTTGCATTATGAAAATAATGTAATTTCTATTGTCTCAGTTTTGCATATTTTTATTTCATTCATCATATAGAATGTATCATTTCTGTATAAAACTCCCATTATAACACTAGCTTTAATGATGTTAATTCCCTTCAATCGTATTTTAAGTATGTTTCACTGATAAAAAAAGACTAAAAGTTTTTTTTTTAAAAAAAAGCTGTAAATACTAATTTTCTGATTGTTTTTATTTTGCAGTAATTTTTCAAAACCTACCCGAAACTGAAATTCAGGAGAAGCTTGACACAAGCCCACCATTACAGCACTTAGTGAAATTGTGCTGTTTCTGAAAAGAAAACGTGCTCACCTGCATTTTGAAGTGAATGCTGTATCCCCATCTTTAAGGCAAGGTAACTCTGCTGCTCTCATGTCAACTGACTGTAGTACATGGGTAGAAAATTTACATATGTGCTGATTTTGCTTGTTCATTTTAAATGTTAAGATTGATAAAATCTCTTTTATTTTAAAAAGGAAGTAGAAAATAATCAACTTAAATGGCATGCTATGTTTTTTGTGTCAAGTGGGTGGTGCCATAATGTGCAAAGAGGAACACCGGACAGCCAAGCACAGGTAGTTTTTAAAACCAAGGAAAAGTAGTTCTATGTTTCAGAGGAATTTAAGCCACTTATAATTTCTCTGATATAGGGGGGAAGGTGGAGGGGGGAGAAAAATGAAAAATTTAAAACCAACAAACAAACAAAAAAAACCACAAAAAAAACCCCAACCAACCAACTCAAATGCTGTAAACTCTAGGCACTAGTAAATGAGATCTTCTGTAGACCAATGTGTGTGGTATGACCAGATGACCAGCAATACCTCTCTGATGCCTTTTAACCTGTTCCTGATATTTATGGTTGCCAGATGAATTATATGCAGTATTAATTTTTATAAATGTATATAAAAGTAGTCTTGTATAAAGAAGCATTTCCCTGTAACTACCTCACATAAGAACATGCTTAACCTAGGCCAAGTTGTTCGTGCCAAATGTCTAAGAATGGTTACTACCAATTAAGTGTTTTTACTCAGAACACATCTGCATCCTATATCTGCAGACTAGGGTGCTGGCCCATATTAAAAGGGATTTACTCTTGGTAGCTTTCCCAAGCTTGGAGTTTGAAAAAACAATTTAAAAAAAAATAAACCAAAAGGCCAGAAAAGTTTTACTTCAATGTTTATTTCTAGTGAATTTACATACGGGAGATTAAGCAAGATTCTCCTACAATAGGCTAATCGAAAGATGTAGAAGCATCAGAATAGTGTTCTAGTGCAGAGGAAAATATTTTTTTCTACAGATGCTTGCCCAGAAATTAATTGGTATTCAGCAAATTGGAAGTTCACCCCTGTAGTATCTGTCGCGAACCCTGACTCATTTGGTCTGTGGAGCAACTAGAGGCAAACATTTTGAAGAAAAGAATTCAATTTCAGGTCAGATTGCCAATGACTCCAGTCGTTTCATATTCCTGTTGTGCCACCTCTCTAAGGGAAAAAAAATTAATGCGAAATCATCTCACTTGTGTGCTCACAGGATCTCTGTGGCCATATTCACCCAGCCACAAGTAGATGGTTGACAACTGCAATTACCCATTTCTCTCCCATTCCCACACTGCCTGTGCGTGTTGAGATGTCTGGCTTGGCCTGGGATAAACAGACAAGGGACCTGAGATGCCAGGGTAGCTCTGGCAGATAGCTCTTTCACTCATGTTAGTGAAGTTGGGTAGAAGAGAAAGAGCACCTAAGTGCCATAATTAAGGGAAAATGGGACCTCAAGCCCATAGTAAAGAGCAAGCCTTAATAATAGGAAAGACATGAGATGAAACTTTGTTTTTTTGAATATTGTAACCAGACAACCGCAAATCTCAAATCCATGTGAGCGCAGCCTGCCTGGGTCCCTGGGAAGTGCCAAGTTAGGAATTTCCCAAAACTTTGTGTAGAAAATCTGCGTGTATGGATGAAGGTCTTTTTCCAAGTGGCTCTCCTAATTCAAAAAAACAAGAAATCAAAAAAACCCCTCAAACTTGCTGCTTCCAGTCCTTTCGGAAGGTGACAGCAGCAGTGTGTCATTGCATATCAGGCCGTAAAGGAGTTCACAGCTGAAGTACAAAGGTTTTGATGTATTGGTGATTTGTTTGTGTGTGTGTGTATGTATATATGTATATTTTATATACATATATACGTAACATAAACATATTTATACTTGGGTATGCTACCTAACACCATTATGTCAAGCTATCAAAAGGACAGTAAAGTGTAACATGCCATCTGAAGCTTGTCTATCTTCCCTTGCATGAGTCTTGCTCTGTGTCAGATAAGTGAGTAGACATTTCCTAAAACAATGAGGTTGCTCTTGACACTTACTTACAAAAGATTCCAACAGAAGTTATTCAGAGTGTAAAATATTCATGAAAAGGGATTTAAGATATCATCCACTTCATATTATTTTAGCAGTAAATTAAAGCTAGTGACCTCTAACAAAATTATAAAGATGATTAGATTAGCAGGGAAGGAATTCAGCCCTATTTCAGCATGCTGAAGCTGCGAAATAGTTCTTTCTGGCCCCATTAAGAAGTTCAAGAATTGTAACAGGGGTCTCTAGATTTCTATTAAAATAGCATATACAGTATGATTACAACACATTATATGTCTATATAATATTTATTCATTTCCCCTATTCTTTTCAACTTCATGAGCCTTTGGTCAATTATTTTCAGGGAAGGAAATTGAAACTTCTTACATGGCAACTTTGACAAATGTGCAGCCTATATATTGTCTAGCATTCTCATGGGAGAACTTCAGAAATAAAATTAGTTCCGTCAACATGCCACAAGTTCATCAGCTTGGGCCTTCCTGAACCCTCTGTCATGGTAAATATTGAAAGGACTCTTTCATCTTCATCCCTGCTTAGAAACATTGTCTAAGATCACTCTTATTACTCTTCCTAATTGCTTTTCCCATCATTTACCCTTCCTCTCTGAATAAGAGTTTAATAAAAAGGTATAATTTCCCCATGGAAAAAGAAGTAAGGAAATATATATGTGTGTATAAGTGTATATAAGTGTCTGTACACACACACGTATATACACATAATTTAGAGGAAGAATTACTATCTCAGCAGGCAATATATGTCTTCCATTTAGCAGCAGGCCAAAGATGATGATAAAATCATTAATTCTGTCAATATAAATGCTAAATAGAAATGGGAAATTGGATCTCTGCCTTGTGTCATATTTTCTCTGGTAGGAAATTACAGCAGAGAAATTGAATCTGACGAACCTTCTGTGTTTATAGCCCCTCATCAAACGTACAGCATGTGATATACAATAAATAGCATGACACCTCTTAATTAAACAGTGCTATTGTTTAGCCCAGAATAAATGCATTTTTTGCTTGCCCAACAAGCTCCCATAAGGATCATAAAATAAAGAGGCCATGAAGTTAACCAAAATCAAATTGACAAGCCTGCACTAATTATCTCTGGTATTATAGCACTGCAGATGTGGCTATAGGTTGACAGATAATAGAAGTGAGCTCATTAGTAAAACACTGAATGTTTTAATGTTTGTAAAGAGAGTGTTTTTTACCTTTAGTATGGGTATTGTGTGCACCATACAATTTTCTAAATTACCATGTTAGGTATGGTTGAAAGTTGAATTTACAAAAGCAGCATTTCTGGTAGAAAATGGCTACATCGTAGCTGGGCAAGCCGATTTTAGACAGATGTAAGCCCTTCGACTTTCACTCTGGATGTTACAGGGGCTTGCAGAAAGCATGGTGAAGAAAAGGAAAAGGAGAGAGCATGCATGAAATAAATGATATTACAGTGTGAGTTTGGTCAGAATAGGAAGAAGATTAAAAATCTTCCTTGTATATGTCTGATTTAAAAGTACTGCTTTTCTAAACACACAGAATACTTCTTGTTAGTCATAGATGTGTTTCAGCTTTGACTAAAGATTGTACAAGTGAAACATCTTTTCAATTTTTCCTTCTGTGCTCTAATCAGTTTAATGAATTTATCTTCCTAGTAGGAAGGAAAATATTAAAAAAAACCCAAGAAGGCCAGAGTATTAATACAGATTTCTGAATGCAATCAGTTGCTTTTTTTAAATATAAAAAAACATTTTCTGACAAACTTTTTTTGTCCATACTCTCTTTGTAAATTATCTTCCTAAAAGCACATCAAGAACAGCAAGAAAGAGAAGTGCTGTTCTTTGACATAAGACAGTTGACCCATAAGGGACTTGGCTGTCTTTAGGCCGGTTCACTGTGTTTTACAATAAACAGCTCAGTAATGTGAATTATTCTTTCCACTCCCACCTGTGAAGTGAGTAAGTAAAATCAAAACTCAGTGCAGAGGGAGGGAACTTTGAAGCACCTTGTTGCTGAGTTATGGAAAGAAAAGCCGAGGTCATTCCACAGTTGCAGAAAAAAATAAAAATTAGTCTTGACTAGTAGGTTCTGCAGAAAGCCCCCACCATAAGGCAGTGAGCTCCTCTTGCTTTTTTCTGAAGAAGTTCTTCTCAGTGTGCTTTGTTTGCACCTGCTGCTTGGCATTCTTTTCTGCACTGTTAAAATCCTACAACCCCCTTCTGAGCATCAGCTGCCGCAGCCACTGGCTGCTCTGAAGCGCTGGAGGGCCTTTGGCTAATGCAGCATTGGCCTTATCCTCCCGTCCCCCACTGCCAAGAGCAATGCCTGGTACAGGGAAGGAAATGCCCCTGGGACAAAGGGATGTTTGTGACCTGCTGATGGCATCCAGGGCTGGAATCGTCATTGCCAGTAGAGCCAGTGATAGTTCTTCAACTTCTACAGTGGTAGAAACAGAGCAGGTACCAGTATTCCTTTTCCACTCTCCAGGCACCGGAGAGAATTTGTATTGAAGACTCCAGACAATCTTGGTGACATACCAGTCTTGGTATTTTACTTAACTTTGAACGGATATATGTGTTGTTACTTCACGTCCAAGTTCTGTTCCAAGTCTTCACATGAAAAAACAGGCAAATCGGTACTCAAAAATTTGCCTTACAAGCAAAAGGTCTGGATTAAAAATCATCCTAAAAGTTGTTGCTTCTTGTAACTCCTAAGTAACAGTAAAAGGTATTGTTGAACTCCCCGACACGCAGAGGCGTTTTAAATGATGCATGTTTCTTTTCCTAACTAACCTTTACTGATCTTTCAAGTCATGTTATCTTTAGGAATCAATAAACTACCAGCAAAAGAAACTAAAAAAATGCCCATGAAATTGCTCAAAGACCTTTCTGTGACTATGAGTGCAAATGATGGAAAACTCTCAGCCCTAATTACTCTTTGAGATATCATTATTCATGAGGGCAAACAACCCTTTTGCTGTGCCCATTAACCTGAATATGGACAACATTAAAAAGCACCACTGCTAAACTATGAGACTCACTGAAGACAAAGTGTTTGTTACAGCTGTGTTCGTACGCAGTATTCTTCAGTGCTATGTGGCTGGAATACAGAGCAAGCCTCTGATTGCTATCAGAAAAACAGATTTGGTAACCAACCTAGTGTCAAAGATGTATTTTACTGTGCTTTCAAAACTGAGGGATTGTTCCAAAACCTAGCGTGCTGCATGGAATGTAAATGTGATGCTGTTTTATTTGACTAAGGTTTTGAATTGATAATGCTTTTTTTGCCGTGTACAGCATAATAAAACTTGAATAGAAAGGTAAAATAGCATGCATTGGTAAGTTTAGATGTAGAGTTAGCAACTTTGGAGAGAAAAGAAAAAACAGTGTAATTAAACACAAAGTAATTTTTTCAAAGGCTGGGTGCAAATTCTCCCTCTCTCCAAACCTTTAATCCAAGTTTGGTGGTTTTGAAGGACATGTAAAATTACAATTAGTGTGAAAACGACAGTTACTAAAGGATTTAGTCAGCGGTGAGAAAACTTGACAAATTTCCACTTTTGCCTTTCCTTCAGAAGTTCTGGACCAGTGTAAGGATTGTCCCAGCAGCCATCCCACCTGAGTTTTCACAAGGTTCTTCATGAGCCTTTCAGGCACAAGTCTTCCTGGCAGCATGATGTTACCAATCCACAGCTTTCAGTGGTTGTAGATTTGTGGCTTTATTTCTATCAGTAAGTTATATTGTAACCCTTAAAACCCGTTATTTTCATTCATGTCAATATTTTTTCCAGCCAGTTCTCTGAGATAACTCCAGGAGTGTGTCGTGGTTTTAGGCTGATCCAGCAACTAAAACTCACACAGTCTCTCCTTCTCCAGTAAAGTAGAGAGGAGAGAAAAAAAAAAACCCAAAGGGACTGAGGGTTGAGACAAGAACAGAGGGAGCACCCACCAACCATGGTCCTGGGCAAAACAGACAGGGCTTTTCTCAAAGCAAAACAGTTTATTAATGATTACTTAGAAGGACAAAGGGAAACAAAAAAACGATTACTCGAAAGGACGGAAAGAAACAAAACCAGATCTTAAAACCGACACCTTCCCCCCCACTTTCCTTTTCCTCCCGGCTCTACCTCCTCCCCCCAGCAGCACAGGGGGCAGGGACTGGGGGAGTGCAGGTCAGTTCATTCCGTGCTGTTACTGCTGCTTCTGTCTTAAAGAAGGAGGCGTCCTTACACCCTTTTCCCCTGCTCCAATGGATCCCCTGCCCACGAGGAAAAATCCACAAACTTCTCCAGCGTGAGTCCAGCCCACTGGAAACAATCCTTCCCCACAGATTGCTCCAGTGTGGACTTTACCACAGTCTCGGATACTTAGGGAGCTGTAGCCACTCGTTCCGGCGTGGGTCGTCACGCAGACTCCAGATGCCTCTCTGCCTTGTCGTGCACCCCAACACGACCATCCTCAGGCTCAGGCATCTTCTCCCCATGGGCTGCGAGTGGGTCTCTGCTCCACCGAGGCCGTCCTGGCTGCAGGGGGGCCGCCTGCCATCTCACCATCAGCCGCAGGGGAAACGGCTTCGGCACCTCCTCCCGCTCCATCCTCACTGACCTGCTGTCGATGCGGCTGTTTCTCTCAGATCTCAGTCCTCTCCAGGTGAACTCAGCCCAGTGGGCACCCCGGGAGTGGGGTGCCCCCGAGTTCCCCAGCTGGCTCCGCCGCCGCCATTCTCCATGGGCGGCGCTGGCCCGATGTAGGCAGCTGCCCGGCCGGGAGCCAGGGAGTGGGGGCAGTGCCCTCCTCCCTTCTCTGCTCGATCCTGGGCAAAGCACCTTTTCCAGTTCCTTTGTCCTGACTTAAATAGGGCAATTCGCAGAGGCGCCCTATTGGCTTAACCCCGAGGGGGATGGCAGTCTGATCTGGTGGCCAGAACTAAGCCTAACCCGGTTCCAAAACCGGGGAGGTCGCAGGGACCAAAACCCCTCTCCTGCCACCAGAACCAACCCCCCCCACATCAAACCATGACAGAGTGTTTCTCAACTGGCTCCACTTTGAGTGCTATTGGCTAAAAATAAGTCTGAAAATTATGTAACTTAGGAAAAAAGTTTGGGCATACTACACCTCACTGTATATCTCATTGATTTTTATATCAGTTTAAACCTATTAACTTCAGTATTTCTGTTCGTCTCTATTAGAACTTAGAAAATGGCTTTCAGTTACATAGCTGCTGTTAAGCTTTCAGAGTCTCCAGTTTTCCTTCAGGAGGCTGGGACTGAACTCCAAGCACTCATGAATCCTTCAGGAAACCCTTGATGTGCTTGACCTAAGAGTGGTATCGAAACTGGAGAGAGGCTTGCATGGCTTTTTTTGTGCCTTTATGCGTACAAAGGATTATCAGTCTTTATTATGCACACTAAAATTCTTTGATGGAGTATGCTTTTTCTAGTTGTCTATGCCACATCCCTCTGATTGGAAACCTAGGGATTTTTTGAAATCTTTCAGGAAAGATGTATAGCAAGACCACATACGCAAAAAACTTGCAGCTTTAGGGGATGGGGGAGAAGTAAACCTTTCGAACTTCTAATCAGAGTTGGGAATGTTCAGATGTGGTTGTCTTTCGGTTTACCTACTGAACTCTTTGTATGAAAATGTCGAGCTGTGCTTTCTCTGGTGTGGTTTCACTGAGCTGAATATCCCAAAGCAAGGGCCCTCTAGGCTTCTGGATACCTGTTTCAGAGTTTTTGACTGTGGAAAGTTATTTGCTCTAAAAATTTAGAGTATGTTGGACTCCAAGACCTCTAGATTCTAAGTCTACCAGCTTGCGTGCAATCAGGTGACCCCAATCCAAGGGAGTGGGGCACAGAATACCTCTGTATTGTTAAGCTACCCTAGAGTAAGAAAGTTGAGATGACTTTCATAATATCTTAAGTCATAATTTCTTTATTCATTTGCAGTGGTTGATCAGCTTGAAGTATATCTGTAGAAATCTAACATTTTGCTAACGGATACCAAATACATAGGTTAATGTAGAATAGAAAGGTAATGCCAAATAGTATCATATACTGTGAATTTGTATTATGAAGGAAGTATGGGGTTTTTTTTCCCTTTGGAGCTATCTATTGTGTTATTTATGAAAATGGAAATTTTTGCATTTCAGCTGAATATAAGTATGGGTGTATACTGATAACATTTTGCTTTTACGTTCCTATTCATAAAACCTGTAAATTCTTCCTCTCTGCTCATTTTTTTGTTTGGGGGTTTTTTTTGGTAGCCCCTTGGTGCTTAAGCCTCTGGGAATGTGTACATCCAGGATTTTTCCTGCAAAATAGAAGATACAGAAATGAACTAGAACTTAAGGAAAAACAAATTATTCCCACTAACAATATCATTGTGTTTCCATTGTTCTTTGTTTCTTCTGAAATGTCTGAAATTATTTTGCTGCTTGTAGAAATTTAAAATGAAAACCACTGTTTGTGAAATCATCTGCATTATAAATATAAAGCAAGTCTGGAAATTCACTAGAAGAGTACTCAGTACGAGTGTCAGCTTGTGTGGGAGTCATTTTGCCCAGCACTTTCTTTTTGTGTGTTAAAAATACCTTTGGATTCTGCACACTGGTGCCAAATATAAAGTGCAAAGAAATTCAGGCCCACTAGGAGACCACCTCTAGACTGAGAGAAAACATATGGTCCAGAAGCAGTGCTCTTTCATTCGTTCAGCCTGGCATAATCCTCACATTCCCAGACTGACTCTTGTCAGGATTTGAAAAATGTATGTGGGGGCAGCTGGAGTAGTTTCTGTTCCACTTTATTTAAGCTGTACCTCTTAGCCTGCCACAGACTTGGCAGACAAACACCAACCTTGTTCAACTCTTGGTAGAGATGACTAAACCAAAGCACTTGTATTGATTTTAGGGTGATTTAATATCCCCGTGTCAGGAAGATGTCCGTGGATTCCTTTATTCATTCCACTACAGTAACCATTTAAATCGGCAAGGATTCACAGTCCAGACTTCATCTCTAATCCATATTAATAGAATAGTGTTGCTTTTCATCAGCTTTATAGCTGTTAATGAATGATTTGGTATGGGCTACGTGCTTTTTTGGTGGCTTCAGACCATCAGATCCTGTATTAACGGCATAACTTTTTTTCTCTGTAGGTGAGATTTTCTTGGCTTGTTTGCTCTGAAGTAAGCTTAACACCCCCTTGCATTGAGTTTCTTTATGAACAGTATTGTATATAATACAATATAATTTCATTGAAGGGGCATTCTCTCCAGGAACAAGTTTTCACAAATCTTTAGAAATAGACCAGCAATTGCCTGGAGGAAAAGGAAACACCAAGTACCAGCCAGACAGGGCAATACTGAGATCAACATGCAAATAAGAGCCAACAGTTCAAATCAGACTTAATAGAGATAATCAGTGCGTAATGTTTTGGGATTTCTTTTTCGCATTCTTTGGAAGTTCATGTGTGCAAAGAAGGCAGGATAAGATACACTCATCAGAATCTTAACGTATGCATGAGAGCATTGTATTTTAATTAAAGTGAATGTTGCAAGAAAATAACCAACATAAATATCTGCATCATATCAGGATCCAGAAATGACGTTTCTATCTGTGATTGTGTTGGACATAATGAAACTGTATATTTATGAGAGGAAACGTAGCCTTGGGTTCATGCCAGGCTTGAATACAATGAACAAGACAAATATAAAACGAGATTTTATTTCCATTTGATCATATTTGTGTTTCTGAACTGTAAGTACCTCTAAGATCACATGTGCAGAGTTGTAAATCCATCAGTCAGTTAACCCAAAACTAAGTAACATTAAGCAGAGTGAAAAATGTTGATAACAAAATTGCATGTTGAAGTAGATTCTGAGGATGCTGTGATTCCAATAACAGTGCAAACCTACCCTGGATGCTCAGGGCATGTGGAGATATGAATTTGCTGGTAGAGACAAATTCTCCAATATGTGTGGAGTCAAAGGGTTGTCCTACTATGAGAACACTTATTTGCCAAATCTTCTGACCTGACCGTAACCCTTAAGATAATAAACACATTTCCTCATTCTTTTTTTTTCTGGAAACATCTTAGATTTCTTTATTCTTGTTTCTTTATTCTCCTTTTCCTTGCTTTTATAATATTCAAGACTAAGAAGAAGATGGTCCTTTTATAGGTTCAGAAATCAATTTCTTCAATCAATATTTCATGTTTTGGGGAATTGACACGCTAATTTCGACTACTTGGAATTTACACTTCTGAAAGCTTGACTCTCTGTTTCTGTTTTTAACATTTGTGTTGTATTTTTACACATAGGGCATGTTTTCAGTTCAAAAGGATTAGAGAGTTCTGTGGTCTCTTCTTTTTAAAACAAAATCAAGTAAGAATAAAAAAGTAAGAAAGGGGCTGGAAGTGATTTGCCCATTTTAGAATTCAAGACCTTGTCTTTACATATACAATTTAAATATGTGTGGTTTCTAACATTAGCCTTTGGAACTCAGCAAGAAAAATTCAGTTTGAAGGAATATAGGTCACATGCAGAGATTATGTTGGAGTTTAGGTCAGAGAGAATGGGAATGTCTTCCAGTTTCTAAGAGGTAGCTAGCTTCTATGCTGAATTTCTGTATCATTCCTGATAATAACCAATGCCCGTGAAACTCAGTTTAAATATATGAAATATCATTAAAAAAACCCAAACAAAACCAAACCAAAAAAAGGTGAGTCAAACCTTAACCTGTTTTTATACCAAGCTAAACATTCAAGAGGGAAGCCACGGTGCCCAACAGTTCTTTATAGTTTTTTTGCTGCCTGTTCCTTGTGCTCTTTTTTTCATATGGTATCTCTTGAATTGCTGTGTGACAAGACTGTTTTTACCTCTACAGATAATGATTAAAATAGCCAGATAGCACCAGGAAACTGTCAATGGAAGAAGATCCTTCTTAGAAAATAGAAAGATGATCTATGCATTCTTTTGTCTTCCCTCAGGTAAAAGACTCAAGTCTTTACAGAGCCGTGGTTGAGGATTCATGATGAGGAGATCATAAGTGCCTTATTTATCCCACATCCATTTGTGGTGAAAAACATACATTCAAAGCAAAATCTATTTCCATCACAGTAGGACTGCATAGTCAATAGTTCATCTGTCTCACCTTTCCGGAATCTAAACGTATTTTTGTGTTTGTTTCACCACACAGGACGGACATACAGCAACGGTTGTACTAGCTGGTGAACCAAAAGGATTTCAGGGGCCATATAACTTGAGCTGAGAGTTTTGTGTTTCTCCTGAAAAATTTGACCACACGAGCACTAACACTAAAAGCAGAGCTAGGAGAGGCTTTGCTCTTCGAGTTGCAGGTGCTCACAGTGTTATTATTAACTGTTGCAGGAGAAACACAACACTTGAGCTTTTACCAGGCATGGTAAAAAAGGAAATTACATTCACAGTTAAGCTGCAGAAGGTGTTTGCTGGTGCTGTGTGTTTGATACATAGTGTGTAGAGACTGCTCAGCTCTCTCAGTGACTGGTGGGAAAAATATACATTATACACCCAGGAAAACAACCCTCAGGAAAGGCTGCTGCTTGGAACTCGCTGTGAACACAAACATGGCCATGGTTTGGTTTGCCAGGCCTGCCCTGATGACCGCTGCAAGGAGGGGAGGGAGAGAGAGCCAACCTTGCACTCGCCCTAGCTCAGCTGGATGATTTTCTTCCCATGGGAGAAAGAGCTGAGCAGGCTGTGCTTCTGTGAATTACAGCCGCACTCGTCTTGTGCAAGGGTGGGCTTTCCATGTATTTCCTCCCTACGCACGCCACTCCAGCTTGCTAGTTTAGGCAAGATTCTTTTATTTCTTTGGATGTTGAATCTTTAAAAGTATTTTAATAATGGCAAAAAATGAATATGACATATTGCCAGGAAAAATATATCAATCAATTTAAGAGTAATGAAAAGCCATTAAACTCATGGAAAGAAAGTACTGTTTTGGAAAACTGAAGGGGTGCAGGTTTTCCAGCTCCACTTCCCTCTTGGATGCTGGTAGTTAGTCACAAGAGTATTTGATCCAGAGAAGTTACTGGGCTGAGTTTTAAAAATAATTGGTAGGCGCAGTCTCCTTGATCACATGAAAAGAATCTTGAGGTCCATTTGCTGTAAAACAAGTATAGTTGGACAGGTTTGGGATTTTTTTTTTAGCTGTTGGTCAAAATGAAAAAAGTAAGGAAAAATTTATTAGTTCTTGTAGGACAAAACCAGAAATAATTCAGGGTGATGAGGAAAAAAGAAAGTTTTATGAAACAAAATCCATAATTGTGTTTTGGTTTAGTCTAAAATTTTTCCATTAACTCAAAAGAAATTTGCTTTTTCATTCTGTTTTTCCTACTAAGGCCAGCTTCTAAATGAGAAATGACACTTCGAAACACTTTTAATGCTGCCTCTCTCCCCCAAAATTTCAAAGAAAATATTTTAGCGTTTTCAAAATGTTTCCCACCCATTTCTTTCATTCGATACTATTTGCTGAATCTGCCTTCAGTTTCTCAACAATTTAGGCTTTGGCACAGTTCAGTTTTCCACTGACTTCTCCAATTTGTTCCAAAAAGTACCAAACTTTGATCATGTGTCCCCTCATAAGGTATAGGTATGTCTGTCTGGGAACAGCTAACATAAAAAATGAGAGATGTGTTTCTGCAAGTGATTAAAAGAAATCCTTAAGGAATTAGGATGCTCAGGAGGAAAGGAGGACATTGAACTCAGGCTTATTCTCTAATTTTATTTCCCTGTGACTTCTGAAATTATCGGGAGATGTGATCTTGCCAGATTATATCACAGTAATACCCTCTGTGATACATATGGTAGAGAGGCTTCTATTGTTATGACTATTGAACTATTTTTTTTTCTCTGTGTATGTCGGCTAGAGACCGTATATAGAGAGTCTTGAAATCTTTTTTCCCCTATACTAGAGCCATGTAGGTTTTAAAGGTCTTTAAAGCAAGATTTTCAAAAGTGACTTGCAAAGCTAAGTACAATCCGTGACACCTCCAGAGGTTTAGTATCTGCCTTCAGAAAACCCACATGTTCTCACTTTTTAATTCTTGGATTCAGCCCTCAGTAGTGTTAATCATGAACATCTTGCAATAAGAAAAAATGTGAATTAATATTTAGTATAATAAAAATCCTCGGAATAATAGAAAGACATGGAGAATTATGTGAGAGGAAAACTAAATAGCTATTATCGTACTGACTATTATTAATATTGTGTTGTTTTACAACATCAGATTGTATTTCAAATGTTGACTTAACATAGAAGTAGTATTACGGTGGGTTGTAATTCATTTCTTCTGAAGATTCTTTCTTTTAGAGTGAGAATAAGATTGACCATATTAGTGCATAAAGAAAAATATGATTTCATTTAGGCCCTCAAAGTGCTTTTCATAAACAAGCCCAGCACTGAGGCCCAGCACTGAGGAGTGTAGTTTTGACGTTAAAGTACCATGATAGGTTAATCCCACCTGAAATCCTGCTATGAGATAGTGTTTTGATGAATGAATTCTTCATGTAGGCGGATGGGAGCAATTGCCTCTCTGTACAGTTGAAAGGTTATTGATCTTTCAGTTGTGTTATGGATGCAGTGTTCTTAATTGAGCAATTTGGGGGTTTGTTTTGTCTTATTTTAGCTGTTTTATATTTTAGCAAGAAAGGTTCCCATTTATTGAAGCTTCCATAGCAGTAATGAGATTGTCATTTAACCTAATTCTGTTTGTTTCGCTGATAGAAATGTTGTAATACTGCCATATTGATTTTGCTTATAATAAAATGCTGCTTATAACATCTGTGGCAGCTGCAGGAATGGGGACTCATTTCCAGCCTAAGAAAAAATACTTACAAACCTACCATTTTTCAGATCCAAAGCGGTAGAAGGAAATCATAGGAAGGCAGAGAGAGCTTCTTTATTTTAAGGGTGAATGACTCTAGGGGAAAAGGAGTGGGGTTGAAATGGGGGGAATAGGGGAAGTGTGTTTGATATCTGTGTTTCGTGACATTTCTTTCTGAAAGTTTCTGACTGTAGATGAAGCCCAGTGGGAGGACAGTAAACTCCAGGTCTCTAGACTCTAAAAACTCAGCAAAGGTGATAGCTGACTGACGATTCTTTGATGACAGCTGCCTCTATAGCCTCCTTGGCAGTGCCTCCTTGGAAGCCTTCCACCAGAGACTGTAAGCTCTCTTCGATGAACAGCCAGATAACTTTCGTGTTTTGTGAACTGTAAAAGTTGAACTTTCTTCAAGTGTATCTAAGAACAGAGCCAGTGTCCCAGCAAATTAATTCAAATGCTCTGTCCTTGCTAGCCATTAGATACATTTTGATTAAATCAAGACAAGCTCATTTGCCCTATGGAATAACTTGGTCTCTGGCATATAAAATAATGTTAATGAATATGGAACTGCTATTAAAATAATATCCAGGACCAGTATCCTCTGTATAATCTAGTTAGGCTTAATATTACTTGACATTAGAGAAGAATGTATTACAGATAAGGGATGTCACCAGAGGTGCCTATAAAAGGGAAGGAGATCAACCTTTTTCAAGAAAATAAGTTACACTGACAGAAGAACAGCCTAACAGAAAGTTTGCCGCAATACAGTGTGCTCAGAGAGAGTTGTCTTTGGCATATTGTCCAAGAAGAGTGTGTGCTTTCCACAGTGAGAGCCCCTCTTCTCCTGCAGGGCCTTGCTGTTTTCTCAAGTATTGACACATGTTCTTCTCTGGCAGCCAGGGTGAAAATGGTGATATAGTCCAGGCGGTACTTGAATTTCCATACAAAGGGTCTTTCAGCTTGAATTACTCATACAGGACAAACAAGCTGGAATTCTGTTGGCTTTCTCTGCTCCGTTTGCAGCTGTTTGTCCCAGAGAATGGACTATATCAGCCAAGGCTGATCTTTCTTTCTAAGTGCAAGGGAAGAAATACTTCTCTTGTCAGGTCCAAGCAGATGTCTCCTGGAGAGATAGATAGGGAAAGGTCGTTATAGGCACATATTGTGCCTGAAGTAAATCTTGGGACAGAATTTTGTCCTTGATAATAAAAGGAAATTAAATGAGTTGATAAATAAAACCAAATTATATTAGAAATTAACTTGGATTTGACCAACTTCAGAGGAGCTGATGCTTGAAAATATAATAGTGACAAAGTCCTCTAATCACTTTATGATTGTGAAGCAGCTACTGCTGCCCTGCTGTGATGTACGGTTTGCATCTCTAACACTGCTAAATCTGACCAACTCCTGTTGGAGCCAAGTCCTTCTTGGTTCCAGCCAGGGCCTCAAAACCACCAGGAGGCTCCCCCACCCCTTCTTCTGCTCCCCTAGGAGCTGGGATACCTGTGCTTGAGGACAGCCCAACTCTAGGTGCTGTTGCCAAAGCTGCCCTGCTCATCTTGCTGGGCTGCTGAAGGACGAGGCTCTGGCTGGTGAAGGCACTGCTTGTTCCCCTTCTCTGCTGAGCAGCTGGCCCTCGCTGTGTCCTGATATTTTAACTGTAGGTTGGGTAGCTTGCTGAAAGCTCTTGGAGCACCACTGGGGCATGTTTTTTTGGGGGAAGTTGAAGCTTCTTTTAATATAAATCTTTTAATAACACTGTCAAGTCAAGGGCTTTTAGAAACAGTATTTCTCTTTAGACAAAATCTCATTTTTTGTAAGCGTGTGTGTAAGCACACGTACATTAGGGTGTATTATGAAGAAAAGGAATAATATACAATATTATATAAGTATGTAAAGTACTCCAGTCCTCGTGAAAGGACTGAACAGGATCAGGTAGTTAAAGTGGCTAACAGTGACAAGGAGATAGGAATTGAAGCCACCAGGGAAAATAAACGCTTAGGAAGTACTCAGGAAATATGGATGCTTTCAAGTCACATAGGCCTGACTCAAATAATCCTTGAACAGAAGCAATCACAGAAACATTAGTAGTAATCTTTGTGAAAGGTAAAGGAAGCTCTGAAACGCTAAAAATGAACAAGCATTGAGACCATCTATAAAAAAAGGAAAAAGTGAAGTAGTCTAGTAATTGTAAGCTGACCCGCTTTATTTCAAACCCTGGAAAAATTAATAAAATTATAACTTTAGTAGGTACCTGGAAGACAACAAGGAGAAATATTTGAACAGTCAAGGTGGATTTTTCTCAACCAGAAATATCGAATCAATTTTCCTCTAGAACATTAGAGAAAGAGGTGGCAGTTAATGACATGTTAAAACATGTGTCACAGCTTATAAGAAAGCTAGGGAAATACAGATTAATTGATGCTCCAATAAAAGTAAATGTGATAAAAATAGTCCTCAGCCATCTCCTTGCACCCATGGACCTAGACCAACTGAAAAACCACAAGCTCCAGTGCCTCTTTACTTTCTCCAGGGACAAAAAAAAAATAATCTACTTTCTTCATCTGTCAGCAATTAGGATTACTGGGCATTATTCTCCTCTTCAGTGCTGAAGGATCAATTCCTTGCAGAGTATAAGCTGGTGTAAACTGAAGTTGTGGTTAAGTTGTCAAAAGAGACAGTCACATTTTTCCTTTCGCTATCTTACTCTCCTTTCTTTTCTCTTCACCCATCCTCTCAGGTAATTAAAAAGGTTCAATTTAACCTGGGTCATCAATTCTCCGATTAGATTGACTGTATGGGTGCAAAAATGCTTGTGCCAGCATGACAGCAGACAGTGGTAAAAGGGTAAAAATATAGCATTGTCTTATGTTACAGCTTCTGTGAAACCGTTGCCGTAGCGGAACGGGTTTCCTGCCTGACATGTCAGCTAGGCGCAACTAAATGATCCAGTCCTATAAGCAACTTCTTTATTGTCATCCATCTCCCTTTCCTTCTCCCCATCTCAGATACGATTAGTTCAAGCTCTCCATGCCTCATACATTTTTCCTGCTCTACGTTTAACCAGAATATCCTGTCTCTGCAGGTGCATATCCTTCTTTGCAGCCACAGTTGTGTCAGTCCTGGGGAATATTTTCCAGAAGCTTGTGGATGCACTCACTGTAACTTTTCTCCCATGTGTACAATAACTGCTTACAGCTCAGCACTGTTGCATGCATTTCTTTTCTATCTCTATATAGGTTCTTTCCAGGACATTAGGACTTGAATTTTCTTCCTGACATAATGACTGGTGCCTACTCTGTTAGAATATATCTTCCTGAGCAATTCCTCAGCTCAATACTTTTATCAGAACAACATATCCTGCATATGCTAAACAGAATCACAAACAGGTAAAATCAAGAGCAGTGAAGTATGAAGTAATAGAGCAAGTTGACACTTCACAGAGAATTTCTTTCATGTGTTGAAAATTTGATGTTTGAGAAGTTCTTTCAGTTCTTGTTGTGTTTGTCATCTCTAGAAGGTGATATAAAAAGTCAAAAAGCTTAGTCATAAAGAAAGTCAAGTCTTTCTCTTTCAATGTTTTCAAAACCAATGGGTTGATGAAAGTTTCAGGCATACATTCAGCCTTTTGTTATGCAAAATGCTGTAATTTTGTTAATACTGAATCTTTCATTTGAGTATGTGATTGATTTGGGGTGTTGGTTTGCTTTTTAAAAAAAAAAACAAAACTTGAGAAATGTTTACTGTGCTGTTTGGTTTTTGACCCAGTCCTGCCAAAATAACACTGTCAGAACCAATTATGCTTCCAACTACTTACAGAAATCACTTCCTTCTGGAAGGGATGAACAGATTTTGAATCAGACTTCAGATACCTAACTTCCAACTAAAATTGGTTTGGCAAGCAGAAGGCCCAGAGAAATGTAGAAAAACTTACAGAACAGAGAGCTTTTATGTAAGGCAACAATATAGGTCAAGATGACCCATAAAGCAAAAGGGAAAGAATAAGGGATTAAAGATGCCTGATGACCAGTAGCCAAGTCAAAACCCTCCAGAGAGAAACAGTTTCTGCTGCAGGCTTTTTACAGCACTTATGCCAATGTGGACTTAACGCTGTGTTGGACATCTGTTGGAATGAATGAGAAGTACCATAGGAATGCAGTTTTTAGTACCAGAATCCATGGGATTTTTCTTTACTGTACATTTCCCTCTACTCTGCTCTCGTGAGACCCCACCTGGAATACTGTGTTCAGCTCTGGAGTCCCCAACATAAGAAGGTCATAGAGTTACTGGAACGAGTCCAGAGAAGGGCCACGAAGATGATTCGAGGGCTGGAGCACCTCTGCTATGAAGACAGGCTGAGAGAGTTGGGGCTGTTCAGCCTGGAGAAGAGAAGACTCCGGGGTGATCTTGTAGCAGCTTTCCAGTACTTAAAGGGGGCCCACAGGAAAGCTGGAGAGGGACTTTTTCCAAGGGCGTGTAGTGATAGGACAAGGGACAACGGATTTAAACTCAAAGAGGGCAGATTTAGGTTAGATATAAGAAAGAAATTCTTTACATTGAGGGTGATGAGGCAGTGGAACAGTTTGCCCAGAGAAGTTGTGGATGCCCCATCCCTGGAAGTGTTCAAGGCCAGGTTGGATGAGGCTTTGGGCAACTTGGTGTAGTGGAGGATTTCCCTGCCCATGGCAGGGGGGTTAGAACTAGATGATCTTTAAGGTCCCTTCCAACCTTAACCATTCCATGATTCTATTTTGAGGTTGCAAAGGTAAAACAAGTTATTTAGTTTTTATATGAGGGAAATACTGTACTTTGAATTGATATATTTAGAAAAAAGTTTTACTGAAAGCACTAGTAAAAGAAGTAACTTAGTGTCTGTGACTGTCTCAGGTACCAGTTTATTATTTTCCCCATTTAGAGTGTGATTAAGTTGTACCTTCGTAATTTAGTCTACCGTATTTAGATGAAATATTTTCTTCCAAGCTGAGAGAAATTTCTGTCTCAGTTGTACATACATGTGTAAAACAAAGGCATTGTGTATAGAAAAGACAACTGGCTTTGAAACAATGAGCTTAAATACAAACCAGCAAGAAAGCCACAGCAGAAAAATGTTTATAGCCTAATGGAAAGAGCATGGGAAACAATATGGAGAAACTTTAATTACTACTGTAGGAAATGGCTTACTAGGGATAACAGAAGTGCGACAGAATCTCAGTGGTGACTGATGGACAACTGTTATTAGGGTATGTACTGCTATAATTATATGAAGACAACCAGATTTGGCATCATAAGAACCAAGCAGAGAGCAACATTCTACACTACTGATAGGAAAACCTTAAAAGAAAGGAGAAGTAAGAGTAGAATGGAAAACTTCGGATTGAAGTTTCATTCTTGATGATAACAAAAATGTTTGATTGTAATAAAACAGGTCTTTTAAGAAAGTATATTTGATTTTCACTAAAATCATAAGCAGCATCACTGTAATCTCTTTATTGAGATACGAGTACTAGCAGGGATTTTCGCCACAACAGGTGTAAGCTTGTGTTTCAGAAAGGTAGCACAGCTATTACTAAATCGATAAGATCTAGTTATTCCTGAACATGACAGCTGACCAACTACTTCACCAAATAATCCCTGAATCAATTTGAGGTAATTCTACTTTATACTTGGCCTCATAAACAATAAGTATAGGATATGAGGGTCGGTCATTGCAGGTAAGGTTTGATCAAGTCATTTGATTTAATAAAAGTATAAACAAAATGAAGTCAGTGATAGAGGCTTCCGTTTCAAACAGAAAAAAGGTCTAGCCAGTGTTAGATTTTGTAGAAAGATTAGAACTGATTGATTTTACTAATCATTGTAAGACAAATGCGGTCTTCTTCGTGCTTCCGTAGTATAACTATCGTCTCCACTTTTACAGTAGTGTTACTTTTACCAGTTCAGTAGACCTGAGTAAAAGTGCAATCGATATTTTACAGAGACAGATCTAATATTGATGATTGAGTTCAAATGATACTTTAACTGTAACTATGTAGATATCTTTTTTTTTTTTCTTCACTTTTACTCCCAAATCTGTAAGTTTATGAAGGTCATTGATACTGATCCTGACTGCCTTTATGGAAATGATTAACCCAAGCATGTACTGGGTGTCTTGCAGCATTCAGTTTCATCACCTTGTAAAATAGATGCAACAGGGCATCTTAGATTATTGTATTATTGTTATCTAGGGGAGATTATGTACTATATTCTTGACCTGTGAATTAGAAATTCTCTGCAAAGTATTCTGGTTTGGTCAGTATAAGTGATTTCTTAATTATTGATGATACTGGATTGCAGTTCTCAGGAATTTGTTTCAGTAATGTTACCATAGAGGCTTCGTTTGCCTCAATCTCTGTCTCTTTTTGAGAAAGAGAAATAGGATTTTCTTTCTTCAAATACAAGTTTCTAGGCCATGAAAGCATATTTTATTTCACATCATAATAGTTGTGCTGCATCTCTAAATGGTTTGATCTGTTTGTAACTAGAAGTTGGAGGGAAGAGCAGACGTGCAGTAAGAAAGAAGATGACACTAGGAAGCACATTCAGCACACATTATTCGACTGCAGCCCATTTCAGTATCTTGTCAATTCAGCTTATAGAGAACGTTTAGGCTTAGAAACAAGTACCTCCCCAGGTGGGTCTAGCAGGTTGGTAAGACAGAGAGCAGTAAATCAGTGGTAAGACTGCATCATGTAAGCAGACAAATCAAAAAAGAAGAGGGACAGCAGGGCCAATGTGGTGATCAGGTTATTTTAATGATTCCTGAAGAACCAGCTTCCCTGGAGCCTGTCTTGTTATTGGTCAAACCTAAAAACTTGACCTCTTTTGGAACATGCTTATGACTTCAGAAACCCAGGGAATCCTGTGACTGCTCTGATGCTATTAGCTGTTTCTCTTAAAGCGATGGACCAGGCAGGCCTTCAAGAAGTGAATTCTTACGGCAGCATTACTCAACATGATACTAAGTTGTAAAAGGTTTCCCTGGGGCTCAAAGTAGGTTTTACATGTCTGGACTGTATTTTTTTAAAGTCATGTATTGCTTTGACAATGTAGAGGCAAGCTATAGCTTTTAACTTTATCTAAAAGCAGTTTAAAAAAAAAATAAAGAAAAATGGGAAGGGACTGGGGCTGGGACTGTCCCGTGCCCTGCCCTGCTCCCCGGCAGAGGGGTGTTGGGCAGCACCTCCCAGCCAGGGCCAGGCTGGGGAAATACACCTGAGGCTGCCAAGGAGCAGCGGGATTTTCTTCAGTTGTGTCACACAAGTGTTTCCAGCAGCCATGCAGCTGGCGGGGTGGCTGTCCCCACCGCGCGGCGGTGCAGGTGTGCTCTCCCGGGAGGCTCTGTGTCTTCTGGCCTCTGCTGAGCTCAGGGAGGATTTTCTTCTCCTCAGGAAGGCTGAACCCAGTGAAATCTTGGGTCTGGGTGTTGGTTTTTTTTCAAATCTGTGACGTGTTTTGGCTTATTTCTGGTCTTTTGTCACCGTACTCACAAAGCCACAGTTGCATCAAAAAGATCAGCTTTCTGACAAATAAGGGCAGATTTTTTTTCTGACGGAGCCTGTGATAGTATGCAAGCCATGGCTGAAACTCACCCCCCAGAAGGGTCTCTCCAGATCCGGGTCTGAATTTTACGTCTTTCTGTAATGCTGCTTTAGGGTGAAACAATCACATCTGTCACCAGACTTGGTCTTAGCTTGGAGGAAGTTTTAGATTCTTCCACTTCCCTCTTGCTGATTTCTAACTTTTACAGCTGGAACATAATTTGTTTGAGCCTGGGACTGAGCTTCTGCCCTGAACTCGATGTTGCCAATAAAGGATAAGAACTTGCTAATCTTCACTACAATCGTTTATTTAAAAAAGAAACCCTTGAAAACAAATGATGTCATGACTGCCATTTGCTCTCGGCTGCTATTTGCTTGTTTGTTTTCAGCGTGGAAAAAGCATCTAACCATCTTTCTACTGAAAATAACTCATTCTTTCTGTTCTGCAGCAGCTCTTCGTTAGAGAGTACGTGCTCCAAATAGAGAGAGGTATCTGACAGACTCTTAAGTACGTGGGCAAATTCTTTCATTGCCTTCTACGCTCCTTTTTTTTAGGTTTGGAGAAGGGTTTTTTTAACAGCTCTTTAGTTGCTTGGATCATGTCTTCCTACTGCTTACTCAGTTTTGCACAAGTAGATTAACACACAATTACCTCAGTGTTGGAACAATCCAACCACTTCTTAACATAACTGGATATTAAAAGTTCATATAGCAGATTAATGTAATTAAGTTTTAAATACAGTTACAGTCCAGAAGCACATGGAAACACTGCATCAATCAAAACTAATTAAAGTAGCTATAAATATAAATAGGCCAGTTCTTGAGATGACCTAATATTACATATACACATGCTTTCAGGTATTGACTTCAAGTAATTTTAGCCATATTGAAAGATGGTAATTTAAGTTGTAAGTTGCTTTGACAGATGAATAATTATCATATTGTTCTGAGATTAAGTTAGCACAGGGAACATGATTTTTTTTAATGAAAAAGAAATATTTATCTATAAAGAGAAGCAGAAAATCAGTTTAAGAAGCAGATCTTAACTCTGAATATCTGTTTACGTAATGAATGTTCTTGCTTTGGATCAATTGAAAAGGAGTAAATTTTGAGGAAGAATTGCAGATTATATTCTCATGTAAGGTAAGACTTTAACCCTTAAGGCCAAATCTTCACTTGTGATGGTGTACAAGGTTTTTTCTCATCTTGTGAAACCAAACTTTTGTGAAATGACTATCAAAACCAGGGGTAAGAGGTTGACATTATATTAAATTTCAGATCTCTGGTTTTGACAAAGTTATGCAACAGTTTATTTTCTGTTTTTATCTGCAGCCACACAGAAATAACGATCTTTCCAGTAGTAGTCTCTTCTTTATGAAAATGTAAATTTGCATATGCATACAATGTGAAATTAATATTAAAACAACTATAGAGTTTTTCTCTTAGATCTTCCCACAGGAATGTACTTACCCACTTTCACCTATTGCTCCACGCAGCATTCCTGTACAGGACTCTGTGCACTCCATCATTCTTTCAGATGTCGAAACACATTCTCTTACACAGATTTCAAAGTGGAGGAAAGAAACAATAGCTTGTGAATGTGAATAATATGACTTGAAGAACCACCAGAAAAGCAAAACTGTAGGATTATCTAATACAGTATCACATCTAAGCACCTCTGGGGTGATGTGACAGTTGGAAAAAAGTTGGTATGGTTGCAGATGTCCGAAATCAACACGTTCTTCAGATTTTTGATAGAGGATGCTTAGCCATCCACCGAGTCCACCTCAATTACAGATGATGTTCTGTAGCCTTGGTCTCATATCAGATTCTCCTAGCAGTATAAGGTCTGATCAGGTTCTCTGGTGAGACACCTGGCATGATTGATCATTCAGCTAATGATGCTGTGATGTGAGGAAACCATTCAAATAGCTTCGCCTTGTGTAAGAAAAATACAGGACGTTTTTGACATGCAGCAATTAAAATATTGCCTTGACTCTGAAGGCATAAGGGTTTGTGAGGAACATTGGCAAGGTGATTGTTTTGTTGAGGTAGAAGCTAATTTTAGGGTTGTGCAGAATTTATGGACTGGTCCACAAGGATACATTTACTGACATGCACACATACAAAAAAAAAAAAAAGAAAGAAAAAGAAAAAGTGTGGATGTCTCCTAGAACTTTTAAAATTGGAAAAGCCGTCTTTACTTAAAAAAAAAAAAAAAAAAAGAAGTCTTGAGGAGAGCTGATACAGAGCTTTCCTTGTGCTTGCTTCACTGGTTGAAACTCTGAAGACTAGAAAGAAGGCAACTGTCTTCACAAACAGCTGATCCTGGAAATGTAAAGACACAGATTATATTGATTGGTAAGGTGCTTTTCCCTAACTCTCCTCCTTTCTCCACCCCTGTTCCCCATTGCAGCGTTCACAAGACTTAACATAGTAAAGTGCTCGAACTCTCAATTTTCATGTTGTGGCCATAGCAGTAATGCCAGCTGTTTGGCAGAAGTTTGAAACTCTTGGGAAGTCATACAGCAATGAAGTGAAACACCTAAACAGTGTAAAAGATATCTGAACGTTTTTGTCATTTCACAAATGGCTGGTTCTACAACAGGATGTTATATGCAATTAAATTAGTATAATAGTTGTCTCCACTGAAGTTAATGGAATGATGAGAGTATAAACACAACGCAGGAACATAATCCAGTCAAGCACTCACCCTCATAGCGGGAATGATGTCATCTCCAAGAAGGATATCAGATGCTTCTCTAATTTACAGTGGGAACCTTATTCTTTTAGTTCTTGCTGCAGTTCTGAAAAATGCCTGTCACCTACACTGGTTCAGTGCTGCACCCAGTGGGCTGTTTTTACTGTGTGCTCCCTCTTACAAATGAGGTTTCCCTCCTGAGAATGGGCTCTGTCCTCACTGAGCAACTGAAGCGGAACAGAGGCTGTAGCCAGAATTAGGTAAGAGACGAGCGTGAAGCCGTAGCTCAGTAAGGATGACCATGTCATTAGGAAAGTGCTGTGCAGTGAGTGTATGAAGAGACCCTTTCAAAGCAGCCATGCTAATTTCTCACTATTGCCAAAAGTAGAACAAACAAAATAGATGCTCCAGTAAGTTATTTACATTAGGGTGCTTCAAAGCAGATGGAGGGCTTTATTTCCCATTATGAAAGGCATGCAAGTTACAGTGACATGGGTTCTAATTATGAACAACTTAAACTACACCATCTGCATTTAACAAAGCTCCATATGTACGGGTATGATCTAGCTCGGCTGCCTGTATTTGATAGTAACACACACAAAACAGATACCAACACGCAGAATCTAAAGATACTTTGGCAGGCTTTGTGGGAGGAACTGGAAATGTTTGCAGTGTCCCTTCTGCCCTCACTGACTAAACAGAAAGCTAGGGGCAACAATCATCCCAGGACAGAATCGTTGCCTCCTATTGCGAGGGGCACTGATAGACACATTTGCCAAATTCAGCATATTGGTTACTGTGCAAATTTCAGCATAAGAGATCTGAGGACTTCGGTTTAATGAAGAATAAGGAAATTAATCCTTCTTTGGAAAAGGAAGGTTCATTGAACCAAACAGCCCTTGTTACCCAGGACACAAACCAACATCCAAATGTTTGACTCATAAAGGGGTGGTTCTATATTCTGCAATAAGAGGAACTGCTTTGCTGTTTCTTCAAAGAGCATTAAACACAGTCTGTAACTGAGAAGGGATTTAGCAGAGGAGTCCTTCTTGTTCATGTACTACTTAGCAGTTAGTTCTGCTACAGAAAACTCTAGGACCTGAGCTACGCTTAGCTGG
This sequence comes from Tauraco erythrolophus, assembly GCF_009769465.1. Lineage (NCBI taxonomy): Eukaryota > Metazoa > Chordata > Aves > Musophagiformes > Musophagidae > Tauraco > Tauraco erythrolophus. Next base: position 14,320,042 of record NC_141465.1, read on the forward strand.
TTCTTCCCTTGAATTGTGAATACTTGAAATATTGGGGATTTCTTGGTTGAAAAAGGCAAAATTCCAAGTGAACCAAAATAAAGTTTCCTATACATTCGAATGTGAAAAAGGAATGGAGGCAGTCAGATAAGTATATGCCTTTGGTTGTCACTGGTAACCTGCACTGCAACTCTTCTGACTCCAACTCTCTTCATAGCTCTGGAAGACCAACACAGGACTAAGAGTCTCTGAGATCTAGCCCTCTCAAGGGCCTACCCTCACCCACTCTTTCCTTACCCCACCCAGCAAGTCTTTGATCTGAAGCAGAGTGAATTGCTGGTGAACTCTAGGGGTGATGGGCATGTTGCTTTAGGAGAGTTTTGTGAATCATCTTTTTATGAGAGATGGCAGCAGCTGAGGTAGCTATTCTACTGGAATGAGTTCATCTTCAGGCTGGACTGTGCATCATTACGAGATAAAAACAAAACACCCAAAAAAATCCAAGTGAAGTCTTTGTAAAAAAAGAAGTAAATGGAGAACACAGCATGATTGAAAAGTGAGAGGGGATCATGAATGTCTATTTTCACAGAACTCTGGACGTGAGGGATTGAGCTGACTGTAATAGATTCCCCCCGCCTCTGTTTCCCCGCTTTCCATTCTGCTGCCTCTGATATGGAGATTTACACTGACCTCTGGGCTTTTACATCTTGCAATTTGCCAGCTCTTTGATAGAAAGCACATTCTCACTGGCCACTTAATTCCTTTCTGATCAGTATTACGTGACACCAGCAATCAGAGGGCCTTTGATTCAGCAGGACAAAAGGGAGAATGGAAATGTGCTTTTTTCACCCTAACAGCATTGCCACAGTCCCATGAGCTGACTGTAATCCTGGTTTCATTTTTTCTTGTTCTTTAGCCATGTTAGAAACCCAGCTATAAGGCTAAACAAGAACAAGATAAGACAAGCTCTTTTACCATTTGAATACCAAGGGAACAAATCTTTTTATCTCTCCCTAACTTCAGGTGCAGGAAGTGAAAAACCTTTTCTGTATTAATGCTGAATAGGACTGGTTCATTCTACTTTGCCTGAAGCATTAGCTTCTTTTCTAAAAGGACGCGTATTTAAACACGTAAAACAGTAAGAAGCGTAAGGAGAAAATGTGACTATTTTAAAAAAGACAACACTTAAGAGACAGGAAACGTGTTAGACGCTCGATGCTGATGCTTCTAACGTCCCCTGTTATCAAACCAAGTCCTGAGGAGCTGTGCGAGGGAGAGGCAGAGTCTCAGCATCCAGCTCTCTGCAGATGAATCCAGTTGAAGAGCCGGAGATCAGCAGTCACAGCCAGTGGAACCACCCTCAACTAAAGTTGCGACTGGAGGATTCTGGAGAAACTCCATTAAATATTAGTTCATGAATCTAGGGCAAATTTTGTCTTTACCAGTAAAATTACTTTAATGTTGAATATGTAAACAATAAAGATTAAAGTAAAAAAAAAAATGGAATTTAGAAGCAAGGAAAAATGTCATCTTTCACTTTCTTGTATTACACCTAGTTTCTCCTAGGTGTTCCTAAAACATCAAAGACCTGCTCTGCTTTGTACATGTATATAGTATATATACTTCTTTCCTGAGGATATCCCATGACAAAGAGTTGATGTTCAATCAGTTTTTGGACTATTGCTTGCACCTTGTTTACCAAACAATGATGTAACTGTATATTAAAACAGAAAAGCCATCTGTTTTTCTTATTCAAGTTAACACTGTAGATTGATTCATTTAGCTTTATATATGTGATACACTAAAGTGTTTTTAAATCTGAAATAAGGTAACCTAAATATTTTGGGATGGAGAGCTGAAATAACTGGGAAGGTACGCAGCCACCATTAATGTGAGAAGATTTCTCAAGCAGAATAATCTTCAGTCATTTTTAAGCAACTGATATTGGGAAGTTTTAGGCAGATTTAGAACACTATCAAACAGATACATTGTACTCACATTATGCTGTTTAATCATATTCAAAATCTTTCTCAGCTTGTTTGATCAAAGCTGTTGTTAGCTTTGTAATTTTTGAAGTGAAGGATTCTATCTGATTTTACAGGAAAGACTTAAGCACAATAAATAGGCAGAAAGGAACAGATAAAAAGCACAAGAGCACAAGATTTTTGATCTGATAAAAGTAATTTTGACAAAATTCTACCTCAAGAAAATTTTTAGAGCATTTTGGATTTGTACAGAAAAAAAAACCACAAGTTTCTAAGTTCATAATAAGAGAGTGGTGAGGCAGTGAAACAGGTTGCCCAGAGAAGTTGTGGATGCCCCATCCCTGGAAATGTTCAAGGCCAGGTTGGATGAGGCTTTGGGCAACCTGGTGTAGTGGAGGGTTTCCCTGCCCATGGCAGGGGTGTTGGAACTAGATGATCTTTGAGTTCCTTCCAACCCAAACCATTCTATGATTCTATGATAATCTACATGTATCTACCAGGAATGCGTATTTTTTATTTAAATTTCTGTTTTCAGGAATTAACTTCTGCAACTAACTACAACGGTCTTTGTTTATATTACTTGTAGAAGTCATCAGACATAGAAAGAAGTCGTGGCTGACTGCAGACATGATGCTTCAGGTGTTAAGCTGCTGAACTGCTTAGCAAAGGTCTGTCTTCTACAAGGAGCTACGAGGTCAGCAGTGACCCAGACCAAACAGAACTTAGGAAATGAAGGAATCATTACTTCTATGAAAACTACATTTGCAACTCCAGTTGCATTTAGAGGTACTGGAGGATCTAGTTGTATATAGAGCGTTCTTGTGCAAGTGAGACAAGAAAACCTTGGAGGTTTAGGGGAGCGATAGGGAGTAATACATGAATAGTTGCTAGAACTCTTTAGTTATGAAGTGAGGAAAAAATCAATATCATAGCAGTCTGAATTATCTATTAAAAAAAAGATATAATTAATTGAACATTTAAAATGGTGTGGATTATTTGCTTAGCTCTTGTTTTATGTAAACATGCACCCTCCATACATGTCCTGCATTCTCTGCTCTGCCCCTGTGGAATGAGGTGCATCTGTGCATGACTGCCTGAAGAGTGTGTGATCTCACGCCATAAATATTGCCTCATACTTCCTTCTGAAGTTCACATGTTGAATTTCCTGAGAACAGAAAAAAAATTTCCCCAAAATTATGTGAAAGGTTCTCTTGGAGCTTCTGACCTGAGTAACCAGGCACATTGTTCTTCTGAGTGATGCCTAGGAGCTGGCTTTAAAAATCTTAATATGCATCTTTAATTCAAAGGAATGAGAACATGCCATGTCCAAAACCACTAAAATGTGGTGAGCTTTCTCTTTCTCATTTTCTGACTTCTAAGAAGTAAGCCATCCAGGACTTTGTTTTGCTTTTTTAGTCTTTTAACTACAAAGAAAGTGATGCCTGAGTAGTTTTCATTTGTGTTTTTTCTTCCACATTCTCCAATAGAGAAGAATGAAAATAAACTGGTAGATGGTGTTTGTTTGCTGTTATGCTTCCCAATGTGGCTGCTCATTTCAAATAACTCAGGTTTTTAATGCCCAGGTTGAGCAGCTTTGTTTTGGGTGTCAATCATGAGACAACTAGTGGGGTTCTTGTAAATTTTGCATTGCAGGCATACTTTTCAAATTTACCTTCACCTCACTTAAGCGTTGTTCAGGAAGCTGACTGAAAATTCCCTGACAGGAACATTTCCACACACCCAAGAACACCCAACACTACCCAAGCCACATGTTGCCCAAGCATGGACTCTGACATTGTTGTGCTTGTGAAGCTTCTTAACAACTCCTTGTTGCAAGAGGAGGCAGAGGAGAGATCAGCTGCCTGAAAGAATAAGCCTTCCAACCCTGCAGTGACTTTGGGGTGAAGGATTACAAGGCCTGTAAACGTAATCCACCTGCCTGAGTTCCCATTGTGGAGCCAATTAAGGGACTCCCAACATCATTACTGGAGGAGAGGAGCAGGGCTGGGAGAAGTAGAGGACCTGCTTTCTTTTGAAAGTAGTGTTTGGTTTCCCTATGCATTTTAGAGGTTACATCCTCAGAGGGGGAAAAACAACACAAGGAATCACTACTCTGCTTCTGGAAAGATAAGGCTACTAAAATACCACATGAGGGCCTAGAGATCTTCAGCTGGTAGAAATCATTACTGCTAAACCCATGTCAAAGGAGCAGCAGCACTGATTTACACCAGCTGAGGCCAGGGTATAGGCCAGGGCGGGGGTGGAGGGATAGAAAGTACAAATGAGCCCCTGGAAGACAAACCTGAGCTTTTATTGATGTAGAACTACATTTAATTTGCCAGTACAGATTGAGAGTAGTTATCAAGTTTATTTATAATGGTAAGGATAGAAATTAATCAAAGAGAGCTTTCCTCACAGTCTGTTTTATATCTGTAGTAGAAGTGAAAAATAACCAGTGGAAGTGAAATAAGTTGCTTTATGTGGCATTGGAAGTTTTATGTTAATATATTATAAAATAATAAACACATAGGCATCACTTGTCTGAGTTAATAGTATCATACGACATTTATAAATTTGTGATTTATTAATTACCAAAGAGCAGCAAACTCTTTAGCATCTGTTAATTAGCCTCCAGGAAGCAAAGAGCCTGATCTGCTAATACACCATTCATCTCTGTTGAAATTAGAAAACTGTGGTCTAACCTTTGCCGAGAATCATCTCAGCCTTTTCGTAGTAACCATTATAGCTGGAGATGCTCTATTTACTGCTGCAATGTGACTGATAGTGACTTCTGGATGGATTTCTCGTGGTGGCTTCCTTCAAGCTGAGCAACGTACACTGCCCCAGGACCACCTTCCTGGACCTCAAGTATCCCCATGCTGCAGTCCCAAGCTGCCTGTCATAAGTCTTTCAGAGCCATGATTATCTCATGCCTTTTATAGCGTATTGCTGCAGGGTTGCTTCGTTTGAGAGGAACCTATAGGCAAGTAACTCAGCTGCTGAAACAATTTCAGCAAAACATTTGAGGTTCTTTGCTGGGAGGAGTAAAAAACAAAAACTGGAAGTGTCCACAGAAACGTGAGATCCTTTCTCAAGAATGTTTTTCCAGAGGTGTTTCTGATCAAAATGAAAGAAGCCAGCACGCTTTAATGCTGACACACAAGGTGACTAGGAACACCTATCTAAGTGTAGGACAGCTGCGACTGAGCTACACCTGCCTGCTCTTGCTGCAGGAGGGCAACTGAACTCAGGTTTTCTGCATCTCATCTGAGTGCCTTAACCTGTGCTCCTCAGAGGACTCCATAGGAGTTACCCAGTCTCCTGAGCAAGTTGATTTCAGAGACACCACCACCAAACACTCTGAGAGAAGCTTTTTGTAAGGGCAAATTCACCAAAATCTGCTGAGATTGGTGCTGTGCAAGTAGCAGCTGCTCTGAGATCCTGGCTGTTCCTGCATTGGTGGGGTTTTTGCTCCTGCAAGGACTGTAAGTGCTCTCTCATGTGTTTCTCTCCCTCGCTGAGGCTTGTTTGCTGTATTTAGCCTAGCTGTAGGGTAAATGGCTGAAAATCTATGCTCCAAATCACAGAGAGAGAAGGTGATTTGAAGCTAGGAAACGTCCTTACCTTTCCCCTTCTGGGATTTTTTGGTAGCAACAGAGTAACTGGATGTATCAAGTTCACCATCTGCAAAAAGTACCTAACTTGTCTCAGTGCAATAGTATGAAATGCTTCAATTCTGAAATGTCAAAAATATTCTCGGGACAAGAAAAATTGTCTCTGTGAAATAACTTCATCTGTTCAGACTCTTCTGCATTTTTCCTTCCATCTAATTATATATACATACATGCGATCTTTTATAAAAGAAGGATGTTGGACTGAGGTGTGCTTATAAAATATATTTTTATCTTTTTCTCTTGGAATAGTCATCAACTGAGATTATGCAAATATCATAGGAAAATGAAGCAAGTTTCTAAGGTGATTAAGATGGACTTAAAAGTAATACCGGGTAGATCTGCCCTGAGAATGGTTTCGTTTCTTGGACATAGTTGGCTGTATGTTTTTGGTTTTATTTCTTAATGGGTGGTTGGTTTTTTATTTGCTAGTTGTTTGTTGGGTTTTGTTGCTTTGGCTTCTTTTCCATAAATGGATGATGGAGGACCCTGTAATGTATTTCAGGAGTAAAATGTAATTGTATTAACCTGATAAGATTGATGTTCTGTTTTAAATAACCCCTTCTTCAACTTACATCTTATGGTGATTTGGCTTTTCTATTTTCAGTAAGAGGGAAAACATGCATTGTGTATTTACAAGACGTGACACCACACAAGTTTTCAATACTCTTTTGCGGTGTGTTCTTATTGCTCTCTTTAAAGCACGCTAAAGCAAAAGCAATATGTGCTTGCAGCTGTTACACTGCCACTATGCCTCTTGCATGCAAAACTTTGGTCTTGCACAAAAAAAGTAAAGGTTAATATATATATTAATATATAGTATCTGTTGTGTATAATGTGCATATCCAGAATGAGAGTGTTCTACTCCATGTTTTCATATTAATGCTGTCCTTGCTGTGGACAGTGCTCGGTTAGAGGCTTTTTAGTGTTTGAACATCTTTGGTGTTTGAGCTGTTTATCTCTCTTTTCTTTCTCTGATGTTCATTCTATTCATCTTGGATGATGAATGTTCTGTATTTATTATATGTTCAGTGGAGTTTGTTAATCTAGAATCCCAATGCTTCCCAAACACTAATGAATTCATTTTCATATCATTCAGTTTCTCTATACAGAGAGAAAAAATGAGTGCTATAGCAGATAAATTAAAATTACTACACGAAAATCTGAGGCTGAGAAGAAAGAGTGGTACTGGATAAATAACTCTCTGGGCTTATTTTTATATACAAAATAATTCATTAGTATTTTCAGCTGTTCTAATTACATGGGATTAGAAACAATAAAGCAAAAGTACTGTGTTCTCTTTCAGTAGATCTAGTTATGTGTTATCAAGGTACTTACACTGTACAGTCTGCTCCCATATGTTCACCACAAAAGGCCATGCTTAGAACAATCATGCTCAATGTCTCTGTATCCACCTTAGGATTGTAACTCTACATTTAATGCAGATTTGATATTAACACTGTTGTTTGTGAAGTGATTCCCAGTGTTAAATCTTCACCTCTAACCACTGACATGTCTTCCCGATGGACTAGGGTATCCTATTTAAACTTCCATGTTTTCACCTGGCTAGTTTACATTACTTGATCACTTTCTAATCCACATGCTTTTTTTTTTTTTTTCTGTCTAATCCTTGTATTTTGTCATAAGGCAAAATGCTGTCATAGATCACTTTATGTGTCCCTCATTATGTTTACATGACTTTGCAAAATAAAATCTTGAACTTTTCTTAAGTTATTTATATATTCTACCTAAATAGATGAACACTATGATACTGTGGCAACCGATGATGTTTGGCATCATTTGTATAAGTTCTAGTAACCACTGTTGTTGGCATATTATTGATCGTGCTTACTGAAAATCATGTTTTGTTGACAGCAAGTGATTTGTCTCTCCAAAGTATGTGTGTGCTCCCGTTGGTTGGTGTAAGCGTAGCATGTTTAGGACACTGATGCTTGGGAAATACAAGTTTTTGATGAAACTGGGAAGTGAGGGATATCTCTCCTTAGTCAGGCAGGCTGTATAACACTAAGCTTATACAGTGTTTTTTCCCAACTGACTAAATCAAGGTTAGCTCAGAGATGTTTTCATTGTAAGAACTAGCTTGTTGCCTCCATGTGTGTGCACACAGAGAGGAGCAGACACAGAGAAATAACCACTGCAATCCAGAGAGTCTGAAGGAAAATGTAAGTGTTCCTTAAATTAGAATAATACCATGCTTTCAGGATAAAATGTGTTCAGCTCTGATGCCTCTTGTTCCTCCCTCGTGTTAGAAAGTGCTAGCACAGCTCTCCATGGGACTGCTCTTTTTTTAAAAAAAAAAATAATAATCTTATTTCCTTTGTTCAGACCACTTTTGTTTATATATTTCACAGTGGAGTCCCAGAAATACTGTTTCAGTGTGAGAGGGGCTGGATGCACAGAAGGCACATGGAGGTGAACAACCTGCCTTGGAAAGCACGTGCAGCCAAGAAGGTAGTAACTTCATGGGTGGTTTGGGCTTTATGGGCTAAAGGAGGTCCTTTGTAAACCTCTGGATGCTGCCAAGCTTGAGGCACATAGTATTTTGGAAGTGAAGATGTTTAAAACAAGTGTTTCAGCTAAACCTAAGCAGTGCTTGGCCTGCATCAGTGACACTTGGGTTAGCTTTTGCTGTCTGGTTTGGTGCAGGTGAGTGTGACAGTCGCTCACCCAAGAGCAACTTCCTCAGAGGACCAGAAGCTTGTACAATCCCAGCTCCTTCCTTTTTGGGAGTATTTGCCAGGATCCAAAGTGGAGTTCAAAGCCTGCAGTGGTGGAATTCTTGGTTATTTTTTAATCTTATTGCTCCAAAGGCAGGGCCAAGAGTCCTGTAAAGCGCATCTCCTCTAAAACCAGGTATCAAGTAAATCCTCATTCCCCTCCCTTCTAAGCTGCTTGTTCTGCCTGCTACCAAGGCTTCCTCTTTTAAAGAATTTATTCTGTACTGCTTGTTGTTTTTACAGGAAGGTCATAGCTTTCAAATCAGACTAACATAAAAATCTTTGCAAAGAGAAATTTTTTTATTTCCCAGAACAAGTTCACGCTTTCAAAGCAGAACCCTGTCTCTCCATTTGGGGCTATTCTTTTAAGTGAAAATACGTGATATTGAATCCCTATAATATTGCTTCCTGCTTTTGCCGTGCTTGACATTGATTTGGCATTTTTCTAGGCCAAGGAGGCAAAATATTTTTAATTACTTTGAGCATATTTTACTCCCCAAGGTTTTGATTTTTCTGATGAACTTTGAGGTTCTCGTCAGAATCTTTAAGTTTTATTCCTAACTGTATGGATGTTTGGGGATATTTGCTGGATTAATTTTACTCTAGCATAGCTATACTTAATATAGCAAATCTAGGCTTCTGTGCTTAATAACATATGTAATTGTCAGAACAGCTTGGTACCAGTATCTGTTTTCAGTTTCACACTGAGGTAAGCATCTTTGGTGGAAAACACTTTATGTAGATGGATGGCGAGCTGCAAGCAAATTCAGACTTGATGTCTGCTAGCTTCTTGAGAGTAAAAAACATCAGTGTGAAAATATTCTCAAGTTGTTCGTTCTGAAAGAACTTATGACTAGCATTTTTTTTTAGTTCTTTTTAGCTTGTGTATAATACTGTAAGCCTTGCTACATCACTGCTCAGTTTTGTTTTCTTTGCAAATACCCTTTTTATTGTTAGTGATCTGTTCAGATGCTGCATGATCCCTTTTGGATTGTGTTTAGCAGTGTTAAATATCACAGCAGCATATTCTTTTGACTTCGTTCAAAAAGAAAATGTTCTGGCTTCCCCACCCAACCCCATTTGTTTCTGTGGATACTCTTCTTTAAGTATACCTCTTGCAGTTTCTGCCTGGAGCCTGACAAGAACTAAAGCAGGTATTTCAGAGGTCAGCTGTCAACTGGTTAGTTACAAAGGTAGTGAGGTCTGAAGTAAGCTCCAGTAAACAGGTGAGGAAGGATATGGCCTCTTAACGATGTGTATAACAGTGCTGAGGAATGCATTTTCCCAAAAGCAAATTCTGCAGGGGCACTGTGGTCAGGTGTTGAAAATTTTTATGCAATTACAGTTTTAGTCTTGCAGGGGCAAGGAGGGAGCCTCTCCACATCTTAACTTTCTCTCTCTCGTTTATTCTTCTCATACAATTTCACTAATGTGACATACTCATTTATTGCAACAGTGCTGATGAAAACCAGTCACTAGTTGGGTCGCGGAGGCACTGGGATTGTACAGATATAGCATAAAATCTGTCCCAAAGGGTTTATTCATTTAGCAAGCATTTTTATCTTTCTCATCTTCTCTCTTGGCTTTTGGAGCCATTGTCTGACATTTTGTCAAACATGCAGTTCTCTGAAGTTGTTTCCAGTCAGTCTTCTTTGAAATATTTATATTACAGTTTCATTAAAAAACTCTCTATGTAGAACAATTGAGCTTTAACATATATGTAACAGGATAACATCTCAGTATAGTTTTAATAAGATAAGTCTTCACTCAGAACAGAGATTGAAACGGGGTCATGAATTGGCACAGCACTAATCCGTTTGTAAAACGAAAATGAGAAATGGTCTGTTTGTGACATTCTCATAACACAAGTGAAGATTGTTATCCTGCTCGGCTCGCATTGGTGCGGGGCGGGGAGGACGTGTAATCTAACAGCTGAATAAGGATGACCTTGGTCTGTGAAAAGGCACTTTTGTTAACAAATTTGTAAGTGCTCGCAGCTTCCATTTTCATACTTTCTCATTGCTATTCCATCCCTCTAAATTGATCAATGCTTTGTGTCAGGAAGACTGTGAATCTGCCTGCAGTATGTGTCTCATCCCCTCAGGTGAATCCTGCAGAAGACTTTTTTTCCCTAAAAACATTCCTCTCAAGCCACATGAAATTAGGCAGATGATCTGTCTGTTTCTCTGGACAGTATTATCAACTGTCCTGGTGTTCTTGTAACTTAGTGCTTGGTTGGTTGGGTTTGGTTTTTTTCCATTATTGAACACTGCTGGTGTTTCTCTTACTGGCCCATGAAGGTTGATGCTCAGTTGATTTGTAGGGGAAGCTGCTTAAAAATTAAACAACTATTGTATCACTGCTGAAATCAATAGTATTATGTCAGCTTGCAGTATGTGAAAGTCTGCCTTATGGTTTTAAAAAAGATAGTGAGTAATAATTATTTCAAAATAATTCAGTATCTGTTTCTAGTTGACAAAGGTAGTTGTCTCTAAAACAGGTTGTACTGCTCCGAACTGAGTACTGTGATACAGAAGGAAAACATTCATTTAAATATTGTTTAAATAATGGTTGCTAAAACCATTTCTCTCTGTATCTCATTCTGACTGTTAAAACATCTTCATTTTTGAATGAAATGCTGTCTATACACACTAATTTACAGCAAAATACTCCTTATTTTTAGCAATTATTAAAACAAAGGAGTACATTTGTGACATTATTAAAGTATCATCAACCTACAAATTAGTTACCTTATCTGTTCTCTATCTGCATAATCCTCATACCCCCGTCACCATGTTTACAAATCCAAATGAATATTATGCAGCTCAGATCTAATTAATTTTGGATTAGTTTTCCAGCCACATGTAGTTCTGATCAAAACAATCTGTATTCTCTCTTTTCTGATTAGGATGAAGCCTGACCCCTGGAGTATTCTGTTTGTCAGGGGATGTGCTGGAACATGAATATCAACAAGCAGGTTAATCCTTAGGCTGTCACTTTTTCCCATATATGCAGCACCCTGTGTTTTGTTGCTAAAAACCTTGGGGATCTAGGCAGTGTCAGAGAGCAAATCAGTATTGTGTGGGGCTCAGGTGAGATTGATATCTGACTAGACATTTAAGCAATCCAGCATGATGTATAATGAAAATAATCCGCTGAAATGACTTTTCGAAAAGATCTGGCATTCTATTGTGCTGTTCTTGAAATGAAAGAGCCAACTTGAAGATATATTTGAAAGGAAAGCTGAGCTGTTATAAATTTCAAAATAGGTAATGAGAAATTTAGATGATGATGATTGGGTAATTTATTTAGTTTTATGCATCCTCTGACAAGGTAGCTATCTGGGACTTCTTTTCAATGTTCATGGCACAATTAAAAGACTGGTATGGAAAAAATAGCTTACTCCACTTTACACTGCTTAAACTTTTACTTGTACTGTGCTTCCTCCCTAGAAAGTCACAGTCTCCATTCCTATAAGAACTTTAGTAAGCAGTGCAGCTCAGTAATAGCAGCGCTGGAGAGGAAAACACTGGCTGCTGGGGACCCAATGTCCATCTTTATCTGTTTCACAGGGCTACTCAGACTAGCTGCAGTCTGGTGCTGTGGCCTAATTATCCATTTGCAGTTGGATTGCGTTAGGTGTGGTACGGAAATGGACCTTCTGGCTAGCTCGATCCAAAAGGGATCCTGTTGTGTGTTCCAAGTCAGCTGCTAAATATGAATCAAAATTCAGTAAATGCAAAAGACTGAAAGATTTGCTTTAAAAGCATACTCCTAAGTTAACGGAAGTACTCAGGCAGATAGATGCAGCCTATAAAGCTAGCTGTTTACAAGACTAATTCATCAGCTCTGCTGTGAGCAAAATAAATGAGAATATTTTCTATGAAGACTTTTTTCTGCAATACCTGGACTCCCCATAAAGGGTGCTTAGTCTTATGTGTGACATCATGTCCAATCACGTATAATGTAACACGGACTAACAACAGAAAAGACTTGGAATTCTGTTCCAAGCGCTAAGGTGGTATCTGTCCTCCAGGCCTTATCTCAGTGAACTGCACCTCGTGACTTGTTTCACACTATGTTAGCAATCTGAGGGTAAATCCTTCCTTTGGTGCCGTGTTTGAATAAGGAGATTTTTTTTTATTAGGGGTGTGAGGAAGAAAGGATCCCCTTCTTTGGCTGAGGAAGTCACTGGTATTTCTAAAGCCTTCAATGTTTCCTCCAATGGGCAGGAATATTCTTCAACACAATGAACTTCTAAGGCAATAATGAACGCCCAGAGCTAAAAGTTCCTGTTGTTTGATTGACTACCTTGACTTCATTAATTTCTTGTGTGGTTTCCAGTCCAGTCTTCACTCAAACAAGTGTACAGTGGTCCTCCTGTAAGTAATTAAGGCTTTCATTGTTCACAACAATGTGAAAAAGATTTTGCTTCTTGCATGCCAACCTCTATGTGACATCTGTCCACTTGAATTTGTGATTTGAAATTTGAGGACAACCAAGCTAGCTGATGGCTTACGGCCTGGGTTTGAGATACCGCAGCTGCCCACTGGCACAGCTTGTGCTCTGAGGTTGCAGCAGATAGCTGTGCTTGTCTTGGCTTATCCCATCATCTAGGTGTTCCTGGGAAGCTAAATTGAAGCATAGCTGTTTTCCTTTTTAAGTGAGGGAGAAAGTTTAAGAAATCTCCTGATAAAGGGAAGGCAGTTTACTTGTTTTCCCTGCAAAAAGTAACCTTTGTGTTTCATGTTGAGATTAGATTTGTTTAACTTCAATTTGTGTTGTTGGTCTTGCTATATACCTCTTTGTGAGACTGAACCCCTGTGCCTTGCTATTGTTCCTCTGATGTGTATTGATAGCAACATACATTAAGTCAACTTTTTAGCCTTCTCTTCAATAAACTGCATGGATGGACTTCCTTGAGCCTTGCATTGTAAGACTTGTTTTCTAGGATCTCATTTCAGTTTTCTTCTATACTCGTATTGTTCTTGACCTGCAGCTGTCAACCCTGTATGTAGTGCTTTTGCCAAGACCTGATGATGTGTGGAGAGGCAAGACCATTTCCTTGCTTCTCTGTGGTTTTCTAGATGTAGAAAGGTTGCATTAGTCCTTCTTATCCAGCCTTTGTTTGACCAGTCCTTTAGACTAGGTTCACAACTGTTCTGGTTGAACATGATTTTTGATGAACAGGGTTACTTTGGAGTTGTTCAGGTTTTTTTATCAAATTAAACAAAAAAACCCACACACACCTCAAACTCAATACAGTCAATTTAGGATTGATGGCTCTTTACATTGAATAGAGGTTCCCTTCATTGATTCTGTCTTTTAATAAGCAGTCCCCCTGCTTCTAGTTACCTCTGAGTTTCCCAGTTATTATCCTTTCAGTGGCTTGTCACCAGAATTTAATGACACTATTGCTTTGTGCTTTACAAAGCACTTGAGGTAAAGGAAGTAATGTATTAACCAAGAAATATGGTAATGATCAGAAATACATAAATATAAAATTGAATAAGTAAAAAAAATAAAACCAACTGAGCATTATTAACCTGGACTGATTTTAAAATTTCATAATAAAAAGTAATTTTCAATTATCTACTCTTTTCAACAGTAGAAACTAAGTCCTTAGCAACCAGTCAGGAAGTTTCTAGGATAGGAGAGAAATCAATCAGAATGGGTAATATTTCAAAGCCTCTCTTTCATCCAAGTTTTTAAGGTGTCTAGGAAATCAGTAGCATTTGAAAAGTGAAGATTTTGTGCATGCAAATGTTCAGTAAATGTGATAACGAATTTACTGTTAGCACGAATTCCTCTTCCAATATGGGTGGTCTGCAAAGAACGTTCTGTTTGGAATAAGAGTCTTCCAAGGAAACTCAATTACTTTTTTTTTTTTCCAGGAACGTTTTTAACTACAGGGTAGGATAGAATAGGTAGAGAATGAATATTGTTGCATTTGAATGCAGATTAAATCTTGTTGGATTTTCTTTCCCATTTCCCATCAAACCAGATTTGTTGTCACTTAGCCATGCTTCCTTGGAGTACAGAGCTCATTTACTTTGACTTACAGTCACCCAATGGGTCACAGCTACCGACACGAGCTTCTTACCAGATCACAGAGACAGTCAGTGTCAGTGATTAAACAGCTTTTCCCCTGTCTATGCCCTGAGGTACCAGGCTTCTAGATCAATGTCAGGTTTTATACCATTTTCTCAGTTACACAGAATTGACCATGACAAGGCAGCTTTATTTATGTATCATTGAAAATGCTATTGAGCTGCCTTCTCTTTTGTGCTTCTCTTTAATGAGTTATTCTCCAAGGTTGGAGACTGACTGATTAGGCTGGTGTTACAGATAGCTTTGATTGGGGATACATCAGTACACGTGCCAAGTGAGACACTGCAAATCCTTCCCTCTGTGCTTCAGTCAAGCTTAGCTTTTGCTAAATACACAGAGGCACCTGGTAGCTGAGATGCTTTGCAATTCTGAAAAAAAAAAACCAAAACCCACTTTTCTACAAATAAAGTTACAGTAGCTGCAGGCTGCAGTATGCTTTTGGTACATATATGCAAATCTGCATCTATTTGTTTGCTGCCAAAAATGATTAAGGAACAGAGATGCCTAAATACCTTGGGGAAAATTTGGCTCCAATGCCCAGCTGCTGCAAATACTTAAGCATGGGCTTAATTCTGTATGTGTGATCAGCATTACTGTGAGTTTAATAGATGTGTTAGCATACGTAGAAGTGAAAGCATGAGTAAATCTTGCTGAGAGAGAGGTTTATGTGTGAACCTCAATGTAAATGGGAAAAATCTGGTAAAATAAAAAAGAATGTGACCCTCAAAATTGTTAGATGATGGAGCTGGGTTTAGATAGTTTTCTCCTTTTGAGCAGAATCTGGAATCAGTCTTTGAATAGTAGAAACAGGAGAGGGGGAAATGAGGCAGCAAAAGCAGTATTAAGATTAAAAGGTACCAAAAATAATTCCAAATTGATTTCCATTGTGTTCATTTCTTATTTTACCGGTACTGTTGCCTGATGAGTAGTTATCATTGGATAGAGTGATTGAAAGAATTGTTTGGGACTATAGCACCTATAAGTAATGCACCTCACTCTCCACCCAAAGTGAAATGGCTGAAATGCTTCTTATAGCTAGCAGTTTCTTACGATCTTTGAAAAGCAAGGTCTGCAGGTATTTGAATTAATGTGATTGTATTTGGATTTTTTCAGTGTTCAGACTATTTTTGAGGTTTATAAGAACAACTTGCTAAGAGTCAGATCCATTGTGCTAGACACCATATGGTTACTTTACTGTGTGACTGTCAATTCCTCACTAACAAACTATGAAATGCATCTTTTGCCCCACTGAACTGACTGTCTCAATACAGCTGTCTATTTGAGGCTTGACTTTAGGCAGCAAACTAACAAAAGCATGAAAGAAATTAATGAGAGGAATTAACATTAAGTGTGAACTAACAAATATGCACAAAGGACAGAACCGGAGAAACTGATGTTATGACAACTCCTCTTTTAATTTGAAAAACAACCTATAGAAAAGATTAATTACATTGTTAAGTAGTGCAACTTCTAGTAGCTAAAACACCCAGAGGGCTCAATTCATCTTTGTATTTTGTCTTTAGAAGTGAGTGTCAAATGATGATGCAAGATAAGAAACACTGATGGATGGGGTTGAGTCCTATGTCTGAATAATTATGATGCTGTAAATCTGTGCTGTTCTACTGACCTTGATGTAATATCAGTTTATGGCAGCTGAGAATTTGGCCCCTTGATGAAGTTATACAATCTTTCTCAAGAGAACAATCAGCATTACTCTGTGTAACAGACTGAAGAAAAATCTGCAATCTAGGCAGGGAGGCGAACTAAATGCCTTATGTACAGAACATAAAGGTAAACTAGTGTGTCATGATGGGAAGGAACATGTGCTGCTTCATGTAAAAAGAAGAGTCACATTCCCACTGTTTATTTTACATATGACAGAATACATATTTAATCAATCTTTTGACAAAGACTAATAGCAGATTTTAAACCAGTGGTTTAAATTTTGTACAGGAATGCACATTACTCCAGGTCAAGTACTGCTTGAATCAGGGGAACCCTAAGTGGTGATGATGGACTTTGCCTAGCTTAATTGCTGGACGGGGTCAAGGTCTTTGACTTTAGAAAGAAGCACTTTCTGAACATGTAAAAAACTTGCACAGTCCCAGACACGTTATGGAGTCTGATTAGTCATAATTAAAGACTTAACTCATCCCTATTATAATTAAAGACTGTGTACAACAACAAGAATTTGGTGTCAATAGGATCATAAAAGTTATTTTTTTTTCCTGAAGAAAAAAGAGCTTATTTTTCTGGACTCCTGATATTGAAGTCATGAAGAGAGTAAACTAGCATCAAAAACTAATACTTTACAGTAAGACACAACTCTTTTCTATATATAGTTGCTTTAGATTGTAGTTTGTGACATCTGTTTCCCCCTATACCTTTCATAGAAGTTTGGAAGTTATAGATGAGCTTCTTTTACCGAAAATTATCTGATTTCAGCAGAAGCTTGCTTACTTAGATTGAATCCAATCCTTAAACTGAAGTGTGGTCCTTTGAACGCAGCCTCAAAATGAATGAGGGTCATGTGATGGGATGGATGAGCACCACTCTTGCTTTGGGGTTACCTCTCGACCTTGCGTACCTCTGTCCTCAGAACAATCCACCGCACTGCAGAAAAAAAGGAGTGTCATGAGCTACATCAGTCTTCTATCCATAGGAAAGCTGAAGCATTTGCCCCACGTGTATTACTGTGATCGAGGAGCAGGAAACAAGACTAGCATGCTCTGAAAAGCAGAGAGGTCAAGATATTTAAGCTCTCTGTTCTCCTTTCCCTGTTGTATGGGACACGATAGAGGATAGAAGGAATAGCATTTTGTTGCGGTGATTTAGTCTTTTATACAATGGCTGTTAAGTCTGTTCCACCGTTTGGATCAGGAGTGAAAACTGTGCCTGCCTTTCTGCTTTTGCTGGGCAGGCAGTTTCACTGGGGCAGGATGCAGAGGAAGATGGTAAGCCAAGAGGAGTCCCAACAGTGAAAAATATCCAAAGCAGAACTAGAGGGCTGTTTGGGAGAGGGTTTCTTTCATATTCTTACATAAAATATAAACTTAAATAACCCTGTTTAATATTATAAGGAGTTCAACTGGCCATTCCCCACAAGGAAAGACAAGTCTTTTTGAACAGTCCTGTGAGAATATAGCTTGTTCTTTGTGTCTAACAAGAGAAGGATGAGAAGACAGTAACATCAAAATATCTCAGTCCCTGATGAATCTCTGTCATTCCGATTATACCAGACAGATACTGACTTTTTTTATTTTGCGATCATAATAAAATGTGCTGGGATTGCAGAAGGCTTACAGCTGCTGCTGTCTCATGAACAACTTTGTTAAGTGTTCGTTTGAAGCAGTTCATTGCTACACCAGAGGAGGTTCCTCCTCCCCTGTGATGCTGTGCTGCTATCACAATGTTCTACAAAGACTGTTTCTCTCCCCTTCTTCTGAACTGCACGCCGACATTAGCATGAAAACGAGGACTTTGTTTCTTAAGTGTTCATCCATTCCTCTAGCTTATCCTCCCACCTGAAGTCCTCATCTGTGGCATGAATGAGTTGCAGTGGAAATTGGTTTGATGAGGCTGTTTAAGTGCAATCCACTTACATATTGTATGCAATAATCTCTCTATAATTATAGACCTCCCCTTATTATTATTATAACATCTTTTAACACTTTTGAAGTTCCCTCAGACTCATAATTCAGCTTCATTGACCAGAAGACAAAGAAATCCACCAGCTGCAGAGTTAAAATCATGATGCTGTTGGCTTTAATCTCTCTTTAATCATTAAAATATAAATTAGCTCTTGTACTCATTACTTCCCAAACAGCTTTCTCTTCTGGGTGTCTCATCCTCTGCTCACAACTGCTACCAGCTTTTTCTGGTGGCCTGCCTTGCGCCAAGGAAGAGATGCCTTACCAGGAATCAAAAACAAGGGTGCAGGGCCTTAACAGCAAGAAATCACAGTAGAGGAGTGGGTGTGAGAAAGTAGAAATGAGTAGGTCAGAGTGAGGACATCTCTGTCAAAGGATGCTCTTTTAGAACATCAGTTTTTAGCAGGGGTATCCCTTTAGGTAAGAAGTAAACAAAGCCACTTTGGAGCACTGCTGAAGTTTTTGGGCAAAATTGGATGCATGGCATACACCACCCAAATGCTGTGTTTCCTTGCAGGAAGGACAGCAATATGCCTCTGACAGTCCCTAAAAAGGAGAGCATTTGGCCTTTGAGTTAAAATGTCTTGTACATTACTGTAGCTATTGTCTCTTACCATGTGACAATGACTCAGATGATGTACATGTGTCTAGACTGATGACAATATATTTCTTTAATGATGGTTAATATTTTTTCTTTTGCATGTTTTATTTTTAAGCGAAAATGCATAAATAGACGTCTTTTGGCAACAGTTAGTTGTTGCCTGAGGTTCTATAACAAGAACAGATCTTCTGTTTACAGCTACATCTCCACCCCAGCAAATAACAACTTTGGAGGAAAGGATATGTATCTTTTAATGGCATGAAATATTTAAAACAACAGAATTTGGTACATGGCTCTTAAGGCTCACAACTCTCTAAAGTAAAGCCTACTGAAGTCCATGGGATTAATGCTGTTTAGTACCTGAGCACCTCTGAACGCGTAGGTACACCAGATAGGAAATCCCAAGCAACAAGGCCTGTGATCACACAAAGCTGTAACTGGTGCTTAAATATGTCACAAGTCCCATTGATTCACTGTGACTCCTGAACTGATAAAAATTAATCATTTGCTTATGCACAGCTACTGGTTCAGGGTTTAAAACTTTACTCCTGACTGTTTTGACAACAGGAGAAAATAAATATGTTCATAGTTCAGCTATGTGAAGCAGAGAGGAAAAGTCAGGTACTGAGGGCAATTGACACCTCTAGAAAAGAAAAACAATATGTGGAAGAGCTTTAGTGCTACATATACAGCTCTAGCTAAAGAGTGCTTTACTGAGCCATGAGAATGGCTGAGCTCGTGGAAAAATCCTACAGCATATTCAGTTTAATTGTATCCCTTATGGAATCCCTAAATGATGTGCAAAGGGATGATTCTGATTAGGAAAGGTTCAACCTGTTGGCTAAGAGCTTAGAAAATTGCTGTTCTTTCTTATGCTTATTATCTGAGCTCCTTTCCACGTTTCCTAGATGTGCAAGATGAAATTTAAAGCTTAAATCAATGAAAAATATTCTGTGTCTGGATTATGTGTATTCATTACTCTTTCCACAAACTTTGAACATGATATGGTTTGGTTCATGTCCAGGTCTTAAAACAAAGCTATTATTATTATTATTTTAAAAAAATAAAAAACCACGAAGGATAAAAATTATCCATCTTCTATGATATTAATCAGACTGCACCAATAAGATATGTGAAGCTGTGGCTCCATTGAAAACAGATTTTTGCTCAAATAAGTGCTGAGGAAGCAATTTTGCACTCTGCCAGAATGAGATATTTATATCTAAAAATACTTTTCCTAATTTTGACAATACTAAGAAGATCTTGGTTGGTTTTACCATGAAGAAAAACTGGCTGTACATAACTTGATTTGTCTTAAAAGGATATCCAGAACTCTATTTATTTATCTTTTATTTCAATAAGCACAGAACTGGAAAGAAACAACAGAAAGAAGCAACAGGAGATGCGCTTGGGTATTCCTTCCCAGTAAGGAAGACTCAGTGTGGGTTACTGGATCTTGAATACTGTAAAGCCAAGCACATATGACTTAAAAGGGGACCCAGAGTATCACCTTTGATACAACAGGAATGTCATGCAAAGTAGCGCAGCCCTGCGTGCCTGGCAGCAAAGTAATCAAACCTTCTGCCAAAGACAAGAGAAAAAATCAAGGAGTGGGTGGAGGCAGAATGCCCTTGGGCAAAGACATGGTGTAGCTGCAACATTGTGCTTAGAAGAGCTGAGTTCTGAACCCCCAATCCACTGTCCTGGCTCTGCTTGCTGCATAAAGCAGGTGGGCAGTGCCCTAGCCACTCTTGTCAGTCCAACGCTGCTGCTATCAGCTGGTTGTTGCCACTCAGCAGCAGTGTTTTGTTGGAAAGATATCTCCTGTCTTACCTGAGTCACCTGTGCAAGAGGTACTTTGGGTTCAGTACTTTACTGGTGAACAGGTTCAGCTCAGTTCTTATTTAATGGGATGCCTTTGTTTGTGATGCTTACTGTAAACAAAGTTTTGAGGCTCTGCAAGATGGTTTTTAAAAAGGGAGAGTGTGACACTGTCTTCTGGGAGGGGAGAGTTTACAAGAAATCATGTGAAAACTCAATCTAACCTTTGCATCCCCTTGACCAGAAGTGCTCTCTTTGCAGATGCCACATAAAGACTTGGGAGCTTTTTGGGGCTGTCAGAGGATGTGAGGTGGCATAGTGTGCTGTGCTTGATAGGTACCCAGCTGGGCAAGGCCTCCTTCCCTTCTCGTACAAAAAACAAGCTGCCCCAAGCCAAAGGATGCTTTGTCATCGGTTCTATCATCAAGCCTTTTCTCCTTCTTGGCTGGGTGTTGGAGTGTGGGGCCAGGCTGCTGGGAAGTGCCCTCTGTGCAGGTGGGAAGTGATCAGTGATAACCAGGAGAGAGCCCTGATAGTACTTGCAGGAGAAGGACATCTGGGGAAACCTGATGTGAAAGAGGAAACTAGTGGTCTGGGACAGCCACAGAGGAAGTGTGTGTTTGGGAGAGTAGGCAGACTGTTATGAAAAAGAGGAGAAGTCTAGTCTAGAAGTTTTAGGGCTGCTGAGCTATGTGAAGGTATAATTTGTATTCGTAGTTTGCCTTGGAAAAATAAGAGGTAAGAGCTGCAAGTGCTTCGTGGTTAAGCTTTACTTCAGAATTCCTCATCTGACTGTAAGGTTTTACAGGATGGGTTTTAAGATTAAATAAATGGAAAAAACATGTCAGCTTGTGTAGTTACAAGGATTTTTTATTATTATTTTGATAACTTTGCTTTTCTC
The DNA here is from genome assembly GCF_009769465.1 of Tauraco erythrolophus. Lineage (NCBI taxonomy): Eukaryota > Metazoa > Chordata > Aves > Musophagiformes > Musophagidae > Tauraco > Tauraco erythrolophus. The sequence goes on from NC_141465.1 coordinate 14,341,499, forward strand.
CTTTTCCTGTTCTCCAGCTGAAGTGCAGCTTTCACAGAGTTTCAGTAAGTGTAAGCAGGATTGTGGCTCCTAAGGAAGAACTTTGCCACCCCCTAATTTGGCATGGAGTGGGCAGAATTGCACAATGCAATGTGTTTACTTCCCAAGCGGAAGCAGCAATTCTTGAAATATAATAAAATTTCTATTTTAAAACTGTTTAGATTGTCGCAATAAGAATAAACCTTATAAAAAAGTGGGGGAAAAAAATCTCTACTTTTTTACTCCCCAAGTAATCTCTACTTTTCACCTTAATTTTTTTTAATACTAGAGTATAAATGAAAATTCTCTGAGAGAGCGTGGGGAAAAGGAGAAAGTTTAGAGTAAAGAAGAAAAGAGAGAGGATGGGGTTATGCAAAGCTGCTACTTTTTTAAAACATAAGTGAAATCTTTTATGGAAGTAGTGTTGTGTATTTTTCAGTAAGATTGGGGTTTTTGGTTTTTTCTTTATTACTGGATCATGTAAGAAGTCAGGGCATGTAACCTGATATTGTCATTAATGTATAGTAGGAGCTGCCCCAGGTGTCTGTTTAAACAAACGGGATAACTGTAGTGGAGTGAGACTGATTTAAAGAGGACAAAGCCCTCTGCAGTAGAAACTGGTGCGAGAGCATTTTTCTATTGAAGTAGGTCAAAACCAGGTACCTGTAATGATTGTGCCTTCATTTCTATCTATTAAAAAAAGTTCTTTGGAGCTTTTAGACAGACTGTTTCTACAACAAACCCTCTTTTGCATGCTTCCCCTTTTTTGCTATGTTTTCTTACCACTTCTTGGTGTTACTTATCATAAAAGTAAGTTTCTCAGCCTTACCCTTCCACTTATGCCTCTTAAATATTGAGGTAACATAAATATACCTCCATAAATGGGTGTTTGTGTTTGTTGGGGTTGATTTTGAGCGCAGCACTGAGAAAAAATGCCAGATTGGTTGATTCAGTTCATGAAGCTTTCATTTACATGTGGAACAGGTACAGCAGGATTAGTGATGGGAGAAAATTTCAAACACGTTGGTGTTGGAGGGAATTCCACAGAATCGTAAATTTGTGGAGGCAGGAAAGGAAATGCTTGAGCTCAGCCCTCTACTCAAAGCAGGCTCAGGTGGAGCAAGTTGCTCAGGGCCATGCTTAGTAAGGTTTGAAGTATTTCCAAGGACGGAGGTTTCACAGCCTTTCTGGGCAAAGTGTGACGATATCTAGTCACTCCCTCTCCAAAAAAAAACAAACAGCAAACTCACAAAAAAAACCCAAACATCACACACCAAAAAACCCCACGGATTTTTCTTATAGTTAAATGATTTCTTGTGTTACAGCTTGTGCCCATTGCCTCTTGAAGTTTCACTGGACACCACTGAAAGGGATCTGGCTCCATTTTATTTGCACCCTCCTGTCAGACATTTATACACACTGATAAGATCCCCCTGAGTCTTTTCAGAGCTTAATGCACCCAGCTGTCTCAAGCTCTCCTTGTATGTCAGATGCTCCAGTCCCTTAATTATCTTCACAGCCTTTTGCTGGACTCACTCCAGTAAGTCCATTTCAATTCCACTTTCCGCTGTACTTAGCGATCCTCCCCAACAATTGAAATTTTGGGTCTGAAACTGAAAGTAATGCTGCCATTATCAACCCTGGTGTTGTTTTTATAAAGTAACACCTCACCCTCCCAAAGGAGTTAGTGCCATACAGCACACCAATATCTTGGCGTTATGACAAGAAATATTCTTCTACAAGAGCAACGCATCTGCTTAGCCCTACTTGGAAGATGGTTTTCCTCTCTTTCCTGAGGCACTGCAGGTATTGTTTCACACAGTAGGATGTTGGAATGCTTCCCAGTAACATCTAAAAATACTGAATTGCAAAGACCATAGTTGTGCCTTTGTTAGAAACAAGTGGAAATGGATTTGATCATTGCCAAGGATTTAATTGACATTTGATCAGGTGTTAGATGGATGTGGAGACCAATGCTCCAGGCATCTTCTGTGTTGATGTTTCAGATAAGTATTCTTAGACAAAACAAAACAAAAAACCAAACAAACACCAAAAAAACCACAAATTGAATGGGAAATGCAGTGAACTTCTATGCAAGCTCATATTTTAGTTAAAATTATTTTTTACTTCACACTTTCTTTCATTTTAAGTGTTAATTTTTCTTTGTCCTTTAAATAGTTTGTTTGTCTGGATATGTCAAATAAGAGAGATGTTGCGTGCTGCCAGGTGGGACAGTTTGACAGCTGCTTGAGTCAAATATAGTATTCTTATACTGCGTATATTGAGAATAAACTAGATGTCACTGAGTTTTATGTTCTTCATGTTTAAAAAGAGCTACATAATACAAATGGAAGTTTTCATAAAACAATAAATAAATAGGATATTATTATTTGAAAATACTAGGATACGTTTTAATTCCATGAATAGTGAGCAATTGGTGAGTAACTTGCTTCTGTGTTGAGTCAGTTCTCCGTATCAAAATGAGGAAGCAACAGAGCAAATGAAGCATGGACTGCAGGTGGGTGGATGTGCTTCTCTGAATACAATATTGATTCCTACATTTAGAGGGAGATTCCTACCTTGCTCTAAGTGTTAAAATGCTCCCACTTGGTTCTAATCAGTTTTGACAAGTGTTTATAAGCTCATTCTATTTCACAGAAGTAAGGAAGGGGGAATTTTAAAAAACAGACAACCAGTCTTTTGAATTCTGAAAGGAAATATCAAGTGGGTGTGTTTGTTGTGTGTGAATGTATGATTTATACCTAAAATATGAACCCACACGCATAGACATTGGTAACTTTTGAAGCATGCTTTTTTTTTTTTAATACAAGAAATTCATTTTACCACTCTGCACTTCTTCCAGCTGTCTGTAGTATGGTGATTTATGAGAAAAGATTGTTAGAGTTTGATTTAGAGTGTAGCTAGGCACTGAAGTACACTCACTTTATGACAGATATTTCCTGTTATCTTTGGGAAGACCTCTGCAATAACACTTTTCCATACCCTCCTAGATGTGTTAGAACCTGCTTAATGGCTTTCAAGCAAAGTCCAAGATTCTAATTCCCTTTTGTGTTCTGCCTTCTGGGCTGTGCAGGAGGGAAAATTAGGTACAAGAGGGAGCAGGTGGTGCAAGACCCAGCAGCAAATGAGCTATAAACTTGGGGAGAACAATGTAGGTAGAAGCAATTAATTTTATATTGAAGTACACTGTTCCTTCCACTAATCACAGCTGCTCGGGTCTCACTGTGTAGAAGAAAGGAAGGATGATAGGCAGATATTTGTAATGTAATGGGAAAAAATCCACCTAGTTTACAATTTAAAGGGTCTTGTGTTAAAAGCTAAAGCTATTTAAATTCCAGCTTTAGGGGAACATTGACTGTTCCTCCTTAGAAAATGTATATTAATAGAGGACTTAGGGACTGGCTCTGGATGTGCTTATCAGCCTAATGCTACATCAAACCCCTGACCTTTTTTTCTTCTTTTTCAACTCTGAGTTTTGTGACTAAATTATGATAAAATAAAAATTCCCACTATTTATTTCACTAAGTTTCACGTACATCATACATACGGGTATAATAGTTATTAGATCAGATATGGAAAAAGGTAGGTTATAGTTCATGATTTTCTCTGTTATATCAATTAACAAAGGACGAGTTCTGCTATACTTGTTTCATTACAGTGGCAGAGATATAAAATTTTTCTTCGCATACAGGACTGGTAGAAGCCCTGTCTACTTATATGACAGTAACACCTAGAAAGCCCACTTCTGAATTACAGTCAGGGCTGTGTCCTCACCAGTGCTTACCTCAGTTATCTGAAGCAGATCTGGAAACGAAGGACACACTTTGGAAGGAGTCCCCTTACAGCAGTAAAAAAATCACCCTTGTAATGAATAAGCAGTGGTGAAATGTACACTGTTTGGAGTATCTAGACCAAGGCTGGATGTCTCATGGGAGAAGAGGGGAAGGAGAACAACTAATTCAATCATAAGTTTATGGACTGGGAGTAGAAACTGCTGTATGAAATTGTATGCCTTCTATTTAGAAGAGGTGGGATTACAAAAGGATCATTTTCAGTCCTTTATGCTCTTAAAAACCAATGGAAGTCGTAGACCCTCTGTAACGAGGGAGCATTTCACCCAAGAGCGAGGGAGAGAAGAATGAGGTCATTCAGAGTCATGGGGCTTACAAATAGGCCACAAGACAAAATTCCAAGTTATTATGGAAAATAAATGCATGTTTGCAACAACTGTGTTTATATGGAAATCCTTCGCCTTAGTTTGAATGTTTCTCTTGGAACCACTTGACCCCCAGAGGAGGTCTTCAAGAAATAAATTTGGAAGAAGTACAGATATTTGGCCCATTAGAGCTAGTTGAGTCAGATGTTTGGATTTGTCACTCTTTCTTGTATAAAGTCTGGACTCAGCTGCTCAGGAGGGTTTGGTAGCCAGACTAAGGAGACTGGTTGTTCTGAGCTACATTTCCTGCCTTGTCTGTTCTGTGGGAGACCTGATGTTTTGGTCCGTGCTGTAGCTGTTGTGTTTGATGTTGTAAACGGCTTAGGGTAAGTACAGGAGGCTTGTACGGTCTAGTGGCTGTTCAGTGAATGAGTTTGAACCCAAGTGGCAGCTGAAAGAAAAATGGATGATGTCTCCAGATGCCCACAAGGGAGAAGATACTGAAGTGTAATGACTAAATACTCAATAACTTTGTAGACCAAGCCCAACAGGGAAAAAGTGAAATTAATAATAATTAATAATTTTAAATTTTGGTGGGAAGTGGAGTGGCTGAACAGAGTCTTATCTTGCCTGTTTTTTTTTTTTTACTAGCTAGCGTGGTGCAATACAGTAAGGTTTTTCACCAAAGGCAGGGTACCAGTCTTAGCCCAACAATAACCCAGTTGTTACCAAATAAGAAGCAATGCTATAATAATCCAGGAAAATGTGAAATTCTTAAATAGGAATGAAAATGGAATCTTCACCGATTTTGTGTATCATATAGTATCTTTTTTTTTTTCCTTTTGCATCTGATTTCCTTGTGGTGTTCTCCACTCTGTTCAAGGATCTCGCCATGCCTAATCTACCTCAAGGAAGGTATTATCTAATTAAAAAAGCTTATGTAGAGTATAGAACTCAGTTACAGATTTCTGATTGTTCTGCAAAAGAAATATATTAATCTACCCCAGCCTAACTGGAAAACAAATGCTGTAGCTTCTGTAAGTGACTCAATTGACTCCAGCATTGGCCAGTGAAGTATTCAAAATCATAAGTGATATTTAAACACTAGATTATTTGATGCTCCAGGAAACGTTGATACTTATTTTCTTGCCTTCTATTATCTGAATCTTTTGGATTGCATTTGGGCAATGTTCCTGAGCATGAAAATTAAAAACATACTGTTTTCAAAAAGCCTTATTTTTATCTTTGCACTCCAGAAAGGGTAGCTTTCAAATAACCGGCATCGGACATGGCAGCATTGTTACCCAAGGTGATGGGTGACATTGCAGATGCGATGACTTGCCTGATTAACAAATATTTACCTCCTCGTACACTTGTGTCCAGTCTGCTCTGCTTACATCTTCAGGATTTAGCATGATCAAAGAGTCATCTTTGAAAATCTGTCCCTTCATGCTTGCAAAACGGGGAGGTACACAGGACCTTGCAGAGCTGAATGCAGCAGTCATACAGTGCTAAATCCCTCCTATTTATTTATCACCATTAAATCTGAGCCTAAGGTTATGTGTGCAATGCAATCAACCTCAAGTTTCCTCTTCTGACTATATAGAGTTGTGGATGTTTCCATGCTCTTTTTTCAAGCTCTAGCATCTACACAGGTGACTTCTAGTACTAGCTATGGCAGCAGGCACCTTCCTGAATGGCACTTTCCGTGGGGATTATGTCCCTTCTCTATGTAAGAGCCAAGCATTCCATGAGCTGTCATGCAACAGGTTACTCAGACAGTGGTGACTGCGTGCTCTTGGAGGCCCATGCCAACTTGCTGAGAGGAGGGATGTGGCAGTAGTCAAGGCTACGGTAGCAATGTGTATAGCCTGCCATCCACTTCACCCTCCTTCCCTCTCTCATGTATAGTAATAATAAATTATTACTACCTATCTTGGGCATTAGCCTCAGTTATCAAAGTAATGCAATTCAGCTAGAGATAGAGTGTGAACTGAGACTTAGTCTTCATTCCTATTTTAATGCTGTAAGATTTCAGGCTACCTGCTAGCTGCCTGCCAGATCGGGCCCATAGGTACATCTTAGCCTGGTGCTTATTTTGCACATATGCAGGAGGGTGCTTCTGGAAGCATGTGCTCTGTGCAAACTACGTGGCTTTCGCTTACTCTGATGAGAACCATCCAGGTAGTCGGAGGCAGTTAAGCCTCAGCATTTTAATAGCTCTGTGTGCTGTTAGACCTCATCACGTTGTTATACCCAGCAGAAGGCAGTTTTAATTGTCATATTGAATAGTAATGCTCTAACCTAAACATATTGCTTTGAATCAAAGCAGCCTAAACTTGAAAGCATTCATAAAGTGGAAACAGGTGTAGTCAGCTGTTTAAATACTTCACAAGTTGTTTGACACATTACCACAGTAGTTTGATTCACATTTGAAAGTCAGGCATTTGCATAAGCTGAGTGAGATCATACATCATTTTGGACAGCGTATTATTATTGTGTTAGTTCCTGCGGATTGATGGAAACAAATAGCTGCAACAAGGCAGTGCAAGCCTGTTCTGAACATATATACGTGTTTACGATCATTAAAGTGAAGAAAGTAATAGAGAGTAATTTTTCTTAAATAATAGTAAAAATCAGATGAGATTTTTCTCCAACCGCGTTATTTTTGTGCTTCCTTTTGGTAAGTTTGGAGTTGCTAACTTGAAGTAGCTCAAATGTTTGTTTAAATAGTAAGTCAATAGGGCACCTAAATTCCATATAAAAGGGAGCTCAGGCATTGTGTTTGCAGAAGTGAATTCCAGCTGCTACAGAGCACTCTGAATCATGCACTATCTGGATTTTCTTGTTGTCTTTTGAATGATTGTTGCATGCCATGACCCATGATCTTTGTTTCCCTAGCAGTATGCACTACTCCATATTTTATGACGTGCTGCAAAATGGATGAAAATATTAATCTTTACTATAAAAAGTTAATTTAATAGAGGAAGAAGGGAGAGAGCCAAGCATTATGTTCTAGTGTTTTGATGAATGCTCTGTATTTCATCTTTATGTACTTAAGCCAAAAGAATAACTCATCTCTTTGCATGAACATATGGTGGCTTTGTTTTTAGGCAGATTTGTGACAGTAGTGAGTGAGTGACTTTTCAGGCTCTGACAGTTGTCATATTCATGGACAGCAGTACTGCCAAAGAGCATACATATTAACATGGTTATTCAAATTCTCTGTAACACCAGGGTAGCGGATTCAGAAACTGCTTCTCTGATAAAGTTCAGTGTTGTTAGGTTTGTTTGCTCGGGGGGTTTCTGTAAGTTTGTTTGGGGCTTTTTGCTTGTTATTTTTATGGTTTTTGAAAGTCTTTATGTTTGGAGCCAACATATACAATAGAAACTGTCTGCCTTTGATCCAAAGTAGTCAAAGATACTGGATTTCAGCAACTACAGTCTTTTCCTGACTTTAAATAATAAGTTGAAATGTTGAGGATTTTATGGAAAGGGGAGAAGCTAGATAAGAGACCAACAAGGCCATGGCGTGCTGTGCTGAGAAACCTTTATTCAAACATATAAAAGGAAAAGAGAATATTTTTTATTAGATAATAAGTGTTTTACAGCCAATAAAACAGAATCAGGCAATCGAGATCAGTATACAAAGCAAGCCAACCCCTCCATTTCTTGAAAACACTCTAAAATTTTCAAAGGAAAATACCATCAAGATCAAAATAGCAGCTTCATTAAACTGAAGAGGGAAAGGGCATTGGGATAGGAATGGTCTGTCCATCTTTTGTTCAGTTCCCCACTTGTGCACTGGCAGTGCTGACAGTTATCGGCCATACAGTTGCAGCATGCTCCAACTTGATTACTCTCAAACATGCTAGTTAGATTTCAAAATACAGAATTTTCCAGGAGAATGATGAGTAAAACAAAGAAAGCTAACTCAGCTGATTATAAGTTAACCATTATATAAGTGTTAACTGTTTATGTGTTATTTGATTTGCTGAAATTTTGATGCTGTCTATCCCATATCCTATTTTTCCATAGGCATTGATAATTCATGGGAGGGGTCAGAATTATCTGCTTCTAGTCTCCATGCATCAAAGCTTATTTAAATGTAAATAACCTTAAATGCTTTCTCCCAATTTACTTTTGCAATCTGAGGACCTCAAATTGTCTGAGTTGATATGTGTTCTCAAAACAATATTTTTCTATCGGTTTGTGATATATCTAGAACCAAATCAAATCTGTGTGATTAATAGTAAACTGTATATTTTTATATGATATTTATGTCATTGAACATAAAATTTAGCAAGTTAGCAGAAAAGGCAAATGCAATAGATGACAAAGGATGACAACCAGTTCTGTTGCCATCTTCCAGATTATTTTGCTCCCAATGCGATGAGGTTGTTATAACCCAAAGCTGTCAATAAAGCTGTCCAAAGAAAGTGAGCAAAAAATGTCAGATTTTGCTTTATATAAGTACAAAGATGCTGAGTCAAAATAAGAAGCAGCAGTCGGTGGCAAACTTTTTATTTCTGGATAGCCAGGAAAGCTTGTACAAACTACTCAAGTCCTTGATGTATTTAGAAATCGGGCAACTGCGAATAACTAATTTTACAGAGAGAAGGTTCAACATGAAAAACAAAACAAAAATATAATTTTTATTTTCGAAACAACAAACCGCTTAGACATGTGCTACATCTTATAATCTGGGTAGAAACGCATTGAGACGTCTAATTGAGTACTACTTAAAAATTAATTCAACAAGCTGTTGCTTGATCCAGTAAAACACTCAAGAATGTGCAAGGTAATATAGTACACTCGTGGTGTCACCTGAATGCTGTTGCTAAATGTCATGTATTTTAACTGAACGAGCTAGTCTCATTTGTCCCAGTCCACTTTTTTGCATAAATTTGCTCTTAAATCAGTAAGGGTGGATGGATTTGCATTTGTATTAATTGCAACCTTTGCCCTAAGCTATGAAGTCAGATGATCACAAAGAATCACAACTGAATGGGGAATAGCAGCAGAAGCGATGAAGTTCTCATTTCAAGTAAAATTTGAACTGATACAATACATAGCATTTCAGGCAACGACTAAACTGGGTAAAACCCTCATGTTTAGAGTGACATGAGATCAACTGTGCAGCAGTTTTTATCTTAATACTGCCATGTGTATACCTGTGTGGAGGATGATCAAGCCACAGGACAAAAGGAAAGCATACTGTTCTTTTAAGGAATCCACTTTCCTGAGTTCTTACACTTATTTTTTTAAGTGTGAATGCTTTTGCTGTATTGTCCAAACTTTTTCTGGTGAGGAGATTGGGGTGAAAATAGGGACATCTCTAAAATGACTGGAATAGAGTGCTTTTGATAGCACTGGGTACGTCCAAATCTTACTGTTGCTAAACAAAGGTAAGTTTGCTGAGTACAAGTTAACTTCATCAATTCAGGATATCTTGGAGACCAAAAGCATAAATGGGATTGAAAAAGGATTAGGGAAATTTACAAAGGAGCCATGAACTATTGAACATTATGGTTCATGAGTTCGAGTGGAGTCCCTAATCTGCTGTTCAACAACAAAATAAGGAACACTGTACGTTTGCTTTGATTCTTCAATATTTCCCTAAGTATCCACTGTTGATCATCCTGTGTTAGATCTCTTGGCCTGACTTTATAGCTGATATACTGTATTGGCTTCACAGTCAAACCTGGTAGACCTCAACAATGGAAAAACAGTTTATTTTTGTTCCACATGTGATGTTGAGAAAGAATTTGCTAGGGGTAAGATAATTGAGAAGTCTTCTAGAAGAAGCCAGGGAAGACATACTGTAGAGAGCTGTGGTTTAGGACACGGTACTTTGTTCCTGTTGTTCTTCTTATCCAGAGCATTTTACTGAAATATTTGCATCTTCTACTTCTAACTTTCTCAACAGTGCCAGTTAACCAAACTGAATCACTGCTCTAATAGAGTTATACCTTCACGGAGGATATCTGAAAGGCATAATGCATATGCCAACCCATTTTTTCCTCTGAAGGAAATATATTTATAGGCAAATACAGTCCTTGTTTTATCTGTTGATTTTCTCAAACAGTTAAACAAAATAAAGATCCAGGAATAAATAAGAAAGTCTGGTTTAGATGTTTCTTCTCTGTAGCCAAAGTTCAAATCTGTACATGATCTTGGTGTAAACAAGGCCACAGACAAGACTGAAGAACCACTCTTGATGACTGTGAGTTTCACATTGGAAAATAACTTGTACTGAGTTTCCTTCTAACCAAAAGGAAAATGTATGTGGTCCATCTTCTAGAGACATAGCCAGACAACGCAATTGTTTATTCCACATGGGATGGTTTTGTCTCTATCAGCCATATGATAAATATTTATATGATACATTAATCTCTTATTTTGACCACTAAAACCAGACTTTTTTCTCTTCTAAATCTGTTTCATAGTAGCTAAATTATATTTGAAAACTTAAAAGTTATAGTTTGCAATATGGATCATGGGAGTCTGTCAATTGATTCAAATTGCGTGTGTTGACTGACCCTTACTCAGACAGTAATTACAATCACTAGTCAGTGATTTCTCTGGCAATTGTTTCCCACGCTGTCTTAGCTGAGTTGTTATACCTGAGATAGATAGAAGAATCACAAAATTTCAAGTGAAGGTTATACTTTTTACCAGACCTACTGATCCGTTTAGAATCTGTGAAGAATGATTTGCTAGTCTCAACTTCTCTTGACCTATTAGCTGATATGGTGAAAGATACTATGTCTTCCCACAAATTTTTTCTTATTGATCATTTTGTCATTTTAATAAAGACTTAGTTTAAATCCTTTCTCTGTAATTAGAGATGGGATGTTTTTGTTTGAAGTTAAAATTAATCCATAGTTGAAAGATCAGAATTTTTAAAAGAATGAACTTCAGGCACTAAAGTTCAATAATGAAAATAACTTTTTTAAATTTAATCTGTGTGTTCTAGGAGTAGTTAAATATGTTGTTCTAGGCATCTATTCTGTTCTTGAAGATGTAGGTCTGTCTTCTTGCCCAAAAGCAAAGCAGGAGAAAGTAGCTGAATGAGTGATGTCATCAGTATTTAATCTATCTCTTTTAAAAAATAAGCTAATTAAACAAGTGGTTTGACTAAATTTTTCATTTCATTGCCCTCATCCTTTGACACACACAGAGTGGATGTCTGTACCTCAAGTTCATTGATAATCTATACATATTTAATGATTTTTCTGAGCTTGGATTGTGGCAGGACAGGACACAACTGAAATCAGTAGCAAGATACTGATCATTCTAAGAAATAGAGAACACAATTATAAGAGGCAAATTTCAATAAACCAATGGTTTAGTGTATAATGATTGGCTGTAAAATGAATCTAAATATCAGTTCAACATCTAACTGAAATTGTCCTGCAGTATTATAAAATATTGTCTCCCAATCCCATGACTAAAAAAACAGCTGGTGTAGCTATCATGAAAATTATTTAAAATTTGAGACATCCACATTTGAAAATATCCTAAAAATTCAAGACAAGAATATTCACCATGATTGCCTCCGTTTAGCCCATAAGCTGTAACTTCAAACCATAAGCAGCTAGGCACAACTAGTAACGCACTGAGTTTTTGCTAATAAAATGTTCTGAGAAGCTCTGGACTACCTGTCTCTTCAGAGTATGTATTTTGTAGTTCAGCTACTGAGCTGTTTCTGATAGAAATAGTGGCTACCATATTTCAGCATGTGATAATATCTTACCTTGAAATGAGGCAAAGTAATCAGCTCTACACCTCAAGGGACATTTTGTTCTTTGTGCTTCTTCAGCATTCTCAGTAAAAAACAGCCATCAGGTAGGTGATGAGCATGAAGAGTAACAGTGATTTGAGGAGTTAGGCACTCTATGTTGGGAGTTTAGGCACATAGGAACCTGATTGGAAAAATAGCTCTTTAAACAACTTAAATTTCATTTGGCCCCCTCTTAAGGACTGTCTTTCTATCACAAAAGTTATCTGCAGTGCTTTGAGAGACAGAGAGAGGGAGAAGGTAGGTCTCTCTAAATCAACTCTTAATAATTTCTAGTTTGTGGGCAGAGTTTTCGCTGTTCCTTTGAGGAGTTCAATTATGTGAAGATTACAGAAGTAGCTGTAGGAGATGTTCCCAAGTGCCTTCGGTATTAATTCAAAGAGGAATGAGTCAAAAAATAATTTGAAGCCTGACATTAATCTTTGAATTTGTAGAAGAACAATTGTTAGAAAATTCCCTACTGGCTTATTTTCCTAATTCGATTCAGAATAATTTTGAACAGTAGGTTATTCAGCACAGAGTTAGTGTTTCTGTTCTGTATAGCTGGCATAAAATATTGCTGTCAAGTCAATTTCGATTGGTAAATATTTTCCTCTTGTAGTATTCCAGTATGTTTTTAAAAGGGACAGAGTGGACTGAAAAGATCTTGGAAAAAGAACTATTCTGCTGAGTTTGATTAACATCAGTTGGTTGATGGATCAAAACCAGAATCTGAAATCAAAATATTTTTTTCCTTTTAATACAGGGAAGCTAAGTCTGTTTATAATGTTTTTTGAATTTAAAAGCCTAAAAATCTTAAATCTCATCTGCATGTGTTCAAAACCTTCTGAGAGGAGCTGGGTTTACAGCTAGTTTATTCAGTTTAAGATCACCGAATTCTGTCTGCGTGGCCTGATCACATCAGAGTTATCCTATTTTAGGTCACTGTCTCTGTGACAATAGCATTCAGATCTAGCGCCAACAAACCTGACCCAAAACTAAACTATATCCTTAGGCAATCTTGGATCGTGAATATTAAATCTTTTCTAACTCCAAATGATATTTCCTTCATTAATTTCTAGAATTCCCTAAGTTATCAATTACACAAAGAAAATGTTCAATATTGAAAATGCCCAGTGGATTTGTATTTTAATTTCTGTAAGCTCTTTAATGTTGTTCAGAGATAGTATATGTGATTTACAGATGCTTAAAAATCCCATGAAATTATGAGATTATCGGCATATTGGGACTCACTCTCCCACAATTTGCATGAAAGACAAGGTGGACGTTTTGCGTAGACAAGGCTGAAATAAATGTATGCCTTACTCTGACCAAGAGGATAGCAACGGCTCAGGATAATGTGACAAGCATATTTATCTCTGGTATTCTTCTAGCTTAGGTGAAGTCTGTATGTATGAGCTGGGACCAAAAACGTCCCTTTAGTTCAGCTGTTCTTAATGTTATGCAGTTGCCATACTGTGGTGTACAACAATGGGGGGGAAAGACAGATTTCCATTTCCAATTACAAAATACTAAGTAAAAGAGCAAGCATGTACAAAGCCTGGCTAGGACACACAGCTTCATATCACATGCCTTGCTCTTAAACCCTTGTTCTCAACAAGGGTTCCCATCAGAACCAAGATTTCTTTGAAGATTTGGAAAATTTCCTGTTAGGCTTGATGAAAAGCAGAGCTTTGCATGAGTTATTTTCACAAGAAGAATATAGGGCACAAGTCAAATTATTAGGCTCCCTTGGGGATGTTCAGACAATTGCATTGCTGGATTGACTGGGTGTCCTGAAGCAAACGTGCAGAGCTCAGACTGTGTTTGCTGATGGCACTGTCTTGTCCCCATGGAGTTTTTGACTTTTCCATCAGAAGGGCAAGTCAAGGGGAGAATGTACTAATAAATCTCAGTATATATGCTACTCGACATTTCAGCACAAAAATTTAAGCAGAAATCAGAGATACTGCTACCTCTGCCTTAGCAGAATTTTTGAACTGCACTCAGCTCGTATAGAGGAAGCAAAACCAGTTAGTGTGGTGGCTTTTTTCTACCTTCTCTGGGTTCAGGACGTTCTTAGAGTTAGGGCGGTGGTCTTGGCATATTAAAGGAGGCACAAGATCGCTACTTCATACCCATGTGACTAAATTAAAAGAAAGGCTGCACACTGTCTTCAGGATGCTCTGCCTTAAAATTTTCTGTTTACTTTTGATAAGTAACTGATTTTAATTATTCCTGTTTTGGGATGCACAGTGCGCTTACCAGAGGTGTTTTGCATTAGAAGGCATTTTACCAGAAGTACCCACATAGGTACTTTTTAATAACATACTGTACAGAACTCTGCAGACCGTCAGATTTGGTACTGCATTATGACATCAAATACAAGGAATCTAAATAAAAGATTTTGTCACATTTCTGAAAAAGAAGGGATTTATTCTGGGGTCTTGAGGAAAGTTTGGAAGTCCATTTTCATGGTTTCACTAGAGGCAGAGGGGTCAAGTTGGCTTTTTACATAGTGCTCGCAACCAGTTATGTACAAATAACTAGCAAGGCTTGCACAGATTTTTTTTTCTACATATTTCTTTAACTAGCTTCTGATGTATTTGTGCTAAGTAACATTTTATTTGACAAATAGTCCTACTGAACTAGGAGGGAGGAAGCAGATTCAGTGTCGGGTTTTGGAATCTGACCATAAATAAATGTTGACTCTTTTATAGTTTCAAATTTCTTATCTCTGAAGTTTCCTGGGGTAGATTCAAGATGTCCAAAATTAAGATCATTGCTCCTTAGTGTAAATTTATATTAAAAAAAAAAAGAAATTCTGTCTGAATTTAATGCACAGACTTTAATGCTTTCAAGATGGTGTGCTCCATCTCACCCTGAGCTTCACCAAATTCAGTGGAATCAGGCCAGTGGTAAATATTGTCTAAAATTCCAAGAAGGAAACTTCCTTCACAGATGATGAATATTGCAGTTTTTAATTTAAGCTGTAGTTTTTCAAGACGGAGATTTAGAGAGTCAAAAGCACATCTGGGAATATTTTATAAACTGGATTATTTTTCCCAATGAAAATGCAAAGCTTCTCTTAAGTTATGTCCAAATTTTCATCTTAATTAAGGTTTGCATTCCCTACAAGCAGCTATATTTTATGTTTGTTTCGACACCAGAGACATGCTGTTAATTAAACGTCAGGGAAAGAAAAGGTAATAGAGAAAAAGAATGACATAAAAATATGTACATATGAAAATATGTGTATGTGTGTGTGAAGCTAAGTAGTTTCTTTTGCTTTCAGAGTCAGCACTGAGCGTTTGTTTGCTTGTTTCCTAGACCTCTTTGGGAAAAATTACCTTAGGAGTTTAAAGAAAGGGTAAAAGAAATGAACTGATGAGAATCTTTTTTGTACTCAGCTTTTAGTAAACAATTCTTCAGTTTTCATTCTGAAGGTGAGCTCTGGTCAGTCATTATTCTTTTAGTAGTACAAGGTTTATTGGGATGTCTTAGGGTTTGTTTGGTTTGAAGGGGTTTTTTCCCTATCATTTTTATTTATTTGTGATTATTAGCTTCAGTTAATCCTATTGTCAGAAATACTTGTATATAAACAAGATGCAGCAGCTGTGACTGAGATACACAGTGGTTGGAAGTTCACAGGTGCAAACATTCTATTTTTGTCAGCTAAAATTAAATTTGAGTTAGAAGTCTGAAATGAGAGAGATCATTAACTCTTTTTGACTGTCTGTTGATTATGGTCTACAACAATGATAAGATGTGAAAGGACAGCACACACAGTAATTAATTCTGCAAATGTCTATCATATGCTTAGTGATCTATTTACTTCCTTGCATAAAATGCTCATTGTGAACTGAAGCATGTGTGGAATTTGTGTATGTTAGTCCTGAAGGTGATTCTGGATCCTTACTCCCCTGTACAGGGACTACTGAACACAGCAAAGATCATATAGGATGGAGCCAAACTCATTTGCCGAGTTCTGAGCCAGAAGACAATTGGTCCACTGGCATTTCTCATACTTTTTCATGTATGACTTCTTGTTTGTTTTTACACTGCCAATGATTATTGGCCCAACTTATGCTCTAGCATGTGAACAGTATTATTTTCCATGTACTCTGGCATTATACAGTCCTCTGACAGCAAATCTACCCCGCCTCCCCTTGTACACACGTAGAGATATGCTTGTTTCCTTATACCAGCTCTCAAAGTGGAGGAACTAATACTCCCTCCTGGAAAGGGAAAACAGTATTCCACTTGTCCCATTAAGTTATCATCTCCTGAGCTGCTTAATTCTCTGCACATTTATTTTATTACATTAATCACCAAATCTGAATGATACACAGATTTTTAAGGTAGGAAAAATGTCCCACCAGAGTCACAATAAAGTCTTTTTACGAAAGATTGTTCTGCCTGTGTCTGTACCGCGAAAAGAGAGACAGTCAAGTCACACCAGTATATCAAATATTATGAGATTTAGAATGCAAAAATTATAACAGACATCTTATTCAGCACCAGATAAAGTCTGAGTGAAAAACTAAATTTAAGAATGCGGTCCTGTTCCACACTGTTCTGGAGACTGTTTCTGGATACCTGAGGAGCTGCCTCCCTCTACAGGACCATGCCTGACCATGACAGCTATGGAATAATAAAAACACCAGCCATAATAAGGAAACTAACAGGCAGCAGGAACAGAATGCTCTCGCAGATGGCTTGAGCAGTGGTGTTTACTCCTGGAATGTGTCAGGATACCACCAGTTCCACTGCAAAAGAGACTGGATTCCTTTATTTCACTTAACTTTCCCTCAAGTAAATAAACTTCACTGAGGAGGGGAGAGACACATAGAGTAGGTACTGTACATCGACTGGTTTTACAAGTGTATTTGAGCAATGCTATTGACAATGCACAAAAAAAATTACCTGGTAGCAGAATCTATAAATTTTCCAACAAGAAAGCACATGTGCTTCATGTGTATACTTCCTGTAACGTTGACAGCATCTTGCATGTCTTGTCCATGTGTGTAGAGCAAGCCACCAAAGCTGTGGATTGAGCTGAGTTTTGCCACCCTGATGCTGCCCAGCTGCATGTGGCTTTGGCAACTCGCCTGACCTCCAGCTCTCTGTCTTTTGCCTCATTTGATTTGAAAGCTCACTGAGGGGTGAGGAGGACTATGTCTCACTGTACATTCACATGGACTTCATCACAACAAAATGCTCATTTAAATTATGACCTCTGGGTTGTACATAAAGATTACATAAATAACTTTGTACTTTGAAGAAAGGGCATCTGTTGTATCAATTTATATTGGTCTTTTGCAATTCTCTTGTATTCTTTAGATGCATGTCATAGATGCAGTCTCTATTATCATCTATGAGTAAAGATGTGTGATACACCTTACTCCTTTGAAGAACCTGATTTAACTTTCATAACTCTTTCTCTCAGAGAAAATTTACTCAGCTACTCACACGCCGTTCCTTGTCTGTTGGTGAAATTAAACTGTAAGAGCGTTGCTTCTCTTGTATTAAGCACAGGATGTGAAGTACTCTTAGGAATGAACAGTATCTTGAGTTTTAAAATGGATATAATCTCTATTTCATTGTTGTCTAGAGAAAGCTCTTCTGCCTGTAAACTTTATAATCCTTTGCCATACAGCAATGAGAACGTTGAAAGATTTGGATGTAGAAAATAACTTTGGTTCAAATGATTGACTTTTGCTTAATTTAAATAGAAAAATTGATAAATAGCAGAGCACTCTTTCTCAAAAGTCAAACTATAGTAGGCTGAAGGATCCAAAGGTTAAATTAATATTTCGTATTCTAACATTGGATGGACCCAGAATGTCTGTAATTACCCCAGTATTGTGATCCATGTGAGGTTATGGGGATATAAGGAGACTCATCTCCAAAACCTTTGTTGGTGGTGTCGCAAAACATAAAGTAAGAGTTGCTGAAGTCTAACTCAGTTAGAATTTGCATATTAAAACAGGTAAGAAAAGGCTTCTCAGCTATATAAATAAATAAATGGAGCTGCTCTCAAGGTGCGGTGACAGCATAAGTATTGCTTTGGATGCGGTATTAAAAACTTGTACAGATTTTGCCTTGATTTCCCTTGCTTCCCGAAACTGAAGGAGATAATCAGCTTTTGTAAGATGAACAACCTCTATCCCAGGGGTATGAAACAATTAGAAGAGGAAGATGTAAACCTGGAAGCAAGGACTGTTTTGTGACAGACAGCTAGATACAGCTGGAAAATATCAAATATAATACCTATGTTTAAAATGGGGAGAGAAATGCAATCCGTGTATATATATGCATCTGTAGTATGGAGAGATTGGAAAAAAAATATTAAAAAATCGAAGGAACAATTAAACACATAGAAATATATAGATGATGTCTTTTATTATAATACTGGCTTTAAGATGTAGATCAAACCAGATTAATAACTGATAAATTCATATAGATACTATATATACTTTGTCTAACACGGTGCATCAACCTGACATTCAAAAATTTCATCCATGAAAGAACTAGTTAAAAAAAATTTGAAAAGGCATGTTTAAGAGGAGAATTATAAGATACATTATAAGGTAAATTAATCATAAATGGATGATATAACGACAGGTGTTGTTGAAAGGTGTATTAGAGTGCAGATCGAGGTGAAGCTCTCTGGATTAATTTTGGGATTAAACTTGTTTACTGTTTAGACAAGAGATATTCTTGCTGTCTATAACTTTATTTGCTTTAAATTCAGGAGGGCAAAAACCTCTTTAGGTTGAAAGATCAATGCACAAAAATGAATGGACATAAACTGCCTATAATTATATTTTGACTGAAAACTAGAGGAGAGATGAAATTATGCAATAACCTCCAGAAGAAATAATGAGACCAAAACAGAGACATATTACTACTAAAATAAATAAATGCCTGCATCAATAGTGGACTAGCCTTGATGATCTTTTAGTCTCTGTCCACTAATGTAAGTACAGAGATCTATTTTTCCAATATAAGTAGACTGAAAACAGATTTTAAATAGTGTGCAATGAAAGCAACACAGGGCCACATTCCAAATAGCAAGGATACAGGCAAATATCAAATAGTCAGTCCTCAACGACACCTCTGTCCTGTATAATGCACATGGGTGGTATCCTATTAGGGGAGAAAACGGAGTATGTAATTACAGGCTGTATCATAATGCAAATATTATCAGTGGGGCTGAGTCAATATTGCAAAGGGCAACTGTAATTCAGATAATTCGCTTTTAGATTTGATGTTGTAGGTTTTGGTTGTTTGGATTTGGGGTTTTTTTAACATCTGTGTGTGTTTATAATTCCTACTTACATTAAGAAACAACACCATGCATATTTATGTAAATGTTTAACACTAAACAATTACTACAGTTCGAAAGTATTAATTCTATGATTATCCAGCCAAAGTAGTAAAAGTGATTTAATTTTCACCATGCCTTTTTATTTTTTTACTTCTTTTCACAACCTGGCAATTATTAGCTTTCTGAATCAAAACTCACCAAGTAAATTTCCAAGCATCTCCTGATCTGTCCACAGTTGAGTTCCAAGAAACAGAAAGGCTGATACTGCTGCTAGTAGCATTTTGAAAATGTTGAAATCCCTTTGAGTGGCACAGAAGTATCTTGTCCCACAAGTTGTACACAGCAAATATGCCATCAGTGTAAAAGTTATAACTCCCCTTAAAGGCCAAACTGGCAGTAAAAGTTTTTCAATCCTTAAGGAGGATGTAGAAAATATCTAAATCTATATGAAGAAAAACACATGCTTTTGTGGAATAGATACTGAAGAACAACGAGGCAACAAATGATCCGCAAAGAAAGGGTTAATACTAATTTCTGTAACTTAGCCTAGCATAGATTGTCATGATTATGGAGCCAATCTGTGGCAGAAACTGTGCTGCAGCACAGTTATCTTCAGTAAATCTGAAATAGGATAAATGATCAGCAAGTACTTGTCCTCCATTAAGTCACCAAAAATAAATTAGAGGAAATATGAGCTTCAGAAATCATAAACACAAGGCATCTATCATGTTTTCTCATACATATGGTAATACTTAGTAAGGGGTTGTTGGTTGTTTGGGATTTGGTGGTGGGGTTGTTCTTTTATTTTTCAATTCCGATTTTATAAAAATTCCTGCAAACACTCAAAGTATTTGAAGATTATAGCCATCAGCTGTCCTATCAGGTTTCCAAGTTGTCACTTTATCACTTTGCTTTCACTTGGACTTTAAAAGTTTCTCATAATCTCCTCTGATAGTAACTCTCCAGAAGATGTGTTGTAACTGAAAATAGAAGAAAATTGCGTCTTTCAATTAAAAAGCTTGAATTTGTTATTTTCTTGTTCAAAAGCCAGCAAAACAAACAAACCTCTGAAAAGCGATCTTCACTCTTGTTGGAAATAACTGAAATCAGACTACAGGTACTGCTGAAACAGAAATGGTCTTCATTTGATGCAATGATGACTTCACAAAATCATCAGCCTCAATAACTCTGAGGGACGTAATTTTGTGTTAAAATCTGTACAAAGGTGACCAAATATTTTGATGTCCCTTGATTGGTCCCCTTGGTTTCTCTGGGGTTTTACATCATAAAAATTAATCTAACAATGTCTTCTCTGTTTTTTCACAAATGAGGTGGGTTTTTTTAATTGTATTGTGAGTTTGGCAATTCTTCAGTTAAAATGTTTTAAAAAAAGAAAAAAATAAGTGCATCCCTTGATTTCTCTGTTTTAATCCCAATATGGGGCCATTATCCCAGAACAAAAGAAAATAAATGGTTCCTCTCAGAAGTGATGTTCTTAAAGATAAAATGGAAAATGTCTTGCCCTATCTAATGAACTTGTATAGGATAATCAGTACAAGTCACATTTTTTGGGACAAGCACTTTAATTCTCACTTTCACCTTGCATGCTCTTCATTTATATAAGTAAACACCCTCTGTGTATCTACCAATTGGGCACACAGGAGTCTTGCTGTATATGTGGGTGTATAGATATACGATTTACATGCACAATGAGGCATTCGTGTATATGTAGGAATATTCCAGTATAGGCCATGAAACGTTTGTAAATGTGACAGTCTTTTTTCAGAGCATCCTTACTGAAGTCTCCAGATAGAAATTTCGTCTAGGCTGAGGTGTTTTGTTATTTGCCATGGCCCATTTGCCAGACACCCAGAAATGTTGGATGAATGGTCTCTCTGAATACATGAGTTGACTTTGCCACAAGCAAGAGTCAAAAATGTGCAAATGGCTATCTAGGAGCCCAGTGTAAAGTAGATGAAAATAAGGTCCTTGACAGAGTTACGATTGAAATAGAATTAATTTGTCAATTTAGAAAAAGGTTATTGGATGACTGCGTGACTGAGCTAAACAGTTTGGATTTTTTTAGGTAGAAACTTGTAAGGGAAAACAAACAGAATTAAAGAGGTATCATGAGAAGAAATTTTTCCATAAATGCTTGAAAATTGTTAAAAGAGAATGCTAGAACTATCACAATATTTTATCTACTTCCCTTACTTATCAACAAAACCAGTTGTACCATTAAGGTCTCAAGCCCAGGACTGCATAAGAAAGAACATATAGTAGTTTTAAAAGGAATGAAAGGTGCAGTAATTCATACAAGCTGGGAATGCGTTAGGGAGGTCGACTTGTCACAGGATGTGCTTCCATGGGAATTTTCTTTATTAAAGAAGCTGGCTTGTGGATTTCAAATCCCATGGTGCAGTTTGCTGACTTTTAAACAGTGTCAGGACTCGAGATATGCTGTTCTGTGATGCTTCAAGCTAGAATGCTGGAAATATCCCGCTTTAGAAAAACCCTCCACAATTGTACATTGCAGTTTAGAAGATGGAGCTAGGATGGGAGACACAGTTCCTTAAACTGGTGTCACTGGAAAAAAAATTGAAATTAAATGCATGGTGTCATGCATTCAGTTACCATGATGAAAAGCTTGAAAGTAACACAGATATGTGAGCAAACCAGAACTGGCTTATATTTTCCTGTTAATGTTTTTTCCCTTTTCCCATCCTTCCCCTTCGATGTAGATTAAGATTAATTAAAATATTTTAAAATTTGTCTGGGACTTCCTGGCTGACAGAACTCGTTACTAAATATGGTGTGAGCTTCAGTCAAATCTTATCCCATGACTAAGTCATGTTAAGGTTCTTCTGTTGTATCATATGTTTTAAGCTGTGGGCTGACACTGCATCCTTTCTCAGTAAGGATGCTAATAAAGTTTCTGCTAATAAAGCTCACTGCTATAATATGCACCTTTGGCACTGCCTTTAGTTTATCCACATCCTGGGCACAGCTTGATGAAACTGTCTGATAGATGCTAAAAGCAACCTGGGAACAGCAAGCACTTGGAAACTAAGTAACATAAGCCTTATAATTGGAAGAATTTAGGTTACAAACAGAGAAGCATAATGAATGTCATTTGATATCAAAGGGAATTACTAAAAACATCTGAGTTCACCAGAAACAGAAAAAATAGATGGTTGACCTTAAAAAAAAAAATCAGCTGTTCAATTTCTTGTATATTTTGCTGTTTTCAGATTCATTCCTTCCCCCTTCCACCTCTATTATCCTTACTTTCTGTTACGAGTGTAACTTATTTAAACAATAGATTTTAGAAGACCCTCATCCTATTCTCATTGGCCTGGTACTTCTGGGAGCAGATTGCCAGGGTCATGATGGTGGTTTTCTTAGTCTCCATTACCTAAGACTGGAGAATCAGTAGAAGCTTACTGTTTGGGACAGGGCTGTGCCTCTTGTCAGTCCCATAGGGTGAAGTGTAGCAAACTAATACATCAAGCACAAATTAGGCTGTACAGTGTAGTG
This sequence comes from Tauraco erythrolophus, assembly GCF_009769465.1. NCBI lineage: Eukaryota > Metazoa > Chordata > Aves > Musophagiformes > Musophagidae > Tauraco > Tauraco erythrolophus. The sequence goes on from NC_141465.1 coordinate 14,364,347, forward strand.
CATAGCAAGCAGCCAGGTTATACGGGTTTGAGAGGTGGAGTGAAAAGAGGGGATTTCTGGTCCCATAGGAAGCCTAGGGAAGATGAGGCCTTGCAGAAGCTTCCTATGGTGAAGGACACTGTGCTGAGTTTAAGGTTATTATGAGAGACAGCAAGAGCTGTCCACCATGTGACAGCCTAAAACGCTGTTAGCTAGGCAAATTCATGACAGTAGTACTCAGTTTAGGCATTTGCTATAACGTTTATTTTTAAAAGCTGAAGAGGGTGTGGATGAATGAAATGAGTTATTCCTGAGTGAATTCTGCAATATTTTCAATGTATAGTTAGAAATGTAAACATTTTGGGAATGGGTTCAAGAGACCAAGATGTGGAAGGTGAGGGATATGTTTTAGCATATTGATAAATCTGAAACAGTCAAAACCAATGCTGAATAAACTAGATATAGGTATAACTGTTTAGTTTGGTGTTTTCACTTTTTTTTCTTTAAACTGCTGCAGAAATTGCTCGTACTTAGCCCTTCTTCTAGAAGAGCAAGATAGAACAGCAAACTCTTTTCATCAGGCCACAGATCAGGCAGCATATGGCAACTTTGGATAGCCTCCGATCAGACTGGCTTGAATTAGAGATGAGGCCCATCCCCTTCCAAGTGAACACAATGCTAGGCTAAGCTGGAAATTGGATCGTGTCTAAACGTTGTGCCTGGATTCAAAACACAGCAGAGTTTTGCTGTACCTGATCCAAGGGCTTGGCTTTAGCCAAATTCTAATTAGGGTTAGTAACTTAACTGAGAAATTCTCTGTGTATTGCCATCAGTAGCTCTGTGTTACCTATCTCCTCTGCTGATATTTGAGAAAAGATAAACCCTCTCCAGGGCACAGCTGGTCTCTGAGAGCTGCTTATAGCACTCCATTTTAACACCTGAAAAGGAAAAAAAAAAAAATAGTATTTGATTTGGTAACTCTTTCATTTCCTTATAACCAGATGGACTTAGGAGAGACTTGCTCCGACCAACCTCCCAATAAGTGAAAGCAAGATAGCCTCTGAAGTAATTGAAAGCTTTTAAGTAGTTGTTTGCAAATCAGATGCAATTTGTTCTTTCCCAATGTAGTCCATAGATGAAAAGGGGCAATACTTGAAAATGGGCATCATAGTAGCAAAAGGACAAAACCTGGGAAACAATTCTGAAGCTGATTGTTAATGTAGATGACAAAAACCAGAGAAGCCTCTCTAATTGGTTTTCCAAGTCCCTCGTTCTCAGACTAACTGATTGGAGCTATGCTGCCTAATGTTACTATCCAGTCTTTGTAATCCCTTGCTGTGTAGTGAAGGGAAGAGAGTTGTGGGACTGCAGGAAATGCAGTCCTATTTTCTACTCCCTGATCTTCCACATGCTTTTGTGATAATAGCTTAGCTTTATTAAATGAATCTAGCGTCTGCATCTCACTGTTGGCTATCCTACTCAATGTGACTCTTCACTGTGGAGCTGGCCTCAGCTGCAAGAGGATCTCAGCACCTCATTCTTTTTAGAATTCACACTGTCAAACCCCCACACTAGGAAGAGAGGTAATGTTCTCCTGGCTAGGAAAATGGAAACAGGCAGAGAATGACTGAGCCCATGCGGCACACTGATATATATGCTCACACAAATTTACCCTTATGTAGGTCCTTTTATCCCCCCTGCCCCCAGCAACTATTGTTTTATAGAGACAATTGTTTTATTCTGTGTGTGCTCATAATTTATACCACAAATGTACACTGAGCTCAGGGAACATGGACATCTGCAGTTGTACATTGGCTTACGTTATATGCCTTTCAATTTACTTTGTGCGAAGGGCAGATCTCAGCCATACAGTGATGCAGAGCCATGACTCTCTGCATGCCCTGAGAGAGGGATGCCATCTGCAGCCGCTCCCTGCTGCCTTATCTTCTGTGCTGGTAAAATCATAGAATTATAGAATCATAGAACAGTTTGAGTTGGAAGGAACCTCGAAGATCACCCAGTTCCAACCCCCCTGTCATGACAGGGACACCTTCCACTAGACCAGGTTGCTCAAAGCCTCATCCCACCTGGCCTTGAACACTTCCAGGGATGGGGACATCCACAACTTCTCTGGGCAACCTGTTCCAGTGCCTTACCACCCTCAGAGGGAAGAATTTCTTCCATAGATCTAATCAAAATCTCCCCTTTTTCAGTTTAAAGCCACTGCCCCTTGTCCTATCACTACATGCCCTTGTAAAAAGTCCCTCTCCAGCTTTCTTGTAGGCCCCCTTTAAATACTGGAAGGCTGCTAGAAGGTCTCCCCAGAGCCTTCTCCACACTGCACAGCCCCAACTCTCTGAGCCTGTCTTCATGGGAGAGGTGTTCCAGCCCTCGGATCATCTTTCTGTGCCCTCCTCTGCACCTGCTCCAGCAGCTCCATATCCTTTTTATGTTGGGGGCCTCAGAGCTGAAGGCAATATTGCAGGTTGGGTCTCACAAGAGCTAAGAGACAGAATCACCTCCCTTGACCTGCTAGCCACATTTCTTTGGATGCAGCCCAGGATACAGTTGGCTTTCTGGGCAGCACATTACTTTCTCATGTTGAGCTTTTCATCAACCAGCACTCCCAAGTCCTTTTCCTCAGGGCTGCTCTCAATCCATTCTCTGCCCAGCCTGTACCTGTGCTTGGGATTGCCCCGACCCACGTGCAGGACCTTGCACACGTTGAACTTCATGAGGTTCTCACAGGTCCACCTCTCCAGCCTGTCAAGGTCCTTCTGGATCACATCCCTTCCCTCCAGCCTGTCGACTGCACTGCACAGCCTGGTGTTGCCAGCAAACTTGCTGAGGGTGCAATCCCACTGTCCATGTTGCCGACAAAGATGTTAAACAGCACCGGCCCGAACACCAGTTGACACTGGTCTTCACTTGGACATCTAGCCATTGACCGCAACTCTTTGAGTGCAACCATCCAGCCAATTTCTTATCCAGTGAGTGGTCCATCGATCAAATCCATGTCGCTCCAATAGCTCTAGGAGAAACTAAAAGATAGAAACAAAGCTTCCTCTCCTCCCCTGTATCTAGTGGCAAGTTAACTACCCCATCAGAGCTGTGGCCTTTATTGCTTTCCCCACGCAGGCAAAAGGACAATCTCATGTTCACTGTAAGTTTGTGGGCCAATGTATTGAAAGTCTGAGCTTAGACCTAGCAAAGGCCGTGCAATGCTTTAGGCTGCTTTAGCATGCATGGCATCCACATCTTGTTAACATGCCAACCTAATTCCACTCTTTTGCTTCATCGACAAGCACCACTTCATTAGCTACCAATCTATTATCTTCCCATTCGAAGGGCTCTGAATAGGCTTACAGCAACAGTCTGCTTTTGTAATGCAACAAGTCTTTTAAAGTATTTTTATCAATGTGAAGAAATGAAAAATAAAATTCAACAGTGACAGAAATTCCAGTCGTTCCTTTTATCCTCCCAGTGTGAGCCAGCAGGTGCAACTTGACATTCTTTAAACAAACCTTCCCCCTGCTTTGTGGCTGAAGAAAGGCTTTGGCAAACGCTTATCCTTTGATATGATGTGTACTTGACAAAATTCACAGGGAGATCTGAACTGCTGCTTTGAAGCAAATGCTTATTAGAACACTGGAGAGCTAAAGTGCACTGTGATTTGGCTCGGTTGCTAGTAAGACATCAAGTAAAATGTGCCCATTATGTCAATTCAAAGTCAAGTCTAAACACACCGACTTCTGAGAAATCTGAAGAGAATTTGTGGCCGTGCAGCTCTGCTGCTTTATTGCTTATCTAATTTGCATTTCCTTCTCTGTCTGTCAGTTCCCTTCTGCATTTCTAGCTGAGCGGTTGGTGAATGGTCTGGAATTCATTAAATATTTTCCGTTACTATATTTTACTTTCCACTTTCAAATCTTCTTCCCCTCTCCCCCAAAATGCACTGCACTTCCAGTTGTACAGGAAAGGGGGTGGGGACCTGTCTTTCACAGCTTTGGGGTTGTTCCAGATTCATGGTTGGTCTATGCAGGTATTGAGTGGGGAATAATTAATCTAGAATATTTGGAAAGGTGCCATAAAGAATGGACCAGCAGTGAGGACAAAAAATCTCGCATTGTTGTCAAGGAAATGTTTGTAGGTGAAATAAAACTAATGCATTTCTTTCTGCCCTGAAAAAAAAAAAAAAAAAGACTGCTAGAATGCCTTTCGTGCCTTCTCTCTCTTTATGTCTTGAAATTCCCCATGAAATGTTACAGTTCGTTGCAATGTCTTCTTTCTTTCCTGCCTACGAGTAACACCCTAGCCTGGTGATAGCTGGCTGTGCGTGAGCAAGCAGCTTCAGATGCTATTCCCTGAGTCTGGAGAGCACTCTCAAAATGCCTGACCTGTCTCTTCCACAGCAGATGGCAGATAATGCCATCCCAGTACAGGATCTCTCTGATCCTAACAAGATGTCTAGTTTCGCAGAGGTATTTCAAGATGCAGCTTCTGGAAGCTTAGGAAATGCAAGTTCGAACTTGAAATTCGGTGTGAATTTTTAATGCTGAATATAAGTAGCTACTAGAACAACCTCCCTGGATGCTTAGTCTATTCACTTTAACTTGACATATTTAAAGCAAGACTTGGTAATTTCCTAACAGATTTTCTATAGTCTCATAAGAAATCATCGTTTTGAAACAAGACTTTGAAACAGTCCATTCTGGCCTTAAAATGTACTAGGTATTTTTCCATCCAGACATTCTCAATGGATAAAAAATTGCCTTCATAGCTGCCTTCCAATACCTGAAGGGAACTGACAGAAAGGCTGGGGAAGGACTTTTTACAAGAGTGTCCACTGATAGGACAAGGGGAAATGGGTTTAAATTGAAGGAGAACAGATTTAGATTAGATCTTAGGAAGAAATGGTTCAGTATGACGGTGGTAAGACTTTGGAATAAATTGCCCAGAGAAGTTGTGGATGCCCCCTCCCTGGAGGTGTTCAAGACCAGGTTGGATGGAGCCTTGAGTAGCCTGATCTAGTTGAGAGGCGTCCCTGCCCATGACAGGGAGGTTGGATTAGATGATCTCTGAGGTCCCTTCCAGCCTATGCCATTCTATAATTCATCTGGGGGTGGTACCAGTTCTTTACTGAGGTGAACAGAGATGTTGTGCTGATGGTGGTCAGCAGGAGTGGGTGCGTTCGGTGGTCAGCCCCTGGCAGGCTCCAGACCTGCAAGACGTGCCCTAACAGGCTCCATCCACTGCCTGCAAGCGGGAAACCCTTCTCCCATTTCAGACTGAATAAATGAATGCAGATAATTAGTCAATGCATCAAACATCAGAAACAAACAAGTGAGGAGAAAGGTGCTCCAGGTTTTTGTTTCCCCAGCAGGAAAGTACTTGGAGTTGTTGATTTGTTAAAATGTTCAAAAGAAAAATTAAACTTGTTTCTTTTTCTGAAAATTAGCATGTAAACATAGCAAATGTTATGTTTTGCTTTAAACATTCAAGTTACATCTTAACTATTACACCTTACATGTGTAAGGGCATACATATGTACACAGGAAAAAAAAATCCTCTGGCAAGGCTATCTGCCCTGGAGAATGGGTTGGAAAGGCTCTTGGGAGTAATCCTGGGCAAGGAGTGCAGAGGGCTCACTTGTCTAGACTCGATGGGGATTGGGCCATTCAGCTATGGAATCGGACTTGCCTCGGGTGTTTAGAGGTCTGTCTGCTCAGCCTCAAGTGGAATAAATTTGCAGTTTGAGAAGCTGTTTTAGGAGAGGCTTGCAGCTTTCGGCTAATCCTGCTGTCAGGTGGAGTGATCCCCTTGCAGAGAGCGCAGTACAGGTTGCAGTTCATACTCGGGGTTTGTTTCTCTGCCCAGACCGCTGTAAGAGCTAAATCCCTTAGAAGCAATGAGGGTTACTCGCCTGAAAGCGTATCGTTGTCAGTGAGCCTTGCCCTCAGACACTGAAGAGGGCATGTGCCAGTAATGTCCGTGGACTTGTCAGGTTTCAGGAAGGACCAGCTGAGCTGTTGAGGTTTGTTAACCTCTTGGCATCCAAACAGTAAACTACACGTGTTCAGCAAGAAACCACGAGCGCTTTGCCTTAAATCAGCAGGACGAGCGTGCTGAGCAAGGGACCTGGGCGAGATGCATGTGTGGACCTTATCTCAGCAAGCAGAAGTGCTGAGCCAATAATGATGGGATGGCTTTGGCGTCAGACTAACGAGCCAGACTTGCTGATGCTAGCACTCTCAGATTTCAGCTCCTGGACATCGGGCCAGCACGCTGGAGATGCTGAGCCTGTAATATCACAGTACCTAATGACTTGGCATCACCTCCTCAAGCTAGACCTGCCATGTTAATAACCACAGGGGCTCAGCCTGCCACTTAGCCGAAGACCTATTAATTAGTGGTGCTAAGCCAGGAACAGCAGAGAGTCCTGCAAAATTCATATCGATGTCAGCCCTGAAAGAGCTTTGCCCCTATTAAAGAGATTAATAGTCATAGTCTAGAAAGTGAAAACCTGCTGTCACATCTCCTGGTTTGGCTGCGCATTGCACCCCTCAATCTTACATGTCATTGTGTAAGAGCTGTTATCCTTTTTTTGGAGGCTAAAGTAGTCTGGTTTGCCCTTTTTTATATAACCTTTTTTTCAGACAGACTCTTCTTGCATCTAAAATCAGATGCAGCTTCTGAATTCACTTCAGACAGAGGCATAGCAGAGAATTTAGGGGAAAAGAGTCTGTGAGGCTGCATCTAGAAGCCCTTACAGAAATTCACTGTCATATTGGAGCAAAGGAAAAAGAAGAGCTATCATTTCTGAGTTTGAGGAGGTTTTTTACATATGTCCATGAGACACTTCTGTTTTCTGAAGGGAAACAACGGAAACGGGTAGAGGAAAAACCCAACAAAAACAACAACAAACACAACAAACTCAAACCTGATCACATTTCTCAAACTAGTTATTTGTGAAGTAAAACGTATTTTATCTTCTCTAATAGAAACCAGGGGAGTAAGGAAAGTGATTTATCTTCCATAAGTTTTAGTCTCTTCCCATGCCTAGTAAATGTTTCTATGAGTCCGTAAAAAGACATTTGGGAGGCTTCCAGGCTATCAATATTCAATTAGCATTTAGTACTACAGTCTTCTTTTCGCAAATTAAAAACTGCAGTTTCCATAGTGACCTAAACAAGATGAGAATCTGAGTGAAGAGTAGCTGACGTAAGTGAAGATTAGCAGATAGTAATGTAGATATTTTAATTAGTTTGGGGGTATTTTTGTTTTGTTTTGTTGGTTTGGGGTCTTTTTTTTTTTCTCCCAAGATGTATTTTGAGGAACAGACTGTGATCCTGACTTGAAAGATCTCTGGCAATGACCGGGCAGCTACATCCTGGTGTGAAAATGTTTTGGGTGTTATTCAATGTTCTCTGCTAATGCTTCAGAGTAATAAATAGCTAGGAAAGGATGTTATTCATTTTCAGCTGTCCATGTAGCTTCATCAGCTCTTTTTCCTTATGACATCACAGCTTAAAGAGATGTACTTCCATGATCTGTATCTGTCTCTGAAACTTTAGGGACAAAATGAGGCTCCCTGCAGTGCAGAAAGAACTCAGTTACACAACCTCCATCCCACAGTGGTGTCACTGTCCCAGCAGTGGGATGAGCCCACTGCAGTAAGAGATGCTGTTTTTACTACAGAAAAGACAAAAGTTTGTTCTTCCACAAAGTTCCTTGAGCTCTGCTTTTAAACTGAATTTTGTTCAGGCAATGATAAGTAGATACAACCATCTTCATATTTTGTTTGTTGTTGGGTTTTTTTAATTAGGATCTGAGAGTGTGCCCAGAGATTTGAGGTGGGCAAGGAGTGCTGAGTTTTGGTAGGTAAGCAGATGGTTTTATGCAATGTGACATTTAAATTGCAGTCTGTAACATGTTTGTGCAGCACTCGGATCAATGGATATCCCTTTAGAAATAGGAAAATCATTATTAACATTTGGTTGTTTGTGCAGATGGAGCATCAGAGAGGCAAAAAGCACGTTTTGTACTGGTTTTGTGAAGATTAACCACATATTAGGAAATTTATCCAAAAACCGCCTCTGTGCTCCCCTTTCTTTGGTTTCTGTACAAGCTCGTGATGGATGGGACACTTCTAAGCCACAGGAAAACCCTAAACTGGCCATAGAAATTTCCTGGCCTTTAAGAACAATATTTCTCATCCTTTCTAAAGCATTTTGTTTTAAAATGAAGGTAAGGGAGAAGAACCAATTCCAAACTCACAGCTTTCCAGTCTGCAAAATTTGCAGTCACTGACGCACACCGCCTGCAGCGGGGTTCCTCCATGCTGCTACATGGTTGAAGTTGAAGCTTTAGAGTCTGAACACTGAGGCTGATTATTCTTCTCTGCCAACCATCCCGCTCCCTATTGCTGCTTAGCTGAGTGTCAAACCATGTATTTAGAGCCCCTTATTGAGATTTTTGCCCACCGTTACACCAAGTCAGTGCATATGATGAATCCTTGCATAGCCGATAAAGCTGCCGGTCCCCAGCAGAGTAACCAGCTCAGTGAGATTGTTAGGCTGTTCATGTCACTACAGCAGAGACATATCTGTAATGGATGATTTTCTGCCCTGCATCAGGTTGAATGAGGTTATTTTGCCCCTGCAAAAACAACAAAAACATGAAGGTAAAATGTATTATAATAGCTTATATACATTTCTATCGCTCTGATACATCCATAACAGCATTCTGCGTGAGATTCTATATAGTGTGGATAATAAGACAAATTAGGCATTCCAGCTGCAAAAACACAGTGTGCAGAGAATGATGCACACTGTTCAGCTGCAAAAATACGGCATTCGTGTGACATTACATTCAACCCTCTTCTCCCAGGAGTTCTCCCTTCTAGGTCAGCGTGGAAAAGACAGCCATTGCCAACACGGCACAATCCGTTTGCTTGGGAATCAGGATGTTTGCCTTTCTGCAGTTGCCAGTTAGGTGCTCTTAGCAAGTATCAAAACCAAATAAAGAAAATTGGACTGTGAAAATCCGAAAGAAGTTAGTAGAGATAAACACAGCTTGATTTGTTGGAGGTTTTGTGTGTGAGAGAGAGAAAGTGACAATAAATATACTTTTTGAACTCATTTAGTCTCCATTAAAGGAGTGCTTCCACAGCTTGGAACAGCTCACAGAGGTCTTTCCGTTTGGGTCCATTTCAAATTTAAGTATATATTTTATTTGGCTTTGTTTATTGCCATAATTATAATCACTGCCTTCATCTTTCATCCTGGTAAATTCACTGTATGTCACAGCTCCCTATAGGAGAAGTTCATTTATCCAACTCTAATTTGGCAGGTGTGTGTATACAACTGTGATTACATACTTGCACCACGTAGAGGTGAGCAGCGAATTTAAACTTCCTGTGAGAACCACCTCACTGATTTCCCTTTCTTCTTATCGCAGCTGTTGCTGGTAGCTGGCTGTGTGTAAGACACTGCCTCTGTAGATTCCTATCCTGGCATTATACGTGCCAGAATTCTTTAACGACTGTTTTAAAAAGATGTGCTCATAAGTGACAGGAAAATCCCCGAGTTGCCTAGTTCTGTATTCAGTCAAGGTTTATGAGATTCTTATTATATAATAATAAAAACAGCTTTAAGGGTGCAGACTCTGAAAATCTCATCTGGTAGGATTAGGAAAAAAGTCCTTTTGCAGCAGATTTACTGAAATAAACAACTGAGAATTTGTGTAGTTTAAATTTTCTCTAATCCAATACCTCCTGTATTCTGTTCAAAACATATCTTCACAGTATGGTTCTTAGCTAGTGTGCATAATTCATTTGCTAATGCAAATTGAACAGTCCAGGCAACAGCTTTTATTTAAAACAAAACAAAATATTACAAAAAAACACCCCCCCAAAATAATAAAAAAAAAACCACAGAATCTCAAGATCTTTGCTGAATAGTTAAATGGTTGAAAGTCCACAGTTCTGTATTTGTTTTTCTTAAATGCACATCAACTTATTGTCTGCCCTGAGGCAAGACCCTTAGTTCTATTATCCTGAGAAGTGGCTACTCGCTTATGGTTCATGTTCTGACCATCTAATCTCATTGATATCACTTGATTTAAGGTATTTTTTAAGTTGTTATGCACTCATAGCTCCATCTTACCTGAGCTGCACAGTAGCCAGGAAATCACAAAACCCTCTTATTAAAACTCTGGAATTGATTTTCTACTGATATTAATAATACAGGAGCCATGGCCAGAATGGCTGCATAGACAAAGCTACAGCCTGATTTTCTGCATCCTGTGAAGATGATGCTCACAGGTCAGAGGTGGGCTGCCTTTGAGGGAGAGTGTAACAGAAGTATGCACTGTTGCACTGCCTTTGTCCAGAGTGATCAGTGTTATTTTATGACCTAAGGTTGAGGGGGATTAGAGAAAATTCAAAACCGGATGAGATGCAAACTAGATATGCTAACAGGTCTGTCAAGAGATGGTTTTGATTATGGACTGTGTGTCAGTGGGGCAGGACGGGCGCAGAAGACTGTGGTCCATTCTGAAATTCAAATTTTGAAGAAGCTCAGACCACAGTGACTCATTCGATACTGAAACTTGGAGAAATGAAGGAAGGCAGTGTTTTGCTGGATCTGCTGTTTGTTAGCTGTAAACATTGGGATGAAGGCGGTGGTTTTTAGGGGTTTGAAAATGGTGCGAAAAACTGTGCTCCTCTTGATGATGGATGCCATAACTGATGCAGCATTAATGACATCTGCTTTGTAAACAAACATGTTTCAGATGGCTTTGGGCTTATATGGCAGTATCTGTGTGTCCTAATACTTCAGAAGAAAGCTAGGAGTGCTGCTTACATCTCTTTAAGGGGTATTACCAAGTGGTCTCTACTTCTCTGCCAGTACATCTGTCCCTGCTGACATCATGGCTGGGAAGGGTCTCCTGTGCGACAGGAGTGAGCATCGGGGGCTGAGCTCTGCGTGGCTCCAGGCATGTCCTGCTCCACCCTGTCCCTGGGAGCTACTCAGCAGGGCAAGCAGAGGAGGGAGAAGAGCCACTGGCTAAACCACCCTGCAGAGCTTAGCTCAGTCTGAGGATCTGCTGGGTTTGTTGTGTTCGTTTTTTTTCTTTTTCCCTACTTAAAGTGATTCTGCTGCAGCTGCAATAGTTAATGAAGTGCTGAAAATGAAGTTGTTATTCGGCACAGGGGGAAAAAAGTCTTCCCTCTCCTGGCTTCCCGCAGGCTCCTCAAGCCACTCGATTGGATCACAGGGGAGGACTTGGCTATTAGCTCAACCAACATAGCCTGATGAGCAAAGCTTGGGAGTTTCATAAACAAACATCTAGGCAGCTGCATCCCACCCAGCTGGCGATGGGGGGACAAACTGTTAGCTCTGTGAGATATGGTGGGAGATCTCCTCACTCACTGTGCTCCTGGCTTTTCTCTGCAGCAAGTGCAACTGCAAGCCTTCTCCTACATGCAAAAAGGGACTTTCAATTTAGGATGAAGCCATCTGCTTTGCTTTTCATTTGTCAACCAAGGCGTTGACATTTGTCTTGTTTTGGTTTATTGCGCTTAAGTCACAGATGTAGACATTCTCTAAACTAGTTGTTGCTCACAAATACACCTAGACGTGTAACACATTTGCTAGCATATTTACTTTTCCAGTGTGAAACTAATGAGTGACACTCTTCAGCAGCTGTCTTGGTTGTGCAGCCCTTTCCTGCAAGGATCATGTCCTGAAAATGAAAAAAAGGAAAAAAAGAGAAAGAGATAAAAACCCATATAATGATAGCAAACGTCTACGTATAGTCGAATAATTAACTGAAATAATAAATGACTCATTTCAGCAAGATCATGAGTAAATCTGAGTTCTGGACTTCCTGTCCTCTGCAAAAATTCCTGAGAATATTTATTTAAGTGAGAAACGTTCTCTGCAAGGAAATGGGTAAATACAGACCTCGAGAGTTCAAAGCTGAGGTCCTGTAGAAGAAATATCAAAGCTCAAGGGCTGTGCCCTTAATTTGTGTACACCATTGGTTACAACTTATATCCATCAAAGATCTGTCTCTCAGTGCTTGTTCACATTATTTGATCTTCTTGAGCTGGCAAAAATTGATCTTGTTTGATTTTAGTCTGTAGGAGCTTCTGTCTCTTCAAGCTTTAATGACATGTAGAGATAATGCCAGAATAACCTGACTCAGAAAATGTCTGGCTGGCTTTGGTCCTGTCTTGAAACAAAGAGGAGGGAGATGTGTTTTAAACATAGAAGAAATTATCAAAATATTTAAATATATACATATTTAAGATTAAATCAAAGCTGCTTGTCTTGTGTTGCTGAAGGCTGTGGAGAAACAATTCTCTGAAGACATTTTATGGCAGCAGCAGTCAGTGGAGACCAATTCTTTTATTTGTCAGTATCTTCAGCAGTGTTTATGTGAGCTAATAACAATGATAATTTTCTTCAACATGTTTGTTTCCTGCATCTATGAGATAGATTTTGCCAAGCAAATGAAATCAGAACATATCTCTGGAATGTACATTTGAGGTATGATGTCCCATTTATAGCATGCTCCAGGGGCAACTTGTCAATAGAATTGCTTCTCTCTCAGCAGTGTCTGGTGGAGCTGCAGACATAAAATCCCAAAGAAATGTCAGTGATGCCTAAAATAACGACAAAGTCATTTTCAAGTTATTTTCAAAGGAGATGTCTACTTCTTCCACGGTATGACAATAAAGCTGTCACAGAGCAGGCAGCCCCAAAAAGCAGTGCTTCTGACCTGTGTGTTTCCATAAGTCAGATACAGAAATTGTAGACAAATATCTCAGAGCAAGTTAGAGCTGGAGACAGTCTGCTGTGTTCATCAAAGACTGAGCAGAGTTTTGCATATATTTACATTTCTTGGCTTTTAGAAGAAGTACTAAACACAGCAAGAGTTACAAATTTCTACTGAAAATTTCCAACTCGTTTGTGGTTTGGACCAGCCTCTGTAGGATACTCGATCCCCACGACGCACTGGGGTTCCACTAGAGCTGTTGTGGAAGCCGAGGGCCATAACGTGGTCTATGCTTTAGGGCCATTCACTGAGAAAGTTTGGTTTTAACTCTGCAACAATGTTGATCATTTTAGAGGGTGTTGCATTATTCACTTCTTTCAGTGGGAGCAGGATGAGCCCAAGAAGAGCCCTTGGACCCGTAAGTGCAGCTCAGTTTCTCTCCTGGCATTTCATCCTTGGTACCTCTGACAAGCTGTCTTTCAAAATCATGTGATTCCAAAATGAGGCAGAAAGCATTTGGGTATTTTTTTTCTCCCACTTACAACAAGGGAAAACTTTTTTTCATCCACTATTTGTGGAAGTGTCTGTGGGAATGAACCACCACAGAGACACCTTGAAATGGCTTCAATTTAATGATAATTCAGTACCAGATTCTGGCTGGCTATAACAACTCCCAGGGAGTCATTTTCAGACCTCGTTTTCCCTGGTTTAAATCCAGCCCCTGTTAACAGTGTCTACAGGACGACATCGTTACCTATCAGGAGGCTTGAGTAAAATGAACTGGTGTTTGAGTACAGCTTCTAGTAGACTGCATCACGCTGGGAATATGAACAGCATCTGTGTCCCAAAAGCCTTTTCACTGTGCGGAGGGCTGACTCGGTCTGGTTGACTGCTTCTGGTTTCCTTGCTGTAAGTGACCCCATGTGTAGGTACTCAAAACTGCTGTGTATCTAGAGTGCCTAGTTGGGTATCGTTTGACAGGACAAAAATATGTGTTTTTTTTTTAAAAAAGGAAGGGAAAAGCCTGTGACAAACCGACGCTTAGTATGAAAGTTATTCACGTTTCAGCAGTGCTGTTTTGCAGCACCAGAACTATTTAAGCCCTCGACAATTTTAGAGCCTTGAGAGAGACACAGCAAATGTTAATCAAACTGCTTTACTCCTCGCCTCCAGGGCATTGATTTTAAACACCTGAGCTCCACTAGCCTTTGGTTTTCCATTTTTAGGCAGGAAGTTTATTAGAAAGGAAATATACACGCTGCAGGAAAAGAGAGGCCTCTGGTACTTTCGATGTCAGCATTTACGTGACTGGAGCTCATTTTGGGAAGAATAATTTATAGTGGCGTGAATAAATAATAGCGGTGAGTTCTAACTGTCCAAACACGATACATAATACCCTGGGAAAATTTCCTCTGCTGTGTGCTAATGACTGATTGTTGGCTTTTACGTTGCGAGCAACTGTAATGAGTAAATCATTTGAAAATAACTGATGTGCTCAGGTTTGTTTAAGCAGCACTTGTCAAACTGCATCTTCAAGCCAATGTGAGATATGAGTTCAGTTCACTATTGCAATCAGTGTGGTCTCCTTGCCTGCATTTGTAAGCAACCATGCAAGAGTAGATGCTGAACTTAAAAAAAAATAAAACAATAAAATTAAAAAATCAATGGTTTAGCATGATCTGCATTGCACAAAATTGCCATTGTGTCTATGTCCCTTCTTGTGGAAATATATACATTTAGACATCAAGTAGATGCCCAACTCATCTGGGAAGATCATTCTCAGACTAATTTTAAGAGCAACAGCGAAAATATATTCTCTCATGCATTCAATTTCTGTGTGGAGAAATATTTTCAAGGTGGTGTTAATCACACCCTGTTGACTGCTGTTCTAACTGCATCCATTCCTTTTTCTTTTTCTTATTGCAGCTTTACTGAAATGGTTCTTTTTCTGTTATTTTTAATCATTTGAGAGAAGAGCGTTGTATGCTTCTATCCTTGTCTACCACTGCTTTTTACTTGCACGAGAGAATCTTGAAACTTGATCGTGAAAGGAAGCTATCTAAAATGTTGCTTTGCTGTTCAATTGCATCTCTTCGTTGGTGCTAGCAAGAAGTCTTTTGACAGGTAAGGACTTGTTTCTCTCTCTCTTGCAAAGGAAATAAAATCCTTGGACAAAGTGATAACTGGGCATTGCTAACTTTCCCCTGCCTGCTGAAGCCTACATTGCTTGTGCTGATTTTCTGCACGAGCAGAGTTTTCTCAGTGGTTTTCAGAGAAAAACAAACACAAAAAATAAATAATGTAAAACATAGTCACACGATTTACAGGAGCCATACAAATTTCTCTCCATTCTACCGACTTTCTTATTCCAGGTGATGGTTAACACATTTGTCTGTCTTGAATTTCTCTTTGGCTGTCTTTATTACAATGTCCAGGCACTAAGGTTTACTATTAAACAGAGCAGTGTAGGAAGGAAGTCTTGGCCCTGTTAATTTCTGGCTTTAGACAAAAACACAATTACTTTTAACGTCACAAATGCGGTTTAGTTTTTTCATTTCTTCCAGCTGCCTAAGAGTGCAGGTTTGGTTTTTGAATTGCTTAATGTGAACATTTGCTCTTAACTGGTCTAAGAACTCAAACTCAATTCATGGAAGTTACCAAAAGCTCATCCAGGTATTATAATGGCTATGGGTCACTGCTGATTTGAGTCAGTCTTGAAGTGGTGACATGGATTTCAAAGGTTTCATCTCTTATTTCTGGTTGTCTGAGCCTGCCAGTTCCTTTGCTCAGGGTTCATATTAGTCAAATCAGCTCTTTACCTTTTATCTCTCTTCCTTTCTTTTGCATATCTTCATGGAAAGATGAACCCGTCCAGTGAATCAAAGGGTGAAACTACCCCACTGATAGTGGATAAGCAGTTGTGTCACTGAGTATAGTTTTAGCTTGCTTTCATTCCCCACAAAGTATTTGCACCATTTTTAACTAGATTTTGTGTTGGGGAGTGGTTTCCCCATCTGCATTTGCGCTCAACTCCGATTACTTTGGATCCAATGCACTCATCCGAATTTAGTATTCAGTGAGCAATTGTCTATTGCAGTCATATGCATAGCTTCTTACCATCTGGCATCACTATGGCTACTACTGGCCCAATGCAGTTTCCATGGTAGTCAATGGAAATTTTTGAGGCTGATTACACAACGCAATGCATGAAACACAGGAGAGAAAAGGTACTGACAGAGCCCGTCACTGAAGTACACATTTTCTTCGCTTTGCCCTATTTATGTTGTAGGGAAAATGTAACTCCCACCTGACAGATAGGGACTTGCTGTCTCTAGATTCATCCAATATTCGTAAAGAGATGGAGAATTGTAAAATTGGGTCTTCTAAACACCAAGTTAGCAGCCTAACTCTGGTGCCATCCTTGAAAAAAGAGCTGTGGGATGAAAGCAAGTATAAGGTAGGGGGGAAATCAACTAACACAGCATCATATTCACAGATTTTGAAACAAAAGTGCCTCCTTTAACAGCTCTTTGTCATTATGAAAAAAAAAGTCCCTTTAAATCCTTCTACAATTATGCTTGTTTTGATAAAGGTATGTCTGTGTTTGATATCCGATTAGTGCAAGTCCTCCATTGTTGCTATAGCTTTTTCAGGAGTCAGAGAATTAAAAGATCACATTGAACAAGGTTTTAAATTAGTTGAATGACTGTAATCAAGGGTAAAATTTGTCCTCGTACCTTGATTGTATTGCTGTCATCTGCTTCATGCGCCTCTAATACAATGGCAATACAAGAGCTAGCAGTTTCAATCCCTTTGACCCTCTTATGAGTGAGACCAGAACCTCACTGGGAGAAAGGGAGCTACACTATTTCAAAATTATTTTCACGTAGACTTTCTAACTAT
This sequence comes from Tauraco erythrolophus, assembly GCF_009769465.1. Classification (NCBI taxonomy): domain Eukaryota; kingdom Metazoa; phylum Chordata; class Aves; order Musophagiformes; family Musophagidae; genus Tauraco; species Tauraco erythrolophus. The sequence continues at coordinate 14,381,015 of NC_141465.1, forward strand.
TATCTTTTCTCCTCTCTTCAGTTTATTCTTTTTCTGTATGTTAAAAATCACTTTCCCTCCTCTGGAGAGCTTTTCCCTATCCCATGCCCTCTCTACTCCCAGCTTCCCTGACCCTCTTTTTACATTTCTTTTCACATTTCTTTTCACACGGTACACAAATTGGGTTGTTTTCAAACAATTCTGAACTTTTACTCTGTTCTGATTTTATTTGTGGCCTGAAAAACAAAGCGCATTAACTTGAAACAGACATTGAATTGCCTATGGGGGTAACTTGCAAAGTACTGATGCTTGGAAAGCTCCGAAAAGAAAACAAAGCCCAGCAGTCTTGCCTTGTTTGTAGAGCTGATGGAGATCATTGACTCCTAAACCTTTGCCATCTCCTTCCAACCAGCCGCCTAAAATAACAAATACGTGGGCTATGTCAAACAGTTATGGTCTTCTGAATCATGAGCCAGACATAAGAGTGACATTTAGACTGTTCCTGCACATAAACATTAGTAGCTCAGTTTCGAGGCAGCTCTGTCTTGCATAGCAAAGCTGTGCTGATTTACTTCCACTGAGAATCTGGCCCGATATCCCATAGCGAACAATGGAAGTGATGGATCTAGAAAACAAAGTCCTTTCCATGTGGCATGAAGGACCTCTTTGAGGTTTCTATTTATCACTTTCTGATGATCTGCTAGACACTGCACAAACAGGGAAGTCGTTTTCATATGCCTGAAGTCTAATTTAGAAAGTAAAGCTGACAGAGCACGTTACAAGCAACGGAACCCAAGACCAGGCTAAGGAGCAGAGTGGGATTTTGTAGTTGTGACATGCCCACACCTCTTCCGCTCAGAGCACGTGTGATTTGGATCAGCTTGTGGAGCAAATGCAGGCCAGTCATGACACGTTAGCATTCATTCAGCTGACAGAATGGAATAAAAAGCTGGAAATACTTTTCTATGCTTGTGCAAAAACAAGGGCATTAACACAGGCAGATCCTGCAGTCTAAGTGTTTTTAATGATAGCCTGGAATAAAGCAATTGTCTGCTCAAAACTGAAAATTTGATAGTGAAATTTCATTTTGTTGTTAAAGTTGAATGCTTTTACCCATGTCGCAGAAAAATATCATTCTTCATTGATGTTATGTTGTACATACAGTTACAAAGTTTAAACAGGAAAAACTTTGCAGCCTTAAGGGTGTTCCCCAGCTAGAACTTGCATGAAGAAACAGAGAAGAAACAGGGCACCTCTAAATACAACATTGTTCAGAGGCACAAAGGTGGGGTTTTTCTCCTGTTCAAATAGGAACATAAATAGGGCTACTATTGGAAATGCTATTTGTTTCTACTTCTGCTTCACAAACAGCAGCAGTGTTTCCAATGATGCTGCTGGTAAAATGTGGAGATGCAGCTTATGCCTTTGTAGCATCTCCCATGGCAAAAAAAAAAAAGTGGTAGCGTGGATTCATTCTGCTTTGGGCAGGATTTGTCACAGGCTAAACACTTGTGTTTGCTTACCAGGCTGGCTTGCCTTACCTTGATCTACGAGCACAACTCACGCTTATCGCAAAGCACGGTGCAGCGCAACCAGTGGCTGCTGTGCCAGCAGTGCCAAGCTTACAAAAGGTAAAGGTTCTTCTGCAAGGATTACCCTCAGTAAGTTTGCGGGCGACACCAAGCTGGGAGGCTGTGTCAATCTGCTCGAGGGTAGGGAGGCCCTTCAGAGGGATTTGAACAGACTGGATCGTTGGGCTGAGGCCAATGACACGAGCTTTAAGAAGACCAAGTGCAGAGTCCTTCACGTGGGGTGTAAAAACCCCAAGCATCGCTATAGGCTCGGGGAAGAGTGGCTGGAGAGCTGCCTGGCGGAGAAGGACCTGGGGGTGTTGGTTGACTACCGGCTTGATATGAGCCAGCAGTGTGCCCAGGTGGCCAAAAAGGCCAATGGGATACTGGCATGTATCAAGAATAGTGTGACCAGCAGGAACAGGGAAGTGATCCTGCCCCTGTACTCGGCACTGGTGAGGCCGCACCTGGAATATTGTGTCCAGTTTTGGGCCCCTCGCTTTAAGAGAGATATTGAGCTCCTGGAGCGGGTCCAAAGAAGGGCGACTAAACTGGTCAAGGGGCTGGAAAATAAAACTTATGAGGAGTGGCTGAGGGAGTTGGGGCTGTTTAGTCTGGAGAAGAGGAGGCTGAGGGGAGACCTGATTACAGCCTACAAATACTTGAGAAGGGATGGTGGGGAGGTGGGGGAAGGGCTCTTTACATTAGTGATGGGTGATAGGACAAGAGGAAATGGGTATAAGCTTAGTCAGGGGAGGTTCAGGTTGGATGTTAGAAAGAATTTCTTCTCTGAAAGGGTTGTCAGCCACTGGAATAGGCTGTCCACCTCCCTGGGGAGGGAGGGTCCCTAATGGGGGATTAGGGATGGTTGGACTGGATGATCTCTAAGGTCTTTTCCAACCTAGAAAATTCTATGATTCTATTCTATGATTGGCATGCGTCCGAAGGGCTGCATGCCAAAGGTTCAGTGCATGTTAATTTGACTTAGAGCCTGACAGTCATACAAATTAGTAAGGATCTTGATCACAGAATACTTTTTTAAATTGATTTCCCTTTCATGCTTTCCTAAGACATGCTTGCTTTTCTTTGCTTGGCTTTCCTTATTCTTCCTCTATTCTCCCTTTTACTTTCTTCTGCTTTGGATGTAATAAGTTCATCTACGTAGGCATAAATACTTGTGTAAAGAAAACAGCATATAATAAATAGTTATCCAAAAGAAGAAATGGTATATTATCTCTCACCTGTTGTACACAATGGATGACTTTGGTAAGAAATGGGGCACTGAACACCTCATTTCTCTCTTGCAGTAGCATGGTTCTCTGGAGTGGCTCCAAAGCAGGCAATGGAGATACACTCTTCTAAACACTGACAGGTGAAGCAAGATGCCAGCCCTGCAAATTTCCTATCACAGCACCCTCTCTTCCACTCTGTTATGTAAATGTATTATGCACGTTCACTGCTCTCAGCATTTCTTTTTCAGGCCCCATCTATATAGAATTACTGAAGTCATCTAGGTAATAACTTGAAAGAAAATAGACTCATTCAATGAAAGATTTTGAAAATGCAATCAGCCCTTGAAAGAGGGAGTGAAATCAGGGACAAGTAACAGATGGTGGTGGTGGCTAATCTTTCAGCCTATTATTTTGCCATATGGGGGTCTATGCCACAGACTTTCATGCTGAAAATGAAAGAGAAATTAATCATTGTGTGACAATATATTAGTTAAATGGCTCTATTGCAGTGATATTTGCCTCCATCTAGAAACCACATGTAAGAGTATAGACTCTAAAACAAGATTCAGCTGTTCATAGGCTGCTTTCTTGGTGACAGATATCACATGACTTCAGAGGAAAAAGAGCTACACCATTTAGTTTACACAGAGAAAATTAATTTGCTAGCTGTGCTAAAGAGTCTGTGAACGAAACCTACATACAAATACCCAATGGACTCTGATAGGAAATGATACCTTTGTTGCAGTGCCCTACTGTGGACGGCCCAGAGTCATGAACATACACCAATATGGTTAAAAGATCATGCTCCGTTTATTACAAACAGCACACAGGTTATATAGCGGAATGTGGCGTGACACGACTACATACTACAATTGGCTTGCTTAGCATAAACACACTCTCGTGGGCTATAGTGATAGGACAGCGCTGGCAGACCACAGGTAATAAGCTCATCCCTTCAGTCTCCTCATTGCGGTCATCGGAGAGGCATCCAGGAGGCGTGCATCTTGGCAGGCTATCAGTCTACGTTTCCTTTTAAGGCCATTGTTTTAACTTGAAGGACAAAAGTAATCTAGCTGGTAACCTTGTGCTCTGGGGCCCAAACAGGGATTGTCCATACCCGAGAGAATATTATGGCCAGTCTCGGAAAGGAATTCCTCCACACTTCCCCCTTTCTGTTTTTGGACAATCCATAGTCCTGGCATTGCTTTAAGGAGGACCCGAGAGGCACACTTCAGGACACACCCTGCTAAGAGAATCATAAACAGCAATGCAACTAATATCGTTATGCCTTGTATGATTAATCCTTTTATCCATCCTGGTACGTTCCAACTACCAAACCAGTTTGAGAACCGGTCATCTCGTGTCGTGATATGATGCATGTTACTTTGAAGGTTTGCAAGTTGCTTATGAATGCTTTGAGAGTGGTCAGGTAGATTCATACAACACATGCCTTCAAAGTCAGTACAACCATGGCCTTGAGCTAGCAGCAAAAAATCAATAGCAGCGCGATTTTGCAATACAGCATGCCGGATATCATCTACATCAAGCAATAGAGAAGCGAGAATGTTAGAGGTAAGATTGAATTGTTTCAATGCCCAACAAGCAAGCTTAGCTAACTGACTATTAGCATTGCCGTCAGAGGCTCCTAGAAGGAAGACAGATAGTGCTGCTATTTCAGCTGGATTCAGCAGCTGCACGTTGTCATTACAAGTGCCGTCAAATTCTTTTAGGCTCCTCTTACCCCGACTTGTTCGGGTTGTTCGTTCAGCTTGAAAATCATGAATGCTAGGGGCAAAGAGAGTTAGGCGACCCAAATAGCCAGGACCACCGATAGGTCCTTGTGGAATTCCGGGCCAGGCACGATCTTCACAGATCAGAAAAATTCCGGGGGGCAGGAGCGTATCATGTGTAAATACTTTCCCAATGAGCGCTCCAGTTTTTACATTTCCCCACATTGATGTGCCGGACACATTGAAACGCGGTTTATCTTGGAAGAAGAAACTGCGTCCTAATTTAGTCTAATAGGCTTGCTTCAGCGTTTGGAACCAAACCACTCCAGAGCCAGTTACAAGTTGCATGGGAGGGTGAATGATTTTACATATGGCGTCATGACTCATTAACTGGTTCCATAAACCAGAAACATTTTTCCATGTCCCTGGTAACAAGCTACCTAAAAGATCAAGTTCTTGCAGTCCTGCGGGGATGGTCACATTGAGTGATCTAATCAAGGCGGCTTGGACTTCCGATCCCACATCGAAAGGCCAATCCCATCCACTACAGGCTCGTCTTACGCCACTGGGTTGCTGGTACGAAAGAGCAGTGGCATTGACGAATCCCTTGAATTCTGTTATGTTTGTGCTATTATTTGGCCAAAGTATTGGCACACCGATAAGGCATGTGCGAAAAGGATCGGAGGCACTTTGCATAGATAAACAGAATTGCGAGACATTTGTTTTGTTAGCCCAAGTGACCCAACTTATTCAGTGTAGTTAACGTCTGTGCCACTTCAACTCCTGGTGCAAATATTGAAGCTGCAATGATTTTAGCTGGTTTCCCAAATTCTGCTATGGAATTGCACTAGCTATCATAAGCGTGCGTGCTTTGCCTATTCCAGGTGTGTCTATGACTTAGGATCATGGTGGTATGAGGTAAATACATTCCTAAAGTCCCTATAGTACATAGATCTCCCCTTATATGCGAAGGAATACTGTAAGCTCTACTATAGCCCTACAGAAGCAGTTACTAGCGTTTTGTTTTGGTACAGCCTTGCAAAAGCAGTTACTAGCATATTGTTTCCCTTTCTGGGAGTCTTACTATTTCGACTATGCCCAAGATTCCGCTGAGCAGGAGGGTAACAATCAGCAGGGTCATCACAGAGAAGAGAGGCAGGCACAGCACCTTCAGGGCGTCCCCTGTTTATCCACACAGTGTGCTCTGCAGCCTCCCTCAGCTCCGCTCTGAGCCATCTCTTTTCACCCTCAACAGAGTCTATGACAAAGGTACTGACACGGCGTTGCCGCACGCGTGGCCAGTGCGCGCAACAAGGCTGCCCAGTATGTGCTCTGCCGGCTAACAGCGGTTTTTGCGAATCACAACATGTTTTTTAATAACAATCCTCCTAGCTTCCTTTTTCAAAGTTACGCGCTCACAACTAAGTCCAGTTAGTAATTCTTTGTCATTAATTTGGTACCAGTCAATTCTTTTCCTTCCAGTAGCTACGGGTGGAATCCATACACCTTCCGATCGGAGAAAACACACAAAGCATATATACAAGCAACTTTCACACACATACTATACCTAACAATGAGAAACATAAGAACAGTTGATATATTAACATGAAATCTTCTATTACGAGTCTGTCCATTTGAACCATTCTCCTCATTCGGTGTTTCTGTGATCTCTGCTTGCTCTGCTAATTCTTGGATCTTCCTTTCTCTATTTGTAGTTTCAAAAGTCCTGGCTGGCTTTACGTTTCTTGCTGGTAACGAGTACGGACCTGTGGGAAAGAGAACACGAACATACCCTCTTCCCCATGCAAGCAGAGACACAGGGCCATCCCATGAGTTGAGGCCAGTTTCTTATAACATGTTGTTGATTTTTCTGCAAAAATGGCACTGGGTTTAAAATTGTGATCCACAGCCATAGTATGTTGCCTAGAAGCAGACAAATTAAGAAAATTTAAAACATATGTGGCTTTGTCCAAGGATTCTTGCTGGGAAATATACGGAAGACTCCCCTTTTTTTTTTTTTTTATCAAGCATTTGTTTTAACGTTAAATGAGTTTGTTCAATAACAGCTTGTCCCATAGGTGAATGAGGGATACTGGTAGTGTGAGTCACTCCCTGATCCTGTAAAAAGGTACCATACTGGATCACTGTCTGTCCCGATTTTCTTTGGTACTCCCATGGTTTTCTCCAGTGTGAGCAGTAGCAACAACAAAGGCAGAAAATATATCAACAGGTATATGTACATATTTAGATCGAAGAAACGATTGAATATAAGTAATATCAGTTTGCCATAATTCATTGACACATAAACCTTTTGGATTTACTCCTGCTGGATTATTTGAAGGCACAATACGCTGACGGTCAGGGCAGGCGTGTACAATCTGTTGAGCTTGATCTACTGTCTGACCTGATGGGAAGTATCATCAACCAGCAATTGACAAACTGTAGGACTAATCATCATTCCTTGAGGCAGTACAATCCAATGATATTGTTGCATGGGTTGTTCATCGTTAAGTACTGGAACTGAAAAGGTAAATCTAGGACAATCGTTAGGGTGTAAATAAATAAAAAAGTAAAAAAGGTAGAAAAACCCAGCCTTTTAAATCAATCACCATCAAATGCTAACATTCTGGAATCATAGTAGGATTTGATACACCCGGTTGTAATGCACCCATTGGTGAAATGATTGCATTAATAACTCTTAAAACTTTTAACGTAAATTTCCATTTTCCTGATTTCTTTGGGTTAGCAAATATTGGAGTAATCCATAGGGTAGTGGAGGGAATTATATGTCCTAATTTGAGCTGTTCATCGCCTAATTTTTGAGCCCACATTCTGACACCCTTTATTAAATCTGTAATTGTTCTTGCCCGATTTCTGATAGGATCAGGAGCTTGCCTGTGCAAAAAGTATTCATTTGATTCATGTCAATATGGGACAATGGATGCGCAAATAGATTGCGAGGAGTAGGGTGTGCTATTCAAGATAAGTGATTGTCTTAGTTTAAGATCTCTGTGAAATGCAAAAACGTAAACCTTCGAAATACCTCATGATGCTGCGAACCACCAGTGATACACAGAATGCTCTGTCACTACAGAGCAGAGAACTCTGGTGACAGTTCATCATGATGCAAAACGAAATAAAACGAAATTGTAAAAAGGTAGAAAAGGATGGAGAGCATAGATGCTGGAAAGCACTCTTTAGATGGTCACCTTCCGCTTCAGGATTTTTCAGCCATTTAAAACATCCTGTTATAACACTGCCAATAGCTACAGCTGCCCCAATATTGTCACCAACACTGCTGTATACATGGGCTTGGCACGTGCTTAAGAGGATATCTTCAATTACTAACTGGAATAGCAAGACATCTGCAGCAGCTTGATTTTCTGTTTGTCTCTGAACTGCTGCTTGCAGCCGATCAAGGAAATGTTCATAAGGTTCCTGTGCTCCCTGCCGAATGGAAGCAAAGGAAGCCTCCCCTGTCCCAAAAAATCAGGGACACGTCTTAATGCTCTCATAGCCAATTCAGTCAGTTGTTGGAAAGCCACTTGCTGTAACTCTGCCTGTGCCTGATTTTGACATGTGTGACATTTTATTCATCCCAAAATGTTTAGCTCTCGATTTAAGAAATTTAACACCTATAACACTTTAGCTATTGTTTCATTGGGAGATTTCCCTGTCATTCCCCCTTTTTGTTTTAAAGGCATATTCTCCAAAGTACCATGTGCATGTTCTATGATCGGTTGCTCAGTAGGATTGTACGGAATACCAGTAACATGCTCAATACCTCATGATGACAAAAATACATACGTCTGATAAGAAGTGTATGCCAAAGTTCCTGCAAGCGTAAACCATGAGGATTAACACCATTCATTGGTGGCATGATCATATTTTAACAGCTAGTACACAATTGTACGATTGAGCGGGCTTGTTGTCGTGTTAAACCAAATTGTCACCTAATAGCATTAGCATTCTGATGGTAGCAGTCATGCAAGATTTTGCCTGCATTAACGAGTTTGGTACCAGAGCTGCACTCGTGAGAGGCTCAGCTCGCCTGTTCCCTTCTGCTATAGGCCTTGGAAGCGTGGTGTGCGCTCGCAGATGTACCATGGAATATGCATGTTTACGGTTTTGCAATACTGATATTAACTGTTCAAATTGCTGGAACAAAGGAGGATTAGTTATTTCCCGCGATGTCGATCGAGACGATCTAAGTTAAAATGTGCTGTCTCGTCGTAAAACTCGGGCCACGGGCAGCGGCGAGGCGGCCGCTCTCCAGGCTCGGCCTGCGGGGGGGGGGGGGGGGGGGGGGGGGGGGGGAAGCGGCGGCGGCGGGGTCCAGCCCTGCCTCGCCTCAGCCGGGCGGGGGAGCGGGGGAGCGGGGTGGGGACGACGACCCAGCCGCCCTGTGCCGGCCGCCCCGCTTGTTGTTGCTGTTGCTGTCGTTGTTGTCGTTGTCGCGGCTCCGGCCGCTTGCGCTCCGTAACTGCTGCCGACCCCTCCCGCCGAGGACCATCAGCTGCAAAAGAACTGGCACGCCAGAGGAGGGCAAAGCAGGGTTAAGTTTTGGGTGGCAGGACGCTCTTCCTTGGCCCGACGACAGCGATGACAAAGCCGTACAGTCACCACGCCCCGAGTTCCCTTGGGCTGGCACTTCCGCTTTGTGCCCAGTTGGCGCTGGAGGGGCGGCGGGCACTTCCTCTGCTGTCCCTGAGCAGGCTGGGGGCCCCTTAGGCTCTTTAGACTCAGTTTTTTGTTCTGACACAGTTTCTCCCAGCCCCTCGGCTTGTTTCCACACCTCAGTGATAGTAGAACAGGTGGGAGCTCGCATGCCTTTTGTTGGATGTAAATGTCCGACCCCAAAGAACTGCGCAATACGGGAGGGTGGCGGCGGCGGCTCGTGCAGCTCGCCAGAGGTGTTATCCGGCTGCAGGGCTTCTATGGCCGCAGCAGCAACTTTTCGCTCAGCTTTGATCTCCCGTAAGGTGTTAATTACGACACGCCACGTCTGTCCCACCTCTTTTGCCGTTTTTTCCTCTTTTCCTCCCGCTAAGGTGGTCTCCCAGAGATGTTCCCCCACTTCACGCCATTCGTCAACATTAAAGAGTAGCGGACAGGTTTTACAATGTCCATTTGCTTTCGCCCACTTAATGAGGCTTTGTATTTCCTTAGGGTTAACCGTTTCTCCTCTCTTAGAGAGTATACTGGTTAACAGCTTGATTGCCGCCTCCGTTTCCATCGCGGTCTTACCTTGCAGGGGTTCGCTCGGCCGCTGCGAAACTTTCCAGGCTCCGGCGATTCTCTTCGTCCCGTGCCCTTCCCTGCTGCACGTCCACAGGCTCCCAATACCGTATTCACGAAGCTACGGAGACTTCCGCATTTAAGCAATTTTTCCGCATTTAAGCGACTTTTTCCGCATTTAAGCGATTCCAGGGTCCCTGCTCATGCGCCACTTGTTGCAGTGCCCTACTGTGGACGGCCCAGAGTCATGAACATACACCAATATGGTTAAAAGATCATGCTCCGTTTATTACAAACAGCACACAGGTTATATAGCGGAATGTGGCGTGACACGACTACATACTACAATTGGCTTGCTTAGCATAAACACACTCTCGTGGGCTATAGTGATAGGACAGCGCTGGCAGACCACAGGTAATAAGCTCATCCCTTCAGTCTCCTCATTGCGGTCATCGGAGAGGCATCCAGGAGGCGTGCATCTTGGCAGGCTATCAGTCTACGTTTCCTTTTAAGGCCATTGTTTTAACTTGAAGGACAAAAGTAATCTAGCTGGTAACCTTGTGCTCTGGGGCCCAAACAGGGATTGTCCATACCCGAGAGAATATTATGGCCAGTCTCGGAAAGGAATTCCTCCACATACCTTCTCTGTGGAATTGAATAGAGAATTACATCCCATGCATAGGATGGTTAAAAAGAGAAATTATTTCATTCTGCATAATGCCAATAGTGTCTTAGTTGGCCTTTCTCCACTGGATGCAGGAGTGCTTTAATAGCTGCAGACCTTTACAAGTCACTTCTATTCAACTATAGTAAACATCTATAAATTTATGTATTAAATTCTTATCAAACTTCATAAGCTTTTTTCTATAAGGGAAACATCCAAAGAGTGGTTGTATCTATTTTATTTCTCCTACAAATGTTTCCTCAAAATTACATCAAAACAAGTTCTAGTAAACCAGAACTAAGGTAGTAAACATCTAACTTACTTTCCTGCTAGCTATCTTCTCTGTGGTTAAATGAAGTAAGGAGAAGGACCAGCTCCAAAACACACCCAGCCATATGTGACACCTCTGGTGTGTTCCAGAATTCACTCAGGCTTAGTGTGATTGTATTAGGCACAATAAAATTGATTTTAAAAATAAATATTGGGCAATATGGGTTCATGTATGGTCATGACTAGAGAGAAGATAGGATAGATGGTCCATCTTGAGCCTGCTCCAAGCCCCATAGGCATGCCCATGCACCAACACGCAGAGAAAAACTTTGAGAAGAGGTCAGGAATCAGTGTATCCATCCACTAAATTATCTGATCATTTAGTTAACTCAAGTAGAGAAAACTGTTCTCAGAAAAAAAATTACTGTGGCCCAGTTGTGTGACTAATTTGTAGCAATTTGTTGTGAACTGCAGCCAGGAAGACTTCATTTTGTTCTTTGTTCTAGACACACTTGCTCCCTTAACCAGCTGTTCACTCCTTAGCTACCAAACCGTCCACAAATAACTGCAGCGCTTCATTGTTGGTGTCACTGTCCCAATGCGCTATGAACAGAAGCACATGCATGAAAAAGAGAAGAAAAAGTCATTCCTATCCTCTAGATCCTACCGCTATGACTGCTGAGAACATAATCTGTTTCATGTTTTATTCTTATTGTAGTTACATTGATTTTGCTTATAAAAAAAAGTAGATTCTGTACTGTATTCTTAAAACACAACTCAGGTCTGTAACAGGGACCAGAACTCCTCTTACTACACTGTGTAAGAGTTTGAGCTCTTGTTTTGCACAGTTTGGGCTCAGCATAACCGTGGCTAATGCTCTGAAATGCCATGGTCTGTTTGTGAGGTACTGCCAATGCCAAGCTCATAACTGACTATGAATATAAATAACTGTCATTAGTGGTTTGGAGGTCCATATCTATGGAAAGGAGTAGGAGCAATAAGAAACTAGAGGTCAAAAGTAAGCTATGAAATTTTGAGAGGCTAAAGAAAAGCAGAGGTGAAGGTTGCATCTCTGAAAATTTTTTTCCCTTTGTATCCTTGATTCCATTTTCACAGAAAGGGCATTTTCCTGTACATGTACATGGTAGGAAAGAAATACAGGCAATTTGACAGAATTAATGCAGGGATCTATCACAATTAACGGTGCTGCAACTGGTCTCAGTGAATGGGTCCCCCTAGAACTGCTCCTGTGCCTCTGTCTACCTTTTCTCTCCAACCAGATAGAGGACACTTTTTAATCTAAAATTCTTTGAGTTGAAGGAAATTTAGGGGAAAGCCCCAAAATAAAAATCATCACCTACAAAAAAAAAAGCAATCCTTATAAAAGTTGTTATTCAAATTAGCCTGATATTTTGGTTAGTGCTTAAAATAGCCACGGCTATACCCTTTTTCCATTTAACTTTCTTTTAACACTGGACCCTGTGTAACCCAATGTGCTTGATCAGATTTTATGCTACTAATCAAGGTGTAGACCAGGCCTCTGACATTGTCTTTCAAATCAAGGAGTGGAAGTGAGTTGAACCAAAAACCAGCTCCCATTAAGATAGTTTGGGACAGAAATTCTAAGATGAATCTGCAGTGGTATTTAGTGTTGCTTTTTTTCTTGCGTTCCCCAGATCAATGTATTCCTCATTTGGTGTTTCCTAAAATACTGTGTTACCTTTAGTCTCCTTTTCAAACATAAGTAACAGTTTTACTCTGTGAATTCAGGTGGAGATGTATTCAGGTTATTATATTATAACACAAAAAATCTCAACAAACTTGAAAACCAAACATAAAATCCAAGCCTTTCGGTTTAGGAAGGGGGAAAATTTTAACGAAAACAAGTCATCTGTTTAGTACTCACCAACTTTTTAGGCACAGTCACATTGAACTACTTAAAAGCATGGTATCACACAGAAGGTCTGATCTGCTCATTGCATTGGTGATGACTTTCATTTCCTAAAGGGACACTGAAACATTAATGTGAATCTTTTCTTCCTATTTTTTGGAGGGCTTGGTCATAAAAGCACAACTTCAGAAAGTGACCATAGTGCTGTACTGAACCTTCCTCCTGGTTCCTAGAGAGCAGTAAGGAAGGAAAAGAAATGTGTTCACTCAACAGAAGAGTTATATTTTGCTCGCATTTCAGTATAAGCCTGCCTATTGTGTTTGGGAAACATACTGAAAAGGCAAAAGCTGAAATTACAGTCTTATCATCAAAACAGACTGATTCATGGTTTATATGCAGCTAATTGCTTCCTACTTAACCCACTTTTAGCTACATCCCCATATGCAGCTTGTTTCAGTCTTTAGATGCTTTCAAGTCCGTTGAGGAATATTAATTTGTTCCTCAACCCAGAAGGGTACCCAGTTGTTGGGTCAGCTGTTAAAAAAGGGAAAATAGTTATTTGCACCAGGCAGCTTGCTTTCTTCCATTTGATCAGATTACAAATGATTAATCAAAACTAAAGAATTCTTACGAGCAGGCAGTTCTCTGTATTTGAGGACAGTCCACAGTATTTAACTCACTGTATGCCTTTTGTGAAGTATTGTTTGCCGTTATTATGCACCATTTATCCAGTAGCAGCTCCTGAATGAATTAACTCACACTCTGCTTTAACTCATACCATCAGAGCTTGCAGTTCAAACAGGAACATGCAGCCCCTGTATTATTTAGGTAAGGAAAGTTCATTATTTTACATTTATAGAGTCTTGGTTCTCCTGTGCCCTATAATCACAGAGGTCTTTTACTAGCAAGACCAGGAAGTGAACTCACATCCATTTGTAAAGGAATCCAGACTCTTGCAGCTTCAACATGAAATTACAGCTTCTGCAGCTCTATAAGAATATATTGTGACTTGCATCCTGTTATATTACTGTGTATTTTAAAGCTATTATGGACAGTTTGGCAGCTACTAGAAATCAGTGCATTTCTCTCAAAGCCAAACGAGCTTCACGTTTTAGCAGAGTTTGCTGAAGACTTGGCCACTTCTGATGCCTGCAGCGCAAGACATTGGACATGCTTCATGATTAATGAGCATGTTCTGCTGATAGTTTCAAACATGTGTTCCAGAGTTGCTCAGTCCAGCTGAAACTCTCAACTCCTGAATCAAAAATGAATAAAGAAAACTAACGCACTAGGTTGTACTTACTTGTTCAGCACTGCCAACCTAGAATAATCACAGTCAATATCTGAAGTTCTTCTAGATGGACAGCAGTGACATTTAGAGAACAAGCCCATCACAGGTGACTTGGCTGCTCTCTAAAGAACCTGTATGCTTGCAAAATCAAACAAGTTGTGCTTCTTCTTGTAGGGAATAATGTTCCCATATTTCAAGAAGCCTGTTTCCCATCAGTGAGTTACTTCTGTCTTGATAGAGGCCCTAGATTACATCTCTCTGTGAAAATTCGCTTAGTTAAAATTTCAAATACCTCTTAAGAATTTGGTCTAGGCAGCCAATATGTATCTTGTCTCTACAGAGATGTAAACCACCGGGCAAAGGCTCAAGAAGTCTTTGCCTGCATTCATCCTGCTACCCAACATTTGTGCATGGGCACAATCAGCATTTGTTCCTAATGAGGCTGTAGCTGCCCTGGAGTGAGGAAGCATGCTGGGTGGAAAGCCCAGCATCAGCACTCACACTGAGCACTGAGGCTGGCTTTGTACACCGCAACCCTTCGAAGAGTAGGTGAATTGCATTTTGAAAGCCCACAGTCCCTCAGGGATTCTGACCCATGCGGTGCGAAAATGAAAGATGAATTTTCTAAGTACAGGCTCACTCTCAAAGGAGCACGAGGGTCAGCTTCTCACTGCTGTCTGCAGCTACTTCAGTAAATCAGAACGGTTTCCAAGGGCCTCCAGCTGTGTTACAGCTCTTCTGTTGCTACTCCTAGAATATTACTGGAGAGAAAGGCAGCATCTTACACAAGGGCAGTGATCTCATAAATGTTGCTGCTCAAAATCCACCTACATGGAAGCACTTTTGGAATAGAGAACTTTGGTTTCTACATCAGCAACCAAAGTTTCTAGCTCTCTCTGGGTTGGCTTGGTCTGATGTAGCAGATAAGAACGAGGGGAAGATTTTTTTTACCAAAGGACAGGATTCTTTCTGTTCCCTGTCTGACATCATAAATGAATAGTTGCATAATTTCGAGGGTTAATTCAACATGATGTTTCTCTTCATTTACCTCACCAAATCCTGTTAATAGCACCTCGGACCTAAGCCTTTTGTGTTTTAATAGTTAAAACTTGCAAGAAAGCAACATAAGAAAAAAAAAAGGCAATTAATTCTTCAAGACAGTGATTCACAGTAGCAATAACTTCCATCTATCTGCCTCTTGTGTTAATGTGCAATCTAATTTTCTAATTTTAAATTCAGTTTGAATCCTGCCTCTTTAATATCTGTAAAACTTCTGGTGGAGACCTCTACTCCTTGTGTAATTACTGCTAATGAAAAGCTTAAAATGCCTCATTGAGTTGGAAAGCTATTTAAATACTGGTTATTCAGCCCAAAGTCTGAATTCCCCATTTTTACTTAGAAGAGCAAGTTATGAGCGTTAACAAACTGGCTGCACTGGACAATTGTCCAGCTATCAACTACAGGTGGAGGCTGAACTTCATCCTAAATGCAACCCATGCTCCCTTTATTTGCTAAAGTAATATGCTAGCAAAGGCAGGGTTTTATGGAAAATGAAAGGGCGACGGGGCAGGGAAACAGTATTGCTCCTCTACACTCTCTCTTTTTCAGAATCAGCATCGTCTTTTTTTCTGTTTTACATGATTCAGTCTTATCTGTGCAGGGCTGAATGAGTGGAGGATGTGGCCCAGAAGGTTTTCTTTAGCTGTCCTTGCCTGTAATTGGAGAAAACTGAGCTTCTGTGGAGAACTAAGGCTTGAGTCTTGAATCTATATCTGAAAGCTTTACCTGTTTTTCTTTTTTACTAAAAGGATATTCAGATATCATCTCCTGGCTCTAAACTTGACTGAAGGAGGAGTGGTTGAGTGGCTGAGGCACTCAAGTGTGGCCTTGGACACCTTGATCTGCTACCCCACAGATGTCCTGTGTGACCTTTGGTGTGCTACTCAGTCTCTCTACACCTCAATTTCTCATTTACTTTACAGTTGCACTTCCCTGCTTCTGGGAAAACTGTGAGGACAAATATATTAGTGTCTCAGCCTTTCGGAATGAAGCTGTTACAGAGAGGGGTGAGAGCTGGTTGGCTGGAAGAGACTGTAGTGACACAAAAAAAGTCGTTGCCTTGACCTTTGCCCTGTTGGGAAGCTTTTGACATCCATACAATACACGTAGTTTTTCAGCATGGCTCCTGCTATTGCTGAAGCATACTAGTCTTCGTTCTGACCTTCTCCCAGATGAGAAGCTGCAGATAATGCTATATCAGTGAGCATTACTCATCTCGTGTTTAGCTGGAAACATGGGTGGAAGACAAGAGATTGGCTGAAGCTACGAGAACTGATTCCTGTAGCTTCTCCAAGAGGTGGACAAGTAGAGACCATATCTCTCTTTCCCTACAGAAAATAGAAATGAAAAATCAGGAGTGGATGGAGAAGCAGCGCCTCCTGTTTTTGAAGGGAAAATGTACTGCAGGAAGGAGGGGCTGAGGAACTTGCTTTTACTTAACTGCTTGTCCAGACAAGATCAAAGGATAATTGGCTGGGACACAGGAGAGACAGACAGGCTGTCTGACCAACTCCATAATTCAGAGAAAACCTATAAACTGTAAGAGAAAGATGGAGGACATCTCTGAGGACTTTGCCCTAAGCCCAAGGATGCTTCACTTGAATGAGGAAACAGAAGAAGATGTGCCTGTTTTATTGATCCACAGTCTTATATCTCGCATGCATCTGAGAGTCTTTTGTGGAAGACCCAGTTTGTGCCCCTCAACTTTCATTTTGCCCTAGAGGGTTGTTTGTAAGCCCTGGGCTATGCAGAAGCTCAAGCTCTGGCAGAGGGGATGTGTGAGCCCAGGGCTTCCTGGGGAAGGGCAACGAGTCATCATGAGGTCTTTGGGGCACCACATCATGACTCCATGCTCTTATTTCTGTGAAAAGAGACCCTGCACCCTGCAGAGAGATGGGCATCCCCTGGGAGGACTATGGACATGAAAGGAAGAGCACATCAATCCTCATCAGCCTGGTGTGAGCCTGCATGAGGGGAATTATACGCGTTGGTGTTGGTGATGGTATGTGCTGATGGCAGCAGTGGTCCTGCCTGTATGGCAGGATGCGGGAGCACCTGGTATGAATGTGACCCCAGGTCGTGCTTACCACGCAATGAAACCCTTGGCTCCAATTTAGTTTTGTCTGGCTTTTAAGAAGGATCAGCCCCCGCTAACTCTGGTTGGCCACCCACCTCTTACTCTTATGCGACTGGAGTCTGTCACCTTGCCACTGCTGAGTCCTCCATCTTCATGAATTTCACAATACAGACTGCAATCTGGTTTTCACCTGAGGATCTCAGTTTTTATTGAAAAAGAAATACATTTTTGGCCCTTGTGGCTTCAGAGAAAAATCTGAAATATGTGAACTTTACATACTGTAAAGAGGAGTGGTCAAATTAAGAGTGCTAAGTGTTTATTATTTTTAAGTCTACTTTTTAGCATATCTTAGGAATTTTGAGGCTTCACATGAAGTTGGGAGTTTTTTTAATGTTTTAAGGTGATGGTGACACACCTTTGAAACTCTTGATACAGTGCTGTGGGAAAAGCAAGATGCGAAGAGGCCAGAATCTGTCGTTTTGCATGTGTATCTGGAACCATATCACGGAAGTGAAAGGGACTACTTCTGGTAAACAGGAGGTATACTTCTGGCCTCTGAATTTTGGGGATAGTTTCTAATCTCAAATTTCCTTTATGTCAGCTCATGTAATCATAATTACCCGGCACTGGTCTCTCTTATCCCAGTCCCCTATCTGACATCTGTGCAGAACTCTGAAATCCTAAACATGTTGGTGTGAATCTGTGCGAGTCCTCTGGTTGTGGGAACTTTTATTATTTTTTTTTTTATTTGAGGGATTTATTTCTTTTTTTCTGATCAGGTGCACAGCACACTTCTGGTTCCCACAACTGAGAGGAAGCAGTTTCTTGGTGTTCACTCTCCTGGGCAGTAATTACAATTTGTCAGGAATGCAGTTTATTTTGTAATTCAACATTTCCCCCTAGCACAATTGTGTAACACCTATACAAATATTTGTTCCTGTTAAATGCTTGGAAAAAAATAAAACACTATAGTGGAGGTCAGAATAGGCCTGATGTACTCACAGGAACAAAACTTTTTCTTTCCCTGTCCTTGAACCTGGTCCAATGTTCATTAAAATCATCAGTAAGAGTTCCATTGACTTCTGTAGGAATAATTCCAGATCCTGAATATTTGTAGTTCCTGGCAGATGCTGCATCAACAGCCCTAATCTGTTTATATATTCAGGTGGCATAGTAGAGGTAAAACAAGGCTGTCATGATTGTCCAAGTATAAATCTCAAGGGACAGCAGCTGGGCATCAACACGGACCTCAGTTCCTGTGCTCCTGCAATCACTGGTTTCTCTGAGTACAAGTCTGATAAAGGAACAAAAGTAATTTTTTCTGATTAATTTTGTACTGAAGCTTCTTCTTATGGTCTCAGGTCAATACAATTTACACCATCTTTTATATTCTGTCAAACAGCCACAAAGAGAAGGATACACGACGGATACAGCTGTGCTGGTTACAACTTTCTGGGCCTCTTTTAAAGGGTAAACATTTAGAGCAGAACAAACTACGTGAAATCTGGTAGTTGCAACCCAGGATTTCTTGTCATCATTGAATAGTCGTAGTATTACGCAAAGCAATAGGAACAAAGTTAGAAAATGGGAATGTAGAGCAAGCAGCTGTGACTTTTTCCTCATTTTCTTTTAAATTTCATTTCGAAGGAAAAAAGGCCAGGAAAAGAAATACTTCAGGAAATATTTTTTTATTGAATATTCATAGCCTGATGCTGAAAAATGATGTGGTTATTAAAATATCTGCTGCTCTCATATGGAAATAAGGCCATCAGATGTCTATCTTCACCAGGAAGCAATGCAAACTGAAATGACTGTCCAACCATTTACACAGTGATGGCTCTCATTTAAGCTGCCATCCCTACAGAACTCCTTGCAGTATGACACCCCTCTGCCTGCCTCATGGTGCCCCCCCAAAAAACAGGCAGAAGTGTAGACTCAAAAAAGAAAAAGAAATAAATATTCATAAAGACTATGGAATTTTTGTTCGTGTTTTGGACGGACTGTATGAACTATTTGATGTGTTGTATTTTGGTGAGTGACATTTCAATATAATCCATTTAAGTGGAAAAAAATTATTCTCACTTTTAAAATCTTTTTTGGAGCACTCACTCATTTGCATGAAGCTTTTCGGTTTTTTAAGAGTGCCTCCTTTATTTTTCCCCCATGTAGAATGGGAACTCACGTTAGCTTTCCAGATTGATAAAAGTGTTTTATCTCCCTGTGTGCCACTCATTCTCTCAAATCTTCTAAGTCCTTGTAGCAACTTGGCTAGCAGAGTCTTCACACTTTGAGTCAGGGCACACAGAAAATGGTCTTAGTATATTCTGCATCTTCTCTTTTTCTTTTTTCTCAAGGAACAAATGTTTTTTTCAGATATAACACCTTTTCATGTCAAGCAAGATCTCTACTGATACGTGATTTTTACTTGACTCAGGGGTCAAAAACAAAATGGAAGACATATCCCAGTGGTGGAGCAAACAACTTTCTTGATGTTAGGAGTACCGTTAGGAAATTTCGAAGGAACTGAGAGCCAGAAAATCAAACCTGGGCAGAGCTCTCCAGGAAAGCTTTGTCATATGGGAGGTACCAGCAGTGCGCTGAAGGAGCCACCTCCCTCTCCAAGGTTGGGGATGAACCAATGTGCTGAGTAAAGATTCCTCATTAGATCTTCTCGATGGGTATGTGGATTACCACAGGGCTGGCACCACCGTGACGCTGCCACTGCTGTGTGACTTTGCCTGTGTGCTTGAGCCACACCTGATAATTACTGGTGAACCAGTATTCATGATCCTGCATCTGGTTGATTTCTGAACCAGAGATTGCTCGTTGGGTTCCAAGCAAAATAAAATTGAGATTCACTTTAGTTTCATAATCTTACAACAAAGCTGGAACTTTATGTTTTTGTGTCAAAAAGAGTCTTAAAGGTAATGACATTTAAAATTGTTCCTCTGAAGCACTTTGGGTCCATAAGAGTCAGATGAAGCTGTGATCCTCCATATGCACGGAGCTTACAGCCATGGGAAGAAATTAGATACAGAAAGCTAGGTTTTGATTACCGTTGACTGGAAAAAAAGGAGATAAAAATAACAGCGTTCTCAAGTGCTCACAACTCAAAAGCTAGTCGCTAAAAGCTAGGAAATCAAACCCAAACCAGAAGTTTTAAATAAAATAAAAAGAGATGCTATCTATTCAGATTCCAGTGTTAAGCTATTAAACAGTACATTTCCAAGTTTTTTCAACAACCTTGGGGGTAATAGGGCAAACATATATTTTACTGTGTTTTAATAATAATTGTCTTTCTGCAAATGAAATTTCTTCTAGGTTATCTGACGAACTCTGGCCAGGTCCTTGGTGGTAAACCCCTTGCCTTTTTCCTCTTGCACTTCCGCATCATTGACTAGCTTGTTTCTGTATTAAAAAGGTGACTGGAATTTGCAGGTATGTTAGTTATTGGTGATTTCACACTTGCTACGAAGCCAGACCTTGAACAATTATAAACAGATGCCTCTGTAACACATTTGGTTCTGCTCAAAAAGTGGAAAAGTTGTTTTATCCTCTATTAGAATAATAGTAGTAAAACTATAGCTTTACTGTAAGTAATAAAACTTATACAGTCACAGTCAGGAAAAAGTCTTCATGATAAAATGATTCATAGTTTCATTCAGTAGCAGAATCTTCTACTTAACTCGGTTATTTAACTACACTTTATCTGGTGCAAATGTAGAGCAGAAGTGAAGTTGGACTGAGGATGTTAAACCTGTAATTGTTCATCAAGCATGACCTTCACCTGGAGTTTCGGGGTCAAATTTGGAGGGTCTGCAGACAAAGATTGTACTGTCTGAGAAATATTGCTTATCCATCTTTTAGGGAGGGGGAAAGTCAGATATTCCATATAATGATCCCGTTTCTACAAAATCCTAACTTCAGAAAAATGTTATGCTGCAGTACTGTAGAAGATAGATATGTATGAGCTTCCAAACTGAAACAGCGACCCAGATACAGCCTGTGATGCCTCAGTTAACTGCAGCCTTAATTAGAGCTTGGCTGTGTGCAGAAGAACTAAACCAAAAAATTCTTAAAAAACTAAAGTAATTACTGTCATCTGATTTTTAATTGTTGTTAATAGTGGTCAATAAAGCTTTGCAATAATGTATGTGCATCTCTACCTTATCATTAATAAACAGATTGCATAAACGATAGACCTAGAAGCTCCCATAACCTGATGAGTTAATTATGGATTTATATCTTTAAGTCACGTGCAAAACTAATCATAGGAAGAATGTTCCTGCTGCAGTTGGTTGAAAAGAACAATGGTAAGTTAAAAAGCTTTTTGTCATTTTTTTTTTAATCCACTGATGCTTTATTCTGTATGAACTCATCACTAAAAGACATCAAAAATCTTTAAAAATCAAGTTACAAAGGTAACAAGACTGGGACGTGCACAGAAATCTAAGTTTTCATTTATTTGTTTTTAATTAGCAAGTGATACGTTGTAGTGCAGGGGGGAAAAAAATCACGTTTACTAGTGTTTCTCCATTTAATGTACTTTATGAGAAAAGTCCAGGTTCTGGAGCATTTAAATCAATCTAATTGCCTTTGACATGTCTGCTGCTTTTCATATCTTTTTCTCCAAGATCTATTTCTCTTTTTGGTACCTGGTTCTTTCTCTATCTCTGTTCTCTTACAACTTCGTATTACCTTTCCTATTGCTTTCAGCTTCCTTTTCTTTTCATCAATTAAATTTCAACGGACAATGTTCTTTGAGTCAGAAATTTAACACCACTGCACAATGAAGGACCAGACACCATAAGGCTGACACCATAAGCATGTGTACTCTGCAGTCGTAGGGCAGTAACATAGGCACCCACACTAGCTTTCACCTGTCTCACTCGGTTAGCAACACAGGTCTAGTCACCATATGCATCAGCATGAGCTAATGTAGCCTACCGAGAAAAGTCTGCAGAATAGACACGTGCTAAATCCTGTAAAACCTTCTTTGATGGGAAGTTACACCGTGCGGTAATATTGAGGATCCCTGTTTAGATGAGGATCCTCAGACTTGGAAGAACACTGCCAGGTGAAAAAGTGAAATCTTCTACTATCTCTGGTGCACAAGTATTTATAAGCCTTTAGGTGTGAGTGTCTTTCCACTGTGTTTGGATCCCGAAGTGGCTTTCCTTCTCTTCCAGGCACATGAGGCCATCTGTGCTAGAAGACCTTTTATTTCTGATCTGGATTCACACTTCTCCTAAGTGTGGAGATTAATTACGTGATGAGCAGATACCCAAGACACTTATAATTAGCGCCTTAAGTAAGCTATAAACCAGGGCTCCGAAGATGAAAGCTCACTGCTTGACTGATTTACTAAATCACACATTCCCTCTCAACCACTGTTTTAAGGGCACAATCTTTGCCAGCTCCCTGCACGTGCTTTGAGAATTATTCACTTCAGAGCTTCTTGCATTATCAACATCACAGTATTTTTTCCCAAGCACTGCAGTACACACTCATGTTGAATTCTTTGAACTTGCATCACTTCATAAGATCTGATTAAACTTTTTAGACCTGCAACTAGAATTTTTGCATATTGAAGAACTTAATCTCATACCTAAATCTTTCTGCCTCCTGGGATTCCTCACATGAAAGGTATTCTCCATCAGCTTTTTAGATGCTTCTATTTTCATCCTGGAAAACTATGATGACTTTAGGAGTCATCTAAGAGGGAGCGAGTCACTTTGAACCTTAGTTTTCTGCTACAGGCTCGGCATGCTTTTCAGTTTCAAATTTAGTTTAAAAAAAAAAAAAAGAATTCTGGCAGCTTTTGAGAAGTTGGGTACTTTTTCTTTTTTTCTTTTGGCATTTTCACAGAGTATTTGTAGCCTTATCCAATACTCTTGTAGTTTAAGAGAACTGGGGACAAGAAAGGAAGCCAGTAGGGCTAAAAGCAAACTAAGGAAGTTATTAGAAGAAAAAAAAAGACGTCCTTCAATAAGTGGAAATCCAAATGGAGAACATAAAAAAGATAATGAACCTTCTGGCAAGCTAAATGTGAAGCCATAATAAAGCTGGCCAAAAAAAGATTCTGAGGAGCAAGGGTGCAAAATCTAACAATAAAAACTCTTTTTCAAATGCATCAGAAGCAGGAAGCTTGCCAGCAAGTTGATGGGGCAAATATATTACTAAAATATAAAAAGACCACTACGGAAGGACAAGTCAATAGCAGAAAAGCTTGAAAGTATTACAGTTGTGAATGCTCATTATGGAGAGGCTCAGGGAAGTTTTCGTGTTGGAGCCAATTGTTGGGGACTGTCCTGAGGACCTGCTGATACTGAAGTGGTTTGATAGTGAAGGAGGTGAGAATAAATCAACACGACAACAGGGACAAGGGCCATGCTGTGAATGTGCAACTCGCGCAAGAGCTCTAAAGAAACTCAGAGCAGTCAACTCTTCTTGCACCTTAGCACTTAAATCAGCCTTGTTTCAGAGATCTGTGACATCCTGTACGTGATGCTGCTTTTTGAATAGGTTGCAGGGCAACCAGGAAACTACAAAAGTGCATATGACTTTCATATTTGCAGACTGGAATAATCTTCCCTTAGTATAGTCAAAACAGCAACAAAATAAACCCCAAAACCATGCTTATTACAGAGCAAAATAGATCAGATATCCAGCCTCATTTCTTTTGTATGGATAATTGTTCCAAATTCAGTTGAAAGGCAATACTGTTTTTTTAATCATTGCTTGTCTTTTGACAGGACACTACCTTCTATTCTAGCTTGAAGTCTTACCAGGTCCTTTAAATCAGATTCATGCACTGCACAGTTGGGATAAGGAGGGGAGAGGAAGAAGTAGTATAGGGGACTGTGAGACATTTGGTGGTTCATATGTCTGGGAGAAAAGCTGGTGTTCCCACTTTCCTGTAGTATTAGTGTAGCTGATTTGAAAGACTGGCCTCAGCTCTGTTCCCCATCCGTAGTACTCAGGGGAAAAATAAGGATTAGGGTTATTGTAAGTGATATTTTTGGTTAAGACATACAAGGGCCACCTGGTCCCTGCGTGATCACCAGCATAAGTTAGAACAGCCAGTTTATATCCCATTTCCCCTGGTCCCTTTGGAGCTCTGGAAAGCAATGAAAAAGCCTAGAGCTGTGCACTTCATCTCCTGTTTTCTTCAGCACTCCCTCTTCTGTTCCTCGGCGCAAACTCTGCCATCTGCATGGGGCACTGAAGCACATTTGAGGAATAAACCCTTTCTGCCCATCTTGTGCCTCCTGAGAAGCTTCTGCATAGGAAAGGATTTGCCATTTTTGCCCTCTTGTTTTTACAGTCAGTGGCATAAACAGGCTCTATCTAAACAATCCTACGACCTGTAAATAAGCAAGACCTTTGTTGGTCAATAATAGCAAAATAGTCAAAGCTCCAACTACTGTGCAATAAAACTCCTGTTGTCTGTGTGATACAGGGAGACTTTGGAGACATTTGCATATGAAGATGCTACCCAAAATCCCTTTTGACGTAAAGCAGATGTGCTCATTCCATCCCAGCACATTTTGACTACGGAGAATATTGTTGGCCACAGTATGTGGACTTGCTACTTTCGTTTTGAGTTACAGTTTAGTTCTACGTTTCATGTCAGGGTTTTGGCGTAACTTTCACAAAGAGGGTACTTGTTTCTAGCTAGAAAGCTTTGACAGGCCTATCTGAACGTATAGGAAGGAGACCTTTATCAGAAGTGGTGGATGAGAATCCAGCTGTACATAACAGGATCTTGAACATTGACTACTGATTCCTTAACGCACCTTGTTTTTTTTTTGTTTTCCCCCCTTTTGTCATGAATAGTGTATAGAGCCACATAACTGTAAATACATCTTTAGATAATCTCCAGAGGGGTCAGATAAGTGGTTATTACCTTTGTCATAACTTGGGCAACCGCTTTAAGCCTCCTTTACAGTCAGATACAAAACCTTAGTTTGAGTGTTGCAGTTGCTAAAATTGTCTTGAAAAGCCTTCAGGAATGACCAAATCATCTAGAGACACTTGAAAATATAAATGGAGACAGTCCCTTACTTATCTGAGAGTACCATCAGAGTATATTGCCAATAGTTTTTTATGAAACATCTCGGGTTAGCTAAAAAAGAAGAGTAAGTAGCCTCTGCCCACTACATTTCAAATACTTATTTTTCATTTATGAAGATCATAACTATCCAGACTGGTGAACTATTTGCTATTATTCATATTTGCAATTTATAGGGTTTTTTTCTGATTTTATGTATAATTTCAAATTGTCTAAACTCTGAGATAGAAAATTCTTAATTCCTTTTAATTCAAAGACAATACGACTAGTGGCACGGAGGATGAATTTACCCACATCACTTCAGATGTGCTACAGTTACTCCATGAAATCTTCAAATGCTCATCCAAAATAAACGCCTACTTTTTCACAACGTTAGGGAGAAACCCTGTTTGCTCTTAAATTAAATAAATAGATAGATAGATAAATAAAAGTTCACTGTGAGTTTAAAGGACTTCAGAGGTCTGAAAATGCCAGGACTTATTGGATTTGTTTTACAACTCTCCCAGAAGATGAGATGCAGTGGGTTTCTCCCGACAGCTTCCGCAAGAGGAAGAAATCGCCGTTCTGTCCCAGTCCTTTTTTTAGCTTAAAACACCGCCGGGGTTGTAGCTGCCCAGGAGGCTGCGGCTGCGGGAGACGAGGAGGAGGAGGAGGAGGAGGAAGAGAAGGAGGAGGAGGAGGAAGAGGGCGAGGAGGCGTGGCCAGTCGCCCGCCGGGCCCCGCCCCGGCCCCGCCCCGGCCCCGCCCCGGCCCGGCTCTCCCGGTGCCGCAGCGCCACCCCGCGGTTCCCGGCCGCGCCGCGGGGATGACAGAGGAAAACCGCCGTGTGCCTCAGTGTTCCCAACCTGCGGGAAGGAGGGGAATAAACCTCTTTAAGATGCGTACCGGGCCGTCGCAGGACGTTCGAGCGGGGTGCGGTAGCGCCTTGGCGCGCTGCGCGGAAGATCTGCCCTCTGTCGCGGCTGTTTACCGCACCGGCAGCGCTGCTCTCTTCCAGATGGGATCGACTGGGAACGTCCTGGCTGAGGAACCAGCCGTCTCCGCTCGTGATTTAATAGGAAACCAGCTGTTGGTAGCGCTTCTGAGCCGCGCAGGCGGGCGGGTGTCCCCGCAGCCCTCCCGCCCCGGGGGAGAGGAGTCGCGGCCACTCCCGCCCTGCCCGCATGGGAAATCCGGTCCTCCCTTCTCCACCTGCAAAATCATCCTTAAACACGGCACAATATTTCCTCCGAAGCTGAATTTCACAAAGTTTCCACTTTCCTGTAATTCCTCCGAATTTCTGGATTTCATTTACAATACAGAAAACAAACAAACAAACAAAAAAAAGTTTTGGAGGAAGATCAGAGCATTTTTTCGTAGATAGCAGTGAACGCACACGCCTTTTCTCTACAGCACATCTTGCATAAGCTTTAGAAAGTGATTGTGTTTCTGCAAACCTGATTTATGGAACAGCAAATGGATGGATCGCTGACCCCCAGGGAAAAAAAAATGTAAGTCCTCGCTGACAAGCACGTGGAAAAACCACCGAATTCCAAGTTGGTGTGGCCAGGCTGATAACTGTATTAGCACATCCGTTATATAGGCCCAGCTTGTGCCTTCCCCAGTAAGTATGTTGGTTTTAACAGCTTACAGAAACATAACGGATACGAGCATTTCTCTAAGATCTGGTGCATCACATTGTGGCAAACCATTGAGTGAGAAACTGGCAATCGATCATCCAAAATAACACAGTTTGACATGAAAGAATTTTTGTCAGCTAAAGGAGGAATTTTCCAAGGGGAGAGGGGAGGGATGTTTTGTCCTTAAAATATCTGATTCTCCACACAGACACGTTCCTCTGACAGTACATCAGTAGTTACCCATGTGAGAAACATCCATTTCTCATTGGTTTTAGCATCTTCATGAAACATATTCGACCAGTGAGGCAGAGAGGATGAGTGGACGTGTCGCTGCAGCTGATGTGTGCAGACAGAAGTGCTAGATGGCAGATGTGTCTTAATATGGGCCACCACCTTTTGTCATGTTGTAAGCAGAAGCTCCCCTGCCCCACAATGCAAAACGCTTTGTATAAAAAAATCCTGTTTCTGCGGTCTCAAACCATCATGTGCTTTTGTTTCTTTTCAGATGAACTTTAACTCTGACCCTGCTGAGGGTGTATTGCTTGTTTTGGAAATACTTGCAGTATCCCTAGAATGTTTATTTTCCAACCCGATATGCTGCTACATTCTTGCGAGCTTTCTCTGGTTGTAATGCAATGTTTGGCCAGAAAACAGAGAATACAAATGAAAAACAGTGCCCTAGTCGTAGGGAAATGTAATAAACCTATGACAGAACGTGTTTTATTGGAAACAAGACAAAGATTTCCAGAGAAACAATAAACAAACAGCTGGTCAGTATCCCTGGTGAGACCATCAACTTCAGATGTCTATTTCCTGGAAGGATAGAAGCATTTTGTTTAATTCTCTTCCTCTGCCAGCAGCAGGTAGGAGAAGCGGACGGCAAGTCTAAGTGATAATGTTCCAAAGCAGGTAATTAGATACTTAGTAAACGTAGCAGCAACACAATTTGCATGACCAGCTGAGCATCTACAGATCCTTGCCCGTAATGGATCCAGACTGCTGGCTTTCTTCACGTGTTTGTTGAAAACCAGTACTTAAACCAACAACACGTAAAGAGTCAGGCTCCAAAGGGTCAGCAGCAGGAAAACACTTCTGCCCTGCAGTGCCATGCAGGAACCTGTCTAAAGTCAATGTTGACATCAGGGTCCCTTTTGCCAGGGTGTTGGAAGGGTCAGCGCAAGACGTGTTTTCTGAAACAAGAGCCCAACCCCTTAGCAAAGAAACAGAAATTCCCAAAACCAGTGTCAGAGAACCTGAAATCAGACCCTGGTGTCCATGAAGTCGTAGCACCATCAACTCCCTGCACACGGGCTAGATGGAAGTGCATCTACTAAGGAGAGTCCAGGTACAGAATCAGACCTGAATTCAACAACAGCTGGTTATGTCTCTTCAGAGGGCTAGACAGGAGCCTTGCTGCACTGTCACTACGCTGAGAGTGCTCGAAATTCAGGTTCTCCATGACAGCTAATATCTCTCCCTTCAAAACTACCTCACAGAGGGATACAACATCCCAGAGCAACCCTAGAAGCAGGGCATCCCCTTCTGACTGACCACCAACTGGACCAGGGGAACAGTGGGGAATCAAATTCTCCCACAAGTGCAAGTACAGCTTGCAGAGCCATATAACCTAAATATAAAGACTAAAATGTTGTCGAATGGCACCAGATGCTTTGAATCCCACTTTGTGATCAACAACAGAGGCAGGGAAATAAGAGTGATGCAAATCAGAAGAGGCTCAGGTAGGCATTTCCTCATCTGGAAGCAGGAGGAGACTTGAAAAGCCCAGAGTTAAGAAAAGTCAAATGAAATAAGTAGAAATAAGGAGGTTTTACAAATGCACAGAAAGAGGTAGAATCCTACAAGAGGGTGTTATACGGACCTGGCCACAACAGGGGAGTGGTTAGGGACCAGGAGGAGACCACAGCCTTGATTATGTGTTTGCATCTTAGAAATGCTAGGTCTTTGGAAGTTCTTGGTATAATGGCCCACTCTCTTCCATGCTTCTGAGTAGATGAGATCTCATTATGTACAGGAGAACAATGCTCTGAGGAGACACATGGGAGCAAAAGAGCCGGAAGGGCCAGGTAGTACTAGGCTGAGTCCTGCACACCTGGAGAACAACCCCTCTGATCACGCAGCATACACAGTATGAAAACCCATCGGCTACTGTGGAAACTGTCAGCTTGAAAAATCTCTGGTTCTTAATCAATAATTCAGCTTTTCCTTGCCCTCAGATTAGAGCATGTGCATGCGTGTTGTTTCGCTCAATAGGTAGGATGACTGAAACTCTGGTAGCACAACAAGGTCTAAATTTGTCTGTAAACACAAACTGCACATTCAAAAATTGAAATTATAAAACCAAAACTCACAAAATGTCCAGGTTTCCCAGACTTTTGTAAAAAACAACTCAGTCATAAGAAAGTGAGCCAGATTCATTTCTGGTTTATGAAGCATCGAGGGCATTGGTAACCAAATACCAGTGGTGGGCTCTACAGTATGGATGGTGTCTGAGCCTGAAAGAACCCAGCATGCCTGCCACTGCAAGTGAAGGTGCTGTGCTGGCAGCTACCGTAGCCATTATTTTATTGCTAAGCTGAGCAGGTTGGACATGTGCATTCACTAGGACCTCAAAATGCTTCGTTTGTGCTCAGATGAACTTCTGTGTGAATGTTCAGTGAGTAGGAGCACATCCATGGATCTGCTTTCGCTAGTGTGAATGATGGATGGGAAACCTAGTACGCTGAAAGAGGGGACTGACACAGAATAGAGATTTTGCCTTCAGGAGGGTGTTTGGAGAAACCTTTTCCTGCTCTAAAGGCAAAATACAAGGAGGGGGGCAGGATTGGCTCTTGCCCTATGAGGCAAGGTAATAAAACTGGAATTGTACTGTAGTGAAAACTCAGCCTGTGACCAGCAGCACAAAGCTGAAGCATTCAAGCAGATGGATCCTTGTAGATAAACAGGAACATACAGAATTGCTGTAAGTATATTTGCAAATCAATCCATAAACATTGCAGTGTCTGTGGAGATGACAGACAGGCAGCCAGAACAGCTGCAGGGCTACCTGGGCCTTCTCTTTGCCTTATGAAGCAGGGCAAATGGGCTTGCACCACGCTCCATGACAGTGTCAAATAGAGCTTGTTTGAAGCAAGACAGGTTATCGTAATGTTATTGCTTCCTGGAGCGTCAATGTATCTATAGGCTGTATGTTCTCTGTGCTACGCAATGGTTGAGGATCCAATGGTACCTCTAGACAGCAGGCCTTCAGAACAGCAGCTGAATGTAAGCCTCAGACCAAACACATACCATCTGCTCTGTCTGCTCTGCTTGCCTCACACAGCCAGCCAGCATCGCCTTTCTGCTAGGAGGACTGAGTGACAGCCAGCGAGCTCTCCTCCAAGGCTCAGACATAGCCATGCCAAACAACTGGCCTTTGGAACCCTGGTGGAACAGACGTGGAGATGAATTTTGCTAGTGCACTGGAGTCCCCAGCACTCTCACTGGGGCAGTGGCTTATGAACCTAGCTGTGATTTGCAAAAGGCATTAGTGTCATTGAAACTTTCTTTGTCACTAAGAACTGAAAGTCTGGATAGAAAAGTTTTTAGCAGGAGTTTAAACTTGGCATCACTGCATAAAGCCAGTATGGCTTATATTCAACACTTAGTACTTAGAAACATGTTACTCTATGCATTTATATATAGTGCAATGTACAACAGACATGGGAAGTCATCAGACTTCTGTATAGTCTGCAAAGTTGCTTTCTCACTCTCCGAATACATCATTCTTAGCAGGGACAGGTTAAAATTGATCTCCCAGTGCAGTACTGTCACAAGCACATTTTATTTTTGTTTGAAGTCAGAGAACCTTTGGACCTATTGCATCTCTCCTCTGACTGCACATATAAGCCTCTATATGTGTATCCAGGTAGATCTTTGTTCTGGTAAAGAACAGCACACAATTTAAGTTTTGACTTTGAGATACTGTGTGTAGACCAGGTTCTCCTGGCTGTGTAGCGAGACATATTTTCAGAGGCATGAAGGGTAGTGGAGTGGTTGACTTTCAACAGCAGGTGGATGCCTAATGTCCCTTTGCGCCCTTGGAGATCATTCCTTCATGTGTTATTTTGCCACCTGCCTACACAAACGTTCTCTGCAATTTAGGAGTTAAACCCGACATTAGCAGCAGAAAAATCAGTGCACATAATGAAGAAAAAGCAATTGGTTCTGGGCAAAGGCACAAAGTGCTTCAGGGATCTGTTTAATATTCATTGTGCATATTCCTAAAGAACTAATGTCCACTTTTAAAGTTTCAGTGGTCGGTGTTTTTCTGGAGGGTGGAGGGTATTTTCTATATCAAGAGCTGCAGCAGGGTGTAAGGTAAGACTGATTAAACCAGTTTCATCCTTGGTTAGCAGCAGTTTCTTCAGGCTTTTGACTGTAGCCAGACGTTTGAAATATTGGCAAAGTTTGTTCTTGCTTTCTTACAGATGAGCTAAACTACGTTTTCAGCCCTTGAGATCATGGGTCATAGCTCTGCTTCACCAGCTTTGGCTAATGACCTCACTGACACCCAAAACAGAGACAGGAACTGGGACTTCTGATATCTTCACCTTTTGATGAAAGTCCAAAGCCAGTTCAGAAGAAAGGTTGCTACAGAGCACAAACAGGTTAGAGAGTACCATTTAAGTTACCTGCTTTACAACAGCAGTAAAAACCATTTTATTTTCTGCAGGAACAAAATATGAAAAGAAGATTCACACAATTTAAATCAATGGTTGGGCTTTTCAGGGACGCATAAAGGACTTACCAACCCATCTTGCCCCAAATTATTGTGACAACATTCTGTCCACTTGTTGGAAAAAAATTCAGCCTTTATTTCTAATTTTTGTTGGGTTATTTCTTGAAAGGCTTCCCTGTGCAAATAAAGTTTGGAAAATAATAATGCAAGGCTCACCTTGCTTTAAAAAGATCTACAGTAACTGTGCTCACCTTGCTTGAAATCTTTGCTCTTATCCATTGTGCATTTAAAGAGACAATTTTTTTTTTTATATGAAGCATACTTGGAAATATTATTCATTTATCTTTGTCTAAAAAGCTAAGTGCCTACAAAAGCAGCCTTCACTTCTGAAGACAGGGCAGCAGTCCCTCTTTTGACTGTTTGACCCAGACTAATCTGATTTCCCGTATGGGGTGGAGCACCCCAAGGATTCCAGCAAATGGAAGGACAGTTTGGGGCAGATCCTGATGTCATCCTGGTTCACATCTGTGGAAAACAGCAAATGCAGAGTAATGACTTCACTATGAGGATTTTGTAAAGCTGCCAACGAACTACTTTTGAATCCTCTGAAAGACTGAGAGAGTGTGTATAAACCTTCACTGAGACACAGACTTCAGTTCATCTGCGCAGCTTGCTTAACGCCTCTATGGCCCAGTGTGGTAATATAAAGTCATGAATTACAAGGTGATAGGGTTTGCCTCTTCCAGGCAAACAGGTTTGTTAAATCTACGTGACCTTCTGTTCCAGAAGAAACCCTTTAAGCAAAAGGCTGGCTTCAGCCCAGATTTAAAAGAGAAGATTGCTTTTCAATGGGCTGCATTAGGAGGAGCCTGTGACCAGCTGGTGGGAATGATTAAGCACTCTCTGGTAGGCTAGAAAAGAATAAGGCTTGCTCTAATGACAGCTTTTTTTTTTTTAAAAAAAAAAAAAAAAAAAGCAAAGCTTTTGTTGAGAGGAATCATACCAGAACTTGAAGAAAGGAAAAATCTTTCCTGGAAAGGTAAGCTACTGCTGAATGGCAATCAGAATATCACCTGTTTTAACATGAACTGTTCTTTCTTGGAGCTTGTTTTCATCAAAGCTATTTTTATTCTGTATCTTCTGTGCTACTCTAAACTTGCAACAATTCACATATAACTTGGCATGTGTCTTACAGTGGTCTTCTTATGTCCTACTAATTAAGGCCTTACTTTTAATTAATATTTATGATATCATAAATAAAGCCACTAGTAAGTTCTAGAGTATTGCTCTCCAGTCCTGTGGCCCTCACCACCTCTTTGATTTATTCACATCTGGTGTCGGCGTTGCTGTTGGCATGTGCTTCCCTGGTAGCCCTGCAGCTGGCCTTCAGCAGAGGAAGCTTGACTCAACCAGAGGAGGGGGCTGATTTTGGCGCTGTATCTAGAAAAGTTAATTACGTGGCTTTTTGTAACTGTGGAGTAGTGTATTGATGTGTTGGGGTATGTTTACCTCTTAACTGGGGGATGGGAGGGAAGGGAAACACAGCTTCTTAATGAGCATTAGGAAACAAAGCACTGGTTTAGAATGGTTAAGGCTTGCAAAAGTAAAGCGAGATTTTCAGAAGTGCTTCAAGGACTCATTTGCTTATGAGGAAAGGTGAGTGAGAGACTTGATCTCTAGCAGGTCTGGCATCCCAAACTGGCATCCTGTACTCCCAGCGTCTCCAGTTACTCTTCTAATGACAGATACTCCAGCGCAACCCGAAGTCCTTGTTGAAGCTCTGGTTTACGTGCAAGCGTTCCTGTTCAAATACAGGCATTGGTAAAGCTGGCCTTGGGGGCGGGCACAGCCCTGGCTTTTGAGCAAACTCTTGCCATGCTGGATGATGTGAAATTACCAAGTTAGGTTAGAAACTGAGCTGCATTTGTTTTTGGTGTTACCGAAAATCCGGAATAAGAAACTTATCAACACCAATGGGATGTAGATAAGCAGACACTTCTTTATTGCGGCGCACGCTAGGAGGAGATATCCCCCGTGCACCCGGCGCCGCAATAAAGAAGTGTCTGCTTATCTACATCCCATTGGTGTTGATAAGTTTCTTATTCCGGATTTTCGGTAACATTGGAAAGAGGTGTTTATGTGTTTGGAGGTGGGTAGAGTGGGAGAGAGGAAAGGAGGTGCAAACACCTATTGGATCAAATTGGCTTGTGGGTTTTAGTGTGTGTGTTGTTTTGTGGTTTTGGTTGTTTGTTTTTTTTGGTTAGTGTTGTTTCTGATGTGTTTTTTTTTTGGTGTGTATGAGTCTGTCCCTCCCACAAGTGCTCAGCTAGACTGAATAGAAGCCAGCAAACCAAGGTGGACTGGGCTTCTGCGTTTTTGGTGCTTCTAAAATGAAGAGACAGAAATAAAGCGCCATGCTACTTTGAAACATCTTCTGGCACAGATTGCTGCGTAGGATGCTTTTATGCTAATGTTTGTGTATGACAATGTTAACTGTTCCAACAGTACTTTAAAAAATATTTTTGCATGTCTGACTCCCAAAAAGCACCTAACTGCTTATGAGGAGGGGAGCGTTGGGTCTGGTGTGTGTTTTTTGCTTTATATATTGTTGCATTTCCACAGTCCTCATCCAGAATGACAAGGTGGAGGAAATATGTGGGTTTGCAAACCTATGTTGCATGATACTGGTTTCTTGTTACTTGTGGGTTTTCAACGTTTCTAATTTGCTGAGATGCTTCAAATTCCTTAAAAAAAAAAACCAAAAACCAAAAAACGAAAAACAAAAAACTCCAAACTTTTAGAGCCACATCATTAAGTCCTGAATTACATATAGCTGTGTTGATTTGCAACCACTTGATTGATTCAAGTGCCTATAAGCAACTTACTAGCTCCCTTACTTGGAACCAGCTTATGATTTAGCTGCTTGTTCACATATTCCTACTGAAATGTAACTACCCTTAGAGCAAAAGCATATTCTCAGTGTAGCAATGGAGGTACAGTCATTTTGTGGATAGGAAGCATTTTTTAAAAAACATGAACAGTAAACGCTGTTTCATAGAGTTTTCATAGATGTTCCTTTTGATTTCCAATGATAGCACAACAGTACTTCCATCTTGTTGGTGCTTTTGCACCAACGTGTCAGGTATTAAGCTATCTAAAATGACAGGAACCAAGCTCGGAACTGCTGCTGCAGGACTGCAGTCAGGAAAAGAAGGTGGGACAAAACCAAAGTCTGAGTATCTCAGTTTTTTGTTTTTTTTTTTTATTCACAAAGTGATGCCTTACTTACCCCTTTGGTATTACCTGTTATGGTTTTCCTGGTATCTAATTTTTTTTGGTACGTAACTGTTCTTTTTGGCAAATGAAACATGAAACTGCTCCCAAATCAGGGTGGTTATTTGGATATAACAATGTTGCTGAGGCAAAAAAATATTAAGCACGTCCATATGACTAATGACATCGAAGGACCAACATTGGTGCATTGTTCAGTGACAAGAGGACTAGAATAACTGACAAGTTTGGCCTCTCTTTCTTTGAAAATGACAGCTCTATAGCTAATCTTAACTATCAATAGTGAAGGTGTTTGCACTTGATCTACCAGGACACATGCAGGCATTAAAGCGTGTAGAGTCAACTTAGATCAGGCATGTAAGCAGGAAGCTGCTCTAGTATAAATGAGAACCAATTCCATGACTAGACTTCATTTTCAAGGAAATTACAACATACTGATTTGTAACACTTGGTGCACAGGAGCTGAAAAAGCACAGAGAAGGTCCAGCAGTTCTATGTAAACACTGAATGGCCCTTGCTGAAATGATTATGCCTAAAAATACAATCAAATACATCAGATGAAGGCGAAAAGATAGGAATCAATACGTTCACTGATCTCCTCTCCTCTACGTGTAGTTCTGAGCAAAGCTTAATTTCCTCAGGCAATATTAAACAATTAGTAACCTTAAAAATTTATCTAGAGAATATGGATGCCTATTTGGATGGCATATTAATTCAAGTCAATTCTTTTCTTTGATGCTGAAGATTATCACAATCTCCTGAGTAAGTCATTTGACCACTAGCACAAGTCTTGCACAGTAAAAATGAACAGATAAGCAAACACAACTTAAAATGAAAAGAAACTTGCAAATGCTGCTTTATTTAATTCTTACAATAGGGAGGCACTTTTACATTAAAAAAAATAAATGCAGAGGTTTCATTGTAACTACAAAACCCTAAAATATTATTCCATGAAAATAAAAAGAAATGGTGTCTGTGAGAAAATGATCTTTTTTCTTTCATTTAATCTCTATACCATTCATTACACTGAAACAAACAAAACCTAAAAAAACCCACCCAAAAACCTTTTCTTCTGTTCACGCATGCTGACGTAAGCATTTAGAGTACTGCTGACCGTTCACTTCGTGTTTCTCATCTCATCATTTCTGTTTGTTGTACAAGGCAGTGGCTGACCCAAGGGCTTGCTGGAATTCAGTGGGTGCTGCTAAAATACTATAAATGATCATCTGTGTATTTGATGTCAAAAGTCCCAATTCAGCTCCACATTGGATGCAAAATCTGCTTATTTCAGTCAAGTTATTCTTCAATTTAGGCCCCAGTGAAGAATGTGTGTGTTGGGATGGGAGGAGAGCAGGGAGGGATGTTTTCCTGCAGTTATCTCCCCTCCACGGAGTCTGGAGAAATCAAAGCTTTTTTTACATGCCATGCTAGAAAAGGGAACTAGTAGTTCACCAGCAATTAGCCCCCGGGTGTCAGCTGTATGGTACTTCTACTTTATAAGCAGAGACATATAAACCAGTGCCAGACAGGTTCGGAGACTGTACTGAGGGTGGCTGGTGTGAAAAGTCAGAGCAAATCCTGTATTACATGACACAAGTGGGAACTGAAGTTAACAACAACCTCAGACAAAGCCATGATGTTGAAAGATGGGCTCAGATTATGCAATACTGATGTACTAATGATAGTACTCAACAATGAAAGAAACCTTACTGGGATGTCACTGGGAATATCTCTGGAGAAAGGCAATCCTCAAAATGAACATTGTCACAATCCATCCTTCTGTACCTACATTTCCACTTCAATGTCTCAAGTGAAGAAAGCAAACCTCAGGTCAAGAATCCTGGCAGATAAATGTGTCTCTGGTTGATGGATGAGAGTATATATTCATCGCTTACAGCAATCCTCTTGCTATTTATTTGGTTTGAGGTTAACAAAACCACTAGGTGAGCTGCACAGGGAGGCTTCTGGTTGTGTGAAAATGAGGTTGGAAGTGGAAAGAACACCCAAAGGATGTTAAAGAAATATTAGAAATGCTTGAAATGAGCACACCTGAGGAAAACAATACTTCTCTAATTACCTGTTGCATTAAAATTGGTTGAGCACAACACGGCTTTACATTCTGATGTTACTAGTAAAATTTAGGCTTTCAAGTATGTCAGAAACACAAGTGCAACAGGGCCCACAAATAAATCTCTTCTGGGGCTCTGTGAATACAAAGTTGACCTAAATCAAGGGAATATGATGGACCATTAGAGGGTGCTCATATTGAGGAGCGCTAGATTTGTCACAAAGGGAAGAACTGTTTGCCGCAATTTCTCAGCTTTACTTTGCAAATTCCAGTTTGATGTCCTGTGACAAAGACCAGAGCTCCTTCTTTCAAGCCATCTCCTCTGTTTTCCAAAATTGCATGGGGTGTATTTTAACCTGCTTTGAAAGTAAGTTACCTGACCTGATCCAGAACTCTTAAAAGTCTACGGGTGGGTTCCTAAGACAGAAGAATTAAAGCTGGCACAGTATAACAAGAGCTGTTTTCAAAAATTGAGCTACTTACAAAAACATTCGCGTTTTGAAGTTGCTTTACCAATATTGACAAAACTTGTAAACATATTCACAGAGAGCTCGGGCTCCAGATTCCAGGTTACTTCTCCTTGACCAAAAGCA
This sequence comes from Tauraco erythrolophus, assembly GCF_009769465.1. NCBI lineage: Eukaryota > Metazoa > Chordata > Aves > Musophagiformes > Musophagidae > Tauraco > Tauraco erythrolophus. The sequence continues at coordinate 14,418,400 of NC_141465.1, forward strand.
CATATTACAAAACCTGTAGAGATTTCTCATTATATGTTACGCTTGGGAAAGTTTAATGAGACTGGTTTTGTTTAGATTCAAATATATTACCAAAATTTGCAGCTTGTAACTTCGTGCTGATGTATGAAAAAATAAGAAGTAAAATTGGTTCTAAATAGAACTTCCTGAACTTTCTCTCCAAACTAAATATATCAAGGGCATATTATGAACATGGAAGATAAATCTAGATTTAAGATTTATCACTGATAGGAATAAATGAACATTTTTACAGAATTTTGATCTTGATTGTCTCTTTACAGCTGAAAAGAGAGGGAATTTTTTTCCCCATTCTATATAAAAGGGAGGAAAAACACGCTGTTGATTATTTTCCTGGCACATCTTGAATAAAATACTATAGGTTTCATTATGGCATGAGACTAATTACGCAAATTATATCTGAAAGAAAAAAGTTAAATTAAGAACTGAATGGTTACTGCATAATCAGTGGGCACGAGTGAGATCTAATGTCATTGTGTTTAGAAATGGCTTCATCCAGGTCCAGCTGTCTGTTGTTGACCTTCACCTCCATGCAGCCATTATAAAAAGCGGTCACTAACGTAGCACCCAGAGGAACATCTGCACAGAAACACATGTAGTTTATTAGGTGAAGGCATGCAAATTCTTACGTATTTTTCAGATTAGCAAAAACATGGGGAATACTCCATTCCCCATCCATTAGCCAGCCATGGGAGAAAAAAGCAATCTGTCAGGAAACATGTTCTTCTTTCTTTTCTTTAAGATTGAGATAGTCAGCAAAGCTGAGAAAGGTCAGTATAGTTTGAAATATGCGTTAGAAGTCTACTCCCATCCAGAAACCTAACTACGTGAATGTTTCTCCTAGTAGCATTTTCTGTATTAACAGTGAACCAATAGTTTGTTTCCTGGAGTCCTCTGTTCCTATCCTAAGCTACAAACAGATGTTTATGGGTTTAGAGGCCACAGAAAGAACCATCTTCCTTTTGCCAGAAAACTACTCTGGATTGAAATCTGCGAGTTGTCAGAGAAGGGACCCCTGGAAACTCCACGTATTTTACTGCTTCCTTACTGCTTCTTCAAAGTGAATTCTCTGTAAAAGACTCACTTCATCTCTTGCTCATCTAGGTATTGTTTGGGTTACAGCAACATCAGATCACGGATACGCTTCCAGGAAACAATATGTTAAGCACAAAACCTAGCAGGCATTGCTCTGAGGTCTTAGAGTACAACTGGATTCTTACAAAGTAGACATAAGGTACCTTTAGCAACTAGAATGAGGATGCCTAGCAGCTGATTTCAAGAGCATCATCTGTTTTTTCAGATGTTAATCATCCTATTCCTCCTAGAAGATAGACTTGATTGCCTGTGGAACAAGAAATGTTGCTTCCTTGTGATTTTATTTTACTATCAGCTGAGGGACTGTACAAGCAGCTCTGTAGAATCATGCCGTTCTGCTCTTTTTACTCTGATGATAACACTGCTGTCATAGAACTGTGCAAGTCTCATTTAGCCTGTACTGGTTGTGCTGAATTAATTAACAAAGCGGCATACTCCCAACGCTGTTACTAGTTTGAAGAAACATGTATCAAAAATGGGAACTTCTGATCTTCATGAAATGCATATTTTTTGTTAAAATTATGGTCTTTTAACCATACAGTCCTGTGCACTGTAGCTGTAGTGTGGAGATCCATACCTATTTTTTTTTTATACTGCGTAGTAATCCCAAAGGCTTTTCAGGGGTGAGCTGGAGTGAGTAAATGAATAGAGATGTAGCCAAAGTGGCTGTACATGGGGACCTAAAGTAGTTTTTCTATATTACTTCCTCTCTCTTTGGTAGCAGACACTGTTGTGGAAGAGGCTGCTTTGGATAAAGTGGGGGGTTTTGTTGCTTTTTTGAGACCTCCAAGTAGAAACTGTTTATGCATACAGTTATTTTTGTTGATTTGCACGTTGAAGACACCTTTTAAAACTGAGAGATTACACTTACTTTAAAGGAGCAGCAAGTAACTAATAATACTTTCTTATCTATCAGGATGCATGACTGAAGCCAAAGTCTTAGCTCTTAAGATGCCAATTACTTTGCAGCTAGCTATGTACCAGAAAGAATCATTCAAATATCACAAAGATTAAGAGGTCTAAAAAATGATCAGAATCTTAGTTAAGTTACTAAATGGTTCAGTTAACCTACTGACCAACCTCTACTAAGTAAACACTGACTTTGCCTCTCTTTTAAAAGCGAGCAGGTGTTACAAGAACACTGACTATTGCAGTATGTGACAGCACTGCGCCATTGGTGCATTCTTCGCATCCTACGCATTCAATTTGAATTGAACTCACCTGGTTATCTGGATTTCAAGATACTGCACATCCATTCAAAAGCAAAATTAGAGGAGAAACTGTCACATTTGGTGCCTAAATCTCATTAAATCCTTGATTACCAGTGTATGAAGACTTGAAAAGAACAAGTAAGTTCCAACATATGGGCCTAGATAATGAGACAACCACCACTTCAGGCAGAGGTTGTGGTACCTGCAGTGCTGCGTTAAACACCTTGCTTCTAATTCTGACAAGCAAGTCTAGAGGGCGAAACCATAATTCCAACCTCCCCTGTGTATGCTGCCTGGGAAGAAATTCCTAAAGAGATCATCCCCAATGGATACACAGTTCCTCCCCTCTTTCTACTCCTGTGCACCCTTGTCTACTGCATAAGAAACACAAAGCAGATAAAAAACAGCTATATCTGCGGCAGTGCTCTGACACTGCAGCCTACATGTAAAATGGATGTTAATTCAAGATTGTGTTGGTCAAACTCAGAATTTCCTTAGGAATTGCAACTTACTCTCCCTAAAATAACTTCAGTAGGGATACAGAAAATCTCTGCCACTAGTAACCATGTTGTAACCATGGTGTCTTTCCTCTACCAGTTTTCAGGTTTGAGGATCTTAGGCTTTGAAAATTTCTCATCTATGGCAATGCTATTTTTCTTCGTGATTCACCCTGAAGTTGAACTATTTTATATATAAGCATGTGTACACTTCCTGTACAAAATAATCCTTGTACATGTCTTAAGACTGGGGATACACTTGCAGCTTGCTGTAAACAAAATATTTGCGGTTTCAACATATTTTGTGTCTCATAAAGATTGCCAGTCATCTGTTGCCTAGAGTTTAATTGCTGTAACCATATTCCTGACTTCTCCTTCTGCACTTCTGACAATTTCCTTACAAATGCCTGTTTTTCTTACATGCTTGATGCAATTCCTAAATTGTGCCAGCTGGTGGCATTTCAGAAATATGCAATGCTCACTCCTTCCCAGTTCAAAAATCAAGACGTTTTCCAAATTCAAACATTTAGAGAGAGATTCTTGCCTTTTAACAGGCCTAATAATGCTACTGTTGAAAAGCAGGCTCCCTCAAAAGCTGAATAGACTGGATGAAACAAGAAGCACTTGGGAAAAAACCTGTTTCTTCTTGTACAGTTGTAAGAATAAAATTAACAAAAATAAATAGAATTCACCTGGCAGGCCGCCCAAGTAGGTAACAACATTTGCCATCATTGCTTGATGCAGGACAGACAGTTGCTCTGAATTGCTTCTGTCTGTGCGTGAATCAACAGACAGTTCAAGTTGCTGTTTGGTTACCAGAAGTCCAACCAGCACTTTTCTGGGTGTACATAACTTCTTTGATTCCAGATGTGCAACAGTGATGTTTCCAATGGTCACAATGATTTTCTAAATGGAAGAACCTTAGGTCACAAAAGATGTCACATATAACACACAATTATGCTTAGTTCTGATGCATTTTATGTTTTGAAGTAGAAGAAAAGGAAATGTTAGAGCCACGTTTTAAAAACTGGTACCTTAAGTTGGAGAAGTTACCTAAGTCAATGTACACTCATCACCTTTGGTGATGAATGCCATTCATTTATATTCTTAAATTTATAAGTGAGATTGTTCACTGTAAAAAAAAAAAAAAAAAATCTTTGTCTATGGTTCTGGGGTGAAATCCTGTTTTTCTTACAGGCGAAAGTTTCAAAGGTAGTCAGGTGGTTGCTATAGGTTCTTATCTCGAGCAAAAGCATGGATTAGTCATGGTGTATGATCATGCTCTATCTTGGGATGCCTGATGTAAGCAGACATAAATGGAAACTTAAGGACAAAAAGATCTGTTCATAAATTGAAAATAAGATGATGCTATTTCTATAATATCATCACTGTACTTCTGTCATATTCCCTTTCTGCTTGGTGCATTTGGAAGGAGAGGTTAAAGAAAACATGATGTAATAATACATAGTACCTGACATAAGAGCGCTTAGTGCTTAGTCCCTGCTGTAGCAATCATTAATAGTAATATATTTTCTGCACATCACTATATGATCTAAGTGCTTTTCAAAATATTAATTCAGCTTAACAGCTCCACCGCGAGTAGCTGCTTTTTTAAGTTTGATTTTTCACAAATGGAGTAGTAAGTTAAGTGAGACAAGAGGTGTGACTTAGGCGTATCAGCTGCCGTGATAATTGTAAGATCACCTGTGAGTCAGAGGAGTTAGAGTCCACTATGGACAAAGCAAGAGGCACTGTTTCATTAGAAACCAAGGCAAACATAACACCAGTGTCTGTGGATGGGCGAATAGTCATAGTCACATTTATTAGCCAATCTTCAGGACTGTCAAGATTATCTGTTTTAAAAAGAATAATTGACATTAATAAATCCATCTGCTAAAGAAAAATTAATATGGTGTTAAAAATTAGTATTTAATCTGCTTTCCCACTATGAAAAAATGAGTACTAATCTCCAGAAGAAACTTTGGAAAGAACCATAAGTCTATAAAAAAAACAACAAACAAACAAAAAAAACACATGCACAAACAAACTTTAATCCTAATCTTCCCTTACTGGACTTTTTGCTACCTTCTCTGTTCTCCTGTGGAACAGGTGCCATGTTCATTAAAGGTCAGTTCAGAATTAAACCCCAAAAACTGTTTTACTCATAAATTGCTGCCACTGAGTAGAAGATCAGCAGTTCTCATACGCTTTTACATTCCAAAGCAGTTCCACTATTAAAACAGGAAGATGCAGGTAAAGTAAATACACAGATGGCACAAATATGATTTCATATGATGCATTCATAGTGAAGCTAATATAAAAATTACTATTTAAAGAGGTATTTGTCATCTTTTGTATCTTTTCTTCAAGTGTCTCTTCCTCACCCACCTTCCACCCCCTCGCCCCCCCCAGTCAAATCTAGTAGTTTATTTCTAGTAGTTTCTTGAGGAAGCAGAAATCCTAAAATGTGAGGTGAGGTTATATTCCTAGATAAAGCCAAATGGGCAGGGAGACACTGGGCTATTACAGTTCATAGAAGGGCAGCAGTTGGTTTGGGCAGCCTCTCAGATTTGGATGGTGGGAAGGGGTGAGAACAGAAAGGAGAAGGGGATGAAGTCACGGCAGCAGCCCCAAACACAAAAGTCAGGAGAAGTCATGGCAGCATGGTGTTAGTGACTGAAAGGAAAGCTGAGGAAACTTGAGTGGCATAGGAAACTCTGATATAAGTTGGTTGGAAGCATAGAATATAAAAAGCTGAAGAAATCTTTTGAAGTGAGCTAAGGAATCTGAAGAAAAGGCCTAGGAATGAATAGCAAGTCTTAGAATGAAAAGGATCGGAGATTGAAGCAGGGCTGAATGGCAGCATAGCATCTGGGATGGGGAAGAGTATAATGACAACAGGATTTGGGACGACGCTCAAGAGATGTTTTGTTTTGAGCTCTCAGGTGTGCATAAAGACATTCAGGATTGGAAACTTTGAAATTAGGGCAGGAGGTCAGGCAAGAAAGTTCTGGGTTCGGGAAGGAGCAAGAGATGCACCTAAAACTTCTAGATAGGATGTTTGTTTAGAAGCAGAATTGAATATACAAAACTATCAGTGATCCTTTCCTCCATCCCCAACCTTCTTTTCCTGTCAGCAATATGATAGCTTTCCCCATTGATGAACAGGGGGAAGAATTAGATCTTTGGAAAGTGAATGTGTTCAACAGTGCCCATCCTTTGCAAATAAAGAATAGCACTAAAGCACTTCAGAAATTAAATGGATGACACCAACGGGATCAGAATTATCTTCAAAGCAAATTTCTAACAGAAATTACAGGAATCATTGCTGCATGCAGTGGTGTACAGCTTTGTGTGTGTCCCTTTTCTTTTTTTTCCCCCCATTTCTTCTATTAATTCATCAGTTCCATCACTAGTTCAGCAAAAAATATAGGAATACAGACAGAAAAATACTTACTATAGTTTATCTGAAACATTGCCATTCCAGTGCCAGGGTAGAAGGATCCTCTCCCCACCGCTATTAAACAGTGTTTGCTTTGTTTTTCTTTAATAACTTCTTTCACACCTGAATGTCCTTGATTCATCAGGTTCCAGGCACGAATGCACCCATCTAGCCGTGGGTTGATCTGTAGAAGAATTACAGCAGTAGGTGTTTGCATTCAAAGTTGTTTTACAAATGTTAATAAGGCATTACTTTGCATATCAACTTATTTCTGAGTAGCCAGTAACAAACAGCCTTATCAATGCTATAGGTTACAGCACTGATGCTGGGAGAAAACTCATGGCATGCCTTTAGTACCTCAGCCTTCAACAGGTATTTCTGATTTAATAACGTTTCCCATTTTGATGCCAGTGATCTGTACAAAATAGATTGCTTCAATTTTTAAAGCTCATGCTGTCGTTTTGTTCAGGTCACAACAGCTTTTCTGCAGTTGAAAGACAATGATCACTAGCACTGCTCCTTTTTCAAGGTTTCATCTTCTCCTTGTACCAAAGTACAAAGAAATTTCTGGAATTATTTTCCATTGAGTAAGGGGATGTTGTTGTATTGCTTCACATTTTTTCTCTCTGCTCCACTTTTGAGCAAAAATATTTTAAAATAAAAAGGTGCAGCCTCTACTGCACAGTTACTTTTTGCCTCTCTGGTTAGACTGCCAATTAGTTTGAGGGCTCTTGGACTGCAAAGCAGTCGCAACAACTTGACTGTACCCCTCCCCAGCATAAGACAGAGCTGTTGAGGGTGGAAGACTGCAAGAATCATGGGCCTTGTCTAGCCCGGGCTATCATAAAACCTATTAAAAATGAAAGCTTATTGTGCTGCCTGAGCAGTGACTTCCATACCTATTCAGAGCCTAGCAAAAGCCAGCACCAGAAACATGAATCACTCTGAAATGCTCTTGCAGCAGAAATGGTGGTGATTTAGGGAATCTTAAAGCTATATTAGGAAACAGAATCCTGAAAGATTAGGCTGTAAGTATTGTGGTTTTATAACTGAAACCTAACTGAAGACAGACTACAAAGCTTCATGAATGTTTATTTTCAAAACAGTGGTTTAATAACCTGATTTTCATTTTCTAAATGGATTCCATGCCACTCTTCCTTCCTCTGTGGCTACTAAGTAAATAATACAAAACTAAAGAAATAACAGAACAGTATTAATCTACACTACTCTTATTATTTTAGTTACCTGTTTAACAAGAGCGTTGCCCACATTGCGAGGTAATCCTGCAATGTACACTTTAGTTTCCAAGAAACCTTGTGACTGTTTAAAGAGAGTTCCTGGGCTGTTAATACTCATCACGGCTTCTTTAGCTATTTTTACACTGATGCTGTGCTCTAGTTCTTCAACCGATATCTAGAATTAATTACAAATAATTACATATTTAAACACACAAACATGTAGAATATTTTAAATGCTAATTACATATACCCATATGAAGCATTACTAATGTTTCTCTAAATATCTAACTTGTAAAATAGTTTTAACGCAGTCAATATTTACAGCATATTTAAACTTGAATCATGACAATGGTCCATATCCATGGAAATCCACAGAAGAATGATCTTCTGTGCCATCCCCATCCTACCCCTGGGAAAACCCATGTAGCACATCAGTTTGGTTTATGTGCTACAGAGCTTGCAAGAAAATGATTTCTACAATTGTTCTATATCCAATCCCCATGTGGCATACAGTTCTCCATGTCACTGCAAGCTGCTACAGAGGATTGAATTTTCAGATGGGACATAGACAAAACAGTTTCAACGCTTGCTGCCACTATTATTAGGTATCAAAGCAGATTTTTAATCTCAAGGAAGTTGTACTGAACTGAAACAGGAGGTCTACGCAGATTCTAGCATCTCTCACTCCCCTCTAAAAGCAAACAAACAAAACCTAATTGATGTTAATAATTAGATGCGATTTATAGATAGCGTCAGTGAGCAAGGCCTTTCATCTTAGGTATGCAAGCTTGAAGAACAAGATGGATTGTTGGGGTAGCAAATGCGAAACTTGGTTTCTAGACAAATCATCTAATAACTATGCACTTGACTATGCAATCACAATTTTTAATACTCTGCTGCTGCTGTTTTCATGATTACAAAGAATAATTCTTATGTTGCCAGCTAGTGGTAATTACCTCTTTCTTGATTTTTAAACAGGTGCCATGATTTCCGAGATGTAAGGCATTCTTGTGCATTTCTTGGTTGACGTTTAAATCTGGGATTTGAGGGCACCATTCTAAGCTTTTTTAATAGTTGTTTAGTTTCTCCCTACTTTACTTATCAAGACAGAACATTCCCATAGTGGATTAAAGGAAGGAAAAAAAGAAAACCCAGCTTACTATATGCCACAGTCCATCATTAATGGCTTTCCCTCCACTGGTGACTTTTGTTCCAAATTCATTCTTGAATTGAATTTCAATCTTCCCATCACGAAGAGCAAGCAAGATCCATGCTGTACTGTCAAAGGATTCTGCATATAGTATAACTCCCTCTGCATCATATGTCCGGAAATCAAATTCTGCTGTAAACCTGATTTGTGAAGAAGGAATCTTAATAAGAAGACAGGAACCATGAAATATTGTATAGCGTAGGATAGCTAATTAATAGGGTAAAAAAAAAAAAAGTTTATAGAGGTTCACCTTTTGGTAACTTTGTATCTGAGAAGCTATAATGTTTGCACACAATTAGTCAAAAGCAGAATCTAATGTAAGCCTTGTTCATCCGAATCCAGCGAAAAGTTTTTGAGATTAACACCCTGAGCTGAGGTTTGAAAGAACCTGGGTTCAATTCCCAAATCTGTTATGAGCTTTAAAAGTGAAGGATATCACACCCCCTTGAGTTAAGAAGATAGATGTAATATTCCTATTGCATTTCGTGGAGATGTGATGCAGAAAAAATACATCATCTATGATGTGCTTCAGTACAACAGGGTTGCCAAGTGTTGTCCTACAACAATTATAACCTAGCAATTGGTTACTGCTGCCTTTTATATGCCATTCTTTAATTTGAAGATTTGCTGTCTGGATCTTGGAAGTTGGTTGAACATCTGTATGTAGCAAAATTATGGTTTACATTATAGTACCTGTACAGTGGAAAAGAGAAAGTATAAGTATAGCAAAAAACAGTCCTTGTCTCCTAGAAGTTTTGGACTAAATAAAATACATTGAGGATGAAAAGAGAAAAGAAAGCATTTGGAAGTCAGGATTTGCTGAAGACAACAAAAGAGACAAGTAAGGGAGCTATAATTAAGAACTTGGGTTGCTTTTACTCTCAGTCTTGTTCTTTGTCCACTAGATGTCATTGTCTCTCATGCAGACCCACAGAAAAATCATTCTGTATTTACACAGAGAGTATTAAGATAGCTTCAAACATTTATCATCTTAGCAAGGTCTTCCCGGAGAGTATTAATGCCTGGTCAACTCGGAATTGCGGCAGAGGAAAAAGTTCTCAATATTTATGTCCTGCTGTAAGGTTCTGAGGCTCCGGGGATCACCAGCTCAACAGCTGCTGCTGCTGTTACCCTCAAATTGTTTGGTCAGTAAGTCAAGGAACACTGTGATTTCAGCTGCCGCAGCGAAGAAATCCAAGAGTAATAAAAGGGTCAGCAATCGTTCTGACAGCTGCAAAAGAAATCATACAGACAGCGCTCTAGACAAGGTACTGTGCTCTATCAGTGTCCTTGGAGCACCCTGTGAAAGGGAGCACAGTGGCAGGGGGGAAGCATTGGCCTTGTTTTTTTTCTCAGCAGTATGTGTGTAGCATGTCACAGCTTCTACTCGGAGCAGAAATGAAGTAGCAGCAACATCTAAACGAAAGCCATTGCCATATATAACTGGAAGCTGTACGGTAATTTTCCTGTGACATCTGAATTTTATGTTGAGAACTCTAAATGCCTTCCTGTATCTGTATCACTGCCTCCCACCTTCCCCAGCCCCTGCTCTTTCCTCCAGAGGAGGGGTAAGCTTCTGTCACGAGGAAGCACCAATCTTTTTGCTCTCTTGTCCACAAACCAATGGGACCTACTCCCTGTTAAACGTACAGCTCTCCATCTTCTTCCTTTTTCGCCCATTCAAGTCTGGATCTCTTCGCATTTTCTCCCAGTCCATACGCCTCTCCCTGTAACACCACTGGTAACCCAGGACTGTAATGGCTGGAAGACTCCAGCTCTGTTATTCATGGATATGATCACACCTGAGTGCCAGTGGTGGATGTCTTGCCCCAGCTGTGCACTGTTTCCTGGCTGGGACACAGCCGGTACTGCCTCCTACCTGCTTCTGAGGTATCTGGGAGGCACTTGCTGACCTCTCACTTTCGCCATGTAAGAGAGCTGCCGTCTGTACGGATGAAGTGGCTCAAGGACACGGTAAAACCAACAAGAGATGCTGTACACTGACTCCAGACACATTGTTTGTGCCTGTCCACTTTCAAATGACTCCAGCTTCCTCTAAGTGCTACTCTGTGCAGGAACCCAAATTAATTCATTCTCCATATAAAGGCATCTTAACCAGTGAGGAGACAGGGATATAATTTATGCACACAATGCCCTCTTTCTAAACCCTCAGAATATTAATGGAAATAAATGTCCATAATTTCAATGCATACTTTTATCAATAGCAAATGCTTACCTCGTGACATTTGGCAATTTAAACTTTAAGTACAGAACGGGAATTCCTGTAAATTGCTCTGCCAGGTAAAGCAGTTCATAATTCTTTTCAAGGTTCAGTGGGATACACGCAGTAACAGGCTGAAAATGGTAGAGAATAAAAAAAGCTGTTAATGCATTGTGATAGTTCATGAAGCATTGGCACTACTATTCACTATTGTTGGCTGTTAGCCTGTCTTTTTTTTTTTCCTTAAAGCAATGGCTTGCCTCTGGGTTTTTTGGTTTGTTTTGTTTTTTTTATTTTTCTTTTTTTAAACTTCAATATCTATGGACAAATGAAAGGGTGTGGTTTTGGTTTTGCTTGAAGTGTCCATTACGTAAGCTGCTGGAGGATAATTCAAGTTGAAAAACAGTTCTGGTGGTTTGCAACTAATATTTAAATATTTAGCATTTGAATTAAGAATTCAACTCTTCCATCAGGCACTTTTCTTTTCACCAGGGACCTATGACACTCCCCTACTAGGGTCCTGCCAGACTCCATTATTAAAGTTGTCTGGAATCTAAACCTGATCAGGTGTTAGAAGGGAATGAGGCCAGAGCCGTGTCTTGAGAAGATCTAATTAAAAAAATAAATGAAAAATTAAAAAATCACCTTTTATTTTCTTTATCAATATTGATGTACAACTACTTATAGCCAAACAATCTCTGGTACTACTAGAACCATTTATGTGGAATAAAAAGTAATAATTTACAACTGGATTAAGCAACAGATTAATAGAAAACGTTTCTATCTGGCTGTTCCTTGAACGTACCTGTCCTGTTTGAACTTTGGAAAGGAATGTTGACAAAATCAACACCACAATTCCTGCTGGAATAGCACTGAATTCATATTTCTGAGAACTGTCAGTGGGAATATAAAGCTCTTAAGACGACATTCCCAGGAAAACTGTAAAAGATCTAAGTATTTGTGGCAACTGAAAGGCCTACAATAGTATTTACAACTGGGATTAGTCCTAATGCTCTAGCCAAAGTCAATGTGAGTAATCACAGTCAACCAACTGCAGTTGCAATGAGAGAGGGAAAAAAATGGTGCTCATTCTTTCAAATATTTATCTACCTGAAGTTTAAGATAAAGATGTATATATCCAGGAATAATGTCTATTATATATGTGGTGCAAATTTATACTAGTAAAACATTCAGTAAACAAATGTTAGGTATCCATTCTAAGGCATTGTTGACCTCTTTGTGTTCTGAAACTGTGATGTTATAATTAAAGTAATAGATACAGTTCTGTTTTAAAAGTGCCCACTTGGAAATCCACTCGGATTTCCTTTCGGTACAGGGAATTAGGCTCTGCAGGTGGAGAGAGTTGGGAAGAATGTGGTTTAGAGCACTTGTCTCATTGAGTAGTAGGAGCCTAAAAGTCTCTTGAATATCATCTGTATGATGGCAGCATAGTAGTCTTACAGAAGAGAATGATCAATAATAGGCGTGAAGGGCTTTTCTGTTCTAAAGACATGCTGTACTTGGGTGAAAGTTAACAACGCAGTTCCCAAACTCTGATTTCCATATTCATGATGCAGCAGTTTCATTAAACATATAGGTGTTCATCCTCAATTTTATGGCTACTTCACTTTATGTGTCACTAGTGTCACTAGTCTTTGGACTGCATATATTTTCAGCTGATTAAACTATTTTTTTTCCAATTAAAAGGCCTGAAACTAACTTCCAGATAAAGTTAAATCACTTCTGAACAACAGCATTGAAAATAACATGTAATGAGGCTAGAAGATGCTCTTCCTATTTCATAAATAAGCAAAATGAAATAAAATGACTGCATGCGTTGTTCAGATACTAAATTTCAGAAAGTACAAACAAGATCTAATGTATAAATGCTAGATAGAACTTGAGTCAGACCTTGTTCCTACAGTGTAAGCCCAATTTTGTTTTACTGTTAGAGGTGTTTTTTTGTTGGCAGCTATCTGAGCTCACTTAGCATAACAAGTCTCAGCCTGCCTGAACCTTTCAAAGTATAGTGAACCACTCACAAGAAAATCCTTGAACTGAGATTCTTCAGAGGAGTTTCAAACTTTCTGCTACTAACAAGTGTAAACTTTCAAACTGAGCAAGACCAGTCAATTTTGGCTGAGATATGTTCTTCAATTGGCAAGTGTTACTAAGTGTTTTTTCTTAAGCTATGGCAGATGAGAACTGTGGAAAACAATCTATTTTTTTCAATCCAAACAGGCAAAGTATAAAGTAATTCTGAAAGAGCGAGTGAAAACTTTTGTGCAGTTTAAGGAAAACCTGGGAACATAGTAACGAATGGAGTATTCTGGCTCTGAGTAAGCTGAAGAAGAATTATTTGATAAGAGAAAGCTGAGGCTTATTTTGGAAGCAGCAGGGAATAAAGACGACTGGCTAAGGCAAGCTTCTCTTGATAGGATTCCTGTAAATGAGAATGCATGAATCGAACGGCATCCAAGTCTCTACTGGGTCTGCTTTGTGACCCAAACCACAGCTAAGAGTCCCCAGTACTTCCTCAGCAATTTCGAATCTGTTGTCAAATAGCTTCCTATTTTCCTTATCTAACTTATCCTGTCACCAGGAAAAATCCAACTTTGTGATTTTCTGCATGGAATTTTACATAGTGCAGTTTTACCTCACAATTCTTCATGTCCTTAGAGAGCTTGAACCCTTTTTTGCCATCACAATAGCAGCTATAACTTCCTGGAGAGTTTACACAGAGTTGAGCACAAATGTTTTCAGTGCATTCATCAATATCTAGGAGAAATGGAAGCATACAGATTTATTCAGATTATTCATGGCACAGACTGAAAAATAAGAAACACAATAAATTAATGGAATAATATATAAGATGGGTTCTCTGGCAAAACATGAATCCAATAGGTGACTGCTGCTAAGCTAAACTAATGATAATGGATGTCTCCTATGTAAAATTTACAATCCAGAATTACCTGCTGCGTGTATAAAACCTGGTAATCTGATAGAGGCCTTGTGTGCAGAGCTGGGGAAAATGAGATCTGATTTGTGAGGCAGTTAAGAAGCTGAGCTCTAAGGTGGCTGAATTGGTGAAAGAGATCTCAATAAATCACTACCATTTATGGCAGAAATGCCATTCTGGGTCAGATCTCTTCCTTTCCCCATAAGAGGTCATCAGAACTTAAGAATATTAAGAGTATATATAGCAAATATGTGGAGAAAGAACGTGCTTTATTCACATAAACCCAAAATAATCTCAAGGCAAAACACCTTTTCAAAAAACATACGAAAATCTCATAAAGCTAAGTTTCAGACATCATATGTTTGTGGGGACCAATCTGATTTGAGCTGCAAAAAAGCTAAACCGACTAAAGGAACTTCATTTTCAATTTAGTAGGCTCTACAAAGTAAATAATTTGGAAATGAAAGGCTGTGTAAAAGGCCAATGTGATCGTTACATTTCTATTATAGAAACAAACAAAATCTCTTGTGGATAAGGGATTTTAATGAGGGTGATTTTGGGCCTCAGAATAAAGAAACTGCAATACTTGTTTCGAAGCAAATAGCCCTTCTAGTGGGAATAAACAGTTTTGTACCAATGAGTGCATTCAAAAAATCTGTTTTATACTATGCTAGGTTTTTTTAAGATTAAAATATTTTTTTTCTGTTGCTTAGAGGAGGCTAGAGGAAAAGAAAACAAAACAAACAAAAACCCCAACAACCAAAACCAAACAAACAAGAAGAGGAAAAAAAGCAAACAAAACCCCAAAACCTTATTTGAGAAACTTATTTTATGTTAGTAGGCATAATATCCTTCCAAACCTGGATACTATATTTAACAGCTTGTGGATGCTATTCTAATTTTCGCCTCTGCTGCAGTTAATGATTATGGGCAAGCTGCTTCACCACTAAGTGCTAGCACTTTCTACATTATTTAAACTGCCAACAGTTCATGAACAGGCTGAGGAATCTGGTCTCATGTTTGGCTGGAGATTCCTATCACTAAAACATCTCCTCTTCCTCACCTCCGCCATAAATCATCATTGCAAGGAGTCTGCGCTCAGCCTCACGCTCCATCATACGTGATCTTATCAGAAGAGAAAGCTGTGCTGCTCCGAACGGCAGCTAATCCAGCCAGAACCACAGTTCTGCTGAAGATCTAGTCACATGCTGCGTCACTTTTCCTGCTGACATCGCAATCTGATGTGTCGCCGTGTAAGCTACGGGATCCAAACACAGTCTTCTGCTGGTGTTTGCATAATTTCTACCTCCTTCTGCTCATCTCCCATTCTACCCTCTGATCTTCAGAAGCTGGATGGCCCTTTATAAAGGCTGGTCTGTGTGATATCAATTTTCATGTTCGCTCTTTCCGTGAACTACTGAGGACTCTTCTGAGTCAGTTCTGTTAGCTCCCGAATGAGTGCTTACTTGTGCTCTGCCAAGCTGAGAACCATCTCCTGCTGTGCAGCAGGCTGAGAATGCAACAGGAAGGTTTCCCTCTCCCTCTTTTTGGAAAGAGTTTCAGTGCCATTTTGAGCTAGCTTAGCAAGTTTAAGAATCATTACACTGCATGCTAGAAGCCTATCAAGTGTCTTGGGCACTCTTCCGAAAGGCACAGGATGCAATGGACAAATCTGTAGTATATTCAAGCTGTGCAGAATTCAACATGGCATTAGAACTCTACAGCCAGCTCTGCCATCTCCTTTCTTCCATTTCACCAGAAGAGCTCTCTCCCTTGGAAGGGGGTAAGGGATGGGAAAAGAAACAAGGTTCTCAATGGGAGTTCTCTGCTTTACTACCATGGTATGTCTACAAACAGTGAGCTCAAACCAACTGCTTTGTACACAGTTCCACTGCCTGTCCCGGGAGGGTTCTCTGAGGATACACTGGGTTATAAAGACCCATGGAAGACCTCAAGCCTTTGACCAGCAAGCCTTGCCAGCATGTTTTCTTGTTCTGGGGAAAGGTTTGATACATATTGGAAGACAGTTCCTAAAATATAAGTGGAGAGTTGATGACTGTTGCTTTTTGGATTGTTCCAGTTCTAACCAGTCTTAAGTTCATAGCTGCAGAAAAGGTTATATAGCAGATTCTTCCGCTTTTCTCTACTCCTTCACAGAATTACAGAATGTTAGGGATTGGAAGGGACCTCAAAGGATCATCTAGTCCAATCCCCCTGTCAAGAGCAGGACCACCTAGATCAGATCACACAAGAACGCGTCCAGGAGGGTTTTGAACGTCTCCAGAGAAGGAGACTCCACAACCTCTCTGGGCAGCCTGTTCCAGTGTTCTGTTACCCTTACTGGGAAGAAGTTCTTCCTCTCTTCAAGTGCTTCATGCATTTAAAATGTCAGCTAAGTGAGTAAAAGTAATTTTTAATATAGAAATAGAGTCCTGGATGTTTGTTCTAGTTGATTTAACATTTTGCAGATGTTTTCTGTGTTGCATCCTCATAACTTGAATTACTTTTAAATAATGAGCATATAAATTAAGTTGAGACTGTGTCTGAAATTACAGTCCCTTCAGAGATTAATGTTTCCTAGTGTTAAGAGGTTTATCTTTGCTCAGATTTGAGAAAGCTCTCCTATTAAAAAGGGTTACTCTGGGTGTATACATGCATGCACATGTGTGCAGACTCCTGCAACTGTAAATTACCAACCTCCTACTCACAGTTTAATTCCTATTTCATTCATTTTGGCCTCTGTCACCTGTAGTACTTCTTAGGGGAGTAAGACACAAGGGTGGGTTGCAATATCTAGGTGTTTATTTTGGAGTCTTATTCAAACCTCCTTCCATATGCTTTGGAGATAATTAGTCACATGGCAGGATTTCATCAATTGTCAAGAAATATTTTGCTGATGCATATTTGCAGTGATTTGACCCCTCCATTTCCTCTAGCTACAACTCGATTACTACTTACTCTTTTGTTTGGCATGTGTACTCCTTTCCATTTAGAAATCATTAAGCTGTTTATGGTCTTGATGGGGGTTGCCTAACCCAGTAGACTGCAAGTTCAGCTCGGTGAAAAGGG
Organism: Tauraco erythrolophus; assembly: GCF_009769465.1. Lineage (NCBI taxonomy): Eukaryota > Metazoa > Chordata > Aves > Musophagiformes > Musophagidae > Tauraco > Tauraco erythrolophus. The sequence continues at coordinate 14,435,378 of NC_141465.1, forward strand.
TTCTGCTGTGAAAGTCACTTCCTAACAATTTCTAGTGACTGGAATCTGATGTCTATTTAAAACAAAGACTACAACATGATGTGTTATAACATGAAGCTGCTTTTGTCAGTGCTGTTTTTGCATTCTAGCTAACATGCAAATGAGGCAATGGCAAAATCCAAAATGTAACCTAGCCATACTATGCAATGGTGAGGAGAACACTTCGTGTCCTTTCCTACTCTGCCTGTTTGGGGGGAAAAAAAAAAAGTTACTCTGGTTATGATCATTTTGGAATCTGAAAAGGCCAAGAAATCCACCTAGGCCTAAGCACACAGAGATAAGGAAAAAAATAATAAAATACCTGCAACTTATAGCCTACTTCGCCGTGGAAATGTAAAAGGAAACAAATAATTTGACATCTGAGGAATTGGAGTACAGAGACTCTGAGAAGCACCTCTCTTCCCCTGCCCTTCCTAGAGGAGAATGGCTCTGTGTAGACACTTTAGGAAGCACTGTTCTCCATGAAGATCCTGTACCCCTTCCAGTACTTGAACACCTAGCAGTACAAAAGTAGAACTACAAGCACTGGTTGACCAGTAGCACTAGATTAATCCGAGTGCTGAATTCTCTGAAAGCAGCAGTTAATTTTGAGCATGTTCCTCAGGCCCAGGGCCTGCAGGCAGAGACTTATGGAATTATAATGAAAGCTTATCATACAGTTTGACAGGTGAATTTCTATCATTAAATCAATTACTCAGAAACTTGGACCTGCCCTACAGGAGTGTGAATTTCCATTACCCAAAATGAACCTACTGCTCAAGGGTAAGGTCTCCCTCCAGGGTGTACTAGAGCAGCAGAGGGACAGGCAAGCTTCTTGGATAGGTATGAAGTCTCCTTCCTCAGCAGATGTTCTAGAATCACTGATCAGCTCAAATGGCAGGGTCTCCCTGTGTGGAGCTAATTGTCCTGCTATGGAAATGCTGACATGCACAGGCTGGAGGGGACCGAGTGCTCTGGAGATTTGTTCTAATCACTTATGCTATAATTATCCTGTTGCTTCTTTCTTCCAGGTTGTAGTCAGCATCTTTGCATGAGCTATTTCAAAGGCTTCCCACAGATCTGTCCAAAGGTCCCACATCATAAAACAGTCAGCAGAGGCTATTTGCACAATCCCATGAATCTGAGCAGCATCCTAGGTTTATACAGCTGCTTTCAGTGAAAGGCTAAAGTAGCTTGCTTCAGATAAGTTGCTAAGATACAACAGAATCATAGAATGGTTAGAGTTGGAAGGGACCTCAAAGATCATCTAGTTCCAACCCCCCTGCCATGGGCAGGGAAACCCTCCGCTACACCAGGTTGCCCAAAGCCACATCCAACCTGGCCTTGAACACTTCCAGGGATGAATAAAATCAGCCACAAAGGAACTGCGTACCATGTCCTAGAAGTGATCTACTCTATATAATGCTAGGGAAATATGGTGATTTCCCAAGAGCATGCATGTGAGTAGGCAGGGTTTTGTTTGTGCTAAACAATTCATGTGGGAAGGGGAAACCCTGGTTCTTCATCTCAAATTTTCAGACAATGTGCTAGAGAGGGACTAATACCTGAAATACAGACATACTCTGTGCTGTTTAACTGGTTCAGTAACTTCAAGAGAAGTTCTCCCTTCAGAGAGGAAGAACAGGGGAAAGACATGCCAAAACTTAGGTCATTCTTTAAAATACAGGTTCAGCTTGGTTTGTCTCTTCGATACTGACTGCAAGATAGACTGATCTAGCACAATAAACTCATACTCATTCCCACTATCTCTTTTTTTGACAAGGTATTTGAAAAAAAGATAACCAAATTCTGTATCTAAAATTGTATGGCTTATGTGAAACAAAGACTGGACTATGCAGATATCTTCCACTGATAGTGTCTCTGAAAAGGTGGGGATGAAGAACTGTAGCAACATTCTCCTAGGTAAGGGTGAGAGGAAAAAAAAAAAAACAACAAATCCTCTTCTGTGATTCTATACAAATTGTATCTATCATGATAGAGATAGCTGTGCATAAATGTATGTAAACTTGATTTTTCTAATAAGCATAATTGAATTTGGCCACCTATATACAATATGACACTGAAAAGCTAACCTCATTTAGTATTTCTGTAAGGCTACATTCCTGTCAATCTGCACAATCCTGTCCTTAGACAGGATTTGGTGACTCATTTAATGTGGTTACAACAAGGTCTGAAAGCTTAGAAGCATAATCCTCCTTCTAGGATGTAAGACTGCTCGTTTTAATGTCCTCATCTTGTAACCTTCTGAAAACCATGTTTCAGGAGAAAAACAATACTTAAATTCAATGTGATGCATCCCATGAATCTACAGAAAGTACTAACAGGAGCAAGAATTAGATTAATTACTGTGAAGTTTTCCTCATTTCAGTGCACGCAGGGACACAAAATTGTCAGTAACATTTTAATCCCATAGTAACTGGACAAGGAGCAGACATCTGAATATGTAATCATTACTACTGTGCAAAGCTTTATCACAAGAAAACTACATGAAAATCCATGGAGCAAAAGATCCACAGCCAGCAAGAAGCTACTTTTGTGTCCTTTTGAGCAATAACATAAAGGCAGCATTGAAAATCAAAATCAGTCACTGGGGTATTTTTCTTGAACTGGCAATGTAGAAAATTCCTCTTCACAGTAAAACTCTAGAAGCTTATATATCTCTGCTACAACTGAAATTCACTTTCTGATGTGCGTACTAAACAAACTTTAACAAGTAGAGAAAAATAAAATATGTTCTAGTACAACTATGCAAAGACTTTCAATACCTGAAAAAAATTGTTTTCTGGTGATCTGTGTATGAATGGCTTCTTGCTGCTTTACTGCTAGCTATCGGTACTTTTCAACTTCGCTATAATTATTACAGAACTTTGTTTTGAAAGTCTTTCTTCCAGATTTTCACTTCAGAAAAGAATAGTGTCGAGGAAAGATTCTTTCGGTGCAGCTCCTTTTTTCATAGCTCCTTTTCTGAATATTTAAGAATGCTCTTATTTTAAACGTAGAGTCTTTTATACAACTGTCATGCTATCATTTCCAGCCTACAATGGAGGTTCACTCTAATGCTGGTTATGCTGGAGGTTCACTCTAATGCTGGAATGGTTCACTCTAATGCTGTTATTTTCTAGCATAACTAGATACCTGAAGGAAGGATTAGACACTTGAATGTTATTTTAAATGGAATTCAATGACCCCAGTGAAAAACTTTTTCCAGTATCTGCGATCTAAGGACATATAAAGGACAGAGACTGAGCCCCTGGCCATGAGGGCTAAATAAGCACCTAAACAGCCTATCAGATGGATAAAGACAACCTTTTTAGCTTTTTGAGACAACTTGATTCAGCATGGTTTTCCCTTCTGGCAATTATCTCTTTATAAATCTTCCTAACTCTCTTGCCCAGTCTGGAATTGCCAAATAAGTACTTTTAATTGCTTTTGCTATAACTTGTCTTGAGTTAGGGGTATGACATCAAATATTCTGTCCTTATAACTGTAATGATGGTTAAAAACAAGGTACAAGACACTCTAGTAATGTCCAGATCTTCAACATATTGCTCCAAGTTATCTGAAAGCAAACATGCTAGCTGGCTTGAGAGCTTGGACAGAAAGTCCTCTCTAGAGTGGGACAGGAGAGCTCCCATGAACTGAGAAAATTATCTGTCATACAGCAGGACACGGGAGTACATCATAAAACTCTCGAACGTCTGGGAGTAAGTCACTGGAACTGTATACACAATATGCAATACAGCCTGACTGAACCTCCGAAAGAGCAAACAATTGAGTCATGTTGTAATAAACAACATGACGACTAATAAATACACCACTAGATGAGATGCTGGAGTTTGGTATAGCAGTGGATTCAAAAAAAAAAAAAAAAAAAAAAAAAAAGGGAAAAAGGGAGTAGGGGACAAAGACCTACCTTCACAGTTCTTGGAAGTTGAATTATAAGTGTAGCCTTCTGCACACTCACATTCATAATTCCCCAGGGTGTTTTTACAGATGGCTGTCCCACAGATGTTTGGATGTAACACACATTCATTTATATCTAGAAACACAAACAAGTTACTACAAACAAGTCACTCTCTCGCATACCATTTTTTCCTAACTCTATCTAAAACTGTGTAAACTGAATGAGACTGGCAAACTGGCTCTTTCTTGCTAGGTCTACCATGCTCATAGCAGACTATAGCTATAGCCATCAAGATTTCCAGAAGTCTCTAAAAGGCACTTCTGCATGCCCTCAGTGAAAAACGAATTCTCTGCCTGCCTGCCTTTCTCATCCTCTCATGTTCTGTGGATAACAGGAACAGGGGTGCATCTCCAGGAAGGGAGAGAGAGAAACAGTCTACAGATTTCCTATAAGCTAAAGCAGACTGCGTAATAAAATCCTACCTTAGAAAAAGACATCCAGAAAGACAAGAGAGAATCCTATCAGAGTTTCTTACATGCTAGGATCAATTCATGTCACAATAACCTTTTAATTGGCTATGCTGACAGGTATTCAAGTCCCTCACTGTCTCCCCATCCCTCAAACCGTTTTTGTGTCTATATTTTGTGTTGTTTCCAATTTTTCAATGTCATTTTCACAATGCAGATGTGACAACAGGATGCAGCATATAGTATCAATCTTACTAAATGTCTTGTAGACAGAAAAATATCAAATTCCTGGTAGTACTTCAATTCCCACTTGTATGTGCAGGGATCATTCTAGTTTTCTCTGTGGTTTTGCAGTAGTTGTGGAAACGGTGCTGCACAGGGAGAACAGATTCTGCCACTGGCTCGCTAGGACTCCCTAGGCTTACTAGGACTTCAAAAACATTTTTTAAGTCAAAGCTGTTCTGAATTCGGCCTACTTTTCTACAGTTACCATGTGCGCTTCAAATTCCTAGGTGTATAATTTTGTAGTTGGACATAATGAAACACTTAAATCCAGTTTATCAAATGACCAAACTAGTACTCTAGGTACTAAGGTATATATTAGTGTATTTTTAACTTTGATTATTTTTTTAACCAACTTTTCCAGTATCTTTCCAAGAATTACAGAGATTGTAACCAGTTTATCTACTTGCCTTTCTTGACAAAACAGCAATCTTCTGTTCCTCTGGAATTTCTTTGGAAATTATTCATTTACCAAGAAAAAAAAAAATAGACTAAAGGAAGTGACAGCAAGAGATAGCCCTCAAGTATGGCCTCTTATAGTATTTGACATTGTCCAAAACTGTTGGCATAGTTCAGCAATAAAATGTATGACACTAAAATGGAATGAGATTGTATTTTTTCCCTAACTATGCAGTAAGAATTGCTAATTATGTTAATACATTGTCTTTATCTGGAATGGAATGAAGCCTGTAGGTCATGGCCAATAATAACAGACACAAGCATGTACAAAAAAAAAATTATGCTGGGTGAGTAAAAGACAAATCTTTCTCTCCATTAAGAGCATTTTCGGATTCATTAATAGTTTCTTCTCCAATGAACTTCAAACTCCTAAAAGAGCAGCATCACTAATTAGGAGTGATTCAGCCTAAAGCAGTGTTTACCAGACAGGATTTCCATGGTAACAATGTTAGTTGGTCACACCACTCTAGATTCTTGTTTCAGCATGCTTAAAGGCTACGTGAAAGTGGTTAGTGACTAAAACAAGCTTTACAGAGCTCTTGTAAGGAAGCAGAATCCAATGTATAGTCTCTCTCTTTTTTTTTCTTCTTTATTTCCTTTTCTTTTTTTTTTCTGAATTGGTTTCAACCCACCTTAGTTCCTTGATCTGGTTCACTATACAGTTGCACAAATGCTTGCAGTGGTGTAAGGCTGGAGGCAGAATGAGTAGCCAAGTTGAAGCAGGACTGCATCTTTCAGAGGCAATGCAAGCTTCTGCTGACTTAGAGCACTTGTGGAACTACTGGACTAAATTCCTTCCTCTCTAGTCAACAGGCAATGTAGGGTCATGTAATGATGTCCTCCTTAAGTCTCACTTCCTACCTCCGCAATCCCGTTTATTTGAATGCATGAAGTAGCCATCTTCACATAAACAACGGTAGCTTCCAGGTAAATTAGAACAGCGTTGGCTACAACCTCCATTTAAATCTTCACATTCATTTATATCTAGAATTAAAACAAAACAAAAATCTCTGCTCAGGGAAGGCACTCATTGACCAGCTGTGTGGCTATACTTAAAGATCTGATACTATTCAATAATAGTAGAACTACAACTGCGTTCCTGAAAACTAACATCAAAATGAGATTAGAGACTATACCTTCTTCACATTTCTCTCCTTGCCATCCTGGTTTACAGACACATGTATATTTGGCTTGTCCATCTATGCAATCCTTATATCCATCTTTATGGCACGGCAAAGGGCTACACTGGTTTGAAATTTCTGTGGGATGGAAAAATTGGAAATGTTATTTGAGGTTATTTTTCCTCAAGGATCAATTTAGTCTTTCTTCTTCTCTTCTCACAGGTATCTTTTACCTTTCATGAAATAGGAAAGGTGTTGATGCATAACACCAAGTACCTACAACCATCTTGCTGCTAATTCTGTCAGAAAGAATTTGCAAGACTACAGAGATCAGTTTCTGTGTCCAAGGAGGATCACATTTACAGAGAAACTAATGCCTCAGGTTGCCTTGACATTTGTCTTAATGTATTTTTCAATTAAATTTACTTCTAATTAAATTCTGCTGGAAGTAAATCCAAAAGGCCAGAGGCCAGTCAAGCTCTAAAACTATAGAGCACCTCTAGAATAGGTACTGCATGTCATGTGATATTCATATTGCAGACCAAAGGACTCCAGCTGCACATGAAGACTGACAGAAGAAATTGTGCGGAAGAAATAGAAAGAATGGGGTTTACGTATGGATCCTTCACAGTAATTTCCAAATGCAAGTTCTAGAACTCCCTACATATTTTTTTTTCACTTTTTTGATTATTTACTGCTTTTGTTGGTCCAGGAAAAGTGTGTGAACTAAGCTTGTTACGAGCAAAGCATTTCATAAATGATAGATGTGGACGTTACCCTCAGAGTGTGCAACTGGGGAACAAACTTGACTGCATCTGTTTCTGTAAGAGCCGGAACTGAGAGAAGATGGATTGGGTTGACAGTGTGAAACAAGAGTGGATGGAATGAGGTGAATTAAGGATATAAAGGGAAAACTGAGGAAACCAATGAATGAAACAAAGGAGAACTGGTGAAATACACTAGAGAAAGACAACCAGACAGGATGGATAGGACTGGATGGACAAAGAGGTTATGTCCACAGATGAATGATTAAGATGCCACTGCAAGAACAGTAATGTAGCAGCTATCCGTTCCAAAAGTGGGCCTGGTGTTACTCTTTTCCCAGTTCAGGGTGCCTTCTGACCTACTACCCAGCAAAGCTTTTTGGTAAACGTTTGTGACAACACCTAAATGGCAGGAGGTATACTCAGCCTGCAATAGAAAGGGTACGTGGTGAGAAATGTATTGTGGTACCTGTATCCTCTGCCACTCAGAGGCTCAGTATCCATGAGATGTGTCATGGTGAGCTGGATAGATATAAATGCAGGGATTTTTAAGTGCTTATTTTCAAAAGCAATTAAGTATGCAGATTTATGAGATACAGATGTTTAGGGACTTAAAGATGCAGCTTAGATACCTGCTCGGATTAGAAAAGTATAAAAAAGGGTCTCCTATTCCTGTGAAAATTTTCCTTTTCCTTCCTAGATGGGTACTAAAAAGTCAATATATTCACAAATTTTTTTAATTCTTTATCCAGAAATGTGTGTCCTTAAATGTGTGTTCATTCGTGTTCTGAAATAAGTAATTTGGACAACTCTGAAAACAATTAAATTATTTTTCAATTCTGTTTACATTGTTATTTTTATCCCTTGATTTTTTTTTTCAGCTTGAGATTCAAACTAGTTACTGTATTATTATAAATGATAATTTAGTTCATAATTACAATATAATTATTTATATTATAATATTTATATTTTATATTATGTTATAATATTTGAATTGTTTCTCATTAGGAAAACTGGATTTTTCATTTTGACAATATAAAAAAAATTTGGATCACTAAGTTCAGAAAGACAAAACTTTAAAAATAAAAATCTGTTGATACCATTATCACAAAATCTTTGTCTCAATGAAAACACATTTTAAAAAATGTTATGTAGTTCCAATGGGAATTTTAAATTCTGCTTTCTCAGCAGTAGCTCCTTTCCAGAAATGTGCATATATTTTGTTGAACATTTAAGCTTTAGAAACACTTGAAAATTTTATGCATACTCTTCTTACTTCTCCTTTATCCTGGTAACTGACCAATGGTATCAGTTTATTTAATTTGCATTTATAATGCAAACCCAAAAGAAGGAATACAATGACTATCAAGTAAACTAGTTGTTTTCACTGAGTAATACAGAAACACTGCATATTCACACAATTCTGCTAAATCCTTTCCTCCCAAGACCTCTAATGACAGTGAGAAAGAGTGATATGGATGGAAGCACATTCAGTTTGTGACAGCAGTCACGTTGGCCAAGTGATCTGGAAAATATGTTCATCCAAGACCATGTGCAGTGTAATCATTATGGATTTTTTTTTGCCTTCCATTGCTTCCAATGACAAAAAAAACAGTCTCAGATGGTTAAGGATAAATATCTCTATTCAAACTAACTGAAAGCTTCTTTGATGTAACCAGGCTGTAAAAGTTTAAGAGATTTAGAGAGATGTTTCAACTGTGACAAGTAGGAAATGTGGTACAGATTGCTTCCTGTGAATTTACTAGAAAAAACACAATTCATGCTGGACTTATGAAGGTATAGGCAAAAAAAAATACAATATTGAAGCCACATCACAAATTTCATCCTTTGTGACCTTCTTCTGTCTGGAGCCAATGACTATGTCTTCCAGCTAATATGTGAATTTTTCAGCTGGTAATTTTACCCATTTTATGAAGGGCTACAATGTAACTATGGGCCAAAGAGTGGTACCAAGTAGAATTAACCAGATGGCCTCTTCCCTTAACTGACAGGACAGGACTTGCTGGATGCAAAGAGTCAGGATAGCTATTAAAGACAAGGTAGAGTACAGAGGACATACTAGGGAACATCAGTGCGTTGATGTAGGACATTCCTGTGTTCCCGGAAGAATTCTGTTTTCCATTTTGCAGTTAATTATGTTTCTTTTCCAGCATGGTTTATACAGTTAAAAACAGTCACTTACACCGCTTGCTCTGAAAACGCTCCATCTCACCTCATATTTTTTTTGTCAATTTCTGTTCCAGATTATTGAGTTTGCCTGAGTTAAATGGAGATTTGCCTCTATTTCTGCCTGTGTGAACTGTTTTCTAGTCGTGTAGGTGTGTGTGTTCTTAGATTTGAGTGCTGAGATACTTTACCTAACAGCAGCACTTACCATTGACACAAGCCCTCAGGTCAGCTGGAGAATCCGGAGTAACTGCAGTAACCCTGAAAATCCCTGCTCGATGGGAGGCAAGGCAGCCTGCAAAGGCAAACCCACACAATCTGCTTATGATACAAACACTCATTTAGACTGAAATTACAACAGCTTATGCACGGCATCTTCAAAGAGTCTGTTCTCACAGCTTGAATTAGAAAACCTGTCTGGGCATATTAAGGACAGCTGATCCCAGACCAGCCTTCTGAGTGCCTCTGCTAGGATCTAAGCACACAGAACTGCCTAGGAGCTACTATGCATTATAATCAGCATGGAAACCATTTAAGTGCTATGGGCAGAATAACTAAACTAGTACTATCCAAATAAGACCAGTGACTGAAATACCAGAGTTTTTCAGGGTTTTTGTACTTACTTAAATACTTGGGATAAAAATACTCCTGCAGAAAGAAAAGAAAAATAAAGAGTAAGAAAAATTTAAGGTAGATAGAATTACAGCAAAATATACCACTGAAAACATTCTAAAATATTTGGTATTACAATTACAAAGGCAGAAAAAAGAAAAAGTCAGTTTGACTCACAGAATATAGACCAGGTTTTCTAGATCAGTATTTTTTTAGGCTAAGCTAGTAAACAATTTAATAAATGCAAGACTCAGTGGAGAGATTAAGATACTGCACTGAATTGGACACTTTCAAAGTGAAGTCAATGAAAATGAAATGGGTGTCAAAATGACTTTGAAAATTGTCTCTTTAAATGGGAGGATCTTGCCTGATGTTGTTATTGGATGCAGAGCAGCGTCCTCTATTTCCCTTTTTCACTCTAAAATAAACAAAAACCTCTGGAATAGGTTGAACATCTCACATGCAATTCGTTCCAAATAAACTGAAAACTGTTACTAAAGCAGAAATTGTTACAAAAAACTGTTTACTGATTACTGAAACTATTTAAATTTAACAATCAGTATACCCAAATACACACAACATTATCAAAGACAGAACATGGAACTGGATACAGTTTGCAAAACCAGAAAGTATTTTAACCACATTTATTTTGTAATAAGTCTTTTATAGTACAAAGTTGAATGAAACATACCTAATACTAAATAACGTGCAGTGGGAATGAACTGAGGAATAAAGTTCTCCCCACTAGGAAAAAAGCTCACAGTAATTTGTCCAATCCTTTCATTAAAAGGGCTGCACTGCTGTGCATCCTCTGTGTAAAATTTTAATTGAAGACAACAGAGTTTTCCCACATGGAATGCTTGCATACAACTGTGGTCTAAAACTGGTGATCCGTGCTGGAAATTAAAATAATACCTACTCAACTATTCTCTTTGCTTATACAGCCTTCATTATTAATTGTGCAGGTTCTATACACAGAAGAATTTCAAACCAGTTCTTGGTCTGGATGGTGCAGTTTTTAGCTTTGCAGTGTGAATTCTACGTACTTCTAGCTTTCCCTCTGCAAAGAACTACTATTATCTACCTCGCAGATGTTCATCAGATACTTACAGTTTCAGGATTATTTTCAAAGATTTCCCTGGCTTCTTCCTTATTGCATAATTCTTCAACGCACTCTCTTTCTAGATTTCCCTTCTTACTTTCTTCCATAAAAGAATTTGCTCGACGTTTCCTCACCAGGAACTGAGAGGCATACTGCTGGGATAAAACTTTGTAGAAACAAAGGAGCTCTGTTGTTATTTATTTAACAGTTGAAAAACATTATAAGCATTGAACAAATATGAGAATACAACACAAAAATCTGAATTAAATGCTTAGTCAGGAGTTCCTGTTTGCTATAATTTTGGAAAATGTAGGCAAGAAATCCTAAGATTCTGTTACCTGTATGCAAGGCAGCTGTTTCTGACCAAAAAAATCCTGAGTAACCAAAAAAAAAAGTTGACCAATGCTATGCCTGAAGCATAATTTAAATGTCATACTCAGACAAGATTTTTTTTCTAGCTATTACAAAGTGAGATATGTAGGTAAGAAGTGGCAAAAAGCTGTGAAGCCTTTTATATTACCTGTTTCAGTGATCTAGGAGTAAATATTCTGATCCTATCTAACTTATGTGAGACCAAAAGTGTGTCTTATAAACTCAGACTGTTACATGTAATTAACATAAATGTTATTTTGTTTTTCAGAGCTGTAAAGAACAAGACAAAGTAAAAGGTGCAAATGATATCCTGAGAAATATCAAGGCAGATAACCTACAAATACATTCACATTTTACGAAGATAAAATACAATCCTAGCTAACTTTTATATTTCAGATCCAGCACGTTGTGTGTCATTACTTAATTTTTACATATCTTGTCATAGTCATTTTATTGACTTTTACACAAACGGTGAACAAATAAGTGAGTTGACAGGAACAGCAACTAAATTAGACTGCCTTGTTAGTTTAATTTTTGGACATACTTTGTGATTAAGAGAAAAATGGATGAACGTAATTGGAAAAAGTCCAGCTGCTAGGGTTAAAGAGCATGGCTGACATATGTTAACTGGAGAGCACCACACTTCCACCCCTGCCCTTCTTTTATCAGCCTTTGCACAACTTCACCTCTCGGACTGGCCCAACTGTGTGAGGTTCATGACACCCGCCGTGCAACCCAGATATGATGTACGTAAATATTCATCGCTAGTCTGCAAAGAAGATCAATTCAAGCAGGCGTAGTCAATTCAGTCCTGTGTATGAGCATGTAAAACCTCAATCCCAGAGCATGTTTATGACACACACCAGCAGCCAAGTGTCCGAGAACAGCCTCCCAATGTCTGTGTGCTAACAGGAAGGAAAAAACTTAGAAGGCTCATGAGAAAGAGCAGCTAATGAGGGCCAGAACCTGAAGCAAGAACAGCTTTCAGGTGACATGTAACTAAAACCATATCATCCTAACCACGTTACTTAAAGGTCTCTCAAGTGACAGGGAACACACTCCGAAGTGCTGCAACATTGGATAATGACCTGAAGAAACCTTTCTGTTACAGTATCCTAAATGTATTTGATGTGGGATAAGATTGTAACTGCAAACTGATCTATTTGTGTTCATTCTGGTCAGACTAATCTTTCTGGTAAGGCAATAGGTTAAGATCTCCTGAGCATAAGGTGGATCCACTACAGCATATCTCCAAAGTTTTGAAGGACATCTTTATTTCAGAGGGCAACCAGCAAGTTGCTTAGAAATGCAAGGAAGAGAAGTCAGCTCGTGCCCTTCCCCACGAGTAAGTATATGAGCAGGCAGCAGTCTGGTATTTGAGGATTCATTTCTTCTTATACACGTTGATCTATATGGTGGTCTTACTGGAGAACGGTAAGAACTCTGTAAGGTAAAGACTGATCCTCAAGGAAACTTCTCAGAGAAAGAAAAGTCTTATCTTACTTTCAGGGCCCCCACTTCCAGAAATTCTTGGCGCAAAAGAAATGATTTGAGCCTGCTTTCCTCTTCTGCTGTTCTCCGCTTCCATAAACCTTAAGGTATGCCATAAGCACCTCCCAGGGGCTGTTAACAACGTATTTCAAGAGCCGGATTTGGATTCTCCGGTTGTTACGTACCCTTCATACAGCAGTTAGGACGAGCAATGAACTGGAAACTCCTGCAACTGTGGATCTTCTAGACCTAGTCTCTCAATCCATGATCCTACCACTAACACATTGTCTGCTGGGAGACTGGCAAAAATCATGGTGAGATGACAGGACAAGAAGAACCTCATAAGAGCTATTCTGAGCTCTAAGTGCACTGAAAAGCATACCCAGGAAAACATTTAGATAATTTATTTACCACCAACTGTTGCTAGCAGTGTCATTTTAATTAATTTGAGTAAATGGCTTTATTTGTCATTACATAAAAGCACACTAATAAGAAGGATGCAGAAAGTCCATCTGTTCCGAGGCAAAAGGAGTGACAAAAAATAGTAAAATTGTGCATTGCACCTGCTGATCTTGCTTACATTGGGGATTTCTACCAGCGTGCGCGTGCCCATGCTGACATAGCTTCGGGGCAGAGGCTCTGTGGTATAGATGAGGCCCAATTCACAGCCGACTTTAAACAATCTTGGTTTGACCTTTAGCTACATCCTTCTCATTCTCACACAGACTTTCCGTAAATAAAGCACAAGAAAATTCCAGGTGCGTGAAATGTTCTTGAGGATATTACATCATATATAATACTGCCTACCTCGTTTTCAGTACAGTGGGGTAATAGAAACAGGTCTTTTCCCCTACATCACAGTAGTTCAGCCTTCTCCTAAACTGATTGCGTATGACTTTTGAGTTTAAATAATGCATGTAACTTAATGAAAATTCCATATTTTTAGTGCAAATATTTCAATTCCCATGCACAGAATCAGTGTATTTATTCAACTGTTTTTTCCTTACAAAGATTATGATAGGACTTTTATTTTAAACAAAATAAAATCCTGACTGCTGCTGCCCCCAGTTTGATTACAGGAAACTCCAGCCCACTTCTGACCCTGACAAACCAACAGTTAACCCTTAATGAACTCAGTGTGTTTCATATGGTTATCACTGAAGCCTCACGGAATTCTACAGCCTTACGATTTCAATAGGTGTTGTACAGACACTGTGCAGTGATTACTTATCAAGCACTTGTTTAGAAGCCATGCTACAGAAAAAGAAAAAAAGAAATGGTGGGAGCGAATGGGATTCAGTGGCTCCTTACAGCTGTTTCGCAGTGCGGATGCAACTATAAACCCGACGTGAGTGGGCTAGCTAAACACAGCTCGGAGCTGCTTACCTAATACCCCAGTTATGGAAAGTAGTTGTAGCCTACTACTGCTCTCTCTCAGAAACTCAGTAGACCTGATTAACTGAATAAAAAGGACAAGTGATGCCACTGCAGAAAGTGGCATCACCTTGTTTGTACAGCTGTTACATCGCAATCAGCTCCATAATTCCAGTGACTGGAGTCTTCCAAAATGCTTATCAGTGACATAAGCTTTATGTAGCCAACAAAATAAGGCCAACCAACTGCTAACGTCTGCTTGTTCCATCTCAATCTTATCTAAAACATGTTCCTCACTGGACGTGGGACCAAATGCAGCTGCACTAAGACTAGCAGAGAGGCAACTTTTCTTTATGATTATTGCATGGTACAAGCTGCATTATTAAGATCTTTCTGCTTTCACTTTCTTTTTCCCCCGTTTCAGAAATCCCTGGAATTGTTCAGAGCCAGAGATAGGAAACAGGACTACATGGACCACAGAAATTTTGCATGAGTAGGACAACATTTAATTTCCCAGTGTTCATAAAAGAGAAAACTGACAAGGTATGCAGCGGGAAAGATATGATGCAACCAGGAGAAAAGAACATTACAAAATATTTATTAGAAGATTTATTTTTAGGACTTGTTAAAAAATAAGTTATAAAATGAACTTTCATCTTTCCATACCGTTTCAGAATCCCTAGCATTCAAACAGAAGCCTGAAGAGTAAACATTAGGTTTTTCTTCTGCCTGTTTAATCATTAGTAAAACATGTCAGAAACAGGCTTACTTTGAGCTGTAATTCTACTTGTTCCAGATACACATTGTCGTCTTTTACTACTAAGCTCAAAGACTTTTGCGTCAAAGATTTTTTTATTCTTTTTTTTTTTAATCTATACGTGAGCCCAAGCAGTTCTTGCCTAGGCTGATAGTTCTCAACTTCTCGAGGGAGCCAGGGCTGCTTGCATGGACCCCACAACGACGCCGCTCTCCTGAGACCACGACCCACCGAGTGGTTTTCTCCCGGGGGAACCCACCGCCGTTTGAAGGCGCGCTTTTCCCCGCGCTGCGGAGCTGCGTTTCGGCCGCAAACGGCTTCCGAGCCGCGGCCAGCCCCGAGCTGGGGCTCCGCTGCCCCAACCGTACCGGCTGGCGTCGAGGAAGCAGCCGAAACCGGCGGGATCGCGGCGCCCACCCGGGACGGGAGGACGCGGCGCACCGGACCGGCGCGGAGGGCTGCCCCTCGCCCGCGGTACCCCCGTCTCCGTTCCCGCAGGGCACGGCGCCGGCCCCCCGGTGGGCGGCTCGCGGCGGGGCCGCTCGGCCCCGACCCCACGACGCCGCCGGCGCGGCGGGGCGGGCGGCTGGGAGCGCGAGCGGCTCCAGCAGCCGCCGCCCGCGCACCCAGGCCCTGCTCGCCCCCACGTACCCTCCTTCTCCCCCCCGCCTCGCTTCACTCACAGGTCGCGGCCTCCGCGAGGGCGACAGCCACAGCCAGGCCCGCCAGCAGCGGCAGGCATCGCCTGCCCCGCGGCCTCATGGCTACCGGGGGGCGGCCGGGACAGCGCACGGCGCCGTGACTGAGCGGCGGCGCCTCTGCGCGGCGGCCGGGGCCGGGCGAGCCTCCGGGGGCGGGAGGGAGGGGCAACGGGGGGAGGCTGGGCCGTGTCCGGGCAGCGTTGCCCTGCGGGAGCGTCAGCGGGGCGCCGGGGGCAGCGCGGCGGGCGGCGCGCGCCTGGCCCGCCGCCGGGCCGAGGGGCGGCCCCGGGGGCGGCGGCAGCGCACGCGGGGGTCCGCGGGCATCCTCCCCGGGAGAGGCCGCCGGTGCGCCGCGCACAGCGAGCGGGAGGGCGCAAAGCCGGGCCACCAGGCGGGCCTGGCACCAGCGGGAGAGGGGCGAAGGGGCCCCGCGCGGCGACAGACATTGCCGTAGGGTCGCGTCGCCCCCGGGCGCGCGCGCCCTTGTTTACTGTCAGCCGAGGGGACCGAGGGGGGCGTTCTGCGCCTCGCCTCCTCACCGCTGATTGGCTGATCCTCCGCGGGCACCGAGCAAGCCGCCCGCTCCTATTGGTTAACCGCGGGCCCGAGCGCCGGCGGTGCCTGCCTTCGCGCTCCGCTGCTGCTGACAAGTTTGTCCCTTCCCCTTTCCCGTTGGCGGTAACCAGGGGTTACCGGCCTGGTTACGCGTCCCCACCGCCTCGGAGACCTCGGCTTCGACCAATGGGCGGCTTCGCGCGAGCGGGGCGCCGGGCACGTGACGGCGGAGTTGCCGCGTCGGGTCCGGTGCGGCGGAGCGGAGTGCCGCGGCCGCCGCCTCGCCCCCCCGCACCCCGCGTTCGGCTGCGCTCTCCCGACGCAGCGCCAGGTCTCGTCGGCCGCCGCTACGGCGGGGACGGGCTCTGTGGCGCGGAGCCGTTAACGGCCTTACCGCCGAGCAACCGGTGAGTGCCGCCGCGGGGCGCGCAGGCAGCGGCCGTTCCGGGGGCTGCCCGCCGCCGCGGTTGCTGCCGTGAGGCAGCTGGTTGTACGGCTCCCGCCCGGCCCTGCCGCCGCCGGTTTCTCCAGAAGCGTGGCGGGCCGCCGGCGGTGCTGAGGCCGGCAGCTCGCGGTCGGAGCTGGGGCCCGGGTGTCCCGCGGCGCGGCGCGGTGACTTCTTCAGGGGCTTATGCCTCCGGGGAGGGCCCGGGGTTAAGTCGGTTCTTGGCGTGGCTGGGGCATCTCCCGGGCGGCCTGGCGGGCTGGGTCGCCGCGATGGAGGTGTCGCCCCTCCGGGCTCGGACCGAGCGTCCCGCTCGGGTCCCGGCCGGCGGAGTTCCTCCAGCCTCGCCGTGTAAAACACATCGGTGTGCGCCCGCACGGGCAGCCTCGGGCTGTGGGTGTTGGGCAGCCGGTTTGTAAGTCTTTAAGCAACGCAGAGTAGATTTTCGCTGAAATGGTGATTTTAAAAATCGGAAAATTACCCCTGCAGCCGAAGAGACAAGCAGAGGAAACATGCCTGAACCAAAGTCACTGGATTTTAGGGCTTCTCTTCTTGGAAACACAAGAAGGGTAGGAATTTGAACGGCTAGTCTTGTAGTAACTTTTCGTTACAGGAGAACTGATGGTCCTAGAGCTATTTTTCACAAATGCTTGTATGCTTTAGTGTCTCAAGACGTAGCAGTTCTTACTTGTGCTTCATGCACCTGTTAACTACACTGCAATTTTGGCAGAGAGGATGGTGTTTGTGTTTTTGCTGAGTATGCCTTCTTTACTGCTCAATCACTTGGTTTGCTGTTCAAAATATAATGCAACACAACTAAAATCCTGCATTGTTGTTATTAAAATTCAAACAAGCAAGGAACGTCATAGTAAGAAGTTAAATAATTAAATCTTATGAAGAGAGTCAGCTTTAAGTGGTTTAATTATGTTTTAAGGAAAGTGAGAGCTTAATATGACTGAAAAAAAAAAAATCTCTAAAAGCCTCTCCCAAAGGCAGAACACTTCATATAAACTCTGGCAGTGAAATGCATAAAAAGTTCTTGCTTTGTACTTTAATATGGAAGTAAATAAACTTATTCATCAGATGACTTTGGATGTTGGACTTGCTGGTACCCACTACTTTGGATCACATAACATACGGGCTGCTAAGTAGTTCTTGATGTAAATCAAGAAGAATTAATCTTGTTATCTGTGTGAAGAATTAATGCAGTTATCTGTCATGTTTTGCTTAGTCTCTGAAATGTACTTGTTCTGTTCTCTTACCTAAAAGTGAGATCTTTGACATTCTTAGTCCTTTACACTTGTGCTGACCTGCTAGCTAAATGGTGTACTAGCTTAACTACACAGTTTTGCTTGTTTATGAGCTTGTGGGCATGTTGATTTTGCTTCACCTCGACAAGCATAAAGAGTTAAAGCTGACAGATACAATGTCTGGAACAACTTCTGAATGTTGTTAATGCAACACGTAAAATACATGTAGTATGTTCCACATGTGTTTCAGAGATCAATTTTTTTATCTGTTGCTAGTTCAAGAAACTCAGCCTCTCCAAAAAGCATAACACATTGTGATTTGCCTCCCTACCATAATTTTCTCAGCAGCGTTGAGTGCCTTTTCTTTCTATAGTGGCGTGTTTTGGAAATTTTCATCTTATTTGTCACCTCCTGCCCACTCCCATTTGGGGTTTTGTATTTAAACAAGATTCATCTTCTGTGACGTAGTCATCCTCTGCTCTTCATTCTTTAAAAAGTTTTCTTCATCTCATGAATCCCATTTGAATGCTATGGGCTGTATCTGTGCTGTAGAGAAATTTTGTGACAATTTGCAAAGCTAGGCAATCTGAATAATACGGGATGGAAATTGTTCTGTGATGATGCTCAGGCACTGAAAACATTACATTTTTGTCAGTGCATTGTTTGTCGAATTGTTAGATTTTGCTTTTCAGCAGAACTAGCTGAAATTTGCGTAGCTATGCTACTCAAAGTTAGCTTTGTTTGTACTTGCTTGTGGGTTGATGCGCTATACTCCACTGCATGTGTGGGTTTTTTAAAATTTTTTTAGGATTTTGGATTTTTCAGAGCCCAATTTTAATACTTATAATAGTTGTAATCATCTTGCTTTCCTTTTTAGCAATTTCTTTGTTCTTCACACACTGAGCTCTCCTGTGGAGAAGCTATTCTCAGGTGCTCTTGTATAATGGAATATAAATATTTAAAGAGCATTTGTTGTCTCTGCTCTGGAAGAAATCTGACCTGTTTCTGACACTGAGTGATGGCAGGTCCACATAAAGGCATCCTTGAATACAGCAGCTTCATAAGATCAGGAGATGTTCTCAGTTTCTACCTGTATAAATTATCTAAACTTTTGTGGTTTGTTAGGGACAAAATATGTTTGTTAAGGATAGTTCCTTTTTTTTTTTTTTTTTTGCTTTTATTGATCTAGATTGGGAAGGTGACAACTTTAGAAAGTTGTTACAATACTTAATTATTCAGTTTTCTGCGTTATTTGAAATTACCTTAGTTTGAGGTTAGTTACCATTTAAAATATGAAAGAAATTTCTTTCTTAAAAACAACCACGGAATTTTGAGAAACAAGCTTTAGGAAACTTCCTGTAGTAATTCAAAGTGTCACCACTCGCAGTTAATCTGCTCATGGAGGCAAGTTAGCAGTAGGGAATATCTGTCTATATCTCAGCTT
This sequence comes from Tauraco erythrolophus, assembly GCF_009769465.1. Lineage (NCBI taxonomy): Eukaryota > Metazoa > Chordata > Aves > Musophagiformes > Musophagidae > Tauraco > Tauraco erythrolophus. The sequence continues at coordinate 14,454,704 of NC_141465.1, forward strand.
CTCTGATATGAATCCAGTTGTTTTTTTTAGCTTAAGCTGCTGATCAGAATGGGAGCTGAGATGATATGAGCCTATGAGCTAAGGTGATAGTGCACGTTCTGTCTGCAAGGGTTGTGATAATCACTGGAGGAGAGATTGGTATGTCATTAACCACCATCTCCTGTCCCATGACATATGCATGGATATTATTCCCCTATTCCATAGCTCCCTCCCTCGAATAAAAACAGTTGATGACTCAGGCCCCGTATCTGGAGGTGATCACTCAGGGCAGGGGATATTTATTAGGTGATCACTCGGGGCAGGGCATGTCAGATAGTTGGGTGCCAAGACCCACTAGGGCTGAGTCACAGTTGCCTGGTTCCTCACAAGGCTCATCCTCCTTCGGTTCAAGTGGTTCTGCTGAACTGTCGCTGTACTGTAATGTACAAGTCAAATCGTGGGTTATTTCCCCTGAGTTTAAATCTCCTTGAGATACACACTAAACTTCCTCATCCTTCCACATTACCCACCAAGTGCACTTGGTCCTCGAGCAAAGAAAATCTCACGAATGGCTTTGCCTTTTCTCAAGGGAAGAGCAACCTACTGTGCCTTTCCCAGCCACTAAAAGCACTGGACTTCAATATGTAGTAAAGTAAGCGAGCTCAGCAACCAGCACAGGAGCCATTTGACGACTATACCGGGCTCAGATCAAAACAGAGCATTATCTTGAGCTCCACGTTGGGGAGAAGAACGATTCTCCCCATCAGAGCAAGAACGATTGTGGTGGGTTGACCCTGGCCAACAGCTAAAGACGCACCCAGAGTGACTTGCTGGATGGGGAGAAGATGGAAGAGAGGTGAGAAGGCTTGTGGGTAGAGATAATGGCAGTTTAACAGGGAAAGCAAAAGCTGCGTGCTCAAGCAGAGCAAAATGAGGAATTCCATCACTACTTCCCATCAGTGGGCAGATGATCAGCCGCTTTCTGGAAAGCAGGGCCTCAGCATGCTTGATGGCTGCTTGGGAAGGCAAATGCAATAACCACTAATGTTTCCTTTTCCTCCTCTTTTCCCTGAGCTACTTTTTGCTCAGCATGACATCATTAGGTATGGAATATTCCTCCTGTCAGTTTGGGCTAGCTGCCCTGGCTGTGTCTCCTCCCAACCTCTTGCCCACCCCAGCCTACTGGCTTGGGGGGAGAGGGAGACAGGGCAGAGTGGGAAAGAGAGAAAGCCATGATGCTATGCAAGCACTGTCCAGCAAATATTTGGCAATAACCAAAATATTTGTGTGTTATCAGCAGTGTTTTAGCCAGCTGAATGGCTGCTGTGAAGAAAATAAACTTCGTTGCAGCCAGACCCAGTACATCATCATACCAGTGAGGTCATGGATTTGAGTTCATGGAGTAAAATGGCTCAAAGCTTGCCAGTGAAAGGCCTTTTCCTGGACAGCTACTGTTGTGCACAGGAGGATCGTTGTAGCTGAATCTCTTAAGGGAGTTTTAAAGCTTTTGCATCTTTGTGCACTTGACCGCAAGGTTTGTGTAAGTTTTACTGTCTCATAGCTCTGTGTGCATGCAAAGAAGTAAACATGCACATGATCACACAGTTATTCTTCATTGTTTGCTCCAGAGCAACATCAGAAAGAGGAATATTCTCTTTCTCCTCCTTGGAGCGTAGAAAGTGGGATTGTAAAATGATGGAAGTACCTGATGCTTCTATTTAATTTAGTGAGAATTACTAGATACTAAGTGGCCAGTTCCTCAAAGTACTCACTAGAGGACTCCATTTCCTTGTGAGATCTTTATGTGTAAAAGAAATTGGCAGTTAAATGAATATACCTAACAGGTAGGACATTCTTTGTTTGCTTTTGATGTCTTATCCTGTTATGTTCTTACAAGCTTTACTCATGCTTGAAATTGGTCCTTATTTTCTGTCAGTCAGCAGAGCTGTGGGATGCGTTAGTGAGGCAGGCACTGGAATTTCACAGCCTGATGTGTCTTACTGCTCTAACTTGCAGGTTCCCTTGTGTGCGGCGGTCTCGCATTACTATTTTGTACGAGTAGCGAGTTGTTGCTGCCCAGATATGTAAAATGAGGGCAGATGACATGTGGGAGGACAGAAGAGTGAAAGACACAATGGAACTGTCATGGGGCTGACTGAATATGACATGCTCTGAGTAGGCAGGCTGCTGCTGGAGAAATGGCTTGCCTTGGTTGTAAGCAGGGACTAACTATGCGTTTCATCTTTTGTTTCTTTTTGGTTTCTTCTAGCGGTGACAAGACAACATCTGAGCCTCTGCAGTCTCTCTCCCAGCCTTCTTGGGTTGTTCTGGCCTGCCCACCTTGTTTCTGTAGCTTTGGTGGCTCTGGATGGCTAGTGAAGAGGGATGTTCAGTCTAATGGCCAATTGCTGCAGCTGGTTAAAACGGTGGCAGGAACCTGTCAGGTAAACATGTGAAAGTATTTTACATTTCTGTGCTGACCTTCCCAAACTGTACTTCATGTCCTCTCACCTATGTTTTAGTTTATTTCCTGTATAATGTTCTTCCATAGTTTTTAATTCTGAGACAAAATCCATCATTTTTTTCTCCAAGACAGAATCAATACATCTTCTGAACTTAAAAATGAAATGTTTATCATCTCTAATTCAGGTATTTTGTTTCTGACTCCAGGAAAGTATAAAGTTCAAAATATATTGTCCTTTGCATACCGTTTCCTCATGTTGAGCATTATGGGATGATGCTAGAATGTTTATGTAAAATTTATTCAGTTTTTGTCTTATTGATTTAATTTCTGCATTTTGAGATTATGAAGCGTAATGTGTTAAAACACTTTGTTGCCAAGAGTAGATGGTAGCCTCAGTGTAATACTAGTTTTCTTACTGTTATCTAAGTATCTTACTACTGCATTTTGTCGGTAGCCTGGAGATCCGTTCTTGCCTATGGAATCCTAATGTTCTCGTTTGTTTCTGTTATTCGTACATTGACAGCCTACATCCTGCATCCTTTCGCTCCAATTGGCAGACATAGTGCGTAGTTTGCTTCAAACTATTTACAAACTGTGGGGAAAAGAAATAAGGAGTACACCACACTAATTTATACTTCATGCTCATGCAGGAGGATTTGCTATTTTCTCCATTGCTGTGTAGTTCATGTTTTACAGAAAACACTGCTGTTCAAAGTACTGTATTGGATTGAATAACTTTCTGACACCACCAATGTGTTGTAGACAATTGTGAGCTTATAAATGTTCATGGCTGTTCTGACCCTAGCTGACTGTTGTAGTAGAGTTTACTGTGACCCTACTGTTGTGGTTTTTTAGATTCTTTTCTCAGAGCTTTTTGGCTGTTCTGAAATAACTTGTGTAAATTATACTTCATGTATGATGCTATTATAGTTTTAAGACTGGAAATAACAATGTTTTTAGTATTCCTTTGCTTAAAGGGACATAAAATCGAGCAAATTCCTTTGGCTCCTCTGAGTCTTTGTGAGTAGAAGGAACTATTGATGTATACACATAGATGTTTTTCCTATTGCTTTACTTAAAATCCTATCTGGTATAAATTCCAACCTGTATATCAGTTTGCTGATATATTGTACCTACTCAACACCGTGGGTTTGCACATTTGCAGTCTAGATTGCTTGTTCCTGCTTGAAAGAAAGGTATGATGAGTACCAGTGCTGCTTGTTTATAGCATCTGATATTGTCTACACAAGTGTTGTATACTCTATAGTAGCTGCACTGGGTGAGAGAAAAATAAATTTCTAGTGTAGGCACAACTTTGAGGCAGAGAGACAGTAAAAATGCGGGAGAACGGAAACGAAATTACAGAAATTGCTAAAGAGACCATGACCACACACAAAAAAATTTCTAGTACTGTCAAATTAAATTTCAGCAGGCACATAGAACTTGAAAGTAAAATCATTGTGTCATGTGAAACTTAGAGTACAATATTAGACTTCTCATTTCAAACCTTGTTTTTCTGCTCTGTCTAATCAGATCGTTTGACATATTGAACACCAGATATAGAATCATAACAATGCCTGCTACTTGGTGTTTTGATAACTATTTTTTCTGCTACTTTGTGGTAAATTTGTTATGCTTGTATTAAAAAACTTAACAAAATAAGTGACATATAGCTAGAGGAAAAAATTTGAAATATCTTTCTTTTTTTTTTTCTTCTCCTTATGGAGGAAGGTGACACTAATAATGGTGGGTCTTGATAATGCTGGTAAAACTGCTACAGTCCGAGGAATTCAAGGAGGTAAGCAATTAATTTATCATCTAAATGGAGCATTGAAAGAGAGAGTATAATTACTCATTTTCCATAATTTTAATCTAAAAATATTGCTTAATCTCTTAATTTATCTCTCCCTCTCATATTGTTGAAAGAAAATTTTGGTGATTGTACTCTCTTCTAAGATTCTAGTAGCCAAAGTGAGTATGTTACAGGCCCCGTTGTGTGAAGACCTGCAGATGAGAGAAAAAATAAGGGGTCTTACCTTTGAAACATAAAGATCCTGATTTTTGGTATCTGACAAGTCATGCTAGGGTGACTTACAAAGTAGGTGCTCGCAGTCATGTGCTTTATGCTCAGGACAAGTAGCAGATCAAGCCTTGTGTTTGCTCATTGGCCACTGCACCGTCACGTTAAGCTGATGTAGACCAAATCAGTGCTAGTTCAACACCACCAGCAGAAGTTGAAAAGCAAAGCTGATACCATTCTGCTACACATTTTTCAAAGGTAATAGTATGGTGTAGAGGCAAGGTGGATAGTATGGAGAGAGCTGCCTCTTAAGATATTGCACCATGCAGCGTTGGAGCCGTTAGTTCACTGAGATAGAGTCATTCCACAGAAGTGTTTAAGACCAAATGTTCAGAGTACCTTGGTGCCTATATACCTTGAGTTGACCACTGTATTGTTAACTGTGTTGCAACAAAATCTCTTCTGAGTTCTTGTTTAAATGTCATGAGCATCATGGCATATTTTTTTGACTACAGGAAGGTTTTTTCAGTAGTTCTATAAATAGATGAAGGAACATTTTAACTACAAGCAAGTCATCTGACTCCATCAGTTGCTTTAAGTGAAAGAAAGTTTAGAACAAAAACTCTGAAGGTTGTAGACCACATTGTAATTAATAATTACTTTGAATTAATGCAAAGATACAAAATATTCTGGTTAATGATGTGATTTACATCTTAGCTTACATCACAGAAATCTGTGGACCTGTTTTGGGGTTTGTTTTTTTTTTTTTTTTCTTGTGTGCATGTGCTGAAGTTGCTTTCGGGTGACCACCCAGTGATGTGCATACATCACTCAACTTTATATAAAAATCAGTGTTGTAAGTATGTATAATGAGGAAAAGGTTCAATGGAAGGAAATTGCATGTATGTGTATGTAACATAAAGGATTATTCTAGCAATACATATTTTGTATCATTATTTGTCACCAGAAAAACACTAGCAATTTTCTAGGTGCTTACTTCAGTAAGAGACCACTTGATTTTTGAGGATACTTTGAACTATCCGATGACACATGCAAGTAGGATATAATTCGAAATGAAACTTGTGCTTATGAAGACAGAAGTTCTCTGTTTTTTGTTTACTTTTTTTCCCCTTGTGAGACTGGCTTTCTCAATAACTTTCATCTTGTATAATAACAAGAGAGTACTTAGTAGTGTTTTGGCAGACTCTGAGACTCCACCTCGACTTTCTGTTTATGCGTGTTATGTAAGTTCATGGACTTGCTAAAACGTGAATAATAAAGTTATGAGTAGTCTGGCATTTATATTCCTGAATCTTTGCCCTGAAAACACGAGTGCTTCGTTATTCAGCCTTCTGTTCTGTTTCAAAATCAACTTAATGCCTTTATTCACTAAATGCGACAGTTATTTCTAAAAGATTTTTTTTTTTTTTTTCTGGGAGAAAATGGGATGAAGATGGGTGTTTCTAAAGGAAAACTCCAGGAAAAGATAGTTCTGACTGCTGTGACTGTTTCCCAGGGCTTAAATTGTCTTTGCCTCAGAAAGCAATTTTTTTCTCCTTAACAGGGCTTGCAGACGTTAGAACCTTCAGTTAGTCTTCAGGGTTAATAAAACCAGTATTTTTGGCTATACAGTCATATAGCCTGTAGGAGGAGACTGCAGTTTTGATTGCTGGGTTTTAGCAGAAACCCGATATGTTTCAGTTCTTAGGACCCTTCAACCTGGTCAAATCAGCATGGTCACCAAAGTCTTATTTGCCAAAATGAACCTGCAGCTTATATGGCAGACCCTGTTTTTACATTGAAGACTCTTTATTGTCAGAGACCTGACCGTACAATAGGAGTGGAGGTTTCAGCAATATCCACTTACGTTCAGCACTATCGATAACTTTCACCCTTAACCAACCCTCATGTTCACGTTGTTCTCTCTTGTAAGAGCACGTATTTACAGCTCACAGTGCAAAATGTTCTTCAAAATGGAGTCTGCTGGGCTTAAAAGCTGTAGTTTTTCACAAATGGAGGTCCCAGACCCTTCTTTTGCTGGAGTCTTGGCTTACATTGTTCTGGTCAGAGCCCGTTCTGAATCCCTACCTCGGCTACATGTGAAGGCTTCTCTCAAAAAAGGAACATGGTAGCCAAAGGCTGGTGGTGATTTAGCTTCCACGCTGCTCTTCGGAGCTCAGTGCTTTTGACCATGCCTTCATTTCTTCCTCTCAACAAGCTAAATTTTACATCTGCTTCTCCTGCCATATGCTACTAAGCTACATAAAACCATTGCAGGGATCAAATTAACTCACTCCTGCAGAGACAGCTTAGTAGTGTGAAGCAAGTACAGATTTTTCTTTACCCTCTGGGAAGGGAGACAGCAAGCAAAAGTATTAAATGTAAAGCTGCATTTTTTTGGCATAGTGCATGGCAAACTGAAAATCAGAAAATAAAAGTAAACAAACAAATAAAGGCCAAAACCTGATCTCAAATAAAGGGAATCAAGTAGTTTACATCTCGGAAGAATGTGGTTTCAGTCACTTCTTTTCAGCCCTTGGTTTGAACTATTGAAGCTCTTTTGGCAACCATGAGGGATAAAGAATAAATTTGGCAGAGCACAAGGCTTCCCAGGTCATAATGCATTAACTGTTTTGTTTGTTTTCCTTCTCAAACTTGGATTAATACCATGCAAATGCTGTGCAACTGTTCAGATGGGAGCATTGGTGGTCAGGGGAAAAGTAAAAACTGAAGTACACTGAACACCACTGCAATTTAACTGTGGTGGTAAGTACTACAAATTACGTTTTTTGGTTCTTTTTTCTTCTCCCTCCACCCCCGGTGCTCCTGTCTAAATTAATGTAAAGTAACTGGTTGAGCGACTGGTGTGTTAATTTGAAATTACCTGAGGAGAGGGAAAATCCTAAAAATATGTGCTTAGCAGCGTGGTGTCACTTAATAGGGAGGGTTTGCTCCATGTTTTTAAAATACGAATTTTGCTACACAAATCACAATGTACAATCCTCCTTAAATAACTAAGGACACTTCTAATGAAGACTCTCTTATTTGAACTCTGACAGAGTCTCCTGAAGATGTGGCTCCAACAGTTGGGTTTTCCAAGATTGACCTTAAACAGGGACGCTTCGAAGTCACCATCTTTGATTTAGGAGGTGGAAAACGAATTCGAAATATCTGGAGAAATTACTATGCTGAGTCCTATGGTGTAATATTTGTTGTGGATTCCAGTGACATTGCAAGAATGGAAGAAACAAAGCAAGCCATGATAGAAGTTTTAAACAGCCCTAAGATATCAGGAAAACCCGTATTAGTGTAAGTAATGGTAATAAATGTTCTCCTAATAATCTAAATTTTGTAAATTTTGACCTTCAATACACCTAAAGAGGTATTTATGTGTAGTATAAACATGAGTATAAAGTACACTAATACTACTATAACTTAAGCATTAAGCAACATTACAATTAATTTTACAGTATTTCTGAAGTATTTATTTATGCCAATCTTAATACCATACTAGTGAACAAAGCCTTTTCTTGCTTTCTTCCCTCCTTCTTTCCCTCTTGAGTTGTACATGGTGATATACTGAATCCATTCATCTGACATTAGATCTAGTTTAGTCCTTCTCAGGGATGTTTCCTTCTCTTTCATTGGCAGTGGAAAAATAAGGGTGTTTTTTTTTAACTCTTTAAAAAATTCTAATATTGCTTGAAATAGTATGATAGGTTAAAGGCTTTGCAAGTTTGGCACAGCAACATGGTGTAAAAATATTGTTGCTATTTAGGCTTACATCAATTACTTAAATTGTAAATGGTTGATTATATAGTGCAATACCAGTAATCTCTCAGCAATAAATGTCTTGTTCACTTAACACATGGTGGTGCTGCTGATACATGATCAGCAAAATCTCATTAAAGAAGGCTTATTTTAATAGTATTTGGCATATGCTTTTTTTTCAGTGCGTGTGTTTTAATTAAAAAAAACAGTTAAAGATTCAAAAGGTCTAGAAACGTTCTTTCACAGAACAGATAGATTCATTAACTTCTCTGCTTAAATAATAGCTTTTGTAAAATATTGAAAATAACAAATTTTACTGAATTCAGCCACACGAAAGATCTTTGAGGACAAATACCCATTTGAAGTTACAAAATAAAGTATGGAAGTTTAAAATGGTTTATCAGGACAATATCTTTATGTCTGCATAAGACCTCTGTAACGCAGTAATTAGACAGCATTTCTGTGACATAAAGGATCTGTAAAGCTGAGAGGAGTGGCCTCTCTTAAGAAGTAGTGATGCCCTGGTGGTTTGAGGGTGAAACTGGCTAATCTGTTTTGATCAAGTGGAGGGTAGTTGAGCAATCTAATAGTATATATGTTGAAAATAGATTAGATTTTAGCTCTTATTGCTATCTGAATGTTATCAGTACAGGGAAGGCAATAAACCCAACTTAACGCATCTAGTTTAACTCAAATCCGTTCTGAACATGGAAGTGTGACAGATGACAGCTGTGCGGTGTTTCTAAGTAAATACAACTTTAGGATTATTTTCATAGAAATGTCTATGCCCTAATCCCACAATAGAATTTATTTGAGTGGCTGGCTGTACCTGTGGAAAGCCCGCTCACTTCCCAGGGACTTGATCCTGCTTTGCGATCCATATCAGTAGCTAACCAGAAGGCAGAGTGTACTGACAGAGTCTAAGGGTGCCTAAACTAAGTTTGTTGATGTTATTGCCTTCTAATTGATTGAGCCTCAAGTCTTTGAACAGGATTTGCTCTTGCAGTGTCCCAGTTCTGTGGAGGGATCTAGTAGTTCTTTATTTTATGCTTTCTATACGAGCCTGCGTCTTGAGGTATGAATTCTTTCCTGTATTGTCTTTGTTTTCCATTTGGTGTCTGTGCTCATGGCATAGCTATGCTACTCTTGGCAAGTTCAAATCCCGTAAACCCTAGAATTTGTTCCAGTATTTGAAGCGTTTCTGTGTTGTGAAGGCTGCAAGTTGTGAGTCAGAAAGGCTTGGTCAGTAAGCACTGGTGTTTGTGGTATGGTAATGAAGCGCTTAGCAAATGAGATTAAACTGGTCCCATGCACCTTCCCTTCTCCTGATTCTCACTCATACTTGCCAAATCAGACTTCTGTGGCATAAACTTTTTTCCCTTAAGTCTCTATAACTGAAAAATGAAAATTTATCAAGAGCAGAATAGAGGAAACAGATTTCCAAATTTGTAGTGAAAATTAGCCTTTTTTAATATTTCCATCTTCTAAGGATGTTCAGCTTTTGTTTTGTTTTGGGTTTGTTTGGTTTTTTTTAGTAATGAGATACTTGGTATCCACATAGCAACAAGTTCCCTAATCTCTGGATAAATTTTGAATTAGTGCATTTTAGTCTGTCCATGTATATGTGAAGACTAGAATTTACTGAAAACAATACAGTGACCTCTGAGTATAAAATCCAAGAAGGTTGAAGTTAAAGTAATTCCCGTCTCTCCCCATGTTCTTGCAGTGCAGAGTACAATCTATTTCTCTTTTCATAGAATACTGCTATAATTTCATTGCAGAGGAGAGAGACTCCTCCTCTGTGATTTCTACACTCCAGGAGTGTGTCTCTGGTCTGGACTACTGCTTTCCTCCAGCACTTGAAATAAACAAGGAGAAGCAGAAAAACAGGTGTGATTTGTTTACTCTCTGCTGCTTGTAGGTGCACAGATTCCTCTGCTCTGTTATTTGTATGCTTAAATACAAAGCACTTAGTCATTAGTGTTTTATTAATTACCAATTAACATCTTAAAAACTAATAAAAGAACCTAAACTCTAAAGGAGTGAAAAGGAGTGAGCTCTAACTGTGTGTGTGTGCTGAAGAATGATGAGAGAAGTATTGCTGACTTCATCAGAATAAAACAATTAAAATGTTTATACTGGATAGTAATGTTTTTTTTTAAGCATAGCTTGAACCAATGTACCAAAATTTCAACAGTCAGCACTGAATTTTGGTCTAATGTTATTCACCCTAACTTGTGCTATATGCAGTATCTTGTACAACTAATTACATAGAAGTATGCTGTAAGATTGGATGCAAATCCATTCTGGATTTAGAAGGCAACAGCAGAAGTTGCTGTTTATGCAGTATCAGGTGTATCATTCTGTGTACCCAGCATCTGCTTCTCTTTGAAATAACCTGCTGGTTGAACATTTTGGGGGTTTTTTTGTTTGTTTGTTTTGATTTTTGTATGCTTCTGGTAGATAATAATCAAAAAGACAGAATTACCTTTTCTTTTGCATTTGTGGACTTTCATCTATCTGGAGAAAACTAATTTTGCCAGTTAGATCAGGGAAAAATAAAATCTTCACGACTGGTAACTAAGAGCTTTAAAATAAACCATTGCTCATCAGAGTTAAATTTGTGTATTCATAAAGGAACATTCCAGTTATCAGATTATTAATATCATATTTGTGGCTATGCTCTGTAATATTTTCCTGATTAGTTAATAAAACTTGGAGTGATACTGCAGTGGTAGCAATGATAAGGAGGCAGGAATTTGCCGCTGGAAAAGAATTCTGATCTATCAGAGTTCTCTTCCTAATCTGCCTTTATACCATGGACTGCCTCAGTATATAGAAAAAAAAAACCTTGAAACAGAAATTACATTCCCTGTTAGGTAAATTAATGCCTACTGGAACTTTCATCTTGTTTTACTTGTAGAGCTCCTGGTGTTCAGAACATTGGGATTTGGATTAAGAGTTCTGTTGTTGAATGCTTTTAGAAAATTGGTTGTTCAATAATAATTCCAAGAGGAAATAAAATGCAATTTGTATAACTCTGTACTAATGAATAAACACATTCCCTAATATACTCACCTTTTCTTACATACTCTGACCTCTCTCACTAGTTCCTGAAGTCTCACCTCCTTACTCTTTCTCCTTTTCTTCCCTTCCTCCATTCAGCATTTTCTCTCTGGCTGGGTAAGCACATGCTGTGTCTGGTTGTGGCACAACAAGCGGAGTACTTGTCTGTTACCTTTGAGAACAGGTGAAGTGAATGAATTAAAACTAGTTTTGCTCTCTCTCTTCTACCTATATGAATTTGATATAGGTCAATAGTACGGTTATTGTAGGAGCTAACTGTCCTTGCAAAAATGATCTCAAAAAATAGTGGGGGAAAAAACTTTTTCTACTCAGGTAGGTAACTTTTGATGTGATGTAATGGGTAAAATATATGCTGAATCTTGAAGTTCCTTTATCTAAATATATCTCCTTTTTATCTTTAAAGATTTAAAAAAGAAAATAACATACCTTGATTTAAATAACTGTATGTTTCTTCCTGTAAAAAGGTAGTGTTGTTTGTAACTATGGAGTCTGGTTCATTACAGCAAAAACATCTCTGATAGTGACATTTAAATAAAAGCATTCTCTAGTTGTTTGCTGTTATGTGATAGCAGATTTGTTCAGTGCTCTGTATATTCATTCAGTTTCAAGATTTTCTCATTTGCTAATGTGGATTTGGAGTTGTAAAAAGCAAAAAAAAATAATAAAAACCCAAAACCAACCAAACAAAGAAAACTACACACACAAAAAACCCCCAAAAATAGGAAAAAAACTTTGACAGTAATACACTTAATGGTCACCAGGAAAGGCTTGGGAGTCTTTGAAACACAGTCCTTAATGAAAGTAGACAAATTAATATTTTTTTTTCATTTCGAACAGCACAGTAATTGTGGTTTGTCTGCACTGAGAGATTTACTCCTTCCCCTCTTCTCCCCTTTATTTTTCTGTTGTTCTTTGGGTGATGCCACCACAATGAGCCCTGCTGTGTATGTGGTAGCGGATTCACTTATTTCTACTTGAAGAGTAAGTTGTGTGTCCTCCCTCTTCCTGAGGGGGCATGTCTGTGTAACACTGTAGTTTGGTCAGATAGTCGGGGTGTAGACCATACCAACGTCAGCTCCTGTTGATCAGGACAGGTCTGCAATACTGCATCAGCAGGTCTTGCACACTACATGCCCTCATGCTATGTCCCAAGAGTTTTAAGTGCATGATACCAACATGAACAATTCTTTCATAAGATGCATTGCACTGATCGGTAGTTTAGACATCTTAAATTAAAAATTAAATAATTTTATAGATGTAAGTCCTAAGGCCAGAGGGATGTCACATGCAGCCCACGAGACTGGGGTCAAGTGCTGTAGTGTGGATGTGACCAGTCCTCTCAGAAGGGGGTCTCCAAAAGCTCTTCTCTGCAGACAGTTTACTTGGGTGCCAGTCCACACCACTTCATCCAGGGGCTGGATCTTGTTCTCCTCCACTATCCACAAAGGCAATGGGGATAATTTATTGTCCAGGTGAGCAACTAAGTTAATGTATTTGATGGGGAGGAGAGGTGTGAGAACAATTTAGGCATGTTGTCCAGCTAAGACTGTGATGTGTGCAGTAAAAGGGTTTTAATCATAATGTATAGGGGGGTGTGAAAATGAGGCTCTCAGTTCTTTCATGAAGTATATGGAAAATTCTATCCACAACAAATACTTTTAAATCATTCCAGTAGAAGAGCAGGTCCTGGAAAAATGTGTTTAAGAAAAAAAAAATAACTTCTTCCAGAATAAAAGTAAAAAATCTTTTTTTTTTTTTTAAATGCTAGCTTTTCCCAGTAAATACACTATTTCTATTATTTCTTTGAATAACAGAACATTTCCCCAGATTGTTTTTCCTATTTTGTTTTACATCTGCCAAAACAAGCAACAATCCTTTCTGGAAAGCACTGGGAATTAATGCCAGCTTATGTCACTGCGTGTTGTCTTAGATGTCTTTTGTTTGTAATCAACTTTATACTGTGAGTAGTGCTAGCAAGGTATGACTGTGAATTATCATGGGTAGATGGGTTTCATTTCACAATAAATATACAATAAATATACAATATATATAAAATACTGGTGAGTTTGAGATGCAATCTTCATTGCAGAGCTAAGTCCAGTTGGAGTCACTGGCCCACTTTTCCTTTGCCATCTTTTCTTCCATCCCAATCTACTGCATTATGGTATGCCCTAATCTGATAGTAAGTGTATGCATGTGACAGCTCTACTTTTTGCCAGGCGTAAGAAGGCACACTGCTGACAGAAGAGTAAAGGGGAAGACAACTCTTGCTCCTCACCTTCCCTGATAAAGGAATGGATAGCAAGCCTGAGCACTATTCAGGGAGAAGTTGAGGACCAATAGTCTGGAAAGAGAATAGGCTGAATTGTGCAATGTGGGCATAAGTTTGGTACAAGACACCCTATATTACAGTAAAATGGGGATATAAGGGTTCTAATGTTGTTCAGTGTGATATTTGCTTCAAATTGAATTGGTACTGTGGCATCTTCTTATCTGTCACTGCCCATGGAGGTATCACAGTATCATTTTAAGCAGTTTTCCTGAGGTGCTGATGGTATTGGCTGTTGTTGAGTCTTAGAAAAAATTACTTCAAGACGTTAAACTTTATATTTGGCATTTTTTTTTACTGTTCAGTGTTACTACTCAATTTATGTTTGCTTTGCTCATGTGGGCCTCGTTTAACACTCAAGTGCTTAAGTAGTTAATCGATCTGTTATGTATGGGGAAATTGAGTTGTAGAAAATAAGACTTCTTGCAGTTATTATCTTCAAGGGTCAATTCTTCTGTCAGCATCCTTAAGACATATAGGTACACAAGTTTAAATTTTCTGTTCTTTGAATTGTTTTGTCCTTCCTTTTATGAGAAAAGAATACTTCATATGATATAGGCAAACACAGATACTGTTTTTGTTTGAATTTTTTTTTGTGTTGTGGGTTTTTTTAGGGGGAAGTTTACTTTGTCATGAAATGTGTGCAAGAAGGAATACAATTCCATGTGCTATGACTGATATTTTTATACCAGAGAGATTGCTGGGCAGCTTTTTTCAGTGGAAAGCTGCATTCTACGTGTTATTATAGTGATGAGGGATTGTACCTACTAATATTTTACATTTCTTATTAGAATACTTAGCAGCTTTGCTTTAATTTGTTTGCTGTGCTGCATAACTATGTAACAACAAAAAAAACCCCACAAAAATGCAAAGTTATTTTAGTGATTAGTTCAGCCTGCACGATTTCTGCTATTAATCATTTTAAATACTCAATATCAAATTCTCATGATGTAAATGTAAGATGTAGTTAATACTAATTACTTTCAGTTAATAGCACCTGTATTAAGAAAAAGCTTTCCACAATTCTTTCCAGTTTTCTTACTTATCAGTTCTTCTGCAGCTTGTTATGTTTCTGTTTTGCCATTTTCTCACCCATATACAGCTGAAAACTACTTGAATTATTTACTCGTGTATGGATAGGCAGCTGTCTTCCTGAGTATTACTGAAACTTGAGTTTTCTTCTGGGATTTAAAGTACAGCTCTTGTTTAACCAGACCATGTTTACTTCAAAGAAATAGCTCAGTGGTGTGAAGAGGAAGGGCTAGCCCAGGAACACATTTCTCCCTCAGATAAGGATGCTCGTGTGAATACTTCTGCTTGGGGGATGCTGTGTAACCAGGTGGTGTTTGCTGTATTTTGGTTTTCTCTTCTCTCAGTGCTGGCTGCAATAATCCTTCACAGAAGTACCCTAATGCCTTTCTTTTTAAGGGCCCAGGAGAGAAGGAAAAGGCTATCTCTTATGTGCTTCTGTTTTTTTCTGAAGGCAAAAACAGGAAAAGAAGATGGGGTGGTATTTCTGTGTAGTGCGTGTTTCTGTGTGTTTTATATATTTTTATATACGTATACATATATATGTGAAAGCGCATGTTGTCCATAGCAACTTTTTTCTATGTCTTGCCCTTGGCACATAAAGTAGCTTCCATATATGTAACAGTTAAGGGAGATTATTTAATGGAATAGTATCAGTGGTGTCATTATCTAATTTCATTTTTTGTTGCTACTCTGTAAACAATCTTTTTTACTTTAAGGTTCAGACCTCTGATTGATAACAGTTAATTTCAGTTGCAATTTTAAGCTGGGATGGAAGGAATCCAACTATTTATAAATATCACAGTGTGAAAAAATAAGTCAGTAGTGTCTTTTGATAGTAGATTGATTGTTTTATTTTTTTTCCCCACTAGAGGCAATTAAAGACATCTAGCTCACTTAGTGTCTTGCAGAATTGTAGTGCCATTTGCTCTGACTTCTCTGTATCCAAATATAGTGGTATTGATTGTGTCTTCGCACAGCATAAAGGAGTTCAGAAATACATTCCTGGTTCGGTGTTTGGTTTTAGTGGTGATTTTTTATTATTTTGGGAAATAACTTTTTTGTCTAAGCTGCACTGTTATTTTCTGTTTAATTGCGTTAGAGCACTATATCTTGTTCAGTTCCAAAAGGGTTTGGGTCCAGGGCAGAAACAAACCATTGGGACTGTGGAAAGCAAAAGCACTTCACATCTGCTTGTTTCTCTTCAGTGCAGAAATAACTGGTGCTGCAAAATAAAGCAGTGGTATACTTCCTGTCTTGCTAGTTGAGCTATTTCATAGAGAACATCTTGTGTATCTTCAGGGACAGGCTGAGTCAATGGCTAGCTGCTCTGTTTTAGGTACTCGGGAGATATTCATATTTACTGCTTTAGGCATGTGATTTGCATACTTACATGAGGATCCTAGGCTCCTACAATTAGCAGAATTTCATGGAACCGTTTAGAGCTCTGGAAACCCTGAACTAGTTCTTCCGGCCACTGCTGTAGTAGTACAAATAAATGCATGTCCTGTACCATGTCCTGTTCTGGACTTCCCACTACAAGACGACCGTGAAGATAAATGTTGATTAGTGAGTCCATGCTGCTTGAGTGTTGGATTGTGTAACATATGAGGAGAGTCAGAGACCTGTGTTTGAACTTAAGATGAAGAAACTAAGGGAGAGATCTTCCTGCTGCCTACTAGGAAGGTGTGAAGATAACAGAACAAGGCTTTCTATGGCGTAGTGATAGGATGAGAAGTGGTGGACAAGAGCGGCAACCAGGGAAATTCCTGTCTTGATTTGAGCAAGAGGCTAGTCTGGATGTCTGCTAGAAGTTCCTTCCAACCTAAATCATTCTCTGGTTCTAGATTATGTTTATTTTTGTAAGGATGGAATTTTATTTTTTTATTATATTAGTTTCTCAGCAGGCTGCTAACAAATATCCTTGTAGGCTTGGTGATGTGATCTTCTGCTGCTAGTGATATTTAATATGTTCAGAAAATATCGTCTCGACACCTATCTGTAAGAAATACAGCATGGAGTTATTAAAATAAATAACCCAATGTCTGTTTTGCATTCTGTAAGACAGTACACTCTGTCCTACTAAAACATGAGCATTATTTCATGGTGTTAAGTAGGTAAGTAAGCCTGTAAGTAACTTTTCCTATAGAGGCAGTATTGAAACACTCCTGATAACTGTTTTCTGACTTCTTATTTGGTTTAGGCATCCCGTTCTGGACTGCTTTATGTGTAGATTTTATTACTTTTTTCTTGTAGAATTGCAGATTCCTGGAAAAAAACCCTTGGAATTTGAACCAAGTAAATATGAGTGCTAAAAAACCACAAGGCTGTTAAAAATACTAATTATTATTTTATAAAAGGTAACTAAACCATTGTTACGAATCCTGTCTTTGAGATTAAAAATATTTTCAACACTTCCCACAGGCACAGGTAGTTTGTTGCCACATTGTTTTAGTTTGAGTGGAAGATCAAAAAAGTGTCACTTGTGTCCTTTGATCCTTTGCTCTAGGTCCTGTGTTTCTGTGAAAACCGTAAGATTCTTTGCATTCTTCTAACTCTGTTTGAAAAAACAGATGCCGTTTTTCCCCGAGACCTCTGTGGAAGGGGAAGTGGGAATTAAAATGAAGCAATCAAGGGATCCTGAGACTGCTTTACAAGATCAATTTACTAAATGGGAACCATTGGTATTTCAAACAGTTTGTTTCTTTTGTTATTTGCAGCATGGACAACACCAGCAGCATATTGCTTTGCAAGGGTGCCTTTTTCGATACTTGACTGCAAGCCCGAATTTTTCTTTAGATACTTGAGTGTATTCTTGAGTATTGTTCATGCTGATTTCAATGTTGTTCATCATCTCCCCTTGCTCCTCCACTAGAACTGATATCTGTATAAAAAGTTCCTTTAAGTCTTTGATTTGGTTCTCCAGATTGACTAGTTCTTTGTGTCTCTGTTCAATCTCTGAAAGCTGAGCTTTGGTAATTTTTACTTCAGTGAGTAGATTTTCATTGAAAATTTCCCATTTTCCTTGTTGGAGCATGTCATTGACTTCTTCCTCAGATACATCTTTACCAGCTACTTCAAGCTGACGGACAATAAATGTTCTGCATTTCTCTTGCTTAGCAGTTATAGCGTCGTTGTATGAAAGCATAGCATTGAGGTAACGCTGGGATAAGAAAGCGTGCTGGGAAGCTAGAATTCTTACTGTGGCACGTGATGGCCCATGTTCATTTTCAGCTTTTTTCACTGTTTTTGACAGTTCATCCAAACACTTTCGTATGTGCTCTGCTTGAATTTTATTTCTCTTGCTATGTTAGATTCCTTTTTCAGAACACTGAATCTTCTCATTGAAGATACGAGGCTTTTTTGTTGTTGACTGAATTTATGAACTTCCTCCACCAAATTATTAATTTCATTCTGAAGCTTCTGGATTTCATGCAAGTGCCTTTCAGTAATGGGCTCTTTTTCATAAATAATGGCCTGCTGTTCAAACTCCTCCTGTTCTTCTACAGTTGCACCATTGTTTTCTCCAGCTATCTGGAGTTCCTTAGCTCTCAGTTTAAGCTCTTGGAGGCGATCTCTCATGGTTTTTGTGTTCAGGTTTTTTCCCCTCTAGCAGCACAAGGAGTTAACTCCAATACCTTCTTTCTTGTTTTGCTGTAATCAAAGTGTAACAACAATCAATGTTTGCAGTTTTATGTATATACATCAAAAGTAGTTTTGGAGATTAAAGCTACTTCCCTCTGCAGAAAGGTAAAGTAAAAATAGCAATGAATTGGAAGTGGTAGGTGTTCTGAACAAATGTACAAGGTAGGTTGTGTCAGTGCACTCCACCATTTAATCCAGTTTCTGCAGGACTTAATCATAACATAAAGTTTTAATTTATCTTCAGATGGGTAAGGTTTAAGATTCTTCCCTGAGCTTCTTCACTGTAGTGTTTTTTTCCACATACAGTGATTTATAGCCCAGGCCCATTTTGTGGTGGATTTGTGATGTAAGGTCCAGAACTTACAACAATGAGTAATATGGCATGTGGATAGGACTCCTATTTTGGGGAGGGAGAGAGAAGTGACTCAAATTCTTATTTTTATCATAATTCCAGTTTAATGAAAACTAATCAACTTCTAAATCTTTTTGGAAATATAAGTGACTCTGCTGCTCCATTTTTGGATTCTCAGTAGGAAGCACACACTTCAGCTTTTGAGGTTATGAGACAGTCTACCTACTGAATCAGAGTTCTGGCATAAATAAGCTTCTTTAGGCTTTTAGTTTAGCCATGCTGAAAAACCTTTCTCCAATTCCCTTGACTTCCTTTGCCTAGGGAGTTAAACACCAATAGTAACTGCAGAAGTTAACTTTACAGCAAGGCAGAACAACAGAATTTTAACAATTTAGCATAGAAATACCTACTATTTTTTTAATGTCTGAGTTTTCATAGAGGTGGATCCATGTCATTAATATTGCAGCTTGAAAATTTTCTAGGCCTTTTTTGGATTGCTGTCATCTATTCTTACATTGTCATTTGCAGTCTTCATAAAATTTATGTAAATGTACTTTGTGCACCATAGTGGGATAGAATTCAGTACTGTTTCTTATTTAATAGAAAGTGGATTTAGTTCTGTGTTCTATCCTAGCTGTTATGCAAGCTTTACTGGAGATATAATGAAGAGAAAGTTTCTGTTGTGTATGTTCTAGAAAATAACTAAGTTCAACTATTTTTAATGATAGGGAAGAAAGTATTTTCCTCAAACTCTCCATGAATGTTTTCCTTGGACTACGATCAAGAATGGAAAATTTCAATAAAAAGTAAAATGTTCAGGACTAGAAGATCATGAGATTTCTACTTGGGGTCGTCTGGTTAAGTCAAACGTGTGCCTTTCAAAAGGCTGTTCAAGTGTCAATGTTAAACAGTATAGTGGTTTATTTTGGCTGTTTTCTGAGGTTTCAGGGCAGTCTTCTGAAATAGTAGTGTTTTATAGGTAGGTTTCTTCTTAAATCCCAATTCTAAAGATTTATGTTATTTTATTTTATTTTAGTAAGTAAATGCAGTATCTCTCTGGAGTATCCAAAAGGATGCATTTGTAATAACTGCAAAGGATCAGTCCAGTAATCTGTCAATGTGCAAACAACTTTGTTACATTTGAACAGCTTAAAGTGATACTGCACATATTTGAAGTCCTTAGATTTTAGCATAATATAAGTCATGGAGTTGAACAGTGTGAACATGTTTTCCACAGGTGTAAATCTGGCTGTATGCAGGAGGATTAGCTGAAAAACAAAACTTGAAATGCTACAGAGATCAATTGTGAGAAAGAATGTTGATATTCTAGCCTAGTGTGGTTTTCCCTTGCAGCTTTTTTTTTTTTCCTTTAATGCCTTAATATCTAAATTATCTAAATTTAGTGTTTGATTCACATGAGGAGAATCCAAAAAGCCTGGCAGTCATTAGAAGTTACAGTAATGTAGTGAGACTTGTGAGCAGGCAAGCTTGCAAGTAATTTATGGGAAAACATTACTTTGGGTTGGGGAAAATGCAACACATATTAATTTTGTTACAGTAATTCCCCTTCATTGCCTAACTTGCTGTGTATCTCCCCACAGCAGAAGTCAGGTAATTTCTTCAAGGTAACATTCCTTAGGAATGTTTGAGAGCTGCTTGGCACCACCGAGACTGCTGCAGGGAAAGTTCAGTCTGGGGCATGTGAAAGGAACCAGGAGTGCTAAAGGAGGCTTCAGAGAAGTGACCTGAAAATCTGTTTTAGTATAGCCTAACACATCTGTTGACCCCTGTTAATTTGGCATGGCTTGACAAGCAAGCCTGTGATTAAAAGCAAGTTCTGAGGGCACCATTAATGCTTATAATGTGAGGTGGCAACACTTTCTTGCATCTAAGAGAATGCAAGTAATTACTGAAAAGCTCTAAAACGTGCATGCAGTCATCCAGTTACTCCTTCAGGACAGTACAATTTCTCAAAAGGGCAGTTACCAGTATTACATATGATTAATCTCCTATGGTTTGAAACTATGCTAAGCTTCATCTTCAATTTGTGTGTCTGTTAACAATTGACATCCAGTTTTCAATATTTTGAGTGCATTAGTCTTGAAATAGCTGTATTTCTTGGGGGGGGGGGAAGCAATAGAATTGCAAATCTGCAAATATTCTATATCAAACTTGCAAAGAAGTAAGCAGAAAATACTTCATATTGCTGTTAATGGAATTCTTTTTTTCTTGTTTAAATCAGACTCACTAAAGAGTGAAATGTAAGCAATTGAACCCTACTTTTGTATTTTGTATCCTGTCGGGCTTGCCTTCAAAACCTGCTGCTGCTGAACCTGCTGGCCAGTAAGTGTGGTTGATTATACTGGCAACTGAAACGCATGCTGGTTTCAAATAAATAAGGATGTCTTCATGACTAAGATAACCTTGGAAATTGTTGGCTTGACTTCTTGAGTGTTCCACAACAGGCTTTGTTCATGTACTGAGTGCTTGTTGTTGTCCTGCATGTTTGTGTATATGTATAGGGGCGTGTCCTGTTGTTCTTTTGATTGAGATGGAAGATCTATTTCCTTGAAGTGCAGACAGGGCTATAGCATGGATCTGGGGAGGAGGTGGAAGGAGTAAGGAAGGAAAAGGAGGAAGAATCAGGCCCAATTTTGCCCAGCACCCAAGTTGTGCTCGGAGTTCAAGGATTATTGAGGTGCTTTCATAGACATATTTGGGGAGAAAAAGCAGGAACACACATGTGACGTTTCAGTTTGGTCACTCTGCCATACCTTATCTTCTAGAAATGCTTCCCTCCCCGCCTCTCACAGTGTTTTTATCATGAAGATCCACTGGTGATTAAGTTTGTACTAGTTCTTCTGATAGGCATCTTTAAATATAGTTATATATAGTTGACAGGTTCAGAAATGCAATTTTCACATCTTTGTCAAATACGTTTTAAGGGTATTGCAAGAGACTTTCCCTTCTGATAACTTTACTGTGTTGCTCATCAGGAATATGAATCTCTCCAGTCAAACCAATGAATTAGGTGGCTGGGAAAGTATTTATAATAACAATTACCTCAGCACACTGACTAGGGGAATAATAGATCTTGATGACTGCTCCACCATTATTAATCTGTCATGATGATGAAGTATGTCCTAAATTCAAAGATAATGAATTCGATGGAAATGAAAATTTTTATATTATCTTCTCCATTTTTTAAGAGGGGAAAAAAAAAAAGCAAGTTGAAAGGTCCTTTTGCTTAATTGCAAAGCAGCTATATAGAATATGCTTCCACCTATCCAATTTATTAGTAGACCCAGTAAACAGGGAGCAAAATCTAAAATTTGAGATCTACAAAATCTAAAAATGAGATTTGGGCTGCACTAAGTTAAAAGGCATAAATGGGTATGTAAAGTAGGTAAGTTGATCATATGTTAGCCTTGTTACAGGTTGTAAATTAGATTTAATGGCTTCTTTTTCAGCATTGATGAATTGTTTTATTTCCTCCTCACCCCCTGACTTACCAAAAACTCCTGTTTATTTTAATTTCCATAGTTTTGTTCACTATTTCTTGGTTATTCAGCACCTTCATTAAAATGCCCGGCACAAAAGGCTCTGTTTATATTTGATCTTTGATGGAATTTGCATGCCTTCTTACATTCATTTTTAACATACTGCAGTCTGCCAGGAAAAGAGGACTTGCAGACAATCAAGGGTCAGAATTATCTCTGAAAGAGAGCTCTTTAAGATGTATCATCTGTGTTCTGCGTCATACTCCTTTCTTTCACCTCTGTTGAAATAGCTGCCTTTTTTTTTTTTTTTAATGATTACAACAAAAATAAGGGTCAGTTTGTTTTCCTGTCCCTTAGTTATGAGTCGATTAAGGTCACTGGGTAAAGGACACTTTCAGGCAATGTGTCCCAACTGAATTTCAGGTTACAAGTAATCTTACATATTTTTTTCTTTTTTTTTTTTTTTTTTCCAGTCTGTTTCCAGGCTGCAGTGAAGTTAACATTATAGCTCTGTTATATGGTGCCAACAAACTTGTGTAGCTGTTATTTTTTAGCACAGTGGCACTGAGTAATGTTTGGAGTCATGTTCTGGTCTGGAACTTGATTAACTGCTTTAAATGTCTTAAGTTTAGCAACAAAAAATTAGTAAGAAATATATATATAGCATTTAAATGCCTACAGTTTAAGATACTTACAGTAGTCTGTGGGGAAAACTAGAGATTTGAGTTGAAATTTCAGTTTGCTTCGAAGGCTGCGTTCTCTCATATATTCTAATAAGAAAAGAACTTGTTTGATGGTGTTTTGGAATCTTGCCCTGTTACCCAAAGGTATATCTTAAGTAACTAAAGTAAGCAATCTTGCTACAGGTTACGTTTGCTTTCTCCTCTGTTTAAAAAGTTTCCTTTAACTTAAATACCTTGTAAACAAATATGCTTAAACCAAGGATTATCACACAGCAAGGTGGTTGGATGAAAATATCCTCTTAAAGCATCTCTGCCTTAAGATGATAAGTCCTTGGAGGAACATATTTAAAAATAGTTCTAAGTTAAAGTTTCTGTTTGTAGAAAGTGTGGGAGTGGTTCAACAGGAAAATAGCAAAGGCACAGAGCTTTCCTTGGTTACGGGTCTAAAAAAAGATGCCATTGTACATGGTATATAGCTAAATTGTATCAGAGTGTATATGATATGACAGTGCAAAATCAGGAACGTTTTCAGCACAGGGGGCTTAATGGGTATATCTTATTCTTAATGCTAAAAAATACCAACATGCAAAGGTCGTTTGCATTTGTCAGTCTTTGTCTGTGGTCAATAACCTGTAGCACGTTGCTTCTGGCTTTGCCTACTAAGTAACATTGAGGAAATACAATCTGGTTACTTCGTCCCTTGAGGCAATGTTACCCACCATAACCCTGAGGCTACCTAGTGAAACCAAAATGAGCAGTATGCAGGAGCACAGAAATGGTGCATTTGAAGCAGGGTAGCTTGCGAGTTCTCTAATTAGTGTGAAATAGGTCATGAGAGGTGGAGAAATGTTGATAGTGAGTGAAAACAAGACGTTCAAATGGAATAAAACAGGTCTGAGTATTGAAGGAGTTGATAAGATGGATGAGTCCAAAGTTGCTGGAAAAGTGTAACCAAATCATGCTCCTGGGATAAGCCTTACAAGGAGGATGTAGAAGGGGAAAATAGACCTTAGTTACTTAAAATAATTCAGATTTTCATGGGCATTTGGCCGGAAATCTAACACAATGGTGTTCTCAGAGACGTAACTGTCCTGTTTTGATTGTGTGCTGTTGCGTGATACAGGGAAGAATTCTGAGAGAAGAGAAGGGAATAATGGAAGGTATAGACTTTGGCATTAGTGGAGTGGGGGAATACAGCAGTTTGAGAATCATCTCTGTTACAAGATTTTATACTTTTGAAATCTCTACAACCATCAGTCCTTCTCTTATGTTCCAATTAGAATAATTCGGGGGGTTTTGCTATTTTTTGAAGTATTTGGTTCAAAGGTGCACGGTGAATCAGTGACAAATCTGAGATTGTTCCTTGGAGTTTTGGAACCTTTGTTATGAATGCGTGGCAGTAGATGTGGAAGACTTGAGGAAAAGCATCTACCACCATTTCCATGTCTACAGACGACAATTCTCATGTTTCCTACTGATACTTTGGGTAATGGAAGGTGGTGAGTGCTTTTGCACTGACGTTAAGTCACGGTTATGGTGATATATACTGCACCTGCAAGTCCTGACTGACAAAATGATGATCTTACTCTGCAGATCAGTCAGTCTGTAGATTATTCTCTGTAATTGGTAAAGGGATGGAGTATCCCTGGATTAAAAGTAAAACTGAAGAACTTATTTAATGTTTTTATGGTGTTTTTTTCACCTATTAAACCAGAGATTTACTGTCAGTAGTTCTCTTTGAGAGACCTCAGAAATGAACAGTAGAGAAGTAAATGTATACATTGTAGATACCTGAGTTTATTTGTTTCTTTCCAGCAAGAATAATACTAGAAATCAGCGCTTTCACTTAATTAGCTGGTGCAAATACGATGGCCATCTATATGTCATAGAAATCTAGAAAGAAAATCAGAATCTCCTTTGCCAAGAGATCACATAACTAAGGTCCAGATATTGATATATTTTAAAGCAATCTTTGAAAATAAATTAGGAGCATGAGAAAGGGCTGCAACAGGATAACAACAGGTGAAATGCTTTCCATTTAACAGGATATATAGTTTGAACTCCTAGTTAATGACTTTGTATTGCTGTAAATCAGTTTCAAGATTTTTGTGCTCCTAACAGTAGAATTGCAGGCTCAAAATTTGTGCTGTGCAACATCCCACTTACTTTACTTTCCCATTTCATGTCATAATATATAACTATGTCAGAGCCTTGGAACTCAACTGTAATAAATGTAAGGATTTATAGGCAGCTTTTTAAAAAAACATATCTTACAGGTAACTTTGACTAAGTAACTTCAGTGTTTGCCTAGGTATTGATATATCAATGTAAAATAGAATATAATAAAATAATTCATATTTACAAATTTTTTTAAACCTCGTACAAAAATATGTAGCAATATCATTTATTGTCATTGGACTTGGAATAACACATCTGGAAGCTGAACATAATATTCTTGATGTGAGCTCAGACATCTCTTTGGATGCAGCCTGTTTGATCAATAGGTGTGGTTAAACTGATAGCAATGTAGAGTGTGTCGGATAAATATGTTTTTGGTAAATAGGAATATGATTCAGACCTGAGGTGAAAGTGAGGCCACTTAACCGAAATGAAGCAAATTGTAATTGTTGACAGTCTTGTGACTGCTTCAAAAGGTGATATGAGAATGAAATTGCTCTAGAGTTGCCTAGAGATATTATAAACAGGATGAGTTTAGAATCTTATTTCTAACTATTCTTTTATTTAAATGTGACCTGGAGGAACTGTTTAGGGAAAAGGATGAATTAGAGAAATGTCTCTTATCTTCCTGCAACTGCATGAAAGCAAACTCTTAATTGATGTTTGCAGGCAGATAATCTTGTAGCACTTTATTCATCAGTTTTTCATTATAGCTTACCCTAATATTGAAAGGATTGTTTTGCATAAGAATTGAAGGCATGAAAAGCAAACTAGAGAAACTTATTTGAGAAAAGAGCCTGGTGTCAATCAGTAAAAAGTCACTGATGGGTTTGTAATTGTTGTCAACAATCCAGAAGGTGCAGGGGCTTAAAGTGCTAAAGAAGAATGTTGTTTAAGATCTGTTAACATCCACCATTTGGATTATTTCAGTGTAGTTAAAAGCTTTTAAGGCAATCTGCAAAACCTCTGTGGAAAGAGTGGGCTCAGAGCTTAGAGTGCCTTATGATCTCCATGGGAGACCTGAAACTGTTGGCTAGTTCTCCTGTCTGCTTATATGTTAAAAATGTCAAGAATTTTGGTTTCTATGACGTCCTTGAAAAGCTGATGAATTGCTGGTAACTGAAGAGGAAAGAACAAACAAAACAATCTGACAAACTGACGTCTTTCTGCGCATCTGTAGATCAGGAGTTTGACTTTCATGGTTGTTAGCATAAGCAAAACAGAGACCAACAAACCTTTTCTTGCTATATCTGCTGAGGCCTCACTTCTCTACGATAAAACATCCTACTGATTGCAGTCCACAGGATTGCCCAAGAAAAAACTTAATTATGAGATGAAATTTCTGAAGGAAAAAAGGTAGAACAGCACTTTTAAATAGAAGATGGACCGGTAGACTGAAGAATACAGCATCATTCTTTCCCTTGTGTGGACTGCTTTTAAATTCAAAGGTTCTCTCTCTCCTTTGTTTTCCTAGGAATGCTAATTCAGTCACTCAAAGCTATGGCTTCTTGAAGTAGCCTTAAAAACTAATATTCTTTATCTTAGATAAAAGATTCTCATAAAGATTCATTTTCCTAAAGTTGCTTTTAATCGTGCTGATAGTTCTGATACTGTAGTATTTTGACCTCAAGGATGCTTTGCTCTTTGTTAATTTTGATGGCCACCATGCAGGTTTGACGCAAAATTAGGGGTTTGTGATAACCGACTGATTTGACTCAACCCTCAATGCAGCATCTTTAAGACACTTTTACAGATTAGCCCCCTCCTGCCAGTGTGTAACCCCCTACAGTGTTTAGTTTTCAGTCTTACACTACTGTATGAGAATCCCACACAAGCAGAGAGAAATGTGTAAGTTGGAAAGTAGCGGTGTTCTAAAAAAAACGAACAAACAAACAAACTCCAAGTTTGCAAAACAAGAAAACAAACACATGCATGTGCACATACCTTCACCCAAAACACCTTCTTCCCAAATAAACCCTTTCTGTAACACTTCTTCGATTTTTGATGAAAGCTGAGATACAATGTGTCCATTTCATCCTGGATTTTTTTTTTCACCAATCCTTTGGATTGTAAAGTAAAATTTAATAGTGTTGTTTTGTTGTTGTGTAGGGTTTTTTTTTCCTCTTTGCTCAGTAATTTTTATTTTAGAAACAGATCAAGGAACCCACTTAGTTTGCATTCAGACTTTGTTTTTCTCTGTCATGTCTTCTGTCTTCTGAGAGAAATATTGTCACTAAACTGTAGCTCTCAGTTGTGCCAATGCACACATGCACTCCCTTTCCACATTGTTTCCCATAACTCTTAAAATAAACTTCAAAAGCTCTCTAGTTGCTGAAAAAAATCCTACTTGTTATAAAAGCAGTTGATGCCTACCTTTTCGTTATTTCTTGCATAAAGTAAGTTTGTTACAAGGTTCCAAAAACCCTTTATGTGAAATTGAAATAAGCCAAGCATGATGCTGTGTATGAAAGCTTCTCAGTCAGCAAACTTAATGTGATAAACCAACAGACACTCTCCTGTGCTTTCAAGTATGTTTCGATATATACTTCCTACAGTTTTTTAAACATGACAAATTGCTATATATGAAGTTCTACTGACTTGGAAAATTAAAATCAAGGTCTATCCTTTAAGATAACTGACGTATTCCCTAAAGAAGGAAGTTTTATGCATAAAACTTGCCTCAAAGCCTAGCATTCCTGTGCATGAGCAGCAGAGCTCTGAGACTATATTCACTCAGAGAAACATGCAATTCTTTGCAGGGTAGATACCCATTATTTTTATGTCTTGACACTTAGGCACATCTCCATTCTAAACCACACTACCAAGTGTTTTTCTGATATTTGCAACTTTATAAACATTAAGTAAAAGAAAATCTTTACCTTTTAATCCTGTGCTGGTGGCTTTCTGTTTTATCCTTTACGAAGGACCTCCTGAGGTTAAGCTTCAGTATAACCTGAAAAACATTGTTTGGAATATTTGCCTAAGTAATGTGTCTTGAGTGGCATTCCATGAAGTATTTTCTGCATGCCTTCCGCTTCTAGTTGTTATATAGTTGTCCAAGGGTTCATCTGCAGGAGCAGTGGTGTGAGAGAGAAACTGACTTCTGCAACTGCAGTAGGCAGGCAAATTGATTACTTTCTACTTGGGGAATCTGGTTCTGCCTGTTTGAAACCCAGCCTTGCAGAGGGGCGGATCGCTGCTGGAGCTGCCCCGTAGCAGGAAGTGTCTGGGAGCAGCTCCCCAGATAGAGCCTTGTGAGCTGGAAGTGGAGCACTGCCTATCTGTGAAGCACAAGTAGAAAGGAAAAGGAAACAAGGGGAGGTTCTGGATCTATTAATGCATTTTCCTGAAAAGGAGGAAAAAAAAAAAAAAACACAGCCCACAATAGCAAAATGATACCCTTTGTCACAGTATCTTCAAAATATTTTAGCTCCGTTTATAAGTTTGACCTAAGGGCTGGGGCGGACAGGGGTGTACAGCCGGAGATGTATGACCTGTGCAAAACCACTTCAGTTCTTGGGGAGCATAAGGTGGAGACAGCTGTTTGGATATGCTACTTTTCCAGATACAGCACCTCAGCTGTGTTTTCTTAATGCAGTCAGTAACGCAACAGGAGTGCTGTGGAGAAAATGGAAGCTAATTGACCAAAAAAGACAAATCTTACACCTTTCAGGGTATTAGAGGCTAAAAATCGGCAGCTACTGCAAGTTATAGGATGTTAGTGTCACACTCACACTGAGCTATGCGACTTACCAACATTTCATTCTGCTTCAGCTGTGCTTTGTAGAATGTGAAGTTCAATAACATACTGAATAGTGCAGTTATTTAATCTTCAGGTGAGAAAAGAATAGGCTGTGGCAACAAACTGTGTTCAGAAATATTTTTCTCAATTAGATCTAGATGAGTTGACAGCACTGCTGTGGAATGCTTTTTGAGACTAAGGGGCAGTGCAGTAGGATTTTCAGACTGTAACAAAGACAGGTTATGTGGGGGGAAAAAAAGTGGAGATAATTGGTTCCAATCTTTTAATTACTTTCCCTAGCTTTCTTTAATTTTGATTCAGTTTTTCCTTGGTTTAGGAAGTTTTTCTTGGTTTTCCCTTTTTTTCCCTTTTTTTCATTCCTGAATACTGAGAAGGCATTACTTGTTCTAGCTGGGTGGTGAGAAGGAATAGTGCCAGAGTATCATAAGCTTATTGAAGATGTCATGGGTTCTGTATACGCATCAAACAACATTTAGGGAATCTCTGCACTAAATCATACAAAGTACTGTAGAAGTGCTCTTTTTGTTGAGAGATGGGAATGGATTATCCAAGGAGGGGCAGGGAGGAGACCCTTATGTTCTTTCTGGCTCTGCAGGCAAGTCAGCAAAGCTTTGATTAGCAGTAGGATGTAGGGATTTTTGTCCTGAAGATGATGATAAATAAGTGAACCTTTGGGACCACGAATAGTTAAGACTGATGAAGACTGAGAGAGAATGGACACTTGAGAAGCCATCTTTCTATGGTCTCCTTCATAAAGTCTTCTTGAAAAGAAAGATTAGATAATGAATCATAGTTCATGAGGTTAATAGTGACAAGGAATGGTTTTTGAGCTGTAGATCCAACACAGCTTTTTTTTAATGTCTCTTTGAAGCTAAAAACTCTCTTGGGAGTAAAATAATTAAGAATTGAGGCACTCATACTGCAATTCTGGAAAACAGGAAGGAATAAGGTCTTACATTAAACTGAAGTGCTGGCAATTTCTACTAACTACGGAGTGAATTCTTACAGTTGTTCCTTCCCAGAAAGGAGGAGGAGCTTTGGCCTAACATTCCCTAAAAGCCATTTGAGTTAATGATGATGACTTGACATTTCAGAAGAAAGGCTATGATGTCTGGTTACAAAACCATCTGCCATTGCATTCATGGAAGCCAAATATTTATGATTTTACCCAGAAAGTTGAATCAGAGTTCTCATGTAATAGAAGGGTTGCTAAATTTCAGAAGAACATTATTTTAGTGGAATTCCTTTATTAGAGAAAGGCAAGTGCAATTTTCAGGTTCCCTAATGCTATGGAATACTCCTTTTTGCAGCTTTTGCACTTAGCTTGAATTACTAGTGTTGTAGAAAATGCAAAATAAGATTGTATTGTATGCTTATATTCTAGAATGATAGATGGTGGTTCAAAGCAAACAGTACCAGTTTTTTCATGCCGAAAAATAGTAACTTTGAACAGGAGTAGTCTATCGCTTGTAAAATATTATTTAATGTATTTTCATTATTCCTAGAGTTTTATCATACTAGCTTTTAATTAAAAGCAGGTAATGGGAGACGTAAGACTGTATATCTTATTGTCACAAGTTTTTATGGAAGATAGGAACAACTCTTTTTTGACTCGACCCCTTTTGTGAAGTTTTGTTTATTCCTTCTAGAACTCTCAGACCCTCAGGAAACATGAATGATTTCATATGCGTTTCTTTTTGTTATTTTTGTTTGTCTGTTTAACATTTGTATTTTGGATTTCTATCTAAATTTCTTCATTTGTTATTAAACTTTGCTTTTAAGTGAACTCAGAGAATCATTGACCAATGTGACTGCAAGTTTACTTTTTAAAGTTTCTTCTCAGAGAATACATCTGCTTGGCTAACACATTCCTGAATACTTAGGTAAACTTACCTTACTAATCCATCCTACCTTCTTGGATGTTGACCGATTTAAATCCATTTTAATCAAGAAATTGAGGTCTCGAGGCTAGTCAAATCCTGTGAGTTTCATGAAAATTATTACTTGGAGAGACTAGAGAAACCCCCATAAGGGAAAAGATTTTGCCCTTCTGTGAGAGGTGGTTCCATACAGGTTTTGGCAATTACCTGTGCTTTTTCTTTCATGTAGTTTTCGATGTACCTTTTAGGGCTTTAGATTGGAAGCTTTTCCAGGTTCATTTCATGTGTAGAGTTTTCAGTGAAACATTAAAAAATTAGTCTTGATAAAAGGAAGTAACTTTCATTTCTGTGTGTGGTTAGAACATGGTATCACCAGGAGTTTGCTGAGGTGAAGAACTTTAGCGTTGAGGATGTTAATAATTCTGGACAGCCCTCCTGCCTTTGTAGCAGTTATTGATAACAGTGTTGAAAGGAACACAACAGCCTCTGCTTCAGGGTGAACGTCGATATTAAAGTGTGAAATAATGAATCACATTCTTTGGATGGTAAATCAGATCTGGTTTGTGCCTTTTGAAAAACACATTATTAGCTGCAGTGTTGGATGCAGTTACAGAGTGTATGGAAGACAAATCTGATCAAGAACAACAGTTCCCCAAAAACTTAACATGTTTATCTTATCTTCTTGAGTCCTCTTTGCTACCATATCTCTAAGAAATAAGACAATGATGGCACTTCATGTTACAGAATACTTATTTTGTAAGCTATGGGTTTCATACACCTTTATTTTTTTTTCTTCCCTCTAATAATAAGGTACGTTTTTAGAGCCATTCTTGCAAGTTCCTCCCTCTGAGCTTGAAGTTTTACTTACAAAGAGCAGGTTCAAAACATTACATATAAAATTGTTTGGCATCAGAGAGAAATTCTGGATAGTAGGCAGACCTGAGCTGGTCATGAAGCAGTATTATGTGGGGAAATGTGCATAGTTTAGGAAGTTGCAAAGTTCTGAACTTGATCCGTAGATTCCAGTGGATTGTATTGTGTAGCTCCAGATGTAGAACAGTAGTTTTTTACATCCGTCTTCTTAGCTTTAAAATATAATTGCTTCATCTATTAATAATTATTAAATAATTACTAAACATCTTAGCAAATATTTAATGTAAGTATCTGCTGAAAATAGTGCATGGACTAACATGTTTATTAAGTATAAAGAGCAATTAAGAATTAAAGCTGAAACAAGGCGTTTCTCTTTACTTTCTCCTTCTTCCCCTTCTTCGTCCTACTTTTGTCAAAAACTTCACTTGCGGAGATCTGAGAGTCTCTCTCATGTCAGGGTGCTAAGTGTTTCTTTTGGTCTCTTCCTTAGACTGGCAAATAAACAGGACAGAGAAGGAGCTCTGTCAGAAGCAGATGTAATCGAGTCCTTATCTCTGGAAAAGCTAGTCAATGAACACAAGTGTCTATGTCAAATTGTAAGTATATTTTAAGATGCTTCGTTTTCTAATATATGTGTAAAGCTTGCAATAAGATAGGAGATTGTGCCACATGGTGTAAAACTGAAACTAAACACCTGCAATCCCAGCAAAGGTACAGTACATATCTCTGTTCTGCAAGCAATTCTACTGTTCGCCTTGACGTTCTGCTTTTAGCAAGGATCCTCAAAATGTACTGGCTGGTCCGTTCCGAAACCAGGTAAGAATAATTAGTTACTGATGTGGTTTAAAACTTGTTTAATTGGACAGCAAATTTAATATTCCATCTTTTTAAAAAGAAGCAGGAAATGGAATTTGCCTACGTTGACATTCGGGAAGGATCGCTTTTTGGATATGATGTTTGTCTCATTTCTGTTCATAGCTAAAATCATCATTTAGTCTGAGTCACCATCTGGCAAACAGTAAGAACTTAATCTAATTCCTAGGGCATCTAATTCCCACCACAGTAGTCACTAAAGAACACTGTTAGAGCTAGTTGCTAGTAATATTTGTCCTAAACCAGCTACATTTCAGAGGTAGTATTCATAGTCACGTTAAAAAAATAGTAATAATAAACCATAAAAAAAAAAGGCGAAGGGGAGCCAAAACCAGGAATCTGCACGAAAGCTACTTAATATTGGTCAATATTTCAGATAATTTATCCAAATCAGTATTCCCTGAGGTTTTCTCTAAGCCTTTGTTTAATCAACCAGTTAACTATTTGTGGTCTTTAATTTTACCATCTTTTTCTAATTGCAATAAGAAATATTGTAAAAGATAGTAAGAGTTATGCTGTTACTAACCAAAATTAGAAGGCAATTTTGCAAAACCGTTCCAGATGGTATTTGCATTTTAAAGTTTAGAAAAGACTTTTAATTCCCTAAGGAGAGTTGCAAAGTTCATAGTGTAATACGTGTTGCTATTATTTTCTCTAGAAAGTGGAGTTATAGCAGGGCATAGCTATGTTCATTATGTCCTGATTCTTTAAGTGCTTTTCTTCAGTCAGTAGACTTTGCACTATGCATATGTAGCAATCATAAACATGAAAATTGCAAGTTCACCTTTTTTTTTTTCCAAGGGACTTGTAACAAAAATATTTTCTTGTACAGCATTATCAGTATAAAAGACCTCAAAGATTCTAGTGTATTTTTCCAGTACTTTAGAATTACTTAATTTATGACATGTTCCAGTAAAATGCTGTTCTTGTTCTCCATGTATATCTTGGGTGTAATCAACAAAGAAACTAGATCGCGTACTCTGAGTCATTTTAGCTGAAAGCAGCTGTGAGAGTCTTGCATACTCCAATGGGCAGCTTCTTTACTAGGCGTATTAAAGGTGAACATGGTCTCAAATTATTTCAATATGAAGACTCACGGGGTGAATTTAAACAGAGGCATTGTGAAATAAGATTTAAATAAAATTAGGCAAGGACCAAAAAACCTTTGGTTTGTTCTTACTCTTCTAACTAGTTTTCTTCTTGATCTTTACATTTCTCCACAAATATTAAAGAAAATGGAAGGGATCATTTGTCTCACAGTGTCTGTGAGAATGACTTTCCTATTTTTCTTTTGTATCTATATGTTCTATATTTCTAAATTTCTATATTTCGTAACTGAAATACAGCAACAGTAATCTTAGCGCAAACCAAGAAGAAAGTTGCCCCAGTACCATCTATTGTTTTATCTTCGTTTTCTCAGAGAAACAAGGTATTATTGCCTATACATCTTAGCCCTGATTAGGTTCTGCTAGAGAGTATTGTAGTGTTCTATAGTGAATAACATTCATGTTTGAACCTTAATTTAGATAAAGTAGGGACATATTAAAATGCAAACTAGATTTGGCACTCCAGGGGGACATAATAGGTCAGAAGTATTTTTTTCAGTTGTAAATCGCACATACCATATCTGACTATGGTGTCATTTAAATGCTTGTCAAATGGAGAGATAACACAGAGAATTTTTTAGGTGTTGACATTGGAGAGTTAGTCCTTTTTAATCTTCCTTCATTCATGAACACAAATCCTGAACACAATCAGTATGAAATATCATTTCTTCATGTCAAATACATAGCTGGATCTATTCAATTATTGTTCAGAGAACAGTTTAAAGACCCATACAGTGCTCCAAAACATTCTGAAAAATAGTTCTGAAGAGATCTTGAGAGGTCACGTGGTCCTTTTTCATGTTCTAAGCCAGAATCAAGCCGTATCTCTTTTGCTCCAATTCAAACTCATTATACTTGTCCTCCTGACAATGAACATGAAGAGCAAATGATTCTTTTCCTGTTTGCAGTTATGTCTTGTGTTTTTGAAGGCTATTATTATATCTCCTTGAAGCTTTTTCATCTCAAGAGAACCACTCTTGTTCCTTCAGTATTTTCTTACCAGATGTGTTTTCATGACCAATTTTGTCTGATTTTTCTCACTGTGCTCTTCTTGATCCTTCCAGTCAATCCACTTTTTTGAGTTGTTGCATGCAAGCTAGATAAAGCATTCCAAATTAATTTAGCAATGGGTTTTGCACCCATCTTCCCATAAATTTGCCTAGATCATGTTTCTCTAGCTTGCTGATGAGAATATCATGACAAGAGTTCTACTCCAGTCAAGATGCATAATATTTTGCTTCACCCCTATGCACAATACCTGTTCTCATCTAAAAAAAATGAATTGGTTTGGCAGTTTTTCTGACAAAGTCACTCGGGATTTTATTTATCCCCTCGGTGCTTATGAACAAGTCTAACATTCCTTTCATGAACTGAAGCTAAGCTGATTCTCTTGCATCTCGTTTTTTCCATTTTACTAGTTAAATATAACATGGACTATTTATAAACCAGCAGCAAAACAGAACATACATATTTGGGGTTGATAAATTATGTTTCTATATAGATGCATATATGTGGATGTGTACAGAAACAGGTGTGTAAATATATATAGCAGGTGTATATATAACAACTGTGTGTTGTAACAGGTGTGTATATATATGTCTAGAGATAGACATGCAAACATGTTTTTCTGTGCAGTATTCTAGTATTTTTGAAACGGGACTAGAAATAATGGAATTTGGTAGAACTAATGTGGGTTGGCAAAAAAACCCACCTAAATGTATAGAATACCTAAATGCAAATTAATTTCCCGTACTGCTCAGAGTTTTGCAATCTTCACAGTAAATGGTAATTGTTTAGTTGGTTTCTTGTTTTCAGTCAAGGAATGCGATCTGAACTGCAAATAATTTTCCCTTCCTTCTCTTTTTATTTACAGGAACCTTGCTCAGCTATCATGGGCTGTGGGAAGAAAATTGATAAATCAATAAAAAAGGGTTTATACTGGCTTCTACATATCATAGCAAAAGATTTTGATGCCTTAAATGAGCGCATCCAAAGAGACACTACAGAACAAAAAGCATATGAAGAACAAAAGAAACTAGAACGAGCTGAGCGAGTGAGAAGGATACGAGAAGAAAGGTATTATCTCTGTAACTTCTTCTACCTCCCCTTCCTCCCTTTCTCTAAGACACTTGATTCATTCCTGTACATAGACCTTGTGGGAACTAAGCTATCAAGGATTTAAAGCTTACAATCCAAGAGTCTCCATACTTAAAGTACAGACCTGAATGCTAGAACCTTTAAGACCTACAAGTTTTTGCCTGGATCATCACCTTTGTTTTATTGGCTCTGTGCTGGAAATTCACCGTCAATGAGAATTGCAAGGTAGTTGTGGAATAAATTTGGCCTTGTTAATGTAACTTCACAAGAGGCAAACCTAAAAAATAAATCCTGTCATTTAATCTTTAGTTACCTTCAAGTGTGTTCTAAAATAAACTTTTCTTAAGTTAGACTTCGTAACTCGCATGTGAATATCAAAGACTAGATGGGAAATTTTAATCAGCACAACTTCAGGATATCCAGCAGGTGAGGCATGGAAAGACTTAAGATGATGCAGGGAAGGGAAGCAGGACAAGTGATTTATTACTTCCCTTCAAAGCCCTTTGCGGTCATCAGCAGCCCACCATGGTTTCTGTTAGAGACTGATGTGAATCATTTTACTGGGGCATTCTTAAAAAATGTGCTGAATACCTCTGTCGTGTGTGTCCGTCCCCCCCCCCCGCTCGTCTACCCTATATATGCAGAGATTTGCGAGTCTCAGTTACTGTCAGAAGTAACTATGAAGCTACTGTGAAGTATCTTGGCTTGTACTCTTGCTGCTTTGGTTTACTTCAGCAAGTAAATTACTTAAGCACATTTTAAATACCTGGAATTTGACACAGTCTTTGTTCTTATTTCACAAACTTATTAAAAAATTATGTGCTGTTAGTGTGTGCCAGATGTCTCTGTGTAGACAAAACCCTCTGACCATGTTGGATTGTGTTGGGTTTATGCTGTGTAGCGAGGAGGACTGACTGACTGATATTTTACATATATTATGTTCCTGCTCAGTGATCTTGATTGTATTTGTTCACTGGGAGAATTGATTAGGTCTGAATTGGATTAAAGGCTTAAAAGTTTTGCTGAACTTCTTGTGTCTTGGAGGAAAGCTAACCAGTAACTTCTGCTGGTTTTGCCTGTAGCTTTGTCTTGGATGTAAGACATGGCATTAACTCTCATTTTGCTGTTTTGCATCAAGTCGATTTCTTACTGTAAGGAACAGGTTAATCTTGATTCAAGTGTAATTCTGTTTCATTCTGTGTTTTAATAATTCCCCAGACTGCTTTTTGTTTAGATTGGTTTCCCTGAATGTTTCCTTAAAGTGCATTTCCTCCACCATGTGAGTAGAAATCATCTTGTTCCAAATGGAAAACCAGAGAGAGAGGTAGTGCCAATAAGTTTTAACATAGCGCTGGCTCCTCCTTCCAAGTGGCATGGTTCACAAGTGGATCAGTGACCTCCTTGTCATTCCCATCTGTGCCTCTGAACAATGGGGTTACTTCTTCTCTCAGTACTTGCAGCTGTAAAGTTGGTGTAACAGTGACTTCCTGTGCACAAGTACCATCAAATCAATTGATGAAAAGTATTTGATGAGCATATGCTTTATTAATGATACCTTATTTAATACATAGTAATTTAATAATTCTTACACAGAGATCTGGTACATAAAAAATAACTAGTGCTGGTGCAACAACAGTAGACCGAGCATTACATGTCTTTCTGAACTTTTCTGAGCCTAGTTGAAGCAAATATGATTCCCTAATTGTTGCTACATAAACTGAATAGTCTGGTACTAGTTGTCTCTTATATATATTAAGAAAATTCTAGAATTAGGAGAAATGGAGGTGTATTAAAAATAGAAGAATAAGTTTTAGATAGTCTGGTTTCCCACCACGTAGATTTTACTATTTTTATTTCTAAATGATTGAATACCTTGAATCAATTGTTATAAAAGATTACAAGTGTGAAAATTTCAGCATGAAAATTTCAGCATACTGTTGAACAATCAAAACTTTCCAGTTACAGATGTATTCTGTAACATACCTGTCCTCAGAAACTGCTTCTGCTTCCTGAAGTGCTGATTCAACATTCTGGCACGTAGCAGCGTGTGTTTCTACCTATGCCGGAACACCTACTCGTGCTTTATTGATGTTAGCCTGTCATTGTGATTTCTGTAGAATGTTTTTCAAAATACAGCAGCGTATTGTAAAAATCAGCTGACATAAATTGGAGGGTGAATTAGATGACCTAATAAGTCTCTGTTATGTAAAATTTATGGCTTCTTCATAATTCTTTGTTCATCTTCTGCTCTTACCCTCCCCTCCCTCCCCCCCCCCCCCAAAAAAAAACAACCTCCAAAACAACAACATCATAAACACAACAAAACAAAGGGAAAGAGAAGAAGGCAGAAGTGTACCTGATGAGGAAGACCCTGAGCCTGGGAACGCTGAAAACCCCTTCCAGCCTATATCTGCTGTAATCTCTGAGGTATGAGAATATGTGGAAATCTGGATCGTGTTAGACCTACCACTAACAAATGTCCGAGAGGTAATAAGAAAAATGGTTCATTTAAAAGAATTATTCTAAGTCTGTATGCACAGCATTATTTTATTTAGCTTTTTAAATCTTAGCAGTCTTGTTTTGTGTGCATTGAATCAATGTTTTCATGTTAAGAAAATCTCCTATTATTGATTTGGGGACAAAAAGTTTTGTAGACACAGACTGAACGCATTTCCTGATTAAGCTATTGGATATTCAGGAGTGGAAAATATTCAAGGTTGATTAGTTTCTTGTAAAGTGTTTTAGTGATGTAGTGAGTCACAGAAAATCTCCCTGACTACTTCAGCTATTTAGATTTCCAAGGATAGCCTGTGTTCTGTTGAAAACAGACAACGGAGAAGTTTTCTTAGCTTTGAAATACGAGAAGCATACTAATATATAAAGTTTCCTTAACCTGTGTTTCAGAGTTCAGGTACTTCTTATTTATTGTACCATATTTTTTTATTCAGTTGATAAAAACCTCACAAAACATGTAAGCTCTCAGAGACTTTTCCGGTAATTCATTCAAACATCTACTTCTCTCCAGGACAAAAGCATCCGTATTGCTATATCTTGTAAAGTCAGCTTCGTGCAGAGTAAAAAGAGGAGGATATAGCTCCGAGTACTGCAGAGATGGTGATTTAGTGATATAGAACCTGTGAAACAGCCCGTCATTGAGTCTGTATGACACAACTGGTATTTGTCCAAATCATGGTGGCACTTTCTGGATACTTAAGCTCCGTACACATGTGTTTTGTTTTAACTAAATCATTAAAAAAAAAAAAAAGATAATTGAAGAGGAAGAAATTAGGATTTTTCTAACCTTTTGCTCAGGACTGTTGATGTTGTTTATACAGCTAGCATTTTTTTTGTCATATGACCAAAAACAAAGAAGCAAGAAAACAGGCTATAAACCTAAAGATAATTTATTTTGGTGGTAATCCTTTTTTTTATTTTTATTTTTAAATTCCTTTCCTTCCTCTGGACAGTATATTGGAAATTGAATTTCTTCACCTATTTTAAAATATTTTCTATGCTAGATGTGGGATATAAAAATATCTTAGTAATATTTTGACATTTAAAATAACCTTCCTGTCTTTTTAGTCAGTTTACAGCGGTAGAAGTTGTTAAAAAAAAAATTCTTATACTTTTTGTTAGAATGAAAAACAATTGGAAAAGAAGCGGCAAAGGTTGGAGACTGAAAAGGCTACAGTGGTCTTGAAATCACAAACAGAGCAGGAACAAATGGATGCCCAGCATTTATCAAGTAGCAGCAGCCAAAACACAAATGATAGTAGACAAGAAACGTGCAATTCTACAACTACGCAGCTTTTGCAGCATGAAGAGAATGAGCAGCAAGCCTCAGAATGCCTTGACTCGGGTAAACAGCTTCTTTTAGTGTGTCATTTAATGTTTTTCACATAGTTCTTCCCTCTGTCTGTATTATTTTTCATGATACCACACGTCAACTTAGTGTATTGCAAACACAAAAATACACCATTAGGTTTTTGTATTGGAAAATCTGCTTTGAAAAAGTGTGTATTTGTTGGTGTGACTCATACTGTAGCTGAAACTAGGTTCATTTTTATCATAATCAAATATGTGGTCCACTTTCCATCAGTACCAAGCTAAGCTGAATTGCTTTGTTATAACCTAGAGTTTGCATATATTTTATGCTCACAGTTTATTTTCTATAGCAAAATGTTGTGTATATTTTACATTTCACATAATTTTGTGTATAAGTTTGGACTGAAAACACTGATGTATCTCACCCCAACAATTGTATTAGAAGATGATCTAAGATATTCCCTGAATATAACTGCTTGATGTGTAATGCTTGATTTCTGTTTGGTCTAGATAACAGTAAGAAAAAAAATAAAAAAACAAAATTAAAAAGGGGCCACAGAGTAGAACCTGTTAATTCAGAGGACGCTGTTCCCAAAAATCCTACACCACCACCAGCTCTTCCACCAGGTAAGTGTACTAACAAACAATAATTGATTTATCAATTTGTGGTTATTAATCCTTTAAAATATCCATTTGTGAATTATGAAACTGGAATGGTCTTCATACAGACATACGCTACTAAAGCATTTTCTCTAGGAAATCTTTGATGCCGTTTCCCACTTCATGGTATGAACTTTCAGCACTACTGATTTGATCTGTTCCGTGGGGGAAG
Source organism: Tauraco erythrolophus (assembly GCF_009769465.1). Lineage (NCBI taxonomy): Eukaryota > Metazoa > Chordata > Aves > Musophagiformes > Musophagidae > Tauraco > Tauraco erythrolophus. Next base: position 14,494,990 of record NC_141465.1, read on the forward strand.
ATGTTATTTTTTTCACAAAAAAAAAGTCAGAAACTTGACTACTCACTGATGAAAAAGTGATTAAAAATAACAATATTTTTAAGGGTAAATCAGTTTATTTTTAAAGTATTAGTCATTATTCACCATCTATACAATATATTACACACTTTTGGCATCTCTAAATGCTTTAATTTCTCCAAAAGAGAACTGGCTTCTGTACGTTTCATCAGAATCAAGTGCAGTCGTGGCATGTTTTGACTGTCTTTGTTTTCCTTTAGTTGGCTGGGGAACTCCCAAACTTAATAGACTTCGAAAACTTGAGCCTCTTGGTGAAACACATCATGCTGGTAATTGAAAATATTTGAGGTTTTGTACGTTTTTAAAGCATTCTCCATTGCTCATTCACTTCTACATTCATTTTATTCTTCATCTTTTTTTAATTTCTTAATGCCAGTTTTCATTGACCAAAAGCTAACCCTTTTGCTTAGCAGAAAGCATCTTTTTGATTCTTCAAGTCTTATTTCTTTTTTCACCAAAAAGAGTAAGTGCTCTCAGATTCCCTTACGAAATTTAAAGTGGCATGGGATATCAGAAGCTATGTATGGTCTGAAGTTATTTGCACAGCAGCATGCAACTAAATATTATAATGTGCCATATAACAAGGAGTAATAGGACCAGTTACTTTAAGAGTCCAAACACATATTGCATTCAACATGAAGGTTTCAAAGCATATTTCCATTGTCCATATGTAAACAGTTCATCGTTATCTGATGCAATGGGGACAGGAGCTGGGTTATCTGGATACAGGAGGAAGTCTGAGGTACTCATCAGAGAGGACACTGCGGAGATCCAGGAGGGCTTATTCATTTGGCATTCATAGTGGCTCTTTCACATCCAGGCTGGTTCTGCACTAAGCTGCCTGTTTGTTTCCACATTGGTCTTGAGATAGTCTAAAATTTCTTCTACCCACTGCTACTGTTTCCATGTGGTTTTAAAAGCATAGTCTGTCAGGTTTTTGTCATTTATTTGGTGGCGTTTTCTTGTAAAGGAAAACTAAAGACGTGTGGGCGCCTCTGAATTAAGTGCGTTATGTTAGCAACTCAAAGGAGGGACTGCAGTCCTAGCTATGGTGAAAAGCCCAACATTGATTGCTGAAGGTAGTGAGACTTCCAACTGAAAACTAGGTTGTTAGTCTGCGAGGAGAGATGTCAGTGATAAAGCTTGGGACCTGCTGCTTTATCTGAAGAGCCAGTGTCCCTGAAAGTTCACAAACTGATAGGAGAAATAAGTTTAATAACTGGAAATGTCAAGGTGTAGTAGGCAGATGCTTGATTTCTCTCTTCAGTAATGACTATTTTTGGAAGACCACGGAAGATTGTTTTTCATATGCTCATATTGCATCTTTTTCTCAGATTTAGATTATAATTTCTTCATTTTTCTTACATTTTTATTTTTCAAATTTTGAAAAGCCAAGTGAATATCAAGACATCTAGAGTAATATGAGAGGAGGATAACCAAACTAAAGCAATGGGAGCACTTAAACAGGTTGAACAAAGAAAACATTAATTGAGGAACTCATAAAGGAGCTCAGTGTGGCTGTAGTGATTATTGAGCTTAACCCTGACTTGAATTGATTGTACTACTATGTGGACGTATCTGCTGAAGGTCTGAAGCAACAGAACATGGAGCTTCTCTGCCAAAGAATCACAAGACACCTAAAGGAGAATTAAGATCTCTAAAACCTAGATACTCATTTTTCACAGAAGCATAATTCATGTGCATAAAATGTAATTTGTAGTCTTAATCCTAAAACCGTCTTGCTCTTTTTTTTAAAGGCATATAGAGAGAAGGCGTCAAGAAAGAAAAGCCAGATGAAGAGGTAGGGAGGGGAAAAAAGGGAAGAGGTGGTACTCAATTTTTATCTGTGCCTAAGGGAGATGTTGCATTTTGTAGCATGAGCGTGGGTGGGACAAAGAGAGAAAAAAAAATGCTTAAGCTAGGTTCCCTATTCACAGGTGTGTAAGTTAGTAACCTGAGATCTGTGTTAATTTAGTCTATTTGTAAAATAAGGATAATAAGTAAAGTATTTTAGAATCTCATGATGGAAAAGATGTTGGCAGGGGAACAATCTCTTGACCAGACATGTAACCATTGAGATCAGAGGAAACTTGGAGTGCTCAGGACCTTGCGGCTGAATTCAAGGCATTGCCAGCAACTTGCTGAGATTCTTTTTTTTTTTTTCAGGAATTTTGAGATACTTACAAGATCCACATATATACAGAAAATCCTCAGAAAGCAAGAAAAGGTCTATTAGGAAAGCACTATTTATAAATGAAAAAAGCTCATCAAACACATGGTCGAGCATTGTTAAACCTTTAGTTAGGTCCTGATATCAAAGAGCATCAATTACTTACATTGCTTAAAGCACTTGGTTTCTCACTCAGACCATTTGAGAGCCATAGAATCATTTAGGTTGGAAAGGACCCTTAAGATCGTTGAGTTCAACAATTAACCTAACACTACCATCTTGCACTGATTTTAACTCGCCATCTGTCCTTGCCCGTTTTCTGTCAGGCAACAGTGTTTTTCAATGAGTTTTTACATATTTTGCAGATGGAGAACCTGCTCCTGCTTGGAAACTCATTTGAGTTTTCCTAAGACCAGTGGAGCCTACCTTTGACCCATTGTTTAGAATATTCCCTGAACTGCATCTTTCTGAAAACCACCTTCTTTTTGACTCTCCCTTCAGCAGAGAAATAAATCAGATGTGGCTTTTTTCCCCCAGCTTCACCCAAAATTCACTGTAAAGGTGGTTTTAAAAGTGTTTCAGGCACTCAACCTTTGTGAAATAAAAGGGCTGCGTTTCCTTATTGGTTTCATGATTAATTGATATAAATGGCTTGAAGGCACAATTTGCAGTGAAAGCTTAGAATTTTAAAATTTTTATTTCCTTTAGCTAGGACTTTAATAAGGCTTTCTTTTCTGTGGATTTTTTTGATTCTCTGAAGTGCACCTTTTCTTATAGTAATACTGCATTCTGTTGAAGAATTTGCTTTGACAAACTGTTATTGGCTAAGTGACTGCAAAGTCTTTGTACATGGGGCAAATGAGCACATACCTTCATATAGACCAGGGTGAAAAACCTCAATTCCAGTAGGATGCATGGTAGATGCTTTTGTCAGGACTCCAGGTAAAATGGTTAGTGTCCATAAGGGCAAGGGAAAAAAAAGTATTTAGCAGTCTGCTTTTAAAAGTTTAAGGAGCCTTGGTTATGCGTAAAGGTTATTTTCAGGAGTAGTCTCAAAGTCTATGTCCAAGACCATTATCAATAAAGCATTTGATAGCTCCTCAATGGAAGTCAATCCCCTTAAGCTTCAAAACAGATATGACTTTTTGTAGTGTTGATTTCTGCCAGTCCATGGAAAAACATAGGAACAGGTGTTTATCAGTATTCATATGCATTCTAGTACAGGTCTTTGTCAGTTAGGATAGCAGTTATTCCTTTGTTTGTGTCTTAAAAATTTTTTTTTTTGAATTATCACAGACGTGGTAGACCTTACTGCTGAAATATATAAAGTTAGTGTAGTGCGAGGTTGAAACAACCTCCAAAGGTCTGGGTTTTAATGCTAGGTGTTCTCAGAGACATAAATCTGCCTTAATGATTTAATATGCCATCTGAAAAATTTAAGTGTTGGTAAGCAGGCTATTTGGTATATATATTGAGTCATTTTTGTGTCATTCTTAGCAGAGAACATTGCATTGGATGTTTAGGCAGAGTTAACAGGCAGCAGAGTCAATTATATAAATCTTTAATTATATGCTTATTTTCACTGAAAGACTGCAATTTTTCTAGTCACGTTAATGATGCTAGCACAATGCTAGGTAATGAGCATCTATTTATTGTCACTGGAGGATACATTTGCAAGAATAATAAACCTCTCTTATTATAGGAGGTAAAATTGTGTGCCAGTCCTAAAGTCATCTGCCAGACCTCAAGAAACTGCCTAATAAAAACATCCATTGTACAGGTTTTCATTTACCCTATAAGCATTTGTTGCAGTTTTGCTGCTTTTCACATGCTGCTGTAACACTGAATTAGCTCTATTAAAATATTTACAACAATAATATAAAAGTGTTGTTACTTTGCTGATTAAATGTAAGGATAACTAAAACCTTGATCCTACAGACATGTACACACATTCTTAGAGTAATGTAATCCAGCTTGCTAGCTTTTGTCGATTTTAGCTCAGGAATGCGATTTTAACACAAGTTTTTGCATATGTAGAACAAGTGGGGATATATTTTTCTTGGAAAATTGTGATTTATTAAAGCTGAATTTTGTGATGGCAGGCCATCAAGGTTTTGTTGGAGAGGACATTGTCTGTATAAACAAAATGGAGATTTGAGTGCTTCAAAAAGCTGCTTTTATTTTTCTGGATTTCTACCTGTTTCATCTTACCATCTTTCATTATTTTGCTTGTGAAATGCTTTGCATGTACCAGTCTGCATGTTTGTTTTTTCTTTTATATCAATTACAAATGTTTGGAAATATTTGTTATTCTCTTCTGATGTACTTAACTTTTCCGTGAACAATTTTACGAGTTTAAACTCCTTTATTGACAAAAGGAAATGATGCACTTTATCTAAAAATTCTTAATATAGTTCTTTTAGAAAGTTAGTATGGCTTTTGAGATAGATGCCATGCATAAATGGTCCCAAAATTTTGGATGCTGCATAGCGTTACTGTCACTTAAAACTTAATTGCAATGCAGGCTTGACTACAGCAACATTCAAATTTTGATACTTATTTTTTTCAGTTGTTATTTGTACACTTTGGATGTCTCATTTTCAATTTTTAGGCATGTTTACAGATTACGTTTGGGCTTGATCTTGCAAAAGCTGATTCATGTATAATAAAACGTAATTAAACCCGGTTTTGGCCAATACACCTCCAGACGTTAATTAGCACTATACCTGAAAGTTGCTGGTAGAAATTAGCTCTAAACGTGCAGGCTACCTAGCTTTCATTAAGGAAGCAAGAATTTACCTTGTTTAAACAACTTGAAGCAAAGGAGACGGTAAATGACAGATTAATGTGTTTTTCTTGTCTGGCATTTCTTATACAGATTTCTATGGAAAGCCTCTGCCCCCGCTGACTATACGCCAAAGACCCAACAGTGATACCCATGATGTCATTGCTTAACTGGATCACAAGTAACATTTAAAAAACACAATTAAAAAATTATATCAGAAACATTTTTTGCCCTTGAAGGAAATTTTTAAAAATGAGACTATCAACTTGTTGCAAAATAACTTGGTGATAATTAAACATGGAGTTCATTGTATCGTACTTAGTCGATCAGACTTTGTCATTTACTTTTCACATCACCAGCTCTTCTTCAGGATTTAGCATGAGATCAAGAAAAGTCATTTGGATGCTCATATGAACATGATATTGAATGTTTATTGGGTTTACTTGTGAAAATACATAGCTGTAAACCTGAAGAAAAATACCTTCAAGATCTCAAAGTACTGGATTGTACATCCTCACCAAGACCTTTCTCCAGGTGCTGCATTGGTATTTTTGCAGCTAATAAATTATTCTAAAGCATTTTGTAAGATTCATATGTGATAGGGTGAATATAGGAAGGTTATGCAACAAATACTGAGTATATTTTTCTACCTTTTTATAAAATTGTTTGAAAGTTTGAGTGGACATGCATACCTACTACCAATAAAATGAATCCTAGAAAACATGAGAAAGCTGATAGTCAAATGCATACAAATAGAGTGTGTTTGACTCTTACATTTCTCTTACTGTAGCAATACCTCTTATTAGGGATTACATTACCAGATGCGTATTTCATACTTCTGGCAATCTGAAGGGAGGGGAAGGTAGAAAGGAAAGTTTAATATAAATACATTTTATACAAAATTAATGCTATTTGAATTGTCTGAAAGTTTTCGTACGTGTTGTTTTCTTTGTTTTGTTAACTGAGTTTGGCATAGGTAATAAATTCAGTTGAAAAAATAGAGCTGAATATTGTATCATCTACTACAACGTACAAGAAAATTGCACAGAGTGAAAGTTTTGCACTAATTCAGTCATCAATTTGAATGGAAAACTGAATCAACCAGTATGCAGATAAGCTCCAGCAATTTTTAATCTCGGTAATACTAAAATACTGTCTTGAAAATTAAAGAAACCCCAGATTCTTAAGGTCTTATATAATACTATAATAATATATAATAGTTCCATGTAATGTGTTGATTTTACATATCAAAAAATCACATACAAGTGATAAATAAACAAGAAGAGTTACAATTGAATATATTCCTATTTAATTGTTTTTTCTCTTACCTTGGAGATAACCATTGGTATATTGTGTAATGGTGTATCAAATAAGAATAATTGCCACTTAGTTACAGCAAGGATCAAACCCCCATTCAAAAGTTTTTTGAAGAAGCAGTACTTAGAGATTTTCTATTACACTCTGTCTTCCATAACATGGTATTACCAAATGATTGTAGTAGATGTTAAAACAATGTGATGTATATGTTCAGCACTTTGACATTAGAAATTTTTGCCATATACCCCTTACGGCAATGAGTTGCACAAATAAACATCTACCGTATTAATCAAAATGAAATTATGAATTAAGATTTTTAAAGAGTATGTTGGGGGGGGGGGGGGTAAGAATTAGTCTTAAGAATATTAAGTTTGGAATGGGTGGAGAGGAATTTTCCAAGTTTGCTAATTTAGGGTAAGGATGAAGCAATTTGTATGTGACTGTCAGCATGTGAATACTTCTATCGTATTCGAATAGTGTAACATGGTTCAGTTTGATTATTCTCAGAATTTAGTCATTTTCACTTCAACAAACCCAATGTTAAGTGGTTGGGGATTGCATAAATGTTTGTGTGCAATCTCAATCTTATTTTTGGCTATGTTACCACGTCAATTTTTTGGCTTAAAGGCTCTACTTTCACAGGCTTATTTTTTCACAGCTTCAGTTCCTAGAAATGTATTACCCTTTTATTTTAACACTTATCTAAAACAAATTAATGGAAGTCTTTATTAAAAATAAAGCTAAATACTACTGTGGTAACAAAATTTGAGAAACTGAAATGTTTTTCAACTCATATGTGAAACGAGTGTTATGTGTGTTGTGTGTGTGGACTCGTATCAGTTTTGTTTCTGCTTTTAAAATAAATTTTAAAAATACATGACCAAAGTACTCAAAAAGGTTTCATGGTTTTGTTTATTAATATGCTCTGTAATTATTTACTACAGTAGTTTTTTTCAGTAATTTATAGTACCTTGACTTTTTATTTGCTTAAGATGAAATTTGTGTCTAGAGTAAAACTCATGCACAGTATCAACGTTTCCCACATTATCATAAATTTACCGTTTTTTGGAAGCAAGTATAGTCATAAATGTTTAATGGCTGCAAGTCTCATTTACAGTGCTGAAATGTACAAAATAGAGACCTTATTGACAGAATCTTTGCATATTTTTACAACTGCAATGTCGTCAAATTTACCATATATTGATAGATCGGCACGAAGTTATGTATATATGTATACATATAAAATGCTTTGATAGTGCACTTAATATTTGAGAGGTATTAAATTGCACAGTTGTAAGTTGAGAGCTAACAAATATTGCAGAAATGAAGAAGTCTTCTAAAGTTGTGATGCTTTCAAAATGTATCAGTGCATTCAGCTAAGAGTATTTGTACTTAAATACATGACTGGTAAGAGCACAGAAATGTGCTACATAAGGAGAACACTTTGCATTATCTATGCGCAACATTTTAAATATATTTTAGACAAAACATTTTAAAGGTAAGTTAAATTTCTAAGATAAGGAATAGTAATTTTCATAAGCTTGAATTAATGTTAATCAATGCTTCAAAATAAGATGTTCTTATTGTTGTCTTCCTTTTTAGCAAAAACCTAGAATCCACAGAAGAACCTTACTCAGAGATTTAAGGGTTTTAAATAGAAAATAATACCTATAATTATGTTATTAAAAGTAGGTATATTTGATATCCATTAGGTTTAGTTTCATGTTTGTGACGTGGTTTCTTCATGTACATAATGCACAGTGAAGGGCACTCATTCATAGAATCATGGAAACATTTAGGTTGGAAAAGACCTTTAAGATCATCAAGTCCAAATGTGGACCTAACACTGCCAAGTCCACCACTAAACCATGTCCCTAAGCACCACATCTACACCTCTGTTAAATACCTCCAGGGATGGTGACTCAACCACTTCCCCAGGTAGCCTGTTCCAATGCTTAACAATCCTTTTGAGGAAGAAATGTTTCCTAATCTCCAAGCTAAACCTTCCCTGGCACAACTTGAGGCCGTTTCCTCTTGTCCTATCACTTGTTATTTAGGAAAAGAGACTGATACCCACCTTTCTACAACTTCCTTTCACATAGTTGTAGAGAGCAATAAGGTCTCCCCTCAGCATCCTTTTTTCCAGGCTAAACAACTCCAGTTCCCTCAGCTGCTCCTCACAGGACTTGCTCTCTAGACCCTCCACCAGCTTCGTGGCCCTTCTTTAAACATGCTCCAGCACCTCAATGGCTTTCTTGTAGTGAGGGGCCCAAAACTGAACACAGTATTGGAGGTGCAGCCTCACCAGTACCAGTACAAGGGGATGATCACTTCCCCAGTCCTGCTGGACACACTATTTCTGATACAAACCAGGATGTTATTGGCCTTCTTGGCCACCTGGGCACACTGCTGGCTCATAGTCAGCCAGTTATTGACCAATACCCCCAGGTATTGGCTTTTCTGCCACTCTTCCCCAGGCCTGCAGCGCTGCATGGGGTTGTGACCCACCCAAGTGCATGATCCGGCGCTTGAGGTGGGACAAAAGCAATGTGTTTTTAGACAAAGCTATTTGATAATTTTGGGAGAGTTCTATTTCAGTTCCACAGTCTTGATGGAGAACTAGAGAACCTTAAAAGAATTGCCTGCACTAGACAGCCAATGCCAGCTTTCTCATGGCCCTCCTGGAGCCCGATCACGAGATCAAAATGGAAGCAGCAAGGCAAGCGTGGCTAGCAATCCTCGAGCCTGTCAGTCACCCCGCTGGCTATCAGTGGGGCCGTAGAAGCCCTCTGTGCAGCAGGCTTTAAGCCCATGTGATCTCTCACTTTCTGGGCTGTGAATTCTGTGTCGTCAGCTTTATGAAGGCTGCGGTGATTGCCCCTTCCTTGAAACCCAAAGAACTCCAGTTCTGTCCCCTGGAGGCCTATCTTTCACTTAAAAATGGATTTCTCAGTTTTGGTATTTTAGATGACTTAAAATAAGGTTGCTAGGAGTGGTCTCATGATAATTTTCTTCTCCAGTAGAAACCAGTGTATTTCCTGAGAACAGTTATTCATTGATATAATGGTGACACATTAGAAAAGATTGATGGACAGTAACAAAGCAAGCAGCATAGGCTTTTTTTTTCTTTAAATAACATTCAAATGGTATTTTTTCCACTAAGGTATTCGAGTATTTCAGTTGAAACCTATAAGTTCAGGATGGTATCCACAGGCTTTGCCATACTGTCTGTTAGCTTCCTAGCTTCTGGAGTTCATTCAACTTAAAAGTACTTTACTATTTTGAATAGAATATACTCCACACTGTTTCAATAGATGCATCTGTAAATGGAGTGAGGAACTATATTTTAAAGAAAGTATAATTTGAGACAAGTTTATCTTAGGACACAGAAGAATCTTTCTTCTTTGGTTGGTTTTGTGAAGGCTTTTGGAGGTGGTTTCTTTTCTATTTTTTCCCATACTGTTCATATAAGCTGTATTTTCTTACTTAGGATTGCTCTGGCAACTGCTCGTTGGTAAGAAAATCTGTGCTTTCCAGAAGATTTTAAGAAAGTGGACTATGGAATAGTGAGCAATCTATGTATACTCTCCAGTGAATATGAATTTAAGATGACTTCAAATTCTCTTCCTGCTGGACTAATAGAAAGATTGAGAAAGGGAAAAGCTAAGTGAGGATGAATTACAAAAAATGAAGTTATTGGATCAAATCAACTATGTGGGTTAAACTAGTGGAGACCAATAAAGCCAGGTGAGCCTGAATAAGGTAGCTGTGCTACTGAAATCATGATTCACTGATAAGCAGCTAGATAATAGCCTGAAGGACTGAGGAAGAATAGGAGACTCAGGATTGTGAAGTGTATTCATACACTTAAAAATTATCTGCAGAAGGTAGTAGATATTGCAGACCTCAAACTGATGCTTAGTCAGGTCTTCCCACCACGTTTGCATTTGCTACTGCAAAAAGCAGTGTCCAAAAATGTATCACGCAGAAAAATACAGTCTTAAAAAAGTTTCCCAAAGAGTACTACATCCCAATAGCATTACTTTACGTGATCTTCTAAACTACATATTTTATCCTAGAAGTCATACTGTCCATGACTTTGATCTCCATAAAACCTAGCAAGCTTTTGGTAAGTCTGTTCTAATATAACAAACAAGGAGGATATGTTTGCTTGTGTGTTTCTAAATTACTGTATAATAATGGGGAAGACTCAGAATTTGTGCTTGATCCAAGAAGCTGTGGACACCTGAAACTGAACAGTGAAAGTCACAGTAATGACCTGTCTTCTGTTTGCTAGGCTTGGTGGATGTTGATGTGCTGGTAGTGCTGGTTCTGAATATTGACTTGCTAATTGTAAGACATTTCAGCCATCCTCCACTCTCTGAAAGTATCAGGGGACAACAGGGCATGCACTGTGTCCTCTTACTTTGCTTTCCTGAACGCAAGGACATGCTTAGAAAAAACAAGTTTTAAATAAGGTAACATACATTTAAAGGAAACGTGTTAAGAGAATTGTGGACTGAGGTTATAGTGGAGTTGTGGAGATACAATGGATTTTGCAGAAATGAGCTACAGTTTGCAGTTTGAGGTTTAACAGGGCATCCAGGCATGCAGGTGGTCACTTACCTTGGCAAGCGTAGTTGCTCAGGTGAAAGAAATCGCATAGTTTTGCATTGGTTTTCATGAAGAGGAGCAGTAGCCTGCCTTTCAAAACGTGCTGAAGATAATTCTCCCAGGGTCAGTCCATCTCTTCGATAGCACACGATAGAGATACAGGTTGCAGTTGCGTTTTACTGTTTTGTTGTAGTTTGTTTGCGACTGTAGTGTTGCCAGTGAACAATATAACTGAAGTCCTTTTTTTGCTTCTGATGTGTTGCAAATCTTACTGGTTTCAGACACATTAAGCAAGACTGACAGCACCATCTCCAAGTGGAATATTGCCCTAGAGTGAGGGGAAGGCAACTCACTCAGCATACTTTTTTGTTTTATTGGTACAGTAAAATTCATTTATTGCATGTATTTTCTGGTACGTTACTGGTCTTGGCAGAATTACAACTGCAGAGAGCTGTACTTTATACATCAGTTTTGTTCCATGTCCCGTGGTACAACTCGTTTATCAAAAAGCCCTTTGGTTTCCTTTCACATTTGATAGGAAGGAGGTCTCCATTTTGCCTCTTTGTCAGGATCCCGATTGAAACATTTTAAATACGTTCTCAAATGGGATGATAATTTGCGTGAGATTTGCATAAACGTTCTTAATCTTCATTAGTCAGCGCCTGAAACTCAAATATTGATCTGTATGATAGCACTCCTGCCTTTACCTTTGCACCCCTTTCCAGCCTGGATTCCAGAGGCCAGTTTCGGCACGCAGAAGCCGCGTGGGCAGCCGTTAATCGCAACTGCTGTTAAACAAACTGGCTCTTTCCACCAGGGCCACTCGTACTGATGGACCCGGCAAGCGCTGGTGGACCCGTGAGCTTTTGAGAGAGAGACAGAGGGTGTGCGGTGACTGTTTTGCTTTTGCCAGGCCACGACGACCGCAGCGAGAGACTGTGAACACAGCAAAATGCCCTGTCTCTTGGGAGGAGTTTGCAGGTCTCTGCGGATCTGTTCAGACGGAGTGGTCAGAAGAGAAACTGTCCAAGTGTTCCAGCAGATTCACGCAGATGTTGGTGCTGCTAAACCGATTACAGTTGGTGAACTGGGGTCTGGCTCTTCTCCCTGTTATGACTCTCAGAGAATGGCCTATCTGAAAACATGTGTAAGACTTTTGTGTGAATAATTCCCAAGTTTGTCACAGCGTGCTGTCTTTGCGGCCGCAGCAGGTGCAGCTAGAGCTGATCCCTGGTGTGGTTTAGAGGAGGCCATTGAGCAGCTGAAGAGCAGTCACGCAGCGTGCGTCAGCCTGGACCAGCCAGGAGTTAAGGACTGGTGAAAAGCCATTAGCAGAGGTCTGACGGTGGCAGCACGGATGGCAGCAGCAGCTTGAGCGGGCTCTGGCATGAGCACTGGTTTTGTAAATCGATTAATCGAGGGTCCCATCGCTGCATAATCCTGGTTTGTCTCCCGGAGAGGCAGAGGGGGCTGGAGGACAGTACAGCTTCCCACGGTAAAAAAGAAAACCACAAAGAAACCAAAGTCAAACCAACCAACCAACCCGCCCTCGAACCGTCCCCCCCCGCCCCCTCCCCCGCACCTCCCGCGAGCGGCGGGACAAGAGGGAGAGTCGGACGCGCGGAGGTGCCGCCCTCAGCCGCCAGGGGGCGCCCACCCCCCCCGCCCCGCGCCACATGGGCCATGCGGCTGTCGCGCGCGGCGGCCCGGCTGGTGCCCCTCAGCGGCGGGGCCGCCTCGCTGCCGCGGCGAGCGGCCGCCCGCGCCTCGGAGCCGGTGAGGCGGCGGGCGGGGAACGGGGAGGGGAGCGGCGCGGCGCGGCTGGAGTTGGGCAAGCGGAACGGGAGGGGCGCTCGGGGCACCTTCCTGCGCGTCCTGACGTGGGTGCGCTTCCGCGGGCCCGGGAGCGGTCCCCGCCGCCGTCGCCGTGTCCCGCCTCCGCCGGCGGGAGCGGCCGTGGGGCGGCGGGCTCGCCTCTCCCCTGCTCTGGAGGGGCCGCGGCGTCAGCCTGCGGGCAGGGCGGAGCGGAGCGCAAGGGCCGGCCGTGGGTGGAGAGCGGAACTTCGCAGTTCGAAGCGGCGGCGTTGGCGGTTCGGGGTGTGTGTAGCTTTAGCGAGAGCTCGGTGGAGGCTCGCGAACAGCGCCGGCGTCCCGCGCCGCACCGGTTCGACCCCGTTTGTCGTCCCCTCGTCCCTTCTGCGAACAAGCGCGCGGCTGTTCGATTTTCGTACTTGGCGCTGGAGCCCCCCGTACCGGGCTGTGCCGCGGGGGCCGTGCCCGGCTGTGCTGAGGCCTCTCGTACCCGGCCGTGCCCGGCTGTGCTGAGGGCCCCGGTACCCGGCCGTGCCCGGCTGTGCTGAGGCCCCCCCGTACCCGGCCGTGCCGCGGGGGCCGTGCCCGGCCGCTCTGAGGCCCCCCCCGTACCCGACCGTGCCGCGGGGGCCGTGCCCGGCCGCGCTTGGCTGCGGTGCGGTACGGTACAGCAGCGGCTCCCGCTGCCAGGCTGTGCAGCCCTCGTGCAGGAATTGCTTCGTGTTAGAGAGAGAAATCGCACCCAGAAACGCTCTGTGATGTTTAAATAAGAAATTAAGAGGCAACAGAAGTAGCTGGGAGATTAGCAGTTCCTTCGGGTTCCTGCTTGTGTCCGGTGATTCTGTTCGGAGGGGTCCAGTGTTTGGCAGGGCTGGAGGCAGGAGGGAGGATGAGGAGGGTGGTTGGAGGGGTGAGCTGTTGCATGCCCTTAGGGAGGGAAATTATCCAAATTTATTGTTTCCCTCTGGAGTTTTCCTTCTGAATAGCACCAGTTCGTTTAAAAACTGAAAGTTCTTCCCTTCCTCCCCAAGTAGGACATTTTCATAGTTAAAAAAGAACCAAAAATTATAGCCGATTTTTTTTTTATTGCTCCTGGAATAAATTAGTTCTTGCAGTGCTTTGCTGCTCAACTCCATCTGCCTTCCACAATGATTCAAATTAATTTATTTCTTTTAGTTACACACGTGGGTGCATGTTGGCAGAGGTGATCATAGTGCATGATGATAATCATACCTTGCTTGTTTTGCTCCTGGTATAGCAGAGTTCCAGGGACCACTGTATTATTAGCATAGTGGATATGGAGAAGGAGAGTTATCGACAAGCTTTGAATAACCTCTTCACAGGTAGGCAAGAAGAGGGTATACCAGCTTAACTTGTTTATTTTCTGAAATTTCTGTTACCTCTCGCTCACGTGTGTATTGTGACTGACATTTCAGCATCTTAATGGCACTGATACTAAGTTGATTTAAATCTTCTTTTAATAATTGTAGTGAGAACTAGGGAGGGTTTCATTTGTTTGTTTTTACTACTTTTCTGCTTTCTCTGAAGCTGGAAAATGAAACAAAAGGGAAACTTCAAAAGCAGATCTGTCAAGTCGTTCTGGATCATTTTGAGAAGCAGTACACAAAGGAATTGGGAGATACATGGACCAGTGTCAGGTCTGTTGTTTTGAGGAGATGGGGGAGGAAGGGGAGAGGTTCTGTTGTTTTTTCTTTTTTTTAAATACTTGATAAAATGACTTTGAAAAGAGTCATGGACTGTAGCTACTGCTTCAGTTTATTTTCAGTTTAGAACTAGTGCAAAAGTGCGAAATAACAGAAGACTAAAGCTTGGAAATTTTTAGTTTTTTTCCTTCACATGATTCTTTTGGACGTGATGAAGTTTCTGCTCTCCTGTATACACGTGCACTGCAAAGAGGCTGTCATCTTGTGTGTTTGTTGACTGTTTTGTAAAAATGTAGTCCAAAAAGCATCCTTTTATACTTAACAGCTGCTGTTAGGGTTTCTTCTATATAGCTTTATAGTGTCTTGAGAGACTGGGACAAAGATGTTTAGAGAAAAGTTCATTCCCTGATTTCTTTAATTAGAAGAAATTGAATATTAATGACATGTACAGAAAAGGATATCACTTAATTTGGCCCTTGATCACACAGCCGCAAAAGTACTGAGTGTTGTATTGAGAGAAGACATCTTCCCTTCTCTGCTAGCTGGTGGTTGTTGCTCGTAGGAAAGCCAGCAGAAGAGCCCTTCTCCAAAAGTTTACTGCTTAGCTTATGTACTTTTCAACTGGAATTTGAACAAAAGCAGTTGGCTTTGACCTGAAGTGCATGAGGAGTGGTCCCATGCTCAGTGCCACATTATTTTGAAAGGAAAAGCATCTTATGTAATCAGAGTCTTAGAAACCATGTGATTCCTCTGAGCATCCCTCTTTGGTTTATCCTGTTTGGATTAAAAAGTAGTTTAACCTAAGTGTCTTCATTGTTTAAAAAAACCTCAACCCTCCCCTCAAAGAAAAACCGAAAAGCAACAACAAAAACCCCAAAAATAAACAAACAAAAAAATCCCCATAGATAGACATTAGTTTAAGTGAATCACCTTAAAAACTCTTTTAGATTGGATCAATGTGTATTTCTCTCTGAAGCAGTGAGTACTCCTGAAAAGTATGGTTTGAGGCTAAATGAAAAAATACTGAGAGGAATTAAAATGGAAATAGGGGAAATCCATATAAGAAAGATCTGAAAAAGTGAACCGAAATACTAACAAGCATGTTCCTACCATTTAAGCACTACTTTTTGACTGTCTCCCAGGAATTACCTTCATTCGAGTTTTTCTGGCCTAATGTTTGCAGAACATAAAAGGAAATTTAGGAAAGAACACTTGTAAAAATGACTTTTTACATTGTTGGCTGGAATAACCATATTGCAAAGCCAATATGATTCTTTTTGTTGTGGTTCTTACAACTAATATTACAGTTGTTCTTTGTCCCTAGGGAAGTACTTTATAGTCAGGAAGAGCATTATGCTTCATGATTTATAACTTCTACAGTCATTTGTTAAAGAATTGGGAAAAATAGTGAACGTCTTGTATTGGAAGAAGTTAGTGTTTTAAATGCAATGTTTAGAGAAAACAGTGACTTGATTTCCCATTTAAAATTATTTTCCTGTATTCTTTTCTTAATCATATCTAATCAAAATAATCCCTTTTTGATTATACCAGAATCACCTAATGGTGAGATTGTTACCCTTATGTAAGAAAAGGCTTTCTACACTGTGGAAAGCTCATTTTGCTTGCCAAGTTATTAAATAGCTTTTCCTTTTTTCAATCTAGGGATGTGCTCACATACCCATTGTGCTGGCAGTATGCCATTCTGCTTAACAAGTTCAGCCAGTCTGCTGAACTGGAGAACACCTTGAGCGTGAAGGGATATCATCCTGCCTTTCAAGGACCTTTACCCTATCTTCCGGCATCATTGAAGTGTTACATCAGGAGAACTCCTGGGAGATTCCCTGCACAAAAACACCGGGCTGGTAAACTGAAAGAGTATTACCTGCTGAATGCTGCTTCACTGTTGCCAGTGTTGGCGTTAGAAGTGAAAGATGGGGAAGACGTTTTGGATCTCTGTGCTGCACCAGGGGGTAAATCAGTAGCTATACTGCAGTGTGCCTCTCCAGGTAACGTACCGAGGTGCTGGCAGCAGCTGATCCCTGGCTCTGTGCCTGGGATGTTTCAGTTGTGCCTGTTTGCTGTACAAGATTTGGATCGGGAGCAAAAAACCCAAACAATTTATATTCCAAGTAGTTCCATGCTGTTTAGTAAGATTTTTGTGAAGTCTGTTTACCTAAAACAGGATGAAAAATGCAGTAGTTATTTAATAATAGTTAATATACTGCAGACTGACAGGCAAAAGTGGAGTAGCTCTGTGTTTTCTTCCTCAACTGGTTCCCTTATTGTTACTTCTCAAGAAGTTACTTAATATCATGTCTGTTTGTTGGCACAGGGAGGTAAGTAATCTGCAATCTTAGAATACTTGTACTTTTTTTTTCTTTTCTTCTGCTACCTCTCTGGCCAGTGCTATGCGATTAGTATAAGTAAATTTAGCTGTATTGATGTAAAACAGAGCATAACAAACGAAATGTGCAAGATCTAGGCAGAGAGAGAAAGCTTATAAGGAATTGGTCTGTATCAGTATTTAATAAGCTCTGTGTCACAATCCACCTAGATGTTGCAGGAGGGCACTAAGATAATCACAGTGTTTAGAAGGCAACAGCAAGCAGCAGCTCAGTTCTTTCAGGCCAGGGAGTTAAAGCAAACCTGTTATTACTGTTTCCAAGTTTATGTGTTATCCTGGGTAGTAATTGTCTTGAAATGTTCACAGCACCTTGTGTTCTTACTGATGAGACCGTTACTATAACCACCTGCACCTGTCCCTCCCTCTTCTAGAGGAATGAGGTGATGCCAATGAGGTAAATTAAACATGGATGGCCCTTTCAAAAGATTTGAAGTAAACTGCTTATATCCCATGGCTGCTTCTGAAGATACCAAATTGTTGCTGAGAACATAAGGTGCAAGGAAGTTGATTCTTAATATATTCTTGGAGAATGCTAAGATGTACTGTATTGTGTGTGGCAAACATGGTGTAGGACAGCCTGTGGATACATCAAAATAGAAATTTTATTAAATTAGAAAACAGGACTAAGAGGAAAAATAGCATGCTGTGCTTCTGGTCTGGGTACCACCAACAGTAGTGTTCCTTCTGAAGGGGTAACTACTCTCACTACATTGTTAAGAGTAGGTGCAACCAAAAGGCTTTTGTTAAAACACTTGTGGCTTAGATTTCGAATAAATCAGGAGTTGGATTGCTTGACTTAGTATACACAAAACTGATATTTTATTTATTTAAAAGGCAATTATTAATTGATAAGGGGCATATACTTCATTTAGACAGTAGCTAAAGGAGCCCAGAAAGGCACTTAGTACTGGTCTTTGGATATGGGTCTTGTTTAAAGTTTGTTTTACTGTGGAAGTCTGTTGCTATAGTAAGTGTTTGCTAGTAAATATTTATGGGTTGCTCTGTAGGAGCATGTTGAAATTTACTCAGATTTATTAAAATTCAGCGTTCTTATAAAATGTGCAGTAACAAACATGAGTAGATAAGGTGTAAACACTATGGCAGTGATGGCAAAACAGTAGAACTTCTGAAATCAGTGTAACTCCTTATATTTGTAAAAAAAAAAAACCCACAAAACAGAAGAAAACCACAAAGGTTTTTTTTAGGTTGTTTTACTTATTTTTTTTTTAAATTTTCTAAGGTCAATTTCACTGTAACGAATACAATGATTTGAGGTCGAGATGGTTGAAACAGACAATAGAATCTTTCATCCCAGATCCTTTGATTAAATTAATAACAGTCTCTAAATTGGATGGTAGACGGATCGGAGATCTTGAACCTGAATTATATGACAAGGTAATGTTATTACTTTTTAGCAAATGATATTTCTGCATTCTACTTACTTTTCTCCCCTGTGTGTTTGATCATGTATTAGTTGATGTTACCCATCTAGCCTTGGTAGTGAATTCTGAAGACCTTGCAGCTGTGTTCTTTGCATGATGTGTAATTAAGGAGGGGAACAAGTGAGAGCTGTTCAGGTAAAGGGTACTTCTGGGGCAGTAGTTTCTTCTCTCCCTCTGCACCTCCCCTGCACACCCCAGAAAAAAAGCAAAACAGCTCAAAATAGTAATAATTTAGATAATTTCTGCCCCTAAGATGGAAAATAAAAAGGGGTGTTCTAAGTGTTTGCAAAAGTAAGCTGAGTAGATCTTTGGCACACAGTGTTCGGAAGGTGAATATCTTTTATTGTGAATTGTCTTATTTGCTGTTATTTATTTTACAGGTACTGGTTGATGCTCCTTGTTCAAATGACAGAAGCTGGCTATTCTCTTCTGATACTCAGCAAGCTACGCTCAGGCTATTGCAAAGGAAGGAGCTATCATCTCTACAATTCCATCTGCTAAGGTGAGGAGTACAAAGGAAAGCTGTTAAAGGAGCTTTTCGTAATTAATAAAAATGACATGGGGGCAAGATTTGTCATGTTTAATAACCAAAACCAGCTTTCACCATGCGAAAAGAATGTGAAGAGTATGTTGTTGCAATGCTGTTTAGAATAAACAGTTGATGTAGGTTAACGTTAATACGGAAATTTGTGTGGGGTAGTATAAGCAGTGAGGCCTAGGTGCTTTGCTGCCCTACTGCTGTACAGTTCTCTTAACTCGCTTATTCACATATATGTCCATTTCCAGATGATTCAGAACAGTCTGGTACCACATAAAAATACTTTTGCTGGACACAGCTAAAATGGTTTCAGATATAGTCCTTAGCTGAAGTAAAAACACGCATGTAATTTTCGATAGTGGTGGTTTTTAACTATCTGTGAAAGTAGTCTATAAACTTGCCAAGCTGGCATTCTTTCCCAGGCTGCTTTTGTTGTCGTCGTTCTTTCACAGAATTGTCCCTTTTGGTTCTTTGTTACACTCTTTTTGATAACTGAGCTGTAAGTCAGGACTGGTTACCAGCCATCACTGAGATCATTAAGGCTGCTTTGGAATTTGCTTTCTAGGCTGTTTATATGATGAGATTGAGTCCACTATTGCACGTTCTTACATGCTGCTTGAATGTCATACTTGTTGCACAGAAAGACTACTGATCATAGTTGGTAGGGTGAAATAAAAGAATGTGGGGTTTGGTGAGGGAGAGGGGATTGTTTATTTTTCAAGAACATACACCCAATAATCCAAGTCAAGGTTGTCATGTATTAGTTTTTTAATGATACCAGCCATAGGCTAGCGTTTCTGAAGCATTTCAATCTCCACATTTTTTCTTGCTGGGAAAAAAAAAAAGTCATTTCCCAATATACATGCTAGACTGGAGTGTGTTTGGCAAAGTAACAGTCATGCCTGAAGTCCATCTTTCAAAGCAAATTGAAGGAAAAATAACATACCGTAAAAAAAAAAAAGTTTTTAGGGTAAGTTCCCATTGCAGTAGTTCAGGATAGTTTTGCATGACTTCCAGTTGAAAAAGGCCTAGCAGAAGCCTATGATTTATAACAGAAATATGAGTATCTTATTGCAGTAATGCATCATGTCACCCATTTCCTTTGAAGAAATCAATCACGTTTAAAACACTGACCTGTTTCAGCTTTCCCTTTTCAATATTTGACATATAAAATCCAATTTGTGAACGCCTATCAAAAGAAAGCATATATCATGTGGAGAAATTTTGAGAATTTGCATAAATCACTCCAGATTGTAATCCTGAAGTCAAGAACTCATGACAGCAGGAACCTTGTTTTTTAAAAAGGAGACATTCCTGTCAGCCCAAATCAGATTTAATTGAATTTTTCCTAAATCAAGAGGAGAACTTTGCTTCTGTTGAAAAAGTATACTTTACTATAGCAACAGCAATAAGAATTAGATTTGTAAGGACGAAATACTTTTGATATGTAAATTGAAGTAAAAGGATGGTAATTTCAATTTGATTGCTCAACATAGGCCTGCAGTAGTTCTGTAGATTGACCAATCCACTGTTATGTACACTGGAATATTTTTTTGTCTTTTAAAAGATTTTGGAGCATATGAAGTAAATTATTAGTTTCAAGAGTGAAAGATTACAAGCACTATTGGGTAAAATATTTCACAAATACTTAGTAAATGGTATCGTTGTCCACTGTATTTTTATTGTTCCTTTTATCTGATCACTTTAGAACGAATTTCCCATACTAAAGTCGTCTCATATGGGAAAAAGGAAACGATGAGACTAGGAAAGGCTAAATAATTCATGCAAGTGTATTAGAAGTCTGGTAAAACTAAAATCGTGGAATACTACCTATTCAAGCCTTTGTTTTATGGCTGGAGTCCATAATTATAAATAAAAAATTGAATTTGAATCCCGTCTCTGATATTTCCAGTAATGTTCAGGAAGGCTGAACCTACATTAATCCAGCTGTGCTGCATCTTAAGTGAGTCAGCTCATGCAGAGCTGCCTCTGGGTTATCTATTCAGGTCACCTGATGCTTTGTGCTTGTGGGCGTTTCTCACCTTGTTTCCTGTATCTGTAAAACAAAAACAAGTGGAAAGCTGGATCCCAGCAATTTTGTTGAGGGTAGTGTAAGAAATATTGTGCGATTTGAACATGAAGCTTGAAGTACAAGGACCAAGCTTTATTTCAGTTTAGCAGTAGTATTAAGCATAACACACAAATGAGAAGAATTAAATGCTTCAGAGAATGAAGATTTGGGTGAAGCGTTGAAACTGATGCAATGATCTTCTTTCTCCGGTCTGAGTAAAATCTGAAATGTAAATAAGTGGCATAAATGCTGAACAGCAAATTTTATAAGCAGTGAGGGCACCACTGATTTGAAGGAAATTGAGATTGTAATGATTGTTAATACTGAAACCAAAGCATCCCTGCCGAGTGTTGTAATCCAAGAACACCCTGCAAATCTTGTTATTATTTGGAGTGTTCATGCAGAAAACAAATTGCAGAGTAAGGAAGGAACGTTCATTTCCTGATACTGTATGCTAGCACAAAATGCAGTGGTTCCCGTAAGTGGATTTACCAATGTTATCAGTTCTTGGATAGAAATTAAATTTTGGGTTAATCTTGAGTGCATAATGACTTAGTGGTGAAATGGTTACAGATGCTGTAATTATTCCTACACCAGTTACTGCAGCTGAAAGAAACCTTGTTAGGGTTCAGTTGAAAATACATTCAACAGGATACAATTTAGCAAATGCAGCAAAGACATTCCATTGTTGTAACTCTTCTATACAAAACATCTCTCGGTGATTAAACAGCTCTAATTGGCATGTAATAGAGTTCTGGTCCACAGGAGCTCAGGCTAACTTTAAAAGATATGTATTGGCTGACTTTCCTTTTCACCTCTTTTTTCCCCCTTGTAGTACGCTACAAGGGAAGTTGTTTTGAGTACCTGAGACATGCACACACAAAGTTAAGAGATTTGGGGGGAATTTGCGGTGCCTGAGAAGTTTGAATTGTGCTTTGGGTTACTGATAGCAAAATAAGCCATACAAAATGCTCGTCTTCCTAGTTGATCTCTTTCGAGTTCTAGGTATTCTCATTTTTCAGAACTCAGGATGAAGCATTAAACTTGAGAAATCCAGAAAACCTTTTCTTTTTCCTAGTTAATGAAATGTTTCAGTCCCTGTTTTGTTTGTAAATATGATTTTTGAGGAACTGTGTCTGTTTCTGTATAACACATGTATCTCCTCTTACAAACCCTATGCAAGTAGAATGCAATAGTGAGATAAAATTAATGTTTCCCTCTGTATAAAGAACTTTTTTGCTTTGGATATCAATCATAACGTGGTATTTGAAGTTGCTGATCTTTTTCAAGAAAAGAATGCCAGAAATTTTGAGGGTTTTGTTTTTTTTTTTCTTACTCATTGAATAGTTTTGGAGGTAGGAGGGTTGTGCACATGATTTACTTGAAAGGAAAAAATAAATTAAAAAACTAGACCCAAATATTCTGAACCTGTCTTTCTGAAGTAAAGGGTACTTAAACCATTAGTTAATGTCATACGTAAGTAACCAGGCATTGTGCAAGCGGCTTCATAAAGCTTTTGATCTGTGTTTGTCTTGCTGCTTTAGTCCTGGAGCAGAGACTGCTGATCATGCAGCTGCTTGGTATGGTGGTTTACCAAGATGCACACATAGGAAGTAAAATGATATCGACGTTTGCCCTTAAGTCATTGGGTAGAATTGGCAACCTAAGTCTCTGAAGGCCAATCTGCATGCCACAAGACCTGCTTTATTTTCTCAGGTCCAGACCTTTGAAAATATATCTTACTTAAAATAAATGTTTAAACTTCTGGTGAAAATGTGGACATAAATATAACAAACCTTAAATTATAAGCTGCTCTGTTTTCTCTGGTATGTCAAAATTAGCGACATGGTTTCATAGAATACGTATAGCCATAGATTTATTTGACAAAAAAGTCTTTTTCACATAATATGTAATAAATACTGTGATTTACTGGAAAAATCCTGATACTCCTCCTCTCACATTTGTTGTCACCTCTGTGTTTTCACGGAAATACAGAGTTTTCCACATGTACCTAGAAGAGGAATTGTGTGCTCTTAATTGTGCGGTTTTTTTTTGTTGTTGTAGTGTGAAGGCAAAAATTGTTTTTTATAAATGTACTGTCATATATTTAGCATATGGTACCACTGTACCATTTCTGTTTCGATGAAGACAAAAACCTTTATAGCACATGGGCATGTAATGAGGAAGTAAAAGGGAAGATACTTGCAATTAGCTAGTTGTCCTGTCCAGGCAAAGTGGCTCAGTTTTGCTTGTGATTTGCTACTGATGAAAAAATCTCAGCCTGTGGGGTTCTTTGCAAAGGCGAGGAGAGCCAATGTCTTGAGCCTTTAAAAAAATATACCATCATAGAAGTTGCCTGAGTTTTAGTGTCAGGCATTAAAAGGATGGCGAGGCTGAATGTCGTGGGGGAAGGAGAAGCACGAGGGAGTCCCTCCGGAAATACAACAGATTTGTTTCAGTGTGTGCTGAAGTCCTGCACTGGAGTCCCGTGGGTGAAGTTCAGGGGTGTTCTGAAGTGACCTGAGGGAATTCTGAACAATGGCACAGGAGTGGGAGAGGTGAGCTGAGGGAGGAAGTGATGGGGGTGCCATTTTCTGTGGAGAAGGAGAAGAGGGCACGTAGGAAAGTGGAGAAAATTGTGTTGAGGATTGCTTCATCACACTGTTCTTCAGCTCTTTCCCTGGAATTTTTCCCTTTGCTCCACTGTAGCGGACCGTGTAATCCACTCGTTATCCATAACCATCTAGTCAATTAGCTCCACTGGGAATTTTTTAGAATTGCAACTGTTGAACCAACAAATCTTCTGTGGGTTGTGTGAATGATTCCGTATTTAACCACTTTCCATCTCTGGAAAGCTGAATAGTTTATGTAGACTGCTAGCCCCAGCTCTAAATTAGGTGTGCTTTTCAGGGTGTCTTGCTGTGCAAACGGCGTTCCTTCTCCGCGCATCCTTGCTCCTCTGGATGAAAAGGGTTAGATAACTGCTGACTGGACAAGGAGACTTTGTTTTTTGTTCTAATTTTGTATGCTTAAATGTGACGTGTTTGTGCTGTGCCATTCCCCAAACACTACTGGTTATATTGCTGGAGGTATAAGTCATTTTACTGAGAGTTTAGACTCGTTGGTTTGAATTTCTTCACGAATAGTGAGTGTTGTGGCTCCATTTGTTTTCAATCAGAGATGTTAAATAGTTTCTGATTTTAAGTACTGCCTGGTTCCTTAAGCATTCGACAGCGCCCTGTGAGTAACTTCCTGATCAAGTCCCTTATGATATGTTGCAAAACAAAGTTTATTGAATTAATAAATAAACATACAAATAAACAAATAAGCTACACAGCAGCTAGGTCATTGTCTTGGGACCACAGATTTAAATTCAGACACAAATTTTTCTTTAATGTGACCTTCAGTCCTATACGTGTGGTTCATAAGCCGTAATGAAAAACGCCAGCTCTAAAGCTGTGTGGCAAAGTCTGTAGCGGACTTCAGAAGTCTTTCGTTCTCCCGTCTCTAGCTGAGAAGGTTCTGCTTGGGCTATATATGTTTTTCTTCTTGTAAATAGTGATTTTAAGTTGGGAAGAGGGATGGACCTCTGAGAGTGTTTAAGATAAGAAGGTAGTTCTGGGATGATGAAAACGAGGGAGGATTGAAGGTTTGTCACAGTGGACTGCCTCTGGCTGCTGGAGGCTGGCCAGCTAGAAACAGCCTTGCTGTTAGTGGTACTGAGCATGCAGAAACCCAGCACGTGAGTGTGCGAGGCAGCTGCCAGGTTGAGAGTGGAAGCAAAATTCTTGAGGGTTGTGTTGTCATTTCTTAACTCTGAGAATGGGAAATAAGCTGATCTGCTACCACTACAAGGGCGCTGCAGTTCTGGTATTGCGAAGGATGTCTCGTAGTTCTGGGTTGACAGGATGAGTGTTTTGGAACTCGCCGTGTTTTAGAGGAGAAAGCTCAACAACGTTAAACTCAAGGTTCAGTCTTGGCTTTAGAAGAATTTAAAATAGTTTGCTATAGAAATGTTATTTATCAGAATTTTCGGGATAAATTTTGGCTAGAGCAGAATAGGGTGAGTTATTTGGGTTTGTGGTGTTCGGGTTTTTTGTGGGGTCTTTTTTTTTTTTTTGTGGCTATGTCTAGTTTTATTTATAGTTCAATCTAATGCTGAAAAAAAAGCAGTTCACTTCATGTTCCTCCTGTTGCTGCCATGTTATTCTCAACTGCAATGTCTCTCCGCAGTAACAAAGCTTACTTAGGAGCAGAGGCAGGACATGCTTGGGGTATGGAGAGAATACTTGAACTGGTATCTCTGTCTCCTGTGCAGCTCTGTCACCACCCGTCACAAAGTATTAAAAAAAAAAAAATTGTATTTTGACACAGGAGGAATTTCCTTACCATTTTTACTCACTTTGGACTAAAAATAAAAGCAAAACCTTTAACATGCAGGCCATATTACCATAGTGCATCTGGACTCTCGCAAGAGGAAGAAGAATATGTCTGATATCTGTAGTCAATAAAAGAACAGGATCGAGGATAAAGCAAGTGCGTCTTGAGATGCTTTGTTTCTTGAATAGCTTACAAAAGGGTTGGCAGTTTTTATTCTGATCAGACGTTATCTTGCATATTGAGCAGAAATACATACCAGTTGCCAAAAGAGGGCACTGTTGAAGCGTCGTATTGTTTTAAAACTGCCCTAAAATATATGTAATCTTTTTAATTTAATACTGAAAATGGTTGAATGGTTAACATAATTAATGCTGACCCTTCCGATGGCATGCAACGTAAACCCAAGCACAGGAGGAGCAGGCTGGACACACAGGTACTAGCTATAGTATGAAATATGTATTTATTGTCTACCTATTTTTAAAAGGATGTTTGAGACACCAGGACTTTTGGAATGAGCGAAATGGCAGCCTATCATGTTTAATTTTCTGTAAGTGTGAAAAATCCTCTTTCTGGGTTCTGGCTATGTTTTAGTTGCATGTAAGAGTTTTTTGGTTTTGGAGTAGTTGTGTGGCTCTAGAGTGACCTTTTTTCCCCCAGATATTAAGTAATAATACTTCTCTATTTTCCCAAATTTGTTAGCATCTTCTCCATTGCTAGATTTAAAGTAAATATTGAGAAATAAACTAATTAAAACTGCTTTAAAATAATGTATTTCTTTTAAAAAAATCTCATCTAGTACTCCTGTAATACAGGAGATTAGGATAGATTACTCTAATGCATCTTCTGTATCTCTGACTTCCATAGAAGTTAGTTTTGCTAATAACTCTTTTTTTTAAAAAAAAGGAAACCATGTGTTAAATTGGTTTAGAGTACTCCTTGAATGAAATGGACATCAGTTACCCTTTTGCTTGGATTACAGACATGTCTTGAGTTTATGTGCAGGAAAGATTTAAGTGTGGATTTGGTGGCTGTAAAGTGATAGTGTCAGTAGTTTAAAGCAAGTATGGAGAAGCGTCAGGCAAGTTTTCACAGAGTGATGTGCCAGTGAATGTCACTCTATCCCACAGTTTTCTAGCTATTGCAATTCCAAGCTATTGATGATTTGAAAGTACCGTTAGAATTTTGGACTATTTGATATCACTAAAGTCTCCTAAATTGTGATGTGCTGATATGTACTAAAGTTGTGTTCAGAACTCCAGAAAAGAGCTGACTTTTTTTTTCTTTAGTTTAGCATGTGCAAATAGTACTTGCAGTTCTAGAACATAATTACTACATAGGGCATGTTAACGGAGTGTTGTACATTTTGCCAATTTTAGTCTTTTCTGCTATGCCTTGACTGTCTTATGGCACTGAAACAATAACCTTACACTTCTGCAGTGGTGTAGTATGATAGCATGCAACATAAGAGCTTGAGTTACACATGTCAACTGTCGAAAGTGCTACTGCTTTAGAATCAAATCATAGAATGGTTAGGGTTGGAAGGGACCTCAAAGATCATCTAGTTCCAACCCACCTGCCATGGGCAGGAACACCTTCCACTACACCAGGTTGCCCAAAGCCTCATCCAACCTGGCCTTGAACACTTGCAAGGATGGGACATCCACAACTTCTCTGGGCATCCTGTTCCAGTGCCTCACCACCCTCACAGTGAAAAATTTCTTCCTTATATCTAATCTAAATCTCCCCTCTTTCAGTTTAAAGCCATTGCCCCTTGTTCTATCACTACATGCCCTTGAAAAAAGTCCCTCTCCAGCTTTCCTGTAGGCCCTCTTTAAGTACTCGAAGGCTGCTATAAGATCACCCCAGAGTCTTCTCTTCTCCAGGCTGAACAGCCCCAACTCTCTCAACCTGTCTTCATAGCAGAGGTGCTCCAGCCCTCGGATCATCTTCGTGGCCCTCCTCTGGACCCACTCCAGCAGCTCCATGTCCTTCTTGTGTTGGGGACTCCAGAGCTGAACACTGTATTCCAGATGGGGTCTCACAAGAGCAGAATCACCTCCCTCGACCTGCTGGCCACGCTTCTTTTGATGCAGCCCAGGATATGGTTGGCTTTCTGGGCTGCCAGTGCACATTGCCGGCTCATGTTGAACTTCTCATCCACAAGCACTCCCAAGTCCTTTTCCTCAGGGCTGCTCTCAATCCATTCTCCGCCCAGCCTGTACTTATGCTTGGGATTGCCCTGACCCATGTGCAGGACCTTGTGCTTGGCCTTGTTGAACTTCATGAGGTTCTAATGAGCCCACCTCTCCAGCCTGTCAAGGTCCCTCTGGATGGCATCCCTTCCCTCCAGCATGGCCACACCACCACACAGCTTGGTGTGATCATCAAACTTGCTGAGGGTGCACTCAATCCCGCTGTCCATGTTAAATAACATCAGCCCCAGTACTGATTAGGGTCTTGATTGCAAGTACTAAGGGATTGTCATGTTACTAAAGCAAAAATGGTTGTAGGGAGAGGTGAACAAGTCAAGAGGCTCCAGGAAAAGTTTCTTGTGCCTTTGATATGTGTTCTTATGTTTCTGCATATGAAGCTTGAAACTTTGCAGTATTAGTGCCTGTAACATGTAAAATTCATTATGGTAAATGTATATACCTGAGTTTAAAATTACAAAATTAATTCTAAATAGATCTGTATTTAAACTGAAAGTTTTAGTTCTTTAATAAACGTGAAGGTCATCTGTACCACTAAGAGTAAAATAACTGCAGATTAATTACCTTTAAGTCATGTATTTTATTTTTAAATAATGTATTATAATGAGACAGGTGTAAAAATATTTTAAGGTCATTTGCCTTAGCATCCTTTTTAATCATTCTAGATTTGGAGCCCGTTTTTGGAAGTTACAAAGCGCCTTATAACAGGCACCACATTTCTTCAGCTAAGAGTCAAGCTTTAAGTAAGGATTTAAGGGAAAATCGAGATGCCTAATGTAAGAGGAATTTTACATTTTTACATGGGGGAGTCGTAGTAGCAGTGGTGGGTTTTGCTAGGTGTCCGTAAGTTATGTTACAGCTCTGACCTGTCCCTTGGATAAGCTTGTTTCCCTCCATTGATTATAGAGAAAGACTAGTTTCCTAAGTTTATTTGAATGAATTCTCTTATGAATGGATTCTCTGTCGTGCCAATGATGAGGGGACCAAACTCTCTGAATCTGCTTAGCCCAGCGCAGTGTCACCCTCTGACTTTGAGCCCAGCGTTCCTTCGCTTTGAATTTTGCAGCTCGGTGCAGGTTTATGAAAAGCTGAGCACGGCTTAATCAGGGATGCCGTCGGTTGACTTTGAACACAGGCGCTGAAACAACTGTTGCTGGGCTTGACAAGATGGATAGATACATTGATTAACCTTGCAGCGTAAAGTAATCCTCCTTAGATATTTTAATTCATGGCCTAGGTTCAGAATAAAGATAACTGCACTGAGCAGCCTGGCCTTTTTGGGTTATGGGCCATGAAGGTTCCCAAACTAAGGAGGCTTAGAGTTAGGGAGGTTTCGATGTGAGATTTTTCAGGATTTCATTCAGAAGCCTGTGTTGCTCTTTCCTCTTACTCACTGCCCCAGTGACTCAGTTGTCGGAGCGTGGTGCGTTTGAAAGTGTTACCTTGAACGGTTGTTTCTTCATATGTGGTAAGAAAAGGATGCTTAACAAGTGTCCAGACTTTTAACCCTGCAAGCTGTAGCTACATCTACTTTTTTGGTATATATACCTTTACCTTTTACCTTTTCCACTTTTACATGGTAAAAATATTTTCTCATTGTTTAAATGTTTATGTAGTATCTGTCTTACAGGTAGGAAAGCAGTTGCCCTTATCTGCCTCTATAAGTAAAGTTATCAGGTACGCTAAAAATACACCTTGATTGTCACACAAAAACATATTCAAGCCAACTAGCTGCCCTCTCATGGCTCAGCATTGCTGTATGCATGGAAAAAGTGTAGCTGGAGCAGGAAATTCTATGAAAATTAGTAAAGTAGGTGGTTTCTAATAATACTGTGAAGATCAGCTCAACTTTATGAGAACCCATTTAGACTTCAGCCCTGTTCTCTTTGAGTTCTAATATGAAAGCTAGAAAGCAAGCGAGTATTACATGAGGGGAAAAAAATGCTTTTATGTTTTCCAGAACTGATATGAGGCCAAGGAGACGGGATCAGCATGCAATTCTCTTCCTGGCTTGTCGTGCATGAGAAGCGAAGGTGGTACATTCCTGCTCTGCTTCATGACAGTTACCTTCCATACCTCTGGGCGTGCTGTGGTTGCTCAGACAGGCCAGAGAGCAGCAGCATAAGCCCTGGCCTTTTAAATGGACAGCTGCAGCCACAGCAGGACAGCTGCAAACAAGAAAGGTAGCTGGAGAGACAGCAGAGACAGCTTAGGGCCTCGGGTCCAGTACCGGTGATTTTGTAGCCTGCTAAGGAGTATATATGTGTGTTGAGATGCAGAAGGAAAGAAGGATGAATATCTGGAGCTGGGCAATCCAAGTGCATGCTGGTAACTGCAGAATTTTGGAAAATAAGATCTGGAAGGGACGTTAGGATGACATCTGCTCAGTTTTACTGTCTCAAGGTGGCATTGCAAATGTCGTCCTGTACATCAACCTGTGTCTAAAACATTCTTGAACGTTTTTGTAGACTCTCAAAAGCCAGCCAGAGGTCTGAGATAAGCTTGCAATTTTGTGATAGCTTTAGCTAATTTTGGAAGTATCCTAGAATGAGTCCATCAGGCCCAGTTAAATTGAAATTATTCAAACTACCTAAGTACTCTGTAACTTGTTCTTTACTTGTAACAGACTGAACTTGAGCTGCTCACTCACTTAGGCTAAATGTGCTAGCTCTCTGCTCACTCTCCATCTTTGTACTGAAGACCGATACAACAAAGGCATTAAACACTGGTTTTTGTTTGAGCATTATCTGTTGAGAGCGCTCTGTTCTTTTACACTGACTAAAATTGGAGTAGATAGACTCCAGTAAAATATGTACTTGGCTTGCTGATTAACATAACCAAGATTCATGGAAGAGTAACAGATTGGGTATAAGACGCAGGAGTTTTCACCTGGGAAGGTGGCCAGAGTTGTATTCTCTCTGTCTGAAACAGTCACTTGTCCTGGTGTTTCCTTATTATTTCAGACAGGACTTTCAGAGCAGCTTTGATCTGTGATCTGCTTTGATCCTGCTTGTGACGAGGCTTTTCTTTATTGATTCTTTTCCTGAAAAAGCCCAGTCCTGTTAAAAGGACTTATCTTTTCCTCCTTTTATTTTCTTCTTTCCTTTCTCAACTGTTTTTGTTCAGATACCACCTTTAGAAAGTCCTCAGCTTGTCTCTGGAGGAATTGCTGTTTCAATGGCATTGTGTGTGTTTATCAGGGCTTTGAATCAGGCTCACTGCATTGGGGAGCTGCTCACCTCACTGGTTTGAGGATAAGGGTTTTTTTGTTATTTTTTTTCCTTCTTTTTATCTTTCCCTGTAGATTTTGGGGAGGGGAGGTAGTGGACTGGGAGTCAATGCAGTATTGTCAATAATATCTACCCATTGAAGATTATTCAGTGTCTTTCCATACCTCATGACTGTTTATGTCATTGTGCTCCACGAGTCGATGCTTCCAGTATCTGCCCTGCCCTTGTGCACCTGCTAAATTCCCAGTGACACTTGTGGTCCCCTGAGCACCTACTTTGTTGTCTCTCTGATACTCACAAGCTGAATAACAGCATTCACCTCTTCAGATTCTCTTGTTTTTAAACCAAAGAAGTTTTGTTTAGGGAACAATTGTATTTTAATGTGGTGTTTGCTTCAGCTCAGTAGTATCTGTTTTCCAGAAGCAGTGAAGTGATCTGTTTGAATACTAGCTTACAACTCAGTCTTTGAGCTGTTATGTCCCTGAAGGCTCCAAAGTTTATGATTAAAAGGGATTATCTTAAGAGAGCAAATGAACCTTTAATGTAGCATCCTCCTTCAGTTATGTGGTGGTACCAGATTTGAAAAATGCTCTTCTGTGGCGCAATATTTGGGATTTTTCTCCTTACTCTTTTAATTTTAATTCAGTATGTGAATATGGATTGCATATCTCATTTCTGTACTCTTATAGATGATATTTTATCTGTCTGATAAAGCAGACCTGCTTTAATGGAAAGTAAAGAGTCTGTTTAATCTCAGTTTCAGTGGGGAAGTGAAAAAGAACCTCTGTTTTGTCTATCCACCAGGAGTCATAAATCCTTCAGGATAGTTGAACTCTTAAGCCACTATTTTGCCTTAGTTTAGCCAGAATTTGTCAGCAGGTTAATACAGGAAGGGCACATAAACAGACTATATGTTCTTAAAAGTCATATTTATTTAGGAAATCAGGTTGAAAAGTAGTGGCTCAGTGAAACCCCTGAGTCAAGTTGCAGAATTTGCAGAAATATTTGTAAAATTGCAGCCCAGTAATTAGTGCAGGCTATTACTGCAACTGTACGTTCTGGTATTGGTTCTCGCAAGCCGGTATCTAAGTATCTAACTAGCACTTTTGATGTGATGTAACCCGTTTTGTATGCACAGTTGCAGCATTTTCACAGTCGTGCTGTGCATATAAATGTTTGAAGTATATTCTGCAACTCTGAATGGATGCTGCTTTCTACTTGTCACTGTTGTATAAAAAAAATACCTTCAGTTAACTGAGACTACAGTAATAAATGAGAAGGCAAAAATGTGTTGCAGGTGGTTCCTGAACTGTCAATTATATACTGTTAAGACGTTTTCTTTATATTATTTTTCTCATATTTATTTTTACCTATTTATAATTCGACATTTATAAGTCTTTACATGTTCCCCCACCCCCAGTATGTCACTTTTTATGTTGAATCTTGTTTTTCGTTACTTGCAGGTCTGCAATTAAAGCACTGCGTCCTGGTGGATCGTTGGTGTATTCTACGTGCACTCTCTCAAAGGCAGAAAACAGCGATGTAATAAATCTCATTCTAGACTCCTGCAGTAATGTTATGCCTGTAGACATAAGTGCAATGGCCAAAGCTGTTTCTCAGGAATTCGCTTTTCTCAGTGGTATGCAACAGCATGAACTTCTGGTTCTCCCAGAGAAAGAGAGAGCATGGGGTCCAATGTACGTAGCGAAATTAAAGAAAATGAAGTCCATCTGATACCTGTTAGTTTTTTATGAGAGATATGTGATAAATTAATATTTATGTCTAATATGGTGTGTGTATATGAACATGTCCAAGGCAACTGAATTTAGAGCATTGCAGTTTTGTATCAGCTGCTGCCTGATAAAAAGGAAGCTAGACATGTAAATTAGTTTAGCTTAAAATACAGAAAGTGTCTTCTAATGTGGACTTGCGGCCTCTGAGAAGTCCTTATGAAGTCATGGGAGACGTGTTATTTTCAAGGTGATGCTCTTTTACTGATTTCTATCCTAGAATAGAGGCCTGTGTGGCATTTTTCACTGTTTTTTTTTTTTTTGTTAGTTTGTTTTTAATTACTAATTTGGCTTGAATACAGTATATTTTAAAATAAATTGTCTGAATCGTGCCTGATTCTGAAGTTATGGAAATCCTGCATTCTCTCTCAAACACAACTAGAAATCTGTTTACCTGTGAGAACTGATTTGTATGCAGAGTCTGTCATCTTAAGCACTGACTATTCCAAGCGCTGGCAAAACAGGTTTCATATTTGTTAGGTTGTTTACTGGTTAAAAAGTGTATTTTGTTTACAGTCACAAAGGTCAGTAGCTATATTGACACCAGCTTTCTCTTTTTTTTTATATTTTTGAGCTTACAAAAATATAAATTGAGTAAATTACATTGAAATGTCCTTAAAACATTAGGCTTATTTAGCTTTGAGACTCAGTTTATGGCATAATGCAGTATATCCAGCAGTCTCTAGAGCACATATCTGAAACAGAAGCAGAATGATTAAGAACTGCAATAGCAGCACAGTATTCAGAGAGTTTTATTACATAATCACAGTTAGGACGAGCAAAACGGACAATATGGAGACATGGCTTATCCACCGAGTGAAGACACGTTATGTGAATTTGTGATGTCATATCTGTGGTGGTTCAGGAAAGAGGGTCTCAGTGAGAACA
This sequence comes from Tauraco erythrolophus, assembly GCF_009769465.1. Classification (NCBI taxonomy): domain Eukaryota; kingdom Metazoa; phylum Chordata; class Aves; order Musophagiformes; family Musophagidae; genus Tauraco; species Tauraco erythrolophus. The sequence goes on from NC_141465.1 coordinate 14,528,362, forward strand.
TGGGCCGATGTTGTTCATAGGTTCCCCTGATGGATAAATGTGTAGACCTACGTGCATGTGTTCATGAGTATGCACAGGCAAACTGTCTCTTCCGTGTACTGACTGTGGGTTGGGTGTGAAAACTCCTGATCCAGCAGTGCTTGGATTCTGCCTGTGAGTACATCATATGACAGTGTGTATGTTATGTCGAGTGCTTGTTTTGGAGTGGAGTCCTTTCATCCTCTTCTGAGCTTATAAGCTGATTGAGGCTTATAATATTTTTTAAGGAACGGTGTCTTAAGAAACAAAGGTTTTTTTCTGGTAGATGAGTTGCTTGTGTGGAAGTGTGTGTGTGTGAGACTGTGTTTATGTATTTCGTATGTTTTATGTGTACATCTCTATGTATATGTGTAGTTATAAGTTTTTTGCAATCACAAACAAGACTTGCTAATGCAGATTTGATTTTTTTTTTTCTGAATACAAAAGACTATCAACTTGTAAATACAGGAGAAACTACCAAATTGATGATTCTGCACATTGTTAACAACGGCAGGAGTAGAGTTGATTGCCTGAGGTCTTCCGTAAGGATTTCTATGTAACTACACTGGAAGTACAATAGTTCTACGTGAGATTATCCAGTGATTCTGTTGCTCCGAGCTCAGAAATGCTTGTTACAACTGTCACTGAACTGCCTTTTGTCTCTGAAAAATTCAGTTGTCTTTTCACTGCCTTTATTCTCTGCTCACCTTGTTACACTGATGAGCCTCAACTCTGCATTCACACCAATTCCCTGTCAGTACTCCCATGGTCACGGAGTGCTCGACGTTTGTCCCCGCTCTGAGCACTGTGGCTGCTGGCAAGGTCCTGTCCGTAGCATCCAGAGAAGCGAGGGGGCAGTGTTCCGGACCATGGCACCTGAACTGAAGAAGATCTTTGTTGCCTAAAAGCACTTGTTGATCATGAGCAATACCTTTGGTTCTTCAGTCTTCTGTGACTACGAGGAGGATGGGTTCGGTGGTTTGCCATCACAACAGTGTCTAGCTGCTACACTTTTTGCTGAAGGAAATAAATGCACTAAGATACTCTGCCCACGGTTATTCTTTCTCCTCCTTTGTGATGAAAAATGCTTGAGGTGCCCTGTAGTATTAAATTGTCAGCAGTGTCTCTGAAAACTTAAGAGGATATAAAGCGTATGCAACTTCAGGCACAGAAGTTGCTAATGTATGCAGATGATACTGTGTTCCTACGAAAAGACCTAACAGCATCTGTCCCAGAAACATTAAATGTAATATCCAGATTTGGAGTCATCTCAGGCTATTGGATGAAATAACAGTACCCTTGTCAAAATGCGTTCCATCAGTTTTATTTGCCCTGTGGAAATTGAAATGGAAAGCCAAGAATGTAACTTATTCAGGGATGGAATTAAAATATGTGGTTAAAGTGAATGGTTGAGGAGAACGTGGGCTCAGTAATCACAGAAAGAACAAAGTGATCCTTGAAAACTGGACTTTGCTCATTCTAAGCATATGGGCAAGTCCTTGTGAACTGTGTTGCATTAGGCCTAAATTATGCCTCAAGGCCTCCTTGATATATGTGAAAAGCTGCACTGAGTTCTGCATAACTCTGCTGATTTCCTGGAGTTTCTTTTCAACTAGTCTAAAACTGCACCAAAAACGGACAAGAAAATAAGGTTAGTTAATAAGGTGGTATTTATTTTGCTTCGTAGAAGATGAATACTGGTCCAGAGTGCTGCAGAGTTGGTGTTTTTTTCTGTTCTAATCAGTTCTGGTTGGTGACAGGGATTTGATAAACACATATAAAGGGAGAGGGGGTAAGAAGGGAAAAGCAGAAAGGAGGAGAGACGTGCCTGTAGAGGTAAGGGGCAAGATTTGCACACGTGGGGAAGCAGCTTCCACTCAATGGTGCTTCTTGAAAAGGTTTCATATCCTTTCAGGTACCTCTTAGATAATTCTGATGTCTTAAGATGGCTTCTGCTCACCTTCAGGATCGGCTGCAACATTTTCCCTTTTTACACCTTTTTCCCAGGGAATTGTAATTTAATTCCTCTACTACGTCCTGCCTCCTCTTTCATGAACAATGCTGATGGAAATGGGTTATTAAACAAGTCAGCCTCTTTAACTTAGAGGAAACTGCAGCCCCAGGAAAAAGGCAGGTGAGCAAGATGAGGGATCATATTGCCAGTGCAAAAGATGTGAGATAGAGCAGCCAGAGGAGTCTGCATGATCTCTAGTAAAGGCAATTAGGAGTGTTTGTGCCAGTACTCACAATCATGGTATGCGTAGCACACATCAGCACCAGTATCCCTCAGAGGTAGCAGAGACAACTGGAGCTCAAACTATCATGCTCTTCTGCTATTCCCTTTTCAAACATACAAAAAGTAATTTCCCTGTTAGTTTTGGGGCGGTTGGCACAACAAACAACAAAGGCCTTCTATAAAGGCAACTTCAGTATTTGCCAAATTTTATCCTTTATTCAGTGACAACTGACACAATTCAATTATGGCTTGTCAAAAGCATTCTCCACTGTGGAACAGAGTGGAAAAACAGATTACACACAAATGGCTGTGGACTGTTACAGTCAATGAGGGGACTAACGAACTCTTGGCTTTCTTAGTAAGATGTGCAAAGAGAAGGTGTAGCACACTGAAAGAGGGATAAAATGAAAAGATCAAGGCTACAGCAGTGGAAGAAAAATGTGAAATACCGAAGAAGAGCTGCCACGGCTTTTAGCATGAAGGAGCAGCAACACTGCACCCTGCATGGGAAAAGGTCTGTGATTGTCTGGGCAGAGGGGAGAAGAGAGTTCCTTTGGGGAAGAGTGGGGGCTACAGTTACCTGTGCTGGGGTGGGAGGGTCCCCTTAGTCCATTTGTCTATCTTAGGAGAAAAAATGGCTTTTGAGGACATCAGTCGTGAAAACTGCAGGGGGCTTTGCTTTAAACTTGGAGGGTATTTAAAAAGAGCATGGCTGCCTGTTTCATGCAAAATGAATGGAAGTATGGGTGCAGTGTTTCTATCAGAAAAATTGATTTGGTGGGAGTAAATTTTGAGTCTGTTCTGTCGCAGAATGTGGCCTGCTGGTAAGCTGATTTAACTGTGTGCAATATTGGCTATAAACAAGGCCCTTTCTTCCAGGAGAAACTCGAACAGCATGTATTGGGGTAGTCTCTTAACTTGCAGGTAAAAACTGAGGTAAAAGTGAAACTTCAAGTTCTCAGTTTGTGAAACTTGGATCAGAGAGCGGAGAGTATATGCAATCGCTAGTCTTAGCATTTAGATGGTGCTGCTGTGTCCCCACCTCATGATTTTTGACTAAAGATAGGTTTTTAAAAGACAGATCATAGCAATCATGAAACATTTGACAGGAAATGCTTTCATCATCTGATCTTCCTGGCTGCCTCTTAAGGTTTGAGGTCAAGGTCTAATGGCCTTGGAAAGTTCTGTTTTCTTAGTGGTTGTACATAGTTTTCAACAGTGGCAAACATCATAGAGCTCACATGGCTCCATTTTAAAAAAATGTATTTCAGGTGGTACCAAAATAAAACGCCCCCATCAAAAAGTCAAAACTACTCTTGAGAGCACAAAAAGCTGGGTTTCATACCAGTCTTTGTATTTCACTGAAGAACTTCCACTCCCTAAAGCTGCGTTAAGGTCATCACTTACATAAATGCTTCTTTGCTGTTTCACTTTGCGATGGTCCTATGGACACGGCAGTACCATAGTCACTTACCTGTGCGTCACAGTGCTATAACCCTCATGGTCACAGAGGAAAAGGAAATGGATCTGCTACCCTAAAACCACAGGTAATAATCAACTGTATAGTAAGAAGTGCTCCAAAAGTTGTTGAAGAACTAAGTCTTTTGTCAAAGCAGGTAGAAACACTAGAAGGTAGTACAGCTACCCAAATTTGAATGAGACTAGTGCTTCAGCTTATTAGTGACATTCTTACGTTGTTCTTTACAAGATGGTGCTTCCCTGATGTATGGCTTTCCTCTTTAATGACCATAACCATTTGGCCTGACCTTACTTGTGACAAGCTAATCAAATAAAGTGGTCAGAACAGGTGAGAGGCTGGTTTACGTAAGGGTCAGAGTAGCTCTCACAAGGATCTAAAAGAGATTTGGGTTAACTGTTGCTCTGTCTCGGTCACCCATCCTGTTCTGGTATAATACTTGCGTAGCGGCACCTGGTCAGGGATGGGCCCTGACTCGACTCCTACTGGTTCTCTCTTTGTCTCCAGTAACTGTCTTTGCTACTGGGGAGATCTCTAGAGGTGCACGTCTTGCTTCAGTGGGACAATTCTGCGAAGGAATGGCTTTCAAACCATCTTTTGATGTACTTTAACGTGGCACAGACTAACAAGGCAAAACTTCCGTCTCCAAACAGGTGTTCTTGTAGCATCATAACCTGCTCGAGGTCCCTTGATGTGAAGGTGCGTAAAAACGTAGCATGTCTTTTAGATCCACTTTTTCCCTTTTTTAACCTTCTCAGCACTTATTAAACATCCTACCCTAAAAGATGAAGAAGGCTGGTTCTCTCTGCCCTATCTTAAAACAGTGTAAAGCCCAGAAGAGTGTAAATTCAGTAGGGAGTGGATGGGCAAGGAGCAACATGAAAGTAACAACGGAAAGATGGCTTCATTTTTTAGTGATTTCAGCCTTATTGAGAGCTGTAAGACAAGCACGTGTGTGTTACTGAGAATTAAATGGTGGTTTCTAGACTGAACATTTAATTAGATTTTGCCCAGAAATAACGGTGGCCGAAACTCCTCATTCTCTTTGGCTGACAAAATGAGGACTGCCTGTATCAAGGGACTTGGCGTTGTGTGTGCCTTATGGACATATTATTGAAAAGGGTCTCCCATATCACCAGTTCCAGTACTCTGCTTTGGTAAGTCTCCAATATACCTGCCATAAACGGCTAAAACTTTACCTCAAAGATTTCAGTTTTCTTGTCTCCACTGGAACATACTTCTGGAATTATGTTACTCAAAATTCAGAGAACGAAAGGATCAATTCACCTCCCTGCCTCCTGTTTGTGTTTGCCATCACACACTCACAATCAACAAACGAGCAGCTACTACTGCTTGTCTTTGGATGTGGTGGGCTATGAAAAGCAGAGAAATATTTAACTGATAGAGTTCTCAAAAAGTGTTTTTCTGATTGTCCCGAAGTGAAATAAGAGGAAATTCAGAGCAATATATCATGTTTTTTTGGTAGAGTTTGTTGCTTTGTCAAATTATTTTCTAGGAAGAATCTAGCTTCGCTGAGTATGTGATTAAGTAGCTGATGGAATAATTCTTTACAGGAAGGAGAAGATGCCAGAACATTTGAGTGGTGTAAAACTAGACTGCACAGAGGATTAGAAAAGGTACAGGGAGGAATAATTTTGTGTTGGCAAGAAGTAGACTTAATAGTACTTTTTTATCGGTAATTTTTATGATTCTATGGCTAACCAGGGAAATGTTTAATGTTCCTGATACAGCAACTGAAGGTAAAAGAAGGAAGATTGACATACCCAGCCCTGTCATAATTCATTTCATTACTTCACACAGGGCTTTTATATTGTCACGCCCATAAAGCGCCAGTGTGTGCACTTATAGCCAATTCATCTTTATATACTGCCGCTGATCCCATTGAAGTGAATGGCAAAACTCCCATCAATTTTAATGGCAGTGGGATATGGCCCATTTTGTAGATATACAATGTATATTTGCTGCACACACTATTTTCCGTGTATAACGTGCCTCTCATCTGAGGTTTGGAGAATGTTTTATAAAGCAGCTAAGTCACAACCGTTGATGTAGTCTCCAGCTGATGAGATAACGTGATCTGTCTTCAAAACGAGATTTAAAGGTTGACATTTATTTATTTATCTATCTATCTGTTTATTTATTTTAGACACAGTATGCATGTAGAAGGTCTCCATGTGTAAAGTACTGTCTTTGGAAAATTTGCCCAAATAAATTGCAGGAGGTAACTACGTTAGAAATAGATGTTACACTTACAAGGTTAACATTATGCTTCAGCGTTTGAAAAATAGGAAGCACCAGAGAAAATTGAAGGCGGCATGGATCAGTGGGTTAGTACGTTGCACAGCAGTCTGCAGCACCAGAGGCTAAGAAAGGTCCCTTTTGGAAAGCATCTGTTTGGATAGTGACTCGCTCAATTAGCAAGATACAAACAAAAAAAAAAACCCTTACTTATTGATTCTTTGGGTATTTTAGCTAGTGTTCTTATTGAGAAACATTTTAAATAATGGTAAGGTGTCTGTTCCCTCCCAGACCTATCATCCTTGACCCTATTTAAAGAAAATGTACAATGTTTGAGCCATATTTTAGTAGCTCTAAACCCTGCAGGTTTTGCATTGGAAGATCTGGATTCATAGCAGCATTCAGAATGTGCATACTGGAAATGGAATTGCTTGACAGGCTGATGTCTTCACTTGAGAAGCTTCCTTTCTTCACAATAATATATGCTGGAGAGCAATCACATTCCCAGTTTAATGTGAGAACAGGGTTTGCAGAGGACCCAAATGAGAAATTTTCAGTTTAACTAAAACTCTTAGAGTGTAGTTGTGAGTTATGTACTGGTAGAGACTAAATAATTCAGCAGACTGCACTGCAGGTGACGGATGACCTAGCCTTACTGTTCAATACACTCTTCCACTTAGTGCTTGCTGCAGTCACGGGTCCTGGAATTGGATTATGTGAAGACTTATGAACTCTTTCCTTGACTGGATGTACGCAAGAGTATATCCAGCTTGTTGAAGTCCACTTGCCTTTAGTTAGTGCCATGACACTGAAGAGTGTCTCTTTATGAATGTGTTGATTTAAGCAGGTGTGCTGTGTTGAGGTGACACAGTAATTGGACAGACAAACACCACTGTTCTGAAGGACATTAGCATCATCTAAATGTACAAGCCAGTCCACTTGCATCCAGTCCCCTACAGCCACACTTGTAAAACAGTAGTTATCTGAGACACATTAACTGGTTTTGGTTGGTTAGTTTTCACCATCTTGGTATTTTCAGAAGTTTGTTTAGTTTTTTTTAAATATGTAGATAGTCTTTTTTAAAAAATTATATATACAAAGTTGACTTGAACTGTTAGGCTGGGATTTATATTCCTACATGGTTCTCCAGAGAATGCAGACCTTGGATTCAAGTGCTGAAAACAGTTTCACGTAGAGCTACGTCTCAAGTGCTGAACTGTGCACCATAACACCATTCATTGTAAAGCACCTATAAACCACCAGTATGGCTTTGTGGAGAGGATGCCGTTGTGGCTATAGCACTAGCCTGAAGCTCAGGAGGTCAAAGTTCAGTTCCTGTTTTTTCTATTGATTTCCTTTGGGCAATTTTCTTCTGACATTTTTAGAAGCGCTTTGCGTAGGCCTAACTCTGCTATCAAAATCAAAAATTCCTGTTGACTTGTCTGAAAACAGAGTTAAGACTTATTGAGGCACGTTTACTGTTGTGTCCACAAAGTGCCCAGGTCTTGTTTTTCCATCTGTCTACTGAGAATTACGTGTTTTACTCATAGAAATGATATGAGCATAAATTCATTGATACTTATGAGCCACATAGGTCTTAGAGCAACAAAAGCCAAGCTTGGCCCAGTACCTTTTGTTTACTTTGTAAAGGTCTGACTGACTCCACCAATTTCCAGATGTTGGCTAACCTGGGAATTCATTTTTTAAATTATGAGGCTACTTTTTAATGAGAGGATTCATTATCTTTACTGACAATGTACAATGTTTTATAGCAGAGGGCGGGGATAAGGAAAGCTTTTCGCCACAAATTTCTTCCTGTGTCTTGTCTTAAAAGACAGAGTCTTGTAACCCACAGCAGCTGTCGGTAGCCTGCAAATTATTTCTACCCTCCCTAGCAGATGTCACAGTGGTAGTTGGCAGTATACTGTGAACGCCAGAGACGTCAAAAATAAAAATAAGTGAAAGTTGTTAAACAAAAAAGATACAGAATGTTCTTTCTTAGAAAAAAAACCCATAAATGTCTGGGCTTCTGACAAAAGCCTGTCTCCCATAACATTTTCTTTTTGCAGAAAACAAAATGGTCCAACTTCTAAACCCAGCTTTGCTTTAGTCTGAGATATGCTGCCGCTTTTTTAAATTATTGATGCTTGACCCAAGAAACACAAAGAGCATGTTTTATTTTTCTTGAAGTTGCATCATACAAATTGGCTCCCAATGCAGAAGAGAAGGTGATTTGGAAAGGCATTTACTGTTGTAGGGCTGCAGAGGCAGGGGATGTCAAAGGGGGACGTTATCAAAGTTCACATTCTGAAGGCTACTCAACTACTTAAAGGAACACAACATTTTGTGGCTTTTGGAGTTGATATGCAGCAGAAGTGTTTTTTTAGAAGGGGGAAATAGATACTCATACTGACAAGAATGAGTTATACTGACAAGTGTCTGAGGAAGAATAGGAGAAGAGATGTATTAAGCTAAAGAGAAAAATAAAATCAGATTTTATGCTAGATTTAATTACTATAGTTGAAGTACACAGAGGTTATGATTGGAATGAGTATTACACTTACTGATAAATAATGATAAATACTGATAATATGCATATTTCCTATGCTGGAACAAAAATACTGTAGAATGCACCAACTATTTGGAAGAAAGAGTAAAAAGAAAACTAAGATAATTAGTATCATGGCTCAAGGACTGGTGCTACAGCCAGGGCTTTGGGTATTTTGACCATGGGGTAAATTTTGAGAAGCCTGGGTTGCTAGGGGCAGATGGCGTGCACCTAACCGAGAAAGGGAAGAAGGTGCTTGGACAAAGGCTTGCCAGACTTGTGCATAGAGCTTTAAACTAGTATTGCTGGGGGAGGGGGAGCACAGTTCAGCCTACTGCTGTCAGCATGGCGCCAGTGCCAGCACCGAGGGTCCAGAGGCTGAGGAAGGATCACAGGTATGTTCAAATGAACTTATGCTGCCACCCAAGAGAACCCTGTCACTCCAGCCAGCGAGTCAGCTTTGTCGGGAGCCCAGCTAAAGTGTATGTACACCAACGCACGCAGCATGGGAAATAAACAGGATGAACTAGAGATGCGTGTACATGAGCAGGGCTACGACCTTATTGGCATCACGGAGACGTGGTGGGACGACTCCTATGACTGGAGTGTCAACATGGAGGGGTATAAGCTTTTTAGAAAGGACAGGAAGGGGAGACGAGGAGGGGGTGTTGCTCTCTACGTTAGCAACCGGCTGGAGTGCGTGGAGCTTCACCTGGAGTCGGAGGAGGAGCTGACAGAGAGCTTATGGGTTAAGATTAGAGGACAGGGACGGATAGGGGATGTTACGGTAGGAGTCTGTTACAGGCCACCTGGCCAGGAGGACAGAGCAGATGAGGCGCTTTATAGCCAGATAGGAGCAGCCTCACGGTCACAAGCCCTGGTCCTCATGGGGGACTTCAACCACCCTGACATCTGTTGGAGAGACAATACGGCAGGGCACGGGCAGTCCAGGAGGTTCCTGGAATGCGTGGATGACAACTTCCTCCTGCAGATGATAGAGGAGCCGACAAGGAGGGGTGCCATGCTTGACCTTGTGCTCACCAACAGGGAGGGACTGGTGGGCGATGTGAAACTTAAGGATAGCCTTGGCTGCAGTGACCACGACACAGTGGAGTTCAAGATCCATGGGGCAGCAAGGAAACCATTCAGCAAGCTCTGTACCCTAGACTTCAAGAAGGCGGACTTCGGCCTCTTGAAGCACCTGATGGGCAAAGTGCTGTGGGAGGTGGCCCTGGAGGGACAAGGGGCCCAGGAAAGTTGGTCCACATTCAAGGAGCACCTTCTCCAAGCTCAGCAGAGGTGCATCCCGATGAAGAACAAGTCGGGCAAAAAGACCAGGAGGCCGGCGTGGATGAGCAAGGAGCTCCTGGACCAACTGAAAATGAAGAGGTTAGCCTACAGAGGGTGGAAGCGGAGACAGATAGCCTGGGAGGAATACAGAGAAGCTGTAAGAGTGACCAGGGATCAAGTGAGGAAGGCTAAAGCCCTGAAGGAATTGAATTTGGCAAGGGATATAAAAAGCAACAAGAAATGCTTCTATAGGTATGTAGGGGACAAAAGGAAGTCCAAAGAGAATGTAGGCCCCCTCCGGAAGGATACTGGTGCTCTGGTTACCCGGGACATAGAGAAGGCTGAGGTACTCAGTGAATTTTTTGCCTCAGTCTTCAATGGTAAAGCCTCTTGTCTTACCACCCAAGCTGTGGAAAGAACTAGCAGGGACTGTGAGGATGAACCACCGCCCACTGTACTTGAAGACCAGGTTCGAGAACATCTGAGGAACTTGAAGGTGCACAAGTCCATGGGACCTGATGAGATCCATCCGCGGGTCCTGAAGGAACTGGCGGATGAAGTTGCCAAGCCACTGGCTATTGTATTCGAGAAGTCGTGGCGGTCTGGCGAGGTCCCCGATGACTGGAAGAGAGGGAACATAACCCCCATTTTTAAAAAGGGGAACAAGGAGGACCCGGGCAACTACAGACCGGTCAGCCTCACCTCTGTGCCTGGCAAGGTCATGGAGCAGATTCTCCTGGGAACCATGCTAAGGCACATGGAGAGCAAGGAGGTGGTGGGTGACAGCCAACATGGCTTCACCAAAGGCAGATCGTGCCTGACCAACTTGGTGGCCTTTTACGATGGGGTGACAGCATCGGTGGACAAGGGTCGACCAATGGATGTCATCTACCCGGACTTGTGCAAAGCTTTTGACACTGTCCCACACAACATTCTTCTCTCTAAATTAGAGAGTCATGGGTTTGATGGATGGACCACTCGGTGGATAAGGAATTGGCTCAATGGCCGCACTCAGAGAGTAGTGGTCAACGGCTCAATGTCCAAGTGGAGACCGGTCACAAGTGGCGTCCCTCAGGGGTCCGTGTTGGGCCCGGCCCTCTTCAACATCTTTGTCGGTGACGTGGACAGTGGCATGGAGTGCACCCTCAGCAAGTTCGCCGATGACACCAAGCTGTGTGGTGCCGTCGACACGCTGGAAGGGAGGGATGCCATCCAGAGGGACCTTGACAGGCTGGAGAGGTGGGCCCGTACCAACCTCATGAAGTTTAACCAGGCCAAATGCAAGGTCCTACATCTGGGTCATGGCAATCCCAGGCATAAATACAGACTGGGTGGTGATTGGATCGTGAGCAGCCCTGAGGAGAAGGACTTGGGAGTACTGGTGGACGAGAAGCTCAATATGAGCCGGCAATGTGCTCTTGCGGCCCAGAAGGCCAACCGCGTCCTGGGCTGCATCAAGAGGAGCGTGGCCAGCAGGTCGAGGGAGGTGATTCTCCCCCTCTACTCTGCCCTCGTGAGACCTCACTTGGAGTACTGCGTCCAGTTCTGGAGTCCCCAACATAAGAAGGACATGGACCAGTTGGAGAGGGTCCAGAGGAGGGCCACGAAGATGATAAGAGGGCTGGAGCACCTTTCCTATGAGGACAGGCTGAAAGAGTTGGGGCTGTTCAGCCTGGAGAAGAGGAGGCTCCGGGGTGACCTTATAGCGGTCTTCCAGTACCTCAAGGGGGCCTACAGGAAAGATGGGGAGAGGCTGTTCAGGAGGGCCAGTTATGATAGGACAAGGGGTAATGGTTTTAAAATAGAGGGAGGTAGGTTCAGGTTGGATATTAGGAAAAAATTTTTTACTATGAGAGTGGTAGAACACTGGAACAGGTTGCCCAGAGAGGTGGTGGATGCTCCATCCCTGGAGACGTTCAAGGCCAGGTTGGACAAGGCCCTGAGCAACCTGATCTAGTTGGAGATATCCCTGTTCCTTGCAGGGGGGTTGGACTAGATGACCTTTGAAGGTCCCTTCCAGCCCTAACCATTCTATGATTCTATGATAATTGTTAAAATGGCTGGAATACCGATTTGTCAGTTATTTCCAGGTGTTTTCAAGTGATAGAAAACTTGAATCACTGGCCTAAGTGGAAAAAAAAAAAAGTCTCAAGAACAAAACAGAACTGTGAACTGCTAGGTTTGTCTCCTTACTATGGTCTGATTTGCATAAATTTGTAGATATGGAGCTTCTTGTGCTGTTCAAGCGGTAAGATCTTTATCATTAAAACTTGGGAAACTCCAAGTTCAGGAACTTGAAATGCAATGCCTGCGTTTCAACTGGAAGTTTGTTTTCACCAGATGTTTCTGAGAATGAGGGTGTAACAAACTGTGACTCAGAACAGACAGAATTATCATTACTGGTGGCCAATTTTGGATGACTTCTTTCAACCTCATTTATTGGGCAGTCTCTTGGAGAACTATATGGAAGAGAACATGGCAGAGTTGCTCTTTGCCAGCTCTACTGAATGGATCCATGCTTTCCTCTCAAATGTTTGACAGTGACTTTTTGCAGGGATTCGAGATTGGACTAGACTGGACCATATCGGCTTAATTTCATTCCAGAAGGAAATATCTGTGTTTCCATGAAAAATGGTCCAAACAGTGTTTAAAAAAAAAAAACCCCACACTTCCCGCTACACACACACGTACACAGATGCGGAGCCTTTTAGTTTAGTCTCTTCTGCCTGAAAGATACTTACAGAGAGACAGTGTGATTAGGTTCATGGCATCAGAGATAAGGAAGTGGAAGCTGATTAGATGCATTGGAGTGTGCTTTGTTTTGTTAGTTTTATTGAACCTGTTAGATTATTGATCTCTTTTTACATATTTTGAATGAGTGGAACATTTGGAAGGAAAAAAAACCCGCTATGCTAGGGAGAAATGTCCTAAAAATTTTAAGCCATCTTTCTTTTTTTTTTTTTTTTTGTTAAAGAAAAGAAGGTGGCAAAATTACTATTTCTGAAACAGGCTATAAAAGGAGAGATAAAAAGCTTTCTAAGAAAGCACATCCCCTGTCAAATCCTACATTTAAAGGAAACGAGAACTCCCTCTTTCACTCCTTACATGATACCTTTCGTCTCTCTGAAATGGAGTAAGGTGAACAGTGGCTAAGCGACCTATGTGTCAAAGTCATATTCACTCCCTTGGAGACTTAGGCTTTCAAAATCATTTCAGCATTTTGAAAATGTTAACTTAAAGCTCAAAATGGACTGAGTTTCAGTCAGTTCGAGAAGGCCACTCTTCCTCCTTCTATCTTGATTACTTCAGGTAGACAATTATTGCCGATGGTGAATGGGAAAGTGCATTTGATCTGCCAGAGTGGATTTTGATGAAAACATTGTGTAGACTTGTTTTGGAAAAGAAAACGTAAAGTTTTGTTGGAATTCCTGCAACTGGTTTGCACTGGTTAGTTGGTCATTGCTATGACGAATAAAGCAGGAGCGGGCATGAATGGGTGTGAAATTTTGCGGTAGCAACAGTGGTGCAGGCAGAGCTTAGAAATGCCATCATACCAGCTCGTCTCTGACAGCCTGTGTGTCCATGGTTATCTCAAATTATGTGACAGGACGTTGCAAAGAGGACAAATCTATAAAGCCAGCCCTAAGCACAGCCAGTTTGGCAGTGGCCTGTCCTGGAGGGAAGAAGTCAGCAAATGTAATGAGTGATACTAGGATACCACTGTGTTAATCACGTCTCTTTACGTTTTACGCCATATATTTGTTCAGTGAGCCTAATGACATGAGAGTGAGATCCAGTTCTTCAACTCATATTCCACAATGACAATGATGATTTCTTTGAACTTTTGCTCTCAGATGAAGAGGTGCATAACCAATGTTAAATTTTTTCTCTCAGGGGCTTCAGGTAGATGTATTTTTCTGTAGTATGATATCTAAACATTATTCAGTTGAATAACTGATTTTTCTCACCTCTTCCAAAAGGTCTCATTATGCTTACACTGAAACGCAAAATCTGTAGTGAATGCCGACCTAATAAGTTTACTGGAAGGTGGGAAAACAGTAAAAGTTAAGTGGTTATATTCTTTCAAGAATTCATGCAAACTGGAGTAAGAGGGAAGTCAGGCATCTGACTTAATTGGCTTAATTTATAGGGGATCTGAGCTATTGAAACCTCTACTGCAGAAGAGCTGTCTTGGCTATTAATCACATTTGGATATAGAGTCAGTTCTCACTTAGTTTCACTTTCGTATTTCCAGGAAGGATGAGTCTGTTGAGCCTTGCACACAGGCCTGTCAACTCATTTCAACCTGTATTTCCCAGGACCAATATTATAATACGTTTATCTCACAAGCCTACTCCATTAAAGGATGTCACTACATGTGTTAGACTTAAAGACTTCCTAACTGCTCTTACGTTATAGCAATCCCTGTTGTTCCGAATCTATGCACTGGAAACATTATCTCCTGTCTATGTCAAGAGGTCCTTTACTCTGTGTTCTTTCCCTGCAGACCCATTGTACTTTGCACGCAACATTTCCCTTATCAAGGTTGGCAGGCATGCTCGCAGACTTATGAAGGATTTGTTAAGAAATTATCTTTAGACCCTTGTGACTGATGCAAATAAAAACAAGTCAGGTGCAGTTTTCCTGTTACAAAGGAGATGGCATAAGTGCAGCGCTTGAAAAATGGAGGAAAATGCATAGCTTGTTGGTAGGTTGAGGGAGACAAGCCTTCCTGGGATCGTAGCCACTGGGACTGTGACAAGGCAGCAAAACTCTGGAGCAAATCCTTAACACGTATAAATTCTCTCTGGGGACAGATGCTCCACTGGTGTAAATTCTCACTGTTTTGGCAGAGCAGTCACAGCCAATACCAGCTAGGAATCTGCTCTGTCCTTTGAGAGGGAAAGGCTTTCTGGAAGTTTTCACTTGCAAGATCCAGGCTTTCGCATCGCCTTGGCTTAGCAATTAGTTTAGGACTATAATCCCTAGGTGGTCTGGAGGTACAAGCCTAATCAAGTAAGCAGTGTGCTTGGAGCAAAAAAAACCTCTGAAGGTTGCTTCCTTCTCAGAGGAAAGGGAACAGTGTCCCTTGGTTTCCTCCACAAACATAAATTTTCTGAAGACATGTACATACTTGTAGCTACTTGGGATTTGTCTGGCTACTCAAAAGGTGGCTGAAGTGGTAGTACCCAGAAAGTAAAAACCTGGAAAACGAGGGTCAAAGAAGGGAAGAGCAATTAACAAGTTGCTTCCCTTTTTAAGCATAGAGTTCTTTCTAACTTATACTGTAGGCAAGCCCAGTCCTCTCTCACCTAATATTTTCTGGCTTTATTCTCAAAGTAGAAGAGATTTGCCTACTATCTGCTTTGTGAAAACTACTGTACGTAGTTTATACAGTACTTGCAAACAAAACTGAAAGTTGTCTGTCTAGTCCTATTTGAATTCCTGGAGCTGTAAATGAGACTTGCTCAACGTTTAGTGTCTAGAATGGTAATAAGTTACACCTATAGACAGATAGATAGATATACATACACTGCTATGTATATTCATGGGAAGAGCATATTAAAATGTAGTGACACAAAAGCAATTTTCACTTCTATTTCAGAGAATAAAGCAAATCCGTCTTCTATTGGTCATACTTCTCCCACATTGTCTGCCTCAGAGAATGGGATTTGAATTGTTCAAATGAAATTAGAATGTTGTGGCCTTGACCTGAATAGAAACGTGAATAAAAAAAAAATTATTTGTATGGAAGATGCCTGCGTAATCTGTGCAGCTTCTAGGATCGTTAATTTGTGAGCATTGTTAATTCAGTAGCAGTAACTTCCTATATTCGTGCAGCCAAGTGTCAATATTAACATATGGTAAGATATGCGTCAAAAATGCTTCGTTTGCTTTTTCTTTTTCCCCCCTCCTAACATGCATGATCAGTTTCAGGTATAACACTTTAAAATTTGTATTACATTCAGTCAATCCAGATCTCATTACATTAGACAAACACTGTACAGGAAGAAAGTGGATCACATAAATGCCACTAATATTATTCATGAATTTTCCTACTGCAGTAGGTTGGAAATATGCTATAAATATTCTTTTATAAATTACTTTTTTTAAGTCCCAGTATTGCATTTCTGTATTTTTCTATTACTATTTAAGAGGTTTTGATTCATTTCTTCAGATAAAATTCAATGCTTTAATGTTGCTGTTTGTTCTGTACCATTGATGATAATGCTCATCTCTGTTACCTCCTTTCCACCTTTCTGCTGGTCTCTGGATGTATCACAGACTGAAGCTTCAAATTATTGTAGCTTTTCATAGAATACAGATTCCTTTTTTTTAATTATTATTTTTCTAGTGTGCTTTGAATCAGCCAGAATTTGTCACTGTTCAATACTGTTTCAGCTACTGTAGGTAATGTTTTAATTACCTGTTGTCTTCTGATGTTTGGGTAGCCCAAAATATTTGGAATAGAAATATATACATTATTTAGTGCATTTATATAATATTAAATTATAATGTATTCTATATGTAAAAATATAAATAAAAACGTGCATAATACTGCATACGGCATGCATATGGTCTAGGACATCTGCAGGTAAGTCTTCTGGAGGAGTTTTATTAATGGAAAAATTTCGATCTTAAATCGGACCATGCTGTAGTGTTTAATAAAAATATCATCTGTGAAATTAATTTCTATAGGATACTTTAACTCAATTTTAAAACAAGATTCTATCTAACAAATTCCACAGGTTTTTGCAATAATTTCTGTGTAAATCCATGGCATATCTATGGCGTTTTGTTGTTTCAAATATTCTTTTTGTTTAGGTTTCACAAAACCTTCCCATAAAGGAGTACGGTATCTTCTACTTGTCGTTTGCTGAAGTCCTAGAGCAACTTGTGGTATAAAATGCAAAAGTAATATGCTCTTGACGAGGGCAGATCTGTGTTTATTGAGCATTGCTGATTACCTGAGAAGATCATTTGTACATATGAATTCAAGAAAGCTCTTCTATTTGGTATGGTACATATATATTGAATGCCTTTCCTGGTCAGTCACTAAAAACATCAAGAGGGTAATGATGTCCAGCCTCCTAGTGGGTTTGAGCTTCAGAAAAGAAAGCATGGTGAAACGGAGCAATGGGAAAGTCAATGAGCGCTGAGTTCTTTGTAGCGAGACTACTGCAGCTAATTCATAAATCTTTTTCCTCTTCTCTCATTCTCCTGTCTATTTTTGGAGGAGCAGGGGCCAGTGGGGGAATTGGCGGTTCTTGGGGCACTGTGTTATCTCCACTTGGTTTCTCTTTGTTTCTGTTCTCACTAGGCTGGGGCCCTTCTGGTACACCTTGTCATTCATGTGGCCACAAGGTCTTGAGGGGTTTTCCAGTGATGGTGACATTACTCATCGCATCACATCTGTGAATACTGGCTTCAGAAGTTACTAGCAAGAGAGCAATTTTTCTAAAGAGTTGACCTCTTGCTTGACCATAGAATTTCAACACCATTTCTTGTTATTTTTTTTTTTTTTCTTCCATCTGCTGTGGAAGGAAAGGTGAGTAATGGGCTCTGAAGCAGGCAGCACATCGATGACTTGCTACTGGCTCTTTTATTTGTTGACCACAATGTTTATTTATTAACCACGTCAATTTATTTTTTATTATTTGTTTGTTTGTTTATTTCAAACAGGTGAAACAATGTGTGATTCTGATTCACTTAGCCAAACCAAACCTCTGGGATTGACAGCATACCTTTAATAGATTCCTCCAGTAAATAATTAGGCCAATGTAATATAAGCAGTGACAGTGCATGAATTAGCATTTACATTCACATATAAATATTCAGTGATGTAGTGTTTTTGGTGGCACAGGTTGTTTTCTGTAATTATAATAGACCTGCTTGTCAGATAATACTAATATATTGATTGGTACAAAATGGCACTAATTAGAGAAATCCAAAAGGTCTGGAGGGTCAGAGATGTGCTGCTTATTGTTGGTGTTTATTTCTTTTGACTAGGCTGAGATGTGTGAACTGGATTTTTTCTAACTTGGTGGTTAAGGGGTAACAGTCTTCATTTTAATACAAAATTGCTATTGGTGCTGAATTTCTGTAGACTCTTTCCTGTCCTCTCATGTTTGTGACTTCTCTTCACTAAAGTTTTTTAAAATCTTGTGCATTTTGGATATGAATTAAAAAAATAAAAATCATTATTAGTACATTCACTCTTTACTAACAGGAATCAACAATTTTTTTTTCACAACAGATTGCTGTGTAGAATACTTCAAGTTATAGCTTTATTTACCTGCATTCAAGAATTTTACAGCAAGGGAGTTTTAATAAATCTAAGCGAAAAGGGAAACCTCAACCAAACTATGGAAACATGTTCAGCCTCAGTCCCAGGTAAGCTCATTTCGGGTTTAACACAAGTTCTCTGATGTATGGGCATGTAACAGAGACATGGAGAAGAGTTGAAGGTGGTGGTGTGGGGGGAAACTCAAGCATTCTGATATGGTTTATCTGCCTTGTTTCCTGAGCCATATTTCATTGCTCTCTTTGCTTTGCTGTGCTGACTCACCACAAAATAGATACAGATTTCCGTCTTCCATCCTGTCTCAGGTTTGTCAGGCAAGCAATCCAAGCAGGGTAGGGGAGAGGCATTCCGAAGCCTGGATTATGGCATCGAAGACTGCACAGGATGAAAGTACAGGACATGAAGTGAAGCCAGCGCAGTCCATAGGACTGTCTGGATGTGTAGCAGTGAGGAAAACCATTCTGCTTTCTCCACGCAGGACAGCTGCCTTTACATTCCCAGGGGAAGCTGTAGTACCTGAAAATTCTCATACTATGAGTATACTTGCATACTATGAGTATAAGCGAGCAGGTTTTGAGGTCAAATCCTTTTCTGTATTTACATAGAGGGCTTTCTAGGGCGATAACTACCTTGTCCTCCTTTTCTTGTGTTTCTGCAAGATCTAACATCAAGTTGTGGTCCACAGCTATGCTCCTAAATATATATTGCAAAATATACATGCAGTGAAATATACATAATAATTCATATTAATACGGAGCTAAGTGAGCATTGCTGTAATCAGCTTCATGTTTTTTCCTTGTATCTGCACCCAAATAATCACATTGCTCAGATGAATTTGTGTAGAAAAAATTATTTATGCCTATAGTTAAGAGTGTAATATATCGAATCCTGATATCCAAGCCATTTGAATCAGATTTCAGCTAGACAAGGCAATTTTTCATATCATGACAATCATCAGCCTAATAGGAGATTTCCCTTCCCTTTCAAAGGTGGTGCTATTATTTTTACTAAAGGAAAGGAGAGCCTTCCAGGATTTCAAATTCTGAATCACGAAATAGGTTTTGAATTTCAAAGCAAAGTGTGATTTCATGAAGTTATTTTTTTGATAAAGTTATTTTTTGACGGGGCTTAAAATGGTATTTTCTCCTAGGCATATCTGAATTCAGCACAGCCAGGAGCTCAGCCACTGTTGAACACCAGGTCCTCTATATGTATAAGCTACTGATTGATGCTCTGCTTCCTAATTACATGGGTGAGTAGGAAAGAACCAAGTGTTTTCTGTTATGTTCAAAGGCCAGAGAGAGACTGTTGCAGTAGTCTGATCTGACTTCCTGCACAACGAAGGCCATTTGCCAACACTGGAAGTAGCCTACGTTTTCATGAATATTGGATTTGTTGTTTCCATTTTAAATATTTTGTCTATATCGAGCAAGTGCAAAAGGTGTTAAAAGGAGCTTCAGCAAAGAGTAAAAAGCAGGAGAATTTGGAGTCCAGCCATTAGGATTGAAACAAGGAAGAGATGACCTTGCAGTTCAAATCTACCGTGAGAGGTAGGGAAGAGTTTTGAGCAGCAAGAGGATAAACGAGGAAAGAGATGAGAATTTCTGTTTAAAAGAGCAGAGAGCAAGTAGAATTTTAGTCTTAAGAGAATGGTCTAATACACACTGTCACTCCAAAAATGGAAAATGAAGACTAAGGTGTATAATTTGTCATGCTAAAGAAATATTTATCCTCAAGAATGTCAGTTCCGCCTTTTAAAGGATAAAGTTTCTTCCATGTCCACTTCGGCACATTTATGGCTTTGATTAAATACCCTTGTCCTTTTCACAGCTGTTAGCCATAAGCCAGACCTGTTGTATAATGGATCAACACATTGTCATTGAGTCTGTTGGTTTTCCAAGGCTTAACAGAAATAGGCAGGCTTCAAACTGGTATCTCCAGCTTATTCCCAGAAACAGCATATTTTTCTCCACCTTACCTTATCTTCCCACCATTTTTATTCAAGTGGCCTGTCCTATCATAAGTCAAGACCATAAGGTGAATCTTTTTGAGAAAGGGACACTGTTTTAGGAGAGACTCGTGTAAATGGCTGTACTCTACATTCCCTTGAGGTGGGACCATGTCTTAGGCTTTTATGGCATAGTGCAAGACTCTTCTACAGATTTTGTGACTCAGCAAGCCAGATGGTCTCATGCTATTATATGATGCAGTGCAGCACTTCTGCATGTTGGGGAAAAGAAAACTTCTTGAAAAGTTCCAGGAAACTAGAGCTCTCTGCTGATGCACCAACTGATGCATTTGGATCTCTGATGATTCAAAGGCTTTGAAGCTTTGGCCTCATGAATATGGGTGGATGGATTCCAATCCACTTTGAAGCCTCAGCAGAATGCAGCAGTGTTAATTGATTACGTTAGCAACACGTTCTCACATTGAAGGGCTGAAATAGTAGTGCATGGTTGTAGTTGGAAAAGGCTTGCTCAAAAAGACCTAGGCCACATAAAGCACCTAGTTCTCAGTGAAGCAGGGCTCATGGCTATGTCTGTGTTACCAAACAGCACTAACAGAAGCAGGTATGTGCAGCAGAACAGTTGGGGCTGGGGACCCAACACCATGTATTTTGACAGTTTACTCTGGGTCAACTGTAGCTTGGTGCTGTGAACTCCATTAGTGGCCATTAGTGGCTGTAGAACATTAGGTGGACTCTTAGAGCACACTATCTTACTGAGTTTCATCCAAAAGGAATCCAATTCTCACACTCCAAAACCACCCCATAGTGTGAATCAAAAATGTGGTGAAACAGAGTTGCTCCAAAAGCACAATCCTGATCCAAAGCAAAACACTAATGTACGTGGATTTCGTACCTACCCCACGAATACACAGGGAACTGAGTGATTAAGGCAGCTATTCTGTGATCCTCCTTCCCTGCCTGCCTTTTGCTCCCTTCCTTAGCCTCAAGCGGTCAGTATTTTGAGTTAGTTGGACTTCAAAAAGAGTGAGTTAAGCCTTCTTACATGTTTTTTAAAAAAACCTTGAATATTGGTTTCGTGGTGGATTTTCAGATCTTCAGAGTTCATGTTTTCAGACTTCATACTGTGCATGTTCTACTACAAATTCCAGTAGCTTCTGTAGATTTCTGATCCTTCAAGTTTAAGATGATGAAAGTAATTAGCTAAATGGTTGTTCTCTAAATATAGGGAAACCTTATAAGTAAGGACGTAGAACGAATTAATCTTTTTTCCTTCTCCACACCCTTCTTGGAGATTTGAACAATTGATTTTACATAGATAAAAAATGAAAATTTAATAGCACTGTGATGAATCAACTCCAGTTCTTTAGCTTATTTCACATGCTTTTGAAAACCAATGCTTAAACACATTATCAGTAAAGGATAGGTGACATTTCTGGTAACTCGCATAAACATGGAGTCTGTAAGACAGTTTTACTCCTTTAGCTTGTGTTTTCTTTGTTTTTTTAGGTGGGGTTTTTTGTTGTTTTTTCTGTTTTGTTTTGTTTTGTTTTTAAGGAGAGCAGACTTTAGAAAACCCAAAGGGTAACTACTAAATTGGAACATACATAAATAAACAGTCCCTTTAAGGAGCATTTCCAGCAAGAATCCCATCCTCTTTCTGGAGCTGCCACTAGCCTGAACCATCCGAGTCTGTCAGGTTGTTATGTCTACCAGTAACTAAAGAATATGGAGATACTGCAAAATTCATTCTGACTACTAAACCTTATGTGTCTTGGTAACTGATTTTGGAAGATATTTAATGCTGTGTAGTCATTAAAGTCCCTTGGCTCAGCTCACCTTTTCCACTACTTCTCCATCAAGGTAATCCAACAGTTTATAGTGCATTGTTCCTGATCCAACCTGACGTAAGGTAGAAGACAGAGAGACCTCCTGGTCTATATTTTGCAACAAGAACTGTGGAAAACGGTTTTCTGTGTGATCACTTAGAATAGCTGTCATGTTTCTCTGAGGTTTCAGTTTTGTAAACTGTCCACAAAAGCTTATGAACCCAGATTTTATGTATAGCCTCCATGGCATGAACTGCAGAGAGCATGGATATGCACAGCTATTCCCCATATCAAGATCTATTTCCATGTAATTTTCTACTGTATTCTGAGCTAACTATGAAAAACCAAATTAGGAAACAGGATAATTAGTTTTGAGGAAGAGTTGCTTACAGGCTTTTAAGTATTTTTGATCTCAATCTGCTGTACTCAAGTGTGATAATAGATAATTAATTTGCTAAAGTAGAATAAGATTTTACTACTAAAACTGCTTGTCAGAAAATTCATAAATGGAAGCCAAGAAGTCAAGACAATGAAAGCAGTCTTGCATGTCTAACAAGAGATATGTGTGCATGTCCTGCTTTTAAAACTCATGAGCATAAATGGGTAAATGGAAATGTTCTAAATGGTAGAAAAGTCCATCACTGAAGGAATCATGCTTTAATGTAGGAATTTGCAATACAAGTTATAGAATCTTACTTCACGAATCTTTACAACTTGTTATTCTGTATAATTAGCTGCATTTTGAATACGTTGCATCAGATGTACAGACCACTTGAGATATGGTTTCCATCTGAGCTGAAGCTCTTCACTTCATTTTTCTTTTATATACACATGTATATACTTCATATACAATCTATGATTAAACCTTTTGGAAAATCAAACATATAATGTGTGATTCAGAAATGACTGAATCGAGGAAACAACTCCATTGACTTTAGGCATCTACTTTGATGTGTAAATATGGAGTTTTGGCACTTTTGAGAATAAAACCTTGTCCTTTGTCTTTTGGTACTCTATGATTTTCATTTCCTTCATCAGAACAATAAGTCTTTGCTAATTTGCAGTGGTGAATTTTTTTCATTAATTGTACATTAATGAATTTTGTGCACTAGCAAGTAAACCATTTTACAAGAATGGCTACAGGTTCAGTAAACATATTCTGTTTCTCTTTTTTGTGACTGTTAGCATATCTTTATTTATGATGCTTCATAGTCTACTACTCAATGTTCTGTCCTATGTCTGCAGAAATAATGAAACTACAATAATAAGAATCTTGACTGCAGGATGTGCCCTAACTTTGAAAGGTGAGAACAGTCCACAAATGCTGTTTTCTTCAAGTAATAAATGGTGCTATTTAGGAAAGTGCTTATAAACAAAAGTCTTGCATGACTCTTATGCAGCATCATTTTCAAGTTTCTGCTTTTGTCAGAGAATTAAAACCATCTGCTTTTTGTCTTAGAAACATTGGAATAAATCCAAATTGGAATGTAGTAGCCTCACTGGCGCTGAAATAGATTCACTGTAATACTAATTTGAATACCAAGTACCTGCAATTGCCTCCCTGAGCCTGTGAGAGGGGAGCAACGTGGTGTCCTCCTCACTTCCCTTGCTGGCTGCAGCTCTGCTCTGAAAGAGATATTCAAGGGCAGAAGTCAGAGTAGAGGGATTGTCATGGACTTTTTACCCCCCACAGCCCAGCAGTCTTTCCAGTGCTTTTCCTTCTTTCGTCTGTATTCCCCCTGCCTGTGACCTTGTCTTCTCATATGGTCTCCTGTGGAAAATTTACCTTCTCCTCCATCCAGCTCATGTGGCTACATTCCTCACCTACACTTACAGTGATCTTTCCCAAATTACTCATTGCTCCTTTCCTAAACCTCATGCTCCCTGACACTCTTGTTTAACCCTTTCTTCCCATTGACATCTTCTGGTTTTCCATGCTCCCTTGCTTTTCCTGTACAAAGTCTTAGTGTAGTGTAAGGCTGCACACTACCCCTCAAAGCAGGAACTGCAGAAAAGCTGCTTGTCTCAGGCCCGTAGGACAATGTCACCCCAATGCTGACATGAGCTCCCTATATTGTTTTCAAAGGCAGAATCAGGAAATTGCTTCTGCGAGGAATGTAAGACAGATGGCTGTAAGTACAGCAAGTACTTATTTGCTGGAGGGACATAAAACCTGCACCTATTGCACTCTGACAGATTGGTTTGAAAGGGTTCCATGCAGTTTATAATCTCCAACCTGGTAAAGACAAACTTATTTAGCATCAATGACTCTCTCCATTTAATCCTAATTCTTTCAGTGGGAAGAGAAGGCGTAACATTATAAGTAGTAGCTTAGTAGCTATAAGCAAGTGTTTTAGGCATCTTAAATCAATGTATCTGTAGGCTATGTGGAAGTTGCAGGATAACAAAATACTGGATGTGAGAGAGACAGTTGTATGTTTCCATGATCAAAAAGGTCAGAAGAGTGAGCTTGTCAGCCAAATAGACAATAAACATAAATTTTGCCTTGTGTGAATCAAGATAAGGTCATGTGTTCATATCTGATTACCTTAAATGGATTAAGATATTGGATATTATTAAGATAATAAAAGATAGGTTTGGCATTATGATGGTGGTACTTTGTCCTTGAAACTCTGTGGCTAGAGATATTCTCATTTGTGATGCCAGATGCTTCTTGAAACCCAGTTACTGAAATGAAGATAGATTTCTACCCTAACAGGTAATTTTCCTATTAGGTTTTCGTTGGATGTTCTCTACTCCTGTTTTTTATATATCTTTCTTCTTTTGTATTGTTTTCATTTTCAGTCTGTATCCACTTTATCTCTTCTGTTTTGTTAATGATCAATTACTAACACAGTAGAAATAAATCTTCCCTAGCTTGGTTCTAAAATATTTTTGATTTTACCAGCCAACACATCTGCTCAGTCATTGATATTTTTGCAGTAATCTCCTTGGAAGTGGGAAGACAAAATTTACTGCATGTTGGCTGAAGTATCCATGTCTCCTCATTCACATATCTGTTTTGTGGGAAGGAAAAAAATTCTAGTAGTTTGTTTCCTCATTAAAATTAGTTTGTAGCTTAATAGTTTTCCTACTCTTTTGTGCTGGGTTTATGGGAGGGGCTGCAGAAATGGCCCATGTAAGTAGCTGTGAAAAGCTTCCCTGACTCCAAAACTGAGAATGCCCTATTTAAGCTGGGGACAAAGGAGCCTGAACTGAGCCTGGACCTACACTGAAGAGAGAGGGGCAACAAGGGGCTGGCCCCCCAGCCTCCTGGGCGGGCAGCTGCCCATGCTGGACTGCTACTACCTGACTGGAGATGGCTGCAGCGGCACAGCTTGGGGAGCTCCGAAGCACCTCACTCCTGGGGCACCCGCTGGGAGGAGTTCATCTTTCTGGGACTGCTGAGGTTCATCGAGAGGACTGAGACCTGAGAGAAGTGGCCATGCAGACAGCAAGGACAGTGAAGATGGAACGAGAGGCAGTGTGCTGGAGCTGAGATTCCCCTGCAGCCCATGGTGAGATGGCAGACAGCTCCCTGCAGCCTGTGGAGAGTAATGGTGGAGCAGAGACCCACCTGCAGCACGTGGAGAACACCACGCTGGAGCAGAGATGCCTGTGCCTGAAGGAAGTCATAGAGAATGATCTCCGTGAGCTGCTGGAGGCTGACGACAAGGTGGAGAGGCACCTGAAGCCCGTGGAGAACCCCACGCCAGAGTGGGTGGCAGCTCCCTGAGAAGCCATGACTCTGTGAGGAAGAAGCCCGTGATGGAGAAATCTGATGGGTACGGATTGCATCCTGCAGGAAGGACTCACAGTCTGTGGACTGTCCCATGAGGAGAGGATCCACTGGTGCAGGGGAAAAGAGTGTAAGGAGTCCTCCTCCTTTAAGGAAGGAGCAGCAGAAATGACGTGTGATGAACTGACCTGCAACCCCCCATTCCCTGTCCCCCACCCTGTGCCACTGGGGGAGGAGATAGAGCTGGGAAGAAGGAAAGGGTGGGAAGGTGTTTTTGAGATGTCTTTTTTTCTTGTTATGTTCTCTGAATGAGCCCTAATGAATTAAATTGATTTGTCCCCAAACTGAGTTCATTTTGCCCCGGGGTCATGGTTGGTGGATGATCCCTCCCTGTTCTTATCTCGACCCTCAGGCCTTTGTCAGGTTTTTCTCCTCTGCACCTCACTGAGCAGGAGGAGTGAGCAATCAACCGGGTGGTGGCTGAGCTGCTGGGTGGGCTGAATCATCTTTTCACCTTTATGACAAGGAGTCCTCATCCTCATCATAGGCTCTCGTCCCTGCCTTTGCACTGTTCTCTTCTGATGGAGGGCTTTCAAGAAAAAGCACCTGCTCTTTTCCACAGCACGTGAAAAGAAACCCTGTTCTGTACGGCTTAGGCTTTGCCTCCATTTACATGATGGTAAATGCAGAACAACTGCAAAGGAACCAGTCTTGTCACTCTCAATCTGTACTGGTGCATAAAGCCAGTCGCTAAAGCCCAAGTTTGGCATTTAGTCTTTTGTTGTATATCCCCTGTGAAAGTTTCATTGTCAGGACATGATTTTCCTGGATGATCTTTCTTAGCCAATTATTTCAGGCTGCAGCTGTTACAATTGATATTTCTTTATGGTTTTATTGTCCCATGCTTTTTTTTCATCATTGCCTTTGTTTTGTTTTGGGTTTATTTTTGTTGTTGTTGCGGGGATGTCTTTAGGATAAATTCTCTTAATTTCCTTCAGCGTATAACAAGGTCTTTGCTTTTTCGGTCTATATGCAGTCTGTATTTTGAATACTTTGTTTTTGTTTGGTTTTGCTTTATTATGGCATCTACTAATGTCTTATTATAGGAATAAAGATGTTTAGTTTGAGCTTTGTCCCCTCCTGATTGAACCCCTGCTGGAGTATCTAGTGGGTTTCATATATCTCTTCTCAGCACTAGGCCTACATTTTAATAATACATATTTACCATTAAAATGTTAATATTAAATATTGATTAAAATACACTACCGTCTGAAGCGTGTGTCCTGGCACAGCAATTTTCTTGTGCCTGCATGTAAGTACTTCTATTTTTCTCTTTGCAGTCTTCTGCAATGAAATCCCGATGGTCACCTATGATGAATCATTTTAATTGCGCCAGGATTTGGAATGCAGCATTGCTTTAAATCTCACATGTAAATGTAGGTCTGTTGCTCTGCAGTCTTTGATAGGAATGTAGGCATTTGTGCCACTGAGTAATGGGGTAAGATCAAAATATCCAGTACAAATCAGTATTAGTTACAGTCCAGCATCACCTGTAGATACGCACTGCACTAGAAAAGTCAACATGAAATGAGTCATTCTTTCCGTGGCTTGCTTTCCGCTCGTGTATTGGATGAGCTCTGGTCTCAGAGGAGGTGGTGGTGTTGGTTTGCTTTTGTGATTGTCTTATCTACGATTAGAAGATAGAACTTACCATCATAAGCCCTAAATGTCTAGAGACGGGTGACACTCCAGGGTAGAATTTAGCAGGATACAGTGACTGAAGAGGTTTGTCTTTCCAACAAAGGGATGGATGTGACCAGAGCAACCTGTAATGACTCTTTTAGTCTGACTGGCTAAGAAATGAGAAGTGGTCCTATCAGTTAAATAGTCAAAATGTCCTGAATTAGTCTTAATGCAACTTTCATCTTGTTTTGCTGCAGGCAGACCCTGTGAGATTGTTTCAGTTCTCAGCACCAGTGGAGAACACATACCTGCCTCGCTTTCCCTGGAAAACAAGAGGTCCGTCTGGGATGCTGACAAAAAAAACTTCTCTTCTCTATGCCACTGCTCTCCAGACAGCAATTTGGTTTTTTCCTATAGTTTTGCAAATTCCGCAAAGAAGTATAGCTTAGGGTTTTTTTTCTTTGTGTTTTTTTTTTTTTTTTAAATAGCTGTGCCTAGTGATCTACCTGAATCCAGTTAATAGATTTGTAATGTGCTAACTGTTGTAATAAATAGACAGAAGGCAACCAACAGTGTGTTGCTGTTGGAGAAGCTAATAGTTTTGGTATTTCTATAAGCAACTCTCTTTTGTTACTTCAGTCTTTAAAATAAGTGTAGGAATTAATGTACAAGATTAGATCAACATTTCAGATACTCGAGTATTCTGTTTCCTTACACTCCTTTGACCCTGGACACTTCATATACAGTCCAAAGTGTCTATGTTGGTGATAAACTGATGTAGAAAGTGGGTGAAGTTTTTGGTTTGTGGAGCCTTTTTTTGTTTTTGTTTCTTCTAACAAAAAGAGTTTAAAAGAGTTGTTTTTGTTTTTTCTCTGCTCTATGAGGAATGGCTGAGGGAGCTGGGACTGTTTAGTCTGGAGAAGAGGAGGCTCGGGGGGGCCTTATCGCTGTCTACCATTACCCAAAAGGAAGTTGTAGGGAGATGGGGGTCGGCCTCATCTCCCACGTTATGAATGACAGGACGAGAGGGAATGGCCTCAAGTTGCGCCAGGGGAAATTTAGGTCAGATATCAGGAAAAATTTATTTTCAAAGAGAACAGGCTGCCCAGGGTGGTGGTAGAGTCCCCATCCCTGGAGGTGTTTAAAAACCATGTAGATTTGGTGTTGAGCAACATGGTTTAGGGACCCTGACAGTACAGGGCGAATGGTTGGACTTGATGATCTTGAAGGTCTCTTCCAACCAGACGATTCTATGATTCAGTGATCAAGATTGACTAATTATCTGAAAAGTGGTGGTTTATGGCCCTTCAAACTTCTGGAGATTTTGCTATTCCCTTATTTTCAGCATGCTTTTGGATGTTCTGAAGAACCACACGAGAGATCTGCTTTTAGCAGCCTCGTTAGGGTGCGGGTGGTTTGGAGGAGAAAATATTTTGCTTCCAAAAGCCTGTATTCTGTTGTTTGTTACTGCAAGTTTAAAAATAACAAGCTAGAAATATTTCAAAGTTCTCTAGAGAATGGAGCCTGGTTCCGGAGGCTGTTGCCCAGATTGTGCTACCAGGTATGATATAAATCAGGAATAACTTCATTGATTGCAGGGCCATTACTCCAGCATAACCAGGAGCAGAATGTGACCCTCAGTTTAATTTCTGAAATGGTTTCTGAATTTATTTGAGCTATGCATCTCTGCAGGACCTTTCATGGCTTTGCTGCAGTGGTAGCCTGATGTAAATCAGATTTCCTTGCAGCTGAGAACAGTGCTGATTATATATGAAGCTCTAATAATGTTTGCTGGAGTTTTACGTTCCCAGGACCATCTTAGGCATTCAAACAGCTTACCCTTCTGCCTGTGACCTGAAGAAAGAGGAAAGTGTTTTACAGTAGTAATAAAGAGATTACATTAGATGAAGTTATTTTCAGTAGCTATATCAGGAAGATTGAGAGTCAATTATCCTGGTCAGGTTCATCTTTAGGACACAAGCAAAGAAGAGGGTTGAGACATTTACTGTACTAGCAAAAAGAGATTTAAAGATGCTGTGTTTGCACTGAGTACTTGGGCCTTATCAGAGGAAACAACTCCTAGTGAGGTCACTGATCATATTTTGGGAGCTGGAGAGTATTGCTTCAGTCTCTTTTGGGGTGCTCCTTGACCTCTTGGTCTCTTACTCAGCAGAGAAAGCAGTGCGTGTGGCTTTCATCACCTGTGGCAGTGAATGTTTGGTAGGGAGAATAGTGCTGAGAATCCTGATAGTGTTTCTGGGTTCTGTTTTGTGAATTTCTCCTCTGTTGCAAAATCTGTTCTGTTTGATTTCAGAAAGCTTTCCAACATTATGCTCTAGTGACCCTGCCTGCGCTCTCGCATTTGTATATAAGTTGTATGTATATCCATTTCCCTACAATAAGATGCTAGTTGGTTTTTTGTTGTTGTTTGGTTGTTTTTTGTTTTTGGTTTTTTAATCATGTTTATGTGATGTAGAAGACTAGCTTTCCAAAGTAGCTTTGCTATTTAAGAGCCTTGTTTTTTTTTTTAAGTGAAACTTAACATCCTGTAAGACAATAAATACTGCTGTTTCTCTTGGAAATGTTTCATCTGCAGAAGGAAACATTGCTTGAAGAAAGGCCATATGCCATGGTATGTCATTCTGCTACCTGTTTTTAGGTATTCAAATACTCCCCACTTATTGGAAAGAAAGATGTCTGTTCTGAGAATGGGATAGCTGAATCAGTAACCTCTGCCTCTCACCATTACAAGAAACTGATGATCAGCTGGCAGATGGGACTGTGCAGCTGGAAGGTAAGACTAGTGAAGCTATGCTGACATAAATCCACTGAAGAGGTTACTGAATGTGTGCCCCAGTTACTCTGTCCGCAAGACTTTTGTCTATGTTTTGGCACCATTGAGTTATTTTGTCAAGCCGCTGCTTCCTTGTCTGCATTCATCTGTTGTTTTACTGCATTTTTTATCTATTAAAATTTTGCCTGTTGGAGTACTGAACTGTGTTTTAAATCAAAACGAGCTGTTTGATTCCTATTTGACTGAATGATAGAATACCAAATCCTTCCAGGATGCAGTGGTATCAGAGAAGCGTTATTATGTGTTCAACAGCTTATGGTGTGCCTGGAAACATGCATGGTATTCCCTTTCTATCCCTTTCCCTTCCTTTCAGGAGACTGCAATGCACTTATGAATTTGGCTGTTTATAGTGAGGGGATTTCAGTCGGGTTTCACTTCCTCTCCACTTTGAGCTAATACTGGCAGGTAAGTGGCTTTATGTACTCACTTCTGGCACAAGTTAAAACGATCTGGTTATCCAAAGAATGAATCTAAAAAGTGTAATCATCACTTGATCTGCAGTTCTGAAGCAAGATTGTCTGCTAACAACTCAGTATTTTATTTTGGTAGCGTTAATTCACTGGACTCGCATTTCGGTAAGCAGTACACCTATTTCTTCTTCAGTCTCTCTACTCAGCAACCACTTCATCTTAGCAGTAGCAGTTGAACTGCTAAGGTAGCTGCTGCTGAAAAACAGGGAGCCATAAGGAGCTAATCTGGGAAACAACAACAAAAAAATGCCACTCTCAAAGAATTGGCGTTACCTTTATGTGGAGCAGCACACTGGAGTTGGTGAGTATCGGTGGAATTCATCTACGTCTACACCTGGTGGGGAGAAGTCATGGAGCAGAGCAGGATGTTTTCCTGTTGAGATCCAGAACCTGAGTATGATTTATCTTTGCTTTGCTTCTGTACAGCCAGGCTGCTCTGTTAGCTGCACTTAGTGGTCTGTGGGGCATCCTGTACATATGTTTTCTGGGTTCCGTCCCACTTGCTGTAAATCAGAAGCTGTTTCACTGAACTCATTAATTGAGTTGTGTGATACCAGTGCAGATGAGGAGAGAATTCTGCCTATTGCACAAAAATCTGCCTATTTTTTTGACTGTCAGCAACAAATTCCTATTTCTGGATGAATTTCTGATCCCATATTCACAATCTATGAAAGAGTTAGATGCTGCTTTAGGTAAAGCCCAAAGAAGTATCCAGGTAAAATTGCTCAGGGAAACAAATCTTCTATTGGTTCTGGAGTTCTGTCATATAAGTCGTCAGGATCGAGCTGCAACTTGGATGAGAATTTCTTTCAATAGCTTTTCTAACTAACAAGCTTTGTTGAGGTAGAATAGAGATTGCCTCAATCTTTTGGAGTTTCTCTGAAGATATTGTGGGTGGGTGGGGGAGAGGAACAGTTTCTCCTGCCTTGGGGACAGATCCAGTGTATCTGGGGAAACAGGTTCCTGGTCAACAAGACCTGGTCTGGTTCATCACAGACCCCCTCTGCTCCCAATGAGTTCTGAAAGCTGCTGTGCACGTTCATTTCTGGCAAAAATGGTCTCATTATTCTAAATCGCTGTCCTGTTGCTCACAGCTGATTCACAAGACTGCTCAGTGCTCCTTCCAGTTTCTCCCATTACTGAAGTGTGGAATCTTGCCAATGGAGTTTTCTCCCCTTTCTTCACCAAGTTGTTTAGCTGACTCTTGGAGGGGAGCTGTTCCTCAGCTCAAGACAAATTGGATTGAAGTAAAGCAACAAAATTAAGAGATGGCTGTCTGACATTCAGATGTTGTCAGAGTGCTCCAAATGTCTGGCATGACTATGCAGGGTTAAAAGACCTTACGCTTTAAAGCAGCTTGCACTTTAAAACAATGGAATTTACATGCTTCAGAGGTTTCCTATCTCCTTATCTTGTCCGTGAGGAATTAATAAGTTAAAGGCATTCAGCTCAGAGTGGTGGCTTGGTTGCATGCC
Organism: Tauraco erythrolophus; assembly: GCF_009769465.1. Classification (NCBI taxonomy): domain Eukaryota; kingdom Metazoa; phylum Chordata; class Aves; order Musophagiformes; family Musophagidae; genus Tauraco; species Tauraco erythrolophus. The sequence goes on from NC_141465.1 coordinate 14,560,511, forward strand.
TTTTATTGAGTTGCTGAGGCGTGAGGAGACTGTAGCTTGATATATTTACATAGACTGCAGCTTGTGGACATGAAGACTTTTCTTTTGATGCACTTTCTTTAATCCTCTGCACTTCGACTCATCCAGCTGGTGATAAAATATACCTGTCCTTTGCAATAAAAATACTATACTTTTATGTGCTGACTTATCCTCTGAGATCTCCAAACACTTTGTAAACCTTTTGACTAAGCTGTTGTGAAGGGAGAGTCTTTATTCTTATTACCTACTTAAACACATTGAAGAAGATAGGAATGAAGTGATATGGCCAAGGCTGGTGTGTGAGCTGCAAGGCCTAAAGCTGTATCCAACATCCATTTCTAATTATATATAGTAGTAACTCTTTCAAAATGTTTCAGGTTTTTTTTTTTCTCCTTAAGAGAGATTATCACTAACTTCATTTTATCACTTATTTATTTATGGTTTTTTTTTTTTTTTCAGAAAAGCAGTAGGGACTTTTTCAAATAACTGGTTCTTGATCTTGCAAACTTAAACTTCTGGGCATAGCAGCTTTTGTCTGATGCTAAATGTTATGCTTGCAATCAGTGGCTTCATTGCCATGTTTCCATAGCGGCTTTCACTGCTTGAGATCAAGCAAAAGCCGATTTTACATTCTCAAGAGTCCTTTCTATTTAGGAACTAAGCAAGCTATTTCAATAAAACATACTGCTTCAAGTGCTATCAAAAAGCATATGGAAAGACATATAGGGTTGTTAGACACAAAAGTCTGAAATTCCATTCATGGTTTCGTACAACATTGCGTAATTTATTGTTTGTTTCTCCTTTTCACCCTATTCAGTGGCTCTGAGTCTCCTGGGACTGGGAGCAATGTGTTCTTGGACAACAAGAGAATTGTTCTAAGGAGATATCTGATTGTTCAGGTGTTCTGAATTATTTTGCAGGTACGTGTGTTCGTGGTAGCCCTATCAATCTTCAGAAGTGTTTAAGATTTGTCTCTTCCATTAGCTAATGGTGCATCTAATGCCATAAGCTGTTGAGTGGGGAGAGGTTCATCATGTTGCCTTTATTGCTTTCAAAGAAAGGTCAGGAATTAATCATTAGAAATTTAGATTGTTCTATTGAAATTGCTCATTTGGGATCAGCTTCTAAGATTGCAAGAATGTCATATGTAGTCTGCAACATTTGGAAAAATGCTTCTGGAAACAATCCATGGAAAAATTGTGGGTCCTAGGCAACTCTAGGCAAGCTGCTGAAGGTTGTGGGTGTATAACCTGGTGAATTTTAATTCCTTTATAAGTATTACTGACCAGAGCCTCAACAGCTGCATTATTTTTTAATATCCATGTATTTAAATATTCACCTAAGCCTACAGTGCTATCCTCAGTCACTCCCTAAATGGCCAGGTCTGCTACCAGTACTTTCCATCTTCTGGTAGCACTCTCTGTCAGAGGACCCTTTTCCATTTTTTCCCCTGTATGTACACAGAAGAGATAGTATGCCTGTTTTCTGTATGTAGCTCAGGAAAAGGAATAATGAGAAGACCATGACTTTCATTATGCTGGCATTTCGTTTGGTAGATTTCCATTTTTCCTTGCTGGTAAATGGGAAACTTGAAGAATTCCTTATAATATCTATAAATGCAATGATTACCAAACAGTGGTCCGCTTTGTCTTGTTCACGGATATATTTTTAACAAGAATTTGTACCAACTTGGTAATTCTGTGTGCTTTCACATGTTGTCAGCTTTAAAGGTGATCACTGATCTTTGGGTTTTTTCCTGGTGTTTTTTGTTCAGAATGATTGGTCTTTAATGCATGAGATAAATATATGGAAAAGCTCCATGCCTTTAATCATTTCTTGATTCTTCATTTATTTCTTGATTCTGTTCTTACATATTTGGACTTCCCATCTTTTTCCATCTCTTTCTCCTCAGTCCTGGTTTTTGATTCTCCTACTGTCCAGCCTGTGTCCCATTCCTTTGTAATTTACAGAAAGCAGAAGCAGCAGGATTGGAGGAGTAATTTGTAACTGTAGTGTTTTAGTGCTTGCCCTTTCTTGGCTGTCTTAATGTTCCTCTGGAGACTGTCTAGTGAGTGTGGAAAAGAGGCAGAGGCAGGGGAATAGAGAAGTATGTGGGCATAGCTTCCCTGCCAGCTGAGCCCAGTGACTTTGGATGCTTCAAGCCAATTACTATGAATTCTCTTTTGGTTTGCCAAAGTGCTTTGGCTGAGTTCAAACATGTGTATCAGCTTTCCAGCCCCAAATGTGTAGCATAACAGATTTAAAGAATCTGCATATTAAAAAACATAACCACAAGACATACACAGATAATTCATGAAGGTAATTTTAAAGTGCTGTTGGCTTCTGCATTTATTGTAGTCAATTCTGTAGCTCATGTTTCATGGATTTTTAGTACGGATGTAATAGTTGTCAACTGTAGAAGCAACTTTAGGACTAAAATGATATCTTAAACTACCACCACCATACACGTTAAATAATAAAATAAACAACACTTTGACCTGTAGAAAAGGAAAGTATTATGTTCATCTGGTGGAGTAGCTACAGTTTATGGTGGAAGATTTTTTTTATGTTTTCTGCATATGTCATATGCAGAAACATAAAATCATAAGGCAGAAATGAGTAGTGCCCTCAAAATGAAGGCTGCCTACATAACATGGGTTCAAGAAACCACCCAACTGGTAAGAAGGAATTGGTAGGTGTGGGATATTTTATGACAGCAGTCTTGTGGTGTGCCTGCAGTGAGAAATGCAAACATCTTAAAGGTAATGTTGCTTAAATAATTTGTGTGCTTCTGTATGTACATGTTTGCACAGCAGCAGCAGTTATTGGAACTGATGCTAGATATTTCTGGTGTTTTCATTTGGTGCAGGGTTTTGCTACTTGGGATTTTGAGATGTGATGGCATTAGACATTTCTCAAACACGTGCCAAAACAAGCAACCTGATAATTGCTTTTTTGCTTTGCCGTTGTTCTCTGCTGTGGTAACTGCTTTAATGCTTTATGTGTTTGCACCGACTTATTTTTATCTCTAATGTTTTTTAAAAACATAAAAGATACAAACAACTGATAGGGCACACTTGCATCATCCAGCAAAATGTTGAACCTAGTATTCCTTGCATAGCTTTTCTGAATCAATCATATTTATATTGCTGTGATCATCTAAAGTAGCTTTCTGTAACTGTGTATTTTTGCTCAACAAGATAGTAGAACAACACTGTTATAGTCAAGAAAAACGAAAAAAAAATGGCTTTCCTGGAAGTAAAATATTTATAGAGAAAAGGCAGGTGTGAAGTCCACTGGCAATTCTTAAAGCAGAGAATGAAACACAAAGCAGATGAGTTTCCCTGCCATCTTAGGATGCTGTTCAAGGATATTGCAGACAGCAGCAATACCTGAAACGTTCACAGCCACGTTCTGCAAGAGGGTAAGAGCTACACAAGCTCTGCTTGGTGTGGATTCACAGGCTGTGCAAGGTCCTCAGACCTATTCCCTGGCAGAGCCTTTGTGTACAGCTGGACTCTTCTCTGGGAACTGGGGCTTCTCTCTGCAGAGTTCAGTGCCACTGCCTGTTTCAGTCCTTTTGTGTCCCCAGGGCAGGGTGGTTGTTTGATCACAGATGGGCAGATCAGCTGTCTGCACACAGGGAACTGTGGATGACAGAGAAGTGGTGGTGCCCTGTTGCACACACGGAGTACAGTGACAGGGAGGTGCGAGGGGCTGGCCTGAGCACCGCTTTCCATACTTGAAAGTCTGGAAGGAGCCTTGGCTCTTGCCTCCTTAACCAGTTATCTGGTGAAGGCCAAATTTTGGTCTGGTTAAATTCAGGTCATTTCACTGGCATCAAGAGAGGTATGCAGACCTGTGCCAGAAGGGGATCTTGTAATATACAGCCATATCATGTTAACATTAGATGTTACAATACAAGATGTCTATTACAATGTACTCCAAAGTTCATTTCCATCTGATTGATGATCTAGAAAATGCCAGATGTTGAATTTTCTGTGATGGATATAATACTTTATCATCAGATGTCCGCCAAATGCTAATCAAGGCAGAAGAAACAGTAAAGCAAACATCTCTTCAAATTACTTTAAATCAAAAAATCTGTTCAATTAATAAAACTGGCAAAGAATCTAGGAATGTGGGATGAATCAAGAAGAATGACAAGTTTTTTTACCTCAGCATCATTGGTTTGTATGTTGCTAAAGCTAGGGAGAAAGTGGTTATTAAGTGAGATGGAGACTTCGCTAGATCTTTCCCTGCTCTTTGTTCTATGAAGGGATCAACATTAGAAGAGATTAGGATCAAATCTGCTTGTGAGGGAAGAAAATGAGAATGGTGAAAATACCTAAAGCGGTCTGGAAGTGCAGCAACTAGCAGACCTTCATCATTTCTCTCCCCTGACAACCAAAGCTAATGCAGCCAATACGGGAGAGAAGAGAGTAACACACAGGAGGTCTGGAGAGCACCCACCAAGGCTCCAGCCTCCACATCAGAGAAAGGATCTCATCTGCAAGTTGCTTGAAAGTCGAGGAGGGAAGATCAGCCCTCCCCAGCCTCTCTTCTTGGCACAGACTCTTGTTGGGCACAGGCTTTGCATTTATACTGGTCGTTTGTGGATTTCCCCCAGAGAGAGCAGATCGATTTTAAAAATCCACTTGAGAACAGAAAATATGTGGTGCTGAGCTCCCATCTGCTCCCTTGCACAGAAGTGTTCTGCTCTATGGTAATGTTCCGTAAGACTGTATTAACACAGCTGAAAACTGTAATGGATGGGCCAATGACTGCAGGATGGTGGTAGTTGCTTTTAATAGGCATGTAAGATGGCATTGTTAACATATTAATAAAGCCACTGGGAGAACTGACCAAAAAAAAGAAACAGCGATGATTTTCAACAAAGCATGGTGGGTTTTTTTAAGGAAGAAAGCAAAAGATCTGCTGTTTAGCAGACTTGAGCCTCCTCTAAGAATAGCTTAAGCCAGTAAATGCCCTCCCCATATAGACAGAAAGAGTCTGCTACAAGTCACTGACTGAACTAGTACCCGAGGGACATGAATTTGATATGCATTTCTTTCTTTGTCATTCTCTTTCTATGTTAAACAGGATAGCTGATACAGAAATTACTCTGATCTTGTTTTCCAGCTCGATCACTTCGGATGTGACAAGGAGCACAGGCTGGCAGTGCTTGAAGGAAGGGAAGTACAAGATTGGAAGATCATAACCCTGTCACGTTACAGTTCATGGTGAGGTTGACTATTTATACAAATTCATTCAGATGCTTTTTTCAAGATATATTTACTGTATCATACAAAACAGGGCTACATAGTTCCTGCTCAGAGCAAGATTGGAAGATTATGTGTATTTTTCCTTGTGACACTAAAAAAATCCTATTGGCAACAGAAGACTTGGTTTTGAACTTAGTACAATATAAACCAAAAAGCTACACACAAGAAGTAAAGAGGAAAAAAAACTATATTTGATGTAAAATTTTAAATAGTGTTAACTAATTGAAAAGAAAATTCCACTACTGCTCGTTTCAGACTTGGGTTTGGTTTTAGCAGTGATGAAAAAATCATGCATGAAAATGGACAATCAATACTTACCGTATGATCAGCAAAGCCTAACAGAGTATTTAATCCTATGGTTTTTAGTTTGCTGGACCACATGAATAACACAGCAATAAATTTAGTAGAATACATGATGAAAACTGATGCCTATGCATGCATTAAAATGTCTGTTTTCCAGCTGCAGGAGAAGTGTCATCAATTATAATTCTTCCTTTGAGCTTAAAATCAGATCTTTAATCTTAAGCCAGAATTTTAGCTGTGCAATTTATATGAAATAAGGAATTGCACCTTACTGGAAGTCATCACAATCATCCAGTTAAGTGGAATGAATCAGTATCACAGGAATGAAAGGTGATGATGGTGCCATGCCTGCATCCAGATATAAGTGGCCTCCAGAGAAATTCAAAATTATGTTATTGAATATGAGAGAAACATTGGCCAAGTCAAACAAGTTGAACATGGAGTTCAAAAGTGGCACATCAATAGTAAACATGCTAGGAAATCCCGTCCCAAAAATGTGATGACCAAGAAAAGGCTGACATGGGTTTAGCAATTCCTGCTAAAATGTGTTCTTTAGTTGCAGTGGTTCCTGTCTTACTTGGATGAGAGCTCCAGTTCTTCTCTCACTCTTCTGGCCTAACTGAATTATTCTGAGAATTAATCTGTCTAGGCTTCTGCACTATTTATGCAAACAATTGCACCATATTTATTAAAAGCAGAGTGCAACAGAGCCTGTTATAAACCTTATTAAAATTCTGACCATTGTCATCACTTGGCAATTCATAAAATGATGAACTATAACCTGTAGTCTGTTCTGTCAAGAGTGTTCCCCTGTTAGATCCATGCAGTTTCAGTCCAGTTTATTCTTTTGGCTGCTTATATGCAGACATAACACTGAACAAGTGATAATGTGTAAACAAGAGTATGCATTGTGCAGATAAATAGACTCCCACTGTTGAACAAGTCCTTAGCAGTTTGCATTAAAAATAAATACAGATGCAAACTGCAATACAATATTTATTTTAACAGTAGGAATTTATCACTGGTAGCATTCCCTGATGTTTCCAGGATTAAATAAGTGACTTTTAAAATAAATTCACTGGTCCAGAAGTTTAAAATAGTTTAAATCTTTTGTTAATAGCACTAAAGGGAAAGATAATAATAATTAGCAGTTCTTCACAATATCAAGAAATAACATTCTCATTAACTGACTGAAAACTGCTGGTTCCAGGCAACCACAAGTCTGTTTACCCACTAACAAATGTAGTCATAGGAGGGGAAAGAAAGAAGGCACAAAGATTTCCACTGATCTCAGCATATTGAATAATACTGAAGAGGTTTTTATTCAAGACACAAAATGGATTTGGATTCCATACTTCATTGAAAATTCAGAGGAAAAAAGTATAACTAGTATTTCCAGTATGTGCTTCTCATTAATTCCAAAGTTGCTTAAAAAAGCCTTGTCAGAAGTTCTGAAAAAATGGTGTAGTTACCTTTCTTTTCCTGCGAGCATCAGATCACTAAGCTTGTCTTCAGCAGTTATTCTTAAATGTTAGACTCAGTCCTGTTTCCCTCATCCCCCTCCCCCGTTGTTCTTGATGTGCTTTAGGTCAGAGCACGTGGTAAATATGAGGTTCAGGGGATCAGCACTGGAGAACAAAACATTGTTTAGCTCTGAGTTTTAGATTCAAGTCAAGCTCCCATCACTAAAAGTGGCCTAGTGAAGAGCTGTCACACAATAATGAGCAAAGCAAGGGGAATACAGCAAGAAATGTTCTCAAATATTCCTTTGAATAAAATTGTAGATTTACTTGCCTGTTTGATTCACTTTTGCATTTAAAGGGTTATAGGGAAAAGGTAAGAAAAATAAAAGCACTGGGAACACCTGGACAAGAACTAGTTTGACTGTGTCCTGTATTCACTATGGAAGGGATTGTGCGTTTTGCCAGGCCACCTATTAAGGATGCTTTCTCCTGCGCACTCATCCAGTTAAGTCATTCTATGGCTTAGAGTACTAGTCACACGGTGAGAATATTAAATGTCTGAATGAACACTTAAGAAACAGTTCTGAGAAAGGTCATGCATTGCAATGGGTTTTTGAAATAGGTGTGATCTATAATTCTGAGCAGAGACAAAATTCAGAAAAAGTCACTCTGAACAAGAGCAACATCAAAGCAGTAAATCTGCTGGATAAGTTCCCCATTGCTCATCATCCACTCTAGCATTCAGAAGCTTGAGTCCATTTGTTTGAGGTTCAATATCCAAATCACATGAAATATAACATCACAGTTGCATGAAAGATAAACTTGTAAAAGCAGTTATGGGGCTCATGGGTTCAAAGTTCATTTTTCTCCTCCTTATTTCTCAAAATGAATGCATAACTTCAGGCAAATCTTTTAAATCTCTTGCTGTTTCGCTGTCCCTCTCCATCAAAGAGAAAGGTAATATCTCCACTGTATGACAGCTGCATTGCTTGTGTAATCAGTTAAGCTTGTACAATGCCTTATATCCGTATGGCTTTCTTCCATCACAGTATCTTGGAGAAAAGTTCTGTTCTTTTTATTAGCACAAAACCAAAGAAAGAATTTAGTGGAGTGGCAAACTAATGTATCCTGTTATGGCAGCTCTTTCAAAATAGAGCAGCAGAATTATGTGTAGGCATGACAGATGAACTAATGTTTGCACTGCAAATTGTAAATGACCCTTATTAAAACCTATCTTTAATATGAAAGTTACTCAAGTTGCATATTCTATTGTTCAAAATTTGTTCATTCTTATTTTTCAAACATTCAAAAGAGTGTTTTTGAACACACAAAACAGTATGTAAGATATTCCTGTATACAGAAGACCTCATTTACTACAGAAACGAAGACTTGTCCTTAGAGACCTCCTAAAGGAGTCTCTGATGCTTCCTAGTTTAGAGCTATTCTACAACATCAAAATCACTCGAGAAGGTTTAGAGTTGAAATGTGTTGTCTGGCAGAAAAGGAATGACTCAAGATAAGTCTCAGACTGCTGACTGAGATCCTTCTTGCTGCAAATTTTCTTGTTCTAAAGTGAGCCCTGGAAGTGATGACACTGGAACTAGTGGGACTTCTCACATCCCATTTGTATATAACTCTCCAAATTATTTGTTTGTCATATATATGTGCTATCAAAGAATTTCAGAACATATCTGTCTCAGACTTACAAAATGTCTATGACTCTGAAGGCAGACTTCTCAGCCATCTTTTTATCTCCAGTTCACACTGAACATTCAAGGTAGTAAGTTCAGCCTTAAAAAAAGAGTTCATTAAGCCAAGGGACCCTCTCTCCAAAGATCTCCCCAGAAGACTTTGTGTGCTCTAGAGGGTTGGATAGTTGAGAACTGTGGAGGAGATTGACCACTGAAAGGGGCTGATCAGGAGCTCGCTGGTTGAGAACTCCTCTCAGCAGGCAGGGAGTGGGGCCAGCTGGCCCTCCCTCTGAGGGAACTGGAGAGAGAAACTGAAAAGTGCAACGTGGAAACGGTGTACCGCAAAGCACTCCAAATCCCATATCTGCCAGAACTGTGGGAAACCTAAGACAGAGAACGATGTTCAGATGTTGTGGTAGTCCTACCTGACTGTGGCGGTTTCTTGAGTTTTATGAAGGGAGAGTAATTGAGCTACACTCAGGTGCAAAGAGTTGGGAGAGGCATTGTAAAGGGCCTCCTAAGGGGCCTCCTGTACCTTGCCTGGGAGCTGCATTTAACTTGGGCTCTTGCCTGTGCCTGATCTACATTATAGGTATGTCTGTGTCCAGCCATGTACTTTGCTTATACCAACCTTGCCTTGTTAACTTGACTCTCCAGCTTGACCTTGAGTTTGCCTCATCACTACAGACTTGTCTATTAGTAACTTGACTGAGCTGATGCTGGTTTACAGTCACTGGACCTGCTCTGCTCTTTTTGTTTGGCTACTGTGGGTCTGGGCCCTTGCTAGTTTGGTCTTAGCACCTGGCTCCACTTCCCTGGTGAAGTAGTGGCCTCACTGCAACCTGATGAGGTAAAACACAGTGACCATGAGTTTGGGAAAGAATGTGCTCAACTTTTGAGGGGCTAGAGGCAGTTGAATCACAAAGCCATTTTGTCAATAAAGAGAGTTTCTGTGCCCAAGAAATTTGCCAGTGAGGATGATGAAAATTATCGTATCGATGTGAAGCCTCGCAGGCTAACAGAACTTTAAAAGAACTAAGATCCATGGAGTCTGAACCATCGTAATTGGGTGAGCTTGGACAGGAGACAGGTTGTGACAAGCCCAGGGCCACATCTAAAAATCAGTGGAAATGTTTCCTCTAACATAAGCGAGGGTAGGATTTTACCCTGCAGAGCTCAGCAGATGCCTGTGTTGTTAGAAGGCTTAACTACAAGGCTTCCTGTTTTGTACTCTCCGTTTCCTTAGTAAAGTGCAACATATGGTTAACTCTTCTGTTGGATCCTGGTCTGTTAATGAAGCAGGCATTTGCGATAATTAAGCTTCCTTCTCCAAACTCCCTGATTTGGCGAGCTGATCTATCAGTATTCGGGGGGATTGCAAAGGTTTATTTTTTGTTTCCTTAGTGCTCATCATACATGAAAACCAGCATATTTTGATTGGTTGGCAGTTGAAAGTGCAATTGAACGTTTCAGAATCTGGAAGAACTTTTGAACGCATTCCTTTCCTTTTTTGTTGTTTTTATTGTTCTTGGGTTTTGGTGGCTTTTTTATTTATTTAATGACAGCACAAGCAAGTTTAATGTTTCATTGAGATGATGCCAGCTGTCCTTGGTGAATGTAAATGATGAGCCAGTGGAACTGCATGGTTGCCTTGAACAAATACGTGAGATAGAAGGGTGTTGTTACACATCCTGCAGGTGCTTCTGCTGTAGGAATCTATTCACTCAGAGGACAGTTAGCTGATATGTTGTACAGCTGGTCAAAGAATGCCTTTAGGCTATCTGAAAGTTTCCATAGGAAATGAAATGCTTTGGAGTTTGCTGCAAAACATTATTTTATAAAATTAGGCTAATTTTGACATCTGTCTTTTTAGACTGCTAATTTCAGATCTCTGCCTCTTCTATTCAATTTGCCTCTTTTATTCTTTTTTTTTTTTTATGAACTATACACAGTAAACTCCTGAGTTGATTTTTTTTTTTAAAGCAGTGGATTTTTTTTTTCCTCCCACATCCCAGGATGCATATATACAACATCTTTTAGTCTAGAGCAGGAAGCCAGAGAGATACTAGTAAGAGGCTATGCTGAATCTCTGTAGTAAAGCAGAGAGTGTGAGGGCAAAAAGAGCGTTGCCAAATCTGCTTAATCCTCTGATTCAGGTGGATTTTTGACTATACTGCGTTCCAGAAGGGTTTCCAGCTTATTGCAGCTGGTTACTGAAGGATGGCTCTTTTTCTTCTCACTCTTTGTGATTACCTTTCAGTCTAGTCAACACAATTTCTTGTGGATCTACTCTCTTAGCCTAGAATGCGTTGGAGAACATGCTAGGAAGCTGTGCACATCTGAAAACTGAGGTACTAGAGGAGTATGAGATTCTCCACACCCTAGGCAAGGGTTGCTTGGATGTCATTCAGTTATCTTCACTTTATACAGTTACCTTAACAAAAGGTGTATGTTGGTAAAAGCCTGTATTTACAATAGCCAAAAGAGATGATATGTTAACAATAGTCGTGAAGGAGTTGGGTAAAGAAATGAAAAAGAAAATGTGCTAGATCTACTTATGCTAAAATTAAATTTAAAATATTTTCTCTCCTTCCATGTATCCCTTTCACTTCTTGCAAGCAGTGTTGTAATAAGGCTGTCTAGAGATTTTCTTTTCTCATGTACTTTATGTCTCAGGCTGCATTCCTCAGAGAGAAGAAACAAGGAATGGTAGCTTTTTTGGTCTTCGAGGGGCTCCAAACAGATTTAATGCACCCCTCTCCCTTTCCAAAAGCAGCATCTTATCTGCTTCTAACTGATTTAGAGTTTAGTCTTGACAGTTCTCTTACTAGTCCAAGGATTGTCTCACCTCTATGACACGTTTCTGTTTCCAGTCTTTTGATCTATAGATTAAAGTTTTAGAAATCATACGTATGCTCTGAATTCATAATACAACATTATACCTTAGTTCAAAGCACAAGAGAGTATAGTCAGAAGAAAAAAGTCTAAACCAAATCAAGTAAAGCAATATCCTTCGTTTTTTAACCACAGCCTACCTTTGGAAATTTGTCTGTGTCCAGGCAGGTCACGGTTTGTTTTCTCTCACCTTGATCAGACCTCCCAACAATCCAAAATTTCATCAGAAAACTGGTGACCGAGACCTTCTCCCTCTCTCTTCTTTCCTGTGTTTCTGTAAGACTTCTTTGTGTGTGTTTGTGTTTTGTTTTAAGGGAATTTTCATTTTAAATTATTTTGTCATTGGGCTTCAAATGTTCACCTGTAGGTAACATTCCAATTTCTTGCAAAGATTTACGAGAAGAGCAGGTAATTTTCTTGTGAAGTGTGTCTATGTGTTAGAGTATCAGTTGTACAGTCCAGATGGACCTACACAGATTCTCGACACTCAGTTTACCTAGCTCAAATGTAGATGCATGTTTCTTTACTCACACTCATGTAGAAATTCCTTGTCTTCTAGATACTTGTCCTCCTTTGACCAATGAATATCTTTGGAAAGAAGTCAGACTTTGAAATTGTCTAAAAAGGAAAGTAAGGTTACAAGTATTACATGCATTTCACAAAAGCATGACAGAAATTTTCCATAGTTGCAATATTTCTTTTCAAGAGCTGATTCGAACAGCTGGGGAGAGCCAAGATGTGCATAATCCAGAGGCCAACATGCCAGCTTGGAATTATTGTTCCTGAGGCTAGGTGTGTGGGTATGAGTTTCTTATTTGTTTTGTTCTTTTAAGGAAAATGCAATACATGAAATGGTATAACAGCAACACTTCTGTGTGGCATCACTTTGTCAATGATGTGATTAAACTAGGGTTTTTTAGTGATCTGACAGCAGATTTCCTGGACCATGATACAGTGTAAAAGTTCTGTAGAAACTCCAGACAGCCTTCCTGGATTAGGGCCTCAGTGGGTTTGTACAAAGACATGTGTGTTACCACAGCTGAATACTTGATCATGGCAGAGAGAAAGGTACCACATACCTTCCTGCAGGCCTGGTGCTGTCGGCAGCATATTTGGTTCAGTCTAGTACAGGTGCCAGAAGGGGCAAGTCGGCTTGATGATAGCTGTCTCCGTGACCCCTGTGGTATTCTTCTGACTTGCCCCTCCCCGGAGGAAATGATACTTTAGCCTTTAGTTCTTCTGAGCAAAGCTTAAGGCTCTTGACCATTGCACGTGTTCTCATTCGTGCCCATGGTGTCCTTCTGCCTGCTCTTCATTCCTGGCTACCTCCCTCCTGCTGGTTTCTTGACCACCATTCTGCTTCCTAGATGCTACCTCTCCATCTTTTCTTCTATAGCCAGATCATAAGCAGTAATCTTTTGTTGGGACACTGAAAAGGTTATTTATCGCTATAAGACTGTCTTACTGCCTAATACTAGCTGTCTCCCTAAGGAGAAGAAGGTTGGCCTGGTCCATAGAGCATAGATTTGGGGCTCAGCCAATCTAGCTGCAACTTCATCTGTGGATTTTCTGTCTGAACGTTAGTGTTTTACTCATCCTTTGACTGAAGAGACAGGAAAGCTGTTTGTCTTTTTCTCCAAGTGATACTGTAAGAATAAACTGTTAATTTGGAACTATGACAATCCAAGGATTGGTAAGAATCCATTAAGTAAACAAAAATTAGGCCCTTGGTCTGTTTTATATGTGCAGTTTTCTTCTGCCACCAGCCTTCTGTCTTTCTCTGTCCTATCCTAAAAAAGACTGGAAATAATTTTCCCAAGCTTTATGAAAATGCCAGGTTTTCTGCATAGTATAGTCCTAGAAAGAAAACATAAATTTGCAGTAAGTTATAAATGACCAAGGAATCACTTTTAATGCGGTATCACTTTGTGACTCTTGACGATAGCCATTGCCAGCACTTAAATAATAATGAATTGTTTGCACTCTGACTTATGGTGTCTTTACTAAGTGTATGCTACTTCTTGCCCTAATGTTCTGTATTCTGCAAAATACATTTTTTCCATTCTAAAAGCCATTTCTAGTTTTCTATACCAAGGATACTTTATACACCATGATAGTTTAAAAGACACTATGATAGCAAATGTTAAGGGGTTCTGCAGCTTTTTCTGTGCCTCTCATGGAAAAAGTACACTCTGCTAATTACAAATGCATTTGGAGGACTGCAGATTAAAGTGACATAATATGTTCTTTCCAGCTCCAATTTCATCAGAGTAATTAAACATGTCTTCAAATCCTTTTGTATTCAACAAAGTATGTATGTTCTTAAGAGCCATTGAGTTTTGTGTGACTTAAATGCATGCCTGAAGTTAAATATGTCCTTAAAAGCTTTGAATACAAAAAAAATTGAAATAAGTGCCCAAGTTCCTCACAATTAAAGGTTTCATGCAGCTTAATTGAGAGCAAGTTGGTTAATGAGAACAGCACGAAGCATGAACTCTAGAGACCACGCTGAAGAAAAGAATTACAAAAACAACTAGCACTGTCAAAACTTTAAATACTCAAAACTTTCTCTCCTTCCTTAGTCTAATCCTGGGGACAAAACTAGACGTTCTCAGGGACTGGAAGAGAAAAAAAGGCTCATGTGAGAAAGAGGCAGTGACTGCATCAGATTGCTTCGCTTCTGATGTAAGGAAGCATAGGTCTGCACAGAGAGGGGTTTTTTAACATCGTCATCCAATGTGGGATGCAGTGGCACATGTTTTATATTGGTGGTTTTGAATGAAGTCTAATGATTCAGATCAAACTAGAGCAGTGTTCAAAAGTTCACAAAATTAATATTCAATTTAAATATGAAAACATTGAGGAAAGCAGTTAGGTGATGTAGATGACTTCCCATTTGACATCGAGTTTGGGATTTTTCTGTGAGTGATTTCAATAATTAGAGTGAAAAGAAAAATCCTTACATTTGCAAAGATCCTAAGGAACTCTGACTAGAATTAGTGAGGTGAGCTGGGGAGACAGTGAGGGTTTTGAGGAGCTGCACTTAATTCCCAGGGGTGGAAGGCAGGAGATGAAACATCAGTACCTTCCTTTGAAAGGGTTCCAGTTCCATAGGAAAGCCCAGCCTGACCTTGACTAAATGTGGGGAAAGAAGATGACATAAAGAAGATCTTCAGTGCCTTATTAGGCACTCGGATACTTGTAGAAGGGAAAGGTTATGCAAATGAGTGTCTTTTTTTTTTTTCTTCCCAGACTTCTGACACAAAACGCTGATGAGATTTGGGGGAGATGTTTTAAATTAGAAACTTGGGAAGAGTTGACAGTTGCAGAAGGGCACTGAGGTCACCCAAAGACATCTGGTAGGACTGTCAGTCAGTAACACGAAGGCAATTTTGCCAAGTGTAGGGTAGGACATAAAATTGAGCTGCATTAGAGAAGGAATAGATAGAGGTCAGAGTTGAATTCTTGAAAAGTACCAAGGTTACAGATGTGAACTACATCAAATTAGTCATAGGGCCAAAACTCCGTGTTAGAAATGCTGGTATGCACAAATGCTTGTGAAAGTCTGTATAATTTCTGAATTTAAGTATATACCAAGTCAGCAAAATTTACTGGAGAAAAAAAATTATGCACATTGAAGGCTATGTTGATTAGGGCTCTCCAGCAGACAGTCAATATAATATCTGTTTCTTGGGGCCTCGGTTTTCAGGATACTGTCTGATTTCGTCCTTCCTCCCCTGTGTGTGTGCTGTGTGTCCTCCCGTCCATCTTCTGTGTTCAGGAGTACTCAGTCTGTGGGTATGATTTCTTTTGTTTCTCACTCTATTTTGTCATCTCTTTTCCTGAGTGTTAGTACAGGCTTTGCCCATAGCTTGCTGGTGAATTTTGGTGATTGAAATTGGGAAAACACCTAAAGGTTGCAATGCATTAAAAAACACAGGAGGTATTCGTACTTTGTCTGTTGGTACACTGACTTCAGTGTGTGGTTGTGTTTTCTTATACCAGCTGAAGATCTGCCTGTCTAGGAACAGCTGGTTTGAAAAATGGGGCAGAAAGTGTTTCAAGAACAGATCCTTATGGAATGTTGATCGGACAAACAAATAAACCAACCCATTCCCTGGTACGACGTGATGCAGGAAATTAAATCCGAAGAGGTAAGAGAAAAACAAAGCTATGATCTAAACGCTGGAGTATGGTCTTTGAGCAAAACTACAGATATTTTTGTTCTGGGTTTTTTGGATTTTCGTTGTGGTTTTGTTGGTTTTTTTTCTCCTTGTCTCAGTCCTCAGTCTCTGTTTGAAATAGTCTTTAAAACGAAAACAGCATGATCTAACCAGCCCCTCCTGACTAATTAACCTTAGCCTGGTGATATGGTCAGTTGTTTACAGCACAGCAATTCATCACTGCAAAAGTGTCTGCAGCTAGAGATGGGCCCATCCCAAACCCCAGATCTCGGAATCTGCGTGTTTTGGGGAACTGAGGTATATGGCAGAGCTTTCAGAACTGAACACTGTCTTTACTGTGAGCTCAGGTGAACCTCAGATCCAAATCCAAGCAGAATCTGAGCTGTTGTCCATTTAAGTGTTATATTAAGAATGCTGGAATATGGCAGCAGAGGATGGATTGGATAAGGAAACCGTGCAGGCCAGAAAGCACTTTGCTTTAATACACGAACACCTTGGAATTCAATCTAGCTAAACCTTTGACATGGCTACAGTGATGTTTCTACAAAAGACTCCTCGTTGAGCAATTGTGCGCTGCCACTTCTTAGGGAAGCAGAATTATTGGCTACATCATGAACCTTGATACTCACAAGGATAACACAAAAAATGTAGACTATAATGTGGGTGTGAAGTAGTTGTAAAAGGCATGAATAAGATTGTAAGAAAGATTGCTGTGGAATGTTCTCATGAGCTCAGGACTAGTTACTTTCTGGAGGAATGGTTTTCCTCTTAATATATGATAGTAAGGTTTTGGGGAGTACTGGCATGTTAGTCTGGTGATGGCTGTGCTGAATGAACCAAGAACTGCTCTTGACCCTTCCTGTTTAGAATTAAGCAAATCTGCAGCAAATAAGGTACTTGGTGAAAGTTTTATGTCTGCAAACAGTTACCTGCCAGCCCTCGCACTCTCTGGATCTTTACCCCTGCCTCTTTCCTGTCATGACTGTTCCACTGCTCCTCTTGCCCTGTTCTCCAAGCCTGTGCTGTCTCCAATTTCCTTTCTGTTTCGAATTCGAGTAAGTTATTTGGTCAGGGTTCCACGTATTTACATGAGATGGATTGTATCTGCACTTTTGCCATATGTATGAGTTAAGCCTAGGTTCCTCAGTTATTTGCTCCAATGTTGACAGAGTTGTATTGTGATTTTCGTCCTCACTCCTTTTCCTTTAGGGGATGGATAGCATTCAAAAGGTGAGCATTCCTTATATGTGATGTAGGAGTAAGTCCATTGAAGTAAGGTTATTGGAAGTGGACAGCTGGAAAATTCTGAGGAAGCAAAAAGAAGTCAGACAGGTTTCTCCCTAGGTAACCACTTAGACTAGCATCTGCAGTGCTTGAGGCTTCTAGTCCTTCGTGCTGAGCGCCGGGCTGCTGTGCTGACTAGTAAAGATTAAAAAAGTGTTTTCCTATAAAGTCCAGAACATCAGCGTGTGCCAGCAAGTGCGTGAATGTTAAACCTGATGGATTAGAAACACGGATATGTACACCAGTAGCTATACATGCTATGAATATTAATACTCCTAGTTTCTACTTTTTACACAAAGTGTGTGTGAAGGGAGGTGCAAGTTCTTTTTCCAGATGCTGTGCTAAGGTGCTGTTTTGCCCGCCGTGCCTGGTTATGGTGTAACTGAAAAGGATAACTGATACAAGTCACCTGGGATTTGGCAGTTGTCTGGTACTCTAACATGTCAATGCTATAAAAGGTCTAAAGCCTCATGAGCTGCGGGAGTGTTCAGACTCGAGAGACCAAACTTCATGAATCCTCTTTTCTGATTTGTTCCTATAGTCCAGCGATTTGTGATTCCCCAAGAAGTGTACAGACCAAATGGCTCTATTTACAAGAAAAGGCCTGAAAGAGGGAGAAGCCTGGACCTGAAGCTGCAAGGTTGTACAGCTCAGGGAGGAAAATGTGGGGGAGGCTGGTCCTGTTGCTGTTTTGCTCAACACAAAGGTTCAATTTCCTTGACAAATGATGGACACTGCCTCCAAAATTGGAACTCTGATCCCAAAGGGGCTCTGTGTTATTATAACATAAAGAATGGTTATTAAACTGTCAGAGGGTTAATAGTTTCATCTTAATAATCTTGATAGATGGTGCACATTTCACCAGTGCTCCAAAAGCCCACAATGAGCTTTAAAATATTTTACTATTGGCTTGCCCTTCATTTCCCAAGGAAGTCTAAGGAGAACTCTTCTTGCTAATAAATTCTTTATCATAACTTAGCTGGTTTTCCCCTTATAGAAGGGAAATATATCCTTTGCTGTGCTGTCTGATTAATCGATCTAATTTTATCAGGAAAATTAAATTCTCTTCTTTATCTAGGAAGTTACTTAAAAAGGTCTGAGCAAAATCCCAGCCCATGAGCCTGATGACTACTCTGCATAAGCGTCTCTACGCTTTATTAACTTATTACTTTTTAAGTGATTTCTGTCTGAAGGATTCCCTTCAACTTTGAGGGCCATTTGTCTTCTGTTCTCAAGATTTCAGGATGACAAATTGGATGTCAGATATGACTTACTGTAAGACCTTTAGGGATTCATGTAGGGCAGCTCTTACACTTACCTCAAAATGCTCTGTATGAGGTAACCGGTAAAGCTGGCCAATTTTGATGACCAAAATGAATATCTCAACACCTTTACCAGCGAAGTAGCTACACTCTTAACTGATAACTTAAAATATCATTGATCATTCAATGTGAAAAAAGAACTAATAATATATATCTATACACATAAACATGCATGAGAGTTGATCCCAGTCATAGAAGTTGTAGTATGCAATGAAGGATTAAGCATAAGGGAGAGTCTTGGCAATTTTGAAACCATACAAGCCAATGCTTTGCTTCGACTTGTATCAGAAAAGGAATATGTCCCCAGATGTGCAGTGCTGATGAAGATGCACAAACATCTCCATTTGTGTGTATATATATATATGTATCTCTTTTGTATTTTCCAAAACTAATGCATGCTGAATCCAGCAACCAGTGGAGGGACTGTTGTTTAACTTGCTCTATTCTAGCCTCATCATTTACAGAAAGGGCAACAGTTTGCAGTGAGATGGGACTATAAAGGATATAAACCGCCATACTTTAGATCATAAGCCAATTTGCAATAGCCTGTGTTTAGGAAGAAATTTCCCCACAGGTTTATATTATTGCAAAATTATGTTTGTTATGGAACTTCTTGTGCCTTCTGGGAGTGACTGTCTTCAGAGATGATGTATGGGTCTGATATTGCAATTCTGCTACTAGGGCAATACTTTTGTCCTGACAACTGCTCCTGCACACAGCTCCTAAGCAAAATGGGAGATTATAGTGACATGCCCAGTGAGGTGAATCGAATATTGTTCATCCTGATTTAGCTGGAAGTGGGCTTTCTGTTGTCTCCTTGGATATCTAGGCTTGCGTTATTATTTCAACTAGAATTTCAACATCCACACTCTGCTGATGGTTACAGGACAGTTACCAGAGTTAGCAGCATTCTACCCTTTCATACAGACTTACCATGGCATTCCAAATAATTCAGCAATAAGAGAACATTAGCTCAGAATGATTGACGTTGGAAAGGACCTCTGGTTAAGTCACCATTCCTGGAGGTATTTAAAAGATGTATAGAAGTGGAACTTAGGGACATGGTTTAGTGGTGAACTTGGCAGTGTTAGGTTTATGGTTGCACTCAATAACCTTAATGGTCTTTTCTAACCTAATTGATTCTACGAGTCAGGTATTTATATGCATTGATAAGATCTCGCCTGCGTCTTCTCTTCTCTAGGCTGGGCAGTTACAGATCTCTCAGCTGTTCCTCATAATGCTTCAGATGCTCCAGTCCTTTAATCATCTTAGTGGCCCCTCGCTGGACTCTCTCTTGTAGCTCCATATCTCTCTTGTACTGTAGAGCCCAGAATTGGACACAGTACTCCAGATGCAGCCTCACCAGTGCTGAGTAGAGAGGAAGGATCACCTCCCTCAACCTGCTGACAACATTCTTCTTAACGTAGCCCAGGATATCGTTAGCCTTCTTTGCTGCAAGGGCGTGTTGCTGGCTCATGTTCAATTTGGTGTCCACCAGGAAACCCAAGTTCTTTTCTGCCAGGCTCTTTCCAGTGGTCCCCAGCATATGCTGGTGCATAGGGTTGTTCTTTCGCCCTTTCAGAAAATTCCTCCCCAGGTACAGGAGAGCTACTCTTTGGTAATTGATCAGTTTTTTTCAGTTCTTTACACAAGGCATTGAGGGATAATTTGCCATCTACTAAAGCAGAGTAAATTATGACAATAATGCAGACAATAGCATATTGTAAGGTAATACACACTATAAAGTTTGGAGGAAGACATAAAAACATATGTGAAAGCCTTTTATCGATTGCCTACAACGGGGATCCAGAGATAAAAAATAGCTATGGGAAGGGAAACAGAAAATACAAATACTGGAGAGTTCTGTTCTTGGAGACTCTTCGTTTTGGTTCACTGCTTTCTTTTAAGTTTTAATGCTTCACTGTAAGTCAGATTAAACACTCAATGTTCAAATGTAACAATTTCCTTTGAAGGTCCCTTCCAGCCCTAACCATTCTATGATTCTATGAAATATATGCCTTTGTAAGATTAAATGTATACTACAGCACGGAGAAGGCTGTCCATTATTTTTATGAATAAATTTGATATGGACTCAGTGGTCAGGCATAGCTATATACAATATAAACTTGAGGGGAATATGGTGTGGAAATGGTCATGGTGCTGCCTCCCTTATAGATAAGGAACGTGCATTGAAATATCCTAAACCTCACAAAGCACAAAGTCTAGAGAAGTACCTTACGCTAAAAGATGAAACAAAGCAACATGTATTCTGTCCTTCACTGTCAATATGATAACTTGTAAGCGTTCCTTTTCTCTGCATCTTCCTCCTATTATTATCATCCTGTCTGAGCTCAATGACCTGTGACAGATGACAAATATAGGATAGTTCATGGACAAAAATCACACTCAAAATTGAATATATCATGAGAGTATTGTAACCTGCTATGCTGAAGCTTAACAGAAACTCAAAAGAATTTTTTTCTTCAGTCTAGGAGAAGTTTCCAGGTAGTTGATTAAATTAAGTGCACGATGAGTCTTCATTGTGTTAGACTTTTCTGATCGAAAGATTGGTTTCTGTGACTTTGTTTGGAAGGTAACTACAGCGGGAACTGACTGGTAAAATATCTGATGGTAGGTCAGACTCAATACTGCAATAAACATAATATAACCTTCCTGGCTTTCACGTTTCATTCCCTGAGATTTTGGAGATATTTCAAGTTTTGATCTTCAGCATGGAAGGTGGATGCTTGCCTCTCTTAAGCCCAGGTTGCAACAAACATCTTTATTTAGGACAGAACTTAAATAAATTCTTGAATGTTACCCTGTCATGGAATGGTGCTAAGTTTTTCTACCTTAAAGAAAGGAAAGTGAAGAGGAAAGGATGGGGCCACATTAAGTCTTCAAATACATAAAAAGCATCTATGAAGAGGAAAGTCGTAATTTGTTCTTTGTACTCACGGTGGATAGCACATGAAGACATAGGATTTATTCTGCATCAAGAAATATTGATTTACACACTAGGCCAAATCTTATTTGTTTGGTTGTTTTGGGGGAGATTTGGGGAAGTGGCACTGTTGTTTTTTTAATGACGAAGTTTATTGAGAAAATTGTCTAAGGCGTTTTTTGCTCTTCCTGTGTAGAAGATTCGTAAAGAACAGTTTGGAAAGCCTGTCATTAATGGCCTAAATACAGTGATCCCGTGTTGCAACTGGGGTACATGAAGTCAATGACTTCTTAAGGTCCCTTCTAGCTATATTGTTCCATAAACCTGGGCTGCCATCGGAGCTGAACACATATTAAATTTGCTGCCAGTCGCATTTTTCTCCATGCAAGGTAACATTTTACTCCTTCATTGAATAGACGACAAGTCCTTCCTCGTGAGGCCACCTTCTATTCTTTTGCAGTATGTTAATCTGGTGGCAACCTCCCGTTTTTTTAGGGGCACTTGAATAAACAAATGTAGTACACGTTAATAGTAGTCTCTGAGTTTTGTAGCCCTTTCTCTGTAGTCGAAGTATTATTTATAGATACTTATGAGCTGGGCACGTTTCTTGATTAGTGAGTTCTTACTTTTATATGCTACTTTCAAACTCTGTGTGGGTTAGACAGATTCTTTCCTTAAACTGATGCTATTCTCTCCTGTACATGTAAATCCTGCATTTGTTTTATTGCTGATGTCTCAGTTGGTTCTGAGATAGGTCTCTCTGATGCTGTGGTATAGCTCATTTCTGCCAAAGATGGTTGGAACAACAACGGCATCAGTTCAGTTCTGCCCCTTTCTTATCATTGCACTTAAATATTTAAATTTGGGGGCAAGTGATTTGTTTGAAGTTTATGATAACAGAATGAAAGAATAGGGTATTTTAAAGATAAAGTTGAGGCAATTTTACTCATCTTGTCCAAGGAGCCTGTGACTAAAAGATGTTGTTGGGTTCTCCAGCTGCTCCTTGAAACATGATCTGGTTCACTAAATGTTTATTTATTTATTTGTTTGATTGTTTTTAATTCTGTATCAGGTAACTCAATGGCTGTTGCTGGGTTTTTTTTTTTTAATTATTATTTGACACGCAGAATTAATTGTTATTATGCCCTCTTGAAGTACTTTTCTTGAAAATAATGTAAGACATGCACTTTCTGCCAATTTTCAGCAGCTTGTTAATGCTAATCCCAGGGATCATATTGTATCTTGTCTCTGACAACAGCATCAAATTACAAATTGCTTTTACAAGAAATTCAAGATAGCAAGTCAATATGTTACAAAACAACTTGGGTTTTCACTGAGCAGAAGTGGTTTGACTTGCCTTGCACCAGTTCAACAACTGAGCTCAGCTGAGGTTTGCATGGATTTTCATTGGGAAGATAAAGGTCTCCAGCTCTGGAATTAATTTTCTCTAAATTTCACTGTCTTTTGACCAAGCCTATATCTGATGGCCAGTGCTGTATGGCTTATAGCTCTGTTGGTCAGTGGTTTGCGTAAATTTTATTTTTTGTATGTGAGAAAAAGGCTTTATGTGATAAATTCTCTGTTATGTTGGCATGGTCTGTATCCTCCAGCGATTATCTATGCTTCAGAGGTGTGAGGAGGCTGTAAAGGCTGTCTAGCTGCCTGGCTCAAGGTCTTCTAGGAGGAAACTTCAGGCATTAAAGTCCATCCAGCTGCTTTGTGTCACTGGATCTCAGGAATGCTTGGAGCATGGGCAGTCTGGAGAGCCAAGCCACAACCATAACTTAGAGCAGCTTCAAAGGTCTGAACGTTAGAGAGGGTGCATAAACCACATCTTGTCTCCCTCTTGGGACTGACTGCAGATGAGCTAAAGCCAAAGTCCTGGGCTGCTTTAGTTAGGGGCTTTTTATATTTGCTGTGCCCAGTTGTTGAAGCCCTGATGATGTGTAATGAGTGGGAAACTGGAATCTGATCTATCCGGCATTGCTGAAAACTGAGATAATTCATGTTAAAATGACCGACTATGGCTTGTTCAGAAACAGTATGGGGTTGATATAATTTTTGTCGTGTGGCTGATAAGCTGGAAGTGTAGTCATCTTGAATGCATATTCACCATTGTTCTCACTAGTAAAATTTGAAGGGAGGAAGAGGAGGATATCCTCCCCTTCAGGTTACTAAGTCATCTTACAGAACACCATGCATGACCATCTTAAGCATCTTTCTGCAATACAAACAGTTCATGGGCAACTTCAATTTGAGAGACATATATTGACTGTGCCATGCAGCCAGAAGTGAAATTTTTTGGAATTTCTGAAATACTAGAATTTGAAATTTTTCTATATCATATGTGTTGCACTCAGGACCCAGTAACTGCATTTTTTTACTTCAGGGTGATACTTTAAGAAATGTTAAGCTTTAGCCAGTTAGAAAGCGAATATGTAGACACTCCTAATTATTGCCTATGGAAACTCAGGAAGGAAAAAGGATCTGTTCGAATGGTAGCATCTGCCCTGGCCTTCCTAGGGGGCTGATTTCACAAAGCTAAGGAGAAATAGATGGAAATTTGAAAGGAAAATGTAATAGAAAACTGTGAATCAACACTTGTTGTTAAGAGGACTTCCTTACACAGTTAAGATCTCACAATTCTACAAGAAAAAATGATAATTTCAGGCAGAAGCCTCTGGAATAAGAGGAAATACTAACGTAGAACAGATGGAAGAAGGAGACATTGCATCAAAGCGATCAGATTTGTTAAGAAGTGGAGAAGATGGGAAGGTGCTTCCCAGGAGAAACCCATGCCACGAGCCACAACAACAGTGTCTTACAGGTTAATGTCTACGGAAATTTTAAAGAATGTTAGAAATAAAATTAGGGAAATGGTAGAGACCTGTTATACCAGGTGCCCAGGTAATGCGGGGGGGTCACGGCAGTGCAGCTGCTGTGAGGAGCAGCCGGAGCTGCTCTGTGCCAGAGGGTGCAGCTGAGCCCCTCAGCCACGGTGATGATGTTGAGGAGGCTGTTGAACAATGTCTGTGGGAGATTAACAACCAGGCTCGCTGATTTAACGTGCCTTTTATCAAGCATGCAAAAGAATTATACAAAATCAAATTTTTGGTTCTCTGTATGTTTTGGATTACTGGGGAAATTGCAGAATTCCTATTTTGAGGTGAATTTGGTGATATGGACAAGTAAAATTCATGTTAGCATGATGTCTGTCTCCAACTCAGTATTGGGAAAACGATGCAGACTTGATTTCATAAAAAATTGATAGATTTAAATAAAAGTAAATGCTAGCAGAGGTGAATTTTTGAAGAACGTCAGTCAGATTTATGGCTTTTTGATTAAAGACTTCATTGATATCTGTGAAGACATAACAGACTTAGGCATTGATATAGAGTTTGATGTGATATCATGATTGCTTAAAGATGTAGAACCCTTTGAGTTAGTCATGCCTTTAAATTATTGGGAACTTGATAGAAGCAGAAGTAGTTGTCAATGAGAAGTCATTACCCAAACCAAGAGTGGTACTATTGGTACATCTTAACGGCCCATACCAGGTCCATGGTATTCAACATCCTCACCCATTGTCTGGAAGTAAAGACACCTTACGGCTTATAAAACTTGTAGCTGACATAAAAGGCATCAAAATGTTAAATAATGTTGAGCACAAAAGGCAGCCTTGCAGACCTAGATCACTGACAAGGTGGGCTCCACTCACATAAAAGTCACGCTCAAACAATATGGATTTCTATTCAGCCAAGTGTAAAGTACCACAGATTTAGAAACTGTAGATGGAGCTGGTAGCTTTGAAATGGGACATTATATCCTCACAAGTAGGAAAGGGCTTAGGTGGTGGCATTGGACAAGAATCTTAAGCCTTCAATGCAAGGTTGTGTTGAAAAGGCCTGCTGAGATCTGGGGCTGTTGATAAGGAGTTAAGGAGAAGGAGGGAAAAAAGGATTTTATCTCTCTGTAGTGCATTGGCAAAAACTCTGTTGAAGTACTTTCCTTAGTTCTAGAAAAAACTATATTTTACAATGTTAAAAATCACAGCCAGTGTAGAAAAAAGGCTCCAAAGCCATCCAGGGACTGGAAAAGACTTTTAGCAACAAGAACTGCAAGACCAGTTCAGTCTGTGTAGGTATCAAAAAGATGACTTTGAGACGACTTGATGGCAAAATGTGAGTGCCTTCAAGGAAAGAAAATACTGGGCAGTAATGAGCTCTTCAGACTAACACAGAAAGACTCGGCAGACCAGTGGCTGGCAGCTGGTGCCAGACAAATGTAGTCATGAGACACAATTTGAACTCTGTGTTGTAATGTCGCTGGTACAAACTTGCAGGAGAAGCATTTGGGCTCTGAGTTGCCATTTTATAGAATTATAGAATGGTTAGGGTTGGAAGGGACCTTAAAGATCATCTAGTTCCAACCCCCCTGCCATGGGCAGGGAAACCCTCCACTACACCAGGTTGCCCAAAGCTCGATTTTCCAGAGAGACTCAGTGTCTCTCTGGAAGACATCTTAGAATCATAGAATCATAGAATGGTTAGGGCTGGAAGGGACCTTCAGAGGTCATCTAGTCCAACCCCCCTGCAAGGAACAGGGATATCTCCAACTAGATCAGGTTGCTCAGGGCCTCATCCAACCTGGCCTTGAACGTCTCCAGGGATGGAGCATCCACCACCTCTCTGGGCAACCTGTTCCAGTGTTCTACAACTCTCATGGTAAAAAATTTTTTTCTAATATCCAACCTGAATCTACCTCCCTCTATTTTAAAACCCTTACCCCTTGTCCTATCACAACAGGCCCTCCTGAACAGCCTCTCCCCATCTTTCCTGTAGGCCCCCTTGAGGTACTGGAAGACCGCTATAAGGTCACCCCGGAGCCTCCTCTTCTCCAGGCTGAACAGCCCCAACTCTTTCAGCCTGTCCTCATAGGAAAGGTGCTCCAGCCCTCTTATCATCTTCGTGGCCCTCCTCTGGACCCTCTCCAACTGGTCCATGTCCTTCTTATGTTGGGGGCTCCAGAACTGGACGCAGTACTCCAGGTGAGGTCTCACAAGGGCAGAGTAGAGGGGAAGAATCACCTCTCTCGACCTGCTGGCCACGCTCCTCTTGATGCAGCCCAGGATGCAGTTGGGCTTCTGGGCGCAAGAGCACATTGCCGGCTCATATTGAGCTTCTCGTCCACCATCTTTTAGCTGTACAGAAGTTATCAGACTTGTTTCACTGGTAACTGGGTAAAATTTAGTGGCATGTGGCACACAGGAGGTAATCAGAAATGATCATAATGGTCTTGTCTGCCTTTAAGCTCTATGAATAAATGTTTAAGTTAAGCTTGGCTCCTTCATTCTGTAGGGTGTGAAAGGCTGTCTGTGATTCATTTTATTCTCTCCCACAAGCCTTACTTTGTAGGCTCCAATACTTACACATGTGAATTGAGGAGAGGTGGCTCTGGGGTTGCTCATCTCCGAATCACGGTGTGGTTCATGGTTGCCGTCGGGCCGGCCCGACCTGTGGCTGCTTGCTCAAGGACTGACTCGCGCCCGTCAGTTTTTGGTAACACCCAAGGTTGTGCCTTTAAGGACCAGGCAGCCCGACCCCCCCATGTTTGGGGGCAGTCAGCTCTGCCAGCTTTAATCGCTCACCTCAGCCTTGTGCAGAGAAAGGAGCAGAAAATGCCACTCAGCAAGGCGGCGAGGCCAAGAAATTGTGTTAAGCGACGCTCAGGAAAATGACTGGATTTGCTATTTTAGTGTGAGCGTCTAAATGTTTTTGAAATTGTAATTTTCTTGTGCTGTTATGTGTAAAGGTGACCGCTCTGTGTTGGGCCCGTGGCGGTTTGCTCCAGACAGCTCATCAGCTTGATTCATTTGGTGGGGCGGCCAGTCAGCACCTTCTCCACGGCGGTAAAGCAGGATTGAGCTCTCCTCAGATTTCCAAGGATATAATGGCACCTCCTAGAAACGCAGAACTTCGAGGGCGCGTTAGGGTTTTGTTTTTTTTGATGCACTTGCCAGGGGTACGAAGACTGTCACCCTCGATCAGCCCGCTAGCACCGTGCAGGAGTAGGAAGGGCCATGGCACTGGAGGAATGCCGAGCTCCTGCTGGAGGAACAGCCAAAAAGGAAGGCAGGCATTTCTGCAGTCAGCTCTCCTTCTGTCTCGCTTTCACCTCGCGTTTAAAACCGCAGAACGGAGCTAAGGTTTGTGATGTTTGGGTGTTACTTGCGTGTGGCCACAGGATGGCACACGTCGGTCAAATGAACGTCATGATATTCTCCGAGATGCTCCTGTGAACGGGGGAGGAATTGAGGCTCTTGCTCAGAGCTGTGGTGGTCAGGGTTTAGCCTCCCTACCTGCTGTGTTGATCCGCAATTTACCGTAATCACAGTGAGGGACAGTGGTGGTGTTTCAGCCACAAGCTGAAAAAAAATACTGGAAAAAAAAAAAAAAAAAGAAAAGGGTCTGAAGCAGGAGCAAAGAGCATGTCTGGCAAAAAAAGTCACCCTTTAAGAGGGGCTGTAGCAAGAAAACTGTTGTTTTTCTGCTTGTGTGGTTTTGCCTTGTTTGAGGTTTCTCCTCAAAGGATCAGTAAACACCGAGGAATCAGGAAAGCCTTTTTAATTTTCCAGGATATAGAAGAGAAAAAATATGTTGTACTTCTTTTGTGAGATGTGAGGTGGGGACTCGTTTTTGGTAAACGGTCTTCTAGTAATTAAATGATGCTGTTTGCCATCCCGGTGATGTGGAGATGGCTGGTGAAAACATCTGAGTGTACTATAGGATCAAAGTGGCCTAGCCTGTTGTCAGTAAGTCAAATAGTGTTTAATGAAAATCAGCCTCAGAAATTACTGTGAAATTTATACTTAGTTTATTACAGCTTCAGTGGTGTTAGTTACTGCTTCCTGCATTTATTTTCACTATCTATAATTACTAATAAAACAGCAAAAGCTTGTTGGTATCGTAGCTCCCACCAGTTAATATCCTTTTTTTTAGCATGATTTGCATGAACTCCCAGTTGAATGGAAAATGTGGAAGTATATTTCATATTAATTCTAATGGTAGCAGCTAAAGAGCAGCAGCCCATGTAGCAATGCTCCATAAACATTATGCAGCTTTTGCATTAAAGGTACCAAACATCCATGGAGATGTAGGAAAAAGTACAGGGGCTGTAGAAAGCCTTTTTACTAAGATGCAAATACAAAGGACAATGAGAGGAGCACAGAAAATAGTTTTTAGGATATTTGCAGCAGTGACTCCAAGGTAGCATTCCTTTTTCCATTCAGAATTGCTGTGTGGTGTGTGACACCTGGCTGAAAAAAAAATAAGGAAGGACATATGAATCTGAAGAAAGATTTGAACAGAGATTTTCAAAGGTTAGGCTAACTACTGGGAATTGATTATCTTAATATTGTTGTTCTTCACCTCCTCTGTGTCACCCAAAGGCTTTACAGTCCTACCCTAAATGTGTGCCTCTGCAGAAAGATTAAACAACTTCACATCCAGTTCACTTCTTGCAATAGAGAAGGAGAGTGATATTCCAGCCCTGCTGCCTGCCTTGCGTGGACTTGGTTTCTGTGTTGGCATCAGAAACACGTAGAGGTTGTGTGTAGCTGTCAGGAGAAGACTCTCAGGCCACTTTGAAATATATTGTCCCTTTACTAACAACAGTTTTGTGGGTGCACTTCTGGTTTTAAGCTAAAGTCAGCAAAATGAAGGACAGAAGAAAAAATAACACAAAAAACAAAACCAACCAAAAACCCATACCCCTAAGCCCTCACCAAGCTCCTCACTCATAAGACAAAAACACAGCCAAATCCCTGAAGTGAATATGAAAATTCCCAAGCATCAAACAAGCATTTGACATCTTTGTTAGGAAACAAAGTGCAGTTGCATTTCTTGTGACACTGAGTTATGGTACAGTGTTATGCCTGCCTCTCTCTCCCTTTCCTTGTGCTTTTCTCCTTTCCTCCTCCCGCTCTCATAGCTGGCAAGCTGCTTCCAGAGGCCAGAGACACACCCGTGTCTCTTTCCACTTGAGTGCATTTGTTAGGCATTTGGGAGGGTTGCTTTGCTGCCCTTGGGTACCCCGGCACGCAACGTGAAAGAGGCAGGAGTTCAGGGGCTGCTGAGTGCTTGGCTGCTGCACTTTCCTAAGTGAAGGCAACTAGCGAGCAAGTACAGCAATTAGAAATAAAAGAAAATATTTTTCTGTGGGGAGTCTTTGTTGACCCTACAGCTGTTAGATAAAATGGAAAAAAAAAAAAAAATCAAACTGTCTCTGTAGAGAGAGGAGAATTCTGTTTATTTTTTTTTTAAGAGGTAAAAATGTTTTCCTACATCAAATTCATTGCCCCATACAGAGAAAACACCCCGTTTTGAACTCATGCTTTTAAATGTACCCTTTCTAACTTTATCTTTTATAACAAACTATCATTGAAAAAAGAGTTTTGAAAATAACATCCTAATTCCTAGTGATATCTCAAGCTGTATTTGTCATGTCTTTCATTGTGAAGAATTTCATAAAGAATCCATCAGCCTTTGCATAGTCATTTTTTGGCCTGGAATACAGTCAATACAGTTTTCCAAACGAGAAGTACAGTGCAAATCAGATGCTCAGAATTCCATCTGATTTGGCATTTAGAGAAAACACAGGCTAAATGCTCAAACTTGCAAAAATCCCTTGAGTTTTTCACTGAACACAGATGGTCAAGACCTTGATTTTGTGTATTATGCAGTTAAATTGTCTTGGGTCCCTAACTGCCATACTAAGGTACTCCACCAATCTGTGTCCAAACAAAAGATGTATTCCCAATTTGCTTCTCTCTGATACCCTTTTAAAAGTACACTGTCAAGGACAGGAACAAAGTTTCCTTGTGGTGCTTGTAATTGGGTAATATATTCTGAGGTTTGTATTGTGTGGTTTGCATGCCATGATGAATACGTAGGTAAGAGGCCTTGAGTGAAACTGGAGCCAGATCAAGCTCTGTGTTCTTGCTTCAGATTCCCTGTAATCTGTAATTCAGTTTTAGGTCTCGTGGTTGTGTTGGAGCCTAATGTAGTTAGATGCTTTTGATTTTGATGGTAGGCATGGCACTTCAGATAGAAGGAAGATGACTGGGTAAAGCAGAAGGACTTCCTGAAAGGCTACTTGAGTTGGAAACAATAGAAAGAAGCAAAAGTTTACTTATACACATCCTTACAGGGGAGGAAATGGAGTGCTGAGATCAGAGATCAGATGAGCACAGAAGCTATACTGTGAGTGTAGAAAGGACACTCATACACCAAGTAAAGTCTTTGGTCTCTAGGAAGTGCTCTATGAAATCTTTCACTCTTGATCTGCTGGATGGCTGAAGAATCTGGGAGTCCACTGCAGAGCTCGGTGTTTTGTTTCCCAGACGAACATGCTTGAATTAGATATTGTCTCCTGATGTCCTCTGTGGCAAGGGAGTAATTCTGTTGCTGTGTTGGGCCTGCTGGCTGTTGCTGAGTTGCAAGGCAGGAAGGTCTCAGGAGCAGCCCGTGAAGAATCCCAAATCCAAATCCCTAATGTCTCCAAGTGCCAGCAGCCTGCAAAATCTCACTGACTGCTGTGGCACGAGACACTGCGTCCCTTTGGGAATGATTCTCATCTCTTCTGCCTAGAACCAGTCCATGGCATCATGACTCAGGCATGTGGCAGTAGGTCCAGGAGAGCACGGGGTGCTCTCTTCCCAGTGAATGCCAGACATGCCCTACACCAGTTTGAGAAGGGTCCTGCAGGCAAATCTCATGTTGCTGCAGACTAACCCACACATGCAGCCAATAAGGTACAGTAATATGGATTAAGTTTTTGAGCTCCAGTTTGACTTCAGTTATTAGGTGAATTTCCTTCATTTCAAATTGTTCCCAAGACTCCTTTTCCCTTCATACCCTTAAAAAGTGATCACAATGTTCTTGGGTTGTTGCATATGGGCTCGAATGGAATTTAAACTGCCTGCCTGACAATGATGAATGAATCAACTCCAAATCCCTTGATGTGGATCAGCTATACAGCTTAACAATAATATTGTTGTTTAACATTTATATTGAAGGAATACCGTGAGGAATCTCAGCCATTCAGGGACCTATTTTGTTAGAAACTGAATAAAGCGCACAGCAAAATAACAAGTCTTGTTCTGAAGACAAGACTGTCTAAAAGACAAGCTGTACCAGCTGAATGAGACAAACAAAGAAGACAAGGAGCAGAATGATGTAAATGACAGTTTCATCTTTATAGAGCTTCACAGACCCTGTGTGCTGCTTAATTT
The DNA here is from genome assembly GCF_009769465.1 of Tauraco erythrolophus. Lineage (NCBI taxonomy): Eukaryota > Metazoa > Chordata > Aves > Musophagiformes > Musophagidae > Tauraco > Tauraco erythrolophus. The sequence continues at coordinate 14,592,191 of NC_141465.1, forward strand.
TCTTGCATGGTTGATCTGCCATGTTGATTCTGCATCTTGCTCAGCCCTTTCCACTTTCATCTTCTTTATCTGTGCTGTCAAACAAACTCTTAAACCTCAGTTTTTGCTGGCAAAGTTTAGAACACATTGAAAAAATGAAGCTGTTCAGGAAATTCTCCATGACACTTGATTATTGCCTTTGGACCATACCCTTTTAGTTGGCTTTCTGTGCCTTAACATCCATATTCAAGCTTACTTGAATGAGCTCTTCTGTGCAAGATGTTTGTGAAGCAGTCTGTCAAATTCTTTACTTACATTCAATTGTATTGAATCAATGAGATTAAATTAGATTCAAATGTATTGAATCTACTATGTTCCTCCCCATTCCTCACTTTGTAATGTTTTCAAAATTGTAATTGGACTTGCCTGGAAATATTTTTTTCTTTTTTTTTCTTTTCTTTTCAACTGACTCATCCATGCTAGTATTCGTGGTTCCCTGTGTCTTGCAGGGGCAGGATTTTAAATCACTCAGCTAATTGGTCTAACTATTTTTTCTGGGAGATCTGTGCCACGAATTTTAATAAAAACAAACTTAGACCTCTCATTTTAAGAGAAGTAGAGTATTTGGTTGACTGCTTTTGAAAGTCTCACCCTGGTTGCATAGTGTTACAAATATGTTTAAAAAAAGTCTTAAGATATTTAAAATAAAAGTATTTTTTATCACATAGATAAACTTTGTGCATATATGCTCATGTGCATGGAGAAACTAACAAACGTGTTAAAAGAACACTGAGGCTCTAAGGCCACGCTCCTGGAAATCCCTACATCAAGGTCTTATATAAAAAGTTAATTTGTTTCCTGGTACCCCATGTATATTATGACACAATGCTCAGTTACATGGTCCCATAATATTATTTGCTGCAGTATTTCTGACTTGGGAATCCTGGGTTCTCTCCAAGCTCTTGGAGTTGAATGAGCTCTACGGGCATGTGCTCTGCTCCTTACTCAGGCAGTGTTTGACCTGCCCATCACATTGCCTTGGAGTTGTTCATGTCCAGTCCTGACTCTCTTGGAAGATGCAATGAGAGTGTGCAGTGTCCAGACACTGAGGAGAACCACATCAGAACTGGAAATTAAAATGTCCACAGTCAAACCAATCCCTCTATGTGATTAGCTCTTTTCAAGGAAGGCTGACAAGCTAAAACTTGCTCACAACGTGCCTGGATGGCACAGGCAAACCCCAAAATGCACTAAAATGAAATACAGCCTCCTGCTGACCTGGGAACAGAGAAGATTTCCTTCACTGGTATGAACAGGACTCTGCCTTCATGTAGCTGCTTATTCGTGAAGTAGTTAGACATCATCTAGTCAAAGGATATAAATACATAAATGTTACTTTTTGGAAAGCACGCTTCTAGCCTGGATAACTTGTACCATATTATTTAACAGAATTTTTGTTGCTTTGTGAGCCTGTACTAAGCTGGCAGCGTTACTTGATTGTTGTCGAGTAGAAGAGGTCCATGTGCTAAATTTAAATACCCAGGGAAACTGAGTGAAGTACATGTACTTAAAGTCTCAAGTTGTGATAATACGATCGTGAATAATTTCGAATGATAAATGATTTACTTTTCATTTATTCATGTGAAGAGGGTGAAACAAGACTGTATGTTGCCCTGAAATGACACACTAATTGGGGTTAGTGCAGGATTACTGCATTTGTCCTGATTTGACATTATATTAAGGTTAGCTAGAGTTACTTTAAATCAGGATAATGCTCGTCCAAGGCCTCAGACTAGCTGTCTTGGACTGCACCACCCTCTGCTTAGCTGCAGAATGGGTACAGGCTTGGCCATTTTAGCATCTACCTGCAGTGAGGCTATTGGAAACCGCATTTAACTGTGCTTTGGATATTGATCATTTTATGAAGTCGGAATGCTTTCTAGATTAGCTAGGGAAGAGTGGCGTGTGTCTGTCAAGTAATTGTGGGATTGCTGCTCAGCCAATTTGATTCCTGGGCGATTCAAACAAAAATTTCATATACATGGAAAGAAGGTTATTATGGGGCTGAATTACATTAAAGGGAAAAGCAAAAACCGTGGATAAAACTAAGCAGAGGAACACAAAGGAATAGTGAGAAAAATAAATATATATACCAGCAAATTGCTAAAACCAGTTGCTGTAATTACTTGAACAGTATGTCAAAACACATGTTGAAAAATGATGATACACCACTCTTGTGAAGACTGCAATGTTGAAGAAAAATTAAACAATGGGAGAGGGGGATGAACTCCAAACACAATCTTGTCTTTTAAAATACGTACTGTGTCCTGCATGTCCAAGTTTGACTGCCTAGTCGTCTCAGAGATGCCTCTTGGCCACCATAAGCCTTAGTCAGGGAAACATGCAGCGGTGTTTGACAAAATGCACAGGAAGGGGAAATTTTGTTATAGTTTATTGAATGATTGATGGTAATTTAAATCCAGTTCAGAAAAGCTGTTATGTTCTTGAATCATTTCTTGGCTAGCGTGCTAATAAAAATGCATTGTTAAAAATGCATTGTATAGTGCTATTGCTGAATTTCAAACAATTTAATAACAAAAAGATGCTTACTGAGGGACAAGAGAGGTTCCTCCAGAGGATGAATATATGAGAGTAATTATGATGGCAATGGACTGGACTTTACTTATATTTGCTAAAGAGAAGGAAACATTACGAAAGCTTTACAGATTTCAGGGGTGAGTTAAGCGTTTAGGAGGCAATCACTTCTTGACTTAAAGTGAGATTGAGGTATGGAGGGTATTTAAATGTATTACCAGGCCTAAATAGCAAGAGGAAAGTCTGAAAAAGATTTTTGGCATTGGGGAGATTTCAGTCTCCTCAATTTTGGAAATTTGTAATCAGTGGAAACAGACAGTGCAGATTCACCCAGGGCAAATCGTGCATGCCCTGATTGCCTTCTACAATGAGTTGAGTGGTTGTGTTGTTTACCTTGCTATTAGCGAGGTCTTTGGCATAGTCTCTGGTAGGGTGGTTGTTGTGACTAAACTGGTGAGATATGGACTGCACAAGTGGGTGATAAGGTGGATGCAAACTGGCAGGACTGCTGGACTCAAAATACTGTGATCAATGACACAAATGGATGGCTGATTGCTGTCCATTGCTAGTGGCATCTCAGACGTTGACTGGAAGCTCTTTAACATCTCTGTTTACAACTTGGATGATGACATACAGTGGACTCACAGTGAACTATGACACTAAGTTGGGGGGAGCATTGGCTGTGCTGGAGGGCAGGGCCGCCTTTCAGAGGGACCTCAGCAGGCTGGGTAGTTGGACTGACTGGTATTTCCAGGAGTTCAGCACAAGGAGTTCTGCTCCTGGGCTGGAGTGAACCCATGCAAAAATCATGGGCTGGGCCCACAGCAGAGAAAACAGCTTTGGAGAAAAAGACCTGGGGTCCCAATGGACAGCAAGTTGACACTTCAGCAGTGCGCCCTTACAGCAAAAAACCACCATCGCATCCTGGGCTGTTGGCAGGAGTGCAGCCACCAGGCTGAAGGCAGCAATCTTCCCCTCTATTTGGCACTGGTGAAACCACATCTGGAGCACTGTGCGCAATCTGGGGCTCCCCAGCACAAGAGAGGGGCTGAAGCAGTGGACCGAGCCCAGTGGTGGGCCACCGCACTGGTCAGGGCTGGAGCACAGGGTGTGCGAGGAGAGGCTGCGAGAGCTGGGCTTGGTCAGGCTGGAGAAGGGAAGGCTGCAGGGAGGGAGTGGGGACGACAGAGCCAGAGACCCTCTGAAGAGGGGCACAGTGACAGGATGAGAGACAATGGACAGAAGGTGGAGTATGGAAATTTCAAACTTGATATTAAGGATTTTTTTTTTCACCATGAAGAAGGACAAACACTGGTATAAGATGCCCAGAGAAGTTGTTTTCTTCACGTCATGATTATCGTATACTCCAAGGCTTGTTCTAGTGTATCCTTTGTCCTCACAGGATGCTTCAGCTTTATTTTTCTGAAATTTCTACAGGGAACAGAGTGTTCTGTTGTCATTAGCAGCGCTATGAGAATGATAGGGCTCTGAACAGAAAATGCAGTACAATGGACAGGCAGGGAATGAGGCTGAACAGTTTAATATAAGGATTTTCAAATAAATTGCCTGAAATGCTTTCCAACTCCAGCAAGGCAAGCCCCTAAAGATACAAGCCCCTCCTTGGGGAGCAGAATTCATCTGGAAAATAGTTTTCAAATGTTTCTATTGCACAGAAATCCCCCTGTTCTCCCTGCCCACAATGGTTATGCTTTCTATTCAGAGTTAGCTATCTGGGTGTAAAATTCTGACCTCGTCAAAGCTGCTTTTGGTATTTAGTGTAGTGAGAACTTTGCTGTGGCTTTTGAGACCCTTTGAAATACTTTAAAAATGAGCTGAAGTTATAACCAATCAAAACATATCATAATTGTGTCTTTTCCCTGTTAATGTCTTCATGGCAAGAGGCCTTTGAGGCTAAGGACTGATGAAAATGTGTATATGCTCTGTGTATACATGCATGCCCACGTGCACATACATATGTATACACACATGCATGTTCATAAGGACAGCCCTAAAAGACTGGAGTCATGCTTTGGTGAACTGTCTGGTTAGGGTATAGTACTAAATAGGAGGAAGCACAAGGGAATAACCTGGATACTCATGTAATATCATTTACTTGGGTTTGATGGATGTGTTTTTAAGAGCACTGCTATGATGCATATGCATATATTTTTAAGGGCACTGCATATGATAATTTTGTTGTGTTTTTTTTTTTTTTCCCTCTGACAATGAATTTGTGGAACATGAATCTGTCACCTCTGTCTTTCATCTGCCTAATTTTACAGATGTGTTGAAACACCCCAAATAAATAAAAGCAATCAGAGAACCGCAGGATCTGCAAGATAAAGTGGATGCTTACGTGTTTGGTGTGCCATCTGCTTTATTTTGGACCAAATACCTGTGTACTCAGTCCAAAACAACAGTGTGCATTTCTTTTATTATCCATGCTGCCTGACTCATATTTAATCATATTTTTATTACAACTCCTTACAGATATGAATTAGGTAATTAAAAGTCCTCTGGAAAAAATTTAACACCTGTTCTGTGCCTTAAATATTGCTTACAAAATTCAGAAAGCTGTGAAACTTTATTTTATTGAACAGATCATTATTAAAGTGCTACACTTTCTTTGCACTTCTATTTTGTGAGGAAGCTGTTGAAGTCAAATAGAAAGCTGGCTGCTACTGGCTCTAATTATTACAAATTATGTGACAGTTGTTGCAGCAACAGACAGGAAATTTTTTTTTTTTTCATGAAAATGATGTTTCCACATTGAAACGAAGAATTGCTAGAGGCGAGTTTTTAAACTGATAATTTCGATTGGCTTTACTCCATCAACCACAAGGAAAACACCTGGCAAGCTGCTTGATCCCAGCCAACTCTTGTTGACCTTTTGGCCTTCTCAGTAACTATTAGCGGGCACCAAGTCAGTGCTACTAATAAACTGCATTAAAACTTCCACCTGCTAATAACATCTTGTTGCTTTTCAGTATTAAATAAAAGGAAACGATCTGTTTAATTACAGTCAAAGAAATTTTGCAATGCTGTGCTGCCTTGGATGGTGATAGTAATAATGAAATGTATTTAAGGACATGGCTACATGGACTGATTGCTACTCAGGTAGGCTATACTGGCAGTAGCTACTGTATGTTAACTTATTGCATGTAGGCTTTTTGCCTGTAATAAATGGGAATCACCTTATTCTTACATGAAGGTGAGATAAACTGAGGATAGTCTTTAAAAAACCCCAAACATATAGGTAGTTGTACCAAGATTGTATCCAAGGAAGTTTTTTTCCTCCTCATTGCTGCTCTCCTTAATCCCTGTTTGTTGCAGGGGGGTTGGACTAGATGACCTTTGAAGGTCCCTTCCAGCCCTAACCATTCTATGATTCTGCTTTATTGGTGATTCTTTGCTTGTGTGTGTTTCATTGGTTTTTCCCTCCCTGTTAGCAAAAAGGCAGAGTATGCATCACTTATTCTTCCTTAAATGAAGTTGCAGCAGGCCAGTTAAGACGTTGATAAACATTACAAAGCCAGAGTTAGTTCAGCTGAAATTTTCCTTTCTTGAATTAGCAAGACATTCAGCTCGTTTTCAGAGTATTGTTCTGCCCTTCCTCTCTTGCTGTTCAAGAGGCTGGTCCTCCGAAGCCCAGGCACCCCCCCGTTCTTGCTTATGAGTTAGCACATGGTGACCAAACCCCTTCTTTATGTTGTATGTAATATATTGTTGCATTTATCTGCCATAGGAGAAGAAGGTGTAAGAGGGCCTGTTACCGCACTGCTTACTTCCCAGAAGAGCACACCTCTGGGAAAAGCATTGGTGAACACTCTGAGATTTCTGGGGACAAAAGAGGGAAGGAAGATCTTGAGCCAGTTGTGCTAGCTACTTTATTTCTCCCTCCCCATAGCGCCCTCACAAGCGATTCTACTGCTGCTTTTCCATGTATCTGTGTAGCATACGTTTTCCAATGGGTGCTGTGTGGATGCTATTGATTTTAACACCCGCCCAAACAACGATTCATCTGGAGTTTTCCTTATTTTAAGAATGTTTATTCCAGGAATTTCCAGAGTGCCTTATAAACAAATATTGCTTGATTCTGCTTCAAATTTCCTTCATATAATAGGTTTATAATAAGTTTAGCTCCCCCTGCCCTCTCCCTTTTTTTTTTTTTCCTTTTCTTGAGGAACTGGAGCACACAGCAGGTGATCTGTCCTACTAAGTACATCTTCTTCTAGGTCAAAGAAAGTCTGTGGCAGACCTAAGAAAAGGCTGAAGAGATACCTTTAGCCACAAAATCAATCCTATTCTAGTATTCTATGTGCAGCAGTGGAGCAGGGGGAAGGTACTGGGAAGTAGCTAATATTTTTATTCTGTTAGGACGATGTTCTTGCATTCTGATTTTTCTGTCTAACTTTTCAGGAACACATGTAGGGAAAAAAAAAACTGGAGGAGCAAAAACCTTGCCTGGAAGTTCTGTGTGGGGTGTAGACTGGGTTAGTATTTGTGTCTTTCAGGTATGCATGCTCCTTTGCTTTATTTTCCAACTCTTACCCAGATGCCTTGAATATTTTAGGATAAAATTAGCTGGATATTGGAGCACCAATAAGACACTTCAATCCCCCTGGAAATCTGGTTTGGATTTTGGAATGTTTTGAAACAGGGAATACAAATACTATTTCCTTAATTGTGTTAGAATGTGAGCAGTCTTGGCTCACTGGGGAAGTTCCGCTGGACTGGAGGCTGGCGGATGTTACCCCCATTTACAAAAAAGGGCAGAAGGAGGATCTGGGGAACTACAGGCCTGTCAGTCTGACCTCAGTGATGGGCAAAGTCATGGAACAGGTTATCTTGAGTGCTATTAATGAGCACATACAGGTTAACCGGGTGATCAGGCCCAGTCAACATGGGTTTATGAAAGGCAGGTCTTGCCAATCAAACCTGATCACCTTCTATGATGGGGTGACCCGCCTGGTTGACGAGGGAAGGGCTGTGGATGTGGTTTTCCTTGACCTCAGTAAAGCCTTTGATACAGTCTCTTGTAGTGTTCTGGTTGCAAAACTGGTTACTGCTGGCCTGGATAGGCACACCCTCCTTTGGGTTAAAAACTGGCTGGATGGCCGGGCCCAAAGAATGGTGGTAAATGGGGCTAAATCTGGCTGGAGGCCGGTCACCAGTGGGGTTCCCCAGGGCTCAGTGCTGGGTCCAGTTCTGTTTAACATCTTTATCAATGACCTGGATGAGGGGATTGAATGTACCCTCAGTAAGTTTGCGGACGACACCAAGTTGGGAGGCTGTGTTGATCTGCTCGAGGGTAGGGAGGCCCTTCAGAGGGATCTGAACAGACTGGACCGTTGGGCTGAGGCCAATGGCATGGGCTGAGGCCAATGGCATGAGCTTTAATAAGGCCAAGTGCAGAGTCCTTCACTTGGAGTGTAAAAACCCCAAGCATCGCTATAGGCTCGGGGAAGAGTGGCTGGAGAGCTGCCTGGCGGAGAAGGACCTGGGGATGTTGGTTGACTACCGGCTTGATATGAGCCAGCTGTGTGCCCAGGTGGCCAAGAAGGCCAATGGGATACTGGCGTGTATCAAGAATAGTGTGACCAGCAGGAACAGGGAAGAGATCCTGCCCCTGTACTCGGCACTGGTGAGGCCGCACCTGGAATATTGTGTCCAGTTTTGGGCCCCTCGCTTTAAGAGAGATATTGAGCTCCTGGAGCGGGTCCAGAGAAGGGCGACTAAACTGGTCAAGGGGCTGGAAAATAAACCTTATGAGGAGCGGCTGAGGGAGTTGGGGCTGTTTAGCCTGGAGAAGAGGAGGCTGAGGGGAGACCTGATTACAGCCTACAAATACTTGAGAAGGGATGGTGGGGAGGTGGGGGAAGGGCTCTTTACATTAGTGATGGGTGATAGGACAAGAGGAAATGGGTATAAGCTTAGTCAGGGGAGGTTCAGGTTGGATGTTAGGAAGTATTTCTTCTCTGAAAGGGTTGTCAGCCACTGGAATAGGCTGCCCAGGGAGGTGGTTGAGTCCCCATCCCTGGATGTGTTTAAGAAAAGGGTGGATGAACTGCTTAGGGATATGGTTTAATGGGGGATTAGGGACGGTTGAACTGGATGATCTCTAAGGTCTTTTCCAACCTAGAAATTCTATGAAATAAGTAGAAGCAGCAATGCCCTACTGACAGTTGGTCCTCTTACCTGTTCCAATGTTGCCTCCTTCACAATGTGTGTTCAGCAGAAAATGATTTCGTATGGATATTACAAGCTGTCTGAATTCCAACAATTTCAACAACTCGAAAGATAAAGATCTATCAACATTAAGATTATAGTTTTAAAAAGAGGTATAATGCAACAGTACTTTGCTCTTAATTATCTAGAGGAATGTTGAGTATGTGGGAATGTTTGAATCAGCACGCTCATGAATTGCATAATAAAAGGAACAAGGAGATATATTATATACATTGCACTGGCCACAGGTCAGTGAGTTAACAGGTCCCAGAATGTGTTCCAACCTCTCGCTACTTCCAGGCAGAGAAATAAGGACTCAGGTGGAGGAACTGTAAAGTCAAAGGAAACTTGGTTCATGTCAACTCTGTTTCAGGAACTTACTCTTATTGTTTATTTCTCCTGTGAGACTTTACTGGGTTGTCAGCATTATGCAGCATTACTGTGGTGAACTGTTGAGAGGCAATATCTTCAAAGACAATAAATCTTTAAAAAGATCGAGGAAAACATTAATGCTATACATGCTGTTTGAGTGTTTATAGCTTTGCTTTTTTTTATTCTGTTTTGCAGAAAAACTGTTGTTGAGAATGCTTACACAAGTGCCATCCTGCTTTTAAAAAGAAAAGGAATTTCTTAACCCTTTTATTTTTTTTAAATCTCTTCTGATCAAAATGTAAGCAGAGTATATTTCTGACAGGTGACTGCTTTAAAAGTGACTTGTGAACTGTGTGGACAGAGGAATAAAAGGCCACAATAAACTACATTTTATTTTACATTAAATAGTTTGTATGGCAACAGTTTCCAGAGAGATTCAAAGCAAAATCATTGCATGGTGCACGTCTGCCTTTCTAAAGATCCTTGGGTTATGACAAATGAGCTAATCAAACTATGATTTGCCAAATATCTGCAAGTCTTCTAAATGAGTCGTCTCACATTTGCAGGGCTAGCTGTGTGCCTGTAGCTTAATGATGATTTTAATTGTTTCAGTCAATATCAGTGAACTAAGATATGCTGCTCTAAAAAGTGCTCGTGTGTGGTCTCTTAGCCTGCTGATTTTGGTACAAAACTGCATGTTTGCACATTTTGATGGGACTTATGTTAGGAAATCAGTTATGCAGCTGTTAATTTGCATAACACCTCCTTTCTCATAGTAATTTTTCATTTGTGGAGAAATTTCTAGTTAGCCTTCGTGGCCATGTGCCCTCCTTCCTGATTCCGGAAATGGTTTATAGCATGCAGGCAAAACCTGAAGCCAATTGTCAAGAGATTGTATCTGTTGGGCTTGACTCCCTCCTTACCTTGCTCTGGCTCTTGCGTACATTCACCCCAGTTGGGGCATAAATCTTTTCCAAGAGATTCAAGGAGAGACAACTTGTTTATTCTTTTTGGATGCTTTTGCCCTGCTGTTACTAAAGGTAGCCAAGACTTTGGAGAAAATAGTATAGTACAAATCCAAGTGGAAATGAAATGAAGTGGCTGCCTGTCACTGTTGGTGACAAAAATCCTAGAGGTGTAACTTCGAAGCATGCAGAAAACAAAGACATGATATTTCATGGATTGCTGACATCTCCCATGTATTGTAGACATCTCCTATTGTGTTCTTTATGGCACAACTCAGGACACTGGTATAGACATTGTTCTTCTTGGAAGAGCTAAGACATTTCTATTTAATGTCAGTAACAGGTATATTAAAAAAAAAAAAAACAGCATGGAAAAAAAAGCCCAAACAAGCCTTTTTTCTACCACAGTTCTCTTTTTCAGTGTAAGAATGACTCTTGTGGCACTATATTAGTACTTTGTGCTAGCACTGGTGACTTGACATGCTTGGTAGGTTTGCTGTCCATAACTTCAAATGTTCAGCTGAGTTATGTGGATTCAGCTGCTACAGAGGGAAATAGCACAACAAGAAAAACCTATGATCATTGGAACGAGCAGTCTCACTAGTCCTGAGGATTTTACCAGTATCAGCTGTGTAACAGAAAGCTAATACCACTCAGAAGGGATGGTAACTTGGTCAGGTTGGAAAGGGGTACGGTGGTATGTCAGTCTCCACTTTGACATACCTGCACCAACCTTCCCAGGAGAGAAGACTCCCAGTATAAAGTTCACGGATTAGGTAATAAAGAATCCTTTTTTGTTGTCGGTTTTTTTTTGGTTCCTTTCAGTCAGTTTGCAATCGGGTTTAATAATGTATTTAAATAAAAGTAACTACAACAATGTTTATAGCCAAAAGACACAGAAAAGAAAAACATTTCAGTGATGGTATGATGGCTTGACTTAGAGGGTCATTGAAATCAGAATAGGTGTCAAGTCTCAGAAAAGGGCAGTAGTTTTGAAGGAAACGTTTCACTGCTGTTTGAATGACATTTAGCAACCAGCTCTCAAAGGAGAACTCTGCTCTGAGAGGCTTGATTGTTTGGGAGACAATAGATCTAACAATGTGCTCATACATGGTAGCTTTCCTTTTGAAAACGAGAGGGTGAGAGCAGCACACTCAATGGATCAGGAAATGGGAAAAGGCATTTTGAGGGCTTATGGGTGTGGGAGTTATTTGAGGTTGGGGGTTTTGTTTGGTTTTTGGTTGTTTGGGGGTTTGGCTGGTTTTTCTAACACTTTATGATGAGAAGGCAGACAGAAAGGATGCCAGATTGAAAGTGAACTTAACTGTTAGGCTGGAAATGTGATATCCTGAGTAAAGCTGATAGCTTCTTTGACGTAGCTGGGTAAAAAAACAAGTCTTGTGAGGGAGTTGTTTTTTGGAAGCACAGCCAAAAGTAGGAATATGGTGATATGGCAGCATGGTGGGGCAGAATAACAGGCTAGGGATGGAATAATAACAATTGAGTTGGTCAAATGCCTTTGGTGCCTGAGGCATGAACTCCGAAGCATTTACAGAGCAGCTAGTTAAATGCCGGTAGTGTAGCATCCAGGCGGTCAAATGAAACTTCTCCTGTACAGAAAGTTGCACAAACCAAAGTTTTGAACAGTTGTACTATTCAAACTGGTTCTCCCCTCAGGGTGTTTACACTCTTCATCGCTTTTTACACAGACCATCATAGGATCTTCTAGCTGGTGTGGCGTGGATGTTGCTCCTTCGGTTCAATGCAATGCAAACTATGCCTAGCCATCATCTGCCTAGTACCATAATGACAGGTAAGTTTTCTGGTTTTGTTTGTTGATTCTGCTTCTAACTGACCTTTTGAAAGGGTTCAGTAAGTGATGTAAAATCCTCTCTTTTTCTGTGAGATAAGGTACTTTTATGTTCTGCTCTGAAACTGAGAGAAGGTAAGAGCCATTTGCCTTGTCAGCCTCTGCCACAGTAACGGTGGGAGATTCTCCTCCTCTGGTTCCCTGGAAGCAGGATCCAGGGAAACAAAAGCTGCACTTTGCTGCTTCTGATTCCCGAGTTGAGAGTTCCTCGCTTTTGTTTTTCTGTAAGAAAGACAGCAGTAGCTAAGGGTGTGTGGGAGCTAGGATCTAAACATGGGTTTTGGTGGGCGTTGTATATTTTATCAAGCTAACACTTGGGTAGCCCAGGTTTGGCAGACAAATCCCACGAGAGCTCTGGGTACTGGGCCACCCTCCCACAGCCTGGGGACTCAGCAGGGATCCTCTGCGTTGCTCAAAGCCTTCAACCAGAAGGCTTCTTTTTTGAAAAGCTGAGTGGAAATCTTTCCTTAAAAGCTGTTCTCTAACATGTATTTTTCTCCCTCTCAATAATTAGAAACAAAAACTGTTGATGAAAGAAACTGACTCTCTGCAGGATCCACATTTTCAACTGCAGCTCCTTTACCAGAGAGCTGTGTTGATGGTTTCTTGAGTGTTGTACTCCTCTCTGTGTGTGACCAGAGATGCAAATGGCCTGTCGTGACAGGGATCTTGATCTCCTTGGAAAGCACTCCGGTTTCAACAACTGGTGAGGAGACCAGCCTTATTGTCAGGAGTCAGTGGGATGCACTGAAAAGAAGAAATGAATGAATGAGGGAATATTTCTGGTTTCTGTCAGGGAGCTTAGCCATAACTGCTATGCCACAGTGTGCTCCAGCTACCATTTGCCCTGTACATTAAAATACAAATATTTCTAATGAGCACCAGTGAACCTGAAGAGCACACTCTCAGAGCAGTCCTCAGTTCTGACTGGTCTCACTAGCTTCCATGCTCATCTTGCTTTCTGGTAGACTTTCCAGTATTGGCAGACTTTTGCCATCTGATCTTATTTTCTTTTGATATATACCTTGCACTCAGGTTCTTAGTGCTTATTTAAACCAGACTTCTCAATGTATAGTTAGCAGAGCGGACTATGCAGAGCAGGGGTTGTTGTACAAAGAATCAAATTTAAAAGCTGTGGTGCCTGGGACCTTAGAAATGCTGAAGAACTATCTTCACTGCTGGTGTATGGAAGGAAGCAAATGAAGTTACACTTTCTGCATATTCTTTTGTTTCCAGCCCTGGCGAAGGGATAGACATCAAGGCAGGAAAGCTACCAAGAATCTGAAATGAACATGCACAGCCATGTGCATTAATATGTATGAAAGCCACATGGTTTCTCTTGAAAACGGAAACACCTCCTCTGCAAAGAGTGATAAGCCTTAGGGTTTTTTTTCTGCCACACTGCCTGTGATTGCTAGGAAAAAAATAGGCTTAAACGTAAAGTTCCTAGAGCACTGTTCAGTGTCCACAGAGTGGATTTTCAAAACTATTTTTAGCCTATTGCTGGCTGGGTTAGAATGCAAATAGCTGTGTGCACTCTGAAGCTGCAGAAGTCCATAAAGACAGAAAACAGTCACATTTCAGGGGAGAAATTGTGTCATCCCTCTGGTGCCTGTCCTCACTGAAGAGTTTTAAAATTTTTTCCCTTCATTACTACACCATGTTCAACCTATTTTTAGTTAACAATATTTGAAGCACATGGGCTTTTGACTACTGCTGATATTTTTATATTGATACAGTCAGACAATCTCCTTGTAAACACTGGTCCACCCAAAGTAGAACTAATGGAACCAGTGCTACTGTTTGCCTACAGACAGGTTGTACCTCAAGTAAAGATCAGTCTTGAGTAGTGGGGTAAAAATGTCACACTTTTTCATAATGGAATGACCAACTAATTGTTGGAGAGCAGATCTGAAGCGCAATGCTATCCTAAATTGTTTTTCCAAAACAGCTCATTTTTCTTTTAATAATCTTAAGGAGTGGCATAATGAATTGGCGAAATGAAAAGAACTCTGTTCTTTGGCACTCTGTCCTAAACAGTAAGGTTGTAGCAACCTTATGTACTATTATTTTCCTGAAGAGATACACAGGTAAGATATTGCTTAGATTTTCATTAAGAGAAGAATACGGGACTCGTTTTATAAGTTCAGTGTTGTATCTTCTCATATATTTTAAGAAGCTTTCAAATGTTGGGCTGAGAATTATGGGAAGGCTGCCTTCCAGCCATTCAACACCATAACCTGTGCCTGAGTATATACGTCTAAACACAACAGGACACTGACAAAATGTGTCCTCTTGCACTCCTGATTTCACTTCCGCTACTAGTGCTCCTGCTAGACCTAAAACAATGCTGTGTCTACGTAATAACCCTGATACCAGTAACAGTAAGTGCAGCGATATTACTGGAACTGAGCAGAAGCTCTGTTGTGTTGGCTGCAACCATGTAAGATCTTGTGACACCAGGGATAAGATACCAGTCTGGCACCCTTTTATTCCCATTGACCTTGCTCGGATCTTAGGTAGCACCAAGAGCCTCTCAAATTTGTTTTCCTTTTGCCTTGGTTACAGCCTCCTTATTGCAAACAAGCTCTTAAATTTTCTAGACTGAAATAATGCTGGGGAGAACAATTGGGAGTCAGTGAAATTTAAAGGTGACAGTAGGGGACCAAATAAAGGCTCTGTTGAGATCCTTAAAAAAAGGTGAGGCCTTGAGATAAAGTTGCTGTATTACTTCTCATATGCTGAATTGCATTTAAACATACAGCTGCTCCTTGATTTAAACTTCCTTCCATTAACCACCTGCTTCAGTTCTGGTAGAACTATTTTGGGTGCATTTCCTGCTGCAGACACAATGGGAAAGACTGTCTCAAGGGAAGCTGGACTTACCTTGGAGCAGGTGGAGAGCAATGTGAGGAGAACAGTTGCAAATCATTCAGAGTACTTCAGTCGTATACCTGATTGTAACTAAAGCCCATCAACGTGCTCCTGGTTTGGTAATGAAACATGAATTACTCGTCCCAGCTTTTGCAGCAGATTTCATTTCCTTTGCAACTGAAGGATAAGCATCATCAAAGAGAAAACAATTCTTTTTTTTTTAATGTTTCAGTTGTAAGACAAGAGTCAGTTTGTGTACAAAATTCCAACTCTTTCAAAATTATCAACAGAATAGGTGACAAGTCAGTCTTGGGGAGGAAAAATAATTATGCTTAGTGCTGACTTTAGGACACAGTGTCACAGACTTTATTAGTATTACGCATTATTTCATAGCCTTTAGAGCATTGCTTGCCTTTGCAATATGCAGGTCGTTTTCATGTTTGCCAGGAGTCTAATTACAAATAATTTTGCTCTCTTTGTGCTTTAAGTTTCTGCGAACTCATTCTTTAGATAAGACTGCTCCACCACCACCCCTGCATCTGTTCTGGCCACTGCACATATTTAGGTAATAAAACTCTTTTGAATAAGACTTTCAAAGTCTCCTGGCTGCTTTAAGAAACCACCCACCTTTTAGAACCTCTGGACTATACGAAATAAGAAAGCACAAATCTTTGACAAGTTATAATAGTCAAGGTTAATTTTGAAGCAATGTGTATGTTTACTGCCTCCTAAGGGAGTATCTGGCTGCTTTGCATGCTACTTAGCTGTTTCTGGAGCTGAAGAAACACTGCTTAAAAGGATTAATTTGGCAGGCACTCCTGAGACTTTAGAAGGTAAACAACTGTTTCTTTTTTTTTTTGTCAATATGGCAATTAAGGTCCGGGAGATTAAAGAAAAGCAAGTAAATGCAGTTTTGGCTCCTACAGTAGACTGATGGCTTAGTGATCCTTTGAATATTTAATGAGGTGCTTTAATGGTTCTGGAGTAGCAAAATCCAGATCAGATGTGAAAAAAAAACCAACGGTGAATGGCAGAGTGTGGGTTATGTTATTCCCAGAATTAGGCAGGTAGGATTTCTTATGCTCAAGGTTGACATCTGGTTTGCAGACTGGTTTGGCAAGTGACATGTCCTTCAGCTGCAAGGGATGTGCTGAAGGTGTCCAGGTGCCTGGAGATTCCCTTATTTGGCCTCTCGTAATACCATCTTTACCAAAGCTTCTGCCTAGTTATGGGTTTCAGGATGAGAAAATCAGGAGTCTTCCCTGTGAAGTTAGCAAAATTGGTAAAAATAGCGTTACCATGAATAGAATTGTGAATTTCAGAGACTCTGAGACAGTCAGGAGTGATATTAAAAGAAAACAAAATATGGTGATCCCTTACCAGCCATTAAAGCTGATGGCACACTTTCATTCTTAGCTGCTTCATTCACCTCAGATGACACAAAGTAGCCACAAAATAGGCTTTAACATCCCTAGTGTTTTTTTTCCCCTAGTCTCCTCTTTTGGACAGCACAATTATTACCTGTCCTTAAGGGAGTGGCTGTCATGTCTCTTCACATACAACTTCAGGGAATTAATTAAATTGCCTTTCTTAAAGTGGGTGGGCATTTAGAGGAGGTTTAATTTGAAATCAGAAATTAAAAAGGTCTGAAGTTAATTCAGGGTGCTGTTTATACGTTATAGTTGGAGAAGCTGGCAGAGTGTTACCTGTGTGTGGTGGGAGGATAGCTCTATTTTCATAATTTTCTTCCCCGTATTTCCACCTGCCTCACTGCAGTTCCCATTGTTTTTGATCCCAAATTTGTTGCTCTTGATGGAGGTTGCAGTAGGAAAGACATGAGCCTTTGAAGAAAGAGAGCAATGGAAATCCAGGTTTTGAACAAGACCCTAATATATTCCTTGAGAAGCCTTTCTTTTGGCACAGCAATGTTTCTAAAGTGGCAACCTTATCTTCAAGTCCTCTGGATCTTCTTCACGACAAATTTGGGGAGAAATAAATGTGATTGCTTTCTGGCGAAGTGAAGAATTTAATTGATTCTGCATTCTCTCAGTTTACCTGCTCTGCTCTATCAATCTGGACAAACTGAAGAGCAATTTAAAGACAACCAGCTGTAATTCCCTTCCAGAACAGCTCAGTTATTTTCTACAATGGCTAGTGGTGGAAGATCAGCTCACGCTGCAGAGCCCTCTTTCTTTGGAGGTGCTATCTACTGTCCTAACAGTGATACCTATGGGGAGAATATCAGACATAAATAGGCCCCTGGGCACAAAAGGGATGTGTTTAGGTTTGCTGAGGGAGCTGGCCAGTGTCACTGACATGGTGCTGTTTGTTACCTTGGGAAGGTCATTGGGTGATTGGGAGTTTGCTGGAGGAGAGCAAACTTCACACCTGTTGTGAGGAAGGGCAAGAAGGAGGATCTGGGGAGCTGCAGGCTGGTCACTCTCTCTTCAGACACTGGGAAGATTATGGAGCAAATCTTCTTGGAAGCCATTTCCAGGCACTTGAAGAATAAGAAGGTAACTAGAAACAGCCAGTGCAGATTTACCAAGTCAAATCGCGTCTGCCCTGAGTACTTCATGCAATGAAATGAGATGATTTTCCACAGTATCGTTGTAGCTAAATTGGTGAGAAATGGGCTGGACAGGTGGATAGAGAAATGGGTGAAATGTGACTGTATCATCAGGTTCAAAGGGTGGTGATCAGTCACCTGAAGTTGAAACAGTTGCTGGGTATGAGTAGTTTCCCTGAAGGATCAATACTGATGCCAATACTGTTAATCTCTTTTTTTTGCAGCCTGCATGGTGAGATATGGTTCACTTAGCAAATACAGGTGTGATACTAAACCAGGGGATATGCAGGATGGCAGGGCAGCCTTTCAGAGGGGCCTGAACGAGCTGGAATGGGCTGGCAGGAGCCTTCTCGAGCTCAGCAAGGGCAAGTGTGACTTTCTGCAAAGGCCAGTCACATCCTGAGCTGTCAGCAGGAGCAGAGCCAGCCGGCTATGATCTTCCTCTCTATTTGGCACTGGTGGGACCACATCTGGAGCACTGTGCACAGTTTGGGGCTCTCCAGTACAAAAGAGCCACTGAGGCTGGTCAGGGCTGGAGCACAGGATGTACGAGGAGGGGCTGCGAGAGCTGGGCTTGGTCAGGCTGGAGCAGGGAAGGCTGCAGGGAGGGAGCCCTCACTGCTGCCTGCGGGGAGGGTGTGGGGGAGGCAGCGCCAGCCTGGTGTACAGGGATAGTACAAGAGGCTACAACAGCACAAGCTGTAACATGGGAATTTCAATTGGATATTAGGAGAAATCCTGGCTGTAGCTGGTTTATATGCTCATTCCTGTCCTGGCTGTTGGTTCTTCTTTTGCTTTTGTTTCTGCTTGACAGAGCCAGCAACTGAGTTAGAAATGAATCTCTCTTCATTTGTATCATTCTACATAGTCTACGTACAGTGATTTATCTATACATTTGTAATTTTCCTATTGTTAAGATTGACTTAGACCTCTGTTTACCCATCTTGCCCCTCTCCTTCAAACACATGACATTTGTCATGTATCATTTTACTCTCCAAAAGACTGCAATAATTGTGCAGGGCACTCTTTGAACCTTGTCTTTTTTGAAGTGGTTTTTGTTTGGTTTTGTTGTTGTTTTGGTTTGGTGGGTTTTGTGTTTTGTTTTGTTTTTCATTCCATTTCTGAAAACATTCCCTGGGAAGAGCATTTTGGTTTGGGATCTTAATCTGAATCTATGTATGTGTTTTTCTACTGGTACTGTTATTTCTGTCAGGAGCGTGATCCTCTTCTCTCCTATCTGTTCAACTTACAGCAGAACAGAACATATACAGGAGATATGATTATAACATGCCTTGTACTAATATTCTGCCTTCCTGTGCGTGAGGAACCTTCTGCATGCTGCAATTGCACTCACCCTTTTGTACATCCACCTTTATATTTTAACTGTACTGAATTGCTTGTGCTTTTCAGCTGTCATTTGTAGACAAGCCCTAAAACGGGATTTTAATTATTTTTTTATTTTTTAATAACAAAAGTGCTTTTGAAACAGCAACTTACAGCAAATCTCAAAGTATAAGAATGAAATGACCAGCCTTTTGTTCATCCATAGGTTTCTTTTTCTTTTTTTTTTTTTTTTCCTGGAAAGAAAAAGATTTGAAGCCAAACATACAGCTATATTCTTACTGCTGGCTACATAAAAATGTAGTTGTCCTGCACAAATGCTCTTGAGATTTTAGTGGCCATTGGGAAAGGTGGCTGAGGTTTACAGCCCTGCTTTATTAAGGTATCACTCTAACGTCCACAAACTCAGTTGTGTAAAATGTAAAAGACAAAACAGTTAATGAAAGAGGTTGCACCAAGTAAAGTTGCTTTCTCTGATCAAAAGACACTTATAGGAGTAATGTTTGGAGTGTTCTGAAAAGAAGTATGAACAGTTTTATAACAAAGTTATTGTAAAGCTCGTGTGCATGAAATTGTTTCTATTTCCTCAGCTGAAGTTTCCTGGTTCGCTTATTCCTGGTTCTTTCAATTTAGTTGCTCTTCCCAGTGCATGAAGTCATGGTTTGCAATTAGTACTCATGACCCATGCAAAAATACAACATTCCCCATTTCCCCAAGTGATCCCTGCACTTCAGCTGTGTAAGAGCAAATGTGTTGGTGCTCTGAAATAATAGTGCATAAGAGAAAAAGACAATGACAGCGCAGCAGAAAAAAAAAAAAAGAGTCCACGTTTGCCCTTGGTGTCAGAGCGCTTTCTCCTGTCCTCCTGCTGTTGATACGCTTTGCCTTACCTACCTTTTCCGCTAGTGTTTTCTGCATTCCCTATTGGGAAACTACAGCAAAGAGTCTTTCACATGGTGTGTGAAGATCCAGAAACTCATTACGGTAGCAGCCCTGCAAGGCAGTGCTGGGAATCAAAGTGTGAAATTGCAATTCCTGACGGGCAGTATACAGGGCGACATGTTACTGTAGTTTTCCAATGGACTGAGCCACCGAGTCATCACGACAAACGATGCTAAATCCCAGCAGCTACCCTGTATTTATTCTGTAATTTATGCTCCGGGGGATATAATCACAGAAGAAAATTCCTTAAGGGAAGTTTCTCTGCAAAGTTCAGCCTTAACAGAGCAACAACCTTTATTTCTACGAGCAGTTAATACAGAGGTGTAGAAAGGGTTATTTTTTTTTCTTATGATTTCCTTGCCCATGCTTTCTTTTCCCCACATCCTTAGGAGTTTTTCAGACCAATAGAAAGTAATTTAAGTACATTCCAGTTCAGGAAATTGTTACTTGACATCAATACCTACAGGAACAGATTCTGCAAATAAATACACAGAGTTGAGGGGATTCCACACCTACGTATTGTGGGGAAATCCAGGCAGGGTCATATAAATATTGCAGGTGTGTGGAGATGAATCATTTGCAGGACATGTAGTGCACGTATTTCAAATTCATTAATATATTAATTTTCAAAAATGTGAAAAAAATACTAAAAATATATATACATATAGTTCAGAAAATGCTGACTTCCAGTTCATCCCACTGGGGCTTAATCTTCGATCTGCACCTTAATTATGGATAGATCTGCTGGTTTCAGTGGTGCTGCTATGGAAAGCAAAGCTCAGTGCGGATTTCTGGCACTATGTGGAGAATATTACTGAAATTCTATCTTCAGAGGTTTTCTCTAAAGCCCTTGGAAACAGTCTCCTTTACAGTTGAAATGTCCTATCTTTGCTTCATTCCTGATCTAATTTTATTTCAAAAAGCTCTAAGAAAAATTTTAGTTACTGGATAGTCTTATTCATATTTTTATGTCCTTTTCCTAGTAATAAAATGACCCAAATTGCAAAAATATTCCATCTCAGGAGGCTTTAAACAACATCCCAGGAAAAATGCTGAAGAACAGACATAGAATGTGAATAATGGTTATGGAATATTACCATGTCTGTGTGATTATTTCTGAGTAGCTGTAGTTTTTTTCATCGATTTCGATAAGTGACCCCGATTATCTCTGTCTTATAAACGTGTGTCAAAAAAAATTATTCCTTTTGTAATTAATCCTACTATTCTAGGAAATATCAAATAAATGCTATACAGTTATTTTCTGGGATACTGATACTGCATTTGGAATTTTGTTCCTGAAGGTAAAAAAATGGGAAGAATTTTATTTGCTTCTTCCTCCCAAGTTGCAACAGGAATCGCAAACTATTTGCCCACACAGGTTTCTAAATACAGATAGGAGGCAGTCAGGCTTAGGGAATCAATCTAATTTGTGTGTGTGTGCAATTGTGAACATATTTGACAAAGTATTAATTGAATAATTGTTAGTACATGGAGCAAAATAAACATGCAAAATAGTGGAAAGGAAACTAAAGCTTCCCAAGCCACTGTACCTTCAAAAGTGAAGAAGTCAGAGGGCTTCATTTCCCACTGTAAACATTTTCATAAAACTGTTTTCAGGGAAGTAAGAGGAAGCAAAGTCAGCAAGGCTATAAAAAAAGAAGCTGCCCTTCTCTGGAGGCCTGTTGGATGACAAAGGCTTTATAGGATTCTAACAACGCAATTAGGGCAGCTAGAAAAATCAAAATAAAGGACATACTTTTAATTGTAAATGTAATTAACTGCTGGAGCTACCCATCTAGAGATGTGGCAGAGCCATCGTCATTTGTTGTCTTTAAATTCATCCATCTTGTGCAGAAAGTAAGACTAAAGATTGTAATGAACTCTTCTGGTCTTGCAGTCCATAAGCCCTCGCTTAGTACCACTGAAACACACTGTGAAGGTGACAGGAGACATCTGACAGGCTGTGGACAAAGCAGAATTTTAAAAGGTGAAACTTTAGCAAATAAAAAGTCTTTAAATGGAATGCACGTTAGCGTGTATGTGATGAAAAGTAAAACTGCAAAGTATTTTCATAGAATCATAGAATGGCATAGGCTGGAAGGGACCTTAGAGATCATCTAATCCAACCTCCCTGCCATGGGCAGGGACGCCTCTCAACTAGACCAGGCTACTCGAGGCTCTGTCCAACCTGGCCTTGAACACCTCCAGGGAGAGGGCATCCACAACTTCTCTGGGCAATTTATTCCAAAATCTCACCACCCTGGTACTGAAGAATTTCTTCCTAAGATCTAATCTAAATCTGCTCTCCTTCAACTTAAACCCATTTCCCCTTGTCCTATCAGTGGACACTCTTGTAAAAAGTTCGTCCCCAGCCTTCTTGTAGGTTCCCTTCAGGTATTGGAAGGCAGCTATTAGGTCCCCCCGAAGTCTTCTCTTTTCAAGGCTGAACAATCTAATCCCAGCTCCCACAACCTGTCCTCGTAGCAGAGGTGCCCCAGCCCCTGGATCATCTTTGTGGCCCTCCTCTGAACACGCTCCAACAGATCTATGTCTCTCTTATGGTGGGGACACCAGAACTGGACGCATTGCCAGCTCATGTTGAGCGTCTAAAGAATTGTCAGGAGTGGGATTCGAACCCACGCCTCCAGGGGAGACTGCGACCTGAACGCAGCGCCTTAGACCGCTCGGCCATCCTGACCCGTTTTAATTTACTTTAAATGCTCCTGCTTCCATATATTCAAATTTGTCTTGCAGATAGTTTTAACATGGAAATTGCGTAGTTATTCTTTTCAGTACGACAGGACGCAATGGAATGTACTATGTGTTTCACTGGTAATTGGTAAGCATTACTTAGGACGTGTTGCTAGGGAATAATTTATGGGCTTTTGTGCCAAAACTGAGTTTGCAGGAATGGCAGCAATGCTGACTGGTTTGGGAAATTGCTGTTTTGTGAATAACTCTGTAAGATGCAGATATTTTGCTCCTGTTTTTTTTTCCAGCTGGAAATGAAGTCGCTTGAAAGATTAATTAGAATTGAAGAAGATAAGGGGTTCTCTGCAGGAAGTACATGGCAGGCTTCCTTTTGGGTGGCAGGTACTTTTGAATTCTTGATCGGAAGTAGATTTAAGCCTGTTAATTGCTCAGCTTTTGAGGAGTTTGTTGGCTCAAAATTTCCTGCATTTGGAATGTTGTGGTACAAAGATTATTTTACTTTGGTTATTAGCACAGTTAGACTCTGTGTTTAGCAGTGATTGCCAGAGGTCTTCATCTTTTGGAATACACACTGCGAGTGCTGAATAGTTAGGTTGCCCATGGTGTATCACGTAATTGTGCTTTTGTAGCACTGGTGGCAGTTAAGAGAGCGGAAATAGTGAAATATAATTAAAACTACGGTATGCTTTGTTATTGTAGTTTCATTCCCATGAAACTTCTCTTTTATCCCAGGAAAAGCATCTCTCATCATGCTTGAGAAAGCTTCCAAAATTCTGATGTGTTTATATGGATACTTGGGTAAAAGGTGAGCCACAACAGAAGGAATTAAACTGTTCAACAGTTTCGGTTTGGGGTTTTTTTTTCATTAATTTCTCCTCCCATAAAACCAAGTTGAAAATGGTAGTGACGTGCGGAAAATAGACTTCACAACTCGGGAAGTTGTAAAGTAGGTATGTTTGTTACGGGTAGATGCATGGGGATCGCTCCACCACAAAGTGCACACCGTATGGCAAAACGAGAACCAATTTATAATGCTAAGGCATACATGACTCATCGGATGGTCGTTAACAGTTCCCATTATCTTATCTCCTTCTTCTAAGGTCGTTACTTACAGACAATAGGGTTCAGGTAACAGTTCCCGTTACCTTTATGGCTTTAGATGGCTTTAAATGGCTTCAGATGGCTTTAGATGGCTACTTATCTATAGGATTCTTGCTTGTGACAGAGCTTCAGTATTTTGCTAAACTATCTGCAGTGTTGCAATGCCCGACTAAGTGTTATTTTCCATATCAGTAGGATCCTAGCTACCTCTGTTTCTGGGTGTGATGAAGACTGGCTGCATGGCAGGCATGGGCCAGTTCCTGAAGAAAGGAACAGAATGAATGTTAAGGTATGAAGCCGATCATTGCTCTCAGAAATGCAACCACTTAGTGTTTCTTTTTAATTTATTTAAGTTTGGTGTGGGTTTTGTTTTTTTTTTTTTTCGTATGTGTGTGTGTTTTTTTTTTTTCATACTCACTTTGGAGACCCATATATTTTAAGGAAACTTTTAAGGAATCGTCTTAATTGCAGATGTGGCCCAGATCTTTTGGGGTGAGTTGACTGCGGCTGGCTGTCAGGTGCCCACTTAGCTGCTTTCCCATTCACCTTCTCAACAGGCCAGGGGGAGAAAACAGGGTTAAAAAGCTGTGTGTTGAGATAAAGATAGGGAGAACACTTACGGGGTAACGTCATGGGCAAAACAGACTCAACTTGGGGAAAATTAATTCGTTTTATTGCCAATTAAAAATAGATTTGGATGGTGAGAAACAAAGACAAACATAAAATACATCCCTTCCTTGCTCCTTCTTTCCAGGCTTAACTTCATGCCTTTGTTCCAGACCCCTCTACCTGATCGCCTCAAATGGCACAGGGGAGAATGGGGGATGTGATCAGTCCATAACAGCTCCTTTCTGCTCCCTGCTCTGATGTGGGCCCTCCACAGGTCTTTCAGGGCATATCCACCCACTCCGGTGTGGGGTCCTCCATGGCTGCAGTGTGGATTTCTGCTCCAGTGTGTTCTCTACAGGAGAATGGACCTGTGGCCAAGCACTGGAGCATCTCCTCCTCTGTCTTCTCTCTCTTTGGTGCTTGCAGGGCTGCTCCTCACAGATTTTTTTTCCCTCACTGCCGGGCAGTATTTTGCCTTTTCTTAAGTATGCTTTCCCAGAGTGCCAGAAGGCAATATTCTTTGACCAGCTCCCTTTAGCTATTCCATGTGTGGAGCGTGTAATATATAACATTAAACTGACTTATTTGAAGACAGTTGATGTTACATGGGATTTCTAATTTAGCAGAGTGATACAAAATGTCTTGCATAACACCACACAAATGTAAATTATGATTAGCCAAATATAGCAATTGCAACACAGAGCTCAGTCACACCACCGAGATTCCCATTACTGGTCCTTGTAACACATTCACTATCAGGATGTGGGGCACCTCAGGCACCAGGGACGCACATATGACTTGAGACCAGCTCAAGCTCCTTGTCCTCTTCAGAATACTTTTGCTGGTTACCTAATTTTTATACTCCCTGTTGGGCTAAGCCAGGTATTCACTCCCCCACACCCTGCACTGGTCTGGCTGACTCGAGAGACATCCAAGCTCTTTCAATGAACTCAGCGAGAAACATTTGCACCACCAGTTGATGCACCCAGCTGTTGATAGCTGTCCATTTAAAACAAAGGCCACCCTCCTTCTCTCCCTTTGTTAAGGTAAAAGCTTCTTCCCGCAGCAGCTGTGGCTGTTTATAGGGCTAAATAAAAACAACCAGCCAGCCCCTCGGAGTGCCTGGCGTGTTACGGAGCCTTTGCCTGCAGCACTGTGTGTGTTTGGTCATGCTGCTGGGCTGAGTTTAGTCTTGTTCACCTTCACTGTTGTGTCTAATTCAAAACAATAACATTTGTTTCGTGCAAGCCTTGAATGAAATATTTTTTTCAAACTTTTGTTTCAAAATTCTGTTTTGCCTTTTTTGTTGTTTTTGTTGTTTTAAGGAAGGCTATAAGGCACAAATGTCTTATTATTTGCATTTCAAAAGTGTGTACTGTCTCTTAAGTGCTTGTTCCCGGTATCATCCTCGTGGCCAGTGATGCATCCCATGTGGGTGCGTACTTTCCAGGCATATTTCGGTTTTTGGCCCCCCAGGAGATGCCTGGGAGAAAAGAAGAGCTTGTTCACTCTGCTTCCTGGGAAAATGCAGACGCTGTACTGCAAACGCTGCTTTAACCTTGTAAATGCACGGATTTGGGTCTTGCTATCTCATATCCAACACATATTCCGGAGGCTCTACTCCGGAAAGAGTGGCACGAACGTGCAAAGTCACCTGAGCTCTGGATTATAGCTATAAAAAGGGACAGGGTATTGGAGAGCTTGGGTTGTCAGTGCAGAATGCCTGAAGGTGAAAGTACCAGCCTTTAAATAGAATGAAGGGGCCTTCATGCCTAAAGGGACTAAAGAAAACACGCTGGTTGCCTGACAGTCCTAAATGTGATGAAAATCGTCCACTGCAGGGGATATTACTGTAAATCTTTGTCTGCCTGACAGATTTACATCTAGTAGCTTCCATAAAATTCACTGTTAATGGCACAACACCTATTAAGCTGAGGTATTTCTAAGTATACTATATCATTGTATTTTACTGTAGAGTTTACATTATTCCTAGCATCTCAGTGCTTATATTATGAGGTGATTCAAACTGAAAGTATAGTAACTTTTTCTTGCTTTTCAAGGACAAGCTTTTATTTCTGAGAAACCATTCAGAAATGACAGGCAAAGTATTGGAAATAATAAGGCTGAAAAATACTGTGCTCCAGAATGGATGAGATTTATTGAGACTTGCATTTGGCTACTTGAAGGAGGCATTAATAAGGTGCCAGCCAGATTCTTGTGTTTTGTTAGTTGCTTTTCTGCTGCCTTTTCTGTTTGGTTGTGGGTTTTTTTTCCCTCTCCCTTTTGCCTGTCCGAATAACAATTGGAGAATTGCATTAAGAAGATTATATATGGAGCACATGATGAATATTGACATAGAACTAACATTAGTAGTGATGAGCTCGGAGGAACAAGAATCCCTGCCTCAATGTAAAAACATCAGGTGAAGTAACTGAAAGCACATGCTGCCAACCAGTGTCCTGTGCTGCAAACTGCTGAGGCTGCATACTGAAACTGAAAGATCCTGGGAGAGTACAGGTTCCCTCCCCTTCCCTTAGCTTCAGGATGATTGAGGACATCCATATTATATGTGATGAAAGTTGTGACATCAGTTATGTATGGAATCGGTGGTCAGATTGGTCCAGCTTTCACCTGAATTTAGCTGAGGAAGTACCAGAAATTAAGAGATAACCTTGCATGGAGTAAACTCAGTGTCCTGGAGGTTGCTTCCCTGGTACTTGGGTAAGGAAGCAACAGTGCTACTGAAAGAGACATGTGTCATTCTCTCCCAGCAGAAGTTTCTAAACCCCATGTGATATTGTGGGTTTCGGAAAAGCTGTTTTGTTTCTTGAGTACCAGACTCTTCCAATGCAGTGTTGCTTTCTAAGACTACCAATATGTTCCTAGATTTTCTTCTGAAACTAATTCTGCATCCTGTGCCATACAGTCCCACTTTACTGGAAAACTGTATTGCACAGCAATGGATCAAAGATGTTCAAGTCTTTGAAGAGATAAAACACATCATCTCTCCCCATCTGCCTCCAGCCAAAGCATAAATGTGTTCCAACTGTTTCACTCATAACTCACAAATGGGTGGATTTTTACAAATTCACTTCACATTGCAAGCTAGTAAGGTACATCTGGTGTGAAAGGTAGCGCTGGGAAGATTTTTTTACTCCTCCTTTGCAAAAATATGTGATTTCAAAGCAAAGTAGAAATGGGCAACGGTTTTGCTCCAGTCAAATTTCCAACAAAGACGTTTCAGTGGCCAATTCTTGATGAGGCTCTGTTGAGTGACTTTCAGCCCTGGAACCATGGTCAGCTCCTGATGGTGAGCAATTCCTGCATCAGTGCTGGCCTTTCCATGAGGTTCCTGCTGGGTGGGCCCTCTCCCGTGTTCTGTTGATCAACTGCTGAGCTTCCTCTTCCCTGATTGACCCACAGGCTGATCGAGCTTGGTCATTCCTGTCTATTAAATGGAGTGTTGTTCTAAGAATTAGCTTAAAATTAAATGTAACTACCCATTTTTGGCTTGGATTACCAATTTTTTTTGGAAGATGCCATGACCTGGCATCTATATTGTTCTCTCTTCTTCTTCCCTCAAATGTACTTTGTCCATCATAATTTTGATTCATAAAAATTAGACCACAAATTAATTCTTTTTGCATTAATTCTTTTTAATTATTTTGCATTATTTTCAGGCTTAGAAATAAAATTTCTTCTGTACCATTTTAGCTGATCAGCTGCTTTCCGTATTACGCAGCATTTGCTACTCCTGTTGAGTTGTTTGGTTTTTTTTGCAAACACAGTTCAGTTATCCTTCCAGCAGAAACCCCATAAGAAAATGAGTGTATGTTGGAAAGCAGCGACAGCAATTTTGGGCAAAAGGAATTTCATATTTAAAGAGCGTGACGGCCGTTTCCCAAGTGCATCGCTCCAATACAAAAAGTAAATGTTATGTTTTCTTTTCACAAAAGCTGACATACATAGGCAACCTCTATCATAAGGTTTCACCTCTCGATTCAAAAGGAAAGCTCAGTGAGCATAAAGAGTGTGCGTACTGCAACAAGAGAAGCTTAAAGGTCAGCACAAAGATGAATGCAATAATAACTGTAGCATTCTCACCTATGCATAAACTGACTTCTGCACAATTTAAGGTAAAAATCACATCCCAAGGTGCTATGCAACAGCAGGGTGGTCTCCTGCTGGCCCCAGAGGGAAGTCTTCTGGCAAAAGCAATGAAAAAGAGTTGACACCAAGATGTCACATTGGGGAAGGATTTGCCAAGTTTGGGTCTGAATTGCTTACCTGCCAAAGTTGCATAATTCTGCAGACAGTTTGAAAATTGGAGCATATGGAGACAGGGAGCACATTCCACGGTGCCAGCTAATGAAAATATGCAGTGTGAAATGAGCTAACATGGATGTCCCATATACTGGAGAGATTTATATTCTTCCCTTGGGGAGTTTAATCATTCTAACAAATTGCAAGCCTAATTTTTAGCAATGACCTTGAGAAAGATTATTTGCTCCACTCTTCTAATAAAGCTAATCTAGATACTGTGAGGGCGTGTTTTAGGATTTCTTAATTTTTACATCTGTTATTTATGGATTCCTCAATCTTGTGAGCTATTTCAAAGCCATTCAGAAAAGAGATCTAGCAAAACAGGTAAATTTTTTTTTTTAAACAGAATGTTTAAATCCACACTTCTGGTTTTGTACTTCCGTTGGAAAACTTTTGGAAGACAGAAAGTCTTGGTAATTACTGACCAAGATCATAAGGTGGGGTAGGCAATACCTCTGTTTCAGCTGGTTTTAGATGGCCCATAGTGCACAGCAATGTCAAGAAAGTCACCCATTCTAGTCCATACGATGATGCAGTGTTTGTGGGCTCTTCTTAGGTGAGGAGTGCTACTGAGATCAGAAAAGCTGGTAGGGGACATTTGTACAACTGCACTAAAAGTGATTAGGTATTGAAAAATGATTAAGGAGGACTGACTAGAGCTGTCATAGCTGGGCCGTCACCGTATAAGGTACTCCTTAACTATAGAATATCATCTGGTATTTAGAATATCATAGTAAAAACATATAAACTGTCAGACCTTTTCCCTAATCTTACTAAAATGAGCATTCTCTCTTTGAACAAATGTGGCAATTTAGTAAATGACCTCTGTGTTACAGCACTCTGAAATGGCTTCAGAAAAATAAGTGCTACCCAGTGAGATACAACTTTCCATTGTATCCCGACCACTGCTGGGCAAGTTGGAGAACAGGCTGCAGCTTCCTTACCCTATGGCCAATTCTTTGACTGGTTGCCTTATTGATTAGAGCAGCCCCAAAATGCTAAGCACTGGCAGCTGCCAGTTGTCCTGAAGAGGCCATTTGTCAAAAGGCAATTGGCAGAGTGAACTTGGGTTGTGGATGCAGCCTTGCCAGTTTATGACAAACCTGGGCTGGAGCAGGGATCTCAAGCCAGTGTTCAAGCTGCACCTGTGCTGCTATGGGGACAGTGCTCAGAAACTCCCTTCCTAGGGAGGGCCTGTATAAAACCATCTGGTGCTGCAGTGAAAGCACGCTGACTTTTTGGTGGCGGGGTATGCCGGGGTCTTAGAGAGCAGGAATACTAATTATGCAGCATTAAAGGGGGAGTCACTGGCTTTCTTACTTTTCAAAAGATTTTTTTTTTTTCTCTGCCTTTAAAGTGAAATTTAAGATGTCTAGAGATACTCTTTCATAAGTAATAATATT
The DNA here is from genome assembly GCF_009769465.1 of Tauraco erythrolophus. Classification (NCBI taxonomy): domain Eukaryota; kingdom Metazoa; phylum Chordata; class Aves; order Musophagiformes; family Musophagidae; genus Tauraco; species Tauraco erythrolophus. The sequence goes on from NC_141465.1 coordinate 14,622,074, forward strand.
TAGCTTTTTTGCTGACAGAAATCCAAGTGCTCCACAGCATGGAACTCCATAGCCATGCCATCATTATTATTTTGTGATTGCATTGATAATAATTGTGCTGAATTTTACAAGTAGGGAAGCTGAAGTATGGGAAAGAAACAATGTGTTCAGAATAGCTTAACAGGCATTGGCAAAATAGCATGTAGACTCTAGCTCCTCAGATGAAATTGATGCTTCATTCACTAACTCACATCTCCCCTTTACCCTCCATGCTCCCTTTGCAGCCATTTTTATACAAGTTGCCAATTCTTTATGGCAGTTATCATGCAAATTATTTGCTTGGTGTTGTATGTTTCTCCCAGTATCTGCTTTCCTTGTGCTTGCACAAGGAGAGCAAAAGTCTCATTCTGTTCTGACCTTTCATTAAATTAACTTACCTCTGTATGTGTTTGCCTTCCCTGAGACACATATCTGGTTACCTTTTCAATTACCTTCTTTCCTACTCACATTATTTTTCCTAAAATGTGTAACTCAGGTGTCTCCCAGAATCCTCCCTTGAGTCCATGCTACTTTGTGAACAGAGATCCTTCTGAAGACAGGTTAGCTCTGAGCAAGGCATGTCCCAGCAGCTCTAGAGCTAGGCTTACCTGTTTGAACATGAAATATTTTTAGTCTGAGCTGCATTGTCCTTAGGGAATTGGTAGAAGTGCCTTTACTAGCAATTAACTGGGAAACAGGTGTCTGTAACTTCATTGCTATGACTTATCTTCCGTAATGAAAGGAAAAGGAGAAGCAAGGAGAGGGAAGATGAAATATGCATAAAGAAAAAAAAGAAAGGGAGGAAATCCTTTTTCTTCAGTATGTGAGGCATGCTGTGTTTTATATCTTTGTTTATGCTGCACTGCTGTCATTGGGAAATTTATATTTTGAAGGAAGAAAATACTGCCTTTGTGAAGTAGAAAAGTGATTTCATTTTTGTTTGTATTTATAGTTCTATGTAGAATATCTCAGGTCAAATTCTTTTTCCTAGTTTGCTTTTGATTTGTCCCATTTACCTTTTTTTTTTTTTTTTGACTACAAAGAAATAGTTTATGGCAATTATAAGGCAAATATTATTCTTCTTTCCAGGAAGAATCACCACTACTGGTGAGCAGACAACACAGGCAGGTAGTCCTATTGAAGTGTGCTGTCAAAGGGCTCAGCAAATCTGGGATTTAGTGCTTAGGCTGAAACAGACTTCTCTGTGACCTTGAATAGGTCATTTAGTTTCTCTGTGCTTCAGATCCCTGCTTGTCAAACAGTGGTAATAGTGTTTTCCTCTTCGCAAGGCTGTTGTGAGGATAAATACAATTAAATAATGCAGGATACCCGGATGCTATCAAAATCATGCCACTGAAGAAAGTAAAGGCAATTAAACTCGGGATTAATTCTTCTCACAGTTATATACATTTAAATTGAGAGTTGCCTTGCTGAATTTATTAAGATTAATACTGCGTAGCGGAAAATCAACATTTCCCAAATATGTGGGCCCCCAAACTCAAGTAGTGGTAAACTGCCTTGTTTACCTTTCCTTTATTTAACTACAGATATGATGTTATATGTCATTCTCCTTCAAGAGCAGGGATGAATTTGCACTGTGCAGTGGAGGAAAACCAGCCTGGGCAGAGCCAGCTGCAGAGTCCTTAAGCTGCAGTGCGCAAGGTTGGCAATTCCATGTGCGTGTCCCAGCAGGCTACTGTCGTGAGGATGCACGCAGCTCACCAGTCCCGCTGCTCACTGAGCGCTTTTTCTTTTTCCTCTTCTTCCCCCTGCACTGAGCTATGGTAGCCAGCTAACGGGAACCTACAACTTGCCACAGTTTGGTGAGACTTGACCATTGCTCGCTGACAGATCATTGATATTGATAGAATAATTTGCTGCTTTTGAGGAAAAGGGTTCTGTAGTGGGACAAATGATTTATTTCTACTATAGAATGTTTATTTGCATAGTGTAGGAAATAACAAGATTTATTTGCAGAGTTGGAATCCCTCAGGTATAGTATAAATATAATTACAAGAACACATAAATATATTTATAATATGCTATCGGGATTTTGGCACCACAAATCTTATTTCCTTGACTGTGAAAATAAATGTTTTGGAAGAGGAATAAATCATTAATTTCTACTCTTGACTCAAAAGCAGGAAATCTGTAGGCTATTGGCCTAAAAGACAATTGATCCACTGTCCTTTGACATCCCAATGCGATGGGATATCTCAAATGATATTTGCAGACTGTTCTAGTCCATGCAAAAGGGTGGAGGTAAGACTTTTGACAGTTTAGAATTATAAGTAAAAAGATACTTCTAAAACAACACTTTATGTTAAATTAATTCTACTTTTTAAAATACCAGACATGGGTTTTCCGAACTGAGGCTCGAAAACTGTAGAGGTTAAAAGGTAAGTGGTGTACCTGTTAAAAGATATGTGGTGTTTTTTGTTGTTTTCTGTTTTTAATTGTCCAGACAGTAAAGTGGATGCATGTAGCATATTTCGGCATTATCAGTTAAATTCTGGAAAAGCTTCTGGAAGGTGATGTCTGAAAATGATAGCTGTTGCAATATGAGCATTTGGGAAAAATTTCATCTATTAACACATACACCAAAAGCCTGAGTTGAAGGGAATTCTTTCTGTGTGCATGCTGTACATAGTGTGTGTTGGTTTCTTTTCTTCTTTGCTGTATAGGTAAGGCTTTGATACAAAAGAGACATTGAAGGTTCTCTTGTCCTTGCACAGCATTGATTCAGTCAACCACAACCTAAGGTTGTCTAATTAGTTCTGATAAAATAGGAGTTAATACGACACCAGTGTTAGCGGTGAGTTGATTCATATTTTGGGGCAGACTGTGTCTTGGGGAAAGCTGGGACTCACCTTGGTCAAAGTCATCTCTTGTCTTTGTTCATCTTCCTCACTGCAACGTGAAATCTGTTTTATCGGTGAAGATAGTAAGTTGTTTAGGACAGGGACTTGCTTTCCAAAGTGTGTGCAGACTGCCAGGTGTGGCTCTGATCTTCCTTAGGGGTCTATCCCCATAAGCAAAGTACACAGCCAACACATTGGTAGGTTTACAAGTTTTAAGTTTCCCAGAACCAAGTGGTCTGACTTTCTGTGCACCTTAACAACTGAAGTCATAGAAGTCTTGTGGCCTGCTTTGAGCCTAGAAAGTGTGGCTAAATTAGGTGATCTTTGACAACAAACCAAAAACCAACAAAAAGAACAGAACCCCCTCAAAAGCTGAAAAACCTGCTATTGATTCAAAAGATTTGCAATGAAGGAGAAGCTGCTTTAAACAGTAATTTGTTGTGATTGATTGTGCTTGCAGCTTGAGATTCGAGCCTTATTTCTCATGTACATTTACCTGGTTTGAACTTGAAGCCTTGGATATTGTTCATCCTTTTGTCTTCTAAACTGAAGAGGACTGTGCTATCAGATTAGGTAATAGTAACGTAAAAAGTTATGATAATAATCTCTGTTTCTGACTTTCTCTTTGAAAAGCAAAATAAATCGAATTAACCTATCTTCATCTTCTCAATGTATGTTTCTTTTCATGGCTCTCTGAACCTCCTCCAATTTTTCATCATCCTTCTTGAAGGCTTGATGCCAGTTGACCTACCATGTAATCCTGACTTTTTCAGAATGCTTGTATGTGTAGGATTATACAGGAAGTCCTGCATGAGAACCATCAAGTACAGAATTCAAATGATTACAGTTTAGCATATGTATGTAACTGTAAGAGGCAGAATGGGTCAATTTAGCCTTAGGTAGGCTGAGGAGTTATTCTGAATCCTTCTCTGTGGAAGTATCTTCCTTTGCTTGCTGTAGAAGTAAAGTGTGCACTAGTCTCCTAAGCCAAAGGTGGCCTTATGAAAGGCTTTCTCTTAGTACTCAGATATTTAACCTGACGTTTTGCTGTACATACCCTTTGGTTGTGTCCCAGTTTACAAAGCAATCTCAGTTACTGTGAATCCTGTCTTTACCTTCTCACTACCTATTCCTAATCTTTCTCCTTTGCCAGCTTTGTTATCAGTGGTCCAGAAGAAAATAAAGTCACTACTGATAAAGTTAATTAGTATTAGAGTAGTCCTTGCTGGGACTTCTCTGGAAACATGGCTCTTTGGTGTTGTTTCTACGCTTACATAGACAGTTTAGTTCTCACAACTATCAGTCAGTTTCAAATGTGTTTTTTTTCTGGTTTTGTTCCAGTCTAGTCAGGACTACTTGTGCCAGAACAGTGTGCTGGAACCTCTTGCATTGCTGTCTTTTCATATGACTTTAGTCCTGGCTCCACTGGAATGAGAGGGGACCGATTAGAGTTTGCTGCAACTCAGAAAATCACTGAGTGACTGAAAGCAGTTGTAAAAGCAAGGACCTGTCTGCCTGGGTGCAAGCATGAGAAGAGAGCTGGGTTTAAACTATCTCTGTTTCTGTAGCTCCCTGTTTTCTTTATTGAAACCCTAAATATTCTGGTTGATATTGGAAAGAAACCTGTCTTTTGTTTAAAAATCGTCTGATTTTCTTTGGGGAATTTACATTGAGAGGCAGTTTCTGCAGCCTCAAAACTTGTACTGCTTCAATGTCTCACTGCAAGTGCTGTTGAGTCACTAGTCACTCCATCCCTAATTTTCTCCCAGTGTATTTTGTAAGGCTGGAATTTGAGCAGACAGTTTTGAAAACAAGCAGCAGTATACCTTTCCAGTGACATGGATGTTTATATAATATAAATATAAATCCATGTGTTTATAGGATGTAGTGATAGGACAAGGGGCAATGGATTTAAACTGAAAGAAGGCAGATTTAGATTAGATATAAGAAAGAAATTTTTCACTCTGAGAGTGGTGAGACAGTGGAACAGGTTGCCCAGAGAACTTGTGGATGCCCCATCCCTGGAAGTGTTCAAGGCCAGGTTGGATGAGGCTTTGGGCAACCTGGTGTAGTGGAGGGTTTCCCTGCCCATGGCAGGGGGGTTGGAACTAGATGATCTTTAAGGTCCCTTCCAACCCTAACCATTCTATGATTCTGTAATAAGAGACCTCCAAACATCTGATGACTCAGTAAGCGCTAGTAAGATTTCCTGAATTCTTTGCATCCAGAGATGCAAAGTCTGGGTCTTTTTATTTAAGCTGTTTAATTGATGATTGCTGTATTGAATGAATATTTTCCTTACTTGACAATCCTTTGTCGTATATTTATTCATCAACATTTATATTTTCTTCCTTGTTTGCCGTGTGTACCGTTTATTGAGTTTAAATAGTGTGTTACAAAAGCGGAAACAAACAGCTCGATTGTATATGGCTACAGCTTGTAATTTCTTTAATGTGAAGTAGTTTCTGAAATAGTTTCTAAATAATAACAGCCTGACTTTCATACGAAATTGACAATAGGCTAATGTCGAATTTCCACGACTGATACCAGTTCAAGCAGAATTATGACAATAGCACTTCTGCCCTGAGCGGGTGTAAGCCATAAAGACAGTGAAATGATATAAGAACGTATCTGTAATGTTGCTCAGAAGATACTAGTAATAAGTGTATGCAGTCTATGAGGGGTGAACACGACTTATTTCAGAGTGACTATTTGCTTTCGTGCACAGAGTGACTTTATCGAAAGTGATCAGCGATTCCCATAGTCTGAAAACTTGGGGACAAACAGGAATGCTGTTTACAGCAGTGTATGGAAGATGCAGAGAGGGCGTGAGTGTCAGCATCCTGCCAAAAAGCTATATCTGGGTCTCTTAGACACACAGAACAATTGACTAAAGTTGTAGCTACAGAGTTTGCCTCTTTGTAAGAGTGAGTTCACACAGCTTGGTTGCTTGCAGTATGTTCTGAAGTCTGTGCATACTGTTGCTTTCAAGTACAGCTGGTTTAATGAACTGGGGAAAGCGTATCTCAGTGAAGCGAGAACTGATTTGTCTATTCTCAGTAAGTTTTGTGGCAGGTAGAAGATATTTGATCGTAATAGTTCAGTTGTTATATGCACATCTGGGTATTACAACCTAGCAACAGGATTGATACAAGAGTAGATGCTTGTTTAATTTTCAGGAGTGTGATTTCTCATTGCCTAGCTCTTGTTTTACATTTATGTAGATAAAGCAACAGAAAATTAATTGGTTAATATCACTCTTTCTTACTGGTATAAGACCATTATTATTATTGTTGTTATTATTTCAGCAAGAGTTATCAATGAATTCCTTGTTGTTCAAAGGACCAGCTGATTAAAGCAGGTGCTTAAATCTCACTGATTTCAGAAATTTCAGTGGGATCTCAACATTTAGTAAATGTTCTTCTCAACAAGAACACTTCCAGAAATCAGTTTTAAGTGTACATTCATATTTTTTGTGCACGTCACAGACCAAATTTTCTACTGATTTAAATGAACCCACTTATACCAGCAGGAAATCTGGTCTGGGATATGCCACGATGAGCAAATACGGGTACATGCTGGAGTTCATTTTGCAAAGCTGGCCTAGGTTTGCTGCCTAAGGGTTGGAAAACATAAATACCAAGACAGAGGTAGAGATTAAATGTTATTTAATTATGCTTGCTCTTTCAAAATAGACCTCTAGAGTAAAGAGCACACATTGCACAAATCTAAGTATTTTGATACAGTGTACTCATTTTGGCAGGCAGATTAATCACATAACTAATTTTGAGGTTTGTGTGTCAAGTAGCAAATACCACTGCTCAATACCTTGTGCATAGTCAACAGATAAGACTGTTTACTTGTAATTTTCTTCGCTTGTTTCCAAGAAGATGTGCAAATAATGGGGATGGTCTGTGAATGTTTCACAACACAAAAGCATACCCGAATTTACCAGAATCAGTATTTGGAGAATACTATTTGACCAGCTCTAAAAATCAATAATATTATTTGAACAAAAGTGTAGTTTTCAGAAAATATACACTGTGTCCATATGATAGGCATTTAGATTTTGCGCACATTCAGAATTAGATTTACTGTGTAGTTTTCCAGTTAGACAGCTCTGGCTGCAATATTCTTTTTTTAAGTTAATTGCTTAAAAATACATGCCAGGAAGCATGTATTTTGGTTCTGGCTCATCTGCTGATAAGGTCATTGAACTATTTCCAAAATAAAGAATAAAGATAAATAGTAATTCAGTGATACCCACATAATTGTAATATCAGCTGGAAATACTCAAAAGCAAGGCTTTTGCTGGATGTCTTTTCAGGACATTCGTGTGGCCACATTTTATTAGATTTTGGCCAATTTCCTAGAAATTAATCACGTATACATTTTAAAACAGCCATTGTTGGATATGTCTAGTGCATGTATGAAAGAGAAATGCTTATGTCTTCAGTTGCATTTAATTTTTTACTTATACATTGTAAAATTTTATGAACCAGAGCTGTAATACAACACTGCAGTGCACAGCCCATTGGTACTGCTATAATCATTCAATTGAGAGACCTGTATGGGCATGATTCAATAGGTAATGGACTGTATCAGTTCAGCCTGACTGTTGGAATTTTATTGCTCTTCCCACCTTGGTGACAGCTGCTTATTAGTGTGCAGTGCTTTAGGGAAGTCAGTATGGGAAATGAGCTCTCCAATCTCTCCCTCATTATGCTGCATGGATTAGTATTTTGGTAGACAGGGGAGGTCTTCTCTCACCCTTATTCCTCCTCCCTGCTCTGCGAAGTTCCAATTCTCAGATTTGTGCAGGTTCTGTCTTCCAGACCAAACATGTTAGAAAGACCATCATCTCACTTTGATTAATGCTAACAGAATCTGTGACCATAAAGCACCATGCAATGAGTTGAGAGTCTATGCCAATGGGATTGTTTTTTTTTTTCTTTCTTCTGTTGCTTTATATATTATCTTTCATCAGCAGGCAACAGAAGTCTTTCTGCATAGTTGAAGGAATCAACATCAACAGGGGATAAGAAGGTGTCTTCATCAAATTAACGTCATTTACTCTCACATGCCTATGTAACTATTTCTCTGCACCATGGAATATGTTAATGAAGGCAGAGTCTGTCAGGTCTAGGCCATCAATTTAAATCAGGCTCAAGCTGGCAAAGGTCAACAGTCTTTACTCTCTGTTGGTTGTACAGGAAATGGTGTGGAACTGAGTTGGCAAGTTCAGCCCACTGTCTGTTGGAGTGTGTTGTGTGATATTGAAGTAAGTACATCAGTTCGGTTTGCTTCCTGAACATGTTGTCTTAATTGAGATGAAAGGTTAAAAGTCTGATCCCAAACCGAATGAAATCACATGAAGGATCATTTATTTCAGTAGACTCTAAAGCAGGTGCAAGAAATGCATGTGACCTGAGTAATCCTATGAGTGGTATCTAGGGGGTGGCTCAGTCTTGGTATTAGAGTGTGCTGATGTTGATATAATCACTAATGTTTTTCTGTCAAAGACACTGAGGCAATTCGAGGGGAAGATTATACCATCCTCAAAGCTCTGCTTTACTGAGAATAAATATAAAGCTTTTGTCCAGTGCTATGTTTTTCTCTTCACCTTCATTAATAACAAGATACTCAGCCTTGAAACAAAGTATTAGTTAAGAATATTTAAAAGGTTTCATTTGCTGTAGGCATCTGTTCGGTTAAAAATAATTTATCATTTATTGCTAGAAAACTAGGAAGTTCTAGCAAATTATGAGATGTTTCAGAAGTTCCTACCTACACTGAACTAACCTTAAATTGTCTTTACATGCAGGAAGGGTAAGTCAAAGCTAACAAATATCCCGCAGCCTTGTTTTCATTTCAAAGACTGGTCTTCCATGTCATGTGTGATGTGCTGCCATTATTACAAGAGGCAGATTAGGTAATCATCTTAATGAAATGCGAATAAGATGAATGCAGAAATATTAGATGCTGCTGGGGCATACTCCACTAAGCAAAGTATTTGCGGTACCTATTAAGCAGGATGTAAGTCAATAGAGTACCTGAACAGAAGGTGCTGTATATTGTTGTTCTTAGAAAATTTGGCGTAATTGCCTTTATTATTAAAATGGATGGCTTCTTCTATATCTGAATGCTCACTTCTCCTCTGCCTTTCTCATTCACAGTAGTAAATGCAACCTGATTTATAGTTGCACACAAACACTGCAAAATCACACGGCCGCCCGGGATGTAGCTACTATGAAAAGGTCTAAACAGTAGCAAAGGAGGAGGAAATTTGCTCTGTGAGTTCTTTTTACATTTTTTTTGACATTTACTTCTTTCCAGATATACCAAATTGTTGGAGACAGTATGGTAGGGGCTGGGGGGACTTGCAAGATTTACATTACCCCACATTTTACTATAATTTAGGAAATAAGTACATTAAATAACTCTTCAAGACCAAATTCACTGGTACCTTACAACTGTTAGTTGCTGTCGCGGTAATGTAAGGCAGCCATAAACCCTCAGAGGGATTGCAATACTTGGCTTCTGGCCTGAAACTTACTTGGAGTCTTCAAGCTAAAGGTTGTACAGTTCCACAGTCTCATGGTTCCTTATGTCCTGAGAGAGATCAGCTCTTTTTAAACATTGTATGCTGCCTCACAGGTGCACATTACCCTCAAGTTAAATGCTCTGCCACCCATGACTTTGTTAACAAGCATGGGGAGTAAGAGAGCAGTGCACTTTAAACAGCTTCAAGAACAATGTGTGGTTCATAGGTGTCTGGCAGCAGCTGAAACCCCAGTTTTCTGCAGCTATCAGCCAGACAGGGTGTCATCTGTAGCAAATCAATCCCCAGCATGACAGCAGTCAGGCAGACAACTGGCTTCTTCATGTCTATTTTGTTCAGAGATACTGTTCTATGAAAGCAAAGGATTTTTTTTCTCCCTTTTTCTGTTTTAAATTAGTAGAAAACGGATGTTAAAAGAGGTGGTTGACTCTCCTTTTCTGTCAGTTTTCCTAAGATGCATTAACTTCTATAAAATGCCTAAATGGACTGATCATTTATTAGCACCTGCTTGAGCTAACTGGACTCTTGCAGAAATACAGTGTTTTCAGGCCCTTTGGTGGCAAGCCATGACTGTACAGAAGTTTGAATTGAGGGCATTCACGGTGTACTCCTGGAGCACTTATATCCTGCATGCACCACGCAAGAAACTTTATCATCATTAAAACATGGTCATCTTTCCACATGATCACTCTTAATATAACACACATTCAGCAAGCTTCTTCAGACACTTAAGACATCTTCAGGCAATTTCCTTCTCTTCAGTGTTGTTGAGAGATTCCTGGTTTGGAGATTTATGTGTATTTAGCATCACATTTCTCGCACTCCGAAGCTGGCCTGGCTTTCCATGGAGCCTCTCACAGGGCAGGCACGAGCATCCCTAAGTGAGAACAAAAATTGGTGCAGGTGAAAAAGCAGAAGGAAGAATTCCCACCCTTTGTTTTGTTTGTACCTAGCGAAGCAGGAACCTCTGCCTTCGTGATCTTATTTTCCTCAACTGAAATAGTCTGCTAGTTATGTTTTTACTAAAGGGAAAGTTACCTCAGAAAATTCAGCCAAACATTATGAAGTCTGTGTGCCCTCAGGGCTTATACAGCTGAAAATCTAGGGACGGATGCTTTCTTTGTTGCAAAGAGGTTTATCAGTACTGAGACTAACATAACCCCATGATTAGGTTGCCACTCTGCTTTTCTGTTGTCAAAAAGACGTGAAATGGTAGGTTATTCACGAAGTATTAGAGTCTTCAGCAATTGCATGTCTTTAAGATGTTCTGCCTTTCATTGTTTAACTTCTGCTTTTTGATTTGTTTATGTTCCCTTATGCATCTTCCTGAACCTTTCAGCCTTTAGCAATGTTAGGAGTTGGAATTATGGAGTGTCACAAGGGAGTCCAACTACCTTTTGTTCCTAGCAGGCAAATGAGTTGAAAGCCAAGAAAGAGAGACTCCTTTTCTTTTCTTCAGACTAATTGTAGATTGTATTTTAAAGGACACAGACAAATCTATCTCTGGTTCAATTTACTTGAATTAACTGTTTTGTTAATCTGAGGTGTATAGGACTTACAAAGAAAAGGTTTTGATTTCATTTGTGCTATCTAGAGATCTCCAGTGTCTTCAGTTGCTCTCTTTTTTTTATGCCAATACAAAAATAGTGTCCAAGACTTACCAAAATACTGCATATTTGTCTTGCTATAGATGACATTAGCTGTTTTGTTTCTGTTGGTTTGGGGTTTTTTTGTTTGGTTGGTTGGTTTTGTGTTTTCTTTGTTTTTAAATTCAGGTGAGACATTACAAACGTACTAATTCTCTTCTCTGCATGGTTTCAGATTTATGCAACGCAAAGTAAAGTATCCTACTACAGGGTGATGGACCAGCTGTGCCTAAACTACAGCTGAGTAGTGGCAGGTGCTGCCCCACTTGCTATAAATACAAAAGAAAGGCTCACAGAAGTTGTTGGGCTGTAATCAGGAAGGGAAATGCTTGGAAAGAGAGCTGTGAGATGCAGGTAGTGACCTGTCTTCCAGAAGTGGAGAGAGCAGAGCAGTGCTAGGTCCAAGGTGAGTACAAAGACGTGGCTGATGGGGTCAGATGCGTGTTCTGCCTGGGATTGCTAAGGGTATCTATGCACTGCCTGGGGTTTTGCTGCTTATGTCTAGCACAGGGATGCTGTTCCATGTCTGCATGATACTAGTCTTGAGGGAACCTCTATTTGGCTACGTGAAGAGCTGCTGGTGCAGAAAGGATATGGTGGCTCAGTCTTAAGAGTAACCCTTGGAGTGAAGTAGAGTTATGGACATGTTAAGTGAAGGATTTAGAGGAACGCAAGAAAAGCAGATGGTTGTAGATGTACTCCAGGTGTGATCTCTTGTTTGGCTAAAAACATGTCTCTAGGGTGGGTTTTCTCTTTTGGTTTAATACTAAATTGTACTGACTAAAGCTCTGTTCTTACCAGGTGACTTGAATGATTTTTCTTCTGTTTGCTCATCTGTGGTGGTCTCTGGAGAATGATGTCATTGTGGTTTATGTGGTTCATTAGCCTGCATTGCTCTGAAGTGTCTGCATTTTCACCATTTTTTTGGCTATGTTGTCCTTTTTGCTTTCTGATACCTCTTAAAGAAGCCCCTTTAATTTAACTTCAGCCTGAAAAATCCCAAACATTTGAATCGTTTACTAGATTTTAGAGGAGTTGAATGCACTTATGTTTCCCGTTCACTCTTGCTTTGCTTAAAGATTTCTGGTGACAGCAATAAATATCTACTTGAGGCACTCAGTAGTCAGCCCTCTCCTTTTGGGAAGGGTCATGGAGGGGAAAACAAAGTGGTAGAGGATGTTTTCAGCACATTGTTCTGTCTCAAAAGTGAGTAGAGAGCAAAGCCAGCTGGGGGCTCAGAGGGACGTTCTGTATTGTGTTCTTGAGCGTTTTAAGGATTTGGCTCTGTTGGGAACTGTGTGTAATTAGGAAACTCATATCTGCATTGCTTAATTACCAGAGGCCTTTGCAGATACTGCTAGTACATAAGGATTACTGAAAAAGCTACCCTTACCACCACCACTGTGAAACCGAGCCCCCTGCAACTTAAAATCTGCAGACTCTCTGGAAAGCTGGTTTGAGAACTGATAAACATCTAAATAGCGCATGCATTCTTCAGTTCATAATTGCAGTCTCTTCTATGTATGTACTTACTTTCTAAATGCTTAATACATGAGGAAATAGCTTGTACTGGTCATACATCCCTTGTATAACAAAATTGGCAACTAGAAACCTACTGTTGATATACTAGATAGCATACATAGATTACCTGCCATCTCTTGCTCTGTGCTGAAGTGTTATGATGATGGTTGTTTTATTTATGTATCTCTATATACTTACAGGAATTCAAATGGAAGAATCTAGATAGCAAAGAAACTTATTTACCTGCTCACCAATAGAATTATGTTTAATATATTGATTTTTATTATAATCAGTTAAGCCATCCCTCATAGCTGTTTCCTTTTCCTGAGTAGCCTGGTAGTTTGTATATGGAAGGTATTGTGTATTTTCTGTACCTAAGTAAATCTGTTACTGAACCATATAAATTGTTTTTCAGAGAGGAAAGCAAAGATACTGATACATCATGCTAATCCTGTCCCATTTTTAGTTAATGTTCTAAATTAATTTTAGTGTTAAAGTTGATATCAACAAAGTTACCACGTATGTGATAAAACGACTATACAACAGCTATATTTTTGTTAGTATTACAGATAGTAGAAACTAAATAATAAACTTTAAAACTTGATAGATGTAAAATCTAGATGTGAACCAAAAGTAGAGTTTCCAAATCTGAAATGACTTGAAAAGAAGTTTGTGACTAATGAAAGCTTATGAGGCTTCCTGCCCGAAATATGAAATGAACAGTAAAGGGGAAACTTAGTAAAAATTCTGCTTCTTATAGGCTTCAAAGGGAGAAGGTGCCTGTTACCAGTAATTCCTATAAAGAGGTAATTTATAGATGTTGGTAACCTTCTTGGGGTAGGTAATGTTGGGTAAGATAGCATTAGTAGCTTCTTGAGGCACAGCAGGGAATTGGTGTCTGTAGGTATACGCCTCTGTTTCTCGCTAAGGTACTTAAGAGCAGTATTTTAGAATGCACACATCGGTGAGTTGTTTTCTTTGTGAAAAGATATTAAAATAGAGTCACACATTCCCTCTTTTTTTCCCCCGTTTGTTTTGTGCATGCAAGTGAAAAATGGCATATGCAGTGGAGTATTCCTCATGTAGTAGCCGTATAAATCAGTCAGAAACTTAATATGTAGAAAGTTACCAAATAATTTCATTTTATATAATTGAGACTAATATGTGTTGATACTCATTTTTCTTTTTTTTTTTTTTTTTTACAGTAAAGAGGAGAAAGTGGTAGGTTTGCATCTTTGGATTATGTCCAAGTCCAGGTGTGAAAGAAGAACTCCTACAAATTGTCAAACAATTTTTTACTTACTGTATTCAGTACTGCAAATGTTGCAGACATACTGATCTGCTAGAAAGTTTCCTTGTTATAGGTCCAGTGATATAATATCTAGCTGAAGAACTAGTTTCACTTTTAAGTGTAGAAGATAGGCCACGTAATGTCAGCAAATATGCTATTTGATGTACTAAAGGAAGGAGGGAGAAGGGAAAAAAATATGACCTAGCAGTATTTTTTTCTGTTGTTGTTTTACAGTCAGGCAGATACCAAATGAAGGAATCGCCTCTGAATCCTTTTCAAACTCCCTTTATGTTATAGGAACATGCTTAGAGCCATTCTCTGGTATCAAGTGCTTGGGTGAAGAAGAAAGAAGATAAGCCACAGTTCAAATAGTTCTAATATCTTCCTGCTGTTTGTCAGAAGGAGGATCACAAATAGCTGCTCTTCTAACCTATAGTCTGAAAATTAGTTCTGGATGTGTCTTAAGTCAGTGCAGGCTGGGGAATGATGATGCTTTTATTAATGTTTTCATTAGTTCTCCTACACAGCTTGCCCAGCTCCCACCACCATGACTGCCCAGTTATTCATGACTCACGTGCAATGCCTGAGGGTGCATTTCAGCATCTCTGATTTCTCTTCACAAAAAACTTTCAGTATAGCTGGACTGCATGTACCTTCACTCTGCTCCTTTCTCCACATGCTTCTTAAATCTGCTTGGTAATTGACTTTCTCTGTGATGGGTTAAACATCACAAAGGTGATAGGAAATAGATTCCAATTTAGGGGATCTTGACTGCACAATCATGGTCTGAAAAAACTGACTGAGCTGTAGTGGGAAAAATCACATAATGAATCATCACTAGAAGAAGAGGTTATGGCTCATTGAAGCTGTGCTTACTAATGGTGGATTGCTGTTTGGAACCATGGAAAATCTGAGCAGTTAACTTCTTGAAGATGGTAACTGAGCTTACTAAAAGCATTTAAGGTTACTGTAGCTGCATGTTAGCATCTCTTCTAGGAGAGACCACAAGTGCTGGAAGGGAGCAACATACCCTTCCTTTGTTTGTTCCATGAAATGCATAGCAATAAATAGTTTATGTATGCCAGAAAACAGGGAAAATGTTTTCCAGAATAGCCTGGCTTTCTGAGTTTCACAAGAGGCATGTTATGAGCATGACATAGAAGCACAGAAATCAGGACTTCAGCTGTGGGAAGTGCAGCTCTCCCTTTCCCCAAAGGAGTTTTCTCTTATTGGTCATGCTGTTGTCTGCCTCAGCTTGGTGGTATATGGAAAGTTTGGGTTAAAATAGTTTAAAAATTTTGGAATGAGAGATAAAAGGACTTCCCCTCCTATCTTATTAGAGAATTCATACAACTGTTTCCATGGTGTGTCTGTGAAGACTGCTGTGTGCTGAAGCAGGATACTGAAATTTTGTGGAAGAAGAAATTCCTTTCAGTTCTTCAGCAACAAAAAGCTGTGTGATCTAGCAAAATACGTTGTTTGCATAGACTTTTGACCTAGTTACCCGAATTCTGGAAGTGCTTCTCCCACTGTACAGGTGGGAATGTTCCATAACAAACATGCTGCCTTGCAGCTTATGCGTGAGTATACACCATTTCCAAATGGCACCTGGCTTGGAAGCAAGAGTGAGAAGGTGAAGGTGAAAAAGGGGAAACAGATGGGAATTTCAAGGAGACATAAAATGGAGAGCTGGAAAGGAGTTTAGGAGGGACAGGGCAGGCTCTAGAGTTTAAAGGTATCCTTAATTTTCTGTCTTTTCCTGACTTCAGAATATGAATCTTTAAAATCTGAATGTTTTCTCATCTCTGGCTTTGCTTTCCAGACAGAGCTCTAGTAGCTGCAGAGGTGTGGGCCTTTTTTGGACAAGTGTAGGGACAGGAGTTGTAGTGTGTGCAGTAGAACTCATTGTAGTTATTGTAATAGCTTTCCTTCGTGTATACACACAGTCATTTCATGAAGAAACTTCTTTTAATAACTAACTGATTTGAAGTTGGATTAAAAAATAGAGATCCTAATTTTATAATGAAACAACCCTGTTTGTTCTTTCTACTCAAGCTTAAATTAATAGATTGTCTCTGAAATTTTCAGTTGCCTTTCAGCAAATCTGTCTTGCTGTTTTGCGTGCCTGTGTGTGCGTGTATATATATTTATGTTTTGTCCTACATATTTAAGTTTACCTTTTAGAACAAGAGATGATAATCTTCCCTTTTGCATTAGTTCTTCCTGAACAGAAACTGTATGCAGGAATGGAAACTCTCTGCTTTCAGACTTGCTCTATTAGAGCTAAAAAAGAACATGCGGTTGTGATCTGTAATTACCGCCTATAGTGATTTTCCACCCTCCTTATTATTCTCTTTTTAAAGAGCAGTTTTAAAATGTCATTTTTGGGTTTTTCTTCTGCTTATTTCTCCCCTCGCTCTCACCAGAAGTCATTGCTGTTATACTAGGGAGGAAATGAAATCATGATTTGATGTTTCATCCACTGCGGGGATCAGTTTTTAGCTCCTACTTATTGCTTGTTAAAGTTTACATTTAATGCCTAGGATGCTTATGTGAGGCTACTATATTCATGCCAGTATTTAGGGCATACTTTATTTAAGATAGCTGCTGTGATTGACTCATCTAGCACTGATGAAAAGGTTAAGGAATGGATATGGATATGTATAAAATATTAAAATATGCAAAAGTTTACTTCTGTTCCAAGAGGGCATCTGATAAGTGATTAGGGGGTAAGAATCCTTATCCTTATCTCCCCTTTGTTTCACCATTTCTAGCACTCTTCAGATCAGAATCTGAGCTTGTATAGTTAAGTAAGACTTTTGTATTGAACCAGCTGCCTAGTTTTTTAGGATTTAGAATGAGTTTCAATTCTAGTTATACCCAGTTGCACCCAAACAGACTTCTTATCAAATGGCTTTTACTTATTTGCCGAAAAGCAGTGTTACTCAAGGCTGTACTATGAAGTTGATGTTTCACTGGCAAAAGTAGAAATAGTATGCATGTTTTGACTCCTGGGACCTGAAACAGAGGCCTTCCTTCCCTCTCTTCTACCTCCTCGTGTCTATGGTAGGTGGATCAATCTTCTGTTAAAGACACTCATCTTCAGGAATCTTCTAACAAAATTTTTGGTGGTGGGAAAAAAGGTTATCACCTACTTCCTGCTGTGTGTGGTTCTGAGACCAGGAACTTGACAAATCCAGCTGTCTGTGCAACAGTAGGCAGCGCAACTATGCAGATTTATCTTGGATTTGCTGAGATGTTACAGGTCTTTGTTAGAAACGTTAACAGATGAGAGCCTTCCTTTCTGATAACAGAAGAAATATGGAGCATAACCTACCCAAGTGCGTTGTGGCAGGTCACTGGATACAATAATGCTGTGCCATAGTCCAGTCATGAACCAACATCAGATTTGTCCCTTGGCTGTAGTGTATGTTACTGATAGTGCTTGGCCTCTCCCATACTTTTGCATTTTCCCTCCCTCCTACTACCCCTTCACCTCACATCAGGTATCTATAGGACTAACAATGAGAAATACATTAACATATGTCATCTTTGAGATCTTATTGTAAAATGTCTTAAACCACTTGCCTAGAACAGGTGTAGGAGGTTGAAATTTTCCTTGTAATTTGATTTTTTTTTAATTTTTTTTTTTGTCTGTTAAAACTCTGAAGTGCTCTCAGTCTATCTCAGCTTGAAATAATTTATTCACAGCTTTGTGCAGCAGTGTAACTGAGTATAACTCAGCTACTGGAATGAGTTCAGCAAACAGCCACCAAAATAACTGAAGCAATGCTCTTTTGGAAAGACTGAGGGAGTTTGGCTTGTTAAGCATGGGGGAGAGATGACTTTTGGGTGTATATAGTGTTAGTCTTCCCCTATCTGTGTCGAGGCTGTAGAGAATATGGAGCCAGACTTCACAGCAGTGCATACTGGGAAGATGAGAAGCAATGGACACAACTTTGAAACAAGAGCTTCAGATTGATTATAAGGAGGAATTTTTTCCCCATGAGGACAGTGAGTTTTTGGAGCAGTTGCCCGGAGCAGTTGTGCAGTCTCCAGCATTGGAATGTTTCAAGATCAAAATTAATCAAGCCCTGAGCCACCTGGGCAGACCCTGGTCTCAGTGGGAGGCTGGACTAGAGATCTCCAATCTGAATTATCCTATGAATCACTTTCTCCTAACAGAAAATAGAAGCAGATTTTGACTGTCAGCCTTGGTTAGAAGAACAAAATCAGGAATTAGTTAATGGGTGTTAAATGGGAGTTAAAGCTTTATAACTTACAATGCTTTTTCTGATACTGTTTGGACAGTTCTCAGTTGCAACAAGCAATTACAATGGTGGTGAAATAGAATACCTTTTGTGGGAAGCGTCTGCTTGAAAGACTAAGGAACGTCTGTCTTGGTCTGTGGTCCCTGTAAATGTTCCATGTCACTTATGGCCTTTCCACCAGTGTTTCTGTTTTCACCTCATGCACCTTGCTCTGCGTCTGACACTTGAAGAACGGCACTCGCTTATTTGAACTTCATGCAGTCCACCAACCATCGCTTCTCTGCCATGTGCAAGTTATGAAGGGTTACAGAAGGGTAGTAAGGGTACAGTAAAACAGTAGATGGCACAACAGTTTGATATTTCACCTTTGAGGACCTTGCTCTTCAGATTTTTTTTTTTCTTTTTAATTGCTAACAAGACTTGGTTAAAATGATATTAATCAAGTGCAGAGGAGAAATATGGTAATCTGATGTAATCCTCATTCCACCTCCTATAGACAAGATGAGGAGAGGAATGCTAGCTGAATAATGGATGCTTTAGATTAGGATTCAGTTATGCATGGAGCATGTAGATAAAACTTTTTGAAAATGGGAAATGCTTAAAAAGTTGTGTGTGCTTCTCTTTGAAACTCAGCCTTCCCCTGCTGAACTAGCCAAGCTCCAGCAGAACAGTGCTACTGATCTCAGTATTAAAATGGTATCACTTAATTTAATTTTAATGATAAATCAATAGAGAGCATTTACTAATTAGAAAATCTAATGGATCTTGTGTCAGTAAAGGCTACTAATGACTCTAGCACTTCAAAGGGAAAAATTGCTGTGTGCAAAAGTGTATCCAGTCTTCAAAATAAAATAAAGAAACTGTCGTGTTATAGAAAACTGTGTATTATTTTCTGTGAAATAAACACTTGGCTCAAATGTACCTAGGCATGTGGCTTAAAGGCTGACTGCTGTCTTCACCCTTGGGAGGAGAGATCTTTGCATTTATATACGAATTCTGATTTGGATTACTGATATAGAATAAGTTTTCAGTTTAGCTCTTTATTAACATGAAGCGATAGGTTCAATTGAAAAAAGACATGTACGTAGGAGAGAGAGGAAATACCAAAACCAGGTCATCTGGTCGATGTGTTTAATGCAGTATATCGAGACATATTTAACTTTTATGAGCACTTTTAATAGAATTTTTGTTGCCTCTCAACCTGAATGTATCTGTTAGAAGAAATATCTCCATAGCAATGTTTTCTAAAGAATTTGACAACAGTTGTTGTGCTCAACAGGGGGGAGCAGTGTATTTTTTATTATCTTGGTTTAATGGCAACCTCATTCAAGCCTGAGGTTTTTAAGTGCTTCCACATAACAAATGATAAATAATAGGACCAAAGAAGACACTAATATCAGCAAGATCACAGGCTCTCTCCTTTTGCAATAGAAATATGTGCTTGGTTTTCATTGTAGTCTTCTGTCTGATTTTACTGCCTGGTTTGTTTTGGAATTGTTATTTCTGCTTGCTGGTTATCAAGGAACTGTGTGATAATCTTGTTTTTACCACCCAGTTATAATTCTTCTGAAAGGAGATTTCATTGCCACAGTGGTTGAAATGATTCTTGATGGAGAACTTCTCCCTAGACCAGCATTGAGACCAGTGGGAACACTGATTTCTGCTACTTCTAAATTTTGTGTCTGTGAGAACATCTTAGGAAATTTCTTTGCATGAAAACAATGTGTGCGATAGACACAGCAGCACACCTCTGCTAGTGGTAACTATCAGAGTTGTGCTTTCACTGACTTCACGCTAGGACAGCTATGCTTAAGCCTCACTGATGTTATCTCACATTAAGATAGATTATATCAGAATTTCTACCTTTAGTCTAGCCTCACAGGTGGCAGACATGACTAAGCTCAAATAGATAATCTGTAAAAACCCAAGCACAGGATGCTAAATTCCTCTCTGTGCCTCCAGTTTTCTTTGATGGTAGTATCTTCCAGAGGCAAGTTGTGCTATGATGTGCACAGCCATAGTTATGAAAACAACCGTAGTTGAATCACACTGCTGAAGAAGGAACTGTCTCTTTCTAAATGCCTTCCATTCAAAAGCTTAAGGAGAGGGCTGGATCTGCATCCTGGTCCTTGCTTCTGTGAAGAAGAATTTGAGACAACCTGGTGTTCAGAAACAAAACCCAGAATTAAAATACAGACTGTGACAAGCGCATCTGGCCCTGCTACCTAAGCATAACTGCGGTATATCTGCAGTCCTCATTCTGCAAATGGAGGACTTGCATAAGTTTTCTGCACTCTGTTACTCTAGTAAAATTGGAGGGTTTTGCGCAGGCTTGTGCTTTCATTCTGAAGGTTCTTTGGGAATTCGGCATCAGGGATAGCTGTCTTCATCTTCCAGGCCAGATAAATGTAACAGGCACCACTGGAGGGGATATCAGCAGTGTCTTTGACTTTCCCAGCACCTATAAAACTTTGAAACAGATGTTAATTACTAAATGGTATAGCACAAAAGTGGAAAATGGCTTCATCACTGCTTTGGCTTTTGCTGATTGCTTGTCAGTGATTTTTGCTGCTGTTTTGATGTCTGAATATTAAAATTGCCATGAGAGAAGCCGCAATGTCTTATCTACTTCACTGTTCTTGAATGCTGATCTTAGTATTTGTAATGGCAAGAAGCCAAAACTTTCAGATTTGATTCGGTCTCTGCTCTCTACTGCTGCAAACAGCAAGTGGTTCTGATGAAGTGTCATGTCTTTAAGACTTGAGTAAGCAGCCAAAGAATCAGGTCCTGTGCGTGTGCTTCAGAATATATATATGTGTATATGAGTAAAATTCAACCTGTTTTTCTTCCTTGTGGGGTAAACTCAACGGAGGCAAGCCAAAGACACGACTTGGAAATGGAAGACACTGCATTGGAGCTATGCTGTCTCCAGTCCAGTTTCATTTAGTATTGGCTGTTTCTGCATGCCTCTAGAAAAGCTGTAAGCTTCCTACCGCAGGTAAGGACCAGATAAACTGATAAGTTGATATAGCTAAGCACTCAGTAGGGTTACTTGGATTTGAAAGTAGTGAAGTTTAATATCCACTATTTCCTCTTCCTGCTGGCTGCCTCCCTCCATACAAAAGTCAATGGCAAGACTAGTAATGTAAATAGGGACAGAATTTTGTCATGCCTCGGAAAAAGATGCACATGCTACAGAGATTTGAGAACAAAAAACCTAAACCTTTCCCTTTTCTATATGAATGTGTACCTTCTAGGGCTAGTTTGTCAGATTTAGCTTACACAGAAATCCTTGTTCAGTAGGAGAAAAAAGCAGTGTAATGTCTGTGCCTGCTGCTTAAATTTCAGCATGAGCCTAATCTTTTAAGCATCTCCTGCCTTTGACATTATGTTTTAGAAATATTTTTCATGTGTAATTTCTGTGCTTTAGCCCCGTCTTCTCCCCTACCCTCACCCCAAGGGACAGATTATATGTAATGCTTCTGTAGCAATCTACTGCTCTGTGAGCATGTAAAGCTTGGTTATAAATTCCAGCTGTGGCCATGTCAGCAAAATGTCTTTTAAAACACTTCATTAATAATAGCTGATGTCTTTAAACGTTAGGTTAGCCAATTATGCTTGACATAATATGTGAATATCATTAAATGATTTCATGGAATTAATCTTGTAAAGAAACAGGGAGAGGGATCAGTTTAATTTTGCAGAAGTAATTATCCTGTTAAAAAAGTTACAAAAAGGAGGGGTGGGGTGGATCAAGAGCTCTGTATGCTGCTGAAAATCTGTGGTTGCTGTGAAGTAGCTGGAGTTGCAGCATTTTAGTTACAACTTATCAAGCTAATTTCTGCTCTCAAAATCCATTTCAGCATTGTGGCTGCTTCTGTTTCCAGGTGAGAATAAAACTTATTTGAGTGCCTTGCAGGTGATTTCAGCTGTCTGGTGGATCTTCTTAGTGTGCATTGCTGTGGTGTGCCTAACTTCATGCACCTTTGTTGTGTCTTCTTCTGCAGAAGACATGTAACCTCTGGCTTGATGACATCACAGATAAGGCAAAAAACCCCAAACCAAAAGAAAACACAAACAAAAAATCTCTCAACACTAAAAAAAACCCACTTTTTGCTTTTCTGGTGTACTAGAGTGCCTAATACTATTAAATTAAATAAAATAGGAAATTAATATCTTGTATGTCCTGGAGAAGCTTGAGCTGACCTCAAGAGCAATGTGTCATCACTCAGTGACATATAGCCTAAGATTTATTTAGTAATGAAGGGGGGATAGCAATTTCTATTTTATGATACATGTCACACAGTTGTACCAATGTAGACTCCTCTCCTCTGGTCCAGTTTAGATGGAGGCTTGTGCCCAGGAAGTGGGACACTTGCTTTGTTTGCCCAGCTGACATGCAGGATTCCAGCCACCATCCTGACCTCTACACCTTCCTAAGGTGCAGTCTTTTACACAGTCCCAGATGCCTGAGTTAAGCAGTCCTCCACCAAGGACTGTCTCTGCTATTGCTCTCTGGTCTCCGATCCCAAATATGTTACAAAATGCGCATATTTTGCAAAAGGGAACATGTACTGTGTTACCAGAGCCAGGCAGATGCAGCCAAGATCTCATTTATTTAGGTGGTGCCTTTTGGGTAGGTTTCACACTATGACACTTATATCTATAAAAATCTGTACACGACTTGTGGTGTGTTTTGGTGTTGTGTTGTGGTTTGTTTTGTTTCTTTCTTTTCGCTTGCTGATATTCCAGGCACAGTTTTTGGCAGAGGGTGCTGCAGAAAAGCTTTCAGAGCAGGCAGGCCATCTGTAGGAATGGGAATCAGCTGCTGAGACAAGAGTGGGCAGAGAGATTTTAATATGATGCTCATTTTCTTAGGATTAAATCAACAGCTGTCTCTCCTTTTGAAGCTTCCCTGATGACTTTGAGAGCCTAGCTTTTTTTTTTTTCTTTATTTCCTGTGTGTGCTTTCTAAGATATGCACATGGAAAGTGTTTTGCATCCTTAGTAGGATGAGTGTGTGTCTCTAAATAATAGTTCCCTTTTTGAGAGCCTGAGATAATACAATGGTACAAAGATACCAAAATTCTCTAAATAAAACAAAATAAATTCAAACCATATAAAATTAGTGGTCAGTGTGGTATTGGCAGGTGGAAGGTGTGCATGTAGCTGTCATCTTTGTTGTACGAAACTGTTAGTAATGATTCTAAGAGTGTTAAGAATGAACACTGATGTAAAAAATTAAATGTAAGTGTATCTTGTTCTTCTGCTTCAGATTGTGAACTTTTCCAGGTTCTGTTGAATCCCACTGGCATCTCATTTTAGATTTTTACTGGACTGTTGAGTTTTGTGTGAGATTATATTTCATTCTCTGTTTACAGTGTAATGGACACATTTCATTCAATGTCCTTTTTTTTTATTATTTATTTAACACTTTCACACTCCCTTCCCCAGTAGCTGCTGATTTTGATACTTAGCCTTGTACGTTTGTCATCTTGTAGTGCCAATATCTGTGCTGGAAAATGTGCTGGAGAAAGAGATGGTATGCTGACACTGTTCTGGTTTGATCCCTGTAGTGCTGCGTGATGGAAGGACATGCATTCTGCTTAGATTGGAAGAGTGCTAGAATCAGAACATCCTTTCTGTATATCAATTAGCAAAGGGAATAGTCAGTAAGATAACAGGCTTGTTTCAAACACTTGCCTTTTTGTTCGAGATGGGATTTGTTTTACATAATAACTGAAATTACTCGAAATCTACAAAAGACATCAAATTTTATCATCTGTTAGCTTTAAAGGTGTGCTTTTGCCTTGCATGTTGGAACTTTAAAACAGCTTGGACTGATTTCTGACTCTTGGACCCTTGCTTTGTTTTATGTTTACAGACAGAGGTTAAGATCTTTAGTCTATAAAGACTTCCCAGGTGAGATGAGTTAACTGCATCCCTGTAAAGCCTTAAAAATTCACTTGGCAGTGCGTTTTCTGTCCAGGTCATTCGGAGGAGAGGAGACTATTTAGAATGTACTGCCACCCACTCTGGGATTTTGCCGGGATGCTAAGCATGCTTTATAGAACTTGCCTTTGAACCACAGGTGTTTGGTATGTGGCCTGTGTTATGGCAGGTCAGAGCCGGAGGGATTTCTGAGTCTTCTGTTGCTGAGAATTAATGGCATAATCCCTGCTTTTTAAGTAGGTGGAATTTACAGTCTTGTCAAGGCAGGGGATGTGGAAGATGAGTGCCTCTGTAAGACTGTGATGTGCCGAGGGTGGGATAAAAAGGAAGTCATGTGCATGACTGAGTGGTTTGCTTGCTGATGATGCGTAGGCTTGATGAGACCTAGGAGTCTTTCACTTCTGAACAGCAGCAAGCCCTCATTGAAAGAAAAAGTAGCATCTTGCACTTTGAGGTCACTATTACGTTGTTCTGCTATTTCTTTATTCCACTAGTGCTTGTTGTCCATAGAGGACTTGCTTAACCATGTTATCCCCAAGTTCTGATCAGACTTTCCAAAAATGGCTAAAATAAGATTGCCTTTCTGTAACACCCTGCAGACCAATTCTGCTACTAGCGCATTCCAGGGGGCCAGGTAGATTTGCCACACCTTCTCAGAAGGCTTTGGGAGAGTATTTAAATACATTTTGTTTTTCAAGTGTAGAATTCTATTGGAAGTGTTATCTGTCAAGAGGGCAACTAAAGATTAGACCTGGTGGTAACTTATGGCCTCATGCTCTCTTAAGAGTCAACTAACTTTATTTTTGATTGTTCAGTGGAACTTGACCATACTACTAGTAGAGGTTCTTTGTTTGCTGACAGTGGAAGTCCTCTACTTTGCAAGCTTGTTGCTGCCATTTTAACTCTCTGTCTAAGCCACTGGAAGGTTTACATTCTTTGTTTCTGGGAGAGGCTTTTTTAGTTTTTCTTGCATCGTGTGTTTATCTCTAGATAACACATGTATTTGTGGCTGCTCCTCTATCTCTTGGTGAACTGCAGTCTTCAGTAAAGCAGAATATCCTGACAGTGTGTTTTCTGCATTGCTGGCTTTGTGTGTTACTGTCCATGTCTTGGAAGAGCTGTTTTTCAGGAGAATTGTGAAAGAAACTGAAGGAAAATGTATCCTAGTGCCTAAAGTGCTCAGGTAGAGGCAGACTGTGTCTGTGGTGGTAAATCGGGATTGACATCTGGGCTTTTGAAGTGTGGAGAAGAAATGGCCTCAGGAGGACCTGAGAGCAGCCTGCCCATGCTGATGGGGAAACTAACAAGCAGATGGAGCCTGGCTCTTCACTGTAGTGTGTGGTAGGAGAAATAGAGATGGACGGAATTTGAAATTAGTAATTCAGACTGGATATAAGGAAAAACTTTTCCTCCCTCGAGAACAGTGACATGGAGCAGTTACCCAGAGTGTTTGTGCAGTCTCCAGCCTTGAAGGGTTTAGACCTGACTGGGTCAAGCTCTGAGCAACTCTATCTGATCCTACAGCTGAACATGCTAAGAGCAAGAGGTTGGACTAGATAGCTCTTGAGGTCCTTTACAAGCTGAATTACCCAATGATCTTAGTTGTCACAGACCTTCTCAAGACAGCATAAGGCAGACACTTGGTTTTTTTAGCCGGCAGGGTTCAAAAGTTTGTTTTTGTTTGATCGCAGGGAAGTCCACATGGCCTTCTTTTGTTAATTAGACTGCCTAGGCCAGATAGCATGGCCTCCCTGCAGGATGCTGTGCCCAGTCTGCACCCATCAAAGGGATGGACAGCAGCAAGGCTGCTGTGCTGCTGCAGCACCTGCGTTTACCTGTGGAAGGATGTGCCAGGAGGGAACCTGTGCACCTAGGCGAGGAGGAGGTATCTATGTGTAGCCCAGATGGTCACTGTGCATGGGTGCAGGTGATTACAGCTTTTTGGGACCGGTTACAGAAGGATGTTTAGAAGTTTACCTCACTGTGAGCATGGTGAGGTGCTGGAACAGGTTGCCCAGAGAAGCAGTGGCTGCCCCATTCCTGGAAGTGTTCAAGGCCAGGTTGGATGAGGCTTTGAGCAACCTGATCTAGGGCAAGGTGTCCCTGCCCATGGCAGGGGAGGTAGAACTAGATGATCTTTAAGGTCCCTTCCAACTCAAACCATTCTATGATTTATGTGTTTTTTAGCATTTCGTAAGTATCTAGTGTTGTGGTTTATCTGTTGTATTGTTGATATCAATTCTGAATATATAGTTCTCTGCTTCCCAGTTAATTATATGTTGGTAATAAATCAGTAAGCCCCTTTGATCCTGATTTGTCACGAGCTGAGCAGTTTTTTCCAACAATAGTCACTTTCATCTTCATCACTGTGTTTTTACAGAGTGAGGAGACTCCAAATTGTTTGATGCTTTTGATGGTTCTGTTTACAGAGTTTTCTGCAATGAGTATTCCCAAAACAGTAAGAGGATGTTAAATTTTGGCAACTAGACTATTGATCTTTTAATGATGAAAACACTTGCACAGAATAGGAACAGTAAGTGTCCACAAACAAATCTGCTTTGCTCCCCATTTTTCCACATGGGAGGTGATCTTTCTGCCAGTTTTTCTCTCCATCCCATTACCTGGTAGTGGCTCTCGAGCACTGCAAATGTTACAACATGAGCAAACAATGGAACTGA
Organism: Tauraco erythrolophus; assembly: GCF_009769465.1. NCBI lineage: Eukaryota > Metazoa > Chordata > Aves > Musophagiformes > Musophagidae > Tauraco > Tauraco erythrolophus. The sequence continues at coordinate 14,648,874 of NC_141465.1, forward strand.
ATTTTCTTCCTGTTTTTCACAGGACTCTCCCGGTCTTGATTGGTGCTGTAGGGTCCAATTGAATGGGTGTTTCGTTATCTCTTTCCTGCCTGTATTATCTCTGCTCTGGGAAACTTTAACTTATCCCTTTATCTGACCCGATTTGCACGTAAAGAGAACTTCCTCTGTAGTGACTAGCTGCATCTTTCCTAAAGGAGTATGATACAGACTAAATTGTGTAAATCGTGTACCATCTATCACAGCAGTGTTTCAATTTTTTCTGTTTGAAATATGTTTTTATCAGGTTATTTATTATTTCCCTTTGGAATCAGAAGGAAAAAAAAAAAGACCTATTTTCTTATTTTTAAAGGCATTTTTGAGTGAACAAACTTGTTCATGAAAATGTGTCCGGCCCCCCCCCCCGCCAATTTTGAAAAGTGTAATTTGCTCTTGTTGCTCTAAGGTATTTGTGTGTTTGGTGTTTGTTTTGTTTTTTTTCTTTTTCCAAGCTATTTTTGCCTCTTCCACTCTAATTTTTGTGTGGCATCGTTTCTATTGATTAGTACAATGTGTTTTTTATGGCTTCCGAAGTAACTAGACTTTTGCTGCAGTCTGAAACTGTTGATGTAAACTAAAATTATAGCCCCATTCAGTTAATGGCTGTAATTTTGTTTTTGACTTTATATCACAAAGTCTTTGCAGTGTTGCAGAAGGAGCGTTTATCTTCCATGAGCTGTGTTTTCATATGGATGTGCTTTTCTATACTTGTATTGAAAGCGGTTCTTCAGTGTGTCAGAACAAACCTAACATGTAAAGTGGTGTGTTTAGGCATTCACAGTAGTTATAACATTTGAAAAATACTCAGATTCCGAAATAATGAATGCTGTAACTTCCTATTAATCAAAATAAGTTTTCTAACTTTTTTCCTAACGGTGGAGGAGCTTGCGTAACTATCACCCACTTCAGAGTAATATATAGTTCTACTTCTATGCTTTCCTGGTTTTAGTAGAAGAAATCAGAGATTAAAAGACTTAGTGAATTTTTAATGGTGGTTATCTTAAAGGTTTGAAAATCACAACTTGGATCTAGAAAAAAAGTGAGCCTTGGATTTATTATTGGCAGAATTTCTGTTTTTTGAGCCTTTAGGGCTTTGACTTTTCAAAGCTTCTGTAACTCAGGGCTAAAAATATTTTCATACTGAAACTAAGATCCCTACAAAGCTACATGAGTCTGGCCATGAGGAGGAAGAGAAATGCCAAATTTTGTGAGTCTTTCAATGAATACCTGAGTTGGTAGCATTCTATTCAGCATCATCTGTGCCAGCTTATTTAGCCTGAGGGTCGAACATACTATTTCAAAAAGGACATAAGACTTGCAATCAATACCTTGTGGCCAACTGGCTGCCCTGCTATGGTCCCTGAGCTTGAGCTTGCTCCCATTCAAGTGACTGAGAAAATTCCCAATGACTTGAAGGTGTATGAGATCAAACCCCTTATGTGCAGTTCTTTCTCATTTGTGTGCAGCATTTAGCTGGAAAAGATGGATGTATTGAGACTGTTTGAAGAGGTGTTTTGTTGTGGGGTTTGTTTGAGTTTGTTTGTTTCTTTGGTTGGTTTTTCATTCCAGCAAGCATGAGTAAGCAGGAATTCTTGGATTCAAATACATCAAAAGGGATTAATTTCACTTCTGAGAGTGGAATTGAAGTGATCTGCTCAGAATGAACAAAGAATTATCACTTGTTATAGCAGGGGTAAAAATGCAGCATCAACCACAGCTTTGGAGTTCGAATATTTCATGCCATGTCCCTGGAGAAACTGTAGCATGCTGTCCACCTTGCTGTGATGGTACACATCTGTATGTCAGTTATGACGCATCATCAGTGATGGCAGGAGTAACACATTACAGGAATTATTTTCTTTTCTGTATTAGTCAGTTGTAATTCAGTCTAAGTAATAGTAAGAGGGAAATGTTTTACTACTATGAAGTGGCTTGCTCAGTACCTCTGTCTAATTAGGTGAGAAGGTGCAACCTGGGTGATTACACACCAGCAGGAGATGGTGCAGCACTTTTGCAGCACAAAAACCAGCACTTACTAAAAGTTGTTAATATAGATTGCCTTGGAAGCTTACTACTGTCTCAATAAAACTGGCAAGTGTGTTCGAGAGTCTGCTGCTCCTGCTTAGATTCAGCTGAACTTTCCTTTTGCTTTTTCTGTTTGAAATTCTTCTGAACTGCATAAAGAAAGAAGTTCAACTTTTGATAGGTGATAGAAGATCCACTTCTGTAACTGCTTTTGTGATAAATGTTGACATACTTTACCTGTCTAGGTGAAAAATACAGTAATTTGATTCTTGCATTTCAACTAAATTTGCATTAGACAAGATTTTGTGCCCTGAATTTCTTCCACATTCATCCATTCCCTGACAACATTTGTATTTCTTTCTATATCTTGAAGTGGTTCCTTAAAACCTTTCTGTAACATTAATCTATTTTTTTCAAGAATAGAATAAAGTTTCTTAACGCTTGGGTTGGTTAAATCACTGGCCAATGGTTCTGCATGACAATGAAGGAAAAGTCCTTACATGATAGCTTTCAAATGCCAGTGCTTGCTGCCATGACTTGTATAGCCAAACAATTTCTTCATACGTAAAAAGCCTTCTGGGATGCAGTGAACTTTGCACCTGTAAATTGAAAAGGTTTTAGATTTGCATAGAAAACTATCTATAAGATGTTCCATTCAAAAGTGTTTGGAGACTAAACCAGCGAATAGCATCTGTGTTAAGGTAATTTAAACTGGACAAAATTCCTTCACTGCCTTATTTAGGACTTTTATTTGTGAAAGAAAGAATGTGCTCTTTGATTTACACAGAATATTCAGAAACATCTCATGGAAAGAGAAAAAGTAGATTCAATTGACTTTCTGTGCTAGCTTGTGGCTTGTCATCACACAACCTTATCCTGCGTTTCTTTCATCTGTAAACAAATAAAAGTGCTGAAAACATTTTGAAAGAAGGCTTAGGAATGTAGGTAACTGACAGTAGATGACTAGGAAAAAGATAAAGATAACACTGCAAGACATCTCCTTTAGTTGCACAGCGTGCACTTTGGTTGTCTAGGCAGTTTGCTAGGATGCATGTTCCAGCTGGTGTACCTGACTGTATCATGTTGCCATCTATGCTTAAAGTCTTCCTGCATTGTCTGAGGAGGATCGCTGCCTAATCCTACAGGGGCTGTTTTAATTCCTGAGCTAAGCTGCTACATGCTTTTGGCTGTGGAACTTTTACCCTGTTAACTATGATTATAACATCCCCATAGTGAGAGTTTTCCACTGGCATTTTGACAATTCCCCATACCCTTGCCTTCTGATATCTTTGCACAATTACTCTTCCCTCCTCCGTACATTCTGCTTAGAAGTATTTGTATAATTTTTCTCAATTCTTCGCTTTTCTCACATATTATTGCAGACTGCCAACATCTAGCACGCTGCCAAATGAGCTAGCTGTAAAGAAATGCATATGGAAAGCCTTGTGAAAACAGAGGGAACAATCTCAAGACCACAGTTTTAACAACAGTACCAACAGTGTGTAATGCTACGAAGATTTTTTTTGTGAAGTAGCTGTTTTTGCTGAGGAATGATCAGTATTGGCTCTAGTGCTAGGAATAAATGAGATTCTTTGAGCAATGACCAGGATCTTATTATGCAGATGCTCTGTTTTGCTCCTTTGTTTAGCTGAACTCAGCAAAATGCCTGCCTACAGTTCAAAATTCAGAAAGCCTCGTGCATTACACGTGGAAGGAATCAGAAGAATTTTTAAGTTCTTTTAAAATTTCAGCTCTGTCTACTTAGCAATGCATTTCAGAAAATCTTTTGAAAATTCAGGTGATCTATCTTGAGACAGAACTCTTTTTTTCTTCTTATGTTGATAAACAGATGGTAGAAAAAGCCCCAACTTGCAATGCTTTGTTATAATGGATGTAAAGTGAACTTGCAGTGTTGGAATATATGTCATCAACTGGTGGTTGAGCAATGATCATCTTGTTGCCAAGTTTGTCTGGATTTGCTCCACAGACTCATAGGAGATGATGCCTACTAATTTTTTTTATAAAGGAAAAATTTTAGTTGGACAACTTAGTGGATAAGATAAGATTTTTCCAAATCCATCTTCAGCTAGATCTTCATTAATGGCATGTTGAGACCTCTGACCATCTTTCCTATAGTTTGTGTAACAATTCTGTTTTACTTTGGAATTTCAGAATGAAAAGGACTTGTCTCTGAATTGACTGATTTAAAAATTATTTAGCATTCAATGCTTTAGCAAAGGAATCAAGCCCTAATAAAACTGCAACTTAGTGTTCTTTTAGCCGTGATTTTAAATGAAAGGTAATGTACTCACTAGAACTGCAAATCATGAGACTGCTCTTAAGCTTTGTACCTGCAGGAACTCAGTTGATGGGAGGAGGGCAAAAAAGGAAAATGAAAAAATGGTGTGATACCAAAAGATGACAAAAGAAAATCTCTAATGTGCCAGTCATGATGGGAATATTTGTCTTTTGACTGTTGGTATAGGCACCATCAGCCTTAGGGCTCTGGCTCCATAAGAAACCCTACTCTTGCAGATGCCTCGCTTGCTCTTGAGGTGGGGTTGGGTTGAGCCTTGTAGGAGGCAGAGTCATTCCTAGAGTCTGCCTAGACATCGCGTTTGAGCATAGCTATGATAAACTTTTACAGACAACTCTGTCTTTTTTTTCTGTCTGACTTTCAATTGTGTACTTCTCCACTGGCCTGTAAAACTAACATGTAGACCTGACTCAAGGTGGTCAATGAACTGGTACGGTGTAAGTATTTTTAGCAAAGATGGCACTAGACTTTTCTTGGAGGTGCACAGTGGAAGGACAAGTGGCAGAAGACACAAATTGGTGTATGAGAACTTCCAGCTCAAAATAAGAAAAAAAATATTTTTCACCATGGGGCAGATCAGACACCAGAGCAGGTACCAAAATTAGTTTGAAAAGTCAATCTTTGGAGATATTAAAAACCTGACTAAACAAAGTCCTGATGAAGCTGTTATAAACAGACATGCATTGAGCTGGTACATAGGGCTAGGTGACTTCCAGAGAACCTTTCCAACCTGAGTTAACTTGTGGCTTCCTAACAGCTGAATGTCAGAGTGAGACTTTGAAAGCTATAGTAGAGATGGTAGAAAAAGTCCTTTAATTTTAAAGTGGCATTCTAGAAAGTAACTTGTTCTAGTAGTCGGCTCTTAAATATATCTTTCTGCTTTTCTGGTACAGACACCTTGTGATATGACAATTATAAGCAAATCCTCCATCTAGTTTGCTTTGTTCGGTTTCTCTTTTTTTCTTCTTTCAGAGTCTAGCAAATATGACCAGTGATAATTTTGACTTTCATGAAATTATGTTCTTGGCAGCTCAAAAAAGAGACAGCTTTAGTTGACAGGTTGCTGTTCAATGCTTGTGAAGTTCAGACATTAGAGAGAGTTAATAAAAATGAGTAAAACCCAATTACACAAGGGAAAATGGGGAAGGCATGTTCGGCTGGCAGGGAGAGTTCCATAGACGTCAGTGCTGTGACCTCTTCTGTTTCCAGCCAACATCAATGACCTAGATGTGGGAAATAAACTAATTGAATTTGCTGATGCCACAAAATCAAAAATTGAGGTCACTGCTGAACAGCAGGTAAAATTCAGAACGGATTTAGATCTGCTATTTAAGTGGTCTCAAAGAGAGCAAGTGAAATTGTATGTCTACAAGTTGAAAGTAATACACATTTGGCTTCAAAATAAATTCATGAATACACATTAATGGGATTGAACTAGAGTGGGAGAAAATTGAAAATGACTTTGAAGTAATAGCTCATGAGCAGCGCTGTTGGTCCACGTGACAAGATGGTGGTGCGCCTTCGAATGTCAAAGAGAAGATCCCTTAAACTTTCTTCGCATTTAAATGAGAGCCTCGAGAGAGTGAGTAATCTTCAGCAGTGCAGTGACGGATGAGTGCAGTGCCATGAATAACCTTTCCTCCCTTACCTGCTAGAAAGACTCTATGCTACTGTTAGTCAATGGGGTGATTGTAAGATCCTAAAGAACAAGGACAAAAAGTCTGCTTATTTATTACTAGTGAGAATGGAAAACCTCATCAGCGACTTATATTCAGGACAGTTCCCACTTGAGTCACTGTTGGAGGCGGTCATGGAGGGATGGAACAAAGCTTATTCTAACCTTTGGAAAGGTCCTAAACAGGGGAAACATTGCTCTAATTGGAGCCATCATTGTTCTGCTCATAGATAAACCATGGGTTTCCAGAAGCTTACTAGGAACGATCTTCACATCTCTGAAAAATATTCTGTTTCTTGGAGATCCGAATGCTGCAGTGTACTTGCTTTTATGCACCTAATACTATTTTTATCTGTATTTTGTTGTACAGTATCAAAGCAAAAGAGAGCTCTTGAGATCTGTTCTAAACAAGAAAAAACAACACATTTCTCAGGAGTTCTGCTCTTGCTGCACTCTGACAGCAACTTATTCTGTCAGTGTGGCACGGCACTGGCAATTCCTAATGGGTAGCTGTTGTTGAAGCCCCTGTCAATGGTCAATAGCAAACTAAAAGCTTAGTGCTCCTAACATACTTCTGAAATGTCCCTGTATGTTGATTGTTTTTTGTTTGGTTGGTTTCAAGGATGTTTTTTGAAGTAATGTGCTACAGCTTATACAATTTGGGCAACTTGCTTGGTTGCTCAGCACTATGCCTTGCTTTTTGGGTACCACATCAATACAATCACCTTTACCATTGAATGAATTCTCACATTAAAAGTAATTTAGGTTTTTGCCCCTTCTGCTTCAATTAGGAAGTTATACGAGAATATCATTGCTCTAGGAAGTAGAAACTGTCTTCAAGTACTGGTGTAATTCTGATGGTTTATTCTGTTGTTAGAAATGCCTCAACTTAATAGATTAAGTTAAACATTTATTTCCTATTTTCCTTTCTATTTGCTCCTCCAGTGATATTTACTTAACTGCCTGTATGAACACAAGCAGCTACTTTAACCTTTGTGTTGTGAGGTTAAATAAATGAGATTAAATCTCCTTTCCATTCTGTTTCTTTACACCTTTCTTGTTTCTTCTGTGTACATGACTGGTTGGCTGGCTGGAATTTCAGATGCTGTTCCAGGTGAGGTTCACCAGTGTATCTTGCAGTAGGTCACTTCTCTTCCAGTCTCTGAGCTAACCATGAGCTAGTTGACAAGATCTCGTTTGTCTCTATCATCACTGCAACAGACTGAACACTACTGGAAAATATATATGCTTTTTTAGGGGGGTCCTCAACTTGAGTTTGTTCCATTTGATGAGTACCTACTGTTATACTCAAGTTTGTGATCACATCATGACTTTACATTTTGATGCATGAAAATTCTGTTCCAGTCCTTGTGATCATCTCGTCTGCATGCAATGTTCTCCCCATCCTCTGTTGATCATAACTTCCAGTTTCATTTCACAAAATTTTTGTTTGCTTTGGTGCTGAGGTCACATGCTAGTGGAAATATTTATTGTCTCTACACTTCTCTCTTTGATCGCCACCTCTTCCTAGTCTAATATTTCTGTTCAGCGTACAGAGTTTCTGAGCTTGCTGTTGTTCTGGGGCAAATTTGAATCTATAGTATGCGCTGACCCAGGACTACTATTCTGTGTGGTTTGCAAGACTCAATACAAAGTTGCTGACTGTCTTTTGCGATTGTATTGGAGAGAAGGATGCAGGTAAAATTCAAATGCCCAGTGAGCTTTAAGAAAAGAGGGAATTGATATCCTTCATATTCCCTAGTATCTGCTGCTGTAATAAAAGCCAGTAACGCACTTTGTAAGCTGTCAGGCACTTTATCAAAGATTATGTGGTGTTGTGAAAGTTAGTTGTAAATTTTCAGTATTGTTTTTTCCGTGCAATGCTTCAGAAGCATATATTTCAATTGGAGCTTTTAGCAGTGGAAACATGGCAGGACATGCATCGTGTTCCTCACACCCAGATTCTTTTCATCTCCACAGTTCAAGTTCAGATTGTGTATGCAACGTTCATCTTCTATCACGGTGAAGAGAACCAACTGTTTGTGTTGCTGATGAACAACTCAGGCGTGTCTGTTTTGAAATAAATTCTGCAGATCAAGGATGCATATAGAATTAGTAATAGGTTCTTAAATTATGGTACTTCATTAGCACTTTGGGATATGGTAGGGCTGTCAGTAAATACCTGTAGAAAGCACAAATGATTGGAGATGTTTCTCTGAAGTGTCACAGTTGAACCTTGGCTCCAGTCGGTGGCTCAGGATATTCTGTTTAATATGTGTCAGACTAATATATCAGAATTTAGAAGTCTTTGTGAAATATTCTTTCCAGCTCTTAATTGCTTGTTCTTTTTTAACCTCTGCTATGTAAAGGATTTCATCCCTATTTTCTAAAACTAGCTTAGGTTTCATCACTACTCATATGACAGTTTTATTCTTTAATTGAATTTTAAATGCCAGTGGCTCCATCTGACCTGATCTCCAATAGCGTGTGGCAATATTTAAAGTACAATCCAGTCTCACAGAAGCGAGGGAAAATTCATATTTAAAAACAGACAAGTGTCGTCTTTTTCGTATTGGAGAATGAAACTCGATTATGTAGAGGAGGTAATTGAACTCGGAGCACAGTTAGTTGTTCTCTGTCCAGTCTTGGTCGAAAATGTTTTTCTATATGATGTCTACGTGCTGCTTCTGCTCTGTCTCTACGTATTTCTTGTTAGATAGGCTAACTACCTTTCCACATCTGTAGTGAACAGTATATCATCTAAGTTTGTGTGTATAACTTGATACGAACAATTCACCAGCTGTCTCTGATACATAATTTGTAAACTTTTAGCTATTCATTCATATTTTATGAATATCTACTTTGGACATACTTACTAAAGACCTATCTCTCCATGTTTCCTTCTACTTCTGTCTCTGCTTTTCTGTGTTCATATGCAGCAGTGGACTGGGGAAGCCCTCCCTTGGAGAAATGAGAAAAAGTTGAAGCAGGTAATGTGAAGTTTCTGGTTTGATATCTGGCATTTCACGTCTTGCTCCTTTTTAAAAACAAAACAAAAACCAAATCTAAATGGTTTAAAAACCCTAATGTGTTAGTTGCCAGTGAGGGACTAAAGGCTATAGGATTTTTCCTGTTGAATCAGTACATGGTATAACCATACGATTATATAATAAGCTAAAGTCATTCTGGTCTGAAATGGGCTCTGTACAATTATTTCACATGTGCCTTTCAACTACTGCATCCTCCGTTGCTTCACTAAGTATACTTTGTTGACATGGAGAACTGGACGAGGAGTGAGAGGGTAATACAGCCAGCTCCTACCTATGCAGACTCTATTGTGCTCCAGGGCTTGACACTGGGGCATAAGGAGTAAGTGGATTTTCCATTTATTTTCTTTGAGATAGTTGATGAGTTTGAAATGAACTGCTGGAACAGCAAAGTATGATCATGCAATAATACTTCCCCATAGAAGAGTGTTGGCTTTTCCAGGAATCTGAGAGCTGGTCTTTTTTCATTAAAAGTACTCAGTTTGCCCTCTTTGATAGCTGACACTGCTGTATTTACTGTAACCATTAAGCATGAGGGGAAGCTCAGCTGGTGAGTTTGCTAATATGCCAATGTAATAAATAGTGCAACTATCTCCATCCGTCACTCCTCCTTTTGAGACTGATCCGCCGACCATGAGTTACACTGATTGTTTCTATCTTCCAGGTAATTATGCTCTAAAGCACCAGTCATAAGGAACTTGCTATCACTCTTTGTCTGTGGATTGCTATTATTTTCTCTTACAGTGAAGTGTGTCATGCCCAGAGATATGACGTATGCGATTTGAAAGCAAATTAATACTTAAACGCATGTTAAGATTAATGTTCCTCTTGCATTATGAAGTGCTTTTTAATTCCCTTTCAAATAGCTGCAAATGCAGTTTGTACGCAAATACATTTGTGTTTGGTGTAGAGCCAATAAGAGTAATTTTGTTCCAAATGTGCTACCGTTAAGGAATTCTGCTGGCAAAGGATACTTTGAAGTACTAATAAAATAGACGAGAGATGAGGATTGTGTGTGTGTGTGTATAGGTGTTAATTCAGATTCAGTGCAGGTTATAAATGTATTCCTCACTAACCTTAGGAGAACTGCACAAATCCCCCTTAAAATACACTGGTGGTGTAAGATGAAAGATGCATGCTGATCAATATTTCCTTCTGGGAGGGGCCTTTCTATTAGAGTGAGATTTCTCAGGCTGTATCCTATGCCTGTACCTAAGCATCCCCTTGGAGCCAGCAAAAATTGTGCATCTGTATTTTAAGTGCCGTATATGCCCTAGTGTTTGAGCTTTTCTTTTGACTTATTGAACTCTGAATTCTGAGACTCTAGACTGGTATTTTTGGAGATAAAACCCCCATTCTATCTCCATGAAGGATCCAAAAAGAAATCAAGGCTTGTTCTACACCAAGTTCCTTATGTCGTGTTTATGACCTAAACAGAGGCTCTGCAGGTGCAGAAGCTAGTCTCAAATCTGTGAGCTTCCTCCCTTCAGGCTCAAGATAATTGCTAATAAGCAATTAGCTGATGACATGTGTGCAGTTCATGAGGAATTGTGGAGGAGAGGGAACCGCATGTAAGCTTATTTTATACTGGCTTTTAGTTTTAACAGTTTGGTCACTTCAGTCTGCTCAGTAGGTGATCTGGAGAATTTTGAAGTGTGTGCAATCTCACTGAATTCCTTCAGCCTGCAGCTGCTGGGAAGGTAGGATGTTGACCCACTGCTCTCTGCAAATTCTTTTGTTTAGTTTTGATTTCTCACTTCCTTCCCCTCACTCCCTGCAGCACACACCCTCGTTGGATCTAATACTGTGGTTCAGGTGTAAACTCAATTTGTTTTCTTGTGTCATACACAAACCATGGAAGGATTTCAGCTGCATATTCTTTTGATCTCCACTGATAATAAGCGCTAATTTTGCATTTGCAATAAAGCAATAGATCAAGGCAAACTTTATGTGGATTTGTGAGAGTATGTTTTTCTTAAAACCACTGTAATAAATTTGCATATCACAGCTAATGAAAAAATCTGCCTTTCCTTCTTGTTGAAGTCCATGAAAGCTTTGTATTCCAGGAGGAATGGGAAATTTAACACTGGGTCTATAAAAGTATTGGCCTTTTTTTCTTTTTCACTTTCGCTCACACCTGGGTTACTTGCACTTATATTGTGCTATAAACCAGTGCCTAAGTGCTCGACGCACTCTTTAAAATGTTAAACTTTGGCTATTCTGGAACAGTTTGCCCAGAGAAGTTGTGGCTGCCCCATCCCTGAAAGTGTTCAAGGCCAGGTTGGATGAGGTGTTGAGCAACCTGGTGTAATGGAGGGTGTCCCTGCCCATGGCAGGGGGGTTGGAACTAGATGGTCTTTGAGGTCCCTTCCAACCCAAACCATTCTATGATTCTATTGCCTGCAAATGCACTGTCCTTGCAAGGAGTCCTCTTACTGCTAGTGTGTTTCAGAGTTTGTTATTTAAAGTAGTTTGTAATTTAATAGATGTGTTCCCAGGAGGCCCCTGCTCCAGTGTTAGGCTTGTAATGATAGTGTCTGGTAGCTGTAGATCACTTTAGCAGCAGATGATGTGTGGTGGGACAGTAACAGGTGGTATGTATGGGTCATGCTTTTGGATTTTAATTTCTAGGCTACAATTCAGAATACTTCTTATTAAGATGCTGAAGTATTTCCTGATTATAAATGCTATTGCAACACATTTGAGGCATTTGAAAGCATCTCATTGCAACTGTAGCATAAATAAGCCCCAGGCATCTTAGTGTACTTTTAAGAAGCTTCCTCTTTCTGTGATACTTTCTTTGATCTGACAGTGGGTTATGACTTCATTATGTGGTATTAAAGATTCTGGAGTTAAGTATGAAGAAAGATTTTTTATTTTTTTTTTTTAGATGATGGAATCCAGCATACTCATTGCTTAATATTTATAAATGCAAGCAGTCTTTCCTGAGAGGTTGTCTTGAATAAATGATAATTGCCACAATTGGTGACAGGTTGATTTGTAGAAAGGTTAATTTGGAATTTCTCAAGTTTGTTGTCAGTACAGTTCTCGTGAAAGCTTCAGGTTGCTGCCTTACTGACAAAACTCAAGCCCTCAGTTGTCTGTCTGTCTGTTGCAGTAACAGTGTCACGATTACTACCTGCTCATTACATTTTTGTTTCTCTTCTCGGGTCTCTTCAGTGCGTAGGTCCTGCTGAGGGTCTCAGTGTGAACACATGGCCGTGCAAATATGGTTGACGCTATGGTAAATCTCTGGAGGCTTTCAAGAGAGCCTTTGCATTAAAATATATGAAGTTTTAGTAGGCTCAGTTCTAGCCATGTTTGAAAAGCAGAATTTTAAAACACCCATTACATGTATCACATTAAATGGAAAACATGTTCCTGCATAAGCCTGAAATACCTCCAATGTACAATGGCAGCTGGTTGAAAGTATTTGCTCAATTTGCACAAAATGCTGCAAAATATTCTTCCTGACATAGCTGTGGTGTTTGTATATTACACTTTGACTCTTTCCTCTTTCTGTTTTAGTTGCTGGATATAGTTTTGTCAGAACAGACACTCGCTGCGTAGGAGTTCAGCACTTCTTCCCACTGAGTTGCATCTTAAACTCCTTAGTCTGAATCTGGTAGTCAGGAATTATTCTTGTTCATTAGATCCTTATTCTTCTTTACACGTTCCTTGTCTTGGAGACAGAAAACTGTATTTTTAATTCTTTTTCTTCCTCCCATCTCAGCTCTGGGAGGTTTGTGATTTACAGACCTCTTTCACTCTTGCTTTGAAGAGGAATCCCCGGGCCTTCAGTACCTGTTTCAACACAGAGAAGTGTAATTTAGAAATGCAAAGCAAAAATAACTATGAAAAGTTCATGGGGAAATTTGGCTTCTAACAGCTGAAACTGTCAGTATTAATACCTGGAATGGAAAAACTGAAAAATATCTTTGACCGTATTCTCTTGTTTTTCTTCTCCCTTTTAAATAGTCACATTGCTCTTGCCTGTCTGCTCCACTCTTGCATGAAAATATGTATGGATGTACGCTCTGTGTGTATATTGCTTTACATACGTATATATATACATGTATTCCATGTATGTGTATTCACATTACAGTAGAGCTAGGCAAAACAACAAGGAAAACGGAGGAAAATGAAGTATTTCACTCTGTTTCAAAAGGAGAGAACTTCCTTCACAAAGTACATTACTGCTTTTGAGTGTGTGAGAACCAGGCATAAGCCGTAGCTTTCTCTTATTTCTTCTGCACTTATGCAAATTAATAAAATAAGAAAAAAAATGAGGAGAGAGGTAAAATGGTGAAGTGGGGAAAAGGTGAAAAGGATTATTTCAACCATGGAAGATGGTAAATGGTGTAAATTCTATGGTATTTTGTATGTTTAACTAGAAATGGGATTAGTTTGAGAGTGGTGTTTTTTTCTTTCTGAAACAGCTTTTTTAGCTGATCTGAATAGAGAACAGGTTTTTTTGTTTTATCTTCTTGGTTTGGTTTTGCTTTATACAGAAATTTATATGAACACATTTTATCTTCTTTGTCCAACTTCTGTGGGCAAATACCTCCTGTTGAAGTGATGCTTAAAATATTCTGGATGAGGTAAAGATTTTGTGGAAGTACTAATGATTTCAAGAACACTGACCCATGTCTACTCCATCCCCTCTAAAAGGGAAAGGGGCCTTGTGAAAACCACCAATTTTTCCCCTATGTACCTCAGATATAAGGGAAACAAAACTTGGCTTCAGTAGTAATTCTGTTTCTGAGGTCCAAGTAGTCCTGCTAAAACTGTGGGAGACTGCAGTGGCTGTTCATTTTGTGTAATGAATGTGCTGTGTTTTACAGTTTATTCTGAGAGCTGCACTGTTGCTGCTCCTCAGGAGTTTTCTAGGTGTTTCAAAGAAACTTTATTTTTTTTTTTTAAAGAAACATAGGGGATTTTATCCACCAAAACTGCTATAGGTGAGTCTTCCTTTTTTTTCCAAGTGCTGTATGTGATATCTTTTCTTTCAAATGCAGCTGAACGTGGTATTTTATTCTGAAGTTGGTCTGAGGAAGAATTTATTTTTCATATCTCTAGCAAAGAAAATTGAGGCATTCATTCAAGAAGTAGGATGTAAAATAGATATGCTTCAACTCAAGCCATTCCTTTTCAAGTCTAATGTCAAAGTTGAAACAGTGAGTTCTCCTACAGCAAACTGTTTTCTTTTGCAGTCATAAATACGAGTGCATTGGAACCTTTTCAATTCTCCAACTCCATAAAAATGATGAAAAGAGACAAGAGAAGAATTTTCCCTTTAAACTGGTGCTGTATTAGTAAAACAAACATCAATCGTAATGCTTCTGGGTTATCTTATCAGTAATGTTTCTACTTGACACACTACGAAGCCCTGAAATCTTTTAACAATGTTCAGATAGATGCGGAAGAGTTTTCAGATAAATATGAAGGCCAATGTCCAATGTTCTCCTACAGGCTGTAAATAATAATGAGTGAAAAATAATGTCTGCAATCACTTGTATGTAAACTTTCCTTGTCAGTCAGTTGGAGGTGGTACCATTGAGGAGGGGCCGACGTAGTCCCCGCAGATCAGGCTGACACCGAGTGCAGAGCAGTCATGCTTATTACCCTGCATTGTTAAATGTGGATGACTCTCTGCCTCTGTGAATTAATTAAAGCATTTCCTCTCAAGTCTTTGATTGTTACAATCAGCTAATATACTTCCCCTGCCCCTCCCTAGCCCCTGCTCCCTCCTCAGTTAGAATATATATCAAAAGATCAGTCTGACTGCTTGAGGCTGGTAAAATGTCATAGAAATGTTGTGGTAGAAAGAGAATTGGTCTTTTGAGTATGATACTAGCCTAGTGGAAGAGAAGGGCTTTCAGATGTGCTCCTAGAAGGGCTTGTACTTAGGGAATAGCAGTCTGGATAGGGAGACACTGAACACTCCTCCTTTCCACTTCACACTTGGGAAGAAGTGAAGATGTGAAAAAGAGACATTAGGTTGTTTATGTCATCCTACTTAGAAGCTCAACACAAAATCCATGTGATTCCTACCCTATCCCTTACATGGTAGTATTGAATATTCTTGAAGAATCAGTATTCTCATTTTACTGAGGGTGTATCAATGAAGAAAATAAAATCTAGACATAGAGATTTGGCCAAGATCATTCAGGAAGCTGTTGACAAAGCTGGCAGCAGACTCCAAGTCTTCAGAGTTACAGTGCACTGCTCTTAAAGCAAAGACAAATGAAAATTAGAAATATTTACCAGAGAAAAGACATTTGCTGCAGTTGATGCTACTGACACTTCATGGAGTCTTTCTCATACTAATTATTCAAATAACTGGGCAAAGTGTAGTTTTTAAAAAAGTTTAAGGGAGGAGAGGATTTTGAGGAATTGGTACTCTGCCTTCAAGGCAATATTGGATTATTGGCAATTCAGATGAAAAGGAGCTGGTCAGGCTAGAGATGACTGGTAGGCCTGTGCTGAACCATTGTCTGTGTATCTGTCAAAAATATCGAGATGGGGAAAAAGAGATGGTAGTGTTATCTGCCTGGTAGAGTTTTCTGAGTAAGGTAACCAGTACACGACATTAGTGATGTCATATGGTTAGTATTTAGGATTTACTTTGTTCTCCAAAAAATATAAACTTAGTGAAGAAAGTAGGTAGGACAAAGTAAGGGCAAAATAATGTCTGCTTCAGTTTTTATGTAATAGTATGAGTAGAATTATGTGGTTATAATTTTAGAATTAAATAAATTACGCCAATTTTTAGTTTAGTGTCTGAATCTCGTTCTTTCTCTGCAACATGAAGGCAATTTTTCAAAGTTAAGATCAATCCAGAGCCCAACTGAGAAGGTGAGAGGAGTTAACTTTGTGTAAAATTTCACTTCAGAATCTTTATTAATGTTTCATTAGCTCTTTCTTCCATCAAACTAAATAATACTATTTTGAAATTATAAAATTATTTCTTTTAGTTGTATAATCATCCTTTTGATAAGGAGTATCTGTAGGAATTACTAAAGTGGATTTTTATTTTAAGACGCTACAGTTGTTTAACCTGTTTCCCTTGTTTTAGACCCTCCAAAGCCATAGAGGTGAAAACAAAAGCTTAGGGATAGTGAATTTTTATTCTTCCACTAAAATTATTTTAATTCTTTAGATACAATTTCAGTATCTGTTTAAAGCTTTCTGAGCAGTGAACATGCTAAAAAATATGTTTTTTCAATCTACATCTATTTTATCCCACTCTCAATTGCCTTCTGAAAAATCAGCATAACTAAAAAGGCTGGGAAGACACATACTTAGGTACGGGCTGGTGACCTAATATCAACTGCTGTGCTTTGTTCTTTACTGGGGATTATAGGAAGTTGCTGTTTCATTAGGATGCTGGCTGAACAGTGCATCATAAATTAAGCTAATTGATTTCGGCAATGGTTTAAATCTCATGGAGTTTGAGGTTTTGCAAACCTTGCAGGCTGTTTTCAGATCCGAGAATTCATTAAAATAGGCTAAGCTTATGTTGGGTTTTTCTTTTCTTGTTTTGTCTGTTGTTTGTTTGTTTTTTTCTGTAACTCTTCCTTGGACTTAAAGAAGTGTGAGGATGGATTAATATGCAGAAAGTGAGGATGATATGCATGAGTGATCTTCTCTGCATGAGAGAGATACTGTGGCTCATATCTATTGCTGCTGCTCCAAATGTACCATAAATGAATTCTTGAGAACTCTTGTTTCCAGGCTGCAAATCTTGGGACTCCACCTCTACTCCCAGCATACTATGCCTCTCCTGCCAGGGTGATGGTGTGTTCTGGTGACCCTGTCACGACCTGCGAGTACAAGGGATTTGTTATGAAAAGTGGCTTGATTTAAGAAGCATTGCCCAATTGAGGATGAATTTCACTCTTAATTTTTTCCACCATAGTATGAATCCATCAATTCTGCCTTACCTATGAATTTATATAATGACTAAAAACATGTCTTTTCAGATGGAAAGCAGACTCACCCATTTCTAATGAAAATATTAACTGAGGTCTTTCTGGTAATAATATTCTTTGTATTACCATACCTCAGATCTGCTAAGCTGGCATTCTAGTTAACTATTAGACCTGCTTGTAGTAGAAGGCTTCCTAGATGAAGGATCTAGACCACTGCTTCTCAGTGACCCTACACTAGAGGAAGTGCACACCTGGGTTATTTAGGTGATGTGACTTATGCTATTTGTCAGCCCATTCAAAGCCGTTTACAAGCATGAAACCGTTGCCTGCCAGCATAAATTTCCCAGAGTGTAGATCTTTTCTCTCTGGTCTTTTTCTCCACCGCTTCTAAGCGTTGAGGTGTTTTGCCATACTGTACGCTGTTCAATGTTTTAACCTTCATTTTACTAATCTGTAAGCAAATGAACTGAAAGTTCTGACATATGATGTACCTTACCTATCACTTACTCATAAAACTGTGGCGTTTTTTGTGTTGGTTTTTTTTTTTTCTCTGATACTTCTTTTTTTTTTGGTGTATATTCCATGCTTGTGTGATAATAGCAAAGCTGTTGTACAACTGTTGGAAATCTAAGGTGTGGTTACAAGCCTGCCTCTCTGTGAGAACACTTTAGGAAAAGCTCAATTTCTGGCTCATCTTTGAATCGTAAGATAGGCTTCATTTCTTGGCTTGCTCCATGACAGAGAAGAAAACTTTCATTTACAGCTGGCTTTTTCATTTTGTAGTCATGCGAAAATGTAAAATCATAGAAGTCCTGAGATGGGAGATGTTGGAGTTAGGTAACTTGTTTCAATTTTTATTTTATACTTTTAAAATTTTTTTTTTTTTTTTGTATAACTTCTTAAAAACTGTGAAGGAAGTGTTGCTTCCTGAGGAAACCGGGCTAGGATTGCTGCTGATGGTTGTTCAAAAGCAGTACTCCTGTATGCCTGCCATGTGGGATAGTTACACTCTTGTGTATGTTGTCTTTTCCCTTGGTATTAAAAGCAGCAAAGCAACTGCACAAGCGCAGGTTTCACCATGTCAGAAGAGAAGCTGGAAAGTCTGGGAATTGCTGGACTTGTTGCATATGTGCTGATCTGCTTTTGCACCATCGAACATGCCCCAAACGCTGCTTGAGCAGCTGTCCAGTAGCACTGGGGAATGCCCAGTGCACAAACGCTGCAGTCATCCCTGGCACCAGGCACGTTCCAGAGTAACCATACCAAAACTGTTTTGATGATACCCATAAAGCTAATATCTTGCTACAAGATAAACCCTTTGACTCCAGATTGTTTGCAATTGGTCGGATATTTTTTTGTTTAAATTCATTTTTTCATGTACCTTACTCTTGTGGGGAAAAAAAAAAGATATTTAGGTATGAAACCATATACTTCTGCTTGTATTTTTTTTTAAATATGCCTGTATCATATCTCGAGTAGCTTGCAAAACTAAGGTATTAAGCAGGGCATATCATAGCATCAGAATAGGAGGGGTGTAATTCAGTGGTGCTCAGAAAGATAACTAAAAATAGATATAAAAATGATCCTAGCAGAATGTTCAAGTGTTAAAGTGCAAATAGTGCTGCGGAAAACTGACTAATAGAGCAAATCCTTCAGAACACTGAAGGTTTCCTAGACATGTCATATTGTTGGTGAGAGGAGGAGGAGGAGAGAGAAGGTAACCAAAGGCAAACAGTGACAGACATCGTATTTAGTCGTGTGCTTCAGAATTGAACTTGTGGCCAAATTTGAATGCTGTTGTGCACGTTCTGTGTTATCGAAGGATCTAGTTTGAATCTAATCACCTGTTTGCCTCTCTAAATAAAAACACACCTGGCATCAAATGCTTGTTTTGTTTGATAGTAGCTGATGAAAATGCATTAACCTGAAGAAACATCTTCCATTTCTTCATCATAAGAGTCAAGAGAACGTGTAAAGCAAAGTATTTCTGTCTAAATGTTAATGGAACAAAAGCATTGGGAGGCCTTTCAACACTGAAAAACTTAAGAAAAAATTTTCTTTTTAAATCAGTAACTGTAGAAGCTACTCACAAGCATCAAAAATGTTGATGCACAGCAGCTACGTTTTTCCACATTTAATTTTATTCTGAAGCCCCACAGAATAACTGCCTGTTATCACTATAAATGAAATCAGAACTGAATTGAAGTTGAGTTACCTCATTTAGTAGGCAATAGTTATCACAGCTAAACAGGATAAAGACATCCCAGGCCAAGAAAAGTCCAGACCATTTATGAGACCTAGCATGGTCAGGTCAGTAAGGTGCCTCTAACCTTTAAGCAGCAGCAAAATAATATTCACTGTCACAACTCCTAAATGTTCTTGTTTAGAGAAAACAAGGAAAACTTGCAAGCATGAGGTAAAAAATGCTCTGTAGATGTTTTGTTGGAGATAGAGAATCATAATAGCATATTTTCTGATTTTTAATTCTTCTAAAATAACTTAATTTTAAAACTTGATTTTATTAATACACTGTGTACATGATATAAATGTCTTTGTTGCTTTTTGGGACATAATAAATAACCAGATTAATACCAAACCACGATTGTAAACCTCATCTTTCAGTGCACCCACCTCCAGCTAAATGTAATCTTATCACTCTGTCTGGATAGCTGCAGAATGTTAAACAGGAATCGATCTTCAAGGATGCGCTTGCCATCAACTTTTAATTTGAAGCGTTCTTAAATCTGAAAAAGTGAGCGGTTTGCAAATTGTTTTGGATGAACCAGCTCTAAGTTAATAGTTAGGAAATATTTATTTGATAGTTTGGGCACTTTAGCTTCACATACAATTTCATTTCCTGTTCTATGTTGTGGTGTTCCAGTTGTCTGCTTCAACAGTTGAACTGCTACTGAAGCATTCAGAAGATTGGTTTCACCTGGAGGTTGGATTTGGTATTTTTGCTATATTAATTTCAGATTGTATTCTATTGCCCTTAATATTTAAAATATTTGTTTTACTTTTTATATTATATTGGAAAATTGATATTTTTTTTCCTCCTTCTGTGGTGTGGTCACAGATACATTTAAGATGATGCTTGAAAACGTAGGTACCTTCCAGATAGAAGTACTCCTTCTTGTTTAGTGATTAAAAAGGTAATGTTAAAAAGCTTAAGAAATGTATAGTGTGTGAGGCAGTAGAACTGTAGGTTCTATTGGTGTCCTTATCATAGAATCATAGAATGGCATAGGCTGGAAGGGACCTTAGACATCATCTAATCCAACCTCCCTGTCAAGGGTCCTTATGTTACGGAAGTTAATTTTCAAAATACGTACTTCTGCCTTTGTGTCAAATTGTAAAGTTTATTATTATCACTTATTCAATGAAACATTTTAGGTCTGGGGGTTAAGATATGTATGAAATTTACAAAATTGTGTGCAACATTAATGTTGCATAGAAATAATTTTTTTTAGGTGTGAGAAAGCCAAGTAACCAGAAAAGTGATAGAGGAATTCAAAGTTTGATTCTTACCATTTTTAAGCATCTCTAAATTCTGATAAAGTTAATTCTTTAGATGACTAAACATATATTAGATGATTAAGCTGAAGATGTAGTTGGGGGTGAGATCTCAAATCTATGTTCAAAAATCAATGGAAAACTGTATAGCACAATGGAGAACAGGCTTCATATCTGAATTCAAAACCTATGTGGAAACTGCAAGAGGTGCCTTTCTGCATCTGTCTGTTTTCTCCTCCTTCCTTGACAACAGGACTCTGAAATGCTTTTGGATAGTTGAACACATACATTATAGAAGGTATTTTCTTGCTTTTTTAGTGGGAAAGTGTTTCTCATGAACTCTTTCCCCTCTCTAATAGCTTGAAATGCATTGGATAGTTTGATATCATTACTAAGTACTGCTAATATATCTTCCTTAGGAATATAAAATAGCATTAGCAGGCATTTTGTTACTTTGTGTGCTTCTTTTGATGGTCTTTTACTAACGTATATTTCTGCTTCAATTTTTTTGGCAACCCATTTCTGCTGGAAATGTTGGATAACCTTAATTAGCTGTACACAGATAATGTTTTTCTGTGATGCATATTGTAAACAGAATTCATTTAAGTACTCCTATAAGGGGTGAATTTTACTAATCTTTTCTCTTAATATTTATTTTGCTTTTCTTGCTAATGAGACAAAAAAAATTTGTATTTGTCATGAGGAAGAAGATTTTTCTCTGCGCATTGGGCCAAATATAACATACTGCAAATTGCCTATAGGGTTGATTAAAATCTTTTTTAAAAAAAAAAACCTCGGGAAAGGAGCGTCCAGTAAGCAAGAGTGTCTGTAGCAGCTGCCCACTGATCGTCGTTATGGGTGCTTGTAGAGTACACTTACATGGATACGAGCAGAGATTTCTGGTTTTGCTCTGCTCTGACAGAGTCTACTTTCTAGTAGAGACCAAGCCCCTGATGTGTGGTTCACCTATCCCAGCTTGGGGGGATTTTAGGAACTGCATACAATTAATGATTAAGTCATGTTACAGATGTTTTCATTCTTCATTTTGTTGGTTTTTTTTTTTTCCCCACAAAATCTCTTGGAAACTTCTTTTTGCGTAAATGGGATAATCTTGCGTACCATTGTAATAATTGATTTATGAGTTTTTCTTATTCATACAGAAGTTTTTCTGTACCAAATATCTGGCAGATTCTCTAGGGGAGTTTCCTTCTCATGTCTTTTTTTAGTTATTAAATAACTACATTTATCTTTGTTATCAAGACAATAAAGCACTTCAATAACTCCATTTTATAGATTCAGAGTGATGTACTAGACCACAGGGTTGCCTTTTAGCTCCCAGCAGATGACCACCTACTTCCACCATTCTTTCCTAATTTTCATACAATCACACAAAGACTAAACTTTTCAAACTGCAGAAATAATGGAGCTTGTTTTGCTGTGGCTCTCTCCTGCATGTATTCTGTAATGCCTAGTAATGAGATTGAGCTTACTGGTATAGCTTTCTTACCTGTGAGCACTTATTTTGGTCTTGCCTCTATTTGCAGCCTGTTTTTACAAAGCTTTTTAAAATACCTTTGAAATCTTTGCAACATCTTTGCTAAGTTTAGTTGAAAGTGCACAAGGATTTTCTTCCAAAGCCTTTAAGAGAAAAGGATGAATACCAAAAGATGTGGTGATTATATAAACCCCTTTTACACTGTGAAGCAAGCCTGGGAAAAAGTGTATTTTGCTATATTTCATGTTGGTTGCTCAGCTTCAGTTACCTGCCCAGATATATTGAAGACTTCTTTATTCTGCATTTTAGAAGTAGGAGACCATCACATACTTGTAATCACAGTTGGTAATTGTTTCTAGTTGTAATTGCTTCTAGTTGTCTTTGGATAAAGTGCAAGAATGTTGTCATTGGTTTATCATCTTTAGAGGTAAATCCACCAGTATTGGAGTGCTTCAGATGTTTGGGCAAGCCACAACTGAAAGGAGGGTCAAGTCTTCAAACACTGTCTTTGTTTGCCGTTTTACTGCTCTCGTTGTTCAGCAAGATTGGAAAACTGCAGACGCACTGTCCTGTAAAGCAGTATGCTGGTACATAATGAAAAAGCAAAATAGGCAGACTCTGATTTCTTGGCTTGATCCTCTGTTAGTTGTGAGGAAGGAAAGGGATTAGTGTGTTGAGCTGTAGGAACTTCGCAGAAGCAAATCAAATCTGCTTTTTGTTGGAGAGAAGAGTGTAGAGATAAGTTTCTGGTGGAATGGTAAACTAGAACATGCTATTTTGGCCTAGCAAGGGCACTGTTCCTTTTATCTCTGGGCATCTTGTCTTGTTTCCTTTCAATTAATTTATTCCTTGAACAACAAATAAGTAATTTCTATTATCCACTCACAAATAGCCCTTCAGAAAATGCTTGAATTGCTCCTGTCTTGTAAAGAGCAAGCTGGGTTTTGTCGTTTGTACCATTAACACTACATGCTTCCTTCAGCCCTATTTTCTTTCCAGCCTTATTACTACTTACACACATCCATCTGCACAGCTGTCATTTAAAGCAAATGAAGCAACTGAGGAGTAATTTGCTAGGGACGTGTAAAGAAGAATCAGTCATAGCTTGTGCGTGTCTAATATGCTGTATACACTCCACCACTTCTCTGTCTCCTCTATTACTCTATTGGTTCATAGAGGTTGTGGTGGTAAAATTCTTAATGTTTAAGATTTGAAAGGTCTGGCTAAGAAGTTTATCCTAACTAAAGGAACCTTCCATTTGACTAAAAGTGAACAGTCTGTGATTGTTTCCAACTCCCCATTTCTGCGCTACGGTAGTACTGGATGTGTCAACCATCGCTCCATATGGTTACCTTACCTACTGTTTGATTACTTCTTAGAAGTGCGGCAGTTAGCAAGGTATGTAAGGAGTCCATCCTTCCCACAGATGGATAACTGGCTCTAACATTAAATGATTGTTTTTCCTCACCTCTTTCTTTTTTTTTTTTTTTTTTTTTCCCTTCAAAGCAGTATATAGGTTGGGTCTCTGCAATCACTTGGCAGGGGACGGGGAGCAGAGGGGAAAATGCTGTCTGAATGTTCTCTCACTGTGATCAGAGATAATAAAGCTTCTGTCTGACATGTTCTAAATTGTACTTGCATTATGTGCTCCATGCCCCCAGTTCTCAAACAGAGAAGAAACTAATTTGAAAAAATAATTTCGAAATAGTTGACTCTTTGATCCTGTAGTAGACGTTGGTCAGAACAATACCTAAATGTCAAGCAAATTTTTTTTAATTTTGTCTGAGAAATTATAATAAATGGAAAAACAAATGTGGGTACAATACACACTTCTAAAAAGTACTTTTGCTAATTATGTCTAATTACTCAGATTTAAAGCATGTTAGCTGAAAGAATTACATTAAACTTCTTATTTCAACAACTTCCAAGTTCTGTTCAAACTTCCAAGATTTTTTAGTAACACGTCAAGGTTTGGCTAATCCTAATTTTCTTGCTTCTTCATAATGCTTGTACTTGGTTTCCCCACCCCTTAAGGCTCAATTCACAGTATAGTTTAGGTTGGAAAGGACACCTGGATATCATCTAATCTAACACCTTTGCTCAGAGAGGGTCAAATAGAGCAGGCTGTCCAGGACCATGTCCAGTCAGGCTTTGAATACCTCCACAGATGGAGACTCTGCAGCCTCTTTGGGCAAGCTGTTCCAGTCCTTAAACACCCTCACAATAATGTTTTCTTATGTTCTGATGAAATTTTGTGTTTTGCTTTGTGTCATTGACTCTCTTTGTGTCAGTGGGCACCACTGAGAGAGAGTCTGGCTCCCTCCTGTTCATTCCTTCCTGTCAGGTCTGTATTTATAAGATCTCCCCCAGCTCTCAACCTTTCATCATATGAGAGATGCTCTAGACTTTTAGTCATTTTTGAGGCCTCGCGCTGGACTCGCTTTAGTAAGCCCACAACTTTCTTGTGTTGGAGAGCCCAGTGCTCCAGTTGTGACTTAACCAGTGCTGAGCCGAGGGGAAGGATCACCTGTCTCAACCTGCTTATAGTGGTCTGCCTCATACAGCCCAGGAGGCTGTTGGCTGCATTTACTGTGAGGGCATATTGCTGGTTTATGGTCAACTTAGTGTCCGCTAGGACCCAAGTCCTCTTCTGCAGAGCTGGTTAGCTCACAACGTGTACAGATGCCTGGGGTGTTATTCCTCTCCAGGTGCCAGACTTCACCTTTCTTTTTCAATGTTGTGAGACTCCTCTCAGCTGAATTCTCCAGCCTGGTGAGGTCCCTCTGGATGGCAGCACAACCCTATGGTGCATAAGAAACTACACTCAGTTTTATCTCTCAACTGGCTGAAGGTGCAGTCAATCCCAGTGTGAAGTTGTTAATGAAGATGTGGAACCGTATTGGCCTCAGTATGGACCCCTGGTCTAGGCCACTAGTGACTGGTCTGCAGCTGGTGCTACTGATCACAACAGCTGTGCTGGGGCTGTTCAGCCAGTTTTCCATCCATGTCACTGTGCACTTCATCTAATGTGTACTTTGCCAGCTTGCCTGTGAGGGTGTTATTGGAGACAGTGTCAAAAGCTTTACTGAAGTCTGAGGTAAACCACATTCACTGCTCCCACCTCATCCACTAAGCTAGTCACCTTGTTGTAGAAGGCCATCGGCTTAGTCAGGTATTATTTTCCTTTTGTGTCTGTGCTGACTACTCCAAATCACCTTCTTGTCCTTTCTGTGTTTGGACAGGGTCTCAAGGACTTGTTGCTCCATCATCCATTCTAAAATTCATTCCATAAGTGTTTGTTCCTCTCAGATGAACAAAAAGGGGGGCTAAAAAGGCAAGCTCAGATGAGTTAGCTACAATGTTAGCATCTGTAAGTGAGGTGAGATTGCTCTCATCTCATGTTTGAAGACTAGCGTAGACAGTATAAGAAACAAAATTTGGGCAGTATTTTAAAACTCGAATAGACACAGACTGATCTGTATTCAGAACAACTGAAGTAACAGGTTATTTTGAGATACTTTGCAAAGTTTGCAATGAACATAATGTGTGGGCCATCATTGGAAAGTTAGTAAGTCAAAAAACAACCCCAAGAAACACTGGATTTGTGGAAGAATCTTAGGAGGCGTCTCCCTAGGGTGGGGAGAGTGCAGGGCTTTTTTTTTCTTTCCTTTTGACACTTTGCTACCTTAGAATGATGAATATTTGGAAAGATGTTTATTCTGTACTAGTGTAAGACGTAAGTTAGTTTAACAATAAGAGAAGCAAGTTAAATCATTTGAAAAAAGTTAAAGTTTCAAGTGATTCAACAGGATATCACTGTGAATTGTCTCTCTTGTCTGTGCTACAAACTGAAAATTCAGCACAGGATTTTCTTTTTCATCTGACCAGCTAGACCAGTATGGTGTTATTAGATATTACCTTGTCCTTTCAAATTCACTATGTAAAGATTGTAGCTTTGTAACACATAACTAATTTGAATACTTATGATCATATGCCTTCATGGGTGAAACTTATTAGCTGGAGCAAGTACACCGATAAGGTTAAGGGCATGAACGTCAGTCAGTTAGCAGCTCTCTAGTTACCAGGACTTCTACTGACATAAAGAACCTTATGCTTCTATAAGTTTATTCTGTCCTTTCTAAGGACAATAAAGATGGTCAAATTATGATGTCCTTAATTTACAGAACTAAGAGCCGAGGTACAAGGAGGTTAGCTTACTTGCCCAAAAGTTATTCAGAGGAAAGTGGTGCTCCAGGAAGTCCCCTAGCTGATCAATGCTTTACCCTTCTCAAAAAAAGTCAAAATAAAATAAAAGAATATCTTTTTTCAGAAAGGATGTGCAAAACCATGTGTGTCAAGCATCTGTTAATCTATCTGACAGGCCTAAGTTCAGACATACAGCTGTAGCCCTTCATTGTTAGATAAGGTAAAGTAGAAAGCAAAGACACCACTGGTTTTGGAAAAGAAGATCTGTTTATACTTATAAAAAAGAAGATGATGTCAGTGCGTACCGATAGAAGTGCTGTATGTATTCACGTATGGCAGCAGAAATTGTCTATGTCCTGAGAAGTCCCTGAGCCTGCAAGTTCAATCAGCCACGACTTCTGTGATCATTTCAGGCTGAAAGGAGCAACTTTACTATTGAATTCAAAACTTTGAATCGGCTTGACTGTAGGGTAAAAACAGTTTACTGAGCCCTGTTTTAGCAGAGCGTGTGCTGTTTCTCAACTAATGAAGTGAGATAGAATTATTTTATATGTAAGGTCAAGTGGTTACTTGTAAGTACATGCCATGTTGATCACAGACAGTAACATTCGCTCCCATTAAGATCCAAATAAGGAAGTTGTCATCTCTTCGAAGCATGTTTTAGCCTGCAGCGTTCAATCTTGCAAGAGGTTACACAGAGACAAGTGCCTCCGTTTTTGAAGAGGGCTGATAATATTATGATCACTGATGCTGTTTCTTGTTAGGTGAGATAAAATCAGATCCTATGCTTTGCGATAAGCTGAGTTTGAAATTCAATCCTGATAAGCAGAGAGAGTTTACTGTGTGGCTCTAGAAGTAACTGTGGGATGTTCAGAGGTATAATATTTTTCTCTAGTTCTGATGCTTGTATTTGTTATTCTCTATGAGGATTGGCAGCTCTTTGAGTGCCGTACCACTTGTATCTGACTTTCATTTGTGATATGAATTAATCATTAGTGACTCTTATGTTTGATGTCTAGCATACCTTATCATGGATATACTAGCTGGAAATTTCAGACACCCTTAGAAGTGATTGATTATTCAAGTACAGGTTCCTCTCCTTGTCTTTTCTATTTTTTTTTCATAGTTACCTCAGGTTGCTGTGGATACCAACAACCTTGTCTTCAAACATTCTTCATTGTCAACAAATCTCCATGTTTGATGAGAAAGGAGATGTTGAAAGCGAGTGATGTGCATTGCGGAGTTTGAGATAGGGACCCTGATCTCATAAAACAAAGAGTAACAGACTTTAGTTAGAACAACAAGAAGAACTGGAGATTTTTTTACTTTAGATGTTTTGGCATTTTATTAATTAGGATGAAAATGAGACTTTAAAGTCTCTGTGGGAATTTAGAGGATAAGGTAGACAAGGCGTAGTACTAGTTCAGGAACCTATCCTGAAATCATTTTTATGTTTGACTTCCCCACAGTTCCTGGCTGCATCTGACAATGCTTTGATTAAAACTTCTACATTGAAACTTAAAAACTTCCAAAAAATGGTCTGTTTATTAAAAAAAAGGTTCTAATTTCAAAGAACAAATATTTTTAACTTCTTTCCTGACGAATTTTGGAAACGAAATTTTGTTTTTTTTCAGGTTTAGTGACTTGTGTAATGAAACGTTCTCTCTCCAGCACCCACTTATATGGTGACAGAACTACCTAGTTGATATCTGAATACAGAATAATTTTTGTCAGACAATTATTTCAGGTGTATAGTTTAATTAGGCATTTTGGTCTCTCACAGTGATTATTGACAGCATTTTATGATTGATAGTTGCTGCTTTGAGGCTTGTTGATTAGCTTGATGGATTGAACAAGTCATGTGAGAAGTTTTGTCTGTTCCTTGATCAGACGACTGCTCAAGTGCTTCTGACACTAATACTGACTCATGAGACTTTGAAATGAACTTTCACAGATTTGTGCCAGCAGACACAGACTTATCACAAGGGCCAAAGGAGCTGATTTCTCCCATTAATGCCTCAGATGCAGAGACTCTCATGGCATTGCGACTCATGTTGCACTGCCTTCTACTTTTGGTCAGAAGCATAGTTGCTTAAATACTGTCACAAAGTAAGCAGAAACTCATGCTGAGATTTATTATGATGACTTAGTGAAAATAGTGAAATGATTATTAACAGCCATGGTTGTTCTAGCTTTGCTGATAAGTATGAATGTGAAGCATGTTTCATGTATTTACAACATACGGACTTTCATTTAATTTTTAGATGTAATTAAATACTTTGATATGTAATGCTATATGAACTTTAAGTTGTTGCATCCTGATACAGCTAACTGATTAATACACTGTCTGCAGAGATGTGATCAATGTGCAGAGTGTCCTAGGAATTCTGAAACCAGAGCAGATGACAGGAGAGCCAGAGCTGTCAGGTTTGTCAACTACAGCTTTATTTCTTGTGTCTTGTTATTTTAAAATATTTTTGAGAAGGTGTCTATGTTCCTTCCCCTTGACCCCTTGGAAAGTAGGAGTAAAATAAGACTTAGTGTAGAGGATCTCTCTTTTTTTTTTTTTAAAAAAAAATATAATTTTTTAATGTATAAGATCTGATCCAAATTAATCAAAGTGATTAGCGGCCATTAGGTCTTGCCTGTCTTTTTCTCATGCAGAGAAACAGTTTCATCCAAATTGGCTAAGTGCCAGGTTCAGAAAAAAAATTAGTCACTAATGGTATTTATTTAATCTGTAGAACTCCTTGCCCCAGGATGTTGTTGATGCTAAAAGTTAACATGAATTTAAGGAGAGAGTGGACAAAATAATAGCGCAGAAATCCTCTGAGGTCTATGAAAAATATCTAACCAAAAATTGGTGGAGGAGTATTTTAAGGAAATATTGATACATGTCTTGCCCTTTCTTTACTGCTTTTAAGCATCCACTTTTGGCTACTGTCAAAGGCAGGTTATTGGGATAAATTAGTCTATGTTTAACACACTAGTGCTGCCCTTGTAATCCATCAAGACTTCAGCCTGCTTGTTTTGTAGGCTACATTAAAAATAGCATGGTCTTGTAACTAGAAACCTTGCTTTGGGAAGAGTGGGGAGGGGGGAAGTAGGGTTCCATTACTTAAGCATGCCTATATTGATTTTGTTTGTACGTTTTCATTGTTTCAGCTCTCTAATTCCATAATAGCCATGTTTTAATTCATTCCTTGTAGCTGACAAGATGGTATGGTCACAAAATGACCATTTTCAGTTGTCTCAAAGTGCCTATAAATCAAAGACATATTTTGCCAGTATCTATCAGTTTTGCCCAGCATAATAGTAAATCTGAGATAGTCCTTGTGATCTTGTTTTCTTTCAGTGGTAAAATAGAAAGAGTCTAAAAAGGTTTTTGGATTTTTTTTTTTCAATGTGATGAGCTACACTGTTTTCTGGAGTTTTATCCACAAAAATTGAAAAAATAGGTGTATAAATTTTTCACTCAGTTCACAACTCCTGAGCAGTTATTCAAAGTTGACCCTTGCAGGGAAAACAGAATGAATTATGCATAGACGATAAAATTTTCTTAGCTGTCCATCAGGTTGTCATGACCATGTGTGTGATATGTTTAGCTAGGTTTTTTTAAAAGCTTTCTGATTAGGCATTATCCAGAAATCTAAATATAGAAGAAAATAAAAAAGATTATGCACTTGCCCCAGGAACACAGAAGCATTCCTACTATTAAGACAGTCAGTATATAATATTTAAGTAATGGTTCAATGATAGTAAAATTGGACTTTCAAAGCAGCATGTTTTCAGCTAAACCACAGTATTTCTATGCAGTTTTATTGGAAACATTTAGTCCCTTTCAGCGCCGCCCTTCCCCTGTCCTACTTCTATCTTTGTAACTGGAAAGCTCTACACTGTGGGCACTTAGTTCCCTCTCTACCCTGGATCTGGCCTTAAGCATCAATCTCCTGTGGGGGAGATGTCTGCATTTAGCTCTGGTAAACTTAAAAATAGGCCTCTCTGTGAACACTGTGGAAGTTTTGGTAAGTTACAGGAATCTCTCTCCTCTGGAAGTTTGAAGTCAGACTGAAGGGAAAGAAAACGCTGCGTTTTTTCTTGCTTGTGCCCACTTGTATGCCTGATGCTTTTGGGGCAAAAATATTTTTTTCCAAGTGTCATTGGAGCAGCAAGTCACCTATAAGAGAACAGCCTCAAAGGAGCTGGAGGATGACACCTGCCTCCTAGGTTGTCTGGTGGTGGCTGCATCCAGTGGGAAGATGATGCTTTAGCAGATTTGTGTGGGTTTTTCTCATCCTGAATACCAGCTATTCACCCTGTCAGTACAAGACAATGTCTCAGTACAATCTTTTGCAATCCTATGCAGGGGAGTCTACTCAGGAAGGTACTTACATCAATCTGCTTGTCTTGAGACTAGTCACTGCTTGTCACAGTTTGTTTTTGCTATATGCTTGCATACTATTCCACTCTCCTTTAGCTGCTTTGCCTTCCTTGCAGACATAGAAACATAGAATAGTCTGGGTTGGAAGTGACCTCAAAGATCATCAAATTCCAACCCCAACTGCTGTGTGTGGGGACACCTTCCACTAGATCAGATTGCTCAAAGCCTCATCCAACCTGGCCTTGAACTTTCAGGGATGGGACATCCACAGCTCCTCTGGGCAACCTGTTCCAGTGCCTCATCACCCTTATTGTAAAAAATTTCATCCTTATATCCAATATAAATCTTCCCTCTTTCAGTTTAAAGCCATTACCCCTTGCCCTGTCACTTCATGCCTTTGTAAAAAGTCCCTCTCCAGCTTTCCTGTAGGTCCCCTTTAGGTACTGGAAGGCTGCTAGAAGGTCTCCCCAGTGTCTTCTCCAGGCTGAACAGCCCCAACTCTCTCAGCCTGTCTTCATAGCAGAGGTGCTCCAGCCCTTGGATCATCTTCACAGCCCTCCTCTGGACCCGCTCCAGCAGCTCCATGTCCTTGTGTTGGGGACTCCAGAGCTGAATGCAGTACTCCAGGTGGGGTCTCACGAGAGCAGAGTAGAGGGACAGAATCCCCTCCCTTGACCTGCTGGTCACGCTCCTTTTGATGCTGCCCAGGATACGGTTGGCTTTCTGGGCTGCCAGTGCACATTGCCGACTCATGTTGAGCTTCTCATCAACCAGCACCCCCACATCCATCTCCTCGGGGCTTCTCTCCATCCATTCTATGCCCAGCCTGTATCTGTGCTTGAGATTGCCCTGACCCACGTGCAGGATGTTGCTCTTGGTCTTGTTGAGCTTCATGAGGTTCTCACAGGCCCACCTCTCCAGCCTGTCAAGGTCCCTCTGGATGGCATCCCTTCCCTCCTGCTTGTCAACATCACACCCTCCTTACAGTCCCTAGCTAATCGTTTTTGTGACCTATGCTATTTGACTAGGCAGCTACATACTGTATTTTCTTTGAGTTTGCTGCAGTGACGTAAATCTTTATCACGTAAATAATGCATCAGTTTAGCTTAATTATTTGCTATATTGATGCCTGTATACTGAAGGAGATGTAATTTTTATATATATATTTAAATAAGGTCTTTGAAAACAGCCATGAAGTTTTATCATTCACCTTTAGTATGAACAGTTGGAGGGTTTATATCAGAAGATGTCATTCACTTATTAAAACTGATTTAATAACCTTACATGGTATTTTTTTCCTGGGAAGTGCATAGTATAACTTGTCTCTAGAGAATAGCAGAATCTGCTTTAACTGAACAGAAGACATGCACAATAATCTTGTTGCAAATTTTATCCAAAAACGTAATTAAAAATTTTCTGATGTAGTTTCTGGGAAAATTATCACCATCAGAAAGCAAAATGTTGCAGTGAACACTTTTTTAATTCCATTTTATGGAATAAAAATATTTTTTTCAAGATGATCTTGCAAAAACCAGCTCTGAATAAGAGGCAACTGTGTGACCCAGAACGAATGTATAGAGGTCTAATGCCCCTGGCTGATTTAATCAGATACTGGAAAACTCAATCTCTTTGGTGATTGCTAAATTCCCATTGTATGAGACAAGTTACTGTACAGAGCTTGATGAACAGGTGTTATAATGTTACTACACTCCAGCACCATTCTCAGGTCTCATCCACCTAATTAAATTTGGGGTTCATTAGAAACAAAGTGGTGGCTGAAGCAACTTTTGAACTCTGTGACTTCTGGTGTTCTGACATCTTGGTGTGTACCGTGAGACATACCTGCAGGTGAGAAGAAAGCAGATGTTTTTCTAGCAGGATTATTCACAGGCAACTTTTTTGTTGTATTAAAAGAATCTTAGGGTGAATTGAGAATAACCTGAAAATGTTCAGCAAAGTATTTTCTTATGATTTCAGATTATCTTCCAAATTTTTGCCAATCTGAGACAGATCACAGTATGTCTTACCCTCTTGCTTTACTTTACAATACAAAAAAATTAGTAAGTAGGTATTTTTTAATTTGAAGAGAAATGAGTGTCTATCTTCATATTCTTGTATAAAGTTTTTTGAAATTCTTAATATATTTTTCACAGTCTCTTCTGTTTCAACCTTTAAGAAGTATGGAGCTTTGCACAGGGCTTATTTTAGACTACTTTTTTATAGTTACTTAAGTAAGTAAAGATAAACTAAAAATCAAGCCTGATGTTATGTTCTAAATCTAGATTTTGACATAAAAAAAGCTTTATTCATTGCATTCAATAGAACAACATAAACTGGAGTTTCTGAAAAATCTAGGGGTTTTTTCCTTCAGATGTCAGAAAACAAAGTGAGTGAGTTTCTGTCACCAAACTTCACAAATTTGTGGTTTCCTTCAGTATAGTCTCTGACCCAAAGTTGATAGTACAAAACAGAAGGGTAATAAAAAGTAATTTACTATATTGTCCAAGTTGCTTTTCTCTAAGGAATTAAAATATTCTCAAACTTTCCCCATCTATTTATATGATGCCATTTTAATTGCATGTCAGCGGCTTGGAAAAGGGCGGGTGACGAATTGCGCCCACAGGAATGTTTGGCACATAATTTTTTTGGACTTTCAATTTGATGCAGCTCACTCGAGGCAATAAACATGACATTCCTGGAAAAGGAGTGTATTACAGTCAATTCAATGTCACAATTATTAATCTCCAATCAATCACAGGACTTTCTGTGACAAACTAAATTAAAAAAAAAAAATGGCAAAACAAACAAAGACCACCAAAAAAACCCAAATCAAACAAGCATTTGGTCTCCCCACTCTTCTCCCACCCAGTCCCAAATCTTAAAACGGTACAGTGCACTTCCAGGTGTTAAACAATCTGGACAAAGACATTACAGATATAATTGTGGTTTATTGATCTCTTAAGGAGAATGTGATACACTGTAAAAGACTATTTATCTGATAAATGTTTTTCAAGAGATGGAGAGAGAAATATCATGACTGAACTGGCAGAAGTAGTGGGCTTGAACACAGAGGAGAGTAGTTGAATAGTTATAGCAAAGGATAAGGAACCCAGGATTTTTTCGGCTGTCCTCACTGTTATCACTGATTCATTATCTTTTACAAGTACATTATGCAAGTCATTTGTAAACTATCTACTATAAAATTTGGCCACTAGTGTCCTTTCATATAGACTTCTTGTTTGCCTTTTGTCATTTTAATGTCTTTCATAGCAATGAGGTACATAATTCTCACCTTCACAATGAACTCCAGAAGCATATGAAAACCTCTTGCTTTGGGGATCTATAACTGAAATCCCATACTGCCTGTGTTCAAAAGGTTTGCATGTTTCTTAGCCAAAAAAACCCTTGATCATACCTCTCTGTTGATGAAGCTATAAGCGTTGAATCTTGTGCACTGTTTTTTAACTTGTTCGCTTTACTCAGAGTCAAATACAGCTTCCAGGGACCACGTTCCTTTCCAGGACAGCCCAGGAAGCAGTATGTACCCTACCTCCTCTGCAAGTACATAAAGGAAGTTTGGGCTAGTGCTTCTTGTTCCTGTCTCCCTATGAAGTTGCATAAGCTAACATAGATTCAGTCTGACCAGGCTTTAGCTTAAATTGAGCAAATCTTCACTGGCAGTTGCAGTTGATGAAAGAGAAATAATTTATTTTTTATAAGCATCTGTAACTTCTAGGCATTTTGTGAAGTTTTTTTACTTTATTTTCTGCTAAAAAAAATTAATTTTTTTCATGACAAAAGTATGGGGGGAAAAAACCCACAACATCCTGCACTTCTGATTTCACCTGTGAAATAATTAGATAAAAACATCCTGATATTGATTATAGATTAGTGGTTGGTTTTTTTTGTTGTGTTTTTTTTTTTTAAAAAAAGTATTTTCTTCCCAGTTCTTGTCAACATTTCAAAATTTTAAACAGTGCTCGGGGGGATAAAATGTCATCAACACTGCTGATTCAAGATCTCTGCTGTTTCTTATAAGCATCCCAACTTTTGACTTCTGATTTTATCTGTCTCCTTTTGATGGCTGAGTTTCATTCATAAACGTCTCCTTGGAGGGGAGAGCAAGATAAGAAACTTTGCCTTTTGGAATGAGTGAAGCCCGATCAGTCAATGACCCAATGTTTTTAGGCAGAAGCCTTGAATCTTGGATTTCGTGGGCTGCATTCAAACTCTAACTCTATTGATAAGGCTGTAAGCCTGTTCCTTGCAGAAGTGCCATTGCACAATGCGGTATAGCTACCCCAGCAGTTTTACTATTTTCCCTGACAAGGCAAACAACTGGTATTTATAACTTCCCTACAAGTGACCCACAGCAGTCAGCTTTGAAGTGCAGTAAAACAAATCAAATGCTCTACTTCCTGCTTCCTTGGCTAGCAGGAAGGTGGGCTGAATTAATCTTGTTTTGTCTTCATGAAGAGTGATCTCAGGAAAGGTAATTGACCTTTCTGATTCAATTATTAGATATCTGGTCAAACCTCAGTCTGATAAGCAAGCTCTAGACAGACAGAGTTTGTTATTGTACACAAATGTGCTGAAGTGAAAATCTCTCTGAGTACAAGGGTACTGTACTGATCCATGACTGTACACTTAATTCTCACTTATCCGAAAGATTAGTTTTGGTAAAGCACTAAAAAATTTGTGCTGAGCACGTTTTGAGACAAAACACAACAGAGAATCCCTGCCTTGCACTGAATACGTGGGATATGCAGAAAGTGTTGGAGATGGAGGAGTATGTATAAGGGTGGAGGACATTCTACATTTTGTGGTTTTAACATAGTATTACTGTTGCTTATGCTCAGGCATAAGCTTCAGAAGAAACAAGGCTTTAGGAAGACTTACATGAGGACTGTAACTTCCTAAGCTGTGCTGGAACAGCCAGGCTGAGGAGCAAAGACACGTGCAGCTGCATTTGTAGAAGAACAGAGGCCGTCAGCAAGGGGTGTCAGGCAGTGTGGGCAAAAGCTTACGCCAACATGGTTCTTACAGTTCCTGCCCTACCAAAATGTGAGACATAAAGCCTGATACGACGGATACAAACTAATTCATGTGTATTTGCCTGCTGTGAGGAAGCTCTGGTTTTGCAATTGATTACGTTGCAGCAGATTTTTGTTTCCTTAATTATACAAATATGTACTTTAGGTGAAGATAAGTAGCCAGGTTGGGATCAACAGAATTGTAAGAAATAGTTTTTATTTCTATGTCTTCACTGTAACAGAAATATTTTTTGGGAGAGATCTGCTATTTAGACAAGGTTGTGTTGATTATTCAACACTGTTGGCTTGCAGCCATATTATCCACAGTAAAGGAATTACATTTCAAAGTGAGGATTTACTGGAAGATATTTTATAGGTTTTAAAAGTAGCACTGTCAGGAAGGATGACCTGGAAAAGGAAATTGTGTTTAACATCGCATGGTGAGAGTTTCTGAGGACTGAGTTGTTTAGTACAAGAAGGCAAAGCAGGATCCAGAAATTGAGCTGTCATTTCCCACTACTTTAATGGAATAGATGACGCAAGTCAGTACAAAGATAACTAGTTTTCCTCTTGCCCTTGGCAAGGTTGGTGATGGAAAGTCAAACTTGACTTTTAGGTGAGGAGCCAGTATAATGGAGAAACATGTACTCTGAAATTAAATGCGCAAGACAAATGAGGTTGAAAGGCAGGGAAGAAGCAAGCTAGAAACCCTGTCACCCAGTTATGTCTCCACTTTTATTATTGGTTTCTTATCTCTACTATACTTTGATAAGTAAAGTACTATTGTAAAAAAAAAACCACACCCACAAAAAAAACCCACAACAAAACACTTACAACAACAAAAAAACCCAAACCAACTCAAAAATCTCCTAAAACAAACAACTCCCACCCCCCAACAAGTCAAAGGTTCTGATGCTGTGTCCCTGCCAGGTTCTCCCTTGAAGGGAATCTGCTTAAATGATTCCTAGCAGTTGGGATTGTCCTTTGTTTATTGCTTTTGGAAATGAAAAATATGGCCTGACTTTTCTCTAACTGCTGCCAGATATTAAGCTGTCAGCCTTCCACTGTTCATTCAGAACACGTTTTCAGTGAGGCACAGAATGTCACCACTAACTGATGATCGATCCAGAACATCACAAGTGCCTTGACCAAATAACACCCTTAACAGTAAATGAGGAGGATCTTAATCTGACCTTCCTTACATTGATTTTATAGCTCTATTGCCTTCTGTGGGGGCACTTATTTATATTGTAAAATCAGAATCAGATCAAACAGTTCTGCTTAGAAGATAATGCTATCAGTTTGGCAACTCTCTTTTTTAAAAATAAAACTAACAAATGACCGCTTTTGTATTCCTTATTCCCCTTTAGGTTAAAACTCAATCTTCATAAGTAAATCTACTTTATGGCTGCATTAGAGGTGATCGTAATCGAGTGCTAATATGGTTCTTATAGGTCAGTGTTTGGACCTTCGCTCACACCTCGTAGTAAATCTGAGGAAAAGATCACACAGTAGCTTGCTCTGATATGCCATATAGCTTTACTGGTTAAATCATTGGTCTTATTCAAGTACTTGCCCAGATTTTCCTCATGAGTCTGGAATTTAAATATATGCCAGTATAGTCTTCACTTCTTTTGATTATGCCTAGCACCTGGCCAAAAACTAGTCCCAGAAGCCCTGGTAGGAATACAACCTTAAGAGATGGCTCCTATTCCAAAGAGTTCATGCCCTGAATCTAACTTGTGCATGTGTATTGATCCATGTAAATCTAGGCAGAAGGGGATAAATAGTGGGTTCTGTAGATACAGAGCCTGGGAAGAGTGATTTAGGTTAACACTTGGCCATTGGGAAGTGGAAGGTGTGAAAACGTTTTGTAAGGAAAAAACACAGTAGCTCTTCACGAGGGAGGAAACTGTCGGAGTTGAATCTTATCTGTTCACATGTATTTCTGTAGGAAAAAAACCTACAGAGATAAACAGGGCCAATTTTTATGGCCGCCTATACGGACGGCTATCTTGATCTTGCCAGCCCTGTGCATGCCCTGCATTGGGAGTTCCACACAATCCTCAATTTTCTTTTACGATACAAATGCTGCCGGAGAATAGCTGATATATTACCCTTGCCCTATACTGGTCTTAAAAGAATTTTCCCCTCTCTGTGTGAATCCTTTCTTGTAATGTTTTATTCCATAAAGGATTTTACTTACCAGCAAAAATTGGCTGCGTAATCTCCCCTCTCACGCACACGCATTGTTTTTCTTCCTGCTGTTTTTTATAACAAATCTACTATTTGTGTGTCAGCTTGTAAACTGACAACAGCAGTGTCTTTGAGAACAATATTTAGGAGATATTAATTTCCACTAAATGTTCTAACTAATCCTGCAGAGAGGGTAATTGTTTTCTGGCATTAGAAAGCATGTCTCAGATCTTCAGAATGATCAAAATCGTTGTTATCTAAGTACTTTATTATTTAATCATATTCTTTGTAAGGGATGGGATTTTTTTTTTAAAAATATATTTTACTCAAATTTTTCAAATCCTATGAACAATAAATTATGTGTTATGAGAACTGTAGCCTTCAACTAGTGTGTGAATGATGCTATCAAATTGGACTGAACTGCTTATTTTGTTATTTAGGTAAATGTTTGGTTAGTATTGGTACCTAATACGAAGGACCTGCTGCTGCTGATAGTTCACAAAATGCTGTTCCTTAGTCCCAATGAATACATTTGTTTCTACTAAGATAAACAGGTCACAAAAATGCTGCAAATCTATTGTTTTAATAGAAGAAAACAACAACTTTCATAATCGAGATCATTCAAAGCAAATACATCTAAAAACCCAAGGGATATTTTGAGTTTTGTGATTGGCATATCTGTGATTAACAATGGATGGTAATTTATTTATGGAAGTGAAAGTTACTTGATTAAGTTGACAAGAAAAAAACGTAGACTCTGGAGTACTTTTTGTGATGTTTTCTTGAGAGTGATTGTCGTATGTTTTAAAGCAGTACCCCAACCTCTGAGGAGTCTGACGAAAAATGCTCTGATGGTCTGCTCATGCACTTGCATAGCATGTGTTTAACTCTATGGTACCTTGAGGGAGTATTGTACAACTTAGCATTGATTAAGCATTATTGGAAGTCTTCCATGGACTGTGAAGGAGCCAGAATTTCATCCACAAAGTTTAATGAAAGTTATAAAACACTTAATGTCTCTAAGGCAGAGCGATCTCTTTTGTCTTCAATGACAAAAACCTTCATTAACACAGAATGAAGGTTGTGACTTCCTTCTTCCAGTCTTTCCAGAACTTCAGTTTCAGCAAAAATTCCATTACCTGCCAAGTCTCCAGCTCCAGTCAAATTTAGTTTTCAGTTAAATTGATTGTGTGAGGTATATCTGCATTGCATGAATGAGAGATTAAGTGGTGCAAAGGCTCAGTTGGGTAAAAGCTGTTGTTTGAGGTGACCAGAACAGCCAGGTAATGGAGACTGTTCTGGAGTGTGATCAAAAGGCTTGCAACTACCCTGACAGTATGTTTTACTGTTGATAATAAAGTTTGGATGTAACTAGGCATGGTTTGTCAGAAGTAAGGTCAAGGATGTATGTATTCGGAGTGTATAACTGAAAATATTAGAAGATATCATTGCCTTAGTTGAGAAATTAACCTTTTGTAGAGGCGTTTTTTTTCCCAAGGTAAGAGGAGATAATTATTGCTGGATGTAGTTCCAGGTAATGACGTGTATGTGATCATACATCCAGTGGAACATTGCTTGAATCAATGCTGCACTTTGATCTGGGACAGTTGGATCAGTTAATTCAGAACTAAGGTACAACTGTCAGTTTTATCCTTCTGCAGAATAACCAAGACCTCTGGTTGAAGTTGGTAATCTTTGCTTTATTTAGTTGCAGTTTCTTGCAGGTTTGCAGTTGAACTATTATGCACAAGTGAAGAATGTTCTGTGATTTCCAAGTGATTTGCCCATTCCTATTAATACTGTGAAAGTTAAATACAGAGCTTATGGTAGTTGTAAGAGTAAGAAAATCTCAATATACTCTGCATTTTCAAAGCATGGCCGTTTGAATATGTGGTCATTTCGTTAGCTGTAAGCACCAGGGAAAAATGCTTTGTC
This sequence comes from Tauraco erythrolophus, assembly GCF_009769465.1. Taxonomy (NCBI): domain Eukaryota; kingdom Metazoa; phylum Chordata; class Aves; order Musophagiformes; family Musophagidae; genus Tauraco; species Tauraco erythrolophus. Next base: position 14,688,667 of record NC_141465.1, read on the forward strand.
CCCCACCATCAGCCTTACATCTCGCACAATGTTTTCAACTTCGGTCTTTTTCAGTAAGAGAGAGCTCTTAATTGGCTAGGAATGACTCTCTGTGGAATGGCTCCTTGCTGTCTGAAAAGTGTCTGTTTGCTGAAAAGGGGCATGAACTTGAAGCTGCAATTTCCAAGTTTCCAGGAAAACGAAGCAGAGCCCCACAAGGTGCTCGTGTGTGTTGAGGTAGTAACAGGGGCTAAATTTCAGAAGTGCCTCTCCTAAAGGCTTCTGTTCCTCAGGTCTCTGTTAAACAACAAGAAAAAGGACTTGGGTCTTTCTACAGCCCAGATCAGATTTGCTTTCAGGGCATTGGAGCAGAGAGCATGATGCACCCTCACAGACAGGGTCCTACTGTTATCCAACAGTGAAGGAGTTAAATTTTGTGAAAGAATTGAATGAGGGTTTGGTAGGCTGTTTGCACATATCTAAAGACAGATTGCACATGAGGTCTGAGAACAAGATGACCATCCTCAAAGGTAGGGTTTTTTTTCAATTAATCACTCTTTATATCAAGCGTTTGCCATCCTTGAAGAGGGAACATCCTAGAAAATGTATAAACTTCGGTAGCGTGTTTTGGATTGTCAGTGTGCGCAGCAGTAACTGGGGGAAAGGTAATTCCAGCAGGGATCCATCTTGACCACTGACTCATGGACCACCTACCCTAAACGTACCTCAGACCCAAAAGAAAAGGGTGGAGGTAAAGGACTGAGCATGCAAAGTAATTTACGTGCTAGGAGGGAGATGTCAAGAGAAAAACACTGAATATATACGATTTGGGGGAAAGATTATGATTATGCATGATGACAAACTATAACTAAGATTCTGCCCTGAGGCATGTATGCATGTTAGGAGGAACTATTGCCCGTGCATCTGGCACTGCAATAAAGTAATACCTGCTTTCTAGCACTGCAAATTGTGTTAGAGAGTTTCCGACTGGATTTTCGGTGCATTAACTTTGTATTTGCCGGACTTTGTGGTTAGTGTCTCTTTGATCTTTAGTTTCAACTTTAGTTTTAAGATATCTTGTAATAGCACCACACCTACTAACCTACACAGGAGAAGTCACTTTTTCTTTTAATGTGTGGTTTAATTCCAAGCTTTTCATTTGTTTGTTTGCCTCTCTGAAACTTGTAGCTGAGTCTCTCTTTGGAGCTCCTGCATAGATGACACACTGGTGTTTGTGGTTTTGTTTGTTTGTTTGTTTGTTTTTTTAAATATGAAAGGTAACTTGAAGGTCTTCCATCTTTTTCTTTATTGAGCTATTCCTCCCAAACGCACTGGTTAAAGCTAGAAAACTGATACTTGCTGAAAGCTTAAGAAAAGGCAGGAAATCTTTGTACGTGTGCAATCTTTATTTCATTCTGCAGCCAATATATCCTATAACCTAATCTTAGAGTTGAGAAATTGAGATATTTTCTCAGCTCTGAACTGAGCAGGATACTCTATTTCTTTCTATAATGTTTCCTGTTTATTTCCTGCCTCTCTCTTTAGCCAAAAGTCTGTCTGTGATTGTGTGACCCTTAGTGTAATATGGTCAAATTATCAAAAGCTTCCAAATAGCAAAAATAAATAAACCCCAAAACCAGAATTAAGACTTTAAGATACAAACAGTTTATATTAATCATTGTTGCTTGCAACGTATGATCTGGAGCATTGCAAGCACCATAACTGCAAGTTGCAACTGGAGTCCTAAGGGCAGGATGGCAAAGCCAGCTGCTCATGTTGGAAAACCGCTGTCCTCTGACCTCCTGCAGATTGGTGGTGTTAGCCAACAGCCCCACAACTGGTATAAGCAAATATGCTGTTAGCAGGCTTTTGTTTAGAAGATGCTCACTCTGTTGGTTAACCCATAATTCTTCTCTAGCTTTCTAAACATCATTTAAAAACTCTAATATCCATATAGTACAGTTACTTTGCTTTAAAGTTGGCAAACCACATCTGCTTTCTGAAAAGGTTTTTGAAGCCATCCCAAACTCTACTGTGCATTATCAAATCCATTTTAATTAAAGCTCAGTTTCAGTTGATAGCCTCAAGCCATAAGCTCCATAACTTAATTTTTCTCTCGACCATGTTGAACAGACTCCCGCTGAATTTTGAGCTTAATATAAATCTGCACAGAAATTTTCTGAAGCTATTCAAAGAGTATTTTTTTGCAGTACTACTTACTAGAGCAATTGAAAAGCAGAAGATGTAATCACATGCTTTTATATGACTGAAACCAAAACTTGGCTAAATAAAAGTAGTTTACTCTGATCTGTCTAAAGTATTTTTGGCCCCATCGATGTTGTACATTTTCATAGAGGAAAAACACATAATCCTCTGTCAGGGAATAGATAAGACTGAGTTATTTTTTCATTGACAGTTATGGATGCAGTGGCCATGCTTACCTATAGGCCTAGGCACTATGTAGAACTTACAATGAAAAAGCATCTGTCTTGTTGGAAAACAAAAAGCTAAAAATCAAAGAATCATAATTTGTATGTATTTTTTTTTTTTAATAACAAAGAAGCAGTGGATAATCATTTCCAGGAACATGAAGGAAAAGGTATTCGGGACAAGCCAGCTTGGATTTATCAAGGTCATATCATGCCTCACCAACCTCATTTATTTCTGTAATGAGATGAGTGGTGGTGCTGACAAGGGGGGAACAATGTATGTTGTTTACCTCACCTTTAGCAATGCCTTTGGCACAGTTTCCCACCTTAGTCCTGTAGCCAAATTGGTGAGATATGGACTTGGTAAGTGGATGAGAAAGCATGTGGAAACCAGCTGGACTGTTCCACTTAAAATATTGTGATCAGTGACACAAACTGATGGCTGATCCCTGGTGGCATCTCCCAGGGGTAGATCCTGATGCCAATGCTCTATGATGTCTTCATTAATAACCTGAATGATGAAGCAGAGGTGCGCTTACAGAAAACCCATGGTAGCTGCTAAATTGGGAGATGCATCTGAAGTGCTGGAGGGCAGGGCTGCTGTTCAGAGGGAACTGGACAGGCTGGAGAAATGGGCTGGCCAACAACTACAAGACAATAGCACCGGTAAGCACCAGGTCCGATCCCTGGGCTGAAGTCACCCTGTGTAGCAGCAGCATCTGGGCCCATGACATGGAAAACAGCTTTGGAGAAAAGGACCTGGGGTCCCTGGGGACAGCAAGTTGAATGCAAGTCAGCAGCAGTGTGCCCTTGCAGCAATGACAACCAATTGCATGCTGGGCTGTGTTAGTGTTTTTCCCCTCTGTTTGACACTTGTGAGACTGCACCTGGTCTGGAAATTCTGTGCTGGCTGTTCCTAATGGCCTTCTACTCCTTCATGTGCTTGGGAAGGGTTTTGAGGAGGGTTTGCTCCATTTCCCTCCCTGCCACAGGAGCTGGCCTTACACGAGATCCTTCGCTGAAATGACACAGGATGGGGTGAGCAGCTACTGTATGAGACAGTATTTCTCATATCAGTAAAACTAGCTGGATGGTTCATTTGGTTCTATTATAGGCTTGAAGCGTGTGTGTGTGTATACACACAATTTCTGAGCATTTTTGAAATATACATTAAAAAATGAGTAACATGTTGGGGTTTTTAATAGAATTTTGTGTGCAAGTAAACATTTTATAAATGGTCCTGACATAGAAATATCCTGCATTGAGACCTAGAAGAAGAATGTAATTTCAGTCATTTAGATATTGTCTTTAAAGTTTCTGATTATTCCTCCTTAGATATCTTAGAAATGAAGCGACCTATAAAATTATTTTGCCAGTGTTTGAAGCATATGTCAAAAAATGGAGAGAAGCAAGATACGGATTTAACTTTGACGTTTTCTTTTCCAATCCTTATGTTTTCTATAGGTCTTGAGTTCTGAAACTGTTACTTTAAGAACCAGTCATCTTTCTAATCATAATCTTCTCTTCCAAATGATTGTTTGCCTACCCTTATCTCTGCTGCTCTAATTTGAGTGAAGTTCAACTTTTTGTTGTGCTTTCAGCAAAAGCATTCAGCATTTTGTCTCATGTTGCTGCCCTCATCTTCCTTTTGCATAGACTTTTAGCTAATATGACTGTTTTGAGGCTTTTCTGGAATAACTTGAAGCAACATACAGCTTTCTACTTTCTTAGAGTACTAGCATAATGGCATGCTAATATCTTGCAGACTACCATTTTCTCTGTGTAGGGGAAAAAATAGTCTAAAACTGGGCAAAGATGTGATAAATTCTGTTGGAAATCCTATTATTTGATTCTGGACGTCTTTGTATCAAAGTTTCGTTTTCACTGTCAACCTTTTCAAAAAGAAACATAAGGATATTAATACATTCTCAAACACTATCCTCTAAATAAGTAGATTATCAGGATGGTAACCAGTAAAATAACTGTACGACAGTTCTTTCGTTTGGGGAATGGAGTAAGTTACATGTTGGAAATAACTGTAGATACATAGCCTATTTCTGCTGAGATTACTCATGCATTAGCTACTGTGCAGATTCGTTCTATAGAATGATTTTTCAGCATGCCAGAACTGAAGAAAAAAATCGGGTTTTCTTCTGCAAGTAGTAGAAAACATAAACGGATAAGACGTGCTTTTTCAGTTGTTCTTACAGAATACTTTCAGGGACTAGTACTGTTAAACAACTGAAGAGCCCCTTACTGATGCATTTGTGTCTTTTAGCAGTTTGAGTGGGCTAAAACTCAATGTATGCTAGTTAATTCTGATTAAATAGATAGAAGAATGTTGTGAGCTATCACCTCATTAGGTAAGAAAATATCTTAAACATGATTTTGATGTAAAATATTTGCCTCTGTCATTAAACATGTACGTTTTAACAATATTTTTAATATTTGTGTTATTTATTGTTGAATTAATCTTTATCATTAATATTTATTTTCTTAGAATGTGTGGAAAATTATTTTGAGCAAAACAGGTGAAATTATGCCAGCTTGCTTTCACATTTAAAAATATTTGCCAGTTCTACTGATTACCCTGGTTTGTTTGAAAGAGGATCTTGGCCTGATTCATCCTTCATAACTCTTTCCTGATGTCAGTAGAGTTGCAAGAGGGCAAGGGTTGTTCCACAAATTTTGTGTTGCTGTTACTCAAAGACCTGGCTGAATCAGGCTTTCAGCACTAGTGATTCAAAATTACCTGTTAACCCAGAAGAAGTTAACCTGCAAATCCATAGTCCTGTTGCCCAGTCTGTAAGGGCAACTCACGTTGCCTGTGGCTTTTCCTCTTGGCTCTGGCCAAACAAGTGTGTCATGGCTCTTTCCCGCATGTGGCATAAGTGGGTGCGGATTCGCTGAACACGAGATCAGAGACTGAATTGTGCCAGGATGTGCACGTTTTGTCATGGGGAGTTCTGTATTTTGAGAACCTGCTGGCTACGTATCTAGATGTACAAGGCAGAGGAGAGGAGTTGAGGTGTGAAGCTTTCAGAGGTGGCTGTAAAAGCTTATGTGGTTTGCCCTGTCTGAAGTTGGACATCAGTGGTTTAGTACTTTGAATTTCATGGGACAGGTACCAGGAGCTAGGGCACTGGAACTAATCCGTTCTGACAAGCCTATCTTATCTGTCACATGTGGAAAGTGTTTCACCAAAAAACAGATACAGTCTGAAATTTCCATTTGATTACATTTGATTGATTACACTTTCACTTGGCAATATTAGTCAATAAATGCTGCCTTGCTAGAAAAGCATCACGTGCTCTAAAACAAGCAACACAAGCAAGTTTATATCTTCAAGTAATGATTTTCTGCTGTGTGAAAATGAACAGTTGCTCTCTGGAAACCTAATCAACGAGACCTGTATTACATCATGCTGGCAGAAGGCTTTTTCATTTTTCCTTTCTCCTACTAGTTTTCTTATCATTTGCCTTAGTGAAAATGTAGGTACTAAACAGAAATGTGCGTAGATGTGTGAGCAGGAAGGAAGCCACATCATCCTCAGGTGGGCTGCACTCAGTGACCAAGATAACTTTTTTTTTTTTTCAGTTAAAATAATAGCTTTCTTTCAGCCTATTAGTAACCCTCAATTGCTAAAATTCAGTTAGCATACACAACACCTGTGTTTCCCTCCATGAGCTCTGTTCAACCCTTGATGAAGGTTGAGATGCATCTCTAGGTGCAGTCCAGGCCGTTTACTGCTCTATTTTTTGTGTAAATATGCCAGTTTTTAACTACGCATTCCTGTATTTTCTCCCAGTCCCTTCTATTCGAGAACTTATAAACATGATTTTTAAACTTGCTTCTGACAGCAAGTAAGAATAATTTGCAAGCTGCTTCACTTTATTTTCCTTGCACCAGGACACCTCGGTCTGAAACGTTGCTGCAAGCAGAATTCTAAGCAGCAGAACTAAATGGGCCTTTTCGTCTCAGAAGAGCTTTCTGTGAATGAAGGCACTGTTACAGCTTCTGCTGCAAATTAACAGCATCTCAGCACTGTGTGATCAAAGAGGCACCAACTTGGCCAAACAAATGCAGTAGAAGATGTAGTAACCTGTTAGTCAAATGTGCTCATCAGCAGAATTTCTTTTGAGAAGAGGATAAGCAGGAGTAGCCTCTGGTAGCAAAGCACAGCACAGTGGAGCAATCCATCGTGTGCTTCCCTGGAGCTTTGCCGTGTGCCTCGCAGTGCACGATGTGCTTGGTGACCTTCCAGGCTCTAAACAGAAAAGCTGAAAAAGTTATGAGGAGCTAGAAATTGTCCCCTCCTGGACAGAAGTTTAAAAAAAAAAAACAAAACCAAAAAAACCTCATGTCTGAAATATGCCTTCTAAGAAAACAAGGAAGTTGCAGATGATAAACCTATGTGTAGATACAAAATAATTTCATAAACATAAATGTATTTTCTAGTCTGTTATACCTGATAGCGGTTGTTCAGTAATGAAAATATAAATACTCCAAAAAGTGGAAAGCAGCAGCTGTCTTACTTAGGATTAGATGTATCTTTCTTTCATTATCAAATTAAGGTTCTTCCCACATCTTCATATTTATTTTGCTGCTACTATTGCCAGATGCTCTTAAAAAATGAGGTAAGTTACATCAAATCATGAAATTTAAAACAAACAAAAAAACCCCAACTTTTTCTGCTTTGTTAGCAAGGTAACTCATTTTTGAGTTTTACAGCAATCCTGAGACGAAGAAACTTGTTCAGACAAGTATAATGAACAGTCTTTCGGCTGCAGTAGCTGGAGTTATCAGGTAGGCAAGCCACCTGAAGCTGAGACTGGCATTGCTGTATTGGTGATGCTGGTCTTGGTAAAGCACAGGGAGAAGTCACTGGTTGAGAGCTGTGGTCCCATTAAAGTTGTGCATTGTTAATCATAACTTCTGTGCACTAGTTCGGCTTAAAACTTCTGCAATGAATCAAAATTTAGGATTAATGATGTTCAGATTTATTTTTTTAGGTCCTGATCTTAATGACTGATGCCTGTAAGATCAAAATTGAAATCCGTAGTTACTGTCAGGATTGTTTTTCAGGTGTCAAAGGCACCACTCTGGTAGGATGAGAATTAATGTTATCGTTAAATAAACAAAAAGCAACGTGCTATGTGTTCTTATGAGATTGTCACAGTCTTCCTAAATAAATGTTGGCCACGGCTAAGCAGGGGGATATTCAGGAGAGTTTAAAATTAAGCCACTAGAAAGGATGAAGTTACAACAATTCAAGTGCAATTTACCTCTAAATGGAAGCAACACATAAAGGTTTAGTGCTCTTGAACTAATGCTCCCACTGACTCCACATCTTCAGGTTATTTTCCTTATATTTCTTTAAGATTCCTCTTGTCTTAAAATAACTGATGTCTCTGCTTAACTGCTTGATTGCAGCTGTTAGGGTGGGCTTTTTGCAAGGACTAAGCCAGCCCGGTCTTGCGGCTAGCCACTGATTTCTGGTGGCACCAGGGTTGGGTTGCCCAAGCTCTCATAGCACTACTGTACGTTGTCACCAGTCCCAGCAGGGAGTCAAGGGTTCCCAGTGCTCCTGCTTCATGGAATTGTACCTGTGTGGTCAAAGGGCTTTTGATGTTTGGAAGGAGTTATCCATTTATTTATATTAGTGCAACCATGGGGTGTTTTTCTGGTATTATCTAAAATCTTCTGGATCTATCTTTAACACAATAATAGCACTTATTAGTTTGCACGTTTACAGCCTTTCAAAATGTTTTCTCTCAAGCTTCTTTCAACATTCTTTACCCCTACAGAGATTTCTTCCCGATAACGTAAGGATGGAGAAACTGGTGCTATTTTGAGCTAGTATTCTCCCCTCACATGGAAGGGTTGAACAGGAGCTTGTGCTCTTCTTATACTGACAAAACCCTGTTGCGCTTCAGTGTTTTTGTCCTGCTTGTAAACTTTCCTCTAATAAAATAACTTATTTTTGCCCCAGCCTATGTGAGTCCTGAGATGTCTCTCCTCAAATAGCAACTTAATAGTAATCGGTCTGTGATAAATGTTGGTATGTCTCAAGGAATGCGGCTAGCATAGAGTATAGGGCACTTGTGTGATCCGAACAATGTGTTCGGATAGCATATGGGTTTCTTGCAATCTGAATTTATAGCAAAATAGAACTCTTTATTGCCAGTATTGAAAAAAAATTCCATTGTTTCTTGAAAACAAATGTTCCAGTGATGTTAACAAGAGAAGGCTGTCATGTGTTAAATAATATTTTTCAGTAAAACCTGTGGAGTATTGAATAGTTAAACTTAGCATGTCCTGCACTGGGAAGGTCACTCTTGGGCACTGATTAGCTAAGACCAACTAGAACTGTCTTCATTTACCCTGAGTTAATTGTTCTAAGGCAAAAGTTTCAATAGTTTTCACTGAGTAATCTGAATTATAGAGAGGCAAATAAGTCTAAAGGTTTGCCAAATATGATTTATTTTCACATTTCTGGTGCTTAATGGTTTTTGTAAATTTCAATTTGTGTTAGATAATTTATATCAGCTTCAATTTACATCAATTTTGCTAGTACGTGGGTGTCTCTTTATGGTTAAGGGAATTAATAATCTGAAATTACCAGACACTCATATTAATCAAATGTCGCATTACAAGTAGCATGACACTTATTATCATACATACAAGACCAAAAGAAATGCTAATTGCCTTGGTTTGGTGCAATTATTCAATAGCTATCTAGACAATGATGATATAGGCTGACCTTTTCCTGTATTATACCTTCTTTATCATTCAGGTGATACCGTTCATAGAAGCTGCCCTCCTTGTCTAAGCTGGGGTTACTCCAGTTAGTCCGTACTACAAATATTTTACTAATTTTAGTAATATCTATCTCTTAAGTGTGTATATCTGAATGCGCACAGATTATGTACATAACACAGGGAACTATGAGTTTCTACAACCGACTGAATCAAAATTTTCTCTAACATCCTGCACAATCTAAATGAATCTTTTTAGTTAGATTGCAAAACAAAACATAATCGAATGTATTTTATTTGGTTTTGTCTTTATTGTTGTTTTTCTAAGACAGTAGCACTTATCTGTCACGTTTCTGTTTTTTCATCAGTAATGGTATAATACAGAAAAATAACAAATTATACTTAAAATTATATAACCTATTGTATGTTTACTCCTGTAGATTGATGTTTCCTATCCCACATGCACAGTGATTACTGCTTGCTTGATTTAGTTGTTTTCAGATAACAAGGCCTGGATTTTGTTGCTAAGGATGCAACTTTGCATAGGCTCCCCATCTCTTCTAAAAACAGAATAACCCATTTTTCTATAAAGGATTGTGGTAATGCAGTATAGCAACCATTTTCTATGTTAAAATCAGCTATAAATGGAACCATTTACAGTGGTTGCTCCATTAGCTGGATAAGTCATAATGGATGTACTTTGAGTGTCGGTAGTTATGACATGCACATATAGCTGTATTATGTGTGCTGAAGGCTAGTACAGCATGCTGTCAAGAACTCACATTTATTTCCTTTCATCACATTGATGAATAAAGGTGCTGGAAGGTCTTCCTTGAAAAATAATCTATATGAGAGGGGAGCAAAAAAAACCTTACTTAGTTACCCAAAAAAACATTCCAAAAAGCAATATACTTGTTCTGTTCTAAATTAACCCTTTTTAAATACAAGTGGGAAAGCTTTCTTTTGTTTTCTCTATTTTATTCCTCAAAGAGAGGAAAAAAGGAGATCATGAAAGGCAACAAATGCATTCCTCAACTTAAGTAATTTATTTCTTTAAACAAAAATTGAACATTCTTTTTCCCAAAATACATCTAGCAATTTTGATGAGCCCAGCCAATAAGTGTGATTATAAGCAGTTGTCTGAAGCACAGCCATATTCTGTGCTATGTTTTTGTATCTTCAGAAAGGTATTTTAATAACACTTCAGATATTCCCATATAATTTTTCCTAACATATTTCTCTATAAAATAGTTTCTAACTCTAATGCTAAGTAGCAGTTTGAAAGCTTTTAATATCTACATGTGTACTTGCTCTGTTTTCTACAGAAAAAACTTTCTTGTCCATGGAAGAATGAACTGATTGAGAAATCCTTAATCAGTAGCATGTGCACATGTTGTTAGGTATCTTTTTTTCTAAGTTTAACTGGAAATCTCAGGTCAGGATAGGGAAGAAAATATTTGTACTGTTCCTTTGTTTTAAAAATATTTTGATGTAATATTTTTTCAGTTCAAAAGTCTCAGTTTCTAAAAGGTTGAATTGTAAGTTTTGATAATGTAGTTGTGTCAAAGATGAGGATTTTGGGATGTTTCAGAATGTGATGGGCACAAGCAGCTTCTGACTGATGTTTCTCTAGCTCATCGCCAGATATATCCAATGTCCCCAGACTCCCTGAATTACCAATTCTAATATATGGTTGCCCCTTGGAGTTATGTAGAAGGTGTTTTGCTTTTTTTCCTGAAAATTTAATTCTCAATTTAGTTGTTATTTATCATTCAGTTTGGGAGCATCTTTCCTATTACAACTTCTTAAATATTTGGAGAAGTCTTACCAAGCATGCCTCGTTCCTGCTCTCCTACATCTCCTCTTTTGTAGAACAAATAAAATCGGATCTTTCAACCTCTCTGCAGAGGTCACGTTTTCCAAACCTCTAAATATTTTGGTTCTCCTCCAAACACAGCTGCGTTTATCCTTGTATACCTTGAAGCTCTGAGCACAGTGCTGGATACAGTGAATGCTCCAGGTGAGGTCAACCAGTCTGTTTTACCCTGTCATGCCTATCCAGGAGATGGAATAAAGTTTGTGTTGTATGCTGACGACATCCCAGTGTTATTGCGGTTAAGTTAGTCAACTGCAATTCCTAGATTATTTATTTTTCCTATAATGTTGTGGATCTAAAATAATATTAATTTTATCTTAGTGATTTTCTCCAAATTCCTCAAGGATAATAACCTGCAGAACCCAATATAAAATGCCCTGGTTTGCCTGAGAGCATTTATGTGCTGTATGTGCCTTACAAATACCTTAACTTGCACAAATAATTTTCAAACATGGAAATTTTTTGATACCTTAAAGCAGAAGCAAACAAGCAGAAAAAAAAATATCCTGGTGAAATGCATCCATATGTGCCCTTCAGCTTTGTAGCTTAGGGCGAGCTCCTTTCCTTTCAGAAACTCGTGCTCCCAGAGAGGCTGCAGGCCACCAGTTACGTATTCTGGACTTAGATGAATATGAAAGACAGTTAAAGACAGTGCTATGCAATGCTTGTGTCAGAAGCTTTGCTGAACTTCTTTCCACCTTCTAAACTATCCCAACTACGTGTTAAAAAGAAGAATGAGATTGACATGTTGTGATTCTTTTTCTGTGTTGATCTATGTTTTTTAATTCTTTCCATCTTAAGTGGATAGAAAAGTTACTTCAGTTTCCATATAGGTTCAGAAAATAAGCTTTATTTCTTTTTTATTATTTTTTTAAATTTTTTTCCTTCTCTTTTTTTCTTTGCCTTCTCAAATTCCTCATTTTGTCTCACTTCAGGATGTATGTTTGTATTTCAAATCTGTGGGTACTTTCCCTCTTCCATAACTCGTCAGGGTCCAAATATCACTTTTATCAGTTTCATCACTTGTCAGCTTAGATGCATTTAACTTGCCTAAATATTCTTTAACCTGTTTGTTGCCTGTTTCGGATTGCATTTCTTGATCCTTATTGTTAATAGTAATTGTGCCTAGCATTTTTTCAAAGTTCAACTTTTTAGTGAAAACTAAAGGGGAAAAAAAAAAAGCATTTAACGTTTCAGCCTTCTGTGTCATCCATTATTTGCTCACCTTGCATGGTAAGTAGTGGTCCTGCACTCTCTTCTGTTTTTCCCCTACATCAAGGGTACTTATAAGAACCTTTTCTTACTGCCTTTGTCCCGTGATAGTTGCGACTTATTTAAAGCCTGAGTCCTGCTTGTCTGTCCATACCCTTGTACAGTCCTTTTCGACTCAGCATCAGCAACATGTCCTTGTTCCAACTCTTTGTACCATCTCCCTTTGATTTGCATGTCATTGAAGAGCCCTATTGCAGTGACCATCTGAAACAAAAGCTTCTCTCTAATGCATTGGAAGAACTTCAGGGCTGTTCTTGGGCTAGGTACTCACCTTCTAGCAGTTGTCTGGGTAATGCTTTCTGTTGCCGCAGTTACTGATTTTGAATGTTTATTACAACTCTTTCTTACTTGTGGAGAATTCAGACTGTTTCCACAGCAAGATAATGCCCCGGATAATTAGCCAGACCTCACCTGGTCATCAGAGGGTGGCAGTAGGTTTGGTTTTGCTCTTGTGAAGTCCTTAACTGAGCTAATTACCTAACACAGTACCCCCTGCAAGACTGTGGGCTACCCTTGCCCCTGCGTGATTTGCCTCATGTAAATTATAAAACATAATACTGAAATGTATCTTTTCTTAATTGCTTCTTTATAAAAGTACTTTTTTAAAAAAAAAATATAAGGCTAATGTAAATTAGTAAAGTTAACCTAAACTAGCCTTGAAACTTCAACTAAGGGAATTCTAGTTTCATACAAATTATTTGTGATGCTATGTATTCTGATGCTTTTTAGAAGATAGAGGTTGGTATTTTCTGAAAATTCAGTTCTTTTAACATACTTCAAAACAGGAAACCGAAGTCTTCAAAGAAAATTTTGAATTCCAAACACTGGAGAATTCTGAGCTTTTTTTTTTTATGCTCCTTAGAAGTCAGCTTTGGACTCTGGTCTGTACTGAAGAGATGTAGTCTAAAAGAATTATGTGATTTCCTGATTTTAAATAAACGTGTTATGGTGCGCACAGACTAATATCTCCATAAAAACACATATACTGTTTTCAGGTAGTCTGTCGATATAAAGGTGGGGCAAGTTGTGCAATTGCAGAGTAGTTTTATACCAGTCTCTGGATGCCTTATACTTTGTTTTTATTCATTGTTCTGACTTTTTTTTTTTTAAAGAATGCAACTAATTTTAAAAGTGGTCTTGTAAAGTTTTCAGCTAAAACACATCTTTGATTTTAAACAGTAAGGGACAAATTATTTCTCATGTGTGTCCATGAAATTGCTGTTGATATTGCTAAGAGACCTACGAGAACTGTTTTCTGCCAACAGAGCTGTGTAAGGCATGGAGGGCAATATGGCCCTGAATCCTTTGGGCATCTCAGTTCAAGGCTGACTTGGACCAAATCCAAAGAAATCCAAGGATAAGACATTTTTGCTTTCCTATAGTGAATGTAATTTGGTATTTGGTAGAGACTTGCACAAATTTGGTCACAAAGAGGTCAACTGAGCTGTGACAATTTCCTCTATATGTGCTCTTAGCCTGTAGGAAAATCACGTCATATTGAAGTTGAGATGATGCATGGTGCATGACAACTTATTAAGTTTTGTGAGGGAGCTGATCCTGATGGAATCAAAGCATAAAATAGTCCCTAAACCCCTCAGCTATCTCTAATGTCTTTCAATTTTCTATATTAAAAGGGAATAGATTGCAAATATTTTCCATACTTTGGATTTCCTTGCACCTATATAAATCAACAATCCAGAGCTGCTTTTTTTTTTTTTTTCCTCGCAGGTCAGAGAGAATATTTTCCCCAGATTCTGTAAACGATTTTTAAATCAACAAACAAGCCTTCAAAGCTTTTATTTTATGTTTCTGCCTTACTAAAACAGCTGTTGATTGAATTTAGAAAAGAATCGTTATTAGAGGAACCAATATCAATAAAACCCCTTACGGGAAGGAGGAGGGAGAAAGTTTAAATTGGTTAGTGGACAAGAACTGCGCCCTATCAGGCAGTGATACATTAGCCAGTAATGCCTGATGATAGACCCACAGTGCACACAGCTAAACTGTCAACCCTTCTTGAAGGGTGGCCACATTTGCCATGCTTCATCTGACAAAATGTATTTGGTGTTTAATTTAAAGCTCTGCTCTTGTAATAGAAAAGGGCTCTTAATATTGCATTAGTGAGAAAGCACAGAGCATCCAGTTCAATAAAATAGATTTTTTCCTACTTTACAAATAAGATGAGAAAGTAGATAATGTGCCATTTACAACTTTTGTTATGTGAATAGAAAATCTACCCTAGCAAATGCTTGCTCTACATTTCCTTTGTTAAATGAATGGAAGAGACTGAGAACTTTTCATTATTTTAAAGATTCTTTCACAAATGCTCACAGGGAAAATTCTTCTAGGTTATTCTGAAGTTTTCAAGTTCTTTTTCCCTAACAAGCACTACTAGTAATGAGAGATCATGGGATCAGCATGTGGTCGCAGCTGGTCGGTCGTCTTCTGATGCAATAGGAGGGAATGATTTTTGTAGTGCAGGATAATGAGGAAGGGAGGTCTCTAGAGTTGAGTACTTGTTTGCCATTAGAGGAAAGCTGTTGAAAACTGAGCTGCTCCTTAACTGTGTGTGAGATGTTTTTGCAGTTATATTTTGCCTACTATTATGTCATTGCAGATTCCACCCTCACCACACTTCTGATCCAAAACTATTGTAGTTAATGTGGCTATTTTTTACTGACATCAACATGAATTGGTACAGTTCCTCATGCAAAGAGGTGGCCTATTAAATGAAGAGCAAAGCACACAGAAACTTATTGCGGTGTCATATTCATATATATTTTATATGTATATACGGAAAGGTAGTCTTATAAATGAGTATCTATCACATAACCACACCATGCAAGAACATGTGTAAATCCTGAGCCCTACCAAAGAGTTAGCAGAATTGCTTAAAAAATTGTTTGGACAAGTCGATGACAGATCATAACATCTTTTCAAATAATGTTTTGAGTCATGTGCAGCTGTTAATGTTATGGTCTTTATAAGTTTAATAGAGATTAAGGGTTTAAGATATGGTAGTATTGCTGGGTATTGTCTCCTGGCATGATGTATTTATAAGCAAAAGGGGTGTTCCTACTTTGCAAAGCATTCAGATTTATGTGCTCCATGGAGATTCACTTTGATCATAGCCTTATCTTCTGTGGAGAGTCTGCAAAGTGGAGAGTTGCTCTTCCTCCCCTATCAGGTTCCATAATAACAGCAAAATAACGTCATGCTCTGTGACGTCCTCTTGGAGAGGAAAAGTAAAAGACTTCTCACCCTCAGGGAAACAGAGAGTGTTCAGGTTTTCACACCCCTTAAGCTCCTTTGTGTCAGGAACAGCAAAAATATTTTTGGCTGTTGATTCAGAAAGCCTTTGCCCGGGCAATGTCTTGTGTATCTATACAGGTTTTGTTATGTGATAAGAGAAGTTGCAGCAGTGCAGAATAAAATGTAAGACTGAACTGTGTTCATATGTACAAATACTTTACACAGGCCTTAAATTCTTTTTTTTTAAATTATTTTGTCTACCAGTCCTGTATTTTAAGCAAGGTATACTTTTGGGAACGTGGGTGGGGTTGTGGTTTCTAATCCCATGTTTTGAGCCTGTTCTGCCTTTATTTAAGTTTGCATGGTCCTTTTTCAATTTCTTTCCTTCTGTTGCATGCACATGCATTCACACACCCATATATCTATCTTGTTTTGCTTCTTATCTGATGCCTGAAATTAATTTTAGTATTACAGGAAGCTTAGAATAGATATTTTGCTTAAATTTTTCAACTTCTGCTTTCCAAATAAAAAGGCAGGGTAAAGATTTGTGATGCAGAAACTGTAGGAGCTGCTTTGTTTAGGGGATTCCTTATAGGCAAGAATAACTTAGCGCCTAAAGTTCAAAATGTCAGGGTGGAAGTCAGAAATAAGTTGAGATGGGGAGCATATTCCTAAGCATAAAACTGGAAGATGCAGATAGATGCAAATTGCATCGGGGTGTTACACTTAACAGTTCAACAGCAACAGTCCCATGTGTTGATTATGAGATATACTCTGCTACTCAGAGGAGGATGGCCAGGTCTGAGTGTCTTCACTGGTGTTTATCCTACTGCTTTCTTACTACGGTCACAGGGGTAAATGACACTATGAGAGCACCTGCTGACTTAAGGACAGAGAACTTTGGTTGTTAATGGGTCTACAGCATAGGTGACGTTTATCCCTTCCCTGTATGTGGTGTGTGTGAAACGTGTCTTGCTGAAGTTCATCCCATAACCCGAACTGGAGGGAGCATTCTGCTAGTGCTGTGTAAGCTTCGGAATTAGAGAGAGTGTGCAACCCTGAAACGTGCTCTGTTGTTTTCTGGCCCCGGGCAGCACTAGAAAGAAACTGTGGCTTGTGCTTTGCAGTCCCAAACTCCAGCTAGGGGCAGTATCACAGGTGTTGTTGGGCTTCTGTCTTCAACTTGGTTTAGTGGGCACCAATTCAAACAGCTGAACCTGTCTGTTTATTGCAGGACAGAATCCTGTGGTGGTTCTGGCTTTAGCCCAAGTCTCTGTGGTGACCATGATTTGGGTATCAGTAGTAGAAAGTTTTAATTGATCCTTATGGTTTCAGTAATCATGGTTCTGTTCTTTGGCAACTTTAACCATTGATTAGGAAAACAATGGAATTGTATTTCAGCAAAAGCAACAAAGCTGAGGTATATTAAAAAAAAAGGGGTTCTAAATATTAGAAAAAGCCTTGTTTGCACCTTTTAGGCTGATTAATTGCCTATTAGCTTTTTTCTTCCTGGGTTCCCCAGTTCCCTGATAGCTGTCAGAAATTCAGTGAACTCTATGGAACTCCTTACCACGTTTTTCTCTCACTCCTTAGAATTTGTGCTTTTATCCACTGAATGTGGATAAAACATTTTCTCCACATTTTCTCTCTTGAACTCCATTGTCTGTGTTTAGAAGCCAGATGCTGCAATTCAGAATAGCCTGAGGTGTAATTTCCTAGCAAAAAACTCACCTGTGTTGTCCTTTAAAGGTTGGTAAACGGTGTTATACAAAGCTATTGCTTGTTTTCCTGCCTAAATTAACATCTTGGAATCACAAAGCAAATGCATAAATATCACACAGATGGGACACATAATACTCATAAAATTATTACTGTTGTACAGAGATTCCTGACAGACTCATGGAGGAGGCAGCATCCTTTGAATGCTCCCTTGCTCGCTATTTGTGGTGAAGTTGATGTATAGCAGGGTTGCTAAGCTGTCCTTTCCGAAACATGTTGCTAGGTGCATCAATATGACTATACCTGGTTACAATTTTTTTTCACACTGTATATTGATTGCAAGCTCTTTCAATTTATGTATAGCATGTTTTCGACAAAACCTCTTTACAGTTTCTTCCATGTGTTCGTTTCTTTCTTATTTTCCTATTGTGCTGCAGAAATGGTATGTGGAGGAGGTGACTGAGTTTTGAGTTGTGATCTTTTTGGTTGTTTATTTCTTACTAATCTTTCACTTAATCTTTCTACTTGCTTGGATTTTTTCCTTTTTTTCTTTTTTTAAATAGCAAAAAAACCCCACCCCAAAACCAAGACCAAAATGATACATAAATATTCAAAATATTCTTGCTCTTAGATTGAGCAGCAAAAAGGAAATAAAAGAAGAATGGAAAGGGAGTAAAAACCAGCTTAGGTTGTCTTTAATAATTTCAATTAATAAAGTTTTGGGGGAAAGCGTCACTTTCAAAAAGCATATTCCACTCAGGAGGTCTCAGTAGTAGAGCTAATTATTAAAAAAAAAAACAAACCAAAACAAAACAAAATATTTTTAAAGATAAAATTTGTAAGTGTCTGACCGTGTATTTCTGTGTGTGTTTGAAAGAGTAACCCTATAGTCTGGATTCATGGTGCAAAATGTCTGGCACGAGTGGCAGTGTAATTTTGGGGATGGGAGAGAAAAGGATTGCTTGTTTGTTTTGTAAAGGCGAAGCAGTGTCCTGATCCAAACTGTGCATGACTGTCACTCAGCAAAACTGAGAGGGGAACGTCTGGGGGGGCCGTGGGAGATGGTGGAGCTCTCTGGCGGGGGTAACTCGGGGGGCTGAGCTGGGGCTGGCAGACAAACTCTGTGTGGGGAAGAAAAGCTCTATGCACCATACAAAACTCGGGGAGGGCACTACTCAGACTGGGAAAATGGGACAATCATGTTACATACTGGTACGTAAATGTTTTTTTGGAGAAGTGGATGCTTTTTGTGTTCGCGTTCCAAGTAGGGCTCTTCAGGGACCGTATTTCTCGATACGAAACGTAGGGCTGACTGTGCCTTGTGGCCTGGCCAAAACAAGTTCCCAGTCCCTTTCTGCAGCAGTGTGAGTCCCAGTGGCCACAGAGTGTCCCCACGCCTGGGACCCTGGCGAGCATTTAGCCTGTTCTTGTGAGGAGGGGGGCAGGAATTCAGAGTTTCTTTTGGAGTCCTCTATCATCCTGGTGCACTGCCCTCCCCCTCTGACCTCGGTGCGAAGGAATCGAGCAACTGACTGTCCTTAACAGCACTTACTAAAAGCTTGTAAGGACGGTGCCCAGCCATGGTGTACTCAAGAGCAGCCCGAGTTCCTCCATTTACTGTGGAAAGACCCTGAATTCCTCGCAATATTGCGTCCTATGCAAGTTCATGCGAGGGAGACGGGCCTCCTAAGGCCTCTCAGCTCAGGCAGATGGCAAAAGGAAGGGATTTTCTGGTTGATTGCTTCTTAATTTCCTCTCCGTTATTTCAGACCCAATTGTGCAGTTGCCTGTAGATCCAAGCATGCAGAGCCACTCCTGTTCAGTTCCTCAGGACACACTTTGTTTTTCTCCTTGAGGGATGATCAGAGAGCATGCTGAGAACTGCCACCCCAAACCATCCTGGACTTCTAAAAACAATCTTGCCCACCTCACATTTCTTGCTTGTCGTTTTTCAAGGTGAGATGGAGCATAAATCATAACGTGTCTTTCCTTAACCCTTTGTAGCTGCTTTCAAGTATCATTAAAGGTGATCTTGTTGTTTATGGGCCTGCTCAGTCTTGTGAGATGTTGTTATGAGTGGGTTAGTTTTAAGTCTTATATCACCTGGCAAGAGCAATCAGTGTGTTTTGCAAATTCAGGTCTGAATGTGAACTCAGTATTAACAGGCTCCCGACATTGATGGTAT
The DNA here is from genome assembly GCF_009769465.1 of Tauraco erythrolophus. Classification (NCBI taxonomy): domain Eukaryota; kingdom Metazoa; phylum Chordata; class Aves; order Musophagiformes; family Musophagidae; genus Tauraco; species Tauraco erythrolophus. Next base: position 14,708,137 of record NC_141465.1, read on the forward strand.
CTAGACTGAAGACTCATTATTTGGATCCTGGTTTGCAGTTGTTTGATTTGTAGGCTTACCAACAGCGTAAGTGCTCCTCTGACCTTCAAATTCATCAGATATTCACAGTCAAAATAGTCCTTGTGAAATTATTGCATCCGCAGTTGGGATGATGCCAGGCAAGCGAGCAGTATAGTAGCACGTTTTAACAGTTATTCTGATTCATGTCTTCTGCATTCTTGCAATTTTCATGCACTATTTTGTATGTCTCTTTTTAAATCTTTCTTACAGTTGTGTTGAATGAAATTGTGTGTGGCATGCTAATTGGATGGTGCATTAAACAGTTTGGGTGAAGCTAGGGCTCTATTCCCAGCGGTGGTGTTTTGGTACAGTGTCACCTTCAATGAGGAACTTCTCCTTGGTTCCTTTGTGTCCTTTCCCACAACTTGCCCTTACAAAGTTGACTTGCAAGTTGTCTGGGGCTTTGCTGCTGCTGTAATTAGAAAGTGACTTTCAACGCTTTGGTGCACCAGCTCAGCCAATAATGCTTTGTTATGAGAATACAAGGGGCTTCTTTATTTACCTTTTATGTTCTGAAAGAAACATATTTGTTCGCTGTTCATTGCAGCACCCAGTATAGGATTTGATCAAGGCACTTGGTCACACAGCACCAGCCTTGTTTTTGGTGATGCTAGAACAGATGTAGTATGCTGTATCTTCACTATAGAGTTAACTCTGGTTAGAAAAATTGATTATTTCCCATAACTGGAATCTTTTTTCCTATAGCCAGGCACAAAACAGACTTTTTTCCTTTGCAGGACAGATTGTTATTGCAAATATTTTATAACTAGATTAAAGCACACTCGCGCTTTTTAACACTCTTTTGGATGGGGCAGTAGAGTGAGAATTAAGTCCATTGAAACATTTATTCTAATAACACTGAAATGTTTTTTTTCCTTTTTAAATTTTGCGTGTTTAAAACAAACTGTTGTCAAACACTCTCTCCTTTCACAGAGCATTTATACCAAGAGTGTCAAAATGAAAAAATTCTGTTCCAGTAAAACCAGTCTGTTCTTACAGAAAGTTTGGTTTTGAAGAAACTGTTTTCCAGCAGAATAAATGTCCTGTGGCAGGGTTTTCTTGAGCTCTTAATACGCCTGAATTCTGTTGTGATTTTTGCTCAAGTTGCCCACACAACCAAGTCCGTGCACAATGGTGCAGCCGAGCAGGTGAGGCAGTATCTCTCACTTGGCCATTGTTGGTCTTCTGCAGCTTTCCCGTGCCTGCCACAGGAGCCCAGAGAAGGGACAGGATTTGTCATACAGTTCATGCAGAAATATTTCAGAGGAACAGGACCTAGAAGTCTCTTTTGCATCCACTTTCAAATGACATAACAAGTGTAAATGATGAGTTAAAACGTTACCTTAAAGGATGATTACCCTGTCACTGGAGTTAAGTTGCGTCTAGATTTTTGGGAAGGCATACCCTTTAATGGTCTGCAGACCATCAGAGTTCATAGTGAAGTGCAATGTAATTGATGGTTTGGGACTGTTGAGAAATATGGTGATAGACTTTAAGTGACAATGAATAGCAAGGTGTCTTAAAGCAAACAAAGCACTGGCTGTTTTAGCTGAAAGTTAATTCACAGTGATTTCATCTCTCGGATGTTGTGCCTCACTGTTTTTTAATTTGTAGAGGCTTCAAGTAAAAGCAAATGGGAGACTGTGTCTTAAAAAGTGGATTATATTCAGCTATGCAGCTGGAGACAGCCTATTGTGGAACATTTGAACTTTATCGGGAATGTTAATTTTCCTTTTGAGCTGTAAGAACATTTGAAGAGGCCCAGTCAAAATGAGATTAAATGAAAGGATGATTATGCTTTCAGCAGTGAAACTTAAACAAGAGGTAGTCTAAAAGTTCTCGGTTTTCTCATGGCTTACAAAACTGAAAGTCTTCAAGAAGCAGACTGAAGATTGATGAACTACTAGAAATGTAAATATCAGGATAGAGGGGCAGAACCACAACTGATATAAATCTATTTAAGCTTTATTGATTTCTGCCTCCCCTCCTCAGCTGAGAATGCGGACTGATATATTTAACATCCATTAGTGGTACATTTAAACAAAACAAAATAAAAACTCAGAAACATGATTACAGTTTCTAAAATTTCAGACCCCTCAGCACTTTCTTATTTTTATGCATTTGATGCACCTCTGTTTTATTAATGCCCTTCCTGTGGTATTTTAATACCCTTCAGGGTACTGTTGAAGAAGACAGCTGCCTTTCCAAGTATCCAAAAATATCTGAACAGATGCAAGACTTCACAATGCTGCATATAACTGTAATTGGCATCCCTGTTGTATAACTCAAAAGTCCATATTTCTCAGAAGTATTATGATATTTGTTAACACTCAAATGATTTCTCTTTAGTTAAAGTTCACGTGTCTGCACAGCAATGGCTGACAGCAAAGGTTAGATAGCCCGTTCTCTTTAGATCAGTTTAAACATTGCGTGACACTTTTTGTGCTGTTACCCAGAATGTGTACTGCTGGCACTGCCATGAGCAACAAACTGGAGTGAACGTTAGCACTACAATTTTCAGTTCTACTTGAACTACGGTTTTGAAACTCATCCATAAATTTAGCTACCAAATCCATACTTAGGCACACAAATAAAGGTGACCTGCCATTCAAGATAGGAAGAGCTGGCTAAAAATCAGATTTTTATTTTTTTATATATATATTGTACAATTTATGAATTTTGATTGACGTTGTGAAGTAACTGAATCATTCAATGTCTTTACGTGTGTGGATTTAGTCATATACTGTTAGGCACAACCAGGAGGGTGAGTTATGGTTCTTCCAAGTCAGTCTCTTTAAACTCTGGTTTTCGTCAGAGGAGAATATCAGGAAAAATAGTCAGAATGCAGCCTATGAAAAAGCTGTTTTTTCTAGTCTTTACCATGAGGCTTTGCAGATTGAAAAAATCTGTAAAAAGAAACTACCAGGTATTAGCTTGCTAATTTAAGGAATGGCAAAAGTGAAAAGGAAACAGAATGAATGGTGATAATGGAGTGACTGAAGAATAAGAAAAAGGAATTCTTTTATAACTGGATGGGTAATTTAACTGCAGGGCCATCCGAGGATGAAGCAACTATGTGCAGATGAAACTATGGATCGGAGAAGAAACCATACACAGAACAAAGAAGCCTGGACTACTAAGACAGGTTTACTCTAAGTGCAAAAGACAGTCAGGACTGACAAAAAGATTTAGATTATTGAAAGCAGATTTTATTTTATTCCCACTATATCCATATAGTTCTTGTACTATGTATAGAAATGACTAGATTTTTGGAATCTTTGCATTCTTTGCATCAGTTTGTGTCAAATATTATGTGCTTCCAAATAGGAGAACTGTAAATCCAGACTGCCAGCAGATCTGCTTGTTTGAGGGGGGGGGGAAAAAAAAGCTTGAATAACAGGGTGGATCTGGGGTTCTGCAGAGCTCCTGAAGGTTCCAACAGATGGGATTTCAGGTACAGTTTCCAAACCCCTCAGAAGATACAGATCTATGCTGATAAAATGAGCCAGAGAAATGGAGATAGTGCTGTAGGAGACTTATGGACTCAAACCCAGGGGATGAGCTTCAGCTACAGAATGTGCATCCAACTGCGTAACCCATCAGAAAGTGATTTGGAAGTGTTCAGATAAGAGTACCAGGGCAAGAATGGTCCGTTTCTAGGTGAGGTTTGGCTTTTAAAGTTTTTTTGTGCTTTAATTATCTATTTGTAACTCTCCAAGTCACGAGTTATTCAGATGTTATCAAATGAATGTCAGTAAAATTCCCTCATGACTCTGAGGTATGTTTGTGTAAAACATATAGAAATTCTTAAAGTGACACTTGGGAGATGGAGTGTGTCGTGGAAGACCACAAAGCTGAGCCATATGATTTACACAAGCAAATGTCCATTAGTTGCTCTGGTTTCTTCAGAAACTCTTTGTAGATTTCAGAGTATAATTTAGTGGCGGATTCATCTTGTCCATTGCACAAGTAGTTTTCTTTATATATATAGTTTACATAATTCATATGGAGTTTAATAATTTAAAGTTAGTGATGCTTAAAATACTAAAATCAACTAATTACTATATACATTTTATTTCTGCGCTACTATGCTTTGCTTCAAGTATGTGTTCAGATTTAGGAAATGATGATACACGTGTATTTTTTTAAAAGCAATGAGTACATATTCATGTATGATAGGCAAATAACTAAAATTTTAACCATCAACATTGTCATTTATTGCAGGCTCTTTCCTCCCTTTTCTCTGGAGGGGAATTTGCTGTAGGTACTTCTCTACTTGGAGAAGCTGACCATCATGGCATAATAACTTTCCAGAATAAATTCCGACTTGAATTCTGATGCATTAGTAACATTATTTTGCAGTCGTTCACTCACGAGGCAGTTATCTTGAAATTACATTGCTTTACTTATGAAAATTTACCCACGTGGGTGAAAAATTCTGATACAGCTGAAGTAATTTTGGAAGCGCATGTATGGAGTACCTACTTTGTAGCAGTAGCTGTGGAAAACAGCCGTGACTAGGACAGGTGGTTACAAGGCAGTATCTTTTGGAAGCGGAGCACCAAATTATCATTGTGCTTGGTTTTGTGTTGTGCCATTGTGGAGTGAGTTACAGAGCGTTGGCAGCGGTAGTGTATTACCTCTGTAATTGTTATAGATTGGAAGCCTTACTCCAGGAAAAAAAAAGAAAAACTTCTACTTTATAGGGCTTTTGTATTGTCTGTCTACCTACCTACTTACACTACCTATCTCCTTCATTAACCTAAAACTTCCAGTACCTTGATCTGCAGCAGCTGTATTGTTAAACCCTGAATATCCTGATTTTTCAGTACATGTCGATTTCTCACTTATCGTGGCAGAATCACAGCAGTTAAAGCCTCAACGGCGAACAGAAGCAGGCAAGTGCTCCAAAATACCATTGGGGAATATTCCACTTAATTCTGAATAGTTCTTCACTTTAAACTTGTTTAGTAATAGTTTTGGTTCCGTTTATGTACTTAAATAATATTTTGTTTGAATGAAGACAAGCCATCACTTTTAGAATGTTGTTCATCCATTGATAATGGCCATTCCTTGCTATTCACACCCAAACTAGAAACATGCTTTTACGAAGTTTCACTCATTTCCTCAAAGAATGAAATCAGGATTGCATATAATATATAGTGTTCTCCTTAGAAAGCATGCTTTCCTGATTTCTTTATGTTCAGAAAAATTTCTTATAAAAGAAAGGTCTCAGCACAACTCCAGTCTTGGCAACTTCTCATGAACAACCTTGGGAAATACTGGTTATTCAGTAAGTCCTTGGGGGAAGCCTATAGACCGATCAGTGTTTGTAGACTCCCAGGACTGTAAATTGCTGAGCTGGGCAGTTTTTCTCTGCTGCCTTGCATTGCATGAAGTCTTTTATGCAACAGCAAAGCCTGAGTGAAGCATTGCCAGGGTGATCTCCCAGTAAATTATTTCCCAAGGTTCAGGACGTGGGAGAATCGGGTCTATGCTTTATATTCATTGCTCACTAATTGCTTTTCTAACATACCATTGTTTTCAGTTCTCAGTTTGTCTCTCCCTTTTATACTGGCTAATTGGCCATTTTTCTTCCTGTTCTTCCACCGGAAAAGCAGCGAGCTATTCACCAACTGGTGATCGCAGACACACCGTTGGGTCGCTGCAAAACAAAATGTTATGTTAAAACAAGGGCTTGCTGTGGTGACTCTCACGTATCTTTATCTTTAAAGCACATCATGGACTAAGCGGTGCTGCTGCCAGTGCCTGCGATGTTATTAATGCTGCTCTAATTAGGCCAATCAGTTTTAATTAGTATGCTGTCATGTAACAATCTCATAAAATACTTTGTGTAAGAAAATTGATCTGGCTCTAATGCTAATTAGTTTGCTAGACTCCCTACCTTATAGATGGGAATTGATTGCTTCCCTTCAACCCCTCCTTCTTTCCTTTTCAGTAATTCTCCCATAAACTCTGTATTCTCTTTTTCTTTCTTTCTTTTTTTTTTTTTTTTTTTAGTGTCTCTATGCCCCTCTCAATTAATTCTGCCCATAACCCCATCTCTAGTATAACCTGAAAAGAACAGGGTTTTATCACTTGTCAGAGAGGGTCTTCCTCAGTTAAATTTTTTCCTCTCAGGAATTTGCTAGATCAGAGACCCATAATCCTAAGGACTGTCTCAGAACTAAAGCTGACAGGGTTAGGCCCAGGTCAGCCCACTCGTAAATCAAAGCCAGTGAGGAGCTAAGGCTGTGGCTGGAATCGGAGATTTATAAAGACAGTAGCATTAACATTACAAAAGAAGTATTTTATTGGCTTTCACATGGGATTTGTTTACTGCTAGTAAACTGCAGAAGAGTGAAACAATAAGGTTAATAAATGGGAGACTGAGCAACAGATAAATCAAGTGCTTCTTGCTGCTCTTAAAAGCGCTATAAAATTGGGATTAATTTGGTTAATTGTGAACATAGCAATAATGCATAAAAAGTCTGAAAATCTGGCTATGTAAATTTACAGCATTGTTTCGGTTCAGTTATGCTGTCTGGCTTTTAATATGACGTAAATTAGCAGGCAGAGACAAAGCTGACTGCTGAAATTTTTCCCTGTTCTGTCTTTCAATAATAATGAAAATTGCCTCTTTAGGACATTTATAGAGGGGAAAAAAAAGATTAAATGAAAATTTCATCCTTTTATTTTTCCTTTCTATTATTTTGCTGTGTTCGCTAAAACCACTGTAGAGTTATGTGCCAAAGCATGTCTAGGTATCATGAGTAATACTGGATCTAGAACTGACATAAGGAATCTGGTGTGCCATGTTGGTTTTTTGTATGGGTGTTCATGCCTGGATGTCTCCAGACACTTCTTTTGTTATCAGGTATCTCTGCTCTGGGAATGGTATTTGTGACTTAACACTAACATTTGAAAATTACACAGCAGGTGCCATTCACTTGAGTGCAGGAGAGATGTCTCTGCATTGTCCTGGGCACGTGTGTGTTGTTATTTGCTTGTTTTTGCCAAAAGTATGACTCTCTTGCAGTTAGTATTTGCAAAGGCAAATATTTTAAGCTTGGCAACATGATTATATTTTATCTGTATGTAAATAAGTCTGTCTCCAGAGGACCTTTTTAGTGCATTAGAAACACATGTATGCACAATTCATGTCGTCTTCTAGTGAGTTCTGTACCTGTTTCTGCTGTTGCAGTATAGATGATGGGAATGAAGCAGAAGAGACTCTGGTTATTGAGCGATCTGTCGTCCGTTTTTGCTTATAGTGACGTTTGTCATGTTCAAAGGTGAAGTTTTCCTCCTACTTCTTAAGGAAATAAAAATCTAAAGGCTAATATAATTTGATGAATGTGTCTGTGTCAGAGTAATACTCAGAGACATTATGTATGATGTCAAATTATATTTTTGTGCAATTTTTTAATTTAAGGAATATATTCTTTCTTAGTCTTCAACTAATTCTTGGTTTATTAAAAGTATTTTTGTTTCTTTTATTATTATTTTTTTTTTTAACCTGGAGCTATCTGCTACGAAATATTGCTGTTTCTTCTAGCTCTTTGAAAATTATATTAAATATAAGCACATGTATTAAAGTGTGTTTCCTTACCTGGGTTTCTGAAACACCTTCAGCCATTCAAAAAGAAAGAAATCTAATTTACTTTTACTGGAGATACTTCTAAAATTTGTGCTCACTGACAGCTGAAAATAAAGGAACTATTTGAACTTGGTTAAAATCTATTTTTATAATTTGTAACAACAGACTAGGCCATGACAGTATTTCTTTAATAATTGCTGTCTCATCAGTATCGTATTTATTTTCAAGTTCCAGCTAAGCTGCTGAAGGAGCAATCTGGAAAAACCTTTGTTAGCATGAAATGTCCAAAACAGTTGTTACTAAGTTGATTTCATTACATCGATATCTTGATTTCCCCTCTGTCAGGTCACATCTCCTTTTCCTACAGGATCTGAGGGGATCAATTCCCAGCATACTCCTCCTCTGGATATTCAAATCCTTTTAAGAGAAGATGCTGAAAATACACTGGTTTATATCAGTCTGCAAATTGCATGATGACACTAAGGATGAGAGATGTAACGTCACTAGTTGTACAAGAGCAGGGCCATACTGAGAATTTCTCTATTCGTTGCAGTTTGTGATTAAAGTTTCCCACACCCAGTTTGTCCAGCAGGAAAAGCTTGACTTCTCTAACCAAAGGCTGACCAGAAATCTCCAGGTACTTGAAAATTTACCAAAACACACAGACACATACATGAAACTTCTAAGCAGTTATGTCCAGCTTCTAATTTATCTCCAGCTTCTAATTTTAACCTTGTACTTTAACATAGAGGAAATCTTGGCCCCTTTAAAAAAAAAATAAATTTTTAAACCTTTTAAAATAGGTTATGTTAAGGTCATTGTTGCTTTTTGTAGATTTTAGATGATAGTATCTCAGAAGTATAGATGATGGTGGTGTCTCATCCAGGAGCTGGTAGAGGTGACTGCATAATATCCTCTCCCCACGCGTTTACCTCTTTGCTGCTTCCCGTCCTGAACACCATCACTCAGGGTTGCTGCACGCTCTCCAACATCTGACATGTTTGATCCCAGAGGTGTTCCAGTGTTGTGAGATATGACCAAGAAAGGTCAGGTTTTGCCAACTGCTACTAAACATAATTCTCTTATATGCATAAAAAAAGGTGTAAAACTTGGGCATCACTGTGAAGTAATTGTCAGCAAATTTTGATTCTGACCACAGGATATAATTAAAAAGTATTTTCCCTGCTGTACCATACGAGGCTTAATTAAATATTTCTTCAAACAGTCTGAGTTTCCCCAAATGAAAGGATGTAGTTAGGAGTATGTTAGTATAATTTGGACACATGAACCTCTGAAATTCTCGAGTTGTCAGGAGTAAAAAATTGGCCTTTGAAGCCATTTTTGCCAAGGCATGTGCTGAGATCATCGGGATTACATGGAAGTTGTAATAAGCGTGTGCTCTCTGCTTCTGGCGTGTATTTCTCTACTGGGGTTCACCTAGACTAACCTTCGGGCAGCTTCTGAATCCTAGTTCGGAGCTCTGCTCTGTCTTAAGCCCATCTCCCATCACAGGGGAAGAAGATTGTTCCCTTAATGGCCTTGCCTTCCGTGTAGTCTTCCAGTCTGTCTTGCTTGTGTGACCCTGTACTGTCACTAACAGAACAGCTTCCACAGACATGCTGATGTACCCATGAGATCCATCTAGAGTAGGAGCAAAGCCATGGATTTGTGTCATTTCTCACTCAAATAAAAAGAGCAAAGGTAGAAAGTACTGGAAGAAGGAAATGGGTAGCCTCTAGCCTACAGATGCATACATATATATGCATGCATATATATGTACATACATGTATGCAAACATATATATGTATAAAATGTACATATATGTTCACACACTTTTAATGAAAGTGAAACAGGAGGGGACAGGAATTTTAATCTTTTTATTTTAAATAGAAAAATACTGTGCTGATATTCTGATTTTTATGGTGCTTAGAGCTTGTGGGGCTTTTGTTAGTGGCTAAATGTTCTAAGTTGCACAAGAGTGATATTTTGCAATTTTTTTTTTTTTTTAAACATATAACAAAACAAACTTCTCAGTTGGAATAATGTACCTGGTTTTTTTTTTTTCTCTAAAATACTTTATTTACTAAGACCCTTTTAAAGTAAGGAGTGAGCTTATGATGAACTGAAATGGAGACTTTATAGATCTAAAGGATGTTTGCCCAGAACAGGGCAGAAGAAAAAAAAAAATAAAGGAAAAGAAACCAAACCCTAAACCACAAGAAAAAGAAACTTGAGCTAATGTTTGACAATGTTGATGTTGTGACAAAGATATGTTGACTGTGAATCTTTGAATACAGATGTTAGATTGAGGAGGGTGCTAAAATCTGTTAGCTTGAAAATAACCTGCTAGTGTCATGTGCCTGAAGCTCCCGTTAGCTCCAGATTGACTGCTGATAGTGTTTTCTATATATACTCTCCAAAATCCATCTAATCTTTCTATCTAATGGATATAGCAAAAAGTCTACTGCCAGCTGGCAAAAAATGTCATATCTACTGATGGCAATGTCATTAAAAGGTGGTATTTAGAATTATGATATAGCTGTGAATTGTGACTTTATCAAAACGTGAAAGGGCTTGTGCAGAATCTTAAATGACAGAACAGCTGAGCACAAATGAATTTGCTGCCTTTGATGTCAGGCTAGGTCATCACTGATGTCATAATTCTACCATTCAATGAAGTATTAGTAAGTTTTGAGATCAAACAGAGGACCAGAGCAGAGCAGAACAATCCATTGATGGGGATTCAGATGCGTCCTTGGATACATAAATGATGGGGGGAAAGGGGCAAGAGGGTCTTCCATGCCCTAGAGCTAACGCACTGCCTGGAGGCTGAATCCATCAGATACTCTTGTCCCTGAATCCCTCTGCTGCCTGAGCTGCAATGCTGAACGTGCCCAGAAAAGGGATGTGAATGTCAATTTTACAAAAGAAAGAGAGACAAAAGAAAATGGTTTTAAAACCAGGATCTAAAAAAATGGGAATAAGGTGACTGCTTCATTTTAGAGAGAAGTAGGTTGCTGTTTCTCTAACTTCAGGAGGGATCTGAGTCGCTCAAAATGGAGGAGAGCAGCTTACAAGAGAAAGGGGCAAATGGGATTGAATTGCTGTTTTGGAAAGCGCAAAACACTTGTATTGTTCCTGCAGTGAGGAGGCCAGGGAGCAAGTGCGTTGCTCTGCTCTGCTGCAGATTTTACTTCATCTTTCCTTCAATAAGGAAGAATTGCTGTTAGGAGTAATACCAGTAGTTGCTTTAGCTGAAACACAAAGTGTCTTTAGTTTTTTCAGTTTCAAGATGAGCTGGGTTAGAGGTAATATTGATGCAGGTCTTGAGAAAAGGAAACTGGGAACTTTGGAGGCAGTTTGAGTCCATATCTTGCTGGGAACTGACCTCCAGGCTTTGGGGCAGTGGCACTGCACAGATGGCATTTTCCATCTGAAATCACCTGCTGCGGAGGCAAGGATCTAGAGACATGTTCTGTAGCTTCCAGCTCATGCCTGAAATCAGTTACTCTCTTTTCTTGGTTTCCCAGAGCATTTATATTTAGTCAATTTAGACAGACACTGATTTAACAAGAGGGAGAATCTTAGGCTGTAACTCTGCGCTGCAGAGAATCTTTTTCATGGTTTTGGTGTAAGTTGTTTCCTTCCCCTGGCTGCATATTCTGGTCTCTAGGATGCAATGTGCCCCCATGTTAGTCAAGTTAGCTTCTTACGGGCTGGTCTATTATATATGTCAAGAAAACAATCTTTGATTCAAACAAAAAAAATCCTGCCTAAAGAGTTGTTTTTCAGCCTGGGTCATTTAATTAACCTGATTTAAAACAGATCTGTAGCAGCACAACTCAAGGGGTGATACAGTGCTGAATAGGGCTAGGAACAAGTAGCTAGGGCAAATGAGTCTTAGTTAAAGCTAATTAAGGATTAGAACTAGTCTTTTTATTACAGCTGCTATGTCATGAAGCTTTACTCTCAAAGGTCACGTTTCTGAACAGCTGAAAAAGGTCCAGTGTAGCAATGGGAGTTAGTATAGGTAATTGCATTGCTTTGTAAAGATGCAAAACTTTTCTTCAAAGAGATAATTCAGAAATGATCATTAGTGCAAAGCGAAACTACCAAGATATTCTAGTTTGCTTTGGTCACCTACAATTTAACACAAGCTAATCCAATTGGCAGATATTCTTGACTGACAACTAACAGCAAAGAGCTTTTTTCACTCCAGCATGGGGTCTGTTAAACCAAGGTTGGTATGATAGGGGCAATGTTGCATAGAAAACAGATCACTGGCAGTTTCTGAAAGTTTGATTGTGAACTGACTAAAGAAGATTTCACTCTGGAGTCCTGCATGTCCAGCATCTTCAATGAACACGCAGCTCAGTTATTGTAAGGAAAGATGGCAATCAGCAATCTCACTGGTACAGCTCAGTGTACCTTGGACCAACAGCATCCTCTTAGCGTGTTCAAAATTCTCTGCGGGTCCCTAATGAGACAAAGAAAGCAAACAGAGTGGCAATTTTTCTCTATGGTTGCATAATTTACTCTCATTCAACGTGCTTTTTTTGTATTCATATCCCTTTCATTGTTTCTATTCTGGGTTTATTCAGTTCAATCTCTTATTTAATCAGGTGCACTAATCCTTGGAGGTTTTTCTTTTTATAACAAGGTAGCCTCACTCACATTGCAATCAGCTTTCATTGAATTTGGCATTTGTTGAATGTTAAAAGTAAATATTGCTATGATCTTAATGTAATTATTTAATATTTTAGCTAAAAATTCAGATGTCGCTTTTGCCTTTATAGTTAGGGCATGGATGCGTAACCAATAGTTAACCAGATTCCTGTATCTTTGTGTTTTGCAACAGGGAAAAAGTAACAAATGTTCCGTATATATAGTACGGCTCTTCCCCAAAAAATATCAAGCAGATAAATTTAAATGTTTGCATGCTGGCCTTCTGACTGCCATTTGTCCTGAAAATGATAAATACCTGGAGTACTGGAAATAGAAAGACAAAGTTATAAAGCACATTATTACTATGAAAATATGTGTTTGGAAGCGTAGAATAAATTGTGTCCTCTTGGTTATAATTGGAAAAAGAGACTGCATCTATTATTACTTTAAAACAATATCTTTGTCTTAATGTTTGCTAGACAATCCGAGTTTTTGCTGCCTAGTAAGACAGAACATTAAAATCAATTCAGTTATCAAAGAGGGAAGTTATTTCTTGCTAGTCTACATTTCCAGTTGGTCAACGCCAGAATGTGAGATTTGCATACAAAACCATAGCTATGTACCACGGTATACGTACCTATATCGAAAGAGAGGAAGGGAGAGTGCCTAGCCTAAAACATGTGTGACTCGAAGGCTCACATTCCTTCAGCTGCACGAGGATGAGGATTATGGGCCTTTTGACATGGCCTCACAACTTTTCTGACATCTAAATGTGTCACTGCTTTGGTGCTTCATACATAGCCATCATTAGACATGGAAGTAGTCCTGTGTGCTTCACTGGTGGTGTCCCCCTGCCCCCTTTATTTCTTTGACTTGTTGTAAGCGCCTTGCTGAAATACAAGTATATGCACTTTAATTTCTTTTATGTATTCCTTTCCAAGCAATCTTGTAAAGACAAGTTTCAAAGCCATACTATGCCTGGGAAGAGGTCCCACTGCAGATGGTCAGTGTTTAAGGCCAGAGAGAACAGAGCGTAAGCCAGGGAGATCGCTCCAGATTTAACAATGAAGTTGATATGCATGAACATCCAAGCGTAGCTTACGCTCCTCCCCAGCTTCAGTGCATTGAGAGTGGGGAATGATCTAGTCCCTTTGGTTGCAGACCAGTTGTGAATATGGATAAAACTGGTAACTTCTTGTGTCAGCTCTCTTATGCCTTGAGCAAAAGCTTAAATATCCTGCTGTTTGGCACTAGCCAGTAAAGCTTATCTCTTTCTGTCATATGAGGGAGATCCCCCATTATTAAAGTGTTTGCTTTACTTTATTTCTGTCTCTGTTTTTTTCCCCAGCTTTAGATTTATGAGCTACTGTAAGCTTTTCTGACTGCTTCTGAAAAGGATTCATGTCTGCTTGTGCTCGCAGCATCCAACAAATCACTCATTTCACAACGTTCGTTTCTTTCACTAGATGGGTATTCATTTTTTGTACATCTCTCACACTTCACTGCAGTAATTTGAAGGATTTTGCATGCTAGTCTCAAACAAGGGAAATATATTTTATTTGTTGTTGTTTTGAAATGTGGATTCAATCAGTTCTGGTCCTCTTTTCTTTGTCACCATAGCGTGAAAAGCACCTGCACATTAAAATGAAGGCTAATTTTCAGTTTCTATTTTTTGGAATAGTTGATTTTTGGCTTGAGGAAGAAAGATGTACTGACCTAATGATGTCTCTTCTAACTCTGTTTTCTATGCTTCTGTGATTAGCTGAATGTTTGTGGGGAAAAATACATTTTATTTTTATATCATATGCTTGGCATTCAGCAATTTTTTCTTTTTTTTTTTTAATTCTTTGTAGTTTAGCCAAATGACTTGCATTTGTTTCATTGTGAACATCTTCCTTTGAATGTAAGCTGTGGTTGTGAGACACTGGTGTTTCAGCAATGGCAGATGATAGTGACAAATACATGTATTTAAAATATCACTTATGTAGAGAAAACCTGCACGAAAAAAAAATTATTCTTGGAGAAAACAGAGCATTTATTCAGCTTTTCCCTTGGGCTCCTCTCTGTCTAGGTTTGGGAAGACCACAGCTTTTCCTGTGTCAATTTGTCTCCTTGCATGGGAGATGGGAGACCCTCGGTGTGATATACATCTCAGAAGACTCTTAACTATTTAATATTCCTTCTGAAGTCTAAGTTAGTAGCCAGATAGCATTAGCTTGCATTTTTCTTTGAAGCAGACCCATGAGGATCTTTTTCTTCAGTGTCTTGGGTGTGACTCCATTGCTGAGCTTGGCATATCCTTTCTCTAGGAAAATGACATCTGCAACGGTGGGTGAAAGATCTATTTAGTCAAGTTTTCTGTCCCCACTAATGGCCCGTGCTGGGTGCCTGGGGAAAGGGTGCAGTAAATGAATCATGTCAGGGGAAAGACATCTCTCTCTCCGTTTCCCCCAGTTAGCAGAAGTGATTGTTACATCTTCATCTTCTTTCCATGACCCACGGTAAAAGTTAGATCAGGTATTTGTGTTAGTTGCATCTCTGTTTATGATGTTATGTTGCAAGCACCCCCTTAAGATACTGGATTTTTGATTTCTGGCTGCAATACTTGTGGATGTTAGTTTGGTAGCGTAAGTGGTAGATGCTTGGCATAAAAAAAAATTAGGGGTCATCTATCTCAGCCCCCAACAGCACTAGATTTTTTTCTTATATACCTTTTGGGTGTGGGGATTTTGGGGAACTCTTTTAAAAGGAGTTTCTTGAGGGGATCTGCATCGTTTCTATTGACAAACTTCTCTGCATCTCGCTGTTAGAAATTGTTTGATGCTGATCTAATTGTTTTTTCCTGACTTTGATTTAATCTAATTGATCTTCACTGCAATTCTTTCCTTTTTTTTTAGTGCTTACTAATAAACAGCTGCAATATGACCCAACAGGTTAAGCCCATTCACTTTATTTTCAGTTTTCTTCCAAATAATTTTTTCGAGCTCTTGTTAATTGCACATTGGACTTCTGTTTTTTTTTTTTTCCACCCACTTCAGGCCTCCTGTGTGGAAGGACCCAGAATTCAATATAGTGTCTTACACCTGGCTTCACCCGTGTCTCCTAAAGAGCCCGGGAGCGCTGTACATTCACAGATAGAACTGGGGTGGTCAGGGCTTGTCCAGTGAGTGCCAGTGTCTTCCTAAACACCTGAGTTGTGTGAGGTAGAAAGCTCCTACTTCTTTTGCTCTATATTTTAATGATTTCTTAATTGCAAATTTATTTTAAATTTGTTCTCTACTACTGTCTTAGATTATTTTTCTTTAAGCAAAACTACCCTACTCATGCCCTATACTTTTATTTTGTTTCATATTTACCTTCTAAATAGGCATCTTGATATATTTTACAAACGTGTTTTTCAGGATGCATGCAGTGTATGACTTTTTCAGCTACAAATATTGCCCTAGTTTTCAGTATCATCTACAAATATAATTAATTTTTGCCCTCTTGCCGCATCCTTCAAGTGACATTAGAAAGCTGTTTCTGCAGGGAGAGTCAGTGAATACATTCATAGAATCATATAATGGTTAGGGTTGGAAGGGACCTTAAAGATCATCTAGTTCCAACCCCCCTGCTGTGGGCAAGGACACCTCCCACTACAGCAGATTACTCGAAGCCTCATCCAACCTGGCCTTGAACACCTTCAGGGATGGGGCATCCACAGCTTCTCTGGGCAACCTGTTCCAGTGCTTCACCACCCTCAGAGTGAAGAATTTCTTTGTTAGATCTAATCTAAATCTGCCCTCTTTCAGTTTAAAGCCATTACTCCTTGTCCTATCACTACATGCCCTTGTAAAAAGTCTCTCTCCAGCTTTCTTGTAGGCCCCCTTTAAGTACTGGAAGGCTGCTAGAAGGTCTCTTGCATCTTGATATCTTACTATTTTACAGTTACTTTTCACTTGAGGTTCTTGGGGCAGTTTTCTGTTTTGGACTTCAGTTGGTTTGAAATAGCCTTTCAGTAGAGGTTCTTTGTGTTGATGAGAGGGAGGGTAATTATATCCTTTTTGCTTCTTTTCCAGCTGGTTTTGTCATTTGCTTCCCCAGGTCCTCGCTATTGTGTTCTCTGAGACCCTTCTGGTCTTCAAAACCATCCACAGCTTAGTCCCTACATCTGTGATCTGTGCAGATCTTGACACGTGCCTCTGTGGTCCACTGTAAGGCAAAAGAAAAAGAGGAAGAAAAGGAATAGCTGTCTAAGATGTGACAGTGCTAAGTTCGGTCATATCCATAAGGGTAACAACCTTGTGAAGGTTCTGTGTGTTTTTATTTGGAACTGGGTGATGCGGCTGTGTGATTGATACTAAATGAGCCAGTAAGGTACCTTTCTTTCAGTGAGACTTTGAAAGCTCTATTAATCCTACTTTTAGAGACAGAAATTTCTAAATCTTCCAGGCCATATGTTAAGCCCACAACCTCATTTGTTATCACTCACAACAGGTCTACTCAGTATTCTTTTACTATACGGTACATATGTGAAAACTGCTATTGCTGGAAAAATGAGATGGTGTTATATGCCAACAGTGCTTTGCTTTGTTTTAATAGGAGATCTCTAACTCTTCTGTGCAGTGACCAGTGCATGAAGAAGTTTGCACTTAAAACCGTGAATTCATGAAGTATAAAGAAAAGGTTTTCCTCTGCATGCAGATTTACCAGGAGGGAATTAATTTTGTTTGGTGGCCACAGTTGTATTATTGCTATTAAGAAGCTACTGAATCAGACATTTCTGAGATTTTTGTAATTGGATTAAGCTTATTCTATACTTAAAGAAATCTGCTAGGTTTTTGCAAATGTTACGCTAATGTTTGTGAGTTACGTTTCCCCAATCTGTTAATAATTTGCTTTCTTACACAAATGTAACTCCCAGGTGTGCTGCTACACTAGTACTTTTAATTGCATTTTATTTACTGTGCTCGAAAATTATCATTTTGCTTTCATCAACACTTATGTGTAATTTAATATGTGCAAACTAAATTTGTTAAGATCAAAGCACTAACTGTGCTTTCATTTCTGTGGCAGTTAAAACCTTTAGGTTAAACATATATTGACATATCTTCTGAGTGTATCTTCTGGAGGAAAATTATGTCTTTGCCTTATTGGTGGGTTTTCAAGCTATTTCATTTATCTAAAGATCAGGTTGTGAGCTTTAGTTTCTACCTGTTCAGTAGAAAATGAAGAAAACAATATTTACTATTAGCAGAGTGTAAAGCTCATGTGAGGCGATGCAGGAAGCAGCTATGGAAAAGAATCCTTTCCCTTTGCTATACAATCTGAAAACTTGCTTGTACTCCAAGTGCAGTACATAGAGTTTACAAGCTGTGAGTTGTCCCCTTGGAACCAGCAATGCTACTTGAGGTAGAAAGCACTAGAACAAGTAGAAAAAGATGTAAAATTGGCTCGCTGATACACAGATAAAAGTAAGATGGGATGCAGCAAAAATCAATGGTCTTGTGCCAGTGCTGTAATCCTGACTATTTTAAGTGACCCTGCTGTGCCCTCCTACCTAGCCTGTCAACTTGTGAATGAAGGTGAATTAAACTCTACTGCATACAAGTGGTTTCTATTCACCAGCTATTTGTCATGTGCTTGATGCAGTTGTCCTTACTAAAGGAGTGGCTACTTAAAAGAGATGTTGGATTTCACTGCTGAGACTAATCCAAGTGTTTGAAAGTCGGTAGTTTGGGGTATGTGCATAACAGTGGATACTTAAGAGTCTCTGGGCATATTGAAAGCTATATGCTTTTGGATGTGCTGGAAAATAATTCAGTGAATGACAGGTCTAGAGTAATGGCACTGTGTATAAGCAGTCAACTGGGAAAAAGAAAGCCTGGTTAAAGAATTATAATTGAGAATAACTGTTTCACTTGAGGAGAACAAAATGAACTGAAAAAACAACCCAGAAATACATAGTCAAAAATAAAGGGAACCAACTTGAATTTGCTCTTAGTCCTGTCTTCAGCAAACACTCTTAAGCTCATACTCCCAAAGGAAAGAAAATAATAAAAAAGTAAAATCTAAACCAAGAGAGCCACTGATCTGTTCTGAATGGCAAGCAGAATGCTACAGCTGGCTGGGAATGGGAGAAGAAAGAAGCAGACACCGGGGAGGTTCAGTATCTTGGCTGCCAAGGGCGAAACAGAACTAGCTGTTCTGTTGGTATGGCAGACGAGATTTGTATTGCACACAGAGAAAATGAACCTACAAAGACACAGGCCTGTAGATAAGAGGGAGAACTGCCAGAATAATGAAAGAAGGTAGCTATTTGGCTGTGATACAGGTTTTCTTTTGATTGTCACTGAAAAACATACCCTGACTGACGTACGACATCAGTCCTTTCTGTGAAGATATTAACATGACATTTGTTGGAAAACTGGGAGGGTTGAATGCTATCCACACCTACCAGCTGTGTTGCAAAGGGAGCAATGCTATCTCTTTTATAAAAGGCTGCCTACTGCCCAGTTTGCCATTAAGAGGGGAAATAGTTTGTCTTTGGCTGGTACTGAACAAGGTTCCACAGGCCTTGGACAAATTGAACATTATTTGAAACCATGCATTCATCTGCTGGCTGCTCTTCCTTCTGCCTGTTTCTCTTACGTTAATTGAAGCCCTTCTTGGAAACTTCTTGCCAGTGGTCATAGCTTGCACTTTCCTATTTTTGGTTAGTTGCTCTATCAGACTGGAGTATTTGAATACCTGTTGTGATATTTTCTAAACACTGCAATTCAGTTATAAGAGTCGTAATTCATGAAGTCCCTCACAGTGAAGTTCTTGGAAAATACTATAATGCAATTTTATTGAATTATCAATATGAATACGAAGCAGCAGGTGATCTGCTGGCTGTAATGGAGTACTGCTTTGGTGTTCATTGAGTTCCCAGGAACCTTCTGATCTTCCTTCCAGCCTAATTTATCCTTTGGTTTGTAGTCATACTCCTTTATAGGACCTCTTTCTCAGCTTGGTATCATTGGAAAGGAGTGGGCAGTCCTTGTAGCCATTGAACAAGACACAAGTTACATCTGAGTTTCCTTCTTCATGCATTTGACAACATAGCTACTGCTTTTTTTTTTTTTTTTGAAGAGGCACGAGGAGAAATAGCCAAGTGCAAAAACTCTGCTGTGTAAAACTCAGGAGAACCTTTCGCTCTCTCCACTAATCTCCATTCAGTAGTGGAGAGCATGTAGCTCTGTTAAAGGCATGACTCTGATTGCCAAGTACTGCAAAAGGTATGCTCCATCCTCATCCATTGAGGGCTTGGATTTACTGGGAAGCTGTTTGCTTAGCTTCTGCAGCACAGGACACAGCAAATGTTTCTCTGAAGTAAGGATGTCTGGTCATGGATGAAATGGCACCGGCCGGGTTGATTTTTAGTTCTCTGGAACTAGAGGAGATTCGTATTGATGCAGACCTGTCTCCTCAATACAAGCCAGCATCAACTCTTAATTGCAACCTCAGGTTGACATGGATAGATTGCAGCATCTTTGAAGGCTGAGGCCACAATAATATCACTAAAACCAGAGCTTTGTAGTTACCAGGGCCAACTGAAAAGCTAAAGAATGTTTGACTTACTGGAACATCAGTAGTGCTTGGTTTTTCAAGGCTTAATTCTGGGTTTTCCAACCTCATGACTGGGAAGTTTTAGTGATGTGACTATGTCGGTTGGAAGATTTTAAATTATTTTTGTTACTGACTTAACTGCATCAGTAAAAGTTCTATATGTGGCTGCAGTTAAAAAAAATATAAAACATGTATTATACTGTAATAGCTCATTTCACTTTCTGTATCAACTTGTATTGATGTAGAAGTATTTATATTTATTTAAGTTTGCACTCTTAGAAGGCAGGAGAAGAGGCAAGTTGGAATATTGCTTTAAGCCTGATGGCTTAGTTAAAGTCAACTCTTCCTCCTTAACCCTCAAACTAGCTCATCTTCCTAAAAGCAGTACCGATGTGTTGAATTAGAAACTCACTGAAGTATCAGCCACATTAAAAGCAAACCCAAACAGCTAGGCAATTGGTTATTCTTTGAGACATCTCCTAACGAGTTGAGTAGCTCCCATAACTCATCCTGCTGACAGATCTCATTGACTTTGTGTTGCACATATAAACCATTTTCACCCAAACGCTTTGCCAAAGGACCTTCTGGTCTAACCTGCTAATAGTGTGTACCTGGATTTAAATATAGAGGTAAAGCCAAAAAAGCTGTACAAATGCTACAAAAGCAAAAATGTGTGTAAAGCCTTTATATAATTGCTTCTGTGCTAGGCCTTTATCATATTACAAATGTTGAGCACATGTGCTCACAGCCGCACAAATACAACGTTATCCAGTAGGATGATACAAACACAGAAGTTGAACGCAAACCGAACCTCTAGGTGAGTGCAGAGCAGGTGAAGCTCATTATAGCAGCCCAAATTGTCTATACTGCCTTCTTTTATGAAGTGCACAAAGGCAATTCATTCATTTGGGCTGCTGGTGGACACCAGCAGAGAGAAAGGGTAACGGCATAATCTGTTAGGGTGTTGGTTTGGCAGATGGTGACTTGTATTTCCATCTGGAGGCTGCCAAGTGCTGACTGAGTCCAAATTTCAGACATCAGTCTCCACCACTGGCAGCAAAAAAGGATTCCTGTGAAGGGATATTTGCAAAGAGCCAAGTGCTGTGCTGAGAGTATTTCTTATATGTCCATCATTATAGCTCCTGTGTGTTATGAGGCAAATATTGTATGACAAATATTGAAAGGAATATAGATACCTTTATAAATCATAGCTTAGTATTCAAAATAATTGCTTTTCCCACCCTCCAAAATAACATCCAAAACCTGGAAAAATCCCTGAAGAAATGCAGTTGCCAAACTAAGGCAAGAACGTAGGAGGTCCTGCTTGGCTGGAAATCGGTTGCTTTCTTGAGCTAGAGGATGAGGAAGGGAAGAAAGTGATACAATTTCATGGAGTTGTACCTCTATTTGAGAAGATGATCTAGATGTGGATAAAATTTTAAAATCTGTGTTGCTGTATTGCCCTGATAACTTGCTTGAGGAGTTGGATGCTCTTCTTGAGGGCTGATATTTGTGCATTGACCATACTCTGTGATGCCTTCTTGTGTCTGCTAAGAGACTCAGTGTCATGCGACAGTTCAGCCAGAAGAGTCTTAAGTCTAAGAGAATTACACAGAATTTGCTTGGGAGTTGTCTGTCCCTACAGTCCTGTCTCTTATAAAGTAGACCCCATGCAGGATTGAGACTCTGTCTGAGAGAAGACAGTAGAGCTGATCACCTGGGTCAAAATTTTGCAAATATTGTGTTAATATGATACTTAACACTATTTCCTATTGTTTGTATTGTTTTTTATTCCTGCCACAATAACTATTTGAACATCACTGTAAAGATTTAATTTCAGTAAGTAGAGTCTTGTTAGCTTTTCCCATCTCCGTGGCTGTGTAGATTGCAAAAAATTGGAATCAAGTCATCAACCTTTTAACAAAATCTACTACAAAAAAGATGCAAAATGTAAAGTCATTACTAGAAGCAAACACATACATGCAGCCCTCTCCCAGACTTTGGTGTTGCTTAGTGTTAAGTGTATTAATGTATAAGGAATAACTGGTTCACGATTCACTCAAGGTAAAAATATATGCCCAGCCTTTTAAATAAGCGTGTCAGCTCTGTCACTCGCCTGAAAAAAAATGGGATGCCTCGTTCCAGACTGTCCAGGACAAAGGGCATTAAAACCTTCTTATTTCATTTATCTTTAATGACTTTTTACGTTTAGTATGCAGTTGGGCTTTATATTGCTGGGGAGATTTAGATTTGTGGCAGCAGGGATGGGAACTTGGGCTGTGCCATGAGGATGCAAGCACTGGCTGAAGTTAAGTGGAAAAAGTAGTGGCTATCGTGCTCGCCTGGAATTTTAGTGGAAACTTGAGAGAGGACAGCTGTATTTCTGACTTCAGGAGAGTGTCCCAGCCACTAGGCTACAATAAGACTGGAATGATGAGGAGGGGAGATGATATAAATGGACTTGAAACTTGCTGTCCATCCTGTTGAGGTTGGACTGCTAACCAGAAAACATGCAAACTGTTTTGATCCAAAGAGAAAAAGTGTTAAGGGTAAACAAACAACACCAAAAAAAGTAAACACAGGCTAAATACCTTATAAAAATCTGTTCTTCAGTCCTTTGCCTGGAGAATGAAGGTGATGTGGCCTGTGTGGAAGTACTGTAAGGGTGTATCTCTGTGCTCAGAGCAAAGGGTGGATTGTGTCATGGTAGAAAGCAGTGCTAGGGTTAACCCTTCACAGAGATGTCTGCCTCCTGTTTTCCTTCCAGACAGTCAATGCTGTTGATCCACTTTTGCTGGCACTCTGTTTCAGTGATCCTTGGAGTGGTAGAAGAGTAGCCACATGGCTTGCAGTAACTTGCATTTCAGTGTAGAATGGAAAGAGAGACTAATTCTCTTTTTGCTTAGATAATTCTTTGAACTCTATTTTACATAGCCTGAGGAAAATATGGGAGCAACCAGGCCATTTCAGAACAGTGAAACACCATCTAGAGAGAGGTCAGCACAGGAATGTGCCTGCAGAACAGTCCCTTACAGCTACTCCTGGAGAAGCCTCAATGGGTAGCAAGCAGATGGCTGAGCTCTGTCAACATCAGAAAGTCCAGATTACTGAGGCAATGAGGTTCTGGCTAGCTAACTACATCTGAGATGCTCATGGACATGGCTCTCTTTCAGCCCTTGCCTTTCTACAAGACAAAAAAAAAATTAATCCTGGAAGGAAAATTCTATAAACAAAGTGTGTGAAAATGAGGACTTTAGATGCATGTTTGCTAATAACAGTGGAAGACTGGATTTGGCAACGTAGGAGGGCTCTTCTAGCTTTACAGTCTCATAGTATTTTGCAAAATTGCTTTCTCAAAAAATCAGTGGGTGTTATACAGAGGCTATGCTAAATATGAATAATTAAAAAATGAATAATTAAAACTTGTCTGGGAACAGTTATATAGGTAATTTAAATCTCAGGTGTGCACAAAAGAAAAGGAAATGTGAATGTGTTACAATTTGGGATTGCATATTAGATTCGCCTTGTTCAAGTGAATCCAAGTCTGAACTGTGAGCACTACCCTCTATGTCACCAAGCGCAGCAAACCTCAAAGCAACATGAATATGAGCATTACTCTTGGACTTAATGGACTTTTTCTTCTATGAAGACAAGTGCCTTTGAAATGGAAAGTGCAAGTATGCTACAACTCCTAGAACTACTCTGGCTTTCTCGTTATGTAAATGTTGTTGCAAATTCGGAAGTTTAATTCACGTCCTGTGTGGGTTTTTTTTGTGCCACTAGTCATGGTCCCTGGCTGATAAATAAGAAAAGTGAATTTGGTCCTGAAGAGAGGAGGTTTACAGGTGAACAGTATAAACTTGTCCAGGTGCTTCCCATGAGGAGGTTTTAAGTAACACCTTTAGCTGCAGTGTATTTTTTAACTATTTTGCAGTAGATGCGTTTCTAAGCTATTTATGATTTTAGTACAAAGAATGACAAATAATGCATTCAGTGAGGCATCATAGGGACAGCATGGGAAAAGGGAGCCTTAAATGCAGGATTATCGTTTCTGGGTTGACGGATTGCCTGAAAACATAGGCTGCTAAATTTGGATGTAGTGACCCAAGAAATAAAATCACACTTGGCCGAAAGAAGCAAGTGAGCCTGATTTGTTTCTACAGCTCAAGCACAATAGAACCTGGTTTTGCATTTAAAAAGTTGGTAACAGAAGAAATTACTGTAAAAGTTCCATATTTGCAAGTTTTTAAGTGACCAAAGGTAAAGAAAAAGGTTTTCAGAACTCTCCATTGTACATGAAGAACAGACTTGTTTTCAGAAACTCTAGTCCTGCATACAGTATTTTTTTGGTAAGGAGAGCATCCAAGAAGTTGCTACAATGTCTGTATGCCAGAGAGCAGCAAATGAAGCTTTAATTTCTTTTCTAGTATTTCTGTTTGCTTTTCAGGATAGCACATGCATTCTCTGTGTGTGGGTTTTTTTTTTTTTCTTCCCTATTGTGTGAACTCCACACATATTAATCAGAGAAACATGCATGAGTGAGAGGGTGTGTGAAGAGAAGTAAGAATTTACTTGTGCAATGATGTTTAGGTATGAAAAGCTACTTTTACTGTAAAATAGACTAAGAGGAGGGTTGTTTGTTGTTAGTTTTATATTATTGTTATTTTTTATTTATTCTGGTGATAGCAGTTGTCCTTCCTTCTAACAAGAATAAAACCCCCCAGCTCAGGGCAGCATATCACCCCTTTCTGAATTTGGAAGCTCATCAGATCTATTATGCTTGTTAGATATAGTGTTGTTTCAGGATATATTTCTGGGCTATAGCTCAGTTATATTTGCCCTGTAGGAGTAATCTCACTGAGGTGGCATACATGCTCTCCTCCCCTCCTTTATGTTTCAGCGATGGAGATCAAAAGTTTTACTGGAGTTTATGTTGCTACTGCCATGCCTTTTTTCTTAGTGTCTCATAAGCAGGGAAGGAGCATGGGAAGGGTCTAGTATGTGTTGCAAGAACAACTAAAACACAAGGAAAAAGAGTAATTATTCATCTTCTCTCTACTTTCTAATTTCTTGTAATTAAGCAGATGTCCCTGCAGGTATGTTTCCCTTTTCTCACAACTGAGAATCGTGGATGGGCTCATGCTCCTCTGTCTTTCTGAAGCAGTGCTAATGTTTCTAGATGTATCTGTCTAGAATAGCAGGTCAGAATTGTAAAAGAATGGGATTTTGAATGGAAATTTGAATGAAACTGAATGGAAAAGTTCTGAAGAAACAAGATTCATGTTTTAGGTCTGTGGTAGGTTGATGTAAAGGGATTCTGGTGGCAGGAGAGAGGGGATTTGCTCCCTGTGACTTCCCTGGTTTCAGAACCAGGTCAGACCCGTCTCTGGCCACCAGATCGGACTCCCATCCCCCTCGGGCCAGGGTTCAGCCAATTGGCACCTCTGCGAATTGCCCTATTTAAGTCGGGACAAAGGAACCGGAAAATGTACTTTGCCCAGGAGTGAGGAGAGAAGGGAGGAGGGCGTTGCCCCCCGCCCTGCTCCCAGTTCCCTCCTGCTGAGGATGGTGGTGGTGGCGGAGCCAGCTGGGGAACTCGGGGAGAGCCCCACTCCCAGGGTGCCCACTGGGCCGAGTACACCCAGAGAGGACTGAGATCTGAGAGAAGCGGCCACGCAGACACCAGGTCAGTGAAGATGGAACGAGACGAGGTGTGCCAGAGCTGAGTTTCCTCTGCAACCGGTGGCAAGACAGCAGACGACCACCCTGCAGCCAGGACAGACTCGGTGGAGCAGAGACCCACTCACAGCCCGTGGAGAACCCCGCGCTGGAGAAGAGATGCCTGAGCCTGAGGACAGTTGTGGAGAATGGGATGCGCGACAAGGTAGAGAGGCATCCAGAGTCCGTGTGACGACCCATGCTGGAGCGAGTGGCAACAACTCCCTAAGAATCCGAGACTGTGGTAGAGCCCATACTGGAGCAATCTGATGGGGAAGGATTGCATCATGCGGGAAGGACTCACGCTGGAGAAGTTTGTGGATTTTCCTTGTGAGTAGGGGATCCACTGGAGCAAGGGAAAAGGGTGTAAGGACTCCTCCTCCTTTAAGAAAGGAGCGGCAGTAACAACATGGGATGAACTGACGTGCACTCCCCCGGTCCCTGTCCTCCTGTGCCGCTGGGGGAGGAGGTAGAGCTGGGAAGAAAAGGGAAGGGAGGGACGTGTTGTTTTAAAGATCTGGCTTTGTTTCTTTTTATCCTCTCAAGTCACTGTTCATGTTTCTCTTTATCCTTTCAAGTAACGATAAATTGTTTTGCTTTATTCCCAAGCCGAGTCTGTTTTGCCCGGGACCATGGTTGGTGGGTGCTCCCTCTGGTCTTGTCTCGACCCTCAGTCCTTTTATTATCTTTTTCTCCTCTCCGCTTCACTGGGGAGGAGTGAGAGAGTGGCTGTGTGGAGTTTAGTTGCAGGATCAGCCTAAACCACGACAAGGTCTTCGTTTGTTTTATATTGAATTAAAAGCCAGGTTTCAGAAGGTTTTTACACTTGTTTGAAAAAATTGATGAGAACTATGTAGTTTCTGCCAGTTTCTTTTCTTTATTAACATCAGCTACTTAAAAGAAGTTATGGGTCAGCCTTAGAACAGAAAGGAATGTGGTCTATATAAAAACTTTTTCTTCAGTATTTCTCCTGTTTGTCTTACAGTGCCAGGTGTTCAGGTAAGAGGGGTTTTTTGTTTTAATGACCATTTCCCACAAGGAGTCCTTTCTGTAGTTGTGGCTCTATAAATGATGATAGCATCAACCTAAAATAAGTTTGTTTCTTGGCAGCAAAATTGAAGATTCAAAAAGGCACAAGCCTAAGCTTTTCAGGGATACACTGTACAGAGTTAAGGACCCCAAATTCATAAGGTCTTCCTCTGTTTTGCAGAGTCAAATTGTTGGTTAGGCAGGTAGCTTTCATGGTGTGGCTCAGCTCTCCTGTACAGACCGATACGGAACAGCTGAGCTTTAGTCTGTTGTTGTCTGGCATGAAAATTGACCCCTGCAGAACTGCGAGATGCTTGAGAAATGTAAATAATGCAATAGTAATCTTAGAAGCATTCAGCCTAATGCTCTCTCATCAGGTGGTTTCCTAAGGAAGACTTTCTTTCTTCTCTTCCTTTCCTTGCCTTTTGAGGAAATGAAGTCTCCAGGCTTCATGCTGTGAATCCCCAGTTTCCCCCCCTCTCTCCTGCACAGCCCCCTGTGATGGAGAAGTGACTATATCCCCGGCCCACCTCTGAATGTCCCAAGCCTTTCCCTGTGCGCTTGTGCTCCCCTAAATTCTGCCCCAGTTCTGCTGCTATAATACTTTGATCTGCGTAGGTCTTCCAGAAACCTCCTCTTGTCCCTTGACAACAGCTCCTTGTCCACCTCCTCACCTGCAGTGGGAGAAGGGGAGGGAGAGGGTGCTTTACAGCCCCCTACCTTCTCCCCACACCCAGCAGACATAATGGTTCAGATACGGTTTCAAAATGGAGATGCTGTTTACAAGAGTTTGGTACCATACAGGTTCAATAGGAGACAGCTCACTTTCACTTGGTATGTTTTAGGTGCCTTTCTGACACTTTCTTCCAGACAGATTATTTTTTTTTTTGTGTGTCATCAACCTGTGATAATAGATTTGTGAGTCAGTCCCCTCATCACCAATTAAAGTGGAAATAATCTAGCACAAGGAGGCCTTGCAGGACCAAACTCGTCAGCTTTCATGCACCTTATGCTCAAATGGAAGTACTACTTATTTAAGCATAAAAAGTCCATAAAACATCCACTTCTGTCCCTCACCATGATGTACGGCAGCTCCCAGGACTGCATTCAGTATGCAGCACAAATCAAATTTCTAGACAACCAGATCTGTGTTCCTACTTTGCTTGGTTATAAGGCAATAATTCATTTTCCATTAATTTTCACACAGATTGTACTTTCTTGAATATTAACAAGAAAGGGGTTAGAATCAAAACCTAATCCAGAACTCACAGCAAATAGAAATAACAGCTTTTTGTCTTTCTTAGTGTCATTGATCTTTTAAGTCAATACTGTTCATAAAAATAAATATCTGGCAGAATTAATTTCACATAACTCCAGGCATCTATAGTAGACGTAGCTCTACACTTGGTTTTCTCACCTCTTTCTACATTATTAGTGACAAGAAATGAGAATTAGGGAATGACTCATATGAACTTCTTCAGGTAACTAATTAATCTGTAATTTAGGGTGATGCAGTGGGCACACAAATGCATATTTCTTCCTGGTGACAATTGTGGCATCCCAAGCTGACACTCTCATGCAGAGACAGTTGTTCAGAAGAACACTCTTCCAGACGTGACTTCTCCTGTGCGAGGTGATGTGCTCGACCCCACTGGCATCGTTACAGCTCAGAAAGTCGCTGCCTGCACAGGAGAGGGACCCAAATACATATGCCTGCTTGGCAGATCATTTACTTAATGGTGACGGTTGTTCAGCTTGTCTATTTGATGTTTTTGTCTGAGCAGGTAAAGATGAATGAATACCAGCTAAAAAGTTAAAAATTTATTTGCTTTACATGTTATTGTTTCTATAACAAGAATAAGACTAGGAAATATTTGCTAATTATGGCTTATTTGCTTAAAAAGAACAACCAAGACATCCCAAAAAAAACTCCTGAAAGATAATAGACTTTAAAATGTTTCATTCAGTAATATTACAGTAAAATTCCCTAGAGGGTAAATATGTTTTTTGTTTTCTGAAAGTCCTGAAACTCTTTGAGGAAAGACTTTTTTCCTCAGAAAATGAAAATCTTTTCCTTTCCAAGCAGAGTTCAAAATGTTTCCCTTGGGAAAACGAACTTCTTTCCAGCCATAAGACTCCTGTTCAAGAGCCATTATGTCAGAATATGTTAGTGTATTGCTTTTCCATATGTGATCGCTACAATTTGCTGCTCGCACCCTTGCTTACTCAGTTTCTTGTATGTGTAACTAGATATTTTATTTTGATAGTGATTAATAACCCCTCATTGTTTTAACGTGATGTTAACAGCAAATGGCAAAAAAGCACTGCTTAAATTCCGAGCATATCTGTCAGGCTCAGGCCTCAGGCTCCTACCACACAAGATGAAATCATTACCAGTCCACAGAGCCCCGTGTTGCAGCAGTACTATTCTGCGTGTATAGCAGCTGCAGAGGTATTTTGGCTAAGGCTTTTTTCCTAAATCCGTTTATTAGGTGGGGATTTAGGTACCTGTGTGGATTAAAATATATAAAACAAGGGGTACCCTGACTTTTCTTACTGACAAAAAAATTGTGCAATAGGTACCCACTGCAGAGTGTCTTCAGGGATAGTGAATTGCATGGACTCGAAGTGTGCTGCTGTAGCATCTATAAGCTCTGCAAGCTCTTGAAATCTGACGATTTCAGCCTTTTGAGAAGCTCTTGGTGACTGAAACTGAATTCCTGTAGTCAGCAGAGCAGGAGCTCCTTTGCAGCTCTGCTCCTGCAAGGGTTTTTGTGTTGCAATCGGTTTGTCATTGCAGAGGGGTGTACTTTTGCTACGGTGCCAACAGTGTTAAGTTTCGGACATCGTGGCTGATGCTGTGTGTTCGAAAAGCCTGAACTCTTGCTGATTGAATATAACATGCTGCTTTTTTAATGGAATGTGATTAAGTTAATTAAACCAGAGAAAATTGGCCTTTTCAGTTGTTCCCTGCAAAGTGGAGTAGTTTGAAAAAGTGGCACTAAAATCTGCACCTCAGGACAGTTATAACAGGTTAGTTATGTTCTGTGGCCTACTAGAGGTAGCTTCTCTGAGGAAAAAGAGAGGATTTGAACTGATACCTCTGCTATTCTAAACCACAACATGAATGGGCTGAGAACAAGAATGGCACTAAAAAATGTGTTTGAGAGAAGAAATGAGTAAAATCTAAACTCTATTTTGGCACCAAGAGCAAGAAACCCCCTGCAGCCAAGGTGCAAGGTGCTGGCTGAGCCCTGGAGAGAGGTAAAACCTTTTAAAGATTTGACCAAGGGAAGATCCCCTTATAGAGATGATATGTAAATGCAAATTGCACAAACAGATCAAAAAGGATCATCCTTTGTTTTAGGAGCTGCTACACTAAAATAAACTACTCATGACAACATGAATCAACTAAAACAAATATACAAGCCTAACAGTAGAACTTGCATTTAAAACAGACTGAACAAGACAAAGTGTGTTTAGGCATCAAGGTCACTTTCATTCAAGAAGTTTGCTAAGTTTGCTGGGTCATTGGGGAAATAATTGCAGCCAGTGGAAAGGAAAAAGAGAGAAGTGAGCGCTTGCAAGCCCAGCTGGGCAGGCACCAAATGGCACTGAAGGGGCAAACAGCAGCAAGGTGTTTGCCAATAATGTAATGCAAAGCTTGTATCATACTGAACAAAGGTTGAGATTATTGACATTTAGAAACGCATTCATCACCAGTATCCGTTTGGGGGAAGACTGAGTCAATAGTACTTGCCCTTGCTTGATTTTCGTTCTTCGATGACTTGAGCTTGGCTGCTGAGCTCCACAGTGACTACCCTCTCTCCTGATTTTTAGCCTATGCGAAACTCAGTTATGAGATTCCGTGCAGTCTCTCCAACTTTATGAGGATCCTGCCTCGATTTAGGGGGAAAAAAAAGTCTCTTTGGGAGATGCTATATTATCAAAACTGCACAGTTGAACATTTCTGTTGTTCCTCTGAATGTGACAGCGTTCACCAAAACGTAGCCACTTTTTTATTGCTTAGGTTTGAACACACGCTTTCTTACTGTCTTTTTCTATCGTTTATTGAAAGATGGCTGTACAGGAAAAAATTCATATTATTTTTGTCAAGATATACAGACCTGGAGGAATTCATTTCTTATGTTATATGGGAAAGTTGTCTGCTACGTTATATCTCTGCTGTGCAGTGGAATTCACTCCCAGTTTCTAGCCCAGAGGATAAGGAAAGTTGCAAGTCTAGGCCTGTTGATTACGTATGTTGCCCTTGTGCTTTTTAAAAATAAGTTGAAGTCTTGAAAGCAGGTGAGAGTAACAAGCACATTGATTTAACTTTAATAGGATTTGTGTATCTAAGTTGCCCAGGCTATTTTGAAAATACTCACAAACGTGTTCTGTATTATTGCAAGTCTGGGAGAGAGACCCTGCAGGCAGTATTCTTTGTCTTCTCTGGGCACCCAGCACCCCTTGCTTAAACAGCACCTGCTGCTTTCTAGTTTTTAATAAAAATTGCAGTTTGCAGGTCCACACCCATCAGGCATCAGTGCTGCCATATGTCATGGTTTGATGTGGAGGGGGTGGCGGTTCTGGTGGCAGGAGAGGGGTTTTGCTCCCTGTGACCTCCCTGGTTTTGGAACCGGGTCAGACCTGGTTCTGGCCACCAGATCAGACTGCCATCCCCCTCAGGCTTGAGCCAATCAGTGCCTCTGCAAATTGCCCTATTTAAGTCGGGACAAAGGAACCAGAAAAGGTGCTTTGCCCAGGAATGAGGAGAGAAGGGAGGAGGGCACTGCCCCCGCTCCCTGGCTCCCGGCTGGGCAGCTGCCCGCATCGGGCCGGTGCCACCCACGGAGAATGGCGGCCGCGGAGCCAGCTGGGGAACTCGGGGGCACCCCACTCCCGGGGTGCCCACTGGGCTGAGTTCACCTGGAGAGGACTGAGATCTGAGAGAAACAGCCGCATCGACAGCAGGTCAGTGAGGATGGAGCGGGAGGCGGTGTGCCGGAGCCGAGTTTCCCCTGCGGCTGATGGTGAGATAGCAGGTGGCCCCCCTGCAACCAGGACGGCCTCAGTGGAGCAGAGACCCACTCGCAGTCCATGGGGAGAAGATGCCTGAGCCTGAGGATGGTCGTGTTGGGATGCACGACAAGGCAGAGAGGCATCTGGAGTCTGCGTGACGACCCGCGCCGGAGCGAGTGGCTACAGCTCCCTAAGTACCCGAGACTGTGGTAAAGCCCACACTGGGGCAATCCATGGGGAAGGATTGCTTCCTGTGGGCTGAACTCACGTTGGTGAAGTTTGTGGATTTTTCCTCGTGGGTAGGGGATCCACTGGAGCAGGGGAAAAGGGTGTAAGGACTCCTTCTCCTTTAAGAGAGAAGCAGCAGTAACAACATGGAATGAACTGACCTGCACTCCCCCAGTTCCTGCCCCCTGTGCTGCTGGGGGGGAGGAAGGTGTCAGTTTTAAGATCTGACTTTGTTTCTTTTTATCCTCTCACATAACCGGTTTTGTTTCCCTTTGTCCTTTTAAGTAACTGTCAATAAATTGTTTTGCTTTTAAGAAAGTCAAGTCTGCTTTGCCCAGGACCATGGTTGGTGGGTGCTCCCTCTGTTCTTGTCTCATCCCTCAGTCCCTTTATTATATTTTTCTCCTCTCCACTTTACTGGAGAAGGAGAGACTGTGTGAGTTTTAGTTGCTGGATCAGCCTAAAACCACGACACCATAGCTGTATTCTCTAAGCCGTGCCCTGCACCAAACGTGTTTAGATGCTACACATCCAGTTGCCATGCACAAGAGGGGAGGTGCGGGGCCAGGCTTACTGTGAGCAGTGGTTGAAGTGCTTCTGAACAGGTCTGTGAAGCTTCTGCCTGCATATGTTCAGTCCTATTGAAATCCCACAGCAGCTCCTGGAAAGCCTTCCCTTACCCTGAGCGGTGACTGGATAGGGCCCATGCAAACCTGCCCAGCTCTGCAGGTGTGTTACTTCCTACCTACTACCTACCAGCTGTCCACTCACTATAATATGTGGGGGTTTTGGATAATATATATGAGCTCCTGCTCTGCTGACTACAGGACTCTGGTTTTAGCTTATATGAGTAAGAATCAGGGGAAGGCCAGCAAGGCAGATGTGGTGGGAGTCTGTTATAGACCACCCAACCAGGATGAAAAGGCAGATGAAATATTCTGTAAGCAGCTGGGAGAAATCTCACAGTAGCTTGCCCTTGTTCTCGTGGTGGACTTCAACTTACCAGATGTCTACTGGCAATACAACACAGCAGAGATGAAACAGTCTAGTAGGTTCCTGGAGTGTGTGAAAGAGAACTTCCTGACACAGCTGGTAAGGGAGCCAACTAGGGAAGGCACCCTGCTGAACCTGTTGTTTGCAAACAGAGAAGGACTTGTGGGTGATGTGATGGTTGGAGGACATCTTAGGCACAACAATCACGAAATGATAGTTTTCTCGATTATTGGAGAAGAAGGGGGTCGACAGAACTGCTGCCTTGGAGTTCCAGAGGGCAGACTTTGGCCTGTTTATGAACTTGGTTGTCAGAGTCCCTGGGAGGCAGTTCTGAAAGGCAAAGAAGTCCAGGAAGGCTGGACATTCTTCAAGAAGGAAATCTTAAAGGCACAGGAGCAGACTGTCCTCATGTGCTGAAAGACAAGCCGGCGGGGAAGAAGACCAACCTGGCTGAATAGAGATCTTTGGCTGGAACTTGGGAAATAAAGGAGAGTTTATGGTCCTTCCAAGGGACCTTTGGAAGAAGAGGCAGGCAACTCAGGAGGACTACAAAGATGTCATGAGGTTATGCAGGGAGAAAATTAGAAGGGCCAAAGCCCAGCTAGAACTTAATCTGACTACTGCCATAAAAGACAATTAAAAATGTTGCCATAAGTACATTAGGAACAAAAGGAAGGATAAGGAGAATCTTCATCCTTTATTGGATGTAGGGAGGTAGCATAGTGACAAAGAATGAGGAAAAGGCTGAGATACTTAATGCCTTTTTTGCCTCATTTTTTAATAGTGAGACCAGTTGTTCTCCAGGTATCTAAGCACCCTGAGCTGGAAGACAGGGACGGGGAGCAGAGTGAAGCCTGCATAATCCAAGGGGAAGTGGTTAGTGACCTGCCACACCATTGAGACAACCACAAGTCTATGGGGCTAGATGAGGTGTACCCAAGAGTACTGAGGGAGCTAGTGGAAGTGCTCACAAAGACACTTTCAATCATTTCTCATCAGTCCTGGCTGACTGGGGAGGTTTCTGTTGACTGGAAGTTAGCAAATGTGATGCTCATCTACAAGAAGGGCCAGGAGGAGAATCTGGAGAACTATAGGGCTGTCAATCTCACCTCGAGGTGAGGTTCTGCAAGTCCTGCTTGACTAACCGGATCTCCTTCTATGACAAGGTGACCCACTTAGTTGATGAGAGAAAGGCTGCAGATGCTGTTTACCTAGGCTTTAGTAAAACCTTTGACATAGCTTCCCACAGTATTCTCCTGGAGAAACTGGCTACTCGTGGCTTGAATGGATGTACTTTTCACTGCATAATAAATTGAATGGATGGCCAGGCCCACAGAGTTGTGGTGAATGGAGTTAAAGCCAGCTGGCAGCAGGTCACAAGTGGTGTTCACTAGGGCTCAGTATTGAAGCCAGTTCTGTTTAGTATCTTTATCAATGATCTGGATGAGGAGATCAAGTACACCCCCAGTAAGTCTGCAGATGACGAGTTGGGCAGCAGTGTTGATCTGCTTGAGGGAAGGAAGGCTCTACAGAGGGGTCTGGGCATGCTGGATGGGGGTGGGCTGAGGCCAATTTTATGAGGTTCAGCAAGGCTAAGTGTTGGGTCCTGCACTTGGGTCACAACAGCCCCATGCAATGCTACGGGCGTTGGGGAAGAGTGACTGGAAAGCTGCCCAGTAGAAAAGAACCAGGGGATATTGGTCTATAGCTGACTGAATATGAGCCAGCAGTGTGCCCAAGTGGCCAAGAAGGCCAATAGCATCCTGGCTTGTATCAGAAATAGTGTGGCCAGCAGGACTGGGCAAGTGATCATCCTCTTGTACTTGGCACTGATGAGGCTGCACTTCAAGTACTGTGTTCAGTTTTGAGCCCCTCACTATAAGAAAGACATTGAGGTGCTGGAGTGTATTCAAAGAAGGGCAACGAAGCTGGTGAAGGGTCTAGAGAGCTCCTGTGAGGAGCAGCTGAGGGAACTGGAGTTGTTTAGCCTGGAGAAAAGGAGGCTGAGGGGAGGAGACCTTATTGCTCTCTACAACTATGTGAAAGGAAGTTGTAGAAAGGTGAGTGTCAGTCTCTTTTCGTAAGTAACAAGTGATAGGACAAAAGGAAATGGCCTCAAGTTGTGCCAGGGAAGGTTTAGATGGGAGATTAGGAAAAATTTCTTCCCCAAAAGGGTTGTTAAGCATTGGAACAGGCTACCTGGGGAAGTGGTTGAGTCACCATCCCTGGAGGTATTTAAAAGATGTGTAGATGTGGTGCTTAGGGACATGGTTTAGTGGTGGACTTGGCAGTGTTAGGTTAAGAACTGGACTTGATGACCTTAAAGGTCTTTGGTTCTAAACGATTCTATGGTTCTATGATATCAAGTGATCTAGTAACAGCAATTGTGTAGTTCTCTTTGATTCACCTGAACATCTGCTGAGCATTTCCAGCACAGCATGGAAAAGCATTATCTTGGTTTATAGCTTATCTTGTTCTAACACCACCAGAAATACCAGCCATCAATATGCTCCCTCTTGAGAGCAAACTGATCGCAGGTGTGTCAGCTGGCTACAGTTATGTTCACAGGCTCGTGCTCATCTTCTGTCAGCTCATCATAACTGCAAATCTGTGTAGTTTTAAAATTATTTATTGCCATACGGATGAACCAGATGACCGAATCAGTCTGGGCTTTATGATTCATTGAAGAATAGTAACTGATGTTAGTCTGAAAAGAAACATCTGAGGCTTTGAACAAATTTCCATTAAAATATGTTTTTCATATTATGACATTTATTTCATGAAACATTAACTCCATTTTCTGCAAACTATTTTAATATTTAGAGTTAAAGGTTTTTCTCTCACTTTTGCGTTACTAGATAACTATAATAACACAGAATATATCATAAAGTTTACAGAGAGCTGTAAGTCTGAAAAAATGTTACAGCTCAAAAATAGAAATGAAACAAAGTCCAAAGAGAAAACTGTCAATGAAAATTGGTAGAAATTGGATATGTATGTAAATTACAAAACCTAATCTACTGAGATTCATAGGGCAAATAACTCTAGCTACTATTACTTGGCACCAAATAGAAACATTTCATTGAAAGTGCTGCTGCTAGAGAAATGAACTGATGAACATAAATTGAACATAAATGGCTGCAGGCAAAAAGGAGTACCAAACGGGAAAAAAAAGAAAAAGGTGAGTGTTTGTATACATGTGTGTGTCTGTGCACACAGAGTATTATATACTTATAAACATCTGCAAGTCTCAGAAATGGATTGGATTGCTGAGGATTCCCAACCCAGCAAGTTTCCCAGGTATAAAACTCTCAGCCGCCCTTACTGGGGATGGAGCTGCCCTCAGGCTACGGGCAGTGCCCATCCAGAACGGTGTCCTGCTGCTGGTCAGAATGGTACGCCAACTACTGTCAGATATAAAAGGAATGGAAGGATGAAATCAGGCTCTGAATTTCATGCCCTGCTAATTGATTAATTTCATATATTAGGCTGTTATATACGTTCTTACGTAAATCTTAGGCCAAAATCTGATACAATTTTTACAATTTTAAATCTAGAAAGACTCCATTATTTGTGATAGTGAAGGGGAAAGCTGAGTTTTTACTTTATCTCCTCTCCCATTCTTTGCTCAGAGTCCCAGCTGTATCGCTAGGTACTTCTTTGAATGAAATCCTTTCCCTAAGGACACCGGTTAGTAAATGCTAAAAGTACATATAAAAATATGTATATACACACGCATGTATAAACATCCCTCCCCCTCCCATGCACATAGATGACATAAATTGTTCTCTGCAGTTTCCTAGAAACTATACTACAGATGTGGTATTTAAGAGTGAATGTGGCTAACGTTTATTAGACTTGAACTGTATTGTGGGTAATTGTCCAGTAATAACCTTTGGTAAATTATACGAAGCCTTTACTTTACTTAACAGGGAACGCCGGCTCCCCAAACTCTAATATTATCATCATTCAAAATAATGAGCAACACAAACCATTCTATTACCAATCTAAAAGCAATAAATGTCAAAGTAAAGAACTAGGCAATATTCTGGCCTAGAAGAACAAAGGACAAAAGTAATGATAATGCCTTTTTATATTTGCAGTCTATTATATCATGCATAACAAATGACCCCATAATTGTAGACAGTGTTATTTTAAGAGGTTGTGAAGAGAAAACGGTGGGGGTGGGAAGAGAGTGTTTTGAACGCTACCCTGACAAATGCTGTAGGGCTGGCAAATTGAAATACCTGGTGTTTTATTTGAATTTTATCCTGGTGAGTATGCTGGATTGTTCTGAAACTGTTTTGTTTATCATGGTGATCACTTAGAGCTCTGCAATGTGACACCAAGATCCTTGTTTGTCACGTTGATGGTTTTACTAATAACTCGGTGATAGCCTCAGTTCTCCTCTGACACCAAGCACAGCAAGGACAAAAACACATTTTAAAACACAGGTTATCGATTTATGGAAATTCCTAATTTGGGCATTTATAGACCATTCAGAGGTCACACAGCATTTGGGCATTCATTCATTATGAGCCTGAGGGTTAAGGCAAGTACCAGGCGCTCTGTCTACTGCTGCGCATATGGTGGTATAGATTCAAGCCCTCATGGATTTGTGCAGTGACTCCACTTTAAGATTTCTTGGTTTAATTTTTTTTATAAACAAAACCAGAAGCTAGTCAGCTATTTGATCAGTGTTTAGAGTAATTTTTTAAAGTTAGGGGTGAAGGAAATTGCTTAAACTCAGGAAGCCTATGGCTCAGTTATCCCTTTGTGAAAGTAGGGTAATTCTTACTTTCTTGCACCTTATGTTCATTGCCTGTTTTGAGAAAAACTTTCTGCTGAACAAAAGCTGTTGCTTAGTTTGTGTGTGCTTTGTGTGAACATATAGAGGTTTGCAAAACAGGGTGTTTACTAAAACAAATATTTAAATGGCACTATTCTCTATGCAGTTGAAGGAATTCAGGCATGTAGCTTTGAAGTACTAAGGAGGCAATTAGCACAAGTGAAAATTATAGTTTAGATCTCATTCACCAATATGCACAGTCAAATTCTGTTCTTGGGTACCTAGGGCTAGAGTAAATCCATCCATTATACTTTCTCTCTAGATCTACACTTGTGGACATGAAAGCAAGATATAGCTGTAAGGGGAAAATTTGAGAGTTTTTTTGTCCGGAAATGAACCCTTTGCTGACATTATATTTCCTTATAACTCGCATGATTCTTTATGCCTTCTCTAATGCGGCCATTTCATACCCTCCCTTTCCCAACACAAAAGATTCCATCAGATTCAAGGCCCTGTAGGGTCAAGCCCTGTATGGTTTTATTAGGTGAAATTCTATTTTGACTTGCTTTGGTGCTTTGTTATCAGCTGGCATATAGACCATAAATGACAAATATTATATTAAACTGAACTAACCTTGCTTGTATTATCTTTATTAAGCTGGTTTAATAAGTTGCCTTTGGCGTATGTTTGCTGTTCATAAGGTCATGTTATTTCACCGCCTCAAAAATGAATCTACAGAAGTGTTTGTCAGAGAGAACACAGGCCCTCGGAACAAAGCTGTAAAATTTAGGTTTGCACTTGTACCGCTGCTGAAGCGACAGAAAAAAATAGCAAGCAGTTATTTTACATATCTCTTTCCTTCTCAGGAAAAACAAATGATTAAACTTCTCAATATTTGCATTTTCCCCATCAGCATACATCCCAAACCTGTCAAGTGAATGGCAGGGGGTGGCGGTGCCTGTCGCATCTCTGCTTTTGGAAAAGATCAAAACTCAAGCTTCCTGATGGCACAGCCATACTGCAGTTTCCATAGCAGATCTCAGAAAAGATGTTCTCCATGAGAGCTATTTATACAACTATTTTCAGGTAAGTTTCAGGATAACGAACACAGCTTGTGTTGTGTTTTATTTTTGCTCCTTCTTCCTCATATCTAAATGCATGTTACGCGTTTATCTGTAAGTTAATCTGTTTCTGTTTGTCAGTAATTTTATGTGGTAGCATCTGTGAGTGGTAGTTTTGTATAATAACATGTATATAAGCGAAATCAACAGTTGGTTTTAAGGACTGTGTTCAGTAAGCAGAGGAGTCTTGGATGACTGTTACTAGTTACTATGGATTGACTGCTACAGAGCTGAGATTTGAAGAGGGGTTTAGATAAACAGTTTGTCTAGGTGTCAAGATTATTGTTCTCTTTTCTTGGGCTACTACAGGAAGGAAATCTAGGTTCTTTCAGTCTGAACAACAACAAAAAAATCATATATACAACCGAATTGTCTTTTGGCTCACTGACTCCCCATCCCAAAGGGCATTTGGTTGCTCATCAGACTTTGTCAGGCTCAGAAATAGTTTTGGGAAGAACATATGTGAATCCATTCTGAGACAAAAGTGTAAATGTTAATGCTGCCACTGAGCTGGAAGCAAGATAAGTGACAATGTCCAAAGTAGTCAGGAGAAAATAATTAGGGAAAATGTTTTGAAATTGCTTATATGTTGAGTTTTAATTTCTAATATGTTATTGAAACTAAGTGGGAGGCTACCCGAATGTTCCAAGTATCAGTCTGAATGCAGGAGTGAAGGCTTCAAATGGTGTATCTAAGGTATAGTAAGTTTCAGAAAGAAGTGGAAATCCCAAAAGTCTTCCTCTGTGAAAAATAATACAAGAGTAGGCTATTGCTAATCCACCTTGCAGCCTATTTGACACCACATATGAGATTTGACATATCACTAGTAAAACTGTAATGTAAGGCTTTGCACAAATTAATTTACAAATATGCTTTACCCTTCTTGAACTACCTCTGCAAGGCTTAGAGGTTAGTGATTGCTTCCAAGACACCGAACAAATTAATAGTAACATTATTATAGCCCAGGAGAATTTCCCTTTTTCCAGTCCTGTTCTGTATAGCAATGCTTAGTCATTAAATCTCAGTCCTTTTGTGCTGGGCTTCATTATGAGCAGGGAAGTCACCACATCTGAAATGGAATATCCATTCCCTTAGTTGTGCTTGCAAAGGTCTGACAAATCGATCTGTCCCTTATCTCGCTAGTCTCCCGCTATCTCAGCAGTTCCCCGTGTTGATCATACCTTGGTCCCAATAGCGATGTCTCTGACTAGCCATCTTGAAATAATTACAAGTTTATTTAAGCAGACATGAAGATGTACTATTTGAATTCCTTCTTACAGAGTCAAATCAGTTGCTCCTAGTACTTGCCTTATCACAACATGGTGTGCGATCCATCACCAGAGAAAGTAACTGCTTCTCTTAAGCTTGTTTCTGCAATTCACTCGCTTTTAAAAATTGATATCTAAGCATCTCTTGTACACGTTTGTTTCATATATTAGAATACAGCTTTTACTGACTATACAAATAACTTTTGTCAAACTGAAGAAAAGTACCACAGTTTTAATCTTTACTGTTAGACAAAAAGAGGGTTGGTTTAATTCTTTTGAGTAACAGGATATCTCCTGTATATGAATATGTTGTAGTTCACATCATTTATGCCAAGCAGACTTCCTAAGCCTACATTTCTACCACCTGTACTTCCTACAAAGCTTAAAAACTTTCAATAGAGTCAGCATCTATATGCTAAATTTTTGCATAATTTTGATGAATAGAGCTTGAAGATAACAAATTCCACTTAATTGACTGTATCTTTTCCTAAACGTTTCTAGTTATCTTCTAACATTAATAGTAAGTAGGTGTTGGGGAAAAAATTTGGTTATTCTTTCATCACCAGCAATACTAAACAATATAGCCCTTTTTTTACATAGCGTTTTTCCTTATTTTCATCACTATAGGGCAACATGCTTAGAGCTTCCTATTTTTGTTTTAGGTGAATGTTTTCCTAAAAAAGCTATTGTTCAAATTCAATTCTGTATTAATAGTTCATAAGAGAATAATGCAAATTCAGAAAAATTCTGATAGAAGTCATATAAGCAGACAGTACTGTACACTTTATTGGATAATGGTTGAGTGAAGAGGGTGCAACTGCAGGAAAACAGGTACTACTGTAATGGGGCACACCAACAGGAGCAGGTTCCCATCTCTCCCTACAGCATTCCCAGCAAGCCTCAGGGAAAGCAGGGGAAGTATTGGTGAGGACAGTTATACAGTTATCTGTCCATAAAGTGGGTTTTTTGTTTAGTTGTTTTTTTTTTTTCTTTGACTGTTTCCATAATAACCACAAACGCTTCAAGCTTAGAGATACAGCTAGTCAGGAAACTGAATCTTCAGTACAGGGAGACTGTTGCATTTTGAAAAGAAGTTTTTCTGATCTAGAATTCTTCTTCGTCTCTCAAAATATCCTGTAAATGAAAATTCAGGATTGAAGACAGTTGAACCATTTTGATATGAGAAAGTTTTCCAGTATAGCAAAGCAATGTATTCATGCAATGTTTTTACCATGCACACTTTTAATAGCTATTGCAATATACGAAACATTGATATTTCATCCTATATTGAAATAAGCATGCTGCCACACAATGCTTACTTCTCAAATAAGGGCATTTTTTTGATTAAAGATAGCCTATTTGATCAAATTTTCAAGTACGTCTCCCAAGCATAGGACCAAGGTAGGAGATGCAGACCTTCTAGACTTTTTTATTTTTAGTGATAATCTGCATGTTGTTCTTATCTACACAATGTCCTTAAACTCTCTGTGTCACCATTTTGTGATGATGACTTCGAGGAGTTAATTGTGTTTACTAATCATTCTGTTATCGAAAATGTAAAATACTACACGTTCAGTCCAACTAAAGGTTTATTTTATTTAATTATTAATGTAATAATTAAATTTAAGGGACTTAATAGTAAGTACTAGTAAATTGTAAGTGCTAACAAGAACTGGTGGAAAGAAGAGTCAGAATCGTATTCCACACCTGTTTTATACACCTGAAAACGCTCTCCTTCCTTACACAAACTCATAGGTGAGGTTTATGGCATCCCTCTCAGCAGGAGTTGTCTAGTTCCAAGCTTCACTGTGGGTTTGACTCCAGGCAAATTTGGACAAGGTCTGACAATTCAGCATAATTAAACAAAGTCTTCCTAGGATGAGGTCATCCAGATGATCCTAAATGCAGAGCAAATAAATGCTTTCCTGTATATTGGACGTATGAGATTTATTTATTTAATTTTAAATCTAGGAGAGATCCTGCTGCAGAACGTAACCCACATGAATCAGTCCTCTTTTAACATAAGTCAGGCAGGTCAAGGTGGTAGTTTTGATGAAGGCACGTCATCATCTTTTTTTTATTGAGACTCATCTATTACATGGTCACAGAGACTTACTACGAATTGAAGAAGTATGCTGGCATGATTGAGAAATTAGATCTATCTAAACTAGTCTAGATGCAGGCTGGCTAGCACACACATACCAAATCTAGCATCTGTGAGCCCGACATGTGCTGTGATATGGTCAGTGCTGCTCCATGAGCAACACTAGTTGAAAAGACTTTAAGAAACCCTAGACAAACTGCCTAAAGGACTGTTCTGCTTATGCTATGCTCTTGCAACTAGCAGTGCATTTTATAAACTAATAGAGGATTCCTGGGGTCATTAATGCATCTTGGAGATGGAGAACTCATGTTAACAGGGAATTGCATGGAGCGATATAGTGCAGGGTCTTGTGGGACTTGCACACTTTTAAATAATCTCATCACATATACTTTGGAAGGAAGTGCTAATTAGAAGTATAAAAAAGCGTATGTGGTATTTGTGAAGCTGTTATCCAAAGTTGTATTGCTGCATCTGTTATGCACTGCAATTAGTCATAGTCTAATGAGAAAATAAGATATCTGAGGTCTGCACTTCTAAAACTACAACACCCTCCCCACACTCCCTCCTCCCCCAAAAAAGCAGTCACTGTGCACCTGTAATGCAATACTGGGAAAAGTATTTATCGTTTCAGCAGGTGTATAACCTGTACGAGGACCTCACCATTTTAGTTCTGCTTTGATCCAGATACATCATCGACCTGCTTTTCAAGCTTTTAAAACTGGCAGTGACAATAGAGTTT
The DNA here is from genome assembly GCF_009769465.1 of Tauraco erythrolophus. NCBI lineage: Eukaryota > Metazoa > Chordata > Aves > Musophagiformes > Musophagidae > Tauraco > Tauraco erythrolophus. The sequence goes on from NC_141465.1 coordinate 14,751,063, forward strand.
TTGGTGTGGAACAGAGGCAAAGACGGGATTAGGTGTTATATATAGATGTTCTTTGAGTAGCTCACATTAAAGTGACTCTTCATATGACATACTTCCATAGGTACCTATGCTACTGGGATTTTTTTTTTCCCAGTAAAATTGAAGAAAAAATATGAAAAGTGCATCTTGCAAATGCAATGTCATCATAATTTATCTTGCTGAGATAAAGAGTTAATTCACTGAGAATTTTCTAGTTTTAACAAAAAAAGAATCTCCTTTATAATGGCCTTATCTTTCCTAAAATGCTCTGTATGCCCATGACTTTAGCATAGTTGTTTTATTAAATGCTACCTAAGAGCTATTATTACTTTGGTTTCACAGTGTAGTGAGAGTTGTAGGTTTTGTTGTTCCCCTTCCCACTCCCCCCGCCCCACCTAGTATATGTAGGATTTATATCGGTTAATAAAAATGTGAAGTTAGTTATCATAAATACAATGACAAATTTTATCGTTAGGCTTCATCCAACCTAAGATTTCGTCTGTAACAGTTCACACTGTTGTTATCTGCAGTTCAGAGACATGAGTAGACGCAAAGACTCTTGGCCATAACCAGTATGCGGGCGTTCTTTCTCTTTCAGTGTTACTGAAAATTTTTACAAGAAGTTATTTAAAAAAAGTGTGATATTATTAGTGGAGAAATACTGTTAACATTAGGAAAAGTAGAATGAAATAGTATTTTTCTATGTTGGTTTTCTGACATGTGGCCCGTTTTACAACTTAAACTATAACTTATGGTGGTGCAATGATTTTTAGCAGCATCTAAAATCAGCACTCTCCATTAGTCTGTCCACAGAAGTCACAGTAGTAGAAAGGGGGAGAAGAACAACAGTGGTACAGCATTTTCTTAACAGCTGTTTCACAGTTTTGAAATACAAAAGAACAACACACTGAAAAACAGAAAAATGGTTTGAAGCCCTAGAATTTATAATGACCTATTTAGTGAAGCTGATTTTTTAAACTTTAATTGTTTAGTTACTCTATACTTCGGGTTTGACAACATTTCTTGGTGCTTATTTTTTCTTATTGGGTCCCCTCTTTCTGCATGATCCTCTCTTTGCTTTATGAAATCTTTTCCTTCTTAAGGCAGACAGGCAATGCTATCACAGACAGGGACCTAGGCCTCAGGGAACACAGGTGACATCCCCAGAAAGTGTCTGAATTTTCTATATCCCCATAGATTTTATTGCTAGACAGTCTTCCAGTTCCACACATATAAAACGCATCGTACACCTCCTAAATAGATAGATCAGAAAGTACCTATATTATATCGTTTTTATTAATGTAGTATTTAGTACTAAATATACCAGATATTATTTTCTTTTTCAGTTGTTATCGGAGGCTTATGGGATGCTGCTCATGAATAGTGTTTCAGAGCACTATACTCATAATTAGAGCTGGGTTGAACTATTCATCCCCAACAATACTTACTATGAATTTATGCTCCCTGTTTCCTACAAGAGCACTAGTTATTATTATGTTTATTGAATAGGAGAGTATGCTGCTTTGCAAGCACACTCTATTTCTAGGTTACAAGGTGAACCTATGAATTTTGTATCCTGAGTCCTTTGTTTTCCCTCAGAGATGATGGGGGATGTTATTTCCTTAAGAGCAGCGCTGAAGGGTTATTCCTGATCATTTGCTTGGTGACTCTGGCTGGTTGGCTGAAGCAGAGAAGAGGTTGCTGAAGGTGTGACCTTTCCCTACAGGCAAATATCTTCTGTCAGAATAGTTCACAACTGATCAATTTGTCATTCATACTCTTTGGTGGTTCACTGGTGCTATTTTGATCTGGGCTAAGTCGGCTTCGTGAATGTTATTCATTGTGGTCTTAGCACCTGCTTTTGAGGTAAGCAAAGCTTTTTTTTTTTGGCTCTGGATTCCAGAGTGTTTGTAAACTGACCTGACCTAAGCTGGAGGTGTTAATGTGGCCTGGTAGCTTGCCTGCTGAGTCCCACAGGGTGGGTAACTGTGGCTTTCTGCAGATCATCTGGCATGTGTGTATGTTTGGGTACCGGGCTATGGCATGCGTTGTGGTTTTGCCCCAGTGGGCTGCCAAGCCCCACCCAGCCACTTGCTCCTACCCAGCAGGATCGGGGAAAGACTTGGAATGTAAAAGTGAGAAAACTTATGAGTTGAGATCAGGACAGTTTAATTGGTAGAGCAAAAGCTGGGCACACAAGCAAAGCAAAATAAGGAATTCATTCACTGCTTCCCATGGCAGGCAGGGCAGGTGTTCAGCTATCTCCAGGAAAGCAGGGCTAACGTGTAATGGGACTTGGAAAGACAAATGCCGTAACTCTGAAAGTTCCTCTTTCCTCCAGCTTTTATGGCTGAACATGACGCCATCTGATCTGGGATATCCCTGTGGTCAGTTGAGGTCAGCTGTCCCAGCTGTGTTCCCTTTCAGCTCCTTGTGCATCCCCAGCCTTCTCACTGGTGGGACAATGGGAAACAGAAAAGGCCTTGGTGCTGTGTAAGCAATAACTGAAACAGCCCTGTGTTATCAGCAGTTTTCATCACAAATCCAAAACATGGCCTCATACAAGCTACCATGAAGAGAATTAACTCTATCCCAGCCAAAACCAGTACAGCATGTTACCTACTGCATAGCTGTTTAATCACATGTGTAAGTCTTTGAGCCACCACTTATTTCTGTGACTGTGTGGGAGAAGAGCTGATGCCAGAGGCAGCCCAGGGTGTAAAACAGTGAGGTGCCGTTGCCTTATCTGATGGTCCCCAGTGAGGTCCTTGACCAGGTGACACTGCCATTGCAGGGCTCCAGCATTCCTCTCTAAGCAGCATCAGTGCTGTTCATGGAAAACACTATTCTCTAATTCTTAATTTGCTCAGTAATACTTGTTTCTAACACTGTGGGTTTGCTTGTTTAAGTAACTTGGCACTGTCTTTTCTCCTTTTTGGAATGACAGGTGTTTTAAATGGGAGAAAATTGTTGGAACTGGTTCTATGGTGGCAGCAGGAAAGTTACTCTTGCTCTCCAGCTGTGAATCTCGAGCTCTCTTTCAGATATAAGGAAAAGGAGTTTTCCTTAAAGAAAAGATAAAAAGTTCCTAGCTTTTGTATTTGCAGGTGTAAGTTTACAGTAAGAGGAGTGTCCAGTCTAAATAGTTGAAATACAAAAAATATTGCAAAGAAAATAGAAAGAACCAAGTCTTTTAGAAAATTATTGCATTGTGGGTGTGGACTGTATTCACATGATATGTGAATATATTTTTCTTGCAACTATCTTCGCAGAATGCCACAAAACAGGTCTGAAATATTTTCGGGTTCTAATACAGTAATTGTTATTCTCTAATTTGTGTGGGTTCGTGTTTGTTTTTGGTTTTGGTTTTTTTTTAATTCTTATTTTTAAATGGATTTATGTGTAAAATCCATGTAAGTTTGGGGACTTGTATATCTTTCCTAATTATCTATTTAATGTATCCAGACTCTTAAATTCCAACAAAAACCAAGCAAGTCTGATGGTTTCATTTATGTGTAAATTTTGCTTTATTCAAAAAGATCAATTTTTGTAGTAATTATTTTCTATTAAACTTAAAGGTCTGTGTTTTGTTTGGCTGGGTTTTGGTTTTGTTGGTTTTTTTTTTTCCTCATCGTTGTTTGAAATAGCAAAGATCAAAGACATTAAATGAGGGGGTAAACAGATCCTTAATATAAAAAAATAAATAAAAAGGCAAATTTATCTGGTGATTTACAGGACTGCTATACTCCTGGATTTTTGAGTAACACTGATAAAATGAAAACTGATTGCCAGCAAAAAGCAGAAAATCATTCTGTGCTTAAAATTTGCATTCTCTAAAGAGTGGAATCCATTTCATACCATCAAAAAGAGAAGATTACTTGTCACCCATGTGACACACAAAATTCATATTGTTCCAGAAATTTTATATACCATTTTTGATTTACTTAGAGTCTTCATAATAAAGAGTTTATAACCCGCCTCTTGTAAACCATAGCATCTCTGGAGATGTTGCCAGGTGAATGTGGAGTATATATTCTCCCAGAGACTAGACAAATTTTATACCTGAAGAGAATTTCATATCTGTCTGTGAGCCACTGTAGTTACAGTAATACCATGTCTGCGTTCCCCAGCTAAATCTGTATTTATGGGTACCATTTCTTGTAAGAGCTATGGATAACCAGGAAAAGAATAGGAAGGGATGGGAGAAATTCTGAGGGCTAGGATGTGGAATAAAATTTTTCCTTTTACAGAGGATGAAGCGATTTTTGAAAAACCTCAAAGATTAGGAAAAAAAGATTTTCTATCGGTTTCAGAGGAAGACTTCTTGATGAGTTACAAAGGGGTATTTGGCTAGTTTGCTGCAAAAGACTGTGAGTTCTGTTCGCCTTGTTCATCACCGAGAGTTAAACCTGTAGCATTACAAAATCAAGGTTTCTTTCTTGTTTGTTTGTTGTTTTTTTTTTTTAGTGGAGATGACACTGAGCTGCAATATAGGAGACTTATATTTTACTCCTAGTTTCTTCCTGTAGATGGAAGATCTTATGTGACGTCTTTCTCCACTTAAATAATTCTGTCTTGTTTAATTAATATCCAGGAAAATTACATCTCCTACTGTATTTAATATAATACCATCTAGCAAGAAGATTCTCATTTCAGGTAATGCCTCTACACATTAGTCTAATATAAACGATAAAATAATGATAATTCCAAAATCACAGTGTCATCCATCCTCTGGCTCACAATAACTTTGTGGAGCCCAGATTCCCTCAAGGGTTTGGTAAAACAGTGGAGGCTGACACAAAGCAAGTAATTTGTGGGAAGAGTGGGAGGAAAATGACATAATGAAAGCAGGACTAAATAGCTTCATATCCCTGCAGGTATTTCAAATGAGGTAGAATATTTCAGCAAATAAGCCTTTCTGGCCACATTACTGCTAAAACTCCTGTAATAGGTACAGGACAATATGTGTCTACTTATGTCATTTGGTAGGGGGTTTTCGGTGGTTTTCTTCAGTTTAGTTTGTTTGTTTTTTTGTTTTTTTTTTTTTTTTAAATTAAAGCAATGCTTCAGAATCTATCTGCACTGTGAAGTTAACAAAATCCATTTTGTGCCAGAAAGCAAGTAAAATCACCTGTCTTCTGAACTTTTCTTCAGATATCCTTTCTCTCCATCCAATCTCCTTCCTCTGCCTTTAAGACAAAATTCTCTCAAGTACTAAGGCACCTGTAATTCCTCTGAAATTAAAGATTTTCCTTCATTCTTTCTTAAATTATTTCAAATAACTATTTTATTTGAAAAGAGGAATAAGAGGCTGCTCGGGCGCGGGGTCCTCCATGGGCTTCAGGTAGATATCTGCTGCACTGTTAACCTCCATGGGCTGCAGAGGAATCTCAGCTCTAGTGCCTGGAGCATCTTCTCTGCTTCCTTCTTCACTGACCTTGGTGTCTGTGTAGTTGTTTCTCTCAGATCCTGCTGCAGGGTTTGTTTTTTTTTTTTTCCTTCTTAAATATATTATCACAGAAATGTTACCACCATTGCTGATGGGCTAATTGGTCATAGGTGGGTGTGACTTAGAGCTGAGGAAGCTTCTAGGAGAATGGGTGGGCGCCTGCAGTTGCCTGCTGGGTATGAGGAACAGGTGTAGGCACTCAGGGCTGCCAGAGGACTCCCTCTGCAGAGAGTGGTTTGCCTGGGAAATGTTTCTGGGAAGGTCTAGGAATTCAGTAAGCCTTCTACCATCCGCATAGCTGCTTTGCAAAGGTAGGTCTTCTAGCTGCTGTTAAATTATAGGGGATTGTTTTTGACAAAATTAGAATGCTTGGGAGTTTAGTCTTAAATACAGGCTTCTTCTCTGGAGAACACATCATTTTTTCATAACAAGAGTCAGAATAGAGACAAAATAAGAGCTTTGAAGGCAGAATTTCTCACAAAATGTTTCTTATTTCTTTTTTTCTTGAATGCATGTGACAGGACAAAACCCTAATGGTATTATAGAATTTGGATCTCAGAAAAACTAGGTTTAATCTTAGCAGAAGGCAGCCAATATTTCTGATACAATGTGGAATTTGTATTTCACTCGATTTTTCTTCTTCAAAGGAAACGTTAACAAAAGGAATCTATTTGTTTGCTAACTTAGAGTTTAGCATTGTAAATAATTAGCTTATCATTGCTTTGGGAGGTTTGCTTTAAAAGGCAGGCAAAACAGACAGAATGTAAGGATTTTGTTCCTCTCCTAGAGCTTCCCCACCATTCAGTGTTTCACCCAGAGAAAACCGGTTTCCTGCAGCCCTACTGCTTCCATCAAGAATGGTGACAAATAGAGCGTCTCTCTAGAGAGTGACAAGCTCTGTTTGAAGTCAACAGCATTTTGGGTCTTTTTTTTCTTTTCTTCTTTTATTTTTTTTCCTCTTCCCCTTCTAAACACAAGTCCTGAAATTTACTGTATCTTTGAGGGAAATCTGAAGGATGACATGTGTGTTGGCACTTCTGCTGTATGGATTTGCTCTTAATCCACAGTCTCTGCCAGACTGTCACTGGTACAGGGCACTGAGGAGCACTGGGTATGATAGTTATCAAGGTTTAGATTGTCACTGAGATTATCTTGAAAGGTATATTAATAAATGCAAATTTTTTTGTTAAAGAGGAGACTTCTGAGCCTTCCATAAATAAAGCACTGTTGAAACTGTCAGCTTCTGATTGTTAGTGTACGGTGAAACTAGTTTATTTTTCAACTTAAGCATTCTCTGGAACCTGATTGATTTTTATATTGTGCTTTGCTGCCTGAACATGGGTTCCATTTTCCCAGATGAAAACCTAATACCCTTTCTTCATGGAGCTCTGGACACATGATGACATTTGAAAAGAAAATGTCATTTTGTGCCTGCTGAAGGCGTGATGAGGTGTGCTAGCCTGACAGATCTGGAAGCTGGTTCACAATCAGAGAAATTCATGTTAAACTGCAGCATATAAGGGTTGATTAATTCAGTAATCTCATGGATACTGTTTGTTACAAATGTCAGCTTGATTGGGGTTGGTTTTCCTGTAGAGCAAGAGCAGTTGTGCTTTCAGGGACTGGGTGATTTTACAGGGAAGTGTCTTGTGTAAATGAAACTAGAAGTGATCATGGCTTTTGCATGCTTCTCTCTAGAAATGAAATGGGATGTGGTTATTCTGGGCACATTTCATCCTGTGACTTATAAATGGCAATTAATAATTAAATTTTCCAAAGTGAAGGACTTGCATAATGGAGGATGCAATAGCCTCTCTTTCCTCTATATAAAGTCCTGAGTTCTTAGTTCTAGGAGCAATAAACCAAGGGTTTGTTTGAATTGTAAAAATATAAGCTGAAAAGTGCTGACTTCAGTGTGAGTTAGATAGGATGAGTTAAATAGAAAAAGTTCAGCTTCATCTCACATGAAGTTTGCCCTGTCTATACTACCCTCAATAACCTTGCTAGCATGATATTTTAACCTTCTGTCTATAAAGGCCTTAATGATATATAAAATAAACACTACACTTGCCTTCACTGCATTTTCAAAAGGTTATTTTGTTACAAACTTTTGTCTGTGTTTTCTCACCATGCTTGAATTCTTGTGTTTGCAAGGTGATTTTTTGTTGTTGTTGTTGTCGTTTCAGCTCGTGTGAGTCACCTTTTTCTCCTCCAAATTGGAGTGGCTTTTTCCACATTTCTGCTCATGTCTTGATGCAGAGGAGGAAACAGTATTGCAGTGGCTCTGCAGCCTGGGCAGGCTATCAGTTGGCTCGGCTCAGGCCTGTTGAGAGATAAGAAGGCTGCTGGCATTCAGCTGGAGAAGCAGTAATAACTGCCCTTCTGAATTTGAGATTAGAAGAAAAGTGTGTGTGTGTGTGTATATTATATATATATATGCATATACAAACCTATATAGATATGTATAAGTAAAACAAAAAAAAGACACCTGGAAAGAGCTTAAAGATTAATGCAGACAAGCTCTCTCCCTGCAAGAGACAGGGAGCCTTGTGCCACAAGCTGGGAAGGGATCACTCCCTGGCTCGTCAGACCTGGAGCAGCAGCTTAGCCTTTGGCCTTAGGTGGCAGGGCTGGGGCTGGAGCCCACCAGAGCCAGCCTGCCAAGGCATGTGCCCTGGCCCCTTCCTGGCCCATGGGGGTGGCCGGCTGGCTCTGACGTTTTGCACTCCTCAAAAATAGCCGGAGAGTTGACAAGCAGAGGTTTGCAGAGATGGTTTCATCTGTGCGGTTAGCTTGTTGCTAAGAACTCGGAGGATCAGAACCCAAAATAAATGCATATTTTAGCCTATTCTCAGAAACTGAACATCATTTGTCTTTTATAATGTTCTGGTGCTTGAAGTAACCAGCCAACTCTTCTAAATTTGGCTTATGTCTCGCTGGTCAACAGTCTCACAGAAATATAGTGTTCTAGACAAGCCAAACTGAGCAGAACAATATATGTATTTTTATTATTACAGAGTAACATGTAAATTATTTATTGTTGATAGGCTTTTGGGTCTGATTTTTTTCTGAAGTCCAAGCCGAGTTTTATTTTATAAGTATCATATCAGCTCCCTGGACATTACAGAATATAAACATGTAAAAAGTGGGCTGGTGTCAAAACTATATTAACCGAATAATTCAGAATGCAAAAACCATGTTGCCATGGAACCCTCTTCTCACAGCAGCAACACCAGGCCTTGTCAACTTCAGTAGAAAGAGGAAAAGTGAAGAGGAGATGGTCAAGAACAGATAACAGCTGGGTAAATGTTATGTTTATCTTGACCTTGGATTTACATTTAGGAACAGTATTAATAACCAGGGAAGATAACCACATCACTTCAAATATTAAGAAGTACTTAAAGTGTTAAAAGGCTGAAAATTGTAACTATTTTTGTTTTATTCTATCCTAACAGCATTAGCAGCCTTTTTGTTTAATCCTGGCTCTTGTAGCTTTTACTTTTACTTTCTTGTATCCATAAGATACCAGTATCTTCACTTTCGCATCAACAGATAAGAAACTGGAGAAGAAAGGGAGAAGGCATTCCCCTCAGAGAAGGACTCTGAATCCTTTAGAATATGGCACTGAGAAGATGGGAAGGTTCTCGAGTCACGATTTTAAAACAAACACGGCATTTTAACCTTACCCACTGTGACAGTTTTATTCCCACGAGCACTGAATGTAAGAGATTAAGAAAAAATCTTAGAGAATTTCAAGTAGGAGAGGAAAAATGTCCTATCCAAAACAGCCACTGTGAATACAAGAGATGATCCTTTCAGTTGTTGCACATTTCACTGGGGAAGGGAAGGCTGTGAAGGTAGCTAGGAATGTATTTATTCTTTGAAGGCATGGTTGACAAAAAGAAATAGAGGCAGAAATGTGGTGTCTAGTTATACTCATTTATAAATCAGTCATTTGCCTCAAAGTCTGTTGCAGGGTATTAAAGCGGAAACAAAAGCCACTGAATTTGCTGTGTCACAGCAAGAGAGCAGAAGGAAGCCACATCACAAGAAAGCATAATCTGAGTCTCTACTGGTAGATGGTATCATGTGAAATTTTTTCTCATTTAGATTAACAAAATTAAATGTTATCTAGCCTGACAGAGACCACTTGGGTTTTTAGGAGATACCATGCTGCTGCTGTTCTAGCGCATTTTTTATCAGGGGAGCGGATGTGAGGGAGAAAGGTGCTTCCATAAAAAGCCAGATGGGCTGGTTTTGGCTGGGGTAGAGTTAATTTTCTTCATAGTGGCTAATATGGGGCTACGTTTTGGATTTGTGCTGTAAACAGTGTTGATAACACAGGGATGTTTTTGTTATTACTGAGTAGCCCTTACACAGCTTCAAGGCCTTTTCTGCTTCTCATACCACCCCACCAGCGAGTAGGGTTGGGTGCACAAGAAGTTGGGAGGGGACACAGCTGGGACAGCTGACCACAACTGACCAAAGAGATGTTCCATACCATATGATATCATGCTCAGTATGTTAAGCTAGGGGAAGAAGGAGGAAGTGGGGGACGTTTGGAGTGATGACATTTGTCTTCCCAAGTCACTGTTATGTGTGATGGAGCCGTGCTTTCCTGGGAAAGGCTGAACACCAGCCTGCCAGTGGGAAACAGTGAACAAATTCCTTGTTTTGTTTTGCTTGTGCACGTGGCTTTTGCTTTACCTATTAAACTGTGTCTATCTCAACTCACAAGTTTTCTCACTTTTACCCTTCTGATTTTCTTTCCCATCCCACTGCGAGGGGACTGAGCGAGTGACTGGTTGGGGGTTAGTTGCCAGCTGGGCTTAAACCACACCACCAGACTAGCAGGACTCTCTCACAACATGCTGACCCTAGTGCCGTGCTTCTGTGCACCCGCAACTTCCGTGTGCGCACCCAGCCTCTGGTCTGGTCTGTTCCTTACCAGCCCTGAGGAAATTTGTACTAGGGTTTCCTGTGGAATTTAAGCAATCCTCAGCTACTATATTGCCCTTCCTTTTCACGGATGCTAGAGGTTTTATTGCTTGGATGGAAGAAATTGTTTATAAGGGGGACTTTTGAAGGCACCTCACTGTATGACGAATTCAGTTTGCCAGGGAGAGCCACAGCAGCAATACAACTCGCGGAATATCAACTTGCATCTCCTGTGTTTATGGTGACGTGTTGGTTTTTAGAGTCCACCTCTCACTGGAACCTGTTCTGAATAACTTGCTACATGTCTCAAAAAAGCTAGCACCTTTATATTTATTTATTTTATTCTTGTTAAAATATCAAAAACAGCTGTGGGAAGTGGTCTGCTATAGTAAGAAAATCATAAATGTCTATTTTGTTTCATTTATTTAGTGTATTCAAAATAAAACCAAACTTTCATGTGCGTCCTGTATACTTTTTAATATATAAAGAAGTATGTACACATGGACAAATATGTACACACATACCCCAATCTATCCCTGTCTATTAAAAATATTTTAATGCTATGTTAAAAAAAAAGTTTCTTAAACGTCTTTCACTGTTGTACTTTAATATCACATAATATTTGCTGAATCAGTTAAATGATGAATTTATTTGGCTAAGTAGAGCTTCTTAAAAAAAAAATAATAAAATGACTACTCAAGTGAGTATAACAAGAACAAGGAAGATAGTCTTAACAAGCCCTAGGAGATAGACCCTTAGCTGAAATTCCTGTGTAAGTGTATGTGTATGCCACATGACTTCAGCATCAGTGAGGTTCTGTGCAAGCCCTGTCACAAAAAGGTACTTGTGAGTTTGTTTGTTTGTTTTTAAATATAAATATTACACAGTTCTTGTGCTGCTGCTGAATTTATGCAGGGGTGTACTTTCCCCTGAATAAGTGTTACTTTTTTTTTGAATGATAAAATAAGTGATAGCTGTGGAGATGTACAAGGGACCTTTTTCCTACACCATGTATTTATGTGTGTTTCTTTGTGGGCTTGTGCTAATTCCTTCTATCAACTTCCATTTCATACCAGTAAATTAGAGGGATACATGATGTCTGTTGCTTGATTCACGGGTTTCTATGATATTCTCCTCAGAAACTTTAAATAGGTGTGTCTGATCTTTATTTGCTGTTTTATAAAAGTATCCCTCTCTTGCTAGAAGATATGTATTTGAGATGGCAGAATGGTTCAGTAGGTTCAGAGGAATGGATACAGAGCTTTCTAAATATTTTCCCTTTTCAAATATTTTAATCATGCTAGTAGGGACAGTGGTGAAAGGAGCGTTAGTTTGAATGATTTTTTGGAATGTAATTTAAATTCTTCTGGCGACTGATTTACAGTCAACAGCTCAAAAAAATCTAAGAAAATCTGTTTCAAAATTACTGTAGTGGTTGAAGAGATATAGAGACATGATATCCTGTAGCAACTAGAAGTTTTATTCTGTAATATTGCTAAAAGTAGAGAATAGGAGTAGGGAGTAGTTCAGGAGAAAGGTGATTTAAACTTCATTACATATAAGTAGCTAGAATATCTGATTGCATGTGTAACTTCAGATATCGACAGTTAAAATATATTCATCCACTTAAAATATAGTTAAAAAAAAATAAATTGATTGTACCTCTATGAGCTCTCTGCTCTATTTTCTTTTTCGGGTTGAAAATGGACGAGAAACACATACTTCTGGCTTTGCAGTATTTGGGGAAAAAAAACAGCCAACTAAATAATTTCTTAAAAAAAACGTAATTAACAAGTGTTAATTAAGCATTCATTTAGTATTCCTGGTTATTAAAAGGGGCCATGCTGGCTCAGTCTTTCTGATCCAGCATCCTGTTTCTTGCAAGTGAAAAAGGCACCAAAGGAAGAATATAAGAGTGTGGTGATCAGTCAGAGATGTTTTCCATGTACACTCACTCAGCCTTTGGCAATGTGCACTTCAGAACCCTTGATGATTTTTTCCCAATGTATTTGTCTTGCTGCTAAGTGAATCAATGACAGTTTTCAGCACCTGGACCATCTTGTGTTCCAGAGCTGAGCTCTGTGTTGTGTACAGTGCTACCTCTTTTGGTTGGTTTTCAAGTCACTGCCCGCTCACTTGATTGGGTGCCTAGCTAGTTCACACTCAAAACCAACCCGCTGTTAAACAAACTCCAAATTCCCAAAGTCTGCAAAAGGATCTTTCAAAGTTCCTGGAAGATGTATTAGAATACAGTGACAAAATCATGTATTCTCTACTAAAACTATGTATCTCCTGTCATTACTGGGGTGTTGCTATGTGTGGAGCAGAGCTCAGAGCCCTGTAATTGAATATCATCAGCTTTATTTTTGAGAAAAGTTCCCCCATCTGATTTACGGAGTTATGTATATAATACACGTATTCATATGTGTGTTTATATTTGTTTATATATCTTAAAAAAGCAAAAATTTACATCTTTTAGTCACATTATTCTTTGAGTTTTTTGCAACTACACATCTTAATTTTGCTTCTTTGCAGTATTGCAATATTTTTTCCTCCATTCTTCTGAGGCTCTTTTTTCCATCTCTCAAAATATTCAGAAGAGAAGGGAGGGGGAAGGAGCTGGGAATTGGTGAGGTGAAGGAGGAACCTTCAGAGAATTAATTTCCTTTTCCATTTAATCTTTTATCCTGTGTGAAGAATGTCAGCGTTGCACAGTAAAGCAATGTTTGGGTCACAGATTGCTTTTTATTTTGTGGATTTCTGCAGGAAGAGGATTTGTACTGCCAGTATCCTGCATGCAGGATGACTGCTGCAAAAATTAACTTTGCAAGCATTGTAGGTGTTAAAAAACATCTTTAAGGGATTTTGTTTTGTTTTTTTAAAGGTATATTGCTGTTTGAACATATTTGATCTGAGACTGCCCCTTGGAAACTGAAGTTCATTTTTATATTTCATTTCTTAGCTGTTTTGTTGGCTTTTTCCTTCCCCATCAGCAAAAACAGCCCCCTCAAGATAAAAGCAGAATATAAACAAACTCCATTGGATATTCCAAATGTTATTTCCTGCTTATCTTTTAGATTAGCTTTTTTTGTGTAATTGGAAAAAGTGATAAAGCATAGGCGCAAAGAATTAAATATATGAGGAAAAGCCACGTAGAGGATTCGTATACGGAAAGGCTTACACAGCATTCTAACGTGCACAGCTGTGGACCTATGATCAATAACAATCTCTTTTCAAAGAATCTGGCTGTCCTTTGAAGTTAACATCAGATCTTATTCTTCAATAGAATACCAAGAGGATAAAACAAAATGAGGAAATAGCCTCCCAGGTGCTGTTTTGATATCCCACTTGTGGGCATCTCCTTGGTGGTAATACCATCCAAATTAGATAGGAACAACACAAATCTATATGAACTTGATAAATGCTGCAATTATGGATTGATTTCTTCAGCAGGCGTTTCACACATTGTTAATGGCTGCGGTTGAAAGAGGCTTACCTCACAATTTCTGGTCAACTGTAATTCATGCTCCAGTGTTTCTTTGGAGTTGATTGACTTTTGCCTGTAATTGTGGTTTACATTCTTCTTTTACACCCTTGGTTTAATATGTGTCTACATGATCTAGTTACACAACGCAAGCAAGCTCTGAACCATAAGCCTTCCAGTACTTAAAGGGGGGCTACAGGAAAGCTGGAGAGGGACTTTTTACAAGGGCGTGTGTCCTGGTTTTAGCTGGGACAGAATTAACTCTTCTTTTTAGCAGCTAGAAGAGCTCCGTGTTTTGGTTTTACTCAGAGGCTCGCTCTGAGAAGAATGTTGATAGCAAGTTGATGTTTGTAGTTGGCCAAGGACTTTTCAGTGTGCCGGAGTGCAGAAGCACAGCGGGATAAGGGGGGAGCATAGCTGGGACAAGGGGGACACGATTCCCCTTGTGATTTGTGGTGGAACTTAAGATTGAGGCCAAACTGGCCAATTAGTATTTCATATCACGCAGTGTCATGCCCAGTATAAAAGTGAGGGTCAGCTGGGAAGAAGGGCTTTTGCGCTTTGGCTCTTTCGCTGCTTCTGCTCTTTTGCGCTTCTGCTCTATTGCCTTTTTTTCCTCTCTCTCTCTCCCAGTGTGTGTGTACACACTCTCACTCTCACTCTCACTCTCACTCTCACTCTCACTCTCACTCTCACTCTCACTCTCACTCTCACTCTCACTCTCACTCTCACTCTCACTCTCACTCTCTCCCCTCCCCCTCTATTTTGGGGCCTCGCGTTCATCCGGGATTGCAGCTTCGGGACGAGACGGGCTGCGGATAAGAGGGGGTGGTGAGCATCTACCCTGTGTATTAAATCATCTGTATTAAATTGTTCTTATCTCAACCCACGGGTTTCCCTTTTCTCCTTTAATTCTCTCCCTCATTCCTGGGGGTGGGGGAGGGTGAGTGACCGGCTGTGTGGGGTTCGGTTGCTGGCTGGCCTAACCCATGACAGCATGTAGTGATAGGACAAGGGGCAATGGCTTTAAACTGAAAGAGGGTGGATCTAGATTAGATATAAGGAAGAAATTTTTCCTTCAGAGGGTGGTGAGGCAGTGGAACAGGTTGCCCAGAGCAGTTGTAGATGCCCCATCCCTGGAAGTGTTCAAGGCCAGGTTGGATGAGGCTTTGGGCAACCTGGTGTAGTGGAGGGTGTCCCTGCCCATGGCAGGGGGGTTGGAACTAGATGGTCTTTGAGGTCCCTTCCAACTCTAACCATTCTATGATTCTATAAATTCCTCCTTTATAGCAGTGCAGCCTTATGTGCCTCACATGCACGTCCATAATTTGCCAAAAGACTTGAAGTCTCATAGGGAGGCAGTTCTCTCACTATGTAATGTTTTGCAAAAGATGAATTCTGACTTCTGAACTTGCTTAATGTAGTTCAGGTATTGAAGCAGGAATCTGAGAAAGATGGGAATATTGCATTATTGTTCAGATTCATTTCACTGACTTCAGCTTCCTGAAAATGTTCTGTACCTGACCTAAGCTAACCATCTGGGCTTTTTCTATAGCAATGGGAAATGTCAGTGAAGGTACTGACTGAATGTACTGAAGGTACATTCTTTTTCAGTGGTGGAGGGATCCTAAATGAACAGCTTTCACCAGGCAGACCCCTCAGCCATCTTGGATAAGTCTTTTGCAGAAAAATAGTGATGGATAGGAACTGAAACACAACTGGATGTGAGGAAGTAGGAGAAAAAGGAGCAAACACTTATGGTACAGTGTGCCTTCACTGATTCTCTTTGCATGTCATTATGCTGGAGGGGCTTTCCATCAGCATCATGCTGTAGATGTCTCAGGTCCTTTAAACTGGAAGGCTTGGTCCCAGCCTCTGTCAGAGGAAGGATTTGCTTTTCTGTGTGTGCAGAAGTCGAAGTTTTTTACCTCCCTAGCAAAAACTGGAGTGTTCAGCGCCTCTCCACTGTCTCTAATATACCTCTGCCAAAAGTGAATCTTGCAGAATCTTTCCAAAACACAATTCAGCATGGAAGTTCACCTCCCAAAATGGACTTGCACAAGGATAATACGGATAACCTGCATCCTCTTCACAGGTGAAAAGTAGTACCTTACAAAGGAAGCTAGATTTCGAGTAAATGAGCCCAGGAAATTTCTGACTCCTGGTTTGTGTGGAGCTGACCTTTTAAGAGCACAGGACGTGGAGATTTTCATTGCTTTAGAGTTCTCACCAGATTCTTGCTGTTTCAAGGAACTACATAAAATGAGGTTGGTCAATACCTTTGTATTTTATAGGAGAATTACACAATGAGAAGCTCAGTGTACATGTGCCTTTTAAGATCAGTTGCTTCCTTGAAACAAAAGTGCAGATATATAAAATGTGAGACACAAAGTATCTTTAAAAAGAGATAGTAAATAACAAGAGTACAGAAGCATTTATGAGCTTAGCTTCTGGGACAATAGAGAATAAAGGAACAAGTGAAACATTAGGAGATCTAGAATTCTTGAGTCATTCTTTTTTTACTTGATAGGATCCTTATGAAGAAAATAGTATCAAAGAAGTATGCAAGTACACTATTCAGTGTTCTGTATGCAGTACTGTAAAGCTGTAATTTCTATGCCAGAAATTACCCCAAAGACTGTGTGGGAACTGCAAAAAGCAGGAAAAAAAGCCATTCAGAATGGAGGAATTGGATGAAATTATAATGCACTTTGTATCACTAGTTGTTAAAATTTTGTACTCATAAACTCATTACGTTGCTCTGCAGCAAAATCTTCAAAAAGCACAACATAGATTTCATATCCGTTTGGTAGGGATTTCACCTACTTGGACAGGGAGATGGCAATGGGGATTTCTTCATCATGCCTACAGAATGCAGCCAAGCTTTGATAAAAACAAGGAACAAGTTAGCTAAAGTTTGGGTTATTGCTAAATGTTTTCTCTTACAATTTCATCGTCGGTTAGCTTGATATTGTTAAGTGTGAGCAAGAGAGTAATCGATTCAAATACTTATGGTTTAAATTATCAAAACAGACAGAAACAAAACATTTGTAATCTCTTCTCTTATTTAGAAAGCAGGGTTCTTCGAAATAGATGTGATGGCGCTCTAAAATTTGGAAACTCTTGGTGATGTATTGATCCAAGACTGGAACTTCTGTGAGAGATCCATTTTCAAAAAAAAAAATAATAATTTTTCATTCCACTTTTAGTGTGCCTACCCTATACAGTTGAGGTCAAAGTCTTTTAGGTATGATTTTATTTGTATTGGGATTGCATTTGTACCTGGTGTGTCTGTTTCATCTTTGTAAATGACACAAAGTGTGTAACAATCCATCTTCTCAGCTGAAGGTGAGAATATAACCTTATCTGATATAGGAGGATACCATAACATAAAGAAGGAATATGAGATCAGGGAATACATGGGTGACACATAACAGAGAATTGTAGTTGCTGTATACATACATAACTTACCTTATTTTGTGTGCTGTTCATATATTTGTATTTTACTCTTGGTGGGTCTCACAGTGACTTTCCTTGAGATCAGCATTTAGCACCTAATTAACAAAAGACTGAAATATAGCTCTGTGAAAAGCATCACCCACCTTTGATGTCTCTGCAATGAAAGGGTGTTTGGTAAAATATGAATTGATTTCCTTGCAGCAAACGTGCAATTGTCTGAAGTGATAATTCTTTACGAGGAAGCTACTGAAAAACTGCTTGGTTCCCTTTCTGAGGTGTAGGTTCAATACCATCCATCTTATAGCAGGGCTTGGAACAGCTGAGACTTGACGTTGTAATGCATTGACCCTTCATTCTCTCAGCGATTGCTGCAAACGAATTGCAGGAGGTCTGATAGGTTTAGCTTGTTGCAGGTTAAAGATCAATGTTCAATGAACATACAAGCCAGGCAGACTAGCTTCTCCTTTATTCCCATTAATTTTGAGAAAAGGTTGTCTGCAGGTGAATTGTTTGGCTTATGTGAGAATCTATAACAAGCTGGAGCAGAATTCCAGATTTAGTTAAGAGATACTTTCATAATATGCAGGTCTGCCGTGAGGATAACTTTCCAGTCTTTTTCATTGTGAGATCAAAAGAGCCCTGAATAAACATAATACCAAATCACTTTCCAGTGGGCTTAATGAGGGAGAGAAGAGTTCAAAAAGGGGTAATTTTGAGGAAATTAGGCTCTAAAGAATTTTAGGTTTTGGGTTTTTTTAAGGTAATCAAAACCCACCTGAATTTGTTGCATTCAATTCTGTCAGCAAGCCTCACCAGTACTGTCTGCTGCTTTTCCTACTGCCAGTACTCTCCACAGATCCCATGGGGTGCATGTGGCTCAGGTTCGCATGAGCTGCTGTGTTCTGCAACACTTGTTTTCTAGTGTGTTGTGCAATCATGCCACAATACAGCTAGAAGTTGCACTCTTCATCTACAGAAAGACTAAAAAAAAATCACAGCTCTAAGCAAGGAGAGAAATTTTCACTTGTATCTGAAGTATATGAATTGAACCAAATTCTCCCTAATATCTGCAGCTGTGATTCACCTTTCCATCTTCATAGATTTTCTTTTTTTTTGTCACATACAATAACTATCTTGCTCATTTTCAATCCTCTGAAAAGTTAAAAGCTTTATCTGCATTTTTCTTTTAAAACAATAGCTTCAGTTCTTGCATGTGTACCCTTTTTATCTCTGGTGTAATTTTTCTAACGTTATTTTCTCATAAATCCTTTGGATTATATCTTAATCTGTTTTTGTTTCTAGCTCAGTTTTAAAACTGATCCAGCATATGTAGCTCTAGTGAAGCAAAACACACGTTTTCCCTCAAACACTCTAAAAATGCATTCCACTAATTCTCAAAAAGTAGGAAATGAAGTTCTAATTTTCTGCAGTTTTTTGCATTTATATTGAACAGAATTTGGTTCTTCAAGGCTAAATAACAGCCCTGTGTTTTGGGTGATTTTACTTTACAAATTTTTCTCTCATTTCTAGCTATCTGATTTAGTATGTCTTACTATGTAATTGCAAAGTTAGAGGGGTTGTTTGTTTTGGTTTAGTTTTCTACAGTTGCTTTTAATGACAGGTAGGAAAAGAATGTATCAGCCTTATGGTCAGTTTGGGAAAAGAGAAAAGAAGAGCTACATTTTCTAACTATCACAGTGATGAGACTGTGGTGATACACAGTACAGTTAGCCAGAAGCAAGAATATTATTACCAGGAGAAACTGAGAGAAAAAGGTACAAATAAAAAGAGAGACGCTGGGATCTCAAGTAAATTATTCAGCTTGCCTCTAGGCCCCCGAAACAAACCCCGGTATCAATTCACAGACACTGCCCTGAGGCCAGTGAAACAAGTTTTGATCTACAATCATCTTGATCATTTGAGAAATACAGCAGTAATGCTATTTCAGCTGCCTGGCAATCCACCAAACAATTTCCAGCTTGCAGATTTACACCGAACAGAACTTGGTCCTTCAAGGATATCTCATAGCCCCATAGTACTGGTGAGTTTAGGTTACAGTGAATTTCCTGTTTCTGGCTACTTCTATGGTACCTGCTATATTTAATTGTGGAGTTGGCTAGGTAGAGGCTTCCACACATCTCAAGGCACTCCTGGCACATCATGTGTCTACCCGAACATCTCACAAATTAAAGTTACCACCTTCTGTTTATCTAGGTTTCAGTGTACTGGTGTGTCAATAAATAGTTTGGTAATTAGCTGACGTTATCCATCAAAAAATGTTGTGGGTTGTGTTTTTTTTTTTTTTTTTATAAATTGAGAAACTACTAATGCTAGATGAGAGCACTGGGAAATCTGCTTTTATGGAAGCAATCTGTTACACGAATTTCTTTGTGACAATACAGCAGAGATCACAATTGGAAGATAGCTTTTGTACTCTATACCAATGCCTTTCTCAATCCCAATCTCTTCCTTCTTCTGAGGCGTGTTTTCCTGGTGCTGTCTCTGTCTCCCTAGGTCAAGTAGTTTGCCTTACGATATCTGAAGTAACACAGAGAAGAAGATGAAGCATTGCACTAGTTGGATGTGCTGTAACATGGTGATTTACACCTTCCTCTTCCAAGTGTTTCTTATGCCAGGATCAGAAAGAGACTGGTTGAATTACTGACATCTAGTGAATTAGTAGCTGCAGGATAGCATATGGCTGTTCACACCACTCCATGTTTGTGCTTTAGAGAGCTGTAAATGCATATGGCTGTGCTCATCATCTATTGTAGAATGGACCTCCTACGCACTACTGTGGAATATTAATGTGTAACATTGTACCCTGATAAGGGCCAATTCTACTCTAGACATACCTCGTCAGTGCTTCATTAAAATGAATCCATTCTGGTAGCACAGTTTTTAATATAGACCCCTCACAGTAGCTGCCACCTTCTTCAAGATGTTTCTCTTTGCCGATGAACTCATAGATCCAAATCAAATTAATTTAATCAGTACATGAGCTGTATAGGGTATCCTTTATGAGCTGAGCGCAAAACTTTGAAATAATTTTTTTGAAGGCAGAGCAACTCTTGCATTGCTTTTCTGTCAAGTATTTATGTGCTAAACATATAAAGAGGTTATGCTTTATTTAGTCTGATGGATTAATGTGTGTCACTAGTATACACGTGTACTTATTTTCTCAGTGTGTCACGTAGATGTATCTGTTGATGAACAGCTTTACTCAATAGCAGAGTGATTAGTGTTACTCTGTTGCCCAACCATCACAAAATTATCTGGGTTGGGTCTTTTATCCGATACCTTTTCTTACTTTTTAACAAACAAAGTAGTATTTCTGGGCATGTAACATCTTTTACTGGCAGATACTGCCTTATTTTCTAAGCAAGTTTCAAAACAAAGTCAGTATTGTCACGTAACTGCAACAGTCATATTTCTTCCTTGTTCTTTTCCCCAGGCAGTGGGAATTCTTGCACACTGTTCTGGTCAGCAGCAGCCGCCTGGGCTGTCGAAGTGAAGCCTTCCACGAGAAAGCACAAAAATCTTTGTGCTGCAGCATGAAGCTAACTGAAGTCTCTCTTATTTTCAAGGCATTCTCAAAACTGAGCATTTCACCTCAGTTAGGTGCCATTTTTCTCCTACCTGCCTCTGTGGAATGGAAACTAGAGAGTCTGACAAAGCCAAAGATTTGCTGGTTGACAGGTGTTAACTTCAGTTCAGCTTCTACTTCTAATTTCATTTTCTTTTGCTCATGTTCCTTGAGATATTTTTTCACTCCTTGGTCGTTCCTCCTTTTCTGTCAGGTGGGACAGAATGAAAGAGGCCCTTCAATTGTCTGTTCTTTCTTTACTTATTGCTTGTCTTAACAGATCAAGAGCAAGAGACCATCTCCAAAACAAGCGTGAAGCTGGCTTGGTAAAGTTGTAAGACCTTATAAACAAAAGCTTTGCTTTGATCTGTCCCATGATTTTTCTTAAAGCCGTTATCTCAGCATGATCATATGCTCAAGTGATGGAAAACTGGGCCTTCAGCGGGCAGAAGAATGTAATTTTAACTACTCAACTCAAGGCGCCACTTATTTTCTCCTAATTGAACTTTATAATCTCTTTTTCCACTTGCAAATGTCTGTTAGACTAAGGTCTTCTCTATTCATCTCAGTTGCTCTAGTTCCCTCTAGATCTCACCCTGCTTGCACAGACCTTGCCTACATTGCAGCACCTCTGTCGCTGTGGTTTAGCAACAGGCTGTAGTGTAGAGGTAACATGGTGAAAGGGGAAAGATTTTACTAGTGTTCATGTGTATTCTTACAGAGCAATACAGGTCAACTCAGTAGAGGTACTTGGTGGCGAAGCCTGACTCAGGGCTTTTATTAACATAGCAATGTTCATTAAAGGACTAGTTTCTTCAGTGAAATTTTGGTGTATATTTCTGGTCTCAGAGCTTCAGGCCTGACTGGTCTCCTTCCTACCACCTACATGTGGTCTCCTTTTAATTTCCCTTTCTTTTTCTCCCATTATCCCTAGCTGTTCCCCAGAAGTGTTGGGGACAGTTTTAGAAACCCACCTCTTACACTGTGAATGCCCTTCTTCTTTCTGACCTTTTCCTATCTCTCCTTATCCACATATTCAAGTGTCCACATCTTTTTGTCTTCTATGTCCAGTCTGTACTAGGACCTTCCTTTCCTACCCACAGTCTCCTCCTCTGCCTAGTCTTATCCCAAACAGGTTTTAATGTGAACATTTCTTCTTCCTCCTTCTAAGTTGCTTCCCAGCATGCCCTCATTCATGCCACATTTAATATTGTACCTCAAAAGATTCGTGTTGGTGGAGGCTCTGTCTACATTTAGGCATGCTTGTGATCTTCTTTAAGAGAGGCAGCTTTGCTTCTATTTTAATCTTTGGCAGAGTAACTTCAACAATTTTGAAGCTTCCAGTAATATTGGAGATGGCTGCTTTTCAACCTCTTGCAGTGCTGGTTCACTTAACTTTTTTTTTTAATTCGTTTTTCTAATATTCCACTGTTTTTATTCCTCTTACGCTTTTACTGTTTCATCTTCCCACTGGAGCATTGTGTAATCATAACTGAAAAGATAAAGCATCCAAAATGTAGAAGTCTAGGTATTGTTCTAAAAAGAAAATTATCAAAGGCTTATGAAACTTGCAGATCTCCTGGTTTAATATTTTCTGCTTGTGTCCTTTGTTATTTCAATAGCTTTTTCTTACCAACAGGAAACTATTAATTATTATGAAAAACAGAAAAAGAAAGCAAATATTTTGCTCGAAAACGAGTATGTGTATGTGTGCACAAGTCTAGTTGATAAACTTTGGGAATAATTTCTGTAATTGCAAAGACAAGTTTTACAAAAGAAAAATCTTTACCTCTAAACTTGAGCAGCCATACAAAGCTCTAAAAGAGAGAAAACTATATTCTAATGTTTTAAAAAATTTACTCTAAGACATTACATTTATTTTTTATTTCTTGTAGCAGGCTAATGTAAATTAGAGAAATACAGAATGGAGTAAGAAATCCTCTCTAAATACTAAAAGACTAGGGCATGTTGTGTATTGTAAAGACTTATTTTGCCATTACAGAATATAATTTTTTACTAGGGTTGTTTCTGATTTTCCTCTCATATAAGTGTTTTTAGCTGGATTAGTAAACCAATGTTCTGATTCCATCTGCTGTTTTTATCTCTATTGTCTATGTTCCACTGACAGTTAAAACATCCCTCTGAGAGAAATGTGTCAAATTATATGTAAGCTTTTGAATGTGGCAGTCTGTATTTGGCTGCTAGCCAAAGATATGCTTATAAACCTCATCAGTAGCTAAAACACCCTGATGGTACCTTTTCTTGCTCTGCTTTATGTCCTTAAGTATTTCAAATACAATTCAGTTCAATGCATCTTTGAAGAAAAATCATGACTACTTCTTTTTGGAAAAGTCTTCCTTTTGGGAACACAGTTTCTAAATCTTTAGCCCTTAAGCTCAGTACATATCACTCACTTTCACATAGTTAAATGTCTGTGAGGAACTTCCCAAACTTTTACAAATAAAGTTGGCAGAACGCATATTTTCACAGGACTAGTTAATCCTTGCTTTTCCTTACATTGAAGAACTATCAGTAAAACTTTTCATAAATAGTAGAATAATGATACAATTTTGTATAAATATTACTATGTGTAAAATACGTATTAATGTTGATGATGACTGTAATAAGAAATATACTTTTTTGATCATTTGTTGGTTTGTTATTGAAATGTTTATTGATTTTATAGTAAACTTAAAGTTCATGGTTAGCTGGCAACTGAAATCCTATAGTAAGCTGCTGGTTCATCACTCTAGTAGAATCCTTTGTTGGCCAATTGCCAGGGGGAGACATTTTACAAAAACTGTAGCACTCCAGCAATGGGAAATCTTACACCAACCTGAACAATGGGAAGTCCCTTTTACACGATAGACTTGCAAGAGCCTAGCATCCGAAGATGTAGTTTGAAAAGATTTAAAACTGTGTAACATGACCCACTCCATCTGTGGAAGCAGACCAGGTGTAATCATGTAAAGGGTACAGGAAGGTGTTTTCTTGGAAGTGCACCGTTGCTGTGAATGTACCTTATGAAGCTTTCTCCCTTTTCTCTTTCTCTCAAAACATCCAGAGGTAGGGCAGGACATCCATGTCTTGAAATGCAAGGGCAAGCCCAGATTCTCCGGAGACGTAACCATTCAGCTACTTTATTCTCATCTCTCCTCTCCTAGAAATTGACCCACAAAACCTTTGCTTCAGTGTTTTTTGTGTCATGTCCGTAGTATCAGTTGTCTTTTGGCCAAAGAATAAAAATACTCTTAGACCACAAACATCATATTTGTATCAGAGCATCTTTCTTATCTTAAAGTGTACGCACTTTCCTTCATATATATCCTTGTTTATTGTAGCAGATAGCAGTTATTAGACTATTTGTGTGTACTTACATTTTACTCATCATACACAATTTAAAAGGTTATTTTTCTGTCAATCTCACAAAGTCAAATTTTCATTTTAGTAGAGCCAAATTGAAATTACTTATTCTAACAGTTTATCACAGACTGCATATTTTTCAACTGGATCTCATCTGCCTTTTAGTTCACCTAAAGAGCTTCTTTCCTGTTAAAAATCTCTGCAATGTTTAGGTACTTATGGTTTGTGATGAAGTTGCACATTAACCTTGACTGTGACAAAAGTGCATTTACTTCTTAAACTTCTTTCTATGAAACATTAAGGCAATGCAGGGCAGGGCTTTGCAGAGATACCCAAGACACTCCTTCTTAAGTCTTATTAAGTGATTTTCTACTATCTTTTAAAGTGGGTTTTTTTTTCAGTTGTACTGTTTCCTATTGTTTCACATGGAGGTTTTCTGCTCAATTTATATCCAAAAGAATAAGGAAAATATTATCGTGTTTTATGGAGCATATATTGTCATCTATTTATACATCATCATAGGACTCCGTAGTCATCTTTATGGCAGACAGACTTGCAAACAAATATTAAATGTCATCTTCAGGGTTTATATCATGTCCAAATTTAGGCATGTCTTTGTTTTCAAGGTTTAAAAATCATGATGAAATTTGCTGTTAGGAAAATTCCAATCCCACAACCTGAGTATGGTAGTTTGACGTTCAGTACCTAACGACAACATTAAAAGTTTTCCTACAAGTAGAACTTTGCAAGTCTGCCTACACAACATCTCTGGCATATTTTTTGAATGTTCAAATTTATGTTATAAATAGTTTTAAGGGAAAGGTCTACAATAATTAAGCAGTCCTAAAATGTAATATTAAATAGAGAACATATAAATAGTGAACGCACCCTTTAGATTAAAAGCTCTTTTGGATATGTTACTAGTTAACAACTGGTAACTTGTGCAATATGAAGCATAACTCTTATGTTTCCCCTTAAGATTAATTAGCTTTGTAGCATATTAATCAAACAGGTCGGGAAGCAAAATCAGAATGCATATTCCTATGTGGTTCTCAGACATCTCATTTGTTTAATGGAGCCATTTGGATAATTAAGATCAGTACAGGTAATTTAGCTAAAGTGCAATCTACAGGAAAGATTATCTGGCAATTTACTTGTGTTTATCTCAGGTTTTTGTCTTTTTTTTTTTTCCTCCCTAGTTATTTATACACATAGCTCAGTACTTTAAAAAGCTTCTCTGTAGCAGAAGAAATATCCCTCTGTATTGATAAAACTGTGGTAGATTGTTTGCATTCAAGAAAGCCCCCAAAGCAAGTAGTTAAGAGGAGGTCTTATTCAACATCCCTGAAAAACTTTCTTATTTGATTCACCTTTCATCCAAAATGCAGAATTCTTGTCAATGCTGAACTGTACTTAGGTGAGATCCTACCCTCCTTTACATTTTTTTTGCTGTAAGAGGAGAGGTTTCAGACCAACAAGTAAATATGCTGCTGCCATCATTAACAAGCATGGAAGAAAGGGGTGTTGACAGACTATTTGGGGCTGCGTCCACACATGTAGCAAGGAAGGGCTGCAGATGAAATTTCAGGCACCCCGCTGGAATATGATGGGCAATGCAACCCTTCAGACATGGCTTAGCTCTGATGGGCTCCAGAACAATTTTTCTTTGGGTTTTTTTTTCTTTAAATATATATATATATGTATTTCTGTTGGGAGAATTTTCATTGAATGCTACCGTAAACATACAACACAAAAACTTGATCTGGCCAGTGTTCGCAGATTTTTCCAATAATCAGTGGAGAAATATAAGCTCCTTTAGTTCAGACATAGAGCCTTATTTGATGACCTGAACTGCTCTCCAGAAAGTACTGGTTTTCTACTTAGAGGATATATAGACTAGTCTGCCACTCTATTTACATGTTATAGTCCATGGTGTGACTATCTCCCTTTGCACCTTATGTTTTAATTCCTGAGGAGAAGCCGTCCACACTAAGATTCCATAGATTTCAGCAGCATTGGTCATGGGCTACGAATCATTTGATTTGCAAGAAATTCCCAGCAGCTAGCTGTCCTTTTTCAGAAGCAAACTCAGTAATGGGAGACACTATGCTTGCTTTGTTACAGCAGTGAGTTCAGATAGGTGAAATGACTTTCATTACTTGTGGAAATGTAGTTTTGTAAAACTTGCTGTTACCGACCAGAAGACTATGTCTGACTAATATTAGTAGCTTTGAAAACCAGGTGAAAACCTTTTACATGATTTGGACATTAAGTTTAAAATTAAATTTAAATGCGTGATTTGACTGCTTGTTGAAATACCAATGTGTCAATAATCTATTAATTAGTATCTTAGAAATGTTTGTTAAGCATCTCTGACACTTAAATGAGATGATTGAAAAAGCTCCTACTTTTTGAAATATGGCACATTAATAAATTAGAGGATAAATCAAAAAGCATGCGGTTCATATAATGCACGGTTTGGGCACTCTCAGGTATGGCATTACTAGCTTCATCGTTCAAAATTAGCAAACACACTTTGCAAGGTACAAATTTGAGACAGTATATGCAAATTCGTTATTTCAGTTTAAAAATTTAGAACCTACTCAAGCTAATGGATCCATAAAGCTATTAGCTTGAGGCTTGCTGCTGCAATTCTGGCTATTTGAACAGAAATATTTTTAGTGGTATATCATTAAATATGTTGTACACAGCTGTTTGTTTGCCTTTCCAAGGTGTAGAAGTTGTTTACACTGCTGCAAAGAAGAAAATTGCTCACATAGTACTTGCAGGCAAATTGTCTTGTTATGTCTGAAGTGAATATTCCTAGATATTGTACCTGTTAAATACCTGTTTGTGTAATCTTTACCTCAATGCTACTTAATAATTTAGTGATTTAGTGCTACAAGTGATGGCAGTGTGTCTACTCTGGGTCGATTTCTGTGGGACTATTGTTCATGGTAGTCAGTGCTTACACGCGCAGCAATAAGTACTGGCAAGATTAGCTTTTTATATTTCAAGCTTAATCGGAGTCAGGTGGGATACTGGGCAACTCTTAGTGTTTCCAGAGTGGCGTTCATTTGATGTTCCTCAGAGAGGAGAGCTCCATTGCCTACAGCTCATACATCAAGCACTGCAAGCATGAGGCAATAATAGAAAAGCCAACTAGTGGCTAGGGATGTACATTTGGGCTGTTAAATGAGAAAAAAAACCATCAAGCTTGATGCTGGTGGTGTATGTTTGGGCTGCAAAGCATCAGTCACTGTGGAAGTAATAAAGATATAACTGACAGCAGTTCTCTGTCTCTCCATGTGTGCATATATGCTAAAGTCTGTGCAATGACACAAGTGGGCTATTGTTACAGCTGTGACATTCGTGCTGCTTCAGTAAAAACGTTGCTGCTTCCATTTAAAACCACTATATTCACAAGTTTTTAACTCAACAAGATAAAATATCTAGAAGTTTTGGAGTAATCTTTTCTCCTCTAATAAAAATCAACCAAGGTTTTACATAATAGGCATAATTCCCTTCCCTCACCCCCCGCTGCTTTGTCCTTCAGTGTTCATTTATTTGGATGCCTTGAGATTTACAAAATTCAAGTTTTAAACATTGTATTTGGGTATCTTATACTTTTAAGGTATCTTGCTGATGTTCTTTAATCAAAAGTAAAAATGGAAATAGGTATAATTATAGCACTTTAGAAGTGAAGATATTGTTTTATACAATCATAGAATGGTTTGGGTTAGAAGGGACCTTAAAGATCATCTAGTTCCAATCCCCCTGCTGTGGGCAGAGACACTTTCCACTAGACCAGGTTGCTCAAAACCTCATCCACCTCCAGGGATGGGGCAGCCACAACTCCTCTGGGCAACATCTTCCAGTGTTTCACCACCCTCAATGTAAAAAATTTCTTCCTTGGATCTAGTTGAAATCTACCCTCTTTCAGTTTAAATCCATTGCCCCTCGTCCTATCACTACACGCCCTTATAAAAAGTCCCTTTCCAGCTTTCTTGTAGGCCCCCTTTAGGTACTGGAAGGCTTCTAGAAGGTGTCCCCAGAGCCTTCTCTTCTCCAGGCTGAACAGCCCCAACTCTCTCAGCCTGTCTTCACAGGAGAGGTGCTCCAGTCTTGTGATCGCCTTTGTGGTCCTCCTCTAGACCTGCTCCACAGCTCCATGTACTTCTTATGTTGAGGACCCCAGAGCTGAACGCAGTACTCCAGGTGGGGTCTTACGAGAGCAGAGTAGAGGGGGAGGATTATCTCCCTTAACCTGCTGGCCACACTTCTTTTGATGCAGCCCAGGATACGGTTGGCTTTCTGGGCTGCCAGTGCACATTGCCGGCTCATGTTGAGCTTCTCATCCACCAGCACCTCCAAGTCCTTTTCCTCAGGGCTTCTCTCAATCCATTCTCCGCCCAGCCTGTATTTGTGCTTGGGATTGCCCAACCCATGTGCGGGACGGTGCACTTGGCCTTGTTGAACTTCATGAGGTTCACACAGGCCTACCTCTCCAGTCTGTCAAGGTCCCTCTGGATGGTATCCCTTCCTTTCAGCTTGTTGACAGCACCGCGCAGCTTGGTGTCATCAGCAAACTTGCTGAGGGTGCACTTGATCCCGCTGTTCATGTCACCATCAAAGATGTTAAACAGTACTGACCTCTGAGGAACACCACTTGTCACTGGTCTCCGCTTGGACATCGAGCCGTTGACCGCAACACTTCAGTGTGACCATCCAGCCAATTCCTTATCCACCGAGTGGTCCATCTGTCAAATCCATGTCTCTCCAATTTAGAGATAAGGATGTCATATGGGACAGTGTCAAATGTTTTGGACAAGTCCAGGGAGATGACATCAATTGCTCTTCCCTTGTCCACTAATGCTGTAACCCCATCATAGAAGGCTGACAAGTTTTTCAGGCATAATTTGCCCTTAGGGAAGTCATGTTGGCTTTCACCAATCACCCCCTTATTTTCCATGTGCCTTAGTATAGTCACCAGGAGGATGTGCTCCATGATCTTGCCGGACACAGAGGTGAGACTGACTGGCCTGTAGTTCCCTGGGTCGTCTTTTTTTTCCATTTTTAAAGGTGGGGGCTATGTTTCCCCTTTTCCAGTTGATGGGAACTTCACCAGACTGCCTTGACTTCTCAAATATGGTGGATAGCGGCTTAGCAACTTTATCTGTCATTTCCCTCAGGACCTGCAGATGCACCTCATCAGGTCCCATGGACTTGACCACCTTCAGGTTCCTTAGATGGTCTCAGACCTGATCTTCTACAGTGGGTGGTTCTTCATTCTCCCAGTCTTCACCTTTGCCTTCTCTGACTTGGGCAGTGCGGCTGGAGCTCTTGCCAGTGAAGACTGAGGCAAAGAAGTCATTGAGTACCTCAGACTTCTCCATATCCTGGGTAACCAGATTTCCTGTTTCCTTCTGGTGAGGGTTCACGTTTTCCCTAGTCCTCCTTTTATCGCTGACATACCTATAGAAGCTTTTCTTGTTGCCTTTCATGTTCCTGGCCAGATTAAATTCTGTCAGGGCTTTAGCTTTCCTAACCTGATCCCTGGTTGCTTGGACAATTTCTCTGTATTCTTCCCAGGCTACCTGTCCTTGCTTCCACCCTCTGTAGGCCTTCTTTTTGTGTTTGAGTTGGTCTAGGAGCTCCTTGTTCATCCATGCAGGCCTCCTGGAATTTTTGTCGGGCTTCCTCTTTGTTGGGATGCCCTGTTCCTGAGCTTGGAGGAGGTGATCCTTGAATATTAACCAGCTTTCTTGGGCCCCTCTTCCCTCCAGGGCTTTATCCCATAGTACTCTGCCAAGCAGATTCCTGAGGAGGTCAAAGTCTGCTCTCCTGAAATCCTGTGTAGTGAGCTTGCTGAGTGGCCTCACTTTATTTTATATTATCCATCTAAAAATATGATGTCCAGCATTGGAGATATTTGGTTAATGGAGTTGTGAACTCTTTTTCATAACCTCTCACTATTGCAATATTAACTGCCTTGCAGTGATGCTACGTGATTCAGGATTTAAGCGTAAATTGAACAAAATGCATTGGGATTTTAGATGGTAACCACTGTGACTATGATACGCCCTATCGTATTTCACTAATTTTTATTTTTGTTAGAGGGCTTAAATATCTAGGTTGTTCCTCCCTTTCTATGTAGTATTATGTGGGTTTTAACAGGGAATTGTCTTCACTTTTTGTTTTCAGTAGTGTATTTTTTATCAGATAACTGGAAATGTAGAACATGTAAGCAGTGTCTATAAGGTAAGCAGTCAAAGAGTTAGAGGAGTGTGGCAAAGCCCAAATTAGGTAAGCTAATGAGTGCTCTCAAGAAAAAGTAAATATCTGATAAGCATTTAAATACTGCCAGTAGAAATTGGTTGTGAAATAAAAATGGATTATACTGTTTACGCTCAACAGTGCTTTGGATATCCAGTTCTGTTCCCAGCTGGAACCAGGCACTATCAAGAAGACAGTAAGAGAATAATTAAAAGGAATGAGGAAGCTGGAAGAATAAACTTTGGTGGGTTGTCTCTAGCTTGGGGCCTGCTTGGTAATTCTTATTTTTGTCCTATCATTGGGGCACACTGTTGACCTGTAAGAAGCATGTGTTTTTTCTAAGTGCTTAGCTACAGAAGGCAATTAGTCACTGTGCTCTGAACTAACTCTCACTACCCTGGGAACGGGATTGTAGTGTTATAGTGGATAGATTTCAAAAAATTTTAGCTTAATGCTCAAAAGCTAAAATGCAACCGTTGCTGAAAAATGCTTCTGGAAGTGTGCAGGGTGTGTTCCTCACCTCAGACAGGATGTAGTAGGACTATGCGATGTACAGAGGAGAGTGGCAGGATGGCTCAAAAGTGTAAAATAACTTCCATGTGGGTAGAGGTTAAGCAGACTAGGGAGGATTTTTCACCCTGGAAAAGCGAGTGGTGTCTGCAGCTGTGACAGAAGCATATCAAATCATGATAAACACCAAAAACTGGAATAAGAAATAATTATTCATTGTTTCTTATAGTGCTGGGAGTAGAGACATCTCATGAATCAGTCAGTTGAAAGGCTCAAAGCACACAGCGTGTCATACTGCGACAGAAGCTATTTGTCCCAGGATGTGGAGGCCCAAAGTGTACACAGGTTCAAATGGTAAGACACCTTTACAGAAGAAAAAGGGAGTTACAAGGGCAATTAAACTCCATCTTACCTCTACAGGCTTTAGGAATTTCTGAACTGCAGAATATTGGAGGCAGAGAGAGACAGGAGAAGTATCTTGTATTTTCCCTTGTATTTTATTCATAAGACATCTACATCCCCCTCCTTTTCCATATGGTGGTGGCCATAAAGCAGTGCTCTTAAGTGGAATCCCAGCAAGGACTGGTGCTGGATAGCTGGTGGTTTGGCTAAGGGAAACATTGACTTGAGAAACATCACTAGGGAGAGAGATTTCAGTGTGCTTTAGTAGACGTAGTGACACTTGGTTTTGGAAAATACTTAAACACCTTCTAATTCAGGTCAGTTGGCTGTTGCCCCTGTACATTTCTACTTGGGATGTAAGTTATGATGTAAATATTCACCTGGGCAAAAATTAACCAGTGTATAAATCTCGCTGATAATTATAGGTGCTCACAATTTCTCAAATGTTTGCCTTTGCTGCCTTCTGACACAGATGAGGATTGAGGACATAGAAAGCCACTTGTTTGTGACAGTGTAAAGCCTTGCTGATGCTGTGACCCACAAAAGCATTTATGTCTTAATCAATGACTGTAACTCTTTGTTTGTCATTCATACTTTTTGCAGATTTTCTCCATTTTGGGGAGCAGGGAAAGGCCTAGAGATAACAACAGTCGCTGTGGCTTGCGAATGTGTTAGTTGCTGTGACAACTAGACCTTTCTTAATCCGTTCATATTGATACAGTAATAAGAAGCTTAAAATACACCCTTTTTTTTCTCCTCTTAGAGTAGGCTTAAATTTGATCAATTTAGAAGCCTGATGTGTGATGGGAATGTGCGTCAAAAATGAAGAAACATAATAGGCTGAGGGTTTCGGCCATAAAATGCTACAGATACGTGAGTTATGGTGCAGGCAAAACCAGAAGGCTGAGGCAAGAAGAAATCCTAGTAAAGAAGGCGCTGGGAAATCAAACAAGTCAAATTTATGTGACAGGAAGCCACGGACTCCATGTCGGCTCTGAAAATCAATTTCCCACTTTCGTGCGGCTCAGCAGAGCTCTCCAAAGGGAGCGGAGATACGAGGGGCAGCTCCGCTCCCGGTCACCTGGCTGCCGAGCAGAACGGATAATAAAGAAAAGAGAAGGGAGAGCAAGAGCAGAGAAAGAAGGATTACATTTATAGCCTTTTAAGCTTTCTGAGGAAAACAGTAGCTGCTGGAGGAAGGGACAGCGAGGTATTTATGTATAGCACAGGAAAATGGTGTTTCTCAAGGCAGACGAAAATCTCGGCTGGGCGTAGCCAGGTGGTATGAAGTAGAGCCATGTTTTGCAATTTTGAAGCTCGTGAGTCTGAATTTCCAATTTAAAGAGCAGCACGGTGCATCGTATCACCGTTTCCACTCTGGCTTACAGTACAGTTTAAATTGAGTGACTAGAATTATATTGATGCATTCCCTGTTTAGATCAAAATTTTTTCTTGTCTGAATATAGAGTAATTAACTGGAGGTGAGAAGCAAGTATCATTTAAGAATGTAGCACGGCACATAGGTGTAATGGTTTGCATCCCTCTCTTTGATGATCTTTTTATTTTCTTTTTTTAAGAGGCAATACCAAATTGCACGTGCAGGATTTCACCAACTGTCCACAGAAAATTTAGAAAGGAGAGCAATACATTAATAAAACTTAATCCTAGGCCAATTTTCTAAACAAATAATTCAACTTACTGGTTCTTCTACCACATTAGTTTAGTGGAAATGGAATGTTAGTCATATTCCACTAGAAGGATGCTAGTGATTCATGGCTGGAAAAAACTTTTTACTTTATGCAGGTGGAAAAGATAGTCTAACAATAACCAGGTATGGAAGTAAATTAGTGAAGTTTTAATAACAAACGCATTTAGTAAATAAGTGAGTGCAATGATTTATCGTGAGCACGGAGAGCTGAGTGCCAGGCTGAGGATGACAGGTGAGGTTTTATAAATGCCTTTTTTTAGCTATACTCCTATCTCCATAATTTACGTGTCTGAATTACGTAATTTTGTTGCTCTGTAGTAGCTACTGCCCTCAAATCATGTTGACTCTATTACTTACCTATTATCTATCATGATAGTTTCAGTACCTGTAGTCCATGAAAGAATAAGCCATTTTATCTTTGGCTGTTGTTGTTTTACTTCAGACTCTCAGAGCTTCTCTGAGAGCATTTGAAACTGAGTGTTACACCTCGATTTCTTTCTCCTTTCTGTACTTGCATATTGAATCTGTTGCAGAGCTCAAATGACACTGAGATGCAACCAAGAAGGACGTTTTATTAAGAACAAAAAAATTTAATAAAAACACTATTCTGTGTATAAAAACATGATCTGGAATTTCTCCAAGAACAGTTCTCAGTCTTAGATTACTCTTGCATCTCAAGTTATTAAATTAAGCCAAAGCACGGGTGGATGTAGTGCTAAGGAGACTTTCAAGGCTGAGAGGGATAATTAGAAAGGTAGACTTTGGTAAGTGAGGCAGGTGTCCCTAGGCTTTTTATTTGACCTGTGGAGGGAACCTTGACTCTTTCCCAAGCACAAGTACAGGCTGAGTGGAGAATGGATTGAGAGCATCCCTGAGGAAAAGGACTTGGGGGTGCTGGTGGATGAGAAGCTCAACATGAGCCGGCAATGTGCACTGGCAGCCCAGAAAGCCAACCGTAACCTGGGCTGCATCCAAAGAAGCGTGGCCAGCAGGTTGAGGGAGGTGATTCTGCCCCTCTACTCTGCTCTCGTGAGACCCCACCTGGAATACTGTGTTCAGCTCTGAAGTCCCCAACACAAGAAGGACGTGGAGCTACTGGAGCGGGTCCAGAGGAGGGCCACAAAGATGATCTGAGGGCTGGAGCACCTCTACTATGAAGACAGGCTGAGAGAGTTGGGGCTGTTCAGCCTGGAGAAGCGGGCTCCGGGGTGATCTTATTGCAGCCTTCCAGTACTTAAAGAGGGCCTACAGAAAAGCTGGAGAGGGACTTTTTACAAGGGTGTGTAGTGATAGGACAAGGGGCAATGGATTTAAATTGAAAGAGGGCAGATTTAGATTAGATATAAGGAAGAAATTTTTCACTCTGAGGGTGGTAAGGCACTGGAACAGGTTGCCCAGAGAAGTTGTGGATGCCCCATCCCTGGAAGTGTTCAAGGCCAGGTTGGATGAGGCTTTGGGCAACCTGGTGTAGTGGAGGGTTTCCCTGCCCATGGCAGAGGGCTTGGAACTAGATGATCCTGGAGGTCTCTTCCAACCCTAACCATTCTATGATTCAGAGTGGAAACAGAGATATCAGGGTGCTGAATTTCCTGAGGGGAGGAGGAAGGATTGGGGATATCTCTTGACTGCATAAGAGAAGGAGCCTGTAAGCTGTCTGACTACTTGTAAGCACCCTGAAGTGTTTCAGTGGCCCTTGCTACTGTTAATACGCCTGAATGTCTTTGAGAATGATTGTATCTTAGGGACCATCCTGATACCTCTCGGATGAGATAGAAATTGCAACTATAGCAATTCTGCCTTTAACAGAGTGGAAAACGTGGTTTATTTGTTAACCAAAGACAGGGTTTCCTAAGTATGAAAGTCAATATCCTTTCCCAGTGCTTAGTCCATTTCATATTGGAAGCATTATACTAGGTTAGTTTTGCACAAATCATGTTATGTTTTTGGTAGAAAAGAATTCATATGGTTACCGTGAGAAAAATAAATGCAAATAAGAGTCTGTGTTTTGCTGATGGTTATAAATTCTTCTGTCTTTTATGTCATAGCTGGAGAATTGGGTTAAGCTTCTGGGCATGAGCACAGTAGGTTTCTGTATTTATTCTGTATAATCTGGTTTTTTCTCTCTTTTTAATCTTTGTTTACTTGCCAGGGTTTCCTTTGTGGCCTCCTTCCTACTACAGCATGCTGGGTTCTGCTCTCTCATATTGTTTACTAAAGCTTAGACATGAAAGGACAACGAAATGGACATTTTAATCAATTAACTGTAGCCTGATCAAAGTTTCATTCTTCCTTATTGTTGTTTTTGTTATTTAAAGAGTTTTTGTTTACAACAGCATCCAGTTGGGCTTTTGATTCATGTGGTGTGACAAAGTCACTCTTGCATAGAAAAGCAAGCTGAGAGTCTAAAACCCGCGTTTGATCAAGGCCTTGCTTTAATCACAGATCGTGTCAGAGTTCTGAGCAACAGCTCAGCTTTCCTTGTGCACTAATGCTGAAGGCAGAAGGGGAGTGCGTTGGCATAGCAGAACACACATTAGGCAGAGAACAGAAAGAAAGAGGTTGAATGTCTGCACGCTGGCCTTTCATTCAATTCCTTTTGCTTTCAGAGGCCGCCTGCTTGCCTTTTTCCTCTTGAAATAGAATAACGAACGCTTTCAGTCTCTACTCTTGTTAAGGCTTTATTTGTCCTTTCTGATTCGTGGGAGGTAACTATCTGTTAGAGATATGTGCAAAGAAGAGTATCGTTCACATGAAAGTTCATTATGACCTGTTTGTGGTTGCTTAGGACTTTTGGCAGTCTTCAGCACTGAGTTAATATTTTTTTTCTTTTTAAAGGTGCTATTTGCCTCAGGTACCTTTCCTGCCTTTGAATATTACAATAAAGTAAAGGAAAAAGTGCATCCTATAGCCCATCCAAACAATTCTGTTGGTAAATTTCGATGGCTTTTTAAAATTTCTGTGTATTTGTGATTTGCGGAAGGGGCATGAGATCTCAGAATAAAGATGCCTTTGGATCAGGCACATCCCTGCGAAAGTCTGACTGATTGTGGATAAGTTGCATAAGTTGTGGAAAAATTACTCTTTGCATGTAGCTAAGAGAGCCTTTTATATGTAATGGCTGATTCTTATTGAGTTATATCTTCACTGAACATGGCTTGTCCACAATTGAGATGAAGCAACTGGGAAAATACAGGATTTTAACTGCTGATGGAGGCTGCTGCTGGTCATATCAGGCCTGTCTACTAGCACTTGACTGAAGATCAACAGAGCTTTCTTATTGCTACCCTGGTTCCTCCTTTCCATGCTTTGACCTAGGCAATGCCAGGGAAGTAGTCGATTTGATTGCAAGGGTCAAGATTTTACTGCAAGAGTTGGGTATGTGTTGAGTTGTTTTGAAGGATGAGAAGGGCAGGGGAAGACATAGTGCCTTGTGTCAAGGTGAACTGACAATTTTGAGGAAAGAAAAAAAAAAATGGAATCATACCAGATAATCAGTACATATTACAAACTTTTCTCAGCAGGCAGTTAATGCAAATGTCGTCTTTAGTTGTAGTGTCATGTGGGTCAGCTTTAAACTTTGAGCTAAAGAACTCGGATCTCTTTAAAGTGCTTCCAAACTGGATCTGGTCATGTTCTGAAACAAGAAACAAGTAGCGTTCAGGAGTGGCTTTGCAGTCAAAGTTGTGGAGTCAAAGCTCCTGGCAGCCCTTATACAGTGTACTCTCGAAGTTCAAGCAGAGTGTCAATCAGGCAACTTCCTCATCTGCCTCTGAAGGTCCCTTCACTCCCATATTCTGGTGTTATTAAAGAAACTTGACCTGAACGTGCAGAATTAGTAATAACCACAGATTCATACTGATCCCTTAATATTGGAGATAAACAATTAGTTTTGTTTTTCAGATTTCTACATTTATGTAAATACAAGCAAGTAAGAAATATGTCTGTTTTGTTTTCTGCATGTTTTTTCCAATCCATCTTCCCTAGTGGCAACGGTTAATAGAAAAGATTATTTTATTAATTAAACATTCAAAACAATGCAGTTTGTTGCTGGCAGCCACTTGTTTGGAATAATCTTCTATGCATCATAACCTTCTATTTTGTGTTTAATTGCTTTTTTTTCCCCTTCCCTTCCTCTGGAGCACTCTTTCAAAAATCTCTCCTGACCTTTCATGCTGCTTTTGCATTTCATATAATTTCAGTTAAGAAATGTTTAATTACTAAAATAATCACTTCTGCTTTTAATCTGTTTATGCTTTTCTGCCTGAATCTTGTTCTTCCGCTGTAATTCCTGCTGATTGCAATGATGCCTGTGTTAAGGAAAGAACTGATCTCTCCTGGTTCTTAGGAGGACTTCTTCGTAATTATAGGTCACCCTTTAGTCTAACAGGAGTTTCAATCAAGCACCTACCAAGACAAATTCATCTTATGTAAGAGAGGCGTCAGATTTGGGGTCGTAAAGGCTTATGGACAGTCAGATACAAGAGAACTTTTCTAACTTCCCCACTTGAAACATCAATGGAGATGACACCTTGCTGTCAAGAGGTGCATTGCATATGGAGACAATAAATCTGCAGGGATAAGTGGGCAGGCTATTTACGCCATGCAGGTTGAAGGATCTAAATAAGCTGGCTAGTGTAACACATCTCCCTAGATTCCCTGTGTCACAGGTGGAAAGAGAGATATCCAGAGAATGGCTGAGACCACCTAAGTTAGTCACTCTGCTCATGAAGTGAACCTAGGGAAAGCAGCTGCAGCTCTGCCAATTTAGCTTTCTAGGTATGTGGCACGAATACTAATCCAACTCTGTTTTTCGGGCCGTGCATTGCTGCTTCTGAGAGCAGTCGCTCACATGGAGCCTGATCCAAACTCTCTGCAGAGAATCTTTCTACAGCCTCCCTCATGCGTGGGCCTTGAAGCAGATTGACTGGGACAAATCCTACATGTCTTTGAACTTACCTTTGATGAACAGACTTACCTCAGATTTACAACTTTGTCACTGTCAGAAGAAAGTGGCTCCTTGACATTAATGTACTGGTGACAAAGGAGCTCAGAGAGTCTGGTCCATCAGGGTAGATGGATGTCAAGGAGATTAATTATATATGACAGAGTTGCCAAATCTGGAATAAAACAGATGTAAATTGCACTCCCCTCAATTTACGTGGCTACACGTCTGAGTAAGTGCTGCTCAACTTGAACAGAGTTAAATCAAGTTAGATTTTCACTTATGGCATTTTTTTTCATCTGCATGGATGCTCACATACTGATATTTTAGTTTACAAAAGTAGTAACAAGCAGCTGAAGATATCTAATCCAGGTATAACTAGAAATCCGTGGCAGAAAAGTCCCTTAGTAGATAATGAAAAATGGTGAGAATATCTGAGATTACTTCCTCTCCATCTGCTTTTCTGCTCAAGAACTCTGCTGGTCCCTCCGACATCAGTTAGTTATCAATCTTTAGGCATCACCAGTACACGGGTTTCAGTGTAATGCGTGTTCTGTGCACTTATTTGTAGAGGCAAGGAAATAAGGTTCTCAGAACCAGACTACAGTCTTAGAGCAGCCTGGACTTACTA
Source organism: Tauraco erythrolophus (assembly GCF_009769465.1). Classification (NCBI taxonomy): domain Eukaryota; kingdom Metazoa; phylum Chordata; class Aves; order Musophagiformes; family Musophagidae; genus Tauraco; species Tauraco erythrolophus. The sequence goes on from NC_141465.1 coordinate 14,789,829, forward strand.
ATTATTTGAATTTGCTCCCCTTCCCTCACCCCCCTGCTGCTGAGGCAGCACTTATACAATCCACCACTCTGTTCTTGCTCCAATCTTCTCTCGGCAGCAGGAGGAGGTTACTGCTGCTCCCAGCTTTGTGTAGTGAAGATCCATACTACTCTGCTACCAAGCTCATGACAGAGGTCCTCCCAGGGTTTAAGATAAATGTGATTTATAGCCAGTTTTTTACATCTAAACAAGCTTCATTTACATGTCTGGTATCTCTGCTAGTTTTTCCTTTTTTTTTTTTTTCCTTTTTTTTTTCCCTTTTTTTCCTTTTTTTTCTTTTTTTCCTTTTTTTTTTTTCCTTTTTTTTCCCCTTTTTTTTTAAATGTCCAATTCAATATTTCCATTGTGAGTTTATTGAAAGCCTAATATGTTTCAGTCAAGCACGGACTTTTATCCCCAAGACCTCTACATTATAGAAAAGTTAAAAAGAAACATGTTTAGAGATCTAGCTCTGCATAATCAACAAAACCTTCAAATTTCCAAATAGCAAATAACTTCTGAGCCAATGGGTTTTCTGCAGATACAGATATGTCGTGTTCATTTTGCTTCCTATATACTGAGGAAGCAAGAAGGATTGCGTGAGTGCCAGTCTGAGAGAGAGAATCCATTCTGAATAAACTCAGAGAAAAATGGGGAGATTTGTTGCCACTCACTGTTTTTCACATCTGTTTCAGTCTGAGTTGCCTATATTTTTCAAGAAGTCAAACTTTTCCCATACTGTTAAGAGGTTTGCTTAACATCTTGCAACATCAGTCCCTGACTCATCAAAGAGAGAGTATGGAAGAGCATTATATGGCTGCTGATCTCCTCCTCTGTATTGCAATAGCTGGTCTGATCCTGGTGGAGTGAGAGCGTGGTGAATCTTTTAATGGGCTTTAGCTAATTGATCACCTCTTGAGTACAACTACAAAGCAATGTAGCAGGGAATTTTGAGTCCACCAGGGCAGATGATTCTTTACCGCTTTTATCAAGGCTGTGACTAAATGTGGCAAATTAGTTCTCAGTTTTGCAGCTCATTTACAGTTTTGCCTAATTGCAGATAGAATTTTCAAGAAATTTTTATTTACTAGTATCTGGGCTACAATTTAAATAGGCAGAATTGCTTGCAGTGTGTTATGCTTACCAAGGTAATTTTCTCACGCTAAAAGAAAAGTCTGAAAATAAAGTTTGTTAGGAAGCAAAATAAACTGTTTGGCCTTAGCGAAAAAGAAGCCATGATTCCCTTGTGAAGTTATTAGCTTCCTGTAATTTGGCTTGTAGGAATGTGTACTGTGCAGCGCTACTGAGTGTTTAGTGTATCTTTGTTTTCCATAGAGGATGGTCTACATTTTGTTGGAGATCATATGTCAGGCAGTCTAAAAGTGATTATGGAGTAGTAATACGGCAGCAGGCTGATGAGCAGCATTATTACTTCCATCGGATGTATAGTCTTGATGATCTTGGTTGTACTTATTTTCCCATGCAAAGAAAACAAGGACAAGCCTACGTCCAAGTACAGCCTTAGTTAAAAAGATATGTGTTGAAAATGATTGTCAGCAGATAAAACAGTGAAAAAGTGCTAGTGAATGAAAATCCTCCAGGTCTATGAAGTTGCCTGCACTTCAGTGGTAGATGCTCTGTGAGGTTTCTGCCAGGTAGACACAAAGGAGATGACTAGGGTGCAGAGGGACCTGTACCTCTTTTCTGTGTCCCCAGAGCTTTTCTAAACTGGCCTACTGAAATAAACAAAGTCCAACAAGGAGAATAAAGTTATATCAGACACACAGCAGAACCCATCTCAACACCAGGCTGAGATGAGGAATCTTATACAGCCGCTGCAGCGGTGCTCTGTTTTGATTTGAACTGATTTGAAGGTACAGTACAGCAAGTGACTGGACCAAGAGACAGATTCATTTCTGTGTCTAGTCAAGCCTTTAAATTTAGTCCTTTTTATACTTTATGCTAGTACATAAAGCACTGTGCTAAATGTGTTTTGTTCAGTGGGAACTGCATTAAATCTGAAGGGCTCCATTTATATGGAAAAAGATGGTTGTTTATTGTCCACTTAACATACAGTCATAGTTAATGTAGGACTGGTTTGACTCTTGCAAGGTTCTTTCTGTCATTTTTGTTGGGACTGGAGGTAAACTATGCAAAGAGAATATCTGTTTCGCTGACATTTCCTTCCGGTTTCAGTTCACTTGTCCATCTCTGCTGTCTTGCTTATGTTATTTATGGTTAAAATTGTGAGTATTCCACACAAGACAGAGAAGCATTTGCACCAATGGTTAGTTGTTCATTTTTGTAGAACACTGCCTAATTTCCTATAGGATTGCTTTTGTAGTGAAGAAGTTAAATTAGATGTGTAATGCACACTTTGCATGTTCAATTGACTACTTAGGTAAAAAAATGAGGCTATAAACTCCTTGGTATGTTTAAATAAACTTGTCCTCTGTCCAATGTTGTCAAAAGGGAGAACATTTCCAGAGGGAAAAAAAAAAAAAGGTCACTATCACTTGTTGGGATTTCCCAAGCTTCTGCAAATCCAGGATATCCAATTTGTTAGCTAAGCACTCCTGTTCTCTTAAAGCTTTACAGTGATTTATTTTCAGTGTCGGTAACAGCATCATCATTACTGAGAGATCCAACTGTACCGAATGTTACATTAATAAATCATCAGCCCTGAAAATCAATACTCCAATGAATTGAATCAAATGAAACTGTTTCTGTTGCACAGTTTCACCCACAAAGTCAAAACCTCTGCTGTCCAAGTTCATAAAATTTCCATCAGTTAGTTAGGCCAGAGCCATCAGACACAGCTTCCCAGACTCAATGTCAGACAAACCTTATCAGTTGATGGGTTTGTTTTTTTTATGTCACCCCATCAATGTTTCTGTGATGTTATAGTATGATATTTGCTTCCTCTGAAGTGACATGGACCGCTGCTTTATTTTGTATTCTGAAAAGATACCAAAGGTTAGGTCTGACCTACCTTTTTCTCCTTGTAGAGTCCTGGCTTTCCCTCCTGAACCACCTGTTTCCTCCTCTACCCCTTTTTAAATCTAGCCTTGCAGAAAAACTAATAGCTCTATGTGTTTTCCCAAGTTTCCTCATTGGTCAAGTACGTAGAACAATGAAATTTGTATACCTGTAGAAAAACGCGTGTCATGTCTGCCAGGACGTTTATATTCTCATGTTAGAATTGTTGGTGAAATATTTTCGCTACATTTACCTGTTTATTGCTGCTGTCTGGAAGTCTGGTGGAAATGGTAGTACTATTACTAGTGATGAGAAAAAAAAATCTCTTGTGAAAGATAATTTTACACTGTCCATAGATTCACCTTCTGTCACAAATTATTTATGAAACTTAATGATGGCTAGTCCAAATCTAGCACTAAGGCTGAATGCAAATAAACAAGCTATACAAGAACGAAAGCAGATTAGTTCTCTAACATGATATTGGAGTTTTCTTTCCTGCTGTCCATCATTTGTGAAAGCAATCTAAATCTTATGGCATATTTGTACATGTTACTCAAAAAGTTCCTACAACAGTAGTAACTGTAAGCTCTTAATACTTTAAAATAAATCCAGTGATTTTGTCTATTTCTTAATGTGAATACACTGTAAATCTTCATGTTGCTTTGGCATCAAAGCAGCGAGGCCGTGATTTTAGTGACCAAGGTTGTTCTACCTTGTGAAGAAAATCCAGCCAGCGTTTCTTTCTCTAAACTCCATGTTTTTCTCTTTTCTTATCTCTAAATGTTCTATTTCTATCTGACATTGTTTTCAACAAGAGCATTAATCCAACCCTGAAGATGAAGCCGTAGGCAGAAAAACTAATCTTCTGCTCTTATGTGATCAGTTTTCCAGCTTTTGATTTAATTTGACAGGAAATAACAAAAAAGTTTGGGGAGTGGTTTGAACTAATTCAGCTGTAATCAGAAGTACTGATTTTTGGCTGGCTTTGATGCTTGTGTTCTTGCTTGTGGTCCCCTCTGTCTCTGTGCCCAGAACGGCTAGCAGTGCTCAAGTAGCTGAAAGGAGACTGAATTTGTCAACCGCGATGATCACTTTATTTTAGCATCTTTTGCTTTCTTGTACTCTGCTACTATGTCTTGCAACATCCTTAAAGCAAAAACTCTTGAAAGCTCTGGCATTACATGAGTGAGCTTGCTGCCACTGGCGAGAGGCAGGAGAAATCCTTCATTCCCTGTACTGTGATGGCATTAATAATCATACATGGCATTTTGGCTTTTTCTCCTCATCTGTGTGTTTTGCCTCATGAGTTCTGTGTGTCAGACTAACTGCAATAGCTTTAAATGTTAAGTTCATATTCATTTTCCTAATTGTTTTGACATTTTGAATTGAATTGCATCTTTTCGTGTTACAGTCAATATCCTGGTTATAGTGAGAAGAATGAGTAAACTCTTCCTGTCTTGCAGATAATGAGAAGCATGCAAACTTATGTCCAAACAAGAATCAGATAGGCTGTTTTGTATATATATCACAGACTATATCTGCTCACCTGGAGAGGGATACCTAGAGCATCTGCAAACTCCATAGGGGCAGGTGCACACAGTCTTCACCGCCTGCTCCCATCTCTAGTGCCAAGTCTTCTTGTCCTGGTGCAGTGAAATCTTCCTCCGTCCATTATATCGCCTGCTCCTACTTGCCTTTTTGCCTTCTGGCTATGCTGTGATGGAAAGGACTGCCTTAGGGTTCTATGAACTTTAAAGAGACACTGTGAGTTGCTGGAGCCTTGCAGATTTATAGAGCTGTTGCAGGACATCAGAAGTCTGTGAACTTGATAGAATTTGCCTCAGGGCTGTGTGGGTTTAAGGGCTCTGAAGGATTTTAGGATATAAAAATGCTTTTAGTAACTAAGTAACTCACCTTCAGATCTTACCAAAAAAACTATTAAAAAATCTTCTTGCTGACCAACTACAATAGATTAAGACAAAATTAGATATGTATTCCCAAAGCGTTATTTGAAATATAATAAGTCACTCTGCACCACGTTTCCCAGCAAGATGTAGATTTATTCAATGTAATGCATGGGGCAGAGGCAGAAATATAGTTGAGAGGATGAAACTAGGTGTATCTATAACAGGCCAGCAGAGATTTATATTAAAAATTATTTTTGGGAAAAAATCCTGAGATCCTTATACCTTAAAAAATTGCACATCAGAGAATTCTGTGTTTATTTTTTTTTGACCAATATCCAGAGCACGAATTTTTAGATCTGACATTCCCTAGTGTGGCAACTGACCACAGCTACTCTCCAGTGACCAGTCAGAGAAGAAATCATTGAATCATCCTCGGTGTTAATTGACTTTACAGGTTAGTTCAACCCAAGCTAAGGAGACGGAAAACATCAATTGCTCATATTGCAAGAGGACTGGAGTACTCTTGCAAATCAACATTTGACAGATGTGTTATATTAGAGTAAAGAAGTGGTTCAATATGACCTGCTGTGGCCACTGAATCACAGTAGCACATCTATATATCACAGCTTCTTGCATTTCTTGATCTGTGCTCATACTACTGAAATTTTCTTATGAGGAAAGATTTGATTTAGAGAGTCGTTATTTCAAAATGCCATAAAGTTCAGGGCATGAAGGAACACAGGTCATTTAGATGTTATTAGTTACATGTTACTTAGATGGAGACAGACTTGTGCTCATTACAAATTGAGAAAAATTATTCTGGCACTTTCTTCTAGGTGCATTGGGCAATGGAACTGAATATAATCAAAGAAAATCAACTGTCAGTGATTAATTACAAGAATTGGGTTAAGACTGCATTGATGAGCATGGTCTGTGGAAACTCAGTCAAAGCAGTGAGCTTTGTCACCCTGGACAAATAAATACACGAATTGAGTTTCAGTTTTCAACCATAACACTTTCATAGGTGTCAAGGTAAAAGGGATACTGTTTCAAAGCCATACAGGAGAAATTTTGGTAATACAGGTTTTTAATGTCAACCTGAGAAGGTTTATTTGTTACCTCAGAAATTCCACAGGAAAAAAATAGCAAATCAAATGGTACACAAAATGATGTAAAAAAAACACCCTCAAAAATCAAAAACCAAAACCCCACACACATACTCTTGCCCCAAAGAAACACTTCTTTGTGCTCTTTTTCACACACTGAAAAGGAAACCCTGTAGTCAATTATGATCAAAGGGATCTCAGATCTTCTCTAGTTCTTTCTGATAAGGAGCTGATTTCATTACCTACTCCTCTTCCAGCATAGGCTGTAGTAATAAAATAATGACAAAGCTACACTTGAGGGATTGTGTCGCACATAGCCTTCAATTCCTATTTCTTGAGCAGTTATTAATATATAAGCTGGCTTTCCTTATTATCCCAAGACAGATTGGTTTCTGTAGGAGCTTCTGATGAGGGACTTTGTCAAAAAGCTTGCTGAAATCCAAATACACTTTTACCTATTATGTTTGGATTTCAGTGGTTTTATAAAAAAGGAAGCAGTTGCAGTACAAACATTCTTGTAATTCTATATATGAATTTAACATTCAGGTTTTCTTTGTGGAGAGAAGCAGGGAAGAAAGTAGGAGGAAGGGTGACCTTAAAGGTGGTGTTTGACAAACCAGGTGCACTACAACTCCTTTATCTTTTAAAATTTTAGAAGTATATGTTAAAGATGTGTTTCTTTGCAGGAGACAGGGAGTTAATTGCTCTCTGAAAAAGTGCTGCCAGGAGGTGTCTTTCAACCAATAGTTCTTAAGACTGCAAACTATTGAAGCTTTGCACACAATTAGAAGTCAAAGATATCATACAGCAAAGAAATCATGAATATTCAAATATTTCTAATGTCACATCAGATAAATGGTATAGGATCTTATAGTAAAATTAGCATTTATACCACTCTGTTCCGCAATCTGCTAATGAAACCTGCAGGGAAGCACAGGCTTATGGGAAAGGAGAAAGCCATCTTGCACTGCTAGTGAAGCCCTGATAGGAGAAGAGTATATAAATCTTTGTGAATGAAGGAACCAGCATTTTCTGCTCCCATCTCTCAATATTAAAGGCATTCCTCTTGGGGCTTTGATCTTATCTTTTCTGGCTTCCTTCAGATAGCCAAAGTGGCAAGAACATAAAAAACCTAAAAGCCCTCTTACAGCACCCAAAGCTCTTCCACCAGCATGGCCCTGCTTCTGCAGCTACAGTCATCACTAGGACACTTCTGTCTAGTGGTGAAAGGATGTTTGTCAAAGCACTATGAAAAATTTACCTTACATCTTTCCAGCCATGCTACTAAAATTTTATGTGTATCTCCTGCTAAAATCCAAGGCAATTTCAAGGATATATTCCTATAGACAAAATCAAATTACAATCTTGCAAATGGAGAAGTACAGCAAATTAAAATTGAGTCTAAGATTCTTATTATGCATTGATTTCCCTCACAAAACAATTCCTTTCATGGCATCTTTTAAACAACTAACATAGCTTCTCTTGCTCAGATCGTTCATATTAGACCATTTATAAGTTCTTTGTATTAACCAAGATTAAACAGCGCACTCAGCTTGTCTTAAGAGCAACTCTGCACTTTCACAAATTTTTTATGGAAAGCTGTATCTCTGAGTAGCTGCAGTAACCGTTGTTGGTTTGCTTGTTTCTTCCTCTGCCGTCTGCCTTCCTAATTTTTTTTCTCTTTCTTTAACAAGGAGTCACATTTGTTGTTTTTTTTTTTTTAATTTTAATTCTGATTTACAACAGCATGACCTGTAGCAAGAGTAATCATGAACCCTAGTAAGTGCTAAAAAGCATGCAAATGTCAAAAGGGTCAGTTGCACTTTCGTGTTTCCTTACACTGTACTTTTAACTTCAGAAATTAGCAGCAGCGCCTACTAGACCCCATATATTCTTTTCCCTATTTGATAGAAAAACGAGTATGTCACAGCATATTTCTGTTTCTCTCTGAAGGGAGTGAGTTAAACTCTGATCTTGAGGTGGTAAGAGAAGGGGAGATAGATACAAGTTGGTATTGGCTAAGGGAATGGAAGTGGTTTGGAAAGTCCAGAAAAAAGAAGTAGAGGGCTGATTTTTGCTCACAGCACTTCATTTGATATTATATGGCATATTTCTGATAGAGAACAAAGGCATATTAAATGAAGTAGATATATCTAGATGTAGATTCCAAGCTACTAATGAGTGGAGATATGGCAGATCCCAAGTTTTGTGTCTTGAGGACTCATTTAGTAACATCACCAAATGCTGTATTTGAGGATCAGCACTTGCTACACAGGATGCTTCTGCTGAGAGATGTTTTTTGGAGCTGACTGAAAACCAGATTCATCTGGGTGCCTGGAAAACTATCACTACCTTCACTCCCCACTTCTTTTATCTTAAAATGATGTGCATCCAAATAAGGATGAAACAACAAAGCTTGGTGGTGGGGTTTTTTTTATTATTATTTTCCTGGTGGCCCAAAAGAGCTCTGGATACTGCAGCTGCTCAATGAAATTATTGTGCTTGTCAAAATCATTGCTGCTGGTAGCTGTGAAACTAAGGCTATCAGCTGCAATGACCAAATGCAGAGTTTTGTATCTGCAGGGTTATATGAAAGGGTCCGTCTGCCCTGGGGTTGTGGACTTGACAGTTTTCAGGATTTGGTGCTCTGGAGCAAATCCCTCAGGAATCCCTCCTGCCATTGATTTGAATGAAATGTTTCAGACTCAGTGATTTAGCATTTTCTGTCAGATCTTTGTTTTGCCAGAGATTTGCAAGTCTAGCAAATACATTATCATTAATCTTGTGAAATAGTTGTAATGTTCTGAGAGATGCTTGTGATATCTATTATTCGAAATACAAAGATAAGAGGAGTAGGTCTCATGAGCCATTTTAATTATTTTCTATGCTACTGTATTTTTTTTATAGATTCCTTCCACTTTTCAGAATGACTGGCTTTACATCTCTTTATGTTCAAAAGTTACATTCAGAAAAGTTCCAACAGTTGTGTTCAGAGAACTAGCTTTCATTAAACTGTATTGAAGCTGCAAAGAAGGTATAGATTTTTATCTTCAGTTCATAAAAGATGCATGGTCAAGAAAGCAAAAGGTTGTAGGTGGCTTCTAAGTTGATACTGCACAATCTCTCATTCTACATGGAAAATTGTGGGAGTGTATCTTAAAATAGTAGTCCACGTGGATGCTTCATCCCCTTTCATTGGAAAAATGTGTCAGTTTGGGGTCTTTCACTTCTGAAGAAAATACAGACAATTGGGTCTCAGGCCTTATGCAAGCTCTTCCAAACTTTTTACCACCTAAACAGATTTTACTGTGCTTCAACTTTTCCACTACCAAGACTGTACGCAACATCCATCACAAGGTGCCTGCTCTTTTCCTCTCTCCAGGTACTCTGTTGAGGACCATTCACTCCATGTTGGCAAATGTATTGATTCTGCTACTGGAAGAATTAAAAAAAACAAACAACCAACCACAAACAAACAAGCGAGCTGTAGATTGAGGATGAATTATAGCTTACTCTGGGGCTTTCTGAGGGTCCACAAAGTATTCTTACTCCTTTGAAATTAGTATTTCATCTGATTACAAGACAAATGCAATACTGCAAGGCAAGCAGTATGACAGTATTTAGCATACAGTATTCCTCTTTTGGCAAGCAGAGAGAATCACACAAGTTTTTCTTCAGTGCTAATGTGTAATAGGCTTGAACTGGAGAGCGTATGTTGTGGAAGCATGCTCAGACAATTCCTTTTTATAACTGATAGTTGGTAGGCAAGTTAATTTATGAGTTTTGCTATACAGGTTTTAGCACTTCAAAGTGTAATATTTTTACAGTGACATTTATTCACAAAGCTGTATTTTGTAGACCAAACACTTGTGACTAATTTGGAAAACTTTTCTCTGCACTTTAAATGTACGAGTTCACCCACTATCAGCACCTGTCAAACTCTGGGGTCTACTTATCAAGTAATGAAGTCTCAGGAATAAATGTAGGAACCAACTGCCTTTAGTAGAAAATCAGGCTGATGACAGTGAACAGGGAAAAAAGTATTGGTACAGAAATATTCAGAATAATGGAGGTTGATTTGAGACTGCAGGGGACCACAAAAGGTCTTTCTCCTTTTCAGTTTCTACATATGGCTAAATGCAGCCTCAGTCCTTACAGTTCCTGGGTGACAGGATTAGGAGCGATCTTCTGCACGCTGATTCTGAGTGGAGGAGGTTTCAGACACCTCTTCACTTTCTTCTGTGTTTCCACATTGCCACAGGATGTGAGAAATGTAACACATGTATGCATGCATCCTATTTACAGTGAGAAGCAAAAGTGTGCTATCTCTTTTCTACAGAGACAGAGATACTGTGACTTTTCAGGACCTTCTATGCATAATTTGATGGTGGAAAGAAGAACACCAAATCTCTTGCACTTCATCAAATCTACCTCTCCCCATTTCTGATGTCCAGACTGCGTATGGGAGGTTCTCATAATTTCATGGCCTCTCTAAAGCATTTTTAATTACTTGCACATATGCAGAAATTGCAATTTAGGTCTGGTGGAACCTAATCTGTTGCACTGGCTTTAGTCAGTTCTTCGTGGTATTGATATTTCTAATTCATAGATGGTTGAGCTCTGAATGAAATTGTTTTTATGTAGGAAAGGAGATTTTGCAAATAAAAAGAAATTTAATTAACTATGGTAATATTTTATGAACATTTGAAAAAGAATGGGTTTGAGTCTTGATTACAGTTTATACGTGTGTTAATTTACAATAGTTCAGAAAACACTACCCTCATCAACTGGTGGCAGCCCACTTTTAACTTTTGATGGCAAAGATCTGCACACAAGATGTAAAAGGTGACAAGTCAGGATTATTAGGTCTCAGAAAAGCACCGAGCGTGCCATAGTATGCACATAGATAATGCAAATCTGGTTTAATAATGCTTTAATTATGTGTTAATTATTTATTCATTAAATTGTTTATCCTCATATTTCCTCAAAAGTCTCAGGTGTCCCTGTCTAGAAGCTGCAGTTCTTTTCAGTGGCTGACAAATCTGGCAGTGTAGCGATGCGGTGCAGGATTACATTTAAGACAAAGTCAATGAAATGACACTTCTAGCTGGAGGAGAAAGTCTTCAAAATTTCACAGCATCCAAATTTGTGAATTTTCAAGCTTCCCTGACACCATAACTGTAAAGCCAGTATGTTATTAAGGAGCAAGTTCTGAAGCGTGAACATAGCACTTCAGTTGGCTTGTTTGCATCATATTTAATTTTGAAAAATTAAAAAACAAGAATGTGTCTCAGAGATGCCTTCTCCTCAGCTATGGGAGAGTCCTCCCATTGAAGGAGCTGGAAATCTTTTAAGAGCTTTTTTCCTTACTGAGGATGAGTAAGTTCATCCTCAAAGTCTTCTGGAGTATTAGTAATAATTTATGTTGTGCCTCAGCATTGCATAATCAAATGTGTTTTGTTCTGAGACATAGCACATCACAAGATGTCGTGATTCAAGCCTTATAAGCTTGTCTGAACACTTGTCTGCACCCTGTATGTAGTGAGAGGCTTTTATATCACTGACCAAATCAAGCTCTGTTCTTTCAGTTGGGCCTTTCTTTTGTCCTTTCCTGAGCTGCTTTCTCTTTTAAAAGTTTAATATGCAAAAGATGATGGGGAGGTATCAGAATAGATTGCTCTGGTTTTTCGTTCAGTCAGTACCTAAGCCATTATATCTTGCAAAATCATTAACCCCCATGTTTTCAGAGTTTAATAACATATAATGCTTTTACCTTTTGTATGGTTAGCATAGTCTCCAGGCTACCTTCTTTTTATGCAGGTTATTAGAGAAGAAAGACAGGGTAATATTTTGGAAACCCAGCTTTATTAAAAAAGCTGCCATTCTGAGTTTTCCTCCATTATGGCTTGTATTTATTCTCTGCCATGTCACATGTGTACAAATCAGAAGCGTCACAAAATCTTATACTGCTCAAAATAATGATAATGCAGTTTAGATTATAATCAGCAATTGACATCCCTGAAAAGAGTTTGTTGATTCAAGATTGGGGGCGGGGGGTGGGGGTGGTGATGTGTAAAAATTTTTTGAAGAAAACCCTGGCAATCAAATCTATTTATTCTGTTGATTCATTAGCAAACAAGCCTTTTTATGAACCTGTGAGTTAATTCCCAGGCTAGCATAAAACCAAAAGATCTTTACGCAGTCTGTAAAAGAGCACCTGCCTCTTGCAGAGACCCAGTGGGTCCACGGTAAAACTGTTCATTTGTTCTCTACTGGGCCGCCTTATATGTTTAATACTTCTTCTGCTTTACTATCATATCTAACATTTACTGCTGTTTCCTGTGAGCATTTCCTTCTCCTTCTGAAAGAGGCCCAGGAGTGACTGTTTTCATGATGTTAAGCAGACAGGTCTTTAAGATGTAGAGATCAGTGCCAGTGAGATTCTGTCCATGTATGTGTGATGTCTGCTCTGACCCACAGTGCTGTTGCAGGGACAATTCTGAGTCCCAGGTAACCTAGGCTATCAGTTCTTCTGTGTCCTTCTTTACCAAGATTTGTTTGCAGGCATTCTCCTCATCTCTATTATATGATAGACAGATGGATGTTTATGGAAGGTTTCAGATCTGCATCATTTCTTCTGCCTTAAGTTTTATGAACATCTGCAGATTTTTAATTGCTTGACAAGCAGGATGTTGTAAACAACCCATATTTTATGGATATATGAAATGTAATCATGAGTTTTATGATGCTATTGATTGATGGCCTTGAAGAGTTGAGCAGGGAGGGTTAGAAGATTTGAGACTCGGCAAGAATGGATGGCTTCTTTGTGATACTTGGTAACTTTGCAGTATGCTTTATGTCTCAAAAGTGATTTGTAAAAATAAATCAGGTCTGAGATTGCTCCTCAAGAACCCATAAGTTGTCTGTGAACATATCGGCAGCCTCAGCTTTCAAAAGTGAGCCTCCTAAGAAAGGTGTTAAACAGCACAAGTTTTCAGGCCTCTTTGCCGCATTTTATCATATGATTATCATTCTCTTTGTTTTTCTTTAGAAGGCTACGTAGCTACCAAATTTTAACTGACTGCTATAGACATGACCAGTCTAAGGGAAGTCCAGAAGAACTCTAAAGCCTTTGTCCATACCGTAGAGAATGGTAAAGGTTTAGTCCCAAAAAGCACTGAATGTGTCAAAATTCCACAAAAGGTCAGATGCAGATTAACTTTTGCAGTGACCTGCACTGTTTTTAAATCTCAGGATAGAAGTTCATTTATGTTTACAGATAATTCACAGGCTCTATATCTAAAAATCTGGTCATCAGGGCTGGTCATATAAACAACTTTATGGCTGCTTAGAATGACAGCTGGTTGGAAATACTTGAAAACTTTCTTTATTTTTTCTTTCAGAAATTACAAACTGTTTCTCCATTAGGACCAGTTTTGGCAAGTATAGATGGAGGAGGGAGTAAATAGGGTATTTTAATCTGCTGTTAAGCAAAAGACGTGGACAGCTCCCTGCTCCATCTCTCTCTCTCTCTTCTCTTTTTAGTTTTCAAAGAGAGACATATTTGCTCTTGCTTAAAACTGGGAACCAAGTCCATCTAAAGTCCACCAGGACCCCTGGTTACTTTCAAAATGTCCTAAATTCCCAAGTGGTCTTTCTGAGTCTCTGTCGCGAGATACACCGAAATGCAAGAAGTGTGATGGAATCACATTGCAAACCTCTCAGCCCTTTCTGATGTTTTGGACAGGGAGGAAGGCTGTCTGGGATGAGTGAAAGGGTGTTGTGTGTGTTTTTTTTTTTTTAACTGGTCCTATGTTAGAACTATTTAATTTTGAATACAGATTGTTCCCTGAGATCAGTCTATTTTTTAAGCTTTAGTGAGAGTGCCTATGGGCATTGTGGTTATGCACCTCTCATGTAAATAAGGAGTGTTGTCCTACTGTTCAAGTGACTCTTCATAAATTTATTAATGTATTTCAATACAGAAAGAAGCAATGCTGAATTCACTTATCTCAGAGTAACTAAAGAGATGTGTTTAGGATGGCAGAGTGGGTACGACTAATACAGCAGTTGGATGTCAACATCACATTCTCCTCTCAGCTGAAGTATAACAAAGCTGATGTTTTTTTTCCCAAATCGGTTTCCTGTATTTCTTCAACATGTAAACCCAGAGATTGAGTGCAGACCCCTTTTAGAGTGCTTTTGCTGAGGTAAAAAAAAGAGAAGGTTCAAGCTGACCTACAAGTATAATCGTCTCCTCTAAAAACACTTTTATTCTATGGCAAAGTCTATTGTTTTGTCAGAGAACTTCACTAACTTCAAAGGCATCTGTGCTGAACTGCAGGTGTTTTTTTTTTTTCTTTTTGTCTACTATTGTTTAGAAGTATTGTCTTTACAAAGGTGATTTAGTTACTATTAAGTTGCTTTAGTCTTTTTTTCATTTACTACAATTGAAAACAGATAGGAGTACAAGTGTACCTTCAAGATTTAGGTGAGCAAAACCTGTGCTCAATATTCCACTGAAAAACTGTCTTTGGCCAAACACCTATTTGGCAACTTTCAAATGTAAATGATAGCAGATTAAAAACATTCGGTCTTTTTGCCCTTTTCATTCCATTAAGAGCTAACATGTGTATAATTATAAAATCAAATGTGCAGAAGGCAATCATGCAAATACCAATAAAGGTTTCTTAGTAGCAAAGCTGATTTGATGTAAATAACTCATCTTAATCCGTTTTAATTAAAAAAGTCTAATTACAGAGAGCAGATTATGTTGATCAGTATGTTCAGATGAATGCTGGTATTTGTCAGCCAGAAATAAATAAATAAATAAGGGAAATAATCTATATAAAGAAATGAAAATCCAGTGTCAGATAACAAGAGTTGATTTAGAATACTGGCATTGAATATGTATTGCTGGATTCATCCCAGTCAGTTAGAAAGTGAAGGACAGCTGAAAATACTTCCCATTAAAAAAAATTAAAAATAGGGGAAAAAAAGGGAAAATCTACATATGGTAGTGTATAAGAAAGTCTGAATGCAAGAGTGTGTGACTGATTGCAGTCAGATCACATCATGCATGCCTCGTCCTTTTGTTTGGGAAAGTTCCCCACCGGGGATGGGAAGGAGTAAGACTTGCCTTCCTTCCAAGTATCTTGCCTTCCTTCCTAGTATCCTTGCTTTTTTCATTTTTCCTTCCAAGTGCCCTTCATGTACTCACATATTTCTCTCTACTGAGGACATTAAACAAAGGTTTAGTCTGGGTAACACAGATTTTCAGATATTGAAAAGGAATAACAGTGAGATAGTTGTAAATGCTAATTTGATTATTACCTAGAAAATAATAGAAAAACTGCAGTTTCCCGTTACTGAAAGACAAGAAAAAAAATGTTTCAAAATAGAATTTCAAGGCAGAATGAACTAAATACTCATTAAGCAAATTTTCTAATTTCTACTCTTATAATAACTCAAATATTTTAAAAACACTTTGAAAATCAAAGATTAGCACAAATATCATCAGTAAAGAAAAACAATACATAATGAATAGATCAAGGCAAGTTTTTTTTCCCCACAAGATGGATTAAAGTCCACTTAAGAACAGATAAGTAGTGGCTTTTTAATTTTAAATGGCATATCTTTTTCTTACTGTCCTTTGAAGATGAGATTTATGTTATCGCATTGTCTGTTCATCTCTTGCTCCAATAAACTTTTGACATTTCAAGCAATTTTAAGCCAAATTTGACAAAGGATTAGAGATCTCAAAGCCTCTATCATGTTCTTAAAAAATATCATCAGACAAGAATGGCAAGGAAGAAGGGAGATGATGGTGAGCTGTGAATTTGATGCGACTAATACTCTTTTTTATTTTTTAACTATGCATATTGCATGTATATTTATGGTGTAACTCCTTATCACAAGATTTTTAAGAAGGATCATGTGGTTTTGGTGCAGCAATTGTCAATATTAGGTCATTTCTACAAAAACGTGGAACAACTTTGACATATCTTAGAAGCTGAGAGCTTCTCAGTTCATTTTTAACACTTTCAGAGGTGAAAGGGTATAGAAGTTTCATGTTCAAATTCCTGCTTTATTTTGGTTCAGATCAGGCATTTTCCCAGCACATATTGAGTTCCCTACCTTTCTAGGCACTGATGAGCATTTAATTGTTCACTGGGGGTAGAATAATTTGAATGGTATAACAGAAATTATCTCTCGTAGCTCCAGGGATACAGCATTACATGGAAGATATAGATGAATCAGTCTGAAATTGCTGACAGAATATCATCAAAGAAATCTGGATTTTATTCTAGTATGAAAAAGGGGAAGTTTACAGTTTCATAGGAGGAGAAAATAATTTCCTAAACCTCTGATAATTCAAAATTCAGTTGTATCTCAAGAGTTACCATCTCTACTAAACCTCAGAAAAGAAAAACAATTGTGCATTTGCACTCCCTGAGTTGCTGTGTGTGTGCATGCATCACTCAGCCATTGATGGGAGAAGAAGGAAGGCAACCTAGTGAGCAGAACTGAAGTTGTTGTAGGCTGCTTTAGGAGGAAGGAAGAAGAACTAAACTGGTTAAGACACTACGGAAGGTGTAAGGAAGCCTAGTGTCTTCCCAGGGGCATAAGCTCTAACAGGGGAGCTCCCTGGTGTGTCAGGGTTATACTAATAACTGGGGAAAATGGGCCAAATTTCACATACCAGGAAAAGCTTCCCAGTGGTGAGATGGATTCAGATCCTCCCTCTCTATGTGTTGGGTTTGTGTGGCAAGCTTTTTGATAGAGGAGGAGGGGTTAAGGAGTGGCTTCTGCGAGAAGCTGCTAGAATTTTCCTTCATGTCCGATAGAGCCAGTGCCAGCCGTCTCCAAGGTGGACTTGCCACTGGCCAAGGCTGAGCCCATCCGTGACGGTGGTAATGCCTCGGGAATAACATATTTCAGAAGGGGAAAAAAACTGCTGTGCAACAGCAGACGGAGAGAGGAGTGAGAATATGTGAGAGAATTCTGCAGACACCAAGGTCAGTGAAGAAGGAGAGGCAGGAGGTGCGCCAGGTGCCGGAGCAGAGATTCCCCTGCAGCCCATGGTGAAGACCACGGTGAGGCAGACTGTCCTCCTGCAGCCCATGGAGGTTAATGGTGGAACAGAGATCCACCTGCAGCCCATGGAGGACTCCATACAGGAGCAAATGGATGCACCTGAAGGAGGCTGTGACTCCTTGGGAGGCCCACATTGGAGCAGGCTCCTGGCAGGACCTGTGAACCCATGGAGAGAGGAGCCCACACTGGAGCAGGTTTGCTGGCAGGACTTGTGATTCCGTGGAGGTCTCACACTGGAGCAGTCTGTTCCTGAAGGACTGCACCCCGTGGGTGCATGAAGAACTGCAACCTGTGGGAAGGACTCACATTGGAGTAGTTTGTAGAGGACTGTCTCCCATGGGAGGGAGCCCACACTGGATTAGGGGAAGATCTCCTGAGAAGGAAGGAGCAGCAGGGACAATGTGTGATGAACTGACCACAATCCCTGTTCTCCATCCCCCTGCGCCACTCAGGAGGAGGAGATAGAGAAAACCAGGAGTGAATTTGAGCACAGAAAGAAGGGAAGGATAGGGGAAGGTGTTTTAAGATTTGATTTTATTTCTCATTACCCTACTCTGATTTGATTGGTAATGAATGAAATTAATTTCCCCAAGTTGAGTCTGTTTCACCTGTCATGGTATTTACTGAGTGATCTCTCTGTGTCCTTATTTCAACCCATGAGCCTTTCCTTGTATTTTCTCTCCCCTGTCATGCTGAGGAGGGGAGTGATAGACTGGCTTGGTGGGCCCCTGATGGCCAGCCAAGGTCAATCCACCACACTCTAGAAGGTCATAGCTGAAGCTGAGTTGTTCAAATTATTTTAAGTTAGACTGGAAAGAAAAAAAAAAAGCTTTCTATCAGGGCCACTTCTCCAGTGACAGAAGATGAAACAAGTTACTGTTTTACATCTTCTACCCTGAAGATATTATTATCTTCAGTCATACATCATCCTGCTGTTTTTCCACAAAAAACAATTGATTTAAACATGAATTGGGAGGTAGAAGGATGTTCAGCAGAGTGATTGCTCTGGTAGAACTGTAGACTGTGCTCAGGAGCTGTGGGAAAACATGCAGCTTGTTAAACATATTCCAGATTTATGTGGATATGTCACTACCAGTGGCAATGAGAAGCTGTGGCTTCTGATTTTAGACACTGTCTTCCCTTAAAGACGTTAGTCCCTCTTCTCCTACCCAAATAGATTCAGGTGCATTGAGATTTGTATTGGTGGTCAAGTGCACGTATACCCACAATATGTTTGGATGCCTCCATCCCAGAAGAAAAAGGGAAGCTTTCTTGTAGTACCTGTGAATTTGAGAGTCAGTTGGGTGGGTGAGATTGAGAGTTAGACTCCACTGTGTAATATGATAAATCGGTTTACCCTTCGAAAAGGATGTTGTACAAAAACACAGCAATGTAGTTCTTCTATGCTTCATAGTTTTGTTTTACTTTTAGCAGAGTCCTATTTACAGCAAGCGATGGATTGAAAAGAGTATCTAGCTGAGATCAGCACCTTCAGTGCTTACTAGCAGACTGGCCTCCTAGTTGATGGATAGAGTACAAATTTTCCTTAAAGGTTCAATAAGGAGGACTGAAATTGATGTCTTCACCCCTGTGGTACCTGCTGATATGCTCAGCTGAAAAAATAAAATATGGCTTCCTATTCTAGAAAGCATACCAAGTACATACAGCTGCCCCAGACTTCCTTCAGTAGCAGCATTTTATTTATGCAGGTGCAAAGCACACTCATGTCTTTAAAGGTATCGTCTGGAAGAGTAAACACATCTTTGGAAAATGTTTGGAGTTTACTGAGGCCTAAAAGAGTTGGCAGCAATGCTACCCTAAGATTCTGGGCTTAACAGGCCTTCAATTTTGGGAAGAGATATCGCCCAGGGAGAGAGAGGATGGTAGGATATGGTTTTATCTTGCTGGCAGAGTTTTCACGTCAACCTTGCCCTGAATTCTTTGCCAGAAATATTATGTCCTTCTAAAAGTCTTGAGTTAGCAAGTCAGTGTGCTGTAAGCAGAAATGTATTGTGGGTCTCAGTGAAATGAGTCTTTTGACTATGGGTATCAGCTCTTACTTAAAATAGCATCACTGTCATTCCCTAGGAAGAGAAAAATAACAGCTGACTCTTGAGAAAAAAAAGCCATCAGCATGTTCTGCAAATATAGATGAGAAATGTCCAATATAATAACCATAAACATCCTGTGCAAATACAGGGTTGCAATACCAGCAAAACAGTGTAAATGCTAAAACCCTAGTCACATGAAAAAAAATCAATCTCAGTTTTTCCTCATGAGTATGTTGCTATACTGAGTGTTTTCTCTAGGTACCTATCACCTTTCAGAGCTAGCTTGTGTGAGGAAAGGCAGATGAGACATGCTTTGCCAGTAAGCAGCACATTATAGGCATTTAAAAACACCAAAGATAGGATTTAGCTCATTCATCTGAGCTAGGTGTCAGTAAAAAGACAGTTCTATTTTTGTTTGACAAATCAGACATTGTAAGAGCTGATAACCACTTACCTGCCTAAAAAATGGTATGGCATTCAGTTTGTTCTCAAGAGTACACCAAGAGCTAACAGTGAACAAAACAGAGGAAGGTGTATTTAAGAGGGATGCCAGCTTGGAGCCCAAGGACACTTCCAAAAAGAATCGCTGTGATTCAGTCACTGGCGTTTTGTTGTACCATATACACCTGTAAATACATGTAACACGTTTAATGATGCAGTACTTTATTGTTTGTGCAAAACCGGTATTTCAGCAACTTGCAGACACAGACTGAGCAAAAAATACCAATATACCTCTGACATAAACATTCCTCTACCCAAAGGGCTTTTTATTGTTCCCAGGCATTAGACTATGTCCAAGCAGTAAGGGGCAGTGAGTTCAGTACCAGCTCCTAGGACTTTTACCCATACTGAATAGGTTTTCAATAAAATCAGATTTAGTTACCTAGTCTTCCTACTTGTCTCTCTGCTTAGAAGGTCTATGTACATCTCTTTCCTCTGCAGCAGATCACAGACTGCAATTGTCTTCTCTTGATGCAGCGAAGCTGTCTCTTTGCTACAGCTTATCCTGGGAGACCACTAGATAAACTGATCTTTTCTGAAAATCCTGGTCCCTATTTATTTTCTCCTGCTGGGTAACTTTTATATGTATGTCTTAGGATCCACAGGCTTCCCCAAACTCAGACTGTATCTTTTAGTCACCCTGAAATTGTGGGAAGCCTGCAATACCACCAGACATGAAAATACACATGCTGTTCATTTTACCAGCACAGGGCAGCACTGCTTTCCTTTATTCAGAAGAACGGATTCAGCTGAAGCTTTGAGGAGTCTTTAGACAAGCAGAATGAGACAAATACACTTGCCATCAGAATGTTCCTTGAATGACTTCCAAGTATACTGGGTGCTGTAACAACCAAAAGCACATGTTGACCTTGATTGCCTATGAAGGAAGACACTCCCAAAAACAGTCTTATGAAGATGGGAGTTTTCCTGAATTTACATTCAAACCAGAAAATGCCACTTACTCAATCACCTATGCTACTTCCTACAACTCATTAGTCATTATTATGTTTGATAGTGTTCATTCTAAATTTTAACTCTTTGGCTTAGTTTTGTAACTGCTATGTGTGAACTTGTACAGCTACAATTAGGATCGTTCTAAGAGTGTTCCACATTCTAGGAACAAAAAATAAAGGATACTGTTTTTCAGAAAATATCATCATAAAATGTCATGAGCTCTTGGAAATAAAACTTCTTGTTTCTTGTCATTGGAGGGACAGAGTGACTACCATTCTGTGTTGTTTTTTCTTTTATTCACAAGATAAAATCAAACCAACCCTAAGCCCATGTTCTAAGTGCTGTTGTTGAAATTTAGAGGAAATGATAGTGTTGAGAGAGTAATATTGCCTTTAAATAGTGTATGTAACAGTTGCTTTAAAATGAGGTATGTCAAATATAAGGAAGAAATCAT
Organism: Tauraco erythrolophus; assembly: GCF_009769465.1. NCBI lineage: Eukaryota > Metazoa > Chordata > Aves > Musophagiformes > Musophagidae > Tauraco > Tauraco erythrolophus. Next base: position 14,810,896 of record NC_141465.1, read on the forward strand.
GTTTTTAGTGAATCACTGAGTCCAGCTACAGTGCTTGTGTGTATATATACATGTATATAAAAATACGGCCTTTTCCCCCTAAGCTTTCTTTATAATGAATGAACAGAAACAAACGCTTTTAGAATACGCTGCTTCTGATTTATTTTCCAATTCAGGATGACATGAATCATGCATTACAAATGCTGATTTCTCCCCAGTGAAGAAGGGGTATATATATTTTCCATACAACAAAAATGAAGATGACATTCAAAAGCAGATTTCTTCATCGGGACCCTATAGAGTTAAATAAACTCCTATTCTCACATGCTACAAAACCTGAAAAAAAATGTTCCTGTAGCCATGAATACAAATTTATAGTATCCACAAGTGTTGCCAGGTTTGCAAATCTCTTAGCAAAAGTATGAACTTAATTTGAGTGTCAAGTCGCTTATTTTATAGCCTGAATGGGAATAACAGTCTCAAAAATCTGTCCCTCTCTGGGGATGCTGAGCCCATCACAAAACTTAATTGAACTGATCCATCTGACCCTGCATAGCTTGAGAGAAGCATCAAGTACAATAAAAGCTCATTTCATTGATTACTATTGATTGTTGAAGACATATCCAAACAATTATCTTCTCTTAAACAGGAAACTGATCAATGCTAGCAGATAAAATCAACAATGGGTAACTCCAGGAGAACTTTGAAGATGATTTAAAAAAAAACATAAATTAAATAGATGTGTCTGGAAGAAATGTGACTCTTCCACATTACAAAGAACAACTTAGACAGAAACAGCCATGTTTGTGAAGTGCTGTGCTTGCTCTTGATTATAAATGGACTGATGATATGAAAATGAACATCTTAGCTAAGTTTGATAATAAAAGATCCATGCGTTAACTTGGATGGGCAAATTCTGGCAAGGTTCGCTTTCTCAGTTCATTTTCAAAACTTCAGGAGAGTTTCAGACAAGTTCTCAATTTATCATTGTTATGCTATTGAAATCAATGACTTGTCACCAGTTGCTCTCTGGTGATACATTACTTTTTCTCCATCTCAGTCAGAAGGTTTGATTTCTTCTTGTTAAAAATCACTTCAGAAAGGCTATATAATTTATCTGTTTTTATTACTTAAGCATTTTTCCTCTTTTCTTTGGAAAAGTCATACTGGAAAAAAAATCTCTCCTCTCAAAGTGATCCTTCACATCCATCGATAAATGTGTTCCAGTCTTAGGACATGTTTTATATGGAGGCCTTTTTAAACTGGAGCATATGTCATGCACTAGAATAAAAATGTAAGCACATGGGGGGAAGAAATTAACAAATCTGTAAAGGACTCATACGCAGACTAGCACGGAAAGGTGGGAATATCAAGATGATGGTGGTCTGACTTTGAAAGTGAATGACTGCTTGAGATTGCTCATTCTTAACCTTTAACATCTGTGTCTATTTTCCTTCGTGTTCTTGAAAAACTTTTGCAGCATAACATATCAAAAAGACATTTTACATTACTTGTGTTATAAATTTAGTCCAGATATTTCTCTTCCCTCAGGATGCCTGCACTTCATAATTTGAAACAAGTGAAGCATACCCCAGTACCCATCAAATTCTGGTTCGATCTCCAGGCACAGGTTCAATTATTATTAAAATGGGTTTGGTTATTAGAAAACAGCACATAGTATTTACACTTTTCTTTCTGATCTTACAGACTTCTTCAATTTATATGGAAGATTAAGGATATGTAAATGTCAAAATGTCTCATCAGAAATGCTTTCTATGTGATTTATTTATATAACACCGATAAACCAATACTGAAAGTCGTTTGAACATTCTTTAATATTGTATTCTGTGGTTTTTTATTTATACATTAAAGAAAGTGTGGTGCCAGATTTGTAATTCTAGAGATAATAGTTTTTTGTCTAGGTACATCTACATTGCCAGCTATAGTATTCTGTTTCTCTGGGACAACAGCTCAGCTGTAACATTTGTTTATCTGACCAGTCATTTTTTGTCTAATCTCACCCAGAACTTCCCACAGTTATAAAAGTTGTTTTAAAATAGTCAGTTCATGTGAATCTGTATAAAGGCCTCTTAGACACTCTACCTAGATAGTTTGTCAACGTTTTTTTTGAGATGTTTTAGCTATTAAACTCGGTAATATCAGACACGGTTTTCCCTCTGACTTACTGTGTTTCTCCAAAGCAATCTTTGTTTCATCAGCTCATTCTTGCTACCTTTTGATAGAAGCTGAAAGGTTGTCCTACAACCCTGAAGAGAATATGTCCAAGGAGGAAACCTGTAATTTTATTCTGGTCTACAATAATTAAATACTGAAAATCTTTAATTTCCTACAAAGAATCACAATGTGCTAATAAAAATCTAAGCGGCCAGTGTCCTCTGTTGAAGTAAGTGTGGAAATCCTTCCTGTAAATGATCCCTTCTGCTTGTATTTAATTTTTTCTTTGGACATTTTTCAGTTTATTGGAATTCAAAATACTTAGATGAAGTAGAAATAGGGGGAAACCCCCACATGTATTTACTGTAGTGACCAGAAATATTTTTCCTAATAGAAATTTATACTTTATTAATGAAGTCTTTTGCAGCTCTCTCTAAAAGGCAGGGAACTTTACCCTTTTTTTAACAGTTCAATGAACAGCTGCAAAATTAAAATTTTGGTTAAATATCTGTGATCTTCCTTTTGGTTTATTTAAAGATGCTACCTGTTTCATGAATGAAATCAGTGAAAGTCTTTCCTTAGACTTTACTGGGAGTATATCAGCCAGGACCATGTCTGATTTGAAGACAGGCTTGCAGAATACCCCAGTGAAGACAGTGTGTTCCCAGCAACCCTTTGCTCTATTCAAAAGCCCAAAGAATGACTGGAGCACTGTGTGATTTGTTATGATGTTGAATAAGATGAAATATAGCATCTACTTAATCAAAATTATTTAAGTTTCTAATGACTTGAAACAGTAATATACTCAACATTTGCAACAGTTTTTTTTTTCCACATTCCAAGAGAAAGTCAGGAGTACGTTCTTTCTGCTCTGCTTTCACAAAGTACATAGAAGATGTACTTTATGTACTTTTTACAGTACATAAAAGATCTGTTATAGGAAGGAGTTACTACCTTAATCTGTATTTGGCCAATTAAGGATACCTCAAAGCTTGTCAGAGCATTAGTCACGATCTAGCCAAATCATTGGCCCACATTAGAAGCTTTGTGAGATTTCTAAAGATATTCCACTGTGCTAAGTCACATTTCTGCTAAATATTCCCCCTGTATTCAGTGCAGACAAGGTGGCTTTGGTATCGAGTTAGAGACTGTGTTCCCACTCGCTGCTTTTCTACTGGTAATTTTTGTTTGTTTCTGATTTATTCTTATTTATTTCAACATCATGAAGTGATCAACACTGGTTTTGCTGTCAGAAGATTCCATTTGTATATGAATTCTTGACTTTCATTTTGTAAGTTTGATTTATGACTTACCTTTGAACCTATTCATTTTATCTTGTACTAACTGTGAATTTGAGATAGAGCTGTACTAATTTGTCATCTTTCACTACATGAAATTTTATCCTCTGTGCTTCCCTTTCATTCATTGTGAAATGTATAGCATAGAGACTGACTGTCCACTCTGCCAACTAATGACAGCTGATGACACTAAAGGATATATCTAATGTCTGTGTGTGCAAATAAAACTCTTCATCATAACAGACATACTGGATTAAAACTTACAGCGAATTCATAAATGGAAAGAAATATAAAGACACTTTTAATAAGCCACTTCCTTGCTGAGGGCACTATTTTCTCATTTTGCTTGTCTGGAGAAAACCCCAACGTTTCTCAGAAAGATCATGAGAACAAATTCACGCTAAAATCTGTGAGTAATTGTCTTTCTTTTAACATCTTTAATGTCAAAATGTACTCAGACCGTTTGAAAAGAGTTACAAATTTAGTCAGTCTAAAGACTTTTCCTACACAATTGGGAAAAACAATTACTAAATATAATGAATACAAAAATCACCTGGTTTGCATAACCCTACTTATTATATGGGAATGTAAATTTTGTTAAAAGGAGGTAGATGATTGGTTCCATTAATAAGAAACCTGAATCTCTAGGCTGTAATTTAAAATACTGTTTATATCCTTACGACTGGCTGTAGAGGCAGTTACCTTTCAAAACTCAAATACTTTCAAGAGCATGTTCCATTGAGTTAACCTCTGTCTTCAACAGTCCTAAACAAATTTATTGCATGATATATTTTTTGATTGCTTATTTGGATAGGCTTATTATAAGGCTTGTTACTTAGATACTAATAAGGTACTAAGTTTAGTCGTAGCCATACATGATACATGAACTGTAAGATATACCAGCCCAGAGCTAGCCAGGTTTATATTAGCTTCTGTTCATTTAATGCAGCAAGGTTTTGGAGCAATGTAAGTTTTAGCGACAGTGAAATTTACTGATTTACTGATTCCCTTACCTCGTCCCAGAAAAGGTCTTTGCTCAGGTGTTGACTTAAGAAGTATTACCATATGGCTTGTGAACTTAAGTAATCATCAGATATATGCTGGAGGTAGTAAAGAACTGCCAAGAAATGATGAGCAATGAAAAGTAAAAAACAGAAGAGAAGCAGAAAGTGAGAAACTTGCCAGGATAGAACACAAGAGGAAAAAGATTAAAAGAAAATAAATTAGCTTTTCTATCTTTTAAAGATTTTGTGGGAGAAAAAAGTCAACGTAACTGAAAGGTATAGAAATTGAAAGGGTTTTCTTATTAGGATGTTCATGGGCAACTCCATAAGCATAGAAACAAAGCTTTCCATCTGGACCGTGAACATCTTAGCACAGTTCTACTTCAGGTAAAAATCCTCTTTAGTAACCAGTAGCAGACCACAACTGAGTCTGAAAGCAGGACACAGGCAAGTAGTTGGTTGTTCATGGTCCTTCTCTGTACCAGCTTTCAATGTTTCAAAAGATTCTACACCTGATAAAGAATTGATGGAATTGACTAAAAGTTTTTCAAAGTTATTAAAGCTATACAGTAATCAGAAAAAGCAAGGCAAAACAAACAAAATAAAGAAAAGAGATGTTTCTTTATTCATCTAAAAATTAGATATAATTATTGAAATTTTATAACTTTATACTCTGCTATGAAACATTTTATAGAAACAGAAGTGTTTGAGAAAGCTTTGCGTGGTAAACAGATATGCAATTAAGGGAAAAGAGTTTGTTACCATAACAGCTTCTTATTGACCTTTTTATTGAACGTGAGAATCTCAGAAGTACTGTACATTTTAATGGTATTTTAGAGTTATAAAGCGGACAGAGGAAGAGAGACATAAAACCACTTTTCGTATTTAGTTGGAAATACTACACATTCAGTTTCTGAAAAATATTCTTTTTTATATATATATTTAAGATCTTCTTTGCCCCTTTCAAAAGCCAACAAATACAAATACAAAAAAAAAAAGTTATTTATTTACAGCTCTCATAGTCTGTTCCAGATTTTTCCTTCACTGCATGTAGACGATAAGCAGACTTTCCTGCTACTGGTCAAAAACCGTATGATGAAGGTCGCAGACTTCTTGGTGAATTCTTTTTGCACCCTAACAGGGTTGAATAGGAACCTGTCAATCTCATTATAGCCGTGGCTGGAAGAGGTAGCTGAGTGCAAAACCAGACCCAAAGCAGAGTCAGGAAGAACTCCTCACAGCAGCTTGTCTTTGAAACCATGCTGAGACCGTTCTTGAACAGTCTTGCCAGAACAACGCTGTGTACGTCTTTTAACGTGCACCCCTCATAATCATGTTGATGCAAAACTATGCACTTGAAAAGCATGAAACTCTCTGGTTCAGTATTCAATAACCACTGTTGTCCAGTCACTGCTGAAGAACAAACATTTAAAAAAAAAATTAAAAATGGTCTTTCAATGACTGACTTCTACTAAAGAGTTCAGCACATCGTGCCAGCCTTCTTTGAAGCGCAACAAAGTGTGTGGTTTTGGTCCCAAGTACTACGCATTAGAAAAGCACTATGAACAGGGACTGTTTAATTAGGTTAGGTTTTATCTAGGTCTAACACAGACGTGCTTACCATGTGTTTAGCTGAAATAACTGCATTAGTTTATGCACCAACAAAGCCTCGGGGCAGCAAAAAGGCTTGTGCATGTTTGGACAGAACTTTCCGCAAGGTAAGGGAAGAAGGCTGATGGAATCTGACAGTGCCCCATGGGGATGGGGTAAATTCATGGACAGAAGTAGAATCTGAAGTTTAGTCACAGCATAAAACAAAGACTGTCTTAAATCGTCTATCTGCCTTTCACTGCAACAGGTCCCTGGAGATGCTTCCCTTCACCTTCGTTAATCGCATGCAAAGGATCAGAGTTAGACAAGCAGATAACTGATCTTTGTTGGCCACAAACTAATGCCTTCAAGGTCTGTGCTGCAGTTGCTTCTCCAGCAAATCTGTTAGTCTTATTCTCAGATTCCCTTTATTGGCATTTAGTTCATTGCTACTATCTGCTGGATTATCCATTTTTTTTTTTTTTTCCAGTTAAAGCAATCATTAACACTGTGTTGGGTTTGAAGGGCATTAGGATATTTTTGCAGCCTGCACATTTTAGACATCTGGACAATACTAACTGCAAACACTCTGAGTGCAGATGGGGATTTCTTTTTCCTGTTTTAGATTTATCCTTTTTTAATTAGGGTCACATATCTTGTACATGTCTTGTAAATATTATAGGAAGGCTTCCTGTCTGTGCCAGTACTGCTGGATCAGGACCACAGTAAGGAGGGTTTAATGGTGAAGAGTATCTAACCTACCAACCAGCAACAAGGGAAAAAGACTCTGACCCTTCTTCGAGTGTTGGCTGGTCTCTCCCTGGGTCTGGCGGGCAATCTGCCCAGAGCAGATTGCAGAGTTGTCTGAGAAAAGACATCAGGAGCTGATCCTGTTCTATCATTGCCTAAGCTTTTACTTTCATCATTGATTATGAATCAGAAGAGGAGATAGGGAGGATAAGATCTAATTTGGGAGAGAGGAAAGGCTGCAAAAAAAGCACTATGGGAAAAATGCAAGAAAGACTTTTTACTGAAATTCTCCATCTTGTGAAGGATGATGTTTGCCTGTTTAGTGTCTATACATAATGCTTGAACCTATTCTGCTGAAGAGCCAAGTATCTCAGGTCTGGTTTACCCTTCATGAACACATATCAGGAAGGTGAAGGCACATGTACATGTACAGGCATGCTATAAGAATATTAGGTCAGTATAAGAAAGAATCTGAATTGTGTGACAGCACAGAATACAAACTTTGCACTAGATTCTTAAGATTCTTTTTTGTTTTCCCCTATTGGATCAATTCCCATTTCCTGCACTCTCCTTTCTTGACAGCAATGTTGTAAGATATGTTGAGCTTCTGCTTCCTTTAACTCACTAAAAGGTGGGTATCAAATAGGATATCTCCAAGGAAGACCTAATTTAAAGGCCAATTAGTATAGAAACTTCAGCTCATTGTAATAGTATAATAAATTTTACTCCTTGTCTCTACTCAGAATACCGCCAGCCTTTTCAGGTTTTTTTACCTTCCCAAAGTACAAAATTGTAGCTGGTAAGGCACATGCAAGGCTTGTCTCTGGAGCTCCTGGGAGGCGACCTGTCCAAATAGCACAGGAGCCATGAGGAGGTTTCCCTGAACACCAGCCTGGGCATCTCTGCTGCTGCGTGCCCGTAGGGCAGCCAGGCGAGCCTGCCTCTGGCATCGGGCAGCAGGAGGGGAGGCCATGAGGTTGCGCTGCAGGAGCAGTCGGAAGGGGAGTGTAGGAGGATATTTGTGCTCGGTGTGGAGGCCCAGGAAGGTCTGCCTGTGCTTGCAATTGTTCTGGCTTGAGTTTAGCGGATTCATGGAGTTTAGTGTTCTGTCACTGTGGAGAAAGCTGCTATCCTCACTGACAAATCTTCTTTAGTTATAACAGTAGTTCTCTCTCCTTGACTCTTATTTTAGAAGATGATTTAAGAAAGCATTTAAGAGCCTTAATGAGGACAATAAATGATCCCCATGGAACTGATACACAAATCTTCTTTTTCACTACCTTGCTGAATCAGGTTCTCAAGTCTTATTTCTTCCCACAGTGGTAGAACCACAATTTTCCTACTGCTAACCACTTCCCCCCACCAAAGAGATCTCATTTGGGAACAACTAATGCTTTCCCAGTAACCTACAGGGTACTCCAGTTGAACATTTCTGTGCTTAGTAAATATGCTAGTCAGTTGCTAAGAAGAGTAATGAATCCTTAAGTGTACATAAGAATGATTTATGGCATAATGTGAATTTACAGCCCATTACGGGAAATAATTACATTCCACTAATTACAAAATTTAATAGTCACTCCAGCCTAGAAAACAGCAGTATGAGCAAGCAGATTTGCAGCCATGCACTCAGAAGGGTGAACTACATGAGAAGCAGTTAGCTGAAAATCAGTTTGCCATTTAACCCCAGCTCTATTCAGAGATCTAACTCATGACAAAATTGTTATTGAATTAGGTTTTTCCATGATGAAATTTTCTAAAAACTTGGAGGAAATGGGATCATTAAAAAGACTCACTAGAAGTATATTAAGAAACTTGCTTCATCAGTCTTCAAATTCACCATGTTTCTGATAGAGTTCTTCAGAAGAAAAAATAAGACTTTTACCCATAGTGTGAAAGGTTTTTGAAACAGGTATATAATAATATACTTCATCCTATGGGATGCAAAGACACTCCTTCATCACACACTGTTGCTCACACTGGGCAAGCAGTGCAGGACTCAGTTCTTTCCTTCGAACTGTATAAATGATTAGTAACTGTCAGTATCAGTTTTGTAAATGTGGAGAATAAAGCCCAATATGTCTGCTCTGAGATTTTTAGCTGAAAAGTAGACAGTCTTTATTTTACTCTTTGATGTCTGGTTCACCTGTCAGACTCTTGACAAGGCTGCACACAGTGGTGTGATCTGCAGTCTCTACATGTGAGATATGGAGGCTAGGAGACAGATTTTATATTAGGATCTGTTTAATAAAACAGAAAAATTGACAAGGACAATTTTGGTTTGATAGAATAGCATCTAATAGGAAGTGGAGCATGTTAATTGAAACAAAGAATTTGATCCAGCTTGCATTATGTTTAGGGAACTGAATGTGGTGCAAAAAGAAAAGCCACCCATTATGTGGAGTGTTGTGTTTAACCTTCATAGAGACTTTTGTGGGTTTTAAGAATAGCTGCTTGACAGATTATTTGTTCTGTGTTGGACTCGGGAAAGTAAAACCATCTTTACTGACCAAAAAAGTTCGAACTTAACAAGATTCAGATGGCAAGAGCAGATTGTAAGCAAATTGTCAGTCAGTGGGCATATAATGGAAGTGTGTGGCAAAATTGTTATTTTTGGGTGCATGCATGTTCCAGAAGAGAAAATGTTAAATGGTATTACTGTCCAGAGCTGATGATTTTTCTTGGAGAATAAGATAACTTCAAGAGCACAATCAGTTAAAGACGAGCTCATTTAAACTTGACTGTAGCTTCTGTTTCCGTAATTTTACAAATTCACATCAGTGTGAAACCAGAAAAGCAACATTTGAGCTAGTAGTGGATGCTAGATACTCTTCTCAGATGCTCAGGGTTGCAAATGATGCTCTTGATCTCATCAAGACACAGCAGAAAAGAAGTATAGCCTTTTTCGTAAGTATACAACATCAAACATCTTTTTATGTATTTGAAGTCAAAAGCATTGTGTCAAAACGTCAGTTCCTCAACTCATTGTTTTTGCAAACAGCTTATCTGGGATTAAGGTTTTTTTCATTTTTCTTCTTCTTTTTAAACACGCTGCAAAATTAAGATTTTACCAAAGATTTTTTTTTTTTTCCAGCTTAAAGTGGAAAAGTAAAACCAATCTTATTCCAGAATGAAAGCCTATATGCTTAAATATCATTGGGCCTCCCCAAGCTGGTTGATTTAAATATATTTCATGAAGGCTCATAGAGACTGCCATCTCAAAGGCTGATAAGCTGCCCTCATCAAAATACATACTGGCTTTTGGAAAAAAAAAAAGATTATGTATTATTTTTTGAATCTGAATCTAACATTCTGGATTTAACATTTCCATCTCCATTTGGAATTGTATGATAAAGTAAGTTGAAGAAAGGTGCAGGTAGAATCACCTTGATCCACTAAGGAAACAGTCAGTAGCAATTTGAGGATTTTTTTTGGTTGGATTTGGTTTTTTTGGTGCTGCTTCCTTGAACCATACAATGTGGGCAACATATTTATTTTTTTTTGCTATATCAGAAGGAAAGATGCTGTCTTGGTATTTGAGAAAAAAGAATATCAAAAAAGTAAACCAAGTTCTATTTTGTTTGTGTCTATAAACAGCTTGGATCTAACGTCAGAGAAAGAGTGAAAGCAGCATCAGGTCCACAGTGTTTATATGTGCTAACCTTCCCTCCACAGCCCAGTTGTCTTCTGGAAGTCAGCATATTCTTTGGTCTTGATTCAGCTCTCTCTCATCTGCTGCTTGCCTAACTTGCTTGCCATAAAATTACCAGTTAAGCAGGAATGCCAAAAATTATCTACCTCTAATTCTCCATTAGTTAATTCAATTCCATCAGGTCCTATGATTTACCAATCCTATATGAAATATGCATTCATTTTCTTTTCTACTTGCTGATCTGAACGCAGATTGAGGAAGCCACGCTTTTCCTTCTCTGCAATTTTCGGGTTGGCTATTTATTTAAAGGAGCCTTTCAAAAAATCATAAGATTGAAAAATGATACCTAGAAACCAGGGGACTATTCAGTTATATGATGGTACTTGGACTTCTGTTTTGGGAGTTAAAGTCTAAGGTTGTCTTTTCTAATATATGCACCTTCCCAGGATTACAAACGCAAGGCTAAAGTTGTTTGTTTTTACCTCTGTTACAAAATGACTACAGCAAATTGCAATATGCTTGAATATAAATGTTCATTGTTATTCATTCAAATAAAATCTTGTAAACTAAGGAGATCAGGTCCTGAGTTTTTCCAAATAGCTAGAGTACCAATGAGTTTTCGTTTATACCACCTGGCCTGACATCAGTAGTTCACAACTACTCAATACTGGATATTCAGACTGCTTATAATGACAAGCAGGCTAAGTGTTGTCTCTGTGTCCTAAAGGGTGACTATCTCTTAGATCAAGGTTTTTGGCATAAAAGGTTAAATAGGAAGATTGTTACAATGTTAGGTAGCCTTGGCACTGAATTTCTTTCAAAACTGAAACACAGCTTTTACTATAACTCCAGCGAAAGCTGCTTACCCTAACGATGGATCATACAGTCAACAGGTGCTAAATGATACAGTGAAGGACCATTTAATGAGTTAGTTGATATATGAGCATTGGTCTGAAATTTATGACTGGCAGAAAATGGACTGACCAGGCTTCAAGATACCCAGGATTTAAGTTCACCTGTAATTATCATTGCATGATGCTGTTAATGTTAGGCAATAGTCTTGCCGCTCACGTTCTGTAGCCCTGATGCTCTTGGGTATATTTGGGCTTGGTTGCATCCTATAGCATCAGAACTGCTGAGATCACATGCCTTAAATCTATATTTTGTAGATGATGTTTCTCCTCAACAAAGAGCTGCTCCTCAGGGCCTTGAACTTAATAATTGCTTTAGCTTTAACTAGATTTTCACAGATGAGCAAATATTAAAAACCTAGGAAACCTCTGTGTGTTATCAAAACAATGTATCCAGGAGTGAGTGGTATAAAAGGGTGTCATACTTCAGAAAACTTAGTCAGGTTACTGCAACCTGTCTTCCCGACAGTGCTGCTTAATAAAGACTACAGAAGTAATCTTCGTTTTGACATGCCCAACTTTTGAGTGCTTGATATTGAATCATAGAACAATTTGGATTGGAAGGAACCTCTAAAGGTCATCTCGTCCAACCTGCAACTCTTTTTATAGTACAATTTGTATTTGTTTTACTGCTCTGTGTAATTAACTCTACTTTCTACTTTGGGCGGATTGCACAATGCCTGTTACCAATGTAGATGTTTGACCAGATCCACACCCACACTTTTAGAAGACAAGCGTTTGCAGCTAGCTTGTCAGCAAACACTAAGAGTTGATAGGATACTAACATTCATTAATACAGCAGCATACGCACATTATTACTAATCAAATACTAGTTAGTTTCACTTCTGAGAATTCTCTTATCTTCACATAATCTTATTCCTAAACCTCTAGTGCAAATGTAGTCATATCCATGGATCGTGAAGTACTATCATCACATTTGTTACCAGCACACACTTCTAGTCAAGAATTGACCGTAATCCCACATGTAAAAGTTTTCTATACTATTTTGTGGTGAGTCTCAGAGCTATAGTGCCTGAAGCTCCTTGCATGCACATATTTGTGCTTGCATGCGCACACCACAAATAGAACCACTCAAAATATGCATACATTTATTTCGGATTATAGAGTTAAATTAACTTGGGCTGCTGACTTAGCTGGTGTAGAGACCTAATTTTCCATTCAGTATATATTAGAATGCGTAAGGATTTAGTTGTGTAAGGCATCAGGATAGTAATTTGTTGTAAATTTGTAACTGATTTGTGATGATATCTCTACACTTTCAAAGGTGATGGCTCCTGAAAAAAAAAAAAGTCCTTACATAACCTGTATCATTAAGTGACCCAGGTAGAAATGGAGTGTTGCTGGGGTAAAGGAGGATGTATAATTGACCAAGAGAGGGATTGTAGAGGGGCTTGAAGTTGAGCTTCTCTTTTATTGCCCATAAAGATGTTTACCCCAAGAACCATCCTGAAACCTCTCCTTATTTATTAAACAGTAAATGATATATTTGAAAATGTGCTATCTGCACAGCCCAGCAGATTTTCTTTTACCCTTTCCTGAGGTGACAAACTCAACCAAACTGAACCTCCAGTAGACCTGAGAAAACTCATTCTTGGTGCTCATTCAACCTTACTTTAAGACTGGAAGTGAAATTGTTAGCTACTTTCATATATACTGCCAGGCAGGCAGCAGATGGTCAGTATAACTGCTTTATACTGCTAAATAAAATAGGTCCAAGAACTGTTTTCTTCTGACTGGATCGATCCCGTCAAAATAACTGCAGATCACCTGACCCCTCTGGCCCCCATGCAGTGTGTTATGTTCCTGAGACAGTATTTGTATATATGTGTGTATGTGTATGTGTGCTCATTTCTTTTCAGTTCAGAGTGATTATATAGCATGAAACCGAGGGGCAGCATGGCACGTCCCTGAGACACTCTGTGTGTGTGTGTGTGTGTGTGTGTGACGTGAGCTAACTTCCTTCTCTGTGCCGCAAGAATTTGGGCAATTTATACTGATAAACAGTTCCTGTAGGCAGTGTATGGCCAAATAATGAGCGCAAAGATTTTTTTAATTTACTAATCTACATAGTAGCTAACTGTGAATAATGAGCTACTAGGCTAAATGTTAATATGCTCATCACCTCCTGATGAAATGCCTGATGGAGCTTTACCAGACAAGCACTTGTCAATCAAATAGTGATGGGTCAGCCTCTATTGCTTCTTCGAATGGGCTGATCCTCTTGTGTTAACATCTTCTGAGTCTTTGCTGTTTCCTCTTATAGTCCTATACGTTTTCATGTAAGTATTTTTCCTCTTGAATTCTTGAGCTGTTCACAACTCTTGTCTCAAAAATTAGATGACTTCTTTGTGTTTTTACATGTTTTACCTTGCATAGCCTTACCGCATGTACTTTCTTACACCTTAATAACAGTTCTCTCAGTAAAAGAGGGCCAAGTTCGTGCAGCTCCCTTGTATGGCAGTACTCCTTGGATCACAGACTCTGAAGCTTACAGAGGTGAGGGTACAAAGTGCATTGGGATACTGTTGAAGAACAGGACGTGGCAAAAGGAGCTAAACCTGGTGTAGACTTATCCCTACCATGAGAATTGTCCCTAGTGTATGCTGCTTCTCAAACCAGAGCAGTGCGTTGCCTCAGTGAGTGCTGACTGGCACAGCCAAATCTGTGTTGAGGATCACAATAGCAGTTCAGCAGTGAGGATGGTTGGCTGCTGCAGTGTTGGAGATTGTCATCAGCACCATTTTCCTTAGAAGTACAGAACAGGCTGCTAAGGCAGGGCTGGCTTTGAATGGGCCAACTAGAGAAGCTAGAGAATCCTGGATCTAGTCTTCTGACTTCCTGAGATGTCCTATGCATTTCTTCACTCAGCATAGGCTTTGAATCAGCTGGTGATTTCCTTGCACTAGAGGAAGAAACCTGATGGACAGCACCTGAAGGTCAGTATATCACGGGCATTCAAAACTATTCTGTTTTGTAGAAGACAGCTATTTCTCTTGTAAATGGAAGCTCTTTATTCTCCTGCATGCTGTTTTGAATTGCAATTTCATACTGCAACATCTGTCCTTTAATCTGTTGAAAAGAAGTGTTTATTTTACACTGAGACTGAGTAATATTTACCTGTATTTGGGAAATGTTAACTTGTGTGCTGTTAAAACTATAATTGGATTATTACTTTGTAATGTTTTAAATTTCTTCCACTTGTTACCTGAATCATTCATGTGCCAGACCGTTTTATTTAGCTATGCCTTCCCCTTTCTCAGATACCTTACTCTTGCAACCTGAAATGTGTATGTCCAAGCTATCAATTGTCTCAAAAATCCATTATTACTAGGTAGATCTCAACAGCATTACAGCTGCAGTTGACAAGCGGATGATGGATTGTTCTCATTAAACACTGATCTTTTAAACAGCGTCCCAAACTTTCGGGGATTAAAATTAGGATTCAGAGCTGGAAGACTGGAAAAATGAAAGCTTTCCATGGCCCAGAACTGTGGCCCAGGTAATGACTAGATCATGAATTATTCACTAATGTTTATGAAGGTTTTGAGGCTCCTTGCTTTCGACTGCTCTGGTAAGGGAAAGCCTCTGATAACTTTACTGTTTTATAAAGTGTGTTTTTTCCACATACAGCAGCATAGAAAAAAATTCTTCTAGTCAGGTTAAAACTGGCAAGGGCAAATTAGCCAAGTTCCCTATTGCTGTGTATTAATTGCTCTAAATTCTCTTACTAGTTTGGTGGTTTTATGTTATATTGGAGTTTTAGTGTAAATATATTCTAAATGATTAATAACACCATCCTTAGTGTGGGTCAGAAAAATGAAATAATTATTTTTATATATGTAAAAAAATGGTTCTAACCCTGAATGTAGTTTTGAGGAATTAATTGTTATTTTCTAAAATTTTTTTCACAATGGAAAGTGAGTTATAAGTCGTATCCTCATGAACCTGCCCAAACAGGCACAATACCTTGACACACTCTGGTAGCTCATGGGAGATGAAGCCTGGCTGGAGATCCCAGCTCCCTGGGGAGCCCTTGTACGTGAGGCACTTAAACTATAACTCTGATGATGCATGGCAGCACCAGGAATTGGATCAATACCCTGGTTTTGACTGAAAAATGTCAGCATTACATCTGGCATCACCTTTTTTTTTTTTTTTTTTTTTTTCTTTATGGCCAATAACCTGAGGACTTTGAAAAGGCTTAGTAATTTTAAATTCTGTTTTATTCTGCTGCTGTGATCTGATACCACTTCCTTGCATAGTGTTGCTGTGCTATTCTTGAGGCATTTTTCTAAACCACTGTAGCTGGACTGCAGACAGAGTAAGCTTTAATGAAAGTTGATTTTAGACACAATGCCAAAGAGGAAAAGAAAAAAATGCAATTTTCTCTCAGTGTTTTAAAGGAAATCCACTAACTGGAACTTTTTTCCTTCCTGATTTACTGCTAAGTTTAGATCTCTGTAAATCATTATAGGCCAGTTCTGTTTCAAAAAACAGACACTCACTGCCACTTGCTAGCTGAAGGGGCAAATAAGGTTACTGATCTGGAACAAGAGAATCTCTGTGTGCTCTGTGTGGAATGAACTAAACATTTGCAGTGACACATGCCATGTCCAGGTTAGAAAAAGATGCTGTAAACGATCCGGTGCTGCCAAGGCATGTGACTTTCAGGGAATGGATGACCATCTGCACATGTCTGCGCTTGGAGAGCACCTGGGTCAAGGTGGAGTATAATCAAGCTGCACTCAGTAGCTTAAATTGTTCAAGGGATTTCAGATTCAATCACTGGCTGAAGTTTTCCCTAGTGTGGGTATGAACGCATACTGATATTCTGGCTAATGGAAGGATTGACAGCTCTGTGTTTAGAATCCGGTAAAATCTCTCTCTTTATCCTCCTGAATACACCTTGTGAAAGATTCTTCATCTGTGCACCATTACCTGCCAGGCGAGATACTGTGACGTTGCCTCTTTTTCCCTTGAGA
Source organism: Tauraco erythrolophus (assembly GCF_009769465.1). Taxonomy (NCBI): domain Eukaryota; kingdom Metazoa; phylum Chordata; class Aves; order Musophagiformes; family Musophagidae; genus Tauraco; species Tauraco erythrolophus. Next base: position 14,827,255 of record NC_141465.1, read on the forward strand.
TATGTTTTCCTCTTAAAAGGACATGAGGGAAGGGGTTTCAAAGCTGTGTTAAAATGCTGCACTTCGTAAAGGCATTATGCTTTGATAATCTTTTTCCCAGCACCTTTTTCAACTGAATGGTGCATCAGGCTCCTGTCAGTAAGCCCCTCTTCATCACCAGGCGTGCCGTCCCTCAGCAGGCGGTCCAGCCCTGACACGGAGGAAATAACAGCTTGCCACCTATTCAGAGGTAGAGTCACCTTGGAGGATCTGTGCTACCTTTATTTTTCTCCCTCGAAAATACTGTCTAGTGTACATAAGCCTATTATATACTTTCTTTTTTTCTGAATGACTAGCAAGCTACAATTTGGTTTCGCTTACATTGCTATCAAAAACGGAAATAGTTCGGATGCAAACCTTAACCTTAAACTGATTTGAAACAAGATGAAACAGCACAAAAGATGATCAGCAAATAAAACAGAAAAAAAACAGTTTGTTTTTTCTTAAAAGGTGACTGGCCTATAGCTGTATGTGATAAAATATTCGCTCAGAGTAGTTATATATTAGCAAATGTTAACTTATATTTATTTAGTAGATTATTCTTTTCTACTTGTGAATTGTATCAAATTTTATCTGAAACTTTGACTTTAATCAGGAAAGCCTAATAATAGAATTTTAAATTTGCAATTCAAGCTTATAATTTAACAAGAGTCTGACCTTTTGGTTGAAAAAAAAAAATATATGAAATGCTTATTCTGAAAAAGGGGAAGTGCTATTTTTAATTAGTGGGTTATCTTTCTGGCCTCCATATTATCTTGGATTATGGGACTACTAGTTCTCACTCCTCATTTACAGCCATAACATATGAGGAAAACAGTTTTCCCAATTTTTCAGTTCCTGACAATCCTCTACTTTAAATTACTCTCTGAACTGGAATGCTTTAATGAACTGGCATGGGAAAAAATAATTTAAAAAAATCTACCTTTAAAGCAAGTCTGCAAAGAGGCTATGGCTATAAAAAGCTAGTTTACCTCTTCTAACTGTTTAAACTACCTACTCATATTAGAAACCACTGTTTCCAGTTCTTTACTGGTTCCAAAATCTTTAAAGGTCAACAGATGCTACCTGATTTTTTATTTAAATTTTAGAAAAATATAATGAGTAATAGGTAAGGTAGCAAAAGATTTATAATTTTTTTTAAATTATGCTGATACATTTATCTGAAGTAAAAGAAATCACTTTGTTTAAATGAAAATAACTTGAATTATGAAATATGAAATTAATATTTTTATATTTAAACTGTTTCCTGAACAAAGCTCTCTTCAGAAATAGATCCCACATTGCAGATTGCATATCAGTATTGTACCTTTACATGTGCAGTCTCCCAGAAACTTCATTATTTTGAGCCCAGAGGCATCCACTTGTGAAGAATTTGGAAAAGCATCTTCCCCATGAGAAGAAATTAGTTTATTTAAAAAACCCCAAACATCCAGAAGCCTACTACTTCTTTTATTTAGTCTACATGGAGATCAAGGTGCACAAACACCATCTGAGAGATGCCGAAGCTTCTGTTCTAAATTCAAATGAACATTAGCACAGCAATAATAATAATAATAATAAGGGATTAGCATTGTGTAACGAAGTAGTAGCATTTTGCAGTGCAACAGTATCATAGCTGCTATGGTGAATGATTGCTATGGTTACTCAGAATGGTACGCGCAGTATGCACACTGGAGAGGTTATGACAATAAAGAAAGAAGTCACAGGAATTAGTGAGCTCTTCATTATTATCACTGTAATGGCTCCCCAATGGGCAATGTGCACTAGGAAAAAAATCAAACACTCCAAAAAGCAGTTAGTATGAACACACTGCTACCTTTCCCCCAAGGTTAATAATTCATCTGTATACACATGAAGTACCAGAAGGCCCTAATGTATGCTAAACTAAGCAATTTCACTTTATATCTTCTTTTCATTCTAGAAAAGCCTCTTGATAAAAACATACTAGCTGAACTGCAGGCTACATTCTTTTCTCACTTGAGTCACTGCAGCGAGACAGGGAAGAAGAAAAAATCCTGGAGGACCTCCTTGAAGGATAAAAATATTTAAAGTGAAAACGATAGTCAGGGAAGCAAAGCTTATGAAAAGAAAAGAACCAACTTCCTTTGCCACCACTGACCACACAACTTTTGCTGTTTACAAGAACAGTGTAGGACCTTTCTGAGCTCTTCTGCAAGCTTAATGTTGCAGCTCCTTTTGTAACTAAGGTGAAGTCAAAAGAGGTCAGAGTTGTGCTAAGAAAACTCACTTGCATAAATTGTGCAGCTTTTATCTAGTGACATCCCTTTAGGCATTTTAGCCTCATCGTCCCTGAGACTTGCAGGACACAGCATTATGAGTAATCTCAAAATAAATAATAATTCAATATCCTCAACCTCAAATATTCAAAGATCGTGACTTGTCTCCCTCCCCCTATGGTCTCTGCATACTGCAAATTATTATTATTTTTGTTTAATTTAGTGATTTTTTTTTTTTTTTTTTTTTTTTTTTTTTAGCTAAGTGTGTGGATCTTTGTGTTTGCTTTCACAGTAGTGTGGTTCCAAAATACTCTCAGCTCATTGATCTGGAAAAATTTTTTTATTAAATAATACCAGCAGAGATCCTCACAAGCATGTGAGATGCAGTAAATTTCAGGAGACACAGAATAAGCTAACCATGATACTTTGCTTCATCATTCCTGGAGTGACTTCTACATATCCTCTACAATATCATAGAATCATAGAATCATAGAATGGTTAGGGCTGGAAGGGACCTTCAAAGGTCATCTAGTCCAACCCCCCTGCAAGGAACAGGGATATCTCCAACTAGATCAGGTTGCTCAGGGCCTCATCCAACCGGGCCTTGAACGTCTCCAGGGATGGAGCATCCACCACCTCTCTGGGCAACCTGTTCCAGTGTTCTACAACTCTTATGGTAAAACTTTTTTCCTAATATCCAACCTGAATCTACCTCCCTCTATTTTAAAACCATTACCCCTTGTCCTATCACAACTGGCCCTCCTGAACAGCCTCTCCCCATCTTTCTTGTAGGCCCCCTTGAGGTACTGGAAGACCGCTATAAGGTCACCCCGGAGCCTCCTCTTCTCCAGGCTGAACAGCCCCAACTCTTTCAGCCTGTCCTCATAGGAAAGGTGCTCCAGCCCTCTTATCATCTTCGTGGCCCTCCTCTGGACCCTCTCCAACTGGTCCATGTCCTTCTTATGTTGGGGGCTCCAGAACTGGACGCAGTACTCCAGGTGAGGTCTCATGAGGGCAGAGTAGAGGGGGAGAATCACCTCTCTTGACCTGCTGGCCACGCTCCTCTTGATGCAGCCCAGGACGTGGTTGGCCTTCTGGGCTGCAAGAGCACATTGCCGGCTCATATTTTGCTTCTCGTCCACCAGTACTCCCAAGACCTTCTCCTCAGGGCTGCTCTCGATCCATTCACCACCCAGTCTGTATTTGTGCCTGGGATTGCCATGACCCAAAACACCTGAAACACTAAAGGATTTGCCTTGCTTTTATTTTTCCTTTTAAGTCATAAACATCAGATCAAATGATTCCTATGCTGAATTATGTTTGCTTTTTCTCATATATGGTGCATACGTGTGTGCGCGAGGTGAAATCAAAGCAGAAACAGCCATGCCTTGAGATAGGAGGATGTCAGAGCATAGTCGTTGGCTAGTTGATGTTCAGCCTTAGGAAGGACTTTGCAATAAAGAAGCTACTTTTACCAGGAAGTTTTAAAGCAGGAGGAAGATTTAGCCAGCTAAGCTCAGAAGGGCATGATAACAACGGAGCAGCTGGTGGTTATTAAAGGATTTATAACAAGGTTAAGTAGCAGTGCTAAAAGTGGTTTGCACAAATTCCTGTTTCTCCCTCATCTGTTGGGCTTCCCTAGCCCGACTAGCAAACAGGCAGTAGGTAGAGAATTATATTCTTGCAAAAAAATCCCCCAAACCAGGAATAACATTTAGAATGAACCAGGGAAAAGAACAGTCTCATTATCTGTCAAAAACATTACTCCTTCTATAATGAATATTGCATATACTTTTATCAGGCTCTTACTTGTAATACTTTGTTAGTACTGATTTCAAGTATATCAGAAATTGAGAACTTTTTTTTAAGAAACTGTGAGTTTTAAAACCACCCAAATTTTAACTTAAAGCAGTCTGAATAGAATTATTCCTTTTCAAAGCTAAAGCGAGTGTACTTAGACAGAACCCACATTTCTTAGAGCTAGAGCACAGTAAATCAACTAGTAAAACACATAGAAGAAGGTAGTATGTTGTTGAGAATCAAAAGACGTGGTTTGGAGACTCCTATAAATCATCAGGACAGATACTTCAACTTTGTTAATGCTGGAGTTATGAATTATAATAGAATGCACCAACAGCATAATGAAATCCCACTCAGATAACGGTCTCTTCCAACCCTAATAGCCAGAGCCATTCAGTTTTCTTAAGCAGATGCTGGAAACTCTATGAAACATTTTGGCCATATCGCACAAGGAAGCAGTCAACATTTGCCGACACAATCATTCAAGATGTCTTTCTCAGAAATTAATATCAGAGTTACATTAACCAAATTATAAAAATCCTGAGATCAGAAATAAGCCACAGAAACAGGAAGAGTGTAAATATCTTAAAGGTTTTTCTTCAAAAATCAGTCTTTCCTTCTCAGAAATATACTGTGGTTTATAAAGGTAATGAATTCAGGTTAAGGGAGTGACTTAAATCTGTAATGTGTTTTCTTTTGCTATTACTGAAGCGTAAATTGTACTAATTTCTCCTTTTCTAGTTAAGTGTTGTCACTTGACTCTTTTCGTATCGCTCATCATAGCTGCGCTTCTTCTGCAGTATAATCAGAAATACACACAACTTTTATGCCTAAGTTGGAAATCAGGGGCAATCACCTCAGTTCAGGTTCTGTTACAAATTCAAAACTAAAGAAAATTTACAATCTGCTGGGCAGAAATTGGCAGAGCTACAGCTGAGCACTCCATCACCTCCTTCCATCTCTAAAGAAATTTTATGGCTTGGAGACTCCTGCTCCTTCCTCACTGCAGGTCTCTTCTGAACAACCAAGATATCACTTTCTCATTTCAGAGACACCTCTATTGCTAGTAATTCCTACTCAAATGTTTCTGCTTTCCACAAGCTCATCTCTCTTTCCAGCCTTAATTTTTTGGTCAAATGTTAAGAGAGGCATAGGTTCGTGGTTCTTAAATTTTTAGATTTTGTAACAGTGAGATACTGGGTGACGTCCTAAAAAGCATCAAATGCAATGCTCCACGCAAGGCTTCCTAAGAGGTTGGAATTATGAGGAAAAGAGGCAGCTAAGCAGCCTCCTGATGGAAACTGTGGAGGTCCATTCAGTTTTCCTTAAAATGTGTCTGTAGTAGCTGGGCTGATTACCTCTTACATACAAATCTGTCTAATTTCAGAATGAAAATGCCTTCTGTAGAGGCTGTGCAAAACAAAACTGCTGCTTGATTCAGTGGGAGACGTGGCAAGATAAGGCTGTCTGCCAATGTTTAAAGCTCAGGGCTTTCTTCAGACAGAACAAGAAGTTGTAAATAGAAAAATGGCACCCATTTAAAGAAGTATAATATTGCTGAATGCAGGAAAAGATCCATGACAATGAGATTTATTATGCCGTGGAGCAGTCTCCTGCGGCAAGATGTGAAGTTCCAATCTTTTAGCACAATTTGAATCATAGTGAACAAGAGAAGATACATTGCATGGAAAAGCCTTGCTTTGACAGGAAGATGAAACAGATGGACTGATAGATCTTTTCAACTGCAAATCTATGATTCTCTGACTTGGAGATCTGTTGCTTAATTAGTTCCATTAGTTTCAGCTGAACTGTTATGATGTGTAGTTTATCGTGCAAAGTAAAATCAATAGGCACGTGTCTGTGCTGCACTGTAGGCTACACTGCATGCAGTGTAAGATGGAGGAGGAATTCACTAGGAATGTAAAATTGTCACATTAAAAAAAAAAATCAAAAAGAGAAAACTTCTAAAATTTAAAAAGTAGCAAAATATCTGCTGCACAGCAGGCTTATACCAGAGAACATAAAACCTAGTAGTTATGCTAGCCAGTATCACTAAGTTCTGGTATCACTCCTTAGAGAGAAATTACAGTTACAATAGAGGATATCATAAATAGGACACCAATTGCTGACCACTAGCTTCCAGGGAGGAAAATGAGGCAAGTGTATAAACAACTGTGACTTTAATACTGACTAAACTACCATATAGTGTTTTTAATATATATAAATTCATATGTAGTGGTTGAGTAAGTTTATTAGTATGGCAATTGTAGTACGGTAATCTAATGTTCAGTCCTTGTTTTAATTTCCAGCAGAGAACTTAAGGAGAACTTAATGATCATATGTCACTGTACTTAAATCTTTCCAAAATCCTGAGTTTTTCTTCAGTTCTATCTCTCCACTTCAGTGGGCTTCAGCTCAGGCCAGTGAAGACAGCACTGTTCTCTACCTGACAATGAAGACAGGCACAAGCTGCCTCTTCCAGATCACAACTGAAGACTGCCATCAGTAGAACCTTCTTCCCTCCCTCCCTCCCTGCCTGCCTCCCTCCCTATTTTCTTTTTATTTTTAATTCGTGTACAAACCTCCAAAAAGTCTCAAGCAATGGGAGCACAAGCTTTTTTGACTCTGAGACTGCTCGATCAATAGGGCTTTGCATCAGGAAAGATGACAACTGGAGGCAGTGGTCTCCATGTCTGCTCAGTACCTGGCTTCTCAGTTAGGATAACTAGTACAAGGGTGGGACAGTTTTAATGCCTTGAATAGCTCAGCAAACTGATAATAGGTCATTTCAACAAAATATTAAAGCAATATAGGAAAGTAAATATTTACAGCTTTTCTGTCAAATATGAATAGAATTTATTTACTGGGAAAAGATACTAATGTTTTCCTTGAGAAATATAGGGTTTATTTATATAGATTTGAAGATTTCTTTAATATTCTAGACTACCTATTTTATTGCATGTACAATAGTTCTGTTCTCTGTGGGCAGTGACAGAACAGCTGCATTTTGGTGCTTCCTTGGAAAGAAAAAGATGAAGAAATCAGAGTGTATCTCTAGTTTGGGCTGAGAGCTGGGTTCTAGTCTTGTTTGCTGCATATTTTTTTTTATGGAACTCTTGGTCAGCCTGTACTTGGTCTGCTGATAAAGTGAGTTTAGTGGTTACTGTGGGGTGATGAGTTTCCATTACTCATTGCTTGAGAAACACCTGGAATGCCTGCACTACAAAACTTCAGAGTATTGTATTATAGCGATTGCTATCAGGCTTGGTCACATCACTTAGAGCTGATAACAGTATCTGAGTGTATCTCATCTGAATTACAGGTCATAGATCCTTATTGTGCTATAGAATTTGTTTATTGATGTTTGTGTTTAAAAAAGTGATTTAGACAAATAATGCAGAAAGTAACTTAAAAAAATAAGACACTAAGCTTTCCTCAGATTACCAGTTTTGCTGCTCTTTCTTTTAGAAAACCTTTACTTCACTTGCTCATTTGTAAGCCAGGATAAGGATTGTAACACGCTTTCAATTTTTAGAAAGTATTTATCTAAAAATTTGGATTGTCAGCCAAATTCCTGTCAGCCAGATTCCTGTCACATTTAACCTGCCATGAGAATTGAAAATATTAAAGGATACAGATCTTTAATGGATGTAGTTAGTTTTTCTCATAACTTAATTGCTCAGATCATTTTGATGCTTCAAGGCAATGTTTGAGCAGCTGTGAAAAAAATTTGCATGTCCACAGAGTGCAATATTGTACACAGTACAGGCATCTGCAGGGAAAGCCAGGCTGGCTGAATGTACTTACAGCTCTGCTCAGTTAAATAAGGTGCGTATCTAGTCTGCAAAAATGTGCTGTTCCACAAATAACTTAAACAGCTTTTCGAGATGGATGAGTATGTAAAGAGATGACCTATCTGTGGACTTTGTGCCAAAGAGATTTGGATATTACAAACCATCTAATATCTTTCACAATGCTTGGAAGGTTAGAATGGCACCCAATTTGAGCAGTTGTTTGAAGAAAGATGTCAAATTTTGTCTCAGTGACATAAAATACCTTAGCATGAAGAAAGAACAGTAATAAAACTGTAAAAGAAAGAGATAAACTGAGAGCTATATCAACAGAAAAAAATGACATCTCCTTCTATTTACTGCAGGCACTGTGTTTGACAACTCTTAGCCTCTGGAAGATGCTCTTTTCAAGGCCATCTTCTCCTAACCTTAATTAGGCAAGTGGCATATCCTGCTCTGGATACACATATTTAATTTCATCAGTATGTCAAGCAGAGGCCAGATGCCTTTAACAGGAGACAGTAGAGAAACGTAAAATGAACCACACCTTTAGACTCTTAAATCTGCTTCTAACAGGCTGTCCTACAAAATTTAGGTGCCCTAGATTAAGCTGCTGAACAATTTTAAGAATCAGTGCAGGCTTTTTGCCCAATTCCATTTAGCTGAGATTTTGGACGTGCATCCTCCTTCAGCCAGAGACGTATTTGCTGACAAAGCAGCCGTCAGCCCTCTTTCAGTGAGGAGCTTAGCCCCGTTTCTCTGCTTGTGGTTGCCACCACAGCAGATGTAACTGGTCATATGAGCACTCTCTAGCGCATTTCAATGGATATGAGTTGCATTAGTTTAAATGGTTGAATGAGAAAGTTGTGCTAATATTGGTTAATTTTCATTCATCAGCCCAGAGGGCAAGGGGAGGAAAGGGAGAAGGGAAGTCCTCCCTTTTTCCAGAACTGTACATCCATAGTGGGTTGTATTGAGCTCTAGGAATGCCCCATTGTAAATGGCAATATTCTCATGTATTTTACATGAAAAGATTAAAATACTCCCTGCATGTAGCAGTCATCACTTGGTTTTCCTGTACTCTTCCCTTCTGTACTGATTCTTATAGTAATGGCTGCAGACTTTTGAGGACGGCAAAAAACAATTTTGTTGCCAAATGGTAGGACAAAATAAAGCCTAAAGAGGTGAAATAACCAAAGTGGCACAAGAGATAAAGATAGATCTAAAAATCAAATGCCCAGAATCACATCTCAGTATCTTAACCATTCTTTGTCACAATATTTTTGAATTTTCCTGAGAGTACATATCCCTTTATTAGTGAACTTCTATGGAGTAAACAAACATAATTTCCGTTTGCCTCAAATGAAACTAGTGATCAATCCAAGGAAAAATAAATTACTTGACTAAATCTATACCTTATGTCAGGGACAGAGTTACAGTAGGAAAGTAGGCATTTCATGTCTTTGTAACTTTGCTTTTGGTGACTCAAAATTTCCTTAGACTCCTGTAAATGATGATTTCTTCTGAACACTTTGGAGAAACAAAGAACAGTAATTACTTTGAACTACTAACTTCATTTTATTATTGTAGCTGAAACAGTTGGCTTATGTCCACTTGCAATATTTCCAGCTTTGCTCCATTTTTATCTTACCTTCTGTTTTATATACTTCTGACCATACTTGGCATAACTATCAAGTGCCAGTACAATTTCTGAAATTAATCTGGAAACCCGTTTGTTTTTATTTTGATTTAGTATTATAAGTTCAAGCTAGTTCCTTAAGATTACTTCATTTTTGGAAGTGTGAGTAAAAATATTTTTAAAGTACTATAGATACTTAATTTCTATTGTTCTTTCAGTGAATATTGTACATTTTAATATTTAATAATAGACACTGATTTTTATGACAGGATGTATTTTCCAAAAAGTGCCTGTTCTTCTTATCCTTATAACTTTTCGAGAAAGCAAACTGAAACGAAGATGAAATGGACTGCTTGTGTGAGATGTAATTTCAGTGTCAGTTCTTTTGTGGTCTTTTTCTGGTCTGTGCTAAGTAGGTTAATTCATTTTCTTTCAGAATATGATTTTGAACAACAGCGTGCCATTAAATATCTGACTCATCAGAAAAAGAGAATGAAAATAGCAGCATTACTTTTACAAATGCTATTGTCTTGACACTTCCCGGATTATATCTGCAAAGATACTTGTGTTCTGGTGCATTCAGCATGTTCTAGACAGAGTGGAATTGAATGCATTTCAATGTAATTCTCCTAAATATCTTTAGCAGTGAAAAAAATAATTAAGACATGTTGATATTGCTACATATTGGACTAGTAAATGTGCTGAAGAACAGAAGCTCTGCCTTTTGGCTTTGACTAAATGGAGTAAGAGTTTTGTTTGCAGAAAGAGGACTACAAAGCCAGAAAACAAGAATAGCATGGCAAATAATATTAAAAAAAAATGAGTGAAAGAGTGTCAAAGTAAAATTTAGAACTATCATCTAAAGCTACATGAAAAAAAATAGCATGCTACACTAATTATACCGGAAGTAGCAACAAAAACATGATTTCTGTGAAATTTGACCTCTGGAAACTGTTTTTTAGAATGCCTAGTGAGCACTGAATAGTTAGTGACTCTTTGAAACCTGTGTCAGCGAGTCATTTTAGTGTGCAAAGCAGATTGATTGAACGACTGATCAAGTCGGGAGCTGAACTCTGGCATCCTAAATCATACGTACTTTGTTACCAACAAAATTGTCTTGTATAAAGCTGTGTGCTACCATGCCCAAAATGCTTTCAGTGCTTACCCAATCTTGCATATCTTTATTCCGTGCTGCAATTTAAAAGATAGATCGTCCTTCTGACTCACCCAAACAGAATATGTATATCACGCAGAACTCTGCAAGTTCCAGTCCTTTTCCTGAGACATTTCAGTGACACTACTATAAAGAAAAAAAGAAATAAAGTATGTGCACTCATTAACCAATCGTCAGCTTACAGATGAAATTTCTGCCATTCAGAGTTATGTGAAAAACAAAATAAAATTCAGGAATGCAGAGGAAATGAAGAACTCCATCTTATTTTGGCAAACACATTACTACATGCTCATATACATTTTTTCATTATTACATAGTGTAAAAAAGGAACAATTGGAAAGTCTACTGTGCTTACAATTTCAGTCTGTTTTTTCTAACTTTGGAAGATTCATAAAACTTGAGCTATAAATTATAGAAAGCTGGTAAATGATTCAAAGCAGTTCAGGCAATTATTGCTCATGTATCACAGAACAGTCAGTGTACTGGGTTTTCGTAGTGGGTTCTTGGTAGCAGGGAAGGGGCTGCAGAGATAGCCCCTGTAAGGAGATGCAAGAAGCTTCCCAGGCGCCAAAACCTGTCAGACCTGTCTCTGGCCAGGTTGGACCAGTCTCGGGCCAGGGCCAAGCCAACCAGCACCTCTGCAAATGCTATATTTAAGAATGGGACAAAGGAATATGAGCCAGGCAGGACCTGCAGTGAAGAGAGGGAGAAGGAGGGAGAGTGGCCCCCCAGCCTCCCGGGCGGGCAACTGCCTGTGCTGGACTGCTGCCACTCAACTGGAGACAGCTGCAGCAGCATGGCTTGGAGAGCTTCGAAGCGCCCTGCTACTGGGGCACCCGCTGGGCACGGAGTTCATCCTGCTGAGACTGCCAAGGTTCATCCAGCTGATCAGGCCCAGCTAGGCTACAGTGGAGAGCGGACTGAGAGCTGAGAGAAATGGCTAGGCAGACACCAAGGTTGGTGAAGATGGAGTGGGAGGAGACGTGCCGGAGCTGAGATTCCCCTGCAGCCCATGTTGAGATGGCAGGTGGCCCCCCTGAAGTCTATAAGAGACTTGGTGGAGCAGAGATCCACTCACAGCCCACGGAAGACCCCACACTGGAGCAGAGATGCCTGTTTCTAAGGGAGGTCATAGAGAATGGTCTCCATGGGAAGGACTCCGTCACACTGCTGGAGATTGATGATGAAGCAGAGATGCATCTGAAGCCCTTGGAGAACCCCACGCTGGAGCAGGTGGCTGCACCCTAAGAAGTCGTGACTCTGTGGGAAAAGCCCACGCTGGAGCAATCTTATGGGTAAGGATTGCATCCTATGGGAATGACCCACGTTGGAGAAGTCTGTGGACTGTCCCGTGAGGAGGGGATCCACTGGTGTAGGGTAAAAGAGTGTAAGGAGTCCTCCTCCTTTAAGGAAGGAGCAGCAGAAACAAGTGATGAACTGACCTGTAACCCCCCCGTTCCCTGTCCCCCTGTGCCTCTGGGGGAGGAGGTAGAGCTGGGAAGAAGGCAGGGGTGGTGGGAAGGTGTTTTTAAGGTTGTTTCTCATTATCTTCTCAAGTAACTGTTAACAAATTAAATTGATTTGTCCCCAAACTGAGTTCACTTCACTGGGGGCCATGGTTGGTGGGTGGATCCCTCCCTGTTCTTATCTCAACCCTCAGGCCTTTTGTTACACATTTCTCCTCTCCACCCCACCCAGGGGCAAGAGTGAGAGAGCGGCTGTGTGGTAGCTTAGCTGCCGACTGGGCTAAACCACGACAGTCAGTAACACACAACATTAGATTGAGCATTATCGTGTAGCCTAATTGGTTAATTCCTTGTACTCTTTCCTTTCCTCCTTTAAATAAGCTGCTCACATGCGTACTTCCTCATAAACTCTATCAGCCAATAATTAATACACTATAGAAATATGGATCACATTTTGTATTCAAGTTTCATTTCCCATGAAGAAAATATAACTATCCACCTAGTGGGACATTGCAATATATATTTTTATTCCAGCAAGCATGACACCTTGGATTGTAGGAAGTCAAACATACAGCCTCTGTGCCAAAAATTAATAGAGCCTTCTGTTTCATTTCATCGAGAAGTTATTTTACCTTTAAGTGCAGGGGAACCTTGTATGTTTGCACAAAGTATAAGAAAGGAAGCAAAAAGAAAAAAACCCTTTCTATCCTGGCAAAATTTCGTTCATCCAGTAGAGCTGCTTGAATGCCTTTTCAGCATTTACCTTTAACCAGAGCAGATTGGAAATGTTAGCGCTCAAGTAAACAGATGGCGTCAATAATGACTGATACCCGTTGGAGTTCTGTAAACACAGGCATATTCATAGTCTGTCGAGCAGCCCATAATGTAATCAAATGATACAAGTTACCTACTAGAACAAAATGTGTGAACAAGACCAGGTCGTTTTAGAGTTAGGGTGCCTAGAGCTGGTCTCTTAATTACTCTTCTAACATACCTACCTTGTTTTACAGAAGCGATGAGGTGAAAATGATAGGGATTGGTTTCAATGCTTTTAATAAGCATGTAACAGAAAGGCAATATACTAACTGGCCAACTTCTCTGAGTATTTCTAAGCCTTTGAAGACTACCACTCCCAGGCTGGAGAGGTGGGCCTGTGAGAACCTCATGAAGTTTAACAAGGCCAAGTGCAAGGTCCTGCACGTCGGTCGCAGCAATCCCAAGCACAAGTACAGGCTGAGTGGAGAATGGATTGAGAGCAGCCCTGAGGAAAAGGACTTGGGAGTGCTGGTGGATGAGAAGCTCAACATGAGCCGGCAATGTGCACTGGCAGCCCAGAAAGCCAACTGTATCCTGGGCTGCATCAAAAGGAGAGTGGCCAGCAGGTTGAGGGAAGTGATTCTGCCCCTCTACTCTGTTCTTATGGGACCCCACCTGGAATACTGCGTTCAGCTCTGGAGTCCCCAACACAAGAAGGACATGGAGCTGCTGGAGTGGGTCCAGAGGAGGGCCACAAAGATGATCCGAGGGCTGGAACACCTCTGCTATGAAGACAGGCTGAGAGAGTTGGGGCTGTTCAGCCTGGAGAAGAGAAGGCTCCGGGGTGATCTTATAGCAGTCTTCTAGTACTTAAAGGGGGCCTACAGGAAAGCTGGAGAGGGACTTTTTATAAGGGTGTGTAGTGATAGGACAAGGGGCAATGGCTTTAAACTGAAAGAGGGCAGATTTAGATTAGATCTAAGGAAGAAATTTTTTACTGTGAGGGTGGTGAGGCACTGGAACAGGTTGCCCAGAGAAGTTGTAGATGCCTCATCCCTGGAAGTGTTCAAGGCCAGGCTGGATAAGGCTTTGGGCAACCTGGTGTAGTGGAGGGTTTCCCTGCCCATGGCAGGGGGGTTTGGAACTAGATGATCTTTGAGGTCCCTTCCAACTCTAACCATTCCATGGTTCTATGATTCTATAAATCAAAATCATGCTCAAGTTGATGGACTAGTGGGTAAGTAGAAATTATGCATTAGCATCACCGCTTATATAATCATGCTTCTAATAAACAGGATGATACATAAATAGCATTGATGTTATTTGGCACATTCTCTTTACACCTCATTCACTTCATACTCTAGATGTCAGATTTCCATACAGAAATCAAGCAGCCTCTTTTCATGGAAACCTTTTAAGACCATGCAACGAGTGAATCCATGGGAAACCATTCCAGATGATAGTAACGTAGAGTTGAGTTCATGCATGTCACAGAAAAAGTGCTGTTTAGTGAGGCAGTAGTTATTGACATTGAACTTAAACAATGCAGTCATTTTAAAGTAGTTTAGGAAAGGCAACTGCTGCGTGGAATTATCTTAAAAATTGATCCACCAGAATGCTTTTAAATATATTATCTCATAAAGGGTTCTGATATCTTGGCTGATGTGACAGGTCCTGATTGCTAAATAAGATCTCTTCTGTCACAAGTTTATAGAAAAGCTTCTTGCTATTTTGATACAATTAAGATAATGATCACATAAAAGCTTGTGAATAGAATATGCTCAGTGATTTCCATTATTAACACGATTCTGGAAAACTAACATAAACTTAGATTGCCAGCACCACAACCAGTTTTGCTGCTTACTATTTCAGAAAACTAACCCATGTTATTGCGCAGCACAAGATTATGGTATTCTAAGACAGGATATACGACAGCCTCTGTGTGTATGTGCACGTGTCTGTTGAAGTTGTACTGCAATCAGGAATGTAGCTGAGTTCAATTTTTTGTGCAGGAGTAATACAGTAGGATAGATCTTGATATGACATTTGAAAACGGAGACAGAAATTTGTTTGCTAACTGACACCTAATTACTTGCTATTGAGTGCATTCTATTTAGTAAGTGCACAGACTGGGAATCTATGGGCTAAAACCTTCAGTATTTGTTTCATGAAAGTCTGAGAACTTGTGTAAAATGAAATGCTGCAAAACCAGAACTCAATACTTAAGTCTTAGTTCCCGTTTCAAAAAGTCATAAATGACTTCACAAGAGAACAGAAAATGGGGTATTTCAGGCATTCAGATCAATATGCTTCCATAGTGAACACATGAAGTAGGTGAGCTGAATTTGACACAGTGCTTTTATTCATGTATTTAAATGAAATCGTCTCTATTTTGAGCAGGATCAGTGATTGTATCTGCTGATTGCCAAAATAATCTGATTTATATTAGAAAATAAGCACTTCCTGAAGCAGTGCCTGTTTCTGTACATTAGTGTATAACACTGAAACACCATGCTCCTGTCTTTTCTTTATCAATGGTACTTTTGAACTTCAGAAATATAATCACCTACTGCTACTTAGTTATATACACTTTGTGCTATATGAATTACTTTGTGTTATTTATTTTTATTTGACAGAACACAAGATAGATCAAAAACTATAAAAACTTCCAAGCTGCTTGAAAGATACACTACACTGGAAAAAAGTTCATTCATTAATAATCTTAATTAAAAAATGCAACTCAAGAATGATCAATCTTTTCCCTGTTTTTCTCCTGTACTTCCTGGTAGTATGAATTAAGTTTTGTATAGAAATGCATCTCCTTTGTTTTTTACAGCAATGAAGAATTGAATAAGGGAAATGATGACATGTGAAGAAATAAGAAGTATTTTCCTCCTTACAATTCCTCCAGGTATTTAAACACTATTTTTTTTTTTTTTTTGACGGTCTCAAATGTTTTTCAACCATTTTCAGAAGCTTTGCTTATCCTTTTCTAGCATATTCCTCCCTCTTTTTGAAGAGAGAAGGCAAGTTGGGGAAGGAGGTTTGGTTGTATTTATTCACTGATGGCTGCATTGAAATTTAAGCCCTGCCTTGAGAACATAAATCCTCAATATTCAATAGAAATTCCCTGCATCTAATGAGTCAAATGTGTGTCAGCTGGGCTTTTTAATCCATTGATAACATGATTTTTGCCCTTCTGTTTGAACCAAACCATGTGGATTTCATCCAAAGATTGTGATAGTATGCTCTCAGACAGTCATTACAGTGATAAGCACCTTGGAAAACCTAGATGGCAGAACAGGTGCTGATGAACTAGACAAATGTAGGATATGAAGCTGTACACAGGCTTGCAACAGACATTGCTCATTTAAATTTCTTTTTCTTAAATTTGGCTTTATAATTTCCCTTTAAATAGTAAGCAGCAGACATTTTCCAGATTTGATGCATTTTCAGTATCAGTGGGGCATCAGGTACAACTGATTCCTTTGTCCACTGTTTTTCCTCCATTTTCTTCCAAGGCATGAATAAGAGAATTCAGAACATGTACAGCTCCCACTGCTGCGTGTCAAATATTTTCATTGAATCATAGAATATTGCTAAGTATTTACCAATATGTCATCTGATATTACTAGATAGTCAAAATAATCATATGTATTCTGGTTTTCTACTCCAGCTAAATCAGTTCATCAAAAAAAAAAAGAAAGAAAAAGCCCTATGTAAGGGATATGTAAAGATATCATTTAAGATTCAATATTTAACAAAACATAAATTTGGTTTGGTATATATTAGGAAATGTAAGGATGTATTATGCAGATCTCTTCAGTAATTGAATAGTCTTTGAGGAATGAGTAGAATTATCATTTTCCCATTAAAATAACATAGTAGACCAACACAGTATCAAACTGAAGGACCAAGCCAAAGAAAAATTATCTGGAGTTCCTGAATGCGTATATCAGTACGTACACAAACTGCAGATATGGTACATTGATCCACAGTACTCTAGAGGCTGACAAGGACTTTGAGTAACAAAGCTCTGCTATCGTGTGTCAGCTAAGTTCAACTGACAGACTAGAAATCATCTGAAATGGTGGTTCAGCAGTCTGGATAAACTCAGAGTCATCGGTACAAAATGCTTTTGGCTCAGAGGGAAATCGATGAGGAAGAAGAACTTCCACACTGAGATGCTTGTTTCTATTTGTAGCAAGTGGTGCATAGGTCAGTGAAAATTATAAGCACAAGGTTAGTATTCCCTTAAAACTAACTAAATATTAATTCTGGAAAAGTTTCATTATATTTTATGTGCTTCTGACTGAAATGGATCTGTTCTAAGTATTTCTCCTCCTCCCTTTGCTTTTAAGCAAAAGGTTGGCCTGGAATGAATTAATCCATTTGGGTAAACTCCTTCTAGCCACCACTTTTTTTTCTCTCCGCTTTGTTGTCTCTGAGCCTACCAAAACCTGCCCTAGCAGAGATACTGAGACAGCAAGTATTAAGCATGACTCACTGTTCTTCTTGCTCTTTTGAGATTTTGACTGTTCTCTGTCTGTCACCTTCACCACTGTGAGTGATGATGTAATTTGTAGTTGTCCTCATGCACTCCCATCTCCCTCCTCCCGTATCTTTCCTGGTTAACGTTTGGGTTTATGTATGCCATTGCAAATGAGTCCACTGGGGTTATTAGATTACAGTTAACTTGATGCATAGTAAGAGCATTTTAAGAATTCAAAATACATTAATTTATCTGTGTTAGGCAGTATTATCAGTTTTTTGTCTCACATTCTGCAAAGAGGTTCTGATCAGGACTGGGGATCCATGGCACAAATCCTTTGAAAAATTGCACGTTATCTGAAAAAATTAATTATTAAATTTTGGGAACGTTTCCTGAGTTAAGAAGATAATTATTTGAGGCAAGAGCCTTGGGATATTTATCCTACCTCTGTGTCACATTTTCCAGTATGTCCATTCAAACTCTTTCTTACAGCTTGCTTTGTTTTAATACTAGGCTACTCTTTCTTTAATTTTTTTTCCTCCAAACATTTCACTGCACACATATTGTATTCTCCAGAATTTTGAAGCACAATACTTTCATACTTCATAAGAATTTCCAGAGTTTTATTTTGAACCTTGTTATTTTGTTAGTTCTTTATTCTGTCAGCAATGACTGGAATAGGACAGTACTCAGGAGAAAAGGAGGTATGAACCACTACAAAGTCAGTATATTTTCCAAGATCCCTTATGCTGGGGTTATGACTGTTTCTAAATAGACTTGTCTAACCTCACATTCTGTCAATCATTCAAAAGTAAACATCTACATTCAGTCTTCTTTCAGTTCCTAGGAGAAACCAGACAAGACATCCTACAAGACATCCTAACAAAATAAGTGTAGGAAATGGCACTCTATTCTGCCACTTAAACCTGAAAAGGATGGAAAATCTATAGCTTTCAATTGTTTTTTTTCTTTTTGTGCAGAGCTGGGCCTTTTGTATGCGGTAAGATAGATACTTTCAGTTTTCCCAAAATGCTCTTGGTGGAGTTTGTCCTTGGTGGAAGCCCACCAATGGATGGTGACACATCTGGAATTAATGTGACTCGCTGTTCCTGAAAAAAGGTAGAAGGGTCCCATAGTAAGATCGTACTGTTTCTACAACTCATGAATCATGAGTAGATGGTAAACGTTAAACGGCAAAGGTTAAATTTCATCACCAAATAGAAAAGGAACTGTTGTTGCCCCAGAGGACTGACAACAAGAGTGGTTTTAACAAAACCTAACATGAAGTTACTTTTGTTTTCTTCTGTTCATTATATATCAGCTATAGTAGGCACAGGGATTATATTAATTCCAGTGCTACACGGTAGATGACTACCACAGCTGAACCAGACACAAGGCCAAGATGCTCCATAGCTTGCTGCTCCAGCTAATCCAACAGATCTGAGTACTCAGTTCTATGTGTTTTAGTCCTTGACAAATTAGTACCTTGTTGTATTGTATGCGTAGACATGCAGAGCACCCTTTCTTCCTCAAACATTAAGTAAACAGCATCTACTATTAAATAATGTCTTATCAAAATGAAATTAAAGCATATTTGTAACTGTTGTCCCACAGCAGAAAAAAGGTAACAGATGCCAACAAGCTGACCCAAATCCACCCGAGAAGATTTCTTCAGATCTGAGTGACTTCATGTTAGCTGTATGGAAGAGCTCCAGCTTGCCAAATGCCTGAATTAAGAAAGATTGAAATAAGGTGAGTAAAGAATTAGGAAAAAGGAATTAGCTGAAGGTGAGCAGACAGGGGAAAGGGTACGGTTAGCTTGGCAAGCTTTTTAAAACCTGCCTCAAAGTGGAGTCACCATTGCAGTAACAAGCACAGCAGAGCATACTACCATCATCATTTTCTGTGCACTGAGAAGGTAATACTTTTTTTGAAGTGATCTCTGAATGGCCTTGTAGTTGCCAGAGGACACTGAGAAGTTATTGCTTCGCTCATGTTTGACTGGGGCTGTTTTTTCCTTTAGTCTTGTTGGAGAGTCTCAAGGGCTTATTCTATAAAAAAGCATTTTTATCTGGCCCGCCAGGGGAGGCATGGGTGCCTTCTGCTTATTGTCTTTCTATCTGTATCTCTCCTCTTAAAGGTTTCTTTCAGTGAAAAGCATATCAATAGCTGTCATATTACTTCTATCTAATTCATTTCTGGCCTGTACTTATGAATCCATACTTTCTCACTAGAAAATAAACTGCAAAATCACTGAGCTATCAAAACATCCAGGAGCTGAAAGGAGGTGAAAGGGAAACAAATAAAAAAAAATTCCAAAGTAAAGTTTAATTGAGATAGCAGTGACCTGTATGTTAAAAAGAAGAGATAAAGTGTACACTTTCAAAGAGTATGTTAGGAATGAAAGGCTCTGGATTGGCATACGGAAGAGGTGTTGCTCAGCCTATGGGCTCAGCATGTTTATGTGCAATATTTTGTGTACAAAGCCAAACCCATCCAAACCCCTGTTGGCAGTTCAGAACTCCATCACCTATATACTAGCACAGATTATAGCCTCATAGTAAAGCCCTGTTTGAATGTAATGCAAACAAAGCTTCTGAAAGTGGTTTTCCTTCACCTGATGAAAAGACAACCGAAGGGATTAGATGATTTATGGGTACCATCTCCAATAACACTCAGTTATCCTGTAGCTTTGCCATTTATAGTCCTTCCTGGATGGCTGTGCAAGCTGCCTGCTGTGCCTACAGCTAAGCAAATTCTTCCCCCTCCCAGTTGTGTCTACCTGGGCCTTCCTTGCTTGTTGGCTAACACTAGTGAATTAGGAGGCAAGCAGCTTTTGGAAGCTAATCAAAAACACTGTTTTGAGAGAAGAGAAGCTTTAGGCAAAAGGATGAAGACGGAAAAAGAACAAAGAGCAGTTTTACTAAAGAAGAGCAGAAACCTGAAAAGTTGTTGTCCTGAGGTAAGGGTCGATTCTGCTCTTGCCTTCACTCTCCCATGCTGTGTGCAAGGCACTGGCTCCTCTCCTCTGCTGGCTGAGTGATCTGAACTGAGTTTCTGTAAGCACAGAGGAGCAGCAGGCCAAAGGCCAACAAGCTAGGCTCCCAAACCTGCTAATTGGGAGCTTCCAGCAGACGGAGTTATCTGCAGTATAGCAGGACTGGGCAGCCTGTACCATGTGCAGGGCAGCACCAGGCTATATGATCTGCCACAGCTCAGAGACCCACTCTGGAATAGCAAGTTGAAGCAAATCATCATGTTTTTACCTTCAGACTGTAAACTAAATTGGGGAAAAAACTGTTGTCTTTAAAACGGTCACATTTTGGTGACTTCCACCCATTCTCCCATATAAACACAGTGTTAAGAGGCTAACCTTCTGAAATTCAGAGGATGCTGCATATTTTCTGCAAAGAGTGATGGATGTTTACATGTTAATATTCTGTTTTTTCAGCTTACATATTGACAAGCCTCAGAACGCAAAATAAAGACATATTGTATATTTGTTCACATTTAACAAACACTTGTTTTAGCCCCTGGTTGGCTGTGTGCATGATTCCCATTTCACACAATCTAATTTTTCTTAGCTACTCCCTCTTCCAGAACTTCAGGCCTGCTTTAACAGTGTTGCTAATCACTGTTTTCTGTAAAGACAGCATCTCCCAGAGGAATTTGAATTATGGGAAGAAGCAAATACTGCTACTTGGAAAACTGCAGAGAAGCGGAGTGATTTTTAAAATGATTACTGGTGATATCGAGTGTTGAGTAACTGCAGTGTGTGTTGAGTAACTGCACCGTTTATCAGCTAAATTACTTTTATCTTGTAGTCCAGGTCATTCACAAAGTCTAAATCTAATACTGCTTTGTCTTTTATGTCTCAAACACGTGTAACTTAAAGCATGTGGTACTTTAATTTTATTTGTCTAGTCTGTTCTGCCTAGTGAAAGAAGTGGCTTTATCACAAGAAAGGAGCTTCTTGAAAAGCAAACCAATATTTTGGTTCTTCGACATTTATGCCATCTTCAAACTGAAATGTCATGATGGTGTATGTTTGAAATTAGACATTTTTAAACTGTTTAAATTCTGTAATTCTCAAAATTTCAAGTTCTGAGACATGACTTTCATCAAGTTGAATGTGAATCAAACACAGTTTGTCTCTGTGTCATACTTGTATCAGATATACACAGGTCTTCTACTTGATAGAGATATGGTGCCCCATATACCTTTCTGTTCCAGCGAACACCAACTGTGTGTGCTGACATTTTGAAGTGTCAGTGAAGAAGTTACATTTTTTCAAACAAAAGCTTTCTCCAATGTTTTACATTTTGAAGTGATCAGTTCCTCTGAGTTTATTATCTTTTCACTACTCATTGTTCTTCTTTACTTTTCCCTACCTTTTTAGGAACAACCAGAAGAGAACTGTTCTTTTTTTGCTTGCAGTCAGTGCCTTGTCAGTCAGTGCCATCTTGCCATCCAAAATGGCCTTGACATGTAAAGCAGACAGGAAATTTGGCTTCATGGTATTGTGAAATTTTTCTGTTGTACTTGCAACATCAGTGACTAGAAGGAGATGCAGAAATTAGATAACAAAAATCTACGTAAAAAAGCTTAGCTTAACAGGGAAGCACTTTTTATAATTTCACACTAACATAACTAAGTGGGAGAGGGGACAATGGAGAAAACAAGATGGCAATGAAGCCAAGAAAAGACTGCATGCTGGTTTAGAGAAGTTCCCTAAGCAACACTGCCAGCAGATCTGCAGTGTTTTATTGGTAATAAGGATTCATAATCGGATTTGGTCCCACAATGTCACACGTGGTGTTTTGCGAGCACTGCACAGGGCTGCACTTCAGTGCAAATAAAAGCTATCAAAGAATGTGGGACTCTGGGTCTGGCTGTGGGACCTTACACTCTGCAGGGTGTTTCAAAGCTGATGCATTCCTTCCATTACAGTAAGGAAATCGTGAGAAAAAGGAGGAAAAACGAGGGATATTTTAGGCAAGGTATAGGTGTGACTGAAACGACCTGTGGGTAAATGGGATCTCCGTTACACAAACCTGACAGAGTAATTTAATCCATTTTCCCTGTGGTGCGGTGTGTAGATCTTTCTTGCCTTTCAATTAAACATGCAGCGTGGCACAGCTGCACGGCTCAAGCCCAGGTGCCTAGTGCCATTGAGACCGTTACATCACCATTAGCCGTAATGTGTAAAGAAGACGGATTTACTCAATTATGCAACATTTTTTACACCAATTCAGCAACTCATGCTCCATGTGCATACACTGAAAATGGTCGCATACTCACCTCTGAGATGATGGTGCTACCTTCGTGCCTACACATAAAACATAAACCCGTCTCGGATCATGGCTCATAAAGGTGGGTTATCAACAATTTGGTCTAATTAGAGAGTGAAGTGATCACTGGGTCCAGCGATTAAAAGTTCCTTTTCTGTAAACTAATAATTACAGTCACTAACATGTACTCCAGCCTTGCACATCTGTCATTTATCCAAACATATTATTAAAATAATCCCCCCTTTTATTAACATGTATATGTAAACAATTTTTAACACCAGTTGCTGTAATTGCATCTAATCTCGTCAAGTTCATTTTTACTAAAGTTCACACTGTGAGACTAACGAACCTAAAGCACTGGAATCATTCTGGCTACACATGGTTGGATCTGTTTAGTGAATCTGCATTGTCTCATGCCCAGAAGGAAAAAAAAATAGCCACAACCAAGATGTAAAACACATCTTCTCAATCATTTCACCTACAGGAAGTAGTTTAAATGAACTTTATTTTAACAGTTAGGGGAATGTAAGCAATGTTTCTCTTATAGAGTTTTAATATGAAAGAATGATTGACTGATGAAAAGTGGTTTAAGGAATAATGAAACTCATAGATGGAGAAAAGTCAGCTGTTGGTGATGGACAGCTATATGATACAGTTACAGACAGCTGACATACATACGAAATTGATGTATCCAGAAGCTTGAGAAAAGATACAGTCATTCTGGCTGACAGACAACTGTCCTTTCATATATTTTTCCCAATGACCTGTAGGCAGAGAATGTTCTTCTAGAAATCATTCACAAGGTCATTCTTTCCCCGTTCTTTCAATTCAATTCCCCCTTCAAATCGTGTTCTCCCATGGCACATGCAAATAACTGGTCAACAGGCAACAAAGAGGCTGAGTGGACTGTGTAGGTGGTGAATAAGTAGAAATGAAAACGTGTATATTTTGATCTCTACTAGACTTTACAACATAATAAACCTATCCAGATATATTACTAGGTAAAGCAAAATAGAATCATACTTTTTTTCCATTACATGAGTTTCATCGTGGTCTCTTTGCTCAAAAGCCCAAGTAAGTAAATCTTGCTATGTGATGGTAAAGAAACTTTGAGATTCAGGGAGCTGTTTCTCTTTTCACTCCAAATAAGACAATCGAAGACAGACTAGACTGTAAACCTGAAAATCACTGTCAAAACGCTTATGTTTCCCCTACCCTAGTCCCCAAGCAGGGGTGCCTATTTATCCCACTTCAGTGCCAGTGCTCTCTTTTGAGAAAGGAACACAAACAGGATGCAAAGTGCCAGAATTTCCAAATGAAAGCTCCTCCACAGGTAACAAAGCATATTTTGTCACATAAGCAATGAGAAGTGATTCCTTCCTGTGCTAATGATGCTTCTGCACCTGGCAGAACAAAGACAGACCTCTTCACACGCTGTCCTCTTGGTGCCTTCAATAAAATATAACATTTTTCCATGGCTTTAAACTCATGATAAGAGCTATCAAAATAGGTTATCTCCTCACCTGCCTGAAGGGAGTGGCTTTTATATCACATTTAGAGTTGGGCAAAATACAGAACTACTTTTCCATCAACATTTTCATTGACTTTTTCATGGTAGTTTTTCAGTCGTTTTTAGCAGCTAATTATGGATCATCCAACACAAATGCATCGATAAAGAATTCCAGATAACTCCTCAGTAATGCGAATACATAAATCCCCTGCTCAAAAGGCTATGCAATCAGTTCACCCCTGCAAAAACAAAAAACAAACTATTTGAGATACTGCAATCTCTATGACAATTAATTTAAAGTGAAATTTGTTAATGTTGGATGAGATCCTCGACTACAGTAAATGAACATAGCCTCCCTGAATCAATGCAACGACACTGAACTGCACCAGATGAGAGTCAGTCTGCAGCTTTTTGTAACTAAGGGTTCCTTTTGATAAGCTTTGTTGCTATCATCACACCCATTATAAGTTTACTTAAACAATTTTTTTCAAAAAAACCCTTTATTTATGTAAGATATACTTATTTAAAATGGCAAAATATTATGTCTGTTTTCTATTTGCAGAAATAAAAAAAAAAATAACAAAGGTTTTACCTAAGTGGTCGGCATATTCAGTCTCTCTGTCATATTTGGCTAGCAATGGATAAGAGAATCATGGCTCTGCTAAGCTGATCAGGTGGTCCTCTGGTCTCCCAGATGGAAGACCCATTCAGCTGTGTGTTGCTTCCAGCATACATGCTGGATTTCCTTCCCATGGAAACTATGGTGGAGGAGAAGGGGCAGGTCTTCTACAGAGTTAGGACACCAACTTCAGCTCTGGAGCTGAGCACGCTCGCAGGTTTTACAGCTTAAGCATAGCCTTTATGCCGTATCAGGCCTTTCTCCCCCTCTGCCGGCTGTAGTACTCAGTGTTGCTTGACTTTGTTGCGTTGTTAATGTTCTCACTTTTGGGAAGTATGTGGTAATTTTGCAGTAGATGCACATTTTCTGCATTGCCCACCTTTCAGAGCTGCAAGTACAGGCAAAGGCGTAATTTCACAAATTCCTTAAGCACATGCTAAAACCATATGGTTTGGGAAGGGCAAGAAAAAAAGAGTATCTAGTGAAGAGCCTTTAATTTCTCATGCCCTATGATTAAACCTTGGAAAGACGTTGGACGGAAGAAAGAGCCTGGAGTGATGCCTCTCAGCTTTCTACCTTTAGCATTTCTGTTTACTGTGCTAATGAAGTACGTGTAACAAGAATATGTAGAGATAAGTAAAAATTGTGGAGAAGGTTTGATTTTAACATTTTTTACATATCATCTGGATTCAGTTCTAAGATACATATCCCAAAATATATCACAAGATGTCCCACAGCATAAAAATTAATAACATCCTGTTTTCTTCTATAGCCCTCTATGTTTAGAGGGCTACAAAATTGCCTTCTGTATCTGTGCTTTCAATTAAAATTCAATTTCCAGGTCTACTGCTTTGTCTCCACAAGTACAAAAGACAGCCAAAAGCAGGGAAAAACGACTCCACAGCATTGGACCTCTGTACTCATTATGAGCTGGTTAGCAAGCACCTGCTATTCACCAGCTTAGAAAACAATTTGAAATTCAAGTAAGTCTCAGCAAGAACCTAACAAAGAACATCAGGAAGCTAGGCAGCGAGCCAGTTTCATATGCCTCATCTCTCAAAAGATTTTTTTGCTCTGATGCTCTCCCTCACCACCATACACCAATTTTTTTTTTTTTTTTCTGCTTTTCTTTCTATATTTGAAGTGGAATCATGTCACTGTTTTAAATGTCTCATATATTTTCTAGAACAGACATTTAATGCCTTGTAATGAGAGAAATTATTTTTACAAGGTATGGCTTAGGAATAAAAGAATGTGTTAATATAGAAAGCCAAGCCAGATTTTTCTCTTCGAAAGAGCAAACATGTAAGTGTAAGTGAAAACTGAGCTTGGGCCAAAGTAGGTTGAAAGCCTGGCACATGATATAAGCACAGCATTTCCAGCTTTCCTCAGGTGTTCATTGTGGCAACAATGTGCAATTAACTTCAATTGTGCAGCAATTTGAGAAATGCTTTATGATGATGATGAACCATTCAGCATCTCTGACAGACAATTTTTTGACCAGTTTACCACTTCTGTTTTCTAATTATGCTCAACAGAAAGATCAGGTAAATCTGATGTAAATTTTTTTTTTTTTTTTTTGGCCATCACGATTACAGACGTGTTAGAGGAAGGAGAGACATTGTTCATGAATGTGGATGAAAACGACGTGCTATACTGTTTCAGAAGCAGTGTTGAGGCGGGCTCAGGCCAGGTGTCCTGACATCCCTGGATATTTAAAGCCACATTTTTGAAGGTTCAGCTGAGCCTTTCATCATTCCTATGCATGACATGCACAAAGTTTCAAACCTTGGGACCTGTCATCCTAACCTAAGTGACGTGATTTTCACTTAGAGGCGGGAAAGCCATGTTTCTGCAGTCAGCATTTCATTTTCACATCTCAAAGTTGGATTCCTTCTTTGGCTGCAAGCAGCATGGCTTGGATATATGAGGATTTGAAATTTTCAACTTTTAACTCAACTTGAAATTTTACCTACTACAGGGGTTTGTGGGCTCTAGGGTCCTAAAGAATGGGAATCCGTTCAACTTTTCCTATAGTTGCTGATTTACCTGTGTGTGGCACCTCCTCGCAACTTTTGTGCAGCCTCTACCATTTTGGCTTTCACCTTCTCCTACCATTGCAGAACTGGGTGCATGGTTCTGTTTTGACGAAATGCAGAAAGCAAATTAAATGAGACCAGTAGTTGCAACTATATGAATATCCATTAAAACCAAGGTCTAAACCAGGCAATATACTGAAAACACATACAAGAAGAAAAACAAACTGATACTCTGAATGTTATGTGGAGATTGAAAGACAGAGTGGGAAGGTTTGACTTCATGATGTGTACTGATGTGGGAAATTAAATTGGTCAGGGTAGCTCCAGGGAGCAAACAATATTTTTCCTTAAGGGTGTACAAAATGTCATGTTTTCTTCCAAAAATGCTAATAAGTTGCTTCTCTGTTAGCATTTTGTACTTAGTATTAACCTGTAATTTATTGAAAGCTAAAAAGTATTTATTTTACTGAAAAAAAGTATACTGCACTCTTTAATGTGTCCAGAAAATCAAAACCTGTGTCTATATCTGAATAAACACAGCACTAAACCTCATTATTGACTGAGCTTCTTCAAATAATCTGCACTTTTCTTTCTTTACACTCACTATCACTATGACAGAAGATAATAAGAAGTACAACTACACAGTAGGGCTGCACTTGCTGTGAACTTGCATGTGTGTGTGGTGCCGGGTTTTAAGAGGGGACAAATGCAGTAGCAAACCAGAAAGGATTTTTTTTTTTTTAACCTGCTGATGTGCAGTTTGTAGTCTTGGAGTGCAAGGATTACTTTACCCTGACACATTTGTGCTGTATCCACCCATACGAGATTAAAACAACTGCCGGTTTTGAGGTTGACAGGGAATTTCAACTCCTTGTCAGTT
The DNA here is from genome assembly GCF_009769465.1 of Tauraco erythrolophus. NCBI lineage: Eukaryota > Metazoa > Chordata > Aves > Musophagiformes > Musophagidae > Tauraco > Tauraco erythrolophus. Next base: position 14,854,988 of record NC_141465.1, read on the forward strand.
TGGTAGCAAGCATTGACCCTCCTGTGTAGCGGATGGCTTGATCTGCTTCTTAGGGATGTTCAGGGTAGTGTCATTACTGTGCTTTCCCAGGAACTCGGGGTACATCATCCTTCCTCTTTTCCTGAGGCACATGACAGCTGAGACTTCGGTCTTTTACTATGCATTGAACGAGTTATTTGGAGGCATTCTGTGACTTGCAGCATACCACAGGGTGTGAAGTTGCTTCTGAATTAGATATATATAGCCTGGTTGTCCATGACTGCAGGGGACAGGACTCAATGATCCAAGTAATTGTTTCCAATCCTATGTTCTCCAGCATCCAAAAGTACAAAATAGCTGGTAGATGAAGGATGGTGTTTGTCTGGCCAAAAGCGCTCATGCACACTGTAGGTCAATGCCTACGTTTTAGCTGCTCAGCCTAAGATCTTTTTATGATGAACCAATATAACCAGGCACTTCTGAGGTGCAGTTCAACTCACCTAAAGGATACAGGTAAAACACTGAGATGAGCCACACCCTGAAGTCAGGACATTCACTTTAAAGGAATTTAAGGACCCTCAGGTCAGGTGTAGACAGCTACAACATAAAGTTAGATGAAATTATTTCATCCAGTGATATTTGGATGGACTGTAAACAAGACATGCCAAATAACTCCTTTGCTATTCACTGGCAAGATGTCAACTGGAAGACTGCATCCATTTTTTTGACATTACCCTTCAAGAAAGATGTGGACTGATTGGAGAGAGTCTATAGATGAGTAAGAAAGATTAAAGGCTTGAAAACTAAGAACTACACAGAGAGGCTAAATACAGATTAAAGGAAAAAAGGGAAAGTAGAATAGGAGATAATAGACACTAATACTCATCAAATGTATGAAGAATTGTTAAAGATATTGTATTTTGTGTCCCTGGCGGCTGCAACAAGAAACAGAATCATAGAATGGTTAGGGTTGGAAGGGACCTCAAAGATCATCTAATTCCAACCCCCCTGCCATGGGGACTCTCGGGACTCTCGCAACATGGATGTACCTTGTTGCGAGAAAGATGAAGACTTGACCTTGGCTTTAGCAAGAGTGCAGCGATATGAAGCAGCCCCAGAGGATCAGCCTTCCCCAGGTCTCCTCCCTGCTGTTGGAGGTGGAGAGCTCAACCTCTGCTTGGTTCAGTATCTGCTGGTAGATGAGGGAGAGTAGCTAAAAGCGTGCCCATCCTGAATGTTCTCTTACCGCTCCAAGTCCCGTTTCTCGCCCCATGCCCTCTCCATGTTGCTGAGCCATGTATTTGTTCTCTTCCACCGCAGCAACAGGTAAAAGTTTGTCCCACAAAGACCAACCGAAAATATGCTCAGGATTCTGCTGAGAGCCCAGTCAAGGCTTCACCACGCTAGGGAAGCAGAAGCATATATGGCCTCAGGTATTAACAGGCAACTAGAAGTTCCCTGCACTCTAACTCAGTCAGAGATTTTTGATATTTTGCACACTTCTGATAGCAATCTCAAGGAACGATGAAACAACTGAATTCTGCTGCTGCTTCTCAGGCTTTTCAGGTGTCACAGCAACTGCTTATGTTGAATATTTAACCACCTCGCTATTATAGATCTCAGTTTACTGATGTTCTGACAACTTTCCTTTATCTCTCACCCTTTCATCACTCAAGGTGTAAGACAGACAACAGAAAGTGTGGGAAAAAAAGTCAGTCAGCATGCATTAAGAGCCCACAGAAATGCACAATGAGAGAGTAGGAGAAATATGCAAATAAGCATGTGTGACTCTGCTGCTAACATGCAAGTGAAAGTGAAAACAGCCAGAAGCTCTCTGAACTGAACAGGAGAATACGTGGGAGGACTGTAGCTGGTTAACTGAAAGAGAGACATTTAGTGAGGCCTTCAGCTAGCTAACCTTAATCTGTGAAAATACCTGCATATTTTTTAAAGTATATTTTCAGTCCAGCATTCTGAGTGTATAATTGGGGTTTTGAATAGACTAAGGAAAGTGCTGTTAGAACACCTCTCCTTGAGCCTGATACTGGTGCCCTTTCAGACCCACCCCAGGGGTTTTCTACCACTCCAAGAAGTGATGTGGAATCTGCATTCCTGTATCACCTCCTCTCCTAAAAAAAAAAGACATACAATCCCTCACATCCTTCCCTGTCCCTTTTCCTTCCGCACAGGACCCAGATGGCCTCTTTGGACCTGTGGTGCTGTCCTGGTTTTAGCTGGGACAGAGTTAGTTCTTCTTTTTAGCAGCTAGAAGAGCTTCGTGTTTTGGTTTTACTCAAAGGCTTGCTCTGAGAAGAATGCTGATAGCAAGTTGATGTTTGTAGTTGGCACTGAGATCTCAAGGACTTTTCAGCTTGCCGTGTTCTTGCCAGTGTGCAGGAGCACAACAGGATAAGGGGGGAGCATAGCCAGGACAACGAGTCCACGACTCTCCTTACGATTTGTACTTGGACTTAAAATTGAGGGCCAAACTGGCCAATTAGTATTCCATATCATGCAGCGTCATGCCCAGTATAAAAGTGAGGGTCAGCCGGAAAGAAGGGCTTTTGCCCTTCCGGGACTCTCACTTTCAGACTCTCAGAGTGCTTTCTCTCTCTCTCTCTCTCTCTCTCTCTATTTCGGGCCTTCCATTCATCCGGGATTGCGATATCGGGATTTATCTGTTTCGGGATTGCAGCTTTGGGATGAGACGGGCCTCAGTCAAAGGGGTGGTGAGCAATTACACCGTACATCACTCATTTCTATGTATTTGTCCTTGTACATATCCGTACATATATATATTGGTAGCGGTAGTAGTAAATTGTTCTTATCTCAACCCTCGGGTCTCTTTTCTTTTTCTTCTTTGATTCTCTCCCTCATCCCTGGGGGTGGGGGAGTGAGCGACTGTGTAGGGTTTGGTTGCTGGAGCGGCCTAACCCACGACAAGTGCCTTCCCTTCACTACAGTGACTCAAGACAACAGCTCAGAAAATTCTGCTGATGCTACAGGAGTCGGCATGACCTACAGTGCCCAAGCTGGCCTTGCCTGGCATGTGGGACCATGGGTGACAGAAAAGTTATCATGCTCAAATAAGTATCTCCAAGCCTTCTCAGCTGAAGCCTTTCGATCATGTTATATGATGGCAGATGTATTCTTTGTCACACAACTATTGCAAGATGGTTATGAAGATCACACAAGAAGACACTTAAGAAGTCTGAAGCATCATGTGAGACTGCACATCTAAATCCTATTAAAAAACAGCGCTAAAAAATTCATGTGCAATCATCTGTTTGCACAAACAAAAGTTGGTCTACAAACACAATTGTATTTGCACAAACAAAAGTTGGCTTAAGTTTCAAATGCATTTCCGCAAACATAAGTTCTTTCCTTGCCACTTTCCTTTTCTTTCAGCCTGAAGTCTGTCTTTGCAATCAGGTTAACAAGCTACACACTGAGTTAAAAAACTTTTACCTCCTTAAAAAAGTAGAAGAATACTTGCAAGGGATTATCCCTTTTTCTTTTCTCACATGTACAGGTGAAAATTGAAAGCCCTAGGAAGGTGCTGTGTCTTCTTACCTGGAGGATATCCTTAAGGTAAAGGACCTCCTACCATGTTTCATTAAAGTCAGCAATTATATCGCTCAGTCATGTTCTCTGTGGCTTCTGTACTGACATGCCTTTCCTCTACCCATTTGGCTCAGGATTGTCTACTATAGCTCTACCTCCTAGCTTTAAGATTAAATAGGAGAGTAGCACTTTTCAAATTCACATAGAACAATGAATGAGAAAAGCATCTTGTCATCCATTTTAAAGAGGATTGAGATGGCTATAGTACACAATTACTAAATTTAATTAAGTAATTACTTTTCAAATTGATTTCTAATTTCCTGCAAAAAAAGTTCCCATTGTAAGTAATGGAATGGGAATAATTAACAGTATCTACAAATCAAAAGTACCCATGCTATAGTGCATACTTTGAGATGTTGTATTAATTTATTGTGTTCTTTGAATGGAAACTGATTCTGTGTTGAATAAAACTCAGACCACTCATTCCTTTCTCTTGATGTTATCAGCTTACAATACCAGCTTATACTGTCTTCTCCCCTATGCCTCAGTATTCTAGCTGCTGCCACTCTGGAAAAAGACTTCTGGGTCGCTATGGACAGCATAATGAAAACATCTGCTGGTATGCACAGTGATGAGAAAAGCAAGCAAAATATTAGTCTCAGTAAGGCCAGAAAAGATTGCTGAAGATATCTGAGTATCACTAATCACTTCAGCGATAGATTGTCAAAACTGTCTTTAATTCTCTGTGTCAACACACAGCCATCACACTGAGGATTTTGTGTTGGAGAGATGTCACATACCTCAGGATGTAGTCTGACTTTACCTATAAGTTTGCATCCAAAATTTGCAATTTGGGGGAGCAGTAATATCTCCACTTAAAACCACCAATAGAATTAGGACAATGGACAAGTTTGTGGGCACAAAAGTCTCCTGTAGTGGTAGGAGAAAAAAAGTTATAGGACTATAATCACTATAGGTGATTGTACAAAGATTATTTGCTTTAATGTTTTGCTTTAATGCACTTAAAGATAAATAACAGAACATAAGAATTAGTGGGCACATTTTTGGCAACTTCTCTTAGTTTGTTGTAAATAATTTTCAGAGTAGGAGAGCACAGGTGCATTCCAAAAGACTGAAAAACAACCATCCTTATTTAAAAAATATCATTACAACTGACAAAAAGATTTTAAAAGCTAATACCATAATGCATTCCCCAATTTCAGTCACCATCAACACTGCAGACAACGGAAATTACAAATGAAATAGGTGTTTATACAGCTAAAAGGCACCCATGTTTACATTGACATTGTGAAAATAAAAGAATATGACAAGGAAAATGTTTAGTGTAAAATGTTTAGTGTGTAAACCCATTCCTACTCCTATTAAGGGTAGACTTTCTGTTGATGCTATTCCTTAAATTACTTGCACCTATAATCTTTGTGCTTTCCTCTGGTGTATCTGATCCTGCTGACTAAACTAGGGAGACTGACGTGTGAAAGAAGATCCTATGCACTCTATTTCACTCTCACGGTCTGATTGAGCAAGCATACCTGCAGTAGACTGACAGGATGCCAGCCTCTACCATAGGCACTGCGTTTCCATCTGGGTGGTTTCTTCAGTTCAGATCTGTGTGTACCATCAGCCATGGGTCTTTTTTCCCGTTTCTGTTCTCTAATTTCATACTGCAGGAAAGCGGTTCAGCAGCAGTATCAGACAGCTATTTGTCTGATTATGTTGCTGTGGAATAATATGTGTTACACACTGCAAACACTTTACTGGACTTCGAGTCTGAAGCCCAGAAGCAAAGTGTTTTTTTTCTCTCAGACAGAATCCTATGCCAATGGCAAGTTGGGTGCGATGCAGGACACAGCCCTTACTGCCTCTTTGGGAGGCTCCAGGCTTTGTTTCAGCATCTTTCCTTTCCTTGCAACTCTACAATTTTGTGTTACTTCTCTGGCTTCTCTCTTCTGTCTGGGCAGAGACCTGACTTTTGCTGTTAGCTGACCTTGTCTCAGGGTTCAGTCATTTGTGTGTTAGTGTCATTCCATGCTAGCTGAATTACATGTTTGAGTATTCTTGCCAAACTGTAATATCAAACAACCATAGGATCTCCAGAAACCATAGTCCTCTTCCCAAGGGAAGACATCTTCCTCAATGGTATAGAAATCTTCCTAATACCTAGAATGACACGGTAATATAATTACCTCAGCTTTTATTTTAAAACTGACTTTTCTTTCAATCTTAATTTTCAAAATTCAAATTTAAACGCAAGGGTAACCTAAAGGCTTAGGTAGTAACCCAATATAGTGACTATTTTTAAATGTCAAGAAGCTTTAAGATGATGAACTTGATGTGTAAATGCCTAGGTTTGGCAGTACTGCAAAAAAAACGTGGACATTTTCTGCACAACATGGTTACAAAGAAACCCCTTTGAAGCCAAAGTCTCCTTTCCGTATTTTTTTTCTGACAAAAAAGTTACTGGTCCAGTTTCCTTTATTAGCTTCAGAAGCTGGTGTATCATATAATAACAAATCAATGAACTAAATACATTCTAATTAATCACTTCAGGGTTATTTGATTGACCACACAGTCAATTCCTTGAATAAATCAATGCAGGGTTAGAAAGTATTTCAAGTTAATCTTTTTGGGGATTATGGGCTGGAATTCAGAGGAAAGGAAAGCTGCTAGAAACCAGTGCACTAGAAAGAGCAACTGCATTGCTCTTTGTCAGCAAATTACATGCTTAATATTGCAAACACTTGCTATCTCTTGATTTTAACACAACTGCTTTAGGAAAAAAGCACTCGTCTGTGATAATTAATATTATTGGCAGTTACAATATTTTCTCCACAGTATCTCATTAACTGTAATCTATGCAACTGAAAATAGGAAGTCTTTCCTAAACTGACAGAGAACTGAGTTCTACTTCAGTCTTCATAGCTTTGTGTGCACAACAAGATCAGAAGAGTTCACCCTGAAATCCTGCCAGCCCAGACACAGCCTCAGCTTTGTGGGTTAGTGAGATTGTTGACTCAACTCTTCAGCTAGGGTCTAGCCAATGCACTGATTTGATCATGCTTTCTTTGCTCACTGTGCTGACCTGAACCATGGACTCGTCTCCGATAACAACCCTACGGAGAGATCCTGGAGTAGGGGAGGAGCTCAGTCACCTTATGACACTAATTTATAGGGAAGTTTGGAATTTTATTAAAGAAAGGAGCCACAGTGCTGAACTCTTGCTCAACTTCTTTTATCTCCTGCTCTGAGATAGACTACTGTGAACCAGTGCAGAGACTAGCTCTAGTTTGTTAGGAAAAAAATGTTATTTTTTATCATGAGGCCTTACAGTTTCCAATCAAGGAGGAAAAGTAACATACAATGGAGGGATATTTGCCTTCCTTTCAGCTTCACAGCAGCTTCTGAGACAAAGAAAAGTGACTAAGGTAGCAGCATTAAAGCATGTCACTTTGTTTAAAGATGTTATTATGCAAGTAACCTTTCTGAAACCAGCTAGTACTTGGACAACACTAAAATCAGTCAGTATGGCTTTGGCTGTTTCCTAGATGACCCTGAAGGGGTGCTGACATGTACAAAGCTGTCTGGCACCACACTTCTGACACTTACAAGAGTTTATATTTCAGATGTGTGGGGAGAGCTGCTGATGGCCAAAGCTGGTCCTTTACCTCCCAGCAAAAACTGGGCTACAATCAAGGAACTGGAGCATCTGTTGTACGAGGAGAGGCTGAGAGAGCTGGGACTGTCCAGCTTGGAGAAGAGAGGGTTCAAGAGGATCTTACCTGTGCCTGATGGGGGCCAGTAAAGAAGACAGATCCAGTATCTTCTCTGTGGCATGCAGTGAACAGACAACAATCAATGGGTACAAATTGAAATACAAGAAATTTCATTTAAACGTATGAAAAAACTTTTCTATGGTGAGAACGAACAGGTTCTCTGGAAGGTTTGCAGAGTTTCCATCTTTGTATATCAAAATCTGACTAGATATGGTCTTGAGCAACCTACTCTAGGTGACCCTGCTTGAGCAGGGAGGTTAGACTAGACAATCTTCAGAGATCCCTTCCTACCTCAGCTCTTCTGTGATCCTGTGAAATAAATTGCAAAAAACCCCAGGTAAATGGTAATATAGAAACTTTAAAAAAGAATAGCAGCAGATAATCTTTTAAAGAATAGCTCAAAATATTTGATTATTGTCTCTCTTTTTCTGCCCACCTTTTACCATTGACAATGACAAAATATAAAAGCCAGAAAAACGAAGCATAAAAAGGTTGGCCCCCAGAAAAGCCAACCCTGTCCTGGGGTGCATCAAGCACAGCATAGACAGCCAGTTGAGGGAGCCTTGGTAGATTGTACCACTCTATGCTGCACTGGTGCAGCCCCATCTCAAGTAATGTGTGTAGTTTTGGGCCACCTGAGATGGTGAAAGGCCTCGAGGGCAAGACTTAGGATAAGCAGCTCAGGTCACTTGGCTTGTTCAGCTTGAGGAAGAGGAGGCCAAGGGGTGACCTCATTGCAGCCTACAACTTCCTCAAGGGGGACAGCAGAGGGGGAGGTGCTGATCTCCTTTCTCTGGTGACCACCAACAGGACATGAGGAAAAGGAATAAAGATGCATTAGGGGAAGTTCAATCTGGACATTAGAAAAAGGTTTTTCCATCGAGAGGGTGGTTGGTTGCTGAAACGGGATCCCCAGGGAATTGGTCAGGCACCGAGCCTGTCAGAGTTTGAGGAGTATTTGGATGATGCTTCTAGTCATATAGCTTAGTTTTAGGTAGTCCTGTGAGGAGCAAGGATTTGAACTTGATGATCCTTATGGATTCCTTCCACCTTTAGATAGTCTATGATTCTATGATTCTAAGAGTACTCAGTCTTTTTTTGAATATTTTTTTTGTAATTACAGGATTTTTTAAAACTGAAACATAAAAATTAGCAATTGCTTTTTTTTTTTTTTTTTTGTAAATTGGAAGTAAAAGAAAAAGTTTCATTCTAGGATTGAACTTTTTTTTTCTGAGCAGTTACCTGAATGTGATTTCTGTCAAAGAGATGGAGAATTGTGGTCCACAGACTAAGTTAAAATAAATCTGGCCTGCCTCTTATTAGGTGGCCTGTAAGTGCCTTAGTGATCAGACTATCCTGATTTATTTGTTCTTTCACACACTGATGTAGGCATTCCTTAACCACATGGCTAGAAGTATGTTTGCCATATGACAAAAACTATAGGTTTCTCCCATGACGTGATCAGTACCTGTCTGGGAATTTCCTGGGCACTCCATCATGGAACAATAAATGGATTGGATTGGCCAAAAGCTTCTGTACTCTGGTTCAGTACAAAGCATGTTAGATCCTAACCTGTGGTCATGCATACCTTTCTCTTATTCAGATTGTCATTAAACCGATGAAGAGGTAAGGTGCAGACAAACAAGGTCTGAGAGACACGAGATCCTCTGTGCGCCGCCATCTGCTACTTATTGTTTCTGTATTCCCATTCCATGGGACACCAGTAGGCTGGAAGAGTCAAATTCATCTGAACAGATGCAAACATGCTAAGATTACTTTGATGACTCTCAGTTGTAGCATTAGACATATAAATATGCCTGCAGTTTACATGTCTTAATTTGAGTTAGCTTTCTTGATTTTTCAAGTCAGTGGAAAGAAATAGCTATTTGTGGAGTATGATTCATCTCATCTTGAGGTAGATGTCTAAGAAAGATCAGTTGACTGTCATCTCCCTACTACTGACTATTTCTTTACAAATCGAACTAGCATAAAGAGTTCACAAGTGGACAGCTTTATGGACAGGTATCCTAATACATTTGGTCAGGTGAATCCCAGCAAAAGAAGACTGTAAACAGCATTAAATGTATAAGCAAATATTTGCCCAGTAAATAAAGCATCCTTAGGAGAAAAGCGAGATGCAATAGGTTACTCTAGAAGACTCCAGCATGTAAACATTGGAGATGCTGGGAACACTCGTCTCACTAACTCCTTAAGATCTCTAGCTCACTTTCACTTTCTGTGTCATTAACCTCATTCATCTGCTGTGAACACGTTTTGTTAACTCAAGAAAACAAAAACAGTGGAGTCTTACAGTTACACCTGCCCTGCTTGCAGACTTTCCAAGGCATGGAAACATCATGACATACATTACAGGTATTACAGATTAAAGCAGCTGTAAGGGAGCTATACTGTTGTTCTTCTGTACAAATGTATGCCTGCAGAGCTGTGCAAGAAAGCATAAAATGTTTAACAGTGATCAGTCTCTCAGGTAAGAAGATAAACATTCAGTCATTTTCCCTTCCTAATTGCACTTAGCTTCTGTATTTATTTATTCAAGAATGACTCTGGGAGCTTGTTCTAACCCCTTTGATAAACAAGTGGGGTTCTGTTTGCTTTTTTAGAAACTAGTTAACGCATTTTGGAAAACTAAGAAAAATGTATCTTAAAAGTAAACATGCATAAAAGAGAAAAGAGAGCTCCATAGAAAGCATGTGTCTAAAAATACTAATGTTTAGTTTGCAGATTTGTAAAAGCTGTGAAAAATTAAGGATCACCAAACCATTTTGCATTACTGCCTTCCGACGTGTTAGATTTTGGGTTGCAGGCCCCTTTTTGGGGTTCCTAACCTTCAAAGCACAGGACAAGACCCTCCTTCCAATTTACTATAGTCAGAAGAGGGTTCCTGTGCTTATTCCTTCACTGTCTGGGCATTGAGAACTGCAGAGGAGCCACAGCCAAGCATGCGCTCACAAGCACCCTCAGTAATTATCAACTTTCTTGCTATCTTGATAATTTACCCAAGACAGATTGCATCTGTTCTTTTCAAAAACAGAAGTACTTTGTGAGAATATTTTTTTGGGGAATAAAAAAACCAAAACAACAAACTCACAGAGGAGACCACAGATTTAGCAAGAAAGAGAAAGACAAATGGCTAAAAAGAAGTCAATAAGTGATACTCATGAACCAGGAGTTCATCTTCAAGCACTCTCTAAAGCCTGTGTGATTACTAGTGACTCAGTGCTAATTAACCTGAACTCCATTCATTTCCACAGCTTCTGCCCACTTAGAGGCCAAGATGGAAGACAAGTATCTAAATGTTCCTACATACAACATGCTCATGGAGAGTACACGCCCAAGGTGGTGGAGATGTGGGGCCAAACGAGGAGAGAAGTGGACAGTTTTCACATGAAAGTACTGTAATAGCTGCTGAGAACATGTAGGTTTTTTCAGGTCATATTTCAAAGTTAGAGTGGATATACAATGACTTAAAACATGACCAGAATTCAAATAAATGCCTATTTATCATGAAATTTGAACATCTCAAAAATTTGGAGACCCTACAGTTAGGTCTGAACTACTGGTATGTGTATATATGTATGTATATGCTTGTTATGTATCAGTGTGGGTATATATATATATATATATATATATATATACACATAGAAACAGCTGGAGGACCATCAGCAGACAGCAGAACAAACATGTAACACTGAAGCTGCCGGAGAGCAGCCGCCGCAATTACACAATCCCACTGCAGGATTCGCAGGCTGCAATCGCAGGCTGGGCTCTCCCACCCCTGTGACACAGCTGTGTGGAAGTGGAGAGACAAGCTGGGTGGCCATGATCTCCAGTAGCTTTCCACCGCTGAAGCTTTTCCATTGGCCTTAATCTTTCTAGAAAACATGCGGGTTTCAAACTCAGCCAAGAAAATATCTGAGATGAAGTCAGGTGCTTGGCAAGTGTAAATTAGATCTGTTGACTTTGCACTGTTCCTAGTGAATTTTATACCAGTTGAAGACAAAACCTTCTTCCTCTCTGCCATTCAAATGAAGTCATTTTATGAAACGTCTCACCGAAAAGATGTGGGTGTGTATGTGCATGTGTATATGTCCTGTGGGTAATATCTGCAGTTCTTGGGGAACTCTCTGAATTACTCTAATTCAGCTATTTCAGGCATCTTGACAGTGCTATATAAAGAAAGATTTCTGCAATGCAAGACAATGGCTAGACAGATAACCCTGTGCCTCAGTAAGAGGTGAAAACATTGGCTAAAAATCACTGAATTTGTCAGTCTTCTCCCAAGTTACGTACACATCAGAGAAACGGCATTTCTAAGAGAAGCTTAAAATAAGGGCTCTTCAATGATTAATTATTAACGTGCAGATTGTTAGGCTGGTTTTCTAATAACTGTAATTTGAAGCCATCTGTCTGACATAGTTCATCCTATCATTAAAGTCTTTCTAAAAATTGTTATGCTCTTCAAAAACCATATAAAGTGATAAGCTGATGGGATGGAAGGAAAGGAATGTATAATGAAATCTGTCCTTCAAATATACTCACTTCTAGATCTGACTGGGTTATACGTTTGCAGTATTCAAGCTAACGAAACCCTGCAGGCAAATCAGCAAGCCATGTGCACAGCACTTCATGAATCACTGGTGCAGCCATCGTTTGAGAAATGAGGAAGACAACAGTCTTGAAACCAGCAAAGGACTGAATATCCGTTAAAAAGAAAAATAATGGGAATAAGAAAACTATGTTAACTTGTTTGGCAAGCAGCATATACTTAGCAGGTAAGTTGATGACATAAAAAATATGTGCTACCTATTACATATAAAATATGTAATACAGCTAATGAGTTTATAAGGCAACAGTGACTTTTTCAAAAAGTTTTCGTTTTATATCTGGACTATAAACATAGATTGTCTCTGAGTGCAACCTCAGAAATGCTGGGCACAATAATCTCACGTTCACAAAAAAGAAACGTATGCCTTTGAAATCTCTCAAGGTTAGATCCTATGCCATTCCTGTCTTGGGACACGTTCAAGTCAGGTGCCTTGAATATGAAAGTGTTGGAAGTCCATCAGTAGTAGTCTTCTAAATTAGTTGTCCAGTGAGAGCTATAAAATCCAGAGGGCAATTTGGACTGGATTTAGGGATGACTTGGAAATCAAACCAAAATTTAGCAATTCAGATGCAAGCTGAATGGCATTTCTGTCCTAATTGAAGTGAAGATCAAAATAATAAAACTTACTCTCATGCTTAAACCTTGGCAATTGTCTAAATTGAAGAATTAAGGCATTTCGTTCTCTCTGTAGGCTATTTTTCCCCATCAGAAACAACTCCTGAAATCTTTTAGACCAGAACTAAAACATGCATTTTAAGCACCTCTCAGTGAGTTGAAAAGCATTGATTTTAGTTTTTTTTTTCCAAGAGCTTTCATTCCAGACCGCTACTTTCAAAGCAATGTGAGTAGGAGTCTGACATAAGCTAGTTGCACTCACAGTTGCATTTTGTATACAATAGGCTTTAGTTTCACCTTATTTATGCTATTGAGTCTACTACTAAAATCTGTTGCATAATGAGACTAATATTAATGTTACGAAAGATGTGCAGTGGTATTTTCTGATTTGTTTATATGTCTACGAAGCTGTGCTTTTCACACCATTAATGTGAAAGTCACCCCTATTACTGTGGCCTCTCATGCTAACAACAGTGCTTAAAGCCATGGTCATATTAATAATACATGTATGATCATTAGCTCCTTTCTGATTATAACCTCGTGCAGAAGCAGGATTTCCACACTGAACAGATAACATAATCTGAGCCACATCATGGCATTTGAGGTTTCCAGTTTCTTTCCTGTTTCATCTGAGATGTTTTGCTATGGGAAAGAGTAAAAAGACCAGGGAATTACATTCCCGGTCCTCCTCCCAGTTGCACTCCGGGTTTGTAGCAGCCAGCTGATGCAGTCAACAGAGACTCCACACAGGGGGAAAAACAGCCAAATAAAACATACAGTCATAAATTAAAAAGCAGCAAAGCAAACACTGAGTGAAAGGAGAACAGAGTAAAATTATGCCTTGGACATAGGTGGATGGAGCTGTGCCAGGTGGAGATTTGGGCTATGGACCTGCACAGTGTATTTGAGACTGAGCAAAGTCGTGACACCCTGCTAGAGCAAGATCTGCATCATCTTCAAGAAGATGTGTGTGGACATGTCACTGCTCCTGGAGCTCACTAGGAATGCTTTAAAAAATTCTGGCCTGCGTCACCGCTGTGCAGTACTGCTGCCAGCACGGGCTGCTGCACATTTCACTGGCCATGTTTTTCATTCTTAATTGGTAAACTCCCTTGGGTTTCAAGTTTGCGAAACCTTTTCCCTCTGTAAACCTAGGTAAAAAATGCTTCATAATTCTCCTCTCCCATATAATATAAAAGCAGAGCTGGAGACACTACTGAGTCTTATTTTCCATTGCACTACACACAGTGAATATGCCAATTTTTGTTTTGTGACTTGTTGCGTATGCATTTTTCCTGCCTTTCTCCTGCTGCGTCTTGGAATCTTTCACTTTCTTTCTTTTTAAAGCTCTCCTACAAAAAGATTGTCAGCTGTCTGAAATATTTTAGTATCGATCAGGCAAATTGGACCACTGTGAATGCAGGCTTCTCACCAGCTCGGAGCACTGTCGCCTGTTCTTTTATTTCTCTTTACTTTATATTGCTTATCCAAAATGAAACCACAGAATGGGCTCTAGTTTTCCTTGTGGACCATATGTAAGGGACAACACACAAGGTATACTGAGCTCTTGAGATTGTGTGCGAGGGCCTCTCATGGCAGAGGAATAAGAAGAATTTCTCTGCTTCACTGATTTTTAGTAGACTCGCTCACAATAAGTATAGGATCCACAAGGGCAAAAGGGAGATATTAGAGGATGTAGGAATCAATAGCTGAAGCACTGAAAATAGAGTGGCAAAGAGTTATTTTTAGCTCTTTGGGATTTTCTCTCTTTATGAGGGGAGATGAATAGGGAATTAGATCTGGCACTGCTAGGTTGACTGAGCATTACTATTTTCCCTTAATTATTATATTTTGCTTGGGAATCCCCCCAAAAAAGAGTACTTTATACTACCCGAGGCTACATGCTGCCTCTGGACTGAAGGTTTTCTTTTTTCTTTTATATTTGGGATTTTTATTAGTGTGCCCTCCCACTGATTACTGTTTTCTCCCTTTCAGAAAGTGTTATAAGTGATACTTCAAAGATCTAACTCTTATTTGTATTAGATCCACTTTGATGCTTTTACCCCACTTTGGTTACAAGCATGATTTGGACTCTCATGTTTTTCCTCACTACTAGCAAATTATGGGCAAGGTTACAAGCACGGCATGGGCAGCACCCAAATTATGGAGTTCCCTTTACAGGCTCCTTGAGCCATGCCATTAATACTTACGTAAACACAAATAACTTCCAATGTCATTGTCATCACATTGAGTTCGTATTGTCTCAGACTAAATACTTGAACTCAAAAAGGTTGTTTGATAAGGTTAGCCCTTAGATGTGCTTAATGATGCATACATGATCTCAGCATTTGCTTAGATGCATATTTAAGTATGTGGATAAAGTATCTGCAGGATTAGCACTGAAAGCAAATGCAACCTCTATATAAATATTATGTATTCACATACTGTCCAGGTTTCAGCTGGGACAGAGTTAGCTTTTCTTTTTTTGTAGCAAGTGTTTTGGATTTATTATGGGGTTTGGTATGAGAAGAATGTTGACAGCACACTGATGTTTATTGTTGATGCTGAGACAGCAAGGACTTTTCAGCTTCCCATGTTTTGCCAGCGTGCAGGAGCACAACAGGCTGTGGGGGAGCACAACAGCCTGTGGGGGAGCACAGCTAGGACAGAGGGTCCACAATTCCTAATTTATGATTTGAGCTTAGATTTAGGATTGAGGGCAAAACTGGCCAATGAAGTATTCCATATCATGTAATGTCGTGCTCAGTATATAGCTGAGGGTTGACTGGGAAAGTTTGTGAATTCTCTTCTGAGGGGTCTCTCAGACTCTTCGAGTTCTTTTTCATGCTCTGTTTTTGGGCCTCTAACTCACTCAGGATTGCAGTGTCAAGACTTACTTGTTTCAGGATCACTTGCTGAGAACGGACAGGCGTTGGTCACCAGGTGGTGAGCGATTACACTGTTCGTCACTCGTTCGTGTAGATATATATATGTTCATATATTATTCTTATTTTATCACTATTACTTTTAATTTTATATTATTATTATCATTATTATTAAATGGTTCTTATCTCAACCCACAAGTCTCCTTACCTTTAACTCTCTTCTCCATTCTCTGGGAGTAGGAGAGGGTGAACAAGCAGCTGTGTGGCATTTAGTGCCGGCCGAGTTAAACCACAACATATACATTTAAATACATGCAAATACATATGAATTTCATTCACATATGAATCACATGTAAATACACGATTTTTCAGTATTCTTGAGTTTTCTGGGGTTCTCTCATAACTTACATTTAAAATAATAGTGACATTACTGTTAAGATAGTCTTCAATAATTAGTATATGTATGCTTCTTACCTACAGAAGGCTGATTTAACTTGGATCAAATATTATTTCTTCCAAAAATTTTTGTTCCAAGTATTTTATGCAAAAAGACTTTAAGGGAACAAAACTCTTACAAATAATTGCATCCTCTATGATGGCCGGGGAGAAGCAAGAGAAAGAGTGCTAGCACAAAGAGGATTTAAAAAAAAAAAAAAAAAAATCAGATTATTGACACAGTTGGAAAAGGACTTTAGGGTCCATTATCATATTTTTGAAGCTTTTTCTTCATGGCTATTATTGAACCACTTAATAGATATATATGACAAAGTAAGTGCCAGTGAAGACATTAGTACTCAAAATGCCAAACAATAATTTAATTTAGGTAATTTTATTTAACTTTATTCGTACTATTTTGGTACTTCAGAGTCTGAGGATGCTGTCTCTGCTTTCTCATTTTAAAGATATCCTTTCTACACTGCCTAAGCAATGTGAAATGACTCATTTTCACATTAAGAACAAAAAGTAACTGCACTGGCCTGGCATATGCATGAAAGTTAAATTATTCAAGCTTTGGTGGCAACTGTCATAAGACTTCCACCTTAGCCATTTCTGAAATGTCTTTCAAATGTGGTCTCTTAGAGTCTGCACTACATCATTAGCAAACAAGACAAAAATGCAGAACACCTGAGCAGCTGACAAGTACAAGCTCACACAAACCTTCACAGTTATTTGTCAAACCAGGTTGCTGGTTATTGTAGCTACTTTAATTATGGTTGATGGCATTCTTTGGGTTTTTTTTCCCTAGTATTTTTGCTGCAAGTGCCATAGACTTCTGTCTACTTAAGGTTTTCAAAGTTTGAACAACTTTATTTTCCTGTTAGAACCTTGACAATGATATATGGGACTGCCCCATTCTTCTCCAGTGCCCGTATCAGTAACATCTCACTCATAAACTGAAAGCTCACCTTAAATATGTGCATTTCTAGTACCAGCAAGCTTTGCTCTGCATAATTACAGGCAAGCTGTGACAGGTTTTAAACATTTGAGCTGTGATCTGAATCTCTATTCTACTTGTTGGAAGGGTCAACATCAAACATATGAAATACCTTTTTCAGTCCTGCTCAAGATCTTTTGTAGCACATAAGACAGGCTCATTGCAAGATCCTACACACAAAGTGATACTTGAACTGCAAGGAACATAAAGTTTTCTGTTACATGGCTCCCAAATACACTCACCTGGTTATTGCTGAAGCCTGTGAGGAAGCTTTGAATTGACTGCAGCATCCAATGCCATCTCTGTTTTTAAGTCACCCTTCAAATCACTCTGAAGAATATTTCATTTGCAACAGAAAGCTTCTTGAAAGAAACTCTTCTGGCACTTTACAGAACACATTAGACTACTTATCTCTAAAAGCATTCCATTTAATGTGAAATCCAAATAAATCTTAAAAAAAAAAAATCAACAATAAGAATGTGATTTAAGAGAAAGTAAGTGGTGAAGGCTTAGGAAGACACATAAAGCTACTTCAACAAGTCCTACTAAGAGAGAACTTTTTCATGCATTAGGAATTTGATGTATTAAAAATTTATTTCTAAAATTCAAAATGTGACACTTTAGGATGTTCCCCAAGGACAAGTGTAATTCTATGATCAGTTTTTAAAACTGATGATTTCCACTCACTCTGGCAAATAATTCAGCTTTTTTTTTTTTGTATTGCCAATAATAGCTCTATATCTAAGTTCTCCAAAATCCATCCAAAACAAGATCATTGTATCCTATGAGCCATGAAAAGTTGATATGGGAAGAAAGAGAGATAGGAGAAAGTATTTTATCTTTTATATTGTTTTGAAATTTTTTTTTAATAGAGAGGTTCACTTATTTCCCAGTATATCAGAAATGAAAACATGCTCACAGAAAGAAGAGACGGCTCTATAAAACCTAAACTAAAAGTTTCTGCTTAATATTGTCATTTAATCTAAAATTTGCCTTACATTAGGCAAGAAGCGGGGAAAAAAACCTCCAATTTTTGTCTTAACAAAGCTTTTGCCACATGCTGTACATTAATAAAGATTATAGTAATGGTAAAATTGCACAGCATCTGTAGTAAGAGATATCATTCCCTATCCATTTCCATGATTTCACTATAGAGGATATCAGTATTGTATGTAAAATAAACCATTTCAATAGCCTTTCTGCAACTTAAACTAGTTTACCTTTAAAATGTCTTTTAAATATATAGTTATAAAAAGTTAATCTTTTTGTATACTCTTCTACATTTTCTTGGTACTCTAGTGTGCTAATTATCACATGCCAGAAATATTCCATGACGGACCTTTTTAGGTGATTACATTCTATTTATTCAGTTAAAACATCTAAGCTTTCAGGGTAGCTGGTTTGGGTATTTTTTTCAGTTTAATAGGAAAAGCACTCTGTTTACAGAGTGCTTATTGCATAAGGACTTCACCCACTATAGGTAAGAAAGAGTTGGAAAGGGAAAAGCAAAATTAATGGGCCAGGAACAACTAGCATTGGGTATGCCATGTTCAAGAGATATTACAAGTAATTGTTCTGCCCCTCTCTCAAGGAGCTCATTGGAGATGCTTTTCTGAAAGACATGGATCCCCTTGCCATCACCATCTATTCTTGCCCTCAAATAAGGTTGCTTTCTAAAAGGAAAATGAAATCATGCACCTAAATGTGCACACAAAATAGCAATTTTGGCTCTGCATTCATTTCCCAGATACCAGGTTTACCCCTTCTAAGATGACCTCTGCTCTATTTGTGTGCTATGGTCTGCCTCACCTCCTGATCAAAAAATTAAGCAAGGAGGAAAACTTTAAGTTCTTACAGGGATTATGCTGTTCACAGCAATGGGTGAGGAACGCTGTAAAACTCAGAGGTGAAGTCACAGAGGTACTAGCAGACTTACCACAACAGGGTGAAGGTATTTTGGACATACCACATTGTCTTCCGTCAGATGCTGTGGTCATGCTATGAACTCTTGCAGCATGCATCTACATAAAAACCAATTTGCTGATTACTATATACAGTCCAAAGTATTTGTTCTTGTTTTGGGAGAGAAAGAGAGTCTGCAGGACAGCTTTTCTGTTGTCACACTATTGCTGCTCTGTTAGGTTACATCTGAAGGCCATCCCAGCAAGGACATCCTTGGCTGCGTCCATGTTGCATGTTGGGAAGTCAAAAACGCCAGATTGCATCCACTCTGCACATAAAGCAGCATGTCTTACCTCACGAGGTTTGGCAAAGCCTCCTGGCAAAACTCCATTAGCATTCACCTGGGCAATGTTAAATTTCCATGAGGCAGACCTACAGAATGGGACCATCTGCCCCAACAAGCTTATACGCCACAAAGTGATGCGAGTTGATAACCTCTGAGAGCATTCTGTAATATAGAATCATGAATCATAGAATGGTTTAGGTTGGAAGGGACCTTAAATATCATCTAGTTCCAATCCCCCTGCCACAGGCAGGGACACCTTCCACCACACCACACAGCTTGGTGTCATCTGCAAACTTGCTGAGAGTGCACTCGATCCCACTGTCCATGTCACTGACAAAGACGTTAAACAGCATCAGACCCAATACCAACCCCTGAAGAACACCACTTGTCACTGGTCTCTATCTGGATATCAATCTGCTTACCACAACTCTTTGAGTGCGACCATCCAGTCAATTCCTTATACACCAAGTGGTCCATCCGTCAAATCCATGTCTCTCCAGTTTAGAGAAAAGGATGTTGTGCGGGACATTGTCAAATGCTTTGGACAGGTCCAGGTAGATGATGTCGGTTGCTCTTCCCTTATCCACCAATGCTGTAATCTCATCATGGAAGGCCACCAAATTCGTCAGGCACGATTTGCCCTTAGTGAAGCCATCTTAACTGCCATCAACCACCCCCTTATTTTCCATGTGTCTTAACATAGTGATCTGCTCCATGATCTTCCCAGGCACAGAGGTGAGACTGACTGGCCTGTAGCTCCCCTGGTCTTCCTTTTTTCCCCTTTTTAAAAACAGCAGCTATGTTTCTCCTTTTCCAGTCAATGGGAACTTCACCAGACTGCCACAACTTCTCAAATATGAGGGATAATGATTTAGTAACTTCATCCTCCAGTTCCCTCAGGACCCACAGATGCATCGCATCAGGTCCCATGGCCTTGTGCACCTTCAGGTTCCTTAGATGTTCGAGACAAACCCAATCTTCTCCTCTTCATTCTCCCAGTCCCTGCCTTTGCCTTCTGTGACTTGGGCAGTGCGGCTGGAGCTCATGTCAGTGAAGACTGAGGCAAAGTCACTGAGTACCTCAGCCTTCTCTGTGTCCTGGATAAGCAGGTCTCCCATTTCCTTCTGGAAAGTCTCACATTTTCCCTAGTTCTCTTTTTATCACTGACATACCTATAGAAGTTTTTCTTGTTGACCTTGATGTCTCTGGCCAGATTTAATTCTATCAGGGCTTTAGGTTTCCTAACCTGAACCCTGGATGCTCAGACAATTTCTCTGTATTCTTCCCAGGCTACCTATCCTTTCTTCCACCCTCTGTAGGCTTCCTTTTTGAGTTTGAGTTGGTCCAGGAGCTCCTTGCAGGCCTCCTAGTGTTCCTGCCTGACTTTCTCTTTGTTGGGATGCACCACTCCTGAGCTCGGAGGAGGTGATCCTTCAATATTAGCCAGCTTTCTTGAGCCCCTCTTCCCTCCAGGGCTTCATCCCATCACACTCTACCAAGCAGATCCCTGAGGAGGCCGAAGTCTGCTCTCCTGAAATCCAGGGTAGTGAGCTTGCTGAGCACTCTCCTTGCCTCCCTAAGAATCTTGAATTCCACCATTTCATGATCACCGCAGCCAAGGCTGCCCTTGAGCGTCATGTTCCCCACCAGTCCCTCCTTGTTGGTGAGAACAAGGTCCAGAATAGCACTTCTCCTCGTTGATTCCTCTATCACTTGGAGCATGAGGTTATCATCGATGCATTCCAGGAACCTCCTGGATTGCCTATGCCCTGCTGTGCTGTCTGTCCAACAGATATCAGAGTGGTTGAAGTCCCCCATGAAGACCAGGGCTCGTAAACATGAGGCAGCTCCTATCTGTCTGTAGAGGGCGTCATCCCCTCAGTCTTCCTGGTCAGGTGGCCTGTAGCAGATCCCCACTACTATGCCAACAGTCCCTGCCCTCCCTTTAATCCTGATTCAAACTCTCAGATCTCCTCATCCATCCCCAGGTGCAGCTCCATGCACTCCAGCTGGTCTTTGACAGAGAGCAACACCTCCTCCTCCTCTCCTCTGCCTATCCTTCCTAAACAGCCTGTATCCTTCCATTCTGACACTCCACTCATAAGATTCATCCCACCATGTCTCTGTGATGCCAGTAAGATCATAATCCTGCAGGCACACACATCTCTAACTCCTCTTGTTTATTGCCCATGCTACATGCATTTGCATAGAGACATTTAATTTGAGCCCCAGACGAATCTGACTTCCTGGCTGGAGCATCTGAAATTCCTTTCTGCTGCTCTTCAGGTGCTCTCAGCTTGTCTTAGTCAAGCTTAATATTATCCCACTCCCCTTTCAAACCTAGTTTAAAGCCCTGTGAATGAGCCCTGTTAGCTGTTGTGCTAAGACTCTTGTTCCCTTTTGAAAAAGGCAAATCGTACCTGGTGCCAGTAAGCCTGGTGCCATGTGACCCATCCCATTGAAAAAAAGCCAAAATTGTGGTGACGACACCAGCCATAGAGCCACATATTAATAGACTGGACACATTTGCTTCTTTTAGTGTCACTGCTTGCAACTGGACGGATAGAAGAAAAGACAACCTGTCCCCCAGATCCCCTTACCAGCTTTCCCAGGGCCCTGAAGTCTCTCTTGATCGCCCTTGGACTTCGTGTTGCAGCTTCATCACCACTCACATGGAAGAACAATAATGGGTAGTAGTCTGAGGGCTGTACCAGGCTAGGAAGTTTCCTAGTGATGTCCTTAAGTGGAGCATCAGGGAGGCAGCAGATTTCCCTAAGAGGAGGGTCTGCCTGGCATATTGATCTTTCTGTTCTCTTCAGATAGGAGGCACCTACAACTACTACCCATCTTTTCTTCTTCATGGAGGTGGTCGTGATATGGGGGTTAGTCCTTTCTGACGCTGGCAACACGTCCAGTGTAGACAGACCATCAGCCACATCATCCATCAATGGGTCTTCCACTTCCAGAGCTTCATACCTGTTGTGCAAAGGCACCTGGGAAGGCAAGGTGGGCAAGGAGGGAGTTCTCCTGTTGCCTCAAGCATGGACCTGCTTCCATTCATCATGTTACTTTAAGCTACTGCCTTCTGCTTGGTGGAGGGAGGATACAGAATCCCCTTTGTCTTGGTGTTTGTTTTGGGGTTTTTTTTGTGGCTCTTCCTGTTTCTGTGTCAGGTTGGGCAGTGCCTGACACCACCAGTCTCTCTCTTTCTTGGACTCCCTGCTGCTCCTCAACCTTTCTACTTCTTCTCACAGTTCTGCGACCATGATGAGCAGATCATCCACCTGGTCACACCTCACACAGCTGTTCTCACCACTGCTGTCCCTCACCATGGAGAGGCTCATGCACTCCCTGTAGCCTGAGACCCGGACAGCCGCGTCTTTCCATGGGAGCTCTGTCTGCGCTGCCACGTCCCTCCTGCCGGGCGCAGAGGTCCTCGCCTTCCACCGGGTGAGAACCATGGCTGTAGGGGTGGGAGCGGTCGCCAGTGCTCTGGCAACGCCCGGGCCACATCAGTGCTTCCCGCGAGAGCTCCCAGGAGGAGTCTCTCCTCTCCCCTGGCGTTTCTTGGCTTCTTCGGGAAAAGCCCGTGTGCACCAAGACGAGATGGGATGGGATGGGATGGGATGGGATGGGTCGGGTCCGCAGCCGCTCCCCTCGGCAACCGACTGTTAGCGACGCTTTCGCCGCGTTTAAATCTCCCGCCGTTGCCTTGACAACGTCCAGGCCATGTCAGCGTCTCCCGCGAGAGATGCCGGCTCCTAGGGGGAAGTCTCTTCCAGATGAGTTCTGGAGAGCATCTAAAGAACACCCTGAAGACAGGGTGCTCCCAAAGCCTCAATCTCACCATAATGGCGGGGGCACCTTTTGAGCATTCCAAGGGTTTTCCAGAGGCTGGATAATTCCCAAGTTCGGGGTTTTGGTCCCGGGGACGCTGACAGGCAGCATTGCAACAGGGCGCTGCGAACATAGGCAGCGTTGGTGGGAGATGAGAAACTGCTCTGCTGCCAGACTTGGTTCAGAGCAGTGCCATGGTTTTATTCCCAAACTTCTAATGCGCAGCGGAGAGAGGAAAGGAATGCAGTCGTGTTCAAATGTCATCACAGCAATATGTTGGTGACCAAGCACAGTGCGTGACTAGATTTCATGCTTCCCTGAATCGCCAATAATTTACAGAGCTATCAGAGCACTGGTTTAATTCTCCTATTAAGTTGGCAGTCTTTTGACCCAGGAATTTGCCATTTAGCTTATGAAAAAAACTCTTTGTTATAGGTTTGTTTGTTTTTTTTTTCTTTTGCATTTATCCCAAACAATCAAATGAAGCGAAAAGTTATGACTTTTATAGTGAGAGATGCATTGTATTCATTACGTCTGAAACTTTCATTGCAGGACTCACACCTGACGGTGCATTATACAGCTATGGAAACAGCATTTCAGTGATCTGCTTTATATGAAGGTTTAAAGAAGCTTGTTTCCTTTTTTTAAAAAAAAGAAAAAAACACACAAAAAACCAACCAAACCAAACCAAAATAATATAGAATAGTTTATGAAGAAAACCACCATCTTACCACTCTTGCAAACTCAATAGTTTTAGTTTGGTCAGACCAACATTGAGATAATTGTACAAAATTTAGTAATTTGTGTAGAAGTTTTTAGCTTATATTTTGTTCTAGCATACATAAGCACAGAGCTATGTTTAGCACCTAAATCAAGTGCATAAGATTCCAAGGGCTTGTGAAAATGTCCCCAGACCTTCCCATCTGCATAGGAAAATCACCAAAATTTAGGTCATCCTAGAGAGACTTGATGCTGGTTTGTTCTTAAATATCTCTAAGGATGGAGACTCCACAACCTCTCTAGGCTTTTTGCCTGTTCTCACCACTGGAAAGCATTTTTTTTTCTTCTTCTCAATGCCTGAATCTCCCTTGTCCCGTTTATTTTTGTTCTGCCTCCCATGATTACAGAGAACACTTTTTCATCTCCTTTTTAACAGCATCTTTTACTGGTAGAAAACCAAAATGAATGGTCAGATTTTGCAGAAGAGCAAGAAGTCCCAAATATCCATGCTTCTCATTGGAGTCAGGGGAGTCTGGAAGTACTTTTGCTATTTACTTCAGGCCATTTTTTTTTGATGGTCTAATCGGAACTCTAGTTTTGGACTTTAACATTTAAAAAGTCCATCTAAACCCCTCTTCTTTAGTGGTATAAACTGCTGACAGAAAACCTGAAGGTTTCAAAGCTTTCCTTAACACCTGTCTCGCTCACCAACAGCCATCCTTTACAATCCATGTCCCTAAAAGCATCCTGAAAACACATCAGCCTAGAAAGCCTACAGAAATACTTTTTAAAATCCCCACAGACCTCTCATTTCCTAAGAAAGCAAACGAAGGAAACAGAAAAGTGCCAAAGCCATCATGAAATCTTTGCCAGTAGTACAAAAACCTGAGAAGGGCCATACTACGGATCTGCCCAAAGGTCCATCTAAGCTTGCATCTTGGTTGTGACAGCGTCCCGCAGGCAGTGCAGCAAAGCTGTGTAAGGCTGTGGCAGCCGTGCAGTGATACCTCCCGTGGTCACTCACTCGCCCAGCCTGCAACAGTTCGCAGCTCTGGCTGCGTGTGGAAAATACTCGAGTTTACTCATGGGATGAAGAGCTATTTAATGCATAGAATGGAGATGTAGATAAGTTGACTGATGTATCTAAAGCCAATGAAAGCATAATAGAGATGAAATCGAGAATAAAATTAAGTAAGGCATTGAACTTCGTCTCTTGCTGGAGAATTACCTGAGAATGCACGATTTGTGATTTATTTCACTGGACTTCAGTATAGCATTCAGAACATGCTCAAGGGTTTTCTTCTGAGGAGGAACAGCAGTGACAAGGTTCATAGTTTGCCTTGCTGAATCAGACCGGGCAAGGTGGATCCTTTTAGTACGAGATTCTTTGAAGTACAGAGGAAAAAATAAACACCTGAAGTCATCTGCTGACTAGAATTAGAACAGTAAGTATTGCAGCCCTTTCTGATTCCCTAGGTTCTCGCTCAGGTCCTCAACCTGCACTCAAGTCCTCAAAGAGGTAGAGGAGGGACTGAGATGAGGCAGAGTCCCGGCTCTGCTGTGCCTTTGATGGGAGGGAGAAGGTCCTGACCTAAGCTGTGAAACTAATTAGAAGACTGCAGCTGATTTCAAAGGGATGTGGTACAGAGCCCTACAGGGCTGGCCAGCTGGGCAAGGGTTAGTTTGCTGCCACACCATTACGGCATGTTGTGTGGTTTCTCTGTAAAGCCGGCGTTCCCCATTGGAGAGGCATGTCTTCCCAGTGGTGCCTCTGGGACGGTGCAGTTGTATATAGTCCTGAAAGCAGGACACTATCAAAGTAGCACAAATCAGTCCCACAATGAATTTTTGAGGTTTCATATGCAAACCCCCTTATTGTCTTATTCTCCTCTACTTAACACTGAACAGCAAGGACCAGAAAAGGAATCAGTCTGCTTCAGGTCAATGGAAAAAACAATCAGCAAGCATTAAACACTCTCGCAGTTACCCCTGCTCCACAGCCTTGTCTCTTTCAATATGGACACAATTCCTCACGGGTCTTTTTGTCCCAACACTTTGAGGCAAATGATTATTTTAGCTCAGTAGGGCCTTCCTTCTGTATGCTCTGAGTGCTCACGCATTCGCTAAGCATCAAGTAAGCTCCTACCTGCTCTGAGGGCTCTTTAAATCAAAGATGACTAACACCAAGAGTAGGTGAGAGGTTTTATTTTTATCTTATTTTTGCATCATGTCAGGCCTGAATGCAAATTCACACTCCCAAGAGTATCTCAGGAGAAGTTAGAGGAAGAAAAAACATCTACAGTATTTTACTGGCAATATCCAGGACAAACATGGTTGACTGGGATATGCCAGTAGGAAAACATGTCCCAGATATATGTTAGATGAGTGTCCACTACAAGAAGTGACATAAAGGTTGATATCTCTGTCACGTTCACCCTGGATGCCTATTATCATCACTGCTGTTCTGATAGTGCCATGTAATACTTTGAAAGTCACTGGGAGCTGTAAATTCAATTAGAAAGATATTTTACAACAGATTACATTTTTGTAGACTGGAGTATTGTAAATTTTTATTCCACCATAAAACATTATAAAATTAAGTAAACAAGGCTCAAAACTCTCAAAGAGAGTTGCCTTCTGCATGTATTTAATTACACATGGTATATAACACTTATTAAAATTTAGGAGACAGAAGGGAAGGATGCCTGCCTGCGACAATTACAAGTGGAATAAAAGTGGATTAATACTGCTCAATTTTCACATCAAGGACTGCGTATAAATTCATGGAAAACTACCACAGAAAGTAGTTATTATTGCTACTACGGTGCAACATTAAACAGTGGTCAAGGAAAAGAAGCTTTTGACATGGAAATAGTCTGCATAATACAGGCCTTCACTGACAGGGTTTCATTCAGTTGCCTATTCTTCACTATACAAAATAGGATGATATAATGAAATATAAAAGAATTGGCTATTATTTGTCAGCAAGTGCACAAGTACCAAAAAAAAATATTGAAATTAATAGCAGACTAAGTCAAATAATACATTCTGCTCTTAGTGCTTCTGATGGTTTGTCATGCTGAACTGATGGTTGTTTGTGTTCTCCTCAGATTGTAGATTAATGTGTTTAAAGGAGACAGAGAAATACCAAATTAGCTTCTAATTTGTGGGCTGCAATCTACCTGCTAAGTTTGCACACATGGATGAAAGACTATTGATTGCACCACATTTCCCAGGCCAAAACTGCAAAAAAGGCTACTCCAATAGGCCCAGGATGAGTTCATAGCAGGAAGGACGGAAGCTACATGGGAGCACTGCTGGTCACCAAAACTGGCAAATCCGCCAAAACGCTAGTCCAGTCCTCAGGTCTGACGTGATAAAAAAAGTTCTTCTCCTGGGAACATGCTCACTGCAAGCTATTCTCCTGATGGAGCCAAACTGTGCAAATGTGTCTGTAATGAATGTAAGAACCCAGGCAGAATAACACTGGAGCTCCTCCGCTGTGTGCCACAACAGTTTGTTGGACTCAACATAAAATAGATACTTCTGTTTGTCGGTGGATGGTTCAAACTTTGCATGCCTGAATTTGAGGAGCGAGGACCACAGCAGATCTGATCTTCTTGCATATGTTTAAACAGGACGATGGAAAGGATCAATAGTAGAGGTTGTCTCTGGCAATGTCCTTTTGGAACGATCTGTTGCATTTCCTGGAAGTGCAGGGTGAGCCAGTGTCTGGGTGCAGAGATGCATCTCTTGCTCAGGTGGAAGCAGATACCTCCACCCTGGCAATAAGCAGGTCCTTTGCATCCTGACACTATCACTTATCATACCTGCAGTACATTGCTTTTTCATATTTGACTCCCTTGTCTGCCCAGCAATTTTCATTGTCAGAGGTCTGATTTCAGGGTTGTCATGTTTACAGCCAAAGTGAAATTCTTGTTCTCAGAGTATAGACACTCCATCAATCCTACTATTTCCTGGAAATAATAACCTCACTTAACACAATATAATTGCACATTACAGAGTCACAGCTGGGCATCAAGTAGAGTAATCTGAGAACAATTCCCTAGTAACATGAGAATAATTCTTCCAGCTATATCTTGCATTAATGGCTGTAGGTCACAGTGGTATGGGTACTCAGCTATGGCTCTTCCAAAGGCCAGCATTGTCCAACCTGGTTGGTCAGAGCTTTCCAGAACAAAATTTGCAAAAGGAGTCTCTTTTGCACCAGTTTCCCTTCTTCGCTCCGTCTTCCCTGCTTTTGTAATGTGGTGTCTACAAGCGCTTTGAAGAGAGCAAAAAGGATGCAATTGCTATCTCTTAAGGGGTTTTGACATTTCAGCTTTTTATTTGTTCATTTCTCTGTTACATAGAACACATTTTTCAGGTGGTACTGAAGGGTCTGTTAAATGGGGCTTCAACAGGCAGGCCACATTTTATACACATTTGTCCCCTTTTTCTTGAAGCATGCGGATGCAAGCTTTGCAAAGGTCAACATGTATTTTGTGGTCGCTTAAGCTACAGCTCTTTTCAAAAATGAAAAAAAAAAGAGGCTGGCCAAAGAATATCTGATTTGCCGTTATCAAGATGCTGAGGTCAATTTGAACTGGAGGGCTCAGAGTTTTAATCACGTCTTCTTCAAATAACTATTAAGTCACAACGTAGAAACCCTTTGCTTGTGATAGGAGCAGGATTAGATTTTAACTCACTTTTGTAGCATTGTGCACTCCTAGGTCCTCATTGCATTCTGCAGCTTAGAAGTCAGATTTTCCACAAAAAGAGAATATAATATTCTCTTTTATAACTAGCAATTTTTCCGCACTCTTGCTCTCGTTCAATGCAGATTGTTCAGTGTGCAATGCCAGCAGCAATAAAAGAACCAACTTCCTCAAAGATCAAAGCTCCTCTGGTAAGCCTCTTCCTGTGCTATATGGTCCTAAGATCACCAATTTAAATGTAGTCCCTCAGGGTGCCTTTTCCCTAAGATGCATGCATTCGTTTGTATGTATTTTTACAAGAATTGCTGTTTAGGAAGACAGAGCTTTCCAGGCAAGCATGGCTGAAATCAGTGAGGAAGAAGCATCTAATATGCATGGACCAAATCTGCCTGCTTGGGGCAGTGTTGCTTTGCACCAGGACAGCTGAATCAGGTGTGCTTCTTACAACGCAGTCTCATTTCTCTCTTCTTTTTTTACTCCTAAGAGCTACGGTATCCACAGTGGAGCAGCTCCAGGAAGGATGCTTTGAGACCTGGATTCACCCAAGTGCTTTGGTTTGCACTGACATGGTGGGACTGATAAAAAGCATAGTCTTCAGTGTTTTCCTGATTCGGGACTTAAACAGGCAACTACAATAATGCCTAGAGCAGCAGATATCTTTCTTCAGTCTCCTTCCTTAAAACCCCTTTGTTTTGTCATGTAATATGAACAGCAGCTCTCCTAACTTTAGGACATTGCCTGGAAACCATTTAGGCTTAACCTATAGATCAGTGATAATGTTCTCAATACCTGCTTTGTTCTCAAGGACACATGAACATGAGCTGGCTCTGGTGTAACATGTTCACAAAATACTAATATGGGTAGTTACTACAAAAGATTTTTTCCAAACCCTCTCTGAATTTATGCTGTTTTCCAGTAAAAAACAAAAATTCAGTTCCAGGAAAGAAACATATTGAATGATATAATAAGTGTAAGAATGACAGCATTTGTATCTGACATGGACTGAAATGAATTCGAGGTTAACAGATGAAAGAACTAATGGAAATGGAATATGACTACATGGGTTCTCCTATGTGTGTTATTTCCCTGGAGTCGAATTTACATTCAAACTATGTTAGACATCTCCCTGAAAAGATTACACCATGGAAGACAAATAACTAATTTAATAGAAATGAATCACACTGTGAGGTATGTCTTTAAAGATCTTGCTCTGACAAATAAATCCGCTACAATCTGCTCTCTGTTTAATTCTTAATATAAAGTAGGAAATCCGTATTGGAATCAGGTATTTGACTCAATTTTACTGCCATCAGAAAACATATAAGACACCTGTAGACTCTTCTGAAATAAAAATCAACAGTAGAAGGAAAGAAAGCTGACTGTATTTTACAATGAAATGAAGAAATGGCACTTGTTTCTTCATGGGACACATGGGATGTAAACATGTGAGCAACATTGCTTCTATGGGTAGCTCATGCCCTATATGCCTCCTTTTCACTACATTATATATGACCAGAAAGGTACATGCAAAAGCTGGGGCCCTGTTTTAGCGGAGAGGAAGTCCAAACCAATGACAATTCTGACTCAGATAAGATTTTGTGTTTCTTTCCATTGGTTTGGTGTGTGCATTTCAGAACAGACAAACATGATTTTTACATTAAGAAAATGTAATTAAGGGGTGCCATGCTCGACCTTGTGCTCACCAACAGGGAGGGACTGGTGGGTGAGGTGAAACTTAAGGACAGCCTTGGCTGCAGTGACCACGACACAGTGGAGTTCAAGATCCATGGGGCAGCAAGGAAACCATTCAGCAAGCTCTGTACCCTAGACTTCAAGAAGGCGGACTTCGGCCTCTTGAAGCACCTGATGGGCAAAGTGCCGTGGGAGGTGGCCCTGGAGGGACAAGGGGCCCAGGAAAGTTGGTCCACATTCAAGGAGCACCTTCTCCAAGCTCAGCAGAGGTGCATCCCGACAAAGAACAAGTCGGGCAAAAAGACCAGGAGGCCGGCGTGGATGAGCAAGGAGCTCCTGGATCAACTGAAAATGAAGAGGTTAGCCTACAGAGGGTGGAAGCGGAGACAGATAGCCTGGGAGGAATACAGAGAAACTGTAAGAGTGACCAGGGATCAAGTGAGGAAGGCTAAAGCCCTGAAGGAATTGAATTTGGCAAGGGATATAAAAAGCAACAAGAAATGCTTCTATAGGTATGTAGGGGACAAAAGGAAGTCCAAAGAGAATGTAGGCCCCCTCCGGAAGGATACTGGTGCTCTGGTTACCCGGGACATAGAGAAGGCTGAGGTACTTAATGAATTTTTTGCCTCAGTCTTCAATGGTAAAGCCTCTTGTCTTACCACCCAAGCTGTGGAAAGAACTAGCAGGGACTGTGAGGATGAACCACCGCCCACTGTACTTGAAGACCAGGTTCGAGAACATCTGAGGAACTTGAAGGTGCACAAGTCCATGGGACCTGATGAGATCCATCCGCGGGTCCTGAAGGAACTGGCGGATGAAGTTGCCAAGCCACTGGCTATTGTATTCGAGAAGTCGTGGCGGTCTGGCGAGGTCCCCGATGACTGGAAGAGAGGGAACATAACCCCCATTTTTAAAAAGGGGAACAAGGAGGACCCGGGCAACTACAGACCGGTCAGCCTCACCTCTGTGCCTGGCAAGGTCATGGAGCAGATTCTCCTGGGAACCATGCTAAGGCACCTGGAGAGCAAGGAGGTGGTGGGTGACAGCCAACATGGCTTCACCAAAGGCAGATCGTGCCTGACCAACTTGGTGGCCTTTTACGATGGGGTGACAGCATCGGTGGACAAGGGTCGACCAATGGATGTCATCTACCTGGACTTGTGCAAAGCTTTTGACACTGTCCCGCACGACATTCTTCTCTCTAAATTAGAGAGTCATGGGTTTGATGGATGGACCACTCGGTGGATAAGGAATTGGCTCAATGGCCGCACTCAGAGAGTAGTGGTCAACGGCTCAATGTCCAAGTGGAGACCGGTCACGAGTGGCGTCCCTCAGGGGTCCGTGTTGGGCCCGACCCTCTTCAACATCTTTGTCGGTGACGTGGACAGTGGCATGGAGTGCACCCTCAGCAAGTTCGCCGATGACACCAAGCTGTGTGGTGCCGTTGACACGCTGGAAGGGAGGGATGCCATCCAGAGGGACCTTGACAGGCTGGAGAGGTGGGCCCGTACCAACCTCATGAAGTTTAACCAGGCCAAATGCAAGGTCCTACATCTGGGTCGTGGCAATCCCAGGCATAAATACAGACTGGGTGGTGATTGGATCGAGAGCAGCCCTGAGGAGAAGGACTTGGGAGTACTGGTGGACGAGAAGCTCAATATGAGCCGGCAATGTGCTCTTGCGGCCCAGAAGGCCAACCGCGTCCTGGGCTGCATCAAGAGGAGCGTGGCCAGCAGGTCGAGGGAGGTGATTCTCCCCCTCTACTCTGCCCTTGTGAGACCTCACTTGGAGTACTGCGTCCAGTTCTGGAGCCCCCAACATAAGAAGGACATGGACCAGTTGGAGAGGGTCCAGAGGAGGGCCACGAAGATGATAAGAGGGCTGGAGCACCTTTCCTATGAGGACAGGCTGAAAGAGTTGGGGCTGTTCAGCCTGGAGAAGAGGAGGCTCCGGGGTGACCTTATAGCGGTCTTCCAGTACCTCAAGGGGGCCTACAGGAAAGATGGGGAGAGGCTGTTCAGGAGGGCCAGTTATGATAGGACAAGGGGTAATGGTTTTAAAATAGAGGGAGGTAGGTTCAGGTTGGAAATTAGGAAAAAATTTTTTACTATGAGAGTGGTAGAACACTGGAACAGGTTGCCCAGAGAGGTGGTGGATGCTCCATCCCTGGAGACGTTCAAGGCCAGGTTGGACAAGGCCCTGAGCAACCTGATCTAGTTGGAGATATCCCTGTTCCTTGCAGGGGGGTTGGACTAGATGACCTTTGAAGGTCCCTTCCAGCCCTAACCATTCTATGATTCTATGATTCTATGATTAATTGAAAATGCAGACTTTATCAGCTCTTGCTGTGTTATGCAACAATATAAATCCAACAATTTGCATGAAATACATGCAAAAGTGTTGTTCACGATTGGAAATACAGGATACTGCTTCAGGACTAATGTAAGAGGACATTTGAGAAGGAGTATATATAATTATGCTTCAAAGATAATTAGGATCCTTTCTGTTATATGGTACATCTTGACTAAGTGTGTGCAGATAAAGACACAAATTCATAAAATTCTACTTTTCCAAAGACAGATAAGCTCTCTGATCGTGGTTCAGAAAGTGGTCCCCAGAAGTGCTGTGCTGGCCCAGCTGAGGGCATCACATGCTGTGTTTGGGGACCAAGAGTAGGCTGGTTTGGGCAGGAGTGCCCGGAACTTCTCTGCCACGCAGCGCTCTGTACCCTGAGGCAGCGTCTGCAGGAGGTTTCGCTCATTTACTGCAACCGACTTATTTCACGGTATCTAGCCATGCAGAAAGGTCAGAAAAAGGAGTAGCATCCGCTCTTCTTACCTTTTAGTTTGCTTTCATTTTTTTTCGCTTTATCACTACAACCTTGTCTTTAACAATGCAAAGGAGCACAAATACATTTCCCGCTATACCTCTTGAAGACCGCTCAGTTTGTCAATTTTCACCAGTGCTCATCAACCAGGAGTAGACAGGATGGATCGACGTCTCTTGGTCACAGTGCTGCAAAGTGGGATGACTTGCACAATGCTCTAAACACGGCAGACGATTCAAAATTGGTTTTTTTATTGAGCTTCGAAGTATTGGCGTCTGTCGCCTCTAAGGACACCAGCTACTTTTATCACTGTTCAGTATAGAGCAAGAGGGCTTTTTTTCTTGTAAAGGCAACATCCCTTAACATCAGCGCATGCATAAATGGCATGAAAATCCTCCCTCCCTTGAACATATAACGCTTATGGTTGTCCAGAAATAGAGATTTTGAAAGCGACAGAAAGGCAGTAATTTGATTACAAAACAAGAATAATGTGGATCATTCAGCATTCTGTAGCACATTATGCAGAAACATAAAATCCCAGAAACATCTCAAGAAGATATTTGCTTGTGGAGATTTCGACCGGCAGAAAAAGGCAAGCTTAGAAACCTTAGATAAAGCTCATCATGTAGGACAAGTGGATCATACTGAGTGCAATGCATCTGTGGGCAAATTTGCCTTCGTAATGCCAGTGCACTCTTCTGAAAGCATAATTGGGACTTGAGAGATGCAATAAGCCCTGCACTGCTGCTGTATGCAGGGACCGATTTCACTCATTGTACACAGCTTGATCACAGGAGCGTGAACAGAACTATTTTGTGGCTTAATATGAGTCTTCCAGTAAATCTGATACAGCAAAACGCTCTTTTCTTTTTAATGGAAGGACAGTTCTAATAAATGGCTCAGAAAACAGCCAAACCAGCCTGCTTGGAAAAAGGCATTAATTGTCCTTGCTACAGCAAAAGATCACAGGCAGGCAAAAATGCAGTGACTTTCTGCACCCTCTCACTGATCTCTAAAATGCAGTAGAGACCCTGAGACTTAAATATAAATTCCCTTAGAAAGCTGTTTTGCTCTTTTTTTTTTTTTCACCTTAGAAGTCACAGCTGAACTAAAGGCTCTGGAATACGTCTCAGTGTGCTAATTGAATTTAAATGTACTCAGACAAGGGTACAGGATCATGTAGAAATCTTCAGTCCTGGGCTTTCATCAGTGGATTTTTTGTTTATTTTCCACATTCCGGTACTCAACATGTTGTCAAGTCTTCCTCCCTTTTTATAAGATCTGATTAATATAAATTATATGTATAATCACATAAGTGATCTTAGTAAGAAGGCTGTTTGACCATTCCTCCTCTCTATATTTAATTTACTCACAAAATGATGGTATGGAGAAAATGGAAAAAAAGCCCTTCCTGTCTCCACTAGAGTCTAAAAGCTAATTTTCTGGCATCTTTAACAAACACAGAAATTTAGGTCAGGGGAAGTGGAGAAAGCTACGGGAAGGAAAAAGAAATCTCTTGTACATGGGAGCTGAAGTTACCAAAGCCCAGAACATCCCAGTGAAATACATGATTGTTACAGAGAAAATCTCCTCAGTACAGGTGGTTTAAATCAAATCAAGATCAAACAGTTTACCTATTTATTAACAGCACATAAATAACTGGCAATCTGTGACCTATACTCTCAGGATCAATACCAGCAATAGAGGAGATTCATCACAACACTAGACACTTGCAAAATGTTCATGTGCACTTGCAGACACCTCACAACTGCCCATGGCAACCCAAAGACAACAGTACCCATGGACACCCAAGCCCTCGTGCCCCAGCTGCAAGGGCTGCAGGCAGCCCCTGCCCCCTCTGGGCACCCGGACCCAAATACGCTTCATTCTGCTTTATCAGTCCTTTTCAAGCTGGCTCCCTACTCTTCTAAAGTATCTTTGCAATTTCCAGGTTGAGGTTTAATCCAGCTGATGGTCGTCTTCCTCAATTACTCCATCAGTTTTGGACAAACACCCTCTCATGCAGCTTTTTGTTTAAGTGAGCACGTTTATGCTCACTTTTCTAGCTTTGCAGATGTTGTTATCTGGGCCATCCAACCAAAAGGAGGGGTAGTGCAAGTCCCTGACGTTCACCCCTGGGACACTCGTGTCCTCGAGAGCTGTCTGCATGATTGAGCATCCTACCAGCTGCTGCTGTCCAGAACATATGACTAAGAGGAGGAACCATGTGGGCACTCTTATATAAATGGGTTGATATGATAAATGATGATATGGTGTTTTTTTGCCTTGAAACAGGTTACATTTTTGGAAAGCCAACTGCTTTCACGTGAAATGCTTTCAAATGCCCACGAAACTTTGGCACAGTTGAAGAGAACATTATGAGGAGGGTAGTTTGTGCATGGGGTTAGCAAAGGGGGAGGCTACAGGGACAACGAGAGGAACTTTAGAAAGAGTTTAATACAAGTCTGACTGATAGACAGAGGTATTCAGCCCTCTACACATACGAAAGTAAGATCCATAGCAGCCATTTACTTGCTGTGTCTGACGTCAGGATGCTCTCATAATACTCATGAGGAGTCCTTGATACTGTTCATCTGTTTTTAAGAATGAGGTGCCTGTATCTGCAAATAGTTTGCACAGAACCCATTGCAAGGGGTTATGTGTCAAGGACCTCTTATGTGGAGGCATCACGTCAGAGCTTTGAATAAAGCCTAATGAGAATTGCCCTCCCCTTTCCTCAGCCCAGCAGGATGGTTCAGTCTTTAAACACTGGGGTGAGAAACAGCATCATCTGTAACTAAAGCTAGAGGAGCCACCAGACAAATAAAAACAGCGAACCAGGCTGGCTGGGGAGGCCACGCTACAGCCTGGGTCTTCCCACGTGGCTGTGGGTGGGCACTGCAGCTCTCCCTGCACCCACATGAGATCGTGTGTTTCAGAAAGAGGAAATGACAAATTTTAGGGAGAAGCGTGTTACCGTGTAGCACCTGGAAGATAGTTTCAACATTACAGTCTAGCTTAGCTCAGCAGAAGTAGCTCAGCTTTCCATTTGTATCTATCAAAGGCTCTCTGAAATAGGCGAACCTTTTACAATTAGACTCATGCAACTATCTCAAAAGGCAGAGCGTGCAACTCCGTGTAATTTGTTCTAGAATGCATTTTCTGTGTACCAGAATGAGTAGTAAACCTGATAGCGACAATTTATGCTTTAAATATAGAACCTGATATAAAGGCAGCTACAAACCTGTTTATCACTTACATTGTGGTAACCAAAATATGAGCTAAATTGAAGCTGTAATAAAAATAAATGAGTGCATGACACGAATAATTACTTTTACAATAAGATTTTGACTTTTCTATAATGCGCTATCACTTAAACAGTGCATTTTTAAAATTACTTTGGTGAGGAAGGAAATGTATGCAGTTTATTTATTAAAAATTTTTTTGACACTAGTCATTCCTTATTGTCAGAGTCAAAATGTCTCATCTAGCTGCATTTCTCCCTAAGTATTGTATTTTGGTTAAAACATTTGGACTGTGCTGAAATTTATTGTAAAAACCTCACAATATCCATTGTTTACATCTCAGAATAACAGTTGTCTTTCTAATGGCCCACAAAGTCGAATTCATTGAACCAAGTTGTAGGGGCTTTTTTTAAGACTTAGTTGATTTTATCGTTTTTATAAATTTCAGGTTTACTTTAAGAAAAATGAAGAATCTTACTATAAATGTTAGTGCAACCTAATGGTGGCTCCCACCACATTGACATTATAAACAGAGATCCTGGGGGTTTTGGCCCTAATTCTCTTAAAGTTGCATGGTCAGTTTCAATCAGGCATTCACCATAATTACTGAATATAGCAGAAATGTTACAATTGAGCACTTTTTCCTCATCTCATATATGACTCACTATCGATCATGCAACAATACCCATATAGTTGCTTTTCTGCCCACCTGGAAGTGGTTGTAGCATTATGACCCAAATATTTTCAAAAGATCCAGTAATGTAATTTCTGATACTTAATTCTGACTCTTTTCAAGGTGTCAGGCACTGATATACTTTTAAAATAAAATCTGCCACTCCTTCATCAATACCCAGAATCATCCCAATTCAAACATTTGGAGGCCTATTGTGATTAACAGCGACAATGTCTAAAGCAACCTTTACGCAAATGCATCGTTTCTAAAATATCAAATGTAATAATAGTGCTTCAGCATATGTTCACATTAAAATTAGCTGAAAAAATGAAATGAAACTTCCTCAGCAAAACCTTTAACTAGGCTTATAACAGGAGCTTCATGACTCAGCCCTAGACTGCTGACTCTTCTTTCTTACTTAGGTCACTCTATCTGTACCTTTATAGAGGCACTGTGTTAACATCAAATCATCTTTGGGCAGGGCTGACTCATGTGACTACATCTCTGCAAGCAAACTCATTCTCATGTCAATTATATTTTTGTTACACACAAAAGCTATAAAGCTCTGCGTATTTCATCTTCCTAGTATAGACTAAAATGTCTAAACGCTGGACAGAGTTTTGCCTTCTCCAGAGTCACTGGGAGCGCTGTCCTGAGTAAGACTGGCAGGAGCAAACCCACGGGCTGGGTTAAGCGTTCACCGTTCGGGCAATGATGCACACCTTAGTCCCCATGAGCGAGTGTAAGGTGGAGGATGCTTGCAGCCAATGCACAAGGCAGCTGCGGCATGAGAAAGGGAAAAGGGTTCTGGGTGAAACTGGTGCGTTGTTGTTTTTTTGTTGTTGTTTGGTTTGGTTTTTTTTTAATTAACGATTCCTTTCTCTTTGCTCTTTCTTTTGGAAAATTCGATTCAGATAGAGGGTACCTGATAGGTTATTATTGGGGAACCAGAGCACTGCTTCACTATATTTATCTTTACTCTCACTAATCTTTATTAAAGGATTATTTTTCTCCTATAAAATAGCCAGAGAGACTGAGTCATCTTTGGAATTTGGACTTGTACCTTTAGGGAAGGGAAAAAGGGCTACACATAGGATCTTGCTTCTGCTCACATGAACGTTTATACATGCACCTAATTCTCCTCACCTGAGTGCAATTAAGAACTTACATGTGCGTTTGCAGAAGTGAGAACAAAATAATTATAGTTTATACAAGATTGTGACAGGGAAGTATTTCATTACCGCAATTAATCCTTTAGAGCATTACAAAATGGCCAATTTCTCAGAAAAAACAGGATATTTGTTGCTAATCAAAGGTAAAGTTTATGTAATAGGAATAGATCATGTTTAATAGCACAGGAATATATAATATTTAACAGCTCCATAATCCATGATTATTTTTATTTCACTAATGTTTATTGCAAATGAAAGAGAGAGAATGAGAAAGCCTTCCCTTATACTATCAGAAACACATTTTTACATTAGGTGGCACTAATTCCCTATTAACTGGTATTAATGTAATATGCAAGAACACTTCAATTTCATAGAGCTAATGTATAACTTTAGTGCTGTTACACTTCACAAAGCATATAGTGCTGAACTAAATGCAGGCTTCTCTGTACCTTATACAAGTTACAATAACCTTCAGATGTTCTTTAGCACCAACCAAGTCAGATCACGTTTTGAGATGATGGACAATTTCAGAATCTTGGACCAGTCTCAGATATCCAGCACATGTCCCTGTCAACTGCTGTCATAAGGAATTGGGGTTAAATCTGATAATTAACCATTCTTCAATGGGATAGATAGTAGAAAACAGTTGCCAAGGGGACCGAGTATTTGCATTTGATTATATAGCAAAAGAGTTTTTTATTACATACCAAAAGAGTTTGCTATCAATTAAAAGATGCAAACCACTGTTATCTACTGTAGAGAGCGATGCGGCGCACACAAACAGCAGTTCAGATGTAAATTCTCTGTATGCTTTATTACCGAGTTCACTGCTTTAGGTCTGATTCCCTTCTTCAGTGCAGCAGATACCCTGCCAAGCCCTGGCACAGAGCTTGGTGAGCCCTAGTAAACCGGCTGATTTCAGAGAAGTCACGTTGGGGTGAGAGACAACTGCTTCAAAAAATGCAGTAAGAGGCGGCTGTACACGCACAGTTGTGCAACGCAGGCAGGTGTTGCATTGTGGCATTGAACGCTTGTAGGACCAGCTCCTGCATGGTGAGTACATGAAGCGGTGTCCCAGTGTTGCCTGCCTCGTGTCTGGAGCAGCTCTGGGACATCACGTTCCAGGCAAGCTCACAAGGAAAAGCGCAGACGGGGCACAGTGCTGAGGGGTCACTATAAAGCAGTGAGCCTGCTTGTGTGAAATGGATCACTGGGCTCCATGCAGGGCGAGTTTGTGCACAAACATCACTCTACCCATGTAAGTATTTCTGTAAAATAACTGTGATTTATTGTCCGCGTTTGAGTTTGATTTAAAACACCCCTACTTCAACCCACTGATCCACACATTTTAAAGAAACCCAGTCATAGAGAATGGCGTTACAGCCTGCTTGCTGTTCCCTGTTGAAATATATACGCACACCTATCCATATAGAGGCATTACTGCTTCCATACGGTGCCCAGAACTCAGGAAGGAGAGAGATTGAGCTTTCTAAACGCATTACTTAAGCGTGTCGTCTGCCAAGGGTTCAAAGAAGTCAGATGGGCTAACCATTTCACAATTACATTTTCCATTAGCTGCATTGTACGATCCATTGCCTTATGGCTCCCAACTCGGTGGCGTTTTGTTACAGAGCACGGTGCTCGCTATTGATAACTGCCAGGTTAATTGCTCAGGAGAGTCACAAGTTCTACTTGCCAGCACCAACACTGGAAAATAATTGACACAGTGGTGGGGGCAACTTTTCAAACGAATGCCTTTTAATGGATTCATGAATCAGGAGTCAGAAATCTCAAGAAGGAGCGGCAAATGAACAATTGATACAAATCAGAGGAAATGGCTTTTCTGGAAGGTGAAAGTACAGCTCAGAAAATGTGCAAAATTAATTAGAAGTTAGAAGGAGAATTACCACAGAAAGAATATGTGGATTTTTTTTAGCAAAGTCCATGCCAACATAGTCCTAAGGAAAAATATCCCCAAAAATCAAGATAAATTTCTTTATTTCATTTTGACATTGAAAAATATTTGTGCTTAATTTACTGCCAGACTAACTCGAAGAAAATTTAGTTGCTGCAAAGACCACTCCCCAGCAAGCTTAGCTCCTGGCTGGAGGTAGCAGTGGGACAACAGGGGTGGCTGAGGCTCACGTGTTCAACTGTCAAACCTTCTCTTCTGCTGGCTGCTGCCACTGTGCCAACAGCCCGGGGGGGATGAGCAGCAGAGAGCTGGTAGGCAGCATATCAAAGACACATGTAGGGCTTCCTAAAGTCAAAATCAGCATTTCTCTGCAGTGGTGGGGTTTTTTTTGGCGGTCAACATTTTTTAGGGTTTGACCCTATTGTTTTCCACAGGATTTATTTTATTTTCTCTTAGAATTTTAATAATTTTCTCATTAGTTACCAATGCCATTTCAAAGGGTGCTTATTTTGCTGACAGGTAGGAGATTGGCCAGAGATTATTATAGTATATTATAAAGTGTTCTGGAGACAACCACATTTACAGAGTTATAAGATTTGTTTTATATTTACAGAGATTTCCATTTCAAATACCCCCCAACCAGAGAGAGAATTACCTAGCATTACTTCCAGAGGAATGGGGTAGTTGCCACATTGGATCCTCCCCATGCTACATCTTCTCCACTATTTGAGTCTTCAGGTAACTTTGGAAAAACAAGTAGATTAGATTGTTTTCCAAGAATTGTCTGGCTGGTCTGCCACAGTTTTCTGGACTTGATGTGAAGTTAGTTGTAATAAAATACGTAACTGCAATAGCGTTAGGAGGGTCTCCTCCCAAAGTCAAACTGATAGAGGTTTAAACAAGGTTAACCTACAAAATTAAGAGTGCAACACAGAGTGAAGAATAAAACCAAAATTATTTAGGAGGTGCTTGGAGACTGAAAATATGTAAGGTAAGATAAACAAAATATGTTGTAAATAGGTCTACCAGAGGATTGTTTGGTGTTGACTTTTGCCTTTAATAGGCTTGGTTAACCTAACAAGTTCTTCATGTGAAACTAGCTAGTGTTTAGGTCTAGTGTGAGCAAGACCCAAAATAAAAGCCCATTTGTTTTCTTGTTCTGTGCGTCAATATCATTAACAAAATTAATTTCATATCTATAGTGGAATGTCATATTAGGGTAATAAAAGGGTGTTCT
Organism: Tauraco erythrolophus; assembly: GCF_009769465.1. Taxonomy (NCBI): domain Eukaryota; kingdom Metazoa; phylum Chordata; class Aves; order Musophagiformes; family Musophagidae; genus Tauraco; species Tauraco erythrolophus. The sequence goes on from NC_141465.1 coordinate 14,896,168, forward strand.
GTTTCCACAGTTGGTATTTTTTAGTGAACTGTTTATCTTCATGGAAGCAATTTAGTGTGGCTGATCTAAGGAAAGGAAAATGTGGAGAAGGTTGGGATGAGTCTGGGACAAGACATTCCATTCACAGCTCTGTCTGTAGTTTTAATGCTAAATTAGAGTTAAACCTAAACCAAAAGCCCAGATCTGAGTTTTAGGAGCACTTTAAATTCCAGAGCTTTGAATAATAGCTACAAATTCCTACATAAATCATCCTAAACTCTCCTTAGGGTGTTACAGAACTTGATTTGAATTTTTGCAGTTTAAGACTGCCTTTGCTATGAACGTTTTGAGAGCAGCCTTTAACTGGCACTCAAGTGTTTTACTCAAAACTGGCAGGCCCATACGCTTGTGCATCTTACCCTTCTCCCCGCTGGACTTGCAGGAACCTCCTGCTCTTTTAAAGTCAGATTTCCCACTGCTGTGAAACAGCACAGTTTCGTGAATTGAAAACTGTACATGAATTGAAAACAGTATGTGAATTTTGCAACCCACTGCAAAATCAAGGAGATGAGTTTCTGTCCTTATTTCAAATCGCAAGTGGCTTTTGGAAGCCACATCCGTTGTGTGCAGTGCCTTCACCAAGACAAAGTGGGAGCACAGCTCCAGCTCTGCGGTCGGTGGTTGTAGAACATCGTGTGAGGAGAGCAGCAGGGAAGGCTGAATGAAGAGCATCGCAGTGGGTGAGACTTGTAGTTTTGTAGAATTCCACACTGAAGAAGAAGAACTGAAAGAGTTTGGCCTATTTAGCTTAACAAGAAATGTGGTGGGCTTTTTTTTTTCTTTTTTTTTCGGGGGGGGGGAGGCGGGGGGGATGGATCTTGAGAAGTAATTTCATTGATGTATGTATGAAAGAAAATACTGTTTATTCAGAAACTGAGAATGGCAAAAAAATAACCAATGGCTTGAAGTGAAGACAGACAGATTGTACACTGATAATATGCACATGGTGTGACTGCTGGGACAGTCTGCCAAGAGTTTAGTTTTACTTCATTATGTCAAGACCGGACACTTCTCTAGAAGACCTTTGCTAGACATCAAAGAGCTTTTCACCAAACCAAGTATTCTTGCCCTACAGAAAACTGAAATGTTACAGCTCATGATAGATGAAGACAAATGCTTTAATGCTTTCTTCTTATTAAAAAAATGTCATTTGTGACTAAATATGTGAAAACTCAAAGCCCTTTTTTTTTTTGTTCCTGCTGACATAGAACGATCAGCTAACATTCATGAGAAACTGTACTGCAGCCAGTGAAAATATCCATAATAAGATATCCACAGTCATGAATCAGTGTATGTTGCAATACAATGATGTGAGCTGAAAGGAAAAGCCATAGAAACCAGAATATCAACAAATGTTTTTCCTCTCCCATGCCATACCTCCCCTAATACCATTTCCATCAAGAATTAGAGGAAACATCTTCTGCCTCGTTTCTCTGTTCAGTCTTTTACATAAAACCTATTCCAAGGTCTGTGAGGTCCCTTACAGGAAGAAAGAAAAAAAGAAAATGAAAAAAGTAAAGGTTTGTGGATATAGTATCAGGGATGTTACTTACAAGTTCAGATCTTTAAATGCTTTTAAAAACTTGCAACATGCTACACCCATCCAAACATTAAAGTGCAGTTCCCATGGCAATACCAGAGCACTGAGTCATGAACTGCTAGGGGATGCTGTGTACGCTGGTAGAGGGATGACAAGATTTGTGCTGCCCCAAGGACATGGACCCTCAGGTGCTCTGCTGATCCATGCCGGTGAGACCGCACTAAGAATGTGAGAAATGCAGCTAAACTTTGAGGTGCCTGAGGCTGCTGAGCCAAACAAATACTTCAGCAGGTGAAGCATTGCCAGACTCACAACTGTAGGCACACCGCTTTGAAAAGTCCTGGGTGCAGTTTCTGTAGCTTTCTATGATGTTTGATCTGCAATGAAAGAAAGAGGAATCAGGATTCAGTGGAGCCTCCCTGTAGCAGTGACATTAATAAATGTTTAAAATCAAGCATATACTGTTAAAAAAATAGGAAATGTTCCATAATAAAGGAAAAATCAGCAATGTTCCTTTCTATTTACTTGAACTTAATTTTTGCTGGAAGGCAGAAAAGTAAACTATCATAATGATTAAGACACTAGCCTTCAAATCACAAAACACTCTGAGGTACCTAATTCCCTGCTCCTGTACATTTTTCTCACCATTTCAGCAGCAAGAAATGGCATAGAAGTGGATTATAATGTACTAGCAGAGTGACATTAAGGAAAATTAGATTTTGTGTAGTGGGAAAAGAAAGTATGAAAAGTGGTTATGAGAGCACTTGCAGTGACCAGCCATTTTGCTCTCATGGCTCTCATGATAGTTGCAGCACGCTCTTTCAGAGCGGAGCAAAACCCCGTGCACAGAAACATTCAGCATTTCTGTGCCCACACTTCATGATTAGCTTCTGCATGAATGAGGATCATAGCATGGCTGGTGTATTAATGCCCTACATTTACGCCCGAAACCACAAATGTTGAGGCTGCTGTGTACTAACCCTTGCACTGCCAAGCCTCCAGATTGCCTGGGAGAGCTGTCATCGTCATGTGGATATTGGCTATGATGAAATGACACTGAAAAATGTGAGAGGTAGCAAAAGAGGGGGTATGACTGCAGTCCCACAGTCAGTCACGGAGAGCACTCATTAACACCATGGATATAAAGCGCATTAATAAAATTAATGTTTTGCATATAACATCCCCAAGAGTGATAAGGGACTGGGTAACACTACGTAATTGCAAGGCAGCAGGAAAATCAGACTCACTTCTAATTCTGAATAGTTCCCCCACTCAGGGATAGAGCTTTATTCGGCTCCGAACGGCAGCAAGGCCAATGGTATTGTTCTTGCTTTCCAGCCCATCCCACAGTCTCTATGAACGTTACGCTGACAGCCAGCTATTGTCACGAGCAGGGCTAGATAAATGGTGATGCTCAGAGGATATTAACACTCCTCTTCAGACAAAGTCCTTTCCTACTGAAGTTGGCCAGGAGAGGGGAGGATGGAGCAGAGAAAGAAGTCAGCATTACATACACCAAACACAACATTACACTTGAATCACGTCATCTGACCTACATACATAGACACGCAAGGACCCAAATTTTGTGTTTTATCTTCACTGAAAACAAGTTTGAATTTCAATGCTATTTCAGATATGAAAATGCATTTTACTGGACAAGCTCTAATATCTTAATATTTTTAGTTACAAAAATGGTTAATTTTGTATTTTCCTCTACAAGGCAGCAAAAACTGTTTAAGGTCCTGAGACAAACACAGCACTTCTTCCTGTTCTGACATCTGTTCTCTTCCCCTCCCCTTCCATATTTCATCTCTCCTTTTCCCTTTCTCTGTCCTCTCTCCTCCTTACCCTTACCAAGTGGCAGAAGTTAACGGGATGAGGGAAGGTCTCCGGCCCCCTTCCTGCTGCAGAGTTGCCCCAGCTGCCCTCCCATGCTGGCAGCTCTGCTGCTTTGTGAGGGGAGGTGGTGTGCTAAAAATGTCTCTCTGTACCACTACATTAAAATTCAGTATCCAAACTCCCTTTAGATTCCCAGCTTTGGTAATCTCTCTGCAGCGTGTGAACTATCCTTACAAGTGAAACCTGAGCACATCAAAGTCCAAGAGCCCCCTCGCGATGCCTGGGTAAAAAGCACAGAAGTAACAGATCCCCACAGTGTGTGTTAAAATCTACACGGGCAGAGCAATTCCTTCCTCAACTTATCCTGCTGTGGACCGTTCCAGTAGGAAACGGCGGCCTTGAATATTGATTCAGTGTTTGTGTTTGGAGTGGAACATCATTGAGAAGTACAACTTCACCTTATTACTGCTGTAGCAAATGCAAGAACCCCTGCCTTTCCTCTGAGCTAGCCGTGCCAAATCAATATTCCCGAGGTATGGATCTCAGCGATAGGCTTAGTTGCAACATTTTTTATTATTTCTTCCTTTTAACCTTTCTGAGGGATGGAAATTACATCAGTGCAACAACCTGGATCAGTATGCCTTGAATCAAATCTTTCTGCTCTGTACTGTCATTTGATGTGCAAAGTTTTATTTGACTGTTTGGAATTTATGTCCATGTTTCTGAATACTTCTGGTGATCTAAGCTACAGGTTCAACTTATTTTTGGAGTAATAGCACAGAACCAGTTAAGAGCTGTGGCAGCTAAAAGACGTGTTGTGTCCCAGAACAAACAAAATATTCAGGTCCTGCACCCTCTCACATCAGTGAGGCAATTTCCAGTCCTCCTTATACTGATTTAGGTGGTGACATGGAAAAGCTCTGAACTGAAGGTTGTTCTCCAGGTCTCTGGGTCTTCTATGCTGAGGGTAATGTCCCCATAAATGATGCGGCTCTCATGCATTTCCAAGTACATAAAAAATGCAGGCATATTTATTTTAAAGTATGGTGAAGAATGATGTATCATGAATCACTGTTATATCACCAAGGAAACAGATGTATTCATCGGTTCCTAGTGCCTCAAGGGCTATACAAATGTCATGCAGGGCAGAATTACCGTGGTTCAAATATAGATGTATCTGGAGTGGACACAAGTATGACAGCAAAAAAAAAATACTGCACACTATTTCAGGAAATCATGTGTATTAACAGAAAAAAAAAGACGGGAAAAAAAAGCTGTAAAGTCATTGAAACTACAAAGGTAATGTAGGAAGGGAAAATTTAATTACCCAGTTTACAACATGAGCAGGGCACCTCTGATTAATAGGCCTCTCTGGTGAAACCTCCTGTGGGAAAGTTAATCAGTGCTAGGGCCCAGGATCTCGTTGCTGTGACACCCTCTGGCAGACCAAAACACTCAAGCCAAATAGGGGAGGTAAGGTGCAGCACTGATTTGGGCTGTGGAAGGAGAGGGAATGGCAGCACTGATTACTTATCTATAAATACCACTTCCTACAAATGGGATGGGTTTCCCTTATCAAGCTATTAACAAGGTAAAGCTTGACTTAGCTAGGAAATCATGTTGAGGTCATAATTCAAGGAGATGTGATAGCAGGTATTATTTTATATTATTTTCATATGGTTTTGGCTCCTTATTCATTCTGTACCCATCATTGCCAACACAACTATATTCATTGTTGAAAGAATGAAATAGTATCTCTTTATAAGGCTGGTTATATTTTCATTATACTGTTGTGTCAGCTCATAAGCTTTGATATTTGTTGCTTCTTAGTTAGAAACATAAGAAATATTTAAAACACATTTTGGAAAAACAATCTTGAAATACTTTCCCAAAATGAAGCTTTCCCTGATGAAGCTGATGAGCATTCTCCCCCTCCCCTTTTCTACTCTCTGCTGAGAGAGTAGAAACCTACAGCCTACCTTAGTAATAACACCATGCAGTGATTTTCATAGAACCACAGAACGGTTTGGGTTGGAAGGGACTTGAAAGATCACCTAGTTCCAACCACCCTGCCATGGGCAGGGACACCTTCCCCTAGACTTTTTATCAGTTTTGAAGGAAGGGGGAACAGCTGGATTTGCCCCCTCCAAATAAGCAGGTGAAAAATGGCAGTTCAAACGAAGTGGAAAGCTGTTGGCTCTTTCTAATTAGGATAGCTCTGCTGAGATGCTGTGCTCTCTTCCAAGGCTCTAAGTACCCACTTGCAAGAAAAGCAGGGATAAAGTCTGCTTTCTCTTTAGGGCACGAGCACTTGCATCAGGGCCAGGGCCCAGCTACAATTCCTATAAAACAGCTGCTACAATTCCTACAGCTGAAGATCTCAAAAAGGTGATGCTTTGAATGGAAAAGGAATCTCCCCATGGCTGAACCTGAAATAGTAGTCACATATCCTCCTGATACAATAGCACAATATTGTGTAGAAAGAGTACCAAAGAAAAAATGCAATAAAGCCCAAAACACTCTCACAAAACCTCAGTTCATTTTCCATGAAGGACGCAGGGACCTTCCTACTGATATCATGACAGCAAATTGCTAAAAAACAGGGATAAACTGAGACTCTTGTAAGGAGGCCTAGGGCATGATGAAAGACAAGAGATCCAGCAGAACAAAGGGGATGCTATGGGGTCTCAGGCTATAAACAATGTTTACTTTAAAATCATACTCCTCCTGCAGAAAACACAGTAATATCATAGCCACAAGTACCTTTCAGTGGAAGCTGCTACCTAGAGCTTAAATTCTGACTTTTGTCTGCCTGAATTTCAGTACAGGTGGACTTTCCTGGGAAAACACAGGGCATGAGCTCTCTGGCTCAGACTCTTACAGGAAAACATACTGAAGTAGAAGGAGGCAGCTGCATGGACTGGCAAGTGGAAGAAAAAAAAAATGGAATAAAAAAGATTTCATGACCACAGAGCTGAATATCTGTCACCCTGATGGGGTGAGAGCTCACCCCTCCCACCCATCAGTGAGGGGCAGCAGCTTCGGGGCAGCCCACAGGAAGCAGGGAGGCCAGGGGAACCCTCAGTCTCCAAAGACAACCTGCCTTCCCAATGAGATGTGCTCTCCCAAGCGTTGCCAGGGAATGTCATCCCTCTGACATGGGCACACAGGACAGTTTTGTGTAGTAAGCACTAATTTTCTGACTTTTTCCTCCCAGAATAAGTTGAATGTATGTTTTACATGCAGATTTTCTGTCAGCCTGTGAGGTCAGCACGCCAGATGTGAGCTGCCAGCATAAAATTATCACTGTAGCTGGGCTGATGACTTTGCATATATATAGTACACAGATCACTTTTTTCACTTCTGTACAAGAAGGTTTATCTTACTTGCCCTGTACAATTAATTCTGTGAATAAACAAAAAAGCAAAGAAATAAACTCAGAAGCATAGCCCTTTTGAATTGTTTAATTAAAACATAAATGGCACATGTTTCACCACACTTGGAGTTCAAGTCAGTGGTCTTTTATTCAGTGTACCCTGTAGTATCAACTATTTTTTTTCTCCCTATATTATAGTTCACATACATCTACAATCCAGGGGTAAATTACAGCCGGAGGAAATGGAGTGAGAAATGCCCTCTCAGTCTCTTTGACATTATAAAGCATATTCAGAAAGAATCTAGCACACCAACACCTCCCCTCCCCTCTAAAAAAAACACACTCATTCACTCCCAACCAAAAACACCCACATCTTTTTTTTTCCAAGAATAATTGTTTGTTAGAAAAAAAAAATGTTAGCAAGATAGTGTATGCTAAGGAAATATTTCATTAATTGCTTATTCTAGTATGAAGGCTTGGTACACAAAAAAAAAAACTAATCTGAAATTTGTTATATGAACATTTCACAAACTTAGGCAAATTATTTGTGGCATTCATTCACAAACATAATCTAATAAACTAGCAACATATTAGGAAAACAAAAATGCAAACATTCCTCAATGTTTTTTCCCCCTCTCACTTTAAGCCACCTATACTTTTCTATAAAGTATATTAAAAAAGAAAATCACAAAGTGGATTACCTAAGGGAACAGGCTATGAAAATAGATTGCAAAAACTCAGGTAGGTTGCAATTTTTTACATATATGCCCAGCATATGCTGATGTTAAAAATTAGAGTGTACTGATAACTGAAGAGAATTCTGCAGTTAAGCAGAGATAAGCACTGCAAACCCAGGGTAAAACTAGAAAGTTTTTTAAATCTGACATTTAAAAAAAAACCACCCTACATTCTACTCTTGAGAGTATTCTCTTCAGCCATCCAACTCCACTCCTTTTCTCTGCAATAAACCATAATGCTTTAATTAATGTGTGGCAATGTTTGCTGTTTTTAGATCAAGAGATTTCAGGAAACCTTTATTTCACCCTCCTTCCCAGCCCTGTGATATTGCTGTTTTCTCCCTTGTGGCATTACCTAAACCCCAGCTCTTGCACAAATTGCATTCATTTTGGGTAGATCTAACCCAGAAAAAGCCCACCAACAGTTGCAAATGGGTGTTCAGCACATGCAAGGTGTTGCTCACCAGACCAGGCTGCAGCTCCAAGGATGCCATTGCATCTTCCACAGCCAAGAGGAAATGGCCCACCTTTTGTAGGCAGGGTCTAAACCTTAGTTAATTAGTTAATTATATTCAATTCAAGCCAGCTGGGTAATAATAATTGGATGCCATAGCAAGGCAGTCTGAATTAATAAAAACAGAAAAGCCCTGAAATGTAGCATCCTTGCTACCACTTCACTCTACAAATGTGTTCCTCTCAGTCCATGCTACTGGGCAGCTTAGCCATTGTACTCGTTTCAGAAATATTCACCATTTGCCGTGAGACTCAGTAACTGTGGGAAGCAAAATTGCTGTTGAATTATTACTGCAAAACCATTCAAACTTGCAAGTTTGCCAGTTAACCAATGCCAACGTTGCAACTGCTTCTAGGCCATGGGACAAAAGCTATTTCTGAAGGACAGAAGCAAGTACCACAGTCAGGGATGTGTTATTTGGAAGACTGAAGAGCAGGGAGTCAATATGAGCGTTACCTTTAAACTAGTTAACTTCGATGGCCATGCCAGCGTGGATGCACTGTCATGAATTTCGACTGTCTCCACCTGCCAGAGCTCTTGGACATGCCTTTGAAACACTGTGTTGGAACCCCAGATCTGAGAGGAAGGCAGAGACAGGTTTTTTTGTTTTTTTTTTTTTAAAAGAAAGCACAAGGATAGCAATGTCAGTCAAGAGAGGGATGAGGTGAATGATACGGAGCTTTCTCTGTGCTTTAATCTTTGTAATAAGAACACATCAGTTAGGCAAATTTGCATACAAAGAATGTAAATGCAGTTCCACTTGCAAAATCATCTTAATTTTATCTTTTAATTGACAGCCTGTGGAACTGCCTTGGGATCAATACTGACCTTGCTTGCCAGTGGTCTTTTATACTTACGAAGAGCAGAAAGGACTGAATAAACCAGCAGCTGTTGTGATGCAGCTTCACCAAATGCACGGGAACGTTTGCTTTGCCCAGTGTGTCTGCAAGTGTGAAAGAACTCCCTGTGTCGTATACTCTAATAAGGGAACACTGGGTTTTACATCAGTGGGCTGGAAAACATTTGCTGGGAAAACAGTGTCGCCTTTTTCCCGTGCCTTGCAATTGAAGCATTACCTCTTTACACATCCATTCAGGACACAGCTGCAAAGAATATTTTCCTAGTGCAGCTCACTCTCTTTGGCACTGATTTCCTCTTCGCCTTGAATGAAAGTTTAGGAGTGGGTACAATATAATGTCTTTCCACTCATGGGTGTAGTCCAAGGCTACGGTCCAAAAAACGCTCCTATATAGAAGTCAGCTGCTGTTTGAAAAACAAAACAAAATAAAATGTCAAAGACTAAACTAACAGGGAAGTATTTAACTGTATTATAATATGTGCTATCTGCCCCACATCTCCGGCTCTGTGGTCTCTCTTGGCTGCCCTCTAAACTGAGCACAACGGGAATTAAAAATTTGGTGCCAGGAATCATCCCTTTGGGAGACACCTAATTCCTAAAGCAATAAAATACAGTTTTGTGTGCTTTAAAAGGTTCCCCAATGATGCAGCATTTGAGCCTCATCACTGAGGCCCAAAGTCACCTTTGCACAGCCCTGCTACCACAGGCAGTCTCAGATCTTGAGAAGAAAAGCGTTTGGGAAGGTCATTGCAGGGAAGTTAACTAAGCTGGAGCTGAAATTGCAGCTGGAATGACAGTAATGGACATTCATGTCTCAACTGGCAAGAAACTCCAGTTGTAATTTTAATTTAGTTTTAATGAACACTCTTGTTTCTTGAAGAAAACTGTCTCTCCACCAACCTTTCTCCACTGCCTTGATCTTTGACAGCAGAAAAAGGTGTCATGCCGAGCCCCTTCCCTGGGATGAGATCTCTTACATAATTAGAGCTGACACCATTGTGAATTTAAAGAACAAATATAAAAATCACAGAGGGACCTGAATTTTTAATGGGTGTTAAAAGTAGTAAAAATAGTAGTGGCGGACTAGGGAAATTCCATGTTAATCAGAGGGCAGACATTGGCATCCGTTGAAGTCAGTGGGAGTTTTGCACGCCTTAAGTTCTTCCTGAGAAGTTACGATTTCTTTACCTCTGGAAAAAAAATTCTTATTCGTATCATTTAATAAAAATGTTTCGTTCCAAAAGCAAGTTTACTTGGTACCATATTGAACTGTAATTAAAGATTTATGATCCTATTAAAAGGTAATGTTGTAGTTAATCCTTAATAATAACACACTTCATAAAAGTTCAGTGTTACACACAAAGCTGAGAGCAATTGATGCATTCTGCAAAATATTTACTGTATTTTCCAAGTGTCAGCAAAGAGTGCACTGCTACAACTTTCCTTCAAATACTAGTCTACACAACTGTGGAAGTAACCTACCAAACTCTAGGCATTGCTTATCTTCTGTGGCCTATACATCTATCCTGATATCTAAGGGACAGGTTTTTCCATCTTGATTTTACAGCATTAGCATACAGATAATCCTGCGTTACTTCATACAGCTCCATTTGGATGATAGCGGCACAACTGGGGCCAGATTCAGCCTGGAGCATGATATCAGTATTACCTATGTAGATTACTCCATGGTGAATCCTTTGTTTGTGGAATGAGTTATTATACAAAATAAGCATGAGAGAATTCAATTCTGATATGATACGTGAACTAGGAGAAAAGTATTATCCTGAAAAAATGAAATAGTGTAACCTTGATAGGTTTAAATGAGAGAATTAGATCTATAAAAGACCTGAACATTGACCAACAATACAAATAAAATGGTTGTTTTTCTGTTATCATGTTTCACACAGAGTTAAAGTTGTGAGAAATTCTCTGTTTCAAAACAAATTATATATGTGATTGAAATTTTTACAATTATCTTTTTACATAAATTTTTAAGGAAAAAGTAAAATAGCTCTAAGGAACATATAAGAATTCAAAGTATTTCTTTTATTTTTTGTTCAGGCAAAGCTTTTCTTTAGGTTCACTTGATGTAATGTTGTTTCAAATGAGCTTTAAAAGCTTGTCTTGAAATTCAGCCAAAATTTCTGCAAACCAGGTAGGAGCCAAAAATGTTCCAAGTACGTAGTTGATACAAACATTGCAAATGCTCTTTAGCAGTAACTAGTTATGCAAAGCTGTTCTGACCACTGCTCTACAAACAACAAGCACTGCCCTATCGTGCCCTCAGGATACCTACAGGGAAGTAGTTGTTGCATTTTGTTCAACTCCAGAAAAACTAGTAACAAAAAACAATGCTAAATTGCTGTAGAGTTACTGGCAACAAAATTGTTGAGCTTACTGATATGTAAAATCTTCGTTAACATTAACTGAATTTCAAGATATCTCATGCACATCAAACAATTCATAAACCACTTCTCTGCCTTTGCATTTTTGCTGTAAAAGTAGAGTCAAGCGTGACTTTTCTGTCAGCACTACGTCCCATTCATGGTTTTAGGGAGGTGGGAAGGGTTTCTGCTGTGTCACTGTAGCCAAAGCAGTCATAGGAGCGTGATGAGCCTTTGTGCTGTTTTTCTCCCCTCTCCTTGCAGAGCTGAAAAGCTAAAGTCATTCCCTGCATCCCTCCCTTGCGGACTTTCTGCTCCCCGTTTTAGGATGAGACAACAGAAGACGTGCTACTGCAGTCGCTCCACCGTTGGCACTTCCCTGCACTGGGAAGAGATGCTGGAAGGGATATGGGAAGACTTTTCCAGAAATACTCATGGGGGCTTATTTATGGGATTTAGATTGTACCCTCAGTTTCCATCATATTGTATCCACGTGTGCACAGACACGGCAAAATGTGCTGCTTGGTTCGTTTCCCCCCAAGACTCAGTCTGCAGCAACATCAGCCGTTTTGCCCTAAGGTAGGAGAGAGGAGCGATTACTCCCTGGCTGTGTTCCATCTCGCACAGCGGGACTCGGGGTCCGAGTGTCAGTTAAAAACAAATGGGCACTGCTGCTGGCCGCCGAAAGCGCAGGACAAATACGCTGTCTGCCTAGGAATTCAAATGGGTTTTTTCCCAACTTATACTCATTATTTGCCATCCCTTCGGAGCAAACACGAAGCTAAAATGGTATCTTAACAGCTGCTCAAAGGAAGCCACTTGAGCACTGAGGAATGCTGCTGACAATCTCAGCGTGATATTTCCTTTACCCTATGGAATATGACTCCGAAAGAGATGAAATACTGCTTTGAAGCAAGACGAGCTGCAGCAAGTCGCTGTTTCTGTGGGAGTGACTCTGCTCTGCTACCTGCTGCATCCAACCGAGGTGCTCCTGTCGCAACGGAGCTCCTCCCGTTGCCCTCTGAAGGCAAGCGGAGACTCACGAAATGGACAGCACCGGCAGTAAATGTAGGCTTTGCCCAGATGAGTCAATGTCTAATTCAGGGTCGCAATGAGCATATGTTACAAGGAAGAATTTGCAAATATTTTTCTCTCTCTGGTTTTCTCAGCAGTTTCCTTCTCTGCAGTAATCTTTCAGCCATTTTAGGTTTTCTTCCTCCTTAGCTGTGGAAAGCAGTTTGTTTCTTCAGAGTTGTTCAAGCACTACTTTGATGATACTTCCAAGCACTATTTGGATAGGTGAACCAGTCCTAATTAGTGTTTTAGCTTAAGATAATTGGTTCAGAGCAAAGGCCTGGCATGATATTTGTCTTTTTAAAGAGTATTAGTCCTCACAAAGCTTCTTAAAAGTCCCCCATTCCCTCAAAATCTGATTTACCAATGGGGTCAAAATTGTCTCAGAATTCAGGTACATCCTCGCATGGATGAAACAGCATCTAAAATATGACATCTTCTAGCTTATGACACTGTATATAATAATAGTATTCATACCTTGATATCCAGTGAATAAGGACCTTTCAATAAAGCTATGTAAGAACTGACATGGTGATTGACTTAATCTAGAACCATGTCTTAAATGATGGCCTGGAATATGTCTTCAAGAAGAGACACGAGAAATGCTATTTCAAGCATTTTTTTCATCATGGGAAATTCTTCTCTCCTCATTCCCATAGCGCAAAAATACCCACCTGATTCGCTTGTGAAACGTTACTTAATCCACAGAGGCTGGTTTATGCTCTCAACTTCAATCACAGCTTCCGACAAGAGTTTTACAAGATAATTGTATGTTATGTAAAAGAATAATTCCTTTTACTAACTTTAATTTAATTGCTTTCAATTTAATTATATGTGCTTATCTAGTATTATTATAAAACAGAAGTAAAATGCCATTTACTGTCAGTAATTCCTTTGCTTTTTAAAAAATAATTTTATTTTTTATTATTATCTTGATCATATGTATTTTTCTTGGGTTTTTTAGTGGAAAATAAACATCCACATTTTGTATAGAAGTCTAATTCTTCCTGTAACCTAAACCTCCCTGATTTATCATATCCATGTTAAAGGGACATGACCAGAACTGCACTCTGTATCAAAAGATCTACCATACCGTTAAAATTTTATACATATATATAAAAAAATATATTGGATATGATATTATATTATACTATACTATATTATCACCTGGTTTTGTGGGAGTTTTTGGAAATCTTACTCAGTCTTCCCTTTTATGTGATTTTCAAATGTTATCAGCTCAATGTTTGACACATTTTCCACACTCTATAAATTTTATGACAATGCTGAATGTCACTTTCCCAACAGAAAATATTTGTAATGATGAAATGTTGTCAATTTATCCTGTTTAGATAACTTTTTAACACCAGCTTTGATGTTAAAAGCTCTTTAAGCTTGAGATTCAATATGTCTCAAAACTCTAGACTGTTAAATATCATGCTTCTGCAATGAAGAAACCATCAGGCCACTCCTTTGCTATTAAAAAGCAAAATATTTTCTATACATACAACTATTTTAGCTGCAGATGCATTTTTGTTTCAGTGTATCTGTGTCAAGTAAGTGAGAAAGGAAAAAACCAAAATCCACAATTGAATTACTAGCTTTTTAAACTAACAAAATAAAGTGCCTTTATAAATCATGCAGAACTACCGAAAAAGTAATCTTTCAAATGATCTCTCAAGATGTATCAGTTCCTCACAAGAGTCCATGTCCTTTAAGAAGTCAGAGATCACCTACTATAAGTAGAAATCTCAGTTTTGCTTGTTCTGATTAAGGGCAGAAAATGCCTGGCTCCACTTTCTCATTAGTAGGTAGTTCAGAGATTTAAGGAAAAGAATCGGCAAAAAGTTTAAATGTTTACCCCAGAAATTGCAGTCATTTTTCTGAAAACATCTCTTTCTTCATGGAGTTTCCATTTCTGATTTTCCTTCCTTTTTCCCCTTTTCAAAAAAATTATTTCTCTCTAATCTCAGATAGCACCTAAACCACTTTGAAGCAAAAGAAAAAGAAATCAGCTATTTCAACAGATATTGAACTGTAAACAGTTTTGATGGCTATACTTGAATGAAAATCCATAATTATATCAGCAATAATACTAGTAAAATTGTAATAAATATAAAAATAAAGCAAATGACATTATGTCTGTGACCCATTTAACTACAGAAGCATCAATACCATAGATGGTATTACCTGTCAGAAAAGGTAACAAGGCAGGATTCAGCAGCACAAGGGACAGTAGTCAATAGCCTGCCAGCTTTCGGATGAACACAAGCTGATTAAGAGTTTGCTTTTCATGTTTGTTTGGGAAAAGGGGGGAAATCTTTGTTTAATTCCAGCTGTGTTAACAGCTGCCCTACTGGCACAAATATTTTAGCTCTGCCATTTTCTAAAAGTACTTATATACCAGTATGATGAATTATAAAACAAATAGTAACAATTTCCACAAAATATAGACTTAAGCCTTTAATTTCCCAACATATACTTACTTGAGTAGTTCTGTGCACATGAATAGTTACAGACACCAGGGCTACTCTGATGAATAAAAATTCATATACATATATACACACACATGTATATATCTGCAATTGAGCATCTTATGTTGGATTTGAACCAATTACCTTGAAAGAAAATGGTATCTTCTCTATCTAATAATTCTCTATTCCTTTAGCAATTTCAGAACTTTTATAGATAAAATAAAAAATATATAAATTTTATTTAGGCAGAATTAATTTAAATAAAACCTAGTGAAGTCTTTTAAATATTTCTGAAAGAGATGGTTAATTTATCAATGCACAATGCTGGGAACCTACGTCCAGAACTAAAGGCATGTCTGTCTGGGTATGTATGCAATAGGTAAAATCCTTTTCTTATAAGTGTTGCCTGCCATTTTTTTAAAGATGACTCTGAGTGGCCAATGGCAGAATCATGATTATTTTTGAACAAAAATAATTTTGCCTGCATGGTCATCATACAACATCACATTCTCAAGTTATGAGTATAAAGTTTCCATTTAAATCAAGCAGTTTTTAAATACAGGGAAAAATACTGAAATGTATTAGTCCAGGAATATGGAGGGTGCTGTTTATTTGTTTTTAATTTGTGAAGCAGAGCAAGGTCTATGGCAAACCTGATTCAGTACACTGCACACATTAACAAACTTCACAGACTTGGTCAGAGGTATCAACCTCACCGAAAGCATAAAGATTCTCAATCCCTTAGGCAGCTTAAAAAAA
Organism: Tauraco erythrolophus; assembly: GCF_009769465.1. Taxonomy (NCBI): domain Eukaryota; kingdom Metazoa; phylum Chordata; class Aves; order Musophagiformes; family Musophagidae; genus Tauraco; species Tauraco erythrolophus. The sequence continues at coordinate 14,911,760 of NC_141465.1, forward strand.
TCTTATTATTGATCTTTTCTAGAAAAAGAAGACAAGAATAAATCTGCACCAACTTCTATCTAAAATGAATAATCACTTTACGACTTGTCCTGAAACAAGAGATTTTAAAGTTAATTCAGGATGACATGTTATCATGTTTAATGTCCCTCCTCGTGCTATTGATGAGGTGACAATATTCTTGACTGCACACATATATCACTGCTTCAGGGTATTCTGAGTAGCCATGGTCGAAGCTCAAAAACAGCACCAAGAAGAAAAGTCAGTGCGAAATGTTTCTTTTATCCTTGAGCCGGGGAGGACATTTACTCTCTTCTTGCCTAATAAGCAAATAAATGATCAGAGGCCGGGAAACTCCCCAAATGCCACTCTAAAAATCGTGAGACACAGCAGTGACCCTCTCACTGTTCGAGTCGCGAGGGTTTCCTCAGTAAATAGTGGCTCATCTTCAGTTAATGCTTCCAGTAACACTGCAGGAGGGCCAAAGTCCTATGATAAAAGGGATTTTGAGTGCTTAACACAACATGCCACAGGGATTCCTGATTTTCAGAGATTGCCCGTGACCCAAACACCTACTGCTCATACCCTGGCACAGAGGCCTCGGAAAAACCCCGGAAAGAGACCCGTTTCCAAAGCCAAAATACATTTGCTATCTCCAAGCAGCTGATCTTTCCATGTCACAGATCCTGGTTCCCACAAGAACAGCCCTCCTGGATGTACAAAACGCAGAGGGTAGTCTTTTATCTGTTTCGACATTTCCACACAGCTCCACAAATTATCATCTACCTCCACGGCATAAGAGTGGCAGGACAATCGGTGTGCTGTCAGCCTGGGCCACATATTCGTTGAGATAGATGCCTTGCCATTTGGATCCCTCCATCACTGCACAGAAAGTGCATCACTCCCTCAGAAAGTCAAGAACCATTGCAGTGCTCTTCTGTTTCCAAATTACAGGATAAATTAAAAGATGGTTATTAATATTTAATCAAAAGTAACTGGGCATGGAAAAGAGACAAAACAGAATGAGACAGAATGCAAGGTAGAATTAATAATGTATTGGAAATAAGAAGTAAAATGAATTGCCTAGAAGGAAATAGAAGTTTGAAAATAAGGTTTATTATTCTTGTTCAATAATGTTAATGAAAATTATTATAGTTGATGAAAATGACAGTCATGTCAAGCAGTTATTCATAGATAATTATCTTCTTCTCCAGCACTCTTCCTTCCCATTTTACCTCTAAGCTTTCAAACCTCCTGGCAGGATTGAGCCACGCAGCTTGAGAACGCTATATAGGTGCCAACATGTCGCTGAGGTTATGGCACTTCATTTGGAAGCCAGTGAGACTTGATTCACTCTTGCAGTTATACTTCAAAACAGGTTGAGGTTTGAAACCTTTAGGGTTTTTTAGCTGCAACCGACACACAGTGCGTAATGCTGACTAATGTTAAAAACTGTATTTTCAAGGCAAATAACCTGGCTTCATCACAACACAGAAAAGTGGAAGAAGAGCGTTGACCTGCATTGGCCAGCTTTGGAGAGGAAGAGGCAAACTCAGCATTAACCCATGCTGTCCCCGGGAACAGCAAGGGCCAGCACTGTCCTTTGGCAGCTGTGCAGCACACACAGCTGTGAGCCTGCCTCCCCCATATAATAACAAAACATCCAAGTTCATGTGCCAAGTGTGTGCCTTCCTCTAGCACCTTTAAGCCCTAAATTCATTCCCACAGACTACTTCAGTATTTTACATAACAGCAAGCTATACATAAAATAATAATGAATACAAAATGCCCTAAATATCTCAACATCCTCAAACTGTGTTTTTCAATAAATATCTTATAAACTCAAACCTTTCTGAATTTCTTCAGATATAATGCAATTCTCCACTTCATTTTCATCAGACTTTGTAACAGAATACAATTTTCAGAAAAGAGACAATTTGCCAACACTGAGGGCAATAAACACATAATAGTAATAAAACCCACTTTGTTTTCTGGAGCTTGAAACTATTGGACTGAACTGAGATAATCAGATTTGCTTTAAACATACCATGCTAGGAGACAAACTGTGCCTTGCTACAGAGGTGTTGCGTTGCGCAAAATTAAAGGGTGAGGAAATGTCATCACCAGGGAAAGGCAACTCCTTTCGGCATCCCCCATGCCACCTTGGAGTCCCCGGTGCCCTCGAGGCTGTGCTGTCCTGCTGAAACTCAGTAGCCCCTATGTGGTCCTGGAGGCAGCCTCAGTCCCCATGGTCCCCATGAGATACCAGAAAGGTATTGAGGGGAACCCTTGGTGGCAGCCCTGAGAGCGTGAAAGTTTTTGAAGTGGGAGAGCGGGAAATTTGTGAAGCCTCAGCCTGGCAGAATCATCTCTCAAAGTTTCCTCCCCTTTTCCTTCTCCTCCCACATGTAGGGCACTGCGCCTGCTTCTTCTTCTCTTTCCTAGGTTTCTTCTTTCTTTTTCCACTTCCCTATCCCTCCAGAGGTCTCTGGTCTTTGATAGTTTTTTCTTTTGTACATATGATGCTTTTTCCAGTCTCAGATTTCAGAAGAGCACAGCACCAGCCTGTACTTTCAAAATAAACCACGGTGGCAGCTGGCCACTGTAATCAAATTAATATTTTTACTAGCAGCATGGATTTGAAGAGGATACATTACAATTCAGCTCTAGAACATGTTTACTTTTTTTGAACTTGAGAATCAGTATGAGTTGAATATATGAAACTGTTAAAAGCCCATTTAAATAAAACATTGGCCAGGAATGTATCATGGATGATACATGTATCATGGATGTATCATGGATGAATCAAAGGCCATGGATGTAAATGAGAGATATTTTCTTGGCTTCAGTGTCCTGCATGGTTGGCTTTAGAGAAACAGAGGTTTTTCCAGTTATATGAAAGCAATTCTGGGATAGTCATTTGGTTTTCAGTACAATCAGTCTTGCATGTCTGGTAGCTATGCAAAGCTCACAGGTGAGTGCATGACCACCCATAGATTGCTAGAGAAAAAAAAGGCCACATGTCAGGCTGATAATGAGCAAAAGTAAAGTACGTGTCACAATTCATTAAAGACTAAATACTTAGAAAGTTTTTTAAAAAAAGTAAATAATCAGTAAAAAGAGCAGAAAATATTTTCAGAGTACACTTTAAATATGGCAACTGGAAGATGCTTATATGGAAATATAAAATAATTTATGTATTTTCAAACTTCTTTGTTGAATTTGAGCAGCAGCACATCAGGAGATCAATGTCAAAATAGGTCTGTCTTGAGGGTTTCTTGGTTATTCCTGGTGACCTGTACTCTACAAATTGATATGGGACATATTAGAAGGAAGCTGGGGCTAATATGTGTCTTCTCAGACTGTTATACACTGCTTCATGCAGGGGTTGATGAATCTAGGTGGGTCACCCTGTTAGTGTAGTCAGACTTCCGATCACTTTTCTTAGTGGCACTAAATTAGATCGACACAGATATCACATTAATATTCTGGTTAAAAAAAAAAAAACAAACAGGTTTGTGGCAAACCTGGAGAATGAATCTTAACATCCTGAAGGCTTTTGACTCATTTATGCTGCAGAAAACAGCCCTTTTTTGAGTGCAGTTCGTTAAAACTGCCATGAAGAAATCACTTGGTATGGATCAGTTGTGCTGATTGATTACTACAACCCATGCCCATGTACTTTTATAGCCTTTTGTGGGTATTTTGATCTGCAGATTAGTCTCGTGTGCTCAGGAAGATTAAATTACTTAACTTTGATATGCAAGTTAAGTTATAGATTCCAGTCCATGCAGCCGTCGCACTCAGCAGGCTTCGTAGTAAGGGTTGCATATGAAGATCTGGTCCTGCGTATGCACACGAGAAGGTTGCAAATAATGATGGTACTAAATGTTATAATTTGCCTTTATGCATGTAAAAGGAATAAAAGCAAAAGTTACTGTGTTACTAGTGCTGTTTGCAATACAGTTTTCATTGCATATGCAGAAACAGAAGAAACAAAACCCCTTTGTTGGTCGTACTACAAGCTGAGGGATTTTGCAGTCTTCCTCGTTGCTCCCTGGTGAGAAGACTGTGACAAGAATGAAAAAGAATAACACCAGTCCTTGGCCAAAAAGGCTGTGTTGCCTCAACGTCAGTTTTTCTGACATGTACTCGATGTTTCAAACTTACCAGACATGAAGGTGAAAGCCTTTTCATTACAGTACGTTACGAGCTTTGCAGGCACATTTATTCTGCCCCATCATGCCTGAGAAGTACTCCTAGCTAGATTATTTCTGTTACTGGGATAAAAACAAACTAAAGGGTCATTACAGTTAAGTCTACAAACATTTGGACTGCTTAATAATTAATTTACAACATTATTTCATTCACATGGTATATTTCATGGTGAAGGCACTTCATATGTTTTGGGGACATATTTTCAAATCATTTTTCTATACATTTCACCCATGGGTTTTGGGCAATTTTTTGCAGCTGGAATCCTAATTATGGCTTTGAATATCATCTTTTTTCACATGTGCACAAATACCCCTATAACATCCTACAGCTGCACCAAAACTAATTAAACGCTCTTCCCTCAGGGATTAGCAGAATCACAGTTTGAATGAAAACGAGTCCAATAGGTGGCTGTAGAGGAAATTACTCATGAAGGGTTTTTACAGAGGATGGGTGTTGTTTCATTTTCCATCGACATTTCCTGTACCAACATCTGAGGGAGAAGGCATGGGGACGACACTTCTCAGGTGGCAGAGGTGCTCTGCTGCCGTGAGGCATGGGGCACCATCCCCGGCACCACCTGCAGAGAGAGGCCTGCACCCTCAGGAGGTCCTGAGGGCCACGCGACTGTGCTGGGGGGAGCAGTGAGGGACAGCTGTGAGACTCCCTGCTGAGGGTCTGGGGGCCCTGTCTGCCCAACCAGACCCACGGACAAGAGGCCAACGCTGCATCCCCACTGTGGTGGGTTAGGCTGCTCTGGCAACTAAACCCTACACAGTCCCCTCTCACCCTCCCCCACCCCAGGGATGAGAGAGAGAATCAAAGAGGAAAAAGAAAAGAGACCCGAGGGTTGAGATAAGAACAATTTACTACTACTGCTACCAATATATATATATACAGATATGTACAGGGATAAACATATGCAAACGAGTGATGTACAGTGTAATTGCTCACCACCCCTTGACCAAGGCCCGTCTCGTTACGAAGCTGCAATCCCAAAATAGATAAAACTCCATACCGCGATCCCGGATGAGACAGAGAGCGAGAGAGAGAGAAAACACTCTGAGAGCCCGAAAGTGAGAGTCCCGGAAGGGCAAAAGCCCTTCTTTCCGGCTGACCCTCACTTTTATACTGGGTATGACACTGCATGATATGGAATACTAATTGGCCAGTTTGGACCTCAATCTTAAATCCAAGTACAAATCGTAAGGAGAGTCGTGGACCCCTTGGCCCGGCCATGCTCCTCCCTTATCCTGTTGTGCTCCTGCACACTGGCAAGAATACGGCAAGCTGAAAAATTCCTTGAGACCTCAGTGCCAACTACAAACATCAGCTTGCTATCAACATTCTTCTCAGAGCGAGCCTCTGAGTAAAACCAAAACACGGAGCTCTTCTAGCTGCTAAAAAGAAGAGCTAACCCTGTCACTGCTAAAACCAGGACACCCACTGCCAACACCTTGCCACCAACATCCTGTGTCTGTGAGGAGTAACCGCCGGCACAAGCAGAGGCTGAAAAGCAGCTCTCCAGAAGAGCACCTGGGGGTCCTGGTGGACACCAAGCTGACCATGATCCAGCAATGCACCCTCAGAGCAAAGAAGGACAACAGCCTCCTGGGCTGCAGTAGGAAGAGCATTGCCAGCAGGTCTGAGAAGGTGGTCCTTCCTCTTTGCTCAGTCCTGTGTCCTGGGTCCAGCACTGGGCTACAGTACAGAAGACATGGGCACACTGGAGTGAATCCAGTCCCACCAAGATGATAAAGGGACCAGAGCATCTGTCATATGAGGACAGTCTGAGAGCTGGGACTGTCAAGTCTGCAGAAGAGAAGGCTCGGTGGGATCTTACCAACGTGCATACAAACCTGGAGAAGAGAACAAAGAAGAGGGAGCCGAGCTCTCCTCAGTGGTGCCCAGTGAACAGACAAGAGGCAATGGGCAAAGAATGAAATACAGAAAGCTCTATTTAAACATAAGACAAAACTTTTTTTTTTTTTTTTTTACTGGGAGGATAGTCAAACACTGGCTCAGATTGTCCAGAGAGGTTGTGGAGTCCTCATCCTTGGTCCTAGGCAGCCAGCTTTAGGTCATTCTGCTTGAGCAGGGGTTGGACAAGATGAAATTCAGAGGTGCCTTCCAACCTCAGCCATGCTGTGATTCTGTAATATTGCATGACTTTAGGAGTCTTACTTCAGATCAAAATTTTTCTTCAAGCACCCACAGAAAGTCTAAATGCTTTTCAGACCATCATGATTTTTCCTACTAGATGAATGCCAAGTCACCCATGAAAGAAAAGAGCTAGAGGAAAGCTCTTCAGACCAGCAGAGGAGCTGCCACACCAAATCTGGCTGCATGTGAAGAGGCCAGGACAGAGATTCAGTAAAGCTAAAAATCACTTATTGTCTTGTGTGTGAACAGCTTGTGAATAATGTTATTCTGGAAACTTGAAGGTGATGATTATCACAAAAAGAAGGATGTTCACTTTGCCAGCTGGACTTCCTAGTTATTTTAGAGATGGTGCCTGCTGAGCTAATGAAGGGAGTTAGAAAAACCACTTGGTACCATACCAAAGGGTTAGGTTTCACAAGCCCAAGAGATCTTTTTGAGCCCTCTGTTTCTGTTACACATGCAAATATATAAAGGAATATATAGCAAAGTTGTAGAGCCACAGGATGATTTAATAATATCTTTTTAATGGTTCTGTATGAGATCAAATCTTCACAATGCTTCAAGAAATCTATCATTGTCATGTAAATCAATTTGCCAAAGAAATGGTAGCATTTCTCTTTAAATTTGTATGCTTTTTACCTCTTTGTCCAACATATTCTTGCCCCAAGGCCAGTAAGAAGCATGATAGGAAGAGCAAGAAATTGCTTGTTCCTTAAAACTTCTATAGCTTGAGAAAGTTATTTGCTTTTTGTGTTAAATGTTATCAGAATGCTGTCATTTTAAAGTTTTCTCAGTACTGATAATGAATATAAAGCCATATATTAGAATGAGAAATACGTTCTTGAATCCAACACTAAGGGGCCACTACAGACTCCTTTCGCAAAATAGGTCCTTATTTCCAGTCTTGGAAGGTGCAGATGTGTGGAAGTTTATACATATGTCCCTTTCACATGTGGATATAACATTTAAGCTGCTATATAAGCTTTTAGTGTTCTTTCTGAGAGCTGAACACTGGTGACTATTTATTTGCTTGTCTTTCAAAAATGAAAATTCCAAAAAATGGCTTGCAACTCTCAGGTGCTCCTGGTTGGGATGTTTTGTTTTGTTTTTAGAGCAAAGCAGCATTTGCAAAAGTTGCAATGTTGCAGACACATAACCAGTTATAACTGCTTACTTGCGATGAACCCGCATCACTTACTCTTGGCTTCAAGGCTCCTGGGTATTGCATCCACCCCAAAGTCACTATACAAAAATTTTTGTGCTGTGCTGCAAACTGTATGTTTAGTCACCTCAGGGGAATGAACACGGCAGCTCTGTCACACTACACATAATGAAACCGCGTATGCAGATTAAAACAGAGATTCCAGTTTCAATATAAAGAGATTTCAATTTGCTGCTTTAGCACCTCTTGATGAGCTATAGGAACAACAGAAGACTTCTTCTCCTTTCCCTTGGCTGATTGCCCAACAGATTTTGCTCACTCACAGCCCTGAAGACAGCTCTTGATTGTGTTTTGATGTTTCTGCTGACCTATTACTGTATTGACTGTATGGCAGCCAAAACATACATTCATGTTCTCATTTTTCCCCTGCTCTCCTTCCACTCAATCAAACAGGCACACAAACTTCCACTGAACAGGAGAATGCTTTTAAGCCGTGGTGGTGCTCCTGGGAATGGTGTCGTAAGAAATCTCTTTTCTCTTTAAAGAAACACACTTAGCTGACTGCTGAGTCTTGTCATTTTTGCCCTCCTGTGCTTCTGTTTGGTTTTGGTTTGTTTTGCTTCTTCCCGCCCTCAGAATATAACAACTATACTCACCTTGGCATGGAAATTACCATTGTAAAAAAAATATTTCCTCTGTGGCTGCTCCTTCCATCCTGTGAAATATTTAGTGGGAGTGGTGTCTTCTGTGATGCGAAGTACTGGATTTTGAATTTGGAGTTGATTGCCGGGATGATTTTTTTATAAGGCGCAACTGTCCATTTGAATTATCATCAGGTGACGTTGCTTGCCGCAGATACGAAAGGTCTCCAAAGCATTTCTCATCCTGTGGGGAATATACAAAATTAGACTGATGTTCATCCTAGGTCCCTTACACAGCATCATAATGCCACACTGCCTTACATTTTTAGCACCACAAGGTTTCAGTTACGAAACCTGAGTTCCTGAGAGCTGTTTCGTATCGGCAGAATTACTTCCACTCTATAAAGACAACTTCATTGTCCTGCCCTTGCTTTAGCTCATTTTCCTCTCCATATTTAGAATCTTTTGCAATATACCTCTGGCTGTATCAAAAGGCCTCCCAGCTCCTGCCTTTTCTTCTGGAGATCATATAACAGCACCAGAGAGTACCCCTGGTGACATCTCCTTTTGGATGGAGGGTCTGGTCTCTTCTGAAGGTGGGCCAGAGCTGAGGCATCTGTGTCAAACACTGGGAATCTCAATTCAATTTTTAACTCCTCTACTGGTTTCCAGGGTGACCTTGACCAAGAGCACTTAGTCTTTTGGCTCTTCGGTTCCCTATCTGAACAACACAGATTAATCCTGATCTTTCTGTTTCCCTATTTTAATATCAACGTGTTGAGGCAGGTAGAATATGCTGAAAACCAGTCCCAGCTGGCAGGGTCTTTATTACTCAGGTACTGCCAACTTTCTTTGCAAAATCAGATTTTTACTCTGACTTACACCAATATTAGAAGCAGAACTGGAAGCATTCAGTTTATCTCAAACCATTACAATTCTGCAGTCTGTTCATCAGTAGGCATTTATCCATGGTTCATTACTAGAAAGACTGTTAGACACATCTGCATACATAATGCTTCTAATAGGCATTTACTCAGTGTTTCCTAATGGCTCTTTACTGAAATAGATAGATTTGATTGTACACTTTCATATGTTAGACATAGCTGGAGGCACAGAACACTGAAGCAGGCACTGTTAAGCAGTTCAGCACTGACACCTAATACCACAGTACAAGCTGGTTGTCTGTACACTGGGACATGTTGTAACATTAACGTTTTATGGCATTCCCCTACAAAATCAAGACTGGTGAAGCTGGTGGAGAGGCACTGATATCACAGCATGAACTGTAATTTCATCTACCTTGAAATGGTTCCTAACTGATACTCACCATTTAAAGATAATGGAGAATATGAGGACTCTCGCCTTCTTTGCAAACAAAACATTAAAAACCATAAGGAAACTGGGAACAAGTTCAGGGAATGTGGGGAACGTTCATTTTGTCCTAAATCTTGGACCACATCCTGCTTTGCATTTTGCAGATCATTCAGGCCCAGACTGAACATGAGTCAACATATGTGTAGACCTCTCTATGTATGTGAAGACTACACTGAGAGCAACATTACATAGCTGATCCATGCTGTATTTTTAACTGAATTTCCTCAGCGAAAGCACTCAGTGATAAAATAAGCACGTCCTCGTTCCTGCTGCATCTGCCAAGCTCACTACAGAATTCATTCAATTCCTGAAGGCTTCTTGAGAAGTCTGGATTCTTGTGGTTTATTCTCTCTTTTGAAAGTGGGAATACAGCTACTTTCTTTTGACCATTTTGTGAGTCCTTGCTATAAAGGTTGCCAGTGCTGTGGGACAGGGCCTTAGTACAGTATCTGGTATGACAAAGTCTCTATGCAAGACAAGTACTCTTTGGAGCTATTGCAGTGCAAACAGTAGCAACACTCTAACCAGCACAGAATTAAGTTTTCTGTTTTTCATTGACAATGTATTTGAGTTTTTCATCTGCAGGACCAAATTCTTTTCCTTATACTTTATTATCAACTGGTCAAAATGGGAAAAAATGCCTATGTATGCCTCTGAGATATGACTCTTGTCCATATCACATGTATTCAACTAAAAATAATGAAATCAATCTTTTATGATTTATTGTTTGGAGAAAAAAATGCCCAAGAGAGAAAGACACATGAACATTTTCCTGATAGTAACTGTTAAGTATTTGAAGGCGAAAGCAATACATGCATTAGAGTCATTTATCTACTCCATTTATTCAGGAATGTAAATCATTTGTTGTTATTAGTTTTATCAGATATCACAGATGCAGCAGACTTTTTCTCCTCGCCTTTGAATTATACAAAATCTGCAAAATTACCCATGTCATGACTAGCAAAAACTTTGTTTTAGAGCTCTTGAAATAGTCTCAAATCCTGCTGACTACAGTTAAATTTTGGGGTTGGTATCTTTCCAGGTTTAAGCCTAAAGTAACACGGCCAAAATGAACACTGGTTATAAAACCCCAGAAAATGATTGTTAAAAACATAAGGCTTTGGAAATTGGAATGTGTCAGACTGAAGTCCTTGTGAGTCCCTGGCTGTTCGCATTATGGTGCAAATACTGAATGATGTGGTATTGTTTCCCTATAGACATTTTCACGATGGGGAGCTGGATGTTTAGCTCTACTGAGGTGGCGGTGCCTGGGTAGAGCCCAGAAGCACACAAATCAGGGGACGAAATATGCTAAATAAAGCCAAACCTCCAGGTAATTCAGGTTCCAAACCTGCAAACTGCTGCTGAGCATGTTTTTCGAGGACATTCATCACAGTCAAATTTGCATGGCAAGGTGGTAGGTGGCCTCCCAGTGATAGAAGGGCTCTAAATAAAAACTAAAGCACCAGATCTCTTCAACAAAATAGGGTTGGGCTTTTTTGTGGTTTTTATTTTTTTTGGTTGTTTTTCATTTGCTTGCTTTTATAATTTTAAAAGATGATAATGTATATATGGCAGATCTTATTTAAAGGATATTATTGCCCTCTTATTACATAACTTCATTGAATGCACTTTATTTGGAAGTCCCTCAAAAAATTCCACCTTAAGCTGAAGCTCTGAACAGCAAATTTCACTCTCAACTGCTAAGATGTGGGAAAATTAATGCAACTAAAACTGTAGTTTGTGATAAGCAGTAGATAGCAAGTTAAACAATCCATGCTACTTTTATGTAAGATCAAGAACAGTAACTTGGTGAAAAGCTAAAGTAGCTGCAGTTAATTGCAGTCAGTTTGATTAGAGGCAGAGACAAGGTACCTTGTATTTATACATCCTGGTATTACCACATGTGTAAATAAGGGGTTTAAATCCTACTGATTAACAAATTCATATCAGTCTGATTTTCCCCAGAGTTCAACAAGCTTCAAACATTACAACTGTCTATTTTTTATTAGAAATAACATTTTGTTTATGAATAGCTTTTTTTTTTTTCAATTCAATGCACTGTAAGAGTAGCAACTACAATTAAGTAATAATTGTATTCATAAAACAAATATTCCAAGCACAAATACAGAGTGGGTGGAGAATGGATTGAGAGCAGCCCTGAGGAGAGGGACTTGGGGGTGTTGGTTGATGAGAAGCTCAACATGAGCCAGCAATGTGCACTGGCAGCCCAGAAAGTCAACTGTATCCTGGGCTGCATCAAAAGAAGTGTGGCCGGCAGGTCGAGGGAGGTGATTCTGCCCCTCTACTCAGCTCTTGTGAGACCCCACCTGCAGTACTGCGTTCAGCTCTGAGGCCCCCAACATAAGAAGAACATGGAGCTGCTTGCACAAGTCCAGAGGAGGGCCATGAAGATGATCCAAGGGCTGGAGCACCTCTCCTATGAAGACAGGCTGAGAGAGTTGGGGCTGTTCAGCCTGGAGAAGAGAAGGCTCTGGAGAGACCTTAGAGCAACTTTCCAGTACCTAGAGGGGGCCTACAAGAAAGGTGGAGAGGGACTTTTTACAAGGATGTGTAGTGACAGGACAAGGGGCAATGGCTTTAAACTGAAAGAGGGGAGATTTAAATGAGATACAAGGAAAAAATTTTTTACAATGAGGGTGGTAAAACAGTGGAACAGGTTGCCCAGAGAAATTTTGGGCTCCCCATCCCTGGAAGTGTTCAAGGCCAGGTTGGATGAGGCTTTGAGCAATCTGATCTAGGGGAAGGTGTCCCTGCCCATGGCAGAGTGGTTGGAACTAGATGATCTTTAAGGTCCCTTCCAACCCTAACCATTTCATGAAACCAAGCTGGAGGAATGTGTTTGAGTTATTGAGCTTTGTATTAAACAACAGTTACTTTCCAAGCTTTTGAGTTATGAAATAAAAGAACCCCAAACAAAGCAAATAATAAAATACTGTGTCTCTATTTCAACCCTTTTGACACTGATATTAGGAAGGCTATTTCTACCCAGGGACAGTAAAGATATTTCAGCACGGGCTGATAGACTGATTTGACAGGGACTTCCATGGCCGCAGAGGGAAATGTTTCTTTTAATGCCAAAGATTTGTGGCCCCGATTCAGAGGAGCGCTTCTAGGCGTGAATAAAGCACAGCCTGATGTCTCCTTCATCGCTGGGGAGCCTGTGCTCAGAGTCTGGCACACACAGACCACCCAGCGCAGTCCAGGCTGCGGCCAGTGCCATTTGCAATGGGATGACAAGCCTGGCACAGCAGGGAAAAGGGGCTCCAGGAAAATCCACATGCTCTGTTGAGGTCCTTGTGCTTAGGCTGACTGATCTGAAATACTGTAAATGTAAAGGCAGGCCTAATACTATTGCCTGAGAAATAGGCTTCTTAAGAAATCTCAGAAAATATTAGTGCATAATAACGTAGCAGACAGTCTTTTCTTTTAATTTGGATTGGCCTCACACAGCTACAAAATTCTCCCGGTTACAGCACAGCCAGGCGAACTGGTATTATTATTTGCAATACCCTGGTGACAAATGAAAAAGGAAGCCTAGTAATTTTCATGCAATTAGAAGACACTACAAAATTCAGGACAAGGAAATTATGTGTTTACAGCAAAAAAAGAGTGCAGATATGATTCTTTCTTGTGTCCCAAAGCTTACAAGAAATAATCCTGAGGCACACGGCTCTAAAATGCTGTTTCAATTGAAAAGCAGAAAAAAAAAACCCAAACTTTAATAATGCTTTCAATTTCAGCTAAAAAAACTTTCATAAATAGCTTGAATTTTTTAAAATGGAATTACATAAATTTTGATTTCTAAATTACATATTGCCATACTCTGGTATTACCATACTACATCAATTATCATTAGCTACAAAAAACCCTATACTATCAAATATAAAATGATGATGGTAACACAAACATTTATGAAATCTCAGTATGACTCCTGTGATACACTTTGAATGTATTTTCCAAGGAAACTTTTCTCTGCAATGTTCTTTATGACAGTATTTCAACTTAAAAAACTAAATAGATTTAGCATGAGATAATGAGGTTCAAGATACCCAGAATAATTTGTAGCAGTCATTATGGTTTGGAGTAGTTCTTAACTGGGAACCCACTACTGAAATCGTAAAGACAGAAGGCGTTTGATCAGCAGCCAACAATAAAGTAGAGTCTCCTCTAAATAAGATACAGCATGCAGAAGAATTTGTTTTAATCACAGAATCACAGAATGTTATGGATTGGAAGGGATCTCAAAGGATCATCTAGTCCAATCCGCCTGCCGGAGCAGGACCACCTAGATCAGATCACACAAGAACGCGTCCAGGTGGGTTTTGAACATCTCCATAGAAGGACTCCACAACCTCTCTGGGAAGCCTGTTCCAGTGTTCTGTTACCCTTACTGGGAAGAAGTTCTTCCTCATGTTTAAGCGGAACCTCCTATGTTCCAGCTTATATCCATTTCCCCTTGTCCTATCATTGGATGCCACTGAGAAGAGCCTGGCTCCATCCTCATGACAGCTCCCTCAGCCTTTCCTCATAAGGGAGATGCTCCACTCCCTTAATCATCTTTGAGGCCCTGCGCTGGACTCTCTCAAGCAGTTCCTTGTCCTTCTTGAACTGAGGGGCCCAGAACTGGACACAATATTCCAGATGCGGCCTCACCAGGGCAGAGTAGAGGGGGAGGAGAACCTCTCTCCACCTACTAACCACACCCCTTCTAATACAGCCCAGGATGCCATTGGCCTTCTTGGCCACAAGGGCACATTGCTGGCTCATGGTCATCCTGCTGTCCACCAGGACCCCCAGGTCCCTTTCCCCTGTGCTGTTCCCCAACAGTTCAGTCCCCACTTGTACTGGTACATGGGGTTGTTCTTACCCAGATGCAAGACTCTACACTTGCCCTTGTTGTATTTCATTAAATTTCTCCCCACCCAACTCTCCAGCCTGTCCAGGTCTCTCTGAATGGCAGCACAGCCTTCAGGTGTGTCGGCCACTCCTCCCAGTTTAGTGTCATCAGCAAACTTGCTGACCATGCACTTTATTCCCTCAACCAAGTCATTGATGAATATGTTGAACAATACTGGTCCCAGTACCGACCCTTGAGGGACTCCACTGGATACAGGCCTCCAACTGGACTCTGTCCCACTGACCACTACTCTCTGGCTTCTGTCCTTCAGCCAACTCACAATCCACCTCACTACCCAATCATCCAGACCACACTTCCTCAGTTTAGCTGTGAGGATGCCACTTCCTGCCCTTGTCTGCAGCTGAACCTGGTGGCTGCTTGCTGCACAGAAGTGGCACCCTGTCGTGGTTTGGGCCACTCCGGCAGCTAAACTCCTCACGGCCCTCACTCACCTCCCCCACCCCCTGGGGATGAGGAACGGAATTAAAGGAGAAAAAGAAAAGAGACCCGTGGATTGAGATAAGAACAATTTACCACTACTGCTACCAGTATATATATATCTTTACATATATGTGCAATGATAAACATATACAAATGAGTGATGTACAGTGTAATTGCTCACCACCCCTTGACCGGGGCCCGTCTCATCCTGAATTAATGATCCCAAAACAGATGAATCAGGATACTGCAATCCCGGATGAATGGGAGGCCCGAAAATAGAGAGGGAGACAGAGAGAGCACTCCGAGAGTCCGAAAGTGAGAGTCCCAGAAGAGCAAAAGCCCTTCTTTCCGGCTGTCTCTCACTTTTATACTGGGCATAACGCTGCATGATATGGAATACTAATTGGCCAGTTTGGCCCTCAATTCTAAGTCTATGTACAAATCATAAGGAGAGTCGTGGACCTCCCGTCCCGGGCATGCTCCCCCCTATCCTGCTGTGCTCCTGCACACTGGCAAGAATACGGCAAGCTGAGAAGTCCTTGAGACCTCAGTGCCAACTACAAACATCAGTGCGCTGTCAGTGTTCTTCTCAGAGCAAGTCTCAGACCAAAACCAAAACATGGAGCTCTTCCAGCTGCTAAAAAGAAGAGCTGACTCTGTCCCAGCTGAAACCAGGACACACCCACAGGAACAAAGCCCTTTTGAGTGCCACCCAGTTGGAGGCAGGTATTTCCCACCCGCCTTGTGATGGCAATGATCAAAACAATGACTAAAAGCTATCTTAAAAGCGGGTGCAACAAAGCTCAGCATGAGGAGAAAGGAATTTGAAATACCTGGAAGAGCATTTAACAGGCTGAGGAAGAAAGGTCTTAAGCTCCACTTGATGGCCTTTCTGTCGAGTAGACACTTCTGAACACCAAATCTCATCAGCCAGGATTTCAGGAGATGTGCTAGGCTTTGGTGGGTGGAAGACTATGGAACCGGGGAGAGAGAGATCTGGGCAGGAAGGGTAATTTTCTTTGCAGTTCATTAACGCTCCTGGCAGCTTCAAATATCTGAACTTGGCTAAATTTCAGAAGTTGACAGCAACTATCAGCAGCTAAAGGGGGGAGGGAACCATTGGGAGAGGCAGAAAGGGGTGGCCAAACATTCTCTAGAAAGTGGGGAATATATGGAACTCTGATATGTAGAAGAACAGAATAACAGAGGGATTAGCTGTTTGCAATAAAAGTGCAGAAGTGGAAAAAAGCAAGAGTGTAGGAGTGTGCACGTGACAGACACAAGATGTTGAAAGGACGACATCCTCAACATCCTACGTGTGCTAAAGTAGCAGTATTTATTTTAAGGTTTCCTACTGAGTCAGTCTGTTTCTCCATGAAATTACAGAAATACAACCGGGCCTACAGGTTCTACAGGTCTACCCTCGGCGTAGAGCTGCTACCTATAGTGAAACGTCATCTTCCCCCTCTGGTCACACCGCCAAATAACGCTGGAGCACAAGAGCAGCCCACCCACCTGCAGGTGGTGGAGGCGATTTTCTCCCGGCTTTTCCTGGCTCTGCTTCTCCAAGTGCCTTTCACCAGGGAGCTGATGCTGCAGGAGGGGAACATCTGGATGGAGGACCAACAGGATCCGTTCACTCCCTTGAGGTCCCTGCTGTACTCCATGAGACTGCTGCTCTGCAGCATGGGCTTTGAGGAGCAGGTGCTGGCTGTCGAGGCACAGGGTGGCTGGGATGCCCTGCTCTGCACCGAGACCCACCTCTCAGGAGTGTGCATTGTGGCCAGGGAGATGACGAAGACCCTGAGACACCTGTGCTCCGCCATATTCTGCTGCCTGGCAGAGTCCCTCAGGGTGGAGGACCCCATCCAGGAGATGGTCACCATGGCCTTCCTGATCGAGAGGCTGGACTGCACCAACCTCAACAAAGAGCTGGACCGTGCCCTGGAAATCTTCCCAAACTGAAGAGCCAGTGCCTGGAGATGCCCAGACTGGTGCTCAGGGGCATCCTCACACTCAGCGAGAGGCTAGACATAGCAAAGAAATCCCTTGTCCTGCTGCCTGTCATCATGGAGCAGCTGGAGCATGGTGACGGTGATGCCAGTGACATGGTCTTGCCCGTGCTCGCCAACATGCTCCAGCTCCCGGAGGGGAAGGAGTCCAGCCACACCGCCCTGGCGCTGGCTGACAAGCTGCGGCGGCTCTTCGACAACGAGTCGGCCACCGTGTGGCAGCTCTCCATTGATCTCTTCCGAGACACGATGGGGCTCATGGCGGGTGCCAAAAGGAAGAAGATGAAGGAGGTGGTGTGGGACAGCCTGCTGCTGCTGCTCTTTCTCCTGTACGGTGAGGACAAGAGCGTGGCCAAGGCCTCCCAGAAAGCCCTCCACAGCGCTGGCTGGTTCCTGAAGTGGAAGCAGTTGGTGCAGCTGGTCAAGACTGCGCAGGCGTGGAAGATCGGTGAGTGTCTGCTGGCCAGGAAGAAGAGCAGGGCCAAGGACTACCTGCACCAGAGCCAGCACTACCTGCAGAACCCACAGGAGCTCCTGCAGCAGGAGACCGTCAGGTTCCTGGGGCTCTTGGGACGGCAGGTGGTCGATGGTGAGAGGAAGTACATCAGAGAGGCCCTTCAAGGCGCCAGCAAAGATACCAGCCCCGCGGTCACCTCCCTGGCGATTCAGACGCTCCGCATCCTTGAAGTAGGAGGAGGAGGAGAGCCCAAGTCAAGGCTTAACCTGCAATGGCTGCGCTCGCAGCTGTGGAAGGCACGGTGGAGGTGGCACCCGGCCCCCAGCGAGGCCTCTGCTCAGGCCGAGGCGAAGTAGCAGCTGCAGCCCCCCGGCACTCCCCGCGCCGAGGTCCTGAGCGCCGAGGGGAAGCTGTGGGCAGCCTTTCGGGCTGTTGATGAGGAGGTGTCCAGCGACTCTGAGCCAGAGAGGGAAGGGCTGCGCCGGAGCGGGTGCTGGTACCTGTGGGGGTGGTGGTGCTCATGCTGTCCCCGCACCCCGTCGTTGGAGCGGTGGTGGCGGGAGGCTGCGGAGGAGGAGGTCGAGGAGATGCCGCAGGAGAAGCAGCTTCACCTGGCCAGGCTGCATCTGGAGCAGCTCCGCCAGCACGAGGAGGAGTGGGAGTGGGCAGCGGCAGAGGAGGAGTTGGCAGTGGCAGAGGAGGAGACGACCCAGCCGGCAGATCTCACCGGCGGCTGGCTGAAGGAGGACATGGTGCAGCCTCCAGATCCGGCCAGCATCTGAGTGCTTCGGGGCCATCAGCTGCCTGTCACCTGCCTGGTCATCACACATTGTGGCTGGAAGAATGATCTATAAAAGCTGCTTGTAAATTGCAATAAATGTCTCTGGTATCAGCAAATCAGCAAATTTCATTTCCTTCTGTGTTCTTTGACCCCGACAGACTTCATTACACACACTCTATAGCAGAGCCTTAACAGACCTGAGTTTGATTTGGCTGAGCAGTGTTGGCCACTCCAGTTACAAATACCTTCTTCATCACTCACTTGGATGGATGGGAGAGCGGAGGAGATAACAGCGAGTGGCAAGGCACGGCTCCTCGCAGCTGTGGCCACGCGTGCCCAAACCAGCAACAACCTTGTGGCCTGGAGCGCCCGGCCCTGCACCACCTGCCCTCCTGCCCCAGCCCTGTCGCACCTCTAAGCAGTGTTTTGTTTTAATTTGTTTTAATGCCAAGTAATAATTTATTCTAAGAAAATGTACTCGTGGAACATATGTTCTCTGGAAGGAGTTTTCCTGTGCGGGCCCATGGGAAGAAGGTGAGATTGCACCAGAAATGCACGCCAAACCATAAAGTTAGTCTTGCTCTGCCCTCCCTTTTCAAGAAACAACCAAAGCATAGACCATATTTCTGTTTTCTGAACGACTCTGTTCTGCAATATCCAGTCTGAATCTCTCATACTCTCAGAAACATACTGAGAGCTGAAAAAGAGCTATGACTGGTAGCTTCCTCCTGTTTCTTTCACTAGCGCAAGTCTCGGTTAATCCTTAAAGCCAGGTAACAACTCACCTCTTGTTTGTCTACTCCTTCCTTAGGCACACCTTTGCACTGCTTCAGCTACTGCTCATCATTCTTTCTTTCATGGGTGACGTACCACGTCAGACTCAGATGCTGGACTGAGAGTCAGTCACCCTGCAGAGAAACTCTCTGCATTTTATCATTGGTCATGCAAGCATCTTAGAGAGGGTAACATCACACTGTAGTGATGTAGTCGTAGTAAGACAAACATGCTTAGTAACTGCAATCAGCCTGCATGGTGCTCCTCAGACATGTGGCTTAATCAGTGGCACTTCTGCCACTGAATTGGCTTTACAGAGAGGCTTTACAATTTGCCTCACTTTTGTGCTCTTTTTGACTACCCACTTCCAGTAGCATTAGGATTACATCACTTGGCGTTCATTAGTTTTCCTTCTGGCACCTTACTCATTTAAAGTGACTCGTGTGCTTAAGCACCATGTTATACAAGGAGCTTAATGTCTGCTTTCCTTCTTACATGTAAGAGCGAGGCGATATTCCCAATTCTTACATTAATGCAGCCCCATATGGTTAACATCTCCTGCTGGAAACACACCCCAATAAAAGCATTCTTAAACAGATAACGCTTACGAAAAAGCACTGTGCTGTTACAGGGATCTAGGATACTTTGCCAACATTTATGAACCTTTTTTTCTGTGCAGACACAGTCCTTAAATCTTTCGCAAAAACAGAGTGGCATTGCAGCAAAGCTAGAAAAAGATTCCCTTCCTTTGGAAAGAGACTGCTCCATTTTGCCATCTGTCTTCATCAGAGTTCTCCTGGCCAGAAGCATTTAAAATAATTTATCTAATAACGCCCCTTGGGGAAGTCCTGTCTTGGTGTATGTTTGGCTTTGAAGCCAGTTCATTGGTGACATAGAGTGAGCCAAACTAGCAGATGACACCCGGGGGAAGTTGTGCTTGTTTCCTCAAAGGTCAGTTCAGCAAAGATGGCAACATCTTCGTTTGGGCACGTGACTTGGGTACTCAAAGGCGCTGTAGTGACAACTTCACTGTTGCCATATGCTCTAACCATCTGGATCAAGCACGTGTGACGGATGTGGTAGGGCATTTTTTTTCACTTAGGATTGCTAACTAGAACCATGCATCTTTTGTAAAGAAATCTTGATTACTGGAAAAGTATATTTAAAATAACAACATAAACCCCATCATGTTTTTAACAAAAAGAGATATGAAAGACTTTGTGGTCATTCATTGGGTGTACAACTACTTGTGCACAGTATAAATGCCCAAAGCAGAAGGTAGGAACGTATCGCTTAGAAGTTCAGTCATTTATAGGTTGTGATTTTAATTGACTTCATTAGTTCACAATAAGCTTTGCTAGCTCATGTAGAGATTTTAAAATGTTTTAAAATGTTTAAAGTGTTGCTGTGGAACAATATAAAATTAAAAGTTCAATCTCTCTCAAGTCCAACGGCGCGGACACAGATACTGATAGTCCAGATCAGACCATCAAACTTTGGCTCACAGACTTTTGGGGCGTGCTGTTACAACCACCTATATTTCAGCAGTCTATTACACAGGAAAGAAAGAATGCAATAAGCTTTGGGTCTAATGCTAGAGACGGGAGAATTTCGACTGTTTTGCTTTATGTATTTGCTTAACTATGTTTTATAGTTTTAAAAAAGCCAGATTTTTTTAAAAAGAGTATTTTTAAAAGGATATAATATCCACAGTTTTTAGGAACATCTGCTTCCTATAAGTGACAGCTGGAGTTATGAGAGACTTCAGGTTTAACACAGGAATTGAGAAGTTCTTCTTCTATTATAAGAATAATAGTTCTTATTCATATCTAATTTAAGTTGTTTTTTTTAAAATACACATTTGCATGTTTGCATGGCTATTTGTCTATGGTTCCAATCCTGATACTATATATGCTGGATTCTACAGATCTCTCATGAACATTTTTGACTCTGGTTGGATTGAATAGGGAACAACATGCTGCCCAAAGAATGAAGGTAATAGAGAACAACGTGATGTATACAAATCTGATGACCTGACCACACATACTGATGGAACTGTGAGATCCATAAGATTCAACTTCTCTCTCCCCACTACTCATGCAATCAATCCTCAGTAAAATTTTATAATATTTTCTGGTGGGCCAGTTTTAATACTTTGAATTTCAAAATGACATCTTCACATCTCACTAACTTTTTTCTCCTTCATTTGCTTTCATGTTTTTTCCAGAGATTTACTCATCTGACTTGCTCTGTACCTTTAAGAGAATGTTTTGATAATCTAACATGCAAAGGCTAGAAAAAAAAGATGAACAATAAAGCCAGGATTGAGATCTTGGCATCACTAATTTATCATTAATTAAGCGTGCATATATCAAAGACAAAGATAAAATGGAGTGTGGTGATCTGGATGAATCATGTTCATCAAATAAAATATTGTGAAAAATATCAATTAATCTAATTTGCATTAGGAAATATTTAATAATAGATGCAAATCTATTATTTCCGTAGTATCTGCAGTTGATATTTATAGTTTTATAGTAAGTCATCCAAACTGAAGAATGAATACAGGCATTGAAAGAGTTCATGATCAAGCTCAATCACAACTATCACACAATGATTTGCATTTTCAAATTATTACTTGAAATCCATGCACTTGAGATACTGATGAGCAGGGAATAATTATTCACTGTCTTTTATAATAAAAGAACCGAGGAACATCAAGAGACTCTGGGAGGTGACAGGTTCAAAACAAACAAAACCAGTCTTTTTTCATACTGTCTACAATTAAGCTATTGAATTCCTTGTCAAAAGGTGTTCAGGATGCTTAAAGTTTCTAGAGGTTGAAAGGCAACTGAGCAAGTTGATGGAGGAAAAAAAAAATCTATTGAAGGCTGTTGAATATAAAAGGGTACTCCAGTGTTTTCAGAAGTGCCTGAATTAATAATTATTGAAGCCACAGAAAATATTTCTGGATTTATGAGAAAGAGTACACTACTAATACTCATCCTGTACTTTCACAGGCTTCTGCAAAAAACATAGTTACAGGTAGACTTTTAATCTGACCCTATGCAGCTGTTCTTACAGAACGTCTGTCTCTCGAGTTTTTATTTCAAACGTACTGTAAGCTGGTGTTTCAAAAGCAAGATTATGCATCACAGGCTTCTAGACTTAGGTTTACTAAACCTGGGATGATTTTTACTAGATTTAAAGCAGCAAAGGCAAAGTCTGATTTCATCTCCACCAGTCAGTTATGTGGTGCAGCAGCTAAACCAGCAAGAACCATCTCAGTGAGAAGCTCCTTGAGCTTATGGGGCACTCAACTCTACAGCAGCCCAATAAGCCTCAATACTGTCAGACAGTGACCCCACTCTTCCCAGGACAGGGCAATTTTAAGCACCTTTACTTCTCAGTTTTGCAAATATAAAAGCATCTCCATCCCCCCCTCAAAGTGCGTTGTGAAGAACTGAAAGAAGAAAATAAACAGACGACTCCAGGAAATCTAAGAGAATATGAACTGTCAATAGCCAGATGAAAAATATTGACCTACGGTTAGATTTTCAGATCATCAGAAGCTACTGTTAATTCATTGTGGGCTGCTGTGGAGGGATACTGGCAGTATGTTTAATACACATGAAGATCTCTCCTATTTCCAAATCGGCATCTCTTTGGAAGAACCGCTAATACCACAAGCTGCAATCAGTCTTTCCTGAAACAATGTAAGTTGGTTTAATAAGGTGCAATAAAACATTTAAATTAATCTTTGAATGACAAGTGCATGATTAACCCCATGGGAGACAAAAAGAGAAGCATTATACATTTGTTTAATAACTTATTTCTTTTTAAGAGAACTAAATATTTATTGCAATTTTTCTGAAAAAAGGGAAGAAAAGAGTTTCTAAAGTAAATAATCCCTTATAACTGTGTAATATTTGATCCTTTATGAATATTTGTTTTTAAAATGTAACAGAAATAATACTGTGTAATTGGTAAATCCGGGCAATCTGCATATTCTGGGCCCTGATTTAACAGACTGCTTTAAAATTAAGGAACTGACTAAGCAAAGTGGAATTCAAGAATTGTATGAGAAGAGGCAGGAGTTGCAGCAGTGCCTGATGTGGTATGAAAGCCTGAATCACAAATCTCCTCTTGTGGCCTGCCTCCAGCCCCGGCTTTCATATTTGTTATGTACAGGGGCTTGATCAAGAAGCAGTAGCTCAGGTCTGTCAAGTTTACTGCAGGTAACTATCCTATTACTTCAGCATCCTTGGTGGAAAAATTAATCAACATTCATGTTGGTAAACATTTTTTTCCTCTCATGGGCATTGTTACAGCACTAAGACACTGGTTTTGCAAACACTTACAATTTTCCAAGTTGCAGCTTCCCATGCTCTACTGTTTGCACCCAAATCTTCCATCCTAGTAATGAGGACCTTCCTAGGTGGCAGCAGCAGCACAGCATCTCCTGATCTGCTGAGTCACACCTCCAGCCTTACATTGTTCTCTTCCAGCAATTCAGTAGCAGTTTCAGCCTTTAGTATTACTTCCAGCTTTTTATAGGTGCAAAATAATACATTTCGGCGCAAGGGTCAGAGATATCCCTAAGGAGGATGTGGTGGCCATGAAACATCTCCACACTCATGGCACAGAAGGGCCATGGAGAATAGATGCACCATTTCAAATTGTCTTGCATGTTTCTACTTGCATGAGATAGTTTGGGAACTTTTATTTTAAAAAGTGTAAATATGTATGGAATAATATTTGGCTTAAATGACCTACTAGCAATCTTTAAGTTTAGATGTGTAGAAATAACTGCAGGAACATGGCATTAGTCTAATGTCACAAGAGTCAACATTCCAGTGGAACAGGTATACGTACATCAGCAAACGGTAACCTAACTGAGATGTATTTAAAGCTGGAGGAAGAAAAAATTCAGCACTGAAAACAATAAAACAACAATGGGAGAAAAAAAGAATAAACTGTTTGTATCTTCATCTTTGTATGTCCTGTTCTGATAACAGCACACTCCTGCATCCCATAAAGTTCTCACTTCCATTGCCAACAGGTATCATCTGGCAATATGCTCCTCATCTTTACAATTTAATCTCAGAGAAAACCTTCAGGTGGACATTCCATTATTTTATAACAATATGTGTGCATATGTAACCATTCTTTTATTTGAGAAACTATTCTGACTTACTGCTGCTGAAGTCACTTAGCTTCTCTTAAAATAGAGCTGTAATACAATCACAGAACTGTAAAACATTTTTAAACACAGTGTTTCTCAGAATCACAATTTATGCTTAAATTTGATGACTCACAAAAGCTCTGTATTCACGGCTCTCATGATGGTTCTCGATTCCTCAGAAGGGAAATGTCATGTAGTCGTCTATCTTAGTATTTCACCAGCTGAGCTGTGGAGTAAAGCAGAATTCAGAGTATGTTGTGGTTTTAGGCTGATCCAGCAACTAAAACTCACACAGTCGCTCCTTCTCCAGTAAAGTGGAGAGGAGAAAAATATAATAAAGGGACTGAGGGTTGGGACAAGAACAGAAGGAGCACCCACCGACCATGGTCCCGGGAAAAACAGACTCAGCTTTCTTAAAGCAAAACAATTTATTAATGGTTACTTAAAAGGACAAAGGGAAACAAAACCGGTTACTTGAGAGGATAAAAAGAAACAAAGCCAGATCTTAAAACCGACACCATCCTCCCCCCCAGCTTTCCTTTTCCTCTCAGCTCTACCTCCTCCCCCCAGCAGCACAGGGGGCAGGGGCTGGGGGAGTGCAGGTCAGTTCATTCTGTGCTGTTACTGCTGCTTCTTTCTTAAAGGAGAAGGAGTCCTTACACCCTTTTCCCCTGTTCCAGTGGATCCCCTACTCACGAGGAAAAAAATCCACAAACTTCTCCAGCATGAGTCCAGCCCACTGGAAACAATCCTTCCCCATGGATTGCCCCAGTGTGGGCTTTACCACAGTCTCGCACTCTTAGGGAGTTGTAGCCACTCGCTCCAGAGTGGGTCGTCACGCAGACTCCAGATGCCTCTCTACCTTGTCGTGCATCCCAACACGACCATCCTCAGGCTCAGGCATCTCGTCTCCACGGGCTGCGAGTGGGTCTCTACTCCACCGAGGCCACCCTGGTTGCAGGGGGGCTGCCTGCCATCTCACCACCATCCGCAGGGGAAACTCGGCTCCGGCACACCTCCTCCCCCTCCATCCTCACTGACCTGGTGTTGATGCGGCTGTTTCTCTCAGATCTCAGTCCTCTCCAGGTGAACTCAGCCCAGTGGGCACCCCGGGAGTGGGGTGCCCCCGAGTTCCCCAGCTGGCTCCACCGTCGCCATCCTCAGTGGGCGGCGCCGGCCCGACGCAGGCAGCTGCCCAGCCGGGAGCCAGGGAGCGGGGGCAGTGCCCTCCTCCCTTCTCTCCTCGCTCCTGGGCAAAGCACCTTTTCCGGTTCCTTTGTCCCAACTTAAATAGGGCAATTCGCAGTGGCATGATTGGCTCAACCCCGAGGGGGATGAGAGTCCGATCTGGTGGCCAGAACCAGGTCTAACACGGTTCCAAAACCAGGGAGGTCACAGGGAGCAAAGCCCCTCTCCTGCCACCAGAACCCCGCACCCCCCCCCCCGCCCCCGATCAAACCATGACAGAGTATCAGGCCAATAAACTTCTGACTGCTTCTCCTGAAACCCACAGAAAACCCAAAGCAGAGAGAGAGCAGGCTGTGCTGAAAAGGGGGCAGTGTGCTCAAAGCATTGGGAAGTAAATAAAAACAGAATTTCAGAAAGAAAAAGGAACACATATTTATTCAAAATTAGTTAATAAACTGCCCTATGTAAGTATTGCTAAAATGAAATCATATTTTAAATGCTTGGTTATGCATTCCTAGGAGGCAATGTCCATACATGCATTCAGCTCTTCTGTTTTTGAACACTTGAAACAAAGTTGTTACTGCGACTTATGACATGCTGGACCATTCAGAAACTTCATACAGTTTTCCCATGTCAGTTTGTGTATTGCAACTCCTTTAGCTAAAATACCAAGTATTCGAGATGTGCGTTGTGAAGGCACTGTACTTCATTGCTACTGCCACCAGAAATGTGGAGTGGAACTGCCCACTGCCTTTACCGACACAAACCAGGACTTCTAAAGATATTGCTGAGATCGGCAGCATTATAGGCAGCTGTATATGCGCACAGGTATGATATTTATTAATTGTGAAGTCAGCTCTGGCGGCCACAGAGTTAAAAAGCCTTCCAGTGAAAGGCAAATTCAGCTTTTTGACAGAAATCATGTTCAGCTTACGTAAGAAAAGCCTTTAATCTGCTGCCCCACCATTTTACTCATTTTTGGATTTCACTTCAAATATGACTATATCAATCAAATATGATAGAGCTCCTGGACTGCTTCACATTTGGGAGCCTAAGGGAAGTATCTCATAATGTTGCATGGCTCACCTCACCAGTATGTTACTTTCCTCTTTAATCTGATTTGCTGGAGTCATAAAAACTTCCATTGACTAAAATAGCCAGTTTATATAGATGGAGTAGCACCAGGGAAGAGAAAAGCGTATTTCATGAAAAATAAATCAGATATGAACATAATGGCATCTCAATGGGTTTTATAAAGATTCATTTTAACTAGATGATTTAACGGAGTGAGTGGAAAATAGGTGGAGAAAGGGGAAAGAGATAAGAGAAAAGAAGGGAAAAAATACTTAGCTGACTAAATGGTGACATGAAAGAAATACAAGCAGCTTTTGAAAGAGGATAGGGGCAGATGGGCTTACTGAACCCATGAAACTAGCAGGCATATCTTCCCTGAAAGAAATCGACCCCAATACTGACCCCTGAGGAACGCCACTTGTCCCTGGTCTCCACTTGGTCATCGAGCTGTTGACCGCAACTCTTTGAGTGTGACCATTCAGTCAATTCCTTATCCAGTGAGTGGTCCATCCATCAAATCCATGTCTCTCCAATTTAGAGACAAGGACACGCTGGAGGGAAGGGATGCCATCCAGAGGGACCTCGACAGGCATGAGAGGTAGGCCTGTGAGAACCTCATGAAGTTCAACAAGGCCAAGCGCAAGGTCCTGCATGTGGGTCGGGGCAATCCCAAGCACAACTACAGGTTGGGTGGAGATTGGATTGAGAGCAGCCCTGACGAAAAAGACTTGGGAGTGCTAGTAGATGAGAAGCTCAACATGAGCCGACAATGTGTGCTGCTAGCCCAGAAAGCAAATCGTATCCTGGGCTGCATCAAAAGGAGAGTGGCCAGCAGGTTGAGGGAGGTGATTCTGCCCCTCTACTCTGCTCTCATGGGACCCCACCTGGAATACTGCGTTCAGATCTGGAGTCCCCAGCACAAGAAGGACATGGAGCTGCTGGAGCGGGTCCAGAGGAGGGCCACGAAGATGATCTGAGGGCTGGAGCACCTCTGCTATGAAAACAGGCTGAGAGAGTTGGGGTTGTTCAGCCTGGAGAAGAGAAGGCTCCGGGGTGATCTTATAGCAGCTTTCCAGTACCTAAAGGGGGCCTACAGGAAAGCTGGAGAGGGACTTTTTACAAGGGCGTGTAGTGATAGAACAAGGGGCAATGGCTTTAAACTGAAAGAGGGCAGATTTAGATTAGATATAAGGAAGAAATTTTTCACTCTGAGAGTGGTGAGGCACTGGAACAGGTGGCCCAGAGAAGTTTTAGATGCCCCGTCCCTGGAAGTGTTCAAGGCCAGGTTGGATGAGGCTTTGGGCAACCTGGTGTAGTGGAGGGTTTCCCTGCCCATGGCAGGGGGGTTGGAACTAGATGATCTTTGAGGTCCCTTCCAACCCTAGCCATTCTATGATTCTATGATTCTATGATTCTATGACTCTATGATTCTATGACAGGTGGATGACGTCAGTTGCTTTCCCCTTATCTACTAACACTGTAACCCCATCATAGAAGGCCACCAAATTTGTCAGGCAAAATTTTCCCTTAGTGAAGCCATGTTGGCTGTCACCAATCACCTCCTTATTTTACATGCACCTTAGAATAGTTTCCAGAGAATCTACTCATGTAGCTGACTCATGAGACTGAACCATTCAAATCATCATCCAAATGGTCATTTTGAAGTTTTCCACTTAACCATATTACATGTACAGTTTTGCTTTTTTTTTTGCTGGTTTCTTGGATTCTATGGTTACATTTGCAAGGATAAAACTTTACACATCATGTTTTTATGTTTTTGACTAGACGTGAATTTGTGTATGTATGTGCAATCAAATGTAAGTATTTTTGTAAATTATATATATGACATCAATGCTGAGTTACCTATAAGAAAAACAGATTCCCTCTGTTATCTTTGAAGCAGGGCAAGAATGATTCGTATGAGTAAGACTAGATAATTTAATAAAAGATACACAAGAGAGGAGAGGCAAAATATATCATGCTTTCATTTAAGAGAAGTCCAAAATCACAGATAAGTGAGGGATTCTGAAATTTTACAAAAATAATACTTATTTATTTGAACTTCTCATCGAGGGAAAAAGATCATCACCCCTATTTTAGAGATAAACAAATCCAGAGAAAACGCAAGGGAGCTTAAGTGACTCATTCAAGGCCACAGAGGAAGCCTGTGTCAGAATGAACTAATGTCTAGATGGTGCCAAAACACTATTTAAGAAGGTACTGTTAGCTTAAAACTTCCCTTTTTCGGAGAATGGCAAGATATGCTATCCATTGTGAAATGCATCCAGCTCACAGACTTTCATTTAATGCTAGTTTAAAGCATTAGCTGCAGTATTATGATAGCTCTTATTATAAAAACACTGCTGTGCAGAAGGAAACCCAGATATGACATTTGATCAAAGCTGAATGTCACAATGAAGATCTGTTCATTTTTGCACAGCAGAAAGGCATTTGAAACAAATTTTTTTGATGGCCACCTAGAGGTTTAACCAAATGATTTCTTTTGAGTCTTCTGTCATGATTTTCACCCTCAGTATCTCAAATTACTTGGGGCGGAGGAAATATGTAAACTACATCAGTAGAATGCCAGAGGATAAATGGAAAGAAAAGGTTATTGGAGAAAGTTAGGTGCTCTAGTCTGCAAGAAGAGTATGGTAATAAAAAATTGTAGGTATACAATTCAATTTACAGATATTCACAAAATAGGTGCATCAGACAATGATCGATGCTATCTTTTAAAGGAAACCATGCATTATAGTAAGGGAATAAATACACAGAGTATTTATATATTTGCCATATCTGCTGAATTAACCCTATCCCCTAAACTACTACCAGCAACAGAATTAAAATATTTATAATTGCATAAGGATGCTTCCTGCTGATTCAGAATAGCCTAAAGCTATCAGAACATGTTTTACGCGAGCTACTCCTCACATTTTTCAAGAATCCTCCCTGAAAAATATTCACAACACCTGTAGATAACCCACTCACATGCATGTAGTGACGATTCAAGAAAAATGGAAGAACACACAAACTTTTAATCTTCCATCTACTTCCCAGAATTACAAGATGCAGAACGGAGAAGGGTGGCTTAATGGATGATTCGGCATGTTTTGATTAGCAAAGAAAACTGTATATTCACTTTCTCACCATATGTACATATTACTATATACATCTAAAAATGTCAGAAGTTAGAATTTGTTGTTTTCAAACAGGTTCAGGAATTCACTGCTCTTCCTGCTCTGGAGTCTGCGATAGTCAATGTTATTCTGCACAGTTTGTATGGAATTCATAAGCTATTAAAAAATCTTCAGTGGAACAAGAATGTTAGTCAAGACCTTGAGTCCAAAATGAGATATTGAATCTGTTTTGACAGATTACCAATTCAGACCTACAAATTACACACTGGACCTTGTCAACAGTAGTGAGAATGTGTACCACATTGTATATAGGACAAAAGATGAGTTTGTGAATGCTGGTCTTATCTCGTGCCCCAGCCTGCCATGGGGTGTCCTTAGTATCACACAGAATTTAAGTGCTGTAGAGAGAAATTAGTGATGGGTGAGTGATCCTTACAGATAACATTTACATTAACCTTCTCCAGGACTCACTAGTCCTCTTCTTCACTGTTTATGCAGCAATGGAAAACATACAACAAAGGCCTCTGAGTCAGGTTGTGCATCAGCACAAAATATAAACAAGAATTCAGGATAACTAGAGGACATACATGAAATTAAGTCCTCATTATAGAGTGGCATAAGATACATTTTTACACAGCAACATTTATCTCCTTTATAAATATATAATAACAGCAGCTGTCTGATTCATCTTTCCCCAGACACCTAGACCCTAAAGGGAGAATGGTTAATTTTCTCCAGTTCTCCAGTTCCAGTTCTCGTTGCTCCAGAAGGAGCAGCCCGAAAGTCATTCCGCATCCCATGACCTGAAAGGGAGAAAGTTTTGCAGGCTTTCAAAAGACCATTTTAGCTTCAGGCTGTTGAGCGAGGTTTGGAAAACGAAGAGCCCCAGTCTGACAGTAATAAGTGAAAAGAACATGCTCTAGTTCTCTTCAGGCAGCATGGGGCATGTTTTTTTTACTTTTTTAAAAGCTGCTGTAAGAGGTAACTGTTGTAAAAATCTGTTCTATAAAAGGAAGATTTCTTTTCCCACATTAAAGTGCAAATTAAACTTTGCTCTGTGGTGGCACTTTTTAGAGAGGTGTAAGGAATGTCCAACCGAGTAGGCAACGGACTGAACATTACCAAGGGCTTTAAATATGTTTCACAAGTCCCATATGGTGAGAAAAGCTCTCCTGACAACACATGTAAGAGCCAGACACTGAAAGAAGCAAGTACAGATAGGATGTCTGATCCCGCACTTCTCACATGGGGAAAACTCCCTTTGAAGTCCAGAGGAATGTGAGCAAGGATTGCTGCTTCTATCATTGTTCTGTCATCCGCTATCACGCGTCTAATTTAAAAGCACAATTTCAATTTGAGAGGCTAATTCTCATCTTTCTCCCCATCCTTATACCATTTTCTTCATTAGTAGCTATTTTTAACCTAATTCAGCTGTCTGTGTGATGTAACCAGATCATTCGGCATCTGTCATTCAATCATAAAGGGAAATTTATGCAGGAGATGTGTTACAATTTAAAGATAGCATTTGTATTTCAAAAGTTAAAAGATAGTGACGCTCACCTGAGGAACTGCCCTTGAAATCCTACCAGCCCACACCCTAAAAGATGTGACAGCTAACTGAATGCAGCCATCAGCCAGTGACTAGAGCTGTCATCCTGGGTGCAGATGGGTTGAGTTCAGCCAGTGGGTCTGCCAAAGGGGATCTCAACACCTTGCAGATACCAGCAGAGGACTTGAACCAGGAGACCAGATTTTTGTGCAAAGACTAGTCCAGTGGGCTGTTCTGAGGATCCCTATCTGATCAGCTCCTCTGAAAAGACAGAAAGGGGGACATCGATTTCTGGATCAGGATGAATTCAGAGATTGACTCGGAGAACAGGTTTCCCAGTCTCATAAGGATTTGTGGGAGCACGGACTTTCTTTTCTGTCACTACTCTTATCCCACCAAAAATGTGTTTTCTAGCATCTTAGAAACTGTTAACACTAAACCCTGCAGACTGTAATGCAGGGTCCAGGGGTATGTGGAATTTTGAACATCATGACTGGAATTTTCGGCACCTCATTCCTCTGTGAATGTACTCTATCATAAAGTAAAGGCCCTCAGGATACATTATATTAATTCCGCTCTAATTAGCTTATGGAATGAAGGTCGAGGTCCCCAAGCTTGATTATCTTTACATTTAAGGGTAGAGTTCATGGGATATTTTTAATCCAAATGCCGACACTGTGCTGATTACATTTAATCAAAGAACAAATAAAAGCACACTCATTATTGAATAATATAATGCATATAAAAATATTTATGTCTATTTGAAAAGCCATTCCTTTTCTACCGTCAATATTAAAAGCAACACTGACAAGAGAATGCGTGCTCCTCAAGATTAAAACTTGAAAGGACACCTCAGAAATACCAGATCAGGATTCCTGCATCCCCTTCTACTACAAAACTGGAGTGCAGGGCTGTGGAAGGGTGTTTTGCTGTTTTAATTCTTTTTTAAATTGCTGTTATTATTGTTGTTACTGTTACTATCACTAACACTATTTTTTAAGAGATGGTCTTAATCTGGCAAACTAACTCCCCTATATTTGTTTGAACAGTGTCTACTCTTAGAAGACTATAACCATGACAATCAACATCCCACTTCTATTGTTTGTAGTTGTCCCCTTGTGCTAAGGGGAAAGACGTCAAATCAACTTCTAAATGGAAAGGAGAAAATGTATGCGTATTGAGTGTATCTGTAATATTTTTTTGCTCATACTTAGGATTTCTTTCCCATAAAAGTTTCCAAATTTACGGGTGAAACAAAACAGGCAGCGATTGTATTCCGAGTTTCTGGTGCTTGATAAAATGGGTGTTTTCAACTGATACTTTCTTAATTCATCTTCTTATATAGCTGTAAATGTGAGACGGGACATTAAGCGATGAAGAGGCTGTTCAGCTAGTTGTACTTCAAGACAGATTGGAAATGCCTCTCCAAATGACTAGGTTGTCTATTGCAGCAAAACACACATAAAAGAATATAAGGTAATTTTAGCAATTTTGCTAAAATGTCAATCAAACTAATTTTGCCAGGTTATTGCCAGACCGTAGAATATAAATATGCATCAGAATCAGGCAGATCAGTCTGACATGAAGAATCCCATTGTAAAAAAAATATAGGATGTCCTTACTCTTTGACGAACAGTTGGAATTTACTTCCTAATGCTCAGAATGTGCTGGAAAGTAAATTCGTCAATATTGAATACAATTTAAGTGACATTTCATTATAAAATACAAACAGAATAATGCCTCAATAAACTAGTAACGTCATATTTGGAACCAATATAATTTTATTTTTTAGTAACAGTTGTGATTTTTTGAGGGTACCATAGACTATAAAAATAATGCTGAGATCCATTTTCTAACATGCAGTCTTCTTGTTGAAGATTTTATATTTGACTTTTGAGGTAGTCATTTTAAAGACTTTGAGAAAATGACTTAAATGTTTTGAACACATGAAATGCTGTGCTGATTATTTAAAATTGAAAGTTATTTTGCTTCCCAAAGTTTGACAAGAAACACGAGCTTTAAGGTACTGAAAGCTTTCCCTATTTCAGCCTGTCATTCTCTACCCTGTAATTTCAGTGTCCTCTTAGAATAGTACCTTCAGTTCACTTTATATTGGGATAAAAAATTATACAAGACCCTTGTTGAGAATTTCCTGTAAGATAAATGAGTCAAGCAGGTATGACATCTGCTGTATGTAGATGATCCAACCTAGTGTCTCTTTTCGATAATAATAAAGTGTTTTACCCTTCACCACACTTTTAGTTTAGCTAGCAATAAAACCAAACAAACAGAAAGTACAACCAAACAGAAGCTTTCTACCTTCAGGGCTGCCACACAACTTTTTTGTGAAATCAGGGAAGGTGTAACCTTACAGAAAACATAGTATGCACTTTGCCAGCTTTCTTCCAGAAAACATATGGCATTTGCAACATCCTGTCACAGCTGGTTAAAGATTAAACTTTCCAGTAGTTCTTGTTAAGAGAAATTATCTAGCACAGCCAGTTGTTATAATGATATTATAATATTTATAATGATATAAAGAGGTTCGATTTTAGAAGCAATGGCTTTATTTTGGTTCATTAGGTAGAATAGATGCCCACTGGATCAGGAAGGACCTGGACCACATCCATGTTATATGAATAGTAGAGCGGAATCTCGTAACTAATTAATACTAAATTCTAAATTCATCTCCTCAGCTGGTGGAGGAAAAATTGGGTCAGTTCCGCTTTCACTTTAAACTGTGGAGGTGGGTGGGTGGGAAAGGAGTGGACTAACATTTATTCAGTATAGACAGTCATGGAAAAAGGACCCCAAGACAAACTGGAGAGTTATTATTTGAAAAGTGTAAATGCCACTTAAATTCAAAAACCTAACAAATAGTTCCTTTCGGAGTTGACACGTCACCCTCTCTGTATGTCATTTCAGGGAACTTGTTCTTTCTTTCTCCTAACCTCACTCTTGGGATAGTGTTACACTACCCCAAGGCCAGAGCACTGCAAGGTCTCAGCGTGGCCTAAAGCATACATGAACTCAATGAAAAGTCTTGGCTTTAAATGGTTAGAAACCACTTGGTTTTTGAAACTTGTAAAAAAAAAACATTTTCACTATGTAGTGTGAAAAACCCCCATTTTCACTATGTAGTTTCAAAAAAAGTAAAGTTTAACCAGAGATTTTGACTAACTTCAGGACAAAGAGAGGTCTGTAGCAAAGCCCCAGGCATCTCGTGCCAAGGTAGGCTCCCTTTTGAACACAACATTATGCCTTATGACTGGCACTAATACTCAAATCAGGGGAGCAGCTACTGGGGGTTTGGTCAAATGAATCTTTTCTTACCACGTTCTTGATTTCCATGGAAATGCAGAAGAAATGAGGCTTCAGTCTTTGTCAGCATGTTATGTTGTACTCTTTTCAACACTCCTGGAGTAAACAACTATATGTAAAAATAAAACACCAGAAAGAAGGTCACAAAAATTCAGCCATCAGATTCATCTAAGTATATTAGTGACAGGGTTTGCACTTTGAATCTTGTTTTATAAATGCGTGGCATATTTTAAGTAATAGAATATAAACACAATTTTGACATAATTAATCTGAAGCTTGATGGGAAATAACTGCCAACATTTTCTGGAACGCATTTTTAAGAACACCTAATTTCATTCTTCTAGCTTGCACTGAATGACTCAGAACTTGAAACGAAAATAACCTTTTTTCTTTCACAAAATAGTATATGTGAGCTCAGCCAATTTCAGTGCTCCCATCTTGGTCTCTGGCAGCTGAAAGCACTGCATATAAAGTTATTCTTTTGTTAGAATTGCTTTTTAAACTCAGAAAGAATCCCAAGGTATTTTTCTATTATCCATAGAAGTATATCTTCATTCTTTATAGCAAGATTATCATTGGTTTTTCATTTCTTCTACTTTTATAAAGTGTAAGATCTGATCCAGACATTTATTTTCAAGCAGCCAATTATATATGTCATTTTTACATTCTAAATTCTTTCTTCCTCTATAGGTCTAGTTTTATACACTGTAAACTGCCTATCTATAGCACTGAATTTTGCTAGGTGAACTTTGAGGAAACCATATACTCAGGTGTAGTTGTCATCTTAGATACTAGACATTGATGTGTTACTTTTGGTTTACAGAAGCAGTTAACAATGTAATCATGTGAAGTAAAAAACCTTTTATTCTTCTGTTTGGTCTTTTGTTTAGGTATTCTATGCAAAACAGTGGGGATTAACAGTATATTTACTTTGAAACATTTCTGAGCAGCCTTTAGCTAAAATGCATTTTAAAAATGTTAAGTAGATACATAGGAATAATGAAAAAAAACCCAAAGGGTATATTTGTTACCTCACTAATGCAAGAGTTTTTCATTAGTGTTTTTCCATTAGTGAACAGTTAGTCACTGTTCAGTTTTTTATTCCCTACAAAAAATAAGAAACAGTGCAGAAAGCAATGGGGACACTCTTTTACAATCAGTACTGTTGATCTTGAACAATGGGTAACAGTAGCATGTATTTCTTGAATAAAATTAATATTTCCATGACCTTACAGGTTTCCTCTTTAAATAACTGCTAAATCACTGCTAAATAAAGGTATACTTTATGTGTAAGCATGTAATTACATAATAAATTAAACAGAAGTATGCTGACAAGGCAGGTAGTCTTCCAAGGATGAGTGAGGATATTCTGATGAGGATTATATTGAGTGTCTAAAAGGCATGATGATGCTTTATGATGCCATGCTTTCAAGGGAGAGTTTCTCTACAGCTCTTGTATCTTTCTACAAGAAAGTGGCACATAAGATCTTGTGTAGATCTTCTGGAGCACTATGCATCGAGGGAATACGCATCTGGAGAGAGAGACAGATGAAAGGCTGAGCCTGTTCACACCCTGTTCATGCCCTTGGGTTATGGTTTTCCCTGGAAGAAAGGGGAATATATTATTCGTGAATGTGCATTTTGTGCAGTTCATCTTTTATGAATAACAGCTGAACATCATGCATGGAGTAGATTTAATTTCTAATTTTCTACTGGCAAAATCTCTAAAATAGTGGAAATATGTAACAGTCATTCAGATACATGTGTAAGGGAGAGATTCCTATTTTTTTATAGAAGTACAAATAGATAGTTCAAATTCAGTCTTAGTTTTTCAAACATCTTTTTAATCTTATGACCTATATCTGCATTTCTGATAGAGGGAATATGAACCAAATTGTCTAATAAAATTATAGTAATTTAATGCAGCATACTGTAATATTAATAAAGTGCACACCATACAATTATGGTGATTAACTTAAATTCCAATAAAGTTGTCATTAAGGAGAGTGTACTACATTATGTAATTGCTTCTTTCTGTGCTACAAAAATTATCTTTTAAAATACACAGAGTTACATTAAAAGGAAAGCTCCAATTTAACGAATGTATAAAGCAAAGTCTTTAACTTTCAATATATTCTATGAAGGGCTAATTTCTCAACAGTACTGCAAAACTGATAAAGAATCTGTTTCACCTTTGCCATCAGAAGACTAAGGAAAGTCAGGGTTTATATTTTTTGATTGTGTTTTGATTTCAGAAAACAAGCCACCATTTATCCTCCTACATGAATATTGGTTCCATAGATGTTCACCAAACAGTGACTGCAGGGTCAGCTAGAGCAGGCTGCTGTAATAGCTCTAGCCACGCTTTCTAGTTACGTTTTGAAAATCTCCAGGAATGGAGACGTCACTGTCCCTTTGCGCAACCTGTTTCATTGACCACTCTCACAGCAAAAAAAAAAAGCTTTTTCTTCTAATTATTTCACATTGTTGCCTGACAGTCTTTGGGAAATTCCTGAAATAATTCAAGGATATTATATGTGTGCAGGTGAAGTGACCCTGACTTTCAGGAAGATGAAGCCAAAGACACAGAGCAATCCCCTGTCAAGCAGTAAAAGAACTCTGAGTCCTTAACTGTCCCAAACCATCCATGCCTATCTATAGATAGAAAACACTGCACTTTCAGAAGTATGTCTGTTTAGTAACTGTTTTTCTAGCCTGGACTCGGACCACGTTGAGCAAGCAGCCCTTGGCTGTGAAACCTGGCAGCCAAGTGTCCCCAGCGCGAAGGGGTCGGACTCACTGACTGGTGCTGGGAGGTCACGAGGTGGGAGTGGGAGAGAAAATTTGTTCGACATTTGATAAGCAAATCTGTTTGGGCCAAAACAGAGCAATGAAAATGACTGCTAGCCGTAGACTCTGGGTGCAGATAAATGGTGGCAATTGTTTGTTTCCCTAGTGCTAATTGAACTGAACGAATATTGCTTTACAGGTGCTAGAAACGATCACCTCTTATAAAGGATGCATTTGGCTTTGCCATGACTGTTTCACATTGCAGGCTTACTGTTGTCCTGTGACCCACCAATACATTCTGCTTCTTTTCCCTCTCTTTCATTTTATAAGTGTGAGACCTTGTTCTTTGTGCTTCAAATGTATTTCATTCAATTTTTTCACTCAGACTCTGTCTGTGATACTTCAATCCTCTGCATTAGCAGTGCCTTCGAACTTTGTTTTACAACTAACATAACCAGTAATCATGTTTTAATGGAGATTTTTAAGGAAAATAAAGAAAGGTTAATTTCAATTTCGCCATGAGGAACTAAAGTCGTAACCTTCCTCCAGCCTGACAGGTCCTCTTTCAAAGCAGTATGCTATTGTCTTGCCTGCCTTTTAGTCAATTTTACCAAACATTTCTTATTCAGGTTCATGCCTTCTTCATTTATTGAATGTTTTTCTATATATCATCACTTGCATGTTCAAATAGTTAGAAACATATTTTTCTCTTTAGAAAGTAGCTGTCTCTACAAAGGAAAGTTTCTTCATATAGCACCTGATATGACTTGTCTCAAGACAGAAAAGAATTTAATTATGCGGGTTTATCAAGGGCACTTGAACTTCAGACTAGGCAGGACAAAACCTGTGCAAGTGTAGAGCTTTCTATTGTAGTCATGATCAGGTAGCCTCCTGCCTGTAACAAGGGATTTACAGAGAGACAGTTTTGTCTTTAGAATAAAGAAAAAAAATTACCAAATAAATAGTAAAACATAAAGCCCGAGCCTGACTCAGATAAAGGTAAAAATACTTTGGATCCTTACTCAAGCATTTCCAGAATAAGAAAGAAAACAGAGAGGTTAGAATCAAGTATGTCTTTTGTATCTTTTCGTAGGAATACAAGAGGGATACAGGACACCTAAGTGCTCCCTTTAGAAACAGCAATAAGAAGAAAGGCAAATGCCTTCTCACCTGTATGCACTCTGTTGTGGATTTGCAAACAGCACACTAAGAAGCAGGGATCCATACCAGCTGTTAGTCTGACTTGTAAAGCTGAAACTGACTCATATAATGAACTAAAACTTCGTAATTGTGTGGAAGTTATCTGAATATTTTCAGACCCAGTAATTCAAAAGATTAAGCTACGTGTACTCATGTGGGCAGATACACGTAGACACATATATATAAAATAAATATATGTACATACATCTGTATGTCTAGATAGCTATACATATATAAAGAGGTTTAATAACTATTTCAGAGTCAATACTACCAATCTGGCAGGAGCTTAGTTGAGCCAGAGGATGTATGTGCAGTCTTTAAAAACAAATTTTAACTAATTTTACATAGCAAGGGAAAGCTAAGTCCACATGTGACGATGGAAATGGCAGAAGAATGGTACCATAAAATAAATTTCAGTTATGCACTTTCAAGGCCATAAAACCATTGTGCATAATAGCCACCAAAAATTTACTTAATGTAAGATTTCCTGTTGATTTACTATATAGAATAGCATAAATTATTTTTCAATATTGATAGAAAAAATTGACATAAACTGTAAAGTTTGTGATAATATTCTTATTTGATTTTATTTTCCATTACTATGGATTGCCAGTAGTTAATCCATCAGTCTGAAAATTTAAGTGAGTTTTTAAACGTATTTGAATTTTTTTTTTTAATGCTACTTTCCTTTTTTTTTCCCTTGCAATAGCGCAAAATGAAACCCTTTTGTGTATTCTAAAAACAAATTAAAAAGGAAATAGAATGAAGCAGGAAGAATCAAACAAAATTTATAAATGAGGTAGCTTCAACTTCTCTTAGTAGTCCCTGCTCAACTTCTCTCTCTGTTTCCGAGATTTGTACCCACATCATGCCTCTGCCTGGGCGTTGTCTGAGCACCAGGGCTTTGAGCAGGGCTGCCTGTAATGGCACTTCCCAAATCCTTTCTGTCGGTACTTGTCCACTCTGCACAGAACACTTAAATATGCACCGGAGCAGAGGCTGAAGCTCAGGTGTTTCATCAGGACGAGAAGTGCCCTAAGTGTTAGGTTACAAAACCATTCTCACTTTCAATCTCTGTTGTTTAATGACACTCTAAAACATTCGGCTCAGAATGGGAAAACATCACCAGAAGGAACTCCGGGACACAGAGTGTTATCCCTAGGAAATGGCAGCCCTAAACCAGTTTAGAAGCTGTGCGGAAAGCTAAGTTTGGTCTTCCATGAACTTACAGCAGTACATTTGCCAAAGCTATTGATTGAGGTAAAAACAGCAGCAGAGTTTTAGAAGTCTGGTTTAATTTTCTTCTTTTTCTGACCAAAATAATTTGGTAGACTTTTGGCCAACTGGAAAAAAAAGCACTGTATATTTTAGTAAGTAAACTACTAACAATTATTTTTAAATCATCCATTTTTGTTCTAGGAAAAGTATTACAGCACCTCTGAGTAAGCATTATGCAAAAGTTAACTAATTGTTTTTAGTACTAGCAGTGTATTTCCAATCACACTTGATGATAACGCTTGATCTTGTAAACAATTTTTTAATGTTCTAGGGAAAGAATAAAGGATTGCTCCTACTCCTGGCATTTAAATAATACTGCCATTACAAACTCGTGTTTGCAAAATGGTGATTTTTTTTTTCTACTGGGTGAAACTTCTTCAAAGCTCAGAGAGCCCTTTTGCCATATGAGTATATCAGAATTTCAGCTTTTCTTTAAAAAGTAAATTTCTAGCCTCAGGATACCAGAGACAAGACTAAGAACTTAAACCTCAGGATCTTAAAAGCTATATAAAAAGTCACTCAAAATTATTACTTTTATCTTCTCCCATGAGTCTGACTCATATTTGAAGACTGGTACTACCGAGACGACTTGAAGGACAAAAGAAACGAAGACAGTATCTGGTCTAGCTTTTGCAAGAAAAGAGCTGTACAATTCTTCTCAGTAACTCCCGTGTTTCATTCCACTTCTAAAAGCCTCAAATCCCTGGCTTCTATGTAGAAAGAAAAACCCTGCTTTTTTTTTTTCTTTTTTTCTGATGCTTATAGGAAAAAACCAAACAGACCCCACCCCTCTGTGGCAAGAGAGGCAGGGGGTGACGCAAATTCATCTGCTACACATGCAATTTGAAATGCAAGTGAACGCGATTAGAAAACGTGTTTTTGCTTTCCACGGATTTGGACTGCTGAGTTCAAATTACAGGTCCACGATGCTGTTTAGGAAGCTCTAACCTGACAGCACAAAGGGAGCGCAGCGAGAGGAGCACCACTGTGTGAGCAGGGGACGTATTTGACGAGCACAGCTGGAAAAACAGAAGTCTGAAGCTGAACATCAGCGTATGGGCCAGTGTGGGCTAGTTATGGACAGATACACATGAAGAGTTGAAATGGGTCTGAAGAAATACTTGTTATAAACTTTATATGAGAAAAGCCTTATTAAAGATTTTTTGGTTACAGCTCATTGACCCTGAAGTAATTAGTATTAAATATCACTCAGGGAAATTGCTAATCTATGGTATCTGACATGGTGAAAGAATAAAAGAGGAACTCACTCTGACTCATGTAGCTTTGAACTTTCCTTTCTAAATACCATGCAGCTTTCCAATCTAGTAGCAAGTAACCCATGAGATGAACTCTAGCCCACAGGATAATGAAGTGAGGGACTGGGCTCCTGCCTTCTTAGCAAACAGGGCTACAAACAGCTGTCACCGTGCATAATTATTTCCCTCATTCTGGTCTGGCTGAATGGCACTGCTCTCCTACCTGGCATCCTTAGCAACTTAAGTCGTTGTTTCTGACAACTCAAAAGCCCAAGACTTACAACACACACTAGCAATCTAGCAGGCAGAGCAGCAGAGGACGCTGAGGAAGCAGCCAGAAGAGGCTGACAGTGAGAAACATCACTGGATATATTACGAGGTTCACACCTCTCACACCAAGTGATTTGTGACTCATGATGTTGACTCTAGGACAGCACAGACGTCTGCATCTCACCCATGAAAGTCAGGATTTCAAATGTGACAGATGGGCATCGAAAAGAAACCATGCAACTTTATATTTAGAAAAGTTATATAGGAAAGATATGTATTTTGACTGTAGAGAAAGAAGGCTGGCTTTGAACAAGCTAACGACCATTTATAGACCATAGAGATTAGTATCTGAGCAATTTCCCACCTCTGGGTTTGTTTGGCTTCACGGTAATGGCTCTTTTGCTGTACCATGTTCACTAATGACAACTTCCCGGAGATGTAAGCTGCTGTTCATGTTTCTGAGATACTAAAAACTCACTGCTGCTTCTATGAAAGCATGGGCATACTTCTGGCTGGTGACACTTTTGTCAATATTGCATCACCCAGGAAATCCCATTTTATCCTAGAATCACCAAAGCTAAGACCTATTAGAGTGCAATTCCTATTTATTATCACAAATAGGTTTCAACAGAAACTCCTTTACAGCATGCCTGAGGTACAACAGAAAACAAAACCAGCTTACTCTTTTTTTGAGCCAGAAGGTCCAACAAAAAAAGCATCTAGTCTATATAACAGACAATATCAGGAAAATAGGCAGTTCTTTAAAACATTACAAAATTGATTTCTGCCAGAAAAGGCTCACATGATCTACAACTGCCTTGTATGACTTTATACTCAGAGTGCTTTTGGCATCTTTTTTTTTTTTTTTTATGCTTTTTTTTCAATCCAATGCTGCATTCCCAGTGTCCTTACAGGGTGGCTACTGTCTTGCTATTAAAATAGCTACTACTAACAAGCAAATGAATCTGTGCTATACAACCCTATTTCTCCTTATCACTAACCCCATTTAGTGGGAGATGTTCTCCCTACTTCTTGGCTGGAATCTGTTCCTCAACCAGTGGCACATTTTTTGAGCTCTGTATTCAGATTTTTTCTTGCTGAAAAAGTCAAAGAATGAGAGGCTTCTAGTACTGTATTTGTATAAGGTTCTTCTAAAATATATCTGTGAACATAACATCAATTTATTGAAGTAATGAACTTTTTTTAACTTTGGTGGTGGCACTGTTTTTTTTTTTTCTTTTGAGGTTCCTTATCTCATTTTAGTGGTATCAGTGTAATCCAAGTAGAAGTCAATGGAATTACCTAACATAAAACCACATACATGCATGGAATAAAAACCTTTGAGTCACTGGAATAAGTCTGTAGTTGTTGGACTAGGCTGCCTTCAACTAACAACTGGGTAATGAAAATGTTCTTTGCTGTGAGATTGAATCTGTTAGAGCTTTTCTTTCTCAAATCCCATATAACATGAATAGATAGCTTTTTACTCTTCTGTGGTACATTTCGTCCCTCGCTCTGTGTGAATTTTTAGATGTTAGATCTTCTTTGTAAAATCTGATGACAATTCAGACATAGGACAAGTCAAAGTTTTTCCTATTCTCAGTACAACAGATCTTCGTTACAGTCATGCTGGCTAGACGTTTTCCTGAGATGGCTTTTTGTGTGTGATATTCTGATGTTTGTGTCTGTCTATATGCTACTATTTGTAAGTTTTTCATCTCTCATGATGACACTAAACCAAATTTGTTGCTATTATCACTTTCTTTTTTTTCACACATTTTTTATAAAAGTTTATCTACTTTAGACTCTTCTGCTACAATGTATCATAATTCACTGATAAATTAAATATAGTCAGGCCTGAGACATTCATGCAATATTTTTAATGGAAGATTAGGGGCAGGAAGTAGGTACCTGGAATTCCTTTTTTGCACCAGGAGACATGATGTTGCTTGGCTACTGTGATATCTAGCACATTGCAAACTACTTCCCACAGCTGTGCTCTCTTTTATTCCTCATTTATGCTCAGTAGATATGAATGCATAACAGAGAAATGTCATCTTTGTACATTATCATGCCACTGAAATCACAGATGCTTAACCTTAAATGAGAGTTTCTACAGATATTTTGAAAGGAGAATTTAACCAAGTTGCCTAGTCTGGCTCTTTTGACCAAAAATAAGCTTTTAAAAAATACTTCAGTGTGATTTGTCAAAGATCTGAAAATTACTCACTTTAGAAAAACGAATGCATTCACTTTATAATCAGTTGAATGTGTTAATTTCTCCCTATAATACTTTCTTGCCTTCAACGTTTGATATGTATTTATTTCATTGTTACACGGCTTTTCCTATATTTTGTTTTTGGAAGTAGAATTCTGCCTCTTTAATGCATCCCTACTGTGATTTAATGACGATTAGTTACCAGGTAAAAAATAAGAAGTCAAAGTAGGCAATTCATTTGATTTACAGACAGCCTTAATGAAATCTGTTTATATTTAAGAGAATCTGACTTGTTTCAACCACACATCTTTGAGTTCTGCAACTTGTTGACATGTAATTTGTCACAGGTGTGGGTGATGTCCGGGGAGAAATATGAGGACTGAAACATATAGGCGGTGTCAGAACTTTGATCCATGCCCTCTTGCAGTGAAAGTGCAGTTCACATGGACAGCACATCTGCTTTGGACCGCATGTCCAACTGTGCACATGCATAAATACAGGTGTGATGGTCCTTTCTGTATCCTTGTGCCATCACAATGATGTCATGAGGATCCTTCTGCTAATTCTGCATTTTTTGCCATTGTATTTATTGAGGCCCATCTGACGCTGCAGGAATGTGGGGTTCCCAGCATCTGAAGGGAC
This sequence comes from Tauraco erythrolophus, assembly GCF_009769465.1. NCBI lineage: Eukaryota > Metazoa > Chordata > Aves > Musophagiformes > Musophagidae > Tauraco > Tauraco erythrolophus. Next base: position 14,955,809 of record NC_141465.1, read on the forward strand.
GTAAGATTTACTTGCTATCTGTATTCTTCTTTTTATTCTATTTTATTAAAACAGCTACTTTATGATGCCACTTGTTGTCAGGCATTTCTTACCAAGATGTGGAAAGAACCTTGCACCGTCTCTCTACCTCTCATCCCCCATCCCTCAGTGCAGAAAGGGAAAGGGTTTGGCTTTTTTCTTCCTCTCCATCCTCCTCACCAGAGTAAGAAATCCACAGTTAGCATTCAAATTGTTATGCTAAAAGGTTTTACCCTGAGCACAGCAATCCACAACAACTGCTGACATGCATGTGGACAATTACTCTCATTTCCTTCTGTGTTAATCCACTGTTTCAAACCTTTTGGGGTTTTACTTCAGGAGTTTCAGTGCAGCACTTTGAAGTCGACTTTTTATCAGATTATTTTCTCTGTTCTGAACAAGAAGGCTTGGATTAGTGGCAGCATAGAACATCCCACACATCATAGCATTATGCTAATTAAGTTTAACAGCCTCGTCATCTAATAGACTTGAAGTCCATGACACAGTTGTTGCCTAAGTGCTTCATTGAAGTCCTCAAAAGGCTTTACAAAAGTTAGGTAAGCGTTAAATGATCCACTCTCAAAACATTTTTCCAAGTAATTTAGAAACAGATTTAAATCACATCTATGGTACTGCATCTCAGGAAACCAACAATTTTGTGGGGCCCGAATGATACGATATTCGATATTTAGGAAGATTTATGATAATGGCCTTCCAATATGTCTCAAATTAGGCAGCTATAAATCATTGGTCACTTTGAACATCTGAGTTTAAGTGATTTCATTAAGCCTAGTATAAAAACAACCTGCCAAATTAATCTCTTTTCGGATGCCAAAATTGAATGTTTTAGGACTAATATTTTTAAATACAGATGATTATACTTAAAACAATTAAAATAATCTCACGGTTCATTCATTTTAAAGACCTTTGAATCATTCCAGTCTTGAATCTAATTTCAAACTTGCAAGCATTGTTAAAGTGACTTGAAGTTTAATGCAATACATATGGGATGGTAATGTTGCTAATCCCCAAGGCAAAGCTGAAAACAAATGGATTTTTGCAATTTGTGACAGTAAGAACAGTTCTTCCTCCTAATAACTGAAAACCAGACAAGTTTCAGAGGACTGTTATTATTTTTGTAAAAGCATTTCTGAAACTCATGACGAGCTTCTAAAACAAATCTGTTATTCTGCTACCACATTTCCCTATCGGTATTTATTTTAAACACAACTTTGGTCATCCATTGATCTTAAGAATTTTAAAGAAAACAGCATAAGCTCAACAACAAGAAGCAGCTAGATCAGCCTTTAAGAGGTTCTCTATGCACATCTGTGTTCTCAAGGGTCACAAAACCAAGCCTATTATTTTTCTATTCAGTTTTATCAAAAACTATCCTGCAGCTATAATATTGATCATACATTTTCAAACAAAAGACTGCTGTTTATTTTTAATTTTTAATTAATCTTTAATCCCTGCAATTAGAAGGGACAAATATTTGATAATAAGAAACTCTTCAGCCCTAAAACATTGCCAAGTTTAAGACTGATGACCACCTCTAATAAGTTTCTGTCCATGTTTCTGTTTTCGGTTTTCTTTTTTGGTGATCATAATGTATACATTTTGCATACGTATATATATCCACCTTCCTGTCACTACTTCAACGTATCTATGATCACAACTGTAAATGAAATAATACAAAATAACCATCTGATATCTATTGATCAATACTTATAAGACACTTGATGATCTTCAAGGTCTCTTCCGACCTAAATAATTCTACAATTCTATGATTCTATGATGTTACTGATCATCACTGAGGTAGGATTTCCTAACAGAGCCAAGGAAGCCCTTGTTGTCACTTTACTGCGGGCACCATCCTGGAACACTGCAACCCACATCGTGCCATACTCAGAAAGATGCACAGCTATAGTAGCACCTGTGGCCACTCTTTCTCTCATCCCATACAATAAATTCCTTGAGTAGATGTTTACTCTTGCTATAGTTACAGATCAGGACTGCTTGCCGAATTATTCTTTGCTGCAAGCAAGAAAGCAGGGAAAAGAGGCAGGAAAGAGCTTGAACTAAGCAAGGAGAGAACTTACACTTGTCTTGTTCTTCTCAGCTACAGCAGCTGACCAGGCATATAAGTGAGGATAACAGGCTGCCTGAGCACTTCCATCCATCCCATCCTCCCTCCCGTTCCTTCTGGGAGGTAATGAACTTGTGGAGGGAACAGTTCTATGTCAAACCTCATTTTCTGGTCTGCTTTTGCAACTACCTATATTATTGCAAAGACGGCAGATGATACAGTGACAATGTATCCATACCCATTTCCACAGGGCCAGAGGTCCACACTTCATGTCTTCAACAGTTCTTTGTAAAATAGAGCAGGTCTCTATCTTCTTTCTCAGTTTTCCCCTGCATTGGACTGTCACTCCACCGATCAGCTGTGTATCTAAAATGGGTCACTTTGTGCAACCTCCAGATTTTTAGCCTGAAAAACTGTACAAAATGGAAAGAACTGGGTTACCAAAAGAGCTTTAGACAAACCCAATAACATCAGTTTCCTTTCTTAATATTTCTCATATGCTTTTGCGTAAAATGGTCAGGCTTAATTTTGTGTTTGAAATAGCACTATTTTATATAACTAAATTAACAAAATGTGGTTCTCCCCCCTGCCCCCAAATCATTGTAACACACCTATAATCTGAACATCTACTTGTAAGTACAAAAATTATGGACTACACAGTATTGTAAAGTAAATTGCTTCTCATCCTGACCCAATATCTAACCTAGACTTGTCTTCATTCTTGACATGTTTCATGTGGGTGTGAATTACTTCTCACTATTTCACTTGCAGCCTTCAATTTAATATAACAGTAACATTCAGGAACAATCCCTACTGTTTATCTTACTGTGAGCTGTAGATAGTCTCCTGCAACTTTAATAGAAAGTATTGTATTTTAATTTTTCCGAAACAAAATTTCTTGTTGTCAGAATGTGGCTGAAAATTATTTTATAATCTATCTTCTCTCCAGCAGCATGACGGAGATGGCTGGCATTTAAAACTTAACTCTTTTATTATTGTTTTAATATTTTTTCCTCTTATTACAGCTTTCAAGTGGGATTTGGGTGATGCCAAAGCATTATAAAACTTCTCTAGGGAAGTTATAACTGAAAGAAAGCATTTTGAAACAAACCTGATGGAATGTAGTTTGCCATTTAGTTCTGTACTTCCTAATGAGAAAAACAACTGCACTCCTGCTATAAGCAGGTAAGAGACAGCCTCTGCTGCCTCACTGCTTTCTGACAACGAACAGAACCCAGGGGATGCAGAGCTTAAGTAGGAGTCATATTATAAGTGTTTTAAGTGCTTGTGAGACCATTAGTATCAGTGCTTTAGCTGTATTGCTTCTTTTGCCTTCAGAGTTGAGAGCTCTGTGATGGCTAGGGTTTGAAAAGTGTACAGGCTAAGCTGATTAATTGGCTAATTCCTGTTTTTCAGCTAAAAGTAGGACTGTGTCTTTGTTAGCAAACAGACACTGGCTACCACATGGCTACTATTACAAAAGAAATTGCCTAGATAATTGACGGTTTTCAGTTTCTTGAGGACTATGTCTCTGAGTCTACCTGATGTAAATATTAACTTGACAAAACAGGTATATTCTGTCAAAGGCTCAAAGATTTTTATTTTTTCCCCTCTTCTTCTCTCTCCCTCATTTTTAGCTGTTCCTGGTCTTTGGAGGCTGCTTGATTGCTTCAACCCTTCTTTGCTCTGGGTTCACCTCTGTGTGAGCTGCCCATTGCTGGGTCTCTGTGCAGGACGTTGGCAAGTGAAGGTTCAACCACTCACTCTTCTGTGATTTTGCTATTCTGCAATAAAAACAACTGGAATCTAGGCAGAAGACACTCCCAGGACTCCTCATCTCTGTTATGCAGTTTGGCCTTTAAAGATGCCTCCCCAGGTAAATGACCAAAAATTTAAGCACAGCTAACTGTATAATCCATATTTATTTACTGTGACTATTGTCCTAACCTAGGAAAACCTGCTTTCTTTTACTGGGTTCTGTCTTTTTTCACAACATTTCTTTACAGTTTTGTCGGGGAAGTTTCCCGGCTGCTACATGAGAAGCACCTGTGCCTCATCAAGACAGGTGCTGAGTCACGTTGGTTGGCCGGAGACCACGTGACCTATGGGAAGTTTAAAGGTGGGGCACTCCCAAGAGGGAGTGGGGCATTTCCCTCCTGGAGTTTGGAGAGGTAGGAGCCCTCGGGAGAGCGTGAATTGGAGCTCTCTGTTGGATTAAGGTAGCAGTGAGTTTAGAAGAGCCTTCTGATTGTAGAATACCTTGTGGTCGCAACAGTCGGTTGGTTGCGACCCATTGGAAGAAGACACAGGCAGTCCGCGACATCTGGTGACCCCGACGTGATTCGTCGAAATGCGAACTGCCTGGACCGCAGGGTGAGCTGCGGTGGAGATAAAACCCAGTGAAGCTCGAGAGCAGCAGGAGAGCTGTGAATTGATCTGTTTCAACCTAGACGCCTGAAACAAGGTGAGCTGCTGGGAACTAAAATGGGCCAGAATTTTGTCAAGGAGAATCAGACCTTCACCTTTCTCAAATCTGCAGGGATGGCTGCGGGGCTCAACATAGGTAATGAAGACCTATATAGTTTACTTAACTGGGCAGCGGGGCACGAAGATCTATTCAGCCTTACCTGCACCTTTAACCTAGAACTTTGGAAAAAGCTGGGGGATAAGTTGCTCTATGAAGCCGTGGTTAATCAAAGAGGCCGGACCGACCTTCTGCGTACATGGGAGGCCCTAGATAATATAATTCAAAAGGGGTCAGCAGAAGAGGAGGAAGAGGAATTTACAGATTATGTATCCGCAAGCGAAGGATACGAAGGGGGCAACGAACTGTCTGAGGGAAACAGTGTGGACAATGAACTAGACGTGTCCTCACTGTTCACAGAGGTCAACAAAGTGGCGGGGACTATGCAGGAACTTTGCCCCACCCTCCAGGAGATACTGGAGCGTCCCCCACCCTTTGCCCCAGCAACCCCCCCTTCCTCCTCAGGAGGTATCGAGCCTACAGCTCCGCCGTTTGATTTAATAACCCCACCCCTGGCAAATTCATATCCGGCGACATACATGGCACAAGTACGAGCAATGCAGCCGTTATTAGTACGACAGGCCATGACAATGCTGCAAGGTATATCCCAGCAGTTAGCAACCGTAGTGAACATGTTGCAGCAGGCCATGACCCCCCCTGCAGTGAAAGAAATTTCAGAAGAAACCCCTAAAGCAAGCGACAGTTCAGCTGGAAAGTTTCCACCGGTTTCTCCACCAATGAAAAAGTCGCCAAAATCCGCCCCGCCGGCCCCTCTAGAGACATGCTTATCCCCCGCTCCACAGTTAGAAATAACAGAAATTACCCCGCCTGCCATGACAGCCCATCGTGATCCAGTACTTTTCTGGAACGAAGTTAAGAAAGAGGCAATAGAGGCCGGGGACTGGAACTTGATACAAGCTTTGGGGTTACCAGTTAGTAATAAAAAACTATCGGTAATGAAAATGGAAGGAGAGCCGAGTGCGTTTCCCGTAGAACTGGCCCTCCCGGGTGCCAACCAGCCCAATAAACATTTGGGCTGGTCATGGAAAGTGATCCAGGACATGCAGAAAGCGGTAGCGCGATACGGACCAAACTCACCGGCGGTAACACAACTATTACGATTATTAAACTTAGAAATTTTGGTGCCGTACGATTTTCAACATCTAGCCCAGGTCATGTTCCAACCGGTGCAGCGCTCCGTTTTCACAAATGTTTGGAGACAACTGGCCGACCAGCAGGCATTACAGAATATCCAATTACCCCAAAGCGACCCATGCTATGCTATAGGTACCGATGTATTGATGGGAACGGGTCAAGTATTTAGTAACCCGGCAATACAGGCTCAATGGCATCCCCAGATCCTCGAACAGGTTAAACAAATAGGGATGCAGGCACTATTACGTACAGCAGAAATGGCTGAGCCTAAAGCAAAATATTCAACAATTAAACAGGGGGCCAACGAACCTTTTCTACGGTTCGTTGAGAGATTGCAGGGGGCAATAGAAAAGCAGATATTTGACAGTAGACTACGGGCACTGTTGACAAAACAGCTGGCAAAGGACAATGCCAACCCTGATTGTCGGAGAGTCATTGAAGTATTGCCGGGGGACCCCTCTCTAGAAGAAATGGTGATTGCATGTGCCAAAGTTGGGCCCGTAGAAAGCGAGATGACCACATTGGCCACTGCTCTAACTAAACAAAGATGTTATATTTGTGGGAGAATAGGTCATCTCGCCAAAAACTGCAAATCAAACGGCCGGCCGGGAAACAGCAGAAAGAGAAAGCGTGTACAGACGTCTTATGGCCCAGGCAAGCCCTTTGCGGGAACGCTGCAACAGCCGCAGAACAGTCCGGAAAAGACCGCAGAGGGAATGCTAAAGCAGCCAGAGCAGCCAGGGTGGATGTATCCATCGTCGTCAGAACAATGGATATATCCACCGCCAACGTGGTATGATAAAAAAATATGAGAACGACTTCCCCATGACCCGGTCCCAAGGTGTTTAACAAACGGCGACGGAAAATGGAACTGAAACGTTGGAAACCCCTAAAGGCTGCGACGCAATTTTTTTTTTTTTTTTTTAAAGAAAAGGGGGAATTGTCGGGGAAGTTTCCCGGCTGCTACATGAGAAGCACCTGTGCCTCATCAAGACAGGTGCTGAGTCACGTTGGTTGGCCGGAGACCACGTGACCTATGGGAAGTTTAAAGGTGGGGCACTCCCAAGAGGGAGTGGGGCATTTCCCTCCTGGAGTTTGGAGAGGTAGGAGCCCTCGGGAGAGCGTGAATTGGAGCTCTCTGTTGGATTAAGGTAGCAGTGAGTTTAGAAGAGCCTTCTGATTGTAGAATACCTTGTGGTCGCAACAGTCGGTTGGTTGCGACCCATCGGAAGAAGACACAGGCAGTCCGCGACACAGTTTCCTTTGGAAACACCTCTTCACATTATCCAATGAGGATACACCATCAGGCATTTCCAGTTTTCTGAAATATTTGTTCATGTTACTTTATACCTTATAAAGTAATTTAATCAGTCTTACCCTGCTCCATATGCTTATATCAGATAGTTCATCTACTTAACACATTTCACAAGGTTGCCATGAAAATATTCAGCCTATTTCTCTTTTTCTACAACATAACTAGTCATTTATTATTAGGCATTACTTAATAACTAGAACTGAAGAGTTCGTTAACTTTTTACTATTTGAAAATGTGAAAAGTTTTTTTTTTTTAATAGACTTAAAACAACTGAATTACTTGTTAAATTGTCCCTAGTCTTCCAAGAGAATTCATTATTATTAGTAATATACTAAAGGTGGATGGCCAGCTCCTTATGATGCATTTACAGTGAAATGTTTAATCAAGCCCTGCCTCACAGCACTGTGGCTTCCTACCGATGCAGATCTACTACCTTTATTAACTCTGCAGAATCTGTTGCAACAAACCTGTCCTTCCTTGCCTTGTACACATCTTCAGCTCTGTAGAGAAGGAACATGTCAATAATCAGTTTAAAACAGTTCATGGAACCACGAGTCTTTCACCACAGAAAATGAAGAGTCTGTGGTTTGGAAAGCTGTATGCTTTTAAGAAAATCCACTTTGGTGAACACTGTTGGAAAAATGGCTTCCTGTAAGTTTGCTCTGAGTGAGCCACAGCCTATATAAAGTGCACTGGTTATGAATTATTAATGCAATAAGCTAGAAGGCTTAAGAAGAAAAGCCCTATGCTCCCTCTCTAAGAGAAGGAAAAAAGTAGTGTGGGAAGGCTTGATTTACATAAATTATTATTCAGCACTGGTGCATTTTTTTCACTCAGTGTTTTGCTGTAGTAAGAGTCTGTATTCTGAGCCTAGGAATATTGTATGATGCTTGTGAGTGCGCAGAAGAGGCAAATGATTGGAGAAAACAAAGCCTAGGGGAAGTGGTTGCCCTGAGCAAACTCTTAGGAAGGGAAATCAAAGTCAATACGCAGATCATCTGATGGGCTCCTTGCAGGGGTCCTATTTTGCTCAGAGATTCCAAAGGCTCCACAAAGTAGACACCGCAGGACAAGACCAGCAGTGGCAGCTTTGAATAGAAGTTGGTAGCAGAGATTAGTCTGAACCTGAGCAGGCAGAAATAGCAAACCCAGCCCTTAGATGATCTTGACCACTTGAATTTGTGAAAGAGGATTTAAGAAAGTAATGGTGAGGCTCTCATGAATGAGGAACTGTATTTCAGAAAGCCAAACAATTCATAACTGGAGCAATGTAGCACCAGCCATATTTCTGCCGAATTCTTTGAATTACAGTTATCTTCATTCAAATAAAAATGAAGACTTCTTCCACCAACATAAAATTAGTTGCAGCTTCCCCAAGAAGCAACTTGAGAGACTGCAAGTAGTGAGGAAGAGGCTTGTAAGAGCAAGCAGAGCAATCAAAACCTAGATTTCAAAAAACATGTTGACTTTATGACTTAAAAATGGAGCTGCAGTTGCTCCTTTACCTCAAACTATGTCCTCCTAGCTCTCTCTGTTTTTGAATGCAATCAGCATACTGCCATCAACATCTTGGCAGTAGAAAAGATGCGTGTTAACCTGCATTTATGCGTGCAATTCTAGACATACTACTGTGAGAAGATGTTACTATAGTTCATTTTGCCAGGTGTTAGCTAAATAGTGGTAGATCTTAATTCCTCTTCTTGCCTACAACAAAATTCACAGCTAGAAAACAAGAGTATTAGCTTTCAATGCAAAGTTGTGGTTTGTAAAACAATCTAGGCATAGATAATCTGGACTCCTCTCCTTTCCTTACAGAAAGGAATGCAGACTCAGATTCTGTTCAGGAGGATCATTGCAGGGTGACACTGGGCAATGGACACTCACCCTTCATGCCTGTAGCTGGGGCAGCACCGCTCCCTTTTGCAGCAAAGACCACGGCTGTGACTGGCCAGTCAGTGAAGGTAGCTTATGTTTAGGCCATCACTATGCAATGACTTGAACCAACGTTATTTATCCTAGTTTTCACTTATTTTCAATGCCCTGGAGTGTTTGGTGACTTCTGGCTGTCAGTGATTTCTTCTTTGCTAAGCCATTCCTGGGTGCTCCCAAAATTGCGCTTTGTGCTCATTGCATATTTTGCCAGACTCAGAAATGCCAGACGTCATCCTGTGAATATACATTCTGTGTATAAATCACAATCTTTCCTGATGCTCAAATGCAAGCATGGCATCGTCAGTGCTATGATAAAGACAACTTTACAGTTTTTTAGGTTTTTTTTTTCAGAAAGCTAAAACTACTTTGCATGAAATACAGTAGATGCATTTTAGAACTTTCCAGTTGTTTCCAACAGTTGTTTTCAGTTTCTAGTATGTAAATCTGAGTATTTGCAGAATTCATTATGCTTCCCTACAGGTTCCGCAAATGTTAAAGTAGCATTATTCGATTATGTAAAGCAGCGGAAAAGCTTTTCTTCTTTGTGTCTTGATATACATAATAGCATAAGTCAATATTCATGCTAATATTAATTGAAAAATTAATACCATTTTATTATTGTTGTCAGAAATAATAAATACAAAAGTCTGAGTAAGTGGATAGACAACACTCCAGTCTCCCCACTTTATAAGATTATTTTCAGCATTTATTTATACTGCAATTAGTCATGGGTCAAAATCAACTGTGCTAAGCAATCTGTATTTAAAAGTTGGGCTGAAAGCTTACCTTTGGTCTTCTCTTATCCCAAGACTAAAGTACAGCGGCTCCTCTTCACATGCAGAATTCCACTTCTGTTTTAAAGTACCTCTTCTTCCCCTGCCCCAGTTGCTCTTAGGATAGACGTGCTAACTGCCATTAAAATATATAGACTGTATCAGAGATATTTCCTAGAGGCTTGAGGTTTTGTCCCTTCTGATAATTATATTTCAAATGAACACACTTATGTCATTCAGACTTTTGGCCAGTTTGGATTTAGTTAAAGTGAATATAAATACACGCATAAATCTGAGAACACCAAGGGAACATCGCAGATAAAATTTAGGATCTTGAAGTCTAAGCTAACTAAGCTCTAACCCATTAAATTTAGTTTTAGCTATAGAAGTTTACAGAAGTAGTAAATAATTAATAGACATATCCACAGCTCTCTCCATACTGATTTTAAACACAAGCAAGTTCTATTTGATCCTCAAATTATAAATTGTAAGCTAGGGATTGGTGACTCTCCACTAGGGAGCTGAGGGCTTGCCTTGCCGTTATCCTGATAGAATTTCAGTGACCTGTATGATGTTCCTGATTTTCATTATTAAAAGCAGACTCAAGGCCAAGGACAAGGTGAAAGTTATCCTTTGGAAGAGAGTTAAATAGTGACATCTTGCTTTTTAATATAGATCTTAATCTTTACCCTTTCATCTTTTTTATAACAGAATTCATAAGGACTATAAAAAAACATAAATGAGATAAAAGCAGATTTATTTCATATTGCTGCAATCTTATGGTTACAACAAAGGATTACTCAGAAGGCAGTTCCTGCAAAAGAAAAAAACATGAAATATATCAGCGTACATATGCATGCTCTTTTTCTCTTTCTTTTCGTCTATTTATACTGCTTATGTTTAATGCTAATTTTGCCCAGTATCTTAGTAATTTCAAACTGCAGCATGATAGATACACCTTTAATACTTCTCTTAATAACAGCTGAAACACATGGGGGTGAATATTTTACAGAAAATGCATTCGGATATTGTAAAAACTTTTGTGCTAAATAAAAGAACATAGTAACTGGTCAAGTAAACAGCTGCTTGCGGTAGGTAATACAGACTGACTCACTTAAGGAATGATATACTTAGTGGGCATACTGAGATTTAGAAGATTTTCCTTCTCTTAAGATCCGATGCTGACGTGCTGGGTGCTCTTGGAAAGGTCTTTTCAGTACTAGTCTCTTTGTTTTGTTTCCCACCTTCTGATCATCATTTCTGCATATAACATACTCTTCTGTTGGACCACTCCCCTGCATGCAATGGTGGAGCACTTGCTACTAGTCTCTGATCTCTAAGAACCATAAAGTATTACTTTTGTACCACGGTTTTGGGTTTGGGGTATTTTTTTTCCATAGTTGTCGCACTGAGAATGACAAAAATCCTCCAGAGCACTACAAATTGCTGTTGATGACTGCTAAATGATATTATTTCCCCTCTGAAGGTCACTCACAGCATAAGCAGGATGTTATAAGACACAGCATGGTTAAGGAAGATATCTTTCAGAAAAGATTGAAATCCAATGTTCCTAAAGACATTAAATTTGCAGTTGTTGGACAAAGGAGGACCATCCGGAGACTAAAACTAAGTAATTCCCCCTGTCTGAATCCCTTCTCCATCATCATCTGGACAAGCAGGTAACAATTTCTGCAGTAACCGTGTTACATGGTGTCATGAGCCCTTAATCAGTTTGTGACTGCAGCAGAGCTGCCTTTCAGGATTATATCCTACAGCTGAAGCAGGTCCGTGATAACAGCGCAGCCGAGCAGCACTAAGGGACAGAGCTGCAGCACGTATCTGTTGAACAACGCACAAGAGGGTGAAGGGAGACTTTCTCCTTTTCATTCCATCCACACAACCCCAGTCAGCCCCACTGTACACCCAGGTGGCCTGTACATCACAGGTGACCTCACTTCAGCACTGTGGAAACGTCACACACATCACACGCTTTGTGCCCCGGGACCCTCCATAGATGCAGTATGACAGAGCAGCGCCCAGGAGCTCTGCAGATGTCCCAGGGCTTGGGGAGCTCAAACGAAACTCAGCCAAGCCTTTTTCCCCTTCTGCCTACGTGATATCTATGCCTCTTGTTAGGTGTGAGTAGGAGGACCCTGGCAGAAGAAATCCATGGCTTTTCCTTTCTTTTACAAGCGACAAGACTACAGAGAAAGGATTTGTCCAGAGTTTGCGAAGGTCTGTAATAATGGGCTTCTATATTACTGTGAAGCTCTGTGCTAAATAAACTAAATATTACTCAGAACTCGTCTTTGGATGCACTTGCCTAACTCCAGCTAAGTTCCAAGAGCTCAAAATCACACAAGCCCTTTTAATTGAGATGCAAAGCTCACAGTACATTTTAATCCAAGGCAGCCAAGACTTAAATGCTTCACTACTGAGGTTGCATCAGCTCCAGGAAGCTGTTATTCATTAACGAGTATAAGGAAACTCACCCTCTGTAATTAATATGCCTCAACGAAGACTGTATTCTTTATCACCATGAATTGTGAGAGAACATTGCATAAAAGCAAATGTCAGCCCTTTGTGAATCAGGACTCATTAATATTTCCACAATATTTTATATATCACTGAGTTCAAAAAGGCATTTCATCTTTCTTGATAATACCTTAAGAGGAAAGTAAACTGAGTAAGAAATCCATGTTGCTTTATTATTGGGTCAGTGAAAGTGTTAAACTTTCTTTCTTTGTGTCCTTTCACTGCATCATGAAATGGTAGGACTTAAGTCAGGGATTCGCCTCTCTTTGTTCACGTCTCTCAGCAAAATTAAGAAAAACAGCCTGATTCCCTTAATCTTATTTAATGTACTCACTCTTTATGATGACTAAATTACAATTCTGTCACAAATTTCTTTTATAATATGATTAATCCAGCTCCAAATAATATTAACAATTAGCAACTGCATTTGTGCTTGGGTCAGAGACTTGAACTGGGCAGGTTCACTTCAACCGTCTCCTGAGCTTCATTGTGCATCTCTACTGTCAAGCAACTTAGCTCCTTGATTCACTGTGCCCTGTCCCCTGACCTTCAACACAGTATCTAGGTTCACTCCTAGCTTCTCTTTGGTGTGAAATCTCTCTAAAATCTAAAAATCTCTTTTCATCTCTCTAAAATAAAATTTGGGAATGTTTTCTGGGAACAGTGAAGCGGCTGAATGAACAGCACAGTTTTTAATGGGAAAGCAAAAGAAAGGAAAATTTCTAGCTAGTCTTCTGATGCCAGTAACAACCCCACATATGGCCTCATGCCATGTCGGTAGGCATGCAGTGCCTTTCCCTACTGGCTATTAAGAAAAAGAATTGCTCTGCAAGAGCATGATATAGCCTTTACATTATTTCAGTTGTTTCACATTGAAAACTCACAAAACAAAGTATTTTAGGATATAAGGGCCTTTCAGAAGTCCCAGAAGAAGAGTGGGTGGGCATCAGATATAAATGCATTTTATAGAAATTAATATTTTATGTTATTATTTCTATTTATTTTATATGTTTATTATTTATAAATATCTGTATTTCTTATTTCTATAAACTTACTCATTTGTTCCAGTGAGTAAACTTGTAGAGGAAGGTAAGCTCACTTTTTGGTTGATAGTTGCTTTTCACATGTTCAGGGATGTTGCTCTACAATAGGCTTATAGGCTGCCCAGGGAGGTGGTTGAGTCCCCATCCCTGGATATGTTTAAGAATAGGGTGGATGATCTACTTAGCGATATGGTTTAATGGGGATTAGGGATGGTTGGACTCGATGATCTCTAAGGTCTTTTCCAACCTAGAAATCTATGAATCTATGAATCTATGAATATTCACTTCTAAATCAGGGACAACTTTCTGGAGTAAAACAATGCACTAAAAGAACGAAAAAGCCTAAATAGAGGATGTTTCCAAGGGCAAGACTAATTCCTCACACACTTTCTTATTCAAGAGTACAAAGAATATTCGAATTAAGCTTACAGGAAAGTTTAATGGATTGCAGTTTCCAGAAAGGGTTAACAAAGTGCTAAGGAAGCATAGTCTGGTATGGAAAAGGGATCTTTGCTTCACAGGAAAAACAAGGTCATAGGCATTTCAAAAAAATGTTTTGACCTTGATGTCTGAACTTCTGGAAGCAGACAGAAAATGAAAACTCATCAAAAGACAGCAAAAGGTGAAAGAACATACCTGTTGTGAGGATTGAGCAGGTAATCACCTCCCACAAGAGGTGGACAAACTTAGAAGTCAATATAGGTAAGCAAGAAATTCTTCTGGGAACCAAAGATGAGGTAACTTATGAAACGTTCATTTCAAACTGAATCAGGGACTAAAATAGTCTCCCTCTAGACTTTATCTAGTAGTATGTGGGCCAAACCCCTATATATCAGCTCGGAATTTGATTAAGCAGGAGAAAGTCTTCTTAACACTCAAGCCAAGGGAATTATGAAGATAGGAGTAAAGCTACAGATGCCCCTGTAAAAGTCTACTACAATATATAAATTAAATAGGTCAAACCCCACTCTGACCTCTCTTCACTTCTGGCACATCTTGCCCACTAAGTTAATATTTGTTTGCATTCATTTTCCACGCCATACCTGAACATACTGGTCGATGAGGGAGCCTAAACTTGCGTACATCAGTCACGGTGCTTCTCACACTGGCCTCAGGATCATCAGGGTCATTGAGTTAATATTTGTTTGCATTCATTTTCCACGCCATACCTGAACATACTGGTCGATGAGGGAGCCTAAACTTGTGTACATCAGTCACGGTGCTTCTCACACTGGCCTCAGGATCATCAGGGTCATTGAGAGATCTGTCAGGGTGAACGGAGCCCTTCCATGTCAGAGATTCAGCAATGTCGTTTCTGAAGAAGATGGGTCATCTCAGTGGTTGGCCAGTTTCAAGTCTATGGATTTCTCCTGCCTCATGGTTTTTCAACAAGTTAAAATGAGTGCAAGGAGCAGCCCTAGTTTATCGAAGGGTCTAATTGCAAGAGTAGAGGGGACAATTAGAGCCAAAAGTGTTTTAGCTGAACAGGACTGAGGAGGATCAAGAGACTTGTGGAAAATGAAGCCTTGAGTGTCATGGTGATGGACACATCAGGGGAAAGTTTTAATAGGAGGAAACTACTGGATTAAGGAAAAAGCTGAACACAGACGTGTGGTAATCGATGTTAGATTCAAAAGGAAGGAGAAACCAATAGTTTTTTCATAGGTGTGTTTTCAAGAGTTGGACAGACTTGAACAACACTAATAAGGAAAACAGTATGAGATACTTGACAGGAAGTTATCAGAAACTTTGATAAGCTTGTCATTTTTTTTTCCCCATTTTTATCTAATATCAAGTCTACACACACAAAGTAGGAACTGATACAGTACAGGCCAGAAGATCAGTGAGACAATGCACTGAAGTGGGGGTGTAGGGGCAACAGTTTCAGACTTCAGAAGTCTAGTTTCAGTTCTCCTCTCTACTATGCTTCTCATGTGAAATCCAGCAAGCCATTCTGCCAGGTTTTATAAAATAATACTTCTCTATTTCAGTGATCCTTTCTGTTGTCAGCTTAGGACATCTGGCACAGTCAAACAGATGGTCTGTTGGCTAAACCAATACCATCTTGTTCAGAAAGAATTCAGAACAGGGTTTCCTGCCACAAATTCAGCTCAAAAACATCTTTTGCATGCGCAGCTCAACCTGGAAGATCAGGCTGCTGGTACTGCTGAAAGAAGGAAGATGTGAAGGCCATCACAGGGAATGAGGATGGGATAGCCCTTCCTAGAAAAAAAATCCAGCCTTCAACTCCATAGACCAGCAAAAATCAGCTTTCAGGTGGCACCACTCCTTTCCAGGACAATCCCAAGCCCCAGCTTGACCTACTGCTCCTGTTTACTATAACAGCAGGGACATACTGAAGTTATTTTTTCCAGCAATTAGTCCTGTCACCATGAATGGGATATTTGTGTAGACAGGGACAGCTTTTTGGAGAGTGGAGAAGGAAGATGAACTCCCGGGAAGGTTACAAAACCTGGATCCAGGTAGCAAACATGGGCTGCTTGTTAGATAGAACTGGCTTCATACAAAATTTTCAAGAGGTTTCTTCCAGCCAGTCTACTTTCTGTGGGTGGCATGGATGAATTGTGAATTATCACCTCATCTTCTGTAATTAACCATATCAAACTTCTGCACTTTTCAATATTCATCCATTATTGCTTTCACTAGGACACTTTCTAATGGACATACTAAATGGCAGGAAGCTGCTTCCGACTTCAGTGCACGGAATAATGTGTTCCCACTTCCACACACAGACAAGAAAATTAACATCGGAAATGAGATGACTTATAATATGTATTTCTCATGAATCACTGACAAAATATTTTATGACCTCCTGTGAGATAAGAGGCAAGACAAAAGAGATACTAGTAGATTTGTTAAAAAGAATAGTTTTGGCTGAATATCATTCTTTTCTGTTTCAGATGTGCCTGTCTAGAAAATGTTTCCCTAGAAGAGACGGTGCAATTCACGGTAGACTCTTATCCCGTGTGAGGTCATTAATATGCTCATTCAAGGTCTCTGAATAGAAATATACTCTTCAGAATGCTACTTCAGTATCAGATCTGGGCATTTTATTGCACTGTTAAGATAGATGCTAATTCTGACTTTCTCCAAATTATTTCCTTTTCTTTATGTATTTAGCTTTCCAGAGTAACACTGTTTCTTTATAGTAACAGTAATAGAATAGCAAACAGAAAACTGGTGCTTTTGTATTGGAAATATGATTTATCAAAGACTGGGCAGGGAGGGGGGTGATAAGGGGGAGTGTTAGCCACCGCATTTTTTTGCAAAAGCAGATTATTTTCATGAACACCGTTGATTATTCCATTATTACAGAATTCTGAAACTGAAGACAATTGTTTCATTTTGATTTCTGAAAATGAGAAGGGAATAAGCATTAAAGTATCTTATTTTTCCCTCCCTCCTGACATTTCTGTGTTCATCATTAGATAAAATGGAAAACAGAGAAAGATCTCCCCTCCTCTCCTCTTTCCTCCTTTAGGTAAAAAAGTTCTGAGACTTCAAGTAAGAAAAGCGAAAATGGCATTTTCTGAAAGTGAATGAAATGGTGTTAACCACGGATTGCTATGGATCAGCAATGGTACTGACTTGGATATGACTGGCCTTTTGTACATGGAGATGGTATTGATGATGATGGTGATAATGACGTCAATGAGAAGATTAAAAAAAAGGTAACTTTTTAAAGCAAATTGAACCTCTGAAAAAAAATGTTGCCCTTTTAAAAATCTGCAATATGGAAAAAAATAACCCTTAGAAATCTCTCTTTTTTTTTTCCCCAATCAGCTTTATACATTTAAAAGGGAAAAAATATGATCATAAATACTACATCTGGCAAATATGTTAGCTGTCTTATATCGCTTACACTGAAAAAAAAGCTGATTCGAGATTTGTGTTCGGTTGGCTCAAGGTTTCTTTCCACCCTGAATCAGTAATAAATTGTTAAAACCCTTAGGCTTCAGGAAAGAAGCCCTTTTGAAAGAGGTAGTCAGAAAATGCCAGTACGACATCTGTCCAGCTATACCTTGGACTTAGGTGTGCAAACCAAAACAATCACCTAGGCAGGTTGATGGCCTGGCAGAGTATGATATACACCATTTTGCCAATCTTCAGCTGGGTAATATGAACACAAGAATGACTTTCTTGGAAGCATAAATTACTTTTTGGCAGTAGATAATAGGGATTTTTTTTTTTTTATGTCAGTTTTTGGTCAGTGCCTATTTATGAAAGAGTTTGCACTGGAATTAGGAAACACATTACCTCTTTTTTCATTAACTGATTTTATGAACAGTCTTTCTCAACAGTGGCAGTGAATGCTGATGAGTCAATACGTGGCCAAGCTCCAAACAGTAACTTTCACATAATCAGGAATTTGAAGGCAAATAATCAGACAAAGGAAGGCAATTTCTTTAGCACGAGTGGGCACAAACAAGTGGTTACCCCCATCTTGTTTATTTCAAGAAAAGTTATCCCTTGGTATTGTGAAAATACTCCTTGGAAATCTCACTTCAGTGAACCTTCCCACAGCACCAGTGGCTTAAGTCTAGGTCTGAAATACATCTATTTCTTTGAATTTCTATTTCCATTTCTGTGCCCTTTAAGAACAGAAAGATTGTGGCAAAAAAAACCCTACTGATGACTGTTTACAATTATTGTTTCAATGCCAACCAACTTAGGGTTTATAAAACCAAAGGGTCTTAACAGGTACATTGGCAACTGGCATTTAAATATTATAAAATTGAATTTGCATTAAGGATGTCGCTAGCAGCAGAATTTGGAACAAAACTAACAGCACTGTGCAATAAGTGAGGAATTTAGCAAATTTTACTGTGTTATTAGCTTTGAATTGAAGACAGGTAAGAGCAAAGATGATCTGTAAATTATGATATGTTAAATACAACAATAAAAAAAGTCTTTTCTGCCTGGAAGGGAACTGGTTTAGTCCTTTCTTTACTGCTCATTGCAATAACTGCCACTGTCGCTAGTCCACCCTCCATTTCTGTACAACTGGCATTGTACAGATGGTCCCCATGTGGCTAACCTCTCTTCCTCCCAAAATATGTCTGCGTTACCCACTGGGAACATCATTGGTCTGTACTATCTATCCTTAGACCTAATTTTGGAGATTGTCTGAGAAACTGCAGAATTATGTCAGGTTGGGTCAACAATTAAACAAAATGGGCAGCCACAGGGCACTGCTAAGGCAAACATCCTGACCATCTCCATTTACTAGCAGAGATGTAGTTAACATGCTCAACACTGCATCAGGCACTAGCTTTCAAAAATCTTCAAAAACAGGTTCCACATACAATCTTACAGGTCTTGTAATAAATTGCAAGGTACTCAAATATTTACCTCATCCCTATCTCACAGAAAAATCTAATCTCATTCATTCCCAAGTTGTGTTATGCACTAACCACAGCAATCTTCTGCAAACAACAAATTCAAATTACAAGCAGAGAGTTCACAGTATAGTTTGGCAACGTCTTCCTTCACAACCTGCAGGCAAACGACTTGCTCTGGCCACATCTCAATGGTCCATGGAATCTCTCTGGCTGATGGACCCACCTTTTCTAAAAGCCTTTGTCTCTTACCTATAGCAACAACCCCCCTTTTGTGCTGACTTGATTGAACAGGTAAATAACACCCTCTGGAAAGACAGGAAAGGAGGACTGAAAGAAGAGGTGCTTCTTGTGAGGGATGACTGCACAAGAGTCCTCCCCTGAGGTGAGAGCTGGGCTGATTGGGGGTAGGAAGGAGCTCCAAAAAGATGAATTATCATCATCCCTAACTCCCCAAAATATCCCCCAAAATACCCTGTAATATCCAAAAATTCACTGAATATAATCTTTCACATAGCGAAAGTCTGATGCAGCTGTCTTTGCTCTCTGTCATCCCTCATTTTCCCACTTGCCATTATGCCCACTATGACACCAGCAAAACAGACTTTCACCTGTTCTGGTTAACAACCTTTGCTCAACCCTGTCTTGAGCTGCCCTGTGATTGCTCCCTTAAGTAACCATCACAACACTTGGAGAAACCCAACACAAACATTACACAAAGCAGTACGGACATCTGACATGTCACCAATGCCTGGCTAATGTAGCAACATGGTTTCTGCCAGAAGGAAAGCCATCTGTAACTCACCCCCTCTGCCAGGTTGCAAGTTCCATGGATAATATTAGCTGCATTTGAGCTAGGGGAATGAGAGCACTTTCCCCTCACAGGCTGGCTCTGGCTGCTTCCTGGCTCCATTCTGGACCATGAGTGATGATGACTCAGGAAGGAAACCTGGGCATGTGGTGTCATGAAAGACACCATGATGTGATACAGTCAGGTCCCTGGTGAGCATCTCAAGGACAGCCATGGTGTGTTCCTGGTCCTCAGTAAACCAGCTGCTGCAACAACCACACAAATTCAGAGGTGGAATACTAGCCCAGCTTGTGAAAACAAACTTGTCCCTGGTTTCTACCGAGCCACATTTAATGAGGCTGTATACAACCTTAACAACACATATTTTTTTGATCTGTGCTAAGCCGCACTCTATTGCTAATCAGCTGCTGAGGTGGCCTCAGCCCAGCTACTATTGTAAGTCCCATAATTACCTGCTACCCTGAAACTATTCAGTGAGAGAAAATCAAAACAAGTTTGTTGGTATTTTTATTATAGGAGAGGCAGCCTAGAGACAGATGGGCACAAAGAAGGAGACAAAGAGTTCTGATTGCAGGTAGGTGACTCCCTGGGGCTGAAGTGAATGATTTCAGACGGTTCTTCCTGATGGTGAGAGATCTTCCCCCTACCAACCACTCCACAGTTGCCACCAGATCATAAGATCACCTCAAAACTTATGATCTCAGATCAGATGTTCCACCAAACATCTAATGGCAGCAGTTTCACTCCATTGTGTTATCACATCTATGACTACAGCAGCTGCAAAAGGTAGTATAGCTCCACAGCTTTTAGGTAACAAAACAAGGAAAGAGCAAAAATACAACAAAACCAGAAACATTTTTAATAACAGAATGGCTTAAGGGGTCAAAAAAAAAAATTTGCTGATAAATAGAAGCTTTAAATATGAGCTGAAATTTACCTCCCCTTGCTGTCTTTTGGTAGATAGTTTTTAGGATATTGCAACGCTCCACAGGGCAAGGGCAATTTAGCAGTGTTATTACCTTCTTCTTTTGTTCGGACTCAGTGCCAACATTAATTTTCAGTTCTGCTGTTCTCTTTTTCAGCTGAACTCACGCTGGAGGGTGGAAACTTCATTATAATCATTTATGAAAGCAGTGAAGGATATTATTATTGGGATGTCTGTCCTGCGCATTTTTGGTTTGCAGGAGACAAAATCAAACACAAAGCAAAAGATAGCTGAAACTTAACAAGCCTTGCTCCTGTTAAGGAACAATGCTGAAACTTTAGCTCTGAATGTTTTATTTCCTAAAGACTTCTCAAACATATATTTCACTCCTACTGTTACAATGAACAAAACTTTAGTTTAAAGATGAAGGCTGTCTAAACCCATAGCTACAGCTCTCAAAGGGAGGACCTCAAGATGCACTGGCTCAGTCACTTAAGTGCAGTTAGAACCTAACAAGCTGCAGCTCTTTAAATATGTCTATTCCACAACCAAAAGTGGAACTGAAGATCTTGTACCCAGGCTAATTTTGGATTATCCAGTGCAGTGCAAAGCCCAGAGCAGCTGGGACACTTGCAGATTCACCCAGCTCCTCGGAGGCAGCCTGAGCAGCCTGCACTGAGCACTGCACGCCTCTAATTACAGCATAATCGGTACTTGAGCTGTCTTCTTTAAGGCTAGCTCAGTTAGATCTATGCAGGCTGTGTTCAAAGGACAGAACAGACATCCTCTTGGAGAATAACACCTAAAGGAAGTCTTAGGCTGGGTAAAGGAAAAAGGAAAACATCATCCAAGCAGAGCTACCAAGAAAAAAGCAGAAGGCGTAGTCAGCCCTGTAGCTGTGTCAGACCCTTTCTGGCAGACACATACACGAGTAAGGCTCTGTTTACCGAGTGAGTTCTCGGCCTTGCATACATAAACACTGTGGACAAGAGCAGAATGAATCTTCTTTCTTTGATATCAAGAGATCAAAGCGTTCCCACGGACGCATTGCTTTGTCATATTGATATTATGGGACAGCTAGCTTGTGCATGAAGTTTCGTACGTAATGAGACTTAATAAGCTTAAATAGCTACCCCTGCATTTTCTATTTGACCATATCTGCTTATTTATTCTTCCTGATGGTAGGAAGCTACGGCTGCCAGAACGGGCAGTAGGTTTTGATATCTCGGCGCTCTGATCCTTTCATCACATCATTACGATGGCATTGGGTGAAACATGGGTCACAGGGGAAAAGATGGATAAAAGATTCACTCTGTCTGATTTCTTTCTTGCTATATTATTGAGTCATCATCCTTTAAGCTGCTCACTATTTATGATGTGCACAAAATACATAATTAATTGTCCAATTCAACACCACTAGCACTGTGGCCTCTGACAGACTTTCATTTATCTAAACGTGTTTTTCTTTCTCTGGATTTATGATGTTGCTTAAGAAAATTAATTTGGTCAAATTCCCCTAGAGGTTCAAGGAGGCAAACCACTCCTTCACTTCCACTGAAGTTATTGTTATTGGATTTGAAATTTTCTTTTTAACAAAGAATTAATTTGCATACGTTAGAAGCTAGCCAGCTCTAAAATCAAGAAGCTGGAAAAATACACTGATAAATATTCCAATGTATTTTTACATTTGAATGCATTTCAAATGAGATCCAGATATCCACTGCCTAAACTTTGATGTGATTACCCTCCCCTTTCCTGCAGCGGAGATGTAGAAAAACATTATGATCCAGAAAGGCTGGATGCTATTGATATACTGAAAGCGATATCCACCTGCACAATGGAAGACTGTCTTACACTTTGGGCTGTGATGTTAGAAAGAATTGTTTTTCATATACTGCATGGCATAATAGAACAGGTTTCCCAGAAACAGAGAATATTATAACTACGCCTTATATACAGCTAATATATATATGCGTGTATGTGTATATATATCTGCTGAAAGTATATCATGTGTAATACTCTGATAGCATAAATCATAGAGTCACAGAATCCTTAGGTTGCAAAAGACCTGCAAGATCATCAAGTCCAACCATTGACCTAGCACTGCCAAGGCCACCACTAAACCATGTCCCCAAGCACCACATCTACACGTCTTTCAAATACCTCCAGGGATGGTGACTCAACCACTCCCCTGGGCAGCCTGTTCCAATGCTTGACAACCCTTTCGGTGAAGAAAATACTCTGTTTTTTCTTCAGATCATATAGATACTGTTACTAGTTAAGCAAATTGGCTTGACGTGATCTAAAATACTTGCTATTCAGCTAAAAAACCTGCCAACAGGAAGCAGGTTCTGACTATGATTGCTGTAAGGACAAAAATGCTGCACACAGAAATAATTCTATGATTCTATGAATTCTTAGCGTCTATTTGCTGAAGGTGAGGAAAGTCTGTGCGGATGGAACTGTGACTTTGCACATGGTGGGGAGTTACAGGTTCAAGACTCTGACATGTAGAAATACCATCTCTGTACTTTTGGAGACAAGACATACATTTTGTTTCAGAGACTATTTCAAAGTAACAGCAGACAGTGTGAAGAGGAGTGTGAAACTACAAATAATAGTAAATAGATATAGTTCGGATATTAATCATGGCTACAGTAGTATCTCCACTCCTTCTGTGTACTCCTTTTAATTAAATAAATTAATCATTTCAGCTGTTTTTCTGACACTTTTATATACATTTTCCCTTTAATAATTCAGTGACATCCACAAATATGCATCAAACTTTTAATTTAACAATTTCATACTTCTGTTGCTCTCACCAATTCTTTATAGTCTGTATTCAAATGATCATCTGCAAATACTTGATACTTAAAAATGTGGAAAAATCTATAATCCACTGGCTACAACTACCAAATAAAATAGAAATTAATCTCAATAATTTGGTTTTGATTATTTTTCTACCAAAAACTGAAATGCAAGCAGTTCCTAAGACCTTGAACTCTGCAAAAGAATCCAGGTGTGAAGGACCTTTCTCAGTGCAATAACATAAAAAATAGAAAAATGGGATGCGTGCATCTAGGTACAGTACTATGATTAGATTTTGTTGGTCAAAACAGTGGAGAAGTCAAAACTAGTTGCTAGCTAATATCATTATATAAGGTTGTGTGCGTGGCAGAGAGGTGTTGCGTCTAAAAAGGACTTTTCCGTATTTTTTACATCCTCTGTTCTGTAACAGTCTTCAGAAACTGCATGACTAGCTGCAGATGCAACCAGGAATGCTTCATAAAAAGTGAGGAATTAGTAAAGGAAGATGTGTGCAGATGATGGAGCATTATGTACCGATGTGCTCTGCCTGTGAGCTTGCAGCAGGATTAGTGCTCTCTACTAAACCTACACATTTAGTTTTGCAAAGTTCTACAGTCTTGACACAGCTGTAGCAAATTTGCAATAGTCAAAATTAATGTTACACTAAACAAAGCCGAGTCTTGTCTTGCTAAATGTTTATGGAATCTGCTGTTAAAAAAGAAAAATAAATTGCTTGTTAAAGTAGCAAAAAACATTAGCCTAAATAGATTTTAAAGGTTTAGGTAAACTTTTCCTGGAATAATGACAGCCAGAACTAGGTCTTGCTCTTGATGAAGCTAATGACAAAATCAAGTGAATTAAATGGGGACATTGGAATATATCCTTCAGTTTTCTGAGAGCTACTTACACCATCTGCTTATTAATTCATACCCTCAGGACTTATTCTCAGGCTACAGCTTGTGAGCAGCTTCAAATAAGTGACATTTTATGGCAAAAAGTCAACCTAACAGAGGATATGATTTTTGGTTTTCCCTCCAAAATCTGAGCCCAAGATTCTCTTGAGCTCCTCACAAGTTAGAGCCCTTTTTGTGAAACAGAAAAATGTAATATACCATGTTTATAAGTAGCACTGTGTTGTGTGCTTCTAGTCTGATTCAACTTCACTCGAGATGTAGTTCGAGTCCACCTGTAAAATTATAGTACCAGTGATGTGTAGTTACAACACAGCATCATTCAGACTCGATCGGTTTTGTTTTGTGTCAAGAAAGGGTAGCATCCAGAAACCAGGTTCCAAGGATGGTTTTCTCAGTGTTTTCAATACTTCGGCACTGCCTGGAAAAAAACAGTAGAAGGGCACCTATACAGAGACTCATGGCCCTTACAAGGTTTTGTTTGCATTAGGACACTATAATAATGATGAATTTAAGACGGCTACAATCCATTTATCACAGCCACTGTCAGAGGACTGAAGAAACGAGATAGGACTCAACCACTGTCCATATAAAACATTACTCTGAAACACAGGGCACTTTGTTCCCATAATGATAGTGCTTGTCAGATAACATTGATGAAGCTTTAACATTATTGTGCCCTGAAGTACATTTCATTGTAGCTACGGAGTTTAAGATGAACAAAGGTCTTGCCTTGTTTTTAAAGAAATGCGCTCAGAATTGTGTGAAACACCAAACCTTTAGCAAATGATTACAATACTGAAGTCAGACTATGATGGCGAGTCAGACTAGTCATTATGTACCTCCTAAACGAGCAGCTCCTGTGCTGGCTTAAGAATGCGCTCTTTAGGGTTACGCAGGCTTACTTCTACCCCAGTTCCCTATTCTCTACACCAGCTGAATTACATTGTAAGCAAAGGTAACAGATCAAGCAGCAAACAGGAGCTCCTCCTTTATCTGCTTAGAGCAGAGCCGGTCACTTTGCCAGTGCAACATAAAAACATGGTAAAATGTGTGGAAGGAATGATTCCATGGCATGCGATCTCTTCTAGGGTAGGGCAGTTTCAAATACTGGGCTTCTCAGCAGTACACCCTAAGGCAGTGCCCCAAGCAATGGCTCCCAGGCATCCAGCTCACCTTCTCATGGTCATCAGTAAGAACTCATAGGACTGCCAATGAAAGCCTGGCAGTACCAAGAATTTGTGCCCTGTACTTGTCCTTGGTTCGACTTGGCTGCCAGAGCTCGTCGGGCCTGGCTCGGCTGCAGCAGAGAGAGGACTGAGACCTGGGAGAAATAACTATGCAGACACCGAGGTCAGTGTAGAAGGAGAGGGAGGAGGTGTGCTGGAGCTGAGGTTCCCCTGTAGCCCGTGGTGAGACGGCAGGTGGCTCCTCCTGCCCCCCGTGGTAATTAACGGTGGAGCAGTCTGTGAAGACCTGTGGCTATGGAGGACCCTACATCAGAGCAGGTGGCTGAACTTGAAGAAGGCTGTGACTCCGTGGGAAGCCCATGTTAGGGCAGTCTCTTAGTGAAGGATTGCAACCCACAGGAGCGACCCACGCCAGAGAAGTTCACAGAGAACTGTCTCCCACGAGATGGGACTCAACTCTGGAGCAGCGGAAGAATGTGAGGAGTCCTCATCCTGAGGAGGAAGGAGCAACAGAAACGACATGTGATGAGCTTACGGCAACCCCCATTCCCCATCCTCCTGTGTCGCTGAAGTGGAGGAGGTAGAGCTGAGAAGAAGGGAAGAGTAGGGGAAAGGTGTTTTGTTTTTTTTTTTTTTTTTTCAAGATCTAGCTTTGTTTCTCATTATCCTCTGTGATATGTTTAGTAACAAATTAAATTGATTTTTTCTCAAGTGGAGTCTGTTTTGCCCATGATCATAGAATCATAGAATGGTTTGGGTTGGAAGGGACCTCAAAGATCATCCAGTTCCAACCCCCCTGCCATGGGCAGGGACACCCTCTACTACACCAGGTTGCCCAAAGCCTCATCCAACCTGGCCTTGAACACTTCCAGGGTTGGGGCATCCACAGCTTTTCTGGGCAACCTGTTCCAGTGCCTCACCACCTAAAGAGTGCAGATTTTCTTCCTTAGATCTAATCGAAATCTACCCTATTTCAGTTTAAAGCCATTGCCCCTTGTCTTATTGTGGCATCCTATTATTATTACCCAGCTGGCTTGAATTGAAACTGAATGTAATTAACTAATGAACTAAGGTTGAGACCCTGCCTACAAAAGGCGGGCCATTTCCTCCTGGCTGTGGAAGATGCAATGGCATCCTTGGAGCTGCAGCCCAGGCTGGTGAGCAACATCTTATCACTACATACCCTTGTAAAAAGTCTCTCTCCAGCTTTCTTGTAGGCTTCTTTTAGATACTGGAAGGATGCTAGATCTTCCTGGAGACAGAGAGACCTCCCTCTCCCTCCTCTTCTCCAGGCTGAACAACCCCAACTCTCTCAGCCTGTCTTCATAGGAGAGGTGCTCCAGCTCTCAGATCATCTTTGTGGTCCTCCTCTGGACCTGCTCCAACAGCTCCATGTCGTTCTTGTGTTGGAGACTCCAGAGCTGAACACAGTACTCCAGGTGAGGTTTCACGAGAGCTGAGTAGAGGGGCAGAATCACCTCCCTCGACCTGCTGGCCACGCTCCTTTTGATGCAGCCCAGGAAACAGCTGGCTTTCTGGGCTGCCAGTGCACATTGCCGGCTCATGTTGAGCTTCTCATCAACCAGCACTCCCAAGTCCGTCTCCTCAGAGCTGTTGTCAATCCATTCTCCACCCAGCCTGTTCTTGTGCTTGGGATTGTCCCGACCCATGTGCCAGACCTTGCTCTTGGTCTTGTTGAACTTCATAAGGTTCACACAGGCCTACCTCTCCAGCCTGTCAAGATCCCTCTGGATGGCATCCCTTGCCTCCAGCGTGTCCACAACGCCACACAGCTTGGTGTCATCTGCAAACTTGCTAAGGGTGCACTCGATCCCACTCTCCATGTCGCTGACAAAGATGTTAAACAGCACTGGCCCCAGTACTGACCCCTGAAGAACACCACTCATCACTGGCCTCCATTGAACTCTTAGTCATTGACTGCAGCTTTTTGAGTGCGACCATCCAGCCAATTCCTTATCCACTGAGTGGTCAATCCATCAAATCCATGTCTCTCCAGTTTAGAGAAAAGGATGTCTTGTGGGACAGTATCAAATGCTTTGGGCAAGTCCAGGTAGATGACATCAGTTGCTCTTTCCTTATCCACCAATGATGTAATCCCATTGTAGAAGGCCACCAAATTAGTCAGGCAGGATTTGCCTTTAGTGAAGCCATGTTGGCTGTCACCAATCACCTCCTTATTTTCCATGTGCCTTAGCATAGTTGCCAGGAGGATCTGCTCCATGATTGTGCCAGGCACAAAGGTAAGACTGACTGGCCTGTAGGTCCCTAAGTCTTCCTTTTTTCGCTTTTTTAAAATGGGGTGTATGTTTCCCCTTTTCCAGTCAGTGGGAACTTCAGCAGATTGCCACAACTTCTGAAATATGATGGATAGTGGCTTAGCAACTTTATCTGTCATTTCCCTCAGGACTCGCAGATGCACCTCATCAGGTCCCACGGAGTTGTCCACCTTCAGGTTCCTTAGATGGTCTCGAACCTGATCTTCTCCTACAGTGGGCGGTTCTTCATTCTCCCAGTCTTTGTCTTTGCCTTTGCCTTCTATGACTTAGGCAGTGCAGCTAGAGTTCATGCCAGTGAAGATCGAGGCAAAGAAGTTGTTGAGTACCTCAGCCTTCTCCATATCTCGGGTATCCAGATCTTCTGTTTTCTTCCAGAGAGGGTCCACATTTTCCCTAGTCCTCCTTTTATCTCTGATGTACGTATAGAAGCCTTTCTTGTTGCCCTTGATGTCCCTGGCCAGATTTAATTCTATCAGGGCTTTAGCCTTCCTGATCCCTGGCTGCTCAGACAATTTCTCTGTATTACTCTCAGGCTACCATGTCACATTTGGTGGTGATCCCTCCTTGTTCTTTTCTTGACCCTTGAGCCTTTTGTTACATTTTCCCCTCTCCATCCCATCGGGGAGGAGGAGTGAGCGAGTGGCTGCGTGGTGCTTAGTTGCTGGCTGGGCTAAACCACACAGTACTTCAGCGTATTAACATGTTCTAATATCTCATAAAAGGAGCAAATATAAAGCTGACTGACACAAATGAAAAAAATCCACCCCCAAACTCAGTATGTTTTGGGTCAGACTCTAGAGAGGAAAAGCTTTTTTTTCTCAACATTTAAACTGAGGCAGAACATGCTAGCCCTGAACTTCCACCACATTTAGGATCCTAAAGAAACTAATTTTTTATTCACATCTTAAATACAGAAGTAACTTCCTGAGTGTAACTGCCCATCTCGTTGTTGGTGCAAAGGCAAATAACGAGGGCTGACTGTCATGTCCAGCTGCTACGGAAATGGTAAAATTTTCAAAGTTTTAAGTCTCATTTGCATTATTCAGAAGTTTCTCAATATATTCATACATCCACATTTGAATGGACTACAGGTATGTATTTTGAAATGATCAAATAAATATTTGCTTTAAAATGCAGTCTTGGTCTTGATTTATTGCATTCATTAAATGCTGTCTGCCTTACAGGGACAGCAGCAAAATCAACACACATCAGTATTATTTTTCTTTGTGCGTGTGTATGTGTGCATGTGTGTATGTGTTGAATCTGACCACTGCCAATTTATCTGAAGGTGAATAAGTTAATTCATACTGATATATGATCTTATTTATGCTTTTGCTGTTCTCTACATGCCTACATAGAAGTGGATTTTATATTAATTCATTATATTCTGCCTAAAGTATAAAATAAAATCTCCCAAGACTGCTAAAACTGCTTCACATTAAATAGAACAGTAAAAATTTCTTTGTCTTATTTAACCTTGACTTGACTGTATGCTATTGACTATAGATGGATGCTCTAAAACACATTAAGGCCTCTTCCAGCTAGAATTAGTTCTTAAATTAAAAAATACTAAAGGAACTTACTGACAGAGGAAGGTTACCCCACTTCTTACAGTAACCTATACTCAATATTCTTAACCACTGTGGCTATTTGTTGATCCTATCTGAGTCTTATTGCTAAAGGAGAACTCATTATAGCACAGTAGGTTTCAAATACTGATAAGAAATCAAGAGAATTTCTGTCCTCAGAAAATAGAAGTTTTACAATAAAATTTAAGGTGAGTAATGAGAAATGTGTCTTCACAAGTAACTGAATTCATGCTGGTCTTGCACTGTTTTAAATGAGTGACAGATGATTAATAAAACTCAAGTCACTGCAAGGACTACTTTCCTCATTACTTTTCACTTACATATCTACAGTTGGATATATAAGTTTTGGAAAACAAAAATGTGGGTATAATTTTGGATTTCCTCAGTCTTTGCCATGAATTTTTAATCACTATTTTTATATGCAAAACTTGACTGCAAAGCAAATACAGATCTAAAGAGAAAGCTCTGTTTTCCATATGAATGGTTGTTCATGAAGCCAAGGTACAGACCTCTGCTTTTGGCAGATTCTAGTCCATTTGATGTCCACTAATTAATCCCAGACTGTATTCCTAATCTGATCCTTTACATGATAAATTGACTTTCCTTCTTCCTGAAGGCACCTGGGTTTTGCTGTTGCTAACATCCATGCTGCCTGTGTTTTATACAGCCATATGCTCATGATGACAATACAAACTCCTAGGATTAGTTTTATAAATTCCTGTGGCACCTGACTAAATTTCATAAGGAATGATCCTGAAGGAAGTCAGAGCTACAGAACTTGGGAGGCTCCGCAAGTTGGCTGCTCATACCAGTGAAGTGAAAGGGACAGCTTAGCACAAGCAAAAATGCTGATCAAAGGTCTTTGCTGGGAAGAGAGTAGGCTTCAAGCTCAGAAAGGCTGCACACAGTTAAAATACAATGCTAGTTAAACTGAACACCTCATATGCAGGAAAGACACCTAAATATTAGGATATTATGGAAAAAAGACCATATGAAAAGGAATATAACATCTGAAGGCATATTTCTTTTTCGACCTGGAGCTGATTCTTGTCTTTACAGGAAAGAAAACGCCCTTAAGCTTAACAGACAAATGCTTTACACAGAACTAAGTATAAATAAGATACAGTGCTGCTTTGGAGTTTATTATATACAGCAGTTATGCACCTCTTGCTTCTGAAGAAATTCAGTTAAAGCTTATTGGCATCCTTAATCACATCAATGCTCATTTCGATCTCTTCCCATAGTAACTCTAAAAAAGCATACAGAAAAAATTTCTCTTTGATAGTGAAATAAAAAACAAATAAGGACACTGGGGATTTAAAAGGGTAAAAGCCTGTCTCTAATTGATTGTAAACTGATGACAAAGTGAAAACTGCAAGATTTGTTTGAACCAGATGTTTGTTCTAGAGCTATTCAACCATCGAAAAGAATGTCTCCTGAATATTTACCAAATGAGGATTGATGAAAGGGTATTAAAGTTGCACTAAACCTTTTACCTCTTCTGCTAAACAAGAATCCCAGAGCTTGCAAAGAGGGCTGCCATTGAAGCCATGGATTTGTGTTTTGATCACAGGCATGGGCATACACACTGGGGAAGAGTAGTGTGTGATTTGGAAAAATCATGCTTGGAAGCTATCAGGGAATTCATGGCTTTCATAGGGCAAAGGTTTAGAAAGCAAGTAAGTTGTAATTCAAGTTTTGGAACAAAAACTGTGCATCAGTAACACAATCTAAACAGTGATCTTCTAGGGCTGGCATTCAGGAAAGCATCAAAAACCTCCCAACTGTTACGAACTGTATGGTCTTTTCACGGCACTAAAACCAGCTGTCAACTCTGTAGGGAAATGCTGTTTCAGTTTCATGCAAGCAAAGGTTTAGAGGGGTGAAATGAGACTGTTACTGCTTTCAAGTTATGGTTAATGCAAAGGGAGGTTTGGGGGAATGTGGAAGACAGTCTTTGAAGTAGAAAACAAAAGCAAACTGGGACATCATTTTTAAGAAATCCCGATAGTCCTGATTTGAAAGCCAACTGCAACTAACAGACCATTCAGTGTCAAACGTAGAAAGTCGTGCAAAAAACTAAGATTGGAAGTACATTCTAGTAACTAAAGTAAACAGAAAAGAAAGTCCAGTACTTTTGGAGCCTATACGTTCGTAACTCTTCTTTTTAATGTTGTTATGAGATGCTGTTATGCATAACATGTCAGTAACAGAAATACCAAGGGTAGAAAACTTTCAGTTTTAAAACCCTGTTAACGTAATTTACCTTAAATCTATGCTATTGCTCAGAAAAGTAAGGATACATTTCCTTTTTCTGAGGAAATTTCCCAACAGCATTAAAAACAAAATGGCTACAAAAGTAAGATCCTGATAGTCTGATGGCTTGAAACCCATTTGGCAAGATGAGGGCAACCCCACGGGTGACCACAACGAGCTCAGCCCCTCGCCTTCCCACCATTCTTCTCAGCAGCTCTGCTGGACGGTAGCACCAATGCTAGTATTAGGTGTTCGCTCCTGCGCCCTAACCTTTATCTTAATTCTGATAAATTAAGACACCTCAAAAATCCAGAGACTGGATTTTCTTAGTTAGAGAGCCACAAACTAATAATTTTAATAAACATTTCGTGGCAGCTGCTCTGTCATATTGCACAGTCTATTTATCTGCTCTTTTAATTATTAATAGCATAAGGCAAACTGTCTCTTAAGGTCCAGCAATAGTTGGTGTCAAGCTTGAGGGAGAAACAAACATTTCTGAGGAGGCCAAAAGTCTGGAAGTGTTATTGCTTCCAGTAAAAATCTGAAAAAGCTTCTATAGTGAAATTATTTCCTGAAGATTGGCCAGGAATGAGCAACTTCTGTAGTTTCTGAAATAAAGCCCATTCTTCCAGCTTCTGGAAAGACTACATACTCACTTTCCAGCAACTTAAAACAAGGAAAGTCTTCACAATAACTGCAGTTCCGAGGGAACTGCTGAAGTGCTTCACCTGACACGGATGAAAGGCACAATCCAGTCACTGCAGCAGACAAGAGCCAAATTTTAGGGGCTGTAGTCTGCTAAGCACACACAGATGTGTATTACAATTCAGAACTTGGTCGGTATAACCTAAATGGGTTTCACTTTGAATGCAAATGCACTTTTGAATGTAATCTTAAAATGGTGTCTTGGGTATAGATTTGAAAGTCAAACACAGCCTAAGCACATTATTCATTAACAATCTAATATTCTATTGCTTCACTATCTTTTCTCTGTATTTAATTCTTTACCAAGCATAATGCATTATACTATAAACTTTCTGATTTAACTGTCAGTAAGATTCTCCTGCCAGATTTCTATACGTGACTGTTATTACCAGACACCATTTATTCATACAGTGGCATCCAAAGTAATTATATAAGGAAGCAACCATCAGCATTTGACGTGTTAGTAAATGTGAGATGATAGAACTAAGTGTTATAAAGTCTGGATGTATATTGAGAACATATTTCATGCCAGACAGTATTTGTATAGTTAGCACGATGGGCTTGTTTGCCACAGGGAACATACACGTGCAGGGTGATATGTCGTCCTGGATCGGTCTGGGATTTTATACTCATTTGTTCAGTAAAGGGCTCGATTCTGGAACTCCTGCTGGTGCTGGGTGACACATGGGTCTGTACCTCTTCCCAGCACATAGGGCACTGAACGCACCCTCAGAGACACTTGAGTTTCATTTATAACTTTAAGAGTTCTCCTCCACCAGAAATACAGGGGCTAGCTTGTGAGCAAGAAAGTAGGGTTTTCTACGATTCAGTGCGTTCAGTTTTTTATCACTAGCATTTTTTGACTTATATTCCAAATTTTCCTCATGATGAAGGGGACCCTTATTGAGGTTCCATTCAAGGTGAAGACAGAACAGTTCTACTGCTAAAGGGTGGCAACTGGCCATCTTGACCCAATTTCTCACACTGTTTAAAAACAAAGCATTGAAGTTAATTTGGTCCTTCCTCTATTTAAAATGCGTCCAGCAAACAGTAGTTCACATAAAAATGACCTAGACATCTCAATTCTTTGCTCTTTGCCTGAATACAGTCTGGTTTCAGGCGTGTCCATGCAGAGACCCACAGTGATTTGCTATTCCTGGAGGGAAACATTGCAGAATTCGATCAAAGCACAAGCTACCAAAAAGCTATAACTACTCTCTTAGGACGGCTCTAACACTTCTGTTAGAAGAGTTAGACCTGTATTAAAATAAACAAGATCTGTTTTGAAGGTTCTACAATGGAGATAACGCCAAAAGCTAGTGCACATCTTTAGTCAGTGAAAGGAGGAGATTTGGAAGAATTTAGATACCAGCACAAAAACCATAGAAGAAAATATTGAAATGACCTTAAAAATATACTAAACGTCTTCTTGTATCTTGCCTGAAAGTTTCCCATCTAAATACCTTAATTACTTCGATTTTTTTTTCCTGCATTAAACAGTATATTTCATTTTGGTGTTTATACACAGGAGTGGAAAGGACGGGTCAAGTGGGCCTAGTGGGTTAAGAGAAGGACACAAGCTCACTTCTTTTTTTGACTCATATAAAATATTCCCAGTGTTGCAGTTTACTTACTGACTCTACCAAAGCTCTGATGTACAAAAAAAGCAGTATAATTGAAGTTAAGGGCTTGCATAATCCTTTTTCTAAAGATGTAGGATATAGCTATGAACACACTGCTTACTTGTAATACCTGCTGTGATGAGCAGTCTAGCTGTAGATTGTCAACAGGATGAACCCAAGACAGATTTGTGTATCTATTTGCGCATGACAACTGTGAAAAGGAGATTATAAAACTCCACTTAGCCACTAGCCTTATGGAATGGAAGCTTTAAATGATACAGGAAAGATAACACAAGAAAGAGATTTTTGTCACAAGGAAATAGTCTGTGCCAACATCATACCTTTGTCTAATTTCTTATAAGTATGTATATTACCTCAAAACTTTTCAAAGACTTGACATTTTTATGGTTTCAGGTTCATTGCCTAGATTAAGTCTAATCTCTCTCCATTATATATTTAAAGTGGGATTTGTGGCTTTGGCTGCATGACTCCCACTGAAGTTAATGGGAGTCAGCAGGCCAAATCCTTGCATGCTATTTTGACAGTTTTCTCCCCGTGTGTTTAAATCTTCTAAATAAATGAACCTGAGCCTAATAAATAGTTAAATAAACAAAATCCACTTTGCTATTTTGACTAATAAATTAGGCTTCCAATGACACCTGATGGGATTTACAAGACTGCTGAAACAAGATCAGTTAAATAAATCCCAACCTTAATTTTATGGCTGTAGGATTTCAATGGTTCTCAAGCAATAATAAAGGAATTCCCCTGACCTACAAGCTCATTGCAGCTGGTTTAAATATATGAAAGTTAGAGCTTGTCAGGAATGTTTTGCTTTTTGTTTTTGTTTTTGTTTTTTTTTTTTCCCTAAGAAATAGCCACATTTTTTAAACTCACACTTTTATTTTCTAAGCATATTTTAATTTTGACAAAAATATATCATTACATATTCAGAATGCAATTTCTACAGGAGTAGGATAAAATTTGAAAACTTCCATTCCTTTCAGAATACATCAAAAAAAATGGCTTGATGATTACAGAGGGACAAAACCTCTGATCTCCAATGCTAAAAAAAAAAAAAAAAGTCAAGCACCCTAATAGAACTAATAAATGTAAAGGAAAAAGACGTGATGGCAATGGTGGTCTTCTGGAATTGTTTTGGTTGAAAAACTTTGTTAATTCTCAAATTGACAGATTGGAAGAACAAACCATTTTCACTCATATCTCACTGGCAATATTCCAAAACAGAATAAAGGCTTTAGCAAACAACCCTGAGAGCAACAAATCCCTGTTTATCACATGTATCGACTTGACTTCATCCTTGGCCAAAATTCAGCAACTCTATTGAGCCTTCTAGGTAACACGCTACTGGAAGTCGAGTAGCTTTCTTTCCTGGTTGTATAAATACATCAGTTTAGTGACTAGAAGAGTATTCACCATGTCAAGGAGGAAGGGAGAGAGGGAAGCAGCACGTTACCTATCCTGGAAAATCTAATCATCCAGTAACATAGTTCTCTCCCACTGTGACATAGTATTCAGGATCCTCAAGAGAAAAAAAGTTTCACTCTGCTGCAGAAATATTTCAGTAAAATATTAGCTATCACAGATTCTCAAAATCATGCCTCTCACTGGC
Organism: Tauraco erythrolophus; assembly: GCF_009769465.1. NCBI lineage: Eukaryota > Metazoa > Chordata > Aves > Musophagiformes > Musophagidae > Tauraco > Tauraco erythrolophus. The sequence goes on from NC_141465.1 coordinate 14,991,300, forward strand.
ACATCAGGAATTCAACATTAGCATCCTTGCAAAGGAATGGCAGAAGGCCACTAGGAGATGGTCTGGACGTTATTTGCAGGATTACAGAAAACCTTGAAACATGTTATAACAAGCCCTAAATGAGCTTGCTATGGAAATCAGGACTATTTAATGAAGGTGGCTCTAAGGGATGGATTTGCTTATTCTATCATGTCAGTCACTTTGATAGCAGAAAACCAGCTGGCATATTCTGCAGATCGGAGTTGTACATCCTCCGAAGTATATGGCTGTATTAGGAGAGACAACGGCAGATACAGTGGGCTACCTAAGGCAAATTGCACACGACAGCTCTCTAGTGTTCTGACATTTATCTCTGAGTGAGGAGTGGAGCAACAGCTCACTGGAGTATGTGAAAAGGACTGTCTTGCTTAATAGATTCAGCTTTGTCCACATTATGATAGTTTATTATAATTTTATGTATGTTATGTATTTTCCATTCTTCTTCTCAACGTGATGCCCAGGCCATTATGAATGATTTGCGCTGATTTGGTATTAATGCATACTGTATGTGATCACCCCACTGCCTCTGGGAATAAAGGTGTAAAGTGCTGGTTAACATTCTTTCAAACATTTTTCATTGCTTCTTTACTGTGCATAATCTTTACTGACCCCCACACTAATTTCATTTTAGAATCTGCCTGAAGGGAATAGCTAGAGGTGTGAAATAGCTGGAGGAGGATAATATGACACCTTATTATGAAGCAGCAGTTTGGAAGTTGTCAGCTTGGTCCTTGGTTTAAAAAATACAGCACCATACAATAGCTGTATTTTGAACAGATGGACCTAGTCACAGCATGAAACCGAGAGGTTACTCTAGACAGATTTAATGCATATGATCCCTCTCTAGATCTATGCATATTGCTGATCTTACCATTGCCATTTTCATTCTATTACTGTTGTAGATAGCAGTCCCAGTCATAAATTAGATCTTCATCACACAGAACTGATCCCCAAACATTCACAATCTATGAATGAGATAAGAAAAAAAACAAGAGAGCACTACAAACAGACGAGTAGTACAAAAAAGCATGAAAAGAGTATTGATCAGTCTGACCAAGCAGCTGGTGGCTGATGCACCCACAGCCTGAGTGTGTGCTCAAATCTCCCCGGACAACTAATAAACTGCTGTTAATCAACTGTAGCACAAAATCGCATTTAAAGGCAATTCTCTATACTGGCTGAATATTTCTAAATACCTTAAACTTCCATTGTCAATACCTGGAGATCTGCAGACCATCTAAATAAAGGATCTTTGCCATAGACACTTAGCATAGCTATGCTACTTTGACGTGTGAAGAAGCTGACCTTCACAAGATAGAGCTGAAATTAAGATCTGCAAAATTCTGGTTGAGAACAATGACGGTCAGTCAGCACACGTCAGCAGCTTGACTGGAAACCGTTTCATCTCCTTCTTTCTCTTCTTCCCCCTCTCTTTTTCAAGTTCTTCCTCCCCCCCTTCATTCTCTTTTTTTGTTATTGATGTTTGTCACTGTAGCACACAAGGATTTTTTAAGTCATTTCCCTATTGAGCATGGTCTACAGGGCCAGCCCTGCATATGACCCACTTGAGAATCACACACAAAAAGTGACTCTTCCCTCTGAATGAATGAGATCAACGATCTCCTAATTTTCCAGTCCTAACCCCTAACACTTTTTGAAAGAGTTGTCTTTCACAGCACAGTAGCTCAGAATTTTTTTTTTGCTTATCTTTACATTAATTTCAATAGTTACAACAGGAACAAGATTAGCAAGAGATTAACAATGAGATGTGCTTTTAGGATGCACTCCACTCAGAGCATCATTCTGAGCTTTCCTTAACATTGACTCTGAAAAGTTAGAATAGAATTATAACCCCTATTCTCCAAAGGTGAACCTAACTCTCATCCTCTACCCCACTTTTTGGAGCAGAGATACAGTTTGCCAATGGCTGTGCCCATCTCTGCTGCAGAAGACATAGCAATCTGTATTTCTTTTTCAGAGAAATAACAGTTGACAAAACCTGAAAGTTAAAGAATAAAATCCTTAACTAGAAAAGATCCCTGGAGTCTTGTGGGAGGAAAAAAAACCTCACCACGAAACACAAGCACAAATACGGAATAGTAAAAAGGCAATCCAGAGAGAGACTGATATATCTGATTAAGACCTCATGAAAACCAACACAGACAGTGAGCTGAATAATAAAATATTCAGAAGGAAAGCGCTTAAGCAAATTATTTCTATTTATGGAAACAGGGATGTGCTATGAGATACAAAGTCAGAAAAATCCTGAAGCAGTTAGGTGGTGACAGATTTATTCTTGCCGTTATAAACACAATGGGTAAGTTACTTCTAAGCCCAAGTCATCTGTGTAGCCTCTACTCTTTCCTGAATGATAGATTATACATAAATCATGTTTTAAGGTACCCATCACTGTAGTATGTTACTAAAATCGTAACAAATACCTCTTACCACCAAGGAAGAAAAAGTGAAGAATCAATGAAAATCAACTAAACTTCTACAGCTCTGGTGTGCAGCTGGTACAAAATAGATGGCTATTGACTTCACTAGATCTGCACCAGAAGATGTGACCCCTTCATGTCCAGAACTTTAGAGTAAGTTGCCTACAGAGAAATTGCCATTTCACATGATCTAAGCTTGAGTCACCGCTCTAATACACAAAAGGCCTGAACAGTAGAAAAGCACATAGTGTTCCTTCATCCACCTCAGTTTGCACTAGCTTTCTTCAGATGTCTCATTGTTCTCTGAAAAAAACCCAAACTGTCCCATTACTTGAACTATAAAGTATTTCTTTCAAACACTGGGACAAAAGGAATGTTTGAAACCAATGAGGCATGCACAGTTTTAAAACTCAACCTGTTGAGTGGAAAAAGCTATTTATGTTGAATTTGAAAGACATTTACAGAACCGTAGCTGAACAGAAATGCTACTTTTTAATAAACGCCGTCCTATTTCATAATCAAATTTGTGTGCAGGAAGTCGCGGTTCATATGTGCCAGCAATAGATTCATACTAATAATTAACCATGATAATAAGGTAATGTTGAGGTAGCCACATACTTCAGCTACCTGAAAACTTACGACGGGGAGACTGCCCAGAATCCCAGGCACTGAACCAACAAACCCAAAGTGTGCAAGCAGCGTGGGTAGCTTTTAATGGTTTGCACTGGTTCCAGTATCAACCTGGCTCCCTCTTGTCACCACTCTGCTAGGGATCAGGAGGTCTGCACCGCTTCTGCAGAAGATAACACAAAAACTTAACACTGCCAAGTCACAGCTGGGTTAAAGTGGGGTGAGCAAGTACAACAGAGATGTCTTTCAAAACAAACACCAGAAGTACTTCTGTTTTTACAAAAATAAAGTCTCTAGTGTGGAGAGATAAAAAAAATATTTAAAAAAAATCAAACAGGACTTTACAGTTATGGAGGAAAATCCTTTAACTATTGTAGGGGCATGGGAATGATTTATGCTTGTTACTTGGACTGCAGAGTCTGCAGATGCTGCCCAAGAACTACCGTTCTACCGCTCTGCGCTCCCGTGTCTCACAGAGGGCAACCCTGAGCGTCAGACTCACCAGAAACTTCAGCAGTAAGACAGCTTCATAAATAAGAGGTTAAAATCCTAGTGTGCAGTTCTGTATCCGGCATTAACCTGCGTTGGGTAAGAAAGGGTCTTCTCTGCAGGTCTTTTCAATCAAACTGGGACAGTGAACGTCCTTTCACCTATTGTTCACCTACCTCATTTCCGTAGACTGCAAGTGCCTCGGAATCATGATTTTATTTTAATTAGCACAGCAGGCTCTGATCTAGGGAATACCTACTACAGGAATATCAATTAGCTTTTAATGCTCCCATTCAGAAAGGCCTCTCTGCTGCAAATCTGGGAGCGCAGGGGTAATTTTTCTCAGAGCCCTGAGTGCACCAGTAACCCTTACCTGCCCAGACCAGTCTCATCCGAGGGCTCCACTCGCACACTCTCAGCATGGGAGTTGTGCTTCAGCACAGGTCCTCGCCTCACTCCTTGCCCAAGCTGGGCTGCAGGAAAGCCTGTGCTGAGCCTTGACCCTCTGCTACAGCTGACGACTGCCCAGCTTGACCTCAGACATGCCTTGGCAGGAGGGACTTGGCCATCACAGGGCAGCTGCTGTCAGCTGTCAGCAGATCTTCTCTGCTCTTCTGCTCTGGGTCCCATGTGGGTACAGGCATGTCCTGTCTTCTGCCTTTGGATCCTCTTTCTTTGCAGAGCCCCCTGCCCTTGCTGCTCTCCCACAGTCAGCCTGGGCAAGGACCCAAGCCCTGATGGAGCCTCCTGACCCACGGGTGGAAGGTGCATGTCTGGGGTCCCAGGTGGGACTGGCTCTGGGCAACTAGTGCCTATGAATAGACGCCCTCAGGGCCCCGACAATTTTTAACACTGACTTGTCTCCTTCTCCTGTCTTCCTCCTGTTACCATGCTGCTAGCATTTTAGTCCCAGAGTAGGGAGTGCGTTTCACTCCTTAAGATCTCTAAGGAAACGATACGTGCAAACCGTTCTTATAATTTAGTACATCCATCAGCTGGTTACATTTCAGCTCTTTTTTAACTTTACGCTGCAAACGCAATCTAAACTACAGGCAGTATTCAGAAAGGTGAAGACAGGAGGTCATGCAAAATAGTCGTCTATGCTGCTTTAAGTACTACCAATTCAAAATGCTTTCAAAAAGCAACTCTCCAGAATCATTAACTGGCCGAATTTTTTTTTTTTAAAGCAGTACTTTCATATTTTATTTCAGCTTCTTTACTTTCAGCTGTGCTGGGGAAGAAAGGAGCTTGGTCCATTTTGAGCTTTATGCAAATTACTAAACTATATATGATAGCAGAGATGAACCTTTTAAAGCTGATGACTTGATACTACGAAAATAAATAATATTACAGAAAGATTGAAAGTCAATATGAATACAGAAAATCAAAATTTATATGTTGTGCTATTAGAGAATGAATTATTTTTGATGCATGGAATGAGGTACTGCTTAAATACTGCACTGAACTCATGCCCAAAATCCATAACACACTTATTTTAATTCCTTACCTAAATGAGCAAGTAGTCCAAAGCAAGACTTTGTTTTTCTTAACTTTCTTCTAATTTCCTATCTGAATTTATTCATGTGTGGGTCATACTAACTTTTTAAGTTGTGCTCACTATTTAATTTGTCTTTCAAATTAAATAGCTTTTCTCTTTCTATTGACTTTTTTAGTGTTATCTGTAGAGAGAAAGCTTTCTTCCTTCATTACACCATGCTGAATAAGCCAGATTCAGGTATTCTTCCAGTGTAGACTTCCCCTTTCCTCAAACCTCTTGTCATCTTTGTCTTTACCAGTAACACTTTCTTACATACAGTTGCCAAAATTGGAGCAAATTCATACATGCAATGAATGAGCATCAATAAAATTCTGATTTTTGTCTGTTCTCTACCTTAGTTCTATTAATTTCAGTGAACCCTCTGTTAGGCAGAAATCTTCTAGAACTCTATTTTTTATAACTTATACTAGTCCTCATTTGTTTCCAAAACACTGAAAAAATATGTTGGCACTTCCAACACAATTTCTTTACTGGGAATACTGAACACTTCTGTGACTTGAACTTGGTCAATGACATTACTTTGACAGCTGGAGGAAAGCAGGCTCTACTATCCCCAACAGGGACAGAAAAATGTTACAGCATCACAAACAGGTGTCCAACACAGCCAAATTTTAGGCCTCCAGTAAATGTGCCATCAATACCTGAGAAGATTGAAGAATGAGAATTCTTCCCATTTGCATGCACAGACATTCAGGGATAAATACTCAGATCACAGATTCTGGTAGAATTCATGGATGTCTCTGAGCGAGTCATTCAGTATTTTGTTTTTGTCTTTTTACCAAATAAAACTGCTTTTCGGCCATCTTGTGCCATTTTTAATTACATGATAAGCCTCTGGAGATACTGATCTTCTGTCAGTAGGGATTATTGTAATATGAAAATATTAAAGAGCACATAGAAGGACAATAATGCCAAAAGGTCCAGTTGGGCATTAAATTTTGTCAGCAGGGAAAGATTTTACTAGTTGTCATAGCAGCATGGTACAGGTACAAACCCTCTGTGACAATTCTCTTAGCTCAATACCTTCTTTTGAAGTGAAATCAAACAGACATATATTTTTTAAAACTTCTAAATGTGGCTTTACTGACATAAATGTATTGGTCCAACATCATACTTAAAGCTATAAAAAAAATTTCCATTGTGGACTTGCTTTTGCAAATTTGAAATCTAGTCATGGAAAAGTAGCAAAAAGATGCAAGTAAGGCATTGAAATAATGTCTCTCTCTTTCTGCTGTTCTTCTGTAATAGTTACCCTTTTTACTTATCACTTACATTGTATTTCTAAATTCTGACATTTCACATGCCTAGACATTGACATGCTTTCAAGGATCATGAGACAGGTTCTCTTCAAGCAGTTATTTTTCCTCTTTCGGAGGCTAGTAATAGAACAGACACTTTTTCAACTATTGCTACCCTTATCAGCAATCTTGCTAATGATATCTCAGACATCAAAAATCAATTACATTGAGTTATTAGAAGAATTGACACTGGAGTTAAGAATAAGATGGAAAACATCTAACCAGGAAGACTCGTCTTGACGATGAAGTGATACTTGCACAGATGAGAAAACAGTGATGTATTAGAAAGGGAAATATACTGTGCTGCTCCTCTCTCTCAGGTGCAATGTCTTATGTGATATCTATGCTGCAAGTTTTTTTGTCTCAATCTACACATGAAGTGTGAGTAGCTTACTGTGCTTTTGCTCAAAGCTTTTATGCTCTTTATTTCAGCCTAAAGAAAAACAAAAGAAAAAAGGATGTAATCAAACGTAAGCCTACTGTTTATATTATTTACTCATCAAAATTTCATTTTCAGACATCTTGGGGGCAGGAAAGTTCACTTGATCATCCAATTTGATCTTCAGTTTACAAAGAACATGTGATTAAAGTGTAATGTGTCTCTGACTAATGCATTTTTCAAAAAGGCACTCACCCTCAAAGAAGTCTAGTCACATTGCTTTTTAGTATAAAGACATTCCCTCCTTCCAGAAGACTCTTTTACAACTTTTCTCTGTACTATCTTCAAACTGTTCAACAGACTTCTAAAAATATACAGGAATTTCATTTGAGCTTCCAAACAGCATTCTGCCATGACCTAGCTGAGTGTTTTGCACGCTGCTAGATCCTCAGGGCTGCACAGGTGTCTCCTTATGGCCCACTCTTGGGTGGAGGGAGATACTACCACACCCTCATTACAGTGCTCACCAAGGCTCCTACATAACGCTGTCTCTGCTCAAGCCATAGCTGATGCCCGAACTGTCACCTTGGCCACACTGACATCTAGCCATGCTCCTTCCTAGTCAGTTCCAGATACTTACTGCTAGTAAAGACAGGGTCAAAACCCTATTTTTTCCTTGTGTCCACTTTCCTCTCAGCTTTGAGGCTGTCTATAGCTGATGCAAATCAAAGACCTGCTCCACATGTCTGGAGCCTTCTGGACACAGCACTCAGAAGGAGGCATTTCATCTCCTTCAGCACAGGGGGGAGCCAGGCATTCATGACAGCAGCAGTCTGCCACCACACCTTCTCCAGTCAGAGACATTTAGGTGCCACCTTCTTGGGTAAGACCAGTATCCTCCTCCTCAAGAAGACTTGCAGACTGAAACTGGACAGAGTGTTCCAAAATTCCTCTTACCAGTGACAAACATGAAGAGAGAAAAGTCATCTACCTATCCCTCTTCAGAAATGTCAACACGTTAGACCTTTTCTGTCATATCAATGTTTTCATTCATCATTACACTAAAATAATTCTTAATGTGCTGCTGCTTTCCAAGAATGCTGCAGACTCCCTTTGCACTGCAGCCCATACTCCTTTTTCCTGAATGTGTGCATCTCTGCAACTGGCCATATTAAGAGAGTATTTCATATGACTAGAACCATCTTACTGAATGATCTACACAGCTCTGTAAGACTGCCACCTCATCTCTCTCATTTTGATAAAGCTTCTTTATTGCCAAGCACTTTAAGATCAGCCAATTCACCATTTCTTTAGAAACTGGTTTTAATGCCAATGTCAAATCTAAGTAAAGTAACTGTAGGAAGCTATTTTTCTCAGCCCGACTCATAATCTAAACAACAAATAAAATTATGTTTATCTCACAAGAAACATTTTCACAAAGCCATGTGAACTATTATTGGGTGAAAATATGCTATTGGGGAACATCACCATTCACTGGCAATCAAATGGAGGCTGCAGGTAGAGAAGTACTACAGTTTGGTCGCCCTTACCTGACCAAACTGATGACAAACTAGAGTGTGTATCTGGAGGACAACGAGCTGCACGGTCAGAATACTTACCAGTGTACGAGCATGACTGCATGGATTAAAGTGAGCTACAGAATGGTTGTTTAGAGAAGCACGTTGGAAGACCAGAGAAGGAACTATGTCAACACATTCAATAGTGACTGCCTACACACACAAATGTGAGTTAAAACGGATCAATGTAAAAGTGACTGCTACTGCACACGGTATTCACATCTGAAGTCAGAACATGAATACACTAAAAATTGACATTTAGAAGTGCATAATGGTTGGGATTAATTAAACTCAGAACTCAATGTGCATTCCCTGACATATTAGAAGCTTTGTTGCAGATATTCAAAGAATAATAATTTGTTTGAGGACTCTCATAGAGATTTTATAGAATGGGCTTTACAGGGTCTTTGACACAATGGTTTGGTGAAGCAGATTGCACAGAGAATTAGAATAATCTTTTTTCATTTGAACAAAATCCCATCCTCAGTGGAGAGCTGCATTTTTCTGTGATTTTTGACAAAGAAGCATATTTATCAGACTATTACATGATATTAACAATCACTTCTAAAACAATTTTGAAGGAGATGAGACTAAAAACATATCAATTAAAGCTTTTGAAGAAATTATATCCAGGATTACTTATTCTCCTTTGAGTCACTGAATTTCTATGTAATTTTCTCCAGTGGAGTTAGACAGTCAACATACTGCAGAGGAAAGTCTGGTGCTGCCTATGTAGTTTGCTGATGTGGTACATTGTCTTTTGGCTGTAATCTATAAATTAAAACCCCTCATGCTATTACCTGCCTCGGTCATTCCTAACTTGGATGCCAGATTCTCATGTTGTCTATGCAAGATGTTTTGAGTTAAACTCCAGCAGGTAACCTCACAACTGCTTGAGAAATAAAAGTAGTGAAGATAAGGACAGCAGAGAACAGAAAATAGTTTTTGTTAAGAATTGCACATATTCAAAATTTCCTATCATTCAGAAAAAGAACAAATTCCCCAACTTCTGAAAAATAGCCTTATGGACAGTCTTGGAGCGGATGTGGAGAAAGAAAGGAGCTGGAAGACACTGGGAAACCAGAAAGGTAAGAAGTCATGAGCCTGGAAGTCTACATTTGGCAGCCACCCAGCAGGCAGACTTGGTAGAGTACAATGAGATGAAGCCTTGAAGGGAATAGGAGCCCAAGGGTAGAAGCACAGGCAGATAGCCTGGGAAGAATACAAATGAATTGTCCAAGTAACCAGAGATAGGTTAGGAAAGCCAAAGCCCTGATAGAGTTAAATCTGGCCAGGGACATCAAAGGCAACAAGAAAGGCTTCTATAGATATGTCAGTGATAAAAACAGATCTAGAGAAAATGTAGGTCCTCTCCGGAAGGAAACGGGGGACCTGGCCACCCAGGATATGGAGAAGGCTGAGGTTCTCAACGACTTCTTTCCCACAGCCTTCACTGGCAAGAGCTCTAGTGGCATGGCCCAAGTCACGGAAGGCAAAGGCAGGGACTGGGAGAATGAAGAACCGGCCACTGTAGGAGAAGATCAGGTTCGAGAACATCTAAACAACCTGAAGGTGCCCAAGCCGATGGGACCTGACGAGGTGCATCTGCGGGTCCTGAGGGAACTGGCGGATGAAGTTGCTAAGCCACTATCCATTATATATCAGAAGTTGTGGCAATCTGCTCAAGTTCCCACTGACTGGAAAAGGGGAAACATAGCCCCCATCTTTAAAAAGGGAAAAAAAGAAGACCCAGGGAACTACAGGCCAGTCAGTCTCACCTCTGTGCCCAGCACGATCATGGAGCAGATCCTCCTGGTGACTATGCTAAGGCACATAGGAAATAAAGGGGTGATTGGTGACAGCCAACATGGCTTCACGAAGGGCAAATCCTGCCTGACAAATTTGGTGGCCTTCTATGATGAGGTTAGAGTATTGATGGATAGGGGAAGAGCAACTGACATGATCTACCTGGAATTACCCAAAGCATTTGATACTGTCCCACATGACATCCTTGTCTCTAAACTGGAGAGACATGGATTTGATGGATGGACCACCCAACGGATAAGGAATTGGCTGGATGTTTGCACTCAAAGTGTTGTGGTCAACGGTTCAATGTCCAGGTGGAGGCCAGTGACGAGTGGTGCTCCTCAGCAGTCCGTACTGGGGCCGGTGATATTTAACATCTTTGTTGGAGACATGGACAGTGGGATCGAGAGCACTCTCAGCAAGTTTGCAGTTGACACCAAGCTGTGTGGTGTTGTGGACACGTTGGAGGGAAGGGACGCCATCCAGAGGGACCTTGACAGGCTGGAGAGATGGGCCTGTGAGAACCTCATGAAGTTCAACAAAGCCAAGTGCAAGGTCCTGCATGTGGGTCGGGGCAATCCCAAGCATAAGTACAGGCTGGGCGGAGAATGGATTGAGAGCAGCCCTGAGGAAAAGGACTTGGGAGTGCTGGTGGATGAGAAGCTCAACATGAGCTGGCAATGTGCGCTGGCAGCCCAGAAAGCCAGATGTATCCTGGCCTGCATCAAAAGAAGCGTGGCCAGGAGGTCGAGGGAAGTGATTCTGCCCCTCTATTCTGCTCTCATGACACCCCACCTGGAATACTGCATTCAGATCTGGAGTCTCCAACACAAGAAGGACATGGAGCTGCTGGAGCGAGTCCAGAGGAGGGCCACGAAGATGATCTGAGGGCTGGAGCACCTCTGCTATGAAGACAGGCTGAGAGAGTTGGGGCTGTTCAGCCTGGAGAAGAGAAGGCTCCGGGGTGATCTTATAGCAGCTTTCCAGTACCTAAAGGGGGCCTACAGGAAAGCTGGAGAGGGACTTTTTACAAGGGCATGTAGGGATAGGACAAGGGACAATGGATTTAAACTGAAATAGGGGAGATTTAGATTAGATATAAGGAAGAAATTTTTCACTCTGAGAGTGGTGAGGCACTGGAACAGGTGGCCCAGAGAAGTTGTGGATGCCCCATCCCTGGAAGTGTTCAAGGCCAGGTTGGATGAGGCTTTGGGCAACCTGGTGTAGTGGAGGTTTTCCCTGTCCATGGCAGGGGGGTTGGAACTAGATGATCTTTAAGATCCCTTCCAACCCTAACCGTTCTATGATTCTATGATTGAAAATCTGTTCCAATGACAAATTTCTCAGCATTATTTGAACAATCTGGTGACTGTCATCAAATTCTAAATTGTCCCATTAAATGTTTAGACTTTGATGGGCTGGTAAATTCCAAGCCAAAAAATACTTATTTGCATATATTGATTTACTATTTAGGTAGCTTTATACACTGTAATTTAGAAGCACCTTTTTGATGCATTTTTTTAAACAACTGGGCTTCAAACACTAGAGTAAAACCAAGTAAATGAGGGCCAGTTGTGATAGGACAAGGGGTAATGGTTTTAAAATAGAGGGAGGTAGATTCAGGTTGGATATTAGGAAAAAATTTTTTACCATGAGAGTTGTAGAACACTGGAACAGGTTGCCCAGAGAGGTGGTGGATGCTCCATCCCTGGAGACATTCAAGGCCCGGTTGGATGAGGCCCTGAGCAACCTGATCTAGTTGGAGATATCCCTGTTCCTTGCAGGGGGGTTGGACTAGATGACCTTTGAAGGTCCCTTCCAGCCCTAACGATTCTATGATTCTATGATTCTGCATTCAATTTAAGGTGTAGAGACTACATAGTAAAAATATTCACAGAGAAGCCTTTCAAAATTAAAATTCTGTCTTCTACCGTTAGCTGACTTAGCAGACATTAAATAGGCAAGTATGAAAATACATTCTAAAAAGTTTTCCTTCTGAAAGATCCATTTGTAATTTATCTTTACTGAAGAATAACTTTAAGCAATTCTGAAAGCTACTAATGGTTTTCACGTCTTGAGGATGATTGTCACATTTATTAATACTCTGTAAACTGCTTTTCACACTTCATTATAGCAGTGTTGGTTAACAGAACATTCTTTCACCGCATCCTGGACATCGCTTCCTTGAGCGACTTGTTGGCTTCCACTGTATTTCAATCAAGAAATACCTACATTTTATGTATATGTAGTGAGGTAAAAAGAAATGCACACTGCAATTGTTAATATGAACCCAGTTCAAATTTAGCAGCTACACTAACAATATCCTACTAAAATTATCAGAACGGAATTATATCCTAGTGTATTGAAAATGAGTTTGCCTCTCCTCCTTATTTCCTTCGTGGCTTAAATTTTTGTATGCCAGTTTTTAATGGGGAAAATTATTTATGCAATTCAGAGACTCTAACAACCTTTTAAATCTTGTCAACAAATACAAATAAAGTTTTGGCGCAGACAGAAAACAACATTAGTATTACTAGCTTACACTAGTATGGAGTTCAATTTTTACATTACATAAGTATGCATACACAAGTATACAAAAATTTCGTCCTGATTTAGGGCTGATTTCAGTGCTGATTCAGGGTAATTACAATCTAATCCTGTTGAAATGAGGTACAGCACTGATTTCAGTGATTCTTCTGAGAATGAGATAAACAAAGCATGAACTGAGAAAGGGCCAGGGAGGGGGTTTGGGAGAAGAAAAAACTAATTTAGTAGATATGCAGTGTCAGCAGCTGTTCACCTGTATACCGCAATGGTAGACAAGTTTTTAACTGTTGCTGTATAAAATACAACATATTCTACTTATATGAGTATTGAATTACCTTTATGAGGCATTACGTATCAGATGGAAAGTCTGAATTAAAACTCAACTTCTCCTGTAGCAGTGGAAAATGGACCCTAAAGTCGGCCAACAACCTGGCTGTCAGACTCTCTTGCCCTCGCACACGTTTGGGAGTACACTTTTCCACCTGGTACCAACAAAGGGAATTTGTGTTGCATTGCAAGGACAATTGGGCTTTACTTTCGTTTGGAAGAAATCAACACGGCAACTGTGAAAAAGGATACTTCTTTTAGATTTTTTATGACTCATACACTACCACAAGATGAAGAAAAAATAGTAATTATGTGGTGCTACCAGTTATGCTTAAATTGGAAGGCAGGATGGAAGAAAAATCTCAAGGCGTGAAAGCAGTAGGGTAGAGAGGAAAAGGCCTGTGACGTAAAGCAGATACAAGCACTGCTTAATTGATCAGTACTGTCTCATCCCTTTGTTCTGCTCCAGAACTGCATTAGAAACAGAGCATTTCAGTACACCTGTATCCAGAAAATTGAAAAGGAGAGGAGGAAAAAAACCTACCATGTATTCTTAGATCACTAGAAAGGTACAACAGCACGTTTTACTTTAAGCTTACCGATTAAGGCTGAGTTTGAAATTAAAGAGAATTTACTATAGTTACACTGACAGTGAGAGAAAGACCAAGTAATTACCAAGTAATTACTAGGATGTCAGAAGGGCAAAGAGCCTCCTGCCTGACTTCACAGTGTTCATGGGAAGCCATCGGGCTGTTTGCGGCTGCGCAAAGGAACCAAGGCAGTGACAAAGGCAGCAGGAAAGAACGAATTGCAGAGGATATAGGTTAGGTTTGCAGTTTCATGGCTTGCTGCTACCAAAAGAGGGCATCTTTCTCTCCCAGAACTCCCTGCAAGCCCTCTCCCTCCGCTGCTCCCAGCCACGAGGATCTGCAACCGCTCTCTCCCCCTCCCTCCTGAGGTTCTTTCTTCAGACACCTTGGGCTGGGCTGGGCACAAAGAGCCACTGGAAGCAGGGCGCACACCACTTGGAAGAGTAATGATTTATTGGGAAACCCACAGAAGACATCTAGGACATAGCAAGCATGAATTACTCATCCTGACAGAACGCTGGAATAGTCATGGCTAGAGAGGTGGGCATCAGTCAGGAGGGGAAAGGCTGATGTGTAATGCTCACTGGGAAAAACCTGTAACACTGCTGAGTTGCCATCTCCCACCGTATCCACACCATCAGCCACACTGACATCCTGTTTTTTTTTTTCCTATAAGATTTTACACCTCTCCAGGTTGGTGTTTTCCTTCCTGAATCCCTGAATCCCTCAGCAATCTTTCCTCTGTTCAGTTGAAGCCACAGGGGAGCAGGGAAAGATTACAGAGGAAACCACAGACAGCAGTCTCTGGTATTTGTTGGATCTTTCTGAGGCTTGATTTAATTCACTAATATGGTAAAAGGGATGCAGGGCTTCTGTTTATTTTTATTTCCTTTTTTTTCCTTTCCTTTTTTTTCCCTCCTCCCTGGGTTTGCTTTCTGGCAAAGTAGTGAGTGAAGGCAGTTTACAAGATGTCTCAGAAGCACTCTCCTGGAGCGAAGTTAGAATCATAGAATCATAGAATGGTTAGGGCTGGAAGGGACCTTCAAAGGTCATCTAGTCCAACCCCCCTGCAAGGAACAGGGATATCTCCAACTAGATCAGGTTGCTCAGGGCCTCGTCCAACCTGGTCTTGAACGTCTCCAGGGATGGAGCATCCACCACCTCTCTGGGCAACCTGTTCCAGTGTTCTACAACTCTCATGGTAAAAAATTTTTTCCTAATATCCAGATATTATAGATCCTATATCTATGATTCTATGATTCTATGTCTCAGAAGCACTCTCCTGGAGCGAAGTTAGAAGGGGAGAAAGGGGAATAGGTAGTGAGAACTCTTCTTTTTGGTGGCTGTTAACTACGGAGTCAGCTCACTGTATGTTAAGAAGCTAGATTTGCATTAAAGTGTGTTCAAACTGACTAAGTCCTAACTCCCTTTATGTTTAGGGAACTGTGTGATGGAAATTAAAGATATATTAGTTATCTTGGTAACCTGTAGGAAGCAAGTAAAATTCTGGAAGGCCAAAAAAGGCAAATACATTACTTATTTTATTAGGAAAGCAAGTAAGAGTAAACAGTGGAATCAGGGACCAGCAGTTTAACTTTAGTTCCTGCAAAAATACTTGAACATGTTACACAAGTCATTCAGAAGTACCTTGAAGGAAATAAGATTAGTAACAGCTAACATGGATTTGTCAAGAATAAACAGTGTCAAATCACTTTAATTTCCTTCCCTGAAAGAGTTCATAGAGAACTATTAGAGGTCTCTCATGTATCTTCTCTTTAGTAAAGTTTCCCTCACACAACATTCTCACAATCTAAATGCACACCAGATAAAATCTCCAGCAAGAGGGTAAATATGGTTAGAAATGTCCTTCAGTGTCAAAATGAAAGAATGTGTTATGCAGTCATCTCCACCTAGTATTAGTATTTTTATTAATGGCCCAGCTGAGAGCATGCTTATTCAAGTCACACATAAACCAGCCAGTACACACCACAAATGTGTTGTGTTACAATCAGTAACTGAGGGAATGATCTTGAAAAACTGGAAAAATGCTCTTCCAAATATTGAAAAAAACAACCATTAGCTTCTACACTTAAGCAGAAAAAATAAGCTGTACGTATTCTAAATGAGTAATCACTGACTAGGCAGCAGTTTTGCAGGAAAGATCTGCAGGTTTTAAAGGATCATAAACTGAACATGAGTCAACAGTGTTAGCCATTATGAAAAAGTATACCAGGAGGTACAAACACAGCCTGCAAAACATGCAGCACAATCCTTTCCACTCAGCATTGGTAGGACCACATTGTATGAAAGATGTGGGACAACTAGATGCTAGGGGAGAGCAATAAGAACAGAAAATGTAATTTGACAGAGATGTTTTTTCTAGCAAAGAGGACAATGCTGAGGCATAACACCTTTCAAGCAGTAAAACGCCCCTGCAAAATTTTCTGTGTCCGTGGCAATAAGACAAATAGCAATGAGCTTAAGCTGCTTTAAAAGAGATTCAGGAGAGACATGACAATAAATTTTCTAATGCTGGGATAATGAAGCCCACTGGAATAGATTGCCTAGGGACACTGTGGAATCTCCAGCTTTAGAGATTTTTGAAGAATACATTAGACAGATATCTGTCAGAAATTAGACAGGTGTTGGGCAAGGAAAGGGATGAGATGTCCTTTTGATGTCCTTTCATCCCTGTCATTTGTGATTGTGATACCAAATTTCAAAGGACCACATTAAGAACTAAGTACGGTTGTAAATATATTAGACTACTGGTGGTCTTAACTGTTCACTACAAGACCATAATGCATTTTGATTTCTGATTAAGCAACCTTTAAATTTCTGAGATTCAATAGGGGAAAGGGAGATTAAAGCCTTTGTGTAGCATATTTCATCTGTCAGTGAGAGGTACCATCAGTTTTAACTTCATCCTAATGCAAATGGAAATGAAAGCACTGAGATTTTTCTTTTAAAAAATGTTTGTTCAAGACATATCACTGCACCACAACGACCATGCTATGTGTTTATTCAGTGGAAGGAACGTTCAGAGAAGTGAATAATGTTTGGAGCAAAGAAAAGGAGTGCAACCAGAGAAGTCATTAAAAGCTCTTTTGCTAAAAGGAATCATTAATGACACTTCTTCAGTGTTTCATTATTTCAGTCATTAAAGTTACTGTTGAAAAAATACCCCACACTGAGAAATATGCATGTGTCATTGACTCAGAGACTGACAACAGCAGTAAAAACATATGCTTTAAAATGCATTTTTTTTGCTTTGGGTATGAGAATTCTGCAAGGCTGAACCTGATGCTGTAAACTGTTATAATTTGTTAATTTTGGATTAAAACAGCCACATTGCCCCTACAGAAATGTGTGAGCTGTGTGTCACCATTTAAGGTAAAACCTAAGAACTGAATGCGCTGAAAAGCTTTATAGTGCGTGAAGTCCCTGTCTTTCCAGCAAAAAAGTGCCACAGCAGCTAAGCTGGGTGGCCGTTTGCCACATCCAGTGTAAAGATGAATTTGAGTGAATAATGAAGAAAGGGCACAGAATAATGACGAATAGTCAGACTGTAAGTGTTGTGGAGACATTTAAGACAGCATATGAAATGTTGAAACGTTATGAACCAGCTTTGGTATACTGGCAAAAGCATGTATTTATTCACAGATGGTAGGTATATAATATAATCATCTTTCCACCAGGCAACTGGGTACCCAGCTCTCTGAACTCTGTTCTTATTGCTCTCCCCTAGCATCTAGTTGTCCCACATCTTTCATACAACGTGGTCCTACCAATGCTGAGTGGAAAGGATTGTGCTGCATGTTTTGCAGGCTGTGTTTATACCTCCTGGTATACTTTTTCATAATGGCTAACACTGTTGACTCAACTTGTGTTTATGATCCTTTAAAACCTGCATATGGCCTAACTCCACCAGCTCTCTACTTTCTGGGAACTGCTCTAAAGTCTTCTTCTGACTTGTTATTGACAGGGAAGGAAAAAAAAAATCATTCTTGAAAACAGATCACCAATTGGGTAAAGCAGTAGAGATCTGTGGAAGAAATAACAAAATTGTTAAAGATAGTAGCCTGGCTACTTAATGTTTTTGAAACTCTCTTCTGTCTGATTGACCCTGGAAGAAATCCAATGTTTTGTAAAAGGGAATTTGTTTTTATGATTTATGGAGTCTTGCTAACTATGGTTCTACTTACACAAATGCATTGCACTAAATCTTTGACCACACATGACGAGTTACACAAGAATACTGTAAATAAGCACACACAGAAAATTACTAATGGGGAAAAAGAGAAGTTAATGATTTTGAAACACATTTGCAATTGATATTACCTATAATTCCCTGAACTCTTGGTTTTATTTAATTGCTTTTTTAAAGAACGTCATTATTTAAAAAGTATCACATGCTCATTAGATATTTCAGATACTAAAACACCGTCATGCTATTTTAGTGTTTCACCAGTTATCACCACAATTTAATTTAGCATTTAGTGTCATTAGAGAAAGAACAATCTCCCCTTGTAAATAAATGTGCTTCTGAATTTGACCTTTGACTATGTTTTGCAAAATGCTTCATTTCATGATTGCCTGCAAATCATTTACTGAAGCTGAATATTCGAAATTCACTGTTTGAACTATTTGGCTAGTCACGTAGTCCACCTGGCTGTTTTTCTTGTGTGAGTTTCTGTTCTGTAAAGACAAAATTTTTAGACAGAGGAGGATGAGGGAGAATCACAGGGCCTTTGATTTTCTCAGTAAGAATGCAGTTTAGTGAAGGATTGTTTCAGATGAAGCAGACCTAAGCTTCTTGGCGATATGAGAAATATCTTCATGGATTGGGGTATGTGTGTTGTTCCCAGACTTTAGATATTTTGGCTAACAAGTCTGCAAGTATCAGATTGCTAATATGTTACTGCCATTTCCCAAAATATCAGAGCTGCAGTCAAACTTACAGGTTCAATGCAAAATGAGAAAGTGAGGTCTCTTCTCCTCCATCTTGGTCTGTTACTTGAATTCCAAGTGGTGGGGAATTGCTTAAAAACCCTAAGTTCAAGAAGCTGTCATGCACGAAGACACACTGGTCTTTATGTTAGAACACTACGTCCAGCAATCAGTTCCTGTCATTTACTTTGGGACATAGCAGTGCATATGCCCCAAAAAGCAGTGAGGCAATCTGCAGAGACAGAAAAGCACCTTGAGAAAGTAATTTAGACAGGTGTCCAGGTTTGGCCTCTGGAGACCACCTACTTTTTTCAGTGATTTTACTATCAGACAGCTGTACTTGGTCTGTAAACTTCTATGACACTTCTGGTCAAGATATCTGTTAGCTTTTTGGGTAATTAAAAATATCATATTCCAAGGGAAACACACATTTACTCATTTAATCTTTCTTTCTGACCGATTCTCTCAAAATCATCCCACTCGCTCCCCTCCACTTTGTTGTGGCATTTTGTACTAGACTTAATACAAGAGACTTTGGATGTTTAGTGAGGTGCTTCCTAACTTTAGTTGGAAGTGACTATGAAAGCAGACTTTACTGGACAGGAGTTAATTTTCTGCTCTTTTGGGCAAAGAGCCCAAAATATAAAGGTGTTTTATTTAAAGCTATAAAATACATGTTTCAATTAAAATAATTTATCACTGAACTTCATTGATTTCCTCACATTCGTGTTCTGCCTCATGTGGGTTGGACACACGTTATTAACAACTTCCAGAAAGCATCTGTGTCAGGGATTTCAATGGTATAACATCTTTTCCACTTGCAAGGTGAGACACACAGGTGTATAGTCTCATCTGCTTGCCTGTCTTTGTAGGAGAGTGAGACAGGGGAGATGTGAACCACAGCTTCCAAAGGACACCACAGCAGCATTTTCAAATAATACTATTTGGAATAATTAGCTTTTTTCCCTCTCAATTAAAAAAAAAAAAAAGAAAAAAAAAAGAAAAAAAAAAAAAGAAATCCAAAGCATTTTTCTGAAATCTTTCAATCCAGGTCCTTTTGACTGTTATGCAAATATAAATGTAGTGAAATGTAGTGTGCAAGTACAGCAGAGAAAATAATACCGATTAATGCTATCATTTGAAATGAAAAGGCACTGCAGGTCACCAAGTGCTGAGCACATACTGGATCAGAGAGAAATTTTTGAAATTGTATATCTGGACAAACATGGCTTTGTAGCTTTTAACCTATTAACTCATCTTTGGGGTGAATCTTGCAAATTAAACCATGAACATTCACATTAGAAGTAAACATGGACAAGCTTTTGCATTCAATTAGTCCCTAACATGAGTTCTCCCAATTGACATTTTACAAAGAACAAAATTCTTTCTGTACCTGGTTTTGCAGGGAGGGGCAAAACACTTAGTCTATTATTCAGGTTGGATATTAGGAAAAAATTTTTTACCATGAGAGTTGTAGAACACTGGAACAGGTTGCCCAGAGAGGTGGTGGATGCTCCATCCCTGGAGACGTTCAAGGCCCGGTTGGATGAGGCCCTGAGCAACCTGATCTAGTTGGAGATATCCCTGTTCCTTGCAGGGGGGTTGGACTAGATGACCTTTGAAGGTCCCTTCCAGCCCTAACGATTCTATGATTCTATGATTCTATGATTCAGAAACAACAAGCTTGCACACTTAGTTCAAAAAAAGGAAGAATCAAAGAGGATTATCATCTAACATTTGCCTTGGTTCTAGAGGCTAAATACCGGACTTTGGAGATTTTTTTAAAAATAGGTCCACTAAAAGAACTTAAGAGGTAAATTCAGCCTGTAAATCAGGCCAAATTTTCCAACAACAAGGTCAACAAAAGATTTTCCTTGATAAGGTTTCAGACTGAGATTAGATGGGAATATGAGAAGTGGCTTATAGCTCTTGGATGGAATGGAGGAGAACCTAGATTGACCAAGTTAAAAGATCCTTATTGCTTCAGTCCTCGATTATATATGGATGACCTGAATTTATGCCAATCTTGGAAATTGTGTCATGAATACATTTATCTTCCTCACTCACCACAGAAACAGAAATCCAAGCTCAGGATTGATGAGCTACCTCCTCCAAGTTCAGGAGCGGTGCATTCCAACAAAGAGAAAGTCAGGTAGGAACACCAGAAGGCCTGCATGGATGAACAAGGAGCTCCTGGACCAACTCGGATGCAAAAAGAAGGCCTACAGGGAGTGGAAGCAAGGACAGGTAGCCTGGGAAGAATACAGAGCAATTGTCCGAGCAACCAGAGATCAGCTTAGGAAAGCTAAAGCCCTGATAGAGTTAAATCTGGCCAGGGACATCAAGGGCAACAAGAAAAACTTCTATAGATATGTCAGCGATAAAAAGAGATCTAGGGAAAACATAGGCCCTCTCCGGAAGGAAACGGGGGACCTGGCTACCGGGATATGGAGAAGGCTGAGGTTCTCAATGACTTCTTTGCCTCAGTCTTCACTGCTCCAGCGGCACAGCCCAAGTCACAGAAGGCAAAGGCAGGGACTGGGAGAATGAAGAACCGGCCACTGTAGGAGAAGATCAGGTCCGAGACCATCTTAAGAACCTGAAGGTGGACAAGTCCATGGGACCTGATGAGGTGCATCCGTGGGTCCTGAGAGAACTGGCGGATGAAGTTGCTAAGCCACTATCCATCATATTTCAAAAGTCGTGGCAATCTGGTGAAGTTCCCACTGACTGGAAAAGGGGAAACATAGCCCCCATCTTTAAAAAGGGAAAAAAAGAAGACCCAGGCAACTACAGGCCAGTCAGTCTCACCTCTGTGCCTGGCAAGATCATGGAGCAGATCCTCCTGGTGACTATGCTAAGGCACATAGAAAATAAAGGGGTGATTGGTGACAGCCAACATGGCTTCACTAAGGGCAAATCCTGCCTGACTCATTTGGTGGGCTTCTATGATGAGGTTACAGCACTGATGGATAGGGGAAGAGCAACTGGCATCATCTACCTGGAATTACCCAAAGCATTTGATACTGTCCCACATGACATCCTTGTCTCTAAACTGGAAAGACATGGTTTTGGTGGATAAGGAATTGGCTGGATGTTTGCACTCAAAGTGTTGTGGTCAATGGTTCAATGTCCACGTGGAGGCCTGTGACGAGTGGTGTTCCTCAGGGGTCAGTACTGGGACCAGTGCTATTTCACATCTTTGTTGGAGACATGGAGAGTGGGATCGAGTGCACCCTCAGCAAGTTTGCAGATGACACCAAGTTGTGTGGTGTTGTGGACACACTGGAGGGAAGGGATGCCATCCAGAGGGACCTTGACAGGCTGGAGAGATGGGCTTGTGTGGACCTCCTGAAGTTCAACAAGGCTAAGTGCAAGGTCCTGCATGTGGGTCGGGGCAATCCCAAGCACAAGTACAGGCTGGGCAGAGAATGGATTGAGAGCAGCCCTGAGGAAAACGACTTGGGAGTGCTGGTGGATGAGAAGCTCAACATCAGCCGGCAATGTGCGCTTGTAGCCCAGAAAGCAAATCGTATCCTGGGCTGTATCAAAAGGACCGTGGCCAGTAGGTCGAGGGAAGGGATTCTGCCCCTCTACTCAGCTCTCGTGAGATCCCACCTGGAATACTGTGTTAAGCTCTGGAGTCCCCAACACAAGAAGGACATGGAGCTGCTGGAACGAGTCAAGAGGAGGGCCACGAAGATGATTCGAGGGCTGGAGCACCTCTGCTATGAAGACAGGCTGAAAGAGTTGGGGCTGTACAGCCTGGAGAAAAGAAGGCTCCGGGGTGATCTTATAGCAGCTTTCCAGTACTTAAAGGGGGCCTACAGGAAAGCTGGAGAGGGACTTTTTACAAGGGCGTGTAGTGATAGGACAAGGGGCAATGGATTTAAACTGAAAGAGGAGAGATTTTGATTAGATATAAGGAAGAAATTTTTTATATTGATGGTGGTGAGGCAGTGGAACAGGTGGCCCAGAGAAGTTGTGGATGCCCCATCCCTGGAAGTTTTCAAGGCCAGGTTGGATGAGGCTTTGGGCAACCTGGTGTAGTGGAGGATTTCTCTGCCCATGGCAGGGGAGTTGGAACTAGATGATCTTTGAGGTCCCTTCCAACCCTAACCATTCTATGAGTCTATGATTCTATGAAATGTTGGATACTTAATGCCTTTTGCTCCTAATTATTGCCCTGTAACAAAGAGCAGCCTCGTTGCACTAGGCACTCAACAAACACAAAAGAAAACTCTCTTTAACACAAGGAGAAGAAAACTTAATAAGGTTCGTACCACTGTAAGAAACAGAGTGAAGATTTTTTGCATGAAAATATGTCAAACAAGCTCTTACTGAGAGATTCAAGGTAACAGATCAAAGATAGGAAAAAGAAATACATATGGAACATAAGAAAGCTAAATAAAAGTGTATCATTGATACAGGAAAAGATAAATTGCTAACCTGTAGACAAATTTTAAGAAAAAATGAACAAGCGCGAGTAAAATAAAAGATAAAAACTACTATACTGTTAAAACAGTCACTGACTATTAAATAGAATAGATCTCAGAAATTACATATGCAAATACACAAGGAAACACCAGAGAATCGGAATGCAGCCAACACATTTGTTTCCAAAAAGAAGTCCTGCTGAGAGTTTGAGACTTCTTTGCTTTTGGCATCTGTCATATGTTACGGCATGATGCTTACGGCACTGAAACAGAACAGGCTGCAGCCGATCCCTCATGCGAGACACCACCGAATGGAATGAATCACTGTTAAATGGGATTTACAAGTCAAAAGAGACCTGCTGGTAACTGTCAGAAAGAAATGTGTTGTAAGTACTGTCTGCTTCTGGTCTTTTAAATCCTGTGCTGAAAGGTGGCACCTCTGGAAGATGCAGCTTGCATCAGCTTACCACCAACAGAACCAGAAGACGGATTTATCTCTCCCTCTCTCAAATTTGTTCTTTAACGCTTGCTGTACTCCTACTGAGGTGTTCACGACCCACTGCAATTATAAGTACCCAAACTGACTTCTCATTAATCATCATGTAGTGATACCACAAGATGAAAGTTTGTTCAGTATAAATACTACCATTATGGCTAACATACTGACAGATTTCAACAGAGGATAAAAGCATATAACTGCAGAAAGTACTCAGATTGTCTTACTTCAATGTTTATGTCAGCCAGTTATCCAGATTATTGACATGGTGGAAGAGCACTGATTTGCTTAATTATGCCAGTATTAGATTAACTGAGAATACTACCATCAGTGATGAGTAAGAAAGAGTGATTTCTTTAGAATACTACACAAAGTACTGGATGAATGCCCTCCAGTAAGAATACTGTCTCCTGCTTACTTGAATTCGAAATACTATTTTAAGTCCTACTACAATAAAGGAATGTCAGTAATAACAAGTAAAACCCTTAAAGAAAAAGCTAATGATGAATTTTTGCCTGAGTAAAGCCTAGATGAGACTTAAGGATCAACTTTCTCTCAATGGGACTGAACTGATCTTGTGACTTAGGGCTCTTAAATCAGGATGTAGGAGAGCTGTGTCATTACCCATAGTTCTCATATTCTGCATGATGATTTTCAAATTTCAATTTTCTCACAAGTCTGTTTTTCCTTTGCATTATGTTGGATTTTTAAATATTCCACTATACCAGTACTTCTGCTTTTGTAGTAGGTTTTCTCTGTTTTTTTTCCTTCTGTAGGCAGATATGCAAAATGCCTAGAAGGAATGGACCAATACTTGCTTAGAGGCAGCAGAGACAACATATTGCAATGGAAAATTTTCCCTTGTAACACCCATCCAATCTGCAGCTGCATTAGACCCATGAAATGAACTTGCATGTGAAAATTTCCTATTTTTCCAAAGCAAAACTGGTCTGTTTGTTTGTCAGATGTGACCGAAACAAGTATTTTGCATAAGTATTTCTATAGCTGCTTTTACTCTTTCTTTTCCAGTTTTCTGAAACTGACAGAGAAAGCTTTTGTCATCTTTTCAATATCAACCCCCAAGTCTGGCAAAACGTGAGAAAACAAGAACCATATTAGAATGAGTGAGTAAGTGGAAATATTCCTGGAAAAAGTGAAAAGAAGAAAAAGAAAGATACGCTATAGACGTGCGCATGCTGTGTGTATTTTTTGTAGCTCTGAGAAATGTGAAAGTTTCCTTGTTTGCTTGGGGAAAACTAAGTTTACTTCAATTTGTGTCTAAGTGCAAGATAACAGCCTCCAAAACAACTACCATGAATTTTTTAAACTGCAAACCAGCTAGTGCTGAACTTTGAAGCCAGTAAGTATGTTTTAACGTGCCAAGGAATTCAGTGCTCTTAATCTAAGAAAGAAAACAATCAAAAAAACAAGACTCATAACACCCTGCACATTTTAATGCCAAGCGCGATAATGCACATTGGAACAACTGAAACAAACCTACTTAGTGGATTTTCTGTTACCTGAAGTGTCTAAGTCAAGATCAGTATCATTTAAAAACCTGCATCTATCTGTAGCTTTAAGTGCAAGCTGTGGTCTTGCAGCATAAATTAATTGCATGTGGTACTTTGTGTAGCTAATGCAGGAAGTCAGACTTAATAATCTGCATGCCAATAATCCTGCCTGCCCTTAAAATCTATGAAATAGCAAATACATACTTTAACAGAAGATCTACTAGAGACAACATTCCTAGGAGAAAAATCTGGCCTTTGATTTTATGTACCTATCAATACCTTAAACAGATAAGTCTTTAATATACGGTTGTGGTCAAACTAAAGCAAATCTCAGAAGTATGGAATGTAAAGGTCAAATGACACTTAATAAAAATTCCAACATTGGAAAGTAGCGAAATTAACTTTGTTTAATAACGAGCTTCCTCCTGTCCAAAAGAATAGTTGGTTTCTACATGCTAAAACTGTTTCTTCGCCTTAGGAGCTATGAGAGACCACAAACTTTCCATTTCACTGGGCTGAACATCCCAGTAAGGTAAACTCATTAAAGACACAGAAGTGGTACATGTTCTGCAATGAGAAGGAATTTAATTTCTAATACACCAATGTAACAAATTTGCCACAAAATTGCAGAATAACTTCTTAAGACTCAGCACAATTAACCATACTGAAACATTTAATCTAGGAAGATGTGATGGATTTGTAGTATATTTTTCAAGCGTAAGGATATCGGAATAACATCTACTGCATACTCTCTGTCTCACAAATGGGTGACCTCCCAAATTTCATCTCTTTTGTCAAGATGGCACTCTTGGAATTGTCTTTCTGATGTTAAACACCACTGGACTAGAAGAAACCTTCTCCTATCTAGAGATAATAGCAGTGGGTTTTTAATTTATATATAAAAGGTGCAAATAACCAAATAAAAAATGTTTTTTCTAAGTATATTTTTTTGAAGTAAGGCAGGGAGGCTGTAAAAGAGGGACCATTACATGCCCACAAATCCACCGATGTCCAATTCCTAATATAAACCTGTTGGCTGAGGACCAAACTAAAGCAAAACCACCACATCCCTTTCATCCTTTCCATCCACTTAGGGCAGGAAACTCATTGAAAAAGGTAACAATATTGTCATTTCCCTCAAGGAGCAAAGGGGAGACAAATAGAAAGGACCAAAGGACTAAAAGGGCTTAAAAGTTCATTTTGCAAGTCACTGAGAGTCACGTCTGTGAAAGCAGGGAGTTACACGCGGAATGAAGAAAAGTATGGACTTGAACTGGGGTACAAAGCCAAGCCAATTAACTGTGCCTGAGGTGAGTGAACGCTTTAGCCTTAAACAGATAAGACTTCACCGCTATAAAGGCTACAGGGAGGAGCAAGACGTAAAGCTTTGCACTTGCATCTCGTGTGTGTGCCAGACAGAACGAGCTGTTTAAGAGTCTTCTGTGAGCTACGGGACTGTATTCAGCTCTCCCTTGCATGCCCTCTTTCAAGAGCCGAAACAGGACAGTTGTCAGCAAACCTGTCTCGGTTAAGAGGAATGGCCGTGGCATGAGGAGCAGCCTGACACAGGGCTAGTAAATAAAGATGGCTAGCAGAGCAAGGCTTGAACATGGAGAGGCTGACAGCGCAAGCATGGGATGGAAAAATGGCTAGCAGAGGTAGGACTCCGGCGAGATGCGGCCAACAGAGACAGAAGCAGGTAATGGGAGCCGCCTGTAAAGCAAGGTTAACAGAAACAAGCCATACTTAACAGATCAGATAGGTTTAAGTCAGATCTCGATACCCAGTAAGTCTTAAAAAATCTTTGAACTGTAAGTAAGTTATTGCAGAAGTCAGAAAAGAACCAGCTGGTTTCACCGAAGGAAAATCCATGAAATTGTTCTAATTAATCCTTAGAAATATTGTTACTGCTTGCTTGCCTTGCACAATTTTCTTCCCTCCTTTTATAAAAATATGGTTTGTTAGTCATTTGACTCATGATTCCAAGTGGAGGAAATTAACTCCTGGAGAGCTAGAAAAGTTTAGTATAATTATCCCTCATTTCTCAGCAGTAACTTGAATCAGTGTTTTGGGTATTAAGTGCTTTAAACCTCAACCAAGCCCTGACAGAAAGGTCATAGCAACATGCACAAGAGGAAGAGAAGACCCCTGCTTGTCATTCTCTTCTCTGAATCCAGTAAGAGTCTACTGTGTAGGGAGGCAGTAGGCAGAACCTGCTTGCCTGCAAGATTAGCAATGAGAAAGAAAACAGAGCTTACGGATATGTGCAGCTTTCTTTTCAGCCAACTCATGCAAGTTTCAAAGTAAGAGATATCCAGCATTGCAGCATATGCAGAGTGAAGACGTTTAGGGGTGAAAAAAAACAAAGGTCTTCCTTATTGAATAAGTTAGGTTCTGATTAATTGAAGAAAAGACCCTTTTCTCATCATGGTAATAAGGCCATCTCTCCTTCACGAAGGTCTCAGAAGAGGGCAGTTAGCGAACTGCCCATGAGATAACAGATTAGGAATTAATTACCCTTCTCATGGCTTTAGTCAGTGAAGGAGCAGAAGAAAACAAGTGATAGTGTTTCTGTGCTGCCAGCACCAGAACACGACAACCATGATATCTTCTTAAAAATAGTCCCAGTCCCAGCTTTCTCTCTTCCACTGATAACATTAAATGTAGGTTAATGTCACACTTGGTGGACTGTTGCCTGCTTGAAGAATAATAATAATAACGTATAATTTGTGCTGATACATTACACATACATACACACACCTTTTTAGAAATTCAATCACATAATGTATTGCATGTTTAAAATAGTGTAAAGTAAATGTGATTATTAGAGTATCATTGCAGGTAATAACATTTTGTAAATGTTTTGTTAGGCTGCATGCATGGATAAATTACTCAAATATTTCTTGAGAATCTTAAAAGATGGAAAGAAAAAAAAACTTTCTGAGGACAAACTCAAAGAGTAATAGATGGGAGAGGAGATCCAATTAGAGCTAATATAGATTTAGAAAACTCATTGTGTGATTAGGAACATCACCTACAAGACTAAAAAATCCCCAACACCTATAAACATGTGATCAGATGAAAGATAATGTTTCTGAATTGAATTTTAATGTGAAAACATTACTTACTGAGTGCAAAGAAAAGTTCTTTTTTAAAAAATATAACATTTTACAGCTTTTCAGCCTTTTAGTGCTGCCTTTATCTTCTTGCGTTTTCACATCTTTATCTAAATTCAGGAGGTGGCTGCATATCTGTGGGAACTGTCAGGAGCACACTGGCTCTGTGCGATTCAGACACCCCGTTCTACTGCTGGTGCACTTATGTGCAGTTTAGGCAAAAAAAAACCGAATAGATTGAAAAAATTCAGAGATATTTAATGACTCCTGGTCTCTCCTTCCAAAACAAAGTTTCAACCTTTTGCCTGTTAGCAATGATACTAAAAACAAAGTGAGAGAACATACTGACAACCCCAAATTCATCAAATGTTTAAAAATATAATTATCTTCCTCTCACCCAGGAAAGTCCCTGAGCATGTTCTTAAAGTCCTGCTTACATGCAGTTCCAGTACAGTTAGAGAAGCTAAATACAGTTTCAAATAATTCCTATGCTAAAGCAAACATTATGCCATACCAATCCCAGAGGAAAAACCCTTCCCCTTTCTCATGCAGGTCTTCAGCTCTCAGTATTTCTTTCTCTCCACTTTGTTCTGAGACAGGAAGAGAAGCAAATGGGAACCCATCTGCCTCTGCTTTTGAAGACTTCTCAATTCTGAATATTTTACACCAATTTCTGACTACATAAGCAAAAGAACACAGTCAAAGCCAGTGACCTATCCCTTTCCATCATCACTCTTAAAATGGGCAGCCAACAACATACACAGTTCAGACAGTTTGCTGCAACTTACGAAACAGAAAAGTAGTTTCTTTTTAAACGTGACTTTAAGCATGAAGTGCTGATTGTTGGGAAGAAGTGCTTTTGACATGAGTTTGATATGGAATCAGGGATAGCAAATAACCAGTGAACAGAAAGATGTTATTTTTCAGCATGGCTTGACCAAAGTTTTGCAAGACTGATCTTCCCTTCATCATCTCAAGATTGAATCAGCTGAGATGTACCATCCCTTCACTGAAGGCAGTAGCATGTTGTCTACCCTCATCTAAGGATTCTCAAAAAGAAATGGATTTCATTGTGTGCAGCAGTGTCTTTCGAGCTGGACAAAGGCTAGCAGGCTTAGTTTTAAAAGCAAACACTACATTTGTGTGCCCTGACAGGATCATTGCCAATAATATGCCTATATCTCCACAGGCTACAGTATCAGGTTCTTGCTCATTGGCTTAGAAACTATTACAATAAAAATGAGAGTATTATTCCCTTTAAGTACCTAGAGGAAGATTTCATTTAATGTGTAATAAAACTCTGGCAAACTTTCATGATCATCAATGTAACAATTTTACACAATCACCTTTTCCCTGGAAAATGTATGTATATATGTGACCTGAATAGAGCTACATCAGCAGAGCTTCAACTGCACTTAATGTCTTGGAAAAGAAGTTGTAAAATATGCAAAATGTTCTTTGATTAATCACAGAGATTATTTCATGTTCTTTCTGACGCAGTAATGAAGAAGCATTCTTGCTCACTTTATATGGCCTTTGTGAGCTTCAAAAAATGGTACCTTTGAACAAATGGAAAGAGTTCCTTTTCTATTCCCCTACACAGAGGAGGTCAATCTGTGGCTCACGAGTGGTGTAGGCATCACCACAACACCTGTAGCTACATTTGCTGCTTTTTTGGCCCAGCCCAGCTTCACATTAGAGCCGAGAGATCCCTGAAGAGCATGGCACGTTTTTGGGTAACTCCTTTCTCTCTCTAATCTACCTTCTGTGTGCAATATACAGTCCTGGTCACATGAAGAATGCTATGCAGCTTGTAAGATCAGGAATATTTTTCCACCTTGGTTATTACTTATTTGCATTGTGATGGGAAGCTGCAGCGCTCCAACCCAACAAGCAAGCATGGAATCAGAAGTAATTAAGACCTCAGGAGCTTGTTTCTTTCCCAGAAGAACCCCACTAGCTCCCCCTGGTAGGCGGCACAATTAATATAGGCTATACTTAACTGACACAATCAATGGTGAAATCCATTTTTTGTGCCAGCGTGACAAATAACAAGCTCACAGGGATATGCATCTTTCATTGCCTTTGGTACATAATATAGGGTTAACCATGGAATTGATTAACTGGGATGAAATTACAAAAAATTGCACCTCCATAATTTCAAGGCAAGATATATATCCTTTCCGATTCTTCCTCCAGCTTCATTTATGAACGAGATATTTTTTCTCAGATTCTATTTAAACTTATTATCAAAATGCAGATATTTGTCCAATGCATGCCATTCAAACTTTCACACAAAATACTGGCTGAGACAAGACTGACCTGAATCTACACATCAAAATAGAAAGGGTCATTATTTTTTCTTACTTTTTGCTGATAAGAATATTCAAGCTGATTAAAAAAGTCTTTGAGCAAGCTAGCTAAAATTTCCTCCTCAGATGTTCAGAAAAAATGCAATTTCCTTTTACAGTGGTAATCTATTTAGTCTTTGATTAATCCAACTTCACTGAGAATTTCATTGTGGCAAATCATTGTTTCATATTTCTGAATCAGTATATAAAGTGACTGGCTTCAGGCATCCAAACAGAGAGAGTATGATTATCAAGAACTGCTGAGACCAGCAAATTCTGAAGGGAGCCACTAACGCTCTGCAGCTCTATGAGACTGTTTCTTTTTCTTAAGGAGCTTAAATATTGGTTTAGTTATTTAACTATAGGTGCCTAAATTGGAAAGGGTCAGCATACCTACCAATAAATAATTTTAAAATGTTGAACTTCAATGTGAAACACCAGGCAATTAATTAAACATAGATACGTGTATTTTGAGGACAATCTATGAAGATCAACGACAAATAAGGATAAAACCAACACTCTTTATGTTCATATTTAACTGCCTAAAGAAGCTAATTTTTGTTTCAAATCAATTTTACATCTATCAAATTCTATTTACATAGTATGTCATTGTGACAAAATCCAGAAATCTGGTTAAACTGTACAGGCATCAGTAGAACTAACAAGCAATTTTTTGCAAAGCTTTAGTAGTGTTTAACAGATATGTAATTAAAACAACATACAATCATTCAATAACTGCTTTAGGATATTAGTACAGGGTGCACAAATATTGCACAGCCTTGCATTTTATTTCAACAGTGGCTTAGATACCCAGGACGATAAATCTCTTATTTTTAGCCATTAAACATTCATGTCATCATACATCTCACAGGACAAAAAACATGCTATGGTCTTTATTAGCTGCACTGCTATCTGGCCACGTCTTGCATTTCAAAACTATATAAGCAGAAAGTCCCACTTCAGGAAGTTAGACATTAAGAGTAATAAACATGTGAAATACAACTAGTATTAAGAATACAGTAATCATAGAATGCAGCTTTAATTTAACTTATGTCCAGTCATCTTTATTCCTGCATTTTACGGCTTCATATTTATTGTCTAGATAATAAAAGCTCAAAAAGCCATGGAATGCCCGTAATCTGCCTCTACTCACTGTCTCCAGGTCATTATCTGCTTCTGAACATGAACCCCACTCTCCACTGCATGGCCGCTGCCCACCAACACAAAGAGCTGCACCAGCTGTGGTTGCCCACTGCACATGTATGTATATATGTATATATGCCCTCATAGCACACTCAGAGAAAAACCTGCCTTTTACCCAACGGGTTTCCTTCAGGACAGCACAGTTTGATGCTGGGTTTCTTGTTGTTGCTCTTCTGACACTTTTGGAAAGTGCTGCCCTTGTACGTTCCTGGGTAGCACACGTACCTGCTGGGATTTCGCATGGGATCAACCCGTTGCTGACGGCTGAGCTGTGTGTTGCTGGAAGAGAACCTGGTTATTGCTGGGCCCTCCCTTTTGTGGCTGCATAAGAGCCACAGGAAAAGCTAGTGCGGTGTTCAGAGTCGTTCTGTGCATTGACCATATAAAAGGGTCCAATGAGTGATAACATGGTACTGCACAAGTCGAAGTGTGCCAATGCTACAACTGCATTTTGAAGACGGATTTCCACAGGCCTTGGAGCACGTCCCATAGTGACCTCCTTCAGAAGTCAAGCTCTACTTAATCTTGTACAGAACAGAATTTGCAAAGCCAAAACATCCTTCTACAAGCTAGGAATGGACTAGGCTGGAAAGACCCGGAAAGAAGGGAAAAAGCAATGTGCGCAGAATGCAGTATCACGTTCTTTGTCAGCTAAAACATCAAGTCCTATTTTGAAAGGCAGTTTTCTTCATTCCCTGTAGCTTCTCTTGCCCCTTTGTTTATCTGGCTACAGATGCAGCTCAGGAACGAAGGCTGGAGGGTTGCACAGCAATCTTCCAACCTGTTCTCAAGCAAGACTACATGGAGCCCACCTTTACGGAGCCATGAATAGATGCATAGCCAGGGCAGCAACATAGCTCTACAAAAGCTGAGGGATATGGTAAGTTATGGAGAATTCAGAGAGGAATAGAGGCAGACATAAGAAGCAGAGAAATGACTGTGCCATGTGTCTAGCACGAGGCAGGCCGTGTCAAAAGTCGCCAAGTAAAAACACTAGGAAACATACTGAAGTCATACTGAACAAAACCTAAGAAATTCTTTATGTACAGGAGTGTCCCACTGCATACAATTACCTTCTCTCATGCTAGACATTTAAAAAAACAATTCCCTTTAGAAGGGGATGGTAAGAGAAAGATAATTGCATATGGACTTAATTACATGGCATACATTAGAGATAAATGGCGTTCTCGTTTTCCAAAGAAAATAATCATAATTACTATACAGCCTTCAGAATCTTTAATTGCCTTTGAGTAATTATCCATTTCTCCTTACACCATGTTCAATTTAATTTGTGCAACAATTAACAGAAATAAAACACAAAAGTAAAAATAGTCAGGTTTTCTCTTTAATTATTTATTTAAGATTGGGAAGATAAGTCATCCCAGATTTTAAAAGCTGTTTTCCTCATTCTAGTTATTAATTTCCTGATATTTATTTGTATTTACTGCTGTTAGTACAGAATCACCTTGTGAGTTCATATATTAAGAAAGACAGCTCAAATAATTTAAATGTTTTTTTTAAATTAGTGAGGAAATAAACACAAAATAAAGGTATTCTGCATCAGAGTGTCCTTCACTCATTTTTATTCTGCTGACATCAGTTTAGTTTTTAATTATACTATTTGGCGATGCAGTGGTATCATCACTGCAAAAAAAATAGCAATGAAGTCTTCATAACAGGAGATTTTGCCGTGGTGCTAAACACTCTCCGAGAAGCAAGACGGAAACTGCCACTTGCGTGTGAGAGTGAGGAAGTACATGTTTTAGTGCTGTGCAGATTAGCTATATTTTGGTGTGGAATTTTTGTTTTTAAAAAAGAGATGGAATACATTCAGCAGAGTACGTTTCACAAAATCAGCTTGAGCTTTGTGTGTCCTTTCTCCAAAAACTAAACCTATGGTAGGTTTGTTTTTGTGGAAAGACGATTTTATGAACACAGTTTTCTACTGTCATGAAGTGCAAATTGTATTCAGCAGCAGGGACAGAAACTAATAAAACTGTTCTTTTCTCTATCCTTTCAAGAGTATATTACAAGGACTTTCAAATAATTTTTTTTTTTTTTTTCAGTTCTGGGGGTTCAAACAAGATTGAAAATTCTTTCCAGTTACACTCCTTGTTCCTTTTCCATGTTTTCTCAAATTATCACTCTTTTATCAATATTCTTTAGCTTCTGTGTAGTGATAGGTGTTTTAAAAGCAGGGAGCTGCTGGACGTGGATCTGGTGGCTGAGCCCACACAGGACTGTCACATTCTTGCTCACAAGAGTAGAGCAGAAGGCAGTCACAACAGCAAGCTGCCCCCCATCCCCGGACCACTAACAGATGCTCTGTGATGATGGAAGAGGCCCTTCTGTATATACTGACATCCTTAATGAGTATCAGCACTAGTCTCATAGTAACGGTCTTTATGTGTCAGTAAAGATACAACCATAATCTCTTTCAAATCAAGCTCTTCCAGTAGTTTTGGATGATTATCTGATATATTTGATGATCCTTTAAGGAGGCAGACTATTATGATTACCACAAAGTTGCTATGCTCTATCTTCAGCTGGGCAAATGATTTGCATTTTGTCAGGATTTGGTGAAACCTGGGTTAATAAAACCTTTAAATAAGTTTTCTTCTCACATGGGTCATGCTTATTTCAGCTGGTCTGAGCTAAGTTTACAACAACTGGATATAACTCTATATATTCTGAGCATAACTTAACAAGGTATAACACAGGTCTATTCTGAAATAGCCTGAAAAAGCAAGGATGGGAGGGGAAAAAAAACCAACAACGGTGATTACTTGATCTGAAGCTGACAGCACCTGGTTCATTTCATGGCCAAAAGAAAGTATCATCAGTCTTGCAAGTGTGCTAAGCTGACTGCAAAACAGATCATGAATAAAGAGTAGAAATAAGGTATGGGACAATAAGAATGTATGTTGTCAAACATAAATACAACACAATTGAATCTTGTGCATCTCAGGAGCTACATCCATACATATCAGCAAATGCTTAGTTTCAAAGCTGCATATTTCGAAATTGAAGCTGATTGAATAGGGTCCCTTGACCTCACTATAGAGCTGATTCAAATGTCCTAATTCCTAAACTACATTTTATGAGAGAACTTTATTTATCCTCCAAGGCCTGTTAAAATTGGGTTATCACATTCCTTTTGAAGAGGCTGAGAGTCTGGATGGAAAATTCATTACAGTGCTTGGAGTTTTTTCTGTTCTGTGAAAGCATCTAATACTTATAAGATCTATGACCATTGCTTACAGTGGTAAATGGCAGAAAGATCAAGAAATGTGGAACTAAGACAGGTTTCTTACCCTCTTTTTAAAAGACAGAGTATCTGAAAATATTTCTAGTACAATTGAAGGGCTTGATTGTATCCTCAAGCACAGCCCTGAGCAAGAGTTCATGTTTAAACAATTCTACCTCTGTCCTTGAGATGTCTGTACACTGATACTCCTGCAAGACACCTTTTTTCTCTTATCACAGATTTCTCGCTATTAGTATAGGTGAATGAAGACAGGATTAAGTCAGAGAGGAAGTGAGAGCCTGCAGATGTTACTAATTAGACAATCCTGTTGGACGCTTCTCCCAATTTTCTATAATTTTCAGATTTTGGGTAGATGTAGCAATCTTATTACGAACTGAGATTAGCACTTACAGTTTTGTCTCTTGCAAGCCTCTATCACCTGCTATCTAACTTTTCTTCCCGTGTTCCACAAAAAACCCACCCCAAAATAAAAACCGAAAAGGCGCCACAGCAGATGGTATTTGTAATGGATAATTTAATTATCTCTGCATAGAGCACAATGTATGGAACATAGAACGGCCGCAGAACAGTCGTAAAACGTCAACTAAGATCCTCTTTCTACAGAGGAAAGAAATAACCTTTCCTCCCTCGTGTATGAACTTGCACTTGATACATAATTCAGTAAATTCATGCAACATTTCTAGGTGTTAACGACAACATAGTGAAGTGCTGAACTTAATTAATTCAAAGCAAGAGAAACTAAAGACACCCTAACGATCCATACTGTTAAAATGATCATCTAAGGAAGGTCACGCACTGCACTTCTGCCATGTCTCATGCTAAGGAAGGCCACTGCGGCGGCTGCTGGGAGGAACGGTGATGGCAGGTAGAGTAGCTGCAAGCTGTGTGGTGGCAATGCCTACAGTCTGATGTGCTGTGCCATGGCCAGATCCCATCAGGCTTGCCCCTTGGGCAACAGGGGAGTCTCTCAGGGAGAAAAGCAAGGCCTTAAAAACTTTCAAGTAAAGCAGTACCTCTTGTCCAGAAGAAAGGTCATGGTTCAGGGAACCCGTATTATCTATTGCCTGACTACAGCTGGTGATAAAGTCCAAAAGTCTGAATCTGAAATTACAGGAGAAATTAGCTTTTCATATGTATGCTTTCAGCGCCTGTAACATGATATTCTAGCCTCTGCCATGTCTTCTAGATACTTACATAATAAAAAATAGTATCTGGAAGTGCCCACAAAAGTAGGCATGCTGGTTTTTGATGCAGTGTTAACTTTCACCTGACATGCTAAAGCAACAGGTCATAACCAAGTGTAGAAAACCAGTGTAACGTTTTCAGTCTAACGGGCAAGGTAAGGTGGAAGAAAAGATCTAGCTCCCCTTGATTATTTAGTAAAATCATATCATACAGCTGAAAAATGAACACAGGCAGCACAGAGATCAATGAGCAGAAATTGTCAGAAACCCTTTTAGAAAGTGGCATGAATAAAAATGAAAGTCAAGGAACTGAATTCTGAATTTTAGCTATCTTATCAAGAAAGAAGTCACAGGTGGTCCGTTGAGGAATCAATTATGGATGTAAGGTCCATGAACCAAAAGCTTTGTGCCAGTGAGATGAATCTTAAAGGTGTGATAAATGATGATAGTATTAGGAGGGAGATACATAGCACAGGAGAAAAGATAAAAGTGAAAATGGCCTGTAGGATGGAGTCTCACTCATCTATCACAGCTGCTACAGAAGACACAAAAATTGACTGCTTATCCCCCTCCCCACTCTGCATCCCAGCCCCAGTCAGGTCCAGCTGCTTCTGTACTCGGAAACTCTGCCTCAGGTAGATGTAATTTCAAAATGCTGTTGGGTAAAAGCCACCATCAGTTTGCATAGCCTGCACTTCCTGGGGAAATTTGGTCAGGCCCAGATGTGGAAGTGAAGAAATGCACTCCAACACGCATGCTCTATTTCCCTGGATTTTAATATAACTGGAACTGGAAAAGCTTTATATTCCAGGTTATTGAACCTGCTTAAAATTCCCTTTTTGAAATGTGCTGTCTGCCATCTGAGCTTCTGTTTGAGTCACAACAGTAATGCGCATCTGGACTGTATACAGTATTGAGGGAGAAGCTTACAACACAGTCATCCCCAGCAAAATTCTATCTTCCCATATAGATGGGACCCAAATATGTTTATTTTGCATAGTTGGCACTAATGGAGTAGGATTCACCCAATGAGTTACCAGATGCATGCTCTAGGGATAACTGTGACCCATCCCTGGGCTGGAGATCTTTTTCTGTAAAATTGGTGAGTTCCTGTAACACAGATCATTATTCAAATATTATCAAAGAATGATGACAACTTATGTAACAGAAAACTTGTATAACAGGAAAACCATCATTTTCCTTTATAGGCAACCTAGAGAAACTGCGTGAAAACAATTAGAATGTGCTAATATTAGGAAAACACACTTGGAAGTAAATGGAGTTGACAAGGAGGAAACATTATATGAGTGTCTTCTCCAAAATGGAGAAAAATTACTGTTAAGAAGGCTACTCTATTCCGATTCATTCTGTTTCATTTGTGCATTCATAAACTTCTACCTAAAGATGGATTAAAAGTATTTTTTTAAATCAATTTCACCTCTGCTCCTTCATAAATCATGTATTTTCATAGACTAGAACAAGCATTTTAGCTTTGCAAGTTGCACTCTATTAAAAGGTGTAGTCCCTGTTCCAAATCTTTATTGCACTTGTTTGCAAGCTTGCACTTTTTACTTTTAAACAGTATGATAGATACAGAGGATTGACTTTTATGACTAAAATATGTCTGGAAATAGTAACATTGCCTTTGACATAACAGAAAATACTGGTTTTTTCCGTGTTCATTAATACTGGTTAGCCATTAACTATTCTCTTACTTCAGTGAAAACATTTTGAAGTCTTCCGGTACAAACTGAAAAACTAGTAGTTTTTCAAGTAATCAGGTCACACTCCAGGAATATATAGAAGACTTTCATTCAAATTCCCCTTTACAAGGCTATCACAAGGTTAGAGTTGCTCAATACATACCTACATAGTCTATGCAGAAAAGTACCATTAGATAAGAATGAGGACAACCCTTAAGTGTTCTAAACCTAATAGAGAGTAAAAAATGAGAGATGAGCATTCCTACATGTAGTAGTTTCTGCTTCCTTGGTCATTAATTTGTATGAACCCAAGGTAAGATTTCAGAAATGCTGGTAGCATGGTTTATAGAAGATTACAGTTAATTTCAGCATTTGATAAATTTTTAAGGCACTGTTTACACTCTAAAATGCTTCATTTTCATTTTACCTGAAACGTGAAACTTTTCGGTAAATTTAGTCTGAACTGATTATCAATTCTGGCAATTCTGAAATAGCACTTTTCAATAAATAAATTATTTGCTGATTTGTATCTTATTTTGGCTGTTCAGTACAGAGCACACAGCTTTACTGGCGGTGACTGTGAATGGGGAAAAGTGCAGGAGCAGATAGAACTGGAAAATAACAGAAACTAGAACCTTTTTATAGGAAACATATTTTCTTATACAATGAAACCTGAGCTGGATTTTCTTCTGGCAAAATTGCCTGAATACCATATTGCTTGTTTTTATCCTCTCTGTCAAAGGTAAGCATGGTTGTTTACACCTTATGAATAGGAACAGACTAACAGAAAACATTTCAAAGACTGTGCAAATAACTTTTTTTTCAACTAAGAACCTGATGTACTGTAAAGCCCCAACATCTGTTGCCATTCGACACTGGTGCAACAATAGATTATTTCAGCTGTTGCTGAGCAAAGAGAAAAATATGTAATTTCTGCAGTCTTGCAGCTGCTACTGCTTTCATAACCTCGTTTCTTCTACCTCAGAAATCCTACCTGTTCTGCAACTGGAAATTCTCCAGTATTAAGAACTGAGAATATATAGACAGTGCTGAACAGGGACCTTCTGAAAAATCACTTCTCTTTCATTTCTACAAGCCCGCAAAACTTTTAGTGAGAACGTTTAGGAAGCTTCAGGTTAGTGTAACAGAAAATTAGCCCCTGGAGCTCGTAGGAATTGTGCAGGCAGATGGCTGCATTCAACCACTAGCTCCACCTTCTCTTTTGTGCGAGGATTAACTGAACGTCTCAGGTTCGGCAGGAAGACTGCTAGAATTCAGCAGGTGCTGAGATAGACAGTAAAAATAGGAATAACAAACAGTAGCAGATATGTGGGAAAGCACTGAGAGAGGTTCATTCTGTACAGTGAAGAGTGCCTATGCAGATGAGGTGTAGAAAGGAAGACAACAATTGCAGGATGCAAGGGAGCAGGTAACACATTTCCTGTTTAAAACATCTTGTCAACTCACAGCTGCCTTTGAAGAACTTGTTCAGAGGACCTTTTAGAATGTATTACAATAATGTAGAGGTAGGAGTTCTTACACGTAAGTTTCTGCCGGAAGCACACATGTTTTTGTCCACCTCCCAGTTACATTACGAGAAAAAAGTCTCAAAGTCATAGAGTTCTGCTAAGCTATGCATCCTGAATTCAATTTATAGGAACGTAGTATGAGGTAAGCTCACAGAACTGTGGATACCAGACCTTGACCTACATGTAAATAAACCTACGAAGCATCCCAACAGTTTCCAGTGCAGGAGTTTAACAATTTGATGTAAAAAGCTTTACTCCAGGAGGCTGAGTCTTACAATATTTAATGAATATTTGTAGGGGATGTAATAAGTAGTAGGTGGTTTCTTGCATTTGGTAATGTCAGCTGTATTAGGAAAAAGCTCAAAATCAACAACCGCAATACATATTTGTGTTTTGATCTAATTTTAGTTTCAGAAGTTGTCTGATTTCACGTTATCTTCTGAAAAATGCTTAAAAAAATGACACAAGGGTCATTTTAAAAAAAAAAAAACTGTTTCATTGTTCTGTGATTATTTCAGTTCCTTTAGGAGGTGCTTTATTATGAACTTCACTAAAAGAAGTGTAGAGTTTGCCATCTCTGGTTTTACTCTTCTGCACTCCCCACGTCCCTGCTCTCTCTGAACATGCTTTTGTTCTTCTCAACTTCTAGGACTCCCTGGAAAAAAAATATACTTCTGTTCCTGATGGAAAGTAATTAGCCCACAACAGCCTAGGACTTCTCTTGGCTAGCAAAGGGGAAAATAGTATTTAAAAACTATACCATTATATATGTATAAGGAGGACAAATTGGGTGGTACAGATTGCAGCCTTACGCTGATCTTGTATCAACAAGATAGGAGACATGAAGTGCTCATTGCCTTGTTCTTCAGGGAAATCTCCATTTAGATCAGAGAGGTTATATCCACACAGCACAGGACTTTGCCCAGGTGTCCTCTGTGCCCTCTGTGGTGACTCCCTGGCCCTAACAATTACTATTTCAACTATTATTTCAGCAATTCAAAGTGTCTGAAATAACGTGAGGGCTGCGTTGCTGCCCACTGGAACAGCGTTTTTTCTTTTTCAGCATGGCATGGGGCACAGTGCTGGAGCAATTGGTTTGTCTGGGGTACAAGGTCCTGCAGGAGAGAGCTGGAGGGCTGTGCAGGCGGAGGGTGTTGCTCTGATGTCCTCTCCCCCCAGGGTGGGTCAGAGGCTGTCCTCTGTACTAACGCGCCTCTAAATTCTGTCTCGGAGAGACAAGGCACATCAGTCCAAAAGAGATCTCAAGCATGAAATTATATATATGAAGTGCAGACAAACAGGGAACCAGGGACTGATGTTATTTGATAGTATAGATGCACTCCTAGACAGCCTTAAATCTATTATCCTCTCAATTCTGAGTATCTTCTTGTAGCTTTTTTGATATTTATAAATATCAAAATACCTGTATCCTGGTTTGTTAAGAGTGCTGTGATATTTACCTTCCCCCTGCAACGGGGAGCTGAGCGTTTTAGAATGGGTCGTTTCCTTCCTTGCTCATCTCCAGAAAATCCCGTTCAATGCTGTTCTCCCCTAAATTGTCTCTTTTAGCCCTGTCAGTCTTTTCTGAGTCTCATTTTACTGGTGTCTCAGTCAGTGACACTGCCTGAGCATCAGTACCCAAAAAGTAACAGATTTCAGCATTGGAACAACATAGCCAAGAAAGAGCAGACCGTAAATCCTAAAGTCAACTCCTAAACTTTCATGTACTACCTTATCCCAGTCGTGGCTCAGAAGGTGTGCAAAGAATTCTTATTCACCTCCTGCATGTGGTATCCTCATTAGGGCCTTCCAAAGCCCCCCCAGGCACTCTGGCCAGGCTTGGATACCACTCAGATTTCCACATTAGGAGCAGGACTATGACCGTTAGTGTATGAACAGAATAGGAGTGCAGTTTAAAACATAATAATACAATTTATAGGCTTATTTCTACAATCAGCCTTAGCTGTCTCTCATATTCCTGCATATAGTAGAGGCAACACGACTTTCCTGACTGGAAAGTTAAATCTTACAAACCTACTTGTTTCTTCTAGGTTTTATACCGGTCGTATGGCCCTGTATGCTCAGTAATACTCTCTTTAGATTAATCTCACAGTGTTGTATCACCCCTGTTGTGGCCTGATTTATCCTTCTTAGATACTCTACACATGCTACACTCCTTCATATGTAAGTGTAGCCAGATCAGTGGCCATAAATCTTGATAAGTAAGACTTGTAGCTTGTACTGAAAATTATTACGATACAGAGCAAAAAGGGAAAGCGACATGAAACAGCTACGTGAGTTATCAGGAAGCAGGCTAGGCTGTAATTTTACAGCGTGTCAGCTACTCTGCTAAAAGCAGTCTCTGTGTGTGCTCTTTCTCTGTGAGGTAGGAGGGTTTGCCTACCCTAATTTCACTGAACCACCTTGCATTTACCATGGGATAAAAGCACTCACACAGAGTACTGTCGAGTATCTATATGCTATAAGCTACGCTACAGTTTAACACAGTAATTTGTTCCTCCAGCAATGTTCAAAGTATTTTTCTTGTCTGGGACAATGCCAAGACAGTTGGAGAACACTTTTCAATAAAATAAAAAGCTTCTGGAAAGCCAACAATGCAGTACTGCAATTAGTTTTTGCATGGGGTAATTTTAATAGGCTCATAGGGAAATCTCCCAATATCTGCAAGCAGTTCTACATTTTTTCCTTCAGAAAAGTGCTCTCATCACACACAAAGCAGATGTCATCCCTTCTTTTTTACTATATGTAATAGAAAGTCCACTTTCAATAGAATGGAAAGTCTCAGTAAAATCCATATACAAACATTACTCCAGGAGACTTTCCATAAGATTAAAACTAGTGTAGATTAAAACTAGTGTAGTGCTTTTTAGAAACATTTCTTTACTATCAACTATTTTAAAAAGTAACTTACAAGAATCTTTTTTAATGACAAAAACAATTCATTCCATAAGGGAAAGAATCTCAGTGGCGATGATTCTGAAGGAGGGAGACTACAGGGACAGCCGATAGCATGCAAACAACAGGGCAGAAAACATAACAGGAGCAGTGTTGTGCTGCTTAGAATATATCAAGAAGAAAAATATTAAATTTTCTGCAACTTTAGTGTATTTAATACACCTAGTCATATATAACTCTGGAAGAAAAAGTAACTCCACAGATACTTCTTGGATATATGCCAATTTCAATCCGACTTTTTACCAAGAACATTTTTTCAGATACAGGTATGTCGTGGTTTAACCCAGCCGACAACTAAACACCATGGAGCCACTCTCTCACCCTCCCCTACTCCTGGGGTATGGGGAGGAGAATTAAAGGGGAAAAAGAAAGGACATAAGAACTATTTAATAATAACAATAATATAAAAGTAAAGTAATAATGATAATAAACCAATAACAATAGGTGAAAAAATATGTATAATGATAATAATATACACAAAAAGTGATGCACAGTATAACTGCTCACCACCTGGTGACCAATGCCTGTACCGTACCAGCAAGCAATCCTGAATGAGGTAAGTCCCTACAACACCATCCCGGACAAGTAAGAGGCTCAAAAAGAGAGAGCGCGATAGAACTCTGAGAGACCAAGAGTCTGAGAGTGCTCTCCCAAGTGAGTTCCCAACTTCTTTGTCAATCCTCATCTATATATTGGGCATGACATTGCATGATACGGAATATTTCATTGGCTAATTTGAGCCTCAATCCTAAGTCTAAATTCAAATCATAAGTTAGAAGTTGTGGACCCTCTGTCCCGGCCATGCTCCCCCTCAACCTGTTGCGCTCCTGCGCACTGGCAAGAACATGGGAAGCTGAAAAGTCCTTGAGGTCTCAGTGCCAACTATAAACATCAGTGCGCTATCAGCATTCTTCTCATAACGAATCCTAGGGTAAATCCAAAACAGAGAGTTCTTCTAGCCGCTAAAAATAAAAACTAACTTTGTCACAGTCAAAACCAGGACAAGGCACCATGACTTTCTGAGTAGGGAAAACTAGCAAGGAAAGCTTCTCTAGTTATGTATTCCGTAATCTAAAGAGTCAGCAGGAGGTTGACTTTGCTCTTTTGCAAAAATCTTTGTAGAGAAAACAACAAATTGAGGGTCATGGTGGGAATCCCTGTCCTATCTGAACAGAGATTTAATCTCTAAATTGGCATTACCATAAAGTTATTCAGAAGTGACTGTGAGAACGTTCAAATTCCAACAAATGGTGTATGTAGCAAGAATAAATGCATTCAATTTGTATACATTAATGTAGCGGTGATTAGGGAAGCATAAGAACTTGGCATGTTCTTTCAGATATCACTGTTAACAACAGAGTTGAGAGGCAGGCAGCTAGGTCACGTTTAACTTCAGACAGCAGGACACATACACAGGTTAGATATATTGGCTACCAAGACCCCTTTTCAGTAATACTAAAAGCAAGGCCTCTCTTTCTTGATATAATTTTACATTTTGAAGAACATAATGAATTCAAGCATTTTTTTTCTTCAGCTCTTTTACTGTGTTAGTAAGCTTGAAATGTTCTTCCATTAGTTATGAGGCATTAAACCAACCAACAGCTTCTCTGCCGATACACCTACATTGTTGTCTACCTTCCACAGTAGTTCCAAGAAACTCTCCATGAACAACTGGATAAAACCA
The DNA here is from genome assembly GCF_009769465.1 of Tauraco erythrolophus. Taxonomy (NCBI): domain Eukaryota; kingdom Metazoa; phylum Chordata; class Aves; order Musophagiformes; family Musophagidae; genus Tauraco; species Tauraco erythrolophus. The sequence continues at coordinate 15,035,385 of NC_141465.1, forward strand.
ATCAGAGTATTTGGCAGGTTTCCATAAAGCAAAGGTGCATCAAACACCCTGATAGAAGTGTGTGCTCCAGAGTGAGGTGCAGAGACCCTTGAGTGACTGAGGACTTACCTGCCTGCACCCAGTACTTGTGCTGACATGAAGGCGGAGAAACTTGGGGCTCAACTAGGTATTTCAGAAGGAGCCTGCCTGGCTTACCTGGAGGGCTGCTACAAGATCTATCATATGCTGCAGATAAGACCTAAGTTTACTCATCCATGCCAGGGGAGTACACAACAAAAATAGAAAATAATGTCCCAGTAAACTCCCTCTAGACAAAGGAATCCGTTTCAGAACACACCTGTACGGAAGCATTTCAACTGAGATCAGGCCAGTGAATGTTACTAGATGCCAGGACTGGCTGACTTTTTGCGTCTGAAAGACAGCTGAAGTCAGAGATTCTTACAAATGTCATTTTAAGTGTTGAGAATAGAAAAATTTCTTTTCACACTGAATAATGCTGGTGCTGTATCCTATTACTTTTACTTTTTTAATAATGTCATCTGCAGGACCAGCTTGGAGTTACAATGCACAAGACACTACACAAAAGAATAAACTGCTCAAATACGTGATACACTACATGGGTAATACAGACAAGAGATGCATCCCCCACAAAAAGGAATGGAGAGTCTTGACTATGGCAGGGCTTTACAGAGGAAGCCAGGGTGACCATTACGTCATACCCTGGAGGAAGCCACACTGCCAGATACGTTTCAGTTACAGATTAAAATGTATTGGTTGGTTTTTTGACCATACTGTAGGAGTGAGATTTCCAAAATTACCCAAGTTATTTCCCAGAGATTTTTCCCACTGAAAATCAGCAACATTTCTGTTCCTAAATCAGTTTTTTATAAAGCATGAGTACAATAAAACAAGCTCTTCATAAGGCGTCGTAACATTTTAAATAGATCACTTGTCATTGCTGCAGAACCAAATTCACAAACCCAGCCAAATGCTCTTCACTAAAACATCATGTTACCATGGCTGTAGGAAACCGAAACAAACTGAATCTGTGAAGCAAACAAACCAAGAAATGTTCATAGATTTTCCTTAGGTCTCTGATTCTTCAAATGGCAAATCATTTTGAACAAACAGAATTAATGGGGAAAAAAATAATAATACTTAGCTATAACATTATACTTTTCATTAGTAACTATCAAAGTAGTATCATGATCCCGTTTTTTATTTTTTTATTTTTCTGTTAAGAAACTAAGAAACAGAGAAATTATATGATTTTTGAAAAGCCGGAAACTAATAAACAATCTCAGGTTCATGCTCAATACCCACCCATAGGGACAAAACCTCATTGTTCCTTCCTGAAAAGGCTAGAAATACTGAAGGGAAAAAAAAAAAAACAGATTAGCACACTATCTTGAATATCTTTTGCACTGTGAAATGCAGAAGATACTGAACAAAAATAACAGTTGTTTTTTTTTCCTGCACACAAGCTTTAAACGATTACATTATTTATTACAATGATCATGAACATTTTACTAGAAACCTCATAAGTTTTTATACATTCATCTTTTTTCCCTGGAAGATTTTCAACAAAAAATGTTGGCAAGATAGTGAGTACAGATAAAAGTGCATGAGTCATACTCCCATGACAGAAAAATGACTCCCTCCCTTTGGAAAAAATGCTTTAAGTTACTTCTCTCATGTCTGTTTTTGAGTATGCGACTGGCTTAGAGCAATCAATTAACTTACTTTTCTCTAGCTAAAGGAGAACCATGAGACTACTTGGTCTTCTGTGATGAATAATACAGGTTGAAAACAACAAATTAACATATAAAGTAGTTCCTTATCTTTTATAAACCACAAAAGCTGGTGGCCACAGCTTTCTCTATGGCCATTTTTGCATTTTACACTATACATTACTCATTTTAAAATTTGCATTAAAAGGTATATGACATCACTGGGCAGCCAGAAAGACATGTAGGGTGTTCCTATCACAGAGCATTCACTCTCGTGCACTTGGGATTGTCATAGAAGAGCAGAGACTGCTCCAGAATATTCACACAATGGATGAGTAGCTGAGAGACTACTCGTCCCTTGCACAGCCTCTGAGACACCTTCCAATGGAGAGAAGCCAGGCCGGCAGAGCACAGAGGGAAGACTGCAACTGCAGGAGGCTGCGAACCAGTAAAATGCACGGTTGTATACAGCTCCATTTCTGGAATGTGTATGGAATAAGCCTATGGTCCAAAACTTACTTTCTTCAAAGCAAATTCAAAGGTATTAGTGGGGATAGGATAAAGTGTTTGTGAGGATAGATTTGAAGTAAGACTTCGGAAAAAAACTTGGAACCATGGATTTTACGCATGATGTTAGAAGAGAGAAAATCCAACTCTTGGCAAAGACCTTACAGGCATAGCTTTATCTCACTTTGAGTCCTCGCTCATCCACACCATCAGGGAAAGGGTACATTCATACTGATCTTTCATATACTTTCAGTGTGAAAGGTACAGGTAAGAGAGAAGCATTCAATTTGTGCCAGCCAGCCAGGACCAAAGGCAGTTCTGCTGGTGATTAGACTGTGTTTGAAACTGATCTCTGTCTTCAACAGTTTGACTTTTATTGCTTCTTCACTTTACTTCCATCTCTTTCGGGATGGAAATAAGATATTCTGGAAAGAAGAAAATTGATGCTGCTGATCTGGCAATCCAATGCATATGCCTTGGGTGTTTTTTTTTTAATTGTTCTGACTGCATTTCTTGCTTTTTTTATGCAGCCATTTTACACCACTTTACACCAAACTTCTATGTTGGAAAAAAAAAAAAAAAAATAAAGAAAACAGTCCAGTCACTTAATCTGTCTCTTACACCTGAAAGAAAAAGAAGTAAGATATGTTATTTAAGCTGTTTTCAACTGCCTATTTGGGAAATTTATCTACATTTCTGCCAGGTACAAGGAGGTAACAGCTCTCCCTGCTGTACCACAGTCACAATTTTTAATGCAATTTTCCTCATAAGACTTGTTAGAGATGGAAAATGTAGGAAACTACTGCCCACTTAAAGTGGAGAAGTGCCATTAATCTAAATGTACCAATGGTGGATTGAGGTCCAGCAAGGTTAAACAATTTACTCCAAATCATACAGTAAATGAGTAAAATAGTCACTTTAGAATTGAATCACAACACTTGTTCAAAATTTCTTTCAATTTTATTTGAAAAAAATATAAACTTGAAAACTAGATATTCCATTTCTCAATGAAAACTGTTTTACAGAACCTATGAAGATTATCAGCTTTTGAATCTGACAAAAATAAATGGTCGATAACAATTTTGGATTTACTGGTATGTAATTTAAATTGTTTTAAATTTGCTATTGATGAAAAAAGTTACTTACATACTTCTATAAGCTTTAGAGTCTCTCTGAACACTTTCAGTCCTGAAAGATGAACTTGTGCTATTCTGGTCTGTTCTTTATGACTTTGTGTACTGCCAACCAAACTACTCGAAGAGTTCCATTTCCACCAGCAGAATACTGATCTCAAGATAATTGTTTGAAATAAACAACTTCTTACCCTCTCTCCAAAAGACCTTTTAATCCTTTTAAGATCTAATTTGTAGTTCCTTCATGCTATTAAAAAGAAAAGTCCCAGGATGCCATATTTTCTACCCCATATCTGTTGCATGGGTTGTCAGCATTTAGATGTAGAACTCTGATCCTCACTAGACAGAAGGGATTTGCATGCATGTGCTTAAAAGGAAAAGAACTATATCGGCTCAGCTGCACACTGTGAAGTCAGCAACATGCTATCAAGAAGGCTTTTTTTATGCAAAACTTACAGATTCTGATAGAGCTTGAAATGGAGGTCCCTGAAATATATGCGGTAGAGTATGCTCATTGCAACGAATCTGGAGGACACTCTTAGTAATAACAATAAGATTTTTCAGAGAAAAATATTTGTTAAATGTTGAGTCCTAGCCTTGTCTAAAAATCTGCCTTAACTTAAAAACACCATTTATTTTCTCCTCCCAGGATATTAAGACTTCATAGGCAGCTGAATTATGATACTTTCAAATAAGTAAGATTACGTGGCAGTCATGGCTGAGCTGCGAGCTGAAATTCCTGCAGTCATTCCCTTGTTCAACCTACTTCTGAAGTTTTGTGAAAGTTGAGTACTTGTTTTCCTATCTTACTGGCTGGAGTGCTGCCAAACAATAAGCATTAACTTATTTCTGACCTCTTAAGAGCAACTATGTCCCAGGTACAGTACAATTCCCAAGGCTGCCCAGGCATACATGACCAACAAAGTAAATGCACCCTTACTGTGAGAGAATAAAGAAATCCAAGCAAGCATTAGAGTTATATTAAGCCTAGAAATATTCCCAGGTTTAACGCCAGTTTGTTTCAGTAAGCTTATAATTTTTTTTTTATGTGTTGTTACTTCAATTTCAAAGTCTGCTGCAAGCCATTTATTTCCTGTTTTGGCAGTCCTGTTTCTATATTTTGTAGATTAATTTAAAGCTTTATCCTTCCCTCTGCTATTTAGGAAGGCTGTTCTATTTCAGCCCATTATTAACATAACACATTTGAGGGAGTCTGGTGTGGCTGTCTTTGCATATTAGTTATTTTACAAGGAAGAACAACGGAGATGAAATATACATGTCAATAATGGGGGAGAAATTTAATGATATATATAATTTTTCTGGAAATCTAAGTTGAGTTCAGGCATTGTTACATTCCTCTTCAAAGCTTTTTTGAAAATAAATTCCAGTAAAATACGATGCGGGTTATCTCACACCAGACTTGATCTCTTCCTCTTAAGGATGTGGTAGTTCAAGTTTTCAGCAATACTCACATCTATGTTAGCCTCGTGCTGTACCTTGGCATGTGAATACTACAACATACATATGTTATCCCTCTTCAAGCAAGTGCAGAACTTTTATGAGGTAGAAAAGACACCAATAATTTTTAACGGTTGGATATTCTGGATTTCTTTGCCAGTTATCAATACCATTCCAGCATTAAAAACAGTAAATCATATACATGTTGCATTTTCTATATAATAGATGCATGAAATGAGATAAAAAGAGAGGGAGGCTTAAACTTTCAGATGCATTGATTCATACACAGTTCTTTAACTTTTATGGAGACTCAGAAACACACAGACATGTTGAACCATTAAGTCCCATGAACCTGAATAAGGATTATGAATGCTTGAACCTCAGAAAAGGCATTAGAACCTTAATTTTTGAAGCTGTCACTGACACTGAAGTGTCTCCACACTTGAGGCTAATACCAGGCAAGACTTCAGATTCTGAGTCTTAAGATTCTTTCTTAATTATGACTAAAAACCGACACAGCTTTACTTAGAAACTTCCGACCTAATAAAGCTTGCCTTTATGATCTGTTAATCTCCCTGCAGAAAACGCCTTCCTTATTATTATGTAACACCAGCAATTGACGTGCAAAGTGGATCCCCAAAATCTGAGGAATGTGAGCAAAAGGTTTTCTACAAGGTCACAGAAAACATGTAACTTTCTAGCTCTGAACAGTTGCATGACATATCTGCATTCTCTAGCAACCACAAATGATTTCATGGTGGCCCATTCCTAACATTAAGTAGACTATCCAAACTTCAGAGCTCGCAGAAGTGACAGACTCTGAAAACTATGGAAGCTGGAAAAACGATACTTTCCTTTTAAAAATGCAGTGCTTAGGCTCTTTCATCACAGAGAAAACCATTAGGTTACCTCACCTGGAGAAAGGTAAATGACAAATCAATGTTATTAATATTAATTTAAAGCTATTTAATAACATGGTGTTTAGATCCTTCCCTGGCTTTTCTCCTTGCAATGCACAGGATTTCATAATGGCAGTGATTCAGAACAGAGAGAGGCAAAGCAGTTTCCCTGACAACAGAACTACAACTTTATGCATGAGATATAATTAAAAGGTCCAGAACATTTCCCTTGCATCCCAGCTCTCTTCTCATTATAACGCTTCACATCATAGATCACACGGGTGACCAGGCACCTGTATTCTGTTTACTTTTTGCTTTCCCTAGTCCTGCTGAAGAGCAGCAAGTAGAAATTGTGTTCCCCTAATTAAGGAGTTCACTCACCTTTCAAATAGCAGCCAAGCTGCTGCGGCAGAATCTGTTGTTACAGAGCTGCCTCTAAAGAGGGAAGGGTGAGAAAAAAACTTAAAAGCCAGAGGGAAGCCGTAATCAAATATTTTGTTAAGTGGCCTGACTTTTTGGGAACACAGTCTTTGAAATATTTTTCTTAATTCTGGAGGCTGAAAGAATACATGGCTTTTTCTATCTGCCTCAGCTGCCTCCCATCTTTGCATGAAAAAGCATAGGGTCTGCAAGTTCTGCACAGCTGCAGGCAGTGTAGCTTGATCAGCAACACAGCCCTTTCAATCTCATAGCTAAAGAATTTGGCTGGATCCCGACACCCACATCACCATCCACAAAACATCACACTGCCAGAATGGCAGACTCTGACACCTGCGGCGTTTTTATGATTTACGGAGCATCAACTACTATTTCTTAATTGCACAGACTTCTACATTCATTAAAATTGCCACAACATTACCCTATTGTGTTGTTAAAAAATGGTTAATTTTTAAAGGCAAAATTCTCACTTCCACTTAACTTCTTTTCTTCCTCAAGCAAAACAGCTCAAAATAAATAAATGTTGTGGGTTGGTGGTTTTGTGGTTGTTTTTTTTTTTTTTTTAAAAAAAAGAGAACATTAAAACCCTCCATTTGGGGCAGAGGAATTTTCCAGCTGAGTCAAGTGCAGGGTATCCACCATGTGACATCAAACTATTAGAGTACGTCCTGAGCAGGCTGACCGAGATAGTGAAGGGCCTTGAGGGCAAGACTGAAGAGGAGCAGCTGAGGTCACTTGGTTTGTTAGCTTGAGGAAGAGGAGGCTGAGACATCGTTGCACCCTATGATTTCTTCAAGGAGTGCAGCAGATGGGGAGGTGACCAGCGACAGGACATGAGGAAGTGGAAGGAAGATGTGTCAGGGGAAGTTCAGGTTGGATATTAGGAAAAGGTTTTTCACTGAGAGTGGTTGGTCATTGGAATGGGCTCCACAGGGAAGTGGCCAGGCACTGAGCCTGTCAGACTTCAAGGAGCATCTGGATGATGCTCCTAGTCATATGGTTTAGTTTTGGGTAGTCCTGTGAGGAGCAAGGATGTGAACTCGATGACCCTGATGGATCCCTTCCAACTTCAGATTGTCTATGATTCTATGTAAACCCCAGTAGAGAGTGGAAGGTGAATGCTAATACTGCAAGTACGTGACAAAAGCCCTGGAAATTTTTACCACAAAAGCAGCATGCTGCCATAATTTAGACAGTTTTCCCTGTGCACCTTGAGAAATGCTGCAAACTATCCCCACTCATAACATCAGAAGAAAGCTCACATTACTTAAAACCTCGTGTCTCCAAAAGCTCTGCAATTTGTTGCTAGAAGACGCAGTTAAAACTCTCACCTTGCAATAGAAGGTAAGATTTTCTTTTGGATATGTGATATTTTGGCATTATTGGTTGGCTGTAACTTTTCACAACCTTATGCTGTTTTTTTCCCGTGAAAATTGTATTACCTATAAAATTAAGGATTTGTGAATACTTATATCCGTAACTTGAGCTCCAAAAACATTGGTAAGTCAACTCTGTAGATCCATGTAAAAGAACATTATCAGCATACAAATTTGGGTTAAAGCAAGTTCAAAAACTAAAATATTTTAAAATGTGCTATTACAACATATTCATTGTATTCTGTGGGCTTTAAAGATGCAGCTAAGCCTCTTAAATCTTACTCACTTAAAAATTTAAAAATACTATTTCTGACTACAGTTGGCATCCAGAAGAATTTTAAAGATATTGGCAATCACATTTTTACCTCCTTATTCGAACAATTTCACATGATCTACAAAAACCCAACAATTTGTGCTGACATTGATGAACTGTCTTTTGCTTTAACTCAGACTTTTTTATCTAAATGGCAGGAGTAGTTGAAACTTTTGAAGTAACTCCTACGTTATTACTTGTAAGTAACAAGAATCAGATCCAAAGTTCATAAAATTCATACTAGTATGTTTATTTTTAGACTCTAAGATTTTTTTTTTTTTCCAAAACTGCAAGTTCTCAGAAGTGTGAATCAGTTTTGTTGGAATGCTCTCTGTCTTTCATTTTTCTGCCATTGGCATTTTAATGAGATTATTTTTGTTTAAATGAGTGACAATTACCTCTGCAAGATCCTGACAAAGCATTAAAAAAAATTCTTATAAAAAAACTTCATGAAGCAAATACAAACACCATTTGGAAAAAGAACCAACAGAAAGACTTCCATAATGATGTTTAGATTTTGAGAACGGGCTCTCCAGGTACTAATTATGTGGGTTTTTTTTTCTATTGTCCTGTACACAAATTAATATATTACACACAAACGCTCTAATCACTGCTGTTTATTTCAAATGGTTGTCTTGCTAAAATGTTTGAGACCTTCTTGATATTGTCATTAAACACAGTATTTTACTTTTGAAAATATAGAAAGGAAGATAAACAAGCTACATCACTGGAAATACAAGTCAGGTATAGCGTTGATGTGTATATTTGTTTGGGTAGGTTTGGAGTTTCAAATCAGGCTCAAGATTTGCCAAATACCAGCGTAATAGTCAGCAGCCTAATTCTTCAAACAAAATACTACACCGAAGGAAGTTATTTTTGCTGAATTAAAAAACTAAAGGTTGCTGGATTAAGCAAGACAGGCCTCCTAAGGAAGGGAAATGTGATCATATTAAAAACAACATATGAATGCATAAGTAAACCCCATAAATTTGTTATTTCTTAGCATTCCAGTGCTTCACTTTCCAATATAAACAATGTTTTTAACCACAGCCCTTTGTACATCAGGATTCTCTTCCTCCAAAGCAGACCTGAAGAGTGATTCTATTACTGTACATTTCATGAGGTACCATCCAAGTACCAGCACAGATATATTACTGCTGCAGGTACTGGACTAATTTCAGTGAACAGCAAAGCAGGAGAGAGTGGGTGCTTTCTCTTTCTGCTGCCTTCTAACTAGCAGATGTAGCATCGTCTGCTGCTTCCTTGAAGATGGCAGAAAATCTGCTCTTTCAAAGGCACCTCCCCAAACTGAATGGATTTCCTCTGTGTAATAGCAAAGGCTTTTTCCAAACACTGCATGGATTAATACTGTTCAAAGAAAAGGTCACACAAATCCTTTCTAATGGGAAAAGCATTAAGTGACCTAGCAGCCTCAGTTGATAAACAGCAGCTCCCATAATATTAGTCAGCAGTGGTTTCAGCTGTTATTAACAGCACTGAAATATTCAGTGGTATTTACACTGTGTCTTCCCCTAGTGCTAAGCAGGGATACTACGATTCCTTACTGGACACTGAGCACAGACCTTTACTCTTTTTAAGCCTTACTTAGGCCTTAGGGTGTGAATAAAGTGTGCTGGATCCCTGAACATCTCTTAATATCATGTTTTCAGTGTAGTAGAAAACGGTCATTTTCAGTTTTTAAATAAAAGCTTCCCGACTTTTCTGCTTGAGCACACCGTAGCTCCAAGTTCCCTTTGTTCTCACTTCCTATTCATTACAGACTTTTGCTCTTATAGTGACATATAGGAAATATATTCAGTTCCTGATTTATCTGTGTCACTCTGCTAACAGGCAAGCATGAAAGTAACCAAGGACAAAATCGGAATTAGTATGCAGTAAACACCTGAACTTACATGTGATGATGTTTTTGTATTTTCAAGATGTATCTGTCTAAAGGCCAATCTCTTCTGTCCTCATGGATGACATAGCAGGTGCTACAGTGAGGTTTCATTAGTTAGACTTCATTATCTTGGCAATAGATTACCAACATTTATTAGCAATAGAATGACATATTATTATTATATGTATTAGATACATAAAAATAAGGTATATTAAAATTATAACATTCCTAGTAAAGAAACACTGAGGTGCAGTAACGTTGACTTTTTGTTATGCTTGTTCATTTATTTGTTAATTCACAAAATTCAATAAACTTCTGCAGTTCTCCAACTAGTTTGTGAGAATTGATGAAATTCTAATGTATTGTAGTGATAGCATTGTTCACTGTGTAATTAAGTAAAAATTAACTAAGTAGTTCTTCAAATATATGGTCAAGCCTGCTTATCAGCTTACTTAAGAAAACAGTTCTCTTAGATGGGTATTTTTTTCCAATGCACTGAACCATCTTGCATTAGGGTAGTGTGAATCTGCTCATTTAATATAATTTGTAATAATAATGATCTCTGGTTTTAATGTCAAGAGGAAAAATCACTGGTTGCTTGCTCCAAAGAGCACTTAATGTCCATTATCACACATGGCACAAACAAATTTGCAAATTTAAATAGACTTTTCAGCAATAGTTACTGTCTTCAGTCTAGATGGACAGTTCAGGTGTGGCAAGATCTATTATATTTTATCCATACGCATAAAAGCATTTGAAAGTCTTGAAGATATCAAGAGTCTTTAAGTTTTTAAGACACTCTTCTTAGGATTGCAGGGCTATTTAAACATATAAAAAGTGAAAATCCCCTCTAAGCACTGTATTTCAACTGCCAGTAAAAAGTTGTGTTGATGGCTGACTCCCATCCTCTGCTTCTTCCCTCAAAGTACCAAAGAAGTGACAAAACATCACAGAGTTGATGATGAGACTGGCGTATCTGAATGGAACCTACATGAATGAAGGAAAAAAAGCTAGCAAGTTTTATGATGGTTTTAGGTACACGTGCCTCCAACAAAGCCAAGTGAGCAAATTAATTGTCTTGCAAACTCAGAAAAAGCTTAAAGAAGAGATGAGAAAAATATAAACAGTAAATGCTACATGAATAATGTATACAAGAACAGTCATAATTACTGACGATGCATGATTTGCTCTTAATCTTATAAAAAAACAGTAAAAACGAGTTTGATAACTGAGTGGCACCAGGTAGCCTTTACACAGTGTCCTTTTATATGCTTATTCTATCTGATTATCAGTACTGGTTTCTCTGGACATCTTTACATTCAAACATCTTGGTACTCTCACTGTGTAGTAGAAACCTGTGAATTGTTGAACTACTGGTAAAAAAACCCCAAACTTCATGTAGAGTTAGATGATCTGCAGTGATGGTAAAGGGCTTAGCATGTTTGGATGACATCACAGTAAATCTGGGTAATGCTTCCAAACCTCACAAAACAAACTGGGCTATTTATCGGTCCAGGAGCCCATATGAAGGTTGCTGCTACTAAGTTTCTAATCAAACTTGCTCTGTAGTAAGTGATCCTAGAGTAATTTCTGGTTTCTGGTGTGGGCAATTGTGTGGTATTCAAATCGCTGTGAGTGCAATCCATCTGCAGCTGACCATATTTAAGTCAGCTACTCCCACTGCCTTTATACAGGGACAGAAACAGAAATTTCTGAGGCAACATTCATCTCAGTCTAAAGCAGACGTTGAAAACAGGATGGCTTCCTCCAGCATTTCTTCACTTGACGGCACAGATTAGGCCTTCAGGCTTCAGTATGTGTCAGCGCCATAAACGCTGCGAGTGACCACGTTTACAAACATGTTATGCATCCTTTTCTTGTTCTGGGGGTTGTCCTCTGAACATGCAAATTGTTAGTGATGGCCCGTGTGCTGTAACAGGTGTCGACCACTGAATATCACGTCACAGAGGTCAACTCCACGCTATGTAGCACACTGCCCTATAGCAACTATGTAAGGCTCAGACCCTCACTTACACTTCACCCTGATTGAAAGAGCTGCTGGAGATCATTCACTGAGAAACAATAATGGACCCTTGTAGGATCATCTCACTAGGTCATGCTGCATTTCTTAACAATGATCAAATATGCATCTAACAGTCAATAACTTTATATTCCCAAGCCACACACTGTTCTTACATTATGGGATTTAGACACAGAACCTATTGGTATCACCTAGATGAATGATACTTTACAGATCTCATTTTATATAATCCTCTCCTACTAATTTAAGGTTGGGAGAAATATTTGTATTTTCTGTACTCTTCTTGTGAAGTCTTCCTTCCCCAGAAGTTTTTTGTTACGATCTGCTTTCTCATTATTCCTGGTGAGTAATGTATTTAATTTAAATTTAACATTATTGTGTCAATTTTACCTTCCCAAAAACCTTCCAACTTGATCTTTACAGCAGCCTTAGCAAAGCTGTGCTTGTGTCAACAGATGAACTTTGGTGGTGTTTTTACAGTACTATTATGTTCTCCATGCATGAAACATTAAGTTTATGACAGGCTGCCAGTCTGAAGGCAACAGACTGGTTTAAATGCCTCAGGGGTGCTATGCCAATCAATTCTCCTGTCTCGCTCTTACCAGCCATAGAAATATATATTAATGAAGGGTGAATAATTAAAAAGAGAATGAATTACAAGGGACAAGACAATGTCACAAGAATGGGAACTCAAAAGAAATGAGTTAAGAGAAAGATCCAATCTGCTGAAACCAGATCTCCAAAACACAGTGACATTCACAGGAACAGCCACACGTTTCCTCCTTATCTGCCTCCTTTTGGAACTTCAAAGCATCTAGTTGGATCTGAAGATGTCAAAAGCTGATGTGAAGGGCCACAGAGAGATGAAAACTATTTCTCCATGCAAGTCCTACAATATTCAGGAGTAATTCTATTTGGTGTTACTGACTTCATGACAGAGTTGCCCTCCCAGTTCTTTCAGAAGCATCAGACAAGAAAGTTCTACATGCTTTTCAAATGCTAGATTGAAGTTTCTAAGGAATGCATGTTTCAAGTATGTAAGAGGAGCATTAAGTTGCTTTAAGAACACAGAGTTCCTCATATTTCCAAGGAATATTGGAGAGGAAGGAAATGAAAATGAAATACTGTCAAGCAGTTTTGACCTTCAGAGAAGACCAGCATCTACCCATGTCATAATGGTCCCTCTCACCATGTCTGTCTAGTTACATGTTTAGAACCACATGGATCCACCTGGAGTATGCATCTGGAAAGGATAATAATCATCTCTCAGACAGCTAGCATCCTCAGTAAACCTCAGTCTTATTTATTATTCCTTGTATCTAACCAATTCTTTCATTAGATCTCTTTGCTCTCCTCTTCCTATCTTCTGAATTCTACAGTGAAAGACAAAACAAATTCTTTAACGAGTTCTCAGCATTTATCATCATGTTCAGCTCTGTCTTTCTACCACTCTCTCAGGCAATCAGGAAAGCATATCAACCACTTCTCAGAACAAGTACTGGATTTTCTTATCTCACTTTGAACATAGAAACATCTGTGGCAAAGTCCACAGAGGCTCAACCAGAACCATTGTCATGGTCAGTTTAACGCTATCTTTAAGCACAGCTCCTTTCCATATTCATTGGGCCAAATTAGATACTGACTTATGTGGAGTTGCAAGGTAACGTTGTCTCCAAGAGTAAAGTCGGTAATGAATAAAGTCAAGGACAATATAAAACACAATAAAAGGATAATACAATCACAGATGAGGCTTAGAGATTAAAAAAAAAAAATTAATAAGACAAGTAGGAACAGTTTTCAGTCCAAATGAATTCTGTATAAGTTTTGTACACAGAACCTATGAGGTTTTGCACTACCAATTGTCAAAAGTGGGGGAAAAAAAAAAAAGCTGGATTTGTGTGAAATACTGATTAAAGTAATAAAAATGTTTATGCACTCATCCCGGCTTTGACTGGGACGGAGTTAGTTTTTGGTTTTAGCAGCTAGAAGAGCCCTGTATTTTGGATTTAGTATGAGATCTGTTATAGGAAGAATGTTGACAACACACTGATGTTTCTAGTTTGTGCTGAGACATCAAGCATCTTTCAGCTTCCCATGTTTTTACCAGTGTTCAGGAGTACAACAGGCTGGGGGGGAGCATGGCTGGGCCAAAGGGTCCACAACTCCTCTCATGATTTGAACTGAGATTTAGGATTGAGGCCCAAATTGGCCAATGGAATATTCCATATCATGTAATGCCATGCCCACTACATAGATGAAGGTTGACTGGCAAGTTAGGAACACTCTTAGGGGAACTTTCTCAGAGTTTCAGTATCTCAGAGTTCTATCTCTCTCCTGCTCTCTTTTCAGGGCTCTCACTTGTCAGTGTTGGGACTTATCTGTTTTGGGGTGGTTTGCTGGGATGGGATAGGTGTTTGTCACCAGGTGGTGAGCAATCATACCATGCATCACTTGTTTGTATATATTATTTTTATATACATATATAATTAATATATTATTATTTTATCACTACTACTTTTCATTTTATGCTATTGTTATTATTAAATTGTTCTTATCTCAACGCACGAGTCTCCTTCCCTTTTCCCCATATAATTCTCTTCCCCATTGCCTGGCGGTGGGGGAGCGGCTGTGTGGCATTTAGTTGCTAACCAGGTTAAACCATGACACCAGTTGAGAACCAAACTCTTTTTTTTTTTTCTTTTCACCTACTATGAAAAGAAAATCAGCATGATATTATACAGATACCTAAAAAAAAAAAAAGTTTTTAGGATTTTTTTTGTTGATCACACAAGTTGGGACCTTCTAAATATAGTAAGTAAAATTCCTATTTAAACCCTGATACAAGACAGACATTTTATGAACATGGAGTACAGCGAATACGGTATATGAAACACATAATAACAGATGGCACTAACTAGCTGGTAACTGTATCAGCAGATATTGGGATGTGGGTTTCAGAAAGGGTAGAAAAAAAGAAAGTATTAAAGGTGGTGATTTGAAATAAGATTATTTTACAGTAGATAGAGGTAATGTGCTAAGGTATTTCACTGTGGCCGAATGGAAAACAAACTTTACTTATTCTTAAAAATACTAGCACTTATTTCTTGTGTTACTTCACCTGCTAAAAGGCTAGCAGTGTTCTCAGCTACTACCCAAGAGCACAATTTTACACAGAGAATCTTACTATAGCCTGATGCAGATTTAAGTGTTCATTTTTAAACAGCAGTTAGTTGCAGCAATCTCAGATAATGGATTATTTCATTCACAGCCAAGTAGAAGCCAGAAGTCGTCTTTAGTGGATGCTTATTTCCCTATAGATTGTTTTCCAGCCTTTGGTTACAATTATATGGCACTTTTAGCAATGAAATTATGATAATTTCCACAGAAAGTGGACCATAGGATTCCTCAATAACTTAAGTCTTAGAACACTCAAGGGCAGTCAGATGTGGAGTGCAGTGCTATTAAAGGGTGAGTGAAATTCCTCTCTTTTGTGGTTAAAGTTTAGCTCATACACAAAACTTCAACTTCTGGAAATGACATAGCAGTAATCCTACATTGAACCTTAATATATGGATTTTTTTTTTTGCTTCAATTTCATTTGCATTAGGAGCAGTGGCTCACTGGCAACATTTGTCAGATTCGTTAGCCACACTTTTCTTTGCAATCCCAAAAGGACAAGCAGCAGCATTCTAAACCTTGTTTGCTAGCACCCTAACCTCTAGCGAGCAGCTTACTGAAGATATGGTAATTATTTATAAATTGCATGTAGGTCCCAGATACTTTGTATTCCAAATTAACATACATGAGAATATGCCCAAATTCTAAGTTAAGAAAAAATAATTAAAGTCATGATAGCAACCTGTAGATCATCCCCAATTTTTTTTTTTTCAACGTTTTCTTGCTTTCCTTATCTCTTTTTTTGGATAGGTAGTATGTAGAGTACAGTAGGCTTTCTACAAGTGTATCAAACACAGTCAGTATAAATGCAAAACACAAAATGGAGCACAAAACCTAAAATCCGATTGCAAGTGCTACTAGGGATTCTGTAAATACTTATAGATTAAACCAGAATTACAAGAGAATTCTGCAGGAATTACCATACCTGCAGAACCGGGCTGCAATCAGATGTAAAGGATTATTATTACCACCCGCGCCTTGTTTACCAAGCTTCAGACTAATTTAGGGATATGTGTTCAGAAGTACCACCCTGAGCAAACACTGCTTCTGGCTCTACCACCTGAAGACTCTAAATCTTGACCACCTTCAGCCCTTCCTCTAATCCTCACGTATCTTGTTTTCTTTTGGATTTCTGATTTTGAACAAAAAAAAAAAATTACGTTTAATTTTAATCACTTTCAGGCTATTTTCTCTCTTCTTCTGAATTTCCTAGTATCCCACTGTTCATAAATACAAATATCTATATCTATATGGATATATCTTTTTAATCTCCCTAGATGCAATTTAGTACTATACTATTGAGTTTAATGTTCCATTTTTTATCGCTTTTGTCAATTTTATGCATATAACTGAGAATATCTGTTAAACTTGCAATTAATTTTAACTAGCTACAGGCTATCAGTGTTCAAGATCTAGCGTCATTTAGACCTCCTCTTCATGCCTGCAGAAAAATAAGTCTAAAGTTGACCTATTTAAAATAGGCTACTATTGAACTGCTTTACCCGATAGAGTGATCTAATTCTGTGGCAGTAGTAAAGCTGAAGCAGAGGGTAAATATACTTGAAAAGGGTATTTTTATTCCCTCAGTAGGAAAAAAGGAGGACAGTGATGTGTTAACAGCAATGATATTCTTATGTACTGAAAAATTTGAGAGAATCACTATGTTTAACAGTTTTCTGATTTTACCATTCACTCTAAAATACAAAGGAAAAATATAAAAACCTTTCCAATGTAGCATAAAGTTAATCCCTGTAAGGAGGTAATGAAGCTGCTAATGTTTGGCTAAGTATCATCCTTTGCTAGCACACTGCTATGCAGGCATAGAAGAGCAAATTACTTACCTCAGCGTCTCACACAAGTGAACATTTATTACAGCAGGGCAGCAAAGGCCAGTAAGAATATCAGTCAAATTACTCCAATGAACATTGCCATTACACAAGACATAGTGGAGCAGAAACTCAAAATACTGGTTCTAATTGAAAGCAGAGGAGACACCTACACGTATGATGAAATGCCTGCAATGGGTTTTCTGCCTGCTCGACCTTCTTAACTCTCCTCTTGGCCACTTAAAGTGATTTTCCTTATTCAGGCTTGACTATTTATCATCTTATGCCTAGCCTTGGTAGTTGAATCAATAAATGTATATATGTTTCTAATAAGTTCCCTCACAAAACAAATGAAAGAAAAACAAGCTAGACACCTCAAAGCAAAAATGCATACATCGATTCTCTTTTGATTGCTATTAACTGTTACTGCACATTTTGTAGTGATTACCTTACTTATCTCGCAGTATTACAAGACAGCAGGGGGCCACATAATGTAAGACATCAGGAAAATGTCTGAACTCAAAATGTGTTATAAAAGGTGGTCACACAAAGAGAAAAGAGTAATAAAATTTTTGAGGATAGAAATATGAATGAATAATAGTGGCAAGTAAGTAAAGCTTTAAAGATTTACGCTACCATAATACGAAGTGCCTAGAAAAGCAAATAACTTGAAAACCTTTAAAGTCTGCTAGTCACATATAATTAAATACTACAGCAAAACAAACTAAGAGACACCATCATGGAAATGTGATCAGATTATATGTGATAAGAAAAAGTCTTTTAGTCTAGTTCCAGCACAGGGAATGAGGGCATCTCATTCAAGTTTTTTTGCAAGTTAGCTATTTCCTTTAGGAAATAAATATTTACCCATGTCACAGGTTGGCCCAAAATAACCACAACTGATAACTGACTATCAGAAATGCAAAATAAAACTGTGCAGCTCTCAAGTGTGATTCGTTAGTACATACGAGGACTCTGAACGAAAAAATACATCCTCGTGTGTTCAGTTCTTCATCGTCTCACTCATCTAACACCAGTTTTTATAAAGAATGCAAGACCTGAAGAGAATTACTATACATTTCTTTTCCATACTCAAATATTCCACAAGATGATGCAGGCTCTACCTGCTATTTGTGGTGGGACTTGCATTGCTACGAAGGATTTACCTGTTTTTTTAGAAAGTGGTTCCAACGTAGTGATTTTCTCAGATGAAGTCAGCAAAATACAGACCTAACACCAGGGGATATGTTGTCCATTTACTTATTTTGGAAAAATTAGTAAGGATATATATATATAAAAAATAAAAAAAAAAGTGATGCAATTTAGACACTGGCTAAAAATAGAAAAAAAAAGCAAAAGTTCTATGCAAAGCTTTGATTTATACACTAAAAAAGGTGAGCAATTACTGGACACTAAGACGGATAAGTCTTCAAGACAAATTGAACAGAGCTATGGGGAAAATAATTGTTGCCTCATGTTGGAGCAACATAAAAACTGTATCTTCTAAGATATGAGATGTTGCAAGTAGTAATGAATAACTTGTGTCTTTGAGGAAGAAGTATGATATAATCAGAGATAAAAAGGTTCTAAAAATTTGGTTGGTAATAGGTTCCTAAACAAAGAATTGAATAAGCTTTGGAAAAATCAGATATCAAAAGACTTGGAGCCAGGCAGAATACTACTGTTGGTATTTTGAGATGATCCTCAAAAAAATGGAAGTGAATTAATGCTCTACTTATACTCAAAAGGGAGATAACAACACTAAGTTATTAGAAAAGTGAAGAGCAATTGTATTCTTTATTAAGTCACCTGATAGTCCATGCACTATTTCTGCCTGCAACATCTCTGACTGGTGAGCATCTGTATTGTGTATTTTGGAAAGTTGAAGAAAAAATAAATATGGCTATCTAATCTACTCCTGTCTACTGTAATTGTAAAAGCAACATTTCTGACACTGAAAGAGAAAACTTTTGGTCTGAAAATGTAATGGATTCCAAACATCCATTTTCTTCATAAATGTCTTATTAATTTTCTGCTTTATTCTGAAATTTAAAATAGAATGATTACCAATTTACTTATTTTCCTATAGATGCAAAAAGGGGGTAAAAGTAACTATTTAAATGACACTTTATGATATTTACCTAAAATGTTTAAAAATATTTCCATATGACGTGCTGATTGTATTTTCACAATGCAAGTACTAAGTATGCAGTATACCAAATTAAATATAGTTCTCCCATGCATTATATTTGTTCATATTTACATAAAGCTCCATAAAGTCATGCCATTTGTTTAAACACGAAAAATGGCATGAAACTTTGGCATGAATATTCAAAATACATGAATCTCAGCAATTATCATTATAAATGCTAGATTCTAACAATTCTATCTTTTCTGCTACAGTTCTGTGATGTTACTGTTATTGCTCTCAGTCTATACCAGGATAACACTCCTTACCCAAGCATCTCCAACAAAGGTTAAAATGTTATTTCTCCTATATAGATGGGGACACCAAGATGCAAACATGAAACAATGTATAGTGCTCATCAAGTCAAATTTGTAAATACAAACCAGATCTAAATCCAAGCACCTTTCCAATTTCCTACTTATACTATCTTTCCAATAGAAAACATTTTCAGATAAAGCTCATCTCATACTTCCATCTGTGGTTGGAAATTAACCAATTCTGTGTCGATACGTCATCACAAAGCACAAGCAAGTCCTTTCTTATATAATGGTTTCAACTTCCCAGTTTCGATTAAAAAAGGTGCAACTGGGCTTTAAATTAAAAAGGTCTTCACAGACTTCAGTAAGAAATGCAATGAAAGATCAAAGTGAAGTGAAACACACTGATTAGCACAGAGAATTACAGGATGGTAAAATGTGACGTTAATAGTGGCAAATAGGGACAGGGAATATTTTTCCTAGAAGTTAAAACAGTCTTCCAGTGTTAGAAAGCCAAAAAGTAGCTGAGGAAATGTGGTAGGCTAGGCAACTGTGAAGCAAAAACTAAAAAATCCCCAACAAAACTGAAGCATAAAACCACTTGTGTTTTAAAAAGACAACAATTTTGATTACTGAAGAGGAACTAATACTATTTTAAATTTCCACTAGATTGTATGTTTGCTATATAATTAATTTGACGAATGAAAGAAAACAGGTGTCAGAGGAATCTGATTTGATGGCATTGCATCGGAGTCTGTAATTACAGAGTCATGTCTGATGACTTTCCTAGTTCACTGATATAGAAAAAAGCGACTTCGTTTATTATCATTTCTTGGATGAATCAGTATGACTCAATGAATCTTTTGAACTTCTGCAGACTAGGGAAAGAAGAACCTAAGTTTAAATATTTCACAAAGGATCTTTTATTTTCCTGAGATATATCAAGCATTGTGTATACCACATCAACATTCAAAAAGCTTGATGGCTGTGATAATATTTTCACAGCTGAGAGCATAATGTTTCAATATCAACAATTCACATCAACTCAGAGTGGGTAGTCATTTTTCCTAGTAGACTCAAAGGTCACGTAGTAATTCTGCAGGAGTAAAAGAGACTGAGCTGGATAGATGGAGAAATAAAAATGTTCATGCTGCCACAACTACAAAATCAATCAATACAGGTCAGTTTGAATGATTCAATGGACATTTGATACAGAGAGTTTACTTCTCAGTAAAACTGAGAAGTTTTAGCCTTCTTAAGTATATTTATATGAAGAATAAACTTCATAAAATAATAAAAAAAACCAACACATAAACATTACCTGTGGTGCATCAAATTCCTTGCCAAAAGGTTTTTTTACAGAAACTCACATATGACTGATCAATGTACTGTAATTAGTGGAGAAATACTGGCTGGTCTATATTTTGATAAAAGCATTGTTCTACCAGTGAAGACGCACCTACAGGCTTGTAGGATATTAGAAAGTTCACATATCTGTCAAAAGTAGCTATGAGGTCACAGTAGTGTGTTTCTTCCTACTCTAGTCTTAGAATTTGAAATCACTATCACAGTTCAAAATAACGTAGAAGTCATTTTTAACTGAAATTTTCTCGCTTCACCAAGAAGCAAGACAATCTTCATTCAAAATAAACAGGGTTTTATTTTACATTCACATTGCAATACTCATGAGTCACATGCAGAAGTTTCAATAGAGGAAAGTCCAATGATATTGGGAAAAAAATCACCATGAGGACAGACGAACACGAACAGATTGCCCAAAACGCTTATCAAATCTCCTTCCATGGCAATTTTCAAATTTTAACTTGTCAAACAACCTGATTTAACCTCAGAGATGTGCAGGCTCTGAGTGGGGGTTTGGACCAGATGACCTGAAGAGGTTTTTTCAAAACTAAATTACTATATGATTCTATGAAACTGTCTGATTAAAGAAGTGTGCACTGATGGTTTAGTGAGACAATAAAAAACCTGACAGTGATTCTGTTCTCCTCATAAAGGGAAATCCCGATTTCAAATGCCAACTTGCTGAGAAATCGCTGCTTCCTCTCCATGAGGTTTACTAAAGAAGTAGTCAATAATGCTAAGGAAGGAAGACATTCACCAAAAAATTAGTTTCTCCATCATTCCTATTGTAAACATTGTCTGTAATGCCTGCAGTCTTGGTTTAGATTAAATACCCAGTAGGGAACTAGTGAATCCAGCAGGGTAGCATCAGGAGGCGTCATCATTTCCTTGCCAACTGTGAATTAAAGATGGTTTCTGATGACTATTTGAGTATGGAGTAAAGGCAAAGAACCCAGGTAGGCCATGAATGCCTGTGGGGTTTTAGTGTACGTTGTTTCACAACATCCTTTCACAGCAGTAGCTAAATCCTCTAAGGAATGGGAAAAGTAATGCCCTCTGTGGCAGAAGAGCAAAAAGTCATCAGCACTCTCAAACTGATTGGCCAGAGTTACTTAATGTATTGCATGTACGGGTCCTTCCATGTCTCCAGGCAGGATGATTATCTGGCCAAGCATGAGTGTTAAAAATCAGTGCCAGCTTCCAACACTGTCTAATGTCTGCAAACCAAAATATTTTCTTTAAAAGAATAGGCTTCTGGCAATTTATTAAATACCCACACTTTATCAAGAAGAAACAAAATATTGTCAAGGTTGAGCGTATCTAGAGAAATTAAGAAAAAGGGTTTGGAACATTTACGTATTATGGCTGCAAATAAGATAAAAATACATCAGAGGATACCTCACAGATAAGATTTCTGAAATTAGAATTGATTTTAAATCTAAGTATAGCAGCCGTTTTGTCATGGCCTTTCAGGCACATATATCTTTCCAAAATTTACTATTTTCCCCAAAGTTCAAAGAATACATTTAAAGTAATTTTTAAATGTGCTCAAAACAAAAAAACAACTGACGCCGGTGATGACAATTCTATTCTGTAATAAATATTTGAAAGTGTGGCACTGCCACGAGTATTCACTTGCAAATCCAATCACCTCTTCAGAAGTTGGCATAAAATATTTAATTTTTAATTACTGAAAATATTTAAGGCATCTACTCAGGCATCAGAAGCAACAACATACAGGTTAAGTCCTTATACCTACAAGATGCATCAACAGAGTATGTGATGCAAAACTTCTATCACAAGCCAGTATCCTAAACAATTTTAATCCAAATTATCAAATTATAAATAAAACACAACCCAAGGAAATCACAGAATTATATAGGAAGTAATTCTTATTCAAAAATGAGGCTAAGTTTACTAAGTTATTTTTTGTAAATGGTTCTGCCTTAGCCATCATCCTCATTTCAAGTAATATTTAGGCAAATGTTCTTACTGCTTAGCTATTTTTTTTCAACAAGTTTCCATAATCTGAAAATCTCCTCTGCTTATTTGTTGACAAGATGAAAATTTCTGGAATTTTAAGATCTGAAAAAAATCCAAAGAAAAGAAATCAAGGAGGCTGAAAACAACTGTTTGGTACTTCCCTTCTGCTTGTCTTCATTGAGAAAAAGTTTTTAGGGGTGTGTATGGGAAACACAGGCTGCTGAGTGCCTTTGAAAACCTGTGTTTCTGAGCCTCTCCTTATTTAGTCACAACTCCAGTTTGGGATCCTAATCTTAACTTTAGGTGCAATGTGTGGTTGACTGAGTGGACAGGAATGGGGATAATCTGTAGTAGTGTTGAGGCAAAAGGTGAAAACACAAGCTTTGGGGGCCTGGCTTCTTCACTAAATTCCTCTTTCCCCTCAGGACTGAAATGACCAAAGAATTCTCCTCAATCCTGAGAAAGCTGCCCAGAATCCTACCCTTCTTCTCTCAGGACACATGTAAACAGGCCACTAGTATTGGGTTTGAGTGGCAATGTTTTGATAGCAGGCTCCTGGCAGGACCTGGGAGCCCATGGAGAGAGGAGCCCATGCTGGAGCAGGTTTACTGGCAGGACTTGTGACCCTGTGGGGGTCTTATTCTGATTTGATTCGTAATAAACTAAATTAATTTTTTCTCCAGGTCAAGCCTATTTTGCCTGTGACGGTAATGGCTGAGTGCTCTCCCTGTCCTATCTCAACCTACGAGCCTTTTGCTATATTTTTCTCTCCTCTGTCATGCTGAGGAGGGGAGTTATGGAGCAGCTTTAGTGGGCACCTGGCATCCAGCCAGGGTCAACCCACCACACCACTTTAGGCCTTCACCTTAGACATGATTAAAGGCTAAATGCTATTTTCCTTCTTATTGCCACTTCTAAAACAAATAAGTGCAATAGGAATGCCGTGACAATGCTGACAATTAATTTCAAGGTAATGAATGCATGATGTCATTGGCACTTCCTCCTTAATTCCAATTATGGACACTAGCACTTGTTTCCACTCCTGTTATGCCACACTGATAATTATTCTGCCTCTGCACTGCTTCTACTCTGCCCATTCCTGCAACTTGGCAGAGCTGCATTATCTGGCAAGCAACGGCCTTTGCCCTCCAAGTTTGGAAATAAGACTAACACGTTCCAAGTGTCAAGATTTCATGTGCATTCTTCTAACGCAAAGGATTTATCCTCTGAAATGTTGAAACTTCTCATCAAAGCATGCACTGCTTCTGAGTATCAGTCTTGGATTGTAGAACCCATCCATACAGCTGCTTTCAATAGCAAAATCTGTTTCTTCAATGTTGCATTTGCTAATAAAATTCTAAGGTACAGCAAATAAAAACAAAACAAGTCAGTCAAAGTGACACTTCATCTCCACATTGTAATTCACATGCAATTGCCCTGTCATGCATTCTAAGGATTTGTCATAGTATCTTGATATTGTATCGTGCCTTGATACTAACTCCCAAAAACAGAGCGTGTTTGAATGCTTTTTCTTTTATATCACTGTGTCATTTAAGGTAAAATAAAGCCTGTATTCTTCCTGGTTCATCTGTTTGTTTTCCTGAATTAGCAATAAAACTACCATGAGTGGTAAATAACTTAGAATGAAATTTAAGGCACATTAATTTTTAATGATTTTCCCACAGTTCATTTTAATTTGGCGGTATGCATCATTTGCCTTCTTAATTTTTCTGTTTAGTGAATTTATAACCAAACAAATCTATAATGCTTCTTTTATAGGGGAAAGATATTGAGTTAGTCCTTTCTTGCATGGAAATCATTGATCATTTATTTACAAGTTAAGTAGTAGGTAGTGGAAGAAGATTAACACAGAATGCACCCTGTTACACATAAATACATGATTATTTTTGTCTTCTACAACCTCTCTTCTTGCTGAAGGTAATTACTTTTGGTTCTACTATATTAAATGTAATTATCAACTAATGTGTGGGAACATGCATTTAATTTGTAATTAAATGGTATTTACCAAGTCAAAACTATTAAGTAGTTAGTATTTAAAGGAAAAGTTCTTCTATTAAGTCTGTGATTTTAAGTTTTCAGTATTAATCTAATATTGCACTGATTTTCCTACCTGTTTCTCTTCACAAATTTATGCTAGAGTAAGCAAGTGTACAGTGGCAGAGTAAAAGGTTTTGAGGGGAAAAAACCCTCATACAATAATGATGAACATTTCTTAAATGTCCTTCTTCTTATCTAGTGCAAAATAAATAAAAATCAAGATATCAAGAGCATTTATCTAGTTGTACAAGCATGACTTACTTACAAGACAACTTCATTCCATTTGAACCTATTCTTACAAAATTGCATCTGGCACTCAGCTGCAAGAACTTCTATTTTGACAGCTTGAAAGTATATAATATCACATTGTTCTCAGTGTGAAAAAGTGGTTTTCTAATCAGCAAATTTCACTGTTACACATTCCTGTCTGCACTTGTCAGCTCCTTCCAATCTTTACAGTCCTTTTACTCTTAAAGAGCTGTAGAATAGTATGAAATGCGTTAGAAAGAATCAAATCTAAAGGTCTCCAAGAACCAGCAATGTTAGTTCAGCTGCACTCCAGATGATACCTGAATGATTCCCTTAAAGATTTTTTTCAATGTTATTTTTATTATAAGTTTCACCCTCCAGATCTTTCACTGTTATCTTTTCTGTTCATCTTCATAAATTATCAAGTGTAACAGATAATGAAAACAGAGAGATTGTTCAAAACAGTAGTTTGAGTTTGTAGCCAACATCCATTAACTCTTTGAGAATCTTGTCAGCCTGATTTCCCTTTTCTTACTCATGAGTTCCTGTGAAATAATTTCTTGAAGTGTGGTCTTGATAAAATGAGCTATGCACTACGAACTTCTGCTTTTACTTTTCATTATTCATGCTTTCATCATTTCTTCCTTAGTCTACAGCCATGATACATTCCTTGAGATAAAGCTTTCTGCACTTTCTGCCACAGAAGAGTACAGTACCATCACCGTCTCAGCCATCACATCCGCCTTGAATCAAGTTCCAGGCTTTATGCTCCATCTCTTTGAGGTCCCTTCCAACCCTAACCATTCTATGATTCCGTCTTCAAAGATCCTTGTGCTCCTGGTTCAAGAAATTTGAAAGGCTACTTAAAGCTTAAGATTAGGATTCAAGTTGCCACATTATTCTTCTCTGGTGCAAGGGAACTCCTTCAAATGGTTAAACTCATGTGTGTGATAGTTGTTAGTTTCTTCCAGTTGGGTCTAAGACTAAAATAATTTTGTCATGGACTGGAGGAAGAAGCTTCCTTATTGTCCACTCCCAACTCAGGATTCTTTTCCCTAACTCTGCTTTCTATACCAAACACTTTCAAATGAAATTAAGAAAAATCAGAACTATTCCTGGAAACATTAAAGCTCTTAGAGGACAGGAAAAGAACACAAATCCATCACAGATGTTACATATGCTCTGTTGAACAGTAGTTAAATGCAATAATGAAAACCAGTGATTACTGTTTAGTACCTGGTATTGAAGAGATTCTTACCCAGTACCAAAAAGGGAATTAAGTACGTTTGCTACATTGCCAGAAGGCCACATCCCTAAGTAGGTATCTTATGTGCCTGATATTTTACAAAACTTGAACCTTTCCAACTGTAATATAAGAAAAATTACAAAGATATTTGGGAAATGTAAAAAGGGAAAGCCTGTAAAACAGGGAATAGTAAAAATGTAACACTTGAGAATTAAGAATAAAACAAAATTCTGTGTCTAATAGGAAAACACTCAGCTAATTCTAAAATGTTCATATTTTATTACATGTTCACTTCAATTTCAAAATGAAATTCTGAGTGGGTAATTATTTTATATTTATTTTAAGGCTGCTACAGTGAGAGAAGAGTATTTTTTATACTTTTTGATACTTTTTCCTAAAGAAAGAATGTTTGTTAAAGCTGACTTTTTATGGAAAAAGCTTTTGATTTTGATGAACTGTTTTTTTTTACAATAGGCAAGTATCTTATAAAAAAAAAAAACAACAAACCTGAACCAGCTCAAAAATCTAAGCTATCACAGCCAGCATCCCTCCTGTATGAGTACAGTGCAGTTCTGTAACCTGGCAGAGAATGGTAGAACATGTTCCTCACCAGCAGTCCTCTGTGGAGGTTCAGCTCCACTGAACACTTTGGGATTATTTCTAACCTGAAGATTGATTTGTCATGTTCTGCAGCAGCACCTTTGAGCTCTGAAGACTGAAAGGAAGGATAAAATGTAATATTCTCATAAATCTTGAAGGTTACCCCCTTCTTAAATTTTTTCCACTCTGTACTTGAAATTCTCTGAATCGAAATACTGAGGAACACAGCACTGAACTTTACTGATCCAATCTGCTCTGCATGGATAGTCACATAACATTCATTAGAGCGAATTCTCTAAAGTTTTCTTCAAGCATGCAATTTGCAGCTTGGTTGTACACCAAAGAATTCAGCTAAGCTTGACTTTCTGACGTTTATCCAAATACAGACTCTATAAACCTTTAAGGATTTCTTATCAACCACTAATTTAAACCCTAAAAAATCCAGCCTAAGCTATTTTCAAAACCTGGTTTGCTGTACAAGTTGGCAGAGTCACTGTCAATATCACTAAACAATGTCAGTTAGCAATATTTCTAAACTAGATTTTGAAATATAAATAATTGACTTCAGGACAACCAAATGACATAACAAGACCAAAGTCTTAAGCCCTTTGAAGAAAAAGATAGTGATACATCACTGAACCTTTTTTACAAGTCATACTAAGTACCGTATGCTTTCGAATTAAGCATATTTATAACAGCATTCATTAGAATGCAGAAGTTTCAGAAAGATCAGCAAATTACTGATGCATTTTTGAAGTGGTTTTGTACATACAGTAACACATTTCACCCACAGCTGCCCATGTGTGTGCGTGTACATACACACAAACACACACGCATTTATGACACGCATGTGCACATGTGACAGATTTTTCTGCAGGATCTAATGAACTTCTCATTCTTTCCACTTCCACCTCCTTATCCTCCAGACAACATCTGTTATTATTACATCACACTACCTAGTGATTTTGACTGCCTTAGAGCCCTGAAAGAAAAATATCCCTAGACAGTACATTTCTATTGTTTTTGTCTGCTCCAAACCTGTGCAGGCTTCGTGATGTAAGTGGAGAGCAAAGGTAAAATGCATTATTTCCAGGGCCATCGTGTTCATAGCAGAAGGTGCTCTTGATGTAGAATGAATGGTTTGGTTATTAATGTCTGAAAATTAGGTTAGTAAGGAAAAATATTTTTTCCTGACGTATTTAAAACCTAAATTCATGTTGAATCATACACTGAAAGACATAACAATTTATAAATGACTACAAAGTAGCTATTATAAAGTCTTCCATCATTGAGTCTCTTATTAATCTCTCAACAGTACAGCAAAAAACGTGTCAATGAGCTATTAAAGAAAAAAAAATCCCAACATGGTTCTACCAACAAACTCACGAAGTATTTAAGCAGCTTCGTAATTTAATGGTGTAGGATGTCAAGGAAGTATGCTGAAAGTTACTGAGACGTATCCAAAAGGATCAGGATTACAAGCCCCAGTACAATCTGATGTACTTTAGAGGATTTCTATGATGGATTCAGTCTTGCAGACACTTACTCTTACAACTCTGCTTACTAATCTCTGTACCGCCACTGAAATCAAAGATCTGAACAAGAGGTAGGCATCTACAAGACCACCCTTTGAGCATCCAGCATTCCAGGGCAGGCTAGTATGCAAGATGTAATTAAGCACTCTTATGACTTTTTCTTCAGCTTGGATGCTTAAATTTAGCTCCTACATCTATACAAGTGACCTAATTTTTAAATATGCTGAGTGCCTGCAATTCCCAGCAATTTATGCAATCAATCATCGTTAAATTGTATGAAAATACTGATGAAACCCAAGTTGCCCTCAGGCATTTCTTTCTGCTCATTGTTATTATTAAAGCAATAGCATTTACTCTCAGAAACACTCCTGTAAAACTAAGGAACAATCCCACATTTTTAAAATGTTGAAAAGTTGCATACCAATATTAACTTTGTTTCAGGAGGGAGGAAATATTCTTATGTTACTTGACTATGGTGTATCACTGAATAATTAAATGGATCATATTTTCAAAATTTAAAACGGTGAAAATATGTAGAAATATTACCGGATTCTTGAAATATGGTATTTTTCGACTACCCTGCTTAGACCAAGAGACATATTTGGAACAGCAGGACAGACTGCAGCTCAGCTTCCTTAAGAACTACCATCACCTTCTCTTCCCAGCATCTTAAGCGCACCAAAGTTCCCTTCTCCCTTTGGTGAAAGCAAGTAGAGAACAGATAGAATTGTGGATCACAGAAACGTCCCAAGTATTCAGTTTACGGAGGGGCACTGTTTACTATTAACAGGACTGTAATATGTTGCTTAGAACAAGGTTGTACTCTGAAACATGAAACATTCAAACAGAGGATTTGGCCTGAAAATGCATCCTCTAAAGGGCGAAGGATATAGACATGAATTCCTATACGAAAGCAAACAGCGCTGTTTATACATTTTCCAATTTTCATACACGTACGTTTCAATTGATAAAACAGAAAATTGAAACTGGACTTTTTCAGGTCCCTGGGAAAGCAGTTGTATTGGCTTTGTGTGGTGGAGTTTTGGTAGCGGGGAAGGGGGCTACAGGGGTGGCTGAGAAGGTGCTAGAAGCTTCCCTGGCTCCAAGTCAGACCCACCTCTGGCCAAGGCCAAGCCCATCAGAGATGGTGGTAGTGCCACTGTGATAACAGATTCAAGAAAGGAAAAAAAAACCACCTGCAGAACTGACAGTGGAGAGAAGGGGTAGGCAGGGGTCTTGCCCCTGGCCTCCCACATGGGCAGAACTTGTCCCACTGGGGCCGTCAAGGTTTGTCAGGCTGGTCGAGCCCAACGCGGCTGTGGGGAGAGAAGAGTGGGATGTGAGAGAAACAACTCTGTAGACACCAAGGTCAGTGAAGATAGAGCAGGAGGAGGTGCTCCAGGTGTTGGAGCAGAGGTTCCCCTGCAAGCCTGTAGTGAAGACCATGGTGAGGCAGGATATTCCCCTGTAGCCCATTGAGGTCAACAGTGGAGCAGAGATCCACTTGTAGCCTGTGGAGGACCCCATGATGGAGCAGGTAGATGCTCCCAAAGAAGGCTGTGACTCCATGGGAAAGCCCACGCTGGAACAGTCTGTTCCTGAAGGACTGTACCCTTCAGGAAGGACACACACTGGAGCAGTTCGTGAAGAACTGCAGCCCGTGGGAGGAACTCACATCAGATCAGAGAAGCTCATGCAGAATTGTCTGTCTTGGGTGGGACCCCACGCTGGAGCAGGGGAAGAGAGTGAGGAGGAAAGAGCAGCAGAGACAATGCGTGACAAACGAACAGAAACCCCTGTTCCCTGCCCTCATGCGCCGCTGGTGAGGAGGAGGCAGAGAAATTGGGAACAAAGTTGAGCCTGGGAAGAAGAGAGGGGTTGGGGGGAAGGCGTTCTTAAGATTTGGTTTTATTTCTCATTATCCTACTCTGATTTGATTGGTAATAAATTAAATTGATTTTTTTTCCTCAAATTGAGTCTGTTTTGCCTGTGACCATAACCAGTGGGTGATCCTTCCCTGTCTTTGTCTCGACTCAGGAGCGTTTTGTTATATTTTCTCCTCCCCATCCCGCTGGCGGGGACGAGTGAACGAGCAGCAGTGTGGTGCTTAGTTGCTAGCTGGGCCTGAACCACCACAGCAGTTCTTCAAAAAATTATATGAATACATGTGATATGTGCATTTTTAGCAGTAAGGCCACATGCATCCTCATTTTGTATAGACCTGATAAGAACCCATTTCCTTGCTGATGTGAGAGGGTGACATCTCTGAGACAGTCTGAGCAGTCAAGAGAACTAGGAGGGTTAATGAGTGGTTCGAATATTCTCCATTCAGGTGTCTGAATACCACCACATCTTGGTCCTTGTGGATATACTCTGAATACAAAAACAAAGTTAATGACATTTATTTACACCTTATGCTGACATTTTTCTGTATGCAGAGGAAAATCATCAACATATTTTCTTAAAGGTCAAAAGCCTTTGCATAATATATTTCACTGCATGGAATGGATACCCTCTGATATAATTCAATTGCTGTGTTTACCATGCGTTACCCCTAAAAAAAATGAGGTTTTAACCTTTTTAATATACTGGTGTATTTTCTTTCTTTTATTTCCCATTTTTTAAAGGACAACAGAGGAATTGTATTCTTTATTATCTCCAGCATGTAGCATATGTTTATTGTTCAGTTTGAGTTGAATTATTTTAATTATCTGGTTCCTCTATCCAGTTTCCCCATCATAATTTATTCTACTGTGATGAATTATATAAGTAATGGATATTTGTGCCTCGTATGCCTTCAAAGAAAGCAGTATCCTTCTTGCTTCTCTCTGCAAATTTCCTTATACTTTCATATTCTTAGATATTAAAGCCATCACCATTTTTTCTGTTCATCTGGATGGAAGCAGCACTAAGGATTTTTTAATTCACACAGCATTTTTCTTTAGGGAATCTCACTTCTGCGCCTTTGTTTCTGAAAAAGCAGACTGCAGTGAAACTTTCTGTAGTAAGCAGAATATCAGGAAAAGATTTGACTGAGGTATGAGTACAAGGATGGCATTAGATATTTTTATTTTAATCAGTTATATTGTGCAGGATATTTCCAAATCTGCTGTGATATCTGCTGTTCAATCACAATGTCTGTCATAATCAACTCTTGCATACAAAACAACAGAGACAATGTTATTTCAGATAGCTCAGAGACAGAACTTAGCTGAGATCAAAATTTAACAGAGGGAAAACGAAAAATGTAATAGAAATTACATCATTTACAATACCTGTCACCCTCACCAATTTTAATTTAAATACTGGTGATTCATTTACAACATCTATAAAGCCCATTTTTATTATTTTGTATTATTAGCCTTTTTCCTCTATTTAGTTTATTTTTCTGATTTATTTCATTTAACATTTGTTATTTCAGGGTTTTAAAAATATTTTTATAAGATATATAATGTGATACTATTTTAAAAGGAGTACACCCTTAATAAAGCTCTTCAAAGACCTTTTCCCAAAGTGCATTGAGAAGCTTATCACATATACCGCCCTCCTCTCTTAAAACCTAAGTACGATCAAGCGACATTTGTGCATTTTCATGAAAACAAAGCAATAGTTAGTTCGTTCTGCCCCAGGCATGTTTCTGGACAGACCATACTGTTACGGAAACACTGAACACTGTAATTAACTAGTTCCTGAAGATCTTATTTCGGCCTAGAAATCAGGTGCAGCTCTCAGGCTGGACTGGCACTCCATGAGTGGTCAAAATGTCTGTGCCTACCACCACCGACTTCTCCCTTTGCCAGTACACAAGCTTTTGTTGCAAAGATAATTCTGTGATTATTTTCAGTAACAAAGTTAAAAGTGCCTGATTTTAGACAAAACGTACTCTTTTCACTATTTCTTCCCTTCTGCAGTGTACATGTGGCAGTTACTATGCTCATTGTTTTGGTATTAGGTAACAGTGAAAGTACATCCATTAAACTGATACTATTTATTAAAATGGCTAAGTTACCTGGGCCCTGATTGGGGTTAAACAAGTGGTTTAACAATTGTGGTTAAAAAAGTTACATTGAGACAATATTTACGGAGACTTGAATTAATTTGTGTATTTAGTATATTAAATGATTTCTCATCTGACTTCTCATCTAAAGGTGTTCCTTGATAAGGAACCGCTTGACTCCTTTCTCAGAGGAGGAAAGAAAAGATTTAAGGGTGTAATAGTATTGTTCTGGGATGGAGTTTAGAAACATCATATGAACACCGTGTGATCTCCACCAAGCCTGAATAAGCAGAGAAAGAACTAAGTATTTGAGTTCCTAGGTGCCAAGGGATAATTAATCTTACAGGCAGAGTAGCAGCGGGAATTTCTTCAGAGGACACGCGTCTTTCCACTCACAAACACTAGTGGCACAGGTCACGCTTCTAGAACTGAGAGGATATTGAGTTAGGGTTAGAAGGAGACACATCAAAGCAGTAACACAGCTTTTTCTCCTTCAAGTAGCAACAAAAGGGATCTAGGCTTCAAGCATCCTTCAGGTTTCTGAACAGTTGGGTCAAGGAAGATGTTTCTATGAAAAGGATCATAGAGAGGTGTTACACTCAAAATCTTGCTGTGGGCTAAAAGTATACCTTCTGTGTATAGCCAAGAATTTACTGTTATTAGGCCTGAAATGCTAATACTTTAATCAATGAATTTTCCCCAACATAAGAAGGACATGGACAAGTTGGAGAGGGTCCAGAGGAGGGCCACGAAGATGATAAGAGGGCTGGAGCACCTTTCCTATGAGGACAGGCTGAAAGAGTTGGGGCTGTTCAGCCTGGAGAAGAGGAGGCTCCGGGGTGACCTTATTGCGGTCTTCCAGTACCTCAAGGGGGCCTACAAGAAAGATGGGGAGAGGCTGTTCAGGCGGGCCAGTTGTGATAGGACAAGGGGTAACGGTTTTAAAATAGAGGGAGGTAGGTTCAGGTTGGATATTAGGAAAAAATTTTTTACCATGAGAGTGGTAGAACACTGGAACAGGTTGCCCAGAGAGGTGATGGATGCTCCATCCCTGGAGACGTTCAAGGCCAGGTTGGACGAGACCCTGAGCAACCTGATCTAGTTGGAGATATCCCTGTTTGTTGCAGGGGGGTTGGACTAGATGACCTTTGAAGGTCCCTTCCAGCCCTAACCATTCTATGATTCTATGAATTATTATTAATTCACATCTAATTATTACAGAAACAGAGTAAGAGAGAATACTATTATGGAAAAAAGTTTTAATAATAGAGTTGAAATTGTTATATGCACATGCCTGACATCTATGCTTTTTTTCTGATGTCCTTCATTGCACCTCTGCATACTAAAATTAATTACTTCCATGCGTGAGGGGAGAGACATGCAGTAACTCCTCAGCATCCTGGGTCCCCTTCTCTGGGAGGAGTATGATGTCAATGATTTCTTCTTCCTCCTCACTCTAGGATGTGTTTGGGGTCATTTTTGGATACTTGTTAACAAGTTTTTAGACCTTTATCCTTCTTCATTAGTATGCAAGGCGATGTTACATCCGAATGTATTATTTGAGGCACGCTTTACATATGTTGGATGGTGGTCTTTGTTTTCTTTGTTGTCCTACAACTGATTGTACTCAGTTCCATATCTGTATTTCTTTAACGGACTATTGTTAACTACAGTGCCAGCCTGCCCTCCTTCTCCTACCATCCCATGCCTGTACTCCTCTACATTGCATCCCATATCCCCAGTTGTAAAGAGTTCGCTATAATACCAGGACTGTATTCCTCCACACTACGTTATTACAATACAACCATAAATATTTTAGTCTGCACAGAAAAACTACTTATTGCTACTATCTATGTAAAAATCATGGCTATACCACACTAACATAAGCAAAAGGAAATGCAAAGTTCTGCTCCTTGGGAGGAAAAACCCCAGGCATCAGTACACACTGTGGGCTCACTGGCTAGAAAGCAGCTCTGCAGAGAAAGACCTGGGGGTCCTGGTGGACACCAAGATGACTGCAAGCCAGCAACACCCTTGCAGAAAAGAAGGCCAACAGCCCCTTGGGCTGCACTAGAAAGAGCACTGCCAGCAGGTCAAGGGAGGTAAACCTTTGTCTCTTCTTGGCACTGGTGACCTCATGTCTATAGAGTACTGGGTCCAGCTCTCAGCTCTCCAGTACAAGAGAGATACAGACATAATGGAGAGAGTCCAGGCCTAAAAGGTGATGAAGGGACTGGCGCAACTGTCATACAGGAGACGCTGAGAGTGCTGGGACTGTCCAACCTACAGAAGAGGAGGCTCAGAGGCAGATCTTATCAACGTACATAAATGTCTACTGAAAAAAGTAAAGGGTGTAGTGGTTTAGGCTGATCCAGCAACTAAACTCCACACAGCCACTCTCTCACTCCTTCCCCAGTGAAGTGGAGAGGAGAAAAATGTAATAAAAGGACTGAGGGTCGAAACAAGAACAGAGAAGGAGCACCCACCAACCATGGTCCCAGGCAAAACAGACTCTGCTTGGGAATAAAGCAAAGCAATTTATTAACAGTTACTTGAAAGGATAAAGACAAACATAACCAGTTACTTGAGAGGATAAAAAGAAACAAAGCCAGATCTTAAAATCAACATCTCCTCTCCTTCCCTTTTTTTCTCGGCTCTACCTTCTCCCCAGCAGCACAGGGGGACAGGGAATGAGGGAGTGCAGGTCAGTTCATCCCATGTTACTGCCGCTCCTTTTCTTAAAGGAGGAGTCGTCCTTACACCCTTTTTCCCTTGCTCCAGTGGATCCCCTACTCACAGGAAAAATCCACAGACTTCTCCAGCGTGAGTCCTACCCGCAGGATGCAATCCTTCCCAATAGGATTACTCCAGTGCGGGCTTTACCACAGTCTCGGATTCTTAGGGAGTTGTTGTCACTCACTCCGGCGTGGGTCGTCACACGGAATTTAGATGCGTCTCTACCTTATTGTGCATCCCATGCTCCACAACCTCCCTCAGGCTCAGGCATCTCTTCTCCAACGTGGGCTTCTCCACAGGCTGCGAGTGGGTCTCTGCTCCACCGAGTCTGTCCTGGTTGCAAGGGGGCCGCCTGCCATCTCGCCACCGGCTGCAGGTGAAACTCAGCTCTGGCACCTCGTCCTGTTCCATCTTCACTGACCTGGTGTCTGTGTGGCCGTTTCTCTCAGATCTCAGTCCTCTCTGGGTGAACTCAGCCCAGCGAGCACCCTGGGAGTGGGGCACTCCCCGAGTTCCCCAAGCGGCTCCACCATGGCCATCCTCAGCGGGTGGTGCCAGCCCGGCACAGGCAGCCGCCCGT
Source organism: Tauraco erythrolophus (assembly GCF_009769465.1). Classification (NCBI taxonomy): domain Eukaryota; kingdom Metazoa; phylum Chordata; class Aves; order Musophagiformes; family Musophagidae; genus Tauraco; species Tauraco erythrolophus. Next base: position 15,070,974 of record NC_141465.1, read on the forward strand.
CTGGGAGCCAGGGAGCGGGGGCAGCACCCTCCTCCCTTCTCTACTCACTCCTGGGCAAAGCACCTTTTCCGGTTCCTTTGTCCCAGCTTGAACAGGGCAATTCGCAGAGGTGCCAATTGGCTCAACCCCGAGGGGGATGGAAGTTCAATCTGGTGGCCAGAACCAGATCTGATCCGGTTCCAAAACAAGGGAAGTCACAGGGAGAAAATCCCCTCTCCTGCCACCAGAACCCCTTTATATCAACCCATCACAAGGGTCAGAGCCAGACTCTTCTCAGAGGTATCCAAAGAACAGATAAGAGGCAATGGGAACAAAATGAAATACAGGAAATTCTGTTTCAACATAAGACAAAACTTTTTACTGTAAAGAGGGGGAAACATTGGAGCAGGTTGCCTGGAGAGGCTGTGGAGTTTCTGTCCTCGGAGGTATTCGAAACTTGATGGGACATTGTCCTAAGCAACCTGCTCTAGCTGACTCTGCTTGTATGGGGAGTTGGAGTAGATGACCTCCAGAGACCTTTATGCGTCTGTGATTCTGTAAAAAGTATATTGAATCAGGCGTAGCCTCCTGCCTATTAGGAAAATTGCTGTGACACCTAAACAAGCCAAACAAAACTCCAGACAGTTCAAGACTAGTTCAGAAAAAATAAGCTTGACAAACTCCAGTTTGGAGGGTCTGCAACTTCAGTACAAAGCCTATGGTCTGTTCCTAGTATAGGCAATACTGCATTTACTGGGCTACTGAGGTGTTCTTTTGGTTTCATAAAAAACAAAAATTGCAGGTGTATATGAATAACATATGAAACTCACCTCATGAATTTAATTTCCTGTGTATTTCTCTTCACTGTACCTGTAGGATGCTACACAAAATGACCTTTGCTTCTTTTTAATTAATTTTGTTTAGTGCCACATGTTTTTCCTATAACTTTTTCCATTGATGAGGAATTATCTGTTTGCACTGAATAAACTCTAATTGGAACAGCAAGAGGAGTGTAAAAGATCTGGATATTAACAGAGTATTTTTTATTTAGTTGTTATTTAGCATTCAGGCATTGCCTTCTTCTAGGGCTTTTTACACACTTACTCTAAATGACACAAAATCAGACTTCTGAAAAAGGAACAACTGACGGGCTGACCATCCTGTTGCGCTTCAGTGTCTTTCTGTCTGTTTAACAAAAGAGACCTAACACTGAGATATGCTGAAGGTAGAAAACCCACTAGTACTAAACCAGAGTTGGAGCAGAATTCTGACCACGAGCACAAAACCATCCTGTTTTCTCCTCAGTTACCCTTTGCGTAACTTCTACCCTATGACCGCAAAACTGAGAGGCTCATTTGTTTTGACGGGTAAGTATGGGGCAGACACTTGCTTATGACCATAGTAACGATCTTCAAAATGACCTTAGCAGGTTTTGTCCAGCTGTGTGGGGCCTTCAGCATTGCTTTAAGTAACCCTTCTCCTTGCACCACAGAAGGCCAGAGATCATGTACTGTAAGCTAGACCAAGGATAGGTAACCAAAAAAACCAGTGTTAATGCAATCACAAGTGATCACCTGACCACACAATTAGAAAGTTCTCCAGTATGCATATCACAATACTCTGAACATTACATTTTGGTAATGGTATGCCTCCCGCAAGATTAGTTTTTTCATGCTGTTTTACAGTAGAAAAGAAGAATTAGCTTAAACTAATTTAAAACTAATAAAATATTGACCCCATAGTGCTGAGTTTCATAGTCCTCAAGAATTTCACTGTGGTTTGCATTTCATTTAATTCTGGAAAGTCAGCATTTCTTTCAGTGAATTTAAGCTCTGTTTCACTATATGTACAAGCTTATTCCTACAATGTATTTTTAATGTCTACCTTCTAAATAGGAAATGGTCTAATTAATTCTTTACTCCCAAGTACCCGCATTAAACAGATTTTTGAAATCTTCACGTATCCCTAAGCAACTTTAAGTAAATAATCCTGAGATGCATGTAGCAAGTTAACTACAATTTCTCACTGTGGTTAGAGGCAAAATAATGAAAAGATGTAATGATATTCACCAATTTGCTTTTTTTCCCCATCAGATCGAGATAAGGTGATCTGAATTTGCAGATAATGAATACACCCCTTGCCATTTGTCATCATTAACGGAACCAACATTCTAAACACACATTATTAAAATTTGTTAGTCCTGCACCAACCTTAATTTCCCTTCTTATTATTTTTTCATTTTTCAGTTTAACCTACACATCCCCATTAGCTGATGCACATACTGCCCATCTAGAATGTGCTTTTGTCTCTTTTTTCCATAGTATTTAATTTACATATGTGATAAAAAATACATAAGTTGATAAATATAGACCTACCAAATCCATTTGGAAAAATATGCTGACAGCTCTCTTACGACAATGCCAATACAAAATTTGTGTTTGCTTGTTGTTTTTTTTTTTTTTAATGAATACTGTATGCACCTGATAAGCAGTGTATCATAGAAGTTCATGCCTTTTACTAAAATAGGATGACATTGGGAGCGTAACAGACTTCATGAAGTCTGTATTTTAGACTTAAGCATAGCAGTTGCTAGGGGTCATTGAATGTTTTTAAATGCAAACTCGTATCTTCTACAAGAGAATGTGGCATATCTAATACGTATCCTACCTAAATATTCACAGACACTTTCTAATTATTTTCAGGATTTTTTATGGCATGACAGACCATGGTAACAGCTTCGTTAACTCTGCTATGCAGTACCACTGTATGGATAGTATGCAGTGATCTATTCAATCTATTCAAGAAAAACTGCAACTTCCTAACTTCAACAGAGTAACTATTATTCTCTCTCAGTATGTTAATGAGAATGGAAAACTGTTTCACGTGAAGCCATCAGAACACTAATACAGACTGTACTGGTTCTCTATAGGGTTATTTTCTAGTGGTTATGTTTGTGCATAGTACTGCTGTTTAATTAAAGAGACAGATAATTATACCCTTGATAGGGTTTCTTCGTTTACAGATTATACAATAACGGAGCTTGGTGGTCTCTTGGTAGCTATGAAAATTTCATTCAGTTCATGTTAGCTGGGAAATATTTGATTTTTGAAGTAAAATTTTACCTAAGCATTCACTGAAAGATATAATAGACAGAATAGAGATAGCATATTATTTTCTTCCAGGAACGTCCGAAATTTCAAGCAAGCTCATTCATGTCGGGACACCTTTCCAAAGCTGAATTTCTGGGGCTATGGATTATCACAGTAGTAATAGTCGTTGGAAAGAGGCACAGTTATTTTTAAGTCTAAAAAAGCCTTATCAAATACTGGTAGAAAGTAATGGAAAGACTCCCTGTGATGAAAAACAATGGATCCTGGACCACAGCCAAGCCAAAGAGCTGGAAAACACATAACAGGCCTGCCAACAGCAATACAGAGCAGCAATCGTCAAGTCCAAATGCTCCCTGCTCCTTTAAAGTCACAGGGGATTCTCAATTTCCTCCCGACTGCCAGAGAAATTTGTACTGCAAATAAACACTAAGGATCTTCACTAAAATCTTCAAAATGCATTTCCATTCTCTCAGTACAATAAAAATATTCAAACCATACATGGGCTAGAAAAAGGGGGGAAAGCACAATTCCTGGGAAAACCAAAGAGATGAGCATGGGGGACTCTTTGAGGGCACTCAGGTATCATTTGTTGAAATTCCATAGTCACATGAAATGAAGACTTGGGAAAACACGTTTACTACTAGACTGGGTCAGTTCCTTCGCTCAGTCTTCCTGAGTCATTACTCGTGCTAGTGATTTTGTACTGGATTCAAGACAAACGTGTATTTCAGAGCTATTTTTATTTTTATCCATCTCCGAGTACAGGAAAAAGTCACCATAAAAGACTGCACTCAACGTCCTGCAAAAAACAGTTTTGAGACCAAACACTGGGCAACTAGTTCCATTTAAAAGCTCATAACAATTTATTGAAAAGTAAAATTAAATACATAATTCTGCTCTATTTTTAAGTGCTAAACACAGAAATTGTGCCTTTTACATTTACAAACAAAATTCACTATATCAAAGCACTCCTGAAGTGCTAGTATAACTTCCTTCTCCCAATCCAAGTTAGTTTGGGAATATGATTCCAAGTTTGAAGAGTTCCCTTCTTTCCTATTTTCAACAGAGATACTTGTATCTACATATGAGTGTCTTAACTGTTCATGCAGATCTTCCCATAGGGAATGTGGTGGGCAAGTTTGGCATATGTCAATCTACCCAGCACTACTTTTATGTGGGAAGGTGGAGGGAGAAGGAGGAGATCTGCATTCAGAGTGACAGTAATGCACTAAAAGCTCCTTGATCCCTTAAGCCGAACTCAAGAACTGACAGAGTTCTTCTGTTGAGGAGGAGAAATTTTTCAAGAGTTTGTCCTCGACGTAGGCCAAAGTGAGCATCAACAGAAGTTTATATACATCAACTGCTCAGCTACGCTGTCTTATTATGATAAACTAAGCATTTCACCTTCTTATGCATCAACACTGTCTAGGAGTCAATGTTGTATGAGACGTTGCTCTTCCATTTAGACTGGCCATAAGGCTAACACACATGCCTGCTGTTTACAGCTTCAAAATGCAGGACATGTAAGATAGCTGGTCAAAAACTGGAAACATCTTTTGCAATAATAGGTTGACAAAATGTCAGTTTTTCTGAACACACCAATGCCAGCCAATTTGGCTTGTACAACAGACTGTCCTTCCCTCGCCTCCACTTTTCCCTTCATTATACGACCTAAATTAGTTTGCCTGGAATTATTTTGTCTGTAAAATGATAATAAATGGTGTCCCTAAATAGCAGCAATCTATGTTTCATGCTTTAGTATCATCAGTGGGTGCCCATCTGTATTAAAGCATTTTAACTCACGTGATGAGTTGTTAAATGTTCAATAAAATTAGCAATTTAACAAGATTTAACAAAAAAAACAACCACCCACAAACGAGACATTTGCTTTGATAAACTACTGAAAATCCACAATACTATGAAACAAGCAGCACAAACTAAAGCTACCCTTTCCATGAAAAAACACACGACTGACCTAAAATATTTCATGTATTCAGTTTATATTCACACACCTTTTAAGAGTAAAATTGGTATCTGAACTGATGTCTTCTCCAAGGCAGTTGGTTTTTGCCAGCTGCTGGCAAAATGCTATGTCAGACTTAATCATCTAGTAAAGTTTACAAAACCTTGGCTGGACTCAGTTCATTTTGTGTGCAATCTATGTATCGATGCATTGCATAATCAAACTGAGACCTTTGTGGCAATGTCAAAGGGGAATCACCTCCCGGCCAAGCCTGGGAGCGCTCTGTTCAGTTCAGTTGTCTCCATCTGAAGTCACAGAGCCAAATTCAGCTCTGGCAGGAACAGGCACAGCTCCACTAAATCAATAAAATAATCAAAGCTTTATAATTAAATAGCACAAAGAATAGCAGCAAGCTCTGGCAAAAGTCTGCAATGGACCTAGGTCCAGATATATCCAGGGCTGAGTTTGTCCTAGGAATTTTTCATACTCTGAACAGCTGTACTGAAGCAGAAATACAGAGCATCTATGGATCCTGCTGTTCTCAGCCAAAAAATATCAAGAGAGGCAGGCATATACATAGAGGAATATATTTAATCGTTACCTGGTACTTCAGCCTTCTCTGTCTAATGAGGAGAAGCATAGCAACCACGTAACCCATTGTCATGGTTTGATGTGGAGGGGGGGGTGGTTCTGGTGGCAGGAGAGGGGTTTTGGTCCCTGCGACCTCCCCGGTTTTGGAACTGGGTTAGGGTTAGTTCTGGCCACCAGATCAGACTGCCATCCCCCTCGGGGTTGAGCCAATAGGGCGCCTCTGCGAATTGCCCTATTTAAGTCAGGACAAAGGAACCCGAAAAGGTGCTTTGCCCAGGAATGAGGAGAGAATGGAGGAGGGCACTGCCCCCGCTCCCTGGCTCCCGGCCGGGCAGCTGCCTGCGTTGGGCCGGCGCCGCCCACGGAGGATGGCGGCGGCGGAGCCAGCTGGGGAACTCGGGGGCACCCCACTCCCGGGGTGCCCACTGGGCTGAGTTCACCCGGAGAGGACTGAGATCTGAGAGAAACAGCCGCATCGACAGCAGGTCAGTGAGGATGGAGCGGGAGGAGGTGTGCCAGAGCCGAGTTTCCCCTGCGGCTGATGGTGAGATAGCAGGCGGCCCCCCTGCAACCAGGACAGCCTCGGTGGAGCAGAGACCCACTCGCAGCCCGTGGGGAGAAGATGCCTGAGCCTGAGGATGGTCGTGTTGGGGTGCACGACAAGGCAGAGCGGCATCTGGAGTCTGCGTGATGACCCACGCTGGAGAGAGTGGCTACAGCTCCCTAAGTACCCGAGACTGTGGTAAAGCCCACACCGGAGCAATCTGTGGGGAGGATTGTTTCCAGTGGGCTGGACTCACGCTGGAGAAGTTTGTGGATTTTTCCTCGTGGGTAGGGGATCCATTGGAGCAGGGGAAAAGGGTGTAAGGACTCCTCCTCCTTTAAGAGAGAAGCAGCAGTAACAGCACGGAATGAACTGACCTGCACTCCCCCAGTCCCTGCCCCCTGTGCTGCTGGGGGGAGGAGGTAGAGCCGGGAGGAAAAGGAAAGGGGCGGGGGGAAGGTGTCGGTTTTAAGATCTGGTTTTGTTTCTTTCTGTCCTCTCGAGTAATCGGTTTTCTTTCTCTTTGTCCTTCTAAGTAATCATTAATAAACTGTTTTGCTTTGAGAAAGCAAAGGGCCACGAAGATGATAAGAGGGCTGGAGCACCTTTCCTATGAGGACAGGCTGAAAGAGTTGGGGCTCTTCAGCCTGGAGAAGAGGAGGCTCCGGGGTGACCTTATAGCGGTCTTCCAGTACCTCAAGGGGGCCTACAAGAAGGATGGGGAGAGGCTGTTCAGGAGGGCCTGTTGTGATAGGACAAGGGGTAATGGTTTTAAAATAGAGGGAGGTAGATTCAGGTTGGATATTAGGAAAAAATTTTTTACCATGAGAGTTGTAGAACACTGGAACAGGTTGCCCAGAGAGATGGTGGATGGTCCATCCCTGGAGACGTTCAAGGCCCGGTTGGACGAGGCCCTGAGCAACCTGATCTAGTTGGAGATATCCCTGTTCCTTGCAGGGGGGTTGGACTAGATGACCTTTGAAGGTCCCTTCCAGCCCTAACCATTCTATGATTCTAAGCCCTGTCTGTTTTGCCCAGGACCATGGTTGGTGGGTGCTCCCTCTGTTCTTGTCTCAACCCTCAGTCCCTTTGTTTTTTTTTTCTTCTCTCCTCTCTACTTTACTGGAGAAGGAGAGACTGTGTGAGTTTTAGTTGCTGGATCAGCCTAAAACCACGACACCCATTCCAAGCCTAAGGAACTCACTGGGTATAGGATGCAATTTTATTTGCAGGGAGGTAATAAGTATGCAAAATTCGGTCTATCAAGACATATCCATCAGACAATCCTCAATGTCTGCAGGTTGGACACCCTTTTAAGGAAATGCTATATAGCTCAGCCACAGCTTATGAAAAGCCTCTACTTTTCATGCAGAAATTCTGAAACCTTTTGAGAGGATCCCAAGTTGTTCTGGTTTGTGTTTCTTTTGGGGACTAGGGGAGAAGGAAAGTACTGGCAATACCAAGCATGTTATTTTGGCTCCAGTTTAATCCCTCCTGGAAAAAAAAAAATAATAAAAAAAGATTCTGATTTCAAAGAAGCCTTCACCATAAAAAGTAGGAAATTATATTCAGAATTGTACATTCTGCACAGTATATACACTTTTGCTGCCTTTCTCTGCCAGGAAATGCTCTTTGAATCTCAAAAGCATCTTCTTCAGAATCAGTCTCATCATGCTAGGTACTACATATCGATGGAAACCTGCGCTTGCCTTGATGTACAGAACTATGTATGAGAAGACCAACTTCCAGAGTTATGACACAACTCTGTGGACTATGCATAGATCCAGGAAACTTTCACCTGCAATACTAAATATAAGTTCCACATGAGAAATGTCATCCGGGCCATGGCAGAGCAAGTGCCTTGGGAGCCTTGCAGAAGATACTGTATCTGAGGAGTCAGTGATCTCCAACAAACCATACCTGCCAGCATGTGATTAATATAATTCATAACCTACAGTATCTTTGGGAAAGGCAAACTGTGGGTGGATGAAGGGGTGGAATGCATTGATCCTGATAGGGAGAGTGTTGCACATTGAGAAGTTAGTGCTCCACAAGAGTTTTAACCTGAGCACACCCAGGTCTGTGCTGTGCCATACTGCACAATCTCTCAGCTGCAGGACGAATGACCCCAACCACCTCACCGTAACAGAGGGGGCTGCAGGCAGCTCCCCCTCCCTGCTGGCCTCGCTTTTGTCTAAAAGTGTTCCAAGAAGTTCCCATTCATGCAAACATCCTTTATGAATAGAACTGCCTTAATGTAAGAAAGTTATTCAATAGTGCAATGACCAAAAAGGACGAGCTTCCCCTGACAGACAGGAGCGTGCAGCGTACTGTGGGACAGATACACCCAGGGTCTATCTGGCGCTGTGTGAGTATGGGGTGCTCAAAGTCTGAAGGGATATAAGACTTATTTGCTCTCTGTTTTCCTCTTCTTATTCGTTCTTATTAAAAGAGCTGTTTTAATAAGCTGGATTTTGTTAGATCTTTCTTATTGAATCCAGAAAGAAACACTGCACCACCTCTCTCTCTCCCACTCTCTCCCTCTCCCTCTCATCCCCACGCACCCCACCAGTGCAGTAAGTTCTCCTGCAATGTATCTTTACTTCTTAATTCTCTATACACATATGTACATACTTAAATTTAAGAAACAACTACGTAAAAACAGTAAGAACAAGTACTTAGCTAATACTTCTAGAATTTGTTTGAACTTATTTTCTTCTTGAGGGACAAGAAGAGGGACAAATTAAAACATCCTCTGGCATCTACGTTGGCACCAAAATGCTGAAAGGGTGACCTGTATCAGCAAAGCTTCTGCAGGCTCAAAACAAGGCACCGTAATGGATATGATAGAAAATCTCATTGCAAGTAAAACATTTCACAGTAGAACATTACTTAAGCATTATTTCTGCTATAAAAAGAATATTTATCAATAAGAAAACAAACAGCAGCAAATGGTACTATGTTGATCATCTCATATGAAAGTTGTTGTAAGCATGTTGATTATTCAGCTCAAATTTCCTCAAAAAAGACCAGTGTTAGGGGTTTCACTGCATTTTGTATTCTTAACCAGTGAAAAATGCTATATTAATAGAGTTAAAAGTACTATGTCTATTTGGTCATTTAGACTGGATAAGGGAATCATGTTGATAGCACATGGAATTTGCAAATCATGTTACATTCAAGGTATTAATACCACGACATGTTATTGTACTTAAAAGCAAAAGCTTTTTTTTTGTTTTCCAGGTGTAAAAATATCAATGTCACTAATGTACTTCTACTCTAATATCAGGAAGAGATAAAACAGAAAATTAGTCACCTAGTATGGAAACCTGAAGAAGCCCAGTGTACATGATTTTGCTGAGGTACAGTAAAATTTGCAGCTTTCAAGGTTTGCCTTAAGAACTGTTGCTTGAAGGAAATTGAGACAAATGGGCTGCTCTGCCAATACCATTAAGATGAAAGGAGGCTTGTATTAAACAAGAGTGTTCCACTTAAATCAGGCATCCAGTTAAAGCGGGTCGTCTTTACCTACCCATCTAGCAAAAAGGCCACCCTGATCCTTTTCTCAGAAGTCTGGCTGATTTGAGCTGCAGCAATTTCTGTACTACAAATGTTCTGAGTTGATTTGGGCCAGCCGCACTGTAATCGAGGCCAAGAGGCATTAACTACTTCCCTGCCGCTTCTCTGACTTCTTGCACTGCACACAATTCATCTCAAGTATGCCACCTCTTGTGACAAGATACAGTAGACCTGAAGTGCTAATGTTCTCATGGAAAATTGGCCTCATCAGCTATTACACAGAAATAACAGTAAAAGCCATCAAAAGTAAAGGCTAATAAGCAGAAAGAGAAAAGCAACTGCATGCACTGTTTTTCCCCTTTGGACAGAAAAAAAACGTTTGCAGCTTTTTCAAAGTGCTAAGTTACATACTGCGACACATCCAGCCAAGCCTTTTATAAGCCTTTTAATTTAGGACGCGTAAGTGACGATACATGGAGTCACAGTGAGTGGCAGCAATTCATTTCAGTGGGGCTTCTCACATGATTAAGAACTAATCAGTGGGCTCAGCTCTGATCCCTGTTTCACATTCCAGCCAAAGGAATCAAGAGAGCAAGACGTGGCTCTGGCACAACGTACTATGCATAGCGAGACACTGTTCAGAGATCAGAATGACAGGTCACCCGCCGCGAGGATTATACTTCCCTGTGTGAGTGGGCAATAGCAGCGAGGCAGGAATAGGGAAAAGGAGAAAATGAGAAAGTTTCTTCAATGAACCACCCAACCTATGAAGGGCAGGATGAGAAACAAGGCTGCTCATTTAGTAGGATAAGCTGTCATTAAAGTGACACAGAGTTTAAGTTCGTAAGAACGTCTGTAGGCATCCAATCAATATTCATCTTCAATGTGCAGCATCTGTCAGCTCGTGCCTTCCCACAATCTCACCCCACCAAGCCCTCTTTCTGCTGTCATCCTACAAAGGAAAAAGATCCCCTAGATACTGTAACATCCCCAAAATACATCTGGAATATGAAGAAAGAGGCTTCAATATATACACTTTAGAGTATACTGAATTCCAAATATTTTTGCCTTCTGAAAAGATCTAAGTTTTTTTCAAAGTGTTATCAGTGGAAAAGGAAAGAGGTCATGTGAATATTGCCTAAAGAATCTTCTAAGAAGCTGGCAAAGGTGTCAACTAAGGGATTACAATGGATTAAGCTCACAACATTTCATTCTTCCCGGATATGTGTATGTTCCTAGTTAGGTATCACAGATTGTCTATTAATAGATGTAAAGCCAGAGAATGCAGCAGCAGATTTTTCAAGATATGTGGTTACCCTTGGCCACCTATCTGAGAGAAGAATCAATCCCCTTTTTGTATTAACCTTCCTTTCCTAGGAAGATAAGCTTCCCTTTAGTTCTCCTTCCCACATTATTAAAAAACATGGAAGGAACACACAGCAAGAAGTCTTTCAGCATACCTATACGCACGCACACAAACGCACAGGCACACACGCATACACACCCCCTTCGTACTGGGCTTCCACAGCATACATTGAATTCTACCTGTGTAACTGAGACGGTACACTGCTACAGCAACCACTGGCTATATAACTACATGCATCTTTAATTATTATCAGGGGCTTCTAGGAGATTGTCCAGAATACATTAGCAGAATAATGATTTATTTTAAGTAGACTCAAGTTGACAAGATATTATCAAATTTGAAATTTCATTCCTTCCTCTCTGTATGAACCAAAGCTTTTTAATTTTTTTTTTTTTTTCATTAGCAGAAATCTTTTGCTCAGTTATTTCTACAAATGAACCTTGGCTATACTTACGGGTCATGTATAATTAGTTTGGTTTACACATTCTACATTCAAAACCAAACCTGTTTTGACAAAACACAACATAGAGTTTCCTGGAGACCTGAAATCCTCACCAGAACCTTCAGACTATTAATATCTCCACTGAACCTGGTGACCCTGACACACATTTTAACTCATAACATCAAGTGTTCAAATTCAAACATTTTGCGGAGTGATGACAGAAAAGGAGTGCCTTTGTTCAAGAAAGTGTTTATGAAATGCGTTCACGAAATTTTCAAAATACTGTCTTGTGTTAGCCAATCCCATGAATGTTCTTGCCAATAAACTCTTTCAGGAGACTACTCACTGATAAAAGCTGCATGAATACAAGAGAAGCAAATGTAATTAGAATTTGGAGCAACTGTTTATTGTATTGCCTTCAATCACTTTATAATACACGTCCGGTTCTTGCTAATAAGCCCATGAAAAGGGATGAAAAACAATTGTGGTGAAGAGAAATGAAAATGCCATTTTAAAGCACTGCAATTCTATTCCTCAGAATAAAACCCACACGAACATGAGGTCTGCAGTGACAGTGACTGCAGAATGAGAAACCTGCAAACATGCTTCCTGGCCTATGTGATGAACAACAGAGGTATATGCAGTGAGCCCTGTAACAGGCAGAATGTCTGCTGCCATGTCTGTGCAGGGCTTGTTCTCATGATTTCGGGTCCCCTAAGGGCACCTCTTCTTTCAGTGCAAGTACTCTAACACACGCTGCAGCTAGTTCTGAGTGAAGCTGTTGAGGTCAAGTTCCTTTGCCCTAAACACACCTTGTCAGACAAAGCAATGCCTGCCTTCTCCCATACATGTTGCCGTTTATTATAGTGCATCTGCAGAAGACTTATATTCTTAGCATCAGAATTTAACTTTTTCAGTTTACTGATATCCTTGTTAAGTTTTACTATCCAGCAGAATTGAAACCTAAGCCTTTTCTAACAACTGGCACAACACAGATACATTTCTTTTAAGACACATATTGCACGTATTTAAAAGAAAAATGGAAAAGATAAAATATTCTGCCTCCTTCCCCAAGCAGATTGGTTGCTAAAAGAATTTAAAATCTTGTTAAGAGGAATTTATGCATGCAAAAAATACTCCTGTTATGTGCAGTTTAATTAATCACCTACATAAAGCTCAAGGCCATCTGTTCAATATACAGGGAGAAAAAAAAAACAAGATGAGATGAGATAGCAGAAGACAATTATTATGACAGTACTTAAGTATACTTAGTGAGGCCATTGCAACACAAAGACACTTGGTTAGTACTGCTTTGCAGAACATTTAAGAGAACATCCCCATACTTAAAAGGAAGCCTCATAGAAAAGATTAACATTTTTAGGGGAGCAAATTCCTAAAGCAATTGTAGACTGTTGCAGCTGCAATCAAATTCTATTTTTATTTGAAATGTTGACAAAACTTTGAGACCTAAATTCAGCTCTGAGAGGGACCACCTAACCACTGAACCTGGGCCTGCATTCCAGGATGTGGAATGGGTGGGGTTCACCAGAAACAGTCACTTGAAACCTGCATTTTCTTCCAGTTTGACATAAGTATGAAAGTACAATCACTCCAGGTAGATACAAAGTACAAAAGGAGAGTTAACACTTGAATTATACAGTTGCAACCATTTCTGAAGGCTACTCATCCCAGCAGCAAGCATAGGCATCTTATCTCAGGGATTTTTATTTGTTTGTTTGCGGAACAGAGCTACAGAAAACATAAGAAAATTGAGAATCTAGTCTTATCTTACCTTCTTCCGAAATGCTTAATTCATACCCTGAATAAAATCGGTCATAACAAACCAATTCATCCACCAAGATTATATTTATAGAGTTGTCACCTAATACCTAATTTCTCAAAAATAACTGCATACAACGAAACTGCTATTCCCATTACATAATTTGCTATTTCAAAGCACATATTATCCTTTTTTGTTAATCCTCCTCCTCAAAAAAAAAAAATGGAGTGCTCTACTGCATTTTGCTTGCAAAATTGCTAGTCTGTGTACATATTAATGCAATTGACATGTTGAATTGATACTTGAAAGAGCTTACAGCTGGTAGCTTGCCTAATGATTTTATTATTGTTATTATTTTGCATATCACACGATGCCTTCTCACAAAGAATATTTTCTTTGTATGTGCGTTTTTGTGTTTGGAAAACTAACAACTGGTAGTTTTTTTAAGATTTCCACGCTAATTAATGACTCTGATTTACATGTCTACAGTACATTACACAGACACTTGTCAGGCCTTAATGCTGCAGAGCACTTAAAAGCTGTGATTCCCCCGTCATTAGTACCGGATTTGCACATACCACATACCAGCAGTAAAAGATTTTACTCAGCTCAGCGATGGCAGGCAACATGACAGACTTTTTACCAAAATATCCTCTGCACATAACAGGGAATCAGCCAACTCACTGCTCACAGTGGGAACTCTGACATCATCTGATGAATTTCTAGAACAAAACCGAACTGGCAGAAGGTGCTCACTGCAGATCAATGCTTTTGCGCTGCATGGCTGCGGTACCTGTCCCTTGGTACCAGGAACCCGAAGGCCAAACTCCCTGCATTGCTGAGCCACAGCCTGACTTCCCCTGACAAAGCATTCCAACACTGAAAATCTTCCCTAACTTTGGCTTTGATGTAATGTCATAAACGCACTAAGTTTACTTTTTTCCTTCCTATTTTACAGTTGGTTTTTTTTTCTTTTTGCTTGTTTCAAGTCCTTCTTTATATCTGACCTTTATTCCTTTCTCTTTTCTAAACAAACAAATAAATTGAGACTTACCAAACCAGCTCGACAGACTTGTTTTCTTTATGACATTCTTTCTCATCTTGCAGCAAATTCATCCGAGTTCAGAGTAGTCCTAATTCTTTATTCAGCTTTCTTCTGTAGGATTTTAATACCTTTTACCTGAAAATAAGAAAACAGGACAGTCATCTTCAAGCTTGTATTTTAGAAATGGCCATAAGAACTTGTGGGATTCTCCTCAGTAACGTCAGATTTCTTTTTTGCTTAAGAGGTAGCTTGGGAAGAGCAGAGTGCACTGGGTAAAGCACCTTTGAAGTCTTGCATTTCTTCTACACATCTGCTCCTTTTAGGAATTCATTTTCTCATCCGTACTATTAACAATATTTTATTTGGGTTGCGAATGCTACTGTGAAATATTCACTTTTTAAAAAGAAAAATGATTTTTCAAAGACTTGCGAGGAAATCAAGCATTATAAACATTGCATTTCAAGCAAGAATTTTTCCAAAAGGAATTTGTCATCTCACAAATAAAACAGCATCTCTAAAGGCATGCAAGCTAAATCTGTTGGGTGAGTCACAAAAAGTTTACAAAAGTGTGTTTTTACAGGGATATATTTGAGACCAAATTAAACTTGATAGTTTCCTTTAAATTAAATTATGAAGTTAGAGATCATAGTATAAATAGCATTTGATAAAAATAGCTTTCTTGTCACCTAGAAACGTTCAAAATTAAGGAAAGAGATCTTATTCTGCAGCTGAATGAACTAAATTTAACAACATATTTTGCCTACTCTATGTGGAGCACAGCACTTGACTGGGTTCTGTGTGCCATGCTCACAGACAACTGTAAATGTGTAGCTAACAACTGGCTTTATTACTAAAACAAGTAGGAAAGTACAAGTTGACACGATATGAAACACAGCTACACATTCATTTACGTGCTCCTTTCTAGGGAGAAAAAGGACATGGGGCCAGAGACTAGCCACTATGAAGGTGTATGTGAGCTACTTGTGCAAAGTAGCCTTCAAGGAACCCGTGGCAGGTACAAAGGGATCTGAGGGCACAGGGGCAAGTGCCCAAAGGCAGATAGATTGCCTCTTACCCATGGTCAGGCATCCCAGAGGCTGTCAAAAGCCAGGGAAAAGCCTTGTTTCTGGTCTGCCAAGATGACCCCTTGGGGCGTGCCAGGGGTGCCACGAAACAACAGTCTTTGGGCTGAGCAGGTCACGATGTAGAGAGCCCCTGGGGTATTGCTCCATAGTAAGCTATTTTGCCTATCTGCTTTTCCTTGACTCTCTCCTGCTATACGTGCTAATTTTTATTTTTTTTTGTAATAACATGCAAAGGAAAAAGACGTACTTGGGAAGAAAAGGGGAGGAAAAAAACCCTACTAAATCAACACTGCTTCAGAACCAAGGACAAGAAGCAAATTATTGACACAGAATCATAGAGTAGGATTTCTCACAATCTCTTCCTAAACGAACACCTGCACAAATGCCTTGCTTAAAGCAAAATCAATTGAGTTGTGCTTATCTCTCAACGTAATTATCAATTAATGAGTTCTATGTATTTATAAGCTTCATTATTAGTATGATATTCTTCATTGTATTAACTTCTTTCCTAATAATTAAATGTTTGTGTACGTCCCCAAGGCTATTAAAAAGATATCCACAAAAGTAATTATGAGGACATTCACAGTTTCTTTTACCTCAGAAAAGATAAGAGATTTTCATGAAAGTGTCTTTAAGTTCACCATTTCAGTGCTAACAGACTTTCAATTAAAAAAAAAAAAAAATTATGGCAGCTAAACAGGCATTCCAGTTCAAGAAGTTTTAAGATTTTAAAAAATGTAAAATAGGAGAGAATAATGTTCCGAAGATGACGTGAAATGCTGAAAGAGAGAATAGCAGCTACTTGGTTAAGCCAGGTGTCATGATGACAGGAAAGCTAAAATCAATAGTAAAACATTGCAATGGAACAGAGAGGGCTTCCTGACCTTGGTTCTGGTTTGTGAACAAGAAATGAGTCAGACTTAGAGGGAGCTCCTCTAAGCAGGGTTGTATTGGGTTTGAGCGGCAAGGTTTTGGCAGCCGTGGGGCTACAGGGGTGGCTTCTGTGAGAAGCTGCTAGAAGTCTCCTCTACGTCCAATAGAGTCACTGCCAATCAGCTCCATGATGGACCTGCCGCTGGCCAAGGCTGAGCCCATCAGTGATGGTGGTAGCGTCTCTGGGATAACATGTTTAAGAAAGGGGAAAAAAAAAAACCCTGCACACAGCAAGTGTAGCCAGAGAGAGGAGTGAGAATACGTGAGAGCAACAACTCTGCAGACACCAAGGTCAGTGAAGAAGGAGAGGCAGGAGGTACTCCAGGTATTGGAACAGAGATTCCTCTGCACCCTGTGGTGAAGATCATGGTCAAGCAGGCTGTCCCCCTGTAGCCCATGGAGGTCAATGGTGGAACAGAGATCCACCTGCAGCCTGTGGAGGACTCCACATCACAGCATGTGGCTGTGCCCAAAGGAGGCTGTGACTCCATGGGAAGCCTGCACAGGAGCAGGCTCCTGGCAGGACCTGTGAACCCATGGAGCCCATGCTGGAGCAGGTTTGCTGGCAGGACATATGACTCTGTGGGGTCATTGTTCCCGAGGGACTTCATCTCGTTGAGAGGATCCACACTGCAGCAGTTTGTGAAGAACTGCAGCCTGTGGGAAGGACTGACATTGGAGAAGTTTGTGAAGCACTGTTGCCCATGGGAGGGACCCCACGCTGGAGCAGGGGAAGAGTGTGAGGAGCCCTTCCCCTGAGGAGGAAGGAGCATCAGAGACAACATGTGATGAACTCACTGCAACCCCCATTCTCCTTCCTCCTGCACTGCTTGAGAGGGAGAAGGTAAAGAAAATCAGGAATAAAGTTAAGCTTGGGAAGAAGAGAGGGGTGAGGTAAGGTGGTTTTAAGAATTGGTTTTATATTCTCATTATCCTATTCTGATTTGATTGGCAATAAACTAAATTCACTTTTCCCCAAGTCGAGTCTTTTTTGCCCGTGATGGTAACTGCTGAGCAATCTCCCTGTCCTTGCCTCCAGCTGAGGAGAGGAGTGATAGAGTGGCCTGGTGAGCACCTGGCATCCAGCCAAGGTCAACCCACCACAAGGGTCTACATCAATTTGTGATGTGGATGGATGGATAGCACTAATCATGTACTAGAAAGCCTGCCTATCGAAATATCAAGATGCTTAATTTCAGCTTTGTGGTACAAAATGAGACTTTAATTCTTTTGGTTTTGGCATGACATTATCCAGCAAGCACAGAATTTGCTTATTGTCAGTCCATTAATAGCTTTTTCCAAAGATCTACTGGAAGAGAGAGCATCCAGGGCTATTACCATGGTTGGGCTGGGGTTTTCCTCTCCCTTTGTGTGTGTTTACGACATTCCTGGCTCCTTGTTAGCTCCAGCAGAGACATCAGTTGCCATTAGTCGATATTAGTGTTTTTGTCATTGGTCTCCAGGGCAGAGCTGCAGGACAAGGGAGAGGAGGTCTTCGCCAGTGCTTGACCCCAGAGAGGTCACTCGCTTACTGCTCTCACTGATCCGACCTTTTGCTATTTAGTTACAGCAAAGTCAGTGCAAATGTCCCGGCAGTTCAGTGACAATACAGCAGCTGACCCACTGAAGATACGTTTTTGGAATGGGATTTGGACTTGCTCCTCTACAAAGGCTGATTAATATGGGAAGGGAAGGAGAAAACAAATCCATTTTCAACAACTCTCCTGGTTCTAAATCACTTGTCTGCAACCTGGAAACTGTAATGTGTAATTCTGGCACTGGAAGACTCTTTATTATAAATCAAGGGAAAGGTGGACAGCTCTGGAAGTGTGATGACTTAACTGATTCTTTCTGTCCTACAAATCCCAAGGGATTTGTGATACCGGAAGTTGATTCTACAGGCTTCCTTCAGAAGACAAATCCTTTTGTCTTAGAAACCACCCATGCAGCAAGTCAGGAAGGGCGTGTTCACCAGATGCAGTGATGAGTGAGTGGTTCCAGTCAGTCATCCCTTCATATTGGCCATCTGGGGGCATATTCTGTTCTCAGTCTTTTCAGTTAAACCACAGCCTATCTTCTTGAAATTAGCATTGAAATGAACCCCTCCAAAACATGTACTGATTTTTAAAATACATCACTTTCAGTTTGTCCCCCAAATTAACTTAGTCAACATATAATTACGCTATATGTTCTCACATTCTGGCGTCTTTTCCATACTATCTTGAGTTATTTAGGACTTGTGATACAGTATATAACGTGTTGTATGAAATATAATTTGACATCAAAAGAGGGAAGCAAATACAAGTCTTTTATTAACAATATAACGATTAGAATGTTCCATTAAAAATAACTACACAAGTGATGGCATGAAAATTACATAAGCATATTCAAAAAGAGAGCAATAATGCATATTTGAGAAGTAAGAGACTAACATACAGTAAAACAGAGCTAAAGGAAGATCTCAACTAGTAAATGCCTTCCAACTTAAAGAGGATACTGTTGTCATTGACAATCAACCTTATAGTCCCTGTGACGCGGTGAGATGTCACAAGGTCAGAAGATCAGATGCTTTAAATAATCGATCTTTTCTGTATTAACTGATACTTCGAAAACAAAACTCAGGGTTTATATTCAAAAATATCTCTATGCGAGTATTACTAAATAAGAAAACCAGAAGACACACAGCAGGACAAAAAAAGCCATTATCAAACTAATTCTATTTCTTACTACAAATCAATTAGTGAGCCAGTTATCCAGAGATTAGATAAAGAACCAGCTCAATGCTGTGATTATAATCACACCGCCCAACTAAAGCATGCACGCATGGCAGCCTTACACAAGACAGTTAGACCCATCCTCCCTGTCCATATCCTCTATATCTGAAGGTTCAACTTACAACATGGAAAACCCTGTGGATCTTCTCCTTCACCTTCTCACTTCTTCCTATCGAATATTCTTATCAAAATACTTCTCTGCACAGTTATTTCTGACCATTTCAGCTTTCATCCACTTAGAAGGATCCTATAAATAACATACAGAACTTCCTTTTTCCTCCAAAAAAAATTATGAAACAACAAATGCATGTTATTCCCAAGCAAATATATTCCCTGATTAAAAGCAGAGCAACTCCATCTGCTCCATCTATGTGTAGTTACAGCATTCAGATGTATTTGAGAAACCTGTCAACACTCAGAAAGAGTGGGAGGCATACGGTATCACACTATTTCACCAAATTTCATAACTAAGCATACACAACTGAGTCTAACGCTGATAGTAAAGACAACATTACTTTTATTGAGTAGTCTTTTTCAGCATAAAAGCATCCACAACAGGAAGTGCAGCTCAACAACAGGAAATAAATTAGGATGAGTAAGTTTTAAAGATGTCATCTCTTGCCTGAAATAATAGATGCTCCACAGAACCAAAATATGGGACTTGAGTAATGCTGTACACACTTCTCATTAAGCTACTTCAGCAGGCAGCAGCTTTGAACTATGTAGACCAGAGTCTGTTCGTCTGTTCCAGCAATTCTCTGTTAAAAATGTGTCCTTACAAAGCCAGGAGGGAGGATGCACAGCTAATCAAGGTCAAACAATCCAGGACAGCAAGTACTAGCTGGGCAAGGACAGTGGAAGATAACAGTCAAAGTGATATACTCTGGTGATTTGGTAACTAACAAAAAGTGAAATAAAGCAGTAGGAATTCCCACACTAACTGAGTTACTGTTTCTCCTGGATTTAAAAATGTCTTTTAGATAGATTATCACAAGGTTGCCACATTCTTCAAAGTTTCATTTCTTCTAAAGAAAAAGCCTACTAAGGGTCAAATGGTAGCTTACTTGGCAGTTCTTAAGCCAAGCACTTTTTACACTTAATGGTGTAGAAAAAAATACGGCTTGTTCCATGTACAACACACTTTATCTGTTTGAATGAGAGTGGGAAGGAGGGAGATGCTGTAACTTCACCTTTCATCACTGTAGGGAGCATGAAAAAAAACATGCAATCATAAGACATTTGCCCTGCTGTTGCCTGTTCTACATTACACATATAAAATTTCTACTGAAGACGTGCAAGGAAAACAAAGGAGTTGGATGCAACAGTAACCACTGCTTGGGACACAACAACTCTTGAGAGCATGATGTAAAATTCTCTCCTGGTTGAATGGTTCCATGACCCTGGTCTGCTCTGCATTTTTCGTATGATCCCTTAGATGACAAATATTTAAATTTATATAAATTTGTTATATATTATAATATTTATATATTATATTATTTATATATTAAATTTATATAAACTTACTTATATAAACTTCTTGTTCGCCAAGTAATCCTTCTGAAAATTAGGCTTACAATATCAGATACTCTGATTTTCATTAGTTCTCAGTACCTAAAGCCCTCTCTTCGTGTGTTTGCAAAAATATTTACAGAGCATTGTACTTTCCGAATATTGTCGCAATATGGTTTAATTATGAACATCCTTCATTCTGTAATTCTTTGATCTATCTTAAAATAGACTAATAGTCATATTAACTACAAAAGAAAGAAACCATGCTGTACATCAGCGGCCTTCAAGGACAAATCTTCAAGGCTTCTATCTATCCTGCTTTGAGCCCTCAACTTATCATTCATAATGAACTTTTCTGCCAACAGGCACAACTGTCAACAGGTGACAATCATTGTATCAAGTGGCAATTTTTCACTTTTTGTTGCTCCACTTTCCTTTCTGGTGTCCTCTTTCAGGATATATATTGCTACAGAAATGAATGCATCATACACATTACCAGCCTTTCATCTCTCCACATTCACTCTCCAAATTGCACAACAAACTTTAGATTTTTGCCATTGCTTAACTACATTTTAACTGCAGACCCAGATAAGCAGTTTCTTCCAGACAAATACAGTGGGCATATATTGTGCAGGCAGACAATTAGGTAATTCACAAGTTCAAAACACATACACATTTTGAAAGGCACAGGGTTGCTTTCTTCAGAAGAAAGAATCCCAGAGAAGGCTGTGAGGTGGGGTAGGAGAAGGGTAATGTTGATGCTCCTTACAGAAAGGCCACTGAGCTTGGTTTCCAGTACGATCACAGATAATATCCCAGAAGAAGAAAACTCATGGCATTTCCTTAAACTTGTTAAATTGTGGGGTTTTGTTTGTTTGTTTGTTTGTTTGTTTTTAAACAATGCTACCAGAACCTCAGCATGGTTGCCTAGCATAAAGGCGCAGCTCTGGAGGAGTAAATCACCTGGACTCTCCAGTAAGCCTTGGGCCTATTGGTGTAACTGAGAGAATGAAGAATTATACTGGAAGGCTGATGACAGTTGCTCCAGATCAGTGAGTCAGCTGAAAAGAATTCAAAAGACAATGGCACTCAGACCACACACCCAGAAAGTCCTTGACACAAAAAGACAGAGTGCCTATGTGCTTGCAGTGATAGCACTTGATTCCTAACGCTTTTGTTTGGCTCTTTTAGACCATATGAAGTGTGTAACTGCTTACTTACAACTGGGTGTTCATCAGACACATCCTGTGAACAGCAAGAGTAGTTGGGCTTTTTTCTACGCTTTTTGTGTGCATGTTTCTTGCTTTCCACTCAATGCTTTCATTGGTTGCTTTTAGAACTCCTGTAATACAGCACTCTGATCTCTCTGAATTCCTGTACCTCAGAACCTGCTACACTTCAGTCTGTCCCATACTGTATTGGGGAAGTTCCTCGCAAGTGTTGAACTGCACAAACACTAAGTGGTCTCTATCCAGCCACTAACATCTATGAAATTTCATACCCTCTGAGCCTTTCTTTCTGTTGAAACTCAGATTTGTTGACAGGTTCAACATGTACAGGGAACACACAAGGACTAGCAGACAGATGGACAAAGACAGACAACATATTCATACACGACTAATCTCCTTAGAAACAAAGCTAAAAATATTCTCTTAAAGCTAGAATGAAATTACTATTTGGGAGCAAATGAAAATGTTGTAATAATTCTCAGTCAATTTTTGTAAACACCTCACCCCACTTGCTTTATTTTTCCTTAATAATTTGTGTGTTTACCTAGTATAGGCAGAAAGTCTTCCAAATTCTTAGTTACTTTACTCTTGGATACTTATGTTCTCACCACATGTATTTACTTTCAACTGTTAAAAAAGTGTGAGACTGTTAAAAAAGAGTGACCTGTAGACTGGCTACACTTAAAAGGATCATTAAAGACCACATCTTGCCTAATCCTTCCACAGGTATGAGAGAGTTTAGCGGGGCAAGCACGGTGCAAGAGGATGCTTTTCCCTTTCACCCAAGTGAGGCGGTGGCTGGGACACCACTGTCCTTTTCAGCACTTCAGAAATGCAAGGGTGCTCAGGCAGCCTCAAATTGCTGTCCAAAGAAACGGACATGGCATGGTAGTGTCACATAGACCTGACAGTTGCACATTTAGGAGTTCCACTGAGCATTCCTCTGCCTGTGTGTAGCTAAGCTTTGGGAAAACAGCAAACACATATCTAAACCACACACATTGTTCCCAGAAAGGAACAAAGAACGGTGCACAAGCACCTTTTGTGTATGTACCCTATTATGCCTTCCCTTTCCACTAAATCCTCATTATCAAAATACAGCAACCTACCTGCTCTGTTCCTTTCTCTCAAAATTTTTGCAACTTTCTGATCACGTTATCAACATAATTTGAGGAAGCAAAACCAAAAGGCACCTGACATCACTGTAAGAGACAGGACAAGGGATGCCATCAGCATAGCATACGACTAAAGACTGCATCCAGAACTACTTGTCTGCATGGATAATACAGACTCAGACTATCATGGACTTGTACAGACTCAGACTATCATGGACAAACAAGCCCAGAAGTGCTAGTTGTTTGTGTTTCATTTTTATGTCTTGACATTAATGGTGGTTTTAAGTGGGACTTTTTTTTTTGTTGCAAAGACTAATAAATCAAGAAATTTAAGTAAACAATACCGTAGCATCATTCAAATGCACTGGACCATTATGCTTGCTGAGAAGACAAACAGGCAAACTGTTTTGGTGGAATGAAATACTAATTTTTCCACACTAAAGGACTTCCTGCTACTTTGCAACTAAGAGGAGTAAGAGGAATGGAGGAGTGAATCAGAAGAGAATTCCATACTTAAAGGGGGCCTACAAGAAAGCTGGAGAGGGACTTTTTACAAGGCCATGTAGTGACAGGACAAGGGGCAATGGATTTAAACTGAAAGAGGGGAGATTTAGATTAGATATAAGGAAGAAATTTTTCACTCAGAGGGTGGTGAGGTACTGGAACAGGTTGCCCAGAGAAGTTGTAGATGTCCCATCCCTGGAAGTGTTCAAGGACGGGTTGGATGAGGCTTTGGGCAACCTGGTGTTGTGGAGGGTTTCCCTGGCCATGGCAGGGGGGTTGGAACTAGATGATCTTTGAGGTCCCTTCCAACCCTAACCATTCTATGATTCTATATATGATTTGCTAACACATTCACAGTGCATTTGCAGCCGTTAAGGCAATCCTTCATCCACAGGTACCAAAGAGATTACTGTAATGCTTCTACTAGGATTGCCGAGTGAATCCTTGCAGCTTCACAGGACTGTTACGCTTTGACTGTTCGCATTGTCATCTCTCTCTGCTGCACACAAATGTAACTGTCACTACAGCTAAAGCGGTCACAGAGGAACAGCCAAAGGACAGAAAAAATTGCAGAAAAGTGGTCAGATAAAATTAGCTGTTTACTCCATGCTATGCAGGATTCATAATTTACAATTGTTTAGTTACTTAGAATCCAGAATTTCAAAACATGATCTACACCTAGGAAACATCAGCTTTCACCACATGAAGCTGATGTGCATATTTATTACTGAAAAAAATTATAATTAAAAATAAAACCAATTAGTTGGTCCAACCATGGCCCTTTCCACTCCACCACTGAAACAAGAATGGAGAGTAAGGACTTTCTCAGAGTCAGCTGCAGCTGTGAGGGCCATGGTGGCTACCCTGAGTGACAGTACTGGCACAAATGCTCCATGGGACCTCAGTTGTTCCTCCGTATCCTCTAAATCATGCCAGCCTTCATTACTAAATGACACCAGACTGTGATCTTGTTGCTGAAGTAAACATCACAGTGTTTGCAACGGTATTTCTGTTATATTTCTGGATCCAGAGGTTTCTGTGACAATGTCTAATGCTATGGTAAAGAGAGGAAACCGCACGGTGAGTGTCTGTCTACAGAAAGGGCTGCCTTACCCACTGATTTCTTGCCTATTTCTGTTACACCTGCAGACTCTCACATGCTGATACACACTATATAGTTCAAATAAATATCTACTCAATTATTACAAAAGCACTGGAAACATTTTTTTTTTTTTTTAATTTCAAACAGACTTCCAGATTGATCAAATAAGGTATTAAAAGACATTCTTACTCACAAGCAGGCCCTTAAAAATGGTGTAATGTACAAGCTGAGATTTAGGGCACATATTCCTCTACACAGTGAAAAATGAAATTCAGGACTAATAAAGCAAAGCAAATTATTCATTTCTCCCAAGTTCAACTCAAAACTTCTATTTTCCCGGCAAAACAAAGAGTCTACATGGATCAAAAATGAATTATTTCCATACACGGAAGTCAGTTTTGTTTTTTTTTCCCACATGCTGTTGCCGGATGGAAAACACATATTTCAAAAGAAAAAAAGATAATGTAAGAAAAAACTAAATATATAAAAGCAGGCAGGACTTATTTATTGAAAGATCATTATTAGTCATAGTATGTAGCATTCACTTAGAAACTGCCTTGGGCTTGCTAAATTATATACAGAGGTAACAAGGGATGAAATATGTGAAAAACACAGGTGATTTTTATACTCAGAAGCTGAAAAAAACTCCTTTTTTCACACTGCAGAAAGCCAAATGCACCATCAATATGGACAGAGCACTTACAATGGATGTTAGGTGTTATCACATATAAAAGAGCAATCCACACTTTACAAAAACAGGTGGATAAACGGTTTTCCTCCCTGGGCCTGACAGAGTCAGAGCCGCTCACCTTTTAGAGTACGCTGTAAAACTTTATGAATAAATTCTTTTCTCTCTCTTTCTCATATACATGCATACATACACACACACAGAGGTCAAAAAGATGAGGTGGCTTGAGTAGCAGTCAGTTAGGAGATATTATCTGGGGACATAACTAGTGACCTATGATCAGTTGTGGACACTAACCTAAAGCAATCGACAGGCACACAGTTTAAAAAAAAAAAAATCTATTTAATAGTCACAGAATACTCTTCGATAGATCACTATCACATTACGATACTGATGTAAGTAAATTACATTGCATGCAATAATGATGTAAACGATACTTAGGCAGGAATTTATTTTTCTGAGTTCCAGATTGGGGTTGTGGTCATATGGAGTCTTTTTTGTTTGTTCATTTTGTTTTTTAATTATAATTCTTGTCCTAAAGTGACATGAGAAATGCATCTTAAAATAAATTCAGTATGTTTGTGCTTACTTGGCAGGAGTGGCTGGTTACCAGATACAGAGCCTTTCCCTTTTTGGTCACTGGTGGGAATAAAGTTCAGTCAAAAGCGACAGAAGCCACTGCCACCCATCAGTTTTTCTCTGTGTAAAGCAAGGTAGTGCCTTCATTCTGTTTATAATAGCTGAATGCTGATGTTAAAAAAAAAAAAAAAAGCCGAAGAAGAAATCATTATTGACTATTTTAAGAGAGAATCTAGAGAAAATTCCTGACTCTGCACATGACGATTTTTGCCATATTTCCAGAGCTGCCCTTCCCTGTACTTCCTCAGCTCTACAGATGCAGAAACTACATATGGGTACATCTTAATCCACCTGACAGTCTACAACTTAAAAAAAAAGAAAGAGAAGAATGCTTCTGAGGACTTAAACACAAGCGTGACACGCTTCAGTCACTTATGAGTAAAACCTAGTATTGTTAGAAAAATAATCAGAGTTAGGGAGAGGACATTGGTGATATTCTGCTTAAAAAAAAAAAAAGGGTTTTCATCAGCGATCCAGCCAGAGGGTTTGTGGTGAGGGTACAACGGAGACCACACACAGACTTATTTTCAGGAATAAGTGAGGAGATGGAGGTAGAATAGAAAAATCTCCTCACACTAGTATCATGTACAAGAAGGGCTTTTCCTGGCTTGTCTCCATACCACCAACCCTTCATAGAGTAGGAAGCCAGTCCTTACAGGCAAAGAGTTTTGATGCTTTTATCAGTACAAGATCTAGCAGAAGATGCTGGGTGCTCAGTGCTATTTGGGATCGACTCAATCCCATCCCCATGGTGTACAGTGTGAGAAAGCCAACACTGGGGACCTGCCTGGCTAGAAACCTCTCATACTTACAGTCCCTAAGAAAATTAAAAGTTGCTGCTAGAGAACAGCAAAAGCTTCTAAAATCTAATTCATCTTTTCTTAGGAGCTCCACTTGTGAATTTTACAAATCCTGCAAAGCCAGTCTCAGTTTGTCTAAGTAGCCCAAGAGTTTCTTGTAGACTTTTTTAATTGCATCTACTTTTCAAGTGTTTGTTTTTAAGGAGTTTATACCATCTCTTGAGCAAAACATTAAAGAACCTGCAACACAGTTAAAGATTACATCTCACCCATAATGCAACGCATATGGATCATGATTCGTTTGATTTCAGTGAGCTCTAAATAAGACTCTTCTATGCATTCACTTAAATCAAAAACAGACCAGTCACTCCACCCCAGCAGCACTCGAATAAGAAATTTGCACCATTTGGTTGCTTATGCTGCATCTGCTACTTATTTGCTGCTGCTACTCAGAAACTCAAACTCCTGGAAAGTTTTGTGCACGAAATCTTTGGCCTCAATCATTTTCTCCTCCTACCCTACATTTCACAGATTACCTCCACAATGTATGAATTAGCGTTCATCTCCAGACCCCCAAACTGTACCATATTGTAAAGCTCCCCCTGTCCAAGCCTGAAATATGTTGACTTCAAATTCTGCTTTTCAATGTGGAGGAATTACCTGAAGAAGACATTGGGTTCTAAAAATTCTTTTCCATTTGGAGAAATGAAATACACATTTCTCTTCAAGATATAAAAGCATTTTTTACTCTGACCAAATGTGTTTCAATTACATTAAAATGCTTAGCATACTACTTCGTTATATATACCCCAATGTAATTTTATAATATATTATTTATTCAAAGTGATTTAATCATTCTGCTGGATGTCTGAAATGCTTAAGAATGGAATAAATTCCATCATTGCCTCCAATCGCATGCCTTGTCTTTTTTGGCACCTGTCAAGGACTGCAATTGTTTTGAAGCAGTTGTTTCAGAAAAGTATTTTCCGGAAGTTTGAAGAGATTCAACTGTGATTCCATTTCATAGTAACTGGGGTTGATGTGAAATATTTTTGGAGTTTCACAACATGAGGAGAGAACTGCAGCTGCATTCGTTTGGATATGCCAGTAATGTGCTGCACTAAGCAAACAGAACTCTGACTGATCAATCCTGAACAACTTACTAAACTACTTCCTGCCAGAATCAAAGATAATGTTTATAATTTTAAAAGCCAAGTAACTCGAATTTTGATAAGACACAGGCTTTCATCAATTAAGATAGTTGCACACAGACACATGGATCAAGGGTAATGAAATGCACCATTAATCATCAGTATTTTTAGATTTCAGTACATTGCTTGCAAAGATCAGGGGGATTGATTATTGAACAAAAATTATTACACCAATAAGGACAGTTTCATTCTTGTTTTATCAGTGGGAAACTGTTTTTCATCAACTCAACATTTATGCCTTTTTATCAGCATGTAAGACTCTAGCCTGAGCTAGCAGGTGCTTTACAGATTTTGTAAACTTACACAAATGCTATTTTGCAGAAATAATTTATGTTAGAATATACTGATTCTAACATTAGCATTTTTCAGAGTCTGAAGACAATGTGGAAGGAAAGATGTGAAAAAAAAAGAGACAAATCTATCAGAATTCCAACAGTCTAAACATCATTTTAGAACAAAAACATTTCAAGAGCTCCAAAACTTGTTGCTGGTAGGGGACCAAATCATGTTTCTGGCTATGCTGCTGTAAACTTAAGGAGACACTAGATTAGATGTAGTTTAAGCAGGTGTCTGCCTCCATGAGAGTAAAGTTTAGAACCCCAACATCGAAAACAATTGCAGTAACATTCTTTTTGCTTTTAAAAAAAAATAAATTAGATTTTGATTTCTCTGTTCTCTCATCCAGGAAAAATACACTCACAAAATGTAGATGGAAACATCTAATAGATTGCCACTACTGTGAAAAGTAATTTTACCTTGATATTAAAAATACACTGTTGACATTTTATTTCCAATAAACTCTCTTTTATGATCATTGTGCAATTACCCAGGTCACAAAGATGTCTTGTACAATTCTATCTTATTTTAGAGAATGGGCATCAAATGTGTTAAAATACAGAAATCTTGTAATCAAAGATTTTCCACACAAGCAGGCAAATTTAACTACAATATTAACTTCTGAAAACAATTTCTACCTCAGCCTTAAGCGTGTATTAGCTTCTTAAAATATATTTTTTTCTATTGTAAAAGAAGCTTTTAAATAGTGAGCCCGAAGTCTTGAACTAAGCGTACAAGTATTTTAAGGATTTGGAGAGCCACAGCTGATCTGTGGGCAAACTGTTAGCAGGAGCTGTGATTCAGCTAGGGATCATGGTTCCTATCTAAGGCACTTCCTGCGGCAGTCAGACCTGAGGGGATGAAAAACAAGAATAAGCTCTTCTGGATGAAGCTGCAGAGCAACCAATAGCAGAAACATGGTCTCAGCCCAGTAAAAGTTTTTCCCACACCTCCTTCCCTCCCTAAGAAAAAAAGGAAGAAACTCTCTTAGATCAAAGGAAAAGGGAGGACAGGAAAAATAAAAATTAATGGCATCTTAATAATTTTCTTCTGATTCTATCCTCTTCTGATACCATTTCTAGTGACTGCCTATCAAAATATCTGTTGTGTTTCTCATTGGAAAATAAAACCACAGCTTTTTGGTGACTTCAAGAGGTACTGGTGGTACCCTATTTTAATGAGCATTTGCTAGGTCCTTAAAAGCTCCTACGTCAGCTTTTGGGGAGCAAGTTTCTTCATATGAACAGTCATGTTACTCACAGCACTATATCCATTTGCACAAACACATCACTGTATCCAATTGATCAAACAGAGCCAAATAAGTGTAGTCCAATCTACTTTGGAGATACCTGCTCATTTTCTAAATGGAAAATACAATTTACTTCATCACTACTAAATAAGAGAATGACCCTTTTGCTCTCCTCTTAGCAAGAGGCAGGTACACCTGTGGGACAGGCTTCCCGTGAAGCAAGGCAGGAGGAAGACTGGAGGCTGAGATCCTTCCTCCCTTCTACCTGCCATATGATCTTGAGCAAGTCTGAGCTTATCTTTCAAAGAAAAAATGTTCAGTCCACCGTTTCAGAGAATTCCACCCCTGGAAATCAATCAGATCAAGAAGCCAGCACATCCATCTGTGGCTGTTGCACAGGTCTAGCAAGTGCAACACTAAGACATAGTGCAGAATAATCAAGGGAAACATGATCTCTCTGAAGGTGGAGGGTGAAAGTTGTCTCTGTGCTTACCACCTGAGAGAGGCAAGTCCTAGGATACTGCAGCTGTGTAACACTGCTTCTACAGGATTTGCTGTAGAGACAGTTGTTGGAGGTTCAGCTTTCAGAGGACTCTGCATATGAAGCTCCAACTGCTGGGGGTTTGGCTGTGTAGGCTCGGAGTCAGCCCAGAGCGCCACTGGCCCCTATGGCACCCTGACACACTTTTTATGTGCTTGTATAGCATGCAATCACAAATATGGCCAAAACCTCTCATTATTTTCATACTCAGTATTTCCATGCGACCTTCTCATTTGAGGCAGCTGCAGAGGAACTCAGCAAATCCAAAGGATATTAGGCTCTCTCAGCCTAATCAGTCTTGAGCTATCACTTCACAACACTTTCAAATCATTTATTGCCAGCAGACGACATTATAAAAAGCCAACGTATAACTTACTGATTGCACTGTTTTACATCATTTCACTCACAAATCCCTGTTTGTTTTCACCTGAATTTTTTAAAGCCATCTAAATTCTTTCCCTTTCTCTCTAAAGTAATTTCAATAAAGCAGCACTGGTTGTCCATTCATCACTTCTGCACTGCCACTTCCCCCTTGTGTGGCTGAACAATCACTGACCTTCTGAATGCAGCCATCAGCTTGTCAGCTGAAGCACTGAGTAAAACATGGCCTGTAGCAAAAAATAGTGATTTTTTTTTTCTATCAGAACATGAGTAGTGCGTATCAGGTAGCTGTGAAGTTTCTTTGTAAACGCCTATAATGAGTCTGCTACATGTCTCTTGTATTTGAATGCCATATATCCATGATTACAACGATATTTTGGATAGAAAATGCCCATGTGAGCAGACTCAGCAGGGCTCTGATCTGGATCACACATGCAGTGTCAACCTACTCACAACTACTTTGGCTATGAGCATCTGGTGTCCCTAGTGTGCAAATGTGGAGACTTCTGCCCCTCTGAGAAAACATCTGTGTCTCAC
The DNA here is from genome assembly GCF_009769465.1 of Tauraco erythrolophus. NCBI lineage: Eukaryota > Metazoa > Chordata > Aves > Musophagiformes > Musophagidae > Tauraco > Tauraco erythrolophus. The sequence goes on from NC_141465.1 coordinate 15,101,946, forward strand.
AAATGAACAGCACACCATGAACTAGCTTATGAAACTGAAGTGAGAAGATATACCAGGCATTCACTCTACACAGAAATCCATCCCAGCTCTGCATGGTGGTTAAAATCCAAAGGCTGACATCGACACATTTTTAAGAATTAGCATTAGTCCAGTTTTCAAACTGCAACCTGGTGGCAAAAATTAGTGCCCATTGTGTACAGAAGGGTGTCACCAAGCAAGTGATAATGCACTGTGCAAGATTCATTAAAACAAAAGATAGATATCTACCAGTTGCACTTCACAGCAAGGGCTGTTTCATACCAATAATCTTCCTAGTTTAAAGATGAGGAAAAAGACAGCAAAAAAATCTCATATACATCAAAATGTGTTAGTGCATACACACTAATAAACAAGCAGAAACAGTAGTAATTCTAAATTAAAGAACACAATTTGGAAGCCTCTGACATTGAGGCTTACAGACTTGCTCTGGACAAATCACAATAAGCTTTGGTAGTGTGACTTCATAGGACATCTTAAATCCAAAACTAAGAGAAGTCCTGTCTCAAAGTGTCCTGGTTGCCAGGATTATGTGTAATGCTTCCACAGCCTCTTCTCACTTTTGTCCACCGGAACCAGTGCTGGAGGACAAGCAAGGGAAGATATCCACTTTCCCTGCCCAATATTAAACAACAGAGTACTAGTCACAAGACAAAAGCTTTTTTTTTTTTTTTTTGAGCTGCTCATGACAAGAATTTTTAGGAATGTTTTAAATCAAGGACAATGAATTGCCTCTGTGAAAATCAATATAAAACTTCCCACCCAGAAGGGCCACACTGAAGAAAGCAAAAAATTTATTCTGGGAGAAATTAAGACAAGTAGGATAACAAAGCACATATTTACTAAAGCATGTAGAAACAGATCAACAAGAAACCATTCTACTTGGCTACGCATTACAAGGGAATAAATCTACTAAATAGATACTAGAAACTGCACTTCTTGCCCTTGACAGTTATTTATCACTGTGACAGAATAGAAAGTAGAAAAGAAGTAGGAGAGAGGTCTCCTGGCAGAATGCATCAAACCAGAGGACACATTACTAATCCCAAATAATGAACAACATGGGCTCCCTCTGCAAGGCACCTGTAACACTGGCTCCATTTTTTTTTGAGATTCATCATAGCCACTTCCCTGCAAGTGGTAGGAGGGCATAAAAACTAAGCAGCTCTTCGAAAATCAGAAACAAATTCAAGAAAGCCAAAGTGATCTTTCTCCTGGCCCCCATCTCCCTCAAAAAGAGAAAGACATAATAAGAAGGCACCAGCAATGAGATAAAGGATGAGAAATTGTCTGAAATCCCTTCTACATTATTTCTGCTTCTTCTACCACAAAACCTTGATACATCGCTTTTTCATCATTCCTCTCCTTTGGCATAGAAGTTGTGATTGTGATCATCTGCCCCCACATTTGGCAGGGGGTTGGGGAAAAGAAAGTGAGAAAGCCTGACTACAGCATACATACAGAGCCACAGAGTAGTACTAAGGTTCTGCATGTGGAATTGGGGAGCAGAAGCTTAAATGAGACACCAAAAGAAATCAAATATTTTGTAGATTTGAATTCCAACTAAAGAAAAAAGTAATCTGACCAAAAGGAAGAAAATAAACTTGCAATAGGATATCAGACAATAGAAACTAAACCACATAGTGTTAAAAATATAACAGTAGAAGACAAAAGCTGGTTATCTTCAGAACCATTCAAGGTTTTACCCAGTGACCTCTGTGTTTGCCAGCCCGTGGAAACCCACCAGTCTTGCAGATGACTCAGAGGTGGAGTCTGTCATTGGTGCTAAGCAGGAACATCACCCCATCCCACTCCCAATAGCAACTACCACGAAAAACAGCTGTATTCAAGATGTAAGATTCTTCTTGCAGGGTAGGGCCACATAGCAGTTGGGTCCAGGAAATATTCAGAGGATATTCTAAGCGCCAGCAAATACAATGCTATACCCATTACACTAATTTCTTCTTCATATTCCGAAAGAAATAATTAGATGAAGTATGAAGAACCATATCTCTGACTAAATGCATCTAGGATGCCTCCTCCAGATAAGCTTAAAATAAAATCAAAACTGAAGTCTGTATAGAGAGGACTCCCACGCCTTCAGAAGAGTCACTGTGAAGATCCCAGAGACTGAGAGGATCAGCACATCCGCTTATCTGGAAACTTAACGGTACCTCCTTCTTTTAAGACTGCTGCTCTCCAGTGCACATCCCTTAGGAGACCCAAGGTGCCTGCTCCTCCCTCCTGATGAAGGATCCTATTTGTCTCATCCCTGTGAGAAGCTTGGGAAATTCTGTGCTGACAACAGCTGGAGGGTTGCTTATGGAGGAGAAGCCTCCCTTTGTCCAGATTTCCAAGATCTGTCATATTTCAATGCAAAAAAGGAGCCAGGGACAATCCTTGTCTCTTCCAATCTTCCAGCTCGCAAGAGAAGACTTGATATGAACCATTCCTCCAACCTTCAATATATACTGTAACAGCACCTTGACTGGCTTTTTCATATCCTGGCTGAGTGTTATTAAGAAACTGGCCAGTCGCTTTGTCTTCTCTGTTGAAGCTGTCACATTTTGGAAAAGCAGACAAATACTAACTGGCTATTAAGAAAAGTATGAAGCCAACTCTGCAGTTGGTGAATTAGGAGTTTTTTTCCCTTGTTTCTGGTGGGTTTTTTCCCCAAATGATCAACTCCATCAATGGGTGAGGAACAACTTGCTACTAATATTTACCTCAAAACTATCCCTACCTTTAAGCCAGACTCAGGCAAACTGCTAATGCAGCTATCAACAACATCCAGAATGGACGACTCAAATTACAAATGATACATTATTATTAAATCCAAAAGGTCTCGCTTTCCCTATACCCAGCTTATTTGCTGACATTAGATATTTTCCCAATACACATTTCCAGAGGGATTCTATCTTCCTCCACACTCTGTGGCTCAGGTTGCATTTGCTGGGAAGAATCTCTTCCCGAGGGGAACACCTGAGCTTTCATAATTCAGCTCCTTCTGGGAGTCCTCTGAGTAGTGTAAATAGAATTAATTTACCCTTACTTCTTGCCCTGCAAAAGTGGCTTGCTTCTAACACAACTCTAAAACACCGTGGAAATTAAAACATCAAGCTGTTATTTTCTATGCATGATTTGATAATTAACAATTCCTTGTCTGAATGACAGGTAAAACTCCTTTTCCACCCACCTTAAGACTCTGGTGGGTCAGTCTGATACATGAAGGTTATAATCCTGGTTTATCGCCTTGCTGCTGCTCCCTGCTTCCTCCTCACTTATCCCATCCCTACCTTCACCCTCTTGTTTCTGGTTCTGATACTCACCTTCTGCTGTTCTGATTCAAATCAATAACTGGCAGATAACTTCCACAAAAAATAAAATAACTGATTTCTTTTTTTTTCTGTCACAGTTGAAAAACAAATTTCTTCAGGGAATGGTCCAAACATCTCAATAGAATGAACGTGTACAGATCTGTCCTCATTGAAGACTGAAACTTGACATGAGGTAATAAATCACTTTTGAGGGACAGTGAATTGTAATAGCTGATCCTCATATATTTAGGGTTTTGTGGTTTTTTTCCCCCCACTTTTTTTTTTTCCTAAGGATACCATTAAAGCCATCAAAACAAACTCGGGAGCTCAAACACCTTCAATGAAGTAGTTTCATTTCCTGAATCTAGCTATTATCATCCCACAAAAATCTTACTCCAGCTGTAAGAAACACTTTTTTCTTTTCCTTTCCTAATTAACAGTATTATTATAAATTAAAACCTATGTTGAGTCAGAGGTTAAAAATGTTATGGTTATGTACTGATTCTGAAACGGGAAACAAGATTATTATTTTCAGCCAACTACAGGCTTTTTATGATCTTCACCAAGTTAATTAAAAACAAACAATAAGAACCCTTCAGCTTTTTCTTTTCACCCTTTGGTATATTAATATATATTAAACTTTTGAGGACAGAAACCATCTCTTATTAACTCTCCAGTTAGAGCTTGATAGGGTGGGCGTTCCATCCACTGAGCTGTACACAATGCCTCACGTTACCTCAATACCAACAACAACGTATTAGCAATAGGAAAAGTCTCCCAAAAAGTTGCCTGCAGGAGAGAATAGGGAAATTCAGAGAAGTAAAAAAGGAGGATCCTTTAAAAGTACACCTTTTAGCTCATTTATCACTGACCCATAAGAAAGTAGCCCATCTTAAGTAGAAAATCTCAGTAAATACAAAGGTTAGTGGTTCACTTACTGTCTGTAGCTGTATAATATATAATCTGTCAATAATCCCTCTTTGTTGAAGGCATGGAAGGATATCAACCACAGGGTTTTGACTTCAGATGCAAGGGAGGCAAGGGAGCTACATTCTGGTTGATGTGTCCAGCCAGGACAATTTAACATGCAAAAGCACTGTTCTTGGCTAGAATAAAGTGCAGATGGGCCTGGAAGTCGGAAATGTTTACTTGGAAATAGCATGTAAAGAGTATGCAAAATGATGTGGTGTGTCTGTTAGAGTAATGAACTGTGACTCTGAAAAATATAAACAGTGCTGGAAGGCACCTACTTAGAAATCAGAGTCTGGCTCAGTGACACACTGCTTGGCTAAAGAAATGAAGTACAATAAGAGGGCTACATAGAAGAAAAAAAAAAATCTATTCAGAAGCATAATATTTTATTTCACAACTCACAGCTACGCATATATTTATTTACCCACCATCGGTTCATTTAGATGTCAGTGTCCCTTTTTCTTTTGTGTCAACATGCGACTTTGTAGGCATTATGTTGCTGTTTAAGAATTTGACACTGTCGAAAAGTGAAACAATGATGAATGTTGTCAGGAAGTAAAGGAGGAATACCTATCATGCCAAAGAAACTAGATAAATAATAGAGAGATTATAGAAACTATTCTATGAAACACTGTGCTAGGAGCATAACCGTCATGAGCACATGGGATACAGATCAGAGACAGAAATCACCCTGAATATTCTCTTACCATGTCCTGTTAATATCAGCTACAACAAAACCACACAGAAAATTTTGAAATTAATCTGTTACAAACATTACTGGAAAAATTATTTGCAAAGAAAGAATCTAAACTTCAAATTATTCAATAGACCTTTTAAAAACTGGCATTTGCAAGGAAATTCTGTAAAATTCCTAGTTATATCCTCACAGTTCTTGAGTTGAGGCCAAATTAATCTCTTCTGCCTTGCAGACAGTCATCTTAAAAAGAAAAAAAAAAAAAAGGAAAAGTATAGCAACATTTAATTGCTAGACTGACTTGAACTTACTACAGTCCTAACAGCTTCACCATAACAGGAAAAAACCCTCTACTTGCTGAAATGCTTGTAAAAATATATATTGACAAGCTATGCAATGCTGACATTGAATTCACACCCCTGCAGTTGCTTGTGTTACATTAAAAGAGTAGAAGATTCTTCTAAGTGTACTTTATCAGATAACTGAATAGCAAAATTTTGGCTCAAAAAGGCAGCAGACGAGGTTAGTGTTAACTGGACATGTTTGGTGCAGTTCAGTTCAATGGAAGTATGATTCTTATCAGTAACTCCCTCTGTCATCTAGAACCCTGAAAAAAAAAGTAGTATAGCCATAGAAGAAGTGGCATTTTGGCTATTTGGATGGTAAGAAAAAAAAAATTAAGAAAATAATCTTAAAATCAAAGTATTAATTCTAATAGCACTCCATTTGTTACTCAGAACAATACACTCATAGCAAATTCTCACAAAGAAGAATACTGACCTTATCTTTGGCCTCTTCTCTTCCCCTCCACTTAAGAACAGTGGGGTACAACAAGAATGATTACTGAAGAGGCATAACGTCCAAAAGTCGGGGAGAACTCACAAAGGAGCTGACCACTGTTTCGTTTCCCTTGTCTGAGAGAACCAGTCCTCGATGGGGCTTAGAGCATCTTTGTACATTATGCACTTCTCTCAGGCGTAGTTAGCAGTGGTGACTTTTCTTAGCGGGGATCATTATTCTTTCAAAATTGAAACAAAACATACCTGCTGTTCCCATTGCATCAGGGAGACAACAGTCCCAACTTGCTATCGCTTTTCATTCTTGTTGGTTACTTCTGTTTAAAAATGTCTTCTCCTCACTCTCTTGACAGACCAGTATAGCTTCGACTCCAAAGAACAATGGAGTAAATAAACTGAGACACTTGTCTAACATGTGCAAGAATATGGCCATCTTCAGAATGGTAAAAACAGGACAAAATAATTTCTGGAAAAAAGCCTATTCACCAGTACTACAATAGAGACAACAAAACCTGAAACAACAACAACAACAAAAACACTGCAGGAAATACCTCTCTGTCAGATAATTTGAATTTCTTCTAAGCAAACAAATTTTGATGAGACAGTATTTGCTTTGACTATTACCCAAGTCTGGCAGCAAAAACGTTCCAAAATAACAAATTAAAAAAACCCCAAAACCCTAGAAGAGATTCACCACTGAAATGCTCCTCGAATCTATTCCATTATTTCTGGTTTGAGACAAAACTATTTCCCTTTCAGAATCATTATATATCATATTAAATCCATCTATAATTGTAGTCACAGGTATAATAAGGAAAAGTAACTCCATCGCCTTCATCAAAGGCAGGTTATTTCCACAATCTAAAGCTAATCCGAAAGCAGCCAGACGGCTCTAAGAAACCGTTGCTGCTTTTATCACACAACAGGCAGATGTTTCTGAATTGTTTTTTGGTAATTGTCAGATAACCTTGTGTGTCTTGCACACCAGTATGTGAGCCCTCTCCTAGCTTCTAGCTTTAACTGTTGCCATTTATGACTCAAAAAAACCAAAGGTGACAGCTTGAAGATGGCAATGTCTTTGCACTGCCGAACCTTCACCGCAGCCGTGGGAAGAAAAAGCAGCTACAGGAAAGGGACTGCGTAGCTGTCGGAAGTCAAGGAGGCGGCGCTGGAGCTGAAGGAACTGGCTGGTTTCAGGTAACACAAAGCAGCTCAGGCATTGTCCCAGTTCTTAAGTCTACACGCGTTCACTGGGAATACACGCCTGAATAAGCTCTGAACTTTTCTCATTTTTTACTGCTTCTAAGGGTGTCAGAAATATTACTGCCATAGTACCAGTCCCAACTTGAGATTTTAAGTACAAATAGAAGATTAAAATTACAAAGTTAAAAATAAATTTACATGCAGCAGACCCTTAGGAAAATATACAGACACAGTGAAATCTGGCAGCACACATTCAGATGCCATAAATCTATAAGTGTGGCAAAAAAATAACAGTAGGAGGAAAAAGTGTAGCGCATTGGCTCGAGGACTGAAATGTAACAATTTACTTCTAAAGATCATGCAGGCTGTGAAAATTAAACTGATGGGGAAAAATTGGAAAGAAAAACTGAGATGATGGCTTATTTATAAAAACGCAAGGAGATTCTATGAACTATTAAATCAGCAAAAAGAATGCAGACTTACTCTTTAGATGAAGATTTTGAAAGTGTTCACTTAAGTCTAGCCACATATGAGTTTTTGAAACATTCAATACTACTATGTATTATTTATTATTCATCATCATGTGTTTTAAATATTTGCTTAGCACATCTCCTGTAGTAGTCTTTAGTTTCTGCACAGTCACCATAATACTGTAAAATTATTTAACTTACTATACATAATATATCTTTAGCAGTTATTTTTCATAAAGCTGTGAATTTTGAAATTGCAGTTGCTGTTAAAAAGTCACCATTTAATAACCATGAAAACTAGTGTATCTGAGGGATTTCAGTCATTTCACTGTGCAATGAAATCATACTGCCATTATGGACACTGGCAAATATTAAGCCTAGTATGTACGTCTTAGGTTGACACAGCCAGATACATTCATGGTAAAACTCTGGCTTATACAGAAATCCATATACTCTTACAAAAGTAAAGAATCAACAAAATTTTCCTCTGGTGAGACAACAGGTACTCTCAGATCTTTTTCAGTACTTGAGCGAGGTCTCTGACAACGTAAACTGACAGAAATTCAATCTAGAGCCGTATTCTGAATTACGCCTACTGGGATTCCAGCCGGCTGACAACTATTACAATGATGCTTCTATTTCTTCTCCATGACAGCTCCAAATTAAAGAGGACTTTGAACAACAATTGGACATCCCCCCCCAGCATAGCCATTTTTTTCCTTATTTAAAAAAGACCAAGTCATAGATGCTTAATATGAAAACAGCAAAACAGGTTTAAGCTGAGATTTGCCTTACCGTGCTAAAGTACACATATACATACACACTTACATGTATTCTTTCCTTCAAATATATCTCGTCAAGACCTTAAAGGCTTTAAATCCAACCCAATATCAGAATTATCTCTGAACTCCCAAGTACAATTTACAATTGTGGTATGCATTGAACAAAGACGCAATTAAAGACCACCGTTTTCCTCTCATCTAGCATCCGTTTTAAGTTTTAAATACATTTAGATAAAAATGGCTGTTATCTCTAATGGGTTTTGGAAACTATAAACAAAAATTAGTCAGATTTACAATGAAATGTGATGATTTTGCACAGGCATACTAATAGCAGAAGGAACACTGAAGGGCCTCTTAGCAGCAGCTGTGCTTCACCACGTGAAGTACATGGGAAGAAGTACAAAGAAAGGTGTCAAGAGGGATCCTTCTGGGTCTACTGCTATTCAATATTCTCAGCAGTGGCCCAGATGATAGAGTAGAAAGTAACTTTGGTAAACCTACAAATGACATCGAGCTGGGAATGTTTCTTGAGATGCCTGTCAGCAACACGATACAGTAACGATACTCGAGTGCCACCACAGTTTTGTTCAGTAATTGCTATGTGCTGCTGACAAACCTACAGTGCCTCAAGCCCAATTGTTTCCCCATACCATGAAGGAGTCTGATTTTACATTTCCAAACAGCCACCAACAGCCAATTCAGATTTTTTCCTTTTACTGAACTCTATTCCTTAACAGGTCAATATGCACATTTCAAAACTTACCCACCCTCTGCTATAACCAACACAAAGCACACCACGTGACTGTATCATACACAACGACTTGCACATCAGGGATAACTCTTGATATGTTTTCAGTTTGACCATCTTTTCCTCTTTAATACAGGGTTATGTATTGCTTGAACTTCTTGGATTCTCTTGAAATGAATGCTAATAGTGGCAGACAGAGAAGTAGTTCCGGTTTCAGAATAGGTTTTGCAACCCATATCATAATTAAGAGCTGCTGGTATGAGCATACTGCCCTCTCAATTATATTCTTTTTATCCACTCAGTCCAATGGAGATATTTATACTAAAGTCTGTGGATATTTGATCAGGTCTGTAATATACTTGTTGCAATGGCCAGGTAATTAAGTATGCTTACAAGAAAGAAAATTACATATACAAAACTTAAAGTTTGTTTGTATGTAGGTAGGTATTTTTCCCAGTATTCTTAGAATCAGAAGCTATTAGAAATATCAGAATATCTCTCAGCAATAAGGTAATAGCAATTTGGAGGAGAAAAACACATAGTAATTATTTACTGTGAGGAGCAGTTAACTAAATAGATGGGGGTGCCGTAATTGAGATGAAATCAGGCATTTGAAAATTATACTGAGTAGCAAGAAAAGTTCACAAAGCTCTTTTATGGAGAGTACTTTCCAGGCCCATCTACATCACCGGCTCCAAAGATATCTCCTTGGCTTGGTTACTGTTTCAAGCAGTATTTTTTTTTTCCTTTCTTAAAGAGTCAAAAGTCTCAATCTTGTTTAATTGTCAATTGCATTGGCAATTAAAATTAAAATTCTGAATTAGCCGCAGCTGCATTACTCCATCTGCAAATTAACCACCTCTGAAATACCAAGCGAACTCTGGCCCACCAGAGTTTCCAGCTGCTGTGTGACTCAGCATGCTGCTCTACTGCTCCCAACTCCACAAACAGCATGATCATGTCATCTCATGGACCTGATGCTGCAGCTCTGCCAGGCCAAGCTGGCCCAACACCAGGCCAGACTAAGAGTCCTTGCACCACAGCCTGAAAATCAGAAACACCTCCTGAGTGGGTGCCCTGCCATCCCTGGACCTCCCAGCCAGGAAGGTGATGGGTGAAGCGCAGCATCATGTAAATACACACAAATACAGTCTTGCACCACCCTCTGCCGAACAGCTCCTGCCATGAACCACGGGAGAGCAAGGGGCGGACACACCGCTTGTCTGGACGCTCGTCTGGACTGCCACTGGAGATGGCAGTTGAATTGTTACTGGCAGGTAATATTTCTAATTACCTTAAATCTTCCAGAATACCTATCTCATTTGGTGTCTCTGTTATCCAGCGAGTCCTGTCTTTGTAAGTAACGTAAAGGAAAGCAGACATGTATGAAATATATACTTTTCACAGACTTCTCACTAAAATTGTAATTCTCAATTCACAAAACTTGTATTATTAGGACAATTAAGCATTCGATTGATTTGAATTGCATTAAGTCAATGAAAACCAAGCCCTTAATCATCTGCTGAATGTTGAAAATTCACCATCAGAGAAGCACATCTTTAGCTGCACAAACAAGTGTAAAGTAGGAATAACAACTTAAACCAAAATAATTGTACATGTTTCCTATTTCTTTAATGTAATCATATGGATCTGAAATTACGTATATTAAGGTTAAGGCAGAGTGATAGGACAGCGTAGAATAATATTCTAAATACGTGAGATAAAAGTTTTAAAAGTAAGATCTTTTTCCTCATAAAAATATTCATGCTTTATTTTTTTCCAAAACAATACTGGTTCCTGCATCATTGTCCTTCTTAATCAAATACAGAAGTCAAATTAGAGGCACTGATGAGGAAAATATCAGCAGAAATGCTCTTAAGCTTATTACATAATACTTTCTGATTAGAGCCCCAGTAACACTTCGCAGATTGAGATACATGATTATATTTTCAATTTGGTATGACTGAAATGTTTTATTTCATTTCAGTAAATGAGTTTTTCCTATCTAAAAATCAGAACGTAAACCAGAGTTGAACTGCACGGCTACGACCACAGTTTTACAGAAAACTAACTGTATGGGTACAGTGTTAAATCTTCACGTTTGTGTGTTTCCTATTCAAACACGTGATCTGCTGTTTCGTTCCGCTCATTACAAATAAAAGTATCATTTTTAAACACAAAATAATATGGTACAGTGATTTACCTTAGATTGCATTTGATATCTTTCTGTAGCTCTATTTGCATCTTATTTTTGAACATACAAAGAGATCTTACCTACAAAAGTAAGAAAAAAACAGCTCTTATATTTGAAGCATTTATATTTAACTTCTCCAGAAATTGTAAACCAAACAACAGACTTCTTTATTCTGAAAATACAGTATCTTTGCAAGTATACTGTATAAGGGGGAAAAAGAGGGAATTCTGAGTTAGCTGTGTTGAATATATGAAGGAAGAACTATACTTCCAGTATGAAGTATGGCTTATAAATCCATAGTATTATGACTACCTGTTTAATCAGTTATTCTAAGAAAGTAGTACTCTTCAGTGTATCTTTAAATAGCTTCATCATAATATGGATACTGTAAAAAAAATCCTTTATGAAACTTAAGTGTTGAATGTTGATTAGTTAATAGGTTAATTAAACTTTTTAGTTGATTAACCATTAGTTGATTTTCACTATGTTTTACCACAAGATTGACCTATAGCATTTCACATGTAAGAGAAAACATACAAGAGCCGTTACTATACTGTTTTGATCTTTTGTCCTCTAGTGAAAATGTAAATACTTTAGCCACAAGGCAAATAAAACTACAGCTTTTGAACTGCAGAATGTTTACCTTTCAATTATGCAGCTGAAAAGAAAATATTCTATGCAAAAACAGCTAGATACAACAGATCCACTACACTGATACCCTCTATACTGATACAAGAAGAAAATCTAGCCTACTGCTTTTATTCTGTACAAAACTTTTAGAGATGTGACATTTGAACTTGCACAACCACCTTATTATCTCCACTAAGATAAAGATGGTAGGATATATTTGGAGAGTGGAACCTTCACTTTGCTGAATTCCCCCCCAGCGCTCGTAACCCAGCGTGCAAAGAGCTAGCGCACCGAGCGGACCCGCCTGCTTCCCAAGCGCGTTGCACAGATTTATCCCATTCAGAGCACACGGAGATTCAGATGCCAGGTAACAGGCTCCAGGTACAGCCATCTGCTTGCTGTTGCATTTGGCCCTCACTTGTTCCTTTTCTGGTTTTCGGTCCAGGTCTTGCCTGATGACAAGTTTTTCTGATCCCCTCTTCCTCTGGAAGGCTTGGCACTTGACACAGAGCAGGAACACACAGGAACACGTGCAGCAGCCTTACTGTGGCTTCATGTTTGGTTCCAGCATGCGGCTGCCAGCTGGATGGTCCTTTATGGGGCACACATTAGGCAAACAGCACGAAGGCAGTCCACAAGTGTAAAATTAAAATGATCTCTTTGTACGAGGACTACCAACTAACTCCAACTACCATTCCAGCCATGTACTCACAGGCTGACTTCAGTCCTTCTTAGCAACACTTCCTTTCCACAACTTCCACACCTCTCCGCGACTTGCATGCACAGTGCCAAAACTGGAATTTCCTCACTGCTTTCTTTGCCCAAGATTTTTCTTTCAAAGCCAAATCGGTGGGTGCTTATGTACAGGACAGCTGGTCCACATGTCTGTTGTCACACTGAGCCAAAACTGCCTTTTCCACAAATATTTCCAAGCAAACAAATGAGAGCAACAGTACATCCACTGGCATTGCTATCCACTTGGATACAATTAAATAATGGTGAAAAAGAGCGCGTTTCTCAAATGCAAGAGACATTATCCTTACTTGTGCATCGGATACCTTCCTGGGGTGCAGCACCCAGCACAGTACTAGGGCTCCTTTCCTTCTCCCAGGTGAGAATTCCTGTATAGAACAGGTTATAACACTAAGCATCCAACTTAGGTTAAACGCATAAAGTAGAAAAATATAAACCTTTGTGGCTAATCTTCTAACTACTTCAAATACAGATTCCCTAGAACAAATGATTTAAAATGGCTTCTGCATAAATTCCTGGGTACGTGATGTAATGAGATAGTAACGGAACTGGAAGAAATTACCTGCAGTCAGGCTGTGATGAAATCGGGCCTCAGCTGTGACCCTGCAAAAAAATGACACTTGTGTGCCATTAAAAATTACAACTTGATTCCAGACTATGGCACCCTTTAAAGACTGAAACCTTTGCAAGTCTAGGAATTAAATTGTATGGATAAAAACAGAAGGGACCTATTTGCTGCCACCTTAATAACAGTAAAAAAAAAAAAAAGTAATGTGAAAAATATTGTACGAGAAGGTGAGACTGTCCAATACATTAAGTATGAAATTGGGCTTGAAGTGTTTTGAATGGTGAATCAAATACTACATGCAGCTCTGATTGTTACATTCTTTTCCATCAAAGTGGCTGACCTCCAAATATGACCTTTAACATGACAAGGAAATCTAATGCTTTCAAAGTGAGAAGAGCTGAAGGACTATACGTGGAGCCAAAGAAAGCTGCAAGGTGATTGCTACCCTTCGACACTCAGTTGCTGACATAAATGTCTACACATGGAAACAGAAGTCAAAACTGCTTTTTGCACCTGCTTTGTAGGCAGAGGGAAACAGCTTGGCTAGAAGATGAAACTCATAAGAAAAGTCCTGCCGTGAAATTCCTGGGTGTCAGATTGTAAGTGTAAAATGCGTGGCACACACAACAATTATGATGTAATGAAACTGGGGGAGACTGCAGGGAAAGGGAGAAAGACTCAAATGCACACTCCCACATGCACCAGCAGAGTTGTCACCCAAGATGCTCTGGAGGTGGTGGTGCTCCAAAGGATGGACCTCCTGCGATAAGGCAGGGTGCTCACAGGTGGCCTTCTTACATCATGCTGCTGCAGCTTCTGCACCATAAGCATGTGTAGGATTTTGAAAGGTGCCCCAGTATCATCCCACATCGGCCCTCAGAAGCTTTAGGTCTGGGCAGAAGGCAGCTATAACTAGGAAGGATGCGCTATCCCTTCTCCCAGTTCTTGCTCTGAGAAGAAGGTGCGATATGATCCAAGAGAAGGAAAATCTTCAAGGCACAGCTTAACTAACACCCTCACCTATGTACTCTACAAAACAAGCATTTTGAGTTATTTCTATGCTTTGCTAGATCATTAAATTCCTCAAATGATAGGGCAGGAAGAGTCAGAGCCTGGAGAGCAGGAGCACTCCAGACAACTGGAGCCAGAGGAAACTGGAAATGCACCTAAGGAGAAATAGGCAGCAGAGTGAATGGGGCTCCTGGAGAAGTCAGAAATGCAGCATTTACCATGTGCATAACATTCCCTGGGCTGTGTAAAGCAAAACAGTCACAAGATCTTGCTGCAATTATTCCTGCTTATCTCTGTGCCCGCAGGAAAGCAGAAGAAGGTAAGGCACACTTTCAAGGGGGGAGACGTAAAATGTGACCTAAATCCTCCATCAAACGGAGACACATGCAACACTACGCATGGGACTAGAGCGTACAGTACTGACACTGTAGCTCCATGCCTTTAAATGAACCTAATGGAGACAATTCCAACTGAGGAGATAATGAAGACAAGAACCCACTTCTCACTTCCTTGCTGGCTTTTGCTTTTGTAAAATACATACTTCCCTCTCATTATGCTAGAGATATTATTCTATTTGAGTCACGCTGTATGTTCTTATCACCAGACTGCCGTAGTTTAGAAGTCTAGCTCACCTCTCTAATACCATTTGTGTCAGAAACTAAAGTGGATGTTTTCTGATATTTGGATGGCATTTATTGCCTTCCTAATACTCCCTGAAAGAATCATAAATGACACTCTTCTGATTACAATCAAAGAGATATAATTTGTGTATAATTTGGAAACAGTTCTTCGTTTTTCCATGGTGCAGTGATATCACCATTTTATACATCCTGCATTTAAAAAAAAATCTTAATGTGTTTACCTATTTTCTGACTAGGGCATTAGAATACATGGCTCAATAAAAACAAACAAACAAACGGAGGCCAGGGTGATAATCTTTAAAAATCAGGCAATATACTATTACTAGAATTGGATCCAGATTTTGTGATAAAATTTATTACACTGAAGTTTTGATCAGGGCACTGAAATAAAGTATAAAGTAAAAACCAGCCTTAATACTTGATGCAAAAAATATCCTGACTCATGGGAAGACAATTATTTGGTTTCATTTGAATTCATCTGTTCTGTTTCAGAAAAAGAAACAACTCACTCAAAACCATTGCTGGCTATAGGACAGATCAATAGCAAAAAGGGATTATAGTTACTTCAAGAGCTTTGGAGACAAGTTTAAGTCTGTGCTGGAAAACACACTTGAAAAATGCTGTAAAGAATAGTCGCATAGTTGGATAGCCACTACTAAGTAGATCAAGACCAAACTGTGATTCAGTTTTTGATGTTCTGCTATATAACACATAAAAGAAAATATATAGAGAAAAAGAGAGCAGTAGGAACTAAGAGGTAGCACACTGGCTCTGTCCTGGAGACTGAAACAAGAAATAAAAGTAAAAGGAGGAGCCCTACATATTGGGAGTGAGGGCTCTTCTATGCCAGAAGAAACCAAAGAAATTAACTGATGCAAACGTGCAAAATACCCCATGAAATAAGACAGGTGTGGAAACATGACTCAGAAAAGTCTTTGCTTAGCTTCTCCAAGTCCTCTCTAACCCAATCCCTTCAGTTCTAGCATGACCCACTTAGACAAGTAAGTTCAATCCCGACCATGCAGCTATTCACTGTTTACCCTAAAATTTCAGGCCCAAGTCTCTTGGTTCCTTTAACCTGTTCTGTCCTCATTAGAGTTTCATCTCATTCATTTTTATAATTCAAATGGAGGCAGGATTATCTGAGCAGTGGTAAGGAGAAGGGAGAGCCTGGCAAGGAGCAGTGGTGTGGTGGGAAGCTATGGAGATCTGCATCTTCCGCAGAAAACAGAAGAGCAGCAAGAAAGGCCCTCAGGATTGGGGCAGTCACAAAACCAGAAAATGGTAATATTTTTGCCGAAGTTTTGATAGTCTTCATTCTAAAAGACCACATAAGACTTTTTTTAAAAAAAAAAAAAAAACAACCAACAAACCATACCTGAAAACTCACTTTTCTTAAAGGAAAATCTATTAATGAGTCAACTACCAGCTAAAGTGGAGAATGACTCTGTGACCTACCCCATCAAATATGCCAGTGGCATGCTCTGGTGCTGGCATTTCTTAACTTGATTCTTGACTTAAATGCCCTTTTAACATTCTCATTAGTGAAATTTTCTAATTAAGAAATGCAACAGCTAAAAAGATGCCCTTTTCCGCACAAGTCACATGGAACCAACCTGAACACCTACATGGTTCATTAGCTGAACTGGCAATTTCAGATCCTGGAGCAGTTCTCTAACATTTCTGCTAATTGAATAACTTGTAGCAGAAGTAGGCTGTTATCTTTTTTTATACACCTGTCACAAAACATAGAACATAATTTATTCTATAGAAATAAAGTTTTTGCTGCCTGGAACACCTCAGGAATCCAGAGGTTTAGAATAATTTAGCTGCCTTCCAATACCTGAAGGGAACGTACAGGAAGGCTGGGGAGAGACTTTTTAGAAGAGCGTCCACTGATAGGACACGGGGAAACGAGTTTAAGTTGAAGGAGAACAGATTTAGATTAGATCTTAGGAAGAAATTCTTCAGTATGAGGGTGGTACGACTTTGGAATAAATTGCCCAGAGAGGTTGTGGATGCCCCCTCCCTGGAGGTGTTCAAGGGCAGGTTGGACAAAGCCTTGAGTAGCCTGATGTAGTTGAGAGGAGTCCCTGCCCATGACAGGGAGATTAGATTAGATGATCTCTAAGGTCCCTTCCAGCCTATGCCATTCTATGATTCTATGAATTTGGTCATTTTTAAGAATTGTGGAGGAAAGCATTGTTGTAAGATTATCTCTCTGCCCCTTTCCAGACACCTTCTGCCTTCTTCGTCTTTTACATCACTGTCTGCCGTGGTGCCCTGCATGTTTAGTGTGTTGTTTCATATCCTCTTCTGTATCACTTTTCTCATGCCATGTTCTCACCCCTCTTCATTTAAATCATCCTTTCTTGTCTATCTTTCCTTTTCTGTTCAGCAAGGTCAAGATCTTACAGACACTAATACCAGTCCTACATGCAAGTTATTACACGTGATCTGCATATAATTATACTCCCCCCATCCACTTCACACATTATTTCTACAATATGCCCAGTATTGTGTATTTTTCTGCATTTTTTTTTAATCTATGGCAGTTTCTAAAGCATTGTCACATCTTTTCTAAATGATCTATTTCCAACATGAACTACAATACCTGTAGGACAGACTTGATATTCTAACAGCCTTTTCTCCCTTTTCCATGTATTTCTCTACATTAGCAACACTAGATTCCTTCTCCAGACTTCTCCTAGCAGCAAAGAGTTTAATAACTATGTGATGAATCATCATACATGTATACTCTCATCTACAGCAGAGAACTATCTTCAGGCTGCTGCCAGTGTCACAAGACAGGCACACATTACAAGGCAGCAGTAAGCCATTCGCTCTTTTGAGATAATAATAATGATAATTTGTAGTGAAGAACTGAGATAAAATGATAAAGCAGATTAACAAATGCAAGTCACAACTTGCATTCACCTTCTACTTGAGCTTGTGCCATGGCAATCTTTCAGTGCTTGTCATCAGACATCAAGTTTTCCTTCTGAATATAGCTGCAGGAAAACTAAAATATTTCTTGCATATCACTCTTAGAAACATCTTCAGGAACAGGTCACATCACATCTAGTGACTTTCTCCCAAGCGGCTCAGCAAAACCTTGAAAATTCAAACCTCAAATTGTACTCTGTTCTCACATTACAGTACAGAAACATGAACTGAGAGGTGAGCCATAGTGCTCAGCATTCCACAGGGCCGCACCGGTGCTCCCTGCCCTGGGTGCTGTGAATGGGAACGCAGATCAGGAATGATTCACGAGGATTTTCACAAAAGCAACTTTAAAAAGATATCTATCCTGGCTTCTTTTAGTGAGATTTAGAATAGGCATAACCGTAGCAGGCGCAGATGCCCCACAGTTCCAGCCAGCTCCAGCCAACCTGCCACCGTGGCGGCACCATGGGGAAGGTCTGTGCGAGAAGGGGCAAAACGCTGCCCGGCAGTGAGGGGTGAGAGGAAAACGTGTGAGAAACAGCCCTGCAGACACCAAAGGTAGAGCAGGAGGGGAGGAGGTGCTCAGGGTGCCCGAGCAGAGATCCCCCTACAGCCCATGACGACCCCACGCTGGAGCAGGTTTATCCCAAAGGACTGCAGCCCACAGGAAGGACCCACACTGGAGCCATTAGTGAAGGACTGCAGCCCACGAGGAGGACAAACGCTGGAGCAGGGAAAATTGTGAGGAGGAAGGAATGGCAGAGACAAAGTGTTATGAACTGACCACAACCCACCACCCCCATCCTCCTGCGCTGCTCTGGGGTGGTGGGGAGGAGGTAGGGGAGTTGGGAAGGAAGGAGTGAAGTTGAGCCTGGGAAAAAGGGGAATGGAGAGAAGTTGTTTTACTTTTTGCTGCTGTTTCTCATCATTCAACTCTCTTTCAATTAGCAACAAATTAAACCTATTTTCCTCAAGCCAAGTCTCTTTCTCCCAAGATGGTAATTGGTCAGTGATCTCCTAGTCCTTATGTCCACCCATGAGCTTTTCCATCTTATTTTCTCAGCCTGTCCTGTAGAGGAAGGGGAGCAAAGCCTCGGGGTCTCTGGCAGCCGGCCAAGGCCAACCCAACCCAACACCTTCAGAGCAGACCTATGCCTCAACTGCACAAATTCTACAGCCTTAGTGAAGACTGGAGTTCCAGCAAGCACAGCCATATCTCCGTTCTGTTTCAACACCACGGCATGCTTTGTGAGCCAAGGATCAACACTAAAAATCCTACTTAGGTTGCATTGAGATTATGCATTATATATGCATTATATATGCATAATATAATATGATTAATATTTATATTAATCACCATTCAGTCAATAATGAGGTTATTATGGGATTCAAGTATACACGAGTTTATATTTCATGTACAAAATGGTCACTAAAAACAATGACACATCAATATTTCTTGTGATTTAAAATTTAAAGCATTATTGATGCATTTATATTTTAAGATGAAGCTTTTTTGACAATGGAGTTGTGAAAAAAAATTCCCTCCATATGATACAATTTGGTGCCATTTTATCAGTGCTGCTGTTTGCTCAAGATGTCTTTCTGCAGGCACAGAAACCGCATTTTAAAAAGGATGTTGACTTTCCTGTTCATACCAACCTGCATTTGCTGTGTGGCCTAATGATGGTATCAAGAATGCAAAACCTGATCATTTACCACCAATAACTATGGAAAACCATCTGCTTACTCAGGTTGTGTGAGGTACTTGAATGTCAACATTTTTTTGCCCTCTGCTAAAAATAAAGCGCTTATCAGATATACAAAAAGGTAAGCTCTCAGAAAGCACTTCAAAGACCGAAGTATCACATTATTTCTATTCCCATAATCAATGATGCAGATACAATCTGTCCCAATAAAAAACTTTTCATACCTACAATGTTGGTGCTATAATGTCTAGCGTTTAGGTACAGAACAGCCTAAAGCTTGTTAGCAACAGATATTCTCTACGCAGGATATGAAGGGATTATGCAATTCGAAAAAGCATTCCTTTCCAACTCCTAGACAGCTAAGGAAACACTAGGTAAGCACAGGGGTACTCCTGAAATCCTGCCCTCATCTACAGCCTAAACACAGAGACGAGGTTTCAGGAAAGATACAGCTGCACACTCAGTAGCCCAAGCCCAAATTAAGCCATTTTTGGGCCTGCGAGAACCTCATGAAGTTCAACAAGGCCAAGTGCAAGGTCCTGCACGTGGGTCGGGGCAACCCCAAGCACAAGTATAGGCTGAGTGGAGAATGGATTGAGAGCAGCCTTGAAGAAAAGGACTTGGGAGTGCTGGTGGATGAGAAGCTCAACATGAGCCAGCAATGTGCACTGGCAGCCCAGAAAGCCAACCGTATCCTGGGCTGCATCAAAAGAAGCGTGGCCAGGAGATCAAGGGAGGTGATTCTGCCCCTTTACTCTGCTCTCGTGAAACCCCACCTGGAATACTGTGTTCAGCTCTGGAGTCCCCAACACAAGAAGGACATGGAGATGCTGGAGCGGGTCCAGAGGAGGGCTACGAGGGCTGGAGCACCTCTGCTATGAAGACAGGCTGAGAGAGTTGGGGCTGTTCAGCCTGCAGAAGAGAAGGCTCCGGGGTGATCTTATTGCAGCCTTCCAGTACTTAAAGGGGGCCTACAGGAAAGCTGGAGAGGGACTTTTCACAAGGCTGTGTAGTGATAGGACAAGGGGCAATGGCTTTAAACTGAAAGAGGGTAGATTTAGATTAGATATAAGGAAGAAATTTTTCACTCTGAGGGTGGTGAAGCAGTGGAACAGGTTGCCCAGAGAAGTTGTAGATGCCCCATCCCTGGAAGTGTTCAAGGCCAGGTTGGACGAGGCTTTGGGTAACCTGGTGTAGTGGAGGGTTTCCCTGCCCATTGCAGGAGAGTTGGAACTAGATGATCTTTGAGATCCCTTCCAACCCTAACCATTCTATGATTCTATGATTTTTGATCACAACCTGAAAAAAGAAAGTAATCACTGCATAAATAATACCTCACAATTAAAAGCATTTGCTCAGGGACTAGAAGACTGAGACTCAACACCTTTCTCAGCCTGAAGGAGCTTAAACCAACATCTGTAAGCCTCCTACAAGAATACTTACTGTCAAGCAATGCACAAAGTTGAAAGAGCTACCTACACTCCTCTCAGTGAAGCTATGATATATTGCTGAAAAGAACCGAACGTGTGAAAAAGAGAAGTCTGAGAATCTGCTCCCTGTTCCCAAAACTCTTTCTCTGGTTTGTATTTGAGGATAAAGCACAGTAAACCTCCTCTCTACTCCTGCTGCAGCAATTTCATACCGAACAATCACAACTGCACAGTAGTGCCTGCACACATTCAACTCACTCCGAAGCTATCAACGCCCATCAGGACCTGTCAAGGATCCCTGCAGAGCAGCATACAGCTTCAGATTCCTGATTGGGCTTAAGTAGGATTTACATGTTGAGCTGATCAGATGGAAGCAATTACAGCTGTAAAAATGTATAAACGTAGCCGTTTTGAAAACTCTCACATCAAACAGAACTGCTAATGAACTGAGACTGACTTAGAGCTCCTCGGCAACTGATCCAAAGCTTTCAGGATCCAAAGCATCGATTAAGAAGCTTTCGTTATGGCAAACAACACAACCAGACACAGGTAAATCTATGTGTGTCACAAAGAAACCTAGCAGCCGAGTTAGTTATTCCTTGATGGCCACATAACTTCTCCAAGTATTAAAGACATCAAAAATTATGAGTACTTAACTGCAAGTGTATCCTCACAACAATTCTATTTCTTTTAGTGAGATACATTCAGAAAGCTAGTGCAGTAATTCTCGTATTCATCTTTGTCCTGTTGCAGCAAAATATGCGTCCTCTCAGTGTATCTCATTGGGTAGATGCATTCTGTGTGTTGGAGATGTCCTCCAGTGAATTAGAAGACATATTCTAAACACAACAGAGCAAGGCTTACATTAGACAGCAGTAACTCTTCTTTAGAGTTTGGTGAGTCTTAAAAGGTTTATTTGATGTGCAACAGGCTGTTCCTCAAAACCCATTGGAAAAAAATGGAGGATTTTCTAAGGATTGAAAGTTCTAAGGATTGAAATTCGGCTGCGTTTTTGTTCCAAAATAAAGGGAAGCCAGAATTAGTCATATAGGATCGTCTACTATCAGTTCACCTCAAATCTATTGAAAATACCTACTGCTTACCTCATCAGAAATGTGACATTATACTTGGACACGACGAAGATACATGAACATCTGTCCAACCTTATAGCTTACAGAACTTTCAGCTAAATAGAAAAATATATTCTTCCTATTATTTAACAAAGTTTTGCTCAGATTAAAATATTAACACAAATAATAAATCTGCTGTTATAAAACTATCCTAGAGGCTTCATGAATTAAGATGACACTGAGTGCAACAGTGAATAAAAGATCTAAACCCAACCATACTCTCTACCACAGTCACCATGAAATTTGAATCACCTGGAAATGGAAAAGAAACTTTGTTTTAACCTATCTTCCTACACTACATTCAGCTGTAATCTGAAAACAAATTCTATTCCCTGCTGTGAATTTCCCTTGCCTGTCCAGCATTTCAAATCTACATAACTTAATCTATACACTAATGGACTCCTAATTTTCTGGGGTAGTCAACCACACAAAACACTAACGCAGATCATTAAAAGAAGTGGAAAATCTAAACAAAGACATAACAATTAATTCTGTGCCAGTAATAGCTCTACCACAAACCTATGAAAATATATTTATAGCGTTGTTTTTCCAAGCAGGGTGTAATTTAAATAGCTAATTCTTCCACCAGCTTATTTTATAACTGTCACATCTTTAATGTTTTAAAGAAACAGTCTCTAAATCTGTCTGTCCAACTTTCAAATTTTTTTGGTTCTTTTTCTCTTACCCAGAATTCAGGCTGATTATTCAATCACTCATTTGGCCTTGCTTCCTTCCTGCTTAGTGCCTCTGAAGTTAATTCCCAGTGGTGCTTCATTTATCCTCTGAGAAAGAATTACATTACAATATCCCATGCTGCTAAGGGCTTGGGATAGGGAGACTTCCTGTAAAGTTTTGTACTATGCCTAGATGAAATCGAAGTAGTGCATTACAGCATTTCAGTCCACTTTTTGCTCAAGTTCCATACTAAAGAGCAAATTTATCCATGATTTAGCACTCTCTGCGCTTAGTTTTACAGTGCAACCTATCTGCTCAGCTATTTTATATATCTATACATAAAAAGCTATTTTAAATGGCAGTAGTCATTAATGGGATCATGAAAAGAAACGCATTCCACAAGTACACTCATGTCAAGCTAGGCTGTATATTTTAAATATCAGAACTTATTAATTGTTGTAAAGAATTAGTTTCATAGTAAAATGAAACATATTTAATTATCACTGATTTCCCTGCACAGCACCGGAAACTCAGTAGACAGCGTTTTAGCTTCTCAACTGTTTATTTATTCAAATTTAGTGGGGAAACCTGTCTGGAAACCTGAGCACAAGGTGCTGGTGTCTGCTGATGGAGCAATCACCAAAGAGACTAGATGGGTCAAGTGATCTATTGGCATTATCTAAAACTGATTTGTCAAACAGCTGTAGATGAACAAAATTCTGCTGGAATTCCTTTTTCCTTGAAAATTCAAAGATTACTTCCCAGCAATGACTTCTGTGTTTTGCATCATAAATTAACTTCACTGTCAACAAAATACACATGTTGGATTACAGGGGTCAGAGCCAAGAGCAACACAGTGGCAGTCTAGGACTGCACGTTCAGCATGCAGTGTGGGACGAGGACGCCTGTGCCTAGCACATGCACCTGAGGAGCCTTATCAGCCACACATTTATAAACTCCTGTCTGACCATGAAATGGGGAAACCTTGAACCTGGACTGCTTCACAACTTCCTTTGAAGGCTAATGATTTAATTACAGAGCTGTCAATTTTATTTTTAGAGAGAGAATTAGTTGGTTTTATTTATTATTTTCCCAAAAATCCCTGACATGAAACGTATGTAGTATGCCACATTCAATCGAACAAACAGTTTTTGGAAGTACCAAAAGAAAAAACTAGGCCAATGGCATCCAGCTCTAACCGCTACATTTTCTGGAGCACAGGTATTTTTCACCTACAGGAGAACAAAAGCAATGCCATGTGAGTGACACCAAGGGAGGTTTCTCTGATGCATGAGAACTACTGCCAGGGTCATGTATGCAACAAGAGTGCCTTTAATCTGAGAAGTGTCAACAAAGCAGCTTCTACCTTTGCTTTGTGACTTCTTAAACTCCTATTATTGGTTCCTCCGTTAACAGGAAGCTGCAATTTGTCAGTAGCCAGTTAGCCCAGCAATAAACATCTGTCTCTTCTCAGCCACCCCCACACAATCGCACAAACAGAAATAGCACAATAGGAGACTTGCCTGTGAGATCACCTATACAAGATGAATAGCACCAGTAAGACTTTTTTAATGGGAGGGCATGAAGGAACACAGTTACAACGTTATGTGAGCAAGATCGTTGTCATAACCAAGGCCCAACGGAAAGAGGGTAGCTTAAAGCCACTGCTAAATCACAGAGCAAAGACTGAACCAGAAGAGTAGCAATACATATGAAATGTAATTTAACTTGGAACAGAAAATGTGTTTTTGATTAATTTTAACACTGTAGAATATGCAATACGAAAATGCCAAGAGTTTTCCATTTACCAGCTAAAATCCAGGACCTGAAGCACTTCCACTTTGTTCTTTTTAATAGTTTTTTTACACAAATGTGTTGATTCATCATCCCTGGCCTCTCTGTAACATTCGCACTGGCTGAAAAATACTGCATTATCTACCTCTGGTAATCAAGGTTGTTTCTTTTTGATAAGCAATTCTCGATAACTCATGAAATGTTAACACTAGCAAAAGAATGAAATATTTTCTTTTTCATTGCATTGCTTTGAGTCTGTCATGGTCTAGAAAGCACCATTAAGGCATGCATATGACGTAGCACCGAAGAATCTGAATTGCTTTGCTTTCATTCCCTCAAATTCAATGTATGTCCTCGATATTTACAGAGGTAGAGAACATTCTTCATGAAGCACAGCATCAACTTCATCAATACAGGACTTCCAATACAAGCAAATTGCCTCACTGAATTTTAAATTTGCAAGATAAAGCATGTTTCCTCAAAAAAATTTCCAGAGAGTCCTTTTTTTCCTGAGGGCATATTTTCTTCAATAATTCAAACAAATACATATGTGGTACCTTCCAACTATTTTCTACAGCATTCCTATTTCTTATCTAAGTTTTAAACAATTTCTCAAGTAATTATCAATATTGTCAAAACACATAAATTTAAAAGCATTACTAACAAAAACAGAGACCAAAAATCCCTAGACATAAACAAAATATGGCATTTTTTAATAAATCAATTTGGTACAAAATTGTGATGTTAATAGGAACTAATACCCTTTTCTAGTTTGTCCAGACAGTCCACAAATCTGTAAATACACCGAGTTTGTTACACACAGTATACTTCTAATTATATTAATTCTTGTAACAGGTAAAGTGTTTTAAATGAATAAACTAGTGAAAACAATCATTATTTACAGATGATCCACCCTGGCAAAAACAGTATACACAAGATGTTGATCTTTAGGATATTTTTCTACATGTTGAGCTATAAATAATGCACGTTTCAAATTATTCCAATATCCAAGGTGTAATCCAAATTTTGGATATTATTTTCCAATATCCAAAATTTATCTTGAATACAAAACACTTTCAGAATAGTGCTCTAGATCTGTATAATGAAAAATTAAGTCTTCATATTTAGTAATTGTTGCAAACTCACTGGTGATGTCATTATACTTGGAAACTTGGCCCAGAAAACAAGAATTGAACTGTGAAAAGTAGTTTTCAGAACCTCATATTTTGTGAAGTTCTGACAAGACACCTTCCACTAGAGTAGGTTGCTTGAAGCCTCATCCAACCTGGCCTTGAACACTTCCAGGGATGGGGCATCCACAACTTCTCCGGGCAACCTGTTCCAGGGCTTCACCACCCTCACAGTGAAGAATTTCTTCCTTAGATCCAATCCAAATCTACTTTTTCAGTTTAAATCCATTGCCCCTTGTCCTATCACTACACGTCCTTATAAAGAGTCCCTCTCCAGCTTTCTTGTAGGCTCCCTTTAGGTACTGGAAGGCTGCTAGAAGGTCTCCCCGGAGCCTTCTCTTCTCCAGGCTGAACGATTCCACCTCTCTTAACCTGTATGAGACACGGCTCAAGCAAGATGAAAAAAACAAGTTCTCATTTCCTTCCATCTAGTGACAAGCCTCATCTATATATCTTGAGAAGTAGATCTGAGTTGCCTCATGCTTAATGGATGTTTGAGTCTGTGTATTTCTGTGTGAAAAAAAAACCTTCCATCTAATTAAAATCTTTTAGATTTCAAAGGGAAGTCAGGCTGAAAAGTCAAAATATTTCTAAGCCAAAAATTCATTGGAATATTTTTTTCATTCTTAGCAAACAATGTAAACTCAAAAAAAGAAAAAGCCCAAACTGTTTAGCCTATGTCAGAGAAACAGAAATAAAGAAAATCTAGAAAATGCTATATTTCATTTAGAAAACGTCACCACAAAAAGTTCCAAATCTTTTTATGAGGAAATTTGTCAAAGGGAATTCCAAAAGCAAAATACATTTTTTTTGTTAGAAAGTGGAGTTCTTGTCAACTTTTGTTAAAAATTTCCCTTCTGTTTTGTAAGGTCTATGCCTTGGCCAACAAGCAGTACCAAGCAAACCATAGGGATTTTTTGCACTTAACTAGTCTCTGGTCCTCATGTGATGAATTTGTGGGTCTCAGCTGCATTCATGACAGAGTGACAATCAGAAATACCACCATCACAGTCAGAATTAACAGGCAAGTCGGCTGGCAGCCTCTCAGGAGAGACACAGGAAAATAAATGAGCCCTGTAGTTGAGCAACAGTTTTATTCAGGAAAGATTTTGTTGCCACTGTTGCCTGTCTTCAAATATGCCTGTGTGTTTCAGGAGATACTTCCTATACTCTACAGGTACAGACGTATCTTTTTGCACAAAAAATAAAATTAACTTAAAAAAGAATGCAATTGAGTTACACAGTTACAAATAACGTCCAGGTCTTAAGTCTATATTAAGTCAAAGATTTGGTCTTAATAATGTATCCCTGCAGGATTTCACAAAAAATATCATTTCTAAACAGTACTGGGAAAAAGAAAGAATGTGCTGAAATGTAAAATAAAAGTGTCTCTTTTCCCTTCAGAGTCTTTTGACTCATCTCCTTGGTTAAAGTTCTTTCAGTGCCTGTTAATTAATTGCTGTGATTGAGGTCAAGTTTGAAGATGATACGAGGTTAATTTTAGACTCTCTCGAGTGCAGACTAAGAAACTCATTACTGTTACTGATGCTCGAGTGTCAAGTTAGGTAGACCTATAATATCTCAGTGTCTCAATGATATTGACCTTTCCATAAAGAAGTACTGCCTCAGCCTGTGTCATAGAGGTCTGCTCCTAGTACCTTTTTAATTTCTTTGATTCTGTTGCCAGATTATAAATTACGAGTGAGAGCTCAGGGTTTCTAATTAGTCTGATGTTCTCCAAGGAGACTAGCGAATATAATGTAGTAACACATGTAAGTAACCACCATCGAAAGTGAAAACCAATTACAAAGAAAATGAGAAATTGCTCTGTGCTTACCCCATGCTCACTACCAAGTGGCTTACTAGAAATCATTTGATTAGTCTCATTGCTGGCCAGGAAGGGTCTTACTGACTGTAAGGTAAGTTTATCATAAGAAGAGCTCATACTTAGTTTATAATCCATGTTCACATTATAAACATTTCATAGCAAGTCTAAAATGATTGCACACAAACCTACATCCACCACTTATCAAGTGACAAACAGTAAGAGCAAACACTTCTGACATCTTCCATACCAGAGTCAGAAAGCAAACAGAAACTACACAGGGCACTGGTCAGTGACTACAGCTAGTTGATTCCCTTGAAAATCACAGTCCATTCCTAAGCTGTATTTATTAAAATAAAATTTGTCTTTGTTTCCTCTAGTGGAAATAGAGGAACGACTTGGATTATAGACAAGGAGGGAAGACTGAAGTACCCAAGAAATTAAAACCCCACACAGTCTGAACAGTTGTATCACCACCTGCAGTAGTCCAGCTGCTGGAGCAAGTCCAGAGGAGGGCCACGAAGATGATCAGAGGGCTGGAGCACATCTCCTATGAAGACAGGCCGAGAGAGTTGGGGCTGTTCAGCCTGAAGACGAGAAGGCTCCAGGGTGATCTTATTGCAGCCTTCCAGTACTTAAAGAGGAGACCTACAGGAAAGCTGGAGAGGGACTTTTTATAAGGGTGTGTAGTGACAGGACAAGGGGCAATGGATTTAAACTGAAAGAGGGTAGATTTAGATTAGATATAAGGAAGAAATTTTTCACTCAGAGGGTGGTGAGGCTCTGGAACAGGTTGCCCAGCGAAGCTGTGGATGCCCCATCCCTGGAAGTGTTCAAGGCCAGGCTGGATGAGGCTTTGGGCAACCTGGTGCAGTGGAGGGTGTCCCTGCCCATGGTAGAGGGGTTAGAACTAGATGATCTTTGAGGTCCCTTCCAACTCTAACCATTCTATGATTCTATGTGAATGCAGTTTGCATTGATGCGTCTCAACTGCCTTTAAACTAGCTAGCTTTGCTAGTGACAGCGATCTGCAACTGCTGAGCGCAGCAGAAGTATGGGAAGTATGGGAAACTATTCATCTACCTTCAACTAAGCTCCATGGTACTACAATTGCACCACCATGTAACACAAAGTCCCATGGTAGAATCCTTCTGCATGATCTATATAACAGGCAGTAACACCAATAGCTTTAAAGCAGGCAAACCCTAAACCAATTTTAAAAACAGGATTTAGCTAGTTAAATCTATTAGGTCTTCTAGATGCTGTTTTGGTCTGGGTGGAAAGCACTTCAGAAGTATGCATCTTAGTCTCTCTTATCTGAAAATTTATGTGGCCATATATAGAGAGATATAAAGCACTACCAAAAGCCAATTCTGAAAGAAAATAAATGGTGACAATGCAAACTGCAGTTTATGCTCTGTTCATGACAGGTATTTCAATATATATTTCAATATATATTTCAATATATATTTCAATATATATTTCAATATAGCGCATTTGTGGGTCAAGTCCTCTGTGGCCTGTGTAAAGAAGGTGTCTCTCTTGATATGAATTTTCAGTGAGCAGTCAAGCCACTAGTCCCTAAAATCGTCAGTGACATTCTCTCTTTAAGATGGATTTTGTTTCCTTCTGATTTTTCAGAATTCAAGGGTTTACATGCAGTCGATCCTATATTTTCCCAGAAAGTCATTTGAAACAACAGAAGTTTAATCATGATATTCCTGTAGGCAGGTTCTGCAAAATACCAAAAAACATGTGCTCAACATGGACTAAGTTATATTCTCACTGAAAAGACTTTAGACAATAGCAGCATAACTGCATTAAAGAAAAACCTGGAATAGGAGTCAAATTTTCCTCAATAATGGTAGGCTCCATCCAACAACATAAAAATGGCAAATAGTTCAGATTATCCATTCTGAGATATGCACAGAGAATGATTCTTAATCTGGTTGGAGTATAAACATTCAAGAGTAAAACTAAGCTTGATTCCAGAAAGACTGAATGGCAGACTTGAAATACAAAGTATCCCAAACTCCTCTAGATTATTTTTCTTGTTTGCTTGTTCAAAAGGAATTTAATTCACAAGCTCCACATTTCTACAATTTTTCTTGAGGCTATTTTCGAAATTAAGTAAATTAATGATTTCAGCAGTGCTTGTACTCTTGACACTGCTTTCTTCCTCCTATATGATGGTTTGGTTAGACAAGGTTATGAGTGCCAGTACCAAAGCTGCCTTTGAGGTTGCTGGTTTTTAAATTGCTCCCTTCTCTGATATGCCAGGACATTTAATTAAAAGCCACTGCAATGATAATTTTATTGAACATTAGTGATTTGATATCATGAGTCAATAAATAAAAGAGAATGGCATAGAAAGCTATTCATAGAAGCCTCAAATTATTTGATTGAAAGTCATTGTAAGAAAACTGAAGTTTTCACATAGATACCATATATATGTAACTATGTAACACAACCAACAAAAGCATCAATGAATAAATAAGTTTAGCCCAAGTTGGAATATCTTGTCTTTACTAAGCTTATATTACATCTCGATGACTAGGTTTCTTTTCAACATTTGCATCAGCTACAAAAAAAAAAAAAAAAAGGAATGAAAATGTTTATAAAACATCAAAATAAAATGGAATTATATATAAGATCCTAATCGTTGTTCGCATTCTTTTGCCTTAGATTTTAATGTTTGGGCATACAGCTATGTATTTGAGGATCTCTTAAATTTGCCCTTTCAAATGTGCATGTGCTTAAAGAGAAAATATAAACAGAGAACTTTTTAGAGAGAAGGCAGGAATGAAGGCCATCCTAAAATAGGCTTCAGCATCACTAATATGCTTCAGCCTCACTAAGAATTTTATTTCACTACATGAATTCACTGCATGAATAGATGCAATCCCAGATGCCTGTGACATTTCCTGGAGAAAAAGAGACTCTTGAAACAGCCCTCCTCACTACTTAGGATTTATTTCTAAAGGGATGAATTTGCTTATTGTGCAGAACAAAAGAAGCTTGTGTTGTGTTTGGTTTTGTTGGGGTTTTTTTTAAAGATTGCCTTAAACTACCTTCAAATATATGTCTTTGTACTTAAATCAATACATTTTTTTTTTCTTAATATTTGTCTGCCTCAATGAGGACTCACATTAGAGGGGACCCAAACTGGACTCCCTTAGCAAAAGGCAAATCAACTGGGTACCTCAGGGTACTGGTTTAGCTACATCTATAATAAACTGGTGGAAAAAAGTTAATCTAATACTACTGATAGTAAAAGAAGTAAACTGAAATTAAACTTGATTCTGGCAGTCCGACTCACACCAGCAACACATCCACAGGGAAACGAGGCTCCTTTTCTAAAGAACTGATTCTTAGGTAATCAGAAACAGAGAAATAATTTATCATTAATATAGTAGTGATTTTCCACTCTATTATAAAGTTCCATTATTTCATTTGTTGAAATAGTAGCTACATACACTGCAGTGGAGACATCAAGAGGTATTTACCACTAGAAAATCAAAATATGGAAAGAAGATTCAATATTTATAAACCAAAATGATTTGAAGTCCCTCTGCCCCAACATACGCTATCTACCTCCCCAACAAGTGAATGTGAAGCAAGCTGTCAATCTGGGATGCAACAAAACAAGGCAAAGATATTCTCTAACGTCATCTCAACTGAATTTACAGACAAACCACCACATCAGTGCATCATCATTCCTCAACCTGTCCATTTAGTAATGCCACACAAGGGACAGGACAGGGCTTTCACTGTTGCAAGCGTGATAAAGAGCTTAATAGTTTTACTTCTGTTGTGCGGCAGGCAATATTTCTTTCAGAGTTAATCCACTAGGACGTTGCTTCCCTACTCCCGGTGCTGCTTTTCTTCTCTGCCCACTCAAGTCTTATTCTGCTGGCTGTTTTTGCATTTGTAATGTGGTTAGGAGCAGCTGTGTGGGCTTTAAAGTCAATTCCTTCATTGCCTTTAGTAACCAAATGTTGCTTCAACTGAAGTTGAAGTCGGGCAGTTCTGGAGCGTGCTAACTGATAAGCATCAAATGTACTCTGCTCCAGAAGGGGATGTAAGGCTCTGAACAAACTCCTCATCTTCTGAAATGCTTAGGCAGCTCTGGTGGGGGATGTCTGATCCAGAGAACCAGACAAAACTTACTGTAAACAACCTGAATTGCATGTGGAGGAGTTTTAGGGGTCTCAGCACAAAACACCTTAATCTACTGACCTTCCTCTACAGCACTTAATTAATTGTTAACATGGACACAGCCATTATGACATTGAATTCCTACCAGAAACCTTTTAAAGGAATCATAAAGTTTACTTTCTCTTGATAGTCTCACCAGAGTTACAGGGCTACATTTTATACTATGCAGAAATAGCAGAAGTATCACTTGGTTTTCCCGCCCTGCAACATTAGGGTATACGTGCAGACGAGGTCTTGCTAATGTGCGTTTAGGGCCCCGTTACACAACCCCTACTGGCAAAAGCAAGCCTTGTCCCTGTGAGTATCCGGGAGGGCACACAGATGATTCGCCTGAATGAGGATTACTTACATGAGTTAAATGACTTGAGTTTACTGTAACTAGCATCCATGAAGATTACCTTTTCATTTAATTACTTTTTAAAATGTTAATTAGCTCCAGTATACAAAGTCACCAGAGAATGAAAAATTCTCCTACAAGCAGTTTTACAGTCAGAAGAACCAATTTGGATCCCATTGGTTTCCATTTCAAAAGTGATTATTCTGCAGTTTTACTGCAAATTGCTACTTTGCAACAACAAAGCTGAATATTTGCACTTCTTTTGAAGTGCAGTTGTGAAAACAAAACTGGAGAGAGACTGTTCACAGCTGCTCAGCTCTTTTTGCTCACCATTTTGAGGGGCAGCTGAAAGTAAAGGAGACAGACTGGATGTTGTAAAGTGCTGAGGGATGGGAATGACAGAACAGGAAGCTCAGTTCTCCTGGCCAAAATTTGTTGAAACTCTAAGCTGTATGCATGTCTGTACAGCAGCTACACTACCCTTGAAGGGCAGGACAGCAACGCCAGATCTGCCTCTGGTTAGTAGCTTGGCCTTTGGCCCTGCCACCACCCCACCGCCTGGCTTAGTGCCCAGCTAGTGCTGCATCAGTAAGCAAATTTCCATTGTCAAGCAGAGACAGCCCAGCCATCTCAAGGAAACATCAGACTGTCCTAACTAATACATCAGTGCTTCTTATGACAGTCTTATAGGCTGCATCTTTCCAGATATCCCTTAGCTGCAGCTAAGCCTGCTCCATGCAACAGGACAGCACTCACTCATCCATGTGAGCCTGCTTCCCATCTCTAATAACCAGGAAGAGCAAGTCAGGAAAGAATTCGGGAATAGATGAGGACTCACTCCTATTCTTCCTGAGAAAGATTTATACATATCTTCCCGACAACAAAACGTTGCATTCAGTGAATGCACTTGTATGTTGAATCTAAACACATACATAAAACTACCTCTTCAGGATTCAGATGTGAGATCTTGCCTGAAAAAAACCCAGAAGTTTTACAGCATATGAAGTTTTTGAACAGTATTACAAACTGTTTCCAAGAGAAACCATATGCATCTGGGCTCTAGTTCTGCAGCTGATTCACAGCAGCTACACTGCACTCCTCTGGTTTCAGCATCGCCTGCCGTCCCAGAGACATTCCCATGCTGAACAAGCAGTAAGATGACAGGCTAAAGTATGGTTTTGACCTTTTCTCCATTTTTAGCTTCAGTATCATAATTTTCAACAGTAACATGAGCCATCTTACTTATTTTTCACTGGAAAAAGTCAGGAAGCTGACTGTGGGCACGATTAATTTTTCTTGTAACAGGGCTCATTCCCAGCCAGTATCCTTACCTGTGATATCCTTCCCTGTTGCTGATAGCTGCTGAGATTGAACCGATGCTACTACCAAAACAATTCATCTAACCCTCAACCCGCTCTCTGCCACAGGGGTCATCAAAGGAGGCTGCAAATCAGAAGTGCTATCCTGCCATGCGTCCCATAGGACAGACATCTCTGCCTGACAGCAACTACTGCCCTAAAGAAATTTGAAATGTGGAGTTGGGAGGATCTGAATCTTACAAGGCACGACAAGAAGAGAGACTCTTTCATAACACATTAAAATAGTCTTATAACCTTCTTCTGTTAAGGACGCTTCAGCACTTCATATGTAAATGATTCAAATTTTTTTTGTGTGAACTATTTTGCAAATTGCCTTAAATATATTATGATTGGTAATGCATCTACACAATGATTTTTTTTTTTTTTTTAGAGAAGACAACATCAAACCAAATAAATCACCTCAAATAGAAAAGTCTATGTCAACTGTGAAAGCCTATGAAACTATTTTTACATATCTGTAACTTGGTAGAAACTCCAAAGGGCTCTGCTCCAACATAATTAAGGTCTAACTGGGGATCTGAGGCACTGAGAATTGCAACAAAAATAGCAGAGGTTTAAGGATAAGAATAGCAAGAATATACACTGGCCTCAGTCCAATCACACAGAAGTACAGCAGAAGGACAATCCTGCCATATGAGACTTTCTTCCAACAGTCAGTGATCCGGGTCTAAGAAGAATATACCTGCTTGGCATAGGTTGCCCAGAGAGGCTATGGAGTTTCCATTCTTGAAGATGCTCACAAAAGCTGCCTGGACATGGTCCTGGGCAACCAGCGCTAGGTGACCCTGCTTGAGCAGGGAAGCTGGACCAGATGACTTACAGAGGTGCCTTCCAACCTCAACCATTCTGTGGAATATGTAAAAGGTAGAGGCCTTAGTTTTGACATATACATATATGCAGATTACATACTGTTACTTGGTTACAAATTACATCCATTGACTTTATCATTCCCAGTCTTCTTGGTAAACTTCACTTGTTTAGTTTTTTGAACTTTTAAAACAGGAATTCAAGACAAGAAAACACCTTAGCAACAGCACATCCCGTGTTTGGAATTGAAAACGTATAGAGGGTGGTGGTGAAAACTGGATGTAGAAGAAAAACTGAATTTTAGCACGTTCAATGATAATAGCTGCCCAACTGTAACAGTTTGCCTTCCGTAGAGGACAATCATTCTATTACCTATCATCACAGATAACAGCCTATGATAATAGTTGCCCAACTATAACAATAGTCGGACATCAGTTGAGAAGCAAAGGCTAGAGAAAGCAGGGTTTCTCACTGCATTAAAAAACCTTAAATGAAAAAGAATTAACTTCAGCTGTACTAGAAAACCCAGGTAATTTTGAGCATTATTTTCTGTCAGTACCACACAGTCTGTCATTCTGATTTTCACATCCTGCAGTAAAACTAATTGTACAGATTTCCGAGTGCTGCAGAACAGCTAACATGGTATGCTTTTATTCTTAGCTGCTAATAAAGCTTTCCAAAAGGAAAAGGCTCATAATCAAAACAGCGAGAAAAGCATTTTCCTAAAACTGTGATATTTGGAGAGATGCAGGGAATGCGATCATTAATCAGCAATATTTCTAACGAACGTGTATACATTTTTGAATCGTTTTACTATGTTGCTTTCCTAAGTAAGTTTATAAGCCCAGAAATATACTCTTTGATGTTAGTATAAACCAGAAGGTGGAAAAAGATGTTCTTAATGCTTCTATATTAAGTGCTGTTGTGCTGTACATTGCTCCTTGTAATTGTTAAGTTTTGGTCACCTTCTCTCCATTACATTCCCTTCTAGGGTACAAAGGGTTCACTGATGGATGACAAAAACGATTAGAGGCATGAGAAGGCTTCCCCCATATAAAATGAGCATGCTAAGATTGAGATGTTTATAGATGAGACAAATAAGAGAGGACACACCAGAACTTTACACAGTAATGAATGTTATAAAAAAGACAAATGGAGTGGAGATGCTTCTATTTGTCATGTCTCATAATCGAGGAAGAATGGTTACCTCAATGGCAGCGAAAGGCAACAAACTGAAGAGATAAAAGATTACTTTTTTCCTCTCTTAAACAACAGGTAGGAGTGAGGAGAAGATTAAATTTTATTCCATTAAGGAATTTAAAATGTCAGATTTAAAGTTGAAAATGAAAAACATGAACGTTCTGAAGTAATAGCTCAGAAAAGTGAAATACTTTTCAGACGAACAGAAAATCTGGCCTGCACTTCCATTTTCACTTAGCAAAAAGAAGGTATAATTTTAAAAATGAAATTGTTTCTGAGCAAAAATTTAGATGTTTCACTCAGAAGAAACTGAAGCATTTCCATGAAAGAACTTTTTACTTGGATTTTTCTGCTAAATAAAACTTAAACCATTACATTATCAAATATATAACATTTTATGCAACTAATTTCTAGGGAAAATAGTTGCCAACTGGTTTTTTGTTCTAGCTAGAAAAAACCCCACTATTTCCACCATGTACCATTACGATCAAAAGAAGAAATGTAAATAAGAGCGAGATAATTTTTTGGATTAGTTATAAAAACAGTGGCTCTAGGTAAGAAAACAACCAGGCTTCTTAAATCTTTCTTAGCTGTGTCTAGTAATCAGATTAATCAGAATACTGAACTAATACTGGTAGCTGTTATTTTAGTTTATGCACACCCGAAATCACAGCTTCTACCTGTTGTGCTATTGTTATTTTTTCCCCCAGAGTATTAGAATTCATTTTATAGTAAGGAAAAAGGCGTACGACAGTGTAAACTACTACCCGGTGAGAAGAAAGGTAAGGTATCTTACAGGATTATTAAAATTCAAGCTACATAACTCACTCACTAAACCTATTTTTCCATGTTTACATCAAGTTTACTATTAAAATAAGAAAGTAATCTTAAAGACAGAAAATGCAAAATCAGCTATGGCATTATGTAGCTTCATAGTTTTTGACTTACTGAAAAATTTCTCTGTGAAAAAAGCAGAATAAAAAAAAAATTACACATTCACATCTATTTCTCTTCTTTAGTAGAAAAGCTAAATTTATTTAAAACTAAGTGAAATGCCTTGTTTTTTCAGCCTGAACAATTTAACAAGTTTTCACTAAAGATTGGTTTTAAATGGTCACAATAAAACAGAATTGTTTTATTTTGTGTAAAAGGAAAAACATTCCCCTGGCCAATAAATAATTGTTACCAACTGTTTCAACTGACAACCAAACACAGAAACAAGCACTATGTACCCAAGACTCCAATCCTCTCCCACAACAAATTTCTAATGCTCTCTAGCCCCTGTTTAATGGTGTCATTAACAGCATGTTATGCCTTTAACTAAGTGTGGTTCCACTTTGTTTTGACTATCTTGTCATTATTAATTCATTTGGAATCTGCTGTAGTAATACTGATCATAATGAATTCATATTATATTAATGTGCATGTCATAGTCATTATCGTGGGGATTTCCACTATAATTTTGCCTGAATGAAAACAAAACTAATTGCAAAAACAATTTGTTTGGTGTGATAATATATTAGAAGGGAATAACCTGCTTCTGTTTTTTACAGCACCAAGTGGCAAAGGTAGCGTGTCTCTCCACAGATTACCTCAAAAGCATTTTTCTTAATCACATTTGAGCTGCCCTGGTAATCCACACATTAAGGCTCTCTTCCTCAGAGAGATTCAGAACAAAGATCTAATCCCTTATGCAGTCCTCTTGACTTCAGTGGGCAACTCTCATGCATAAAATTCCAGTACACGGTTTCTTTGCTGGATTGTCATGATTTCTTTCCTTACCTAGCCCAGATGGATTTTCTTCTACATACAGAATCACGGGCTGCTAATGATTGCTGATACGTAGAGTGGTCTTGCCTACAGCTTTTCCTTGTGCTTCCTAATCATGCATCAGTGGCATCAATGAAAGAAGAAACAAACGTTACTGAAATCATGGCATGTATTATGCCATGAAGAAGTTAACCTCACAACTTGCAAACCCACGCTCCCACAGCTAAGCACAGGGGACGCACCGAGCTGGTAACTGATGTTGCCCTTTACCCTCTCTCCACACAGAAACCTAGAAAGCTTTTGGTTAGGAGGGATGTCTGGAGATCTCCAGCCCAACGACCTGCTCAAAGCAGGGCCAACTTCAAAGCCAGATCACATTGCTCAGCATCTTGCACAGTTACATTCTGAACTTCTCCAAGTATGGAGAATCCATATCCTCCCTGGGCACCTGCTCCAGGGGCTTAACTATTTGCAGTCTTCTGGCAAAGTCCTATTCTTACAAACAGGATGGTCATTTGACTTTCAGCTGCTTTCATTCCATACCGAAATTCAGCACAAAACCACAGAAAGGCCCGTCTCATTTTGTGCTCAAACTGGCCTTTTGACTTCTGTTTTGCAAAAACAAAAACTCAGCAGAAGCTTCTCCTACGGTTCGTCTGCCAGGCCACTGCCCAGCCTCGGTGGTGTGGAGTTCCACATCTATGCTAAAAAACTCTTTTAATTAGTAATGGGCAAGCTTGATATGGTCTAGATTCTCCATTCAGTCCTTAAAAGTATGAGTGCTTATCCTGACCTTGTTGGATTTGTGGAGGTGAGCTCAAAAACTTGCAAGAACAACATTTTGTACAAAGCTTTTTGCACAGAGGAAGGAAAGGTCTCCCACTGATCCTACCTTACAAAAATACAATGAACAAGTGAGAGAAACTACATGCTACAAAAATAAAGCTTCCCCCCACACACTAGTTTATTTTAATTTCAAAACCAGTTTGATTTTTAGCAAAGCATGAGATGTTTATCTACATCGCTGAGCATTTCCCACTTAGACTGACTCGAAGACCCCATTAGTACACGACTGCGATGCTGTTAAACTAGAACTGTGGTGTAACCAGTGCTCACACCAATACATAACTCTCCGAAGAACAAACGAAACCAAATCAAATACCATTTAGTGAACTATTATCCATGATTTATTTTAAAAAATTAAAACACGTTTCTGAAGCTGCCTAAAAATGTGTGGATCACGGCACATGATATGTGTTAAGACTGCACAGATCTCT
Source organism: Tauraco erythrolophus (assembly GCF_009769465.1). NCBI lineage: Eukaryota > Metazoa > Chordata > Aves > Musophagiformes > Musophagidae > Tauraco > Tauraco erythrolophus. Next base: position 15,140,446 of record NC_141465.1, read on the forward strand.
GATCTTGCCATGTTAGACCACCTAAGGCCAGTTCTTTCCTATCAGCCCTTTACTTGTATTGACATGAACTTAGCTGCTTATGTCTGCCTTTATCATTAATTTGCATTTTGTGCTGCAGGAAACAAGTGGTTTGATCCTTTTCCCTGGGAAAAACTTGATTTTTGTCATTGCTTATGTTCTTCTGCACACGTGGCTTGTTCAGTTCAAGCTGCCACAGTTTCAGCTGTCGGTATATCTCCCTTGTACGATGGCCCATCATGAGGTAACACAGGACACATCTGTCACGTTAAAAAGACATTTCCAAAAACTGAAGGTCCTTCAGATGGGCAGTGCTTCCTTCAGCTACCTACTGCAGAGGATTTATCTGAAGTAACCACAGTGTGAACATGTTTAAGATCCCAGCACTACAAAGTTATCTGTGTTTTAATTGAAGTAGTCTCACTGTAGCCATGGGTGGCTTCCCTGGCAAACTCAACTGAGGACTCCACACGAACGGTGCTTGGGAATACAGAAGATTAACACATTTTCCAAAGAGAAGATAACAACTTGAGTCCTCATGAAGATTTTTGGATCTTAGTTAGGTTCATGAAAATGGACAATTTTAAACAACAGAGACAAAGAAGGGCTTAGACTTGTAAAAGAAAAGTAAAAGAGATGGAGTACACATTTCGGCCCCACTTTAATTAAAATGACTGCGTTTTCACGACAGCTGTCCTTCGTAACAAATTATTTTTGTGCCAGCTATTTTTGCCATAATTTAAAAATGACTTGGATTGCTGCAGTTATTGATCCCCCACAGAGATTCCATTAGATTTGACCTCTTCTACATGGAGTTGTTACAACGCATAAGCACTGAGAGGATGAATTTACAGATAAACAGATGTCATTAACATTGAAAATTTTCCTTCAAGATAAAAGGTTCACATGTTGTAACGCAATTTTTAACCATTAACCAGTAGAGAATTAGAGCACATTTTAGAATCAAATCCCTGTCCAAATTCACTGGAGAAGTTGTAGAAGTTTCCTATCACAAATAATGTAAAAATCACAGCAGCAGTGGCCTAATGTCTACTAAAAACTAGATCCTGTTGTCCTGGACATGTACAAGTGGAGGAGTACACACTCTTTGAATCTAAGAGTTTTGAAGATCAATCAACCTTAATTTACACCAAAAATAAATCACCAGGAAATCAGAAGTGAACTTTAGCAGAGAAAAGACAGGTGCATTTATAATCAAATGTAAAAGAAAAAAAAGATCAAGGGCTTTATGATACAAAATTTAAATCAGCCTTTGCTTTAAGTCAGTTTGGGCACATTTCTATGTAGTAATTTCATACAGAATGAAAAACACCTCTGTGTCTTATGGCAAGCTGATACTTTTATGTAAGACTGATTCTTATTTGACCTCTGGCTAACAAGCCTATTTACTATCAATGTAATCTCGAAAAATAAAATGAAAATAATCAAGCAGATGAACAAGTCAGTATCCATTCCCAGCCATATCCAATGATGCATTTCACACACAGCCTAATATATCGTTGACATGCTCTCAGCCTCCTTGGTTCTACAGCAAAGTAATTTTTAATTCCAACATAAACCAGCCTGTACTGCATACAAGCAATTACTCACATTCAAGGGCCTGACCTCTATCGTGTCAAAGCATGCATCTTTGACTGCAATGTTCTTAACTGGTTTAGAGGAATCTTAGTATTCAAAAAGCACAAACTCTGAGGTGTGGAGAAAGACAATTAAAGAATCATAGAATGGTTTGGGCTGGAAGGGATCTCAAAGATCATCTAGTTCCAACCCCTCTACCATGGGCAGGGACACCCTCCACTACACCAGGTTGCTCAAAGTCTCATCCAACCTGGCCTTGAACACTTCCAGGGATGGGGCATCCACAACTTCTCTGGACAACCTGTTCCAGTGCCTCACCACCCTCGGAGTGAAAAATTTCTTCCTTATATCTAATCTAAATCTACCCTCTTTTAGTTTAAATCCATTGCCCCTTGTCCTATCACTATACACCCTTGTAAAAAGTCCCTCTCCAGCTTTCCTGTAGGCCCCCTTTAAGTACTGGAAGACTGCTAGACCGGAGCCTTCTCTTCTCCAGGCTGAACAGCCCCAATTCTATACTTCATGGAAGATTCTGGTGGGTTTTTTTTTTTTTTTTTACATAGAAAGCTGGGCTCAAGTCTGAGCATGAGGCACCCAGCCTCCTTGTTCACAGCAGACACCATGGATACTCATGCAACTGAAGGAAAGGCCAAAGGTTACAAACATAAAAAACCCTGCCATGCAAAATATCTTACCTCTTTTACAGAACAGGTTGCAGCCACCCTGGGTTTGGGCTCTTCCTTGATCTCTGCTGTTACTCAGAATCCTTCAGCCAAGACTCTGTAAGTTGATCTGTTTCCCAGTACAAGTCAAGAGCAGCCCTACATTGAGTTACACTGATCGGTCTTGTTTCTTCAACACAGCTCCTTAGTGTTCTCTGATAATTTCATTATTCTCTCTGAGCTTTCAGCTTTGGCATAGCTTAGAGATACTCCATCCACCATTCACATCAGAAAGGGTAATCATGCTCACCCTAGAAGGCTGGTGTCCCCCAGCCTTGGACTGTCAGTAGGTTTCAGAAGCAGCCAAGAACAATAGGTAGCTATGAGATTATCAACCTAGGGTCTGCGTTTGGCTCTCACCTGAATACTTACTACTTCAAAATAATAAGCTATGGTAATGAAAATATTTACTATTCCAAAAGTAGGTTTCCTTCAATTTCAGAAAAAAATCTGAATATTTCCGAACAAAATCTGCATATTTCAGAATACCAGAAAAGCTCTCCAGTTTCAGGTGGCCCAGACAGCATGTTCCTCCAGAGCTACAGACTCTGCAGCACTGCAGTCATGCTGACACATCTGTCTTGTGTGGCTGAGGACTTAAAAAGAGGACCAGAGGGAAATCAGTCAAGTTTATGACAGAGGCTCACGTTGCTGGCATGCTTCCTCCAGGTCCATCTGTGTGCTGTCCAGATTGTGAAAAAAGAAGAGTCTTTCCGAGAATGATGTTTCAGTGTACAGACAAATTCAGGTTAAACAATTGTCTCTTCATGCTTTTCCTAGCAAGTACTAAAGAGAGCACTGGTGTGTTAGAACCAGAAGAGATGCCCCAAGGCAAGACCCTAAAAGTGCACAGCTAACTGCAGAAAGCTTCACAATAAGGTTTGATGCAACCTCTCAAACAATTATGCATGATGAAATGATTAGACCAGTTTATCAAAGGAAGTAGTATGTTAATCAGTGCCTGGATACTTTTCGGTTTTGTTTTTCAAAGCAATGAATGGATTTGTTTCCAAAGGATAAGTTGAAGCTTTACCACAAGTAACTGGGTCCAATAGAGAGGATGATTGCTTAATTCACAGAATGAAGTTATACGACTTACATTATGCAGAAGGTCAGACCAAATCTTCAAAGAGGTTTCTTTTTCTCTACAAAAATCAATAACTCTATTTGCCTCTGAGGCAAACAATAAAAGTGCGTAAAAAAGGCAAACACCTCTTCAACTTTTGAATGATTTATTAAAAAATTCTTCTATCTTCAGGTGAATGTCTTTGTGAAGCTTTTAATGTGCAATTTCTGAAGGTGTATATTAGAAGGGGTAAAAGAACCAAGAGGAAGTTGGGGAAAACAGTAATTCTGAGATATTTGACAAGAAAATCCCTAAAATAATAATAATTAAAAAAAAAAAAAAACAAAACCAAAAACCTGTGAAAGCACTTGCATATTTCAAGGAGCTAAAAAACCGTTAGTCGCCTAAACAACTGTCAAATTTTAGTTTAACCCTCAGAGATATCACACAATGCTACACACCAGCACAAAAGTCTGTGTCGTATTAATACCTATAAGTATAGGCCCAAGTAAAATATGCTGGATTAAGTAACAAAATCAGAGGGCTATTTCTATTGCGTGTTTAAGGTATTTTTGCTTATATAGGATACTCAATGTCTTCTGTCTTCCCTAACAGAAAGGATTACGGAATTTCCTTCCGTGCTACAGAACTTGCAATGCAATTTAGATCCAGCTTGTTAAGGAAGGCATAGAGGCATAATTACACTGTGCTATTCACTATTGCTTTTTGTGTTGTAACTGATGTTTGCTGGATAAATGCATGTCATACAACCTGTAGCAAACCCAATTAACATTCAAAAGACAGAATAAGAATGTTTAGTCATCAAATACATTCAGAAACAGTCCAGTGCACTAGCTGTGTATTTTTAATGCGAAAATTCTTTAGTTGCCTTCTCTTGCTCTCCTGTTTTATCACTGAGAGCAACAAGCCTGTAAGGAAAATGTGGCATAGTCTGATAAATTCTAAAACGTAAAATATTAAAAATTACTTTTGTCAGCTATACTATATTCTCAAGTCTTACATGGCAAAGAATGAACACGGCCCCACAGGAATCCTTTCTGGTGACTGAGGCTGGAGAGACGAGCACACAGCATGTCTTGTACTCAACCATTCTTTCAGCAGTGGCAAGTGATACAATTGTGATCGCTTTTCTGCAATGTTTTGAAGCCAAGGTCCTAAAGAAAGCTTGTCATGGATAGCACTTAGAAACTCCAGCAGAATCCCAGGCTGATCTCAGCCTGACCTCACTGTCACATCAAGACTTCAAATTCTAAACTTCTGGCCCTTTACAAATGCCCTAGGGCTTCTCTCAAGAGACGGAATTCAGTTGAATTGATTTAAAATGTTGGGATTTCATTTATTCATTGGAGTTCAAGACTCAAAGAACGCCAATTCCAATTCAGTAAAAATACCGTTTAAATTTACAGAATAAATGTGTGTGTTGTTGTTTTTGTTTTGTTGTTTTGTTTTTTTTTAAAAAAAACACACACAGTAATGCAATATATGCAAAGTTGAACCATACTCCAGTCAGAGACTTACGTTTTGACATTTATCTTCTTCAGCAAATCCATTTTTCTATCTATGGGCAGCCTTCCCTTAATTCCATGTCTTCCATGGTGATTTATGATGCCTTCTAATGAGATCAAGAAAATAAATGTTAGGGAGCTTGAATCCAGATGGTATCTCAGCTCAACCTCATAATGCTCTGCTGTCTTCAGGATACTACTCTAGTGCTCTTTAATTTTTGTTGTTATGACTGCAGGTTTCGCTTCACGCTCTGTATTCAGCCGTGCTCTTTCTTTCCTCATATTGACCAAAGGAAAAAAGAGGGAAAAATAAAACAAGGGCTGAATCCCACTAAAAACCATGCTGGTGAACTCCCCTCATGAATACAAGCAATGTACTCTCATCATTGGGTTAGGGAATTTCTGCATTCAGCAGTACAAAACTGCAGAAGGAGCTTAGCAATAGGTGCTGATAGCGTTAGGTATTGTACAAACCAGTTTGTAAAAGTAACTGGAAGCTGATTTACATTTTGATGCTGCATGGCCAAAAAAGCATTTGATTCCCTCCCTCGGTGCTGCATAATACTTTTGTAAACGAGAATTTCAATAAAAGTTATTCACCTGAAAAAAACAAAACCAAAAAAATCCTATTCAAAATAGGTTACAAGTGATTTCTGCAATGCAGTCAGAATAAAACCTTTATGTATTTGGTCCAAACTCAGGACCAATCAATATAATCATTATTCACTAATGCTAGTCTAATCACTGTGGCCTCTGCTGGAGTAAATTCCATCTTGAATTATCTTGATCTTTCGAATGGGCAGGCAGAGCCCAGCAAGGCAATGCAAACCTGTTTCCACAGACCAAGAACAAGCTTCAGAACAAAACTAAATATATACATATAACTGGGATAAGAAACAGTTGAAGAGAAACAGGGAGGTGAAGGTAAAAGGTCAAGAATTGGGAAACAGAGGTTGTCAGAATTGCCTCAGCTCCAATGGGATAGCCAAAACATTCAGTAGAGGAAGTCCTCTTCACCTGAACAATGAATGCTCATATACGTCTGGAGTTCTTGGTAGGTAGTACACTACCCATTCTCAACAAGACGCTGGTGGTAGAATGCTCCTTTTGGGAAATTAAACAATATGAAAAGCTTCTGCCTCCCAGATGCTGATTTTCTGATCAACAGTTTGTCAGATACTCACTAATTTTGCACATTTCACACCTAGCAAATTTCAAAGGCTAATATGTAAGTATCACTATCTTAATGTCTATCATGGATGTTCACATAAAACAAACTCTCAGATTCTAAGTGGCTCACTTTATGATGAAACTGGATTGTACAGGCATTACTATAAGAGCCTTCTAAATCCAGGCTCAATTATTTATTCTATCACATGCAACCTCATGTTCTTTTCAAGGGTGTTGCAAAGATGTATTCATTAACAATTTTGGGTATCCCATATTATGGTAAAGAAAGCTATAGCAGCACTAAAAAGAGATTGGCATTTGAGAATTGAAGTCCAAAGATACAGAGTGTGTTCACATCTCTTGAAATGCCCAGTGTTTTAAGTGTTCAAGAACTGGCCAGCAGTTGTGCCAAACTACAGATCCAAAAATTGAAACATGCAGAATAAAAATGTATTTTAGAGAAAAGATGTTTTTGGTCTAAAATGATCCATGACAAATCAATTACACTTAACTCATACTTGATGATGGCATCTTATGGCTCAAGATTTCAGCCTGTATTTTTACATTAAAAAAAATAGTTACTAGAGCTATGGAAAAATTACCCTCAAACCATGTGAAGTTATATAAGCAATGTCTACATGGGGCTGAAGACAGCGTCTGCAGCCAACTTAAGAATGCTGGGATGAAACCCAGTAATTCCTGGACTATTTTTTTCAGACAGTTTCTTGTTTGTTATTTATCGCAGCTAGACTACATCAAAAGCATGGACTCCTGCCCTTCTAACAGGGTTTTCGTCTTCTTTTCAGTTAAATGAACTGTTGCTCTCTACTTCCCCAAAAAACCTCATCATGAGTGTGCTACACTGTGAACAGCCCCTTTTCCACCATACTTGAAGACGACAACGTAATATGTCACTCCAGGTCAAGGCAAGATAATGGTCTTAAGTCAAGCTCAACTCGACAGAGAACACTGATTCCTTAGATGCCATCCATGGCTCCTGTTTGGGAAAGGACTACCACTTTCTCCACCGTCTGACTGCAGCTGCCACTACAACGCGAGTTAGGTCAAAATACATATCAGGACATCGCAAGTTGAGTCACAGATGATCTTGACCCCCCAACAAGAGCCAAGTTCAACTACAGCACTGAGGCTTATTTTGTGGCTTAGCCAGATGGTGTTACAGTGACTGGAGTCAGAGTGTAACTTTGAAGTTTTGTTTCCAATGAAGGGAATTGGGACTTTTATTTTAGGGACTAGAAAAAAGAACATTTTGATGTGACTCTATGTCTCAGGGATCTATAGCCCTAAATACATGTAAAATGAGCTTCTGTTTCAGTCCAGCCCTGGGAGGTCATCTGAATCCAGCTGCCTCAGAGCTAAGCCTCAAGAACTAGGATGAGCTTATATGGTAGTATTATACACCTCCTCAAAATCTTTAATAAGTAGCTTCTCCTTTTAGAATGTAAAGTTCACACAGTTTGTCTTCTGGGCGGAGTCTGACTGAGAATCATCATGTATTTTTTCTTATTTCAACTTCTTATTTCCTATAATGGAAAGTTTGTCCTAAAACTGTTATTCAGTGGCTAAGGAACTGAAGTCACACACAAAGTGAAACCTTTTGTAATTTGTTCCCTTGACAAATAATTTTTCATTATATTCCATTTCAGTCCATAAACAATTGGTTCATTCTTTCACTTTGTACTACAGTTTGATTTTTTTCTGTCTTAAGAACATAGTTAATGGAAAGTAAATCAAAAAGGAGCATCTTTTATACATTGCTGACTGAGATATTCTAATATGATGATATGAATCCCGCTAAAAATAATAAGATTAGGCTCAAGTGACTGACTAGGTCAAACAGTACAGTTTATTTTCTGTTTCTGCCATAACAATGGAACAGTCTGAGGAAACCTTAAAGGGAAAAAAACAAAAAAAAAAGCACCATGTTAATCACCAAAGCCTTACAGTAATCCCCAGGGCCGATTAGCTTTCAGTCACTTTCCAAATCATTTGACTTCTTCTAATAAGATTAAGCCAGGCTTTTTTTCTTCTCATCATCATTCAAAAGGTCATATTGACTATTCACCTCTCTAACTCTGTAATTCACAGTGACTTTAAATGAGTCGTGGAACCAGCTTTAGATAACTCTCGCCAACAGCATCTGAACCACGTACATGCAGTGAATTATCGCAAACCACAAGTGGTCATACTAGTGTCACTTGTTAGAACCCAATTCTAATCTCTTTCTCACGTGAAATCACTACTTGTCTAACTCATGACTGAACACAGTTATCAGTACTGATGAGAACTGGTATTTTAAATATGCAAAAGCCAAAGATTACTGTTTCCTCTCTCCTAACCCCATCACACCAAAATTACCATTTCTTATTTCCAACCAACTCAAATACAGCACCTTAGAAGTCAGTGACTAAAATGGAAATAGTTTGACCAGCTGAAAATCATCCAAACTCTGTGGCTCCTGGTCCCTATGACAAAGGTAACCGTGCTGAACCTGAGCTTTCACAACTCAGTGATTGGCATTTCTGTAAACGTCCCTCTAAATGTTCTTGGGATGGTCACTTCACTTATTTGACATTCATGCCCTTTTTGTCGTGTGACCTTTAGGATGCAGCACGTACCTTTTTTCTTTTCTTAAAGCGGGTATGCGCCTCAGTGGGCAACTACTGAAATTGTTTAAAACTCGCTCTTTGTTGTCAATTTCTCCTATTTCTTAATAGCAATAAATAAACTGCTATTACCTAATCCTGTCCAACTAGGATCTTGGAAAGCACGATACGACTCCCAAAACTAAAATGATTAAGATTCACTGAATAATGCTTCCAAATTTCATAGAATAATAATTTCAATAATAATAATAATGCTTTCAAATTTCATAGAAATCTATGAAATGAGGCTGTACCAGGATGTGAGCGAAGGCAAACCCAGAAGGGAGCAATGACATCTTGTCGACGTCTCTAACATGGCAAACATTACAGTTTTCTACTACTAAGGAAAATTACTTGGCAAAAGAACATGCACACAGGACATTATCGGTGGTTTGTTTAAATCAAGAGAAAAGCAGTATTTTTTTCAGTAGCCATGGGCTCCAGGCCACTGAGGAAAAGCCTCATCCACAGCACAAGACATTGCACCAGCAGAACTGCTGACATGCACTAGGTGCTCAAGCACCAACATCTCTATAGGATGAAGTCCAGCTCTGCTGTACATTACCAAATCGAGCTTAAAAAAGCACTTGCAGAAACATTTGAAAGCTATGAGAGAGAATCCCAAACATAGACATTTCAAACCAGTCCCAGTGGCAGTCATGTAAGCAAAAATGTCTACGGCTGCACTGCTGCTGTAGAGTTTCACCAAGAAGTATGCATGAAGTATGCACTACTGTTTTCAATCGTTATATTACATTGACAACAGACCTTTTCAATCAAAACCTTTAATTGCCTTTACAAAAAAAACCAACAGCAACAAAGAAACCAAATATTCTTTTAGGGCTTTGATCACAGTCAAAACCTTTACCCACGTGTTTGTCTAAAACAACTGAGCAGCAATTGAACATCCTCAGCAAAAAAAAAAAACCACAACCCATGAACCCCAAAACAGAGTCTCCACAGGATATCAGAATCATTAATCCTTGAAACATACCTAAATCTTTCAGGACAGATGATGAACAGCTGTATCAAACAAACAGTTGGACCTCTGTATATCAGCTAAGAAGAATTTCATGTCTTCTCTTAATCTTGCCAAGCTATTGCTAGATAAGCACAGGGTGTTAGATTCACCTGTTACTATTTCTGTAATTCATGATGTTATCAAAATTGTTTTCTCCTAGGAAAGCACCTGCATAAGACAGTTTTATATCCCATTTCTGCAGGCTTTTTATTGTTTTATTTTATTTTTTGTCTTGAACATCTGCTTAGGATATTCATTCACTCTCACAAAATAGGTAACTCCTCTATTATCACTTGGTGTTTCAACAACATTCTTAAGAACAGAAAAGCCAATTTATAGTCTCATTATATCTGGTATTAATATTCTTACTGTATGTCATTCTGGGCACAAAATGGAAAGGAGCACGTTTACTTTATCACAAATTCATCCTTGAGAAAATAGATTTGACCTGATGGTGGCTGTTTCCATTTAATAAGCTGAAAAAGGAAAAGGAACATTGAATACATATACAGGCAGCATTACTACCATCACCTACTTTGTTGTGGTGGGCATCAACTGCCACCTATTTTGACAGCACCAATGACCAACCCCACCTCCTCCCAAAAAAACCCACCCGAATACGTAGCTACAATGTGCAAAATCTGTCCAAAGTTTTGTTATAATGAGATTATAATGGGTCAACAGGTCATGTAATAGGTTAGCTTCATCTCCAGCTTCGTTAGCAGCTGCAGGTGTAACATGCGTACTGGAGATCAGACAGCAGCAGTGCCTCCTGTGAAAACTCTTTCATGGTTTGTTCTCAGGTTTCTATAACTGACAGCCCTGAAAGACGCTACTTAACTCTACGGAAAGTGATTTTGTCCTGTTAGATACAGAAGTTTAGGTAAAGCAGAGCACAGCAGAGAGCTAGTAAAAAGCACCTGCTCTTCCTCCTTTAATCTGCCTACCTTTTCCTGGTGATTTTCTGTCTCATCCTATCCAATGCACAGGACTGGCCTATTTCTGCCCTGGTTTACTAACAATGCACTCAGTGGAGCTAAGACACTGGTGGCAATCAGGACCCTTGCGTTAAAGTTTCAGTGATGGTGTGCATATTTCTGAACAACTATAGTAAATATGACTTCATTTATTCAATTACAGATCTCAGCTGCAGCCTATCTGAAAAAAAAAAAAAGTCACGGTCCTGTTGGGTACCAGCACTACTTCTTAAAATATATTGAAGTTTTTAAACACGTGTGAATTTGATAAATATTTTAGTTCCCTGTTAAGAAGGGCTGTATTTAATAAGGCATTTATAAAAACATTTAAGAATGTTAACAAAGGCAAAAGCAATCCCAGCCTTTACTTCTTTTCTGCTCCTGTAAGAGGTGGAACCCACCAGAACTGCAAGCCCTGACCGACAGCATGCCATCCAGACGGCGACTTTCATCACCCCTCAGGCACAGTACACCAAATGATTAACAAGTGCTCAACTTCTAACCATACATGCTGCTTTTTCGTACACACACGGCGTATGAACAGCCCTGTCTGTGTAAGCGTTTGGCCACACGCATCCCTCGCCGCTGGATTGCATGGAGCTCTGACGGCTTCACAGATTCAGGCAGAAATGACCCTGAAGTGGGAAGGACAAATAGCTGCCAGCTCTAGTAGCAAGGTGCTACACGAGCAACTCCAAGACACCTCTGTTTTGCAGACAATCAGCATGCTGGCTCTGGGTAAGGTAACATCACACCTAGCATGACACGGAGCAACAGCTTCACCTGATGATTTTATTAGAATAATAACAAATACTTTTGATAGAAGACCATGGAGACACTGGCATCCACAGTAGAGAGATACATATATATTGTATTTTCACATGTATATAACATCACCCTAGATCCGTGTGGTTATTCTTTGGATGAGAATCTGCTCATGGATTTTCTATTTTAAGCCAGCAGCAGAAAATCCGTAGCCAATCTGTAGGCAGCATCTTTTTGCTTCCCCTTGCAAGTCATAAAAATGCTCTTACTTATTTCATATTCTAATAGTGTTCTGCAGTAGTTATACCCCTAGTCCCAATGGGGATGTATTCAGCAATTACACCATGTATTTAAAGTGCATCCATTTGGATGCTGAAGAATATCACTACACTATTGTTAACCACAGCTGAGTAAAAAAATCTAGAGTATTTTTTGTTAGTTGAAAGTATTTACTTTATGGTATGTTGGGAATTATACCAGGTGGCTTTTTCATTACTCTTTTTTCACTATTTCTATGAGTGAAATTTCTTAAGTCTGTAGGCTTTATATCCTTTATGGAAACTACAGTATGATAGAGAGTATGGCAAACCATCAACTAGTTAAAAACAAAAATACAAAATCACATTTAACAAAAGCATGGCAGCCTCTTCCTTTACCAGTTTCCCTCTCCTTTCTCTCCCCTCTCTCCTAGCCAAGCGGACACCGTCCTTCATGACCACAACGGGATGAAGCGGGGACGAGATTTACGCTGAGCCCTGTAGAAGGATGATGATAAAAATGGTGATTACTCCTACTGATGCCAGTACCGCCCAAGGATCATTTAGCTTCAGGGTGACCACTCCTGATGCTGATACTGTGACAAGCTATTGGCAGTTTGGCATACATTAGTTGCCGTGGGGGTGCCTGACACACAAGGATGTAAATTAATGATTTAACATTATTACCGGCTGGGGAGTGTGCGTAAGTAGAAACCAGCAACTGGAAATGCGGCACAACTGCTGCAGTGTTTACTTTCAAGGATATCACAAGACGTTCCTTGTGCTTTACAGGAAAATATAATATGTGACCACAATAAAATGCTACTGCAATAGTAGAGTTTTCCAAATAAAGTCAAGCACAAATGCCTTCTATCCAAATCAGGTGGGTTTAATTAGTAATCCATATTCTGCATTAAATATTTTAAAACCCATAGACTCTGTGAAAAGTGTTATCTTACTGGTTTGGGTTGTTTTATTTTTATTTTTTTAACATCAGAAAGATAGTACAGCTTTAAAGTAGGAAAAAAAGGTAACACATACGTTACTGCTTCTGCAGAACATCGTATTTTTGCCTTTGGGACAGAGGTGTCAAGGTTTACAAAATTACGCTGTTCCAGCTGTATTTTCTGCGATTTCTTCTTATTCCAGTACTGGTTTCCCATCTTGAGCACTCAGCAGAGCATTCCCTTACCCAGTGGAAGACTTGTCATGCAAGGACTTAAAAAACAGTATGGATTTCTCCTCAGATGAAAGTACTGCATACATTCCCTCAAATTAGGAATGCAAAATCAAGGTATGACCAGTGCCCTGCCAAATACCCAAGGGTGTGTTTTGCTGCATCTCAAGATGCTGTTAGGTAACTAGTCTGCACCTTTGGCTGAAGGCTTTTTGTAAGGCTTGCTTCTGCAACACTGGACTCTTGCCGAAAGCTCACCACATCAAACCAAGGCTATGTGGAGAGCAGCACATATGCAGTTGTCCCCTTGGGACTGGAAATGAAATTAGCCGTGTCGGCTGTCAGCTACATCGTGTAATGCATCTCGTATTTACAGCATTGCCAATGGGGGTAAGAGTTTTGGAGCATAGCCTTAGATGCAAAGCCTTCCTCCCCCAGGAGGTGTCACACCTAAGGAACTTAGTTTAATGCACCTGCATGTCCCTAGGCATTACAGACTCTTCCTGTTTATAAAATAGGAATGTTAGTAATAACCTACTCTATCTATTTTGACTGGTGTAACAGAGTTACAGAGACCCAAAAATATTTCTCCTCTCTCCCTTATCTCCTCTGCCTCCAAAGTGGAGAGAGAGACAGCGTCTTTTTTCTGCAAGGATGAGGACTGTTCCCGTACCTGCTGTGCCCTCCTCTCACCAGTATACAGTAAAAATGATGGTCACAGCCTTGTTCTAACCATGTGCTACGTTATTAGAGGAATATGAATGTCTAAGTATTATTTTAACTTGCAAATCAGAGAATAAGAAATTCTGCAAAATCAGTCAGTGAAGATGGAGAGGACAGAAGTCATGTGTGAAAACACAAAAAATACAGATAACTGAAGAATAGTACAACTGCAAACCATCACAACTGTTCTGCTACTTGTAGTGGTTATTTTTTAGGGTAGAGAGAGATCCCAAAGCTGTGTGACCTCTCTTCTAAGGGTTTTTAAGCACAGAGTCTTTATCAGTTAAATACAGGGAACAGAACAAATGCTGCAGTAAGAGGAAACAGCGAAACAATAAACATCTGGGTTTAGTGAGACTCCATTTAAAATAGAACCTTCGTTACTCGAAAAAACTTGGGACTCATTAGTTACGTTCTGTCAACTTTGATGAAAATATTGTCTAATCATTTATTTGGGAAATGAACTGTAATCTACCAGGCACCACCGTACCTCGGAGCAAAAGCCTGAGCATGGCAGGAAGAAAACAGTTCCCAAAACCCACGACTCCAGGCGGCAGAGTTATCACAAAGCCTCAATCTTGTCAGAGGCTAAGGAGACTCTGTAATTACCACAAAGCAAACAAAGACAACTTTTAAGCCATAAAAGTTAACGTGGCTGTAAAAGTCAATATATTTACAAAGGGGAGAAGCAGAGAGAGATATAAAGGAAAGCCAAAGGGAGTATCTAACAAATTAGACTTCAATTTTTATCCTGATGGTAATCGGTTACAATAACACTGGGGTTATTTAAACCCCTAAATACTGCTGTCATTTCAAACTGCCCTGACACATTCAGATTATACTCAATAAAATATTTTCAGTATCTGAATATTTCAGCTGAAGCGTGCTGCTACTGTTGCAAGGTTAGAAAAAGCTGCTCTTTGCCTCCATATGCTTTATCTCACTACAGATTTCTGCTATAGTTCTGTATAACACTTCCCAAGTACACTGGCATTAAATATTCCAAAAAGAGATGGAATTAATATGAAAAAAATCCTTTGTTTCTGCTGTGTTGGGGAAAAAAAAAAATATTTATGAAAGACTTGTTTATCTAACTCAGCATGACTAAAAGAATTCAACATAAGTAAGCCACCAGAAATTAGAGGAAAAGATTAAGCTGAATGTGAGGCAGCTACACTTAAAGAGTATCTTTGAATGTATACAGATGTTTGAAAAGTTGTGGATATACTTTGGTTTAATTACTGTTTTAATTTTACTTGAGCAGTAAAGTATCAGAAGCTATTCATTTTGAACAGGCTAAAATACAGTAACATAAATTTTGATTAATTTCTCAAGGAGCTCTGAGCTTTGGAACTTAGCGGCTCAGACCAAAAGGCAGTTTGATGGGAAAAGGATACTGTTTGAGATTCAGAAAGACACCCTGAGTGGCAGAGCAGAGTTTGTAATGTCCTGGTGAATTTCAGTGACATGAAGGAGGCTCAACACCATTAGCAGACACAATTTTACTTTCCTATTTATCAAGGCGTTTTCTACTTCAGCTTTATTAGTAAGACTAGAGTTTATTTATGCTGCTTTCTTTTTCAAAATCATGTAAAACTAAATTATTTGTGGATACCTTTTTTACTATTAATTGTGAGAGTACAACAAAAATTCCTAATCGTATTGGTTTAATTTCATATTCATTTTGGTTGTGAAGGAAACAGTGTATTATCTGGATATGGATAAAAGCAACAGATTCTGTATCCTCTGTATTTGCTCATGCTTGCTTTTCTGCCTTTCCCCTAACTCATAGGTAGGAAGGATGATGTTGGTGTTTTTTTTGTTTGTTTTTGGTGTTTTTTTGGGTTTGGTTTTTTTTTTTAGGGGGTGGTGTGTGGCTCCAACAACTCCACTGTCTTCAGCACGTTTCGATCTGGCCAAACACAAAACTAAGCACTGTAACTATTTTGCTGTGTTTTGTAAACGTCATAGAGTTTGAAACACCTCTTCTACTAATAACCTATTTTGAAAACACATGTACTAACCAGCTGATTGCAATTCTTGATGTCCTGCTGAAAAGAAAACAACTCTGCAATGCCCCAGCGCCAGGAAAAGCTGAAACATATCCCTTCTTACCAGGCACCACAGTATCCTTGGGAGAGTGAGACACAGCAAACCCCAAGTGCAGAAATTCCTCAAGCAGCACTGAAACATCAGTCCACCAACTGTGAGCCAGGAGACAATTTGATTTCCCTTATCTGCATGTGCAGAAGTCACTATTCTATCATTTCCATCAGTTATCTTTATAGATCCATCTAGATATATATGCACTAAATAACATGGCTTGCATGAATTTTATGTGTGTTCTATACTTTTCAGAGACTGACGCGCTCCTTTCTCATTAGCTGCTAGATTAGAAGATGCTTATAGAAAACTGGACGCCATAAGATTTGTGATCATAAGATACAGTCAATTTAGGGTGTACTTTTGATTATTTTGCTCAAAAGAATACTGAGGAACTCTAGACATACACTTTCACTTTAGGGAAGACTGAGAATGCTTTCCTTGCTAGCTTTTCTGACAATGCCATAAACAGAAACAGTCCCAAACTATGTATTTGATGATACTGAGAGTTTAGACTCCGTAGGCAAGACCAGAAGCATGATATTACTGTCTGCTACACGTTGTTTTTCGTTAGACTAGTTGACTTCTCTGGGATAGTTTTGTGTAGAAATACAGAAAACCATTTTAATCTTCTAGCAGAGAAATTCATGCTATCTTAACAATTGCTGCCACTAACTAAAAGCTCTTGACAAAAAGCTGTCTGTTGGACTTGTATGGTTTAGACAGTCATCGCTCTGATAATTGTCATTCCAAACCTTTGCTTTGCACAGCAATGTTTTATCCATTTTGCTGACGCAGTAGACTCAAAGCAACCTGATCCCATGTAGTAAAGGCATTTATTTGGGAGTACAGTCCAAAAGGTTAATTACTTGGCAACTGAAGTTCATACAAGAATACAGGTGCCTACACCTATAGTACTTAAATATTTTCAGCAGGAGAACTACATGACACTGTCATAGCGAACAACGTGCTAACATGTTGCTTTAGCAACTCTAATTAAGCAAGCTTCAGTTTATATCAACCTATATATTTCCAAATTAGCTTCCTACTTACTTTATGGCTGTAGAATTAAAATAACATTCCAGCTTATTGCGAGTGACAGTATCTGCTTTTAAAATAAAGATTTAATGCTAAATGAGGAGTCATACAAATTAGCATCCACATTTTTAGTTGATTTTTTGTTTTCAATCTAGCTTGTCCCTTAACCTCACCAACTTCTTCCCTGTAGATTTTAATTGATGGTTCTATCTTCTAATTATCATACTTCAAGAGAGTCCAGGCTGGACTCGCAATATTATTTCAGTATTTGTTTTTAATTAGGACAATTATTGGCGATTGCCCTCGGCTTAACAGCTTTTAAATTAAATATAGTTGTTTCTGTTGTCAGGCTTATTAGGCAAGCAGCGGCGAGCCTTTTGTTGCCTCCCTTCCCGCTCGGCCCTCGTGCCCGTGCGGGGTGGCTCGCTCTGCGCTTGCTCCGTCCTCCCTGCGGAGCCGCAGCTGCGAGCTCCCTGGGAAAGGGTTTTAGCCTTGTTAGGAGGATCTTTTCCCTGTTAAAAGTCTCCCTCGCAGCCAATCGATTTGTCAGATCAGAGGCCCCTCTTTTGTGAGAGCCCCTGTGAACGGCCGCTGACAGGGCTCAGCCGGGGTCAGCTGCCTTATAAATCAAAGGCAAAGCCAACTTAAAGCAGAGGGCTGAGGATTAGTGCAGGCGGCATTATCTGCTAGTTGAGGGTGGACAAAAACACACTTGACACGATCTCCTTCCACGTTTTTCTATGCCAACCCCCAAAACGACTCTCCCCACGACATTTAAATTAATTAGAAATGTTCTGAAAAAAAAAAAGACAAAAAATAGGCTTATAAACCCTTTATATCTAGACGGCTGGAAGAGTGGCAAGCGCAATCACAGTGGTCTTCAACTAGCAAAAGCTTAGGAAAGATTAAAGGCTATCACTCTGTTGTAAGATATCAAAACTGGTAGACCTAAAACTGTAAGGACAGAAAGACAACCTGAACTGTATTGATACAGGGTTTGAATGCCTCATTTTCAATAAGCCAAATAACCCACACATGGATAGTTGGACACAATTTAGGGGATACTAAACTATTCTATGATTGTAAAGCCAAGTCTTACTGTGTTTAAGCCCTATACTCTAGACATCTGAAATTTCAAATTCACCGTTTATCAAAAACTTGGAAAGATTCAGTATATTTGTTCATATTGCCAGTGAATTTTGAAAGTAGTTGCTAATGTGAACCTGTGAATTCAATAGATATACAGGAAAAAAAAACACTTTATTGACTGGCTAAAAGCACAGGACCACAAGTGTAAATTAAGGCTTGACCTAAGGCTTATCCACATTGATAAAGTCACTCTGTTAAATTTGCTGGATTCTGTCTTAAGCCACATAAAAGCACAGAAGTCAGAGTACTCTGTTTTCCAGCAGGTAGCGAATGTGGTGTCCTGTTAGTTTATGAGAACTACACCAGCCCTAGCAAACTCTCTTTGGAAGACAAGAAATCGCACAGGTATTCTTCCCAAAGCTTCCCTTTAAAGGAAGTTTTCTATGGCAAGGCAAGCTCTGGAAACATTTGACCCACTGTGTTATATTGCTGAGAAGCCTAGTGTGCCGTTTGTTCGCAGTGCCCAGGCACACACATCTGCAATGAAACAACAGGCTTCATCATTTCCCCAACCTCGCATTATATTCTGTTTTCTAATATAGAAAAGGCTGGCAAAAAGGCCAGCTCCTGTACATCAGAGGAAAGCAAATGTCAGGTCACAGAGAAGCAGGGGACTCCAAGAAACTGCTGGCTGATGGGCTTGCACGATTTGGGAGGCATGAAAGGGCAATGTCTTTAAGAACCATCCACAGCTAAGGTTTACACTGAGGCAACTTCAAAGCCATTTCCATATGGTTCACTGTCTACTGGGACTCTACGTAATTTGTTCTGCTGAGCTGAGTCTCTGCTCATGATCAGCGGGCATTTTCCTCTACCTATCTGGGAAACCCAGCCTACTGGCTAGGAACTAAAATCGGTTAAAAGCAGCATGACAGGCTGCATTTGCTGCAGGAAAAGCAACTCTTCACAATCCATTCAGTGATAGAAAGCAAAGGCAGCAGTAATCCAAGGACAGTAAGGAAAGGGACATCTTAACTTCTCAGGATGCAACATGAAATAGCTCAGACGCCAAATTAGGTTACTTGTTTGTAACACAGATACCCCAACATGCTTCAGACGCCACAGTGATATAAACTGCAAAACGTGGATGAAAGAAATCTCCACGTATATGGCGATTTTATAATTAAAACAAACAAAAGACAAAATGCATAGGAAAAATCTCAGATTGTGAAATTCTACTATTCTGCAATGTATACTATAACATACATATCATATACAGATAAAAGCAAATTTAAGCACATTTTTAGCTAGCTGTCTACCTATACATAAATAAAGTAGACTTCCTAGTAATTCTGGTAGAGAAAAAATACATATTATATCAATTCTGATGCTGCTTGGAATTTCTCTCCAGTTAGAACCCAACACCATCAATGGGCAGCCACTCGTGAAGTTCATCTCATGATAACATAAGAATGGCCACTTAGTACAATTTGTTTACAATAGAAATTTGTTAATCACAGTAGCACAACTTACATGGCACATAGCTGAGAACTGGAAAAATCAAGTTTTATTTCACTGATGGAAGTGTTGGTTAGTAAAGCACACTTACCCTTCAGAATCAAGATGGACACGGTATATAAAAAGTAAGTGATATCTTTGTAAAATTAACAAATTACCTGAACTCTGGCACAATCAACTTGAATCCAAAGTCTTTCTTTTTTAAGTGCTCAGCTCTAGTGCAGCTAGAAACAGTGCAGGGATACACAAGCACCTAAGTCCATCCCAAGCACATAGATTTACATCACTGAAGTCAAGTTGTCTAATTCCATGCCTCCAGATGTTTTCTATTTGTACAAGGTGAAACAAAAAAAAGAGGAAACACAGCAACTCCGTCTCTGGCTGGAGCAGAATACAGCAGCTCTGTACAAAATCGACTAAAGCTTTTCTAAAGAGAGGCTGGAGACTATTTCAACTACTGATACAGTAACGCCATCACATACTACCTTATTCTGATCACTGAATATTTCTGTGTAAAGAGGAATACTCAGAAGGCCATCACACTCAGTTTCTTCGTCATCAGACGTAAGAACATCTCCAATACCGTGCATGCTTCTGCAACAACGTGTGTTTGCAGGGAGGTCAAAAGGATGAAAGAGGAAAGTAAATTCTACAATTTCATATCTACTATTAATTTCCTGAAAAAAAATTTCAAAAAAATATCTGGTCTTCTACATTGAGGCATTGCTTTGACTGATTTTTTGCACAAAGGAAAACAAAATAAAAGGAGAGGTCATCTCGTTCTTAAAAATCATGAAAAAGCCTTTTTGGCCTAATTTCAATAGATAACAATTGACCACAACCTTTATAGCCTTTATCCAGACTAACACATCAATAAAGCTAATCCTCTATTGTTCCTTCATGTCTCACAATTGGAAAGATTTTACAAAACCGTACTGTATTACATCCACCCTACGCAACAGGATGTGGGTGTACTTCAACCTATTACAGATACAGTTATATATTGTAAGGTACTATTTTAACCATAGAAACGCCCCACTTGAAAGGAAAAGCAGCAAAAGTGACTGCTGAATGAAAATGTATCACTAAAATGTTTTATCAGTCGATGCTTTCGTGTCTGCAGACATTGCATTTTCATAATGCTTTTTCCTCTGCAGCTTAAGTGGGGAAACCATGTATTTCATAGAATCATAGAATGGTTGGGGTTGGAAGGCACTTTAAAGATAATCTAGTTCCAACCCCACTGCCATGGGCAGAGACACCTTTCCCTAGATGAAGTTGCTCAAAGCCTCATCCAACGTGGCCTTGAACACCTCCAGGGATGAGGCATCCACAACTTCTTTGGGCAAACTGTTCCAGGTTTCCTGTCCTTTGCTCAGCAAAGGATTAGAAAAAAATACTTAGAAAATTGAATGATGGGAGGTGTTGGTTTTGTTCTTTTTGTAAAAGAATTTTTTACTTGTTGTTGTAACTGCTTCTACTTAAAAACGAGTTCCCAATCAAGTCTGATATTAACCTTTTTTTTGTAGCGTTCTAACTCAAAGAAGAAATATTGCCCATGAACTATAAATGACATGGTTTGTTTAAAAATCATAGGATCTGAAGGAGACAGTTAACACAGCAAACTACTTCTAACAGCTGGCAAAGTTATGCTATTACACAGCAACATTCTCATTGGCAAAGTACTGAATATCCCTAGTCAAACAAAATAGTTAAAGCACATATTTACAGGCAAGCATATGATTAGTTTGGTTTTTTTAACTCAAATGTCATAAAAATAGAACAATTAAATGCTTAAAATCTAGTGCATGCAAAATCAGGGTATTTCAGAAAAGAAAACGTATTAATGATAAAATTAAAAAATCTTTTATTGCTTGAGCTGCTCATCTGTAAAACTAAGAATTTCACAACAGGATTTCTGACCCTGTTAAACTAATAACAAGCCCAAATCCAAATGTAAATGAAAAGAACAAATGAAGCTGGTGTCACCTATACAAAGAACTAGAGATTCCTGCTGAGATATAGCCTTGACTTCTGTCAGAAACAGGAACTGTAAGGAATCCATCTCAAAACATTTCTGAGATTACACTACCACCCATTATTCAATTCTATGTAGTGGTACCACAACATAAAACCACAGTAGTCTTTTCTCCTTACAATGAAATAGATAGCATTTTCGTAGCTCCTGGAAGAAAAAAAAAAAAAACCCAAAACAAACAAACACAAAAAACAAACAGAAAAGCCCTCCTAAATCACCTCCTCCCCTTTTTCTTCCCTGAAAAACAAACTAAGAAGCAACCTCCTAAAAACCTCACTCATCATCCGGAAGCAACTTCCCTTCCAAGCCCTACTGTATCTCTGAAGGAGACCTCTACTCTGAGATGCAGTAATCTTTTTGCTGGAAAGACTGAGTCATAAAGCCAGATTTCAATATTTAGTAACCGGCAGCTGCTCAGCACAAAGGAGCGGCACACACCCCCAACAAAACATACACACAAAACATCCGCTCGGTGGAACAGAAACCAGCATGTGACAGCGCATTCATTTTTCTATACAAAATACTTAGATCACAGAATCATAGAATGGTTTGGGTTGAAAGGGACCTTCAAGATCACCTAGTTCCAAACCCCCTGCCATGGGCAGAGACACCTTTCACTAGATCAGGTTGCTCAACATCTCATCCAACCTGGCCTTGAACACCTCCACAAGGGATGGGACAGCCACAGCTCCTCTGGGTAACCTGTTCCAGTGCCTCACCACCCTTACTGTAAAAAATTTCTTCCTTAGATTTAAATGAAATCTGCCCTCTTTCAGTTTAAAGCCATTGTCGCTTGTCCTATCACTACACACTCTTGTAAAAAGTCCCTCTCCAGCTTTTTTGTAGGTCCCCTTTACTGGAAGGTAAAGTACTGTGGGTATTGGAAGGCTGCTAGAAGGTGTCCCCAGAGCCTTCTCTTCTCCAGGCTGAACAACCTCAACTCTCTCAGCCTGTCTTCAGAGGAGAGGTACACCTGCCCTCAGATCATCTTCATGGCCCTCCTCTGGACCCACTCCAACAGCTCCATGTCCTTCTTATGTTGGGGACCCCAGAGCTAAACGCAGTACTCCAGGTGGGGTCTCACGAGAGCAGAGTAGAGGGGCAGAATCACTTCCCTCGACCTCCTGGCCATGCTTCTTTGGATGCAGCCCAGGATATGGTTGGCTTTCTTGGCTGTCAGGGCACATTGCCAGCTCATGTTGAGCTTATCAACCAACACCCCCAAGTCCTTTTCCTCAGGACTGCTCTCAATATGGGTGGTACACCATTGTAACTGATGCCAAAAGGAATCTGTGAAGTGTGAAAATTACTATTTTGAGACCTGATTCAAGAATTAGCATAAGCACGTGCTTAGGACCCATCAACAAACAGCGTCTGAGAAAGCAGTAGGGGCAAGTTTAACAGATAAGGATGCAGATGTGTCTCTAGTATACTTACAATTGTGTTATCTTGTCCTAGACTCTTTTTATAACAGGACCACCACCACAGTATCTGTGCCCTTTTCCCAGCATACAGTAAACAATGATTAAACTTGCCACAAGTAGTTTCATCTCTCCATCTCCACAATAAGTGGAGTTCATCTTTTTAGAGGGACGACCTTGGATCAACAGCAATAGAGAAGCAAATAATAATTAGACCCATTCTCAGTATGCACTTCTTGTATAATCATGCCAAAGAACAAGAAGTTATTCAACAATTTAGTGCACTGGCTGTGAACAGGTGAAGAGGCAAAGAAATAAGTGCCCAATTCCTGTTGAATTTAATGGAGGTTTAGTGCCTATTTCTACACATGTCTTTGAAAAATATTTCGTCCAGATAATTTACCACTAAATTATTACTAAATCAATTCTGAAATTAGAAATAAATGTCAACAATAATTTCTCAAACATTTGATAATATATTTGATCAATGGTAATATAGCCATCTCTACAGACATTATAACATATAAAAATGGTCACTCAACATCATTATTTTCAGATTTGAATTCCAAAATATTTGTATGCTTGTTTTCAAAAAGCTGGTTCCTTTCCAATGCACAGTTCAGATTAAATGCCAGAGAAAATTAAAGACCTCAAAGACCTCGTGAACATACGAACAGTTGCACCGTCAGGCATAATTGTTTTCTGATGCATAGCTGGCTGCCATTTAGCACATGCCTTGGTGGAAAAGGTCATTATTAAAAAAATAATAATAAAAAACATCCTCACATCTTCCATTAAAGCAAGCAGCCTGTATGCTAGTCGTAACAGCATACAGCACACAGCACAGTGTTATTTTGCGAAGCAAGTTGCCTTCGGTTTCACCATGCGTAGTTGTTCTTACAAGAGGAAGGTATTAATTAATCAGACCACGTGTGACAAGAAAACCAATACCAGAATGAACAGTTGTTAAGTTATTCCTGACCACTAATCATCCATGTCCTTACTCAATTTCAATAACAGCTGATCTAGTAAAAATGTCAATTTACAAATCATCGTGCCATTGCTTAACTTTGTCTCTTTTTAAAGCACAGAAGAATAGGTAAGAACGCGTTTCACTGGATAACCTTGAAAACTGGTGAGTTTAAATCAAGTGCAATTTAGTAATACAAATGCTACATAAATTTCTCACAAATTTGGGAACAGGTTATAGGTTGCCTATAAAGGAAAAGATGTGCATCACCTCAAGCCTGTTGTCACCTGACTGTCTTGGACAATAAGCTACATACAATCATAGTATTTAGACGCTCGTGTCATAAAGGCTTTTGATGTAGAGACTGATACAAAACGTAAGGCTCACAGGAAAAAAGAAACCTTTATTGAGGGAAGCAAGGAAAGTTTTGATCTCAGTGAAGCAAGAAGTTATTTACTAATCAGTTAAGTGGGAGACATGACTTCTACTAAAATAAAGCAACACTCACACATTTACAGAAAGGAAACAACTTATACTTTAGGAGAAAGTCACACCATCTCATCTCTGTACGGAGAGAATCTGAAGGACTCTGGAATGGAAAAATAATCTCACTTGTGTCCAGGTCTGCCTGTAATTTTGTCAAGTACTTTGTTTCATCTCAGTTAAGTTCTGGCCACTGTCTATTCGAAAAACTTGAAATGCTGGAGCTATCATTTAACTGGAGTGAGTTACTGTGTCTTTGTTGTTGCAGTGAAAGGATGTGAAAGCCACGCATACAAACCCCTGTCCCAAAACTTCTTTCCTGATTTTGCGGTAACCCTCCTGCTGGTGCCAAGGCAAAGCAGCTTAGGAAGACATCTCACATAAAGGTACCGGTAATAAAGCACTCGCCGTTCTTAGAGGCAGAGGAGATAATTTATGACACAAAGTGAAAAAAGGGACAATATAGCTGATAATGAGAACTGATGGGAACTGAAAAGGGAAACTGGGAGTGTTGTGGTTGGTAGAGGACAGGGATTATGTAGGCAAAGTGACCAGGACTGGGAACCGGCAGGATAGGGAGAAGGTGGCAGGACAGATGAAAAACCAGTACTAGAAGACAACACTGAAATCATCTTGCCAAAAAGTCTGGGTTAAGAAGCTGAGTCAAGATGGGAAAGAAGAAGTAGATATAAGAAGGCGGCATGAACAACTAGAAAAACAGGAGAAAAGATGTACGAAGAGAAGAGCTGGGACAGAAAAAATAAGGTGGCTAGGACAGGAGACTGAATTTTGTACTTGGGCAGTATAACAACCTACTTTGTACTAGTATTTGCCTACCACAACATACTGTTTGCTACAGCTCAGAGTTTAGCCCAAATGACTGACACCGCTCCTTCTGTCAACAGATAACTGATTGACAATATGTTTATATGTTTAACACGTCTCTTAAATAATCCCAAATTCCAGTACAATCTCAGGGTCAAGGGCATATATTTGTTCTCCTGGTACACAAGATATGAAAGAAACTTTTGAGACTCTTCTAAAGAGTGAACACAAGAAATCTACTTATAAAACCTGTGTAAGAAAGCTTTGAATTGCTAAAATTCCTCTTTTGTTTTTCTTCTCCTTCCCTTTATTTTCTGTGACCTTTTCTGAAGTCTTCCTAAATTCATTCTCCATGTGATGTTCTTCAGTTTCCTTAATGACCAAACAGAGATGAGAAGAATAGCAATGTGCTTAATGTTCAGCAGGAATTTATAACTACACCATCAAGTCAGTCATGACCTTACAAATTTCCATCAGTAGCTCTCCGGGGCTTGCTCCAAAGTATAATAACAAAAGAATTCATATTCAAATACATTGTCTATTAAGTTGTCTCCTTCAAATATTATTGCTACACTTGCTTGGCTATTATATTTTACTGTTATTTACGTAAGTGAAAGACTATGAAGTTCAATAGTGACTCAAAAAGCAGAAGACAAAGTAGTAATATTGCCATTTGGTGTGGATACAATTCAGTAATACCACAACCTTCAAACACTACATCACATTTGTATCATTTAGATATGACATTTCTTTCCAATAGATGCTCTCTGTTACTCCACTGCAGTCAAAGCAGAAGAGAGGTGAAGAGGAGAAAAGCCTTCTCCCTCCTTTAAGTCTGAGCAGAAGACCTTGGGACAAAGCAGAGGAGTCCTGGGTCCAGCAGAATCAGGAGACAGTCAAAGAACAGTTCATTTCAGCTGCAGTCACAGCACGGGGGGTCCTCTACATCCCTCTTCCCATTTCACCTGGACAGTTGCTCTGAATCAACTACTCAGAAGCCACTTCCCAAATGGCAGCAATACATTCACGGGTCCCATTCCCCTTCCCTCTACAAATCCTATAAATATACTACTCTAAATATCAGCCACTGTATGGATGATGCCTGACAGTTTCACTAGATTTGTGAATTAAATCTAGCTACAAAACGGGAAAGTTGGGATTTACAGACAGATAAATGTATTCTCAATAGCCTATTGCTGTAATGAAAACTGAGTGAGTCATTATGCTTTAAAAACAACAACAGAAAAATAAAAGCAAGTACAGTAACACCAGGTCTCAGTTCAGTCTCTTCCTCCTTTAAATCCCTAATGCATTTCCCCTGGCCAGAAGCAGAGCAGGCTGCTCAGCAGCCCGCCACTGTCACATTGCCTAATTGGTTTGTTTCCAACATCCCCCCTCCAGAGGAAGATGCCAGCTTAGTTCAACCCATTTAGCTGTCACGTTATGTGCTGGAGGGACTGAACCCTTTCCGCCCTTTGCCCTGGGTGACCCTATGTCTATGGCTCAGCTTGAAACCTTTCTCCTTCTAAAGCTTTCAGGACATTTCTCTCCGTTCACTCAAACACGTTAGGGCTCTGGCCGCCGAGAGCACGCCTGCCTTCGCTGTGCTTCCCCTCACTCGCAGAGTCCTCATGAACAAAACCTCTGTCCTCTCCACCGGCAGCCACGGGTGCCTCCTCTCTCCGGGAAGTCTATCGGCCCCTCTCCCTTCCCAAACTGTCCATTGGTCTGGTGGGATACTCAGTGCTGCCAAAAGCCATGACACAACCATGAAGGGGTATCAGTACCACCCTCGTGCGCGGGGCGGCTGCCCTTACGCCTCGCACCTGTATTTTCAAAGTTTTTTACACATCTGCTTCGGCAGAGACCCTGCAGTGAGTGATCTGCAATTAGGCATGGATCGTTAAACAAAGCTCATTTCGTATCAGAGCGACTCTCCTGAGCACGTCCTGGCAGACTAGAGATTATCATAACCAAAGACACGTTCCGACACAGGTAGTCACGTGGTCTCATTTGAGGGCAGTGCGCAACATCCAGTCACCGTGATGAAAATACGTCACCAGGAGAAGTGCCAGGCTCACAACAGGAGCACCAGTCCCCTGCCAGGGGAGCCAACCATCTGTAGGTACCGGAGATAGCCTCTGCCACGCCCCACCTGGCCTTCACATGACAAGTATTTCTTCCAGCTCTCCAGAGCCTCCTGAGTTAGGATTGGTGAAAAGCTCCCCAGGAGCCTGCCAGCATCCTCCAGGTCTTGAGACAACAGGATTCCTTGTGACTGTCACTAGGACTTGGCTTTCCTATTAACTAAGAGTTATTAACAACTTCCTTTTATTCCACTGAGAAGAAAAGTATGTATTTTTGCCACCTGAAACCATTACAAAACAATAAAGCGTACTCCAAACACCGTATTGAATGACCTTCCCGAGATGCTGTGGTATTTCTTCTGCAGCCAAGATGGCTCAGGCAGCCCCTGTCTCACCTGGCTAGAAAAAACTAGAGGCACACTGCTTTCTTGCCCCTCCAGTTGGCAACCATGTCCTTTGAGAAGACAGAGTGAGCACCTCTCTGCTCCCAGAGAAGGCTGCAGACCAGCCCTGGCTCCCTGTCTCAGAGCATGCAAGTCAGGACTCCATTTTTCTGTTCTTGGTTGGGATGTCACATTTCCCTAGGAAGGATGTGACGTGGAGGAAGGAAACTGCTCCTTTCCTCATAGGCAGCAAACACCACCTGGAGAGGAGAAGCTGCCTGACAGCAGGACATGGCAGGATGAGGAAGAGACAGAATTTGTTGCAATCCAGAAAGGAGCAAACTGTTTTTCACTGAACTGGAACCAAGTTGGGAAGCAAGAGCACAGCTGCAAGGACAATGCAGGTAGGGCAGAAGTTGTTCAGAGAAATGATATGTTTTACCAAGAAACTCTGCTTTCTTTTTATTCAACCTCCTCCCTCACCCCTTCCCTACAGAAATCAAATTTTTATTTTAAACTTAGCTTTTTGAATTTAAAAGTTTTCCAGTCCTTTTGGGGAGGAAAGTTGAGGCCTTCTCATCTCAGACATCTGTCCATGTCAGAGTCCTGTTTCTCCTTAGTTTTTAACAGGTGAGTTTCCCTTGATTCTGTTAATTCAACTTAAACTGGAGTTAAACTGGAATATCTGTTCCTGGTATTCTGCAATAACATTAGGTGCACACACCTTGCTGACTCCGGATAATTTCTATGAGGATTTCCTTAAGAACATACAAAGGAAAAAAGCTGATTCCCTGTTACTAAGCAAAAGGATACTCGTCTTCGCCTACTCGCTGTGTTCTCTGAATGCACTGTTTGTCATGATAACATAATCCTGCCTTGTGCATTTTCCCCCTCCTGTTCCAAGTCATCCTGGCACAATAATATGAAGTTTACAAATCTGTTCTATCATAATAACCCATAATTACGCATTCATTTTAGTAACACAACAGAAAGAAAAAAACCCAAATCATCATCTTACCAATCTGTAAAGTCTAAAACGTTGCAAAATAAACAAATGACAAATTTTGGGACGAGATGGCTTTGCTGGTTGACAATACCCTTAATTCAGTGCTGAGGGACCAATTTGGGGCATTAGGGAAGCTTTACATTAGAAAAGTTTTTAAACTGCAGTATCATTACGTAAAAGCATTTTATAGAAGATAATTAGGAAATAAATGTCATCCTTTCCATGATTTCACCTTTACAGAAAAGTACCTTGATGGTTTTAGCAACTGAGTTTTGTTGGGAAAACTCTTGCGTCCATAAATTCACTGCTAAAGAAAACCCATGCAGAAAAACTGATTTCTACATTCCACAGAACATAAGAGAAGCTTTCTAGAGCAACTGCCCTATTGCTGTTCTAGGTTATCCCCTTGCAGACATTGATTTTAAGTGCATGTTAACAATTTAAAGACGGAGTTTGCTACTCAGACTGTGTAACTGACTTCCACTGAAGATTCACAGGAAGAAAGATCAGAGATCACAGAACAGCAGTCACATAATGCCTAGGAGACAGGCAACAGTTTTCTGATCAGTAGAGTAATGCATGGATTTTTTTCCCTACTGTCAGGGCTATCTAATCATAAAACAGCACTGAAGAAACTAAAAAGGCCAAGCTGCTTCAAAAGTTTCCTAGCGATGCAGGCACAATGCGATTTCACAATAACAGCAGAGCAGGTGTAAGTTCTGAGGTGGTTTCATGGGGCGCAGGGGGAAGGCTGAAAAGGAAAGGATGTTGAGAGCAGGAGGTTCTCCATTCCCTACTCTTCACTACTCGCATGGACCACGGCAGCCATCTCCAGTCCAACCTCCCCAATGCAGGATCCAGTGCAGTTAATCCTTACCTCCTCCTCACCTTCCAAATTATCCTTGTTTGCTTTTAGAAAAATATGGTGATAATCCTGGCAAAAGCGATCATCAAATCAAGTTTTGATACTTCGAATGATGCTGACTTAACAGTATTGGAGATGTCCAACTAGATAATCTTAGTCAAGTGCCTTGAGGGGAAATGTTTCTAGAAGATTTCGGCATCAAATAGCTCAGAACACAGTTCGGTGTTTAGCTTACATTCAAAAATTACTAAGAAGTGTTTGGAACCATGGCTTTATTTTTCCAGAAAGTTTAAGTATCACATCTGGTCTATGTCTATTATAAGTGACCACATTTCTGTTAAGCCATTACTTTTTCCCTGCGGTGTCCAAAAGGGCTAATCACTGATCTCATTCCACCTCAACCGGTCTGCAGGGTTGTTGTGAAAAGATAACAGGATGGCAGACTACCATTAGAAAAACCTAGGTCACTTTGGTTCTTAGGTCCTGCCAAAATATTAGTGAATATTCGACAACTGAAGCTCAGAAAGGCATCTTTTTTTTAATCACTCAGGACCTTTTAAGTTCCACTGTCCCACCTTACAACTCCCACCTTATAACTTAGGTTTCTCACCAGATTCTGTGGTATTTCTCATGCTATCAACGGTTTCCATCAATGAGCATCCTCTACCTTGCACATTTTAATTTAATTTCTAGACACCTTTGAGAGGAGCAAGCTTTATTATCATCACAGCACAAGTAAGAAAACTGCAACACAACCACCAATGTGGCTGTTTCCTCCGCGGTACTCGAGTCCTTGGGCTGCGCCCAGCAGACGGGCACACTGCCTGCCAGAGGCATAGCTGGATTCAATACCTGCTGGCACTGGGAACTCTGTATCGTTTTCAAAGAGAGCACAAAAAGCGTGTTTCCACTCCTGTCATTCTTCTAAATGTTTTTCTAACTCTTTCAAACTAGGTGGCAGAACGGCATTTAGGTATAAAATTCCTAAGGGGAAGGGAAAAAGAAAGCCCAGGAGGTAGCATGTTAATTTTGGTGTTTACTTTGAAGAAATCTGAGTTTAGGCAGGCATGACTAAAGCAGCCGTGCACACGTCACATTATCACCTAACTTCTTCCACAAAGGCTGTTTTTACAGTTATTTTTTATACCACTGAGCTGCAGAGTTTTACAGTGCACTTGACTTTGTGGCACTGCAAACAAATTGAGTTTCAGCACCTTGAAAGTGAAGTGATGTTGATCCAACGATGTATTACTCAAAACGTGTGCCATGCTGAGGGAATCAACAGGGAACCCGTACTTTTTAAATTAGTTTTTTTTCAGTTTCTATAGATTGACGGTAGCAAAGTTCATCGGCCTTATCACTGGTGGTAGGCTTGGTGTGCTTTACTAACAAATTGAATGTTATTTTCAGAATGAGTGCTACCGTGGCAGGCTGAGCCTGAGGCATCCAGTCACCTTCTCCTGTGCCCTACATTCATTCCCTCCTTTAATTAACTACAGAGATTTAGTAATGCTATATATTTGGGTTTTGTTTTATGAATTTCCATCAATGATATGCATTAACAAAATGACCTCTTAGGAAATAAACAGAAAGGAACTGATAAACAAATAAAATACAAACCCAAATGCATTAAAACAATCTTAACCTTTTATAAGTAAGGAAACATCCAGGCCATTCCATTCAGTCCCTTCATAACTCTGAACGATAATTACTGACCCTCACTTAAATTTTTAATTGTCATTGTCAAAGCATCCCAGGCACTGGATGTTGTTTAATCTACATAAGCTGACAGCCATTCAATATCCAAATCCATTAAAAGATTTGGAAATCACCAACCGCTCAAAAAACACACTTAAGAGAACCACCACACCCTTCCCATCTAGAAAGCAGCAGACCCTTGTGCCTTTTAAAAGCATATGTCAAGGCCCAATAGTAAGAGATGGGAGTTAAATATCTTCTGCCTTTTTTTTTCAAAGCGAGTGCTGCAGCATTTCCAGTCAATGCACCGAGGGAACATATTTCCAGCGAGCATCACTGAAGTTCTCTGCCACAAGGTGCTATAGAGACAAAAAGCATAAACGACCTCAGAAAGATCTACGTCACTCTGCGTACGCTGTGTCCACGGCTGCCCGTTCACATCACCATCTGGAGGCAACTGTCAGCTCCAGTTGATGCTGATTTACAGGACAAGAACTGCTATTTGAGTGCCAAGTCCTTATCCTCCCATCCCACACGTAAACCCGAGGCCTCAGACCTAAGCAAGCATGGAGCCTGAAACACTTCCACAGTAAAGTAACATTATATATGTAAATACTCAGGGCATTGAGTGTATTTTAAAAATATACACTTTAACTAAGGTCCAGAAGAAACTCTCTTACTCAGATATAGAAGGGTAGAAAGAGAGGTGGGGTGAGTAGTCACGACCGTTCATTTTGGCCTTGAAATTTGTCTTCTCTTCTTCAGCCTCATCTCTCTAAGACTAGCAGAAGGTTGGGGCTATCTTAATTTCCATAACAAGCTAACACCTACAGCTGTGTATTAAAAGAGTATTTATGGCATATCCAGTTGTTACAAAGGTTGAGAGTGTTCCACGATACACACAACGAATTGTAGATAATTTAGTTTTAGTTCTTTCTTGATTTTTTGTTTTTCCCCCTTTTTGATCTTCTGTGGTAGTCTCTGGGCTAGAACAGGGTGAGGGCAAGGTGTTGCATGAAAGACTATTTTTTTTTTTTTTTTTTCAAATGGTTTATCTTGCTCTCATGTATAGACCAAACATGAGAACCTCATGAAGTTTAACCAGGCCAAATGCAAGGTCCTACATCTGGGTCGTGGCAATCCCAGGCATAAATACAGACTGGGTGGTGATTGGATCGAGAGCAGCCCTGAGGAGAAGGACTTGGGAGTACTGGTGGATGAGAAGCTCAATATGAGCCGGCAATGTGCTCTTGCGGCCCAGAAGGCCAACCGCGTCCTGGGCTGCATCAAGAGGAGCGTGGCCAGCAGGTCGAGGGAGGTGATTCTCCCCCTCTACTCTGCCCTCGTGAGACCTCACTTGGAGTATTGCGTCCAGTTCTGGAGTCCCCAACATAAGAAGGACATGGACCAGTTGGAGAGGGTCCAGAGGAGGGCCACGAAGATGATAAGAGGGCTGGAGCACCTTTCCTATGAGGACAGGCTGAAAGAGTTGGGGCTGTTCAGCCTGGAGAAGAGGAGGCTCCGGGGTGACCTTATAGCAGTCTTCCAGTACCTCAAGGGGGCCTACAGGAAAGATGGGGAGAGGCTGTTCAGGAGGGCCAGTTATGATAGGACAAGGGGTAATGGTTTTAAAATAGAGGGAGGTAGGTTCAGGTTGGATATTAGGAAAAAATTTTTTACTATGAGAGTGGTAGAACACTGGAACAGGTTGCCCAGAGAGGTGGTGGATGCTCCATCCCTGGAGACGTTCAAGGCCAGGTTGGACAAGGCCCTGAGCAACCTGATCTAGTTGGAGATATCCCTGTTCCTTGCAGGGGGGTTGGACTAGATGACCTTTGAAGGTCCCTTCCAGCCCTAACCATTCTATGATTCTATGAAACGGGTCATCACATTAAAGTGTCATACCAGAATTTGTTCCCAGTCTGAAAGGGGTATAGGTGGAGTGCTTTTCTGGTTTTGTTTTGGTTTTTGTTCCTGCTCTCCTCAGTAACCCAAAGCACAGCTAGTCTACAAGGTTTATCTGGATTTCTCTTAGTCATTAGACCCCGGCGGTATATTAGTAGGTCCGCCTTTTCATCTTGGACACCCAGGAGATTAACCTTCCAAAATCCAAATATACGTTGTTTGGATTAGTACAGTGTATCTGTTACAAATGTAATAACGTACAGTTTGGAGGAAATAAGATTAAAAGATCTAATGTATTTCTGGACATCAAATGTAATCAAAATTTACTGAAATGCCTCTCCTATCCCTTCCACTGGATGTGAATCAAAAGAGTTTCATCCAGCTTTCTGCTGTAAGACATTGCTTGGTGAAATATAGTCTCCTTCTGGTGAAATACAGCTCTTCTTTTTAAAAAGTTACAATGCCACCATGGGGGGGGGGGGGGGGGGGGGGGGGCTAATAAAGAAAGATGGATCTTAATTTAAATGGAAACAATGGAAGTACGTATATTATACATACACCTACTAAGAGCAAGAATGAAACCTTATTTGTAAAACCCAAATCCAGCTTGTCAGATCAAGATGCAGAAGCTCTTTCAACCACTCTGTCTCCCAGACAGAATCAGAAGGTGGCTGGAGGAAACATTTCTCCCAGTGTGACTACAGAACTAATGATTTATCTGTTCCAAGGCCTTGTTTTTTACATTATTTATACTCAATACACTATATTTGTAAGGATGATTAGTGCACCATCTGCCTGGGCCACAAACAGGCATAAAGGAGACAACCTCCTGATTAAAATCTCATTTCTTTTCAGTAGAGAGTAGGAAACCACTATTCTTTCTGGACAAGCAGACCTCCAGTCTCCTAATTAATCTACATCCATCATTAAATATAGATAGCTTGGCCAGACCTGAAGTTATTTAAATGCATCACTAGGATAAAATATAATACAGCCAAGCCACAAACACTCAGTTCTCTATCCTCTACAACACTGTACTGGAAATACAGTCTCTCGTTAGGGCAGTGTCAGAATTAATCACGAGCTCTACAACAAGTTTCTAATTTTTATCATCACAAAACTATGACTAATACTGAAATTCGTCCAGATAAATGTGGATGTCTGCATCAGAGATAGCCACCCTAGCTTCTTCTGCAGTTTGGCAAGGATCTCATCAACAGAGAGTCAATAGCATCTCAGGTGCAATTTGTCAAATCTTAACATCTAAAAAGGATACAAATAAGCTGCAGCCTAAATGGTACTACTTGTTTCCAGAGAATAGGAAGGAACTAAGGGTGATCAGTTCAGAAGTAAACATACACACTTTTGATATCTAAGTTAGATGAGATGAATTTCATGATCCCTGCTTACATTACAGTTGTGAAGGGCTGATGCAACAGGGAATCCACAATTTCTATTAAATCTATAATAAACGACATTGCTAAAAAAAAAAAGTCTAGCAGATTTCTTTTAATTAACAGTTTCCTATCATAATTACTAACCACGTGTCCTTGTATTTAACCGTTCTAGTACTTTGTATCATTTTTTTTCACCACTCTAACATTTACAAGTAATTTTGTTTACCCTTTCCCTTAGCACATGCTGTTGTCCCCTTTGTGACATTTGCGAACGCTTTATGCGATGAGTGCCTTTTCAGTCAGCTGGGCCCACTGCCATCATTTAGCCGAACATTACAACTGCTACCCAGTTGTTTTAATCTCTTTTCAAAACTCAGTCCCTGCCAGTCTCTTCTCAGAATTTCTTCCAACCTGTCAATGTCCTCACAACTAGAGCAGTGAGGAGATGTCTGCGGCATTCAAACCCAGCTTGCACCAGGTGGTCTTTATAGTGCTCTCAAGAAATCGTCTGCTATATACAACTTCTTTTTTTCCCCCCTCGTGAAATGTGGCTGATGTATGTTAGACTGAGCTGACTATTTGCTGCTTTTACAATAATGGAGTGTGCTGTAGCAATTACACCTATACTTATGTGCCATCTGGACAAGTGCTGTCAGTGAAAAATAAATTGCAGATGAGATGCCATTACTTTTTAAATAACTATTTTCAGTTCACATTAAGGGCAAGTGCCTTGCTAAACGCCAAATGCACACTCAGTCCTGCAGTTGTTAGACAAACTGATATTTAAATGAAAAAATTCCAAGACTTAAACTTGAAGAGCATCAGAAAAGTGTTCTTGAGGTAGAACTTGGCTAAAATAAATAATTACAGCATCACTCAAAAGTTTGCTCAAGCTGGAACTCATGGCTGCTCTTTCTGTTTTTCACATGCCTGAATGAGAATCACCATGCAGAAAAGGTCTGTCTACCCCAGTATCACAGTACTTGATGCAATAGCCCTTAAAATACACACGTGCCCATAAACATCTTTACTGTTGCCATCCAAACCAAGGGCAATCTCTGTCAATAACTCATGTGTGAACCACTTTGAGATTTTCTGTCCTGAAAAAAGACCCATCTACCATTACCGTATTCATAAACTAGTAAAAATGGAAAAACACTGTATATATCCACATAATAAATGAAAACAGTCTTTAGGGAAAATTGGAAATAAGATATTTCCTTAGAGGATTCCAAAGCATTTGACAAACGTTGATTAAATCTCAGAGTCTCCCTGTGGGTAAGCTTTATTTGCAGAATATTTTACAAACTGATAATGTAAGGCATAAACTATGGCAAAATCACTCAGTGGCAAATGCAGAGAATTTAGGAGTTCAGATGCTGAGGCTTATCTACTGCTGTAAACATCCTTCAACTGTCAGCAAGAGAAAGCCTGCTAAATTGATAGACTCACAGACTAATTTATGTTGGAAGTGACCTCTGGACATCATTGGGTCCAACCCACTGCTCAAAACAGGGCAAACTTACATCAGGCTGCTCAGAGTCTCCTCCAGGTAAGTTTTGAATATCATCAAGAACAGAGACTCCACAAACTCTCTGGTCAACCTGTTCAGTGCTTGACTGCCCTCATGATGATTTTTTTTTTTCTTCACCCTTTGTATCTGACGGGAATTGTCCTTTTTGTAAGTCATGTCTGCTGCCTCTTTTCCTTCCACTGTGCATCATCATAAAAAGACCTTTTTTTTTTTAATATCTTCCATTTGGGTAGGCACAGACAGTCACGAAACCTCCCCTCTGTTTTCTTTTCTGAAGACTGAACACACCCAGCTCCCTCAGTCTCTCCCTATACGTCACCCACTCCAGCACATTGACCACCTTTCTTGCAGCACGTCAATGCCTGTCTTGTATTAGGAAGCCAAAACAGGACACAGGACCACACCTGTTGGTCTTGCAAATACAGCCCAAGGTGTAGTTGGCTTTCTCCATCACACAGGTAGACTGAGTCAGTCTATTCAACCTCCTCTGCACAGGATTGCCATCAGTTCACTTTTTCAGTCTGTTGGGACCCTTCTGAATAGCATCCCTGTTCTCCAGTGTATTCATCACTCCTTCCAATTTGGTACCATGTACACCATCACTGACCCATCATCCAGCTTGTTACGTTAAATGTTACTAGCTCCAACATTGACTCCTGATGGGAAGACGCTACTAACCAGCCACGTGGATGGACTATACATTGCTGATCATCTTCTCTCTCACTAACAGGAAACTTGGCTAAGCTTTGGCTCTCCAAATTCTATCTTTCCCTACTTGGGCAATGGCTCAAAATGGAGGGTTGAAACCCTGCTATTCAGCTTACTCGCTTTTCTCATTATCATAGATTGCACCACCTCATGGCTCCTGTAGCCAAGGCTGTCAGCAGCCTTCACATCCCTGACTCGTTCTTCTGTATTTATGATTAGCAGATACAACAGAGTGCCTTCACTGTTCAATCTGTTAATCACCTATGTGAAGAGATAGTTCTCAGTCTCTTCAGGAGGATTTAAGGTCACTCTCACTAGATTAACAAGCCTGTTGGCAAAGATGCTCTTGCCTCACTTTGTCAGATGGATCTGGCCTCTGCCGCAGCCTTCATTACACAGAGGTCCCCTTAGTTACAGAAGCCAAAGCTCTGACTGTGACACCAGCTGCGCAACCAGGTGTTCTCCCACAGGACACGTGGGTTTCTAACACAAGCCTTTCCTGCTCACTGGGTCGACTGTGGAGAACGCAGCCACATCCCCTCCACCTTCACCCAGAGCCCTGTGCACACAGTCAGTACTGTGCCCAGCAGCAAGGGATAAGAATTGGAGGGCGAGACTATTGTGAGAGATCGATCCATTATTTGAACGTAGTATTTGGTACAAGATCCTGGACTTTTTGACACAAGCTGAAGGAGAAACTCAAACGTATAAATATGTGTGTGTATAATTTTAAATTGCTTCTGAATTTTAGCTGTGCACCTTTCTGCACTATAAATACAGTGTTGATTTTTTCAGAAATATCAGCTTCCTTCTAATTCCTAAGTTGTTTGGTGTGAGAAATAGTTACCCAGAGGTTTCTCAGTCTGTCCTGGTCAGATTGGCTCAAGGATGTTATAGTCAAAGGTTTTACCACTACCTGAGGGAAGCACATAGTGAGTTATCACTGTCTCTACCTTAGTTATACTAAACTACATTCAGTTCCTCTTTCTGCTCTCACTGTACATATATTTCACCCATGCAACGAGTTCTTGACTAATGTATAGAAGACAGACTCATACATTGAGTTGAAAACTGAGTGTAAGCATGGCTACATTCATCATCACAGAGCTCTAGACAGCAACAACCTACAGTAACTGCACAGTTGACAAAAGAATCCAGTGGATGCTACTGAATTTTTGTCTATGAGGGAAACACTTTTCCCAGAGTCTTCAGATTACTTTTACCTAGAGTTCAAGAGTCATGGAAGAATTATTCATATTTCCTAAGTCCAGCTACAGAGATTCAAATCCTCTGGTTCCCTCTGGATATTACTAAATTTCAAGCGCCCAAAACCTCAGGAGGATTTTATATTGAATATACTGACATGACTGTTCCGAGGCCTGACTTCTTTTAACCGCTATTGTTATTTTCCCCACCTCTTATTCTTCCTATCAGCTGTTATATCTACTTACTGGTTTTTAATGTCTCATTCCAGCAGAGGTCTAGAGGTCCTCACCTACCACGGGAAAATATATGTATTTCTTCCTACAGTGAACCTTGTTCTTCTCTCAGAGATTGTTTTGCTACAACAGACACATTGTCTGGCACTGTGTTTTCATTATACACTTTATTGCTGCTCACTCATTAAGTTCTCATTAAAAGAATTTTAAACTTTAATATTTTCTAGAAAAATACACTATTGACATTATTGCAAATTATAATAGCTTTTAATGCTGGCACTCAGGAGAATGTCTGAAACCGTCAGGTTAAATTACACAACAACATAACATTTATAAACAAGTAGCATAAAAGCCTTCCTTTTCTTCCACTCCTCTCAAGTATTAGAACATACAGTTCTAGTTAACATCCACACTGGCACTCAGAAAAAATAAGGTAATGCAGGAAGAAGTGGAAGCATGAATAAAGAAAGAGAGAATGCCTGTTTGATAAAGGAAGAGTGAAATTCTACACTTGGTTTCATATTTAACACAACAACTACTCTGATGAAAAAAAACACACCTTGAATTTACAGTAGAACAAAACACCAAATGGCTTGAAGCGCTGTGTTGATTTTCTCTCTCTCTTCTGGAAATTCAGTTTTTTATTATTTCCAAAGCTGTGCAGCAGAAGAGCAATGTGCAGCACAAGGTATCACAATGGCTGCTTAGTACATTATTAACTACAGAAAAAATTGCCCATGGAATTGTACCTCACAGAAGAGTAATTTAAAAAGAAATCATGACTACATCAACTGAAAGATTTAGTGCATTAAGCATCTATCTGGTAGGTCTGTAGGCACATTTGGCAGAGATTTGTGGTCTAATGTAGACAGAAACACGCATCATTCAGAATATGTTTTATTTAATTGCTAATCTGATATAAAACCTTTGACTTGTCAATTAATGTCCATGTCTATTGTCCTTCCACCCTTTACTGGTTAAGAACATAAAGGAAGAAATGTTTCCTACAGAGGAAAGGCCTAAAACAATGAGATAGATCTCTATCTTAATTGAAATCTGTATGTTCTATTATAATAAAAATCAGCAATACAATTATCATCATTATCATTGGACAGTTATCATTACAGCTGATCAGAGAAACTTTAATAGAACTAGTCTAAAAGAAAAAACAAGGTCTACTTCTACCTCTATTTTGTAAAAAAATGGGAAACTGTACTTACAGTGTCAAGCTCTCAAACTTCATGATTCAGAACACTTTTTTCTTATTCATAAATTTCCTTTTATAAAAGGGAAATACTGTAAAAATAATTTTGATTGATTCTTAAGAAAAACATGTAGAACTTGCCTTCATAAAAAACATTTTTCAACTTTTAATTTCCTAGTTGAAAGAAGGTAACTTCTCAAAACGTTCAAGACTTACAGGAAACTTTCCATCCTGTATGCATCTCTAGCTACACTGTCATCCAGATAAACCTTTTCCACCATTGGTTGCATCCCTGCATCTGCAAAGCGGTCACTTCTCATTCCACTCTCAAGAAACTCTGTAGCACCTTATAACACAGTAAGAGGTCCCATGGAGCTCAATGCCGACTGCATTGTATAAACATACGATATTATGCAGTGGTTGTGTGACAGAGAAAAATACAGACTTTGTCTTCTTATTTCCTTTATATTTGTTATTCTGAGCTCTGTCCTACTGAAGTCTCATCCCTACAGCCCTCAGCCAAAAGC
Organism: Tauraco erythrolophus; assembly: GCF_009769465.1. Classification (NCBI taxonomy): domain Eukaryota; kingdom Metazoa; phylum Chordata; class Aves; order Musophagiformes; family Musophagidae; genus Tauraco; species Tauraco erythrolophus. The sequence goes on from NC_141465.1 coordinate 15,180,371, forward strand.
ACTTCAATTACACAAAAGCTCAATGGAGTCTCAGCAGTAAAGGAACAAGGAGGGAAAAAATTACAGAAATGAATGTTCAAGGACATGGTCACTCAGGAGTCTCACCCTCACCAGAAGCTCAGATTTGAGACTATCAAACAAAGCTCCATGAGGAAACTCTTACATGGCTGATACTTTCCAGGGCTGCTGCTACAGTGTGCCAACTGGGGAACTGTCCAGCCAAACCTCACCTCCCAGAAACACAGCGTGAGAGTCCAGGCAAAGCAGCAGCACCATTCGTGTCACTGAGGCCAAAACATTTTTCCTTCCTTCTTCCTTCTCAAATGAGCATGTGCTACAAAGGCATGGGAAAGAGAAAGCCACTCCTGAACCCAAGCAACAATAATCAAGGAATCTCAAGGCTCTTTTCCGATGCTGAGGATACAGCGGGGACCACCTGCTTGGCTGCATGACACAGTCACCGCTCTCTAAGCGGTACGGAAGGAGAGGCAGGTACCCCCAGGCGTACAGTAGTGTTGCTCACCAGCCTGGGCTGCGGCACCAAGGACGCTGTTGCATCCTCTGCAGCCAGGAGGAAATAGCCTGCCTCTTGTAGGAAGGATCGGTACCTTGAGTTGATTAGTAATTAGTTCATTATCTCAACTCAGTCCAGCTGGGTAAGAATGATTGGTGCCATAATTCCCCCTTTTTGTTTTACCATTTTTTGTTTTCACGAAGGCTTTATGGGTGAGCAGAGACCCGGCCCATTCATCCAACTCCAGCACGCTTCCCTCCCGCGAATACCACGTCGGGGCTTGCGGCTTTACCTTCTTCTCCGAAGGACTCTCGCTCGAGCTTCTGGCTCCGGCTCTTTTGGCTCGGGCTCTCGGCTCGGCAAGGGAGTTGGGGCTTCCCAGGGTCTCACGGATGTATCACGTCAGGGTCACCAGTTGTTGCTCACCAGCCTGGGCTGCGGCACCAAGGACACTGTTGCATCTTCCACAGCCAGGAGGAAATGGCCTGCCTCTTGTAGGCAGGATAGGTACCTTGAGTTGATTAATTAGTTCATTATCTCAACTCAGTCCAGCTGGGTAAGAATGATTGGTGCCATACAGTAGCACCCTATCTCAGACGAAGCAGAGAAAGCAGTGGTAGGGGAAGGAGCAAGAGAATGCCATTTACATTATTCTTTCCCATCATAACACAGTTTAACCTTTAGACAGCACTTTTCTGATCTTCCAAGGGTTTTAATAACATTAACTACTCAAATATAATAACCTTTACATTTGTCTGCCTGTGGCTAGGTACCATGGCAAATACGACGAAATAGCCTCAGCTGTGCTGCATATAGGAACTGGTACTGACAAAACAGTTCTGAGTCCATTACTTTCCTCCTGGGGCTGATGCACATTTTCTCTAAGTGAGCAAAAAAGGTAATCAAGTTCAATGAGCAGAACAGGAAAGACAACAGCAGAGGTTCCCTAAAAAAATGTGACTGCATGAGTTTTGCTTCTTTCCTTGTACATCCTGTGATGCTACCATGTCCATTGCCTTCAAATGTGCCATTTGTCACCATAAAAAATTGCTTCCTACTTGTCATATATTACTTTTCCAAAGGGAAAGAGTAATTAATCGAATACAAAAGTATCTGAATTGACCCAACTAATGCATGAAATACTCAATGCTCAATAGAAGATAGGAAGTGAAAGTCTCACAGACTTCTCAGATCTGACTGATATTGTAACATCTGTTGATTTCCATATATCCTTCTAACAAGCAATCACTTTTCCTTACAAGTTTATCTTCAAAGTTAAGACGTGCATACATATACCCATCATCTATATGTGTTTTTATGTATGCATTTGATGTCTCTATAGTCCCTCTCAGGAAAAGAAGAAATCAAATATTTTAGGAAATCAATAAGCTAGAGTATAAATTCCATGCTTCATATTACATTGAATACATAAACAAGATGGAGAAATTTGACTCTGCACTGAAGTTAAGAATACTTCTATTATGCTATCTATATATATATTTTAATATACACAAAAAATACCAGATCTGTAACTTCTCCTGTTCACAAAGCTATTTGTGTTAGACTTCTTTCTAGAAACTAGGATATTTAGAACATTTACTCCTCCTGTCTCTGAATTATAAGGATGTTGTGGAGATAAGTTTTCTGTTTAGAAAAGACAGTTTCTTCCAAATGTCACTAATATATTATGATTGTTATATGTTTTGCATCAGAAAGAGAGAAAATGGTAGTTTCATTAGAAGATCTAAAGAAATTAGACTGAAATTTGAGCCTTAACATTGTTTACAGTAATGAGAATTTAAGTAAAGGAAAAAAGCAGACAATACACAAACCAGACAACTATAATTTGCATAATTGTGAAACAGCATCAAAAAACTTTTAAATAAGAGAGAATTACACATTCACTCAGCGCTGCACTTAATCTCTGGTAGAACAGGAAATAAAAGTCAAGATTCATGAGTCCTTAACTACTGCTTTAATTGTAAGACTAAATCCTCTTACAAAACAGGAGTGGGGGAGAACAGAAGAAAGCAAAACAAGTTAACTCTTCTCCACTGAAGACTGATGTCTGTCTTATTTCAGGCTATGTGTCTAGTATACAGAAAATATTTTTACCTGAATATCATTTTTACATTAATCTGGATGGACTTGGACTTGTAATACTTAAACAAAAGAGTTATTGTTTAAATGTTCATTTACCCTTCCAAACTCATTGGATTTTCTCACATAACATGATGAAAAATCTAAATCAAAAACTTATTATTGCTTCTTATTTTGTCTTCTACTACATTTGGAGGTTTTATTTCTACTATATGAGCTATTAAACCCCAAGTATTTGATATATTTCAATGATTCCGATATACCAGTGAGAACTTGCTTTCATAGCTGGGGGCTTCAAAGTTTAATAAATATTTCTAAAGCACTTTGAGTTGTTTTATGAAGTACTACTCAAGTCAAATAAAATATCATCTTATTAATAAACTGCCTCTCCTGGAGACAGATGCATCAGCTCCCAGGAGAAAGAAAAAGAGCAGTCACTAAGGAATAATAATGGAGGAAAAGTTTAACTTGAGAAGATGTTTGCAGTTTGGGCAGCACCAAATATAAAATTTTGTTTCACTTACCTGTTTCCATTGCCACTTCCAACTTGAATCTCTGCTCACACTCAAATAACATTTCAGATGCTGCATAGCTTGTCCCTATTATTCTTAGATCTTAGCAGACATTTATTTGCAGCAGAAGAGGAGGATAAACCATTCCACTGCTGCATCTTTAAAAAAATAACACTGATTTGACTTACTAGGGCATTTCTGACGTGCTAGTTTTCTGTGGAAAAGAACCTTTGGTACATTTGGGGCAGAACCATCTTTTGATTTCATGTACCAACTACCTAGCACTGTGACACATCAATTTTGATTGAGACATCCCATCATCATGACAGAAAAAACAAATTTTAACACAAGTATTTTCCTAATACTTTTTTTAAAAGAAATACAATTTTCAAACACAGTATTTGAAGTATTGATTATGAAGGATATAAAGTAGAAGAGTAGTACATAGAAAAATAATTTATTACACCATTGTTAGCTAGAAATTCCATTGCCCTTTGTGAATATAAGCTCTTGCTAAACACAGCATACAAGTAATGGTTTAATTAGGTTATGGACACATAAATCTGGAAAGAAAAGTAAAAACTCTCTATAAACTTCAGTTACTCGGAGAAGCCAAAGGGAGGAGGGAGAACACTGAGCTGAAACAACTTCCCCCATCTCCCTTAACAAGAGAAATTTGTTCTTCAACTGGTTTAATCAAAATGTCCTATCATTTCCCCAAAGAATTCTCTCTTGCTGCTTCAGCAGAATTTCCATTCTTCCTTTGACCTTCAACACGATGCTGTCTCACGAGAGACCGTGGCCATTTCTACACTTTATCACATCAAAATCCTTGGAAGGTCTGTTTCTTGGACATTTGAAGGTTTTCCTGTCTGCTAAATTAGAAAATGATTCAGCACTATAATTCTCAAATATATTTTAAGCTCACTGAAAGCATAGACCCCAAACGAGTAGCTCCTTTTCCAGAGAGTAAGGCCCTACTTACAAATAGAACTTAGCAGGTAAGTAAGGATTTGCAGGACTGAGTCTTAATCTTTTCAAGAAACTTCTGGAGCTTTACCACATATAACAAAGCAGACATTAAAGTTAACCTACTATGTTTTTAAAAAATCAATAGTATAACCATCAAGACAATATAAAAAGGCAGCAAATAGTTTCCATCTGAGTGGAGCTACTGCAGTTAAGGGTAAGATGAAAGAAGTTTACGTAAGCAGTGAATGGGTGCTCTACATTTTTATTCAACATTACTATATATTGATGAATATCTGTCATAAATACCAAATTTGCAACTCCTTTTCCCAATTATCCAGGTGAAATCTTGTATAAACTTGCAGTATAACTAATATTTAACCTATTTCATGTAAGCAACACCTAGAGAATCCAGATATAACTCGTATATTACAGGTTACAATTTAAAAAGTTCAAAAGGAATTAAGTAACTTGTTATTTATCTGCAAAGGAAAAAAAAAGTTTTAACAGAAGACAGTTTTGAATGCTGGAGGGGCAAAGATGACAGAAGGGAATAAGAAAGAGATTACCAGCTGCTCAGCTGGTAACCCTTTAACTCCCAACCCAGACAGATGTGTTTCCCTGCCACCCGCTCATCATTTTCAGTCTCCTGTGAAGAGGAAAAACAACTGTTTACACTCTAAGCAAGAGTCCACATTCACACTTGACCCTCTCCCGCCCCTCCTCCAAATTAATCTACTCAGGAGGCCCTGCAAAAGGAGCCAGAAAGTGAAAGGCAGAGACTTCAGTGAGCGCCTCCCAAGCTACCATTTATCGAGCATCCTGCAGTAGCAAACACAACCCAGTCACACTTCACAGGGCAGTTTAGAGAATTAACCTGTGTAAATATTTCCTTGCCTTTTCATTTTTCCTTTGTTTCCCCTCTAACCAGGACCTGAGCACACCTGAGAACCACAGTACAAATCTGCGTTTGGTTCCTGGTTCTTTAGTTAAAAAGAAGACAAAGTTCACAACTGTACTGAAGTTTAGGAAGGAGATTAGAAATGTGTACCAAAGCCTGGTTTAACTAGATTTTCCTCCAAATAAACATTGGCCTTTGACAAACAGAAGAGGCACCATTCACACCATTGCTTAGACAAAAACACAGACCCTTCCTCTGTGCAGATCAGGAGTGGCTTTGCCATGATGAAGTTCTGCTGGCAGGTTAAAGGCTGACTTCATTTCTTAGTAATACTCAACCACACACCCATTTCAAATAGTTAGTCTTCACTATGTCATTCTTGGAGACGGTATTTTATGCAGGTATCTTAGTTTTAAATTTACTAATTATCACAACTGTAGACAGACTCTGAAAGCAGGCAGCATGAAATTCTGAAACACAGAATGCAGATTAAAGATAACAGGACTTCTAAAACTCATTTTCTGGGCCCTGTTGATTTTAGCAATAGTAAAACACATTTTCAAGGGAATAGGTATAAAAAAAATATAACTTTTACACTGTATGGCAACTGCCTACTTCAAAACCATGTCTTGGACTTCTCTCTAACACTGTTAAAGGTACAGCCAGCTTCTTAAGCAAGGCCATGAAGTAGCCAAGGTATTACTTCCTTTACACTAACTGGGAATGAAATGTGCTAGTCAAGGATGCACATACAAGGAATACTGATGTTCTCAGCGAATCTGCATTCCAGGTCGCAATCCAGAGCCAGGTGGACTTCTGGCAGGCATAAAAGTTCACACAAATTTTCCAGAAAATTCCCAATAAACTTTTCTGAATGAAAACATGTTTTCGAATTAAAGAAAAACAGACTTTCAAAATAATGATGAAGTGGTATAAGTTTCACTGTAAAACCCGAAGTAAATATTTCAAGAGAATAACACAGCAAGCGTTAACATCTTTAATAAAAGAGCCTTGAACCTCACTTTCACTGTTTTCTGAACTTTTGTTTAATTCCCTGTGAATAGTAATAAAAAAAAACACACCACCAAAACTTGCATCAGCTATGGATCACAGACCTTTTTTTCAGATGGGGAAGCACTGGAAATACCAAAGCGCTCTGAATGACTTCAGTTAGAACAAACTACAAGAGTTCACTGATTCCCATCAAGAACAGCGCTTTGGAAGGGATGCCTTTAAATTCTGCTCCCTCCCAAAGAACTGTACCAGGGCTGCAAGAGGGTAAACAGTCTAGTTCTGGTTGAAGAACAGTTCCACTGAAAGAAAGTTCAACCTCTTTTTCTCATGCTGAATCTTTTGAAAAATTTTTTTTTTTCCCTCTTCCAGACCTTCCACTAACAAATAAAAACCACTGGCTTCTTAACTGAAACCTATCGAAGACATATTACAGAGATATAATTCATGAAAAGAAAAGACAAGGTCTTTCCTGCTTCTGTATTTTGGTAAAAAATTGCAGGAAGGAATATCCCAATGATTATAACTTTTATTAGCATCCTGAGAACACTCGTTTTTCATATTGCTAATGTTCTAAAATACAGCAGGTACTTGAGGCTGCAGATGCTCCTCTCTAAAAAGCAAAAGGTCCATAAAATCTGTTTGTAAATAACAAGGAAGAAGCGGACCATTAAGAAACTTATCAGTGTGCCATGGCTGCAATGCTGTGCAGAAACCCCCCTCTGCCAGGGCTCCCCCCTTTCCCTTCCAACACTTTTTTCCCCAGCCACCTTGAGGTTCCCAGCACCACAGGGACACACCATCCAGCCCCTCCGGCCACGTGGATCAGGAACCATTGGGAGCAAGGCTTGTGCCAGAAGCCTCCCATGACAAAAATGCAACCCCCCTCATGCAGGTTGGGAGGAAAGATTAGCAAGATCCTGATCCCTTGACTCCTTATGCATCCCTGGCTGCTGATCTGATCACAGTGCCTCTTCGCTTACTATCAAGCAGAATTAATACTGATTCTTAACACAGTTTTTTGTTGTTGTGTTTTTTTGTTTGTTTGTTTTGGTTTTTTTAAGCATAGGCAGTCTGGTCCACAATTACTGTATCTTTTGGACACAGCTCTTACCTGATTCAGAGTGTAAACTTCTTATTCCATATTCCTCACACTAAAATGTTATGCCCTGAATTTGTGTGAGATAAAGAACTCATTGTAACTCATTTTAACTGTATGAATTAAAGCACTGTGGAAAAATCCCGGTGTAATATAGTTTCATATCAGTATCTGACAGTTCTACATTAAAGAATATTGCAATATTTAGATGTTCAGGCTCTGCAGCTATTCAATAAAAGGCAACAGTAGGCATGCCAATTGTATCATTTTTACTGCAGTATTAATATTTACTGCCCTAGCTCTAGGAATTACATGACTATATTGTGTAAGAGTGAAAAGAAAATAATCGTAGCAGGATATTAGACCAGGATATAGAGTTTTTTGTCTCCTCTCCCTGTGCAGTCTGTAAGATCACTGTGGCACTATAGCAGTAAAAGCAGGCTCTTATTGGTGTGTTTCTTCATTTAAATAACAGGCAAATTCCACAGGATTATATATCTAATTTTGTATTCTTTACAGAAATTGTAAATTTATGTATATTAAAAGTATCTTAGAACTCTTACTCCTTAGTTTAGGATATTCCAACATACAATAAAACTCTGAAAAACAGTAAAATTATATCTCTTCTGCAGCTATATCAAGATCCAGAAGAGAAGCACTCAAGAGGATGACAGTCATAACAATGATGCAGAGTTAATCACAGAAAATTCCTACGTTTTCCAATCTCCAACCGGAAATTAAAGATTAACGGGTCACTAAGTAACAATAGAAGCTGTGCATTTGGATAATTAACCACAAAAACAGAGTGGTGGACAAACTTAAAATGCTTGTAAGTTTTATAAATGTTACATTATATTGTTATACATGTATATACTATTTTCAAGCAAAGTAAATTTTTGACTGAAGAGAAAATAACATTAAGGTTCCTACTAGGACTTGGGTTTTGTTAGTACCACATCAATCAGTAAATGTAATCTACCTTAATAAAATGGAAGCATATCTTTATGTTGTTATTGTCAGTAGTGCAAGTGAACATGTTCTCCTACATCTCAAGCTTTGTTTTGACAGGCATCATGTGCCTCTGACCACCCGACCTGCTGCAATGTGACAAACCCACAGCAAATCAAGCTGCACTGGTTCTGCTGCCCACAGACCTTCCTAAATTATTTGAGAAACAGAAACCAACATTTTGCCTTACACTTGCAATGACAAACACACAGACGTTTTTCAGAGCATCAGAGGACAACAAGACCCTCTTCTCAGCATTTGCCACAGACTAAAAACCAGAAGCTAAGGTACCTAGCACAGCCCCCTCCCCACACACACGGTACCCAGCTGCCCTTCAACCCAGGGGCAGCCCAGGGCAGAGTGGACAGCTGTGCCCCATGGGGCAGGGCAGCCTCTCCCCAGGCTCACACGTGCCTTCTGCAAAACAACAGTCATGGTGAAAGGCCTTTAAACTGTGTTTTCAGTTGTTTTCAGTTTGGGGCTTTATTATTTTTAAGTGATGTAATGACCCTCATACAAAATCCTGCAGGAGTATTCTTACTTCAGCACCTAGTGCCATTGCTCAGTAACACTCTCTCCTCCAGCTGGCTAGAAGGGAGGATAAGAGAGTCTTAAATGCTACTTGCCACAGCTGTAACTTTTTTCTTCCTATCCCACAGACTGACAATTTGGAGAAGTGGTATTACCCAGCTCTAGAGAGCTGCACCACCGGCACAGCTGAATGTTAGGGCTGGCTAATCCCCTGCCAATCTGTCTGCAAGTAGAGCTGGCACAGAGCTGGTAGAGTAAACTCTTTGGAAGTTGTCTTTTCTATGAAAGAGAGACTTTCAACCTTACGGTGGCACTTGTAACTTCTCAGTCCCAACAGCACATGTGCACAGCAAAACCTCTCAGTCCCAACTACATACACAGCCTTCTCTCTGAGGGTGGTGAAGCTCTGGAACAGGTTGTCCAGAGAAGTTGTGGGTGTCTCATCCCTGGAAGTGTTCAAGGCCAGGTTGGGCAAAGCTTTGAGTAACCTGACCTAGTGGAAGGTGTCCCTGCCCATGGCAGGAGGGCTGGAACTAGATGACCTTTAAGGTCCCTTTCAACACAAACCATTCTATGATTCTAAAACTGGAAGAAGCAGAGAGAAAGACACTGTAGACTGAACTCCCAGCTCTTTGAATACGTATTTCAGAGATTGTGGGGGGAAAAAAAAAAAAAAATCATGTCAAATACATTACAGTAGTAAAAGAATAATTTACTGTACCCCTGAATTGTAAACTCGAGATATTCCTACAGCAGGTAGGCAGCAATTTTGTTTGCTGCTGAAGTATTTTTCTGTAAATGATTCTTGTAAACGTGCAGAGCTCTTCCAAGTTGACTGTGCTTATCTAAATTGTCTTCACGTAAGTCGCAAGAAGGAAAGAAAGAGTTGCCTTAAGAACTGCAACCAGTAAACTTCTAATGGTAAAATTTCTGAAAGCAGCAGTTGATCAGAGGAAAAGGAAATAAGAAATCACATTATCTGATATCAATACTTCGTCTTTTTAAAAACTATTATTATTATTATTTAGTAACACCTAGAGAAGTTTTCACTATTTCCTCAGATGAGACTACTTTGCTAGCAGATGAGACAAGGTGCCACAGAATACAATAGTTCCTCAGTTTCTCTTGGCTTCAGTCCTTGATTTCTAACAGTGTAATCTGTACAAGGCCAGCATTCGTAGGGATAGTATTACTTTCAAGGGTTGCTGTCCCTGCTTTCTGAAGAACCTGCATTTTTAAAGCTATGATTTAGTTCTTTTACTACTAGTAATAACAGTACCTGATCACACTAACAAACTATATAGGAAAATGACGACATTTATTCCTTTAATTAATCATGAACAGAGAACAGCAGACATAAGCTTTTGCAGAAGCATGACCATGTTCAAATAAATAGACCAGATGATAGGCTATGAAAAAAAAAAGCAGCAAAAACAAGTCTAAAGACACACAAACATACAAGTATTTGTACAAAATTGGAGCCTCTGAGTCACAGCCACACCCATGATCCCTGATCCCCTTGCTCTTATCCTACCTAAACTTTTGGTAGTTCTGCACCTTGGCTAGATTATGCAACAGTTTCTCCCTTCATTCAGTATCTTTTTTGATGCTTCATCACCAGTTTTATTTTCACAAGGTTGAAAATGAATTCACTTTCCCCTTGTAAACCAGAATATTTTCATTGCTTTCACAGACGCTAAAAATATATACTTTAAAAAAAAAAATCACTTGGGTTGATAACACTGCTGATATCTTTAACTCTTCTCTCTCATTTGTCCTTCTCATCCAGTATCCCTCAAATCCTCATGATGATTTTTTGCATAATCTCAAAAGGTACATTTCCATAGCAAATACAAATGTCATTCGTAGTTGCAACAAAGCCCATCTAGCTTTAAATAAGCCAGGACAGATAACTGACCTCTGATATCCTTGATATCATCTCTGTGTAAGTAAAAATACATACACAGAACCTGCCCTTATACTATATAACTACTCCAATAGGCATTCACGCCAGGGCACTATTCACAATCAATATTTCTCAGTGGTCATACCATGTTGTGCTGGTTTTGACTGGGATAGAGTTAATTTTCTTCAGAGTAACACTAGTACGGCGCTACGGTTTGGATTTGTGCTGAAAAAGTGTTGATAATGCAGAGATGTTTTAGTTATTGCTGAGCAGTGTAAGTGGCTGAGTGGGACTTAGTTGCCAGTTGGGGTTAAACCATGACACATGTTGTCTTTGGAAAGAACCATCTAAGCCACGTAAAAGTGCGGGTTGTGGTAAGTCTCCATGCTCTTTTTTTGCCCCAGGATGGCAGCTGACAATGCAAATTATGCAATAAGCTTGCCTTTTTTTTTTTTTTTTCAAATGTGAATAGATAGTGAGGAAATTACATTTTTACTGTATTTAACCTTGCCAAAAGTGAGCAAATATTATCTAATGCAGCTGGAAAAGCATTTTCTTCTGTGTAAAGTGCTGGGTTACTATCCGCTTCAGACAACATGAGACTGCATGGAAAGGGGGAGGCATATTCCCAGAACTCAAGCAGTCTTCATTTTAGTTCTAGTCTCTGGCAGCGTTAATTACCAAGTAATCCCATCTCAAAACTGTGACATTAACGACAAAGATCTCACAAGCTCAACAGACCATGTGCCAAAAAGATATGGAAATAGATTCCCATTTTTCCTATCTTACTCAATGCATCTTTCCTATGCTTGGTGTCCCTGGGCGTATTTAGCAACAAAACCTCTCGTTTTTCAGAAAATGAGATTGTGTACATAAACACATGTTGTACAAGAACTACTGACTGTAATACTCTAGGTTTTCTCTTTTGTCTTATAAATAGCTGCAAACAGAGGGAAATAAATTATCTTTCTTCTAAGAGCTTTTTTTGCCTGTGTACAACAGATGTTGTTTCCACAAATTAGTTTATAATTTCTTTCATAACTCAGTCAGAACAACCCTTCAATTCGTAGTCGGGGAATAGATTTAGTGCTGCAAATAATTCTTGCAATTATGTAATGAAACTGCACTTTGCTAGGTGAAAACCTTGGCCATCAATCATTCGGTTTAGCGTATGGGCAACTTAATCTTCTGTTACACCAGCTGTGCACGGCCCAGCCACACACACGAAGGATTTGTTGGATTTCCACAGTATGAAGTGTAAATGATTACTGTGATAGGTAACAGGTAGGCAGACAGCAAGCGGGCCGGCTCCAGGGCGTTGAACTGGAATACATGAAGTAATTAGGAATGGCACGCACAGCAACTCCTCCCTTCCATAGCAATTTGCAAACTGAGCAGTATTTAAATGTTTCCCAGTCATTAAAACACAGTTAGCAACAACAAAGCAAATAAAGTTCCTCCTCTAAAAAAAAAAAATAAAATAAAAAATCCACAACTTTGCTGGTCCAAAATGGAAGATCAAATAACAAAACTGCTTGCATGGCTCAGGTAAGCAGCTTGGAGACCTGGTGGATCCTGAGCTTTGAAGTTCAGCACAAAAACTGCAAATGCTGCGTGATAAAATAAAAATTGACAGACAGCGCACAGGCAATACCGCCAGTTATGCTGTTCAAGACACTGTTCCTGCAGCTGTAGCACTAGGAACAAAATTATTTTAAATAGTTTCTTTTCCTAAAAAGTATGATTTACTCGTTAAATGAAAATCAATTTTTGCTTTTATTTAAAAGGGGTTGCGTTGTCAGCCACTAAAGCTGAAGTTGCTGACATATTGCCAGGTGCAGAATACACAACACATTGAAGTTTCTCCAGGAGGTCACATACAGGTGCCTGAAGGCAAGTGAAACTCCAGGGGTTACTTGAATGGGTTTTAAAGAAACTGGTTAGCCAGCCCTGCTTCCCCCATGAAACAGGCTCTCTGCATGCCTTTAGTAATCCATCTGGAATCATTACACAGTCTCAGGATATACTTAATGTATCTCTCATACAAAAATGCTGCAGGGATAAACTGCTTAGAAATTCTGAGAGAACAGGATTTCAGAGGAAGTAGCACAATAAAGTCAATCACAAAATGTTAGAGTGGCCCCTCCCCTGTTTTGTTTGGGGTTTTTGGGGTTGTGGCGTGGTTTTGGTTTTGGTTTTTTTTGATGTGGAATGGGGTGACAAAGTGATTTGTCCAAGTTCTGAAACAGTTGGATTTTCACACACATCTGAGTGTGCAAATTTTGATTTTTTTTTTTTTTTTTTAAAAAACACTTCTCCATTCTTTCTCTCTCAACTCCAGGCAGAGGCACATGATCCTTCTGCTCTAGCCAGTACTGGTGAGACACACCTGGAGTGGTGTGGCCAGTCCTGGGCTCAGCAGTAGGAGAGAGTACTGCAAGTCCAGTGCAGGGCCACAGAGACGATGCAGGGTCTGGAGCATTTGTCATACAAGGAGAGGCCAAGAGAGCTGAGACTGCCCAGCCTGGAGAAAAGCAGGCTCAGGGGATCTTTTCTATGTGTACAAACACTGAAGATGGAATGAAGGAGAAGAAGCAACAGGCACAAATTAAACCCCAGCAAATTCCATGTGAATGCAAGAAAACACATTTTTACTGTGAGGGTAGCCAAACACTGAAACACGATGGACAGAGTGGTTTCAGAGTCTCCATCCTTGGAGAATGGACGTAGTCCTGGATAACCTGCTTGAGTAGGGGTGTGGACTAGACAATTCTGCGATTCTTCCTTGTTTTGAGAAAAAACAAACAAGGAAAGATGATGATCCACTCCCACAAGTTGTATCTTACAAAAAAAGAAAAAAAGTCATTTGGCTCATCTCCAGCGTCAAATATAATACTGAAGTAACATGATGGAATAAAGTTGTTCTCTTCAAACTCCCATTTGATAAAACAGGAGGTGAGAAACTCAGGAAAAAGCTGTGTATTTTTCGTAACATCGAACCTCAGGCACAGACCAATCCTAAGCCGCATCTAGACTATCTGGAGAGAACTTCCTTTAAGTTACTGAACCAACTGGTGAGCACTGAACCAAAATGCCCAAGTAGAATCCAAAGAATTCAACTTTATTAGTGGTTACCAGAGAAAAAACAGGCACATGAATTAGGCTCAGTAATTTAAATTACAAAGTCAAAATGCCCGGTGAACATCCTCGTATTTCCAGTTTTGCAAGAAACAGGTTATAGTTAGCTTGAACTCAGACTCAGCTGTAGAAGCAGGTTCTGATCCACACCGTTGACCTTCCCCACGTTAGAAAATTAATGTTTGAGTATTGTCAACTCTTACTAAGCAGAAGAAAACATTTCTAACAATTTTTAGTCTGCACATTAAAAGCCTCGTTTTGTGCTTTTGGCTATTTTTTTCTTTCTGCTGGTGAACTACCTTCTCTTTTACAACTCTGTCCACTACACATACAAAAAATACCAGAAAAGCAAATTACATAAAACCTGCACTTCACATTATTGCCCTGAAGTCATAAAAGGTGAACTGACAGTGACTTCAAAAAGACCGCTGTTGGTATTTTCCCCATCATAATGATTCACTAAATATTATGCTAATATTATGCCAAAGACCCCACAAGACTGAAAGGAAAAGAGCCCTGCCCGCTGCCGTCCTGCAGTTCTTCCACACACCCAGCACGTACGACTCATTCTTTATATATCAGTACACTTCACAGCAAAAACATCGCTCGCTCTCTGGTGTGAGTGAAGGGGTACCTCAGTGAACACCAATTCTCACCAGTGTAAAACAGATGACGTTTCCTCTGTCTTCCAAAACGCAGGAGGAGGATGTCACGTCAAACTAGGCAGGGAAGCTTGTTGAAGAAACCACATGACAAGTGAGCACTGTAGGCATGGAAGGTATCAGAAATGTCAGGATGTCCTCATATCCTCACCAACCCTCAGCCACAACCTATGGTCTTGATTAGGTTCTTGTTATGTTGACCTGAAAAGGCAAGACTATCTCACAAATACAAGAAAGATGAAGCAAAAAAACATGGAGATGGAGAAACTTTAAGCTGCACAGGTAAAGTAGAAAACCTGTTCCTGTGAACATCACTGAAAACCAGGAATAATTTGAATGCTGTATGTGGCTTAGAAACACCAGATGCAAACAGCCAACTCAGAAGTACCAGGAGAAACTGCAATTTATCTTTACTGACAAGATAAAGGACCATCAAGGAGAGATCAAAGGCGACAACCCACTCTTAGGAAGTTTAGCATAGTCATCCAGATGCCAGTACTTAAAACATAAAAGACAAGATTTCAATTTTGGTAGACTTATTTGTTGTGCCATTAAAAAACAAAAGCATGAAACATGAATTCACTGAGGAATTTCCCTGCTGCTGCTCAGGCATTTGGGGATTTTTCAACTTCCAAACACAGAGAAGGCAACATTCCCCCCTGCTTTCCTCACGTACTACAGAGCCTTCCGTTACTCTGTTCTTTTTTCTTACCCAAAAGCCAGTCATAAGAAGGAAGGTCAGGAATGAAGGGGAAAAAAAAAAAAACAAACCATGAAAACAAGTTGCATATGAAAACCATACTGTGCTGATGTGTGCACTTTGATCATACAGGTTTGACTTTTGTATTTTGAAAGTTGAAGGAACAAGAGGATTTGAGTCAAAGTCCAGGAGCAAGAGATGACTTTGCACAGCAAAAGACATTTCATTCCAGCCACTGAATGAGGTGCTAAGCAGCAGTCATTCACATCTTCTCAGTCCTGGGCCCTCCATGACTTACTACTTAGAAAAAGAAGCCCCCATGAAATGTGTTACACTGAAGTCAGTCTGACTCCATTTCGGTGGTTATAGTCAGAATGAAATTTAGTTCATTATTTGTTTCCACATGAATAGATTTTTAAAAGTTATTTCATTACCGACTGTTGTATCTATGGATTTCCAAAAGTCTAATTATGTAATTGTTTAAAAAAAAAAAAGCAACTTAAGAGACAGGGCACAATCTGAAAAACAAATCTTTTTGTTTTCAAAATAGCTCTTGTAACATCAAAAGCATTCAGTACCTGATAGCAATGTAATGAATAAAATCCATCTTTTGAATTACTGTTGACATACTGGGATGCATTCAAGAAAAGGTTTCTTGAGAAGCAGTGTTTTGAATTGATAATTTTATTGCCCTTATTCTTAATGCCCTCATTACTTACCAAAAGTTAAAAATTGAAACTCATTGTACAGAATAACTGCAGCTGGAATGATTACAATCTGATTCAATAAACTTCAAGAGAAGCATAAAAAAGGCTGCATCAACGATCACTGTTTCAAAAGGGAAAACTTGGATAAAGGTAAAGAAACTGTACTAAGTGGACCAAGAACTTCAGAGCACAGAGGAAACTGAATTTCGTTAGGACAAAGTTGCAAGTACTGCCTCGAATGGGTGTCCCAAGTACTCCTCTGGTGAAACGGAATACTAATGGAATACTTTGATATGCAGAGGCCTTATAAAGCAACAGAGAAAAGGATTTACCAAAGAAAATTAAGTCCTAAAGACGAAGAAAAGTACAAATTCAGCAAGAATTGAACACAGTCAGGCTGAGTTAGACTCAGCATTAAAAACGAAGAAAAAAAAAAAGTTATTCAGTCATAAAAAATGGTAAGTAAACATGCACAATGATGAAGCAGCATTAATTAAAGCTAATGTAAGAAAGCTACACAATAAAATACTCTGCAACACATTCAATACAGCAGATGATGTTGAATGTGAAGGAAAAAGCATAACGGAGGAGGGAGGGGGAGAAGTATAGAAATAAGTAATCAGAAAACTGATGTGCAAGCAAAATTTTAAAATACAACACACTGACCAGACAACTCCAGGCTCACAAATTTGGACACAACAGCACAAAAAAACTGTAGACCAAAGATTAGCTTTTAGTAAATTTACTGAAACATGGCATCATCCTAAAGTAATGCCGTCAATGTTAGAAAGCTGGCAGGAGCAAGGAAAGGAGAGTCAGGCTGGCAACCTGATTTCAGGTAGCACAAAAAGCTTTAAAAACAAGTTTTGAAGACGAATAACATGGGGAGTGACGGGGGGTAGGTGGGTAGGGAGGAGAGAGGGAGAAGAAGGTAAAAATAGGACAATACAGAAAGTTTTTTCAGACAAAACCTCTGCAGTCCAGACTATAACCTTACATTATTCTTTCAAAAAAACTCCACATTTTCTAAGACAAGGTTCATCACTGAAGTGTAGATTACGTATATCAGTACAAGATTTTTACAGTGAGTAGCAAATTAGTTAAAGGAGAAACGATGACCTGTGCCTTTGAAGACTCATGCTGGAAACCACGTAGTGAGGTTCTTGAAGTACTTGATGTTATTTAGTATGTTCACGAATCACCTAGGCACATGGGATGAGCTGCAATGAAATATCTTGGAAAACAAAACTGGGAGGAACACTCAAAAGAAAGGACTGGAATTTTAAACATGAAGGAGATGAAGATTGGAATATCAAAGAATTAGATTTTAAAGTACTAAATCATGCAGAGATATTTACAAAGTTATCTAGAGACTGAAAACATGCATTGCTGTTATAAAGTTAGAGCTGGAGAAAAATCTGTTTTACTCAAGAGCAAGGTTACAACACAATGTAAACACACCGTGTCTGTGAAAAGGCCAATGGCATCATATAATGCATAATTTAAATAACTTCCAGAAGAGGTAAGGAAATTATTCCCACTGTAGTATGTATTGATGTGAACAGTTTTCATACAAGCTCTCAATTCCAGTCACCTGGTGTAGAAGGGGGATTTATTCAAGTGTGAAAAGATAAAATAAGATCTACCAGAACTGGAAGAATACAAGCCTACTTCACAAGTCTGCACAAGAAAAATACTTGTTTTCAAAATTAAAATTAAGATATTGTATTTAGATATTAATTATAAATGGATTAAAATGAATTAAACACCACTGGGGACAGTGAAAAGGATTCCTGAATGTAGGGTTGTGTTGACATCAGAAAAAATGGGTATAAGTTTACCCTGGATGTTTAAGCTGGCAATTAGATGACTGCTTCTAATCATTATCATATTGAATTTCTGAGCAGCAAAAAGAGTGAGACATGTTTTAAGGTAGAATGTAGTAATGATTCTGTGATATAATTAGTATTAAGCAAAACAGTGCCTAGAAGTTATGCCTCAATAAGTACTTTCATCTTCCATTCCAATGAGCAGTTATGGCTATTTCAATTGAGTTTCAGAAATACTCGCTCTGCTCAACCGCAGTATTCGCCTATTGCTTTTTCAAAACACAAGAAAGAAAATATCAATTTATAAAATAAATAAATAAAATACACCACAAGCCCATGAAATAATCCAGAGGCAAGGTGGGGAGAGAGTGCTGTTTAAAAAAGCTATGCAATCAGGTATTTAGAGGAAGCACGACATTATTTCTTGACAGATAGGCATAAGCCTTCCGTGCTCAGAATGCTGCAGCTGGCTATGGTCAGAATCAGGTGCGTCTGAAGCAATAGAAAACATCCACAGTAAAGCAAAACAAACTTTCATGTAGATGCAGTCTCCAAATGCTTGGCAGTTAGAGCTTTATTTTGAAGCATCTCAGTGTTTAAGGTGTTTTAAAAAAAAGGTTTCATGCCTAGTTTAAGTACTGACATGTTAGAACTACTTTTGAATCACCTTATGCTTTTACCCTTAACAGTATCAAGCAACATTAAGCTGATGTGGTCACTTGTCATAATTGGCACTATCTATATTTAAACTAAAATTACAGTTTCATTTTTTTTTGTTTTGTGCACTCTAGAATGAAATCTAACTTAAACATGTAACTTATATGATACATATTGAAGTAGGCAATATATTTCTCCTCCCTCCTGTCAATTTTCATATTTTCTCTCATTTTCTACTGCATGTGTTCCAGCTTAACACGTATCTCCAGTCTCAATCAAATCTAATGATCCAAGTGACTGCCATCAAAGTATGTCTTGAACTGAGAAAGCCCCCAAATAAAACTCTTCCGACAATGTTTCAGTTGCCCACCTCTGAAGTAAATGCCTTAGGGAAAGTCTCCATAAAAACACTGCTTCCGTTTGGCTCATCAGAATGACTTTTCTCACACAAATTGCAATCACATTTCATCCCAGCCTTCATTTACTTTTCATGCCACCACTGAAACTGATGAAAGGCAGCCCCAGCCCCACACACTGTGTAGGAATGAACACACTTTGCTTGATGATCAGCCTTGTAATCATATCATAGATAACATTAATTTACTGACAAACACCACGAGCTATGCTGATACAGGTTTTGTGTCAATCATTAGATTCCCAAAGAACTCGTTATTAAAGAAACAAAGCACACCCACAGCCTGGAGGAATATCCTAGGGGATGCTACAGGGCTCTTTCCAGCATTACCCAGTCTTCTTGGAAAGACGACTTCGTCTTCTTCAGACTGACAGGAGGATCCAAGTGCTTTGCACCACATGAGAAGTGCCTGATGGTCGAAGCCATGAGCTAGAGCACTCACAAGCTGGTCTGGTATTCGCGACCATCAAGTGCAACTGATTATTGAGTGATAAAAGATAAGTAAGCCACCAGACAACACGTAAAGCGCGAGATGCTATCACATATGTCTGCAGAACCAGACAGCTAGAGCTGTTTAGACATCAGTATAGCACATCAAGCTAAATACACAACATACTGCATGAAAGCAGCGTCTATGATCACATGGAGCCAGGTACAGCAGTCAGATATCCTGATGGCTGGAGAAGCAGCCTCTGGGAAAGTCCACGCTAAAAATCAGCCAATGCACGAAAAGCCACACCTCACAAAGAAGCAGGGTCCTTCTCTCAGGAAACAAGTTTCAAGAGAGGAGGAGGTCACTGAGGGGACCTCACGTGCCCCTTTCTACTTCTATCAGTAGCAGCACAAGCTACAAATGAGCATTGCTGAAGATGCAAACCTTCACTCTGACCCATCGGGGTTTGACAACACTGGCACATTCATCAGGGCAGCGACATTTACATAAAACCATCAGCAAGTTCAGAATAGTAAGTGCAAAGCACATCGAATAGCACTTCCTTTTAAGAGGTCACAACTCAGCTCCTCTCAACAGGATGCCATGTACGCTCTGTGTGCTGAAGAGGAAGATGCTCGGTTTGCCTTCCCTGTCACAGTAACACCGTTTTATTTACCTATTACATTTTCAAAGTAGTATTAACTTTTAATACTCTATTACAGATACCCAAGTGAGCTTCAGTATCTGAATGAACTAACACGGATATCTTCAGCAGAACAGCAGATTATTACCCTTGGTTCTCAGTAACGAGATGGTAATAGCATTTTGTGATTTTATTTTTTTTTTTAAGTCATCCTCATCATCTCTGTGCCAATGTACGTCTGATACTATTTTGGGGACAGGGGCACCAAAGTATAACAGATAGAAGTATAACTGTTTCTGTTAACAGCAACTTATCAATTATGTTCCATCACAGTTCTTGTGCATTTCCACTTTGCCTTCTTGAAAATGTTCAAAAAAAATTTCCCTTTCCTCCTCCTTGGAAAAAAATACTCTCACTTTCAAACAAGATATTTGGTTCTTACTATACCTCACTGGAAGTTTTGGGTTCAATTCCTCCCATCCACATTTTCGAATCTGATTTTTTTCACCACAGGAGAAAGCTAGTGTTAAATTTGCAACCTGACCAGGTACACTGCTCGTGTGCGCGGAAAGCGGAGGGGCAAGAAAGTACAGAGCAAGCGAGAGTAGGAACAAATCAGGACTCAGGCCTGAGGCAGTGGCTACAATTCCCATTAGGCACCAACTTAGTATTTGTGTCTAATATTTCAATTTGGAGCAAAAAGTCATTATTTTTTTTCCCCCATGGCAAAACAACAATGAAAAATACCTTTGTAAGAGAGTTAGAAAAATATATTTACAGTAGGCAAAATATTCACTCAGGTCTTATTTATTTCTTTTCAATACAAATTAGTTTCTTGAACAAACGTTTTGACTGAAATGTCAGCGATGGCATGCAGGTCCTTTTCCTGCATACTTGAAATCAATTTAGAACTAGAAATGAGCAAGAATACTTGATTCACTGTAATAGCCATTAATCTTGGATTTCAGTATGTTGTTTCATATTCGATTACATTGCTTTTCCCCATAGTTTTTGCACACATCTTTGAAATTTCATAGTACACCCCTCTCAAAAAGGACACCCTCCCACCCATCAAGAACAAAGGACTAAACTCTTACAAGATTATCATGGACAAAAAAGAAACAGTCATAGAAATATCATAACTTTCAGCCTACAACAAATTAAAGTTATATTTTCAAGAGGGCAACACAACTTTTCTTACCTTCTTGGACCTGACGAGGTGCATCTGTGGGTCCCGAAGGAACTGGCGGATGAAGTTGCTAAGCCACTACCCACCATATTTCAGAAGTCATGGCAGTCTGCTGAAGTTCCCAATGACTGGAAAAGTGGAAACATAGCCCCCATCTTTAAAAGGGAAAAAAAAGACCACCCAGGGAACTACAGGCCAGTCAGTCTCACCTCAGTGCCCGGCAAGATCATGGAGCAGATCCTCCTGGCGACTATGCTAAGGCATATAGAAAATAAAGGGGTGATTGGTGACAGCCAACATGGCTTCACGAAGGGCAAATACTGCCTGACTAATTTGGTGGCCTTCTGTGATAAGGTTACAGCATTGATGGATAGGGGAAGAGCAACTGACATCATCTACCTGGACTTATCCAAAGCATTTGGCACTGTCCCACACGACATCCTTGTCTCTAAACTGGAGAGACATGGTTTTGATGGATAAGGAATTGGCTGGATGGTTGCACTCAAAGAGTTGTGGTCAACGGTTCAATGTCCACGTGGAGGCCAGTGACGAGTGGTGTTCCTCAGGGGTCAGTACTGGGACCAGTGCTATTTCACATCTTTGTCGGTGACATGGAGAGTGGGATCTCAAGTGCACCCTCAGCAAGTTTGCAGATGACACCAAGTTGTGTGGTGCTGTGGACACGTTGGAGGGAAGGGATGCCATCCAGACGGACCTTGACAGGCTGGAGGGGTGGGCCTGTGAGAACCTCATGAAGTTCAACAAGGCCAAGTGCAAGGTCCTGCACGTGGGTCAAGGCAATCCCAAGCACAAGTACAGGCTGGGCGGAGAATGGATTGAGAGCAGCCCTGAGGAAAAGGACTTGGGAGTGCTGGTGGATGAGAAGCTCAACATGAGCCAGCAATGTGCACTGGCAGCCCAGAAAGCCAACCATATCCTGGGCTGTATCAAAAGGAGAGTGGCCAGCAGGTTGAGGGAGGTGATTCTGCCCCTCTACTCAGCTCTCGTGAGACCCCACCTGGAGTACTACATTCAGCTCTGGGGTCCCCAGCACAAGAAGGACATGGAGCTGCTGGAGTGAGTCCAGAGGAGGACCACTAAGATGATCAGAGGGCTGGAGCACCTCTGCTATGAAGACAGGCTGAGAGAGTTGAGGCTGTTCAGCCTGCAGAAGAGAAGGCTCCAAGGTGATCTTATTGCAGCCTTCCAGTACTTAAAGAGGAGACCTACAGGAAAGCTGGAGAGGGACTTTTTACAAGGGCATGTAGGGATAGGACAAGGGGCAATGGCTTTAAACTAAAAGAGGGTAGATTTTGATTAGATAGAAGGAAGAAATTTTTCACTCTGAGGGTGGTGAAGCACTGGAACAGATTACCCAGAGAAGTTGTAGATGCCCCATCCCTGGAAGTGTTCAAGGCCAGGTTGGATGAGGTTTTGGGCAACCTGGTGTAGTGGAGGGTGTCCCTGCCCATGGCAGGGGGGTTGGAACTAGATGATCTTTGAGGTCCCTTCCAACGCTAGCCATTCTATGATTCTATGATTCTCAAACGCAGGAGGTAAGGAGACAAGGTGTTTAGATCAGATGACTATCTCAAGTTGGGCACTGCGAATATTCCCAGAGAGGCGAAGCTTTTCAGCCCAGAACCTATAAGCTCATGGACTCTAAGTTTTATGAGTAGCCTGGATAGAAAGTCCAGTTCTTCAGTCACTTACACAAAAAAGTATGTGAATATGATGGTGAAAATTTTAATTAACAGTTCACAAACTCAGAAATTATTTTAATTTATAAAACAATTATGCCAATTTTTACAATAAGTAGTAAAAACCAACTCACACAAAAAGTTTTCTTGCAAGTGTCATTCAACTTGCCACAAACATGATGAGGTACACAGATACTAAGCACTTCACTGAGTCAGGCAGACTTGTCGACATGAGTTAATTTTCTCCAATCAAAATTAAACCTTTCTTTCAATGTAGCTTTATAAGAATTCTACAAAATTATACATTCAATCTATTTTTATTTAACGCTTTGAACAATATTAAAAGATTACCACAGAGACAAGGTCTTATCTGCCTGCTCAGAATACACTGTACTTACACTGAACCATGCAGCATACATGATCAGCCCTAAAAGGTCTCTTCGGTGATTTTCACTTTTAATGAACTGGTTGGAATTCATTATACAATAATTGTAAGGAGGTTTCGCAGATAAGCCACTGTCTTTAGGGGGCATGGTACTGACACACAGCAATTTTTTCATAAAGAAGGAAAAACCACACACCTTCCTTGCTAAATGAACCGTAGATATTAATCTGAAACCTTTCATGAACAAGGAAAGAAACAAACAGCAGAAAAGAAACTACAGGGCAACTAGGATAACAGGCTTCACTCAGCTACCAATTTACACTAGTTTTGCCCAGGTGAAATTCCATCGATTCTCAGAAGTGATAAAAATTGCCTTTGTCAAGACAAAATTTCTGCCCTTTAACTTTTGAGTTGCAGTCTTTGCAAAGGTTAAAAACCAAGTATTTCCATGCCGGACAACAGCTAGTTCTGTAGGCTGTCCTACCACCTGGACGGGATAAGACTTGGCAAGCAATCAAGTATTTACAGTTCAGCTTCGATGCAAGAAGAATCACGCTGTTACCAAAAAGAAAAATTACTGGGTTCTGCCAACAGAGTCTACTAATGCAGCTGGTGCGAAGGCCTTTCAAAAGGCTGGTTTGTTAATAGTCCTAGGAGAATGATGTGCCACTGAGTTACTTCATCTTGGGAATTACATTTAGGTAGCCATCTCTCATAGGCAGATCTTCCTCTTCTACCCTCTGCATTATGTAGAACTTGCCATTCCAGGGGTGAAAGCGAAGGCCAGGAAAGCACAAACACAGCTGTACTAGCCCCGTACACAAGAACAAAAGTGGGTGCACTGGGTCAGAATACAGACAACCGAAGCCAATACCCTGTGTCTATTGGTAGCCAACAGCAAATGCTTAAAAAATAATTGTTAAGGACAATAATATCATTTTATATTTGTTCTGACCAAGTAATCTATAATTTCAGGACTTAATCCGACATTACATCCGCACATCTATGTTAACTAACTCTGGATAGATTCTTCATCGACGAGTTTGTCTTCCACTTTCCATACTTTGCTATATTTGATGTACTTAAAACCACTACAAGAATTAAAACTGTCCTGATGATATGGGAACCTACCAGAGCACTTCTCTTACAGAGAAGAGAGTCATCTGAAAACCATCAGGTAAAGACTCAGGGGCTTTCCCAGTTGCAGATCAGATGCCCTTAGACACTGCAACTTGAAGAAACCCATCTACTCACAAGCTACTCGTTATTTAGCTGGAAATGCTCAAAACCCATTTCTGCTGCAGGGCAGACCCTCTATACCGACCAAATTTCCCAAGGGCTGTCTGGCATTTGTGAGCAAAGGATTGGGTTTAGCTGTGAGCAAAATGAGCAAACTGGTAAGGCAAACAAATACCAAGCACTGCAGGTGCTCTGGGACTTTGGAGGGTAAGGGGATGGCAGCAGGGGAACTAAAGATCATTATTTCCTTCTGGTACCTCGTTTGGAGGATTTGGGATGTCCAGGACCATGCTGGAATGGGTTGCTCCCCCGTCGTCAACATACCAGTAAAACACTACTGAACCTACAAACAGTCAGGCCACCCCCAGGGACCATCACCCGTGCTGAACAACAAAGCACATCCTGCTGTTACTGAAGGCCCTTTATGAGTCTTGCAGCTTGAAAGCTGACATCACCTTGGCTCCTCCTGTCACCCTCCACTCACTAGCCATGGGAGTCCTGCAAGGAGCCAAATCATGAACCTCATACACCCACAGCTCAAGGCCACACACCACAGACAGGAGCCATACCTGGACCTCTCAAGTTGCACCAGAAGATGCAACGACCTGCTAGGAGACTAAGGAAAAAAAACGCAAACTGTCACACAAGCAAACAACTACAGCTAAACTGTCCTAAACACACAAGGCTCTGTTCAGCAGACATCCAGATTCAACATTTATGCCCATGTTTCTAGTCCTATTTCAGAGGCAGATGCTTTTTCACAGGCAGAAGGCTTGGGAGCATGGACATACATCAAGGGTGTAAGGGAAATCAACCTTCTCAACAGAAAGTTTCAGGGCACAATGATGAATTATTGTCCAGCAGTAGCAAGAACTTTACTTGGTTGTGAAATACTCAAAAGGAGGACTTGTCTCAGTCACTCAACAGGGCAAAGATCAACTCAGCAAACAGAAGTCATGAGGTTAAACATGGTGAGCCAAGAACGTACTGACTCCTTCCAGCACCAGGCTCATTTCACTGGAGGCAGGACAGACTCTCCCACGCTCAGAAGGGGCGCTCCCAGAAGGCTGCATACCAGAGGACAGCCCATTGCCCCCAAGCTCACTGTCCCTGCGTGCTGGTGGGGGACACAGAGCCCAAGGGCCCCTCGGGTGTGATATCAGGGCTCTATCCGCTTCCTGCTCCTACTTGCCTTTCCTTAGCAATAATGGAAGTATACATCTGGCAAAAAAAACAGCTCTAGAGTAGCATGTTACATGCATTCTACTCCAACAATTTCTGAAGTAAATATTATGATTAGCAAACCACCACCAAAAAATACTTTATTTTTAATATTAAAGTATATATAAAAGCATCTGGTAGCTTCTAGATGCTACTCTTGGTTTTGATATATGTAAATTAGTCCATTCAACCTCTTCTAGGGAAAAGAAAGCTGATACATCTGACATGAAACACACAGCAAACCATTTGACAGCTTTCACTGCAAAATGTTTCATTTAATTTTTCCTCACCAAAGGCAAAATTCAATTAACCACTAGAAGGCCTGAACATCAATCAGAAAAAAACAAAACAAAACACACCACACAAAAAACCCTTGCAATTGTCAGACTAACTACTTAACAAAAGAATGATCTGTCCTATGACATGCCTGACTAGGGGGTTGTTGGTTGTTGTTTTGTGGTTTTTTTTTTTTTTCTTTTTTTAAAAAAAGACTATCCTTTATAGTTCTACACTATTTATTGTTGCTCTTTCCTCATTCTTGAGATAACGCCATCTGGGCTGCTTAGGTCTATCCTCATTATCAGGTATTAGTACTTCTTGATGGTTTTATTTAGTGTTTGATTTTGGTTGCTGTATATACAGTTCAACTGATATTTTTCCTGTCAAAGTCAAATACAGCATACCAGAAACACTATGGATTACAACACCATGTCCAGAACGGGAGAAAATACTACTATTTCTTCAATTCCACTATTCATACAGAAATCTGGGAAGGAAAAGAAACAGAAAAAAAGAAAAGACTACAATAATGGAAGATTTCAATCACAGGCAGAGCAAAAGGCACACTGGAGACTGAAATAGAAATCAAGTTTTGAGATATCATAAACAACTTCTTTTAAAAAACTAATTTGGCAGAAAACATAGAAAAGAAAAAAAAAAAGAACTCCTATGTTAGTCCCAAGTATTGCACAGAAATTGCTGTAGCCACTCTAATGCTGGCAGCAATCTGCAGTACCAGGCAACTGCAACTTACTCGAGTATATATATTTTACACTAGACTACATATAGTAAACTGTATCTATAAGCAATTTTATATATAAATAATGTAGTAAAAATGAAACTGATCACCTAAAAGAATACATATCCGTGAGCGAAATGGACACAATTTAAAGATACTCTGTTAAAGGTTTGAATAAGTTCTATCCAAAAAACACAAAAGGAATACTGAACAATTGAACAGCCACATAAAGGAGGCACTTGATACTTAACAGAGAACATTTTCATATAAGGAAAATAAAAAGGGGAAAAAAAATTAAAAATAAAATGTTTAATAATAAACTAGATGAGAAAAGCTTCTCAGGTGCATCATAAACAAGAATTTTATCAGACTCAGCGGGGCACACAGATCACCAAAAATAACTTGAAATTGTTGCTGAAAATCTAATCAAATTATTTGCGTTTATATTCACTGCAGAAGAAGATGGGAGGTCCGCACCCTAAGTCAATCATTGTCAATCTTACTCAAACTTCAGCTCAATGGAAGTGATTTTAAACAAACTAGCATATGGAACTGCACCAACAGACCTTCTGAAGCAGAAGATAATTCAATCAGGAATTGTAACAGAACTACAACATCAAGGTGCTCATAACTCTTAACAGTTACATCTCCTACCACTTGCATCCTGCAAAAAAGGAACAAAATCTAACTAACGAACCTAATTTTTACAAAGGTTAATACACAAGGTGATTCACAGAACTACAGAGAAGTCTAGTTTGTTCTGGGAAAACAAAGAGTAATTATGGCAAGAGAATTATTAAATACATTTGGAAACAAATGCATGCTTTTGTTTAAACAAACTACTTTGCAAATTTATTTGAATTCTTTGAAAAAGTACACGAGTTTAGATGAATAGGTGTTCGGTTAATGTAGTAGTGTATTTTCATTTTCAAAAATAAATAAATAAACAGAATCCCCAAGCAAACAAAGACTGGAAAACATATGTTTTCAGTAGTGTCCCTCGAAGGACATTAAGTCCTTCTAGGAAGGGTCAGTCTCTCTCGGTGCAGCACAAAGACACCAAAGGCTCAGTTAATCACTGCCTATCTGAAACAGAGTGTGGCTGTCAGTGGGTGCATCAGTATCTTAAACAGAGATTCATGACCTGGAAAAGGTGACAACTTGTGTATTATATAAAGCATTTTGCAATAGTGAAATCTATAGCTGACTACAAAGAACAGAAGTATCTCATACTACTGAACAGTGATAAAATGTCAAATGAATTCAATGTTAATAAATGGAAAAAATAACAAAATACATGTAACAATGGATTTGAAATTTGCTATTAGCATTTAGGAAAGAGGTAAAGGAGTTACTAGGGGGAGGTTAGTATGGGAGGGTGGTGTTGGGTCTTTTTTTAAAATATCAACTCTAAGCTTACCATTGGAAAGAAAAAGGAAAAAAAAAAGCACATAAACTGCTAGAAACTACAAGAGGTTTTGTCTGAAAGCTTCTGTGTTTTTTGCAATAGAAGGGGACTTCCCTTTCCATAAAAGTCTACATACACATCCTTAAACGGAAAAACAGAAAACATCAAATAGCAATCGACGGCGCACCTGTATCGCAAATGGCTTACAGTATTTTCTCGAAGAGCAGCATTTCTAAAACACACGAGCAGGGTGATCAGAGCCATCCGTACAGCCTCAGTTTCTACCTGCATATTTTGGCCAGACACAAGCCGGGGTCAGAAGAGAAGGTGTATGGCTGTGGCCATAGCAACACATACACCATCCTAGCAAAGCGATGGCTTCATAATTAAAGCCCATTAGCTTTCGGCTTCTTTGTGGAGACTTAATACTTCTAAATATGGCAGGATTAGACTTCTTTAATGGTACGTACTGCCTAACACAGAAAAGTAAGATGTCATTATTTTTATAGTTTATGTTATTATGTTTGTTTTATTAATTTACATTATTTACTTTTATAATATCAGTCTGCATTTGGCTTTTTTGCTACAGCCCTAAAAGGCCCTCCACTTAACTATTACCCCCAATCCAGCCAAATTCTTTGTTTAAAGGAACATAATTGTTTCAAGACTCTGAAATCTAATCATAGCATAAAGACCTGTGTATTTGCATGGTGTTTCCTCCTACCTATTAAAAATATAAATTATTTGGTAGAGTTGACTTTGGGAAGAAGAAAGAGGCCTGAAGATGTGAAAAAACCTACTAGAATAGACATCTATGGGACAGGCTGCACTTCTCAGATGACAGACCCTCACAGTTAATGGTCTCCCCAGTTTTAATCCTCTCCAGAATTTCTTTTACTGAACTACAGAAGTAATCCAACCTCACTTTTCTCATGGACTGATGGGAGTTCTCTGGTTACCCAATTCTCCTTTCTTCTCCCAGCTTCAACCTTAAATTTTATCAAATCAGGCATCTAGTCAAGGAACTGACATATTCAGGGTCTTGGATTTGTCATTCCTGCACATTTATGCTTTCTTTTTCCCTCCTGAACGCTGTATCCATCTTGATTCTGGGAGGTTTGATAAATTTTAGAAAAATATGACAATATCAAGTTTCCACAGATCCACACTAAGTTGCAAATAAGTCTTGCAGTCCCCTGTTTTTTCTCTTCTCCTCAGATTCACATTTTACCTGCATTCCTATGCAAGGAAGTTTTCAAATTTGGTGCTAGGTCTTCCAGCTGGCTCCAGTTCTCCCTCACTAACCCCATCCGTTATTTGCTCCATCTAGTCAGCTTTTGTATCTCAGATTTCTGGAGGCCCACAACTTCAACGGCACTATCGGGAAGCCAGAAACCACAGACAAATGGCCATTATGCTTGTATTACCTAATACTCAAAGCTCCCTTTTAGCTGGAGTGGCACGGCTACTGCAGAGAAGAGAAGAATTACAATATACTTCCCAACTTTCCTCAACTGCTTTGGATTTCTCTCTTTTTTCTCCCTGAGATATTCACTGCATACTCTCAGAAAATTCTTATTTGGAATGAGATAGACAAAAATTAAGTCTTTTCAATCAAAATACAGTTTTAATTAAATGAGTGTTTTGCAAGAGTATGTCAGCTTAGAGCAGAATACGTCAGTGTTACGTTTTAAAAAACGAGAAACACTGAGTTTTGTTATTCACTTGTAAAATTCAAAATACATGCCATCATCAAATTTTAGCCATGTAACACCACTGTGTGCCTATTATACATATACACACAGTGACCAATGTAGGTTCATGCAGAAGATATATTTATTTATTTATTTTACCAGCGCTTCAGATTTGTTTGCTGTCAGTCCTATGGCCAAGAACAGCAATGCACCAGGACTAGGGTCCCATTACAATTTACATACCTCTGTCACATACATCTGTAATCTGACAAAAAATAAATTTTCCAGAAGGACCAAGTCTAAACTGCAGACTTTTTTTTTAATAGTAAATTTCAAGTTAAACCTTTTTTACTCTCAGAATTAAATTATTACCTTCTAAGTTTGAGTATATTACAGATTTATGACTTTGGAGGGGTTTTTTTTGGCAAGGAGAAAAACACACCTGATGGTAAAACCACTGTCAATGTAGGTGCTAGCATCAGCCTTGCTGCTAAGAACATCAGTCTCAGTTCCTTCACTCCTCACCAAACAGTGTCAGTTCCTAAAACATTTTTGTCCTTTCTTCATCATTCTGTGTAACAACTGAAATTTCAGTCCTTTTGTATTAGCTTTTAAACTGCAAGAAAGTAACACTACTGTATTAGGACTCATGTCTAACTAATACTTTCAGTACATCCAATATGTCCAATACATAAACCACATCCAGGCGCTGAAACACTCCCCAGAAAAATAAAGTTAGACAGTCAAACTAGAGAAGACAACAGTGATGTGTGATCTGATACGACATGAGCAGACATTTACACCATGTCATAATCAGTAAATCTGGGATTCAAACCTACTTAGAAAATTACTGATTTCACCTTAGGAGACTCTTCTGTAAGGACCCACCCTTGCTCTCGAGTAAGTCACAGGGAAAAAAGTTTTCTCCATACTTTCAAGTATAGAAGGTTTGTTTTGTAGAAGCTGAAATCTACATGCTTTTCTGGTAAATGTAAGGGTAACTTGAGTTCAAGTTAATTTTTAGACTGAAGATATAACATCTTCATTAAGAAGTTCTAGTAAAATAAGGTTTATTCATCTATTCAAAAGGTCCTCAAACCCCCTGCAGATGCTCCACATGCTAGTAATGTGGAAAAATTTTCACTTGTCACACATCTTTAAAATTTTAATCAAAGCATGTCAACGCTCATATAATGAGAGGTTTTTCCCTGTGGTGAAATTGTCATAATGAAGGTTGCGGAATTACCATGTATTTTCAGATGAATTGAAAACTGTTTCTGTCTCTCAGCTGTTACATATTACAGTATTCTTACCCTTAAGCCTAGATACTTGACTAACTGCTTTCTAAAATACGCATATCATTAACTTTCATCCTTGATAACTTTCATCGCAGGCTACAGAATATTTATCTATGACTATTGTTTTCAAATTTTCAGTCCCTTTGATCCTGACTCCAATTTGACAAGCCAGACAAGCAAATCTGAACAAGTAGTACTGGAACTAAACCCCAGATGAAGCTAGATCCAGAGGCTTGGACCTCCAGCTCACCTCCACCTTCTCACAAGTTTTAGTCTTCTCTGAAGGGTGACCTTCAGCACAGGAAGCTGTGACATGCCCATGATTCCCTAAGAGCCATGAATCTGAGGATTATCACAAATGAGCTATTAAGATAAATATTCATAGAGGCTACAGAAACATGTTTCACCCTTCCAAGTAGTGAGCTATTCTGAGGTTTACTTAAAAAAAAAGTTTTTCCGTATTTATACTCTGAATTATTCTTTAGAAGAACAACATCTCACAGATCGGGAGAAAGTAACTACAGTAGGAAAATATGGAAAGGGACAATGTATTTGTAATAAAAATCTTGTATTATCAACACTCAGATGGAAAGCAGCATTTACATGATGACATCCAGATATCATGGATTAGCCCTACTGATTGATAATTAAACAAAAGGAACAGACCCAAAGCAAAAGAAATCCATCCTTGCTTTGCATAATCACACAAACTGCCCAGTTATTTGAACTGTATGGTGAAAAATGATGCAGGTACTCCACTGAGTTAAAGATAATGCCATGCCGTCCTTTTTCCATTCTCTTTTCACTGGATTTTTTACAGGTGTTTTTTTTTTGTTTATATAGGGAAGTATTCTTAATATGTACATTTATGACTAAGAACTATCCCCGAATTGTGAGAAAAATCTGAGACTTTCAAACCAAGTATTAGAGAAGTCCCAATCAAATCACCAAATAACTTGGAAAGAAAGACAACTTCAAACAAATCTAATAAATTGGAAATGGTATCTATTCTCAACTCTTCCCTCTGCAGAAAGAGCAGTTAAACTGATTGTGATGCATTTGCTTATACCGAAAATACCTTTTTTAACCTAGTGTTCCCATACATGAAATAACATTTACTTTCTAATCATGAAACCAATATGACTTTATGCACCAGAACACGCTGCAGGGACAAGAAAGGAAATTACTCTATGGGGAGGAGTGGAAAGACATCTACACACACAACAAAGAAACAAAGCAAGACAAGAAAAGGCATACGAGAGGTTTCTAAGAGGACTAATAAAAGAGACACACGCCTATTGCACAAAGAAGAGCAAATATTTTTGGGAGTTGTATCCCCCACTCTCAAAAGAATATCTCTGTGTTAAGAGATGCTAACAAAACACACAAATGCGCTGAGCAGAAGTTAAGGCCTGGTTTCAAAATGAACACACTTCCAGCATTTGTGACAAACCTACTTAGGAATATTACACCATGCTCTACTTTATCCTGCTGCTTTTAAGCAATCAGTAAGTTTTAAAAAAGGTTTATGGGAAACCAACATCACATTTCACAGGCAGATGGTTTATAGTTTGAGTGCTCGAGTAAAACCGTATCTTATCATCCTTTGTATACACTTGAAAGCCACTCAGCTGAAATAAATCTGTGCAAAACAACAGCAAACGACCAGTAAAAAGCTTAATTATTCTGCTTTATATCTATGGTATGAAAAGGATGTGGAAAAAAAAATAAATCTACTTTTAAAGCTTGGTTTTAAACTAAGTGATGAGAGGGAGTTTGGAGCAGAGGACATGATAACCAGGCGTAATTCCAAGGTTTAAATAGTGCCTCAGGCTTTATGCCCTTTCATGCAATTTGGATTTTTATCAAAAAGCCAAGTGTTCTGAACCAAAACATCCATGTATTTTTGCACATCACAAAAGACACTTGCTATTACATAGCTCTAGATGAGAAATGCATCATCCTTGTATTACACGAGGTGATCCAGTATCAACACCGTAGGAGGCGAGGCTGAACCACTGCCACGCACACCCCAGAACTGGAGGCGTTGAGTGCAATGCCTGCAATCTGCCTCAGGCTTTACTGACCTCCCAAAACAAGGCACACTCCAGCTGCCTCAGGCTCACTTGATTTCACCCTGAAAGCGTGGTATTACATGAAGAAAGGCATGGTGTGAATTTGCAGTTTACAGATTTGTTCATTACTCTTCACCACGAGGAGTATCTCTGTACTAAGTAAGGAGATATCTGTTGCCAGGTCAATTCATACAACTAGAGGACGGAGGGTGGGAATCAGGACTCAGAAGCCTTTTACTTCTGAAACAGAAGCAGCATTTTCCAACTGAGAACAGCTGCCATAGGTTTAGTTAGATTATACTAAATAGCCAAAACATCAGAGAGAAAATGCAGGTGGTATAAACAGCAGAACACCAGTGGTAACAAAGAGAGGGAGGATAAACTGCATTTTCTGTCTACAGTGAACTTTCTCACTGTAGGCCTAAAAGTTGGTCTTATGGACACAAATACGCTTTAGTATTTGAAACTTTGACATTGAAAATTCTGAAAAAAATCATACATTTGCAATATGCAAAAGAAACACAGGTGCTGATTTTGCCTGTTAAATTTGTTATCCAACACTTCATGTACTATCTGGTGTTGCCTGAATTTTGTGATAAGGTTGCTATAGATAAGGTGCAGTCCAATATTTAACACATTTACAAATAAGATTAATAGATTAGCAACCAGACAGCTAAACAAGATTAGTACACATCCCCAAGGACAATAGGGATTATAAGAGAAGTCTAAAATTAATGTCTTTGGACCTGCCTGAACTGCAGGAAGAAGGAGCCTGCAAGAAAGGAACAAGGCAACCCACATCACCCAAAATCAGCCTGACTTGCTTCAGGGCAGTTCATGGCACCGGCTGCCCGGGTATCATGCATTTTCCCTTAAACAAGCCTCTGATTTTACAGACCAGTGGTTCTCAAGCTTTCCTAAAGCTGAAAAGATTGTACCTGCCCTATTACCTTGGGTAACACTACCCTTACTGTGCTCTGAAAAAAATAAAAAAATCATATGGGACAAAGTCATGAGAGTCCTATAAACTCACTCTCTAGCTTCCTTTGCAAAAATGCTTCTGTGCTGGTAAAGCTCAGCTTTCCAGTAATGCTGTTTATTTGGTGTTCAAAGAACTTGAAGACTGAAACTGGTCAAGTAAGTGCAAGGTATTAGCAAGCGAAACAGTTTAATATATTAAAAAGACTAGTGATAGACTCCACCAGATAGCGACAATGTTCACGAAATAATCCATGGATACAGCAAGAGGTTAAAAAAAACAACCAACCAAACAAACAGAAAACCCACACCATGCACACACAAACAGGCTTATACTGTGGACTCCTTTTTTCCAGTGATCAAATTCTTTGGAAGAGATTTTCTTTCCACAGCAGACACCTGAATTAGAGACTAGCAGTACCTGATCCTTTTTATGTACCTATCCATAAACACAACTTTGTTATAGCCACCATCAATCCTGCCTGATACCTCCTATGCCATTTACTATGTGTATTTATTACAACAAAACCTCATTATAACAAATTGAAACTACACAGCACGTCCCTGGAAGTATTCCCTACAGAAAGTTATGCAGTCCTAGCTCTGCCTTTTACCTCCCGACTCCCTTTCAGAATAAACATGGACTACACGTACAAAGTTTCATATTCAGAAATACAATTTATAAGAAATGTCATCTGTCAGTTTGCCTTCAGCAGCCAACATCTCACATACTCTATGTTAAATTATGTTCAGTCACGTCAGACAAGAGAACATATCTAACTCAAATACTTACACTTAATGGATAATTGAGAACTGATCCACTAAATGAGCACTTTTAATTACACAGTTGCCAGGTGGGGGAGGGAGAGTTTCTTATCTCCTCAGCTCTAATTTCCTGTACGCCACACATTGTCCTTCATGAATTGACTGATGAATATACATAATTATAAAATTCTTTTTGCAAATTAATATAGTTAGGGCTGAAAATCCAGTAATCAGGCCATAACAGTATCTAGCAATCTGGCATTATGAGAGCATTTACAGTCGCTAAAGAAGTAAGAAAAGATATTAACACGAGTTTGCAACTGTGTATGGGTGGTTTGTTTTTTTTGGGTTTTTTTTAAATAATTAGCACTATTCTCTTCTCCCATTCTATCAGGTACAGAATGCCATCTAAAATTTTACCAACATTGGTAGCCCTGTTTCATTTTGTTGCACTACTAGGTGGGAGAAAACAATCCCAAATGAAACCTTTTCACATTTTACCTCACATCACAGCTGCCAGATCCAGAGAGGACAATAAAGGTAAACCAAGTACTGCCATAAAGAAGAACAGTCAGTAACTTACAGTTAGGAAAGGTGCGGGCTGGTTGCTCTGCAGAGGCTGGAGATCTGGGAGCCCAGCGTGATGGCAGGGCAGCAGCCTTGCTGGCGGGGCTGGTCCCACCATGCTGGAGCAAAGAGAGCCAAGCAGGTCCAGCAATGGCACTCAGGGCCAGCCAGTACCCTAGGGACCACCAGGAAAGACCTTGGTGACAAGATGAGCCGGAGCCAGCAGGTCTGACCCAGCCAGGTTCTTGGCCTCAATGGAGCTGGTGAGGAGAGAGGAGAAGGTCCTCTCCTCATGGAGGCTCCTCCCGCCTGGGTCTGACTCACAGCCACACACCTGCACAGCATCAGGGCTGCCCTCCAGCACTGGCAGCTGCGACACGACCTCCCGTTACAATCAGCAGAACGGGAACGAGGACAGATGAGTTCGCTTTTCCATCTGAGAACCTGCAAAATTCAAGAAATGTTAAAATCCAAATATCGTGCGTTGCACACGGAGGTTTTGGCAAAGTAACCCTGAGTTGATGAAGAAATGATGCCAAGAGGACCAGGAGAGGCAGCAGGGTCTGCCTTGGGTTTTTCTACCTTTTTTTTTTTCCCCCGGAAGTTAATGCAAATAAACGTCCCTCGCCTTTAAGAGACATTGAAATGGAAACGTAGAAGTTTTATTTTGCATCAGTGTGGCATCAGATGTTTTTAAATTACTTGCTATCTTCAATTTTTCTCATATATTTTGAAAAGTCACATCACATTGATTGGCAGAGTGCAGAGATCATGCATATCAAAAAGTGGGAACCGGCACACATTAAGCACGACACTGCATTTGAACAGTATCGGTAACTTTGTTATTTTTCCATTTTAAAGAGGAGAAAACTTTTTACAGTGCAGGTGCCCTATGTTCATCCGAAATTCTGCTCTTTACTCAAAAGGAGGCAAGTCACTGTATCTCTTTTCCTCTGGCATTATCTGACTTCTAGAACTAATCCTCTTATTTGGCACACAATCACATTTTCAATCTAAAACCACCTTATCTAGACCCCCAAGATTTTGGTTTGCATATATTTTTCAGGGGAAGGTGCTTTATTTCACTGAGATAATGCATCACTGAATTACAAGCTCTATGCAGCTGTCACTCTTTGCCAAACATTCAGAAACATAAATGAACTCTGACAAGCCATTTATCTGGTAATTCAGTGTCAAAGTGTAATAATGTCACTGGGCTTTGCACATTATCAGTGTTAAAGCAGAACTGGAGTTAAAATGCAAATTGAAAGCACCTTTTGTATATCAGAATAAAAATTACTATAGTTGGTGCCCATCCTGTTCATCCTTTAGGTTCTCAATTAGGTAAGAATAAAAATGTATGGATAAAACCAAACGTTACATTCATTAAACTAAGAACTAAATGCTTAGTGAATTTAGTGACACCTATAGCTTTAGGTCTTTAAAAACCAATACCTGAAGTTTGCCATCAAATCCTGGGGACTTTCCCATCACAAGACCAGAGAGTGCAACAGAAGAAAGTGCAATATGGAGCAGAATGGAAATTTCAAGAACATCTACTGAATTTTCTAATTTTACAATGTTAAGGCCACCCTGCAAGAACTGCCACAATCCCGTCCTCGCTCAGTCCTTGCTCAGACACTTGGTCACAATACGCATTGGCAGATGTGGCAAAGGAGTACCTTCCCTTCTGAATGTCCATTCAGCCAAAGACTTTGCTTCTTAATTTAGCTCTTGCTGTTACAAACAAACCCTAAAACATGGCGTTTGTTTGTTATTTTTTTTTTTTTCTCCTGGATGTAAAGTGATTTGCAAGGATCCCTCCTCTCTCTCCTCCCAAAGCAGTTATAAATTTGAAGAAAACAGCCAACTCTTCCTCATGTTCTTCTCCTGGGCTGGTCTGTTACTAGTTGACCCACCTCAATTTGGTCCAAGACAACCAAGTGGAAACTTGTTTTGATCACTGTGGCACAATTTAATACAATGGAGTAGTATCATTGCAACAAGTCATCTAATAACATTCCTTTCTAGGCTGAATAAATTTCTCCTTTGTAAAATATCTCTGTTGTTTTGTCCAGTCTCTCTCTTGAACAATTCAGCCTCCCAGTTTTACAATACAAGGTCAAGGTTTTTTAAACTGTTGTTTGTCTGCCTGTATGTTTAAGTCAGGACAGAGACAAGCACCATCTAAATAAAGCTCAGACAGCTGGAAAAGAGCCAGCACTGATTTTATTGGGGCTAAAGCAGACAAGCTAAACATTAAACAAAAGAAAAAAACAGCACAGTAATACGACGTATTTTTCTGTTATGAAGTTTTTCTGCTAAGTACAAAGTTGAATGAGAGGTCACGTAACAGAGCAAGAGTCTTACTCAGGAGAAGCATGAGATAGAAAGGATTAAAAAAAGGAGCTGTAAGCTATCAGATTTAAATACTAAAGATAAGTCATTCAGTCTGCAGACAAAGCAAAGTCTCTCCTTGACCTGTCCCAACTACTCTTTTATGTATTAGACTTAGATATTACAATAATCAAGATTTATACTTTTTTTGATATTTTGCTTCGTAATCACACCAAAAACTTCTGCATGCTAAATCTGGCAATCACTGCTAAGGGCAACAGCTGATACATGGATTATCATGAGAAGGTGGCGAGAATCTCATAAAAAGAGAGCACGAAAACGAATTAAAATTATTTATTTTAAAAGGAAGTGTTATCAGAAGGGGATAGTATCCAAAACGACATGTAGAGAATGTCAATCAAAGGATTCTGTTTCTCTTCCTATCTTGACACCAAAAACATCTGGCTTGCCTCATGGTGATACCCCAAAACTGATACAACAAGAAGTCCAAGTCAGAAATGAAAGGCAGTGCCAGGGAGCAACAAGGGCAGGCTGGTCCAGTGATGGTGACTGGGGTCAGCCAACAGAGCAGGGACAAGGCAGGTCCGAATGGGGAGTCAGGTGTGCAGGTCAGAGTCTAGACTAATAAGGTGCCCAGCCAGGCAGAGGCACGGCTGCATCGCAGCTCAGGCACACACCAAAAGCAAGAGTCCAACCTTGAAATCATCTCCTCAGCCAGGGCCCTGCCAGAGCCTCTCAGTGTCGTGCAGCTGTGCCAGATCAAGGAAGGCCCTGAGCCACCAGCAGCCAAACGTCTGTGGGGTGGCAGAGGACGCGCATCAGACCCTGACAAGGCAGCGTTTCTAAAGGACGTTTTCACATAGGAGTATCTTATGTGTGAAAATTTAACTTGATGGGTTTGCCAGCACTCCCTAGGCATTGCTCCTCTGGAAGAGATTTGGCTACTCGCATCAGCTGAGGGACAGCTGTAAATGCATCAGGTACCGTAATGTGGGAGCGCTCAAGGAAGACATCTTTGAACAGACTCTCAGCACCAGTCCCCTGGGGGCATCCCCCTGACCCTCGGGAGTCTGGCTGCCTGGGCTCAGGGCCAGCGTTGGCAGGCACAGGCTGGAAAAAAAAGCTCTTGTGAAGAAGTCTTCTCCGGCGCTACCCTTCCCTTCAGAGCCACTTTCAAGCTGAAGCTCTCACCCAGGACCCTACCTGTACCACGCTGCAGCAGTGTCGCAGCACACCCTGGTCATGACACCTGCTCCTTTCCCTGCCCAACAGAAACTTGTTCAACACCTCCTAGGATCGTATTTATCTCATCACACCAACTCAGTTATATGTAACTCAGTTATATGTAAACTAATATTCTCAAGCTTTGTCCTTCCGTTGCTTCCAGCTGAGGAATTTCCAAATTACTAATTGCTTGACCTTTAATATCATGCTGTCAAATTATCTCCCATTTTTACTACTTCAGCCTTACTGTCAAGTCCTTCTTGTATTTTTTTTCATCTTTTCACTCCTCAGAAACACCTTCTAACTGTACGTGTCACCACACTCATTTTTTGTGCCTAAGTCTATAATAGGAACATTAAACAGAATTTCCTTCCAATCCTGCTTACTTTTTTTATACGACCCATTGATGACTTTCTTTTAGCCTGTTCTTTACCATCCCCAATCAATATCAATCTGCAATTTCTTCAGCTCAGCTAATTACTATCTATGCAGTACTTAGCTCCAGACAGTTTAAGATCCCTGAGATTTCCCGTCTCAAAAGAAGAGGGTTTATCAAAGCCAGTTTTCAGATTCATCTACAAAGATTTCCGTTTAATAAACTCAGGCAGCTTTTTATCCCTTTTCCAGCCTCCTTTAAAAAAAAAAAAAGACTCCTAAGTTCTTGCTGCATTTGACTAATGGCTATAATCACTCAAGGCAATTTCCCAGATTTTTTTTTTTTTTTTTAAATAAAGCATAGCCTCTACTTTTTCTGCTCTCCAAAAAAAAAAAAAAAGAAAGTGAAGAAACTGTCTGGAAATCTAAGTACATATTCCTTTACTTAGGCATTACATGGAAAAATATACAAACAGAATCTCCATTTAACTGGTAGTAAAGTGAACAAAAGTACAATAAAGGAAAATCAGAACGCTTAACAGAAAACCTCTCTTTTTTTTAACCACTTCGTGCCCACTAGTGTCAAAACATGGCACACTGATTTATTACATTCTACAAAAACATTCCTAATTTATATGAATTCACAAGTTCAAAATTTCTACACACTGACTTTCTAACACAAATGAATATTGCGACATGCAAATTCTTTAAAACTGACATCCTGTATGTTTTTTGCCCATATGTGCCCACGCATACTGCAGATACCAAATCACATCTTATTTCAGACCTTGGGGACATTTCCATTTATAGTAGTGATATCACACAGCACGCTTTCTCTCCTTTTAGTTCTTAGTTGTGTTTTCAAAGCAAAAATTCAGTGCTTTGAAATTCAGTGAGTCCATCAACTCCATTATTTTTAATTCTGTGATTAATATACAGTGGAGATAAAGATGCTGTATAAAGGTCGAGGAGCTAAAGCCCGAGATAATGCACCTGACTTCCGAGCTGATGTGAATTTTTTCAAAATAATGTACGTTAACAGAATAGAGTAAGTAATTGGTAGCAGTTTATCTAAAGCGCCATAAAATGGCAACTTCTTCTGACACAAAAGAGCAGCAAAAATTCCACAAAAAGGAAACGTATTGCTTGATAGCAAACATAACTGCTAGGGTTAGAAAACTAATTATATCACTATACCTGCCCAAATGCACACCTTCTTCAAAGCTTCAGCCTCATGTTTACCTACCTCAAAACATAATTTCTCAACTATCCTATCGCTAGATTGATTGGGGTTGGGAATATAAATAAGAAAGCATATACTTAGTTAGCGTTGTTTATGCCCAGCTGACTTCTTCAGACACTACAGATAATTGTCCAAGTTCTTTCTACAACAACCACTCACCTATTCAATTCAGACTTGCCTTCCCTAATTCTTAACTTTCCTTACTCTTCCGTGTTCAGAGACCACTTTTTCTCCAGCTAAAGTCAGTTTGGAAGGGTGTCTAGACAGATGAGCTGGACTTCTCATTTCTATTCTGACTGATATGTTAAAAACTTCCAATTATATACCAAGAGATGACTTACAGAGGCACTTCTTTTCTTGCTGGCTCTTCACACCTTTCTGATTTCATGCACCAATCATTAAAATAAACCATTATATCCACAGTGTAACTACATGAAAAAAAACCACCCTACTTATTTAGAAACTATTCAAAACAGCACTAATTCCATCACAGGAATTTTCTCCTTTTTTTTTTTTTTTAATTTATTTATTTGAATTTAACCAAACACTGGCCAATTTATTTTTACTGAAAAAAAAAAAATCCTTACATACCCAGAAATCTATGGAATATTTATTCAATATTTTGCAGACTCGTTCTATTGAAGAGAAAGCACATAGTAAAGAGGGATCTCGCAGTGAAGAGCTGCAGGCATTATTTCATCTCCACAGCCTCTACCACAAGGACGTCAACTAGAATTGCACTGGAAGCCACATAGACTGTGTTTTCCAGTGAAACAATTTTTTTTTTTTTTTCACCTGTTTAATGCTGAACCTGACTAGCACTTACAGCAACTCACTGCAATACTTTCATTTGCTCTAATAAAACACTGCTGTTGTAGACCCACTTACTGCCCCTGTTCTTCCTTTTATCCATGGGAATGATGTCTGGTAGTACTATCAAGGCTCAAGGGTCCACTATACTAGACATTGTACAAAGTCCCTGCCCCAAAGAACACACAAATTTCTCTAAAGCTGAAGAGCAGAACCAGTGAGGCAATACCTCTATGACTGCTCATACCGCTGCGTTCAAATCTGTATTAAGTCCTCCAGCAAGTGTGGTGCATATGCTGGGAACTCCTCCCAGGATGTATCATTAAAATACATATTACAGACTCTCAGCACTGAGATTTATGTATTTTCTGGCAGCATGAGGTAGAAAAATCAGCTGAAGAGGTAGGTTTTAATTTTCAAACATATGGATTCCTTAAGGAATGAAAGCACAGAGTATGCTACTTAGAGAAAGTGTACCCGAAGGGCACTCCATTGTTATTTATGCCGTCATTCTACTACCAAGTAGAAAGACCAAAAATCACCCCAATTAAGAAAAGTTATTGCAGCTTTGTTTCCAAGGGATGAAATAGCACTATGTATTTTGTCCCAGTGTAGCATTATCTTCAGAGAAATCTTCTGAGCATGGTATAAAACTGTCCCTTTGGGTTTATATTGAAACTGATGGTGCAGAAGAGGAAGCTTCTATTGTTCCTTTTCATAAAATATTTCATGGGGGAAAGAGCCTCAAGTCGTTTTAATCCACTAGCTAAATATTAAAAAAACAAAAAAATACTCTCACCCTCTACGCCCACAATCAATCTGAATAAAGAGCTAACTTCTGTAGAAACAGAACGGTCAGAGATCTAGTGACAGGAAATAGCTTAAATTTAAAACAAGTAGACAATAAACCTTGTGATCTATAGCTTTTCCTAGATAGGCTATTGAACACTATTGAAATACTTACATTCGAATACAGCTTTTCATAAAGTCTCTCCCTGACACTAAAAAGGGGCAAAAGTTGTTTTTCAGGATCTTTACTGCTTACAAGATGGAAAGTATTTAAAAGATCTTTAATTCTACAAGCAAAGAACAGTTTTAGAAGCAGGAGCAAAAACTTTGCATTTCTCAAAAAGTTTATTTTCATTTATCTTCACATCAAATACACACAGCAACTCTTACTATGACAGCTATTCCCATCCAGCAATCTCCCCCTTCAGCAGCACCACAATCCACCAAGCCAAGTGCAAAACACCAGTCAGTCCTCCTACCAGCACATTACCTGTATGAGAGGGAGGTGGACTTTATGCAACTAGTGAGGAAAGGCTGCAGAGCTGTCCAAAAAGGGGACGGGAAAGAGGTTGGATACTAAATGGATTGCTATGGCACAGCTTCAGCTCCTGCATCTTGGAGCGATGCTGATGAAGAAGCCACTGGGACACACTGGTTCTGTTCAGCATTAAGATCACTTTAGGTTTAAAGTTGTGACTACATTCCCCCAAAATTCAGGCAATTGAGATGCTATTAGAAATCCAGGATTACATCAAGTCCCCATTTCTCTACCTTTCTGAATCTTCATTGCTTCTTCAGCTTCCTCTGAGAACAAATTAAGGAAATGAATGAATGGAAATGGGTTTGTGGTTAAAACCATCTATTTCCACTCAAAAAGCAGAATCAAAAAAATGATGTCTGTATCAAACAATATTTCATAGACTATATAGCTCTTTTCTTTCTAAGCATGTATCTCCTTCCAAGAGGACAGAGACATGTAATGTGCCTTTACTAAAAACAATATTGTAATATTCCGGTACGCACAGAACAGTGTTGATGATCTTTCCATCGAAGACAAACAAGTCAGGTAAGCTGAGGAAAGCCTTCTGGACACATGATGGCACAGCTTTTTGGGGTTGCTTGTTTATAACACAAGAGACAAAAGAATTTTAATTTGTTCCCTCCTGAGATTTCTCCTCTAGCTCTGTCTGTTTTAAAGGTCCATGCTGACTTCCAGAGAGCCTTTCCTCCATCTTATGTATTCCACGGTAGCATCCTCAAACTGATGATAAATTTGCTCTTGAAACAGATTACTTCAAAATTCCTGTTGGATCTCACATCCTGTGAGATGCTGACATTTTTCTAGTTTATTATTATCTCAAATATTTTTATTCCTTCCTCCCTAGAGACAGCATTTTTCTGAGCTTTCCTGAAAGGTATTTTCCTCACAGTTTGAAAATACTGCACTCTGGAGGAATAAAAACTATTCTCCAAGCAGTAGTTTTTCTACTGTTTTTGCAAACTTGCCCTTCTGAAACTCTGCACAAAGCCAGAAACTGAAGCATACACCGAGAGTTCTCAGTCCAAGATGCAAGCTGATACAGGTGAAGTGCCTGACTTGCTTCAGAAACAGCAAGCCAGCGGGT
Organism: Tauraco erythrolophus; assembly: GCF_009769465.1. NCBI lineage: Eukaryota > Metazoa > Chordata > Aves > Musophagiformes > Musophagidae > Tauraco > Tauraco erythrolophus. Next base: position 15,224,067 of record NC_141465.1, read on the forward strand.
GGGAAATGACCAGGCATATTTATTTTTAACACAGTATTTTAAAAGACTTTATATTGTTGAAAAACAAATTTGAATTGTATGGTCAAAGTGGTTCCAGTTCAGCAACAGAACTCCCCTTCTTTAGTTTTCCTGTTGGAAATACTCCCACGCATACTCCTCTGTGGGAGTGCATAGATTAACTAGGAGGTTACTAGTTAATTGTATTTTCTAAAGCCATACAAAATAACTACAGTAGATTTAGTATCATTCAACAGCAAGCTGCTACACTATGTCATGTTCATCTGGTTTTACTTCAAGATTAAAAATAGGAAGAATACTGAAAAAAAAAAAGACTAATTTATCTTATAGAACATTGTGAAGTACCGTTGTGTGTGCGTGTCTGTGAAGAAAATTAAAATGCAGCAGATGTGTTCTGCAAAAGGCATACTGGCCAACGACACAAGAAAACAAGTTTTCTTGCAATACTGTTGATTGAACAGGTTGCGCAGGTGATTTCATTAAATATTGGTTACTGATTAGAACAGAATTGTTTTCAAACCGAACATGTACATGTGCCAAAAGGTTAAATGAGGCTTTTGATAGAAAAATTGTATTTTCTTTTTAAATACAAGGTAGATAACTACATCACATTACTTTAAATTATAGCAGCTTACAATCCTGAGGAACAAAACAAATGAGTTCAAATAATTCACAGCAGCCCCTGAAGAACGGGATGTGTTTCAAGGCAAAGAAATCTGCATGGGCAATGCCCTGTCAGAAGCACTGTTCAGGGCTGGGGGTTTGTACAGCACAAGAGGTCTGGCTTGAGGTCCAGTCCACAGGTCACAGGCTGTGACAATAAAGTGTTGGCAAAATGAGACACAGATGTATTAAAAGATGAAATGCATGAGGTGACTAAAAGAATTCTAAGATCTCCACGTCAAGGTGGCCAGAAAGAAATACCTTCAAGTAAACAGTACTGAGGCCTCTTCAAATCATCCCCCTCCACAAAGAGCCCTGAGACTTGCAGAAGAGACCCGGGAGGAAGGACAGACATGTAAAAGACATCCCAGGCTGGGGCACTGCACATAGCACTCTGGAGGCACGATGGCACCTAAAAAGCAAGTAGAGACCTACCTCCATACATTATCCCAGAAAGTTTTAAATCAATCACTTTGTATAACTAATATAACTTAAAAATTAGAGACAGCGGAAGAGAGCATTCTGAACCTCTAGACGCAGGGGTAAAGACATGACCTGTCTTCAGGTATGTCTACATTTTGCTCTAAAGGTATGCTTAAAGCTTCAGAAGATATGCTGAATACCACGTTACCCAGCTAACAAGCATATTCCTAACTGTGCAGAGTGCCTTAGCAGGGTCCACAAGACCTTGAAAAACCATCTGCCATAAGCCCCATGCTGCTGTGGCTACACTGACACCAGCCTCTGAGGTAACCAGTTCAAATGAAACCTCATTCACCATTTGCAACTTCAGTGTTGTTTCACAACGCAAGCAACTCTCTAAGCTTTAGTCATAATCCCACAAGTAAATTTTGCCAATTCTCTCTTTCCTGTTTAAAAGGACACTGCCACAATTGCTGGTTTTAAACAACCACTTTAAAAAAGCCGCCGCAAAAGTATGGGAAAAAGGATCAAAATACCAAGTTTGAATTAAACTAAACATTTACTTATTGAATTTCTGCAAGGGGTCTGGAATACATACAGATCTTGCCCACTGAATCACACTGGATCTTGATTGTAACTTCTTCCTCCTTCCTGTCATTACTAGCAGTTTATTCTAGAAAAATATTTTTACACAGACTTGTGGTTTTCATTAACCAAAACAAAGTAGTAAAGATGCTATAGCAATTTTTCTGTCAAACATGCCCAGTCTCTACCAGCAGACTTATTATCTGAATAGACACAGTGAATGACTAAGTTTCCTGGTCACATACACGCAATAAACTGCAATACAGTTTCAAAGTGCAGCTCAATAAAGGTCCAAATGGCCGCATTTTGGAAATGAACTTACAAATTTCAGAACAGTAACAACAAAAAAGAATTTTTGCTTTAAATATTAACTGTAACTGCAAGGTAATATATTAACACCATGTGTGACAAAACACAGTACCGCAAGTACTGCACAGTACAACACATGCCTAGACAAGTACTTGCAAGAAACATGGAACAACCTGTAGCTCAGATTTGACAAACTAAACTCTGTTTGGATGAAAGATGAGCCTTAGGTGATACAGGTAATAATTAGCGACTTGAAAATATAACAGACTTGCTTATTAAAACAAGAATTGCTGATGTTTAGCACCTAAAGGGACGCAGGAGCTGGGGCTGTAAGACCGTACTGCCACAGTTCAGGGAGATCACGCTGGAATTTGCGTTCTCCATTTCACTTCGGAGAAATGCAAGAGAGCCATAAACCTCCTGTTGGAATCTAGACTGCTGAAGAAGTAAACCCTCTATCCTCTGCACGCAGCACTGATACGCACGACAGGCCTGAACAGAAAGTAGACACAGAAGGTAGCTGTCAAAGAGCTTCTCTCCGTACTGTTTCGTGGAACTGCCTGTGTATCTGCATCAAAGAGAAGCAAAGAGATTAAAGGCAAAATCCAAGGAGGCAGCCAGAAAAAGGAGTGAGAAAAGTCTTTCTACCTCTATCCCTCCTCCCATGACTTCCTTGAGGGAGAGCTTTGAACAAAAACACTGACGAGAAAAGAGTTTAGAGCTCCTGTTCGACGGTAGTAGTGCTCAGGGATACTGTGTGAATTCTCTGCACATTCTCCACTGGTGAGGCTTTGCACTTCCAAAGGCTTTGCACTTCAGGCATTCATTACAGAAAATGCCACGACTGTAACATTATCTTCTCCTAGTAAACAATTATTCTGGCTGGTGTTTCAAAATGCATGCATGTATAATGCTGCAAAAGTTCTTCACCGTTGGTCAAAATAAAAAAGCCACTTCCATAAAGCAAGGCATTTAAAACCTGTGGTCTCCAAAATGGCACACCAGAGAATATTTTCTTCTTTCAACATATTTAATTCCTATTAATAGTAACAGGAGCTAAGCATGCATCAAAGGATAATATGCCTTCAAGATTTAATATATATTTGCCATTATGGATAAAGACACCCATAAGTACCATATGAAATAACTGTCAGTTCCTAGATTTGTTCCAGAGTATAAATCTTTTCTGCTAGTATGGATAAGGCGTAGCCAAATGTGGCTGCTTAAACAGAAAAGAATACACCTAATCAGGGAGATTACGACATTTTCTCATAAAATGCAGGAGACACTCTGTTTGGATTTTGCCTTCTATCTCAGACTTAAGATTTTCCCAAAACAGGGAAGATACAGCTCTATTGTAGGAATCACATGCAACTGTTATCTTGGTTTCTTTACAGTAATTTAAAAGTTAAGTAATAGGCTTTGTTTTTATCTTCATAGTACTTCTAAAAATAATAACAGTCCATATAGGAAAACCAAACAATTTTATCTTCTAAATATTTCTGTTACACAGAAAAAGAATATGAGGATATCCTCTCATGCACGAAAAAGGGTTAGGGACTATTAATATGTTTTCAAAATTATTTTCAAATTATCACAAGGATGCTGAATCTCTCAGTGACCCAACAGCAGTTTTTTTCCAATATCCTTAATCCTTTGCTTTGGAGAATGGCATCTAGGTATGAGCAAAGGAAACTGGGGCAGAGCTTTGCCCCTCACAGGTCACAGGCACATTGCTGTGCCCTCACTATTCCTGCTTTCATCTCCAGGGATGAGCATATCCCATGGCTCTTGCTGTCTGAGACATTTTGGGGTTTCTTCTCAGTAATTCAGGTTACAGAAGAGAAAATGCCTTTCACAGGAATTCACAGCAGCCCAGTGACGTGCCTGCCAGGCTGAGGACACGGAGGACAGAGGAGCTCAGATTCAGGTAACTTTGTCTTGCAATTTCACCTTCTCAGTCTGGGCCATTTTAGGATACTTAGGAGAAAGAAAAATAGGCTTAGATCTGGGTTATCTGTGCAGCAAGTGTAGGCTACACTGCTGTCCCATTCTGTTTGTATTTTTCTCAGTAAGCTAAGTCTCAGTTTATTTTTTTCTCACAGAATCCTGTTCTTTAGCTCTGCTCAGCCTGTTACACTGTCTGCACTCTGCTAGTTAGTTCTGTTATGTTATTTCTGACATGGATTTATATCTTTATTCCTTAAAAACACTTGGTTTTAATTTTCTTCAGTTTCTGTAACTTCCTCAATCCTACCTATGGCTCTGTGATCCTTCTAGATCTACTTAGGACATTTTTCACCTAACCAAGTGCTGAGATCAAAATTTCACATCGTTTCTTTGAGAGTAACGTATTGTTTCTCTGTGCATAGCCTCTTCAGGAGTAATTGATTGTTAGATGCAGTAATTTTAATCATCTAAAGACTTAAGTCTAAGTGGCCTTAAATTGTACCATATGAACTGAGGAGATGGGCTCGAATCTCCGTAAGCAAGTTAGTGCCTAAACGCAGAAATAACCGCATTTTATTTTGAAGGAAAAGCCTGGGGAAGGCTTTTAAAATACACGAGTATATTATAGAGGAGGTACAGAGATGGTCAACTGGGAACCAGTGTATACCATTTCTCCCAACACAACAGTTATGGAACATCTTATGAACGACAAGAAGTTAAAGCAGAGACTTTTGCTTTCTCCTTTACCCCAACATAATGTAACACGAGTCCGACACTCACTTGCTGATTATATTGTAATCAGTTTTTTGCCTTACAATCCATCCATTAAAAACTTCTAGTAAAATACATGAAAAATAAACAAAACTGATTTGAAAAAAAAAATAGAAAAAAGTTACAAACTTAAGCATATTAACCTATGCCAACAAAAAACCTCCAGAAAAATGGAAGCGAAAGTTATTAACATGATGGCTTTTTATTTGTGTCATGTTATCTGAGGGAACATGTTTCCACTATGCTTCAGGCTGATACGATCTGAAATGGTTGTGAAATATAACTGGGCTGTATAATGAAAACAGCAATTAACCTTGCTTTTGAACAACTTGGGAATTACCTTTTGACCAAGAAGCACACAGCGTATCTCTGTTTCCAGTATCTTATCTTCGCACGAAGGAGATCATGCAATAGTTTTTGAATTTTTTCATAACCCGGTTCTGTCTGTTTAGAAGTATCTGCCTACCTGCTGCAATCCTACAGCTTCGACATGAGGATTAAACAGAGTGGATCTGGGCACTGGACACAGCAGGCATACCAGTAAATGTTTTAAGGCTGATCAATTTTGCAAAAAATCCCAGTCACAGAGATCCGTGTCATTTTTGTTGATCTCTGATTCACAGAAACCTGAGTGTTTGCTACTGTTAGGCAAGACCATTTGTGAGAATATTCAGCAGATCATGAACAGTAACACATACAGGGTCTGTGTTCCTTATTCACAACTCCTGCTTAAACAGCATCAGTCAGTCAGTGACTGAGTAGTCCCATATTTTAAGATTTAACTGAATGCTCAGAAGAACCCAATCACATGCTTTGAATGAAAGAAAAAAAAACACTAGTATGCAGTTTATTCTCAAACCAGTCCATGGATCTTCTGAACGAGAGAACTAAGAGACTGGGTCTCAAAACTTTCTCTAAACAAATGAGGTAACAAGATTGCAATGACTTTACCCGGTGGGGAGCAACTTTGGATCCCTATCTGTATGGTGAATCATTAAAAACTCAAAACATTATACAATAAAATTAGGAGCTTGCAACGCAGTCTTTATTTTATTCCAAACTGAAATAATATCTCTAACATGCATGGTAGGGATCCGTTTTGAGAGAGAGGACTTACCTGTTAATTAATGAGGGCAACTAAGCTATGTGAAAGCTGTTATGCCACATTATTAAGGTTTTCCACATTCAACTAAACTCCAAAATGGCCTTATTTTGCAATGCCATTTAACAATTGTAGCAACTGCCTGGAAACCACCTTCGAATCAGAACTGGTGGTCAGTGAAGAAGGCTCAAAGGAAGGAAAAGCCAATGGATTAGGTATATCCACAGTAACAGCTGAAACAACTTTCAGTCATCATCCTGTTTACAGAGCTGGACCCACAATGAAGCTAAATGGAGGTAGTGAGCAGATGACATATACTGAAAGTACTTCTGCTATTTTTTCATCAACCTTCTAATTCACTGGCATTTTCAGACAGAAACATGGAGTCCTTTCACTCTCATACCCCACCTGCTCTTTCACTATCCATGAAAAAGTTTGTTTTCTATTTAATCCAAAAAGATTACTATCTTAGCCATCTTAAAACACATACTAATAAAAATAATAAACCTCAGAACAGCCTCCGGTCACTTGCAGGCTTAAAGTCTGCTCCACAAAACATCTAATTTAGCCGCAGCACTGTGGCAGAGTTCAATGGTCTGAGACTTACAAGGTGCATAGCGTGCCAGTAACCAAAGCTAAGAGCTGATGTAGAAGAAAGCTTGTTCCAGAGAACTCCTAAGAGTCTGAAAAGCCAAAGTGCAGCCTAAGGTTATCACAGAGGAACAGTGTGCTGCAAGGACTAGTAGCTACAAATAACACACAAAGAAAACTGTTTTACATTTGTTTGGTTTTGAGCATACATACAAGAGATGGACTGGAGCTTTTTCTTGTGCTACACATCAGATTAATTCAACAACCTCTTCGCCAAAGAATGTTCTCATGGGAATGCATGTTTCTCTTCTTCCAGGAATAAGATTTTCTTTGTTCAAAATAAAACTATTTAACAAGAGTTCAACTTTCGAGATCACACGTTTTTCTTCTGACCCTTGGTAGGGCACTAGCTGCTCCCTGCAGCATTGCTCGCTCTCTCAAAATAAATCCAACCTTGTACAGCTTCAACTCCACAAGCCACCACTTCTGGAGCCCAACACACAACAGATTTCATTCCTTTTACCTTTCTATGCCCTTTCCCTCTCATTTTCAGCAGCTCTTCCCCTATGCTGTCCTTCATAAAGACCAGGTGAACTTAAATCATCACCTTAATTTTAGCTTCACAGCATCTGCTGTGAGGCATGGAGCATCACACTTTCAAGAGCAGAAGGAACGCAACTCCCATGGGAAAGTGAGCCATTCAAAAGCTCACATCCAAAATGCAGCCCTGGCAGGCTGGCAAAGAAATGGGGACCAAATCAGTGCCATTTTTCAAAGGGAAGAAGAGCAGCAGCCTGTGTTCAGACTGTGCTGGATCTGCACCAGCTACCACTTCTGCAGTGTCTGACCCACCAGAAACCCAGGACGCTGAAGCTCTGTGGTTTGCTCTTGCCAGAACTCCATCCTTACACAAACCAGCTATGTAGTGGTGTCTACTCAAAACACTGTTTGGAATAAGTAATATGCAAATAACTTTACACTGATATTACGCAAGGAGGAATAGTTTAATAGTCTCTGGCGTCTATGATCATAAACCAATCATACTTCACCACTTCCCTGGTAACCAGTACCTATCTTATGGTAACATACCATTTATAGTACATATCTGGTGCTCTTATTGTGCTGGTAATAAGAGTACATCCATGACAAAAACTTCATGGACAAAAGGAATATATATGAGTAAAATCTAATGACAGTGATGCAGAATCCAGGCAGCAGAAACCAGCAACTTCACGAGAAGAGACTGCAACTTTAAACTTTACTTACTCTTCTCTCTAACATCTAGGAGTCTGAAAGACTGAATCGAGGAAAATAGATTCTCTCCCGACCCCCTCTTTTTTTAAACTGTCCCGTATTCATTACCACGAGACTTTAAATTGGTAGATAGTGTTTGAAACTGAAATAATTCTTTATATGGATTATAGATAATTTCCCTGTACCTATTTATACAGTTATTCGGTGTATTTTGAAATATCATCCATAAATACAATGAATAGGAAAAAATAATGAATTCATAATGTGCTCTCATCTTGTTCATCCCACCGTTCAGAGAGTGAGCCAGTTGCTCTCTTCAAAGTTATTAAGATGGCATGAAAAGATATAAATGTGAATCTTCCAACTCCTGGGCTGGGATAGTCTTTATGATTAGCTAAGAATTTCATAACAAAGACAAATGATAAGGTTTCCTTCTTTAAAGAACAATTTTTCCTCCATATGTTATGAGAAACTTCAAGAATGAGAATAATTTTGGAAAAGCGCTATTTTTAACTGCAAACAAATCAATTCTTTACTGTATCTGTACAGCAAAGGATTTTTACCTACACCACTGTCAAAAAGAATAAAATCAGCAGTCTAATCCAGTGTAACACAGATGTTTTCTACAGTGCAGCAAATGACAAGTGTAAGTTGCTAGACTATGAATAAAATTATCACCATGGCATAAGATTGGATTAAAATTTGGATTACGTTAAAATACAGTCTGCATCCTGCAGGTTATAGTAGCTATACTCAATCTTTGTGCATAAGGCAAATTGTTAGGGTTGTTAGAAACTTTTGTTAAAAACACTACCAGGCTAAGTTCAAAACCATTTTAAAAAATACCTAAAATTTTTCCATGTTTTTAGACAACAGCTATTATATTTGCAAGTGTTTAAGTATAATATGTTCCATCTCACAAACAAACAGCCTTATGACTGTGTGTCTTCTGTTAAAGGAAAAACCCCAACATTTCCATATGCATATATGTTATCTGGATTTCTTGTTATCCCAGCAGTCGGATAAAAGGAGCAGGATCCCTGACCGACTCGTCACCAGCACACGTGGGTATTAGACACTCCTGATGAGAAATCTGCTGAGGTGCCCACGTTCGCAACAGCCAAGGTGCCTGCACGACCTGGCCATATGCCCTCCCTTACCACAACAGATTGATCCCAAAGCAAAGCAGTTCAAACGTTTTCAGTGCTCATTCATCATGGCGTGCAATCTGCAAACTATTTGAAATCACTTTACTTAGCCACACACTAGAAGTGCAGGTTTTAGCTTAAAGCACAAGGTTCCCATTCTGCAGAGACTAAGTGCCTCTGCAGACCTGAAAACCTTCAGCGCTTTGAGGAGATGTGGATTTGAATCTGGGTTTGAATTTTTCAGCAACATTTCAGGATTAAGCATAAAAAACTAACAGCAACACAGTTGTCTAAAAAACAAGCAAAACTGTTGATTAGCCTTTATTCAGGGAAGATACTCAACAAATATTATGTCTAGAATAGAGGCAAAAAAGGATTGAACACACTGTTCTGAAGAAAAAAAAAAGATAGGGGTAACTGGGTTTTTTAAAAAACTCAGTACACTACCACCTTTTGAAAGTCCAACTGTTACCGTAAACATTGCAACCAAATGCCAAGTACTTTAAAAAAATATTTACTTTTTTTTTTTTTAAAAGCCCATTTATGAGTATAAAACCCTGTAGCAGAAATGTACGCAAGACCCAACTGCAGTAAAATAAAAAATGTGTAGTTGGAGAAGAAAAAGATCTCAACAACAAAGACTTCAAACTTAATAACCTGACCTAACTTTTCTTTGTCAGAAAAATACTAAAACATTTCTCAGGCTAAGGAAGATTCCCTTAATTCAAGGTACAGTCTCCTTGGGTTCAGAGCACTTTATCACAAATTTCATCACAGCAAATACATCACAGTTTGTGCTTTACCTTGAACAGGCTTGATCTCAAACTTGCTAATGTTTATAAAACAAGGATCTCCTTCCAAACAACAGGCAGGTAAGTGAAGTCAGCAAGACTGCTTTGAAAATTGGAAAATCCACTTACCAGCAATCACTCATTTATGCCTTTTGCCACTATGCAGAATGCTACAAAATAATTATAGAAATGGAATATGAGCAAACCTGAAATAAGATGAAGTTATTGTAGTAATGCAACTATAAAAATACCTTTTAAACCTCTGAAATATTCCAAATCAAAAAAATATTGCTGCCAGAAATAAGAGTGGTGGTAGAAAGAAGAGAGAATCTAATCAGTCAGTTATGAAGACTTTATATGCCCTTATGTTCTATTTTGGCAATTTTCTGCTCAGCATGGATGCAATCACTGATCTTACTCTCCTTTACTCTAGCTTGTCTGGATTTATACATGCATGAGCAAGCACCAACACTGAATTTTTACTTTAACCAAAAAGCCCAAAATTCCTGTTAGAGACAGAACTCTCTCTCACACAGGTAGCTCAGCATTGCTCCCAACTACCAGAATCATGCTGGTGTGAGACTCAAACATGTAGTCTGAATTCATAACTAATTCATAAAGGCAATGGCTTTACTCTTCTCTTTCCTGCATGCAGCAACATATTTCTTTGCTGGAGAACACCTGAAATACCTGTATGGCTAAGGAAGACCTTCCCAGCAAAAGCTACAGTCTCTTCAGCAGCAGTGTTTCTTCGTTTCTCCCCAAGCATTCCAGTCATGCCTTCCTCAGTTTTGACTCAGAGCAACAAACAGGACTCAAAGCACGGTACACTTACCAGCACTTTTTGGGATTAAAATAAAAATAAAATAAAATAAAAAAAAGGTGTTTTTCATTTTTGTTTTCTGCACTAACATTTTACTGCAGCTAAATTTTGGCAATGTCATTTTATGTAATAAAGTTATTTTTCTGCTTAAAAAAGTTATTTATTATTGATAATTTGAAAAACGCTTCAGACTTCCCTAGTGCTACGCTATGTCACTTAACGGCCCGTAACACATGGTTCCTTCATTTCAGAAAGGATTTTCTTTTATTGAGGTCAAAGCAAGAAAAATTCCACAGAAGACAAAAGTTTTCTGTCCACTTTGGAGTGGCCGTTTCCGTGAGCAACACTGACTGAAAATCTGAGAGGAAGCCAAGATGGCATTACTTACATTTCAATGTGTTACAGTAAAAACCAAAATGAGTGAAATTTTATAAAACTGTAATGGTTTTATTTGTCCCCCTAATGCCATAAAGGACTGTTACAGAACATTTTTCCACAGCTGTTTTGGCAACAACACTCATAAATCACAACCAGCAAATATAACTGATTGCAGAGATGTATGTATCAACTTTTACAGGACTTTTCCATACAAATCTTTCTGAAAACTTGTCGCTCCTAGAGACATGTTGTAATTAAGAATTCACCAATAAAATCCCAAATGATACAAAGAATTATAACAGCAATTAACTACATTGCTTTCAAGCTGAAAAAACCCCAACAATTTGCTAATGAAAATCACTACTGCTTAGGAGTAGCTGTTAATAGAAAAAATTGTTACAATAAATGACTCTTCATAAACATATATTTAAATTGGAAGTCTTCCTCATCCACATGTGCTACACTTAGTAAGTTTGCCAAGATGTTCAACCATCCAGTCTCTGCTATCCACGTGCAAAACCCCTCGTGTGACACAAGCCCAAGCAATTGCCATGTACTTGGGAGACCCGTGGGTAGGAGATGCTCTGGGACAAAACCACACCTGAGAGGGGACAGCAGGTACCCTCAGAGTTCCCAGTACTCTGCTGCTGGAGAGGAGAGGGCTGGGCACGCTGGCTGGTCTCAGGATAACTTAGGATTGCTTTATCTCGCGACTGCGTACCAGAAGACACGGCGTCCCCACCGCGCCGGGGTAAGTTGCGAGACAGCCCCAGGCAGCAGCTCACCTGTAGCTTCCCAAGAGCAGGGCAATCCCAAACCAAACTAGTGTCTGCCCCTCTCATTCGGAGAGTACTCTTGGAACACACCACAAAGCACCTCTCCACACTGCTGCGAACCCGCGACTGTCACCGTGGCAGGAACAGTCACAGCACAGCCCTCTGAGGGCAGAAGGAAGGAACCGGGAGGCAGCCAGGTCAGAGACTCCAGCAGAGGCTGTTTGGTGTTCTGCTTGTTATGGCCCAGATCCTGAATTAAAAAAATGGTACATGGGGAAGGGAAGCTGGAGAAGGGCTAGGAATGACTTCATGCAGTAGGTAGGTTCAGCTGCAGAAGTAACCACAGCAAGAAACAGAGCATCCAGAAACATAATGAACTAGAGAGCCCTTGCTGTAACAACCCAGGGCCGCTCCTACAGGTGTGTGTCATGGGAAAGTGCTATGAAAAGGCTATCCTGCTGAATACATCGAGAAAAAAGAACTTTTTACAAAACATACTTCATCTTTATCAGCAAGTGCATTACACCAGAGAGATGGAGCTCTGGCACTAACAAAACCAAGACAGTACTTCTCCATAATTGTAAGACCACTTAAGGAAAAAATGAACCTGAAGACGGGGGAAAAAAAAAAGTTAAACCACTGTCTTAAACATTTTGGAACTGATCGCTTATGTGGTAGATGAACTGATACCTTATTTTCATCACATCCTTTGCCTTTTATGCTAGCCGTACCATTAGTCACGGTGTTCATGAAGCTTTCCATGTCACTCTCGTTCACACAATTCCATTGAGAATCATCTGGGGGTATCCACAGTGACCTGAGTACAGACTCACAGTACCACACCATTAGACTAGGAAAGTTAGAAGAGAGCAAACATAAGTGACAGCCATGAGCAATGATACAGCCAGCACAGACAATGCTGAGTAGCTTGCCAAAACAGAAGTTTTCCAAAAGTGTATTTCTTGGATCCAAGAAAATATGAACCTTTGACATTTGGGGATAAATGGCTAAACATTCAAAATAGTCCTTGAAATGGCAAAAGAACACCCTTTACAAAGTTTCACACATTAAATCTATAACACAAACAAGCAGTTTATTCCTTAGCTACACCAAGAAGACAACAGTGATAGAATATAGGGATTCCAATTCTGGAAAATGTCAGACTAGTCACTGAAAGCATCAGTGTTTATACATGATGACTCGTATCTTCTGGACACTGGCTAAAGATGACATGTTAACTGGTCTAATCCATGGAGCACAATACACAGAAAGTAAACAAAACATTATGAACAACACAAAGAGCCGCAAGGAAGGAGATGGATCAACTGCATGATTTTGTTTAGTGGACAGTTATATAGCTATATTTTGCAAAATCTTCATAAAAAGAAAAGCAACCACAGGTCTAGATGCCAGAAAGCTACTAAAAAAAAAAATTATTAAAAAATCCCAAAATCCCACACAGTTGCAAAAAGAATGAGGTATATCCCCTTTGTAACTGAAAGCCACTTCGAAACAATCCTGACGCACAACTTCACCTTCCCTCACACAGAAGGGTTTGGGGTTTTTTTTTTCTACCTTCAATTTTGGTGGAGGTTGAGGCAGCATGAGTTCTGCGGAGAGCAACAGATTTGAATAGCAACATACATTTAACACAAAATACAATTTAAAATAATTTACTTACATGATAAATGTGCACAAACAGACTAATAGATTTCAACTATTACGAAGAACACTTCATAGTTCAATCCTGGTCTTGACCTTATTTATTCAAGCAAAAGCCTGCACTGCTGTTATTACCTACATTCACTCCTTGTGTATTTATTTTAATTTTGGCTCTAACTTTTGTCTTCTATTTAAAAGGCAAATATAAACATTTCTGAAGGTCTAACTCTTCTTGTTCAACCAGGCACTGTTCTGCATACATATCTTCACGTACTATTATTACATTCAAAGTTTCAGAAAATGACTGAAATACTGAAATTTCTGTTCCTCCAGCTTCATAAAGCTTTTACCCAATTACAAAGTAAAAATCATTGTTGAGGACTGTCACACTGTTTTCATCAGCCATGAATTTTGTTCTACATTGAAAAATTAATCTGGTCGTCTTGAATGTTTATCAACTGCTATTGCCTCAAAAACACATGCTGCAGATCTCTGAGACAAGCAAGATTCCCAATACAGATTAGAGCATATTGTTTACAGTCCATAAACACTTTTTATGATGGTTTCATCACAAGGTAGTTCCAGTCTATGAGTAAATTAACACATTTTTCAGGGCTCATTAGTCTTCATTTATTCATTCAGTGAACATGAACCATATCCATTAAACACAAAATCAAGACATGAACTTTAATTTAAGCCACCATTTTACTAATTGTGTTTAACTTTAGGAAATCCTAATGTATAATCCTAAAACTAGTTTTCTCCTTCTTTATAATTAGAGTACAAAAAGGCCTTTGAATATAAATCATCCTCTTAAAAGACTTGTTCTCCTCCCCTTACTTTGGTTGCCATCAGTACCAGTGGATTTGTACGAGTCAAAGCAGACTTGCTCTATGTCCTACAAGATTATTTTCTTATGAAACAGCCACAGTGCATCAGAAAATGGGGCTTTTTACATTCTCAAAGTACCCAGGCCATAAACATGGCTCCGTTGTGTAAGTTTCTGGTACTGTTCTAGACAAATCACAGGGAGACCTTCCAGAAGACCAAAGGGACAACAGGCACATGCAGATCGAAGCACAGGAAGCACCAAAAAGTGACACATCGGTGGAGTTCACCAGAACAGCACAAAAATGTCATAATCACTGCCAAGTTTTTTCAGACAGCAAAAGGAAGGAGGCTTAAGAGGAACAGAGACTGAGGGAGAGGAGGAGAAGGAATGGCAAGAGTGACTTGAGAAGCAACCTGAAGCACAGCACCTGAAGAACCAAACTCCCAGACGCTATGTTTTGCTTACAAGTTGTACGTTCCTCACTCTTCCATTTCCTTCAGGCACTGGAACAAATTCATAGTAATTTTAAAGTCAGCCGCCCCTGAAACCTAAAGAAATATAATTCCCTCTCTAATTTAAAGAGAAAACAGAAAAGTTCAAGCGTACTACCTTGCCAGAGGCTCACGTGCCACCTTCCGTGAGCTTTGCCCAACCTTCTCCTATCATAATTCAACTTCAAATCTCTTTCCACACTTAAAGTTGAAATCTTACGAGAAAGAATAAAGCAGCAAACAAGAAGTACAAGCAGTACTATGAAGCTTGTACTGAGTAATACCAGAGAAACAGCAAATATTCAGGGACAGAGAACCAAATGCTTCTGGCATTTCCAAAAGTAGATAAACAATTCCTGAAGCAGACAAACGGTTGAGATCTGAAGGAGGAGAGCACAGGCAACCTAAGATTTTACTTTATTTCAATTGTAAATACTTCCTTACATCTGGAAAACACAGAATGGATATGGAAGAGATTCACCAAGATCCCCCTGAGTTTTCCAGTTGCCTGAACAAAGAGCTGTCAGCTGTCCCATTCATTTCGAGCATCAACTTAAAGGCCAGTGATGATACTTCAGTTGTCACAAAAATACGCATAAAGAAACAGAAAGCGTATCATATGCCTGCTGCGAAGGGCTGCTTATTTTGATAATTCTGCAACATCTTAAACACACCGAAGTTGCACGCATATGTGACTGGTTTCATTTTAAACCAAAAAGGAATCATTAACATCCAGAAATTTGAGATTACAGATATTAGTTCAGAAGCTGCATGTGTGAAGTATTTCAACAGCTGCTAATTACTAAATATGAAAACAAAGAAAAACCACAAAATGCTTGCGGACAGCAAAAAAGAAAGAGTAAATTAATTAGTTTTTACACACGGCACAAATGTTTAAGTATTTAATGTTTCTGTGACAACAAGAGGCCAGAATGCCACACAGAATGAGTAAATTCAGTCATTCTCTTCTAGCCAGAGGCAAAAATAAAAAACTACCAAATAATAAATTAAATGAGGTCTAAAATGGGATTTATAATTAACGACTTTTTGGCTGACCATTTAAATGACAGTTTTATTTTGAAGGCTACTTTCACAGAATGTCAGCCTCTAAGATAAGATACATTAAGTTAATTGCATGAGTATATAAATCAACAGTCATTTCTTGCCCACAGAAAACGAGCACTGCCAAGTGACTGAAATGTCGTCAATGTAATGTCAACATTGTTCTTTCCCATAAGAGAAAGCAACAGTTTACAACCAGTGTTTTACAAGTCCAGTCCTATTTCTGACAGCGTTTGCAAGTAGCATCTTGTCTGCTATCTATGGAAATTAAAGATCTCAAGGTACTAGCTGCCCTCAGCTAAAATGCATTTCCCCATCCAGAAAAACAAGTTTAAAATATCGCACTGAATATAACAGACTACTAAAGTCAAATCTGAAACATGAATCATTCAACGCTTCCACTGAAACAGTAATTGGTAAGTTCTTCGGGGAAGAGATCATCTCTTGGTTCGATGTTTATATAACTTCCAACACACTGAACTTCTGATCCCTGACACTTTAATTTAAACAATAACGATCTGTTTAAAAATGGGGAAAACCATGTACTCAGCTTATTTGTGATACAAAAAAAAAAAGTCCACCTGAGGGTAATCTGAAAGTCTTTTCTGATCTTTGGGCTTGACACAAACTGTGCAATTTTGCCCTATTTGGTTTGAACATCATGTGTCTTAAAAATTTAAAAAAAAAAATGTTTAAGAAATAATTTCTATTTTTACAGCTCCGGTTTATTAAACTCAGAACAAATTTATAAGATAGTTCCATTGTCTGAATTTGCTTTCTTTTTAAACAAAGATCATTTCAGCCAAAGAATTTTGCTCCACACTGCTATTAATCCATTTTCTGGCCATGCTGAAAACTCTATCAACATATAGTTTGAGGGTTTTTTGTTTTGTTTTGCCCTTATATAGTTCTAAATTTCAGTCAACTCTCATTTGAATACTCTTTTTTCAAAATGGGAGCTTTATCCTTGGTGCATCACAGGTATCACCATGATGGATCAAGTACACAACCAGAAATGTCTGATCACTAGATTACAGAAAAGTTTTCACAAATTTACATCAGGACTCCAAAGCAGCAGCTTTCCACACAACTCTGAAAACAGGAATTCTGGCTATGAAAGGGAGATGTGTCTTTCACTGGATTCAGCCCCTTGTCTCTCCACAGGGTAAACTAGCAGATATGGGAAATCATCTGCCATGTGAACTTTCAAATGATGATTTGGATGGTTTCATTTTCTGCACGTTGCTTCACTGAGTTAGCACAGGTGAGCTACCTCACACAACTCCTTTTCTTTTAGCACGCATTTGTGTGCAGCCTAAAGCCTCAGGCAGGCTTTGTCAGGGGGAGGTACGCTTCCAAAGTTTCTTTTATGGTGACCCAACTTAAAGCCCAATGAAATCAATGCAAGGAGAAGGCACTCAGTGCCTCACAGGAGTTATTAAGCTGATCACTGCGTAACACTGTATAGACAAAAACAATTTCGAGTATCTCAAGAGAATAAAAACAAACCTTGGGAAAAGGTAAAATATTTTAGCTAGAGAGGCAACAAAACAACAACAACATATACACGGCTAAAGAGTGACCAGAACAGCATCTTTGTCCCATAATGCGATGTACCACAGAGAGCCACAGAAAAGGGCACTGCTCTGACCCTATGGAGCAACGGCATAGCAAGCTCTATAGGATACACCATTCGGACTCTTACTGTGTGCCCTACTGCTTAAATTTGAACAGTTACACAGTAGAAGTTCATCTATTCACAACAGCTGGCTTTCAGAAAGATATTAAAGCTGTCAGGGAGTACTCAGCTGTTACTACTTTACCTAAGGTCTCTTCAGTAGCACAAACATGCAAGATCTACCAGTAAATGCGAGGTGGAGCAGGAAGAACAAAAACACATGGATAATATATTGGTTACTAATATGCAATGTCCTTGGAGAATAAAAGCCTGAATTAATACTTAATGCCATGTATTATGGATGTTGCTGAAAAGCTGTGCTGTAAGAGAGACTGAGAAACCACTGTGGGGTTCTATGCTCAGTGGGCAGTGACAAAGCCTTGAAGGATAGAGTTTTCTCTCTACAAATTTCTTTTGCCATTATATTCATCATTATTGTGCTTATTTATTTTCCGCTAAATACTTTTTTTAATAAGCTGAACCAGTAAGAAAGCTGCAGATTTGACAACGAACAAACACCTCTAAAAACGAAGAACAAAGAATTTTACATCTCAGGAAACAAATATCTTAAATAAATAGAATTGTTCAGTATTTTTACGCTTCACAGACAATAAGCAATATGCTATTATTCTCTTACCAATTTTTTTTTTTTTTTTAGTTCACCCTCAGTACTGATTTTCATGTTTCACATTTTTTTTCCTGTGTTTGGAGTCCCTCTTTGTGATTCTTTCCTGCTAAATTATCTATTCCTAGATAATTCTGCCAGATTTCTGTGAAGGGTTCCAGCAAAATCAACAAAATTAACCTGGATTTCTGGTGGGCATGCTAAAGGCTGACTGGTGCTTCTCAGGTCTCTGGCTTGAAGACAAATGCAGCACAAACTAGAAGAAATCTTGAAAGATCAGAAACTATCAGCAGATCAAAAGCCTTGCTTTCTGGTCAGTACTACTGCTGAGACAATTGTGCCTTCAAAAATTGTCCTGTAGGTGTATAAAATTGAAAAAGAAGCTACAAATGCATGGAGGAGACAGGAAAAACTCCAGTCTTCACTCTTTACTCTGCTTTGATGGTCAAGATCTCACTAGTCCTTGCAGTATGAAACAGTTCTGTTATTTCAAGAATATCAGTAGGACAGTTCCTCCAACATATTAAGCAAAACTGTTATTATTTTGGCTATTTTTAATTTTACCTTACTCCAATCATTTTTCTGTTAAGAAACAAATACTCTCTAAGAAGAAGAAAAAAAACCCAACAAAACCCAAACAAACCACACATCTCCAAAGTCAATTAATAACTACCACGTTGTTCCAATTTTGTTTTCTTCAATTCAGCTAAAATTAGACCAGAACTGAGTCTTTGTCTTATTGTCCAAATTCCAGAGACTTTGGAGTATAAATCAATCAAGTGGTTTTAACCTTTAAATCTTCCCTAAACATACACTGAAGTCCAAAGTATTAAATATCTAGAAGAGGTGAACATGTGTGTGTTAGGAGGATCTACCAGTAGTGAATAACTGAGCAGTAAAAGGCAGATGAAATCCAATATAAGAAAACAGAAGTAAATGCACTTTAGACACAAAAAAAACAACAACAAACTCTAGTTTCATATACAAGGTAATGAGCTCTACTGTACCTCACAGGTGGTAGATCTTGTATGCTTTATGATTGTTTCCATTAAATGTCAGCTCAGTGTCCAGCAGTGGCTGAAAAGCAAATGTTAGAAATCACTAGAAAAGTAGAAGAGATCAAAACAACTATTATGAGCCAAGGTGAGCTGAATACCAAACTGGATTCAAGAGAGTTTGCTTAAATATCTTTTGGAATTAAAAGGACAGTTTGTAAAAGTACAGTTTGGTAAGTACCAACTGCTACAGACCATGCTCAATAAAGTAAAAATCTCAGGTTTTATCTGCTAAAATCTTTTAAAAGTCTAGTATGAGAAAAAAACATCGCTTTTAGAAGACAAAATGGTTCAAAATAAATAGGTAAATTTTCTCACGCCCCTGGCTCAAAGGACACTTCTCTGCTCAGACTCATCTCTACTGTTCAAGTATGTTTCAGATCTTTTTTTAAAAAATGATAATTTATTCTTCAACATGGTTACAGCTATGCAGTTTTCTTTCACTTTTACTACTGCTGAAAATGAAAAAATACATCTAGAGCAAGAAGTTAATCCGAATTAGATACTCAACATTAAAATTTCAGTTCATTGGTTAAAGCATGGCAAAGCTATAAGCAATAAAAAGGTACCTCTTAAACTGAGAAGTACCAAGCAACTTAGTACTGATAGGTACCACTACCTATGTGCAGACATATTTTAGAAACAGCGAGGCAAAGAGCAACAGGTAAAATTTATAAACTGAATTTCAACTAACAGAAAGCTATTTGCATATTCATTATGTCTCAGTCTTCTTCTGAAACTGTTTTCCCTCAGACTGTTTCTCAAATCTCACAAAGGTATATTGTACATGTTCCCAGGCTCAGATGATATTACGTCACAGCTACGTAACACGCTCCCAGATACAAACACAAACACATTCTTCCTCCTAAAATATTCAGCTACTAACGCTGGCATCTGTCTGCCTCACACTGGGGTGTGCATAAAAACAAAAGAACACAGCTCGGCATAAATTCCTGCCAATAGCACTATATTCTCTTTTTGCTCTGTGCATGTAACTTCAATTAGTGATAGATGAAAACTACAAATTCTGCATGATTCCACTGGTTCAACAACTGCTGTCACATTCTTTTCAAGTTCTAAAGTTAAAAAGCAGAATGCTATTGCTTACAATGAGAAAAAACAGCTATTACTTAACTAAAAGTGAGGGTAGTCAGTTCCTTGCAAATTTAAATGAAGAAATTACTTCACTATTTTCAAAGAACTTTGCCTACTTATATCAGTGGAAATTCTTGCCTGAAAATTCTGAATTGGAAAGAAGTTAAAACAAAAGAAAAAAAGGAAAAACAAACGCACTGGCAAAATCAGAACAATGAAAGACACCATCAGAATAGATACAATTACTTACAAATAAATGAGGCTCATTGTTTTCTATCAAAATTTAGCATTCTGAAATCATTTTGTTCCTATTCTGAAAGTACGCAAACAAAGCCATCATGATTTCTTTTTACTGCAGAGTAAAAAACACAATACTTCTATAATTGCAGCAATTTAATTTTTTTGTTCTGTTTTAGATTGCATATTGTAAAGCAACTTTCAGAGTAAGTGAGAGATCGATGCCACTTGTATTTGAAACCTATTAGAACATCATTTCGAGAACAATGAAACTGCAAAAGACTTCTAAAAGCACAATCTCTCATCAGAGTCCCAAGACATTACCTAGGATATTTTGCAAAAGAAAGCCAGTCTCCACCTCAACAGATTTAGGTTATAAACAACAATACACAGTCATTGCTCTTACTTTGTCTGCTCTTTGTGTTTTAGTTACTACTTTTGTGCTAAAAATGAGCTGTATACAATTTTCACCACCTTTATGATAATTTCCTTCTATATATTTCTCTATCTTTACTTGCATGTCTCACAGACAGTGACGCCCTGCAGAAATGACACAAATCAAAACTATCACCTATTTCCCTCTGCCTCAAAAATAATAATAAAAAAATAATCACACTAGACAAGATAGCTGTAGTTGCAAAATGTCCTTCCCTTCACACATATATTTGGACACACCATTGCCCTCAATCCTGGTGTGCATCTCCCTTTGCTCCCTAAGCAGTATTAACACCTTTTCTTGATGCATCGTATGCTGCATCAATTAGCAACAAGAACACAGCTACTTCACTGGCTCCCTCCTTTTGGATAAAATTTTCCTGTATAAACTTATTCTTCATATTTCCATTTTCCTTCTTGTTCTTATTCCAGCTTTCTCCAGCTTTTGAAAAATCAGAGCATTACTCCCACCTCAGAAACCTTCTCTGAACTCCTATGGCAAAAGTTGTCTGGGGTTGTCCCTAGCCATCAGACAGTCAGATACCCGAACGCAGTCCTGCCCAGCCAGGAGTGATACAATGGGTCTGTTCTTCATGCTGAGATAGTAGTTTGTACCAAATATTCCAGAAATTAAAGTGCACACCGTGATCACTTCGACTGGGCATAGCTTGCATTGTGGCACCAAAATACACACATCTTACCATGTGAACCATGACCATTAAATATGTGTGCTCAAACATCATTTTCTGTATGACACAAAATTATGTGTCATATAGACATGAGTACAGTATTTAGTAACAAATAAGTCTGTATTAGCAACAAAGAGAGTATTTAACCTGGTGTGGAAGGAAGAAGACGTCAGCAACTTTGGTAAGGGTAACTTGTACTGATCAGAGAATTTGTAAAGTTTACCGTAGCACTGGTATTTTGATAAGAAATTTCTGTAGAGCAATTTGACACATTTAAATTAATCCGGTTTCAGGCAGAACACTTCATTACTTTCTCCCTGTAGCACATAAGTAAAAGCTTTCACATTTCATCTGCCTTTTCAGTTTGCTGATCATACAACCTCTCATCCTAATTTAGGAAAGCAAGAAAGTATGAACCTAAGACCTGGGAACCCAAAGCATGACACACTGATGCTTTACTAGACCAAAGTAAACTGAAGTGTGCATTAAAAGAAGATTTGTGAATCAGAGCTTTAGATAGAAAGTTCATGCAGCTACTGGACAACACTGACGTCAACCTGAACACAACCCTTGTGGATACCAAGTTTAAGGAAATTCAGCAACTGCCAGTAGCATGATTTCCTGTGCTGACTCAGTGCTTTTGCTATTGTTAGACTTTCTTCCAGCAGAGACCACCTCAATCTAACCACACGCTGCTCAGGCATACGCAGTCATCCACCACTCTTCTGCTCTGCCTCTTTTCTACATCCAGTCAAGTCCCCAGAGAGGAAAAAGGCAGATGACAAGGCCATGGAGCGGCTAAAAATCAGTCAAAGGTATTAAATGGAGAATCTCCTCCAAGCTTTTCAGCAAGATACCACACAGACAGACTGAAGATACTGACAATTTAAATAAAGTCAATTCAAAGAGCTCAGGGAAAAAAGTCCTCAGAGAATATGAGTCAGTCTGGAGGGAAGCACTGACCCAGAGAGCTCACTCAGTTTCTCCATGTAGAGTAAGGCTGGAGGAAGAAATGTAATGGATGGGAGGGTCTAGGATAGAGGGTTAGCAGTGAGGTTGAGCTTCTACCTTAAAAATAAGAGTCAAAATTTCTCCATCTGTTTGAAACAGTCATGGGAACCCCACAGGAATCTGAACTCGCCTCATTGCCCTGCAGCATGCCAGGAGTCTCCTGGCAAACAGCAGCTGCAGGAAAACATCTGCTACCACCTCTTGCAGCACCTACGCACCCCTTTACTGCTCAGGTACCCTAAAGCTAAACACGAACTGAACATTAAATTATCTGGTAAGAATCCCACCAGCCTGAAGAACAGAATGGCTCACTGCTTATCAGAATTGCCTTTACTGCTAGACAAAAATTCCTAATAGAGGAATAGGTTGAGTCTATTTTTTTTAACAAATAATAGAGGAAAATGTTCAAGTAGTGAAAACAACAAAATGATTTAATAGTATCATATTCAGCCATGAGAATCTATTTTTCTTAAACTAGCAACATTTAAAAGCTACAAAATACTTACAATTGCCACATAAAAGAAAACTGGAGGCTCAGGTTGTCTGATTTCTCCAAACACACATACTTTTATGATATTTTTTGAGTTCTAGTCTGACACCTACCATGAAAATTTCTTTCTTTGGGGCTCTGACTGCATGGGAAAGCATGAGAAGTGAGAGGTGGTAGAAAATTGTTTTACTGTTTGCACAGCACAAGCTATGATACAAACTTATGCTTTTAAAATTTGCCTTAACCCTCACTTCCATTTGTGCACGCACACATACCAGTGACGTGCAAAAGCAAAGCATCCTTCTAAAGGCTCACTTAAAATGCTAAAGAAAGCACACACACACTTACACAGTGTATTTGAAGCTGCCTGTACATCCACTGAAACATCTTGCTCGAGCAAAGCACAGTAGCGGGTGCAGACGCAACCCAAAGCGAACGGGGAAAAGGAAGATGGAACAAGAGAAACTGCAACACCGCAAAGCATCCTGCACCCGAGCCCACGCATGGGCTGGTGCTGAAGTCCTCTTACTCCCCCACATAACACCCAAAGCTCAGGTTGATGCAAAACAGACATTTTGAAGTATTAGATGAATGAACATCTGTTATGATTGGCAAATATTTTTCTCTGTACAGTTACTTTAGCGGAACCCATTCCAACCAGAGAGGAATGCAGGAGAGAAAGATGCAAAACACTACTCCTGGAAGTGTCTCTCCACAGCAGTTTCTGCAAGGGTATGCAGGGCTACGTTTAAATTTAAGTCAGATTTCAATCTCTTATCCTCTGCAGTAATACTGCTCAATACATTCCATTTATTATTTAATTTGGCATGTATTAGCAACAAAGGATTTCTACTGGTCTGTATAATGTTTTGTACATTACTAAAGTACATAATAGTTTTTCTTGTAATCTGATTTTGTTCTTTCCAGTTTGCAAATTAAAAAAGAAAAAGCTGTCACAGTACATCATAGTTGGTATGTCACTTTCCAAATACCACTTACGTTTTTCTCTTTACATACATCTTTAATAGTCAATTTCCTTTTTTCTATACATATTTTAGTGCAAAAATGTTTGCCATCAATATTAAAATATGAATTATCTGCATAGTCATGTACATAGCTTACAGAATTACTTCAAATCCCATCCATTAACTCATATTTAATAGCCAATATCTCTTTTACTTTCATATTTTAATATTAAAGTTGCTTGCTTAGCTGTGCAGAGAAAGAAATATTTCTCAGTGTCTTTTTATACATATCCTCCCAAAACAGAAATGAAAAGAAGTTCTACTAAGTTTTGAGATGTTTAAATAGTTATAAACTAAAACTTAAAACCACAATTTTGCAGCTACAACACAACTGTAATGTGGTTATAGTTACTTCTGTTCGTAATTCAAATGCCTTGTAAGATATTTTACAAGTTCCCCTTAGCTCTGTACCTGAATGGTAGTGAGCCACACTTGGAAGTGGCAACCAAACACTTTATATTCAGTATATATATATTTACAACTTCTGATCCTGACACTGCACCAGAAAATCTATATAAAAGAAGATGTGTTGATCCAAGTTACAGTTACTGGTTGTGATTCTATATTCTCATGGATCAAATTGAGAGAATACAGAACTAACAAAGGGGGAAAATTCAAGTTTATCCTATTGACTGAGCTGTCTGTGGAACACGCTCCCTTAACAAACGCATAAATGACGTCTGTTCTCCTTTACTATCCTACCAATCCATGCACCAGAGTGTTCTTGCCTTCTGATTTTGTCTTACAATGAAATTATACTAAATTTTACAAGCTAGTGACTAATGGCACTTCATTCATGCCTTCCCACACACAGCCCAAGATAAGGGTCATCACCCATGTCCAGGAACATACGTCCCTAGTTCGCAGACATACGCTACTCCCAGCAGTATAACTGTTCATGCAGAGACTCAGATCTCACAAAGAAATTTAAAAGACAATATTGCTTCGGTGTCTGACTTTTTAAGCCAAAAGCATTATATGGTAGGGTTGTATCTAATTCACAGATAAAGCTGGGCACCTAAAATGGGACTCATAAAAGGACTCTACACTTGGCAGATGGCTGCCTGAGCCAACTTGCAGAAAAATGCCAAAAAGGTCTACGTATTCAAATATTACACCTTAAATTACTAAGCCTTAAAGAACTCCCTCCATTTGAGATGCACAGGCTGGAGATTACCCTGAAGATGGATAATACAACCTTTAAAAAAATAATTCGGTGAAATGGTGATGGTTGTATTTTCAAACACAGCTAGTGATAGTGATGCTGCTGCTTCTATCTTTGTTTTTTGTTTGTTTTTTATTTAGCAGCTGACTGATTAGACTCAGTTCTTTTATCCATTTCAAAACCCAATGCAAACCCAGGCCACTGACTACAACTAGTGTTGCATCCCATCCCTCAGATGAAAGTTTTGAAGCTTTCTGGGATTCAGAATCACACTCACTCCAGTTTCTTGTAGGGCCTGTTGGATTTATTTATTTTTTTTAATATATGCTGTTTCCAAGAAGAGATAAAGCAAGTGTCTTAAGATGCAACAGAAGGTAACTAGTTGGTCCCTACCAAAGGTGAGAGGTGGATTTGAATTTCTGGGTCAGTCATGGGAAGAGCATCTTGGGCCTTTCTCACCTGAGAAGAAACCTTAACCACCAGACTGCAGGAAAAATAAGACACACTCATGCTGCTCCTTCAGCTGTACAAGATTTGAGCATGAAGTACTCTCACTACTACACATGCCCCGAAACATGCCATGCAGGGGAAGACTGAGACGTAAGCTAGGTGCAATGCTGCTGAGCCTTTGTCAATGCTGAGGTTGCCTGGGCTTACAAAAAACCCAAAGCTTTTGGTAGTCAGGGAACCTACACATCAAACGCTGAGCAATCTACACATACCTCTGACACCTGAGAGGTTATGAAAGAGTTTGAGGGCTTCGCACCATGGGATTCACACCGTAAGCTTGGGCAACAGACACACAGTTCTTTTAATAAAATTGTTCAGTCTATCAAGTAATGAATCCTTTCAGTCATCATTACTAAAAAATTAAGAAAGGCTCAGTGGCAGATGAAAGAAAAAGCAGGACATAATTGGAAGCAAAACTGAAGGAAATGAAAATGCAGTACTCAGAAAAGCAGACAGGATAAGCTTAATAGTGGTTTCAGTCTTTGCAGCCTGGAAAAACTTGTTGCATCTTCATCTGCTTTGGCATTATTAGAACATGGCAGGTAAGACAGGATAGAACTACTTAAGGTCGTTGAGACCATCCCCCAAAATTCAACATCACCTGTAACAGATGCCAAGTCCAATACACTCAGCAGGAACAACCACTGTTGTATTTTTCCCATCTCCACAAGGTAAAACATTTTCTCCCAACTCTTGCAGGAAACTTATCAGTGAAAGAAGAGATCAAAATCCTCCAGAAGTCCTGCATAGGAGCAAAATACGACCCTGGGAGAGAACAGGATGAAACGTAAAGTGCAACTGTTTATTGTGATATAACAATGAACTATTTTTCACATTACTAAGTGATTCCTACTACATTTCTAGCTTCATACTTTTGACAAACTTCCACTGTTGAAGCTGTCTCCAGGTCATGAGCTTGCTTCAGGCAATTGTAGCTCAACCCTCTACCCACTGCAAGACACAACAGCCACATGGTCAAACTGGTTTTAATGCGCTGATTCATCCAGCGCATATTTAGTATGCACCAGAATTTGCCCAAGCAAACTAAGGAGAAAGAGTCAGGGGTTTAGGGAATTGATGCTTATGAAGTCAGATTTCACTAATTTTGCCTTATGCAAAAACAACTGTTAAGCATCAGTCTTGATAAAGATTTTAAAGTGAAACTTTCAAAGCCCACAAAAGAGCCAGAGTCTTAAAAATGTGACTTGAAAACTTAACTTTGTTCGAATGCTTTTGAACTGCCTAATCATCCACAAATCAATCTGAATACACATGTATGATTTAAAGGCCCAAAGTAAGACAATACAGAAAACGTACCAGGAAGCACATGTTAAAGATCGAAGTAGCTGCAAGAAGAGACAGAAGAGAAAACATACAAGACCTGCAACAGGATGGAAGAAAGACAGTGAACATGAAAAATTTTAGGGAAGATAGATATTCTTTATCCTTTGTGCCTTTTCAGTGTTTATACATGATTGAAAATAACTTACTAGATTGGAAAAGCACCAACTTCTTTGGTGGCATGGCTCTCATAAGAGCAGGTGGTTTATGGTCCGCTGGGCAGAATGGGGGGTAATGCCCTCCTCGATTTCCTGTATTCAGACTCTGCTTTCTGATTACGTACACGTTCGGTCGTCGAGTAGGAAGAATTCCACATGCTTCATAAATCTTGAATTAGCTGCTGTACTGGATGGGCTTTTTTATTACTGTTAGAAAGCTCACAACAAAGCTGTCAGCAATAGCACAGGCCACCAAAATATTTCTTGTTATAAAACAGGCAGGAGAAATCTAGAGGCATGACTATCTGGTAATAATTCTGAGTTGTGACTGTAAATTGCTCATTTCATTACAGAGAGTTGAAAATTGTACTGACTTTATGAGACCTCACAAACCTCCCATAGAACTCACAGAGAAAAATGGACCATGGAAGTCTCATCAGTGACTACTTAGTTACTTCCAATTCAGGGGGGAGTGTGTATGTATGTGTAGATATATAAAAAAAAATACAAAAACATGTATATGTATGTTTGTTTTTATAATCTCAGACTGCTGGGCTTCTACAAGAATCTTGTTAATGCATGCACGGCTCTGCTGACTGCATTCAGACGTCAGATTCACAGCTAACAACCTAGCAAGTATAAATTAATTCAACACAATTCATGCCCTGTCATGTCTTATTTATTAATTATCACAGTACAGTAAGAAAGACAATCTACTGAAATGTGGGAGAATAGTAGTTTGTTCTATGAAACATATGAGGGGTCTTTGAATATGAAATTTGCTTATAAGTATTTTCAAGGAACTGTAGCTATATACACTCATGAACACACAGACCCTCTTCACAGACAACTGAGAGACCTGACAAACTGAAGGCAAAAGGCTCTGCAGCATTAAACACAGGAAAGAAACCCAGAACCTGTGAAGTGGCAGAAAACAAAACATTTAATCCACAAGGAGAGTAATAAGAAGGAAAACCAAAGATCGTGCCGTGTTTATGCAGAAACAGAAAAATCTGTTTCAAATGGGAAAAAGTCCAAAAAATACAGCTGACCTCACGCGATACATTCAAGCAAAAGCACAGATAATTTTATTCCCTATTGTTTTTTGAGTGATTTACCAGTAACACCTTCAAAACCTCAACAACGTGTCATTAAAGATAGAGGCTTCATGGTTCATTTGCATTGTGCAATGGTTCTGCTATAAAATAGCCCACTATCCAAAAGGGTATGTCACAGAGTGCATGAACAGGAAAGTAGAAAAGAGGCAGTGCTACATCACTTAGTCTCACAGGTTGTCAACAGGCACCAATGAGGCATGGGGAGGCACTGAGAAGCCTAACAGTGCCAAGTTCAGCAAGAAAAAAAAGAGGTCAGAGTTCAGAGAGTAGCTATCAAACTAAGAACCACAAAACCCAAAGGAAATTAACTGCAAAAAGTTGCTATGACCAGCAGAAAGCTGAGTGTGACACAGAACCAACAAGAAACATCCAGCGTGCAGAACAAGACACGATCAGAGGCGAGAGTAGGCTGTCACACTGCCACAAATGAAAAGCAATGAACCTATTAGTTTTACTTGGGAGATGGCTCAAATCCTGAAAGGAGGTATGAGAAGACACAATACGCAGCCTGAGCAGCAGTTGCTCAACAGCAAAAATGGAAGCGCAGCAATTTGTGATTTTGAACGTGGAACAAGATATGAGAGGATGAGGGGCTGCAGAACACTGCATCTTTGTTCATTTTTCAAACATTCATGACATGCAGGTTTCGGGAAGTTCCTACATAAAACTTACCTTTATATAACATTGGAAGCAATGCAGGGAGTTAAATAATTTATAAGTCATGTTAAGTCATAAAAGGTGAAAAGTAGGGCAATGTAGAAACAAGTTTGCTCTCCCTTGGTAGTCTTTGCCTTGACTAACTTTTTCCCAATGGCACAACTCTCTCATTCACATGAGGTGGGACATAAAGAACTTCCTTCCCTCTATTTTCTCCTGAAATTCCCTTTGCCCACATTTTGACAATAGAAAAAAGTTAAAACTCAAATGTAAACAAGATTATTTATCAGTGAAGTCACATTATCCATCGCAAAGTACTGAATGCTAATCAGCCTAGGAATCATCCTAGGAATTCTTTAAAAAGAGAAATCAAGACTTGAAACATTTTTAAGAATTTTCCGTGGAGCAGATGTCATAAATACAAAAATGTGATGAATAATAGTCAGGCAAAAAAGATGACAGTCTGTCCTCTCATACGTGGAAGAAGTCAGGTAAGGAGTACTTCTTCACTGCAACCACTCTCTCCCATTTTCAAGCAGCTCTTGAAGTGATGGATTTGTATTCCAGTAGCAACCAGTCATGAGGATCAGCGACTGCCCCAACTGTGTGGTCAGCTGAGTCCCTGACCTAAAAGGCTTTGCATCTCAAAGGGCAAAGCAAACTGTGACTGCTGAAAAGAGATTTTAACTTCACAGGTGATCAGCTGAGTGAGCTATGGCATTTCAGACTAAAGGGGACCACTAGGATTGCATCATCCAGTCTGCTGAGTAACGTGTCTTAAAAATCCACTAAGTTTTTCACACATCATTTTACAAATAATTATGACTGTCACAAATGGAAATCAATGAACCTCTTAGTTTTACTTGGGAGATACCTGCAAAAAAGTAGATTTGAGAAGACACACTATGATACATCTAAAGACCGATTGCTCTCAGTCACCTCAACTTGCATACAGCCAGCTCTTAGGAGTCCAGCCCCCTAGGAAGGAGAGGACTTAGCTCTGTCTTTGATTCATGACCTAAAATTAAAATTAAATTACTTGTCTCAATTCACTAAGGAGACTGAGTCCCCATAAAAAAATGTGAAACTCTTTAAACCACTGCAGTATCTTTAAATGCAGGAATTAGACATGCTGATCAGAAGTTTCTTTCGTATACTCTAAGGCTTCAGTGTGGTCTGTGCCACCACCAAAAGCCAACCACCAGCCCTGGGCAACGGGGAAGCGCAGACTACCCACTAACCCCCCAGACCCTGCCGCTGGCTTTTAACTGCTGAAAAACAAGGGCTGTTGCAATTTCAGGAATTTAACGTCACGGAACTTTGCCCAAATTTTAAAGTAAGTGGAGATGTGTTTAATGAGATGGTCTACCCATGTAAGATACTCAGTGCAAAACTATACCAGAACCATTAAATTTTCAAATATGTGCAGCTATCACATGGGCATTGCTCGTTTTATAAAATACATCATCTTGAACTGGCTAGAGTACAAACAGAAACCCAAACTCCACCCTAATCACTTGAATCTTGACGCCACTGTCTGACCATGGGTTTTCTAAATCAGGGTCAGCATTTAAGATGAGAATCTGGGTGCTCCACATTTGTCCAGAGCAATGGATCAAAAAAACAGCTTAGGACTCCACTTACTGCACACCAACCATCTCCAGTCATGCACTGTTTACAGGCGAGTTCGGGCAACTGCCTGCGTTCTGTTTCCTGAATTACAGCAAATTACATGTTTTGTAAATAACATTTCTCATCACATGACTATAAGCTCCTCGTCCACATTTCTGACTTCTTGTTTTCCCTTTTTTCCTTTTTTTTTTGAACACCTTATATACTTGCACAGAACTAAAAGTTAGGATCAGGAAAACTTGCCAACAGTTCAGTATGGAGATAGAAGAGAAATTGCAGAGGTGGACTGCTAGCACGGGAAGATCATTTGCCACCTGTATGAACTCAAATGAACATACACAAATTCACGATGCTTATTCCTCTGCTCAAGCACAGGTATAATTACTGTAGCAGCAGAGTGGCAAAGCTCTATATATAAAGAGTCATTTAAGCCACTGATCTCCAATTTGAGGTAATGTGGAACCGCAAACATGATTAAAACCATGTAAGCAATGTCAATTAATTTATGCAGTATCTGGAGACCCAGAATTTTCTTAGAGCAGAAAAGAAGCCATAGTATCTGCAGTTACATCATTTTATTCCACACACAAAGCTTTTCTTTTTGGAAGTGGGAAATAACGACACATTCCTATTCTATATGCAGTTATTTTGTAAGCCTGAGAAATCAAAAAAGCAGGGAATTATTTTTTATTCTCTGGTATGTTTTTCAGAAAAAGAACTGAAATAAAAGACCTCTAACAAATGGAATTTCCTTCCTGTGGAAATCATTGCTTCAGATTGAATCATTAAAAAGACTTTAACAGAAACCATTATCAGTCTCACTCTGGCAGAAATGTGCTTACCATTGGTTTTAGTTATGCAGATAAATGATGGACGCTGGCTCTGGAATTGAAAAGCCAATGACAAAATGGCCTTGGTTATAACAATATAAAGGATGGTTACAAAACTGTTAGAACAACCATTATTCAGTCTAAATAATTTTGATGGATTACTGCATTCACCATGTCAGTGTGGCAACAAGGGTATACAGCACAATACAACTGATATATCCTCAAGCACTTTAAGGTATCAAAAAATGCTTCCAACCCATCTGTGACCCAGAGGTCTTCAGTTTTGTATATATACACACACACACAACGTCAATACTCGTATCAGAACTTCTACATTTGAATAGTCTCACTTCTCCTTTATCAGACAATGCAGATTCATTCAAATGAAAACGATGCATATTTAGTTCAGTGACATTTCAGCAAAAAAACTAAATCCCAAATGACTTCTATGCATTTACTCATCAGCAGGCAACAGAGGTGGTGTTTCAACCCAGTAATTCCAGCTCAAAGGTCAGCAGCGTTCTTTCAGCAAGGAAGTGGCAGAAGCCATTTCTTTTACAGAGCAACTCCTACAAATGCCATCCCTTACCTTGTCTTAAGAGCGTACTTTTCCATTACCACTTGCTTTTCATGGAAAACTACTACTAACTGGCACATGCAGGATATCCTCCTGCCTAAGCCTGATGCTTTTGACATCCTTAACCAGAAATGTATCATTTCTGCTGCCAGGGAAACCTCCTCATCTGCCTAGGAGGAACATGCATACGGAAATAACTGTTTTCTTTTTATTGAGCTCCCTGTTCTTAAAAACATGAATTCAAATTAGTAACAAGTCTGAGACACTAACAATGAAGTGACTCAAGATAAGAAAATCCAACACTGGGAAAAAAAAAAAATAATCATCATATCCTCCAGGAACGTGAGGTTTTAAACTAGTATTACTATTCATCTATGCAATGGAGACAGCACCAACCACATTTTAATTATTACGTCCCAGCCTCCTTATCCTCCTTTACAATTACTTATTAACCTCATGTGAAATGGAGGTAGCTTAGTTATATTTGAACAGGAGACTTTCTAAAAATATCAAGAAGCAAAGTAACATGTGCTTCCATAGATTTTCCCCATATTATTCAATTTTTCATTGTATTAAAAGCAGCATGGAATATTTTTCCTTCTGTAAATCTTACAGAAAAATTTGATGATATTTCTGTGAAGATACACCAGCATTTCTTTTAACATTGTAGTTTTCTAGTAAAAAAGAACAGGGCAGATTTATTTCAGAACTAGTGAACATTTTAAAGTTTCCTTTTGTTTACAGTTACCCTATGTAAAGGGTAACTGTCATGAGGATGGAGCCAGGCTCTTCTCAGTGGCATCCAATGATAGGACAAGGGGAAATGGATATAAGCTGGAACATAGGAGGTTCCACTTGAACATGAGGAAGAACTTCTTCCCAGTAAGGGTAACAGAACACTGGAACAGGCTGCCCAGAGAGGTTGTGGAATCTCTTTCTCTGGAGATGTTCAAAACCCGCCTGGACGCGTTCTTGTGTGATCTGATCTAGGTGATCCTGCTCCAGCAGGGGGATTGGACTAGATGATCCTTTGAGGTCCCTTCCAATCCCTAACATTCTGTGATTCCTTTTTTTGTATGACATCAGCCTTCTCCCTTCCTCTCTGTTGTAGAAAATAAGAATGAAAGATGAGACAAAGAATTAGTCATCTGGATGCGTGTATATACACCCAATGTATACATACACAAACAAACCTCAACAGAAACAAAAAGCATATGTGACATACAGAAAGGATACAACTAACTAAATGTAAGCAAAACTGTGTTTCACAGACAGAGCCCTCTGTGGAAGTTTCAAATATGAATCAAGAGTTTAGAAGTCAATGGGCTAAAAATTCTTAATTATGGTATTTATCACCTTTGAGTGACAACATACTAATTCTTCTAGGTAAGAAAGGCAGATAGAGGTACTTCCCCAGTTCAAGCTTTCTGCAGCTGTAACTTTGCATTCCAATTAGATCGCTGGAGAATCTTAACCAAGATATAGTGTAGTTAAATTTAACAACATACTATACCTTATTACACAGAAAGACTGTTAAGAACACAGCTAGTTAAACTATTCTGTAGTATTTTAAGAACACAAACGAGCAAGGTGATTTATCAGAAACCAAGATATGAACTTAACACAGCAAAGGAGGCTATATCACATGCATATCATGGCGTTTTCTGCTTGTATCACACAAATACTTTCAGCTATTTTATACCAACTGTTTTCTATTCTAATGCACACAGAGCAACACTCTTCAGAAAGCAATATGCCAATTTGGAGTTTAAAAATACAAGCATTCTCTGAGCACTGGACCCGAAGTAACACAGCCGACACCTGGAAAGATATTTTTACAAAGTGCTAACTTCCACATATCTGTATTAAGTTACTAGTATTTCAGTATGGAATATATTATCTCTCTGAGGCAAAGGTTTGCTTGTAAAATCTAAGGAATAGCCTTAAACTTCACAGCACAAATGGTCCAGCTGCAGTGGAAAAACTTCAGTGCACACTAGCTCTCAGGTTTGCAATATGATTGTGAGTAGAACCCTGAAATTCAAACTAGCAGGAGTAGCATTAGCAGCAAAAAGTATGTTTACAATTTCACCTTAATTCTGCTTTGCAGAAGTGCCAATTGACTGCAATGGGAGAATACTAACGTAAATGCTGAATACTTCCAACCAAAGCCTGTCCTTCATGTCCAGCAACCTCTGCAGTGACCATGAACTGATTAATGAACATAAACCATTAAAACATGTAAAGAAAAGCCAGCTTAATCTGAAGACTGAAAACACAAAAAAATTACTGAAATTAGTAAATAAGCATAACTGAGAAAAATACATATAGCCCAGTGCATCTATGATCAGCTAATTAAAAAGTGAATTGATTTAATCTAAAATTGTTCAAGACGATGCCCAAGGTATTAGGTGTCGTTCAGATGAATGATCCCTGTTACGAAGAGGTCACATGCAGAGGACAGGCAAAGTGAGATCAAGAAAGGAAAAACAAACGGGGTTTAGTTTATAAAGCACAAGCTTCATGGTGTCTAGCTAAACAGAAGTTTTAAAAGGAACTTAAATGTATAGAGTATGAGCCTTGCCACCTAATTTATGGAAAGTGAACCACTTATCTAGCTACATATCTGAAGAACCTGGAGTTGTGTTTGAGACAAAGGAAATACAGGTCATTCCACAAAGCCAAGATACTCCTGTGAAAATTTATTGCAGCCTTACTTAGAGATCGGATTTGCATATCAAGCTCCAAGTCTGTACAAGTCCCTACATTTTTTTCTTTTAAACTTGGTGCTTCCCTGGAAAATTACTTTTCAGTGACTTTCTTAGAACTATTAATTGTGCATCTACAATATCGATCATTATTCTTAAGCATTTTGCAATACATTGCAGAGATATGGTGTCATGTATCCTTTGCAACCTGTGTCATGTTAATAGGTGCTAGTTGGCACAAAGCAACACAAAAAAAACCTGAACACAATTATAAACAGAATCTAAGAAAATTGTTTTTTCACTTTGACTATTCTCAGCAGGACAGCTCATATACCAACAAGCACTTTAAGGAGAGAAATATATTATTAAGGATTATAACTTCATCTTTTATAATCTGCTTGGGTGGGCTCCAGGAACGAGTATTCTCTCCTATACTGGTTAAAAGAAGGTTCAGTTCTTCAAGCTTCCATCAAGCCATAGCAGAATCTGGTTATCAGCTACTTACATGAGTTTTAGTTTTCAAGAGCTAATTTCAGTAACCATGTTCTGACCCATGGTTCATAACAATCAGCCTCATTTCAGCAGTAAAGCTCATTAAGTCCAGCTGCTTGAAGCCAGAACCCTAACTCTGCATCCAGGCAGGACCTCTGTAAACATCTTACGTGGAGCTAATTCTTCCAATTTGAGAAAGACAGTACTGTGCTACGAGCAGCAATATCCACATAGATATTAATCTCTTCCCTTCTCTGGAGAGGTTACTTTCATCCTACAGTTACAGTGACTGGCCCTTGATGTCAATCTGTTTAACAGTTACGAATGCGAGAATATCATTTTACTTCAGGGGAAAAAAACAAGAACTGCTAGAAAATGGGCAAGTGAAAAAAGAAAGGAGGCTAAATATTCCCGCAGAACAGACCATAAGAGATTCTGAGAGTGTAATATTTATGATGAAATAATAGTAACAACAACAAAACTGTTGTTCTCTACTGAATGAAAGGGAAATGTCACCATGCAGCAGCCGCGGTAGTGGTAACAGGTGATACAGCAAATCCAGGCAGTAAATTAGTTCTCTCAGATTTATGGGTTCGTAAAAGAATCATTAGAATACACTGGAAGAGGGCAGACAGTATTGCTTAGTGGAGGTGGAATAAAATTACTAAATGCAAATGTTCCTAAAGAAAAAAATAACACGTGTGTGTGTATATATATATTTACATATATTCACGCCACTAAAAAAAGCTCCAATTATCTTCGCTGAAAGAAATACATCAGAATTTTTACAGTGAGGAAAAAACCCACACAAGGACAACCTCTTCTTTTTTTCTTAAACAATACTAACACAAGGTTGACGGCTACAATGTGTAATTTAGAAGGGAAGAACACAGGAGATTTATAACCCATTCAAGTCTGGCTGTTCAGACAAACACTGAAGTAAAATTAGTATTTATTAAAACAAATGGACTATAAATATATTAACAAATGCTATCCTTAATAAGAAATATCTGCAAATAATGCAATAGAACACAGGGTGTTCACTAATTTACAGCTGACAAAGATACTTGATATCCACAACATATGGCAGCAATTTTTTTACAACATTTGAACAGCAGTTTTTCATCGGGATCCCTGCATGGAAGGACTCGAGCATTATCATTTATATGCTACACCATTCAGAGAAATCGCCACCCATATTTCCACAGCTTAAAAACTTTAACGTGACGAAAGAAACAAGCAGTTAACTCAAACATTTTGCCATTGTCAGCTCCATTTTGTCAAAACAAACAATGGGTTGGAGAAGTGTGGTGAGCAGATGAGTAGTGTGTTAAGAAACCGCTCTGCAATTAATCAATATTGTAAAACATTTTGGTTACCTTTTAAGACTGCTTTTGATATAAAATTTTCATTAGATTTTTTGTTTATATTTACTTTGCAGAGAAAAGAACAAAATATTGCATATAAATAAACCTTGTGTTGCCTATCTTACTTACACAGGTAACTTAAAAACCTAGTGCTCTAGCTGCAACAACAACAACAAAAAAAAATCAAAACCAGCCACCCATCTGAGGATAACTCAAACCATTCTCTTCCTGCTCTCCTCTCACAAAAAACAGATTCAAAGAAAATACTATCATTGCATAATATAATTTGTCAAAAATGTTTTATTTTATCGACTGTGTAAAGGAACTCATAAGTTCAGTGAAATGTACTGCTTTGTGGATGCCTTTTACTGTAACTGGATGAAACATGCCCAAACTTTCAAGTGTTCAGCTCCTATTTTCACACTGAAACAACTGGCCAAATATTTAAAGCACTCAGAAACACTGTACACACATCAAAGCAGAGCTCTTGAAATTCAGCAACAAGAAATATTCCCAAATAAATCTGAGTCCTTAGCATCTCTGGGAACTTGCCAATTAAGAAGATAAGCCCACCAACAACAAGGCAAGGAATTCTTACTCTAGCCAGACTCAAAAATGTATTTAGTGGTGAGAAAGCTGAGAACGTCCAGATCTGTCACACATCCATTTGTCAAAAATATAGAGTAATATGCCCATCTTTTCTGAAAGGAAGATCAGGAAACATCATCAGACAGCTGGTCATTAAAGATCAGCTGGGACACAGCTGATCATCATCCTTCAATCTATCATTGAATGGAGGAATTTACTTCTATGTCAGAGGGGCAAGTCTTCCCGAAACGCCCATCAGTCTCCACTCTACCATTCTCTGAATCAATAACTTACACTGTAAGCACTTGGTGAAAGCATTCCCAGAACTGTGAGGGTTGGAAATGCAGTTTCTCTACATACACGGGGTCACTAGAATCTGTTTTTCCTATGAGCAAATACTATTCCTATGAGTAAGTGGGGCGGGGGGCAGAGGCAGAGGGGAGAACACCAGGTTTTCAGAACTGACACTAATGACTCATATATTATTTCATCTAACCATTCTTAGAGATCTAATCTTGCTTGAGGGATGCCACATAGTGTCTGTTCTATCATCTAGACAAACTTAATGATAATGTTTAACGATAAGCTCACCAGTGACACAAAAATGAAAATTATTAAAGGCAGCCAGCCTGAATCTCTCACTCACGAATGCTGCAGCAGCTGGTCTGTTCTTCCATCATTTTCCTTCTGCTTGGTTTGCTCTGAGTCACTGACCGTTTGGAACATCAGCCTGTACGTATTCTGATAAGACTAAACAGGGAACATCGACAGGATAGTGCTCCTGAGGCACAGTTAGAAGATAACTAACATGTCTTCAATTGATGCTTTTCATGGGGACAATTTCTACCAACAATCTATCATATATCTCATTTGTTTGCAGAGCTGTTCTGGCAGAAACGGAGTGTTTAAGGCTCGTGTGGAACTGTATTGTCACAGGATCCAATTACACAAACAATTCAACATAACTGATAAAGCTAAAATATTCTTCTATCTCCCTAACTGCATTTAGTTACCTGTGCATGCTTACTTGCCACAGACAGTACATGTTCAGCAGTCTAGAAGAATCCTCTGCCTTCAGAACTTTGCTTCTGCAGAAGCCTTCATTCAGAGATCTCAGAATAGATGCATTTTGAATTCACAGAACATTCACCGATGGCAAATCAAAGTGATGTATTTTAATGTACAACCACAGAATAGTTCACTAAAATTAAAAGCTACACTTCTATTGAGAAGCTTCCTGAAATAATGGAACCTTTCCCATAGTTAATTTTAATTCTCTAACCACCCTCCACTGCAAACTCTATATTCCTTAGCAAATAAAAGTGTTTTAGAAAACTTGCTTTACATCAGCTTTAATCAAAATCAGTACATGCAGGGGTGGGGTGGCGGGTTGGGGGTGGGGGCAAGAAGACAGTATTTCCAAAACACCTGAAATAACGAGTTCCAAATCCTTCCTTCTCAAGTTCAAAAATTTCTCAAAGGAAAGGGAGCTTCAGATATACCATAGAATCATAGAACGGTCTGGGTTGGAAGGGATCTTAAAGATCATCTAGTTCCAACCTCCCTACCACGGGCAGGGACACCCTCCACTACACCAGGTTGCCCAAAGCCTCATCCAACCTGGCCTTGAACACCTCCAGGGATGGGGCATCTACAACTTCTCTAGGCAACCTGTTCCAGTGCCTCACCACCCTCAGAGTGAAAAATTTCTTCCTTATATCTAATCTGTATGTGTGCATATCTGTTTTTACTCTAAGGAAATGAAGCACAAGGAATTGAGCTATATATCCTCTCAAGGCCTTTAATCTGTTGGTTAAGCAAATCTCAAAGCTATTGAAGCTCTGTGAATCTAATGCAAATTGGGTAGGAAAGAGTGCCCCCTAAAATTACCCATCCTAAACACAAGCTAGGTGTCAACCAGCAGCTCCTGCTCTGTCCATCCAGGCAGTGGGCCATCTGGCACATGCACTGACTAGACAAGCTGCTTGCCCACTGCATGCAACAGGCTGTGGCTATTGCAATGCACTTACTGACTCCTGCCCTGCCAGCAGTCAGGAGAGGAGCAGATGATACAGAAAAGGAAGCAAGAAATTCAGGAGAGCAGGAGAAGTGCCAGAGCTACTGCAATGGGGACAGTACGGATAAATTCATGGAAACTAGGCTTCAGTAAGTCAGCTGCTTACTGTCAACAGACCATGAAAAAGCTTCACTTACATAGTATATCCTGTTATTCAGGTGTATACAGCTGCTACACTTGAAAAGAGAGTAACTTTTTAAAATATTCCTCTTGCTTCAGGAAGATTTGAAGGCACATCTGGTGGAAAAGAAAAAGATAGCACTGAATTTGATAAATGCCTACACTATAAGGACAGAAGGTTTTTTAATGCTCAATTTAATAGTGATATTTCTAAAAACCATGACATGAAGGAGAAAGTTCCTACAAAACATGTGACTACATGGGTACAGTAGAATTAGTCACGCAGTTTGTGATGCTCCAACAAATTCAAAGAAAAATAATTCTAGCAAGAAATCTGTGCTATGGATTTGACATTATTATGTTTAATTTATACAAAAGCAATTTCGAATTAGTCATATTATAAATCCTTGTAAGAGGGAGTGCTAAAACAGAATTTATTTGTATTTTAAAGCTGCATATTTCACATACACTTACACAAACACACTCATATATATAGTGATACAATCCATGCCTAACTTACTTCACTTGATAAATGTTTACACATCAGTTTTGTTCTCACTTTTCCTGTGAAACTAGGCCATAACTATCAAATACTGTTAAAACCCAACACTCGTGCAAAATTTTTCCTTTAGAGAGTTGTGTACTATTCCAGTCATAGTGCATTTAGATACCAGTTCATCTTCACAAAGGCACTGCAGTTTGAGTACTGTTACCCCTTTTCTCTTTTCGTGCACAGAAGTGATGTAGAGATACATGAAGAATAAAACTACTAAGATTAGACACGCACATTATGTATAAAACAAACTCAAGCCACAAGAACTTAGCACTCTGCTTGCTAAAGCTCAGCTACCAAAGATGATTTCAATCAGCGCCCTTCAGGTGCTACGCAAATCTAGCCACAAGTGTCTAACACTGCACAGTACATTCTGTGAGCAGATGGAAACATCTTGCTTTAAGATAGAATTTAGTGGCAAAAGCAACACAGAACTCAGTTCTTTAAAACTGCATTCAACTTTTTTAAAAACAGAAATAATCTCATTTCATAATTCAAATCTGCATTTTGACACACTAGTCAGTATTTGCAAAATACGAGCAGCAACAGCAATGCTGTAAGCAATTGCTTTTCTAAGACAGAGCTCTGCTCCAGCCCAAGAGGAGACTCCGTCTCATTCACAGATAGGGACGTAATAATTTTGTCATGACAAAATTGTAACATGTTCACCTGATTCCTTCTTCTGGAATTTCCTAACTTTATCTCTAAACCTGTAACACGAATACTTTTCCTTTCTATAACGCCCTCTAACACGTACGAAGCTGTCTGCCTCACAGCCAAACTTCCCCCAGCTTCAGCCAGTCTGTGGGTTTCAAATTCTCAGGTTTGCCATTTCAACTAATGAGTAACTGTTACGTAATAGTTACTGTGCAACAAGAAAAATGTGAAGGCTCGGGTTTAATTCTCAGTTTACTAGGAAAGCAAGTTCAACCCTGCTGTCACATTCCTCTCCCACTGTCTTTAGCCCGCCCGACCTTCACTCAGCCCCTCATCCTCACACAAGTGAGGGCAAACAGCATGCTCAGTTCAGACACAATCTTATTTGGTCACCACACCTCAATCCGACTGTGAACACTGAGATCAACAGTTTTAGAAGCACATAGAGGAGCAAAACCTTGCTTTCCATCCTCTCCATTCCATAAAGAATAAAACAGGAGGAAAAACACCGGATAGTATAATCAATTGAAAACAGAATTATTACAATATTAAGTATTTTTAAAAATTGAAGGTAGGAAATAGAACATGTTTTATTCTTCATATATGTATCATGAGATATTCTATCATATATAGCTAAATGCACTTTGAAAATTCAGTCTCCAAAGGGTTATAAAGCCATCAGATTAGTGACAGCAATGAAAGACAAAGGGAGACATTCACAAGCGTGCACTGGAACAAATGTAAGGTTACACACGCAGCACCCATTTTATTCCTTCAGGCATGCTTCTTTAATTACATGATTACATACTTTGTTCTTGGAGAATGCATTCAGTTTGCCACTTGAATGTCAAGTAGCAGAAAAAATACAGGTAATTATAATTTTAATCATCACTCTTCAAGTGATTAACTTTTACTTAATGAAAGTATTCCTGCAAATCTCTTCCAGACTCCCATTTCATCCACTACACATGGTCTGCTGTGCCCAGTACAGGCTAAAAGGAACTCTGTTACACAGGCATCCTATTGGACTAATTCTACATTTTTAACACGGTATCTAATTTCAGTCAAAACTGCACCTCCCTGCAGAAACCTTCAGGTGATTCGTCTTTATCCCAATTCATTCACATAACAAAAACACTGCTCTGAAATAAATTACGGATAATGTAACAGAATGAACTTGAGAGATCCATTTAGAGAACGGATCCATCTGTATTACAGCAAAGCACCATCAGATAAGAGTGCTCTGAGTTTCCTTTGGGATCCCGTACACTGATAGGAACTCGATTCGCTTCCGCCAATAAGTTTCCTCAAGCTCCAGACTGGAGAAACAAGCCTGAGGCTGAAGGGAAGCTAAGGGTGTTTTCTCCTGTCTTAACTTTTATGGTCTACCAACGGTTGTTCTATGTATTTCTCCAAAGTCAAAATAAGTAATCTGTAACAACTGCTACTACTCAATTTTACTTCATTTTGGTATAGCTACCATTTTACTTTTCAGAAATGAACCACAAATGTAGCCATCCAAATAAGACAAGCAACTTGTACTCATTTTCCACAATGTACAAAATTATCAAATAGATGATTTATTACGGGAACAACAACTAATAAAAAGTCTTCAGTCCAAATTAAACTAAGTCAAATTAATACTTCAATAAACAACACTATCCCTTCGAATTACAATAGGACAACAACAACTCTAAGTTCAAAGCAATTCATTATATTAACCTAATAATCTTTTGTCTAGGGATGGAAAAATACATTCGTGTGTTCTGCTAGCCCCTAAACAGCATTTCACTATGAAATTAAACTATACATTAGCATGGTTTGACAGATTCATTATTTCAACTGATGCCAACCCTGGAACACTGACACTTAATCTAGCATATACGAACACATTCCACAGTCAGAAAACATGAATTCATAAAACTTGACTAAACATGCTTTCAAAGCAGCAGTATGAAGAAATGCATGTGTAGTTAGCAATTTTACCTCTCTAAAAGCACAAAGATAATCAGAAAAGCTTTCATGCTTCTGAGGAACAGACAACTCTTCTCTACTTTTCTTTGACTAGCTTATTTCTCAAGTACCAGGCAAGCAGGTGTCTATCTCTTCTTGAGAGACTATTCCACAGCACATCCCTCTAAGGGCAGGTCCAGTTGTCATTCGCACAAGTGTAATACTCCACTGCCAGCTGTAAGCCAGTGATGGATCATCCCACAGGAGAAAGCTTCCTCAAGAGGACTGATGTGATGGGTGTCTTTGGGATTGGACTCATGCTAGCAGTGCAGTTTGGAGACACTAGCAACAACACACAACATCACACTAATTACAGTGGTAACAGTTTCAACAGAAGGAAGAATGTTTTTGTATGTATTCTGTTCTGTACTAGCTTTATTAATATAATAAAAGGAAGTTTATGTGATTCTTCATTACAGAACCACATATTCTAAAATTAAAAACAAAACCAAAAACCCCAACAAACCAATAGAATCCAAACTTCTGCTTGGTGTTTTCCACAAATAAGGTAGAAGCAGCATACTAACTTTCCCTCTTTATCTACAAATCCTAAACATTCTTTTTCTGACAAAAGGCACAATGCCAAAAAACAGTGACAAACTCAGGGGTGTTATTTTCAATAGGAAAATAACATTCACCAAGTCATTCACAACAGAGGTGTGAATTGGCTTTTTGGGTCAGACGTAAAAGGATCTGCTCATCTGAGTTCATACTTACTCACAATCCACTGAACTGCAGACACGTATGAGCATTTGCGCACGTACCTTTATTTTGCTTAGAAAAAAGTTCTGTGATATAGAAACAAAAATTTCAATATTAACTATAAATTTAATTCTAAATCTTGACTTTCACAGAAACTACTTTTTTTCATCTGAGAAAGGTTAAAATATCTTATGGCTCTTGATATTGTAATATGCATAAAATTCTCATCTCTTGTTTGTCTTATGACATTGTATACCTTATACCATTATATATTTATTTATAGATTTATATATACATATTCCTGCAAATGTTACAGTGGATATTTTAATTACTGATAGAAATATTGAATCACTTTTTAATCTTCCTAAGCTCTTGGCCTGCATTATACCTTGTTGCAATGAAATCCACAGGTTAATTATGTGCTGCATAAAGACATTATTGCAAATGTCAAATTTATATGTTTTGCTTGAAATTAATATCGAGTTAACACTGCATGTACCTTTCCCCTCACAATCAACGATGGCAACTTTTATTAGATATCTGCTTTCTCTTAGGACTCAATTAAAACACGGTGGGCCTGTGAGAACCTCATGAAGTTCAACAAGGCCAAGTGCAAGGTCCTGCACGTGGGTCGGGCCAATCCCAAGCATAGGTACAGGCTGGGCAGAGAATGGATTGAGAGCAGCCCTGAGGAAAAGGACTTGGGAGTGCTGGTGGATGAGAAGCTCAACATGAGCCGGCAATGTGCGCTGGCAGCCCAGAAGGCCAACCGTATTCTGGGCTGCATCAAAAGAAGCGTGGCCAGAAGGTCGAGGGAGGTGATTCTGCCCCTCTACTCAGCTCTCGTGAGACCCCACCTAGAATACTGTGTTCAGCTCTGGAGTCCCCAACATAAGAAGGACATGGAGCTGCTGGAACGGGTCCAGAGGAAGGCCACAAAGACGATTCAAGGGCTGGAGCACCTCTGCTATGAAGACAGGCTGAGAGAGTTGGGGCTGTTCAGCCTGGAGAAGAGAAGGCTCCAGGGTGATCTTATAGCAGCTTTCCAGTACCTAAAGGGGGCCTACAGGAAAGCTGGACAGGGACTTTTTACAAGGGTGTGTAGTGATAGGACAAGGGGAAATGGCTTTAAAATGAAAGAGGGGAGATTTCGATTAGATCTAAGGAAGAAGTTTTTCACTCTGAGGGTGGTGAGGCAGTGGAACAGGTTGCCCAGAGAAGTTGTGGATGCCCCATCCCTGGAAGTGTTCAAGGCCAGGTTGGATGAGGCTTTGGGCAACCTGGTGTAGTGGAGGGTTTCCCTGCCCATGGCAGGGGGGTTGGAACTAGATGATCTTTGAGGTCCCTTCCAACCCTAACCATTCTATGATTCTTGAGGATTTCTCTATTATTTTCATATTCAGCTAGCCTCCATGTTATCTGCAGAAAATAAAAGAGAACTTCTTAGACATCTGGACCAGCTTCTTAACCACAGAACTGCTTTATGATTTTGTTTAATAATGAAAAGTAAAATTGAATATGGGAA
Organism: Tauraco erythrolophus; assembly: GCF_009769465.1. Taxonomy (NCBI): domain Eukaryota; kingdom Metazoa; phylum Chordata; class Aves; order Musophagiformes; family Musophagidae; genus Tauraco; species Tauraco erythrolophus. The sequence goes on from NC_141465.1 coordinate 15,268,826, forward strand.
ATCAAAAAATTACGTGTGAAAGGGAAAAAAAACAGATCTGTCTTTAAAAAAAAATAAACTGACTTCCATTTGTTATCAACAAATAACTGGAGTAAGTGTATGAAATCTTTGAATTGCAGTGTTCAAAGAACTCTTAAGATGGCTAGAAATATGAAACAGCCTCCTGAAGGCAGATTTCTCAAAACTGTTCTAAATGTAACATTTTTCTTTTAATTCAAAACACCTCACTGACCAGAAGTTACAAAGCCTTTCAGGTATTTCTGTACATGCTAAATTATTGTGTCCCTGTAAAAGCAAAAGATGCCATTCTCAATCTTTGTTTGCTAAACCAATTATCTTTTTGCTTTCTGCACCCTCTGTACGCTGAACTCATGATCGCAGCAGTGCCGGCACGAGGAGCTGCTCTCACCGCAGGGGTCCAGGCACTCTCCCATCCCCACAGGAACAACAGACCATCCGCACGTTAGCTGATCCACGCAGCTGTGTATTAAAAACGTTGATAAGGCAGCTAGCTCTCATCATGGTCAGCTGGCATCCAGGCTGGGGAAGTGGGGCATGGAGAGACGTGCATTACCACAGCCAGCTCTCAGCTGTCCTCTTGCAGGTGGCTGTTCAACCATCTCCCCACTGCAAATAATTCAGTGCTGAAAAACTAATTTGAGGTTATGACCATTTTTCTTCTTCGTGATTAATCCTCTAGAACAACATGATTCAGTGCAACTGTTAGCTGGCCCCACCATTGATTAAATCATTTAGTTTAAATTAATTTAAAAAAGACCCAAACAACTGAAGTAGCTTAGAACCATTTTCAAAAAGCTGTAAAATTATGTAGTCTCTACCACACACTCAAATTGAAATGGTAAATGATACTCAGTGATATTGTAAATATCAATGGTGTTTAAAAGAGGTGTCTGCACTGGTGTATACTATTACTATTGAAGTCTCTGACAAAGCAGTATATAGTACTGATTAAATGCTGTCTTCAACTATGGAACTGAAAAATCAATTGGACATCTGTGTAACAGATAGCACCATTTCAGAATCACAAACAGCTGATGTTATGATTTTCTCGTTCTTCACACTAACTGCACTTAAAATATTAGACGAAATTCAGAGTGTATTTCTTTCTCATTATGATCAATAAAATTCAGAGTCTCGTAACAATGGCTGGCAGGCTGCGCAATAAACCTTTTGAAAAGCTGGAATCAGAACTTGGTCTAACCTTTATCCCACAGTCACAATGAAACTTTCCATACTAAAGTATACTTCACTGAAAGCATCAGCACTTTCCTTCCTATAGCATAACTCACCCTCATCTTACCTCTATACTCACAGAACATCAAGGCACTGAAATCATTTAAAATAACACAAACTTTTCCCATCTTCCCTGTATGGGCCAAAGAGGAAGAGAGATCCAGAAATCCAACAGTGATGATTCAAGTCACATCACGTAGTGCACTCTGAGAGTGCTGTCTGCTACTGGGCTATAACCACATGCCTGGCAGAACAACAGCGAGCCCATTAAGAAAACACCCTTATCAGAAAGAAGGAGTCAAAGGTAGCTCATCTAAAGCCTATGAGCACAAGGGGATTGTTCACGACAAGCCATTCTGAACCAGTTCTCTGTTCAGAACCTGTATCCGGACTTCAGTCTGCATTCACTTGAAATCGAGGAGTCTTCTGCTTCAGTTTGACGGTGGAGGAAATAGCAAAGTAAATTAAACTCTATCAAGCTAATACAGACTCAAAATGAAAACATCAGATGATGACATTTTGGTTCATGTCTATCTGATTACTTCAACGGTTTTAACGTGGTTTTCTGTAGTAACAGGTATGTCATAACAGAGTCTGAGCACTACTGAGAGCACTTAAATACTGGGTTTACATCAAAAATTAACTCTGGACTATTTACCAACTCCAGTGTCCATGTTGAAAGTGTGTGATGCTACACAGCCCTAAAAGAAGTCAATACCTACAGGGTGGTATATCTAACTATCTTGATTTTAATTGCTATCAGACTTTTACTCTGATTACTTATCCCAAACTTACCCAAGCCCAAGGTTTTTCAGTTACCCTTTAAATTAAGTGATTCAGATAAGGAATTAATTGCAATATAATTAGATACTTATAGTCAGCTAAATACTAATTGAAGGCCTTAGTTGAAACTAAGTGCTACTGATTTTTCTAATGAAAAGACAAAAAAAAATATCAGGCTTTTTTTGGAATCACTCCTGAAGTTACCCAAATGAACAGCATTATGCACCAAGTGTTCCTCTGACAGCATTTGTCTTTTTCATCAATCATAAATAATAGAAACTCTGTATATCATTCTTCTTGGCTTTGTATATCAATGTAATAATAAAGAATTATTATAAATAATAAAGAAATTATATACCTCTGTTTTAATGACACTTTTCCTGAATAGATATCAACATATTTTCTAAAATACCTATAAAGACATCACCATTTTGACAGACACAAAAAACTAGAGAATGAGAAGTGAAACAACTTAAATGTTACCCAACAGGCCAAGGATATATTTATATAGATCTGAAGTAGTCTGAAAATTAATATAGCATGCTATTCCCTAATTTACTCAGTCACATTTGGGTGAAATGATATTTTGGATTTATTGGTAAATTGCAGCCCAGAATCCAACAATATTTTTACACTCAGAAGTCTTTGCTATTTCTCTTAAGTGAATCTCTTATTTATGTTAAGCTTATGGAATACAGACCTTTATCACAGTAGAATCTCATCTGATTCAAAGTAATAAAGTACACTGCATGTCTACAGAGTTGATTGCCTGCTACATCTGGTATTTCTGATCTAATATAAAGGCAAAAAACATTCCAAGACCAGTGTGCCTAATAACCAGTTTTCCCCTTTCAGCAGTCTCTTTCAGTCAGCTTTGATTTTGGGCAAATTATCAAAGAAAAGACTTACCCCAACAGTAAGAAGGTATATAGATTTGCTTTGGGGATTTTATAAATGGAGAAATTTTCTTTAGAGTTTCTTTCAGACCTGACATACATCCCTAAACTATCAATAACAATAAGGTGCACACATACATAAAATGGAGTAAGAATCTGGATAACCAGGCATCGACGGCTTGCTGGAAGCATCCAGCTGCATACCTGTCCACACTAGCAATGTGCTCTGGGATGTCAGGGACTCCAAAAATCACAGTTTCATCATCAAGCAGAAAAAGGACAGGAAGCCTATACTATGCCGAGATCAAGAGCCTTCTGCTTTCATGGCAACTCTGAATTTTCCCATGCCAAGGATGAGGATGACCAAACTTACTGAAGCAAACAGAGAGAGGTTTGCAGGAAGCGGTACTGAGATGGGTGCTGAGCAGTATTCAGTATGGGTCTTGAAAGGAGTCAAAAAACCCTTCAAGTACACTAGATTACTCAGGAGGGTGAGAAGCTGCACACTGGTGTACTAGAGAACTTCAGATGCTGTAAGTTTTTGTCAAAGATACCTCTACAACCCTTTCCCAGATGCCTTTTCTTACCAGGCTGCAATGAAATTCTAAAGCCTTATTCTATTTCCTTGCTCATAAAAGATGTAGACATATCATTTGTCTCATAAAAATATCATTCTTATTCCATGTCAGCAATCTTCAAATATTAAAAAAAAGATTCTGATTGTAAGGAAGTGAATCTCCTTCCAGATCTGTTCAATAACAAATGACTAAAGTTTCTATTAGCATATTTTCCTAGCATATTTCCCATCATAGAAAGACGAGACAAAAAACGTAATGGAGCAAACATAATGCAAAATTCTTCACAGCACACTGCCTTCCAAGAAGCAGTATTTAAATGTTTTTAAAAATAAAGAATAACAAAATTGCCTTTTGCCCTCTTCCCTCCCACAAAGCTTTCCAGAAATAATCCAAAACAGAGACACCTGGAATTGTATATAGCTAAATGGAGAGAGGGGAAAAAAAAAAACAAGCACCACAAAACACATAGTAAAAATCTTCCTATTCTTATATTCCCATAATCGCAATTGTTGGGTGTTGCCTGGATTCATTGCCAGCACCACTCAAAAAACAGCACCAAGTAAGGCACTGACAAAAACCACTGACGTGACTCCTCCATGCTCCTGGCAAACAAATAAGGCATTGCCCACAGGACACTTTTGTTCCAGATCACTACATCTAGACACACAGTGAGAAGCCCAAGCTTACCGAAAAGCTTCATCAGGAAATTCTGGGGTCAGTCTCTGGTTTTGCTCTGTCCTTGTTCAATCAAGCCTTCCACAGCTTCTAGAAAAAGAGTTCAGATCTTTAGGATCTGGTTCTGCTTGGCATCTAAATTCAAACCACATTTACCTGAGGAAACAGGAAAATTCTGCTTTCTTCCTCTCTTGTCTATGCAACTAGGGTTAGGGATCCCTGTAAAGGATTCAAAGAACACCCTATTCTCTTTTTTTTTTTTAACCCTCAACTGGAAACAAAACCACGAAAATTACTCTTAACTTTCCTTTAAGTTGCTCTTGTCCCTTCTTCCAGCGGGAAACTGGAGAAAAACACTGGTTTGTGTTAGGTCAAAACACTTTGTCCTTTGTTCTACCAAACTCTTTTGAGAATTTATCTGAATGTCTGCTTTCAAAATGGCAGAACGACCAGAACCAAAGCAGCAGACAGTATCATAGGGAGTGTAAAACTGTGCCAAGTGCTGCCAGCAATGTACAAAATCGCTTCTAAAAACTCAGTTAATTAAGTATTAGAAAAATAGACCTTTTGTATTCATGTAACTCAATAACATTTTCATTTAAACTATTTATTAAGGATCCTTTGTGTTTATTTGCATTCAAAGATTTCAAAGAAAATGACAACACTAATGTTTCCTCTAAATGATCCTCACCCGTTATGACTTATTGGAGCCTCTCTTTTACACATGTGCTCACAATAAGGTCAATTTCTGTGAAGGTAATAAAAGAAATAGTAAGGGACTTACTCTCATTCTCTTGTGGTATTTCTTCTCCCCAGACTCTAACACAAAGACTTCAGAAAAATGCAGCACACTGCTCTTTTTTATGTGGTGACTACTATCATAGTCATTTTAATGCAATCACATTATTTACCATCTGTTCTTTGTTTAGCCAAAATAGATTTTCTACATAGTTCATTTGGACACTTGAGACAAATAAGCTATTTATTCCCGTCAGGTTAATGTTTCAGCTACTAGAATTTTAAAAAGAAAATATTTTCCACAAGAAAATGTGTTCTCAGATAGTCTCTAATGTAATATATTTCTGAATAATGGTACCTTGGTTTATTGCCACCTTTTAAAAAAGAAATTACTTATGTTCTGTGCTCTTTTTCAAGGTCTTAGATCATAATGTATGAGCTTTAAAGACATTCAGTGCTGGATTTCAAAATTAACTCTGACAAACAACTTTTCCAAGTTGACAGGTTTCTTGGATTTGCTTATTTGAGAAGAGAAACTGTCCTTAAAACTAAGTATTAATCACATTAAAGGAGAATCAGGGCACACAACACACTACTCAGGAAGCCACAATAGAAAGGCTTTATGCAGCATATTTGATATGTAGTTGAGAAGAGAGAAGCATTATAAATAAGAGGAATCTGATTTTAAATTTTCCAATTAAAAAAAAATATTCAAAAAACCAATCAATGATTATGTAATTGAGGCAGCAGAGTACTACACCACAGGAAATGAGAGAGAAGGAACTGAACCCTGAGGCTTGACAGGAGTACCTACGGCCAGGAGTGTGTGCAAACAACAGCGGAACCAACAATTATGTTTGGTTTCTTACTAAAAACCTCAGGACAATCTTCTTTTAAAGCTGCAGCTAGAAGGGGGACTACTGTATTTCAAATAACAAATACAAATGAAAATAGCAGTGTCATGGTTTGATGTGGAGGGGGTGGGGGTTCTGGTGGCAGGAGAAGGGCTTTGCTCCCTGTGACCTCCCTGGTTTTGGAACCGGGTCAGATCTGGTTCTGGCCACCAGATCAGACTCCCATCCCCCTCAGGCTTGAGCCAATCAGCGCCTCTGCGAATTGCCCTATTTAAGTCGGGACAAAGGAACTGGAAAAGGTGCTTTGCCCAGGAATGAGGAGAGAAGGGAGGAGGGCACTGCCCCCGCTCCCTGGCTCCCGGCCGGGCGGCTGCCTGCGTCGGGCCAGTGCCGCCCATGGAGAATGGTGGCGGCGGAGTCAGCTGGGGAACTCGGGGGCACCCCACTCCCGGGGTGCCCACTGGGCTGAGTTCACCTGGAGAGGACTGAGATCTGAGAGAAACAGCTGCATCGATACCAGGTCAGTGAGGATGGAGCGGGAGGAGGTGCCGGAGCCGAGTTTCCCCTGCAGCTGGTGGTGAGACGGCAGGCGGCCCCCCTGCAACCAGGACGGCCTCAGTGGAGCAGAGACCCACTCGCAGCCTGTGGAGGGAAGATGCCTGAGTCTGAGGATGGTCATGTTGGGACTCACGACAAGGCAGAGCGGCATCTGGAGTCTGCGTGACGACCCACGCCGGAGCGAGTGGCTACAGCTCCCTAAGTACCCGAGACTGTGGTAAAGCCCACACTGGGGCAATCTGTGGGGAAGGATTGCTTCCTGTGGGCTGGACTCACATTGGAGAAGTTTGTGGCTTTTTCCTCGTGGGTAGGGGATCCACTGGAGCAGGGGAAAAGGGTGTAAGGACTCCTCCTCCTTTAAGAGAGAAGCAGCAGTAACAGCACGGAATGAACTGACCTGCACTCCCCCAGTCCCTGCCCCCTGCGCCGCTTTGGGGGGGTTGGGGGGGGAGGAAGGTGTCGGTTTTTAACATCTGGCTTTGTTTCTTTTTATCCTCTCACGTAACCGGTTTTGTTTCCCTTTGTCCTTTTAAGTAACCGTCAATAAATTGTTTTGCTTTTAAGAAAGCCAAGTCTGTTTTGCCCAGGACCACGGTTGGTGGGTGCTCCCTCTGTTCATGTCTCATCCCTCAGTCCCTTTATTATATTTTTCTCCTCTTCACTTTACTGGAGAAGGAGAGACTGTGTGAGTTTTAGTTGCTGGATCAGCCTAAAACCACAACAAGAAGAAATGGAAAGGACTGACCACAACTGAAAATATTTTTGCTGGATTTATCTTAAGATGTTTCTATCTCCGGACACTAGGTAATTTGTAACTTATGTTAACAGTGTGATATTATTTTCCATCACCACTTTATTATTTAACAGAACTGATTTATACATACATTTATTGAAATGTATGTCATACTACAGATGTACCATTTTACAGCATACAAAGATGCTGATTAACATCATATATGGAATCCAAGTCTCGGTCTCAGTATACAATCACCTTGAAAATGCAATTTCCCCTTTGCACATTTAGATTTTGTCACAGCCAAACAGGTGTGCTACCATTTGAATACTTCTGAAGTTCGGATTGCTGGAATCCCTATCTTGTTGCATTCAATCACCTCGTTTGTCTAAGGAAACATGATACAAAGCAATTCATACATGCAAAAAAGGTTCAGCATCACTCACGTTAACTATTACATATTAAAATGAGAATGAAAATGCAAGCTATTATCATTTTTCAAACTTGCATGGATCAAGAAATACTGAGAATACCTTGGCAACGTATCAAGTTTGTTCAGGCAAAACCTACTGTTGAGTAAACAAGAGGCCAACAGCCTATATGCATTTCTTTATAAAGATGAAAGAGTCCCAGTTTTTCTGAAGTGACTCGAGTGCTCGCATAGCCTGCAGTTTGCACCATACTGTCACTGTCCAATAATTTTATAACATCAGATAAATTTCAGAGCTTTTTTGTTTTCTAAATCACAGACACACAGAATGGCAGAGGACAGATTCTGGGAGTCAATCTTTGAGAGAGTCTGCAGAGATCTGATACTTGGCCTTACACGAGTGATTCTAGTTCCCTCTATCATTTTTTAGTATTAAAAAAAAAGCAAAGATGATGCAAAATTTCTTGATTTACCAATCATCTCTTACCCAATTATTAGGAGCAATATGAATTTTAAAACTTCGGGTCTATAGGTTTTGACTTCTGATTTTTGTTTCTTTTACTTGATTGAGCTAGTGTTGTAACTATGTTGGGTAGACACCCACTTTCCTTCAAAACCATTGAAGTCGTATTGTAAAAACCATTAAGTTGGATATTTAGCAGTTACACTATAAAACTGGTTTATTCTAATAGAGCTTCATTATAGCAGAGAGATGGTGGATATAACCAAAACTGGAATTTGGTGCATCTTTCTAATTCATCTTTTTACGCAAATACCACTGGGTGTTAAGTTTTTCATTATATAGCTTGTCCCAGATATTTAACATCTTTGTTGGAGACATGGACAGTGGGATCGAGTACACCCTCAGCAAGTTTGCAGATGACACCAAGTTGTGTGGTGTTGTGGACACGCTGGAGGGAAGGGATGCCATCCAGAGGGACCTTGACAGGCTGGAGGGGTGGGACGGTGAGAACCTCATGAAGTTCAACAAGGCCAAGTGAAAGGTCCTGCACATGGGCCGGGGCAATCCCAAGCACAAGTACAGGCTGGGCGGAAAATGGATTGAGAGCAGCCCTGAGGAAAAGGACTTGGGAGTGCTGGTGGAGGAGAAGCTCAACATGAGCCGGCAATGTGCGCTGGCAGCCCAGAAAGAAAATCGTATCCTGGGCTGCATCACAAGAAGTGTGGTCAGCAGGTCGAGGGAAGTGATCTTGCCCCTCTACTCAGCTCTCGTGAGACCCCACCTAGAATACTGTGTTCAGCTCTGGAGTCCCCAACACAAGAAGGACATGGAGCTACTGAAGCAGGTCCAGAGGAGGGCCACGAAGATGATCCAAGGGCTGGAACACCTCTGCTATGAAGACAGGCTGAGAGAGTTGGGGCTATTCAGCCTGGAGAAGAGAAGGCTCCGGGGTGATCTTATAGCAGCTTTCCAGTACCTAAAGGGGGCCTACAGGAAAGCTGGAGAGGGACTTTTTACAAGGGTGTGTGGTGACAGGACAAGGGGCAATGGATTAAACTGAAAGAGGGCAGATTTAGATTACATATAAGGAAGAAATTTTTTACATTGAGGGTGGCAAGGCACTGGAACAGGTTGCCCAGAGAAGTTGTGGATGCCCCATCCCTGGAAGTGTTCAAGGCCAGGTTGGATGAGGCTTTGGGCAACCTGGTGTAGTGGAGGATTTCTCTGCCCATGGCAGGGGGGTTGGAACTAGATGATCTTTGAGGTCCCTTCCAACCCTAACCATTCTATGATTCTATGATTCTATGTTACTAAGGTGAGATAAATTCAGCTGAAAAAGAAAATAATGGCCATAAATTGTCCTCACATCTCTGTCCTCTACATTTGTCTACACATACAAAGTTTATTGCTGGGATATACCATGTTTTGCTAATGAAGAATGCCCAAACCTATTCAATAAATTATAAACTTCAGGCTTAGGGTACTGACAATCTACTGAAGTGCCGAGGTCTAGAACTCACTCTCCAGCTCACTGAGATCTGCTCTTTGTAGGAAGTTAGCCCAGAACACCAATCCAAACATATCTCGTATGCACCATAATCCTCAAAAGACGTCACAGTATGCTTAAATATTAAGGCATACACCAAAAAGTAAACGAAGAAAAATCAAACATCACAAACTAATGTGGGAGAGATTAAGAGAATACACTCTACCCTTCCCTTCATTTTATGAAATACAAACTGAAATTTGCACAGGTGACTGCAATCTGCAGAAGGAGAGTCAAAAAAATCAGAGTCCCAGGCCAAGGAGGCAGATAAAACATGACAATAGTGCAAAATGCAGTACAGCACTTCACTCTGCAGGTCGTCTGGAGTTCTGAACCTTCAAAGTTTTCAAAGGAGATAAATAAAACTCAAGAAATCAAAGTGGTCATCAAAAGCAAATCTGGCCTTTGCAAGCTGCTAGAAGACATCTGAAGTGTGTGGTTCATTAAGTACAGGTTATGATGAAGCAAACAGATAAATTGGAAAAAAAAAAAAAAACAACCAAGAAAACAGAAGAAAACTGATTTATCATCTGACTTAAGAGGAACATTAAGCTTGGAGTGGCTGAACTGTTTCAGAGCTGAGTCCATTACAGCAGGAGACTCTGTTATATTAACCACGCTCTGAAGATCTACTTGAACAACAAAATTTAAAATATCTTTCTATTTTCAGTTAAATCAAGTAAGGAGTATCAAAAGTCAGTGTTTCTGAAAATCTTTTTCCCCTTGAGCTCTATTTTGAAGGAAATCTAAAAACTGAAGTTTGCACTAAATCAAACTAAGAACATGTCAAAGTTTCCTATTAACTTGAAATTCAGCTAGCTGATTTCAGTCTCTATTTACACATCTACACCAAAATTTTGGAGTTGCAAGGGGCAAGTACGACAGGAAGGAACAAGCGCTGCTGCCTCTTTCCCCTCCAGGTTTCACCTAAGGAAACAGCTTGGAAACAGCAAATAGCACAAGTTAACTGACTACACACTAGACTTTCAGACATATTCAAGAGACTATAACTTACATCCCTGCTACAAGGAGCTGCACTCACTGAGCTGTACTGCCTTTGGTGTAAATATGCCAAAAAGTATATTGGACTGTTCACGACTCCATTTCAGAATCAGGACTGAACTTCTGTCACAGTTTAAACCCGGTGGTCAGCTCAGCCCCATCCAGCCACTCGCTCACTCTCCTCAGTGGGATGGAGGAGAGAACTGGCAGGGTAAAAGTGAGAAAATTCATGGGTTGAGATAAAGACAGTTTAATTGGTAAAGCAAAAGCCAGGCAAGCAAAGCAAAACAAGGAATTCATTCACTGCTTCCCATCGGCAGCAGGTGTTCAGTCATCCTCAGGAAAGCAGGGCTCCATCACACGTAATGGTTGCTTGGGAAGACAAACACCATAACTCTGAACATCTCCCCTTTCTCCTTCTTCCTCTCCCCAGCTTTTATTGCTGAGCATGCCGTCATATGGTCTGGGATATCCCTTTGGTCAGTCAGCTGTCCCAGTCGTGTCCCCTCCCAGCTTTTTGCCCATCCTCAGCCTACTCCCTGGCAGGGCAGGGTGATAAGCAGAAAAGGCCTTGGCACTACTTCAGCACTGCTCAGCAATAACTAAAAACATCCCTGTGTTATTAACATTATTTTCATCACAAATCCAAAACATAGCACCATACCAGCTCTGTGAAGAAAATTAACTCTATCCCAGCCAAAATCATTGCAACTTCAAATTCTATTTCCTGGCTTTTGTCTCCAGCTTGGAAGACAGTGGTACATCTACAACTAGTCCCTATAGGAGGCCATACCTTTCACTACTACTGTTCGTAGTTTTTTCTTTTTCTTTCACATAATAAGAGAGACAGATTCCTTATATGTAAATATTGCAGTATCCTGCTTTTGATGACTAAGTTTGGGTTAACAGATTGGCAGTGGAAAATCTTAGAAGAAAACACAACGCCCATGATATTTGAGAGCTCTAAGCCTGAAAGTACTATAGTTAGTATCACCTGTATCACTAAAACTAGGTCCAGCCCCACTATAGCTTGCCATAATGTCCAAAAGTATATGACTCTAGCAGTCATACAATTTTCTGCAGCACTTACTTTTGTAGTGCAGTGCGCAAGAAGAGCAGCAGATGAAACAGAGGGTTATGTGAACAATGTTTTGTTTATATGGAGGCTAATGAACTAGTTCCAAGAACTGCTAAATCATCAGAACATATTTGCTGGACAAAATTCCTCAGCTTGTCTCATCTTCTCTTCCATCTGCACAATAGCACAACTTTTTTTTTTTTCCTTTCTCTCATAAAAATAAGAATTATGTGACAAATAATATTTATCACACAAAAAATATTCCCTAGTTTATCACTGAAATAAGCATCAGAAATTTAAGAACATAAAAATAACACATAATTTCTTTACAGCTGTAGTATACTTTAGAAATACATGGAGGGTTTATTTTAGACACCTAAGGTAACTGCAATTCCTTTCGTGCCTGTCTTCTCATTAACGCCATCCCCAGCTCTTCTCCACTAGAGGCATCTATTCGATTAACTACACAAGCAACAGCAGCTCTGACCTTTAATCCTTTGAATCACAACTAGCAGGAGAAGCCGGAGTTCCGGATGTACTAAATGGAAGACATGTATCTACTTGGCTGAGGAAAAGGGAAAAATTACATGTCTAAAGCATTCTGAACTGGGTAGCTTGAGTACCAGTGCATGAACTAGGCATGTTTTACGTTTATTAGTAACTCTCTACTAAAAGAAGTTGAAAATTCAAAGCACTGATTTTATTTTCATTACTTTGTTCATACTTGAAGATGAAACTAGTACACACATTGAAATCGGGAACTAATCCAGATTTATTTACTTACTTAATTTCAGTTTTCAGACCCATCCTCCTCTTCACTTCCCCTCTAATAAACTTCTCTTACCTCCAAGTTCTGACTCACTTTCTTGGAACAAACAAGTTCAGCAATTCTGCTAATCTAAGAGATTAAATACATTCATTACCTATCTTCATATACAGAGTATGTACACATTTGATCATATTCTAAGAAACAGTTGCCTCAACCTGCTTTAAAAATTGCATTTCAATTTATCAACATTTATAAGCCATGTACTGTGGGGTGGAGGATTTAGTACTGAATAATAGCAGAAACTGGCCCACAGATAACAGGATGTTTCACTAACCCACTGCAGGAGCAAGACTTAACAGGCTTCATTATATATCATATTTCTGTCATCTTGATGCATAGCACCTATTGTGTTACTTCGTAATTGAATTTATTCAAGTCATAATGTTAATTCCAGCATCAACACACCTAAAAACACTCTGCTAACTATGGCCCTATAAACATTTACCTCATGTCCCCAAGTTATATTATAGCTATGGACAGCAAGAAGTATTAAGCAGAGCTGGTTCTTTAAACAGAAACGTGATGAATGCATACTTGGGAAGCAATGAAATTTTTCTGATGACACCAACTATTAAAGTAGCAAATACTAACAAAAAAATGGTGTGATATAGGGGTTTTTATAATCACACACTACTCTCTGGAGGTAGGGGAGAAGCATGTTCTGTTTAAAATGATACAGATTTTTGGCTGGTGGAAAAGACACTAGAGACCGAAATCTTTAAATTAGTTAACAGCCTATATTATTACATAAACTAATGTTTGACATTATTCATTTTCACCATTTTAATGAAAAAAATAAATTGTTAATATGAAGACCTGCAAAGGATCACAAACTGTTACTACAGAATGTTGAACACAGACTATCTAAACACACATTCCAACAACTGAATCCCAAGCCACAGTGAATTCGGACTAGCAGTGATACGCACTCTTATGCAACTGCTCAGGTGTGAAAAACAAAAGGCATAGTTTGAAAAACCCAGTGATATGTAAGGATGTGTCTGCATTGCCACCTGTTTGCACTGGCATGGAAAGTAGAAATAGCTCATTAATTAAAGTGTCTCTAAGTCAGCATTACCCCCTTTTCAGGCACACGTATACGTGTGTGTATATATACACATATTTATAAATATATGTACGAAAAAATACTCATCCAACTTTCTACATGGGAAATGGAGTAGAGTATAAGATTAGAGATGGGAAAATGCTAAACAATATGCCCAAAGTATGAGATTCCCAATCGGAAAAGCTACAACACTGTGTTCTGAAAAAGAAAGATAATACATAATACATTCATACTAAAGCTAGGAAATTTCAGAAGAATCAATCATTTTCTCAAGGTGTTTGAAGATTACAGTACTACAAAAAGTACAATAGTAATGCACACGCAGGCAAATGTTCCGTTCCAAACCTGTGTAACTCCCAGAAAGAAAAAAAAAAAAAAAGTCTGAGTCCTGTGTAAAACCAATATTGAATGATTATGGAATTTTCCCCAAAACTGAGCGAACAGCACTCGCTGCTGTACAATTGAAATAAAGAAGGGCAGAGGATGGAGGGACAAAAATCAGCAAATCAAAGTAATACTCTACTGTTAAATTTGAATTTTAATTGGCTAAGTATTGCTTTTAAGAGTCATTTTTGTGCAATCAAGATATTTTACCATCATCTAAGAAATAGCTGCTTTGCTTCACGAATGTCTGAAGGTATAGACAAAGAACTAAAAGTAATTCTAAGCTACAGTCAATGTAAAAATACGTCTTTTATCCCAATAAGCACTCCACAAGAAAAGTACAAACTTATTCTAGTTTTTCATAAAATTCCATAACAACAGACATTGCCTGCAACCTCAAAACGGTTGATGTTCTACCAGTGATCAAGCTGACCTAAAGGTGGATTAATAAAACACTTGTTTCATCATAGAATTCTTAAGGGATCAATGTTAAGCTATTATATCCATTAATTAGTTAATGATTGAGGAGATTTAACTGGCTTTTGTTTAAATAACAAAATTATTTCCTAAACTATTACTCAGAAGGAAACAGGAATTACGGGGTGAGGATAAAAAGGTTGTTGAGCTTCATTGTTTAGTGCCTTGGTAACTTCATGCGATTTAAATTTCCTATACTTTTCTAAAACCACGGGTTCAGCAAGCCACATACAGAATAAGTAGTCATTCCTAGATTTAAAACAGGAGAAAACTTAAAAGTGAGGCATCAACTTGGTCAATGACACTTTCTTCTGATTTGAAAAAGAGATCTAGTACCAGCTACTCAACTGTTTGTTCTTACAGGAGAAATACATCCATCTCTACAAAAAGGAATTAAAATTCACTGAAAGCAAGCAACTTTGAGATGATGATGAAAAAAAGAAATACAACACCTTTTTGAGTTCTGTATGACTACAGAAACTGGCAAATATTATGGTCTTCTTGTGTATCAGACCAGTTTAATATCTCATTAACATTTGCCTACTGAAACATTTTCTATTGCTGACATTTTCTCAAACAGCAAGAACCTTGGTGGTGACATAGTTTCTCAGTCATAACTGCAATAGGATGACACAGCTGTTGTCATTTACAGATATAAGTATAACCTACTGTGATGATAAGAGAACATGCGCTTCAACTGGAGATCTCTTAAGCATGCAGAAAAAAAAAAGGTTTTTTAAAAAATAATAATTCCTTTT
Organism: Tauraco erythrolophus; assembly: GCF_009769465.1. Lineage (NCBI taxonomy): Eukaryota > Metazoa > Chordata > Aves > Musophagiformes > Musophagidae > Tauraco > Tauraco erythrolophus. The sequence goes on from NC_141465.1 coordinate 15,283,928, forward strand.
CAGAGGAACTTCCAATTTCAAGTATTTGTCACACCTGTACTTCAAACACACAATGCAGACTTAAGGTAGAGCAAGAAAATAGCATCTACTCCTTGTATGGCATACACGGAAATGCAGATACTTAATAGTGGGTTAGCAAAGCAAGAAAAAATGTGATTAAAATACATTTCTCAGTTCATGAACTTCAGTTTACAAAAGCACATTAAAACCTCAAAAGCTGAACTATTCAGAAGTTAAAACGCTGCACTCCCTTGAAGGTTTTCTTTCCTAAGATCTTTCTGCAGTCCCGCTGGATTCCAGGCAGTTCTAAAACTGTCTGAAGTAGATTATAAGACACGCCGTACGCTCATACCGCTCCTAAAAACCACAGGGCACTTGCAATGGGAAACGCTTCAGTGCGGGGCACTGTGCGTACGCACAGCAGAAGACCCCTTTCACCCTCAGGAGCTTGTGCCTTTCACGTCCACACAGAGAAAACAGGTGAAGTATTCGCCTAAAGATAAGGGCTGTGACATAAGGCGCCAGAGTCTTAAACATGGTTCCAGGGGAAGCTTCTGAAACTCATCTTGGGACCATGTGATTCCTCCCAATGCCTACCTTTTCCTTCTGGCCAGATTGGTTTTGGAATATAGAACAGCTCTCACCCCACACCACCATAAATCTTACTTAACTTTCTGCTCAGACTTCTGTTGTTGTTCTGCTCAGCTACTGCAAAACCAAACCTGAGCTGGGCAGCAAATAAAGTAAAAATTAAAACGAAGAGCAAAAATTTCAGTTATCTTGAGAAATAACACACACTCGCAGCAAAAAAGGCCAACGGCATCAGAGCTTCTGTTAGGAAGTGCATCGTCAGCACGTCAAGGAAGCTGAGTAAGTCATACAAGGAGTAGATGTTATTTTCTTACTATGCCTTAACTCTGCTCTGTGTATTTTAAGAAGTGTGACAAATGCTTGAAAGAAGAAGTTCCTCTGAAAAGGAATTACTATTTTTTTAAGAGTAATCACATAATTACGCTTTTTCCTCACAGGCCCTTTCTCACCCTCCGCCTAGGACAGACCTGCTCTGCAGATCGTCTGGCACTGAGCAAGTTTGTAAATTAATGATCAATTCCAGAAAACACAAGATGGCTGTGTATTTGCTCCTGAGCATTTCGAATTTATTCCTACCATTACCACAAAGTAAAAAACATGGAATAACATGGAATAAACATGGAATAACTTTTTGCCAATACATGTGAATTTCACACAGGTTATTCAGGAAATGAATAATCCAGAATGCTCAGGATTCAATACCTAACATAGGAGTAGGTGCACGTAATGCCGAGGCTCTAGCATAGAAAGTTCATCTGATCTTTAGTTCCAGACACCTTTTACGTCAAAGAATGTACTGTCAGGCTGAATAAATCCAGCAGACCCCTCCTCCTGTTCTTCCCCTCATTGTCACTGTCAAGAAACATGCCTGTTATCTCTGTCACTGTCAGAAATGACATCTGGCTCTACAGCAGCAGATTTAGACCTTAGAGGATGTCACTGAACTGGGATGAAGTGCCTCAGCATTCACCTCTGAAAGTTCCAGCTCTTCTGCACGGGCAGTACTGAGACTGGCTTGCACATGGCAAGAAGCATTAGTGCATCTGATCCTCTGTGCCAAACGCAAACTGAAGTGACGGCTGGTTAGATATCCGAACACAATTACAACAAAGCTAGCTAAAAGCTGCAGTTTTGGCGTCACAAAAGAGGGGGACACTCCTTTGCACTCAGAACAACTTCCAGGCCTCCAAGCTCAGCACCTCAAAACCACGCAATGACAAGTTTCTAATTACTTGTGTATTATCTTTACTTCTTAAGAGAGAAAAACGAAAAGCTCCTTCTCAAGTACAAACAATGACTGGACAAGCAAAAAGATAGCGAAACACAAGAGCAATTTCAAGTCCACTGAATCTCAAGGAACCTTCATAAAAGGCAACCGTATCTTAAATTTTTAAAATTTGTTAAGTAACTCATTTGGAAACCGTTTATACATATAGAAAGCATGGCATTTTTATAGAACAGTACTGTCAAACGGTATCTTTCCCTTTGATGCAGAAAACAGTTTATCTGATGACATTATAATATTAGAGATGTCTGAAAAAAGCACAAAGAAGAAAACTTAAAGACAGAAAATCTAAAAATGAGAAGTTTATCACTCCTACCATTCAAAGTAATGTTGCTCATAGTTATCAGAAGAGGCAGGTATCAAGTACCTCTGGCTTTCTCACACTAGAGGAGACACAAAATTTACACATTTATAGCACTTAACTTACTCTAGCACTTAGAGTAGAAAGAATATCTCAATGCACAGCTACCAAATATAAATATCCTTTTTACAAAAAAAAAAAGCCTCCAAAACTGTCTTCTTTGCAATTCAGCATTTTTTAGACCTATTCATTGAATCTAGCGCATATTCAGAGCAGATGTTACATATACATACTTTCTCACACCACACCTACAGTTTATACAGAGCTTTTATTACCTGAAAATTGCAGAAAAAGATGAAAGGTGATATTTATCGTGCTAAATAAAGCATACTGTCTCTAAGACCTTTCCTTTCCTGTGTGCATCTCTGCCAGCGCAATGCCTACATCCATGTATATGGCAACCTTACAGTCAACTGCTCAAATAGTATGAGGTTTGGACTGATTCCTCCATCTCCTAATGGGTCAGAAGCAGCTCGGAGCTGTCTCACGTTCTGCCAGCTGAGGCATCGTTGCTTCTTTTCAGCACTGAATTCCACAAGGATAAAGATGCATGCAAGGCGGCCCCCTTCCACAGGCTACTCTGCTTGCAGAAGAGGAGGGAGAAGGCAAGAGGAGAATACACATGAAATTAGCACGGTCTGAGAGACCGGGAAGAAAACTCCAGGAGACAACAAGCACATCTGCTGAGTTGTTCTAAAACATAGCAGAGCAGCAGCAATGCTTTGGATACATCTTTCTCAACCTTTCCACTCATGCTTCATTTCCATCACCTCTTCATACTAAGTGTCTGTTGGGGTTCAAACTAATCCTTCACACTTCACTTGCCGTTTATTACAGAGACTGCGACTGTAAATTTACCTTACAGTGAGCTGGCACCTCCATTATAAACTTACTCTTTTTTTGGTTCAGCTAATCGTACAGGAGGGAAATCATTCCAGACTGAAATAAGAAACATATGCACCTAGTTATCCTTCCCAGTATTTGAAACATTTACAGATGATTAATTTTTGTTCGGCAGTACTGTTTGTCTGTCACAGACTTATTGTTTGACAACAAATTAAATCCAGCTTTGGAGTTCCAAGTACTGAAACAAAAACTGGTTACACAACACAAACCACACATCTGCTGTAAGCTCTACTGCTGTTTCGTGCTCACTCAAAAATACCAATTTGTTTCATATTCACTAAAAATACCTACTATTTATGTAGGTACTAGCAGCCTTCATTGTATTGTCTGTTCTCCCACAGTCAGCCAAAATCTGGCAAAAAACACAGAAAACAAAACCCCCAAGGGAAGTTTCCATATAATTTGACAGAAACCTGATGGTACGTGTCTGCCTGACAGAGATCAAAGCTGTACCAGTGTGAGGTAGGGTGATGCACACACTGCAATGATCAGGGAACCACAATCTAGAAGTCGCTTTTCTCCTCCCTAATGAATTGATTATCTGTAAAAAAAAAAAAAAAGAAAAGTTTCTCTTATTCTCTGTATTCCAGAATAGAAGTTGGAAAATAGCAAAATTTGAAGCCAGATAAAATATGACAGGAAAATACTGGCTGGAAAATAAAACTGTGAGTGCGCAGTGCAACAAGACCAAGAGGAACATACAAAACATAGTCCTCATGTTCCTGAAGTTAAGTTTTCCATTGACTAAAATAATGCCTCTCAGTCAGCAAAACGAGAAAATAACTGGCATTTACGCAATAGGTATGTAATTTGTATGTAATAACGGTTAAAAAAAATCCTACAAATGTAGTTTTATGATTTAAAGATACAGAAGGGTAACACCACTGGTTTGCATTGTCATGAACTGTCTGAATCCTGGATGTATCAAGTAGATACTTAGGAAAATATTCTGCATTTGTGAAATTCCAACAATTGTCTTTCACATACTTAGAGTTTTCTCAGTGTCATGTTACTTATCTACTCAATACCAGCATCATTGTATTTAGATTTCTAAAAGGTCCATTTATTCAAAATTCAAATGCAAAACAATGTGCTAAAGATGCTTCTATCCATTAGGAAAAGAAATAATAAAATATTATATTCTTGTGTTGCTTCAGTTTCATGATTAGACTGCTGTTGCTCATAAGTAGTCATGTAATCAGCCAACTTGAAAACAGTTTTAGCAGACCTTCAAAAAATAACGAGTATCATTTTTGTCACAGTAATTATTAGAAGCAACAAGCGCAAAACTAAAGTCTTTGGCCTTTCCCAAAGACTCTCAGAACTGAGAGAAAGGAGGCCTGCAATCTTCAATCACTAGTAGCAGATGAACTGATCATCTGACACAAGGACTTCCCTCAACAGGGCAATCACTTGAGTGATTACAATAACCCTTACCCAGATCTCACATTTACAAGTGGAAAGATGATCTGTAATCTAGCACATCTTGAACCTAGCAGGATCTTATCAGATATCAGTAACAGAAGAGGTATTTCGTGCAACAGCTTCTCCTGGCGACTATGCTAAGGCACATAGAAAATAAGGAGGTGATTGGTGACAGCCAACATGGCTTCACTAAGGGCAAATCCTGCCTAATTTGGTGGCCTTCTATGATGAGGTTACAGCATTGATGGATAGGGGAAGAGCAACTGACATCGTCTACCTGGACTTATCCAAAGCATTTGATACTGTCCCACACGACATCCTTGTCTCTAAACTGGAAAGACATGGTTTTGATGGATGGACCACTCAGTGGATAAGGAATTGGCTGGATGGTCGCACTCAAAGAGTTGTGGTCAACAGTTCAATGTCCACATGGAGGCCTGTGACGAGTGGTGTTCCTCAGGGGTCAGCACTGGGACCAGTGCTATTTAACATCTTTGTTGGAGACATGGACAGTGGGATCAAGTACACCCTCAGCAAGTTTGCAGATGACACCAAGTTGTGTGGTGTTGTGGACACGCTGGAGGGAAGGGATGCCATCCAGAGGGACCTTGACAGGCTGGAGAGGTGGGTCTGTGAGAACCTCACGAAGTTCAACAAGGCTAAGTGCAAGGTCCTGCATGTGGGTCGGGGCAATCCCAAGCACAAGTACAGGCTGGGCAGAGAATGGATTGAGAGCAGCCCTGAGGAAAAGGACTTGGGAGTGCTGGTGGAGGAGAATCTCAACATGAGTCAGAAATGTGCACTGGCAGCCCAGAAAGCAAATCGTATCCTGGGCTGCATCACAAGAAGAGTGGTCAGCAGGTCGAGGGAAGTGATTCTGCCCCTCTACTCAGCTCTCATGAGACCCCACCTGGAATACTGTGTTCAGCTCTGGAGTCCCCAACACAAGAAGGACATGGAGCTACTGGAACGAGTCCAGAGGAGGGCCACGAAGATGATCTGAGGGCTGAAGCACCTCTCCCATGAAGACAGGCTGAGAGAGTTGGGGCTGTTCAACCTGGAGAAGAGAAGGCTCCGGGGTGATCTTACTGCAGCTTTCCAGTACCTAAAGGGGGCCTATAGGGAAGCTGGAGAGGGACTTTTTACAAGGGCGTGTAGTGATAGGACAAGGGGCAATGGATTTAAACTGAAAGAGGGGAGATTTAGATTAGATCTAAGGAAGAAATTTTTTACATTGAGGATGGCAAGGCACTGGAACAGGTTGCCCAGAGAAGTTGTGGAGGCCCCATCCCTGGAAGTGTTCAAGGCCAGGTTGGATGAGGCTTTGGGCAACCTGGTGCAGTGGAGGATTTCTCTGCCCATGGCAGGGGGGTTGGAACTAGATGATCTTTGAGGTCCCTTCCAACCCTAACCATTCTATGATTCTATGATTCTGCTGTGAGAAAGCTACCTAAGGCTTTGCCATGCTTGCTCCTACAATAAAGACCTGACTTTAGTCAGCCTAGGAACGTGTAAAGTCTGTTACAGAGCTCAAGCTGCATATTGGGGATATTAAGGGATTTAAACCTTAAACTATGTGTTCAAGATTTAAACCTTAAATTATGGAAGTGTTCAAGGCCAGGTTGGATGAGGCCCTGAGCAACCTGATCTAGTTGGAGATATCCCTGTTCCTTGCAGGGGGGTTGGACTAGATGACCTTTGAAGGTCCCTTCCAGCTCTAACCATTCTATGATTCTATGATTCTAAACACTGCATGCCAGATCCCAAGTGCTGAACTCCCTGGCTTCGCAATGTAACCTTGGCCAGCCATAAATTTAAGTCATTTGCAAGAAAAATAATGGGGGGAAAAAAAGGAAAAAAAAAAAGATTAATGAACAGGTAGTGATGTCAGGCAGAAATTGTGGCATTGGAACTACGGAACTGTGAGGAGGAGATAATTTTATTTAATCAGGAGAGCTCTTTGATCTGAAACAAGATAGGGAGTACTTGTACACTGACAGTAATTGTTTTTCCTTCATTTAATGTAAGGGTGAAAAAATGAAGTCATGGAGGGTCCAACACTAGATCAGATAATTTACAGGCTTGATAAGGTTATTGACAGCATCCAGGCCTTTCATATTTCATAATCTTCTTACTGCTACACTTGCATTAACTGGATGTTAAAAAGCTCAAGGTACACAAAACACAGCAAAACACTACAAACACAGGATAACAGAAGCAAAGACTATCTTAAATACTTACTTTCTCCATCACACCAGAAATACTTAAGACTAAGCCTGCAAAAAGAGCAAATTATTGTAGTAAAGGCAATTCAAGACAAGCAGCTCAGAACAAAAAAACCCAGAAATAACCTTCCATTATTTTTTTCACAATCAAATTTCAGTAGAATTAACATAATTTTAACCCCTTTTCAACCTACCTTTCTCATAGCAATCAGCCCTTCAGTTACCAAGGTCCCATTCATTCTGGTGAGGGTACTGAACACTGGTTAACTCTAAAGCCTGGAAGAGTCAAAATATCTCTGTCTTCGGATCAGGTCCTTATTTTTGTTACTTATGGTTGACGTTTGCTTTTGTTCAGGAGCTCAATTGCCTCTTCCCATCAATTTGCCTGGAGATGTTTTGCAAACAGTAAGTCTGTTTACTTAGTTGCATAATTGTTAAACCACCTGTAAATAGGGACAGTAGTTGAAGCTTTAGTTTCACTCCAAACCAGGGTTGTGCACTCTGCACTGCATCCCTCTAGAGTCGCTTTCCCGCGCCCAGAGCTACCTTTAAAGAACAGCAGAGTTTAAGATTCTTTAAGGTGCGAGGCCATCACATGGGCAGCACCATCCAAGTGATTTCAGAGGAGCCAACACATCACTTCCCCAACAGAATTAATTTGGCTACTGAACAAGAAATGTTATATCAGCTAACAAGGCAACTCTGGAATACTTCTATGAAAAAATGATCAGTGATCACTAACTATATATACATATAAACACACACATTCATGTTTAACTGGGCAAAATAAAAGTTTTGGGGTCTGCCTACTAACCCTCCAAAGAGCTTATACATTTGGTAGAAATCACTATCAAGTAACGCCTTAAAACTTACACTGCGTGAAGCTATGAAGCTCCCCTTTTGTCTGGTTCCTCCTTTTTATTTGCTTCTCTCACACACCAAGGAAAATGAGCTAGGGACGGCAGCAGCTTTTCCTCATTTACTTGCTGAACTCTGAAACAATCCCTCTTCCCTGTGCAATGTCTACACATATTTCTATCTAACAGTATATCTAACAAGTATGCCTACAAGTATCAAGTGTTTCTTAATGAAGTCATGCAGAGAACAGTTATGGCTTTTTCCTTTATGCCAAACAAGGTCATAGTGGTGTAGTCCAGTAAAAGTACAAGATTCTGTGTGAAAAACCCTGGTTTTCTCTTGTCAAATAAAACAAGATAGTTACAAAATATTATATAAAGAGAAGGAAAAAAGCTACCAACACTTTGCCCAAAAGGTTAAAAAAAAAAGCAAATAATAAAAGAGGTGGGAGGAGTGGGGAGGGGAGGGGGAGACAGAGAGAGAAAGAATTAAAGAAAGGAAAATGAACTTATTTCCAGGACCAAAAACCATTCTGTACAATGTACTACTGATATATTTTTAACCTTGACACTTTCATTAGTCTGTGACATATATTAACTAACGATGAACAGCAGAACATGACATGATTAAATACTAGCAGTGCAGTATTAAACTCATTAGGTTATACTGCTAATACCACCCTCTGCAAGAACAAACTTGACTGGAATTTACATATTTTTATGAACTTCTGAATTCATCAGACCTGAGCCTTAACTCACGTCTTCAATATCAGCAAAGTGACATCACTTAATATTAGTTAAAGGTATCAACATAAAGCAACGTAGATCTGTATTACAAAAATCAAGATACATTCATCAAAAAGCCATATGCAAACGTTAATCTGAATTCTCTAGTAAAAAGATTAGACCTTCCCATATTGAAGGTGTAGCAGGAATACTAATGGATTAAAGAAAGACTTACTACCATTCCTACCAGGCAACACCATCACCACATGCTATGCCCTTAACGTTTTCACACTGTGATTCTTCTATTGCTTTCTGTTGCACTAGGAGATACTAAATTCTGAAAGCCAGAAAAAGGTGAATCATGACATCGTCTGTTACAGCAACAAATCTCAGCTATAGCACACCTCAATCTCTCCCTCTTTTATTCACAGCCAAAGGGAAAAGGAAGTAGATTGAGCAGCAGCTCTTCTCCATTTACTTGTTCAACTCTGATACACGCCTCCTTTCTTGTGCAGCATCTATGGCTACCATCAAGTGCTTCTTAATTAAATTGTTTGGAGAAGAATCACATTGCTTCCCCCTGTGTCAAAAAGGGCTAAATCAGAACAGCCTGGTAGCAGTAAGAGATATCCTTCATAGCCCAAAGGAAGCTGGAGGACAGAAGACTACAAAATAAGGACACGTTTAGGAATATATATTGCCTCTCTGTTAGTCAGCCACTCTTCTACTTCATTTCACTTCTATACCTACTGTACTTCTTCCAGTCCTTCTGTGACTGTCATCTGCAAAAGAGCTACCTTTAAAAAAGTACAAAGAAAAATTTCCAGATTTTCTTTATTTTACTACTTCAAAGCACCCCTCTGATGGTTTCTCCAGGGAAATTACACATCTCCTTTTATTCTTTTAATATTCCTAATCATCCTGTCACACATCTGCTAATTAATAGTGAAACTTGATATTTGAGATCAGTAGTCATGCTACTGGGTACCTTGATCATAGCAATAAAAACAAAGTTTTCTTTCTTTTTTAAAGAGATGTAGTAGAAGGGAAGAAGAGGGAAGAAAGGCTTTGGAGATATTTTATTGAATAAGAATTATTTTTATTTTTATTTTTTCACTATAAATGCTTTACTTCAGAAATTGAACTACAGAAGAGAACAATTTTATAATAACTGCATGCTTTGATTCTGAGTATATTCTTTCTTCTTCCCGCACATGATATCTTTCTAAAAGATGTGAGTAAAATTTCATTCATTCTTTGCCATAATATGCTTGCTTTATGTATGCCAGCTTCCTAATGAGCTGGCACATTAGTCAAATGCAATCAAGGTAATAACCTAATTCAGGTTTAAAATATTATCAAGATGTTTTACAAATTGGCTCAGTATTTAACTATTCAGTATACATTTATAAAGTACCTTTCATTAGAAGAATTGCAAGGCATTGTACAAAGAGGAAAAAAAAAAAATAAATCCAGCAACAGTAGAGGAGACTTCACAGTTCTGCCAAGCTGCCTCAAGCACCTGAAATAGCGGTTGTGTACTCATCTGGTTTTTCAACACAGCCACAGAGCTGCTGATCAAATACCCTGGGCAGAGAATTTCAAGCCCTAGAGAACAGATGACAAGGGCTCCAGCACCTGACATCTTCAATTTGCATTTTGAGATGATTAATAAATCACAATCTATTAAATACATGGCATAGGATGACATTGGAGGAAATGAAAGTTTAGCTCAGCAGGACTAAGGTCATGAAAGATCTTAAAGTAAAAAAAAAGTAAAATGTGAAGTGAAAACTTCCGCAGAGGTATTTTATTTATGGAGTGACTGAAACATATCCTCAACTGGGAGTCAACCAGGAGCATGAATGTGTTTACATCTCGAACTATTAAAAAAGCTGCGGAGTGCTATGAGAAATCATTTATCCTTTTGTGTGTACTGACTCGATGCCTATAACCTAGGTAACAGCAGTTACCTACCTGTGAAACCAATCCCTGTTCCCCTTCAGACCCATAGGTGAAAGTGCAGGAAGTAAAGAAAGCTCTACCGTTAAGACCATCAGCTGCCACTCTGGTTAACGACTGAAAGGGCATGAAGAGAAAACTCCTCTTTCACTATTAGTAATGGCCCATCAGGTTCAGTTTTAGGCACGTTCAAACACGTTTCAGAATCCGAGTTTTAGTCTGGAAATTAACATCCCTTGTGAGGCCAGATCAGTTATACAAATCATAGAATGGTTTGGGTTGGAAGGGACTTTAAAGATCATCTAGTTCCAATCCCCCAGCCATTCTGATTCAGCTGCCTCTGACATGTCATTTCATACAATGTCACAGGGACCGAAGGTCAATGTCACCTGTATATGACACTGAAAGGCATCCAAGATTTCACTGTGACACCAGGGTCAAGTAAAAGTTAGTATTATCCTCTGCAGCATTTTCACTAGTATATTCTCTTTATGTGAAAGTTATAATTTTCCACTTTAATTCTAAGTGCAGGAGGTGACAGATATCAGAGGGAAAAAATGTATTAAGGTTCTATATTAAGATTATATCTATTTAGGTTCTATATTAAATTACTTACTACATACTAATAGAATGGTGATATTTGGTCAGGACACTAATTTTGCCCCACCTCTTGTTTTAATCATGGAGACTATAAACACCTGGTTTAGCAATAGGATAACTAAGGTAAACAAGTAACTTCAGAATTCCTGAAGATTGCATTTTGTGTTTGTTAGGTAGCTTGTTAGTCAGAAAACCAAATGTTGCAGCATGCTGAGATAAACAATGCATCTGTACATGCCATCGGTATGACAAGAAATAGTTATCCACTGCAGTCATTGCAACCTCAAATCTCTCAAATCCTGTTCTTTCCCCTATGTTCTTCCGGGAAATTTTTTAAAATCTTGAATGAAGCTACAGAAAATGAGTTTGTCTTAAAAGATCAAAATGTTGCTTCTACATATTTTGTTTTCTTCATCATCTATTTCTTATTCTGTTTCTTGTTTCATATAACATTATTTCATCCACTGACATTCACAAGCAAAAATAGTTCCAATTTAACATTTAACTGTGTACATTCAAAAAGATACATGGCTGTCATAGTTAATATAATAGCAATATATATAGTTAATATAATAGCAATAGTTAATATAATAGCAATAGCAGTAAGTTATCCAGGGATTGAGTCAATACCAAATGAATCCAATCAAAGACTGTCATTGATTCCAAGAAGCTTTGGACCAGAACCTAGCAGTGGTTTTACAACTTTTAAAATTCTTGGCCTCATTCTAATGCTGCTCACACAGCATATTTAGTATCAACACTGTCCCTGGGGGAACTGCTCTTTGCAATGCCTTTCACATTATGAAGTACTTTGAAGCTTCAATAAAAATCATGGGTTTATAACAAAATAATTAGTCACTATAACATGCAGAGCATCAGAAAAACAGGAAACTGAAAGTTAAAAAGTTTATTTTAAAGCCTAATCTGCAGAACTAGAATTAAAATTGAGCTTCATGGAACAAATAATGCTCCTACCTGGGCAGGAAAATGGCTATCACAGGTTTAACAGGACTTTCCATAATAATGTTTTGACTAACTTCCTTTCTTTTTGCTTTGTTTTGATACCAGCAAATATTACATATACGAAGAGTGAGTAGCTGTAAGAAAGTTACAGCTGAGAAGACACAAGGTGTCATTCACAAACCTACGTATAGTATGTTACCTTGTACTTTCCCAGAGACAAGAGTTTGGGTCATTCAGTCTAAAACTGTACTTTAACTTTTCTTCCCCAAATAAACATTTTATTCCCTTTGCACAACCAGGTATCACCTAGTCTGAGAAATTCCATGGTACTTTCATTATACCATATGCAACTAGTGTACGTAGCGTTTTGACAAAGGCTCAGCTAGTCAAAAATGCAGAACACATCTGGTAAGTAAAAATCAAACAGCATATTGACCTGTTTTGTTTCACTTTTGTATTAGTAACTATAGTGATAAAAGGAAAATTTTAAGCAAAAATAGGTTCATAGTTCATACTTTTAGAGGACTACAGGTTCTGAAGAACCATGCCCTTGTTAGTTTTCAGATGAATGTGCTATTCGATCTGGTTCCCTTCCCCTGATTTGTTTTTTTCCTATAGAGCTCCAGCACAGAGGAAAATAAATCATACCTGTTAACTTTTTTTTTTGGAGGGGGGAGTGGTGGTGGGGTACCCGAAGGGAGAATACCAAAAGATAGTTGCAAAGATCTTAAGCTATTCCTTGAGAGTACGTTAAGACAGTCACATGAACATTATCTGTGCAGGGTTTATTTATTTTCAAGACCCTGTACTAAATCTAGGCTGTAGGAGGTCAAGATTGAGTTGAAACTTCGGGAAAACACTATGCATTTCAGTAAGAACATAGAAATATATTTGATAAAATTTAGAATGATCATATCTTATAAAGCTATGAAAGGCTAAATTTATTACCGAAAACAACAAACATGGAATTAAATTTAACAGCCCAAGATTCCTACATGTGCCTAAATATTAGAAATGGGCCTCAAAAAGACTAATTTAGAGGAATTCATCCTTATAGAAAATCTTGCATTCTTTTACTCCTCCTTTTAATTATGTTCTGCAGCTGAACATCCCTTGAAGACATGAGCTGAGTGTTGCTGAAGCCCTCACAAAGTTTAAGTAAAACACAGCTGTGGCACTGACCACCTTGAGAGTTAATGTAATCTCTAACAATCAGGTACCGGCTTAACAGTCCACTCGGTCCACTATTAACTGCAATATTCCAGTTCAGCATGTGTGTAATTAAGAAAACTACTAATTTTATACACAAAATGACTGAGCTGTCGATGCAACTTAGAAAGCTCTATAAAATAACCTGCTTTAACTATTTAGTCACTTTCCAAGACAAGCATTATCTGACTCTTCGATTTGGGTAAGGAACCAGCTGTGCAGTTTTATGTGTTCCATAGTCATATCACATAGCTAAAGACATCATAAGCACCAAGTAATGTGACATTTGCTGGGTCTACTGCAAAACCCCTTATTTTGTAAATAATAGTACTGCATGCCTAGTCAGTAACTATAAAACTAGTCTAAATTACCAGCTTGCAAGTTGCTGTGTTCTGGTTGCAGTTAATCATATATGTTCCGTTTCCATACCTCGTTCTTACATGAATAATGCATAACTCCAGCACATAAATCCATGTGACTGCCGCCTTCTCATTGCAGTACCTGCTCCTTTTCTTTGGAGCCAGGGCTCTAGTTACATGTAAATAGCAAGCAAGCACCTACACACATAGAAATTCATAGGGATTCACATTCAGGAATGTAAAGTAACATTGGCTTTCATTCCTTTTCACTGGTATTCAACTAATCCATGAAATAATATTTAAGTCAGAGCTGTAAAGCATTCTTATTTCCGCACTGTAAAAAAATACTTTTATAAGCAGGTTTTACTCAAACTATTTTTCGCCACATTTTCTGCAGTATCTGCCAAAAAGAGATTGTTACGAGGCATCTTCCCCTCCATCTACCTACATGCCCCAATACAATCTCTACTCCAATGAACTTTGCCTGCACCAATTTCTTGTGAAGCAGAACAAAACCCAAACTTTGTCCTCTTTTTTAAATACCAGTTAATCTTGTGAGCCATCACTAGCCACTTGCTTACTACCTCTACTCTTAATAGCTCTGCTCCCGAAAATTTACAGTATGGCCAAAGACCTGAGCACAAGGGAGAACCTTTCCTCCACCTTTCCCTTTGACAGAAGGTACATCTCTCCTGGTGCCAAGAACCTGGCACACACATACGAATCTTTGCTCCATTCTACCTCTTCAGGTTGTTTCATCCATTGAGTATTCTGTGTCACAGCTCAAGCTGTTTAACACCTACACCTGGTTTTGAGAATTAGCCACCCCTGGCACGACCAGGGACAAAACCACGGGTCCCAAGGAGTTGAGAGCTGAAATTCGTCACTGTCTAAAACTCACTGACCCTAGAGTCACATTACAGTATTTTCTGCACACCCAAACACAACAGGGCTGAGCCCAAGACCAATTTGTGTCTAAGTTTAACTCACTGACAGAGCAACTCAGGGAAACAGTGTTAGAGAAACTCCAAGATTCATGAATTCTGACACCAATCACAGCCCCAGCTTCAGTGGAAGACATTTTACAAATTGCAGAAGTCTTATTGTCATTCATAAGAAAGCATCTCTTAACAGACCCCAGCCTCTAACAAAGAGAATAGCCTTCACTGAAAGCAACACGTCAGGGATATGCTATTCTGCAGTACCACACACAGTGAATTTTATTCTACCAAAGTTGGAGAACCTTGATCTGAAAACAGAAGATGAACAAGTGAAATCTGACACAGGAGGTTGGTATGCCTTTAGAAATAATGTGGGGTTAATTAAAAAAAAAAAAAAAAAAGTGAAAATTGTGTTATTGTCCAGCTGTGAATAAAGAAAAATAAAAAATGCATTTACTTTAATGCTTATTTTCCTGCCTTATTTAATACTAAAGTAGAATTGCACTTTTGTGTTATTAGTTCAATGTTTAAATTGCAGCTATGGCTACATTTTAATACCAAAGTAATCAAACACTTATTTCAAGATTAAGGAGTCTGTAAAAATTCAAGTATGTCTAAAATGCTGGTGACACATGAGTGAGCAAAGGCAGCAGTTTGTATGTGCTTCCTTTTCCCACTGCTATTAAAAAGGGAGCTGTAGAATTAGGCCTAAAGAAATACAAGATAGACATCAATAAACTGGAGCAAGTTCAGTCAAGGGCCACCAAGATGGTAAGAGAGTTGAAGCACTTGACCAAGGATGAGAAGCTGAGGGAACTGGGCTTGTCTGGCCTGTAAAAGAGGTGCCTGAGGAGAGACCCGATAGCAGCCTTCCCACTCCGTGAGGACGGGAAGGCATTGGAGCAGTTGCCTATAGCGGTTGCGTAGTCTCCATCCTTAGACAGCTTCAAGATCCAACTGAATTAAGATGCAAGCAGCCTGGTCTGACCACATGGCTGAGCAGGAGGTTGGACTAGAAACCTCACAAGATAACCTCCTTCCACCTAAAATTATCCTATGATGTTATTGTTGAAAATGCTCTAGGAAGCTGAATGACATCTCAGTTACCCATTTGAGGCTTTAGGCCCATTCAAAGTCAGAGTTCCAGTGTATGCGATAGAACGCCAGTGCAATGGTATCTCACAAAATTAAATGTTAAAACTAAACCCCCAAACTTAAGGGCCAGAAGTCGTGACCTTAACTTGCTCCCCTGTTCACACACATACTGTAAAGTCTAATATCTTTTTTTAAAGTTGCAAAGCATCTGCAAGTCCAGGAATGCATGCAGTTTGGGTTCCAAATCCAAATTGCTGCAGCATCTGAACTCAGGTGAATTTTAAGAATAAACACTAGTTTCATCACATTATAAGTCATTGCCAATACCAATAAAAAAAAAAGGGCACTATACCACCAAAACAGAGAAAAAACAAAACTCAGAGTACACCAAGACTAGGCTGCAATGACAGCTTTATAAACACTTGTCATGAGGCAGATTCAGAGTTTACAACTAATTGCTAGGCCAAATTTGCTTGCTATGAAACATCCTTATCTCTCCTTCCTCCTATAAAAATGTAAGAGGCAGAACTGGCAGCAGGGTGTTACAAGTAACATTATCTTCGAAAACATTTGCCAAGGAAAAAAAAGTGCTTGCTGGTATAATACCAGGAAGGAAAGAAGGACCAAAACAAACTTCTGGGTTTATAATGAAAGCCTTCATTGATTCCTTTTTGTGTCAGAATTAACAGATTAAAAATTCAGTATTTGAAAGACTAAGCCTCTGTCAGATCTTTTTGAGTTCAAAGGATTTCTTTATATTAATTTTGTTTTGGTAAAATTCATCAAAAGGAGCTAGAAAATATGCAGCTATTTGATAATGCAAAGAAAATTCAAGGAAGGAGAAGAATATGTGAAGACTTTCTTGAGTATACAAACATTTTTATTTTATCAGTACTTTTTAGTATTAATTTGTAAATTATAATGTACGTATGAAGACATATGTTTTTATCTTTCATCAGCAAGTCTTTCTCTTACTTACATCAGCAAGTCTTACTCTGCCGAGCCAAAGACTGGCTCTGAAGTAGACTGGAAACATCTCCTGCCCAGCTCTCCAGTGTGTGTCTACTGCCAGCTGTGCCACCATCCAGCCTCAAGGAATATAACACCAAAGGACATAGGGTATCATTTCTGTACTCCACAATATTTTTAAGAAATAAATTCCTTCAAGTACTTTGAAGTTTCTGGTTTCACATGCTGATGCTCTCTTTTTTTTGATGCAAACAAGGTATCGCTTCAGAAATCAGACTCTCTCATTCAATTATAAAAAATAAATCAAAGTAATCAAAGTTCTCCTTCTTGTAGACACATGCCCCTCCCACTGAAGATGACTTTGCATGTCGACTTTCTGATTAATAGCCTATTACTCTCAGTTAACACATCCCTCCTCCTTAATAATTTGATTTGTCCACCGTTTTCAACACAACCGCCATCTACCCAAACACCATCCCTGATTGCTGGTTTCCACCAGCTCCACAACCGCCTGGCAACTTGGTCCTGTCTTTGATGGGCTGCCTTGATGCATTACAGAACAGCAGCAAGAGGAATTAAATACCATATCTAAAAGAAGGAGTAATAAAAACTCAGACCACTACTATGAGCTACCCTTTAACTGGGATCAGAAATACTGATATTTGCCTGCTCTTCAACGAAATACCCAAGAAGTGCAGTGGTCATGACAGCTGTAACATATTCCTTTGTAAACTTTTTAGAGTCTTTCCACATCATTCCTTGCTGTTGCCAAACTGCAAGTGTATAATTTTGACATCTCTCTGCCATCTAAAATAATAATTTTATTTTTTCTTGAGTTTAGTTGAGCTCAAAATTCTTATTGCTCATATAGTAAGACAGTCACAAGGTAACCATCCACTCTGTCCTGGTCTCAGCTGGGATAGAGTTAATTTCCCTCCGAGTAGGTGGTATAGTGCTGTGTTTTGGATTTAGGATGAGAATAATGTTGATAACACACTGACGTGTTCGTTGTTGCCCAGCAGTGCCTACACTAAGCCAAGGAGTTTTCAGCTTCTCGCACTGCCCTGCCAGTGAGGAGGCCGGGGGTGCACAAAAAGCTGGGAGGGCACACAGCCGGGACAGCTCATCCCAACTGGCCAAAGGGATATTCTATGCCACAGGACACCATGCTGAACAGTAACACTTGGGAGAGAGTTGGCTGGGGGGCAGAGGCTGCTGCGCAGGGACTGGCTGGGCATCGGTCAGCAGGCGATGAGCAATCGCATTGTGCATCACTTGGTTTGTATATTCTTTTATCGTTACTATTTTTCCCTCTCTTTTCTGTCCTATTAAACTATCTTTATCTCAACCCACAAGCTTTACCTTTTTTCCAGTTCTCTCCCCTATCCCACTGAGGGGGCAAAGCGAGCAAACGGCTGTGTGGTGTGTAGCTGCCTGCCCACCCCACACCCCACCCCAATCCATAATTAACGTGCTCTTCCTTACTGTGTTCATTAGCATTTTACAGAAATTCTCCATTACCTTCTGTCAGAAGTCAGCCATTTGATTCGCCCTTACTTCTTTCCATACAAAAAAGGAGTACCAGATGAAATACAAACATCAATACTAATAATCCATTATCTTGCATTCAGACAGCCGCACAAGAATCTTTGTCCATTCGACAACTCATCCAACATAACAGGATAGGCATCCAACACGTCTACGAACCTACAAGTATCACCAAGGGCTTAATAAAGCTGCAGTTAACATCCACAGGGATCCTTTGCTCAGAAAGGACATTTCAGAACACTTCCTTCGTGATGCTTCAAACATATTTACCAATTTATGATAATAAATCAGTCTGTGCTATTCAGAGTACACTGTGTCACTTATTCTTCAAGTGGGAAAAATGCAAAATCACATGGTTTGGTTCCTGTAGTATGAGTAAATTTCAAATTAAAAAAAAAACATGAATATTCACATTTTACAAAATACAGGAACAGAGATACTAGGCAAAAGTACAGCACTAACATTTTTGCGTTTGGTTTGTTGCCAAGTCTGATAAAGATAGAACAAAATTAGTATTAATTATATCTTGAAAAATCTCTGTCCATGTAATAGCTATGCTTTCTAATCGGTAAATGTGTTATTAATTTGCATATAAACTACATTAGAAAATCTCAAATACTATTTCCAACTGCCTAATTTTCTCATTCATCCAAAGGTATGATCTCATTCTCACCATTTATTGTTTTTGAAGGACGTAATCATTTTATTGACATGTTTATTTTAAAGTAAAAGAGTACTGTTATTTTCTAATTTACATTAATGTAACTACCATTTTAATGGGTTTGATCTGCCTGAAGCAAATGGGATAGCAACGTACAAGCTGCCACTTGTCTATCATGGAAATATGTGGAGTGGTTAATTTCAAAATGAAGTATCAAGTAAATCTGCAAAGCAGAACACAAAACCTGCCACAAATGGCCCTAATGCAAGTGCAAAAAAACACATAGTACATAAAATAAATCAAACACTGGAGAAGAAAAAAAAATTGGTTTTCTCTTGTGTAACTGTGGCCCAATCTTTACACTCTTAATAGCACTGTATAGAAATGAATCACAATGTATTTCTTCCCTTCCATGTTTTCAAAAGGAAATTCATTTTGGCTGATAACCAAACCACAGAGAACTAAGAAACAAATTAAGGTTTGCCTGCTTGACCTTTCAGAAGAGTAAAAGGAGCCCTACGCATCAACTGTAAGACAACTGAATTCAGCCTAAGTTATTGACTAACAGTTATTACCATGTGCTGGTGGTTTGGTACCCAAGTAAACTAATTCAGTGATCTCTGTTAAAATCCTTTTTTGACACATAAAAAAAAAAAAACCACAAAACAAAACATCATCACAAGTTCACTTTTGCTTGCGACCACAAAAAGACTGGAGATAGGGCAGCTTTTGCAACAGAGCAAATTCCTCACTCTTGAAGCAGTCACCAGGAAGAATATCATGGCATGTCATGGGACAGTGCAGGAGAGCTTGCAGTGCTCACATCACGCCTGTTCTGTTTATTAATTAAGACCAGTATGAGGCTGAACCAACTCTCATTAGCTTCAGTCTTAGAACTTTTATGGTTCTACAGTGCAGAAACATTGAAAACACTAGTGGAATTTGGGAATCCACACATCTGGTGAACTCTACATTTTGCATCAGCCTCCATTCTGCTTCCAAAGGTGCATCTTTGGTTACTAACTGAAAATCAAATGATGAAGAAAATCGACTAGTCTAGATATCCTTAAAAAAAAATAAAACCCAAAATTTAAACCCCTGACATTTCATGATCCTCTGTTAAAACACCGAGCATAGGTGGTTACCCTTTTACCATGATTTCTATAAACAAGTGATCCAAGTGGCATTTCCCTTTGGTATTTCTGGTCACTGAAGGGATAGGATCTAACAGATCTCTTCAGACAAAGTGGCAGTGAAGGTATTGGGAAAGAGTTATTTGTACAAAAAGCCTAAACGAAATAGGTGACCTGAAGTGTCCTATAGAAGAACATATTTCTGCTCCAGTCACACAAATTCACCTACAGATATCAGCTGTCTAAACTGGATGCCAGAAACTGGCCACCATGGACAATCCCCTGATGATCAACTTTACTAGTTCTCAAATGTTTAAGGAAATAATCCCTATGTATCTGCTTGTAGTAGCTCTCTGTATAGAGACTAGCTAATCCATATTCAGTCACTAATCTGACTGTATTTCAGTAACGTAATTTCTGATGTATTCTAAAACCAAAACGGAAACATTCTGCTTATACCCTACATTTTCTAAACTTTCAACTTAATTATGAATCAACTATCAGTTTGACTTTTCTGAACTACACTTGCAAAACAAATTACTTTCTCCCTTTTCTTTTCCAGTCCTTTCCCAGTCTGCCCAACTTGACCATGAATTCCCAGAGCTAATGGAAGGCGGGGGGGGGGGGGGGGGTGAAATCAGCAAGAAATGAATTTTTACTGCTTTTTGCAGTATCAATGTTGCTCAGATTCAAGCATGCTGATTCAACAAAAATGCAATCAAACCAGATGACACCTAAAGAAAATCAGGATCATATTTTTCGAAACAATTTGCAACCCTTTTTAATTTATTATCTTGCTTTCTAGAGATATTATCGTAAGTACTTGGGTTCTGATCCTTTGTTTCACATAGTGTGCCTCATTTTTTCTCCTGTGAACTTATCTACTTATCAAAGGCAGCTTTTTCATCTCAAACTTGTGAAACTCAATTTACTAACTTTTAAATAACATCATTCAGGTTCCTAAGGCTTCAGCCTATAACTTATAATTATCTGCCTATTCAGACAGCATTAACTAACATCAGATTCAAAGTCATATGCATCATACCTGATTGTAAATCTATCAGACTACTCCTTTGTATATATAAGCTTAATTTTTGTTGACAGGGCTAAATTGCAATTTAACTTCTAGCAGAAGTACATTTAAATGTAAATTTACTTTTTTCCAGCAACAGATTTTCAGAACTTAGCATGAGAAACTTGAATTTAATCAAGGTATTTGCACACACAATTTCCTGTGCAAAACAATCATGCAAGTAAATTTAGCAAGCAAGTTATTTCCATTTGGTTGCAAGTGTCTGTGTGCATACAATCTGACTAGGTAAAGCTTTGTGCATGCATATAATTTGAATAGGGAGACTGAATTGAAAACTGACCAAAAGATTTGGTTCCAAGAGCTAAAACTGTGTGAAAGATTAGACTGCTAAAGAAAATAATACTTGAGATATCAGAGTGTGCTTCTTAATTACCTCATCACACATTTATATAAGCTTCCACATTAAAAAGCAAGAGCAACTGAGCAAGGAGAAAAGTTTAAAGGAAGATAGCTAGGGTTTTGCTTCCCTTTGTTAAAGATACTGTTGTAGTACTGTCAGTGTGGAAACTGATGTTAAAAAAAGGAAAAAGAAATTTCAGAGAAGGCAACATTTTATGATTCAAGGAGTCTAGAGAGACATTCGCCTTCCACTAGTTGAAGAGGAAACGCCTCTGATTACAGGTCAGAAAGAGGGGTAAAGGTTTAAAAGACTTCTTAGGTAAATGATTTCTTTGTAAAGTCTATTAGCAGATTAGATAAAAACCTGTGTGGATACTTAAAGTATCTGTGACATTAAAAAAATTTAGTTGCTATGAATCTTCTAATAATATGTTTACTATCTAAGCCAATATTCTACTTTTTGTTAATTTAAATTATGACATTAAGATTTTTTGATTCTTCAGCACAGAAGTTACTTTGCTTAAAACAAGGTTATATTTAATCCAGTGTTAATGCTAGCGAGCAGCAAGGAAATCATGTGGACAGCAAAACAAAATGTTATAAATTTTCTTTAGAAGGGAGAATTCACTCAATCTTATTGGTAGAATTATTAGATTATTTTTTTTCATACCAGGAAAAGTACAGTGTTGAAGCACTGTTTTTAATACCCAACTGGTCTGTGGCTGTTTTTTTTAAGTTTTGGTTGTTGTTTTTTTCTTTTTTTAATGCATCACTGTCAAGGAAGTCGGAGCGAATTCTCCTTCTAGAGGACCATGGCAGACCACAACTCATTTAACATCAGCTTCCCAGAAACTTCTTGCTAGGCCTGAAGAATGAAAAAGAGGAATGCTGGCAAAGAACTGCAAAACTGTAATGGATCTTCAGATATTTAGACATCTCAACTATTTCTGTCATTATCTCATACAGAGGTGGTTATAAACAATGAAAGCTTATTAACAACTGAAGTCAACATGAATTGCTAACTACATTGAGTTTGTTTACTCTCTGTAACAATCTCTTAGATTTAATTCCCAAGAAGATGAACTTCCTATGGAAAAATTCTGGCTGCCAAATCATTTGTGTCCTTTCTTTGCTTTCATTTCTATATGAAGTGTAAAGAGGAAGATTCTACAGTAATTTAAGAGTTGGAAGCCTCAGTGCCACAGCTTTCTAACCGAAAATGTGGTTGCAAAAGGGTATTATTTTCACATCATGGCCATAAAATGACACAGTGGGCTTTCTCCCTGTATCTGAGCCTGTAGTTCAGAATAAACACGTAGGTATTACCTTACTACGAAAATAATGTAACGGCTGCAAGCATAAACCATTCCATACTTCCAGATGTAATTTAAGACTTTTTAAGTACCTGACATGTACTATTTCAAGGTATTTTTTGCATCATGTTTTAGATATAATTTAAGAGAATATCAATTCAAGTCTATATTGTACAACAACTCATCTTCATGGCTGCAGACAGGGACCCTATACATTCTTCCCAGTCTTCTGTGCATACTTCCTTGTTGAACTTTTAATACTTCCTGTATAGCTTTTTTTCTCTTCTGATTTGGCTGTTGAATTACGGAAAGCCACTAAGTGTGTATTGTTACTGATTTTATTCCTTTATAGCTTTTCCTTAGCTCCTTTCTTTGAGAGCTTTTCAGGTTTAAAAAAAAAAATAAAAATAAATGTCCCAGGTTAATAAGCTTTTTCATTTCCAACAGTAATTAATGACACAATTGATCTTTCATATAAAAGTAGACTAATACATCTGAGACACCGCAAGGTAATTCTGAAGTTTTCATGTCACTTTTACAGCATAGCAGGTGCTACTTGTAAAACAAGAAGGTTAGATGCTTCTAGTTTGTTGTTTTCTTTCAGTATAGAAAATAACAATCCTCACATTCCTGTTGGCCTAAAAGCCTACGTGCCTGAAAACTTGAACTGTTTCTCCAGCAATACAAGTTTCAGTAACTAGAACTGAGTAGCTTCTCTCTTAGCACTGCATTGCTGAGACCCTCCTCACAGCTTCACCAACGGAAGAAAGGTTCTGGACATAAATACAATGAGTAAGAGTGCAACAGGAGGCATCTGGGATGCATCATCTTTCAGTCAGCAAAGCACACATAACAGGAACTGGAAACACGCCTTCCTACAAAGGCCAGGTGGAAAGCAAATTCATTCCCACTAGAAAAAAAGCAGAAGAAAGCTGTCATTAGTTATTCAAAAAGCTAGAAAGTTTAATTATGGTGGGAACAGTCAAAAAAAAAAACGAAACCAAGATAGTGGTCGTTCTTAAGATTCTAGTAACGATGGAAAGGTCATTAACAACCACAATGGTAGTGAAAAGCTGACCTAGTCAATGTAACACACTTGAGTTACTACAAAAAGCTTGAATTGATTTGCTTGCTTATACATAACGAGAATTTTCATGCATATATCAAGCAGCATGGCTTAAGTCATTTGGTGCTGAGCGTACAGTAGAAATAGAATTTTAAAATCCTTCTAATTTTCATCCCTATGCAGCACTGTTTGTAATGCTTAGTATAGATAAGAATATTAGCACTAGGAAAAAAAAACAGCAATTAAGATAAAAATGAGTGAACCTGGTTTAGCATAAAATACACGTCACTGACATCTGGCAGCACACTGCTTGAATGCAGAGTGCTTGCTTCATCTAAACCTGCAAAGTAGGGTTAATAATGGCTGAGAGAATTCAACAATGATGAGAACGTGATAGTGAGTCGTGTGATTTTGCCAACAGAGTGGCCTGAAACAGAACTGGTAGCAAATAATTTTACTAGGAGGAAAAATAAAATAGTGAGTGTACAGAGACAAGTGATGAAGATTCATGTTATGAACACGATTAAACAAAAACAGTGGTACAATTAAAGCAATAAAGCCTTCCTAACTGTACAACAGTATTAGAGCTTTATTTCTTACACTTGAACTACAATCAGTGTGCAAGAGAGTTCAAGCCCTTAAGTATAGCCATTGAACTCACTCTTTCTGCCTTTACATACTCACTCAAAAGAGAATTCAGAAGGAACATAATGTTTAGGACCTAGAATATACATAAAGTGAATGAAGACAAATGTAATATGACACAATTAAATCCGTAAAATAGCTATAGACTGATTATTTCTTGGAAGTAAATGTGTAAGTATTGGGGCAGTACACATTCAGGGAAAACTGATCTGAAAGCTTGTAGCTACAATAATACAACAGCATAAGGACAGATGAGTGCCTTCTGTCTAGTTTTGAACTGAGAGTCCAAAACAAGAAAGCTAGTTCAATGCTTTTAGGATCGAAGACATACAGAGGCTATAAAGCTCCAACCCTGAATGATGCTGACAAAGACAACAGCTATTCTGAGCAACAGCCATCAATGAGAGTGGCTGTTCAATTTTTCTTCCTCAAGCAAAACCAACCAAACAAAAGACAACCACAAACTTGTTACGTACTTAGAAGCTTTAAAAATTGGACAGACGTGTGAATACTCGCTATCACAGAGTTTGTGCATCCCTGATTAGAACAAGTTGGGACAGGATTTGCACAAACTATGACAAAATACATCTGATAACTGTATCTTACTGCACCTCAGTCTCCAAAATAGCACTGTATATTTCGCACACAAATGGTGACTGGAAGTAACATGCTGGAGGAATATTGTACTTCTGAATAATGTCTGCTTAGACAACAGAATACTGATAATTGAAAAGAAAAAAAATATCCAATCACAGAGCAGGAAAGTAATGAGATAGTGATCTCTTATTAAAACCCCTAAAAAACTTAATGTGCAGTAGGGCTATCCCTTCTCAAACACTTCGCTTTAAATTAATAAAAAAAATAATATATACATTTCAGGAGAAAGAGGAACACAGTAAATTAAGCACCTCATAAAAATGCAATACAAAATTATACTTCAACAGTAGTATCAGAAATTGCATTTCAGTGAGGTATTAGAATGGACTTTCAAATAATTTTCTTCTCTGTATTTACTTTCTCCTGACTGTTCATTTCTCCTTAAAACCTTTTTAGCCTTTTTTCCCCCTACAGGCTGCTATTCTCATTGTCTACTTCAGCATTACTTTCAATACACGCCCAAGTTTCAAATCTTTACGTCCTAGACACCAGCATCAATTATTCTACTACCTCACAAACAGGCTGCTCTCTTTTCTAGACCAGCATTAGCTAAGGGATGACTCGTACTCCACACCAGTATTTACTCCAGATGTCCAGTGACAATGCAGGAACAGCACAACTGAAACTCTGGGCTCCAGATCAGTGTCAAAATGGAGTAGGACACCAGTCAGTGAGGGTGACCTACTGGGCCTTTTCACCCCAAAAAATCCCCCTGAAGTTGTTTCTTCTTTCCTTTCCAAATAATTGCTCCAGCCTTGAACCAAGATGCCACCTTCTGCTGCTCACTCCTCCTCTTCCCTCTTCTAGGTTTCCTGATCCTCACTGCCAGGAACTGCTCATCCTCAAACTTACCCATTCCATGTTGCTCATGGCTAACTAAGTAGGCTGTGCCCTTCTGCTTGCTGCCTTGCTACCATTTACACAAAATTTTCCACTGTGGAAGTGCGTGTTAAAAGAGTAGGTACCTTCTTTCTACCATCAGTAACCTCAGCTACTGACCACAACAAAACAGCTATCTGAAAATCAGCAAGAGATGAAGTCCACTTCAGCCTGTGATGATAGCTTACCTTCTCAGCCCACACATACTGTAAAATTCTGCAATGATGCTCCATCTCTAATACTCCTCTGGTCCTATCTTGATTGTCAGCCACTGACCTTGACTATTATTTGATCTTTTGGTATTGATCATGCTTTCCAGATTAGGATACATGTTCTTTAATTGTAGGCATCTGGAAGTCTTGAGCAACACGTCCTCGAATGTGCAAAGCACATCTCATCACCTGATTTATCTCTTTATCATCTTTTTGTTCCCAAAAGATTTCTCGTAGACTGACAGCTGCAAGACTTTTACAGTTTGTGCATGCATCTTTCCCCTTACTGACAGACTTCAAGCAGGACTTGAGAAGTTCATCAGTTGCTACAACAAAAACAGTGAGAACTAACGCAAAACATATAACAATTCCCAGACAATATAATGTTATTTAAAAAACTCTCACCAATACTGGTGAGTTATAACATGTCTTCAGACTAGAACAACATGGATTGCCTAATATATAGGCAACTTGTTATGGCAGATTAGATCTTGCACTCAAAGCCTGCCTTGTAGAGTTCTGTTGGTGTATTCCTAATTTATCCCTGCAGGGAAAAAAAAAAAAAAAGCCAAGAAAAAACTGTCAGGAAAAAGGCAGGAAAAAACTCAGTCCCCATAGGTAATGTACTCCAATAACGACAAAATTACTAGAAAACTTAGTTACCAAGCTCTAAGAATAGCTACTATTTACACGAGATTTGTACAGCCATTCAGAGTTGCCCTTTTAGAACTGGTTTCCACTCAACAGCAAAATAGAGACACACACATACATAGGCAGCCACTCAAACACATATACACAGATGGATGTATGTTTCATTTAGCACAGCATGCGTTTTTTTAAGTAAAAAGAAAGCAGCACAAGTGTTCATTGCATTTTTTTCCTCCCTGAGCTGGCTTTGTTTTTTTACTGTGTCATAAAAACTACCTGAAACTTATGCCTGGCAGGCAAGACTAAAATGTAAATGGCGAGAACCTGGCAAAGATCCAAACAAGTAAAAGTAGGCTCTCACGCTATGGCAGGTGCTGAATAGCTTTGTCCACAGTCAAAGATTGCAATGCCACCTACAATAATCATGAAGATGTATTAAGGTTTCTGAAACAAATGAGTAAACGTTTAGGTACATTGCAATAAAACAGTAGTAAAAATGGTGAGGTGTAAGAGCTCTGTTTAAGTATCAGCTATCATATAAGTGACTGAATGGCACAACATTAAATTTGCTATTAGCAACATCTAAATTTAAGAGTAGCTTTAAAAGAAAATTGTCTATAGTAAAGATCTACCTTATAGAATATTGATTTTTTCATAACCGGTTATTTATAACATATAGTTTGGCATTATGGAGTAATATGTTTAAGATCAGATTTCAAAGAGTCCTTTTTATTTTCAAATTATAGAGTCATAATACAGTTTGGGGTGGAAGAGACCTTTAAAGATCATCTAGTCCAACTCCCTGTCATGGGCAGGGACATCTTTCACCATCTTGCTCAAAGCTCCAGCCAACCTCAGACTGAACACTTCCAGTGATGGAGCATACACAACTTCTCAGGCCAACCTGTTCCAGTGTCCTACACCATCCTCATAGCAAAAATTCTTATCCTTACTTTCAATATAAATTCACTCTCTTTCAGTTATTAAATTATATAAGGTGTAATTACATGTCTATCAGTGTACTGGGAAAACACAAATTTAAATGTATTTTATGGATAGTTGTTTATGGTTTAGCTTATCCTGACCAAATCATTGGAACAAATGAAGGGTGGTTATACTCTTCACTGTCTTTTACTTATGCGTCAGGTTTCATATTGTTATGTAACCTATTATTATTATTATTATTATCATGATGAGTGCGACCATCCAGCAAATTCCTTATCCACTGAGTCGTCCATCCGTCAAATCCAGGTCTCTCTACTTTAGAAAGATGTTGTGCGGGACAGTATCAAATGCTTTGCACAAGTCCAGGTAGATGATGTCAGCTACAGTACATGATTATATACTATACTACTACGTATCACATAATGTGGTTTTATGTAAGGTATTATTGCAACAAGTTATTAACAAAAATTCAAAGATCCTCTTGATCTCTTAAGCATTGTGCCTTAACATTTTCAGTCCAGTGGTAATGAACAAGCACTTACTACACTGCTTCATTTCATACAGAAGCATGCTGCTACTATTATAATCAAGTTGATTGTAGCCAATATAACAACAATTAGTCACTTCTTATGTCAACAACATTGCTCAGACAACTTCATGGTTGTACAATGGTCACCTATGGAACAGTCTAATGCAAAACAAAGAGAACACACCAAAACAGGGTGAACACATTATGTGATTCACATGCAAATGAGGTATTTTGATAAAGCCAAATAAAATTAAATCTTAATTCTTAGCAGTAGAAGTTGTACTTAATCAATTTTGCAGTGTTCAAAAGGTAAACTGTACAATCTGTTCAACCACAGAGAACTAACACAACACCTAGGGCCTGCTTTCCATCATCAATAGCTCTACATCAAGGAATAGCAACATTCTTTTCAGTCAATGTATTAGCAACGTATGTGCATGTACTGGTTTTGACTGGAGCAGTTAGTTTCTCTTTTCAGCAGCTAGAAGAGCTCTGGGTTTTGGTTTTAGTCTCAGATTCGTTATGAGAAGAATGTTGACAGCGCACTGATGTTTATAGTTGGTACTGAGATCTCAAGGACTTTTCAGCTTCCCATGTTTTGCCAGCATGCAGGAGCACAACAGGCCAGGGGGCAGCATGGCCAGGACAGAGAGTCCACAACTCACCTCATGATTTGCACTTAGACTTATGATTGAGGGTTAAATTGGCCAATGAAGTATTCCATATCATGCAACATCATGCCTAGCATATAGATGAGAGTTGACTGGAAAGAGGGTCTTTGCTCTTCCAAGGGCACTCTCTCAGACTCTCGGCGTGTTATCTCTCTCTCAGGCCTCTCACTTGTCTGTTATTGCGGCGTCAGGACTTGCCAGTTTTGGGATCGTTTGCCAGGACAGCACAGGCATTGGTCATGCGGTGGTGAGCAATCATACTGTGCACCATTTGTTTGTATGTATTATTATCATTATACATATATGTATTTTCACATATTATTACTATTATTAAGTTGTCGTTATTTCAACCCACAAGCCTCCTTCCCTTTTCCCATTTAATTCTCCCCATCCCTGGGGGGTGGTGGGCAGAGTGAGCGGGTGGCTGTGTGGCCTTTAGTTGACAGCTTGGCTAAGCCACTACAGCGCAGATACACTGAAACTCTTACCACCCACCTCCTATTTGGCTGTGGTATTTCTGTTTAAACAACAGTCCCAGGCAAGCTCTTTCAGAAGGAGGTGCAGCACAGAAGCCTCCATGGCTACGCAAGTGAGTAACACTCACCCAGACTCGTTAGCTCTCCTGAGAGACGTTAGCTCTGCCAGGCAACCATAAAATCTCACAACATACTCTGAATATTGCAGTTTAGTATGTTCTGGAGGGTAGATATAATTCCCATTATTACATACCTCTACTAAAGGAGCCAACTGTGATCACTTTTGCTTATCTTAATTAGCATTTACATACGCATTTCCTGTAAGACTACTTGTGCAGGCACATCCCATCAGTATGTACAGCTTCCGAGGTGATCCTATCTTAACATTTTCCTCTTCCAAAAGAGCATATTCAGCATCCTTGGAATTACAATCACTTTCTACTATTAAGAAAGGCACCATCAGTCCACAGAAAATGATAAAAAATTCCCTGCTGAAGACCATAGCTGAAGTATTTTGTGTGCCATGCAGTAACATCAAATCTCACACTGTTTCATCAAAATCAAGATCTGGTTATTTCTGTACTAATCCTTTTTTGGTATGCATTTTTTCCATCTGAGATCCCTACAAACCAATTAATTTTGTTTGCCCATTGTTAGATCTTAAAAGGGGCCCCACTTTCCCAACAGTGGGTGCTTAGCCCTTTCCAAAAATTAAGCCATTTCAAGGCATTTCATTCAGAGTATGTAGTGAGCCACAAAAAAAAAATCACCAGCCTTTTAGATGTATCGTGTGCCCTCAAGACTAAACACTGCCATGAATTTGTCCAAAGAGAAGCTGCGAATTAAAAAGTGCATTTGATGACTAGGAGGACTGGACAAAGGAGGCAATTTTTCCCTTCAAGTAGAACTGAAGGTCTGTGATGAAGTTGTTGTTTGTTGGTTTATTGTGGTTTTTTTTTTCTATCAAAGGCAAAAGGGAAAGGAAACTCTTTGTAGGGTGTCATTCTAGAAACTGTATTTTTACTCCATTGGGATGAGCACTCATCACCAGGATGTAGAACACACACGAGTTTGTAAAGATACCTGATATTATTTTTTTCCACACAAACCCATTATCCAAAAAGAAAGAAGTGGAATAAAAAAGAGACTCACCCTCTGGTTTCTTCTGTTCTTAGTCCTTGATTAGATGCTTCTACCAGTATAAAAAAGATCAGATGCAGATGAGAAAAATACTGTAGATGAGAGATGAACACACCTGAACTCTAGCAGTATATTCTTGATCCACTTTTTTTTTTCCTCAAGTGCGACTAAACTTTTGTAGATATAAAAACTTACTTGCATATCTCAGCAGCATTCACAGAAAAAATTATCACTTAAGTAAATCCCTAAAAGCTATTTGGAATTTTCATTTTTTTAGCTTATACCATTTTAATTGTGAAATTGGCAAGCAGATACAGTATTCTATGACCAATAAAACCAATCAAACAGGCACATGAACAGAGAATAGCTGAAAACAACTGTTTGTGAAGACATGTTTGTACGAAGTGTTTCTCATGCTATTTTGAGTAATGAACAAATATATAAAAATTAAGCTGTAACAACAGATAATGTAAAATCAGAGAGAGAATAAAGTATGTTGAATAAATAGCTCACACTGACTCACACAAATTGAAGGAAATACCAAAGTTATCCATTCACACAGGAAGAATTCAGATCCCAGAAGTTACTAAAGATGTTCAGATACTCTCCACTGGAATGGTCTGTGCCTTGAAGATCGAAGTGAGGAAGCCTTCTTCTCACACAACACTGATTCTCATAGGTACTTTTGAATGCTGCATTTTTTTCCCCTCATCCACACAATGCTCTGCCATGAAGTGGCACAGAAAGGACAAGAGCTGAAAGTATCTTTTGATTTCACAGTCATGAAAGAACAAGACTTGTGCTCACTTTAGGTAGCAAAAGTAACAGCTCTCCATCTCTGATTTTCCTTTACTCCAGAGAGACCCCACTACCCAAGGAGCAGAACCTCAGGCACACTATTGCTCTGCAGAGAGCCTGCTTGCAATCGTGAGTTGTCAAGAAGACATCAGAAATCTGTTTTGCCTTTCTACGTGCACAGCTACAGCCACCCCATATACGTAGCATTCCTGAAGAACTGTCACAGCTGGAAGGCTTCAGGCGGCTCCAAGCAGACCAATGTTCTAATGCAAAGGCTTTAGGCTCTACTCTAAGGAAGGCCCACACTCCTCCAAGGCTCAGGAGGAAATGCCTCACCCTTAGGAGTAAACGCCCTGCCTTAAATAGTCAGGAGTCACATGGTTTGCTAGATGGGTCAAGGCTATTGGTCACTTGACCATCCATCTCCCAGAGTGATTGGCTGAATGCTACAGCACCTGTTTCAAGGTAACTTTCCCAGTGTAACGAGCTACAGGTGTTTCTTAGTTAGCCTGCATAGGGAAAGAACTTTCACAGGATGCTGCAGCAGCCAAAAGGTTTCTCCACAAAGAACCAAGTTCTGGATGCAATAGGCAAGCCAAGGACTTGGGGTGACGGGAACAGAAGGGACATAGCAATCAACAGAACAGAGCTGAAGTTCAATCCCTTCGAGTGTAGGCATGTAAAGAAGGAAATGCTCACAGAATAGCCTTACAGGGAATGCACTCAAGCGTATACCAGGAAACCAGCATGCTTGGGTGCTTCTCTGACATGTCTCTACACCAATGCACACCACATGGAGAACAAAGACAAAGAGCTGTAAGTCTGTGCATGGTTACAGAGCTACAACCTCATCAGGATCAGAGGGACATGGTGGGACACATGATCAGCGTGCTGTCATGGGTGGGTACAGACGTTTTAGGAAGGACAGGTGGAGAAGGAGAGGAGGGGTGACTGCCCTTTGCAGGAGGGAGCAGCTACAATGCCAAGAGGTCTGCCTTGGGACTGGTTAAGAATCAGTCGACAACTTATAGGTCAAGCAAGGCAGACCAACATAGGTGCTCCTGTAGCAGGTACCTATTATAGACCCCCTGATCAGGAAGAAGTAGATAAGTCCTCTTCAAACAACTGGAAGAAGCCTCACATTCACAGCCCTGGTCCTCATGGGGGACATTGTCCTCTCTGATAATTGCTAGATTGACAACACAGCAGGGCCCAAGCAAACTAGGGCACTTCTAGAGTGCATTGACAACTTGCTCGCACAGGTGACCAAGGAGTCAAGAAGAAAAGGTGTTCTGCTGGATCTGATACTTACAAATAAGGAAGAACTGGTAAGGGATGCGAAAGTCAGCAGTAGCCTTCACTGCAGCAAACATTAGATGGTGGAGTTCAAGATCTTAAGGGAGAGTACAGAGTTGCTGTTCAGGCTTCCAGAGGTAGGCTTAAGAAAGCCAAGGCCAACCTAGACCTGAATCTGCCAGGGATGAGTAGGGCAACAAGAAAGGTCTCCACAAGTCCATAAACAGCAAAAGGAAGCTTAAATGTTTCCAGAAAACATATTCCACTGACTGCAATATTGCATTTTCAAATCAGATTAATTGCAACTCCATTCCAACATGAAAATTATTTATATACTTGTGTCACTCAACTGTTCTTCCATTCTACATATATGTCT
Source organism: Tauraco erythrolophus (assembly GCF_009769465.1). Classification (NCBI taxonomy): domain Eukaryota; kingdom Metazoa; phylum Chordata; class Aves; order Musophagiformes; family Musophagidae; genus Tauraco; species Tauraco erythrolophus. The sequence continues at coordinate 15,316,827 of NC_141465.1, forward strand.
CATTTAATTTGTTCTCCTGGTCAGTCACTGTGCTTCACTACCACAACTAGTAATGCAACCTGCAGTTCCTCACTCCGCATGCTCCTTTCTGTTGCACCTGTTCAGAACATGTCTTCAGCTAAAGTGAGGGAGACTCCCAGCAAAAAGAAGTGAGAAAAAGTAACAGTCATCTCAACCAGAGATGATGCTCTCAGGTTCTTGCAAGACAGAAGAATGCCAAGCAGAGAAACAACTCAGGCAAGGGACAGCTGTCATGCAGAAGGGGCTTTCCATCTGAAATACAGTACGACTCATGCTTTTACTGACAGTGAAAACACTAATGGCAATGGCAGTCTATCAGCCTGCTCCACAGAGAATATAATTTATGCATCCCATTCAGGTTTTAAATATGATTCATCTACATGACACCAGCATGTTTTCGTACCTCTCCAGATACATGGCACAGGGCTATACCTTTGGAGGAAAGTCCGCATTCTGCCCAAACACATTGGTTCAACTTAACTGAAAAGCATACGCTAATGCGTTCAAAGCTACGTATTATGAACTAGGCAGGTTTTCCAAGTACAAGACCAGCTTACAATACGCTTGTTTGCACCTTACTGCTGACTTCCGTTCTTCAAAAGCAAATACCAAGTGTTCGTCATAATTAAAAACCTACCCAAACTAAACACAGTAATGAGTAAGGGACAGATGTTTAGAGAAGTCCTATTCTCAACTTTGTACTAGTCCTGGTAAGTCTTTAGCCTGATTTGTCTGGAAGGCAGTAACTCCCAGCTTTATGTGGCATACCACTAGAGTCAGAAGGCACAAGAAAAAGCAACAAGAAGTGAATGGATCCAGTTGCGAACGCTACTTTGCTGCCGTTCTTTTATATTTGAGAAGTTTTGTGCCAAAGGTTATGACTAAAGCCACCTCTCTGGGCTTGACAACATCGTAACAGAAGGATAAACAAACAAGTGAGAAATTCTATGGTAGCTTTACATTGTTTCTCATTGTTCCTAAGCAATCTACTCAAAGAGGTACTGTGTTAAAACTGCAATAGCAAAACCAAAACAGAAAAAACAAATAAACCAGACAAAACCTGCAAAGATAGATGCAGTACATTGTCATGGTCTAGACCGTTTTGATCAAACCAAGGCTGCTGAGTGATAATCCCGAAGAGACACTTGTTCAACAGTCAAGACAAATAAGCAGACTGACTAGAGAATTAAAAAAAAAAAAAAAAAAAGTCTGAGAATGAGAAAGTCTCCCTGGGGACAACTGCCAGATTTCATATATCTCTGCAACGTGTAAAAGGTAAAGAATAAAAGAAATCTTTCCTAAACTTCTCCTACCTAGGACGATACCTGTAGTTCATTTGGTTTTGTCTAATTAAAATATCAACTAGTTTTTGCAGTACCATCAGCCTTCTAAAATACTTTAATCATAGTAAAAGCCCTGCTGTGATCAAAATTGCTGTGTTTTATAAGACACATATTCTTTGTTTTTTGCCTTTCCATATCCACTTTATTTATATCCTGGCATTAATTCTGCCCACATATTAGTTCCCAGTGTGCTCTACGCTGAGAAAGAAGTGACCTTTGTGTACTGTCAGAGAACTGTCCTTTAAAGCTGCTCAGTTTGCTTTATCACTCACAGGACTGTCAACTGGAAACTCCAGGAACTGAAGGTGGCACGGTCATGCCCTGGTCACCATGCTTGTTCATCAAAAACAAAGATAACCTGATACGCCAAGGGACTGGAGATCAGTAGGAAGAGAAGTATCAGGTAGCTGACAATGAAACAAGAAGATGGTTGAGTTTGATATAAGAGAAGTAAGTTATATTTCAAATTGAGAGATGGTGACAGCTTTTCAGGCAGGTTTGATAAACTTTTCATTTGCAATAAATGCTTCAGAGAAAAAAAAAATCTCATATTTTTCAGAAAACATAGTAAGGACTGAATTAGTAGGAAACACACATGTATCAGCGAGGAATTGTAATATTTCATTCTCATCTCTGACACTATTACACACTTTACTGAGAATTAATATTCAGGTTATTGTCAACTTTCCATCCTTACTGGGTTCACTTTGGCCTACTTGCTATCAGAAAACTTTCTGGTAAGAGATACAATGCTAACATACAGACAAGTACCATGACTGATGAGTCAGTCACTACAAACATGGCTGACTCACGCTTTCCATATAACAACTTCAAGAACACCTTCATGAAATTTCGTTGCTGTAGCCCACACAGCATATAACCTGCACCAGCTTGGTTGATCTGCTGTCCTTGATCCATCTCTCCATTAAGCCTTTCAGCCCAGCTCCAACATTACTCCCAGTAACTCACTAACATTAAGAAATAATAGTTTATGAAAGGAAAGTATTGAAGAAGCACCTTTCCCTGTAACAAGTACTTGCAACACAAATCACTGATCTAGTGTAGCATATTCTTGTAGTCCAGCCCCTACTGTCAGTATCAGGACAGTGGACTCTATTTAAATAGTGCTATACTTGTAGTTGTTCAGATTCTACTCATTTCAACAGACGCCTCTGTCAGATTTCTAATATACTAAGAGAAAGGACCAAAAAAAAAAAAAAAAACAACCCAGCAAAAACACAACCTCACAGTCCAATATGACAGCAAGAAGGAAAAAATAATTTCCCAAACGGAACCGGTATCTCCCCTCAGAAGCCCAGCTCTCCTCTAACTCAAGGTGCTGAAGAAGATATATTACTGCCTTGCATCAGGTGTCACCCTGCTTAGGTAGAAAAATTTCTAATTGCACCATTGTCAAAAAGTCCTCAACAGTAAACTGCTGCACCATTCTATAAGACAGTAAATGCAATACTCAGATATACATAGTCACCATGGCTGACTCTACAAGGACAAAGCAGGAAAAAGTGGGAAAGAGCTCAGAAAGAGCTCCTCTTCAACCCAGAGCAAATCTGCTGAGAGGAAAGATGATGAGGAGAACCAAGCTGTTCATACAGGGGGCTGTACTTTACTCCTCAGCAAGCTAGTTCTGTAACACAGTCTCAATTAGCAGCTTTTCTTTTTTTCTTGTTTGTACCTGTTTCTAGCACCTGCGTAAAGAGCTTTTAGAAACATCAAGGTATATATCCGTCCACATCATGTGTTCCAAAAACATGCACCATTTTGTCCAACTTGCTTTTCAGGCATCATATTATGGCACTCGGACATCCCTACAGATGGTTTAAAAGCACTCCTAGAAGGAATGAATTCCAACAAAGGTAGGAGGTTCCCAAGAGCCCTTGCCAGCATACCTTTGCTGCTTTACATATCATATTCAAATGAGCTACAAGGAAAGAACATGGAATGTTTTTCAGGCAACAAATCTATTACTGTGTGGTAGGAGACACATATGCGGAGATGGTGACATAGGTACAGTTCAAGTCTACAGACTTTTTCTGAGGTGTTTCACTCTTTTACTAAGCCTTGTAAATGATCAGTGGAGAATATGTTTTTGTTCAGAAGCTCTGTATCACTACATCAGATAAAAGTCTTCAGTGAAACTCATTCCTCTCTCCTCTTTATACACTTCTCTCCATTACAGCTAAAGTTTTCAACAAATAGAAGCTATGGCCATTACCCAAATTTAATTCGAATATTCTTCACAGTTCTGTACAACGCATCAGAATTTGTAAAATGCAACAGAATCTGTTCAAGTGAGTATCTGATAAAAGAATGGTTTTGCTAAAAGATGCAGCCCAACAAGTATCCTATTCTCTAAGAATTCTCAGCAAAAGTGCACTACTAAACAACCTGACATTTATTTTGAATTCATTGTTAGAGTCAGTATTAACTTTAGGCTGTGATGTTAACTGCAAAAGACACTTAATTTTTCCAGGAGCAGCACCTGCCATGTAAGTGAAGAAGGTGCTGTAAGTTTAAGGATGAATCTATTCATCATTTTATCTCCCAACTACTCCTTTCATCTTAGCAAAGAGCTCAAGGGTGAAGGAATGGAAGGACAGATCCACTAAAGATACACTTTCTCAGATATTTTTTGAATGTGTGTAGCAAGATGTACTGCTCCATGCCACTCTAATCAGAGGACTACAGCTTCCATACTCACAATCTTGTAAGGCTTTCCCTTTTATTATTCTTCGTCACACGAACCAGCCTTAGCAAACTGAGTCAAGGCTACTGCAGATTTCTCAGCTTGCTTATTTGAGTCCTGCTATACAAAACATACTCAAAGATTTTAATTTAAAAAAAATAAAATACATTATGCAGTTTACCACACAATGTGCAATTAACTTGTCCTCTTAATAGCTTTCCATACTGGGAATCTAGACCTAGGGATGTATCTGCTTAGCCTCTCACAGAGAAGGAACTGCAAACATGCCAAGATTAACGGTCTTCATTTTGCTTCCATATTAAACTTTTGGAAGTCCCTATTTTCAGTTCAGGACTCTTGCAACACACTAAATAAACCATTAAGGCCTCATACCCTAGATCAATTAATATCTTCTACACTTTCAGTGTACCTTGCTCAGGCAAACAGAATCTCTCAAGTTTCTTCTTACACGTACAAAAAAGGCCACGCACTGAGCCCTGTGGTACGGGCTGCACCCGGAATCCCTCATGTGATGAGAGAGAAGCTGTGCTAGGCAACACCTGTTAAATTTTATTTAGTGGAATCACTCTTGATGCAATCTCAGTTATGACATAGCAGCAGGACTCTCTTTTTACTCCAGGGAACAGTAAGCGAGCAAATGGAAGAATGTGCACTTTTATTCTATGTCACATATAGTAACACAGGATGATGCAGTCTGAGATGAACCTCATGCTCAACATCTCTCATATTGGGCTTTTCATATTCTGTTCTTTTCTTTCTGTCGTGAAAGAGCGGGTTCACTATTCTCCCCCTCTACATCTACGAAGTCCCCCTGGGGATTCCTATCCCTTCTCCTATATCCTCACTCCCCTGAGTGTGAAGGAAGAACTCTTTAGTGCCTGACAGAGAAATTTCCAGCAGCAGAATGGCAAGACAAATATTGAGGATTCATGTGGGCAAAAGGAAAACAAAAATCTCAGAGCCAAAGCTGCTGTGCTTCTCCTACCTGTGAATTATGTTTCAGTTCCATTGCTTGCTCTCTCTCTTCCCCAGAAAATGCCAGGAGTTACTGGGCAGCCTCTTAATACCACCTTCCCAGGTTTCTCTTCAGAGCTAGACATAGGACTGGAAGGAAAAATTGAGCTGGACAATGTGAATGGGGAATTTGGTCTTACTCTGCACACAAACACATGCTGCTTTTCCTGTGACAGATGGGATGAAAGAAGAACAGGGATTTCAGAAAGATCTGAAAGTCTAATCCACATATAACACTTCACATATCCCTGTTCACAAAACAAATCCAAACAAACTATCAAAAGGATGGCAATAAAAATGGCAAGAAACAGTGTGGAGACAGCACGGTTTGCATGAGCGAAGAGCGACTGTGAGGCTTCTTAAAACACAGTATGGAACTACAAGATGTTCTCACTGCTTCTGTGCCTTTATATAAGGAAAACTACCTTGTAGGAAATCCAACCTATAAATAATGAGTCATTTCCTAAAATTTGTGCCAAACAACACAGTGATAGAAGCAGGGCATAAATCTTCATGCTATTTGCATGAATACAGACACTTTGTGTATAGAGTTACACGTACACACTGCTCAGCAGAGCAAGTTAGCCTGTGAAGGCCTGGGATTAGTGTAGCTATGCACCCTCCTTTTCTCCAAGCCAGGTCATTCAGAATTAAATCAGGCTGTTTACATGATTATGCCCTTTAAAATTATGTATTTGAACTCCAAGTTCATAAAAGAACAGTAACTTTCCATTCCAATCCCTGCAGAGCTTAAGCTTTCCAACTAGGACTCTACACTCTGCCACCTGAGCTGTCCTCCCCACCTCTCCTCCTTCACAGATTTCCCTGAGATGAGCCTTGTATCAGAACTTGGGAAAAGACAGTGAAATGCTGAGAATTCCTCCGCCCCAGCTCTTTCCCCAGAGGGGCAAAACCGACTTTTTCACCTCTTTTTCTCAATTTCAAGCGCAGCAGAGGCTGGGGGTGGTATTTTGGCAAAGGAACAGAAGAAAAGCTGGCAACAGAAGTTTGCAATTCCAACCTTAACACCACTACAAACACTTTCTTACCACATACTTGAGGATCAGCTGAATTAGCTCAACCACAGCTAAAGACTGGAAGGTGATTAAAAGCAGCATCCTAAAAATATCTTCATATGGTACAGAAGAGATAAGCAGATGTATCCTGTTAAACTCACCCCTCAAGCTAGAGGACACTAGAGGCGGGGAGTACAAGCTTTATAACCTCCACAGAAGATAAATTAAGAATCAAAATCCATCTTCCAAATTGTATTCATACACCATGTAAATGCCACCTCTGTAGCACTGATGTTTACCTGAGGCAGAACTACAGGAAACAGAGATTTGTACTTCACAAATGCTAAATGTCTAAGTGACATCAAATTACATACATGACTCTCACATGAAGCCTGAAATGCTGACTTCGAACAACATCCAGAGGGAGAATAATCCTATCTGAAGTATGTATAGAAATATAAATGATGCTGAGTCTTTATATTGAAGTACATACACATTAGTGAAAACTTAGTATCAAGATTTCCTCCATATTTACTGTCAGATAACAGATACTTTCTAATATTCTATAAAATTTACCATATACCGTACTACATATTTTCTGCATTATATATTTATTCTACTATGAAACTAAGTGGTGTTTTTCTTTAAATAAATTCATAGAATCACAGAATGGTTTGAGTTGGAAGGGACCTTAAAGATCATCCAGTTCCAACCCCACTGCCATGGGCAGGGCCACCTTCCACTAGATCAGGTTGCCCAAAGCCTCATCCAACCTGGCCTTGAACATTTCCAGGGATGGGGCATCCACAACTCCTCTGGGCAACCTGTTCCACTGCCTCACCACCCTCAGAGGGAAAAATTTCTTCCTTATCTCTAATCTAAATCTATCCTCTCTCAGTTTAAAGTCATTGCCCCTTGTCCTATCGCTACATGCCCTTGTAAAAAGTCCCTCTCCAGCTTTCTTGTAGGCGCCCTTTAGGTATTGGAAGGCTGCTAGAAGGTCTCCCCGGAGTTTTCTCTTTAGGCTGAATAACCCCAACTCTCTCAGCCTGTCTTCAGAGGAGAGGTGCTCCAGCCCTCGGATCATTTTCGTGGCCCTCCTCTGGACTCGCTCCAGTAGCTCCATGTCCGTCTGATGTTGAGGACCCCAGAGCTGAACACAGTACTCCAGGTGGGGTCTCATGAGAGCAGAGCAGAGGGGCAGAATCATCTCCTTCAACCTGCTGGCCACATTTCTTTGGATGCAGCCCAAGATACGGTTGGCTTTCTGGGCTGCAAGCACATATTGCCGGCTCATGTTGAGCTTCTCATCAACCAACACCTCCAAGTCCTTTTCCTCAGGGCCCAACACCAACCCCTGAGGAATGCCACTCATCACTGGTCTCCACTTGAACATCGAACTGTTGACCGCAGGTCTCTGAGTGAGACCATCCAGCCAATTCCTTATCCACTGAGCGGTTCATCCATCAAATTCATGTCTCTCCAGTTTAGAGACAAGGATGTCATGTGGGACAGTGTCAACTGCTTTGGACAAGCCATTAATTATTACTTTGCTACTAGTTTCCTATGGAAAAGCCTCAAACTTTAATTGTACAGTTGAGAAATAACCAAAAGTAAAATGGTGGTCTCTGCTTTAGCAAACTATACAATGCACTAAGATGAATTAAAAACTGACCACTACTAAAAGAAAAAAGCTCCTACTCTCACTCTCCTTTCCACCATCTCTCTGACACCAGCTGCTTCCCATCCTTTTACTTTCTACTCCCTACTCTAAGGCATGTGATTATTTTTTTGTCCTCTTCTCCCACGCTTCTCCCCTTTGCACCTGCTCCAGTGCTTTTTTTACTCAGAAAGTAAAGTGACCAAACACACTACCCTGGCAGGGTAATTTTCTCACATTGTCATGAGCTGTATTAGCTTACTATGGCAATCAAAGTACTGTTAGAGACAGCTCCAGTTAAAAGTGAAACATGCAATTGTGAGCAAGAATAGGCGAGTGTGGAAGAGAAAGTTCATTTGGTTCAAGAAATCTTATTAAATAGTATTTAGAGATTTTTAGCTAAGATGCACGACAAAGAGGAGTGTCGTTGCTTTATGACTCCCACTTTCCCATTAAGAATTACTTCATCTCCAATTTTTTTCCCCCTCACTGATGGTACTCTAAAATTTGATTCATTTTCAGGATCATTAATTTATCACTCTCAAAAATATATTTGGGGAAAAAGGAAAATTCCCAGTAGCTTGAAGCTGCTAATTTACAAAAAAAAAATAGTAGGAACTCTGGCATTCATTTTATCAGCTGTTAAAGCTTCCACCCTTCCAACATATCACTTCATCAAAATTCTCAAAAATATTAACTATGTACAATTTTTTATGGCACCTTTTCCCTTCAAAGTTCCCTAAGCCTAGAATTTAAGCCCAATGCTTTCTCTTGGAGTACTCTTGAAAATGCTGATGTTTTTACCACGTCAGATTCCCCTCTCTTTTAAGATGAATGTGACCTGCATTTTCATTCTCTCAAAAGAAGTTCCTTTTCTGCTGAAGATCCAAGCACTGCAGATGCACCAAATAATACTGTGGGCTTTAGCGGTAGCCCAGGGCTTAAAAGACTCTGTGTCTCTCTGACCTACTTTTCACTTTACATGCAGTTTTCTGAGTCAGGAACACTAAAAAGACTTATTTGAGCGGAAAGGAAAAGCCTGGTTAAGATGGGTCAATTCCTGCTATGGACAAAACCAGGCACAAAGACTATGCACCGGTTAAGGTGTCTGTGCAAGGAAAAAAAAAAAACCCACACCACAAAAAACCCAAACACCACCAGTATAATTATTCCTAGAAATTATTATTAACATCGCTTCTTTGCTGTCTGTATTAATGCAGGAATATCTGAAGGGTCGTCTCACATGAAATAGCCACCTGTAGCAATACCAACTTCTGAAAAGAAACTGAGATATTCAAAACTAAAAAGTATGCTGAAACAAGCATATCACATAGAAGCCGTATTTTTCTCTCAGTGACAACAGCACTGGTTTTAGAACTGGTTTGTCATTAACAAGTAGATATCCAGAAGGATTTTGCACATCATGGGAGGGGGAAATGCAATTTAACATCTATATACTTTACTTGGACTTTGAAGTTTTATTGTTCCAGTATGAGGAGATATCTTTCCACACATCCTATGCAAACAACTAAATTTCCAGCAGCAGTAAGTTTAGAAAAACATTGCCAAAAAGACTTTTCAGACTACTTAAAGTTGCACAGATCTTTTGATACAAAAGTTATTGCTGTGTCATGTTGAATCATGATGCTGCGTATTAAGGGTATTTATGTTGTCACTTGAAGGTGGAGGGTGTGACTGTGTCATAACTATTATTGGTAAACTTAAATTTTCCAATTGACATTTTGCAAAGATATATTGACAGATCATTTACAAAGGTAGGGTCTTTAGAGAACCATTAGGAAGAGAAACTGGCTGATAATTCACAAGAGAAATGAGACCCATTAAAAGCAAACAACAAAACTTAGATTTGTCATCAAGGAGAACGCTTGGCTTGGCAATGTCACAGAACATGTAAACAATTTGTAGGGAATAAATCTGAAGGCAAGACATTTGATGAGCATAAAGTGCCTGATTTGAGGGAAAAATGGCCTTGTTTACTAGCATCCTGGATAATATTTACAGACCTATAAGTGCTTCAACTGATTATTCTCAAATCTATGCAGGAAACAGGCCTAATAGAGGGAAACACTATTTTTTAAAAAACGGCATTCTTCAGCAGCACATGTGAGAAAACAGTTCCTCAGGAAAAAAATCTGTGTCAGTGTCAGGAAAAAAATAAAATACATATTTAAGTCTTCCAGTTCTCCCTAAAAATAGTTCTTGCTTTTTCTGTCAAGAAGCTCAAGACTGCAAACTGAAGATCAAAATCTGAGCAGAGAAGAACAAAGGACACGGTCTCTTGAATTTATAACCTCAGCCACAGGAGGAGCAAAGCAAAAGTGGTGCCACAGTGCAGATCAGTCCAGGAATATTCAAAATCTCTAGATCACAGAGAATTTTTATTTTATTGCCACAGAACCATGCTAGTTCTATTTTGTCTGACAGCATTTGCCAGATTAGACTTTATCCACTCAATCGCAAATTATATCCTTCAATTTTGAGGAGGAGGGGAAAGGCAAGCAGACAGATTGCATGAATTGGGCTGTAAGGCCAGCAAGGGGTATTTTATTGAAGAATTCGATCGTCTACAGTAAAAACCAGCTGACGAGCGATCCTATACCCATCCCTGTGAAGCGCTATACAGAGAAGACAACTGAAACGGGGTTAAATGCTGCTACAATCACTTCGTTTTGTCTGCATTAGTCAATCAAGCACCGATCCAAAAATGTACTAAATAGCATTTTCTATGTACCCTTACAAATCCACAAGGCATTTCTGGACGTGTGGTTGCAGATTCAAGCAGAGTATTTAAGAGTAGCACAGATGTTAAATTACTTTGCAGCAATGCTCTAATATTCAGTCAAAGTCCTTGTCTAAATACATACTTGTGTCCATAAATTTGGGATGCTAGGTGAGATGCAAATAATGGCTTGGGTCTGTACTCAAACTGCAACAGAAATGCAGTACAAGTGCCTTTCTCAACGCAACCTCCAAAACACAAGCACTCACAGAATGTGTTTCCTTCCAGATGCAAATGTGTGGAAGGAGAAACAAGCAGATGGAAGTGTATTGCGAAGGTAAGCACAATCCAAAAAGTGGTTCAATGAATGATTGAATGATTTTTCCACCAGCAAAGAAATACATGAATTCTTCAGTGCTGCTCTTGGGGCAACACTGTGCATTCCCTCCCTCCTAGAAAAGGAAATTGCTAGGGTCACTACTTCCCAATATAGTCTTAGTTTAGCTGAACACTTACTGCTTTGAAAAACTGCCTATTTTCAGAGTGCACTAACAACTGAATCCTTGGAGAAAGTACAAGAGATACAAAACAAAACAGAAAATGTGCACTCGCTCAAAAACAGAATCTAAATTTACAGACAGACATTAAAAAGGTGATGCATAACCTCTCCTGATTAAGGAACAGTTTTTCAAAGAGGTGTAAAACATCAATAAAGCTTTTTTGTATTCGAATTTATCCTCGAGACTCTCCTCTATCTGCCTGTTCTTACTAGACACATCCTCATACTGGCTCATGAAGAAGACTGGCCAGCTAGTTTCATCTAATAGGTCTTGACATGAACACTGCTCACAATTTTCTCGCTTAGGAGAAAGACTGCACAGGATATTTAAAAATCCAATCCATACATACAATTCCTCAAAAAAGAAAACATAGAAAACTGAAGTGAGGCTTGGGTAGTGAGTCTCCCTAAGGTCATAGCTCTGATCTATTCAGCTGTCATGTAAGCCTCTACACACTGAAATTCCAGCTATATTGCCTTTCTTCTTCTTGTTTCATCCCTAACTTTCTCAGACATTGGAGTTGTGCTCTTTTGTTACATCCTATTTCTCTTTTGTTAAATGCTCTTTAGTGAGAAATACAGCAACCGTTCTCAGGGCAGACACCAGAATTCGGGTCTGTCTTTAGGTAAGCACAAGTTTACTCTCATTTTAAGAATCCAGAACAGAACTGTAATTCTCACTTGCATAATCAGGACAACACATATTAGAGTTAAAAACATGCATTGGCAGTGCAAAGTTATTTTTATACCATTAAATAAAACAGAAAAGTAAATACTTTGCAGAATCACTAAACAATTCCTCGTTTTGCCCTCCACCAATCAAGAATAGTCAAGTCCAAACTGTTTACGGCATCAGTTTTGGCATAGATAACCTTTGGAGCCACACCTCAGCATTGTTTCAGAGAGTACTGGCCTAGGCTGAAACGATGCCAAGGACCAAACTAATAACCAGCCAATATAGACAACTGTTTATTTGAGGCCTGGCAGCAGTTTACTTTGAGTATAGAAGCAGCTTCATAATGTTCTGGATTCTATCTAAGTATATCAAGATTCAAAAATTATTTTTGTCTAATAGATTTGACTTATTTTTTTATACTGAGAACAATATTACAATTTACACTAAGATATTCATTATTAATGTCTATAACTTTGACTTTATTTTCTTATTTTTTCTCTTTTTTCCAGCTTTCCTTAATTAGCATGTTTGTGGTACTTTTTGATCTGAAAGTAGCAGGCACACTACAGCTGAAGCACACTTCACGACACCCATTAGACTTGGCTACCTTCATTATGTAATTGAAATAAAAATGTGCACCTTAAAAGGAAGCATTTCAAAAAGGGACACATGCTTTCCGCCAAAGGTAGTAAGTTATTTGAATTGTGTCCTAAGTGTAGAGGTTTTTTTTAACGTAATCTAAAGATGTATGTTGCCCAATTCATCAAATTCTACCGGATGAAAGAAAAATGTATTCTCTAATTTTAAAACAATGCAATTCAAATACAAAACTGTTGAGTAAGGCATCACCTAGGTTTTGATGTGAACAGAATATTTGGACTCCAGGACTACCGGCAAACCGTGGTGTAGATGTATTTTTTATTTGCAACCTAATTTGCATTTAATTAAATTCAATAGAACTTGAATCTGAAAATACTGCTCTAAAATTATTTCCTTAAATACTTTAGATATCAGTATTTGTAAGCTGGTTTTAACAGATAAACAGAGAGCATGAAAAATACACGAATATAAAGTAAACATACATAAAAAGGTTTGTTAGATCTTTATCTAATTCAGCTAGCTTCCGTCGAACATGATTCACTTTAAAGTTATTTGTTAATCCTATTCACCTCAGTATGAAAGAATATAATATGATCTAGGTATTTGACAGTTTTTTCTCTTGCTTCACAGAAGCTGACCAAACAAGAACAAATATGTTCCCCTTCTGCTGCACACTTGTTTCCACTTGTGCTGTAATCACCACACTCCTACCATCTACTGTTCTTGTAATTTCTGGAATACCGACCTTGTCATAAAAATCCATGCATTTCTTAGTGCCCATGACACCAATTACAAAAAACCCCAAAAAAACCCACACACAAAAACACAACAAAAAACCAAAAATGTTTCCTAAGAAAAAAAGAAGTACAATGAAGGACTTAATTACTGGTTATGGTCAGGAAAAACAGACTGCATAATTCTTGCACTTTTTGTGCTTTGAAATGAAACTGTGGCTACAAACAGATTATCATACAGCAGATCTTACCTCCACTTTACTAGTGGAGCATCCACATCAACCCAACACATTCATTTTTGATTTTCGTACCTATTGGCTTGCTTATTACCCAAGTAATAACAGCACATGTAAAACCGCACCAAACTGAAGAATCACTTCCTAGAGGAGTATCCAACTGCAAGCAACTACCTTGTCGCAAAACTCAAGACCAGAAGTCTGATTAGAATATTCACCCTGATCCTGTAAACACTTTTTTCAGTTCTGTGAAATCGTATGTAAGCTGTTATTCAGATGTGTAAGTTTGAAATATGAGGGATTTAAACGAAATACTTGTTCACCTCATGTTCACCATTTTACAAAAGACAGAAAAATAATGCCCACAACAGCTAAACTACATTATTTCCTCTGGATCAGACTCTGTACATGTGTTTAAACTAAAATAGCATTTGCCCACTCAGTACTTAACATCTACAGCAAGGAGCACTTCATATGCAGCACAATACTGCAGAAAGATGGTGATAATTCAGGGTGTGGAGGTAAAACTCTTTTAAAACGGTGTCTGCAGAACCAAACTGAAGTTGCAAGAAAAAAAGATCTTATTGTGTATGACTCAAAACAAACCAGGAACAGCCCACCCTGCGAAGTCTCCACTGACACAGAACCAGAACGAGCAGTTATCTTTACAAGAATTACCTAGATCTTCGTCTTACTATGGCATTAAGGAACACCATGTTAACTCCAGCATTCACATTTATTTCAGATTTTTTGAGACAGTTTTGCAACAGAAGACAAGAACATACGCATCAACTCCTCTGATTGTATTTGTCCTCTTATCAGTAACATATCAAGTCAAAGCATGTTTACATGTCAGTTTTTGAGGATGCTGTATTTCACCACCGTTGGGAACTGCAAACATATGTGACTCTTCAGAGAGTCCATTCTATTAACCAAGGGTTTGGATTTCATCCAGAAAAAAAATAAGCATTCTTTTATATCTGGAAGCAGAATGCATTTCTGGACTGAAGATTTATCTTGTCTGCCACAATACTGTGAGAGGCGAGGTGAGGCAAGGAACACATGGATATGGACTAAGGAGGTATGAAGCAAAGCTATCCAGACAAACGCAGCAGCCGTACTGAGTTAGGTCAAAGCCCCATCTCACTAAGTACCTACAGCGGCAGCAAACTCCTGCAGAAACAAACAGGTGGAAGCTGCTTGAACTGTCTCACTAGCACTAATTACAAAGCATGTATTGCAGCCCGTTCACAAAGCTGACCATGAAAGGAAAAAAAGCTTTGAGTTCTACATCAGGAAGACACTTGGATATTTAACACTTTGACCAGGCCTGGTCACTTTCTCAATACAATTGTACGAGCCTTGCTGAAAAGGACACTTTGCATTCTAACCTCACATCCCCTGAAGGTTATGTATAATCTCCACCTTCAACAGACGTTGGATTGGATCTAAGGCAGACTCACCAAAGAGCTAACAATGGGAGCTGTATCTACCGAGAACTTTCCTCAGTCTAAGATCCCTAGGTGCTTGCAGGCACTGCTGTCACTCTGATCCTGATCCAATCAACCCACCAATTGCTCCCACTGGTGAAATTCTGTTAAAATCAGATGAGCTACACAAGCAAGAACCTGACAGATGGCTGAGTAAAAGAGATCTTCACGGCTGATCAAGATGGTGGGTCACCAAATACAGCTGTTGGAGCATTCAAGCAGCCTCTGATTTTTGATGAGGTTTTCTGAATGTACATAGGCATCTCTGTGTTCAAAGATCTAATTACTTATAACGAAAGTCTTGTAAGACTTGAAAATGAGACAAAGCAGAAAGATTTCTATAAAGCATTATTCAAGCTTTTAGACTCTCAGATGAATACATTTTTGCACGCACATTCTTGCCTGCAATTCTACAGGTGGGACTTGAAATTATATAAAGTGACCATCAGTTGCTATAAGACTCTAAATAGAATTAAGAAACCAGTAAAAGTTATTTCTAAGAACCTGTGCAGATGGGAGAACTTTTTTTGCACTATAGACTGCAATACTGATACCTGAATGCATCAGGTGTGACTGTGATTTCTCACAAACAGAGAATTCATGGTTTTATTACAGAAATGTTTATTTTGTTGTCATGGGTTCATCTGATTTATTCCTGTCTTTGCTAGTCACTCCACCTACATGGTTTCCAACATCATGACATTAGTTTAGGACTATGTGGGGCAGTAACTTCTCTTTTCTCTGAAAGCCAAAGAGTTTAATATACAGTTTTATTCTATCGATACTGAGTTGCAATTTACGAGCCCTGTCTTGGTTTAGTGAATTATACACAATTTCTATGCCAAGGTCAAATTCAATTCTGTGACATAAGGGGCAATGGTGACACCTCAAAGTGCTTTGATGGAATTGACAGGTATGGGTAGAACTGTATTAAGACCCAATTTTCCACAGTGGCTAAAGATCATAACTTACTCGATAGAGAACAGGATTGGTTGCTTGCCCTCTAGACCCTCTCCCAGAAACAACATAGATTTTTTGGGTTTTCACTCAAACCGGTGTTGTAAACTGATCTTGTGGATCCTTTCTCAGGTAAAACTATGACCCCATTATTGATGCTACTGGGAAAACATCTATCATAGGAGTATTTCTTCAGCATTTTCTAGTTGGTGCCCCTGAGGATGCATGGCAGGAAGTTCTCATCATCCCATTTGCAATTTGGGGCCTGAAGTTACTTCATTCTGTGACTAAGTTTTTTTCCTCTTCGCCACATCCCAATTTTTCTTTCTGTAGAAAAGCTGTATGGCTCTTCCCCAGATACCTTGGGTCACGTACCTGGTTAGGGTACCCCAACACAACTCCTGCTTTAGCAATTCACACAGCTGAAGACCCGGAACATGTTATTTATTTATGGCATGCTTTGCACCTCTAAGGAAGCCAAGAACTGTCTTTGGTATAAATTGTGTGGAAAGCCTGCTAAGATTCTGGCAAGTGTCTCTGCATCAGACAAGAACAGTCCTGCTGTATATTTCCTCCTGAACAAGCCACAAAGCGAGTAAATGACTAAGTATCAACAAACACTATAGCCCACAACAGGGGACAAAAGTGTCTGGCTACTCCTAAAAAATTAACTGTTGCTGCTGCCAACATTTTGCTTCATCTTCCTCCCTAGCAGAATTTTTTGAAGTCTTTTTTTCCCCTCAAATGTGCATCAGGCAGCGTGTACTGCAACACAGGAAGTAAGAACTCACTGCTGAAAAATTAATACAATGAACTGTTAAGTTGAAGACTGATTAAAGCTTTGCTTCAAGCAAACAATTTCTTCTCCAGGAACCGGGTCTTAATGAGATGAAGGTGGATGACCACTGGATCCCTCAATCTGCATTTTCCAAGCTACCTAGAAGTGACATCTTTGACACTCCAGGAGAATAATTTTATTCTTTAAAATACTAAAGTCTGCACTTATGAAAAGGTAAGTGACCCATCAGAGTGGAGACACAGCTATTATGATAGTATGGCAGGTGCTGAAATATTAGAGCCATTTCCACATTCAGGAACACTTGCAGTACCACTTCTTCCAGTTTTGCCCCTGAGTGCTACTTAATAGTACATTTAGAATGATTGAAACAGGACCCTGCACAGACAACAGAGATTTCACAGAAGCTAAAAATGCATTTTGTTTTCCTCGCAGAGATATTTGCATTTACTCCTTTCGCTGGAGAGCGTTTGCAATGGTTCATTACCAGGTACTTAATGATAAACTGTGCTGTCAAAAACAAACTGCAAACAGTAAAAACATTAATGGCATACCCCATATGTTTTCAACAGTACCAACACAATCCAGTAACATGCTGTCACCTGAAACATCAGTGATGAAAGGAAAATCCAAGTACAAAATCTAGTGACATTATTATGAAACGGTCAGTTTTAACCAGTTTTGATTTTAGACGTGTATCTAATCCAGAGATCCAAGGACTCTTCTGAGCCTCCCTCATTTCTCTTTTCAAAGTATCATATAAAAAGCGTTGGTATTGTGCCAGTTAAGACAGAGGAAAAGCACATTATTTCACTTTGTATATAAAGCCACACAGAAATAACTACCAGGTGCAGCATCTATCTTACACAGGTCCTGCAAAAGAACAACAAAGACCAACCCAGATTTTAGGTTTTGAGAATCCACTGTAATACTGTGATAACATAAGAACACTTAATTTGGGGAATCTAAATTGCTATTCATGTTTCTAATCCACAAGTCTGCAAACCTTGCAGATGCTAGTCTTATTTTAACAGATAGTAAAGATTATGAAAGGTAAATATTACTAGTCTGTGGTCAAATATTTAATTCAGGAGCATTACTGATTCTCAGTAGTGTCACTCATAGCCACCAGTTTCAAATCCTTTTGCAGAGGGCAAGGCCAGACTTGGACATCACAAGGTAAAAGTAAATTTGCTGGTCTAAAAGGCTCTGCCACTGGGTTCTAACAGATGATAAGAATAACTAACAAAAAACAGGAAAGTAGAGTTTTATTTGTAAATACGGATATTATTAGCATCAAGTGTTAACCAGCACATTCAGCAACACTAAAGTCTGACATATTTAGTGGCAGTGCCTTTATTTTTATCCTTTGATGTGCAAATACACCAGCAATTCTAATTTCAACCCCTCAATCTTCACAAACTTGTTGTTCAGCCTCATAAACTCTACCAGCTCAAATTGGAAAACTTTAAACTAAGAAGCACTAGTCAAAGATAATCTGAGAGTTTAAAAAAATAATTCATCAACCAAAGACAGCCCACCAGATTTGCTTAAAGGCGTAACTGAACCCCAAGAGTCCCCACTGACTTTTAAACTGAAAACACAACTGTACATATTACAGACTTCAGGAATGTGTTTTGAAAACTCCAGATCCATCTCTAGCATTGCTTTTGTGGAATAACTCTTCACAATCAAAGTTATCTTCTGAGGAGAAGTTTGTCTGCAGCTGGATTCACATACACTCATAGCCCGATACCAACTGCTGGCAAAAGCAGCTACTAATGGGTGCACCTGTGACATCCTCTCCTTATTGGTGGCCACTGAGCTACATGTAAAATATTTTCCAGCCTAAGAACATAGCAGTATCAGACAACTATCAGATGTTTCACAAACACATTTGTATTTACATATTTAGATTTAAAAAGTAATATATATTTAGATTACCATTCTCCAAGTTCTACCATTTTCTGCAGGACTGAGTGATGGTCATAACTACCACAGACAGGCAAGCCTCATCAGGCAGGCTCTGAAAGTGATCAGCTTTAAAGTATAATTATAATTAGCTGTGAAACATTCTAAGAGGAGGGAATTAAAAACTGCCTGCCGAGGAACAGCTGGGCTATTTGTCATATATGGTTCAGCAGTAACTTGGTTGTAACAGCTTTCTCTACTTGAAGCAGAAAAAAAAAAAAAAAAATCACTAGAAGAGTCTATTTGTGCAAATAGTTATTGCTTATTAGAAGGGATCAGTACTGCTATTTAAAAATAATCACAGATGTTTATGACACATATACAATGTACCCCCTTACAGAGATGTGAAACACAGTGAAGAATATTTCACATCCCTCCTTTTTGGTCTCCCCAGGTACCTGTGTTAGGTTAGCAGCCTGTGGTCTCGATACAGCCAA
This sequence comes from Tauraco erythrolophus, assembly GCF_009769465.1. NCBI lineage: Eukaryota > Metazoa > Chordata > Aves > Musophagiformes > Musophagidae > Tauraco > Tauraco erythrolophus. Next base: position 15,335,802 of record NC_141465.1, read on the forward strand.
CACAGAGCAAAATAGGGAGCCAGTGGCAGCCGAGAGGATTGAAGTCCGTTATCCCGTATTCACAGGAGTCTCGTTACAGTGGACATTTGTGGACATTCACTGTTCCCGCACCTAGCAAGGCCACGAGTAGTTTATCCTGCTCTGAGCACTGCACTTCAGGAGGCATGGCACAAGTCAGAGGAGACAATCGTGGAAAATTTGGGAAATGCAGTAAGAATCAGATTTTCTCTTTAAGACAACCGATAAAAACAGTTTTCCTGTATTTGAGGATAATTGTAAAAAAAGAGACAGCCAATTTTTCTCTTCTTCTGTTTCTAGTATTAGGGGCTGTATTCTGACACCCACCCCCAAATGCATAAAAGGAACGATCTAACTGTGCAGATACTTAACACATTAACACAGGAGAGCTCTGGAGGATACTGAATCTCCTTCACGGGTTTCCATGAGACCAAATAGATTCAAGGGCTGTTTACCAGTAATGGCTTAACTAAATTTAGGCTAGCCCCAGAGTGAGGGGACTAATGCAATACAGTTACTTAACCCACGGTCCATGACCACTGCTGATCCTCAAAAAACTGAAAATACAAGGAAAAAACACCCACCACAGGCCCAAATCTCCCACTAAAAGGGAGATTTGGGAAAATATGCCTTAAAAATGGGAAAGAGATCTTAAAGACAAGACCAGCTGAAGTCCCGAAATCAGCTGAGGCTGGCTCAGCATCATGTGATTTCCAGTGATGTTGCACTCATGTCCCACGATGGCTGTCCCACGCAAGATTCTGCTGCAGAATATAAGCTCTTCCCTAAATAATCTAAGTAGCAAATACTGTGCTGCCAAAAGACTCTTAACTTATATTGCATTCAGGGATGAATGATGGTACTCCCTTTCCCGCTAACGCTGCAAAGTTCTCTTAAGAGCTATATATCACCCATTGTAATTATGAAACAGGTGTCTAATATCATGGCTTATTCTTTCCGTGTTTCCTTTCTAGTATTTCTTTACTGACTACTTTTCATTTTATGTTGCTATTTGGAATAGAAATAAATGGATGTTTTCATATTTTGCAGAAGGATAGATACAGAACATTCAGACAATCTTAAATGATTCAAAAATTAAAATAAGTAAATTCACTTCTACGCTATTAAGAGCATATATAATTCCAGGTCAGTAAGGTCTTGAGACACCAAAATATGGCCTTATACATTTTCTTTTCACCCTAATTTATGTAATTTTCACAGGTTTGTTTTTTTCTATCTCCAAACCCTGTTCAACTATAACGTTAACATCTGAGAAAACTACACTTGTATATTCTTGTGCAAAAGTCTGAATGGTACAAAAAAAACCCACAATGTGAAGCATTGTTAGAAAAGATACACAAAGAAATGTGTTTGAAACAACCATTAAAAATAAGCAGCATTATCGACTGGTGAGGTTTCCAGCTGTTTGGTTATTTTAGTATAACTACACCGATCAGTATTCATTACCAAGCTGCTACGAAAATAAATTCTAAAAACAATAATGCATGCTGGAAACGCAGCTATATTCACTCTTGTGTATTTGAAAGCATCTTAGCCTTTGCTTTAAAAAAAAAAAAAGTAGCAGCTGCATTTAAATACGGTGCAGTTAAAAGGTCTTCCTAAATATGAACACTTTACCGATAATGGCTTTTATCTTAAAGGCAGACAGAGGCAATATAAACACTTTTTTTGTTATTGAATGTACATATTGAATATAAAAGACATATGACTATGATTATAACTTTACTTATCGCTATTATTAAAGAGTTAAAATCTAAAAAAACGAAGCAATACAGCAGGGAGAGATTCTCAGCTAAGATTAAAGTTAATGGCACTAGGAAATTTTAGATAAACTAATAATCTGCCATGTTAACTGTGTTTAGAGTCAAGTACTATGATAGATCAGGTCAGGCACCTCTGTTCTTCGCAAGAAATGAGTTGACAGCCATTAAAGGAAGTGAATTTTACCGTACTTTGATAAAGTAAAGTTTGGTAGGTATTCTTGATCCCCAAAGCACTTATCTGTTAGAGGTTATGCCCTACAAATTAGAGCAAGTGGAATTAAAAAAAGATGTATCATAAAATTTACCACAACAGCCTTGTCACACTGTTTAAACCTGAAACCAGAGGCAAAGGCAAAACCACAGGCAACCATTTTCAGCTTCACAGTGATGTCTCAGTTTCAAATCAAGACAAGACAGTATCCTTGTATACATTTGCCAATAACTCTCAGAGATCTACAAGTGTATTTGAAAGTCTGGACTCCTTCTCTGAGTTTATCTCAGATAACTTACTCTAAATTTGATGCTATTACAGGAAATCTCATAGCCCCAAGAGAACAAAGATTACAGCATTTTTTACAGGGAGATTATCTCAAGACGGTTCACGTAAGTTGATGGAAAAGCTATTCAGCCATCAGAGAGGCAGATGCCCTTTGATAGCTTTGACAAGCTGAATGCATCACCTCAGCAATACTCTGTAGGCCTGGAAGATGAATCAGGTTTATAAACACTTTGCTAGATGAAATCATCTTTGTTACCTCCTTGAAACAGACCCTTACAGTCTGCAAGGCAGCCTTCAGGAAAGAATAAAGCAAGCAGTTCTCAGTAAATCTCTTTCGCTTCTTAAAAAAATAACACAGGAATTGGAGAAATTGACTGAAAAACAGTGTTTTAGGAAACAGAGACTTGTGACTGAGAGGCTTGTATTGCTGAGTAGATTACTGTGTAGCCAACAGTGGTACTTCAAATTGCTACAAAATAATTAATCAGAACTTACTGAAAGATGAACCCAAAATATTCAGTTAACTTTTAGCTACTCTGTTTTATACCGAAGGTTGATTTAAAAAAGAAATTCTGACTCACACACTTCTTTACTGAGGTCCACACACGGAATTTGGCTTCATTTTTATTCTTTTTTTCTAAAAAAAACACATATTCTTCATTTAACATACGCTTACTCTTGAAACGGGGACCCCTCTTAGCCACCCGCTGAATGAACTCAAATTACAAAAACTACAACAAGAACCTTATGGTGCAATGGCTAATGTGCTGTAACTCTGCATACAAGAATCTTTTTATGTAATAGTAAACACATAAATCCACGACATTTTACACAATCCTTGGTCAAACTAGAACTGTTCTTTCACCTAATTTGTTTCCAAACTCTTCGGGATCTCCGACAACACACTTTGTCAGCTTCAGGCCACTGAGGTGGGTGCTTTCACAGAGGCTGTTGGCTTGCAAAATAATAGTTCATTTTAATACTTAGGGAAATTTCCTAGCCTAGTTTGGAGCACTTTGGGTGAAAGACATACACAGAGCAGTCCTCATACTTGAGATAATTTGTTTCTATTCTGTACAGAATATGGGACTAGGTACTATTTTTTCTAGGCAACCACATTTTAAAGACATTTTAAATTTCACTAGATTCAGCAGCTTCCAAGAAACTCCACACATCCAGAATTTCAGTCTGTCACACACTGGACTCAAGTTAAACCCAATTTAATTAATTACACTTCCATTTGTTATGTTCATGAACCCAGTTAAGTGTAAAAGTCAAAAATGAACATTGCAGTAACATTTTAATTAGTCCACTTGCATTCATGTTTTTAACACCTCGTGAAAATCAATAAGAGCTTAAGTAGCTTGAAAATTAATGCAAAGTGAAGTTAGGGCAAACTGCTGAGATTTGTTTAAATATGAAACGCATGATGACGCTAAAATTGAAGGGAAATACCACCTAGACCTTAGACCGGCCATTCCAAGAACCAGAAACAAGCCTGTGAGATACAGCAGACAACTCAAAGCAAGCCAACAGTAACACCTTCAAACGATGTTCACAGTGACCAGTTAACCAACATGCAGTTAAGCAAAACAGTTCTGTGCTGGGTCTACGTGGTGGGGTTTTGGTAGCAAGGGAGGGGCTGCAGAGACAACCCCTGTAAGGAGATGTGAGAAGTTTCTCCAGCTCCAAAACCGGTTGGACCGATCTCTGGCCAGGGCCGAGTCAACCAGCGCCTCTGTGAATGCCATATTTAAGACACGGACAAAGGAGCCCGAGCCAGGCAAGATCTGCAGTGAAGAGAGGGGGGAGGTGGGGGCCCGGCTCCCCTGGCCCCATGGGTGGGTACCAGCCACCTGACTGGAGATGGCTGTGGCAGCACAGCTTGGAGAGCTTCAAAGCACCCTGCTCCCTGGGCACCTGCTGGGTGGAGTTCGTTCTTGCTGAGACTGCCAAGGCTCATTGGGCTGATTGGACCCGGAGTGGCTGCAGGGAAGAGACGACTGAGATGTGAGAGAAACAGCCACGCAAACACCAAGGTCAGTGAAGGTGGAGCAGAAGGAGGTGTGCCAGAGCTGAGGTTCCCCTGCAGCCTGTGGTGAGATGGTGAGATCGCCGGCGACCCTCCTTGCCACCCGTGGAGATTAACAGTGGAGCAGAGACTCACCCGCAGCGCGTGGAGAACACCACGCTGGAGCAGAGATCCTTGCACTTAAAGGAATTTTTAGAGGATTGTCTCCATGGGAAAGAACCCCCCCACTGCTGGAGACTGACAGTGAAGAAGAGACGTATCTGCAGTCCATTAGAAGGGACTCCACACCACAGCAGGTGGCTGTGCCCTAAGAAGTCGTGACTCTGTGGGAAAAGCCCGCGCTGGAACAATCTGATGAGTAAGGATTGCATCCTGTGGGAAGGACTCATGTTGGAAAAGTTCATGAAGGACTGTTTTCCGTGAGAAAGGATCCTACGTTGGAGCAGGGGAAGAGTGCAAGGAGTCCTCCTCCTGAAGAGGAAGCAGCAGTAAAACAGCATGTGACAAACTGAGCTGCAATTCCCATTCCTCATCCCCCTGCGCTGCTGGGAAAGGAGGTAGAGTGGGAAAGAAGGGAGGGGTGAGGGGAAGATGTTTTTAAGATCTGGCTTTGTTTCTCATTATCCTCTCTGAAATAACCGTTAATGAATTAAATTGATTTGTCTTCAAGCTGAGTCTGTTTTGCCCAGGACCATGGCTGGTGGATGATCCCTCCCTGTTCTTATTTCGACCCTCAGGCCTTTTGGTAAGAAAAATGTATTTTCTCTCCACCCACCAGGAGGGAAGAGTGAGTGAGTGGCTGCAGGGTAGCTTAGCTGCCAGCTGGGATGAACCACAAGTTCCTACAGAACATTTGCTGAATGGCAGAAATGGAGCTTTCCAGCTAGTTAGCATAGTAAACACACACAACATGGGACCTAGGAAAGGCCTCAGAGGAAAGAGGACTTAGGATTCAACCGAAGTACCCTTCTCCCATAGGGTTTAAATTCTAAAGCCACAGGCAGACAATGAGCAGGTACAGAAGACAAATATCTATGTATAGGAGTGACCTGGAAGACAGGCAAAAATGCTGTATATCCTGACTGTGACACTTCCACAAGCACATGACGTTTCAAGTGTGCTCTTGGTTTCTGACTTGTGACGAGCTAACACTTTTGGTTTGCAGATCACTTCAGACGAAAATGGAAAGGAGAGAGATGGCCAGGCTGGTGAACAAAAAGGGTAATTTTAACAACATCTTAAGAGAGCTTCTTTACACTACTCAGAGATAAGGGAATTCAGTCATGACAGTTTAGACAAATATTTTGGATGTGTGAACGAAAAAAAAAAAGAAACAAAGGAACTCATCTAGAAACTTTTCTTTATACAGACCATCTAACAACACTGTAACGGCCTGACAGTTTGCATTCAGTCTGCCTAAAAAAAGAATTTACCCTAAAGCTGTAACTTAAGTGGTGGAAGAAGGTGGCAGAGACCACCATGACAGCAAACTTGAGGGGCAGGAGAAAGAGAGCTGCCTTTTGGCTACACTGAGTCAGAGCCATACCACCTAACATGTCTGAAAAGGCAGGCACCAACGTTAGATGTTGGAAAGCTACAGAGTACTCTCTTGGCCAAGCAGATCACACTCTGAGGAACAACTGTGCCACCACGTTGTTGACAACAGCAGCTGGAGAAGAGGCCAAACTACGGAGTGGATAAGGCATACTAGGCAGTGGTGAAGGGGAAGATAAAGCCCCATTAGCTTCCCTGGGGTAAATCCCTGCCTGTACACCAAAGACATTGTGTGCCACAATGTCATTGGCTCAAGCTCAAAGCAGAAAAGGCCACTTAACAGAGATGTACTTCCTCTCTCCATTTTGCAAGAAAGTTTTGCAAAATACACAGAACACTTTCCTTGTTGAATGAATGAAGAGTGAAATTACTCAGACAAAACCCAGTTTAAGTTAAAACATCTGAAAGATAATACAAGTCAAGGCTAAAGATCGCACATGTACAAACAGACGCTTGGAAAACAGACATCTGTTGGCTTTGAATTAAAACCAGTACCACCGCTCTCTGCACCTCCAATACTGTTTTTATACAGCAGAGACTTGAGCTGCCAAGGTACCATCATCAGTAGACTCATCCATCATCACAGAAAAATACAGAAATGTCTTGACGATAATCCTAAACCGTAATGAAATGTCATCACAGCTCCATTACTCTCTGTTAGGGAGCCATTCTGCTCAAAAGCTGATTTACACATCCTCCAGTCGCTTCCAGATACAATTTTGTTCTGCCTTAGTTATGTTTTACTTCACAATTCTGTCCGTCAATAAAGGCTATTGTATTTCTACTAGTGCTGAAATACCCATGAATGGCCACAGCTTATTCGGTTTGATTAATAAACACAATCAGACAGCCTGAAGCTCTTTTTCATTTTAAGGGCTTTGTTCAGCCCATCACAGAGACATTTGAGAACCTGGCCAACAGGCTTAACTCATTCATGGACTGTAAGCAACTCATGCTCAAAATCTTCCCGTCACCTCCAGATCTCAAGAAAAATGGGCAAATATCAAAATACAGGATTCAAAGGGAAATACATATGTACTAGCATGGAACCACTGGAAAGGTCTGTTCATCCTTTTTCATGATGAGCTAGAAACACAGTATGCCATAAATTTTAACAATATAATAAACACCAATTGATTTCCTTAGGTCCTACTCCTTTCACTTGGAGTTAAGGGCAACAGGATCAGCGTCTAAACTAGCAAAGTGGTATCTGCTCCAAAGAATCTCTTAAGCTGGAAACATGACCCCATTCAAAACATGGCAGGAGCCTCACAATCTATTTCAGACTAAAGGTATTCTTGACATAGTGCCAAATTATACATGGCCTTTTCATACAAGGCGGAGAAAAAAAAAAAAAAAAAGAATAAAAAAGGAAGATTTTAAAAAAATATTCCCTAGCTTGGATAGCTACTGAGCAGCAGTCCTTATGAACCTCGCGGTATCTGGAATGGCATGATGGCTTATCCCAGTCCTTCCTTCCCCTCGGGACCCACGGTGACAGGCTGCCGTGAAAAGCCCTCTGTCCCTCCCATCCTCTTCACCTGGGAAACAGGACACATTTGTTCCCATCAGCACACGACAGCAAACATGTTCCTACAAGGGACCTTCAGCAGAGAACTGAAGCCTCTGAAACACAATCGCCTCTTGTTTCTCCTGTGGGCAATGCAGCTCCAAACCACCTCTGACCCACCACAGTGACATTGTCTTTGGGCATGGTCACAGTTGATGCATGCCTGAGCGGCCAGTTGCAGCTTTCCAGCACCAGTGGAAAGAACAGTAGGAAGAAAGTACAACTGGCTATCATAGTGGAGAAGCATAAAGAACCAGAAAAGAATTAAAATCAGTCTCCCAGAAGCTACTATCAGGACTATGCAGAGTAAAGTTCATTTCTCTTTACGATTTTGCCATTTCAGCACTTGTTTGCATTCTCATTCAGAAGAAAGAAGAAGATTTTAAATATCTGAGAAAAACCTAAGTCCCAGCTTTTACACAATCTGCCTTAACCTGGAGATATGAATCCTGGAAGTCGTAGGATCCAGTATCATGGATCCAGGTACACAAACCACCAGAACACACAAGTAAGGTTCAAAATCCTGCCTGGCAAACAGTATCTGACCAGAATCCTGCCTGGTTTCTGGAAGAACATTTCTATTTTGACTGACTGCAGGTTCCAGCAAATTTTTTCTTCTCTAATCTGAGTATTTCATGCCTTTTTTTTCATCCATCACCTCTGTGCTGGTACACAGAAAACATATGCACAAACGCTGGTACACAGTCACGAGAGCAGATTGTGCATATAATCCTTGAAGCCAAGCGCCTGTTCTTGCAGGCAGCAGGAGGACATTGCTCTGCCAGGGGTTCTGACAGACTCAACAGGGGTATTTATGATGTGACGTGCTCGTGTCTGTCAGTAAGGGTGACTGTTAGGGATCTTCTAGAGGTGAAGTTTTTGTTCTAAGGATGTTTCCCTGCTTCTTTTCCACTTACTGAATAACAAGCATATTCCTCTAGAACACTGTCTTAATGCTACACAGCAAAGAAACAGTGGGAAAACAACAAGAGCCCTCTGCTAACATAAGAAGATGAATGACAAATAAGCTTTTCAATTCTCATGGGAAAAAAAAAAAAAACACAAAAAAACGGACATTTGTTTTGTTTGTCTCATGGCTGGCAGCTTCCATTTATTACACAGACTGCTCTGAAGAAATGCTGCCTACTGGCAGCAACTGTTTTCTTTAGAGGTAAAAGGTACTAAAATTTCTATCATTACAGATTTATAATTAGTTGTGGGAGTACTGAATAACAATTTACTGATCATTCTAGTTAAAAATGTATTCATATTTAGTAACTCCCCAACTCTCTAGGCAATGGTCTTTAGATGCCAAGTCTACCACTCATTCCTCCATGTAGTTCCCATTATATTTATCAATGGAATGGCCTCTATATTGTCTCCTTGTAAGACAGCACTTTCAGTCACTTGAATCATTGCCACGCTAATTACTTCAGCTAATGTCTTCCTAGGTGAAAATAGGATGGTAAAACTCGAGCAACTGGTTTTTCATTCTTCGGAATTAAGATTAAGATTAAAGAAGGAAACTGCAGTTTTCAAGATTAAAATGAATAAATTAATAAACCCAGGTCACTTTTTGTTTCTGATGCTCTAAAAGTCTTTATTGTTCCAGAGCGAAAAATCCATCACAGAAGCAGTACCCATCATATCACAAGTCTTCCTTCCTCTTTCTGCTCCCCTGACAACCCGCCCAATGTCCACTGAGGAACTATCATCCCAAACAAGTGTGGCTTGCATGCACACAGTTCAGAAACTTCAGACTATACCTGCCTAGAAGGCTAAAGAAAAGAGTTCCCTGAAAGCATTAAACCTCATCCAAGTCTGAATTCACAACCAAAAATGAAAAAGGGTAAAAAGCAATGCAGTGGGAAAGGACTATCACGATGGAGAAAGTAATTAAATAACTTCTTAACTGACTTATGGTGTAATGTAACAGGCAGCAATGAAAGGCAACGGCATGTTAGAGTTGCCAAAAAAAAATGGTACTCTGTTTTGTCACAGTTATAAACCTTTTCTAATTATAAATATACAGGTGAAATATACAAAGCACACTGAGCATTCTCAGTTCTCTCAAGGAAGAGCATGACTTTTTTCTTACTATTGGCATAGTATCAATTAATACAAATTAAATGTTAAGTATTTCATATTTATCTCAGACAGTAAATGGCACATCATGTTTCCATTCTTGTCAAAGCCTAGGGCTAGATCCTCAATGGAACCAAATATCTATTCATTAAAGCCCAAGTAGTACAATAAGAAGAATTCTTCTGACCTTTTCCTGTATTCAAGAAAAAATAATTTAGCACTGTAATGCTAATTCACTTAGCTGTATGTATTACAAATATTTAAAAGATTGTGTTTGCATTTTACCCTAAGAACACACGGGCACAGCACCAGCACCATTCATCTGCCATTCACGAAACAGTTTGGATTTTTTATACAAACGATAAGAATTAACTGTCTTTTTGTTTGAAATCCTCCAGGTCTACAGAATTCAGCAAACATACCTAGCGCTGCGAGAACTGTGGCCCCTAAGTGTCATCATCTTTAAAATTAACAAACCAAAGTAAGTGGAAAAAGTTTAGGCTGCTGATGTGTGAAGTAATAAGAAACGCCTCTTCTCATCCGAAGTATCATTTATCTTTGTTAAATATTGCAGCGGTGTCTCAAGCTTAAAGCCTCAGTTCTGCGCTTTGCTAAATCAAAGGCATGATGACTCCATAAAGGTTATTGTTTTTAGCAATAACTTTTTAATAGCAGAATTACTCTTTTTTGCTCCTTGCAGATTTCCTGTAGTAAAATATTTCCATTCTGATTTAGCCCACTTCAAATCATAACTTGTTTCATCCTTAGAGTACGCTTTCTGCCAAGATAATGAACTGGAACAGCTTTTCATATGAAAAGAATGAGCAAAATGCAAAAGAAAACTCGGGATGATACAGTTCTATTTATACCTGGCACTATTTTAACTTCTCGGTGCCGTATGAATCTGAAAGTGTTATACTTCATTTAATACGAACCCAGCAACCCCCACACTATACAGCTAAGAAATCAATCTAATCTCAGAAAAATAAATTCTTTCCCTGATTGCAAGTTATTAAATAAATGCATTGCACGGGCTGAGTGCTGAGACTACCTAAAATAATCTATGTCATGTTACTCTCGTATTTCAAACTCGCTGGTTTAGGGCGTTTTATTCTGGGAGTGAGGGAAGGTATTGGGAAAGGGAGACTAAGGGAAACCAAAACATCTTTGTTGCTCTTGTCATTGTTAGTCATTCTTGCCAAGGATACATACATTTATATAAAGATTTTCTTAAGTTTTCAGATGAAAAGAGATTCTCTCACCCCTTGAAATGAAAGCAGATTTGCTCCTACAGGAAAACAACCATCAAAAATTCAAGCTGTTCTTGACTGCGAGAACCTTCCCAATGGTGACTGTGATCAGAAATCAGAAATAAAAATACAAAGCCAAAATTTATTTTCAACTTAATTCAATTGCACTGCTTTTTTTTTTTTTTTTAAGATACTGAGAAATGCAAATGCATAAAAATATGAATGAGAACATTCTGTAATTCTGCATGGTACCTTTTAGAATGTAACTTAAGTTCAATGCAATGCTGCATTAGCAAGCTTCATAAGTATCACACAGTTAGTATACTACAGGAGTTAAAGACACGAAGGCAGAATGACCTAAAAAGCACTATATTCTTTGACTTCTTCCTCCCCTTCTCTCATTGTTATTCCCAAATTCTACAATTCGTAACTAAAGAGAGTGAGACAAAGGTATTTTAATTGACTATCATTTACTTGGATGTTCATGAATATAAGGTACAAGATAGGAGTTTCAGATTCAAAGTTACTTTTTTGGGTTTTAACGAGTGCCTCAGCAACAGCGACTGCACCTATTGGTAAATGGCTCTAACAGTCAATTTTTTGTCTTACAGTTTTTCCAAAACTGAGTAAATTTGGAATAGATACCAAATTCCAGAAAGAGAAAGGAACAAGACAACAGACAACAGAGAAAAGATTACCAAAATTTGTTCAATTTATTGCCTTACTAAAACTGAAGAAATTTGAGCAGAAAATAAGAAACAGTAAAATAAGAATGTATAATTAATACTTCCACTAAATTTTCAGCTTTGGATGGGAGGTGGGAGGAAAAAGAATAATTTAGTGTAGCCATTTTCAATTCAAACAACCAGAAGGGCTACAGGTATCTCTCAGAACAGGATTCTTATCTAATAAGGAACACAAATCATTGTTCTCTTCTAAGCTTGCTCAAAACTTGGGTTTTATTGCAAATCCAAAAACAACTGCAGTATACATAGTTTTAATGGAATTTATCTTTTCTTTTAGCTCTAGGAGAAGACTTCTCAGTTTCACAAAATCTTAGAGGGAAAAAAGTTAATTTTTCATAATTTTAACAAAAAAAACAAATTTCATTCACTAAGTTTTTCACATTAGGCTTAAAGGTTCACTTAGAGACAAAAATGAAAAATGAGATGTGTTCAAAAAAAGTCACATACTTTACAAGAGCTAATGAATTCCAGAACATTTGTCTACATCCTCCTTTGTTTCTAAGACCACACACCATCATCTACTTTAAAAGTTTTTTTTGCTTCTTTTTCATCCTGTCACTCATGGTATCATCTGTCATCCTGCTACTGAGTAACACCAAGTCTTACATTTGTTAATAAACTTAATAGATTTTTATTCACCTCTCATTGCTCACCTATGCTCCTAGGAGAACACCTCTGTATAACTTCAGGGATGGGGAAAAGGGGAAAAGAAGCAGGAGGCATAATAAATCACTACCTCCTCTCTGAAGATGGTTCTGGAGCACTGCTGTGCTACCATCTTGCATTGGAACCCATCCAACTTACCAAATCAACCAATTATCTGCTTCTGTTGAATCCTTTCTTTGCTCTTATCTATTTGCCTTTTTTTGTTTGTTTTGGAGGTTTTCGTTAGCGAATGTTATAAAATGAAGAATATTACACGTTCCCATTCTTTACCATTTTGGTTTTTCAAATGCCATCACCTCTTCTGTCACTACCACTTTAGAGTATTTTTGGTTGGGTGTATGTCAAAAGCAAAAGGATTATCAATTTCAATACCTCTTCACTCACCTGTTGATCTTTTTGCAGCCACAACATTGCAATGCACTGCTCCCTCTATCCACTGTGATTCAGTCCACAGTCAAAGAAACTACTTAATTTTTCTGCCTCCCAGCCTGTCTCAGAAAGGTATTCCAAAAGAATGCACTCAGCTGCACAGAGTTTTTTGATAAAACTTGTGACCTCTCAAAGTCAAATGTCATTTTTAGGACTGTACATTCTACCTTTGCTTAACATAATACCTCTTATTCGAAGAAAAAAGCACCTAAACATGTAACATTGTTAGAAAACTTTTTAAATGTGTGTGTGTATTTCTTGTTACTGACCAAACACTAACAACTTTAATCGGATAGGATCACAAAAATATAAAGGTCTAAGTTAACATCTATATGAAAACATAATTTCCCTTTAAATCCATTTATAAAAATAGTGCAAGTGCCATTAATCTTGATTGTTATATGTGTAATTTAATAGTAAAGACAATTTAGGCGGAGGTTCAAGATTGAAGCATCTTGTACTCCGTGCCAGCCATTCACCCAGCCTCCAGTGCCTTCTTTCATTAGTACCTGAACTGCGCTTGGAATCAGCATGTGTGGAAAAAAACAGCACTGAAAACAGAAAGGCAAGAGGGTAAGTGGCTTGGAAAACTGAAAAGGCCAAGGGCATTGAAAAGAGCAGCTGACAACCAAACAGTCTCAGGGAGTATTGTGTCAGAGGGAAGAACAGTTTAGTGACCTGGAAACAGATGAAAGTCTACACTAAAGCTGTGTGATCACGCAGGAGACCCACCAAATGCCATTTCACTTTACAGATTTTGCTTGCCCTACATTCTTAAATTAAAAAGCATAGAGTGACAGAGGGAGGCAGAACCAAGACCCTGATACAAGCAGAACATCTGACTACTGCAAATATGAACCTACACTGTGTATCTCTCTACGCACATAAGGAGTTTATTAACCTCTGCAAACGATAAGCCTCCTTTGCAGGCTTGGGGGTGTGAGGAAATAACCAGAAATTGCTTTAGGAACAGTACTGGCCTTTAGGAACCAGTACAACTGAAACTGGTTGCCCCGGTTTCAGCTGGGACAGAGTTAGTTTTCTTTTTAGTAGCTAGAATAGCCCTGTGTTTTGGATTTAGTATGGGATTTCTTATGTGATTTCTTATGAGAAGAATGTTGATAACACACTGATGTTCATAGTTGGTGCTGAGACATCAAGGACTTCCCAGCTTTCCATGTTTTGCTGGTGTGCAGGTGTATGGCAGGCTGGATGGGAGCATGGCTGGAACAAAGAACTCACAAGTCTTAGTTTATGATGTGAGCTTAGATTTAGGATTAAGGGCCAAATTGGCCAGTGGAATATTCCATATCACACAATGTCATGATCAGTATATAGATAAGGGTCGGTCAAGAAGTTTCACTCTCTCTCTCTTCCCCTTCTTCGGATCTCTCTTCAGGGCTCTCAGTCTTCCAGGATTGCAGTCTTGGGACTTCTCTGTTTTGGGACTGCCAGCCAGGACAAGTTGGGTGTTGGTCAGCGGGTGGTGAGCAATTAGACTGTGCATCACTTGTTTGTATACATTATCACTTATTACCATCATCATCGTTATTCATTTTATTTATTTACAATTATTAAATTGTTCTTATCTCAACCCACAAGTTCCCTTCCCTTTTTCCTTTCAATTCTCTTCCCCATCTCTCAGGGGTGAGGGAAGGTGTGCAAGTGGCTATGTGGCCAGCCAGGTTAAACCATGACACAGATAAAGAAGAAACAGTTGTCGGTACTATAACTTGGCCAACTTTCATTTTCATATCCAATCAAATGGCCACCTCCAAGCTCAATATACACCACTCCTTGGTCATACCTTTGCAAAGGGAACAGAACTTGTACTTAGATGGCTAATCTACAATAGGTACCTTGACTGCCTTATTATCAATGGATATTCCCTCTGCCTCTCCAAAGGGCAGTTTATCCCAGCCTCCCTGAAGCACTCCGTGGGCATGTCTCTATTAGATCTCTAGACAACTAACACGGACAAGGCAGTTATATTTTAGCAAGTTAATGTTCTGCAGATTTATCCCATATTTTGCTTCCATCTATGGAGGGGAATTAAAAAAAAAAAAAAAAAAAAAAGACCTAAACCATGAAAATCCCAGACACCTGCAGAACAGAAACTTTCTGAACGAAAAGAAAGAAAGAAACAAACAAAAAGCCATCATTGAACTTTGTTCTGTCCTCAGCAGCCTCTTGCTCTACTCTCTGGCTCAGCTGACCACACCTAGAGATTTAGTTGAGTATGTCCAGCCCAGCCAGCACCATTCACACAGCGCCTGTGGACAGATCATCCCTACATAAGACACAAGCAAGCAGTCTGAAGCTGCCCTGTGACTGTTTTATTCTCCGGTGTACGCTATGCTTTACAACGTTGTGAAAGGACGTGTAAGCATGGTGATGCTCCATGGCTACAGCAAATACACTTGCAGTCCCCAGATGACCAACTCACGCTCTAGTTGTACTTATACTGGCGGTGGGAGCTTTCCAGCCAGCACCAGTATCAATTCAGACAGAAGACAAGCTATAAACACAACCAAAGTTGCTTGTGAAGAAGCTAATCTTTATGACAATGGACTTTTATTTTTCTTTCAACTTAACTGAGACATCTTAATAAACCTGATAAAAGGATAGTGAATCTTTACAAATAAATTCATTCCAGAGACTTAATTATGCTGAGGAAATGGATAAAGCAGCAAATGAATTATACTGTTGGATAAATGAATTATATTGAGTAAATGGCTTATAATGAATAAATTTTTGAAGTGGTTAAACGAATTACAACGAGTAACTACAGAGAGTGATTAAATTAATTGTTTCCATTTCTACCAGTATTGGTATTTTGCTTTCCATCATATACTGAACTCAAGGTCTGAATTTAAAAAAAAAAAGTTTCTGATACCTCTTGCATTTAATTTATATTACATATCCATGAACACAGTTATACAATCACATTGTTCTTTCAATCGGTTCTGTGTACCCCCAAGGGAACAGAAAAACTGTGGGACTTGAATAGACACCAGGCTCAGATAATAGCAAGACAATATTTTGTAGCAGATTCTAAAATTAAAAACACAAAATGCTTTCTTAGTCGCACATAATTATAACTCAAAAGTTCATTCCAAAATGTAACTGTGCCTGGGTATTTTGAATTCTCAAGGATATTTTGGTATTTGCTACATTAGTCAAATGCCCCACAGCTAATTAAATTAATTTGCAATAGGAAATGTTTAATATAGGTCTCCTATTTTCTCACTTCACCTATCAAACTGAATGACAAGTAGCTAGAAAAAATTCACAAAAGCATACCATGATAGACACCCCGAGTGCCATATTCATCTGTTTTGATACCTGTTACCCAAAATATCTGGAGAAAGCAACAGTCACTGTGTTAAATAGTGCCAGTGTATCATACCTAAGGAAAACAACCAAGCACTAAAATTACTTAAGCAGTGGCTAGAGAGGAATGACTTTTCTTCTCCATTTCTGCCCTTTATTAGCATCATTGTTATTGCACAAGTTACATTTTGAAAGGTCTACTGTGAAAGCATAAGGCATATTCAGAGCAGTTTGTAATGTCAAACAATGTATTAGTACAGTTTAAAACATAAATCTCAATCCCACTCAAATACTGGCCAGCTTTAACTCCTACTAGACATTCTTTTACTTAAGGAAATTAATTTAATGACTTCACTTCTAATGCTTACTAAGGACTCACCTACCATAACTCTTAAACTATGAGGCCAAACTAAAAGCACGTGACGAGAATGAACACACATAACTCACACTAGTGCTGTTAGCTCCAGCTCCCATATTCTTCCAGTTTCTCTGTCTCTAACAAGGCATGAAATATATCAATTCAGATTTCATTTTGGCTGCATATTACACAAGCTGATGTCTTATTCAAGCTGAGTACTTTATCAGATTGAAGTAAACTAAACAGGAATTAAAAATTTTATGTCTGTAAATTGTGAGATCACAGGACAACAAGCTTTCGGGCTCCAAAAACCCTTTAGTGAAAGGTGTGCTAATTCACTAAACTTCTGAAGCTCGGTACCAACTTCTCCTGGAAAATAAGGATTAAAAACATTCATACGTATAAAAGTGCAAATCTGCCTCGTTACAAAGTAGTTAATTCTAAAGCAGTTCAGCTATTGCTGCTGTCAGTATCTACATGCCTGCTATTACTGCATTTTTTGTTTTCTGGAACTGAGGGAGAGGGCATGTTTTATGGCACTGCAAACACCTTCTACCCCTCCACCTTCCATCCTTCAGACAGTGCTGGCGAGGCAGTGCTACTGTATCTCCTGTTACACGGATACAGAAAACAGTCTATAAAAGAATGCTTAAAAGGCATAGCCCAACTTTGCTGTAAAAGATTAGCTTTATTTACTGTCAAGAAGAGACCAATACACACCAGCTTAGTAAAAGCATACAAAACAGCAAACAATGTGGTTAACAGAGAACAGACACTTCATATTCAACTTTTCTCATAATAAAAGGACATGAAGATACTTGGTTAAACAAAAATCAAGAAAGCTTTTAATCACACATGCACATTACTGGCATTTTGACACTATTGTATGCATGTTCATAAATCACGACCCCAGGGGTAAGGCACAACAGCCCTGCTAGATTCTCGTTCTTTGGGTTCAATAGTTTACCACTTTGTGCAGACTGGTTTTGATCCCCAGAGTAATTTCTCCCCAGAAGTAAATTAATTTTGTCTCTGGCAGTCTAAGGTGTGAGTAGTTTCTGGATGAACTTTATCGATCTTTCTAACATCTATACACTTTTACAACATCTATCAGAAAACCCCAAGAAGTTGAGGCCTGGCACCCCAGCACAGACATGAGCACATTTATTGTACTAATGAAATAAATCAGAGCAGAGACAGCTAGTTCAAGCTGGCTGATTACCTAGCACAAACTGACATACCTCTATCAAAACCATGGAACTACATCGATTCTCGAAGGGCAAACCTGTGGATCTCCTTCTCAAGACAGAACAGACTACCTTCTTCATTCCCTTCAGAACAAATACACTATCTATCCATACACAGATATTTGCATATCTATAAAGCTTTTTGGCTTCACGATAGAAGTTGAGAGCTTTGGTGAATAAGGCAGTATATCCAGCCTGAAAACCTTATAATGGAAAAGCAGTAAGTGTGCGCAATTTTGTTGCAGCTTCCAAAGCTTCTGGAAGGAAAACTTGGACATATTTTCAATATTGTATTTCAAAGAAACTAAACTGTAAAACTAAAGGCTTGAGTAAGGAAAACATCATAACCAACTCCATGCAAACGTAGCCCTACAAATGCAGTTTCTGCCTCGAGAAAAACAAAAGCAATGCCCGACTACCGTGACTCTCATGCCTGTACCACATGGACCTTCAACCTGAACATTTGCCATTCAAACATGAGGTGAAAATTCCCAATGTTGCCTGGTACTATATGCATGCCTGAGTTGAGAACCACACAACTGGAGGCAGATATAAACGATATGTTTAATTACCAGAAGCAGCCAGGAGTTTAATTTTGCACACTTTTCCTGGAGGCACTGTCACGTTAACCACATGCAAAAGCACAGGCAGAGGAGCAGTCACGCTCCTCTGAAGGGAGCAGAGTCGTCTCTAGAGGAACCTGCCTCTTTTCGAACCACCAACACCGCTTTTTGGAGCAATCTATATACTGAGATTTCCATGTGATTTTTTACAATGCACCAAGAATACCAGATGAACTACTGCAACACTCACTAGGAGATTCCCTAGCACCACTGGCACCCTTACTTTGTGAATGCAGTCAAATCCCCCCTCTTTTGTGGTGGAGATTAATTAAGTCAGAGACTTTCTTGTTCAATTGAATAAGTTATCAAACACACACAGTTACTCTCACAAAACAGACAACACGAAAGAGTTTTCCTTCTCCCTCTTTATAACTATTTCCCCCCAAACCTGTATCCCTCCAGGCATTACATACATTAAAATACCGCCTCACTTTGAAATGTGTGCTCTCCATTCGGGGTTGCTGACATTTACATGGTTACTACCACTGAAAACAAGGCAGAAACTCCTTTTGCTTTTGGACAACAAGGAGGTATTCATCCACCATGTGCCAATCCTCATTTATAAAGCAGCTGGCAGTGAAAGAATGGCTAAAAGTGATTAATAGCTACCTGTCAGCAATATGCTCTGCCTACACCGGCTGTAATTCTGAGTTCCTAAATATACCATACAAACCCACATTTGAACCACTTAGCTATTATGCTATTACTGCATCAACCACACAGATGGCAAAAAGGATTTCTAAGTTGACTGCCAACAGACTGCTGAAAGTGCACCAACAGTGGTGGAAAAATCCTGATAACTCTACATAGATTGGCATGAGAAATGCACCAGACCGACAACTTTGCAGACTTAGTCCACAAAACAGCAAGGGCAACAGCTGTGCCATCTTCTCCATACTGCCCCATCACTGTATTTCACTGCTGACCTGGAGAGACCACCACGAGAAGCAAAGAAATATTTCAGCTATTTTGGCATCTCTGATGAGGCTGCTAGCAAGGGTGCCAATTAGTGCC
Organism: Tauraco erythrolophus; assembly: GCF_009769465.1. Classification (NCBI taxonomy): domain Eukaryota; kingdom Metazoa; phylum Chordata; class Aves; order Musophagiformes; family Musophagidae; genus Tauraco; species Tauraco erythrolophus. The sequence continues at coordinate 15,355,010 of NC_141465.1, forward strand.
AGGTTTCATCATATTTGTAAAGTGGAAATGTGTTTACTCAGAACTGGGCTGAGACTACCAAATTAATTTTACATGGAGTGCTTAGCCACCGGGTGGTAACAACTTGCAGCTACTAATGATTTGGCTGGATCTGAATCCTAGAGGTAAAAAGCGAAAGGCTGTCTGTCCCACTGCTGGTCCCTTGACATACTCTGACCTCCACTGAAATTTTATAATGAGGAAGGAAAGCTGCACAGCTTTTAGGCACACCAGGACATGAGGAAGATATCTGCTCTTACGTTACTTTTCAAAACGATCTAGGACTGCGTACAATATCACGTTTAAGAGGACTGCTATAAACACTTGGCCATCTAAGAGCTGATGTAAAATCACTTGTTTGTGTGGACTACAAAGAGAGTCTTCTGCCAGTCATTAATGATTTTTAATGCTGTAAGACACAGCATGCATGATACACTTTGCATTGTTTCAGTATTAGGAAAATCTGCTGGGCTGATGCTTTCTACCCAAGGCCATAAGAGGTCCATTAGGTTTTATTACACAATACAAATATTTCCAAATGTCTCCTATCACAAATGTGCAAACAGCACAGAGGCATACTTAAAAGAATATTTATTCATCTTACAGTTGAGAGTTCTGCCCAAATTTTCTTTAAGGGAACAACTACCACTACAACAATTCTTATGTTTGTAGTACAAGTATCAGTAGTTTGAAAAAATAAAGCATGAAAATCTGTGGATTAAATCAAGCCAAATTCCTTATTAACCACTGCAGTCAAGAGACTCTCCTTTACTGCAAAAAAAACAATCTAACTTCTCATAAATAACTCCAGCAATGCTGTACCTTGTAACACCCTGAAATACCACCAGAAATATATACTAGGCACTTGTGGTGGGTTAGGCTGCTCCGGCAACTATACCCTACAAAGTCCCCTCTCACCCTCCCACACCTCAGGGATGAGGGAGAGAATCAAAGAGGAAAAAGAAAAGAGACCCGTGGGTTGAGATAAGAACAATTTACTACTACCACTACCAATATATATATATATATATATATATATATATACAAGGATAAACATATGCAAACGAGTGATGTACAGTGTAATTGCTCACCACCCCTTGACTGAGGCCCGTCTCGTCCCGGGGTTTGCAGATTTGAAACTGCAATCCCGAAACAGATAAAACTCCATACCGCGATCCCGGATGAACGGGAGGCCCCGAGACAGAGAGCGAGAGAGAGAGAAAACACTCTGAGAGCCCGAAAGTGAGAGTCCCGGAAGGGCAAAAGCCCTTCTTTCAGGCTGACCCTCACTTTTATACTGGGCATGACGCTGCATAATATGGAATACTAATTGGCCAGTTTGGCCTCAATCTTAAGTTCAGGTACAAATCGTAAGGAGAGTCGTGGCACCCTTGTCCCAGCTATGCTCCCCCCTTATCCTGTTGTGCTCCTGCACACTGGCAAGAACCCGGCAGACTGAAAAGTCCTTGAGACCTCAGCGTCAACTATAAACATCAGCTTGCTATCAACATTCTTCTCAGAGTGAGCCTCTGAGTAAAACCAAAACACGGAGCTCTTCTAGCTGCTAAAAAGAAGAACTAATCCTGGTCCCAGCTAAAACCAGGACAGCACTACAAAATTGCATGGTATTATATTTAACAACGCATCATTTCTGGTCAGGTTCTTCCTCGCAGACGGCCTTTCTGTGTGCTATTGAGGGTTTTTTCTGACAAGGATGTTCAAATTGCTTTTAATACAACTGGGAACCAAGGTAAAGTACTTCAACTCACATTAGAAGAGGGATTAGTATAGCAATTTGTTCAGCTGAAGTGTAACGAACTACATTTTGGCATCTGAAACTTGTAGACCTACTCTTCCTTAAAATATGCATTGTGAAGCTCCACAGGCAGACACCATCCTCCCATTTTCATAAGGTTAAAAAAAATATAAGGGTCTTATGCTTCATTTCAGCTACCTACTCAGAAACATTGTTGACATGGTTAAACCTTACTTAGCTCAGCTGCTTGGGCTAGGGCTAGGGCCAGGCCAGATAAAGATTCTACATCGCCAGGCCAGATAAAGATTCTACATCTTTCTGTGTTTTTCCCTTGCAGTAGAGTGTTTAACAGTTAAAAAACAGACAGCTACAGTGTCCTCTATCTTCTAAAATTAATTTCAGAATCAGTTTGAGTTTGGAGAGTTCAGAGTTTCTACTCTCTCCCCTCAGCCTTCTGAGCGGGTCCCTACAGGACTGTTTTCTGAAGCCCAATACAGAGACTGGGTCAAACTCTTCTCTCTTCTAGGTGGGACATTCATGACAGCTTTAGCTTCATGAAGATCTTCTGGTTTCAAGCAAGTCTTGCACTCACTCTGCAGCTCCTCCAACAGCTGTCAGTGATCCTCCATCACAGCACCTGGAGTCTAGCTAAGACAACTCTACATCTCTACCAGCCTGGGTTAAAGTTATCTGCACTACTGAGCTGGTGTGGGCAGGAGGGACACAAAACATACTAAAAATAGGCAATTACCTCAACAACCACCTCAAGAATCAAACTGTCCTAAGAGTGGCTTATTTCTTTTCATTCTTAAAACACTGGCTGAATTGCAGTGCTTTTTTACAAAGCACAAACCTTATAAACATACAATACTGAAGAGATGAACTTATTTTGTCCGCTGCGATGGGCTCGTTTTCGGCCATTTAGTGCTGTTTTCTTTAGAGCAGCAGAATGCTTGTTTTCCCTTTTGACTTCTTTTCTCACTCCACAGCAATGTAAAGTGTTTACATAATGTTTCAAACATGGAGGGAATCAAGAGAAAAAAAGGAGGACTTGTGTACTTCTGTGTTCAGGAATGCCTCTCACTCTTATTGCCCTCTCATTCCTTAGTACATCTGATCAAAGCCTAACTAAGGGCAAATTACGGCTACTGAATTATGCCTCATTGTTGGCACTTGGTACACAAGGCTGTGGGAAAATAACTGAAGTTGGAGGGGAACGGGAGAACATTGTCCCCCAAAATTCAGCTACATCTCAACATAAGCTGTAATATCACAGCAGCACTGAGATGAGACACAGGTGCTGCTCCCAGGAACAAACAAGGCCTATGTAATATCCTTGAAATGGGGAATAGAGTGGTATGGAGGTATCACGGCTCATCCCTGTTATCAGGGATGAGGGGCGCCTGGTGAGGATAAAGATGAATCACAACTGCTGCCTCAGCAGTGATGGTGAAATTGTGTCCTTTAGCTACTAAATCGCACTTCCACCTGCCTCCGAGCTGCGACCACCCCTCACGAGAGAAATTTACACCAATCCTAATAAAGTTATGTATGACTAGAGTCACTCGAGCTCCACCTAAAAGAAATGAAAAAGGTATAAAATGGCAAAAAGACAAAGGGGATGTTAGGGAGAAGCCCCTCCATCGAAACATCTGGGATCAGTTGACGGGCTGAACCTCTCTTCTCCCCCCCACAAGGACGCCTACTGGGTAAGAACTCTGTGTTATGTGCATTTACTTACTAACATCTTACTAGCTATTTGGTATTATCACTGATCAGTAACAGTTTTATATTATCACTGCAGTATTTCAATTAAAGTTGTTTTTGTAGTCAGTCACTATCACCGGCTATCTACGAATCTATATCCTGTCACCAATAAAATCTTATATATATATACAAAAGTTCTGAAGACTTTTGCCCCTATTATAAGGAGGTTTGGCTATAGTACTACCGGACCGGTGTACTTGCCAAAACTATATTCAAAGGTTCTAGGAACCTTTGCCCTTATATAAGGAGGTTGGGCTATAGTATTACCTAACTAGTGTACTCACCAAAGATATATATATGTATATATATACAAAAGTCCCAGCAACTTTTGACCTTATTATACATACCAGTCATTTTAACTTCACAACGTGACAAAGGCAATTCAAAACTATTATAGTTCCTAAAGCTGGAGGATAAAGTTTCCTGTCCTACCATCAGAGCCTCTTTTCTCTGAAACTGGGATTAAAACTTTGACCTTCTCTGTACTGCTTTACTTAACTCCTTTTTGCCTTTTCTTTTTTGCAGCGCTGTAATCAGATGTGAACACGGACTTCCAAATGGGCTATGGCTGGCACAGTCTGTAATCTCAGCGTGATTCCCTTCGATTTGTACTCATCAGCTTCTGCTTTCATTTCACATCTGGGCACTGTGCTTGCTTTCTATGTATTACGTTTGTTTGTTTTGGAAACACTTTTGAAACGTTCCCAACAGTAACTCCACACTCATCTAAAACAAAACAAAACTTCAGAGTAGTATTGGAATTATGTTCCCTTACCTTCTGCAGAATTAATTTTTAAAAGCAGCTTAAAAACTGTGCCCTTAAGTGTAAAATTTCTAGCAGCATGCGAGAGTCAAGCCATTCAGATTCCAAAAAATACCTTAATCTTTGCAAAATATATAAAACAGGAAACACACTTCCTGACTAAATACTATTTGCTCATCTCTTCTGTTTTGTACTATTATTCAGAAAGTTGTAAGATAAAATGATCTTTACGTCCTCTCCTAAAAAGATCAGTATGATCCAGATGCGCTACATACAGATAAGACCACAGCACGACCAGTTTGGAACAAAGCCCCCATCTCCAGCAGAGTCCTGGCTGTTACTGTCAGGAGAGGCTGACGTGATTTGTATATCACAACAGCTCACCTGGCTCCCTGGGGGCTGCAGGGAGGCTCCGCCTCATGCCAATGGACCATCACTCCCAAATTTGTTCCACAGACTAAAACATCTAAATGATAATGCTGGCGAGTCCAGTGAAGCCAGTAGCTGTTACATGGCTGGTTTTCATCCTTCTACGGAAACAGAAACGAGGGGTTTCAAATATGTTCCCATGCTACAACGAAAGTGTTTTTTCTGGTTTAACCACAGATGCTCTTAATATTCTCTTAATCCACAAAACAGAGCAAGTAACTTACAAAAAAAGTAGATTTTCACCTGTCCTCTGATCTTTGCCCTAATTTTACCCATCTCCAATGTTTATCACGTTCCATGAAATTCAGCCACCTTCTCATCTGTTTTCAGCACTCAAGCACTGTTCCTGTATCAGTGCTAACCTTTCTTTGTACTTCAGTTATGCTCATGACACCTTCCCAGTAGGCCTTCTATACACAGCAAAGTCCACATCTCTTCTCCTAATGAACCACATCTTTCAGCAATCACTCCTTTCTCTCCGTGGTTCTGTAAGTTCATACAACTGCCCACTGGCAAAAGACAGAACATCCCTGTGTGTTATTCTGTTCTATTTCTTATTCATCATTCCCAAAGCAAGTATTTAAGCTTTGCATTAAGATTAGAAAAGTTACAGCACGGAATAACAAGAACAAAGTTACTCTTTCCCTGTGAGGAAATTGCAGACAGCATTACACCAACGATCTGAACTCCACATCATATCCCAGTTCTTCAAAGGCTGGCACTTGCCTTAAAAAGCTGCATTACCGATACCAAAATACAAAAGACCTACTATTTATTAAAAACTTGATAACAAAACAAGCTTGCTAACCATATGCCTTCATTAGAGTTTAAAATAAACCTTACTTCTTCCACTTTTTAATATGCTTTACAAGGTTTTATTTACAACCAAGAGAGGAGGAGATTTTTTTCAAATGGCAGTAGCAATTCTTACACCCTTGACTACAGAAGCTGGAGCCCAAGGAAAAACCACAATATGATGTGATTAAATCACAAGAAGCCACAGCACTGTTACTACAACAATCTGAGCCTGAAAAGCCTGATGTATTCCTAAAAGGAGTCCTCCTCTTCCTTTTACTGGAAGCTGTTAACAACAAGACGACTCCTAAATCAAGCCTAGCTAGAGGATCTAAAGATGCACTTAGGCTTTGTTTCTGCCACAGACTGGAACTAATTCTCAGGTAAAATAGTTTGTCTTCCTTAACTCTGACTGACTTCATGTCATTAAAAGCAGCATTGCATAGGTGCCACAGCAGAGCTAACGAGAAACCAGGCTGAATAAAGTTCTCGTGTCCTTTTGTTGAGAAGTAGCCAAAGTGTATGGGTTGTGTATTAGGAGGCTGGTGTACTTAAAAGTCACTGGCTTGCTTTTAGGTTAAACTTCTGACTCTTATCTTAGAGGATGAGGAGGATTTCAACGGCCCAGCAAGTGCAAAATGTATGTATGGCTTTTCATATTTTTACCTAGATGCAGTAAATAATACGGTCCCTCAGAATTTCAGAGGTTTTGTCACAAAACATGTGAAGGTATTTTCTCAGCCTCTCACTGCTTTAGTAGTGCAGTGTTTCAAATATTCACTTGTGCCAATAGCCCTCTCTCATCATCTTTGAAGTCCCTTAAAGCTATGTCGATGTCCAAGTATTAACTAGTGTAATTAACACTTAGATCACGCAGGCAACTCTTGAACATCAGCTTGCTAATGAGTTTTGCAAAAGCCCAGCACCTGAACGTCATGATCCTGCTGTTATGCTTTCAGTACAGCAGTGTAAAATACACAATGAGAAACATGCACTCAATAACATTATTTTATGACATAATTTCCAAGGAATTCTTTCAGCTTTGAGACAAAACCCACAATCTAAAGCTTATTCCATAACATCAAGAGTGGTTCCTCCAACAACATGGTCCTTCTTCTTAATGCCTTCCAGTCATTTCATGTAATCGGAGTTACCTAACAAAATCTAAACCTCTAAAACAATGTTAAGACTCTCCCACATCCCAGGGTATGTAGTACACACATCAGTATGCTTGTACTGTTAAGTAACTTCAAGATACAGTATTATTCCAAAATTCTAGTGTTTATAAACCATTAAATAGAAGGAGTCAGAAAGTTTCAATGGAAGTCAATTGTTCGAAAATAGTATCTTTTCCCCATTTCAAGAACCTTCGAATTCTTGGGGTTTTTCTTTGTTTTATATCTGCCTTTCCTCCCACTTTTTTGGAGAAGAATCCCTCACTTTGTGTTGGGAGGTATCTATACCTACTGTATAGGAAATACTAAACATTTCATTAGTATTTTTCTTTACAAACTGTCCCATTCTTATCAGTGTCTAGAGAAAAAAAAATGCTATACAACATCAGCAGGATAGCAGTCGTTTGGTGAATTGGACAGAATGCACATTTTTGTTCATCCTGAAAATCAGAAACTGTGCATCTGGACTACTGAGAGCATATGTCACTACTTAAAATGAGTAATAGACTCTCCCTTCAGAAGACAGGATAAAATACTGGCCAAGTGAACTGGAGAATGATGCTTAGATCTGAGAGTAGTACTAAGGACTAATTCATCTTTGGTGTTACAGGGGATGAAGTACAAAACCGACTGAGCACACTGGTCTGCCTCTTTAACTCCTGCTTGATCATGAACCTATACCATATTCTGAAATACAGAATGCCTGTGCCACGGAGTTTCAAAACATATGCGTATGTGCTCCCAACAGCTCCACAGTGCTAACTCCTCCCTGGCTCGAGAAAAGATGGGAACCAAACACTGTGTTAGATCAGAGTCTGCAAGTGCCAATAATATAAGGGAAGAACAGGAAATTAGGGCTGATGGGGAATGCTTATTTTTTATCTTTTTATTTAAACTGTCAGCTAACATTTGCCACAGTGCTAGTTTTGTGATTCTCAGAGTGCACACGAAATTCGTGACAGGTAAATTGAAGCGCTCTTTTGTGCCTATGGGCTGAGAGTCAGTAGGCATATAGTACAAATCATAGGTTGCTTGTGGAAATTGAATAGATTTCCAATAGTACGATGGTGTTAGATGTTTCAGAACTGACTAGAAATACAGAAATATGTTCTGATATTTACTTAGGACCTTCTAAATACAGTAATAATGTGGTTGAAATAAACATGGAGCCATAACTCCATGGCATGCCATGACTTCTCTTTCAGATTCTTTGCGGCTGCCTCCCACTGCCTAGAACTTGCACCCTTAGAATTTAAAACCTACATATACTAAAATATCAGGAAACAAATTATATCCCCTGACAACCAAAGAGGCTGGCAAGCTTTCCTCACCTGGAAAACTAACAGCCAACATTCCACAAAACAGTAAAAAGCAACAACATTCTCCTGCAACAAAGTACAGGCTGTCATAGCATTTGTAAATCAAGCCACATCTAAGCTTTTTTAAAAAGTTATCTAGAATAAGTGTAGTAAAGCAAAGTATGTCCAAGTATATTTCTCTAGAGCCTCAAGGTTAAGTTCCTTAGCAGAATTTGCTGAATAATGAAAAATGGAAATGCAAACTACTAACTTGATTCCAAATCTCTGTGAAGTATTTTGCCACCTCTCAATAATTCTCTTTTTTTTTTTTTAAGAAATAACTAAAACAAGGCCAAAATACTTAGGATAACTTCTTCTTGAAGTATAATTTTGCCAGCTTCCAAGTTTTTTACTGTCCTTCAAAATTCTGCAGATCTGTCTACTGAAATACAGAATACTGGAGCGAGTTTACTGATACAGAACCTCAGCTCCTTTTCAGTGCGTTTTTTTGCTGGTTGGCTGAGATTAGCCCACCAAGGCCTTATGTTGATGCACGGTAAATTTCAAGGATGAAATAAACAAATAGTTGGCAATAAATTCAACACTGTGAAAATTCTAATGCTTTTTAAAAATTGCCATTTCACCTTTCTAGAACAGCACATGCATTTAAGACAATATGTTAACACCAATACAATGTCTGTTTATACCAAAACTACAGTTCAACTGGTGACGTGTTTATAGGGCTGTGGCATGGTGGTAAATGAAGGCTTTAAGGTACCATTTTGACCTAGTCAGAACCCTGAAACTCAGTCGGGGACAAACCAGGTATGTCTCTGTTTTGCTTGCATTTTTCACTTATTACTCTAGTTTCATCCTAGTTTCTGTAGTTTCATTCTGCTCGTTGATATCTCGGCTCTCAGAAGACACTAACTTATTAAGCAGACTACCTAGGTTTACAGCCTTAGAGCGACTGGGCAAGTAACCTCCTGCACACAAAAAGACTTCATAAAGAAATTTAAGGCTAACTCATTAATAATTAATTAGGTAGGTGAATCTTATTTTAAACTGAACACCTCCTAACAGATTGTTTAAAAGAAGGAAGTTATCAGGGAGGTTCAGGTTTCACAGACATTAAGCTTATAGCATCACATATTCCCATGAAAATGCTTTCTTTCAAAAACACATGTATTGAGGGTTTGTAAGCTTCTAAGGAAACAACATGTTTTGTGGCCTGATCATGGAAAAGATCCTCTGTACACGAAGCAACATGGAATCTTCCCTCTGTATTTCTAAGCTACTGACAGGAGGCAGTATTATATTCTTCAACCTAAAAGTCAAAACCAGAATTCACTGACAAAACAAAGCGACCTTGGAGAGAGAAGAGTTTATCATATTGTACAGTTTTACAAAAGCAAATCGAAAGGCCAGTGTGGAGCCCTGACACTACAGCTTCTGCGCTGAACTGCTGGTTGGGGGAATTCCTTTTCTTCATTAATTGCACAAGGATTTCTGGCTCTCTAATCTAAAGTCTTGGAACACAGAAGAAATCTTTTTTGTGCTCATTCAAACTAAGAAGGAAAGTTTAACATCCCTCAACCAGGGAATCCCACACTACTAAGACATCATAGATTAGACAGAGCCCACGATAACAAAACACATAAACATAACGATATACAGATTTTATTATCAACAGGAAGACATACAATGAAAAACACCTCACAACCTCAGAACATTTCAGGATTTCCCCCCTTCCCTCTTTAATAACCCCAGAAATAAGAAGAGTTTCACTGGAAGGGGACAATTTGCTATTAAACTTCTGAAACAATTTTTGGAATCTCTTCCAAGAATTGCAAGACCAGTATTTATGCATTCTGCTATAAACATTTACACTACTCTTTCTTAGCTTTCACCACTACGAACAGCTTTATTGAGATCTTTTCTCTTTTCCAGATGAAGACAAACTATTTCAGTCTATACTTCTTGTAGACTGACACTGTCTTAAACATGGCCATGACACCAAGCAAAGATTACCCATCCAAACTCTAAGCATCCTAAACATGGAGGGTCATTTTTTAAGCCCCACATTTGGGATTGATCTAGAGCCTTTCGCAGTTAATAGTTCAAAGTATAGTTCAGATAGTTCAAATAGTTCAAAGAACTAGGTCAGGTTCTCAATTGGTAAGAAATATTATGGAAGGTCTTATTTGTGCCATCGGTGGGAGCAGGCAGTGATTTAGTAATAATTAAAGTTTTAGGATTAAGGAAAAATTTAGAAACCAAAGGCAGAAAAAAGCAACATCAGAGTCCTTTCTGCCCAACCCTCTATTGACTATCCGGAATGCAATGACTCCAATGTACCTAGCTGGTGAAGAACTCATGGTATAGATTATTTGAAGCCCCTGTTAGTGTTAAGAGCAAAAAACTCAGGCTCAAGTAAAATGCCTTTGCTTTAACTCCATATTGCTTCCTTCAAGTAGGAGAAATTATAAGAAAACAAGAAAGTATGACCTTAAAGCAGGTTTTTACCATGAAATTGTAGACAGCCAACAGGGAAGCTCACGCTCTCGTTTCCTGTCTGAGATCACAGCACAGCCATACAGAAAGCACACACTAGAAGAGAACAGGGCAAATAATATTTGTGTCTAAGGAACTGTAGCTTATATATTCATATAAAACTTTTGTAGTCTAAATTCTTGGGTGGGCCAGTTTCTCTGTCTTTCATCATGACCTTAAGGTGTTTTCAATTCTTGCAGAGTTTCCTTTGTTCTACAAATGGAAAACACACTCTGACATCTTTGAATAGTCAAATCAAAGAAGTTTTGCTTTTTTCATAATTCATACTGTAAGTCTGATAACAATCTAGCATGAACGAGGCTGCTTCAACACATAAAAAAAAAAATAAGGGTAAAAAGGAGCAAGCCTCCACAAATCCCAACTTATTCCATTACACAGTCAAACAGGGTATACCACAGAGGGGGAGAAGAGAGGGGGAAGAAAAAAGAAGAGGAAAGAGGAAAAGAATAAAGAAAAGAGAAAGAGAGACAGAAAAAAAGAGGAAAAGGCAGAGGAAAGGGAAGGGGAAGGCAGAAAAAGAAAAAAAGAAAAAAGAAAAAAAGGAAAATAGAAAAAAGAACAAGAAAAAGAAAAGAAAAAGAAAAAGAAAAAAGAAAAAGAAAAAGAAAAAGAAAAAGAAAAAAGAAAAAGAAAAAAGAAAAAAGAAAAAAGAAAAAGAAAAAAAGAAAAGAGAAAAAAAAAGAAAAAGAAAAAGAAAAAAAGAAAAAAGAAAAAAAGAAACAAGAAAAAGAAAAAGAGAAAAAAGAAAAGAAAAAGAAAAAGAGAAAAAAAAGAAAAAGAGAAAAAAAAGAAAAAAAAAAAAGAAAAGAAAAAAGAAAAAATCCCCAAATGCTGGACAAACTTCACATTCCATCAATGACTTCTTTAAAAACAAAAAACAACCCACAGTAAATTGCCCATGGAAAGCTAAGGGACATTTTTCAAGTGCCTCCAATAAAACTGAAGTGATGAGCAAAATTATGAAAAGGTTGGTTGCAAATACTTGAACCAAACCCAAACTCTTTTTCCCAGCTTGTAATGTCTATTGCAGAAAGTTCCTCATGTATTCAGCATTCCCATTCATTGCCATGAGCAAGACATAACTACCAATAATTAAATTCATGTTTAATCCCAGACTTCCATTTTCACAGCCCAAGAACCTCAGCCTAAAGTAACCAACAACTTACATCCTCGCTACTGAATTAAATCAGTAGTAATATTTTCTTCCAAAACCAGCAGCTTACTTTCAAATCAGGAAAAAAAACTGGAAATCAAGTGGCACCAGAGTCGTGGATGCATAAGGTATGAGACTGGGGCAAGTAGAACAATATACACACTTATCAGTGATGCCGCACTGAGCACTACTCATCTCAAAACCTATTCATCACCTACAGAACAAATCTCCCAGCAGGATGTGCCAAAGGCACCTTGGGGTTCCCCAAAACATCAGCATTTGGGGAAGAGCAGGATTAGCAGGCAGCGCCATTTATTTCTACGGAATTCACCTGGGGCCTTTCAATGCTCATCAGGAGACTGACAGACTCAGAGTCTACCACAATAAGCCAGAAACTTCTTTTTGCACCTTCGTGCAGCTCATATGCACCATAAAAACCCGCAGCCAGACCTCAGCCATCGATGAGAGACAAGACCAAGGCCCAGAGGGATTCCTCTCACATCTTGTTATAGCTGTGGGACATGCCCCAGAAGCACGGACAGCACAAGATTCACACACTTAAAAGTCCGGGAAGAGTTACTCAATACTTTTCTTTAACAGATAAATTGTCAGGAAGTAAAAAAGGCTTTCTCAGGGGGAGGCAGTAAAGAGATTTTCCAACTCCCAGTTTTCTTCTGGATTCCTTTATTCTCAGTAATACCTGAGTTCAATTTTTCTCGTTCTATTTGACATTTTGTTTGGTTATTATGGAACTCTTCTGCCATACAGCTGAAATACTACAGTTTAGAGACAGAGCTTTGAAAAAGTATTCATGCTTGACTTCATTTTCTGTTTCTCTACTACTAAGGCAATAATTAAACAGTTGCTAACATTTTATACAGCTTATGAAAATGCAATTAAATACTTTCACTCATAATGACCAGAACAGACATCAAAGCAATGACAGAGACGCAGAATGAATCCAGAATGTTCCTATCTATTCTTAGTATCACTCTAGCGAATTTCTTTGTCTCTAGTGCCTGTTTCAAGACATATTGTTTGCCAATACAGAAAACATACAACAGAAACAGACCATTTAGTAAACTTAAAAAACAAACAACCAAACAAATAACAAAGCAGCTAGCACAGGCACAAAGCAGTCACTTGCTCCCTGTAAGAAAGCGTATGACAAATAGCCCAACTCATTATCATTTTTCACATGGATTTATTTTAGATGCAAGTACCGGGTGCACTGAATCACCTATCAGCTCTTCCATTACGCCAAAGCACCAACCTGGCCCTGTGCAGCTTGATCTTACCATTAACTGCTACTTTTCCAAGATCTGAAAGTAAAATACGACTTCAAGACACCTAATTTTGCGGATGACACCAAGCTGGGAGGCTGTGTCGATCTGCTCGAGGGTAGGGAGGCCCTTCAGAGGGATTTGAACAGACTGGACCGTTGGGCTGAGGCCAATGGCATGAGCTTTAATAAGGCCAAGTGCAGAGTCCTTCACATGGGGTGTAAAAACCCCAAGCATCGCTATAGGCTCGGGGAAGAGTGGCTGGAGAGCTGCCTGGAGGAGAAGGACCTGGGGGTGTTGGTTGACTACCGGCTTGATATGAGCCAGCAGTGTGCCCAGGTGGCCAAAAAGGCCAATGGGATACTGGCATGTATCAAGAATAGTGTGACCAGCAGGAATAGGGAAGTGATCCTGTCCCTGTACTCGGCACTGGTGAGGCCGCACCTGGAATATTGTGTCCAGTTTTGGGCCCCCCCCTTTTTTAAGAGAGATATTGAGCTCCTGGAGCGGGTCCAAAGAAGGGCGACTAAACTGGTCAAGGGGCTGGAAAATAAAACTTGTGAGGAGTGGCTGAGGGAGTTGGGGCTGTTTAGTCTGGAGAAGAGAAGGCTGAGGGGAGACCTGATTACAGCCTACAAATACTTGAGAAAAGATGGTGGGGAGGTGGGGGAAGGGCTCTTTACATTAGTGATGGGTGATAGGACAAGAGGAAATGGGTATAAGCTTAGTCAGGGGAGATTCAGGTTGGATGTCAGAAAGAATTTCTTCTCTGAAAGGGTTGTCAGCCACTGGAATAGGCTGCCCAGGGAGGTGGTTGAGTCCCCATCCCTGGATGTGTTTAAGAAAAGGGTGGATGAACTACTTAGGGATATGGTTTAATGGGAGATCAGGGATGGTTGGGCTGGATGATCTCTAAGGTCTTTTCCAACCTAGAAAATCTATGAAAACTATGAAATTTAGGAGGAATGGTATTCTGTTAATGAATACACTAAAAAGTACAGAGGAGTCACAGTGCTCGGGGAGTTTTTTGGATTTTATCTGGTTTGGGTTTTTTGGTTTGATTTGTCTGGTGTCTTGGTGTCAGCTGGGACAGAGTTAAATTTTTCCTCCTAGCAGTTAGCATAGTGCTGTGTTCTGATTTAGGATGAGAATCATGTTGATAACACACTGATGTGTTCGTTGTTGCCCAGCAGTGCCTACACTAAGCCAAGAACTTTGCAGCTTCTCGCACTGCCCTGCCAATGAGGGGGCTGGGGGTGCACGAGAAGCTGAGAGGGGACACAGCCGGGACAGCTGACCCAAAGTGGCCAAAGCAGGGGGTACTCCATACCATACAATGTCACGCTTAGCATATAAACTAGGGAGAAAGGTAGCCAGGGGCTGCTGCTCAGGGACTGGCTGGGCATCGGTCAGCAGGTGGTGAGCAACCACGTTGTGCATCACGTGTTTTGTATGTTCTTTTATCATTATTTTCCCTTCCTTTTCTGTCCTATTAAACTGTCTGCATCTCAACCCACGAGTTCTACTTTGTTTTTTTCCAATTCTCTCCCCCATCCCATTAGGGTGGGGGGAGAGCGAACAAACAGCTGTGTGGTGTTTAGCTGCCAGATTAAACCACAACAGCTGTTTTTTTTGAGGCAAAACCTAGAAAGGATCTCTAGATTCATAAAGGAATCTCCCTCTCACCTGGCACGGAAGGACTGTATCTTTTGGGAGTCTTAAGATGAGATGTATGGGTTGGTTTGACACACACATCCCCTCACAAAGAAATATCTTTTCCTTAAGAACATCATGCAAGTCACTTTTGACCAGCACAGGTCTGTGTTGAACAGGGTCTTAATGCAAAATTATTGCACACTCTGCGAAAACTCTGGCCCTGCTTTTATGCTGACCTGCTGGTGATTTGACTTGTAATGGTTATCTCCTCCAAGGGGATTCATCATGGTGCACACGAACGTGAAGAAGCATTTCTGGCAGCATCAACAGGATGACAGACCTATAAAGGAAATAAAAGATGCAGCTCTGTTCTCAGCCCATCAGCTTAACTCCCATTGTCCATTTACTACTTTAAAGAGCACTGGGAGATAGTGTTTGCTGGTGAGGAGGGGCAGAATGAAACACTAGTCAAAGACTGACTGAAATCTACTTCCATCTGCAGACACTGAAAGGATCTCTGGATCTGGGCAGGATTTTAAGGAGGTTCTACCCTTCACAGGCCCAAATAATGGGGGAAAGGAATGAGAAAAGTCACATCCTCTTATTACAATAAACTTATGTGAATTTACAGTCTCTTGACTTTCCAGTGCCTTCATGACAAAAGGCAGCTAAACTCTATGAAAGTCTTTTTTTTTCTTTTTTCTTTTTTTCAAGAGAGAGGGGTGGGGTGAGAGTAGTAGGAGCCCATCAAAGAAACAAGACATTCAGGAAGTCAGAATGTAATCTTGTAATTGTATCAATTTACTGGGTCTACCTGAGATGGAGTGAATTTTTCTCATAGTTGTGCATGTGGTGCTGAGTTTCGGACTTGTGAGCAAGACAGTGTCGAAAACACACCAGTGTTTTGGCTACTGCTCAGCAGTACTTGCACAAGCATCAAGGCTTTCTCTTTTTCCTCCACTCTGTCCCTCCTAGAGAGCAGGCCAGGAGTGGGCAAGAAGTTGAGATGGGACACAACCAAGACAGCTGACCTAGATCAACCAAAGGGATATTCCATGCCGTATAATGTCACACTCAACAATAAAAATTAAGGGTAAGGCGGCTTTGGGGAGGTAGCCATAGCTCAGAGACTGGCTGAGCATTGGTCTACTTGTGGGAGGTGGTGACTGCCTTTGCATCACATTTGAGGTTTCTGTTTGTTTGTGTCTCTTTGTGTCTCTGCTGCTGCCATTCAGAGAGACCTGGACAGGCTGGAGAGTTGGGCAGGGAGAAATTTAATGAAATACAACAAGGGCAAGTGCAGAGTCTTGCATCTGGGTAAGAACAACCCCATGTACCAGCACAAGTTGGGGACTGAACTGTTGGGGAACGCACAGGGAAAGGGAGCTGGGGGTCCTGGTGGACAGCAGAATGACCATGAGCCAGCAATGTGCCCTTGTGGACAAGAAGGCCAATGGCATCCTGAGCTGTATTAGAAGGGGTGTGGTTAGTAGGTCGAGAGAGGTTCTCCTACCCCTCTACTCTACCCTGGTGAGGCCTCATCTGGAATATTGTGTCCAGTTCTGGGCCCCTCAGTTCAAGAAGGACAAGGAACTGCTTGAGAGAGTCCAGCGCAGGGCCACAAAGGTGATTAAGGGAGCAGAGCATCTCCCTTAAGAGGAAAGGCTGAGGGAGCTGGGTCTCTTTAGCTTGGAGAAGAGGAGACTGAGGGGGGACCTCATTAATGTTTATAAATATGTAAAGGGTGACTGTCATGAGGATGGAACCAGGCTCTTCTCCGTGGCATCCAATGATAGGACAAGGGGAAATGGATATAAGCTGGAACATAGGAGGTTCCGCTTAAACATGAGGAAGAACTTCTTCCCAGTAAGGGTAACAGAACACTGGAACAGGCTTCCCAGAGAGGTTGTGGAGTCTCCTTCTCTGGAGATGTTCAAAACCCACCTGGACCCGTTCTTGTGTGATCTGATCTAGGTGGTCCTGCTCCGGCAAGGGGATTGGACTAGATGATCCTTTGAGGTCCCTTCCAATCCCTAACATTCTGTGATTCTGTCCCTCACTTACTAAACCGTCTTTATCCTGACCCCCACATTTTCTCAATTTTGCCCGATTCTCTCCCTCATGCTGCAGGGGAGTAGTGAGTGAGCAACTGGGTGATGGCTTAGCTGCTGACTGAGGTCAATCAAGCACAATCAGCTATTAGGGAAAATCATCTTTAAAGCAGTATCCAAAGTACTATTCCAGCAATTTCCTCCAATGAGCATGGTGAAGGGAGAAATAAGGAGCCTAACGTGGCACCAACAGCTCTGAATTTAGAGTCCAATTTTAATAAAATGCATTATTCAAATTAATGAGATTTAAGACAGTCACTTAAATTCAAGAACAGAAATGTAATAGCAGATGTTAACTGAGTTCTACTGTTGAAATGAATTTGTGTGAAAGAGATGAGACGTACAAGAGTAAAAGCGGGAACAGCGTTTTGCGGCACAGAAGTAACCTCTGACCTTTTCCATGCAGTTGCAGTAAGAAACCAGAAATTTTGCACATGCATGGACGTGAGTGAAAATACATATATACCCCCTGCAACTGTAATGAAGAGCAACATGTAAGAAAACGTCTTCCTGTAAAAGGTCACAAACCTAACAAGTTTCTCAAAGGGACTGGATATTTACAGGGATGGCAAAAATAGCAGGAGTTACTGTAAATAAACTTTTTGGGAGATCACATCTAAAGGTCATAGCAGTTTCACGCTGCCAGTGGTACTCACGCAGTGCTCCTGCAGAACACAGTCTAGCAAGATCAGAGAGAGGTAGCAAAAGCCATCCATGCTGCACTGATGGCACTAGTATTCAATGCTGGAAAAACTCCTCCAAATCCTGTTGGAGGTTTATCTTTTTAACTGCAGTAGGTTTATACAACATCAATCTCTATTAGTCAGGCCTTGTATTTATTATCAAGCCTTCTGGTCCCATATGTCTCTAACAAAACCCTGGAAGTGAAGGTGGTCCTAATTGTCACTGTATTTCACCTCAATCAACAACAGGAGGTCAAACACTACTAAAGTGAAAACTCCTGTAGGAACCAGGTCTTTCACTTGTGCTACTTCCTTGTTCTCCATAGGATTTTCATTCAAATTATTGAGACTACTTGAATGAGAAGAAAATAAATAATATGTGGTGGTGCTGGGACAGATTATCCCACAACTGCCGAGGAGCATAACATCTTCACTGCAGGAAAGTGCAGGTGCGTTGGGGAGGTAAACATGGAAACCCCACTGTTTCTTGACATTGATTTTTCCTCCTGTTGTACTCACACAATAAACAGTGTATCACACCATTTAGGAAAAAATCAAAGCTGACAGCGTAAGTGGAAAGGTCAGCTTTTCTGCCTTTCCTCTTGCACCACTGATCCACTCAACAGCCCAGCAGGCAGAACAGAATCTTTCTATCTTGATACAGTTCTTAGCTAGAAAAGAGGGGCTTCTCGTTTTACATCTTCCTTCACATATTTTAAAGAAACAAAGCAAACACAAAAAAGCCACCATGCAATCTCAGTGGAGGGAAGCATTACCTAAAAACAGCAACGGGAAGCATGAAGATGCGTTGGAGAGACAAAGCTACTGAATCTTAAAATGAGAAGATGGTACAAAAAACAGACTGGGAAACCTTTGGTTTCGTTAAGAAACTAAGTTAAAAGCTACAGGGTAGAAGGGAAGCACTAAGAAAAACAAAAAAAAAGACCACTGAATGCATTTGGTAGGAGGAATAAGTGTTTTGCAAATAAGCAGAATTTCACACAACCCCAACGAGGTCAATGTAACCACTCAGAAAGCTGCGAAGTGCAGCAGCTCATGACGCACACATACCAACCAAACTTGCCAGAGAAGAGGAAAGACTACTCAACTCCCAAACATTTTTATCCCTATGGTATACAGACAAAGCAGAGGGAAGAGCAGTGCCCCTACCAAGTCTGCCACCAGCAAAATTTATCCATAGAATTACTCAGCCTCTTTCAATATTCAGTCAACTTGTTAATTACTCATGTTTAAATGAACAATAATATGGCTTGAAAGACAAAGAAGGAAAAAGGCTCAATTTTGTTTCACATATGTTATTTCAAATGATAACACGGAACAGCAACTGCAGAATGTCAGTTACCTACAGAAAGAAACTGAAAAACTGAGTTGTGGTATAGCAAATCACTCTCTTCCTCTTTCTTCCCTAACTCATGTTCTCCCTTCTGCCAACTCTATGGGTTTTTTTTTAATGAATAACTTAATTGAAACTTCTATAATAATATTACCATATTTGTTGCTAATTTTGCAAGGCCACAACCGTAGCCAGGGCTGTGTGTACAGTTATCACTGCTATCATTTGAGTTTATCCAGCCTATAGCATTAATAATGCAAATCAACTTAACCAAGACCCATAACTCCTTCATCCACTGCAATAAAGTGAATGGTGCATTTACAGCTTGTCTGGAGCATTAACACAGTAAAAATGTCAAGAGCAGAGTTTTATTCCAATTAAACAGACAGAAGAAAGCCTTCTATTTTTAATTACTCTTTTATACCTCTGATTGAAAAACAGAGCTGGAAATCAGCTCTGGAAACAGTATCAGCCTAATTAAAAAAAATATCCCCACCCTTAACAGCCATTGTCTTCGTTCAGTCTCATCCAAACAGGACTCTCCACCGTTTTTCACTTTTACTTTGAACAGCAAAATAGACCACTGATGAAAGAGGATTTATCCAATTATTATGAGCAAAGTAGCTTTAACTTCCTTTAGATATCCACTAAAAAGATATAAAATGACACTTCCCGGACACATCACCAGCACAATAGGGCCTTTATTGATTTTCATATCATGTTCTTCAGTCTGAGATGACTCTCTTGAGGACTCTGCTTCCCAGCAGGAAAAAAATTGCCTTTTCTATCTTTGAATTCAGATCTATTAATGCATCCCTTGCTGGAGACAGTGTCATTTTAGTTCTTTCCCTCTGTAGTTGATGTGTCTACACCTTGCTGGCTCAGTGTCCTAATGGATCCCAGGGTTAGAGGTCAAAGTACAAAAACAAAAAAAAATGAAATCACTCAGCTTGGGAATCAATGAGAAAAAGACTCTTAACAACCTTCCTAAGGGTAAAATGTGCAACCAATGAGGTGTTATAAGTGTGTTCAACGTTGTGCCAAAGCTATAAATAGAGCATCAAATCGAAAAAAAGTTACACACCAAAAATAAAGATGAAAAAGAGTTAATAGTACTGCTCAGCTTGCATTACTGCCATCAGGAAATTCATAGCTGAAGGAACAGATATTACTCCTTTCATTTGTCATTAGGAAGGTTTCTGAGATACAACATGGACATCATCTCTTCACTATACAATTTAAAAGTCTAAAAGACAGACTCAGTAGTCAAATTACTTCTGAGAGGTAAGTTTCACACATCAGGATAAGTTAACTTTTGTCATACATCTGCATTTACCCATGATTAAAAAATCTAATCTGGGAAAAGAAACAGTGACATGAACTCTTGGAACTGGCAAGAAGATGGCACGGGGTCCCACAGCCTTTACTTGAATTTGAAAAGTACAGCAGATTAGTGATGTATGTGCAGTCTCTGGCTTGTGGAAAAGTATTAATTTGAAGAAACATTTAAATTTTTTAGCATGGAAATAGCTATATGAGAATACAACACCTGATGTTTTGTACTGCCTAGCTTTATTTAATATAGCACTTAACGGTGCTTAGATCACCAGAAAATGGAAAAGGGAAAGTTAAAAGGCCCAGAATAATCGTATGGCTCAATTTTTACCAGTCTATCTTTGTGAAAGACATAAAACATAATTGCATGACAGATCTGACAGGAGCTAACCAGTTACAAAATGAGGAAATTACTTGACAGCTAAAGAAACAGCTTTTCACAACAGGACACTATGCACACTGAAAATAAAGCTTTCAAAACTGATCCCTACTACATTGACCTTTTCGTAAGTTCACTCCTCCGTACAAGGGTATAGGAGAGCATCAACATCTGGCCCAAAAGGTTTAACTTTCCTTCGTTCCCCAGAAAGAATAGCTGTCCTGCGTTTTAAAGGTATGGTGTGCACACAATCTACATTAGAGGGTCTTGCCTGATCTTGAACTCTGATTCTTCTGGCACATTACAGCCCCAGGCTGCATAAATCTTCCTCCTTGTCAACCAGGAGAAGAACAGATATGCTGCAGCATCCATAATCATTTAATACAGCAGAGTATCAGAGGCTTCCTTTGGGGGGGTTAAAGGGAAGATCACATCCACATGGACACCCAATGACATTTTACATGTATTCACAGAAATGACTGACAGCTCTTTTTCAGTTATCTCAACATTTAATGACGGCAAAATTCATGCAACCGATGGGCAGCTGTATGCCTTGTTCTTTCCACAGTACATTTAAAATAGTATACACCTCAGAAAGTGACAAAAACATCAGTTTTCATCTCCATGAGTTGCATCTCTATCCTGCATCTTAAGGAAGAAGGAGAGGGTGGGAGGAGTCAACTGGTCTGGTGGGAGGAGTCAACTGGCCTTAGGATACAATAAGGAGTGGAGTGAGAAGAGTGGACTGGTAATCGGAAGCAATATGGACACAATTCATCACTGAGCTACACACACAACCCTCAACACCAGCATGGCAAAAACCAGTTAAACACAACGTTTGCCTCTCCACTGCTCAGGAGTAGTGGCCCACAGCCCAGTGTCCTTCACTCCATCCTCAAGGTGGTGTTGTGTTCTTTGCTTGCCTGCCTGCAACCATAAGCAGAAAATCTGGCAGACAGAGCTCAGGAACATTCTGTGCTCACTCCTGCCTCCCTGGCAAGATTAACAAAGGAGATAATATACAAACTGTCCTGGATGAAAAACCAACCGTCCCCTCATCTGCCTCTCTTACCTGAAGTAATGCAGCCACCAAGACTGCAAGAAATCAAGCTCAGGACCTGATCATGAAGGCATCCAGTTTGTATTTGTCGCACATGCACACACCTGCACCGTTCTGCTCCCCACACCCCATCTACTCAAAAATCAAATGCAGCAGGTCATAACAAAGGGAGGCCACAGGGAACCAAGATAATGTGACATGTAACAGTGTAACTGTCTATAAATAGATACAAACATAATACCAGATACAAATACTGTGGTTTAAACACCCCTTTAAATGCCATACTATCCATCCAATCACACTGTAAGCCAACACCGACAACCTAGAAGAGTCAATCACAGTGTTAAAAAAAAAAAGAAATCAAGAGAAGAGATTTACCACCAAAATTAAGGGAGTTGTCTGCTTTTATCCCATAGTGCCAGGAGCTTGAGCGGTTTGAATTTTTTTGTACTTATCTGATTAGCCACACTGCCTACACTGAACATTTCTAGGTGATTCGTTTTGCGTTTTTGGTGGACTACAAGCATCTTGCAGATTTCGTTGTGAAACTCCTAGTTTCTTAAACCAGAAGATTTTCATTCCAAAATTGCACCTCCTTCTTTCTAAACACGTTGGAATGCTGCACTGCTCTCCTCACACATAATTCAGAGCCAGTGATTCCTAGGGCCTGTGTCTCCTCAGCCCTCCAGCTATCATTAGCAACCCTTTATCACCTGCAAACGCTTTCTTCCCTAGCATAACATGGTGCACCAGCAGGGTGTCTCTCTCTGGCTCTGGTCTGATTGTCCGTAAGCCAGGGAACGCTGGCAATCTTTGTAGCACAGGCTCTGAATTTAATTTCTAAGTGACTGAATTCCTTGGATCGAAAGAAAAGCACTGTACAAATTCACATGTGCTCTACAGGGCATAGACCTCATACTGACCCATCGTCTATGTAACTTACACAGAAGCACGCCGTCAGCCTTACAAAACCACATTTTCAGTAACGCAGTTGAAGGCTGTTGTGCTATTAGCACCAAATGATTAATTAACCATATCCATACATTGTATGGCATTGACGTTTACTAGGACGTCTATGGCTTGCTTGAGGGGATACTTGCCATTCAGTTCTGCTGGCAAAACGCCTGCTGAGCGAAGACAATCCCAGTTTTGGCCGGGATGGTGCACAGAATGTGCACACAGCAGGAACTCAGCAACAATGACTTGGCCAATTGATTAAATCTGAGCACTGACCAGCAGGTGTCTTTCTAGCGTGCTTCCAACGGCTTTCCAGAAAGCCTTGTGCTTCACAGTAGCTGGATGCACATCAGTTTGGTCCTACACCAGCATGTCCGGATTTTTTGCCGCGAGATGAAAGCATCACTCATTTGCAGATCTCAGAAGTAATAGCTCCCCACGCCTCAAATTTTAGGTATTTCCTCAGGAGATGTCTCGAAAATTAAGAAGCTAAATAATAAAAGATCACAGGAATCTACTCATTTGAGTCCACTTTGATGAGGCAAATGATAATCAGTTTGATCTGCCTCTCTTCCTCCCTTTTCCGTCCTGCTTTACAACTGAAGGACCAGAGGAGTGCTGGCACACCAGCCAGCTCTTCACTGAAAACCGTCACTGGGCATCTGAAAACCGGCCGTATGTTCTTCTGTTGTACCAACGGCTTTCAGAAAACCAAACTGCTGATGTGTACCTCTCTCATGCTCGTCTGACATACAGTTTGTCAAGTTTGCTAAGAAGCTCAAGGTAAAACCTTACTGTGAAGAGGACCCATGGCATGTCAGCTCATTCCTGAAGTTTACTGAAGTCTTTCTAGATTCCCATGATACAGACTTCCTACTCAAGTCCACGAAAGACCTTTCAGTAGTAAACAACATGGGAAAACACAGAAAATTTAACTCTTCTTCAGTGATAGTTCAGGAAATTTAATAGTCCAGGCATTCACTCTTTGTAGCAGCGCATTAGCAAAAACTAACTTTTTATACAAGATGATTTTAAAAATACAAGCAATATACCCCCCACTGAAATCAGAGTTTGCAATGTCTGGCTCAAATTACTGTGGATAGAAAGGCATTATTTTGAACTGCCATTTAAAAGAAAAAAAAAATAAAGTAGTTCCACAGCTGTAATCTCTGTACCTTTATAATGACACTACTTCCAGTACAAGGAGCCACAGTATTCTTAGTCGCATAGCGATACCAAAATCCCAGAAGGAAACCAAATATCCACTCTAACTCCAGATTACCTAAATTACACAACTGTCTGTCGACACCTTAGTCTGATCAATTTGGTGCTTCTGTGAAGGCACCACTTCAAAACACTTCTTTCCTCTATACAGAAAAGACCTTGCACGTAATAAACTGACATTTTGTAAAGGATAAAAGGAAACGTGCTTCCACTTAACATGTAGTTTGAACTCCCTGATACAGAAACAAGAACTTGCCATTATATAAAAGGGAATGACACAGAATCACAGAATGGCATAGGCTGGAAGGGACCTTAGAGATCATCTAATCCAACCTCCCTGTCATGGGCAGGGACACCTCTCAACTAGATCAGGCTACTCAAGGCTCTGTCCAACCTGGCCTTGAACACCTCCAGGGAGGAAGAAGAAATAACTAAGCTATCTAGTTACAACTGATGATAAACATATTTTGTGTACGGATCAGTAAACGTCTCCCACACATCGGACAAATTCGTGCCTACTTTAGAGATCCGAGTAAGACATAACCACAGAGGTAGGTTTATCTTACGTTTTTGTGCTATTTTTTTAAAAAATCTTTCTTCATAAATTTAATACTAGCCACTACCAAAAACAGAGGACTAAACTAAACTAACTTTGACTGTTACCCTGTATGAAAATCATCATGATTTGAAGTTCAAGGACATCCTCAAACTATTTGCAACATGCAAATCAGATCAGAAAGTAGCTCAGATAAAAAGTGAGAAAGTTTTTCAGGAAGAGATTGGCAGCTATGTCAGCAGCACTGACCACCTTTGCACAGTCGTATGCTTTACCTCTCGTAAAAAGCCTCAAATGCCAGAGTACCTCCGTGGAAGGAATATGGCATCAGGGCAAGCTCCAAAAGAAGGAATCTGCAGTGAATTAAGAAGTTTTACTGATCAGATTAAGTTCTCCGAAGTGTTAGCATAAAAATACTTTACAGTAGAGCAAGCACACTGGTATTTTATGAGCAAGGCAGTTTGTACCATTGAAGTTGCAACAGTAATTACAGTGCATGCTTCTCTAAAGTAAGCATAGCCATCACCTGTGGGCTGAACAAACAAGCCATTACTTAGGATCAGCTCAAGGCTTCTCAATCCCAGAGAGACAACGGAGTCCTTCCAAGGAAACTGTTCTCATCCTTGAGGAGTTAAGATTCAGCTTTGGCACGGCAGCAGATAAAGAGGAAGAGTCAGAGGAGACTGACTGTTCACTGGCCATCAGGGAAATGGAAGTAGCTGGGGCCAGTATAGAAAGGGTATAAATCTGGAAACAAAAGACAAGAGCTGCAAAATACAAGATTTCTGCTCAAGGTCTGCAAAAAGGCAGGGGGATAGTGACCACTGCTCCACACACGGAGTCCCCCTGGTAGCAGCAGAGGTCCTGCAAGCCTAAGACTGGTTTTCTGGGCTGGCAAAGGTAACACCACCAGAAGAAGCCAGGTATAAGATTTACATGCAACTTCGACCTTGCTCTTACTCTCCCTCTTTTTAAGTAGCAATGTAGTAGCTGTTTCCCTCCCTTCTCTTCTCAAATGGGGATTATCCTCAGGTGTATTTGAGATCTAAATTTTATGCAGCTCTTCAATACTACTGATTAAAAAAAAAAAAAAGAAGAAAATATATCAAGCTAAAAATCTTAACCTTGACAGGCACATCAAGAGCTTATAATCTTCCCAGTAATCACTTCTGTTGCTGTCTCAGACACCAAGCACAAGCAGTGCTGAACCACAGAGTCTGAAAAGCACAAGCCTAAGGAAGCTGAGGGCTTCTGACCCACCTCTTCCTCACGTAATTGTCACCTTTGAGTCTGGCTCTAACCCCAACTTCCACTTTAAGACCTGAGCAGTCTTGCTACTCATTCGAAATACGTCTCTGGTTTGACACTAGCTACTGTCTAAAAAACACTGGAAAGTACTATGTGGAATACCATTATAGATACAGCCAGAAGAATTTCCACCAACACAAAAGGCTGAAAATATCCTTGAGGTTACAGTTTCCGTAACTAACTGAATCACATCAGCAGTCTTATTTATAAGCTAGGAAAGGATTTAAAAATGCTTGACCTTCAGGAGTCAAAGCAAGATGCAGCTGTCCTCGTTACCGTTTGAAACTTCACTGCCACTTGCTGAGGCAGATTTAATGCATCCTCCCAGCTTATCAGCAGAAATGGTAAATAGTCCACATTAATCAGAATATACCCATCTCATCTCAGTCTTTTGGGGAGGAAGGTCCATTAGGGAATCAAAAACAGATAAAGCAGAACTTCAATTACTTGAAGCTTCTACTCTGATTCTGCTTGAATTATCCTTGTGTTCCTCACAGAAAAAGGGTGGATGAAGTGATTTATTTTCTGAGATATTCCCATTAAAAAACAAGAGCAGCACAAGACAATCCCATTTCTTTATCCAATTTTTAAAGCACATAAGGGCAGGCAGATGTCAACAGCACTGACAACTCAGTGTTTCCTGGATTTTCAGCAAGCAAACACTGCTCTTTACTGTGCACTTCTAAAATCAGAACAGGTGAAGGTGCTTTTAGGTAAGTTAAGCAAGAAGAAAAAAATACAAGGGTTTCCAGCTTTTACTCTATGTCTTTTTGAATGAATTTGATAACCATTGTGATTCCCAATTCTCAAAATTAGCTGAAGTTTAGAACATAAGTATCCTAGATATGGTACGTACACAACCCATGATCAAAGATGCAGCAAGTTCCTCAGTGACCTTGCACTGAAGATCAGGGCAATCACTTACAAAGCGAACATATTATCGTGGGTTTTCTTCTGATTACAAGACTTTAGGCACAAATAGGATTTCATCAATACACATTTCTCAAGAAACTGTAACTACATTATTTCAGAAAACCCAGTGCAGGCACACAGTATTGTTTTAGGCAGCCAGTGAATGGCCGGAAAACCACACACTTAAATTCCTTGAATCTCATACGTTTTCACTCGCAACAATGCAGAACAATAAGGACTACAGAACACTCCTTTCCACAGTTAAAAAACCTTTAATAAAAATAGATGATTTGGCTTCTCTCCCGGTGTTTGATAACATTCTGCAATTCTTACTCATAGCCCTGCTATCTGACTCAAGCAAAAGTCCTGATAAGCTCAGCTGAAACCCTCCAGGCTAAGATACTTTTATGACCCACAATGAAGCAGCAAAACATGGAACAAAAAGCATGGAAACAAAAAGACTAGTTGTCTGTTACACTGTCTGCAGAATCTTACTCTTACTTTAAACAGCACTCACTGCTTCCTAGGTACTAAGCAAATAGCAAGGAGCCAAATTCTAAAGAAAGTCGTATTAAGTGACTCCATGAAGACACTCAGCATTCAGCGTAGTGGCACGTTCACTTCTTACACGTCACGAGATGCTGTGAATGTTTGCAGTAAGTATCAGGATTTGTTTTTATGAAATCCAAAATATCCACAGAAACTCGATACAACACATACGGCAACTGTTGCAACGTTTCTTCATAAGAGCAAAATGAATTTATGGCACCCCACTACCGTTCAGAGAGGAGGAACAATTCCTGAAAAAGGTCAAAATGGAAGAAATTCTCCTAAAAGACTAACAGGACCTCAGACTGCTTATCCAGCAATTCACATGCTTCCTCAAACATGTAACTTCTTCAAAAGCATAAAATATGCTGTGATGGTTTGATGGCGGCAGGGGAGAAAAGGTGCTTTGTCCGGAGGGAGGAGAGAAGGGAGGAAGGCACTGCTCCCACTCCCTGGTGCCCGGCCAGGCCAGGCGGCTGCCCACACCAGGCCGCTGCCCACGCCAGGCCGGCGCCACCCGCTGAGGATGGTGGTGGCGGAGCCGCCTGGAGAACTGGGGGAGAGCCCCACTCCCGGCGTGCCCACTGGGCTGAGTTCACCCAGAGAGGACTGAGATCAGAGAGAAACAGCCACACAGACACCAGGTCAGTGAAGATGGAACGGGACGCGGTGCTGGAGCTGAGTTTCCCCTGCAACCGGTGGCGAGACAGCAGGCGGCCCCTCTGCAACCAGGATGGACTCAGTGGAGCAGAGACCCACTCGCAGCCTGGGGAGAAGCCACGTTGGAGAAGAGATGCCTGAGCCTGAGGACGGTTGTGAAGCATGGGATGCACGACAAGGTAGAGATGCATCCAGAGTCCATGGGACGAACCACACCAGAACAAGTGGCAACAGCTCCCTAAGAATCCAAGACTGTGGTAAAGCCCGCACTGGAGCAATACGATGGGGAAGGATTGCATCCTGTGGGTAGGACTCACGCTGGAGAAGTTTGTGGATTTTCCTCGTGAGTAGGGGATCCACTGGAGCAAGGGAAAAGGGTGTAAGGACTCCTCCTCCTTTAAGAAAAGGAGCAGCAGTAACAACATGGGATGAACTGACCTGCATTCCCCCATTCCCTGCCCCCCTGTGCCTCTGGGGGAGAGGCAGAGCCAGGAAGAAAAGGAAAGGGGGGGTGGAGAGGTGTTGTTTTTAAGATCTGGCTTTGTTTCTTTTTATCCTCTCAAGTAACTGGTTTTGTTTCCCTTTGTCCTTTTTAAGTAACTGTTAATAAATTGCTTTGCTTTGAGAAAGCCGAGTCTGTTTTGCCCGGGACCATGGTTGGTGGATGCTCCCTCTGTTCTTGTCTCGACCCTCAGTCCTTTAATTATCTTTTTCTCCTCTCCACTTTACTGGGGAAGGAATGAGAGAGCAGCTGGGTGGAGTTTAGTTGCTAGATCAGCCTAAACCACGACATACGCAACTTTCAAAATGCTGTTCAGAAATACCAATCGAAAGAAAGCAAGGAGAAAAAAGGCCTACCTCTAAAAATAAAATAAAATAAAAGAGCACCAATTTTCTTAAATTCAGTCTAGTTTGAAAAGGGTGACATCATGTAAATCCATCCAGAAGGAAACATAGTAAAGCCACATCAAGTAACCCTGTGATTTTCTGATAAAATATTGTATACGAGTGTACACACTACACATGGAGAAAAAGTATTTCTTTACAAATGCCCTTTTCCTTACAGTAGGAAAAAATCATGCTCACATCTTACAAAGAATTTGGCTTAGCACAGAAAGTATTTACGGAAAAGACAAATGCATGTTTTGGATTGTGAATTCTGACATTCAAAAATCAGTTATTCCTAAGGAAAAAAAATGCTATCTGAATCTCCAGCTTGTAATGTGAAATTTAGATTTCCAGAGCTAGACTCTGTGAAAAGATAAACCTCACGACTGATCACACCTAAGGAAGGACATATCCAGCATCAACAGAGTTTCACTCTACCACTATGGATCCAGGCAGTGAGAGGAAAAACTGAAGAATGTAAGCCCGGGGCAACCAGCATTTATGGTGCTGCATGCACAAGCAGATTGCACACGGAAAGGCAGCACTCAGGAGTGCAACAAATACAGCCACTTACATCCAGAAAGTAAATCTGTCATTCCTAGAAGAAAGCTAAGTTGTTTTCAGAGTTTGCTTTGTGTATTTGCAAGGCTGTTCTGCAGGTTTTGTTTGCTTATAGCTTGATATTCTTTTACAGGCTGTGACAGTTTTACTTGCAAAGGGTTAACCATGTGTCCCCAGCCTATACTGAAACAGTTATGGCCACTATTACCAGTTATAGATGTTTCCATTTATTACTTACCTGGCCACGGGAGGTAAAACAAGGCGCACAGAGTGTAAAACAGATACAGCCTCACTACCCAAAACAGTCTGTGGATATGCAAATGGACTGGGATGGAAGCAACTACAGTTTTCCTTCCTTAGAGCAGAGCCCTGTGGCAGAAGGTACAAGTGACTAGAGGCTGGAAAAAAATATTTATTGAAAGCAACTCATCTGACAAATATTGACTTTTGCTTCAAATTCCTTTCAGCAGTTCATTATTCGACCAGCTCCACAGACTGTCCAAATTCAGCAAATAACTCTTTCAACACATTCTTTTCACAACTCCTGAACTCCTGTTTAGGAATAATTTTTATTATTTGACAAGAGCATCTGTCAAGCAAGTATTTTGCCCTCGCCTTTAGTGCAGGAGAACGACAAAAGCAGAGGGAAGAGGACACACGACCGCAGCTCTGCAGGACGTCTCCCTTCATTTCGTATTCAGGAAGGGCTATAAACCTTGTAGGGCTGTAAGCAAGCAGCAGAAATACTGATGCAGAAGGGCTGTAGTTAAAATGAAGACCACAGGGTAGGTTTGATGTAGGATCCACTAGCCAAAACCAAGTTCTGCCATCACTCACACAGAACAGAGGAACACAGTCACCCTTCTCCACTCAAGGATGATGTGCTTCTGTTGCGAACTTACAGCCTGCTTCCGACCTGGAAGTTGATTCCATCACATACATTAACCTACAGGACTATTCAGGTTGTACAGACCCAGTGCCTGAAAACGACTTAAATTCAATCCTTACCTCTACTGGGAGATACATAATGAATCTGAATCTATAGTCTTACCCCCTGTGTCATCATTGCTTGTCGTGGTACCAAGTACGAGCAACACGCAGGAAGAAAATAGGACAGCTTTTTAGAACAGTCATATAAGATCAGGCAATCGCAAAAGCAGCAGGTGACTAGAGCACTTGCACCACTATTTTTAGCAGTTTTTCCTGATGTCACAAGGAGATTCTATCAGGGTAACACAGGAAGCAAGTATTCTTTTCACTACAGATATCCAAGATCGACTATTGTACACTGTAGAGAAAAAAATAAAAAGGCTAAATACAAAAACTGAAAGCAAACTTGGTGTTCTGTATTGCTCTGCTCTTGCACCACTGCACTACTACAACTCTAATGCAAAGAATAACTGGAAAGGCAGACATACACATATTTCTGCATTGCTACTTCCTCCACCCCTCCTTGTAACAACTCAGCAAAACCAAACTGGTGTACCAGCGTACAAACTAAAGCACTCTTTTCTTGTGCTTTCAAGTTCAACCCTTTTTGCCTGAGGAATTCTCTTGGCTCACGGGTTTGATGTCAGCCCTTGATTGTGTTTTGATGTTTCTGCAGATCTACGATTGAGTTCAATTCTCAGCAGCCAAAACAGACATTTGTCATCCTGTATGCATCAAATTTCCTGTGGCATGCTGCCCACTTCATCACGCAGGCGAGGGGAGCTTTGACAAAGCAAGGGGCTGTCTGCAAGCCACTGTGACCTAGTATGTGCAGAGTCACATGTAATTACCATGACTTATAAGGATCACTCAAAGCCTCCTGGTGTTGCTGCACACCAGTTCAACCACACCAGAACGTTTGAGTAAATATTTGCATGCAACAAGGAGCTGTTGAGAGAGTTTCGTCTACAGCAACAGCCCCCAGTACATGAAATATTCAGCACACGAAATGTCTCCAGTGATGCAGAGTGGTGGGTTTTCACTCTGATTTGATTAGCAGAGATGATTCTTTCATGAGGTGTGACTGTCCTTCCAGATTAGCATCAGCCCAGATTCCATGCAGCAGTCACGGAAAAAGGGAGACAGGAAAAGAGCAGTCTGACACATTACAAGGGTTACTTTGCAGAGTCTCTTACCAATTCTGAGATTTCTTGTTTAAAAGAAAATGCTGAAGCCTAAATCTTAATTAAAAAAAAAAAAAAAAAAAGCATTACTATGTAGAACTCCAAATTCAAACACAAATGCGAAACTCAAATCTCAATACCAGTAAGAGCTAACTAGGAAAAAAAAAAATAAATAATGACAACACAGGTTTTCAGGGAATGTCTTAACATGCCACAAAAGAGACATCAGTTCTTCATCCATAAAAAGCTAGAAACATTACACAGGAAGATGTGCTTCCATATTAAGCATAATGATCACCTCCTAATGAACACTGCAGAACTTATTATTCATACTGAAGCAACACCTAGTTGCATCGCTTCTAAAACTTTTGCACCCAAGTATATCTCATCATTATGCAAGCAGTTGGCAATTTTCAGTAATGGTAATGTGACTTTGGTGGTGTACTCTTAATATCAGCAATTTAAACTACTCCACCATGGTAACATTCCCATATTATTTCTATACTATAGCAGTGAAGTTCTGAACCTGAATCCAACAGAAGCAAGCAAATTTTGCAGGAAAAGGCAGTTTATCGGACTGAGTGATACAGCTGGAGCAGACGAAAAAGGGCTGTTATTGCTGAAAGCTATTTTTGTTTGTCAATCTGATGGGTTGCCTTCACAAACCTTGGTTTAGACACATCTCTTCCACTTAGACACATTGGGTTTTGGAAAGATTTGAAACTCTGTAACAAGCATTGTGTCTAAATACAAAACGTGCACCCACATAAAAAAAAAAACCAACCACTCACTCCCCTCCCAAGTTAAATCTTGGTATGTGTGCCATTACTGACTGTACTAGACCAAATGTAAAGTCTCTACACAACTTCACAGGCACAAAAAGGAGAAAATCCGAGGGCTATTGGATGCTGAATTTTCACAGTGCCTCAGCAGCAGTTATTTAGCATAAGAGGTTTCTGCAATTGTCACTCAATGGGAAAACTAACAGTATTCAGTGAGCTTCTGTTCTCTGCTTGCTCTGTGTGGGCTTGTATTAAAAAACTAAAGAGAGAAAGTCATCAGTTTCTGAAGACCAACTACCTTCCACTTGAAACAGGTTTAGAAACTGGATGTCTCAGAATCTACTTCAAACCATTAAAAACGTTCTAAAACAATCAAGAGCTGGTTTTGAATTTGCAATATTTCTTTTTCCATAAGCAAGTTCATCAACATGGAGCTACAAAAACAGAAACCAGAAGAGCAAGGAGCAGAGCAGAGAGGACCCTGTCATTCTACAACATGGAAGTTCTTTCCACTGCGCTGCAGGCTTGAGACACAATTCCAGTTTGACACGTATCTCCCGTTTAAACCAAGGTAAAAGGAGACTGCAAGTTACTGCACCTACCTAGTTCTCCAACTGGTAATTTTATTTTCCTAATTAGACCAGCAATGGCAATGTGGAAACCTGAACAAGAGAGGGCTAAAACTGAGAGCTCAATGATGGCAGACATCAGACGCTATGCTTGAAAGCGCTTCAAAACACTGTTATTGTCACTAGCGCCATTTGTTGCACAGTAAATGCTAAGATAAATAAATCATAATATTTCTTGTATTTTCCTAACTTCCAGTATTATGGTTTATACTTGCTGCTATGCATACTGTAAGATTACCTACGCACAACTTATAAGATTCCTACCGTGTCCTGCAGCCAAAGACAGTAGGAAGAAGGAACAAAGCTACATGCATTGACTCAGCCACATGTTGATTTTACTGAGCTCCAAATATGAAGTGTAATTTACTTCTTTCTGTATTTCCAGCTAATTCTTTCAAGAGAGATAAAGCACCAAGAGTCATTGATTACCCTTTCCTCAACCTTCAAAACAACAGAAATTGGGATAAGTATATGCTCTTTTGATTACACTAAATGAAGTTCACTGGCCACAGTGGCAGAGGTCATGGAAACATCATGAAACCTTCCATGCCAGAGTAGAACCTTGACCCTTAATTACCCAAAACATGATTTGAAGGACTACTATACTAAAAGCTCTGTTTTATTCATTTAGGTAAGGAGTGTTAAAACCAAAGCCCTCAATAAAACATTTCTGCCAAGATGAAACCTATGTGTTTAGAGAAAACCCACTTTTCTCTAAACTAGCACCTCAAATTTGTGGCGCAGCAGTCTTCAGAGCATTTGGTTCAGCCATTCTCAGTGGTCTCCTTCCTTGGTACTACTTGTGCAGGGATAACAGAATATCTGTGAACAGATAACATCCACAGCTACTCCATACAAACTAACAGAAGAGTGGGCAGGAAGATGGTGTACCAGCATACAAACTAAAGCACTCTTTTCTTGTGCTTTCAAGTTCAACCCTTTGTGGTACATCTAAGTGTGGTACACTTAGATGTACCACAATGCACACAAGAAGCCTCTCAAACCACAAAAAAGCATAGTTTGCTTTGTAGGAACAGCTATGGGAACACCATCAGCAACATCTGAAATCACTAATGATGATGAAAGCCAGGCCTGAAAATTCTACAAGATGCCAGTTTTTCAAAAACTGCAGAATTTCCACTCTCTGATAAACATGGCCTCTTGAGCTGTCTCCAAAAAAGCAACATGCAGAAATGCACATACTCAAAATTGCTGAAGAAAAGCATGGAACAGAGTAAATAGGAGAAGCTTAGGTCACTGGAGTAGAAACAGACAAATACTGTCTGCCAGAATTAATCAGGAAATGCAAATAAACTGAGTGAATCACCCAGGACAAACTTTCCAAAAATTTCATGCTCTTAAACTTATCAATCTCTGAAAAAGATTTTGTGAACATTATTGATGGTTTGATAAAATTTGTACCAGTATTTCATAAGTTTTTTGCAAACAGCAATTTCTAGCTAACCTGTACAGTTTTGTAGCTTGGTTAGGAAGAAGGGAGTACCTGCAGAGACTTCTCATATCCTTCTCATTGCTATACCTGGATTTACCTTATGTTGCTCTGAAAATTAACTCCTAACTGATCGTATGAATTCTCAACTTCTATTGGGGCAAGTACCTTACCTTGAATGGTCGTTTAATCAAAATGCAACACTCCAATGATAAAATGCTACTAAATAAATCGCCTGCGCTCCAACATTACCTCAACTTCAGCACAGGTTTACACTTCATACAGAATGAATAGATTGAGCATGTGGATTACAGCAAGGTAAGACTCAATAGACCAGCAAGTTAATTCTAGCTTTTTCACCCCTTCCTCCTCAACAGAGGCACACATGAACTCCAACAGCATTAAAAGCCACAACAGATAAAAGAACATTTTCTGGAAAGCAATATCCAAATGCTGAGGTAGTTAAAAAAATAAAATAAACCAAAATAAACTACAGCTGGAAAAGACTGAATGCTGTCCTCATTTTGACCACGTTGCTTCTGCTGTTACTATTTTGTTTCTGTCAAGTCAAAAATCCAAACTAAGCCAAGCAAACAGGTTTGTAATTAAATTAACAAGCACAACAAACACATCCCTTCTCCCTGAAGTACAATGCAATCATCACAGAATCCTCCCCCACCATAAAATTCTCTTGAACTAAAAAAAAAAAACCAAAACACCAAAAAAAAGACAAACAAAAAAGCCCAAACACACACATAACAAACAATTTAGTTGTAAACAATCTTTAATGCTCAGATACATTTTGATCTGAAGCTTGAGACTTGGTCGATGGTCTATTACATATAGGAGTCACTCAGAAAATATGAATTGGAAAATTTGTTTCAAAGGGCAAAGACAAACAAGTTCATCTCTACTCTCAGCCTCCCTGTCAAGTTTAAAAATCTGATAATCTCTTTGCCTCTTTGTGAGATTTCTAATATAAACACTAAAAGCTAAATTAATTTTAATTTATTATGTTTGTATCATATAAAATATTAGATGGTGTCATTAATAGAGATATTAAAACCTAGTTTTTAAAAATATTTTAAAATATTTTTAACTAAGTCTTCTGAAACAGTATCACTAGCTCTATAATACAAACACATAAATGTTTCCACTGGCATAAGCCCAAACTCAAAGATTCGAGTCAGAAAAGGTAATTTCACCTGTACTCTACCAAAGCAAAGTTTTTTTCCATAGCGTGTTTACCTATGCTCTGGGTAGTTCCTCTCTCATAAAAAGCAATGCAGTTCACTCTCCATCAGGAAAGTTATTCTGCAGATTTTGCACACATTAAAATAACTCCTAGAAAAAAACGTACGTACCCTTTAGCAAATGAATATTTAGGAACAAAACAATAACCTAATGATTAAAAATAAGGAGGGAAAAAATACATTTGTTTCGATCATACTAGCATCTGGGAGCTTCTCTAAGATTCCTTCTGTGTATTACCCAACTAGTTTCTTAACTCAGGCACAAATCTATAAATTAAATTACTGGCTAGCCAAGGCTGGCAACCACTGAGTCGGAAAAAGCACATGAGGACTTTCGAAAAGAGGAAGAGTGTGTACTGAACAACTGCAAGTAACAGCAGGCAAACTGACTCAGTCACTTAATCTGGCCTGTCAGCCTTCAAGACTCAGCTGATCTCTTGAACTAATTTCTTAACAACATAGGGGGTTTTGACAGCAAAGGTGAATCACAATTTTACGTTGAAACACCTCAATCATTGTAAACTCTGAAGTTCATCTTTCAATTTCACTCTGTTTCAATTAAAAATACTAAAAAAAAATATAAAAATAAATAAAAAATCACAAAAAAGTGAGTGCTAAGAAGTTGAGCAGAAATGCCACCATGGGGGCCAAAAGACTTGAAAGCCTATAATGAAGATCAAAAAAAAAATAGAGGAACAAAATAAAACAGAAAAAACATCAAATCAATCAACTCCAACTGTACTACCACCATACAGCAGGAACCTCTCCGTTGGGCCTGACTGCTGAGGTTTTCTAACCCTTAATCATTAAGAGAACTAATATAATTTTACTTTATTTTGCATTGAGTCTTCACTGGGAAACTCTGCAAATGGAGAAGTATGAAAGTGGTAAAAGCAAGCATTTGGGTATAAACCTTGTGAAAAATGAAGGCTGAAAACTCAGATAATTCTTGGAATCCTCTGAACACGAAAGGTTTGATGTTTGCAAGACACCAGACACCACAGGGCTAGCCTATTTCCCCAGTAATTTACAGTAAATTTAACCTTATCAGTATTCAGGACCAACTCTAGCATGGAGAAGAAAAACAATACCACAGAAATATATAAGAAGAAGGGGAGATAAAAGGAGAGCAGTGAGGAGGAAAAGCACATAATGTCTAAATTGAACTGAGGATAAGATAGGGAAGGATGATACATCCCGCAGCTAGGGGAAAACAGTTCTGATGATCTAGCATGCACGCTGAGTAAGGATGGAGACTCCCCAGTACATGTCACTCTTAGAGGAAGTCACTGAAGAACAGGTTTAGCAGCACGTAAAGTACAGCAGCTGCTGGATGCTTGTTAAAGTTGACTGAATAATTTGCTGAGAATAACGTGTTTGACAAACGTAGCCTCTCTCTTTTCATCATGTTCCTAGAAACTGTGAATGGAATTACATTATTCAAATGCATCTGAATTTTTTTGCAGCATTTCCCTACGCAGGGCTCAGCCGTCAATGTTCACAGGGTTGCGGAGCCGTGTTCAAGAAAAGATAATACGGTATTTTTCCGTTTCCTGACTGGATGAACAAACATAACCTACTTCTGAGAACAGACATGCACAGGTATTTAAAAATTGATTTCCATGAGTAACTATGGACAGTAAGTATGGCTACGTGACACATTCAGTAAGGGAGGGAAAAAAAAGGGTGTGAAATGGAAGAGCGGGGCTGCCTTGCACACCAATAATTTACTGACAAAAACCTTACTATACAAACTTAACCACACCAAAACCAGCACACATCACCATATACTAAAGGCACATCTTTCTGGTAAAACTCCCATTTCCTGGCTGTTCATGAAATCCAAAAATGAATAAAAGTTTAAGCAATCAAATTTAAATATTTGAGTCAACAATCAAGGTTGCTTACATTGTATAATACTAATCCAGATCCCTCCAGCATTCCTGGGATTAAGTATTAAATTGCATTATCTTTCTTGGTACACCACTTACTCGCTTATACCTACCTAAAAAAAGCACAAACAAAAACAAATGCTTCCCCCTTAGTGTCCCCAGGACCTGTTTCTTGTGTAGTACGGCCATCACGGGGAGCACGCGATTACTGAAATGAAGACGTTGGCAGCCGTCCAGACGTCAGCAGGCATACAATGGGTATTACTCACAAGTTTCTCGTGTGCTATTCTGGGCTGTAATCTGTGAGTTCTGAAAACAGTGAGCTCCCAGCAGTGCCTGCTCCATCCTTTTGATGCCAGATTCTTTTGTAAAACACTGTCATCTTAGATTAGCAGGAACGTTATTTATTTTTCAATTCCCTGTTGGTATTTATTCTTCCCGTTCTCTAACACATACCTTTGAGAGGGCTGCCCTAACACAGGAGTCTAGGGTACAGCATATGTGTGAAATGAGTAACTAGAATCACTGCCACCTTGGATTTAGCTGAGTGAAAACAAGGCCTAAGAGCCAATCTTTGGCATTTCTTGACCTCCCTGTAATGTAGCAGCCGTTTAAACCCAAATCTGAGCAACCAGAATTTCAGAAAAACGTTCAAGGCGTTAGGAAGCACACCATCACTTTTGATGATAATTTGATTGTAGAAACAGTTTTACACTCCCCAAGGCAGGAGCAGTGAGACAAAACACAGAGGGTTTTTTGAAAAGCTGCCAGACACTAGCCAAAGGTAAGTCAATCAGAGAAAGGAAAACAGAACGGAATTCTGGTTTTAATTTTATGTGCCCACTTACACAAAGGAAGCTCAGTTCAGCTCCTGAACACGAGGCCGTCCCCAGCAAAACCACTTCGATTGCCCTGTAGCCTCTCAGACATGAGACAAACAGACATACCTGGTCATTCTGAATTCCAAAGTCAATTTTTAACTGGAATCTTCCAGTGTAATCATGCCAACAGCTGGTCCACAGTGAGTAAAATCCTCACATAACAAATGCTTAAGACACCATGTATGTAAATAACTTCTATATGCATATGGGCCTTATTACTACCACTAATCAGCCACCTACATTTCTCTTTTTCCTGCCCTTTCATTGGTGAGAATATGATTAAGTCACATAAGCAAACACAGATTTTATCTACTTTTCATGTCATCTCAGGAAAAGCTATGCTGGCAAAACTAGGCCATTTTTAGTGTGTTGAATACTCTCTTTCCCAAGGCACAGAGATCATCTATTACTTGAAATGTTAAATCCGGAAAAAAGGGGGTCATGTGAGGAACAGGCTTTTCTGATTGCATAGTTTCATCTGGCAGGACTCTGCTAGATCACTCTCCAGTTTACTGAGTCCACAAGGCCAGCAATACTGCAGCTTTGGAGGCTGCAGTAACACCTCTGCACTTTCAGTAACAGTGTTTTTCCATTTATCCTTATATAATATATAAGGACATATTCAGAAATTGACTTTTTAAAAATCCATTGTTTTGCAATAATGTGATGTATACTCTAAACATTAATGGTTACCTTTCCCTTGAATATCTATGGAATGCAGTGAGGAAGTGACCACACTATTTACACTCGGCCTCTTTACTTCAAAAGTAATGAGTGCTTCCTGGAAGACTTAAAAGTGACACTGAAATGCGTCACTGTGCTTGAGATACAGGAATGCTGGCTGGAAACCTGCCTTCACCCCCGAGCGCCTTCATCAAGTTCTGGATAGTGATTCCAGTTGTGAACAATGTGTTATACGACGAGGGTCAATCCCCTGTGACACCTATGACTGCTGCTACCATTGCTTCCCACTTAAAACTTGGTACAGAATCAAGCTGGATGCAGCACATCCTCCCCCTCCCATATATGCTACTCTTCAACTCTATGAATGCATAAATTGGAATATGATGAACTAAAATGCAGTTCCAAGTTCTGCAACATAAACACAGATAATTTCTTAACTTTCCACATTATAGAGCGACTTTCAAGATATCACAAACCTTAAGGAAAACAGTTTTTATAATGCAGTGTCCAAAAAGGATTGACACTAAAAACTACAAGGCTTACAATAAGTCATTTTTAATAAACTAGCAGTAAAGTGTCTTAAGTCATGGTGACTCCTTTTCCTTGAGTATTTCCACATTTACTTACTCTAGTATTTTGCATATTTTCACTAAATATGTCAGAGACAAATAAAACACAAACGAGGTTTTGCCACAGCCGTAACAGCCTGACGTTACAGACAGCCCAGTACCAACTCCCGGAGTTCTGGCAGGACACACTCCGGGAGCAACGTCATTTCATCCGCTCCGGACTGAAAAATCTATTTCCTCGCCCTTTGCAGTTCTGTCAATTACACTTGTCAATGGCACTTGGGTGTCGATCGGAAAAGTGGAAAAAGACCGGACCGAGCGCTCAGGTGACATCCCAGAGAAAACCGCTCAGCCCTGCGCCCAGGGGCCCAGCGCGGGCCCTCTGCAAAACTCACCCCCCACCCCACCCCCGCGCTGTGCTCATTCCTGAGGAATAAATCAATTACTGAAAATTAGCTTCAATGCATAACGAGCGTGAACTATCGCCAGCACCACAAAGGTCCCCGCCGCGCACCCCGGAGCACTAAGAAGCGATGGGAAGCCGCCGCCGCCGCCGCTCCCCGGCAGGCCCGGCCACGCCGGGCCGGGGCGGTGCCTCACACCGGGACCCCCCGCCCGCCGGCCGGCCCTGCGCGCCCGGCCCGCCGAACCCCGCGGCCGCCCGCCCCGCGCCTCACCTTCGCATGGGCACCCGGTGCAGACGCGCGGAAATCGGCATGCAGCCGCATGGCGGCCTGAGGAGGAGCGGCGGCGGGCCCGCGCGAGGGGCCGCACGCCCCTCACGGCGCTGCCCGGGGGCACCTCCCGCCGCTGCCGCCGCCGCAGCCCCCGCCTCCCGCCCGCCGCCCTCCCTTCGAGAAGCGTCTCCCGCGCGTCCTCCGCACGCCTCTCCCCGCCGCCGGGCGCAGCGGCCGACGGCCGGGCGCTGGAGCTGCGCTTCCCTCCGCTTGTCGGCCGCGGCGGGGCGGCCCCGGCCCGGCGACGGAGGCGAGTAAAGCGGGCGCTGCCCGTGTGAGCGCCACCGAGCAGCGGGGACGGGGCCCGGGCAGGGGTGTGTGTGCCCGCGCCATCGCGCTGCGGGCGGGCAGTGTGTGTGCGGGCCCGTGCTGGTGCCCTGCTCCGAGACGGGCGGTGGGCACGTTCTTTGGTGTCTCCGTTATAAAGAAATCATCTCCCATCGTTAACGTGCACGCTACAGTCTTGAGCTGGGGAAGGGCGGTGCGCCTTACTGTGGGGTTTTGATGGTTTTGGATCTCAACCCAAGGAAACAAGCTGGCATTGCTGTAACACATCCAGCCTTCCGCAGGCGGAGGTGTGCTGTCGCTAGTAAAATCCCAGCGGGTATAAGGCAATCATCCAAGACAGCCCACTTGCCCCTTGCCCTCCCAACAAGTTTGCATGGAAAGCTATGCTGATAACTCACCACACTGCACACGCTTATCCCATCACTTCCACACTGAGGCTCTGGAAAGAAACCTGGATGTGCTGTGAAGCTCAAGCTGCCAATTTTGGTGAAACTATTCTAGACTACGAGGGCCTCGCTTGTTTCGGTGAGAGATTACACAGCGCCCTAAGAAATGAATTCCAACTACAGTGCAATAATTACTTGTGTGGCTTCCAAAATTCCCCCCACAATTTCCACTGGGCACAATGTGCTGCTTTTTGTTATACTATAAATTTCTTACAGCACTCTTCTTCACCCCAGAAGCAGTTGTAGTTTGTACACAAGAGCAGTATGTAGACATACAATCCCAGAGGTTTGTACCCATTTGGACACTAGAAGTCCTCTCTATTAAAAAGTAGGATTGCAAGTTACCCAACCAAGCAAGGATAAGAGGGTGGTAGAGGTGCAACAGAGGTTACATGTGGACTACCAGTCGAGACTCCTACGGTTGTAAAACAGTTGTAACCATAACCCTATTGTGGACTGACAAGGGTTCACTGAGACCTAATTCCCAACCAGATTTGTTTTATGTAATCATATATCTGACAATGGCTTACCACGTTTCAAATGCTGACTGCATATGGGTCTGAACTCCTTCCTTGGGAGGACGTTAACAGGTTGGCACTGAGTCCTGCAGTTCCCATGTGGCTGTGCAGGCATCACCCTTGTCATCCTGAAGTTGCTAATCAGACTGTGTAAGGTTACCTAATTTTACACTCAACTACTACAGCAA
This sequence comes from Tauraco erythrolophus, assembly GCF_009769465.1. Taxonomy (NCBI): domain Eukaryota; kingdom Metazoa; phylum Chordata; class Aves; order Musophagiformes; family Musophagidae; genus Tauraco; species Tauraco erythrolophus. The sequence goes on from NC_141465.1 coordinate 15,396,645, forward strand.
GCAGATTTAAAAGAAAAAATTAAAATCTGTTATTATGCTCAGGACTCAGGAAGGACTTCGAGGACTGGTACAAACCTCTATATTTTGTGACACTTGTGTTGTCTTTTAAAGTAAATCCTGACGTACTAAACTGGGACGCCTCAAATACCTAATGGTATCCAGCTTTATAAGGCGTTGTCATTATTTTGAGATACGGCAAGGCCAAAAAAAAAAAAAAGAAGCATGAAGGCTATATCAATTTAGACTGCAAGTTGTAATAGCAAGTTCAAAACCCATGAAAAGCACCACCAAGCTTGTTGTTTTCTACCTTGATATTTATAAAAATAAAGCAGAAGCAATCCATGGAATAAAAACTGTCAAATTGTTTTTCTCTTGAAAAAATTTCAAGATAACCATGTGTTTTTCTCCCATTCACTGAAGAAACAGTAAACCCACAGGCTCACTCTGTTGCAAAATTCAACAAGAAATCCGAAATGACTGTGTTTTGACACTAATCCCAGTACATAGGGGAAAATGGGAATCACGCATCAGACTTCTCCCCAGTGATAGGAAGTAGCAGTGCACAGCAGCAAGCGGCTTCTACCTGGACAACCAGTATTGAAGAAGAGCAGAAGGGCCCATATTGCAACTCTGGAGCTTTTCTGAAATGAACGTCTTGTATTGACTGAATATTTTTGCCCTTTCATTTTTTTTCAGAGCAGAACAATCAAATAAAAGTGCTTTTTGAGAAAAAATGTTGTCAGTAGAATTGAGAAGTTTTCAATCAAAGCAGTTTTGAGTGAAAGAAATTCACTCCGGTCTACCTCAATATCCTTCTGTCCACACATGGCTCAAGTTATTATTTTCTTTTAGAGGAGAAGACCATAAAGATTTGTTATCCTCTTAAACATAAAGTGGAAAGACTGGCCTAAGCCTCTCACTGTCAAAGGTACAAAAGCAGAAGCTTTGGCTCCTGAGATCCAAACAAAAATTGACTAATCACTATTCACTGCAAAAATTACTTATTTGGAGTGTGACATGCTTTACCATCCTTCAGTCAAGATCAAGTTCCTTTATCACATGCAAAATGTACTTCTTGCAGCTGTGAATTGGTGATTGATCCTTTCTCCAAAGTTTTCCTTTCTACATTGGAGTCATTAAAGAAAGTGAAATAACTGATATTTCCAGCTAAATATCAAGACATTGTAACAGTAAAATACATCCTAAAGCTGAGGAGGAGGAGGATAGCACTGTAACAGTCAGAGAATAGAAATTGTTCATGAAATTGTGGGTGGTTTCTGCTCATTAATTAAAAGAAGTACATCTAGAAGGGACGTGGCCATTTGTGACCTGCCTTCAGCATATTGTTGCCTTCAGCATGTGAAATGATCCATTTATGGTCTTTTGGACCACAGTTTTGACTTTTTTGTCTACCAGTCAGAGACCTCAGACTTCAGACTTCACACAGGTTGCTTCCAAGACAACGTATTTTTTTAGCCCACATATTCCAGTTTTGATAAATGAAACTGTTGTGCCCCTTTATTTCTTTCTTGGTTTTCCTCTATTAAGACTTTGTCAATGTCCCTGAGCTTCCAGAGATGCATTGAAATTATGAAATGAAAGTAATAGGTAACTAAAAGCCATACTGTCTTCCAGAGCTTGGATTAGCCTGCAATGTAGACTTTGCAAGATTAAAACACACTGCTTGAAAGGATATTCTCTCTGTGAGAGAAAGGAAAGACTCTGATCCAGTTTTCTGGGTTACACACTGAGATAGCTTTTTTCCTTTGACCTCAGCAGTCTTCGAAAAGACCACATATCAAAAGACATTGGCCATCCACAGGGATGTGGGTTTAGATGTAAGTTTTCTCAAATGACAAGCTGACTTTTTAAAGGAGAGAGTGGTGGTGGTACTGAAGATAAAATGTATGACAAATGGTTTGGTTTGCAATTTTTCGGAAAACAATCTTTGGAAGACCAGAAATCATGCTGTACTGGCAATAGGATCAGATATGTTCAAACAGCATTTAGAGTGGTCCAGTGGCAAATTCAGTATCATAAATAGTAGCCATAGTTTATAGAGCCATTTTTAAGTTTTCCCAGTTCATCCTGGTAGCCATCTCTAGATGTAGAGTTCTCAATAGAGTAACAGTAGATACATCAAACTGGAGTCACTTGCCAGATGCAAAATTTTCAACTTGTGTGTCTATAGCTCATAAAAATGGCACACAGCTCTGCCATCACTGTATCATTCCTTGTTTATTATGGGTTGCTGCCACTGTGATGTAAGAAGTGCACTTCTGTTTCACTCCACTGACACATGAATAGATTAGCCTCCAGACAGTTTCTGTGGCCATACCTCTTGGCATATTGGAAAAGTTTTACTATGAGAGATCAAACGTGTGTCTAAATTCACTAATCAGTTCATTCTAGATCAAGAAATAAAATCTGACAATAGAAATTGGAAGAGTACTGAGCAAATAATTTTTCATAAATGTAGGGGATAAACGTACATACATTATTTAACACATGGAGAAGAACCAAGAAAATTATTGCAGGAAATCTATATCAATTACAGCTAGTTCTGTTCTATACTGAAAGACATGATATGGAGCGATGAGGAAGAGCTCGAGTTTGTTATTCTGACAAGATTAGTCTTTTCTGGAAAAACATCTAACTGACTGTGTCCATATGGTCAAAAAGAGATGAGATAAATCATTAATACTTCCGTAGGATATTCAGTATCAGGATCCCCTACTGTTTTGCAAACTTGAATTAATTTTTGCATTACTTTGGCAAGATAGAAAATAAAATACTATCTCCATATTGGTGCCTTGTGTAATTACAGAATCTCCTCCAAGGCTGCATACCAAAACTGTTCCTGAGTCAGGAGCTGAACCCAGACTTTCTAACTGAAAATTCCTACTCTAACAAGCTGAGCTGTCACAGCCATGATAAAGTGAAGTTAAAAGTCTTGCAGATTTCCGGTTGCACTTTTTCGAAAAAGAGCACAGACGCTACAAAAAGCGGGACATGAATGAACTGCTGTCAAGGCCACTGGCTTCTACATTTGTAAATTCTACTCCAGACTCCCTTTATCTCACATTTTAAAGTGATTCAAAACTCTGGACTTTGGTTTTGAATTCCTCTGTAGAATACATAAACTTATCTGTTTTGTGGAATGGTGATAAAGAAGATTGCATTGTTTTTGTTGTCAGCTACCAAGAACTTTCTTAGCTGCGAGATCAGGATATGAAGTTGTGGTTGTTGGTTTTTTTTAAATGCTTTAAGAGCTCAAATAAAAACTAGCAAAACCCTATTAGTATAACAGTTATTGTTGCAGTTTCTTTCACCTACTACTCACTTTTGAATCATCATGGGCTCAGACCTGAGCAAGAATTTTCTTTTTAAATTTATTTTGCTGATTAGCATTCAGACATGATATTCATTATATTTTGAGGCTGAATTCTGACAGTAGGTGTACTTGCTAAAATTATGAGCTTTGTTCTAATGAAGAGTTGACTCCAGCTGCATTCTGTATGAAATACTGCCAATTCCTTACTCAACTAATCATAAGATGCTTTGACAGAACCGTGTTTCACAGGACTGAGATGTGGTCTTAGTACACCAGGACCTATAAAGCAAAGCAGTTCTGGTGGGGGCCCATATAATTCAGACAAAAGTGGCAAAATTTACTCCTTTTTGTCCTTTGTAGATATTCTTGCACTGATGCCAACCAATGTACGAAACAATTAAGCTGGCAATTTGACCTTTTTAGTAGCTTTATATGATTTCATAACTTTTTTCACATGCTTATTTACACTAGAGATTTTTTTTTAATAGATCTCATTTTACACAGTTGTTTTCCCTTAACCGCTTACTGACACAACAGTGTAAAATCTGTTACAAGCACTTAAGAACTTGATCTAGATCTGATGGCACCCAGCAAGCAGCCCTGGAATGCAACAGTTTTCTGGGTGATAATTAACAACACTTTATCATGTAAATCTCAGTCAAATTAGCTATTTTTGGCCTGTGGAATTTTTCACAGAAGATTTCATCATTGCATCTGATCTGGCTTCTGTAAATACCAGCATGGACTACTGATGGAAGGCAAGCGTCGGCCTGACTGTGCGTTGGCCCACAAGGAACTAACCTTCTCAGCAGAAATGACAAGATTTTACTACTTGGTAGCATCCTCCCCTCTCTCTCTCTGCCTTTTCAATTCAACCTACTGCCAGGGTCTTTTTCACAAAGCAGTTTTCCTGTTAGTGCTGAGCAGCATTATAAACATTTCAGAATTAATAAATCGACCTGCTGTGTTTGCTACTGTCCTGTATACCAAAAGTGTGCACTTGTCTGTCCCTCTCCCCTCCTTTCCCTGCAAGCTCATTTTCCCTGCAAGCTCAAAACAGCTGGTGCTGTTTTGCATCACAATAGCCAACCTAATGACCAAGCAAGGACCTTTCCTATCAAAGTACAGATGTTGTTATTCTGCAGTTAAGACCATACCTTTTTGCAAAAGTATGGATTTAAACCTAAAAGTAACTAGAATTCAGACCTTTGTAAATGCCCAGGTAAGAGCACCTGGCAGCACCCCTGCGTACTTTCTTTCGCATACTCCACAGCTGCATTCTCTTTAGGTTGACACTGCTCGCAGAGGTTTTGGAAAGTATTTTGAACATTGTTGCCACGTGTAGGCAGCTGATATTGATTGCTTATCCAAAATACGTTAAATAGAGATGTACCTTTTCAAATGTGCTATGTGATTCTTGCTTAGTCCTCTATTTTAAACTGTGAATTCGCTCAAGGAAGTTATGGCAATTTTCCTGACTCTAGCAAAGACCATGATCTACGTGAGACATTGTCTCGTTTCTGAGAAGGCAATTCTACCCTTGCTTTGTCAGTGCTTGATTGTCAATTTTAAAATACCATTAAAGTGGAAAGTTCCCTGGACTGTCAGCGAGGTTTTCTCATCTTGGTGACATCTGCTGTCTCTCTTACTTCTACTTGTGCCATCTATGGTGTATTTCCACCTATTTCTTCCCACTAATGTAGTCTTTCGCTATGCTGTCTTAGGCAGAACACTTAAAAATGTGGAAGATGTGCCAGTGGGTTGGCAGAATCAAGTATTTGCACAATGTTGCTTTTACGTTAATCTGAAGTTTGACAAATATTCTATTTACATTCAGTAGTGCCTTTGTGTAATAAAATGTGTCTGTACAAATGTGCATATTTTTGGCTAAATGGAGTACAGAATAAAGGTATGGTTTATGAATGGTGCCAGATTTTTTTAATGCAATGTGCAATATTCTGTAGCTAACAAATATAAACAATTCCATTATAATGCATTAAATAGTGAGTAATCTAGCACGGGGAGAGGCGGGTACATACATGTGTATTGTATTATACATACACCCCCTTAGTCTCTTCTTTTTCAAGCTCAAAATAAAAACCAGTTCCCAAATTGCTAAAGTGCAGGCACACAGCAATGGCTGTACCAGATCAAAGCAATCAAATGGCTTACTCACTGTAGGTGGGTTCATATGGTGAAGAGGCAGGTATTAACTTTTCATAAAGGACAAATTGCCCAGTAACATAATGTTGAGGACTGGAAACGAGCAGACTTTAATGAGTTTATAGTCTGAAATAACTCCTCTGTAAACTAAATAACAAAAGTCCTTCAGTGCCTGTGATAATTTTCATTGTTCATCCTTGGACCTGTGTCTATTTCTAATACAGTTTCTTTAAGAAGGATAAATGTACAGAATACTTGTGAGGAGACTACCGTTAATATGATAAACCTTTACAGTAGTTTTCTTACTATTCTTGAATCTGTTCTTTAGGGGTAGTCAGGCAGATGAAAGTGCCTTGGAATGTTGCACTGCAAGCTGGACCCCTGTAAGAATCTAGATTAAAAAGTGAAAATTTAAAACTGCTGTTCAACCTTTTTTTTCTTTTTCTTTTTTTTTTTTTTTTTAAATCGCAATCATTTCTGCTGTTTGGCTCACCCTGCAGTCCCACAGGCTCATGGATGGGAGAAGGAAGAGGAGTGACTGACTGGAAGCTGTGGGAGAGGGAACAGTAAGCGAAAGGAACACAAAGGGAAGGTAGTTCGTAAGCTGAAGAAACGCTGGAAACCCCTGCAAACAAGCTTAATTTCTGATTAAAGTTTTCATGAAGCTAAATTATTCATCTGACTAATTATGCTGTTCTGATGATGTCAGAATGTTTCCTGATTTTTTAATTAACATCAGTTGGAGAAAGAGACACATTACTGTGGATGGGGCGAGGGAAAGAAAGGGAAAGCGCCTTGGAGCAGACAAGTGGCCAGAATTACTGCTTTTTGGGAAGTCTCCGTTCAGGCTCCTGGGGACAAAAAGAGCAACCTCAGGGAAATTATGCTGCTTAGTTTAGTATCAGTTATTTGCTTAATGCTGATAGCTTCTGCTTGTTATTGAAGGCAATATCAGCATAATGACAATTGTTACTGGATGGTTTTTTCCATTCATATTCGTCTGGAGTAAGGCAACACTCACCTCTCCATTATTTGTTTACAAATTAATAAATGGGGGGAATGGTCTAGTACACACACTTGTGAACAATCGGCAAGTGGGAATAGTTGCTTGGATTTCACTGTGCATCCATACTTAGGTCTATAAAACAATAAAATTAACCTCCTTAAATTAACATGTCAACTTATTGCTGGGGTTTTCTGGGTAGTGAAAAGTTCAGTCTCAATTGATTGCAGCTGAAAAAGTGTGGAAAAAATTAAGTGGTGCTGATTGAAGCACCCAAGCAACCTGAGAAATGAAACTAGACCGCAGAGGCCTCAGTGAGTGATGCTTCCTGACTCATCACCAGAGATTTTAAACAAACGGAACTTTTTAGGACAAGGAAAGATGAAGGCTGTGGAGAAAATGGGAAAAAAAAAGTAAAATTCTGATTTGGAAAACCTGGTAAGCAATGGGAACTGTCTTTCCCTGGGCCAGAGTGCATTGGCTATAATCTCAAGTCAGTCTTCCTCCATGTAAGAGATACTCAGGAGTTAGCTAGCTGCCACCTTCTTCCAAAAGCTGCCACCTAATTACAATTTGCAGTCTGTGCTCAGGAACCCCAGATCTTAGGCAGCCCCAATTTATCATTCCCAAGGGATGTAGAGTTTATTATCCCAGCTGTACCTGAACCACAACTCAAATGCTTCCTCAAGGCTGGTGCAGCTGACTACCCCAGCCTGAAGACCTTTTACTCCTGTCATTTGTCAAATGCTGTCAGCACTCCCAGTTTTTATTGGACCCCCTCTTTCAGCAGCTCCAGCAGCATTTTGGGTCCGTCGGACAAAGTTGGTTCATTATAGATCTCCTTTGGTGAATGTTTTCACTGAGACTTTACCCACAGAAGACAGGCTTTATCACCACTCTCTGGTCTCAAAAGGCTCTGTGCCCTCTCACTGGTGGTCAGGGTGTTTCTTTCTGCGTGCACAATGAAAATATTTTTCTGCTCGATGCATTTTTAAACATGAATGCAATTGTTAAAGACATCTCAGCTTTAAAATACGTTTGTGTAGTGGGTTTTGTTGGCTTTTTGTAAATGAAGGTCTCCAATTCTTGCCAACGTGTAGGCAAAGGAGTCCTGGCCTCTCTGATCATATCTTCTAGCTCTTCAAAAAGGTAATTAGGAGAGGAAAGGAAAAAAGATGAAAAGAGGTTTGAGTGTGCAGTAAGAAGGAAGTACAGGAACTAATGTACAGTCAGGTGTAGGAAGGAAGGTTGTAGCAGAGCCAGGTCACTGTCACGGGGGAGAGAAGTTCCAGTCTAAAAAAGCCAAAAGTTCCCTTCTGCAGGAGGGGATGCACACTAAAAATAACTACTACTGTCCAACTTCAATTTCTAGCTGATTTTTCTCTGCCCTCTTTGGTAAAGACATTAGGAAGCAGCATGTCACTCCAGCTGTGCCTAACCAGAGACTCTTGAACAGATCTGCCCCGATTGTGGTACCGCTCTTGTACCTCATAAACTGGCACTCATGCGTCTGGGTCCTTCCAGTTCTGATCCAGAGGCAGCACGCTCCTTAAATTAGACTTCCATTTATCTTAGTTATCTTGATTTATGCAGTGTTCTGTGGAACATTCATCATACAGCTAATCTTGAGTAACCTTGAATAATATTTTAATCTTGCTGCCCCTAATTTTACCCTTTCTTTTCTCAGCCTTAGCCTTGAAGGCTTCTCTTTCTGCCCTTGAAAAAAATACCTGTAAAAGCTTAGCACATCTCTCACACTTTCCTCCTAAGTTTTGCTTCCAAACTCTTTCCTTCTCTACAGCAGGTCTATTTCCTCACCATGGTTAAAACTGTTGGAAGGTTTGAGGTGTTTAAAGGGGCACCTTGCTGGTGTGATAGCGACTGCCTACAAAATCTTTGAGCTAATTTCACAGCACAAAGTGGTAAACTAGTGGTTCTTCCCAGTTCTCAATATGTGCTTTATTGAATTTGAGGTTATGGAGATAATTTTATTATGAGTTTTATTTTGCTTTTCTAGAAATTTCAGACTGTTTAAAACAAAGTTAATATGTTAGAAAAATACTTCTTGTGTTCCTCTAGACCAAATTGCTAACAGAGGCATCAAACAATACCTCCCAGCCATTCTATTTCAGATTCTTTTCTTCAGGGACTAGGTCTTATTTATTTAAATTTTAATACATTTTAAACATCAATCATGTCCTCTGTTATCATTCTCCCACACTCCGGCGATCTGTGAGCTTCTGAGGACACGTCTTTAGCCAGGCTTCTTCCTAGTCAGATCCCTTCTAGGCTGCATTCTGCAAACCATCCTTCCCTTTGGGGCCAAATATGATAAACTAGGATCTTTCCATATCTAGGCTCTCTGGCAACAGCTCTGCAGTAATCCCTGGCAGCAGAACTAGTAGCTTTTTCTCGTGGTGATCTCAAAACTTTCCTCTGGTCTGGGGCCACATAAGCCTGAAATCAAACCTGTGTCCCTCAGAAATAGGTCACTCCACTCAACCTCACTGATTTACATTGATTTACTAGAAGAATACTCTTGAACTTGTCAATAGTTTTTCACTCCTTCCTGTATTTCCTTTCTCCTCTCCGTACATGCTTTTTGTTATTTAGGGAACATACTGGAACAATAAAAGGAATCACTCTGTATTTAGTTAGCAAGTTTATGCAAACTGAAGCATGAAAAATTCAGAAGCCATGCTAAAAATTTATTCTGTAGCTCAATATAACACGTCAGAATCTGAAAGGTCTCCAAACAGCAAGTGGTTTCACAAACTGTACTCTGTGCTCAGTAGTGCAGAGGTGTACTAAGGACAGAATTGCAGCCTTAATGAGTTTTGTGCCTTGATTTATGCATAGTTTAGTGCTTTAATTTGAAAAAACACCCACAGACAGCCAAATTTTGTAGTTCTTACCATCTCTATGAAGCCATTTGATGAGAATTTAGATTGGGACTTGTTGCCTTTGCTTTCTCTTGAGCTCAGTTCTGAGCACTTAATGAATCCAACTTGAACAGAGCAAAGGTGCAGCTTTGTTGCCTCCATGTTGATGAATTCCTGCTCTGGGTTTCTGCTGAAAACCAAAGAGGTGAGGAAGTTTTTACTGTGAGATTTCCCACAGGAGTATTTTATGTAGGCTGGGATGTTTGCCAGCAGTACAATATACAACAAATATCGCTCCTTGGTAAAAGGCCTGAGTGTGTTACTGATGATTGAATGTTTCTAACATGTTATGTGTGCTCAGGGATGTATATGAAACAAAAAGGATACTCTTCTACCAGTTTCCCAGGAACTGTATATTTGCTTCCCAAGTAACCACCACCGCAGCTGGCACATTCATGGGTAACTCTAGCAAAGAAGAGACATGATGGTGATGAACTCGCTTGCCAGCGAGTTCATGTCAGTACATGTCTTCCTGATCACGAATGAAATATGTTGGTGGGATTGCAGTCTTTTCTGGACTGCAATCTGCAGAGCTGGAAATCTAATAGGCACTGAATTCACTTGCAAGTCTAGAAAATATTTCTGAACATTGCAGAAGGTCTTCTAGTGGGAAGCAGGAACCAATGTCCCTGGACACATTCTGGCAGTCATAAAAAACATTGCTCCCCCAAAGTCTTCTTGCTGTAGCGGCAAATCACTGCACTCCCTTGCCTTCCGCTTGATAGCTTGGGAATGTAACTATTCCTTGCTTCCAAATTCATTAGGTAGACTCATATGCCCATTTTAACTGTCAAATGTAGAAAAAGTAGATTGCAAGAATTTCCAAGTGCCTGTTGCGGGACACTTGAGTTTGTTCACTTTTTCCCTCATTTTCCAAAAGCCCTTTAGGAAAACAAAAAGGGTACTGGAGAACCTGAATTTTGTTTTATTTTCCTACTGGGAAAAGAAATAAAGAAGATGAAAATACATAAAGAAAGAATACTCCTACACAAATACTATTTACATTTGTCCTGTCGTAAAGCAAGTAAACAAAATCTTCATGGCCCAAATTTTAATATATTTTTAATAGGAGAATTTCTATTTGAGAAAGGTTATGTATTTAAGAAACATACAGGATTGGTCAAATAATGCTTTGACCAACGATGTTGTGTCATCTTCTTAGAAAAGATCCTTCTTTTATATCAGGTAGTTTAGAAATAGTCTGAAATATTGAGAGAACTTAATGCCTGTTTAGCAAACACAAACCTTGAGTTGAAGACATTACTGACCTTATAAATTGGATCAGTTGGAATATGAAAAAGTAGATTTATACTCTTCGCAGCAGAGATGAAAGACATTTGAACTGTTCATCAATAATTAAAGTAGTACTGAAAGTGGCAGTGCTTTCCCATCTCACTGTGTGGAAGACAGTTGGATAAATCCACCTTATTTTCATTGCCTTTTCATCAAACAAGGGTTCTATTCTTTGTGTCAAATAACCAGCAGCCTGACCGGAAAGAAAAACTACAGTACAGTCACACAGCTGCAATGAGTAGTTTTGTGACTTTCATTTCTCCTGAATGTGCCAGAGGGTTGTTGCTGTTTCTTGCTGGTTGGAATAGCAGCCAGAAGTGAGTAGTACCATGCCCCACTCAATCAAATAGGATGGGCAAAAGTAAAAATCTGCTATATAGGTAAGCAAGAAAATGCTGACACTTCCAGTGACCTCTGAATTATTGGCAAATTATTCTGTTCATTTCACAATGCTAATAGCACGATGTATTGCCAAAAAGCTGTTGAACCTGAATAAATGTGTGCATTTATTGTAAAGCTAAAAAATATGTATTTAGGTTTACATTGAGACTTATCTTCAGTCTAAATGACTTTTCCATTAAAAGTGAAATCATGCAAGTAAAAATATAAATGTATGATATGAAAAAGCAGTAGCTTCTGTACCGTTATGGGAGACATTACTGAGATGCTGAGAAGTGCTCATACAGAAGTATTGGGGGAAACTGAGATTCTGTCATAACAGTTTGTGTCAGCTGTTGACGGTGTAATGAAAGGATGTTTTGTATGGGTGTCATGTGGGAGATGGCAGTTCTGAAACAGTGCTGAAACATTCAGCTCCATTGATTTTGGCAGGAATCTTCCTGACATAGGGCTTGATCTTGAAGGATGCTGAACTACTCTCTTATTACCCAAGGGGATGGTGTCTCAAGAGCTTCACTGCAGACTGTTTCTTATTGATTTTAAGTCTGCTTGTTGTTACATGTATCACATTACTCTTGTGGGATGAAGCTAGCAGAGCAGCACCGTTCACCTCCAGAGAAGAGCAGCAAAGCCCGTGAAGGGTCTAGAGCACAAGTCTGATGAAGAGTGGCTGAGGGAACTGGGGTTGTTCAGTCTGGAGAAAAGGAGGCTGAGGGGAGACCTTATTGCTCTCAACAACTACCTGAAAGGGGGTTGTAGTGAGGTGGCTGTCAGTCTCTTCTCCCAGGTAACAAGTGATCGGACAAGATGAAACTGGCCTCAAGTTGCCCCAGGGCAGGTTTAGACTGGAGATTAGGAAAAATTTCTTCCCCAAAAGGGTTGTCAAGCATTGAAACAGACTGCTCAGAGAAGTGGTTGAGTCACCATATCTGCAGGTATTTAAAAGATGTGTAGATGTGGTGCTTAGGGAAATGGCTTAGAGGTGGACTTGGCAGTGTTAGGTTAATGGTTGCACTTGATGATCTCAAAGGTCCTTTCCAACCTAAACAATTCTATGATTCTGTTCTATAGCAGATACAATACAATGGCCATGTGCATGTCATGGGTTGACTGCCTTTATGGCACAATCCCTTTGCAGCAGTTGTGTGCAATCTGCTCTCCCAGGTTCACGGCCTGGCTGCAAACAGGAACAAGCCTAAACCAGGCGTCCCTTCCAAAAGGTCCTCTCTTCTCAGGGACCAGAGAATGAGAGCCGCAGGGTGCCTGGCACACACCGCTCATGTGCCTGACACACGATTCTCTGTGCACCAACAATAAATAGTCTGGGAAATAATTGAGCATGGAAGGGACTGAAGATTTCTAACTCTCTTTAAACAGACTGCTGCTCTTCTGTGAAGAAACTGAAGTGAAAAAAAGCCTCTGTGACTCCAGCATATTTCCATAAGATGTAATGTTTTGTATCTTTATATCACATTTTATATCTTTAAGGTAGCATTTAAGGTACCAAAAGCCAAAAATAAATCCTGAAACTAATTGCTAAAATTAGAATAGAAACTAGAAACTATCTATGGATTGGAAAAAGGCATACATATACATAACATAAAATGTATTTTTGGTTTTATATGCCTGTATCCACCACTTCCCTCAAGTCAGTCCCATTTGTTTAGCACATGCATATGCATTTGTGTGTGTATAACCTTCCCAGGATAAGACAAGTATTTGCTAAATAAAGTCCTACTATATTTATGCAGTCAAAGATTAGTTTCTATCATTTTAATTTCGTAATTATTTAGCTATCCTGAGATTTTTTTTTCAAATACCAGAATTTTATGTTCCTGAGCACTCCTGTAAGTTATCTGCCATGCTCACAATGGATTGTATCTTTGTGGTCATGCATCAGTGCTACTGTAACTCTTTATATTAAAATTGGTTTAGATCTCCAGATGGTTTTTTAATGTTCCATTACTTTGGGGCTCTAATGTAGTTTCCTGTAAGCATTTCAAAAAAAAAAAAAAAAGAAAAAGAGAAGGAAGTTAGCTGAAAAATTAATACCATTTCAGTCTCCTCCGTTACTGTAATGCCTGTGTATGGTGAAAAAGTTTGGAGGGCAACCCTGCAAGAGGGTGGCATTCTAGCACTGCCTAGGGCAGGGAGAGACACAGGGCAAGGATGTGCTGCAGGGGCTGATGACCCCAGCAATGCACAATGGACCCACCCCACAATGCCCTGCTTACCTTCACCCGGTCAGAGCCCCTCATCAGCCACTTGGACAAAACAGAGAATTGGATCAATTTTTCTTATCTGCCTCCATGACACCCCTGTGGACACAGCTGGGTTAGCTGCCATCATGAATGGTGGGGAAAAAGAAAACAACAGATAAAACATTTTATTTTTTCACTTCCAATCTTGAAAAAAAAATGTTTTCAAGTGTTAAGCTAATTTGGTTAAGAACTATGTCTGTTACAGTAATTTTTTTTTGTTCTGTCGTGAACCTGGCTGAACCTCCAGAGAAGACAGCTCCACTGCCATTTGGTAGCCCCTCGCTGGGGCTAGAAGTCTTTGTAACGTTCAGGATCTTTAGGGACTTCTTAGTAGAAGCAGCATGCAGCACTGAACAGGCCTCCTGATCCTTTTAATTGACAAGCGATAAGTCACCTAACATTTTCTTGGAGACATCATCTGCAGAAGATGATACAGAAAAATGGGGAAAAACAAGTAGAGGTAAATAGAGAGTGCTCTCTGGTAACTCAAAGTTCTGGACTGTAGCAAAGTCCTGCGCCCAGTTCAGCCAGATAGATAACTCAGCAGTTGCCCAATTCAGATATTCGACTTTGCTTATGACCGTGAACGATGCTCCACATGCTCTTGGAGTAAAGTGCTTTAACAGAACAGATCTGGAAGAAGTTGGCCCCTTGTCACAATCAAATCTGACAAGTCCCAAACCGCTTGTGCTGAAGTCAACTGGAACAGTTAATCCTGTGCTCCAAAAGAAATACCAAAAGAAGACCTATTTCAGGTATTACCAAAAATCAGCCAGTGTCTGATTTGCTACTTTCACATTACAATTAAGCTTTCTGCTGTATTTTTCTGCCAGTGTGAATTTTTGCTAAGAACAACAACAAAAAAATATCTGACATTCTCAATTAGGTATTAAATGAAGGCAATGTGAAACTAATAATTTTTATATAATAAGAGGAAATTAAAATGACAACTGAACATTTCTTCCTCATAAAGTTTCAGCCGCAGTGACTTTTCCGCTGAATATTATGTTATGTATCCACTGCAATGTTTAGAAAATCCTTCTTAACCTCACTTATTTTCAAATAACTGGAAAACAGGGGTTGTCAGACCGGAAATAAAGCACCGTTGTTTCATGCTAAGCAAAAAATAAATTTTCTTTAGCCAAATGAAATGAAAACAAGCTGAACAAAAGTGCACAGAGTAACATTTGGCAATAAGGAAGAAAAAATATCCAACTAAAATATCCAACAGGCTGTACTAACCATGAAGCAAAGGAAATATTTGGAGAGACACTTCTACATCTCTTCTACCGACACTATTTTGCTATGTGAGGATGACTACTAACTGGAGCAAGGAATTAACACTGAGTGAACAATGCTTGGATAAAAGTTTCCCCCCTGTAGTGGGTAGGACTGGTGGTCAGGACACTCACCTGGGTTCAGGCCATACTCCAGTGGATGCTGAAGTCTGGCAGCATTGACAGGAAGACCTGAGAGCTTCTCAGAATAACCTCATCATGGCGGATTTGAGGCCCCTTGGAGAGTGGAGTGATGGAATTGAGGATACCCTGCACGCTGGAGAACATCACCACTTAGCTATCAAGCAAAAGGCTGAGACCAATGATACCATGTTCTAACTTCTGCATTCAATTAGTTGTTACTGCTCAATAAATTTGAGTTATCTTTCTGACTGGTCTAGGGACAACTGAACCCACATAGTTTGGTAAACTATCATAGGCCAAAAATATGAACACATTTCACAGGTCTAATTGGTATAAATTAATCTTACTGGGTGTGTGTGGGATTGGCTGTGTGCCATTTCATCTTGAAGGTTGTTTACTGATTTGATGTGTTAGAACCTTTTACCACATCAATTATTTATGCCATCAGCTGGAGGAAAAGATAAACCCAAACCTTCTATGATTCTATGATTCTATAATTGTGAGTAAATGCTTACCAACTATTAAGCCAGTTTTAAAAAAAAACTCAACAAGCTTACATCCAAACAAAAAAAATCTATCTTCAAATTCTTCTACAGATTTATTAAAATGCTCAGGAAATGATTTTGTACAAACTGCTCTTGCACTTCTTTAATTAGATAAAAATACATGTCACTAAGGACTTGCACGTTCCCTACTCCTTAATTCTGCTAATAGAGAACAAAAGTAACAACAGATCTATATGGAATCCTTTCCCATCACTAATAATAAAGATGATATTTGTTAGCTAGCTGAAATGAAGACATAAAAAGCAGATTTTGCACATAAATGCAGCCTGTGTAAGTTCCTGCCTGTAGGCAGTACATCATGGGAATGTACTGGTTTGGAAAAAAAACCACCACCTGCTATACACTAAGATATTGGTGATAAGGTGAAAACCAAAGGAAGTTTCTTCAACAAAAAAGGGAAAACTTTTAATAAATGTTAACAAAATAATAGCTTCACAGCCTTCTATGATTTAAATTATTGACCAAGAACAGAATTTTCTAACCTGCTGATTGATTTTGAGGAGTTTTTTCCTGTTTCTTAGTCTCATCAAACTATTTTTGAGGTGTTTTCCGTTTCTGAAAAAAAAGATGCATTAATTTGAGATACCTAAATGCAAACTCATCTACCCAAATACAGAAATGTAGGTCAGAAGAGCACATCATTCATTAGTGTTTTGACAGACAAAATATACTGTTTCAGGTAAAAATTAATAGCACAAGTAACTTTTTGGTGGAGTGTTGGGAAAATAGGGAGAAAATGTCTTTCCAATTAAATGTAACAAAACATCTCTCGAAGAAAAATGCCATTGGAAATACAGATAGTACATATCATTACTCGTAAATGCAGAACTTGAACTGGCAAAAGAAGTCAAGTACTCAGCTCTATCTTTTTCCCTACAGTGACATTCCTCTAAAATACTTTGGACCATATTTTTGTCCTCCTTCATTTTTTAGGTTTTTGTAAAGTAAATCATATTTCAGGAAACTTGCCACGTGAGATGTCCTGACCAGTCCACTAGCGACAACTGTGTCCAGCAGCTTCAGTGTACAGTAGTGAAAATCAAACCTGTATGTTTAGTAAACAAATTCTAGAATTCCCTCTGTCCAAAACCTCTTGTAAACAATCAGTAACAATTCCTGTATTGCAGATGTCAACTACAAAAGCTTATGGTCCTGTATAACTTCACTTACATTTTTTTCCTTTTTGCTTTGATATGGATCAGAGACTAATCTACATCCTAAACTAAAAGATAGAATAAATATTCTCAATTCTATCATTTGGGACTGAGACATGCCCTCTCTTTCTGTGTAAGCTACTTTTCCATCAGATTTTTGTTTAGCGTTTGGAAAGTTGTAATATTCATAAGTTATTTGAACTTTTCAGTACATGACTCTGTGTGTAAGTCCTGTTCTGCTGCACTGTCAGCTCCACTGAAATTAGGGCACTTCTAAGCACTCAGATACATAGGCTTTGAATTGGGAGACCATTATAAGATTTCGAATACAGCATTGCTATTCCCAGAGGGAGCGAGCATTTTTTTTTTGGCAATACTATGGAATCATAGAATGGCATAGGCTGGAAGGGACCTTAGAGATCATCTAATCCAACCTCCCTGCCATGGGCAGGGACGCCTCTCAACTAGATCAGGCTACTCAAGGCTCCGTCCAACCTGGCCTTGAACACCTCCAGATTGGGGGCATCCACAACCTCTCTGGGCAATCTATTCCAAAGTCTCACCACCCTCATACTGAAGAATTTCTTCCTAAGATCGAATCTAAATCTGTTCTCCTTCAACATAAACCCATTTCCCCTTGTCCTATCAGTGGACACTCTTGTAAAAAGAGTAACACCATAAAAATCAGGCCCTGCAAAAAAAAAAAAAAAAATTAAGTACAAAATAAATATCTCCAAGCCAGAAGCCAAGGACCTGTGAATGCAAGTATGGACTAAAATAGTGCAGGAGAGTGTTAATTTGAAAATTAAATTGCTGTGTTCAAAAGATAAATATTTCTTTTCCTCACAGAGCACATGGCTACACATATCAGTTTGGCACAGTAGATGAGAATAATGTATAAGAGAGGTGCAGTGATATTAATCTTCCAGCTGAGAGGAATGTTATTGCATGTCCAACTGTGACAGTTTCTTTTGCAGAGAACAGCAAAAATGTTTTGCTAAAGGACATCAGCTGTTTTTTTCCCGCTTAACAGAGAATGCTTTAGATGATAAGACAACTCAATTTGTTTCTTTGAATAAGTTTTTGACTTTATGTGATCTAAGTAGCAGTTCAGATCCTAATTCAGATCCTTCCCTATGTATGAAATATTTTCTCTTGTCTGTAAATGAATTATAGTCTCACAAAAATCAACTAATCAACTCAAAAGCAGGCCCACCTCAGGTCTCCACATCAAAACTATATAATTTAAAAAATGTGGAAAAGAGAATGAGGAAGGAGATACCACATTGTAATCAGAAGCAAAAAACCCACACATTTGGAATTAGTTTGCATGAGTATGGAGTCACAATAGAAAGATTGGTCCATACTGACACTTTGCTGCTGCGCTGCGTTCACATTTGGTGTGAAAGATGAATGCTGTGGATTGTGCTGGAAAGGATCCATCTGAGCTGCTGCGTCACCATGGCTTCTGCAGGAGAGCACAGAAACTCAACTTTGTAGCCAATCTTCAAAATAAGCAAACAGTGGAATTAATTTTTACTGGACAGGAAACACATGCTGCAGACTACTAATTGAAAAACAATGTTTCAAGGATTTTAAAAATTGTCATCTCAAACCGTAACTTAGTGTAGTAGTCATTGTATGAGAAACAGATTACTTAATCTAAATTCAATGCTTTTTAAAAATATTTTTAATTATATTATTGGGTCTAAACCCTGCTATTTCTAGTGGATCCATACCTTTTCCTCTCTGAGTCTATGGCAACAATTAAGTATGGCTCTCTGCTGACATCAATTAGTTATGCTACCGCACATTAATGTTGTAGAAAAATGAAGCTGTTGACAACCAAAAGCTGAAGCTGCTGACAATTTAAAAACTACTGTGTTAATTTCAGATTAATTCAAAACAAATCCTGTTTACCAAATGGAAACTTAGAACTTTTAAACAAAATAATACGGACTTGAGGTTTTGGTTTTTTGTTTGTTTGTTCTCTGGATTTTTTTCCAAAAGAACAAACAGTGGTAGTCTCAACAGGACATGTTCTAAAAAATACCTAAATATTCGAACTGAAAACTGTCCTTAGCACTGAAGTCAAAAACTGCATGAAACAAATTAACCCAAGGGAACCTGGAGTTAAGCTGTGGACGTTTCTCCTCTTTCCTGTTTGTTTTTGCCCTATTTTTCCACAATTATTCCAGATAGGCGTAAACTTCAGTGAGCAAAAAGATAATGTAAACAAAGAATATAATTTTTAACACGGTTAAATTAGCCTGTGTGGTGGTGTTAAATGCAGTATCTTAACATCTCTCTTAGAATTGCAGCCTTCAAACAAACACACCATCGCTGTTCACCGGTTTTCGTTTGTTTTCACATAATGCTGTTTTCTGCGAAAAATGCACAGACTACTGGTGTTGGCTGTCCCTAAATGAAAGGTCAGGATGAACTCCTGTGGAAAGGCCGCTGTGTGCATCCTTACTCTCTACCTTTCTGTTGGTGGGAACAGCCTTATTTCATGAGAGCACTAAGTAATTTGATTCCTTCTTCCGTCTTTGACTGCGTCAGGGGACTAGCTTGGATTTCCCAGTTACAGAACTGGGAACTATGCACCAGGCCATGCTAGCTGGGTTATTTAGCGTCCTCTGTACTTTTCCTGGACCTCTGATCTGGCAGCACGTTAGGTACTCTGCAGGGAGTTTCTCTGACTGGGGGGTCTCCAGAAGGATTTAAACGACAAGGTGTAGTTTGGCAGTCACCGCTGTGGTGCCCTTTGTGACAGGCTGTAGCAGCGGATCTTAACAAGTAATCAGTTCCTATTAAGCAACTTCACCTTGCTGTTGGGATACCTGACCCTTGGTCCAGGCCAGGCTGGCTTTAACTAACTTCTTCACTCAGCTGAAAAATTTCCATAACCCTCACACAACACAGCCAGGCAGGAGGCACTGGACTGCGAAGGTGTTCGGCCTTAAGGCGCGTTAGAAACCACCCGGAAAGAGCAAATTTTCTGAGGTTCATGGTGTCACCCTCAGGCTATGACAGCTTGGAGTACCTGGTGCTCAGGATTTTATGAAGAGATTGTATTCAGGACAAACCTACACTAGATTTTCCTCTACTAAAGTCCTTTGGGAAAAGCTATTGTAAAGAGGTTAGTCTTCCTGCAAGATATGAAAGTTTATCAAAGCATTTCCGTGTCCTTTGGGAGGCTGGTTCAGCCACAAGCACACTGAGGAAGCTTCTCCCTGTCTCTGCAAATCCGCATTGGAACCCCAGGAAAGAGGGCTGGACAGGGTGGCTCTCAGATCGTGTCTAGTTCACAGTGCCTGAGAACAACACCCAGCTGAAGCCAGAAAACTGACTCTCCAGATACGTGGGCAGTTATTTCTACAACTTGTTGATTGCTGCGTCCTTCATAACATTCTCTTAACGTATTGGTATTCCCCAGACTTGGGCTCACTGCTGTTTTGTCTGTGTGGCTATCAAGAAACCATGCTCCCAGCTTCTATTCAAAGATGGTATGTATTTTAGGCACCCTCTATTGCTGACCCTGATCTCAGGCTGGCTCTTTATTCTCAACATATAACCAGGCAGCTGTAATTATTGCTTTATGTGCCTGATATATTTCATCCAAGATAAATCTGTATTTCAGCTGGAGACTGATTTGACAATGGGAACCCAGAAACACAGATTTGTTTACACTGTCAGGCTGACAGCCAGTGGACTGCTTGACTTTTGTTAAAAAAAAAAAGTCACTCTGTGAAATGGTTTGCAAAACTACTGATATCAAAATTCAGAAAGTTAGTCCTTTTTACAATAAAGAAATGTAGCATTTGTAGCTTGCTTGCTGAAATATTTTCTTTTCCTAGTGTGAGTGTAGCTCTCAGCGCATTCTAAAAAAGGAGAGCTTGAAACATACATTAAAAATAATTGAAGCTGGGAAAAAAGTCTTAACAGATAAAATGACTAGTTTTTGACTTCCGTAGAAAAAGACCAACAAGGGCTTTGCATGACAATAGCCAAAGGAAAGTTTTTAAAAACAAAACTTCTGGAGAGTTTCAGATGAGCGTCCCACAGCTCAGCTAGATAACCAGATCACCTGCACAAAGGCTTGTAGTTTGGAACAATGATAGATTCAGTGCTCCAAGTCAGTTTTCCTTGCAATTTTTATTACTGATCTGAGTACTTAACTGATACATAACATTGAGTATTAATTCAATCACCACTCTGAGTCTTTGACTTCAAGTTATTTTACCCCAAATTATTTGATTGCTGTATCTGTAAATCCCATTTCAAAAAATATCTTTTTATAAATAAATTCTTCTCAAACACTTCTTTGTCCTGTGCATATAGCATGGCAGTCTAGTGGGCCATGTACAATCTTGTTTCATACACACAATCTCACTCTGCCTTTTAATGGCCGATGTTGTATTTCTGTCAATTTACTGTTTAGGAGCATGGCTGCAACATGATGTGTAGGACAGGTAGTGGGCTTAAACTGCAGCAGGTTCAGATGAGGAAAAGCTTCATAAAGATCAGGCCAGCAAAGCCCTGGAAGATACTCTCCAAGAAGGCCGTGGAGACTCAGTTGGAGATGTTCAGGGACAGATCAACAAGCTTCTGTGAGGATAACAGATCCCCTCAGGGACCTCCTGGCACTTGTTCTGCTCTTCTTGTTCAGCGATTTCTTATGGCAAAATGTCATGGTTTGATGTGGAGGGGGGGGTGGTTCTGGTGGCAGGAGAGGGGTTTTGGTCCCTGTGACCTCCCTGGTTTTGGAACCGGGTTAGGCTTAGTTCTGGCCACCAGATCAGACTGCCATCCCCCTCGGGGTTGAACCAATAGGGCGCCTCTGCGAATTGCCCTATTTAAGTCAGGACAAAGGAACTGGAAAAGGTGCTTTGCCCAGGATCGACCAGAGAAGGGAGGAGGGCACTGCCCCCGCTCCCTGGCTCCCGGCCGGGCAGCTGCCTACGTCGGGCTGGCGCCGCCCATGGAGAATGGCG
The DNA here is from genome assembly GCF_009769465.1 of Tauraco erythrolophus. Classification (NCBI taxonomy): domain Eukaryota; kingdom Metazoa; phylum Chordata; class Aves; order Musophagiformes; family Musophagidae; genus Tauraco; species Tauraco erythrolophus. Next base: position 15,418,178 of record NC_141465.1, read on the forward strand.
GCGGCGGAGCCAGCTGGGGAACTCGGGGGCACCCCACTCCCGGGGTGCCCACTGGGCTGAGTTCACCTGGAGAGGACTGAGATCTGAGAGAAACAGCCGCATCGACAGCAGGTCAGTGAGGATGGAGCGGGAGGAGGTGTGCCGGAGCCGAGTTTCCCCTGCGGCTGATGGTGAGATAGCAGGTGGCCCCCCTGCAACCAGGACGGCCTCGGTGGAGCAGAGACCCACTCGCAGCCCGTGGGGAGAAGATGCCTGAGCCTGAGGATGGTCATGTTGGGATGCACGACGAGGTAGAGAGGCATCTGGAGTCTGCGTGACGACCCACACCGGAGCGAGTGGCTACAGCTCCCTAAGTACCCGAGACTGTGGTAAAGCCCACACCAGAGCAATCTGCGGGGAAGGATTGTTTCCAGTGGGCTGGACTCACGCTGGAGAAGTTTGTGGATTTTTCCTCGTGGGTAGGGGATCCATTGGAGCAGGGGAAAAGGGTGTAAGGACTCCTCCTCCTTTAAGAAAGAAGCAGCAGTAACAGCACAGAATGAACTGACCTGCACTCCCCCAGTCCCTGCCCCCTGTGCTGCTGGGGGGAGGAGGTAGAGCCGGGAGGAAAAGGAAAGGAGGGGGGAAGGTGTCGGTTTTAAGATCTGGTTTTGTTTCTCTCTGTCCTCTCAAGTAATCAGTTTTTGTTTCCCTTTGTCCTTCTAAGTAATCGTTAATAAACTGTTTTGCTTTGAGAAAAGCTCTGCCTGTTTTGCCCAGGACCATGGTTGGTGGGTGCTCCCTCTGTTCTTCTCTCAACCCTCAGTCCCTTTGTTTTTTTTTCTCTCCTCTCTACTTTACTGGAGAAGGAGAGACTGTGTCAGTTTTAGTTGCTGGATCAGCCTAAAACCACGACACAAAACTATCCTGGGCTTGTGCTGACAAAGTAGAGTACAGAGATTACAGTTACCTCAGGACTGAGGTTTCAGACGGTCACAAGTGTGACATCCTCACATTGCTGCTGTTCTTCTTGTCCCAAGGGACAAGAACTTCCTCCTACATCCCCCATGACCAGCCTCCAGATAATCCTTTGAGTCCCAAATACATACTCCTCCCCATTCCTGCTTCTCCAGATCAAGCACTTTCCATCTACACCTTTCCCAAGACACACCAGCCTTTGTCTCTGACAGCTCCTTACTGGTCTTTCTCTTTTTCAGCTTCATAGATCTTCTAAATCCTCCCCTATGCCTCCCCATTGAGGAGTGCTAGCCCCCAGTTTGAGCCAAATCACCCCACACAGAAGGGCTAAACCAGTTATTTCAACGAGTGCTGATGGGGAGAGCCCGGCCCAAGGCTGCCAGCAGGCAGACAGTGCCCAGGCATCGCCATGTTGCTGTTTTTCAGGTGATGTCCTTTGTCTTCCATCCTTCTGCTTTTTGTGGCAGCGTGAGCTTCCATGGGACTGTGGAGGAAGAAAAGAAGGCAGAAGGACTGGGGAGAGCAACATCCCTCAGTTGGAAGTGGCTGTTTTTCTTCAGTTTTCCTGTGAATAGAGCATTCTTCCTGCAAGTCTGGGTTGTCTTTTTATTTCCACTGGACATTTCTCTGAAAGCTCTGGCTTGAAGGTGATTAATTTTTAATTGTTCATGGGATTTTGTTTCCTAATACTTTGCATTTTTATAGCCAGCTCTGTAAAAGGATCTTAAAGTACTTTCCAAATGATAAATTAAGGCTCTCAAAAACTGCATGAGGTGGAAAACAAAATAATGAGGAAAGGGAGACCAATTCACTTACCTCTAGCTGAACAGTTAGTCCTCAAAATACACAGGAGGAGGACCTTAGCTTTCACTGCTTACTCTTGTACTTTAAAGTCACTTGAACTCCAGCGGTTGTAAAACTACAATCAAATATTCTTCTCCAATAATTGTGTTGAATCATGGAGTGGATTATACTATATACATTATACTAGAAGGCCTCATACATCTACTGGAGCAGGTCCACAGATCAAATATCCTCTTTCGGTATTTTCTCCATTATTTCTTTCAAAACAAAAACCTGCAAAAGTGTCTCACTGTCACGAAATGTGCGTGGGTATAAATATACACTATGTATACTATACATAGAAAAAACCCTATGTTTTCTACTACTTTAGTGAGAATACAGTGTGAAATTAGACTTTTCTAAAAAGACGTTCTGCAGGAAAAATTAATAGGCCTATATCTTACCTTACAGTAAAACCGTGTTAGGGAAGATCAGATTCAAATCCCAACTTTGTGGCTTGGGAACCTCTTTTTAGGATAAGAGCAAACATGCATAACAATCACTTCTGCTCTGACAGATTAAAGTGCAGGACATTTGCTGTTCTTGTCTCTAGGGCACCTGAACCACTAGTCTTCCTCTTTTCCAGCCAAGGCAGAACTACCACTGCATACAAGCTAATTGCTGTCATAAAGGGGGCACTTATAGCTAACTGTTAATTAGAGCTGGGATAGAGAACAACATGCTGTAGACAAATTAAATGGAAACTCCAGTAATTAAGTAATGAAGAAAATTTGGGTGGCATCTACTGTAAACAACATGAACCTGAGTGAAGTCATCAGGAGGCATCAGCTCAGTTGTTTGCTAGATGTTTTAGGCAGCAAACGTAGTCAAGTTTCCGGTGTACTCCTAAGTATTTGTTTTTGCCTTCTCTTTCTCAGTTCATCAGTTTCACAAATGAAAAATTTCCTTTTAATATGTTTGAGGGGCTTAGGAAAGTTTGGAAGGAGAAATTAGCCTGAGAAACTATTAGAGCTGTGTTTTGGCTTCATTTGGTATTTAACAAATTGGTAAAGAAAGCAGATAATTAAACATACAATTGAGCTTTAGGAAGAAAAACAAAGCACCACATCTTTCTGCAGGAAAGAAGTAACGAATATGAGACAGAGAAGCTAAAATTAGCAGAGTACATCAGGATGGATTCAGTCATGTTCATCTGCTGTAAGTCAGAAAGCTCCTTTGGGCACCAGGTAGCTGCTACTCAGTTGCTAGTGACAGCTCTTCCAACACCAGTCTTGCTAGCTCTGCCCCGATGCCAGCTCAGACAGGCTTGATCAGTCTTTTGAAGGATGCAAAAACTACTGCAGCACCAAGTTAGTGCAGAAGGAAGTTTACTGCAGAGCACAGCCAGGAAAAACCTTACCCCTTTGTCCTTGGCTCCCCACTCCCTGATGATGGTCCTCTGCAAAGGAAGGCTCCAAGCAGTGCCAGTCTCCCTGCTTCTAGACTCACATCATCCAAGCAGTTACTGCCCTGTACAGCTTGCTAAACTGTACTGGTGGTTTTAAACTTCTGACAGGTTGCACCAAAGTGAGCATCTTTCAAACTGCAGCCCAAGCAGGATTTTGTGGTGGTCATAGTAGTGTGCGAGGTTTATGAGCCACAACACAGTGATGCTTAATGTTGGAGGAAGCTGAAGTCCAGTGCCACGTGTCCTCAGCAGGGTATGACACTCCCGCCTGCTAGTGGTGTCTTCAGCTGGTTTGTTTGCACTGAGAAACTTCTTTTACCTAGCTGCCATTTCAGAGTCCATGTGGATAAGATGAGTCTTTTTAAGCAGGAAACCCAATCCAGTTGTCTTCCTCAGAAAGTTAGTTCTGACTCTTAAAATGCATACTGCGTGTGCATATGTGAAGCAGGAATGTTGCCTGTTTGGAGGAACAAAATGCCGTGCCACTGCTGGCTTGCACACTTCCTGTGAGAGTTTTATTCCTCTTGATCAACAAGCGGCAGCTTGTTCACAAATCACTGCAGCTGAAGCACTGAGCACGCCACCAGCACTGGCAGGACCTCTTGCAAGTTGAGAAGCGCAATCTGAAGCTGCCACAAACGTGGCCCCATTTGCAATTCCTTCTGCTCTTAACAAGGTTTATTCATCACTCGGCAAATGCACTCCTCCATGGTAATAAAAGATGCTGCTTCATTATCTCACATAAACCAGCACAAAATATATTAAATTTTTATCATGTTTGTTGTTAACGTTGTGTTACAACAAAATCTGTGTTTGGCTAAGGGAGTGCAGCTAAATACAAGGAAAAGCTGCAGGACACAAATAGATCTAACTGATAGAAATCTATCGGCGATGGTAAATGACAGTTACTTCTGAGAAACACCACGCGTGAGTTGTCTAACCACTGATCACAAGGGCCGTGCGCATGGAGAGTACGCTTCTCGTTTTGCAAGAATCGAAGGGTTTCTGTCGTCTCATAAGTAGGTAGAGGTCTGCCTCTCAGAGACACCCATTAACCATAAAGCGGAACAGATTCTCCATGTGTGTGAATTGCTGCGAGCCACCAGAGCTGCTGCACGTCGCCTGTGATTAGCACTTAACAGGAGATTATTAACATGGCGATTTTATTTTGATACTGCAACAACCGTTGCGAAAGCACGTTGCCAGAAACTTCACTGTTTATCTACAATTGTCCTTTTTCTTTTATTTTTGTAATGGAACAACCGGATTTTTTTTCAAAAGCAGGTGAGTAGCTTGGTCCATGCATGAATTACGACTGGACTAAAAGGGAAAGTGCTTGCCCGTTACCGCCAACATAAGTCGTATTTAAAATCTGGTGCCAATCTGACCTTCCTGGTAAGGTGTATTCTATAAGAAATAGAAGCAGAAGCAGCACAGAGTGAAATGAAATCGAATGCAATCAGTCAAGCAAAAAAGGCAGATGCAGCTTATGTTCCTGTCTTCTAGAGTAATGTATGCAAGTGCCATAGATGTACTGATGATATTATTTCTACAGGCCAGAAAGGATCAGCATAAGTTAAGAAATAATGCATATATAATATAGCCTAAAACGAACCGCTGCCTTCAGATACTGAGAGATCTATTTTGAAATATTTTGCTAAAATAGTATTTTCCCCTTAGAAAGAACTGATAACAAATCTGAGCCTCAGCAAACAGTTTGGGGCACTCAGATGTTGGATGAGGAGGCAGGAGCTCCAAGCTCTGCCACCGCAGTGTGACCTTGAGCAAGTCATTCCTCCTTGTCTGACTTCTGTTCCCTTAGGTGTTTTCACTGTCAGTCCTTGGCGACAGGGACTGTCTTTTACTATGTAATACAAAGATAGGTTTATCAAAACAATCCCCTTCCCTCCCCACCCTCTCCCCCTCCAGTAATTCCACCACTCTTCAGCTATTAGCTGTATCTATATTTCTGTTTCCAAGCTTCTTTTTAGGCTCCTCTTAGATTATACCTGTGCCTCTTCCTTAGCTCTTCTGAAGGGAATGAAAATTCAGATGTAAATTATTGAAAAAAGCAGCCAGGCAGGGATCTCTACTGAGGTGCATTTCTGTGGATTTGCACTGGCAGAAGGATGCACCTGGAAGTGTAGAGCGCTAATGGGAATTTGGCTCGCAGGATAGAAACCCAGAGGAGGTTTGCTTTAGCAGTGAGTAGTTCACCCTGCTGGAAGAATGCAATCTGTATGAGGGTGTACACATATATATATTTATATCTCTTTTTATGCATTCACATAAAGATTGCTTTCTAGCAGCTGTTTCAAATAAAAAAAGTCTCTGGAGCTGACATGTCGGTAAAGAGCATTTGTAAAGAAAAGAGATTACTACACTGATGATCTATGTCCTACAGAGAACACTTGCCTCAGTTACAGTGGTTCTGGATTGCTAGGTAGAGAAAATAAGGTATAAAAAATACATTTTTAAAAAAGATCTCTTTTTTATGGAAGAGCTGAGCCAAATGGTTTAGAACAAAATTAAAGAATAGTGAAAGCCGGAGCCTTCAATCAGAAACTCTTGATCTCAAGAGCAGAAAAGTTTGGGGTTTAGTCCTTGCGACTTGGATTTGCATGTTTTGTTGTCAGAATAGTATTTTTAGCTCAGAGGTGGGCCAAAACCAATTAAATAACCTCACTGAAATTTCATAAAATCAATTTCTAAGCCTTCTTGAACCTCATTTTTGGTCAAATTCAATTTACTCTAAGTCACAAACCATACAACTTCTTAATGTGTTTTGGTGGGCAGGCAACAGTTTGTATTTGTCAAAGGCTTTTTGTATTTGACAAAGGCTTTTGTTCTACGTGCGTTTTCTGAGCTTCTGGCATTCCCTGGGTGCCTTCCTCTCTTCTGGATTATTTGAAAGAAACGCAGGCTCTCATCCCACTGCTGAAGTTTGAACTGCACCCAGTCTCCTCCTTGTGACTGGTGGAAGGGGACAGAAAACACCTCGTTCTGCAGTGAAGCTGTTAACAGTCTTTAGCCTTTCCGAGCTGAAAACTTCGGCAGCCTCTGGACTTTGAATTCATTAACTGCATAATGACTTGGCAAAGCTATGCTGGTTTGAATGTTTATTTTTCAAGGGCTGTGGCAGTGAATATTCTACAAAACAAACAGATTTTTTGCTCATAGCCTGCTTTGAAGAGGGGCTGGCAGGAGGCGATACCTGCCCAAGCTATTTTATGTGATGTGGCTGAAATCAACTTAAAAAGAGAGACATTTTCTCTAGTATCAGAAAATTTGAAACACTAGAAATATACTGTTACAACACTGCAAATTATTTCAACAGAGTTACTGTAGAGTTATCCTGGTTTAACTTGAAGCAGAAATGGGAACAGAAGTTGACTTTCAATTATTGTCAGGGAAAATTCATGATGACGACTGAAATATGCAGAAAATTCCCACATAAGTGTGATGAGAGAAAAATCCTGCCAACTTGTGCTGCATCTAAAAGTGTAAATATGTCACGGCAGAGAGAAAAAAATAGTTTGATTAGCACAGGTCACTGCATGTTTCTTCTAAATAGTTTCATTTTTCAGAACCCTGTTGTGCACATTCAACCCACTTTTGCTACTTCTGTGGGAACAGAGACAGACCCTACACCTCTGCAAGAAGTTATTTCTTTTTCAAAGCTGCAGGTGTGGGTTTAGGTGATGTTTTCAAGTTTGTCAGCGTGTTGTTCTGAAAAGGCTGAATGATAAAGCAAGCGCTGCCTCCAGTGGCATGTTTTCAGATGTGATGCACTTGGGGAAAAAGAGAATGTGGGGAAAACATTTAATTATTCAGGCCATTTCAAATAACGTTTATCATTATTTTGAAAGGCCTATCATACACAACGGATGTGGATTTATTGTGTAGGCATGCCCTTCATTGCCTGATAGAGTGCTGGTCATGTGGCTATGTTGCTCTACGCACTCTGGAAGTATTAGAGCTACACTGATTTCTGCACAAGACCTTCAATAGCTTAGAAAGCAGAAAATAAGAAATAAATAAGCACTCACTGAATATAACTCATAATTTACCCAAAGATTAAAAAAAAAAAAAAAAAGGGTGCGAGAGAGAGACAGAGATAGAAACATCATGGCTTTGGGTTTAGAAACTAAGACCTGTTTTCATTTTTCTCTGAGATACAGGTGTGTTCAACTAAACTCCCATTCTTTTTTGTCAAGTATTACAAACGTTGTTGCAAGCAGCAATGCTTGAGTCCACAAGACATGAATATTTCACTAAGGACTGGTAAAAGCTGAGAAAGATGTAATCATTGTCTTGAAAATAGGCAGTGACAGAGCTTCTTTTTGATCCTGCAAGAGGTGATTCCAGCTCACTATCTTCTGAGCAGTGAAAATCTAGTAAAATTCAAACAATCTTCTCCCAAAGTCCACTGGAGCCAGAGGAAAGGACTCTGGTTGATTTCAGGAGGTTGTGGGTCAGGCACTTCTGCTCTCAGATAGGAAGAGAGGTGACCAGGAAGAAATCTTTAACCAAAGTTTGCCATTAAGGGCTGAACCTTAAACTAATGTCACTGAAAATGACAAAGAAAAAGATATTAAAAAAAAAAAACAAACCATGTTTCTGGCTTTGCTGAAGATGATAGAAGTTACAGAAGTGTGGAAAATAAATAATAGTATAATAGGTGTAGACTTCTTTTCTTAGAATTTATTCCACTATATCTCCCTTGTTACAATGAATTTCTGTGTAAAAATAAGGCTTATCTTTTTCTTCCCTTGAGAGTTAAATTATTTTTAGAGAAAAGTTTCTTTCTGTTCTCTCACTGCTGCCTAATGATAAAACAGGTTGCATAATTTGTAATGAATACTGCAGGTTGAAGAGAATACGGTGGAATAAAAAAAAAAAAAGAAAGAAAGAAAAAGAAACTTTAAAAACTGTATCAGCTACTGCTATGATGTGAAACACTATCCTTTTGGTGCCTGATCTCCAGAAGCTGACTTGCCCTTGTCATGGTTTTAGCAGATAGGGTGACGTTACAGGTGATCTGCCTAAACCCTAGGATAGACTGAAAGAAAAGAAGTTGACAGACAGTTCGCAAATGCATATTTGTCTATAAATATGTTTGATATTTGCAGTGGTCACTGACTTCAAAGCAAGGCTGTTCTATTAACACATGAAGTTTAAAATAAGAATCCCTTTTGAGCCACAGTAAAGGGCATATTATCATTCCTTTCAGAAATACGTGTGATGGCTGACTGTACAATCATTTTCATTAACATAAGACCTTTAATAAACCTCTCTTATAAACAAGAAAACATGCACAGCATGTGGAAGGTTTTTCTCTGAGTCTCCAACTTAAACGTTTTCCCTCCTTTTGTCTCCTGTTTTCCCAGAAGTGTCAGCACCATTGTGGGAAGGGTTACGTCTGCTTCAGAACAACGTGAAAACTCGACTAGAACAGCTGCCTGAAGGCAGATCTCAGCAATGCTGTCTTCTCTCTGAAATATGTGGCAATTCTAGTTAAAAATTGGCAGGAGAGTTGATAAAGCTGGCAAATTAAATCTAAAGTAACATCATCTACTAACTTTCTAACAGTACAGTAAGCAGCAGTGTTGGCTGTGCTCCTGTGCAGGCTCCCACGTAAGGACCAGCTCCACCTGACAGGGTTTCCCTGGTCAGCTTCACACTTACTAGTTGTGCAAAGCGGTTCCTTTCTGTGAAACACACTAACAGAAGGATATCATAACAGTTTCCTTCCGTTTAAAGACGATAAAGAAAACATGCTAAGTCAAAAACATTCAAACTCTTCTTTTCAGAAGCTCTTACACTAATCAGAAATCTGGACAAATTAAAAAACAAAGAACATGTAATAAAAACAAATAGCTCAAATAACAAGGAAAAAGGAAACAAAAATCTGCCTAGTCTAGTTTTACACGTTGGAGCACTTAGGCAGAACCCAGTACCCCTCAGCTGCTGGTGCTCCAGGTTAGCAGAAATCTGGGTTTAGTTTTACCTTGCTGTCTACTATCCGCTTCCTTTTCCACTTCAGGGGAAAAACTGCTTTTCTCTTAATACTTTTTGTCACAGATCCCATAATATCTGACTTCAGTTACAGCATATACAGCTTTTAGATCAAGCAGAATCTAGTGAAAGGATGTGAAATACATGGCAAAATAATGAGAAAGTAGATTAAAAGGGAAAGAGTTTAATGGAGGGCTATTTAAAATGCAGGATGAGAGCGATTCACTGCCTTCACTGCCAATAAACCTTAGTTTTAGTGAAGGTGGTTGTTGTCTGAATTCCAGTTCTCCCAATTCTGGAGGCTCCTGAGGCACATGAGCAGCTTACAGAAGATGGAAGACCAAAATAAAATCAAACTTTTAGCAGAAGAACCATGACTGTATTCTCAAAACAGATTTATTTTCCTCAGAACAGATGCTGAATACGGTTCCAGCCTTTCCCAGCAGTTTCCATAAAATATCAGTATTTCCCTACAGGATTCTGAATTTATTTCCAGTTATAGCCTCTAGATCTTCAGGGATAAAAAGGGAGACTACCAAAATTGCCTCCAGGCTGTGTTTTCCACCAAAGTACTTTGCCTGGCTCTATTCATCACATTTCAGGTGCTTAACTACAATATCCACTCTCAGTACTACGGTTTCTACTTCCCACTGTTAAAACCCTGCCCTGACCACTTTCTTTTCTACGTTTTTCCCAGTCCTGTCTTTCAATCTTCATACTTCTGGCTTCAAGACTCCTTCCTTGACACCTCTCATGTTTGCCAGATCCAGGAAAGTTTCAGCTCACTCATCGGGAGTGTTTTGTTTCAGCTCTTTCAGCTTCTGAAGGGGGGCCTGGTGGCTCCTTGAGCTGTGTGTAAGGTCTACTCAGCCCTTTACTGTTAAAACGTGCAAACTACTACAAGCTCCATGGCTGACGTGAATTCCTTGGGCTTTTCAGTATACTTGTGGATTGGGTGGGAGTATTTTCTTATCCAGAGCCAGTGCACAAATATGTCACATCTTTCATTGCAGTTCTGATAACGATCAATGAATTGAGAGCAATTGGTTTGTCACTCACTTTCATCCTAAATTACTGTTTATTGTTCCTCTTTCAGTATTTGTTTCCAAACAGGTCAGTCAAGGCAAATAACTCATCAACTGTGGCTAGAAGATGAAGAAGAGTCTAGACTTTCTTCTTATCCCCAACAAAGTTCACCATTTTCAACGAGGAATGAAAAGGACAATTTTGTAATCTTGGACTGGAACTTCAAAGATCTGTTTTTCAACAGACTTTGTCAATTTTTGCAAGTTATTTTAACAATTCTCTGCCTTGATTCCCCGATCCAGAAAAAATCCCAAACAGATGCAATGACTTAGTCTACACTTTTTCTCCCTGGCCTGTTTAGAAGCGAAGCTTCATGTGGCAAGGTTTTATTTTTTGCTTTCAGGGGAGGGGATGGGGATGTTGCTGTTCATGTACATATTACATAAAGTTTAATGACATCATAATCTCATTTGGGAGAAATTACAATAAACTCCTGTAAGTGGTATGAGTAAATCTACTAGGCAAGTCCATTTTATTATAAGAATCATGATGTAGTTGTGGTGTCCAAATTAGACAGTGAAAAAGAAACAAATTTAAACATCTCCAGAAAGAAAAATCATAATAATTTGAGAACATTCAATATTCTTTTACTGTCACTAATCCTCAGGACATTTCTAAAAATTAGAAAAACTACCTGTCTAAAACGCAGAAAATTATCAGTCAAATCCAAACTGAAGTTTGCTGTTGTGGGTAAAATAAAATTACTCACTGAACTAAAAATAATATTTGCTGAAGTTGGATGGCTTAGCAAGGCCAGTTTCTTGAAGCTGGTAAAAATAATGAGGAAAATTGAGAGATGGAAATAAGAAGAGCATCTTTAAAAATATGCTGTTACATGCCAGACAGCACAGCCAGGCAATTAGATGGAGTGTGTCTTCAGTCAGTAAATAATTGCAAATATGAAATACGAAAACTGCTTACCAAAAAAACCCACAAAACATTGTGCTAAAGTAGAATATTCATTAACATTAGTATTGTTGCTCTCCCTAACCTTGAGTAATCTCCAAAATACACAGGGACTACCAATATATTATGCTGCGTAGAAGAAGTCCCCTGGGGACGAAAACCATTGGTGGTCACGGGTGGTCCATGCACTCCCATGCAAAAGAGCTCTTCAGCATTCAGCAAGAACCTTCTACCACCTATATGAAACCTGGTGACCCTTCAGTGGGTGACAGCTAAAATCCTGGGTAAGTACAGTCTTAAATATACAACAGAAATGTGACTCTCTCAGGTCTTGGCTGTCAATTTGCTCTACTCTGCTGGACCTTGCCAGCTAATGTCTTAGGGGCACTTCTTCCCTATTTTTCCCCTGGTATCACTCCGGTCCATTGGGTTACCCCTCTCAATGGTATTTTACTGCACTAATTTCATTCTCAGGAAACACACGGTGCCAAGCAAGGATTAGTCACACTCCTTTGGCTCTACAGCAAACCTTTTTCTCTTTTTCAGATTCTGCACTGTCCAGAGCTTCTTCACAGCAACTTTACGAGTTAAAAAATTAGCAAGTAACTCATCGGCCAGGCACACTGGATATAACTGAGCCTAAACCATCCTTTTTCATAGCATTTTAATTTATAAAAAGCACCATTCCTTCAAGTTTAGAGCATAGCCATTTTTAACAGACATGCCATAACATTTGCCAAGTAGATCGATAATTTAATAGATCCAGATCTACTCCATGGGCTTCTGAGTTCAGCTTCCTACAAGGAGATCATAAACCACTCCCATCTTCCTGGCCTTTATCTTTCTAGTGCTGCATATGGCCAAAGCCTCAGGCTACCAGGCTACAAAGCCAAATAGCCTCCAGACTGAGGTGAAGAATAACAGTAATATTTGTGTCTTAATAATAATCAGTAAAAGGAAGGACAGAAGATACTCTGGCTGGCTAACACAATTTAAATTTCAACTTGGACAAAAGTTATTGCTGCTAAAACAAGATAGATGCAATGCAGAAAAGATATTGTGTGTTTAAGGTGTCATTAAAGAGTGTGGAAGTTAGTTTGCCTTTTAAGAAAAGCTAAAGGCCTTGAATTGGTCATTCCTGAGTTTAGGCATGTATGATGCTTAAAGACTTCAGCAATGGATTTAGGCTGTAATTTTCAGCGTCTGTATTCCATAGAGACTGGGTACTGCAGGTCTCATAGCAGGTCTATTATCTCAAGAGTGGGTACTGCCGGTCTTATAGCAGGTCTATTATCTCATCCCCAAGATAATTTTTCATTAGTATTTTTATTAATTTAAATCATATATGTGCTGTGGAGGAAGATCTTTTAATCCCCCTGCTCTCATAAAGCTGGTTTTATTACAATCTAAAGAGAGTACTCAGTTTACAGCCTTGTTAACATGCTAACAAGCAAGATTTTACATTCTACAAGCTCCTTATTAAAGTGATAAATTAATTATCTTGCCCAGACAATAAAGGTCCAAGACCATCAGTTTATATGAACTTAATTTTGCTTGTGTTTTAAACAGAGCCACGTGCATTCCCATGACAAAACTTTCAAGGTCAGGTTAATGGGTGCCAGGACTTGGTTTCTGCTTGGCCTCTCTTCAGAAAAGTAGGATTTGCCCTGCCTCCCTTTGTCTGCCTGCTCAGTAGGAAGAACAGTTTTGGAAGAATTGATAAAATATGGGCTAGTTCAACAGTGAACTACTTCTGCTACTGTTGTTAACAGATAATTAGTAGCATTTATTATTTTCTTATGAAATATCTTTTTTCTTTATGATTTTTCAGTCTGTGTTCATCACTGTGAGTGGCATTGCCATTTCCAGTCATCATTTACAAGTAAATGACCATCACAACCGGAAAGCCCAGCCACCGCTGGAGTCATTCTTTGCTGCTATAAAACCACTGGTAAGTAATAATTCTCTCCTGTAGGAGAGAAGATTCCTCCAAGTATTTGGCTCTCAGTGACTTTATAAATCTTTTATCTGCTTCCACTGTTCTTATGCCATTGGAGAGAAAGTTGCCCACTTGTAATGAGTAAAATATGGGATTGATCTACATCTCTTATTTCTGTCTAGATTTTAAAAAGTTTATCCTTGCTTCTATTCTGCCCCTATCTATTACTAGAATTTCTCCTGCATTCTCTGAAGCACAAATTTGTTTGCCCCACTGTTCTGGCCTGTGCCCTCCTACCCATTTTCCTACCCTTCCTCCCTAAATTTTTATCTCTTTGTCTCTGCTTTTTTTTTTTTTTTTTCAAAATCTGTTGTCAAGAACATAAACCTCAGAGCTCAGCCTGAACCTTGCACTTGCAAAGCAAGTCTGTTCATCAGCTTCAGGGAAACACATTTTTCATACAATGCAAGGAAATCAAGCAGCCATGCAGCCCAAGTTTGGAATGAGACACGGCTGGATTATTGGCAACTGACAAACGGAGAAGGAAAGGATTATAGAAATGCAATCTATTCTATGTGAAATAGAGGCATGAAATATTATAACTTCAGCATTAGCATCTGAAACATCCATAAAGCTGAGAAAAACTATTGGAATCCTGCTCATTTAAAATTTAATGATGTTTTCCTGTATTGCAGATATTGTATAGATAGATTGGAGTTAAATACATTATAGGATTCTAAACTGTAGACGTTAGTGGAAACAGACACTAAAATCCAGAAGGGGGTATCATTTCCTAAATGAGAATAAGAGCTAATCAATCCATGTCTTTCTAAAATCTAATTATAAAGTCTAAATACTTTATGGATAAGAGATTCAGATAATGCCCAAGCTGTTTAGCAATTGGAAACATACCTCAGGTGATAGCTTTACTAATGGGTTTTCAGCTGCACACAGTCCAATCGTGGCTACAAAGTTCTAGAACTTTGATTGTTTATTCAATGTTTGTTTACTCAAGGACAGAAATACTGAGACGAGGGCTTGGTTTTTTTTGCTTGTTTGTTTTTTTTCTAGAGCTCTTCAGCCATTTCCAGTAACACATGAAAATTTCCTTCTTCATATAGAAGGCACGCAAATAAATAAGACGACTGTCCCACCCTAACCATTGATTGTTTACAAATATACTGGGGCAGGAAAACATTGTCTACTTGCTGACATTTCGAGTTCTCTAAGCTGCTAACCCAGGTTTGGTACGAAAAGCTTTTTCAAGTCCTTTCTTACCAAGTCTCGAAAAATTCTGCAGAACCAGTCAAGCAAATCACATGCATGTACTTCTGTCCTGGTTTCGGCTGCTCTGTTTTTAACAGAGCAGCTAGAAAAGCTCTGTCTTTTGGACTTAGTCTGGGATTTGTTATGGGAAGAATGTTGATAACACACTGATGTTTATAATTTGTGCTGAGATCTCAAGGACTTCTCAGCTTCTCATGTTTTGCCAGTGTGCAGGAGCACAACAGGCTGGGGGGGGAGCACGGCTGGGACAAAGGGTCCACAACTCCCCTTACGATTTGAACTTGGATTTAGGATTGAGGGCCAAACTGGCTAATGGAGTGTTCCATATCATGCAGTGTCATGCCCAGTACATAGATGAGGGTTGACCAAGAAGTATAGAATTCTCTTCCAAGGGTTGTCTCAGACTCTCAGACTTTCAGAGTTCTATCTCTCGCTCGCTCTTTTTTTGGACGTCTCACTTATCTGGGATTGCAGTGCTGGGACTTACCTGTTTCGGGATCATTTGCTGGGATGAGACAGCCATAGGTGACCTGGTGGTGAGCAATTATATTGTGCATCACTTGTTTGTATATATTATTATCAGTATACATATTAAGTTGATATTATTATATAATAATTATTTTTTATTATTTTTGTCATGATTATTATAATTATTGAATTGTTCTTATCTCAACCTATGAGTCTCCTTCCCTTTTCCGCTTTAATTCTCTTCCCCATTCTCCAGGGGATGAGGGAAGTTGAGCAAGCAGCTGTGTGGCGTTTAGTTGCCAGCCAAGTTAAACCACAACAACTTCAAAAAAGGAGAAGATTGTAGACTGAGTTGGCAGCAAGTGAATGTGCTTGGAGGAGTCCAGCTTGCGTAAAGAAATAAATACATTTGAACCTTGAATAATGAGAATAATGGGGGCAAGAGCACGTGATCGAAAGGCAGCACTTGTTTAACAAATACTTTAGAGATAGGCTACAAAAGGTTGGGAGCATATATCAACATAATTACAGCTGTAACATCAGGAAAAGAGAGGCTTAAGTTTGGAATTATTTTTTTCTTCAATCAAGAGAAGAAAAATCCTGCTTTTAAAGGAAGAATTAGTCATGAAACATAAGTAAGAAATGAGAAACCAAGGTCATGTCAGATTCTTACAGTCAATGCATGTTAACAAAGAAAGCCATTCTTACACATTTTTCAAATCCATCCTTTTTTTTCCTTCAATGTCAAATTAAGTACTTGTAGTGAGAATTGCAAGAACTAAAATCCAGTTTTGACAACAGAGAGTCTTTCAGCCTTGGTGCACTTTGCTCCGTGATCAGGTTCTTGATCTCAGTAAGAGCTTTGGTTTCTTTATGATGTTCTGCACATACCTTGACACCACTTTGGCAATATATACCCTCTAAGGTTAAGAAGGCAGTTTCAATTCTGCATGCACTGTATAGTCAACCTGTGTTTTTCAGCAGAGCTGGACTTCTGTATTTTATTAGTGTGGGCATCTGTCCACCAGGAATTGGTGTAGGCACTGGTCTGACATTGTAGGTCACTTGACAGAGAGTGTTGTGGACAGAAAGGGGAAGAAAAAGCAGTTGTTATCAGAGTAGAATTTATAAGTGATCTGAAGGTATCTTTTCTCATTTCAACTGAGATGCCCCTTTTTATCAAAGGTAGATAAGTTTTTTTAAAAGTTTTTGGCTTGTTAACAATCTGGAGGAATAGCAATGTTTTCAATGTGTAATCAAACTAAATCAGACCAATTTTTTTTTCTTCAAAATTTCCAGTAAGCTGTATTTTCCTACACTTGAGATGTTTCGGTGAAACTCTATTGTGGTTGTTAGTCATGGAGCATCCACTTTCCCCAAAGAAGTGCCAGGCCCTCCATTATCCTTGGCCCAGGCCACTATGGTACTGCCAGGGGCCTCCAGTGAGGATAGATAACTGAGCAAATGCTCAGACCTTGGCTAGGAATTTGGGGAACATATGTCAACCACGAGTCATTTCAAATCAAGTGTTTGATGTTAGAGAGCTGCAAGTACTTGAGAAGACAAGATTGAATTCTAATCTTGTCTCAGCATATCAGAGGTATGGTCTGAAAAATCATATAATGGGGATCAACATATTATATTAAAGAAGAAACAACCACCAACACAAACGCAATTGACTAAGTAGCAGTTCTACAGAAATGGTTCATAGAATCGTAGAATCATAGAATGGTTAGAGTTGGAAGGGACCTCAAAGATCATCTAGTTCCAACTCCCCTGCCATGGGCAGGGAAACCCTCCACTACACCAGGTTGCCCAAAGTCTCATCCAACCTAGACTTGAACACTTCCAGGGATAGGGCACCTACAACTTCTCTGGGCAACCTCTTCCAGTGCCTCACCACCCTCTGAGTGAAAAATTTCTTCCTTATATCTAATCTAAATCTGTCCTGTTTCAGTTTAAATCCATTGCCCCTTGTCCTATCACTACACGCCCTTGTAAAAAGTCCCTCTCCAGCTTTCCTATAGGCCCCCTTTAAGTACTGGAAGGCTGCTATAAGATCACCCCGGAGCCTTCTCTTCTCCAAGCTGAACAACCCCAACTCTCTCAGCCTGTCTTCATAGCAGAGGTGCTCCAGCCCTTGTATCATCATGAGCTATATCATAGCTAACAATGTCATTCTGTTGGTAAAACTGAAAAAAAAAATCATCCTAGGAAACATAACCAGGTGAAATAAGACACAGACCAGTCCCTTGTTCTGCTCAGCTTTAGTGAGACCTTGGTTAGAGTAATGTCTCTGTGTAATTTTGGGTTATTTGAACAAAGACATTGACCACTTCATGTTCACAGAATAACAAAAGGAACGATCCAAGCTGTAGAAAACATAATCTGTGAGGCAAGATCGAACCAACGGGGTTTGTTCAGTTAAAAGAAGAGATAGAAATAGGCAGGATCATCTCTTAAAGTGTACAAAAGGCTTCTGCACAGAGGTAGGAGATAGTCTGCTCTCCATAAAGATGGATGGAAAACAGTCAGTTTACATTTGAGCTAGACAGAAGCTAAGTAGTTGGAAGAGGAGCACAGTAGCAGGATAGACAGCAGGAGATGTTATAGACTTTTCCCTGCAGGAGCTACTTAAAAAAAAAAAAAAAGACTAGGCAAAAATCTGTTGGGAATGGCAGTGGTATTTCTCACCATGCGGTGGGGATGGGACCGAGCTAGGCAGTTCCTGCCATCTAGTCCCTCATCCCTTCCAGCCTCTGATTCCCAGCCACCTCTCTGTGTAAGATAAATAAATTCATTCCAGGTTTCTGCAGAAAATTTTCTTGCTCTTATTTGACAGAGCCAGGTAAGCTATCGTCAGTGCTGCAGAGAGCAGCCTGTCAGAAAGAGAAAGGAAGAAGGGGCAGGTGAGCTCCATGCAGCCTGGCGGGCAGAGGGGGACAGGGAGACAGACTGCAAGGCTACCTCTCTTTATCCCAGTTATGATGAGTAACTGATAAATGCTTAACTGCCTTCCTCTCTTCTCCCTTCCCTTGTCTAGAAAGCAGTCTAGACATTAAGCTGCTGGATAACATTAAGATTTAGATTTTCTGGAAAATATTTGTTGTCTTTTATCAGCATGTGGTAAGGTAAGAAGATCTGATGTACAAAAAAAGAAAAAGTAATTGATGTTTTATCTAGGGATAATTATCTGTCTTTCATGTTGCTTCTTCCTACGCAGAAGCTAAGCTGAAAAAGCTGTTTTACTTTTCAATTATATTTGTTCTGGAAGACCTTTTGTTTGTTAAAGCTTTTGAAAATGTGGAACAGAATCTTCATAGTAGGTCTAATTAAAAAAAAAAGGCTCTATTAATCATAATCAGAAATTGTGATCAACTCCACTACAGGTATAATCTCTCTCTCAAAATACGATAAAAGATAGGATCAATCATCTAATAAGCTAGTCATTGCAGTGTTTTTCTTCTTAGGCTCATTCTCTTAATTGGGTATGCTGAGTATCACAAAAACCCCCATATTTATTCGAGAGAAAAAAATAAAAATATAATATTTACTTTATGGAAATGATTGAAAAGTAATCTGACCTGGTTTTGTTTTCCTGCTTAACTTTTTATGACATTTCAGCCTTATGTTGGAGAAGTAACAAGCTTGAAATCTGCCTGTTGAAGTTCCAAACCTACAAATGTTGAGATCTTAGAAGGTGATCCTTGTCAAAATATCAAGTTTGTTCATTTTACAAATGTCATGAGGGATATAAATTGAAATCAGGGTTTTCTGAAAGGTTTTTGTCCCTGTAATACATGGAACCAAAATCCAAGATTTACACCCCTGTGTGTGTGGATCTGTTAAACTGTGGCTAAAATCCACCTTTTTTATAGAGTCCTTATTAACATATATATAAAAAAAATAAACACATGTGAAGATACTAATTTTACATCTGTGATGGGCAAGAGTCATATAAAGCCACCTAAATTTCTGTCTGATTTAACAGTCCGGAAGATACACATGGTCATAAGAGTAAGCGTCTATGCTATATAATTTGCCATTAAAAATATGTGTTATAACTTTTCATTTGGAAAGAAAACCCAAATTGCTAATTAATCTAATTTGCATATTTGCTGCATCCATCCATTATGGTATTCCGTGATCTGGTCAACTTGTGTGTCAGCAGTTTTGATGGCCCCAAAACCTTTGCGTTTCCTTTAAATAGAAACTAAATAATTTACATTGATCACTCAGAGAATAAGTAGAATGCCTTGATTTGGAAGGAGAGTCTAATTAAATAGAGAATCCAGCTGGAAGTTCTGTGGATGTTCTTAATTGAGAAATACTGATGCTGAAGAAAATAGAAGAAAGATGAAGGGGTCACTCAGTTCAGCATTTAAGTCACACCAGAAATACTGTGTACAGTTCTTCCTCCTGAAGTTCAACAGAGACTTTGGAAAAACTGGGGAAGGTCTAGTTGGAAAAACTGGTGAAGGCTTGGGGTGAGTCTAATCACAGATTTTCACTACCTAAAAGATGTATATAGAGGATGAAAGTGCTCTTTTTACAAGGATGCATAGTGACAGGATAACTGGCAATGGGTATAAGTTACTTCAGTGGGGATTCTGCTGGGATATAAGCAAATTATTTCTTACCGTGAAAACAATTAAGCATTGGAAAAAGCTGCCAAGAGAAGTGCTAGAATTTCCATCACTGTAAATATTCAGACCTTGGCCAACAGGACCCTAGATAACCTAATTTAAGTGATTGCTTTCAGCAGCAAGTTGGACTGGATGATTTTCAGAGGTCCTTTCAGTCTAGACTTTTCTATGATATCTCTCAGCACTCTGAAAGACATAAAACTGAAAGCTTAGAAAACTGAGAAGCAGATAGTGTTCTCATCTATTGTGATAGTTTGATGTGTGGGGGGGTGTTCTGGTGGCAGGGGAGGGGATTTGCTCCCTGTGCCACCAGATCTGAGTCCCATCCCCCCCGGGGGAGGTTGAGCCAAATTGGCGCCTCTGCGAATTGCCCTATTTAAGTTGAGACAAAGGGGCGGGAAAGGGCTTTTGGCTCAGGAGCGAGGAGAGAGCAGGAGGGCGCTGCCCTCGCTCCCGGCTCCCGGCCGAGCGGCCGCTCGGGCCCGGGCCGGCGCCATGTGCTCAAGATGGCGCCGGGGAGCCACATGGGGGACTCGGTAAGCGCCCCACTCCCGGGGTGCCCACCGGGCCGAGCTTCCTCTAGAGAGGATTAATATCTAAGAGAAGACAACCACAACGACCGGGTCAGCAAAGATGGAGCAGGAGGAGGTGTACTGGAGCTGAGGCTTCCCTTGCAAATCGGTGTGAGATGGCAGGCGGCCCCCCTGCAGCCAGGGTGTACTCGGCGGAGCAGCGACCCACTCGTGGCCTGTGGAGAAACCCACGTCGGGAAGGAGATGCCTGAGCCCAGGAGAGGTCGTGGAGCAGGGGATGCGCGACCAGGTACTGTTGATAATGGGGCATGGAATGCACGACGAGGTCGTGGAGGCATCTGGAGACCGTGGGACGACCCACGCCGACGCGAGTGGCAGCAGCTCCCTAAGAGGCCGAGACTGGTAAAGCCCGAACTGGTGCGATCCATGGGGAGGATTGCAATCCTGCGGGCAGGACTTACTTTGGAAAAGTTTGGGGACTTTTTCTTTGTGAGTAGGGGATCCACCGAAGCAAGGGAAAAATGGTGTAAAGACTCCTCCTCCTTTAAGAAAGGAGCGGCAGTGAACAACATGGATGAACTGACCTGTACTCCCCCATTCCCTGTCTCCCTGCGCCGCTGGGGGGGAAGACAGAGCCAGGAACGAAAGGAAAATAGGGGGTGGGGAGGTGTTGTTTTAAGATCAGGCCTTGTTTTCTCTTTCTCCTCTCAAGTAACCGGTTTCGTTCCCTTTTGTCTTTTGTTTAGTAACTGTTAATAAATTGTTTTGTTTTATTAAGAAAGCCTGAGTCATGTTTTGCCCGAGACCATGTTTGGTGGGTGCTCCCGCTCGGTTCTTGTCTCGACCCTCAGTCCAAAAACCACGACATCTATAAACTGTCAAATAATTAGTCACTGAGCACCAAACAGCAACTTTCCATTTCCGTGTTCATTTGGAGACAGTGTCTAGTAATAGAGTACAGGAAGATTTAAGAAAGAACAGCCATCAGATGGAAATCATTAAGCAAAGTCAAGAGGGATGGCAAAAGCTGCATTTTTCAACTGCTCTGCAGAGGTCTCGAATGAGAGGAAATGGTGCATTTGCTGAAGGAGAGAAAAAGAAAAGAGAGAAAAAGGAGAGAGAACAGAGAGGAAGGAGAACAGGGCCAGGGCAAAGGGAAACGAAAACATAGGCTCTGGATTGTCTTTCACCTATCTGACAAATGAAGAGACACAGCTGGCATTTGTGTTGCCAGATCACGAGCTAATTGCTGAGGCTGAGCGAATTTGGAAAGGGTTTTATTTATGCTACCTTTGCTAGTTATTTGCAGAAGGACACTTATTGCCGATGTGGCATACTTGAGGGATTTCACAAGATTCTTATGGGGAAAACATCCTCAAATATATCTGTCCTATTTACAATTGGCAATAGCTCCTGCTCCTGCTCCTGCCTGGGTAAGAGAGCCAGGTTGGTATAAATGACTCCAGTTTAATTTCTGATTTCAAAGGCAAACTCTTTTTTTTTTTTTAAAAAAAGGAACATGACCTCAGTTTTCAGTGTGGATGCCTGTGTTCTGACCACTCTAGAGGGATCTTAAATGGTGCAGACAAAAACATGTATGTACCTTTCTAAGAATTCAGGCTGAGAAAGCTATGAGCTTATGAAGATGAATTCATTTCTTCAATGTAACATATCATCAGTTATACTGATATTATTGTGTACATGTCCAGTACGTATGCACACGATCTGTGTATTTATACTCAGGAAATTTATTTTGCTGTCTATTTTTACCCACTGACATTTTGAAATCACAGGAATGAAATCAGAAGACGTAAAAGAGTGCAAACATGGTAGCACCCACGTGCTTCCCTTCTGAGGGGAAGTGCAGTGATGTCTCTACACACCCTTCTTCCCAATTGAGAAAAAATAGTGGACACCACACACGCATTTCTAGTGTTGCGGTGTGAGGGTAAGAAGTGAGGATGTGTGGGAAGAAACTGATTTATAATCCCACTAATCTCATCCCTGGTAGAGCTGTGTTCAACTCCCAATTCAGATCACCAGAGAAAGTAACAGAAGACAAATCAGGCTAGTTCACAACTATTTCAATACCAGGTAAAAACTTCAAACGTCGTTGCAATATTCTCATCTACATATAGACTACTACAACCAAAAACATTACTGAAGGCATTATTTCCAATTCTGACAGTAAAGTTGTACCTTACATATGTTCTAAATGCACTACACAACCTGCCTCTCTACATAACGTCCAAGACACTGGCTCTGTAAAGAATTTATTTTCTGTTTTGATTAGCTTTTTTCTGTATCAAGTATCATTTTTTGCTCTTTTATTTACAGTTTTTGTCTGACATCCAGAGGCGAAATTAATCCATAAAATGTGTTTATATATTACAATAGACTGTAAGTGTATGTGTTAACAAATAAACCTATATGGCACTTTAGGAACTCAGTTGTTTCATCTAAGTTACCGGGTAGATGGATAGGAATATACTTCCCTGGCTGCCCATTAGCTAGAAAAAAAACAAAATAAAAGAATCATCCTAGAAAATAAATAAGATTTTTTTTTTTTTTTTTTAAATTAGATAATAAGAGCATTCTGGATTAGATTTCTCAGAAGATGCAAATCCAAACAGTTTTCAAAACCTCAACTTCCGTAAGATACATAGAGGCTGGAGATATGTCATGCCAAGTTACAATTGTTAAATTCAGAAGAAAACTAACATTTTCTATAGTATGTTCATACCCATAGCGTGAACTCTGTCTTTTTCCTATTGCACTGCAGGATATTCTCATGAAAATCCCGTCACACACAGGATGTACAGCTATCACAGGCAGCCAGTGCCGTAGCAGTGCAATAGGCATGTGGTGTTGCCTCTTGGCCCTAGCAAAGAGTTGACTTACAGAGAACAAATGGTAAAGTCTTTAGCCCAGATTCATCTCACCAGGCTTTAGACACCTAACTAAAGCACTTACAGTTTAGCTCATGGATATATTTGTACGTCTACTCCCAGGAGCATTTAAGAGGAACTTGCTCTCTGATCAGTGTTTTAGATAACAAAGTCTTTCCTGAGAAGTTTTAGGGTGTGACAGAGTCCATGCAGCACTGGTATTCCTACAGGGTTTCCCTGACTTGGAGTTTGCCTTGTTCTTTTCACCTAAAGTCCTTAAAAGTTCTGATGTTTGCCCACACCATCTTTGGTTAAAGTGTAAATGGAATTGAGGGCAGTAGAAGTGGAGACTGGGAATAAGTGTTCATGCAGAATTAGAGAATCTATACCTGGTGAGCAAGAAAGAGACACAAAGAAGCCTTAATAGAAAAAGAGATTATTGCATCACTGTATTTCTATGGAAATTGCTAGTTTACAACAACTGGAAATAAAACTTATTAAAGATCAAAGAGGGCGTCTCTGCTGTAGGATCAGAGTGACTCACAGTCTTGAGTGCATCCCTGTCCTCCTGTCCTCTGTGGGACATGAAAACGCGTTTATCTCCATTTTCACAAATAGCAATCTGACTTCCAGAGACCAAATAGATCTCTCTGTTACTATACAAAGAAACTGGTGCCCAAACAGAACAAAAGAAAACAAAGCAAAGACCTTGAGACTTTATCACCAAATTACCCTTCCTCACTTGTTGCTAAGCTGCAGAGGATGGAGACAGATATTCAAAGTTAAATTAACTCAAACTTCCCTTGATAAATTATAGGAAAGACTCAACTGATTTGATATTCCTACAGAAAGTAGAAAAAAGAGGTTAGATTACTTCAAATTAGGGTTGTCCTATAAATCAAAGAATTTAGATCTACACTTGGAGTTCAAAATCACCACTCAGAACCAGCACATTAGGGTTATCTAGAATTTCCGTTGTTTTACTTAAAATTACTGAGGTACTTCACATCAAAAATTTATCATATGAATATCAATGAATTTTTAAATCTACAATCTCTATACCCTGCAGAAACTGCAATTCCTATTTATCCAGATAGTCACAATTCTTCAGAAAGACTCTGTTGCTTGCAGAACTCTTTGTCACTGGTGATGAAAATGTAATTTCTGTCTTCTTTTTAGCTAAAACCAATGCTTAACATAGATGGGTTTTGCTCAGTATTGTTTTTACACATATCTTACTTATCTAAGGTGTCTGATAAAATCTTGATTTGGAGATGTTGAGAATAACTTGCAAAGCGTTCCCTTTGCAAATTAAATTAATTTCACAGAAGTGATAAATGAAAAGGCTGGACAAACTTGTGTAGTATTGTTTTCTTCAGTTAAAGAGAAGAGTTGATGGCAGTTTCAGAGGATTCAAATCAGAAGAGGTCTATTGTTGAGCTGGGTTCTTGGATAATGAGGATACCATGGAAGTTTCTTTCTCACCTCTTGTAAAAGAGCCAAGCACAGTGAGAAGAGGTGGGTTGAAATTAAACATATAAGTAGAGCAATTAATAGACTTTTTTTTTTTTTAAAGTAGTATTTACAAAGCACTAAATTTGTAAGACAGGGTATAACAGATGATGAAAGCTATGCCTTTCTCACGTAGCCCTTCAGGAACTGCTCAATGACAGATGGCCTTACTGCCAGTATTAAGGCTGGGTTTTATTTTTCTTTCCGGGCATGGTGATGAATATTAAGGTTTTTTTAAAAAGAGTGGACATGTAGGTAAAATACACTACTGATTGTATTAATTGCCTGAAAGCCTTGATTAAAAATTTAGAATTTTTAAAGAATGGTTTTTGCTCTAAATCGGAAGGAGATAGAAGCATTCTAGGCATTGATTCATAGTAACTCATACAGCCACGTAGTTAGATCCATACATGCTTTAAGCTTTGCAATACATTATTTTGCAACTGGTACATCACTGTCTAAATTTAAGGATATACACAGTTTCTGGGTTTCAGCACAAACGTTTACAAAGGAAAGGGTGAGCCAGTGGCTTCGATTATCTTCCCCAAAATCTTTCACTTCTAATTCTGTGGTTCGTTTTGTGATGTTTTATCTTTCTTTTTTTTTTTTTTTTTCTCTCTGTTCTACTTAAGCAAATAGTTATGGAATATCCAAACAAATTTAAAAATATGCTCCACATAAAATTTAACCTCATTGCAGGAGAAATCTAACTGTATCTGTGAACATCAGAAAGCAAGTCAAGCACAGGGAGACTTCCAAAAGACCTCAGTCCAGACCTTACAGAGTTAGCGGCAAACATGGAGTCCTCAAGCACTGACTTTATCAGTGAAGAATACGAGTATGAAGGAAAGACACCATTCTTCCTCAGATAAAGTGAGGTTTTTTTTATACTGCAACCACAGCCAAAGGTGTCAGATGGCATCTTTACACAGAGTAATGGATTTTCTTTCTTAAAGACTCTAAAATGGAAATGGACAAAATAGATTGTTATCTCTAGTTTACATCTGGGTACCAATGAGGAGAGAAGTTGAAGGATTTGACCAAGAAGCCTGTGGTAGAACCAAGATTTGAATGTGCAGCAGAGTCCAGTCTCCTCTGGTGCAACACCCCACAGCTCCAATAAGCCCATCAACATGACAGCATCCCTGCTTTTCAACCTACGTACTTCTTAAACTGCCACTGCTTCTGTTTATTCAAGCATATCCAAGAAACCTCTTCTTAACCCTTAACTAACACTCCCATCCTTAAGGAGACCCAATACAGTTGACATATTAGGGTTATAAAGATGAATTCATCAAATTGCATCCAAGAAGCAATATTAAGGAAGACCTTCGAAGTATCCTCTTCTCTTCCAACGGGAGACAGGTGTCCAGACCTGTCCAATGAAGAGTGTCTCAGTGTGAACTCTCCAGCACAAGACAGACACCTGGCAGACACGCTTTTTCCTCATAGCAACCAGTACTTGAAGTAGCTAACATTACTAACTAACATTACTAATTAACATTATTAGCAGAGGTACTACCTCTGCTTCAAAACTGTCACTACCTGTCCATTGATTTCCGAGTGGAGTGCAGCTACACTATTCCTTGTGAATCAATACTACTTATAGCATCACCTGCTGTGTTTTGTGCAAACCACGGCTTGCACATTCCTTAACCTGTAACCCTACTCAGCAATTCATCTACTGAATGAGAAATGCATGGGTAACTTTGATGTGTTTCTTCTATTTTGACAGTTTTTGCTGGTGTTCCAGTGGCGCTTGTAAATATAAGTACAGGGAATCTCTCGCAAATCAATAGAACCTGTCAAAATAGGGGTAAAAAAACCCTTAACGCATCCATTTTCATGGATCTACAGAAATAGTCCAGGGAGCTAATGAGATCATCAGGTCAAGAACCTTAAATTGAAAAGGCAGAACAAAAATCTGTCCATGAGGAGCAAAAACATAATACCTTCTTTTTCTCTTATGGTGTACTTAAACTATTCTTAGTTGCATCCAGGTTGATGCTCAGCCTGTGAGCTCCCATCTGCTGCAGTAAGGCAGTAAGTGTCTCTTCATGAGCTAGTCCACTAAAATTTAACTAAATATAATGAATTATACTTGACAGAGACGCTAAAATATGTTGTGGTATATGTGTGCTTATAATTATACATATTGTTTTTTCTCATGGTTAGTGAAAATGAAAAATAAAAATGAATGTTAGAACTTCAAAGACATTTTGTTCCATGCATGTGTGAGTTCTTATAAAGTCTCATTATGTCTCTATCCAGACAGAAGTACAATGAATTATTCTTTCATGTTCTTGGGCTTAGTTTTTTAGTCACCTTCTTCTTGCCCCTGGACTCCTTTCTTTGTGCAAGATACAGTTACAGACAAGTCTGCAGGGTCAGATACCATAGAAACATAGCAAATATTAAATATATAACAAGTATTAAATATCTACTCAACATCTGTCCTCAATGCTAGAAGCAGGTTGCCTGTCTGCACAGTCTCTGTAGGTAATCTACAGTCAAACTGATCTGAGTAACTGAATCTTTCTGAAGCTTTCCAAAATCTTGCTCACCCCTTCCCTAGCTTTGTCAGCACCTTCTCTGAGGGCAAAGAGAAATACACTCTTTAAATATCCCACAGCTGCATGTTCAAGTTAACATGCATGGCTTTGCCCTGGGAGCTCTACCAGTGGATTAGTAAGTCTTGGCTGAGAAGCGTGAGCACGAGACGGCAGGTGCCTTGCCATCTGTACCTGGCTATTTCCATGGATATAGCATGTCTCAGCAACAGTTCAAGAGAGCTTGAGTGCACCCACTGGTTCAGCATGTGCTATCATGTCGTCTAGGGACACTCAAACTCACAGTAGCAGGTGGCCTGCGACAAGGCTGGATGAAGCCATCACTGACAGTGCAGGCATAACCTTCCTTCTCCCTTTACAGGTCATGATGTGTTTATAGGATCACAAGGACTTCATTGCTCAAGTCTGCTGCAGAGTGAGTAGGAGGTGGCAGCTAATTATTTTATCCCCAAACAAGCTTTTGCAAACAGTTCTGTCAATGAAGGTTGGTCTTTGGTTGCAAACTAGAGGAGCCAGCAGCCAGCTTGCTTCCTGTGCACAGGGGAATGGACACAGCCACGACAAATTCCCAGGGCTTCTTCTGCCTGCTGGCCACAGTCCAGATTGATTTGGATTAAGTTTCACCAGTGAGGAATGAAATAACACCACTTAAGAACAAACCTATCCATTCTTATGAGTAACTCCAGCTGTCCTGACAAAACTACAGGGTTATTCTATGAAACCAACACTTATTTCATTTTTATTTATAGTCACATCAGCTAGCGATCTCCTGCTAACATGGCTCTCAGTCAAAAGCAATGGACTGAGATCCAGAAGATCTGGGGATTTCAGAAACCACAATGGCTGTTCTGCTGCAGTCTTCCTCAAAGTGGATGCTATCTATAAACTGCAGTTGTGATTCATGGGCTCTGTCTACATAGAAATTGAACTACTATAGCTAGCTGTTAATATTTTTTAGAAATGTATTTCCTGCCTAGTTTTCTTCAGGGCATTCTAGTATTCAACTTTGTGACATTAGAGAAGAGTCTACAGAGAGACTGTCGGGATACTTTGGGGACTGTGAAATATGATGGACAACACAATGATGGAAATTACCAATGCCTTGGGAACATAAGTTGTGGAGAAATCTTTTGGCTGCTGCAGCATCCTGTGAAAGCTCTTTCCCTATGCAGGCTAGCTAAGAAACACCTGTGGCTCGTTACACTGGGAAAGTTGCCTTGAAACAGGTGCTGTAGCATTCAGCCAATCACTCTGGGAGATGGATGGTCAAGTGACCAATAGCCTTGACCCATCTAGTAAACCACGTGACTCCTGACTATTTAAGGCAGGGCATTTACTCCTAAGGGTGAGGCATTTACTCCTAAGGGTGAGACATTTCCTTCTGAGCTTTGGAGGAGTGTGGGCTTGCCTTAGAGTAGAGCTTGAAGCCTTTGCATTAGAACATTGGTCTGCTTGAAGCCTTCCTGTTGCGACAACTGGTGACCCCGACGTGATACATCCAAGAGACCCTGAGAAGCCCTCACTCCCTCGCTGGAGCTGAGACCCTGAGCCAAAAGAGCCAGAGTCAGAGCCCAAATGAGAGTCCTTCAATGAAGAAGGTAAAGCTGCAAGCCCTGATGTGGTATTCGTGGCAGGGAAGCGTGCTGGAGTTGGAATGAATGGTCTGGGTCTCTGCTCACTGTAAAGCCTTCTTGAAAAACCTCTAAAAACAAAAAACAGTAAAACAAAAAGGGGGAATTATGGCATCCAATCATTATTACCCAGTTGGACTGAATTGAATAATATAGTTAACTAATTAACTCAAGGTACAGACCCTGCCTACAAGAGGCAGGCCATTTCCTCCTGGCTGCGGAAGATGCAACAGCGTCCTTGGAGTCACAGCCCAGGCTGGTGAGCAACAATAAGTAACATAAGATTTTCTCTTTAATAAAATATATCTTTGCAAAAAGATCTTAAAATAGTTTTAAAGCATTCATGTACTAGAAATGTTACGCTTGAAGTTTCATAAAAACTCAGAGGAAAGTTCAGTGTCTTCAGAAAATAATGGAAATAGTGTTATTCATGAAATTTAATAGCCCACTTTTAGTTATTAAAAGATATTTCATTTGTGGCCTAACCCCTCTCAGATATTTCAGTGGCACTTTCAACTTCGTATTGATCCTGTTACTGAATTATCCTTAACAGCTATCAACATTCTGCTATTTCATTTTTCTCACATTCATGACACTGGAAGTGGAAGCCGCACCTACAAAAAAACTTAATGTTTCCTGGCAGAAGTGAGATTTCAGGGATGGTGACAAGTATCTTTGTGCTGTTATCAACATCCACTTGTTTGTGAAGATTTGGGGGAAAGAAACAGAGCCACAGCCTGAGAGCACACATAAGCCTTCTGTACCCAAAAAAGCAAAAAGGGTGGACCACATGCCTACTATAGGAAATGATATTCAGTCCATCTCTCCTGGTAGTCCTGCATAGGTTGAATGCTACTCACCTCTTACATTTACCTTTGAAGGTGTCCTAATACTGGTCTGCAGATCCCTACAGGGATATACTCCTAAAATTAAGTGTATGCCCATGAGGGCATCAGTGATGACTGTGATTTATTCAGAGGGCACTAAAATAGTTGGACTGAAAGAAACCTATCAGCTCATGCATTCAAAAACTCGGTACTCAAATTTAATAACTTGTTGAATATCCAGGCAAACGGGCTTCATAAACATCATGGAAGGCAATGGCGATAAAAACATCAGTGAATCAAGTGACAAGTGAATAAGTTAGTTTATAATGGTTGGAGAGGATGAGACATCAATATCTTTGTCTCTTAGTTGCAAATTACTGACTGTCAGGTATTTGTTTTATGATTGTGATGTTTCAGCTACTGTAGACAACTGCTTGTTGCTCAAAATTGCATAAAGTCTTTAAATAAAATACGATACAGCATTTTTTTCAAATAATTCCTTCTTTCTCTAGTAATAAATTTATTCAAAGTTATATGAGATTTCCTTATTTTTTTTAACAATATGAGAAGCCCATTTTAGCATCGACCTGTTTGCGCCTTTCAGCTAGGTTATTCTCCTTTAGGAGGAGTTTAACAGAATAATCCTAACACATAATATTCAACTCTAAAATATTTCCCCTTTTGATTTCCCTATCTCACGTTTTCTGTGGAAGCAATGTCTTCTGAACAAACTGGATGAATAATTAGATGCACTGTAATGTAACATGGCAACACAATACCTGATCAGCAGTGTCTATTTTTAAACCTACTTTCGTCTTTACTCATTTGTCCTATTAGCTGCACAGTGTGGAGTCTGGGGAACGCCTTCTCCTCCTCTCCCATTTAACCAGGAGGCAGCAGGTGCAGAGCTCCCATGCACTGACAGACGGGAAAATTTGGCAGCAAGTATGACAAGCAGTGCCTCAAAATCAAACTGGTTATCAAGGAAAACAGGTGGGTTTTTTTTGAACAACTGCTCCATCACCACTGCTCCTCCACCTTGCTTCTGAGCCCTGCCTTCCCTGTGGTCACTGCAGGTGATTAAGCTTCCAGTGAACAGTGGAGCTGCTTTTATTGTGTCTCGATATCTATTTGAGATATCTACTATCATCAAGATGTTCAATAGCAGAGAAATAAAATGAGAAGTGAAAGGGTTAGCCCGCTTACTACATAACGTGGCAGCTGGTGTAAATCTGATGTAGCATGTTCATGCCTGTCTCCCTCCTAGGTAATTTATAATAGCCTCCAGTTCCAATATAAAAAGCATATAGCTGCAGGGAGACATGTCAACTTCCCTTACACGGGCTGTCATTCCCTTGGAAACATAATAATTAAGATGTCTGGTGTAACTGCTTCTGCCAGAAATATTTTTAGATTTCAGTCCATTTCAAGAAACTCAGAATTCAAGAGGAAAATTATTAAATGCTGCATGACAAACTAAGGAAAGTATTCCTACTG
Source organism: Tauraco erythrolophus (assembly GCF_009769465.1). Taxonomy (NCBI): domain Eukaryota; kingdom Metazoa; phylum Chordata; class Aves; order Musophagiformes; family Musophagidae; genus Tauraco; species Tauraco erythrolophus. Next base: position 15,449,194 of record NC_141465.1, read on the forward strand.
TCAGGAGACACACATGAACAGATACACACCCAAAATTCTCTGCCAATAACATGAAAAGTATCTTGTCCAGAAAATATATAAATGATAACAAAATGAAATAAAAATAACAAAAACAGTAAAGATGAGTATTAACTTGACAAGGAACAAGGGCAGCTGAAACAGCATTGAAATGATTGCTGCTGATAGGAGAGATCCCCATCTGCTTAGATATTTCCACAGGTCTGGAGGTGCTGGTGTGACCCACCAGCTGCCTCTCCAATGACTTATTTTTGGCCAAAGCATGTTGGTTGCTGGAGCTGATGAGTAACTCGAAAGCATGTGCTCTCACAGCTGGGGAATCAGAGCCTCTTACCTGTCTGAGAAGGGGCCACAAGAGATGAAACAAATGCAGTGACACAGTTGTACGGTATTCAGTGTGCTGCTAGGCTGTCGGAAATAGTTAATTCTCATTTAGCGTTAATCAGTGAAATAAGGCTCAGTTAAACAAGTTGTAACCCAGATTAACAAGTGACATTAATTTGCCAGTTAGGAAAGGAATATTCTTCTGCCCAGTTAGATATTCATCATGAAGGTTTCCATCTGTGGAGCTATTTAAAGGCAGATAAGTCTGCTTGGGTTGTGTTCCTAGGCTTTTATCTGTAAATATTGCCACTGAAAGGCTCCTAAATTATAAAGGTCTGTATTCTAACTGGCATTAAAATCGAGAGAAGAAATCTGACTGTTCAGTGTGGAGGAAAGACCCCTTAGCTGTAGGCGCAAAAGCATCACTGCTTGTGAAGCTCATCAGACAAAGTATTGAGCAAGCAACTTAGTGGCAGGAATCACAAAATCTTTGAATCAGTGAGACTGTGTCCCATGGTTTGCCATGGGCTGTTACTCACCAGGTTTGGTGGGCAGACATGGCTGAGACCTGGAGCAGCCAAAGAAACAAGCGTGTCCTTTAATAAGTTGCAGACTGGGGAAAAAAAAAAATAAAAATTAGAGAATAAAAGATTAAGAAAAGAGAAAGGAGAGGAAAACTGGTAATGTTTTTAGATTGAACTACCTCAACTCCGTATCTTTCCAGGAATGTGGATGCTGAACTCCTGCTGAAGCTGAGTATTTAGTGCTAAATGAAGCAAAGCAATTACTTTGCATGCCTCGCAGAGGCAGTCCCACTTATGTACATCGTTGTAATGTTTGTTTTTCTTGCAAGAGCACGGTATTTTTAACTCATGTTCACCTGAAAATGGTGCTTTTTTTTCTGCAAAATTTTAGGGTTTATGTCAATGCTTGACAGCAAACCGCAATGATTATCTCATTCTGGAGTTCCAAATACTTTTGAACAGAGCTTACGCTTTTTCCTGTCTGATTATGTTTCTCTGTTTTGCATATGAGAATGTCACCTGAGACGACACCAAAAACCTTAGAGGGTTTCTGACATCTATTTCTTCTCCCCTTTCCAATGAGTTATGATTCTGTCTCAGAAGGAAATGAAGTAGGTTTCAAGTGACTTTTTTCTTGATAAATGAATACGTGTTCTTATCTTCTTCTTGTCTTCTGGATGCTAACAAATATTTTGTTGAACCATGAATTACAGTATATTTCTGGGAAAGATAGGTCAATCAGTTTAACCTTTATGCCTTAACTTCTTCTTCTTCTCTCTTATGAAAAATAGCTACTTTTTTCCTTTTATTGTCTTTCACTTTCTTTAATGGAAGAATTGCCTGTACAACCTGTTCTTATTTTTTCAGATAATTATTTCAAGTTTTAAGTAGTTGTGTTAAAGTTACCATTATTTTCTTGCATTCCATACCTAAAGGATTTTTCTATGAATAAATATTTATTTCATAATGAACATTATAGGTCTTGGTGGTGATAGAAGTAACATGAAATTTTCTAAATTATTGTTAAAAACTGAGTCTTAAAGGGATTGTTTTTATTTTTGCAAGCATGATGAATCACTGATTTTTAAAACATCATTTTTTTGTTTTTTATTCTTTTTAATGAGTTGTTCTCTGTTAAAGATTCACGAGAGAAGTAACAGGATACAAGTACCAGGAATATAAGTGCTTTGTTTCCTTTGATTGAAGTTTTGTGACACGTAGAAATGAGCTTATGACCTCATCACGGTTTTTAACTTTGATATAACGACATTATAACTTCATGACCACAGTCCATGCATTTTACAGCTCTCAGGAAGGCCAAAAGGAGAACAGTCTTAAGAAGAGTGGCAATTGTTCACGGTTTAAGGAGCTACTTTGAGGAACATTGAAACAACAGAGATGAGGGGAGATGCCACTGCTGTCCATGCTGTGCTGTGTTTCTGTCTTTCTTGTAAACGTGACTTGGTGACTTTGCCTGTACTGAAAACCTGGGAAAGAAAAGATCCCACCTTAGAGTGGGCCACAATCATGCCAATATGCAGAATAACTGTGATGGGCTCTTATGAGTTGGTCCTCACTTAAACCAGACGACTGTGAGAATACGCTTAAGGCAATTAGCACTGGGCACAGGCTAGTGTGAAGAAATGCTTAGGAAAGACAATACTTGGTAAGTTTGATGTTTTCCACTTAGTTGATCCTGAAAATATTCATCCTAGGATATTTAGAGAGCTGACTGAAGCAATCTCAAAATTCTTAACAGTTATCATAGATAACTTGTTAAAAACAATCTTTTGTAGCTCAAATGTCTATGTCACAAGATAAATCTGTAGACAACGCAGAAAAGAAGTTTTCTGTATGAAGGGTCCAAGTATTTTATTCCACCATCAGAAGGAAACCTTGCAGAAGAGGGTGGTTCATACGCTCAGACTACTAAAAGCTGTCTTAGCTTTTAAACTGTCAACTAAGTCCGGATCAGTTCCTGCAGGGTTGTGGACGCCTGCGGAATTGTGCCTGGACGTAAAGATCAACCCAGACAAATTCTTACTATAAATAACCTGAAATGTTTGTAAGGACTGGAGACCTTTGGATAAGATGATGATAAAAACTTTCTCCTACAATCTGGTAGATTCAAAGAGCTCTCCATCTTGCAAGACAGAAGAAGAAAGAATTTTATTAAGTGGACACAAATTTTTTTAGATTAATAACTATAATATGTATATAATAGTATGTAATAATAATATGTACTTTCTCCAGTCATGGATCTCCATAATCAAAACATTCCTTTTAAACTGATTGATACATTCAGTTTATTTTTGTCCTCAATCTCTCCATCTGTGAAATGTTTTTTGATTTAACCTTCTGCACTCCCATCTGGCTTTATGTGATTATTTCAACTGAAAAATTGAATTCTCTGGGCCGACCATAAATAAATATTTGTTGGCTATATTTTGCAGCTGCCACAAACTATTGAGCAACAGAGACTAATCTTGTAGCTGTAATAATTACATCTTCAACTATCTTACAATTAATTTGTTCAGTTTTAACTACAGGAAGGAATTTCGCAAACTTTGCAAGTTAAAGCTAAATATGCACTAAATTATGTTTGTCTAAAGTTTTATTTCAACCCAATATTCTGCCACCCTGTTTTCCTACAGTTCTTGAGCTTGCTTAGTTTGTTTGTGATCTGACCTTGCTGCTTCAAGTTCATGTCGAAAAATGTGGTAATTCCCACGGTATCCTGTCTTTTTTCCCCCACAATGAATCCTCCTAGCTACATCACAAATTCCCAGTCCTGTGAATAATGAATGAATAATTTAAGTCTCAATTTCTTAATCTGTTGCATTCATTCATTTTACAATTACTTTGATGAGAAATGAAGGCACTAACCATCTTGCAGGAATGAACATATCAGCTGTGATTTTTTTAAAGACTGGTTCTCAGAAAAAGAAAACCTAGATAGAATTCAAAGTAATAATCGAAAGTGAAAGCCCTGGGCATATAGATATTAATTATAAACTCTTCTTTCTAACCTCAGCAGATTAAGCCTGTAGCTGCAGTTTAACACAAAACCCAGTGAGTTTCACTGTGATAAATTTCATTTTCACCACCTCAACTGTAAAACACTAAGATATGCAAGGACAGCATCTGCCATGTAAACAATTTTCCACTCATTTCCAATCCTTGAGAAAGTGAATATATTACAAAATATATATTTTAAAATCTCCTATATGTATCTTAATATTCTCTAGCTTTATTCAAAACAATCACCTGTATAATATCTTCGAATAGAGAGGCATTTTTTTCTCTGCTGTCTTGATCATTAAAGTAATTTTTAATAGAAAGCATAGGATTTTTTAATATATCATTAATAATTAATGTTTCAAGGATAAAATCTCTTAGAAGTTCTTGTTTTAATCCTGTTCTCTGAAGTTTCACAGGAAATCTAAAAGAGGCCAATTTATAGCAGTTAATATGCATAAATGCTGGAGGTGAGACGTATTGGAATCCAACGTTTTTGAGTTCTTGAATTAAAACAGTATCTGTATATTAACAGCAAATTTATTTTATTTCCTACCTTTGTCTACAGAGGCCTGAATTTAGCTAAGGAAAGCTAGAGAGGGCAAAATAATTTTGATAGAAAAAAATAAATAAACAACATAAATTTGAAACAAAGAGTGGGTAATTCTATCCCATAAGATACAGAAATAGCAAGTCCAGTTTCCTCTAGCTTATAAATGTAAAGTTATTTCTAAAAAGTAGTATGGTGTATGAAATCTCCTCATATGCACACAATAAGTGATATCTAATGTTTGATATATAGCACACAATCTCTTCATGTATTTGAAAGGTGAAAAAGAGAGAGGATCAGCAGTTACTTATTTAAAAACCTTGGCAATGGGAAATATTTGAAGAAGCTATCAATAAGATAAAAATAAGCAGCCAAGGTTCCATGAAAGCCACCTATTGCTTTCCCATGTAACAACATTTAATCACACTAGCATGAAGTAGGAGAGACAAAGAGCAACAGGCACTGCAGAGAGAAGGGGAGAGATTTCCACTTTAGCCCCACAGGGTAAAAAAAAATAATTCCGTTGTAGAATGTAGAAGAGCTGGAGGAAGGACTGGTACATAATTGTGGCTGTGACAGGATCAGATCACTGCTAGGAGACAACTCAAGGGAAAAGAGCCTTTAGGGTACCCAAATAATTCTCCCCAACAGATTACGTTTGGCGTTTCTTGTGTTGATGTCTCTCATTTATTTGCCCTCATGAGGGCCAGCAGATCTCAAATATTCCTTGCTTTGGCATACAAACTGTATAATTAGCAATGATTGTAGAGACTGAATCTGGTGTCCTTACATCACAGAACTTGTGTGGTTGCGTTTTATTAGTTAGAGGAGGCATTCCTGCCTGGAGTACTAACCTTTTGGAAAAGAAAGACAACAAGCGTAAAGTGAACATAGAGCTGAAGATAGTTATTGTCAATAAAATTGCACTCTGACACAGAAAATTAAAGAAAGCTCTTAACAACAGTTAAGAGCATAAACAACAAAGCCTTTGCTAAACTGTAATCAGCGTGACTTCTACTAGGATGTTAAACATCAACACCAGATTCAAATCAACAAAGAGATTTCTTCCAGGTTCATCATAATAATTTCCTTGAAAATTCCCAGATCTGTCCTTCCCGTTCCATTTCTACAACCAAAACTCTCAGAATGATTCTTGATATTTTGACAAAGATAATATTTTCCTTTCTAGCACTGTTGCAAACCTGCATTAAAAATATACATTTGCATGAAATGATTCTACTTTTAATATTCCTCATGGCCTACTAAAACTCATCACCTCTCACACACCAACAACCCATCATCTCTCTGTTGCTCTTTTGCCAATTCTTCAACAAGACTTTCACTAACTTGGGATATGACTTCCTGAGAGAATTCATGCCTTGCTCTTTTTCATGCAGCTAATCTCTACACTACATTATTTTTAAAAAGAAAATAGAAAATGTTCAACTGAAAAAAAAAATATTTCTGTGTTGCAGTATTACTTTATACTGCTCGGAGAAGTATCAGTGTCAGAAGCTCTTCCCGTGAAGGTGCAGGCTTTCTTCAGTAAAACGTTAGTAGTTTTTTCACTTTGGTAAGGCTATGCCTGATATGCTTACCTCAAATAAAACATTTGAAAGTGATAGCGTGCCATATTTCAAAAAGCTTAACCCAAAGTCTGAAACTGTTTGGGAGCAGAAATTCTTAAAAAGGTGTTTATTTCCATCATCTACTTTTTCCATGTTCTTCTCAGTATTAACTACTCTGACAGTGAAATAAATGAAGCGCTGCCAGTAATGGACATGCTTAACACTCAACAAAAAGAATGCAAAATCTGTACTTGCACCTAATACTAACATATATACTCAAAGGAGAAAAGACATCAAATTTTGCAGTGACGGAGTGGCACCGCTGTACCTCTTTTAGTGTCCATTTCTCCTGAACAATTGATAAGTAGAGTAGATTTTAGACCAAAGAATCGTCTCACATTAATTACTTTCCAGAAAAAAGTTAAAATCTCAAACTTGCCCTAACTCTTGCCTTTAACATTTCCTCATATATATGTTTAAAAGCAGGATGGAAAGGAATTTCTATAAGAATAACAATATACTCACATGTACTTATATATTTTTATTGACTTAGCTTCATATTTTTCAGATGCTAGAATGAAAAATAACCTCGCTTTCAAAGGTTTAGCCAAAACGGTACATTCAATTATGTGTAAAGTATGTATTACATTCGTTCCTGCCGAAATTGGCAGGGATGCATTGTTGAAAAAGGACTACCAGTATTTTCAGTAAGCTACTTCATCTCTCTTTGAGCACAAAGCACTGCAATGTTAATGCTTTTTCTAGTTCAATTTAAGATGTCCCAAGTGATAAGATTTTCCCCATTTCTCCTTGAGAGTTTATTCTAACAAGTCTTGCTGCTGCAACATCGTGCTCTGCAATCAACTTATACTCTAACTTTCTAAATTATGCAAATTTGTATTTGCTCTGCTAATGCATGCTTACGGAAAGTACAGACGCTTATTTGCATTTCAGAGCTTATAAAAAAATCACGAAGTTCCGATTTTAATTAATTTAACTTAGTCCCCATGGTAATCCCAAAGAAAATAGGAGGGGAAACAGTGTTTTGTCCCTATTAAAAATAGATATTGATGGTTAGATAGCTAGATAGACAGACAGATGTGTCACTCACAAGCAAAAACCAGAAGTCACTACTGTAGTGACTATGCTATAAAAGGCAGTTTCAAATGTGAGAAAAACTGCTGTGAGAAAAGCAGATGCATTGTCAATATATCTTCAAAAGCCTTCTTAGCAGTTTTTCCATCAGTGTTTCACACTGTCCTACTTGCATCGATTTCCCCCACCCGCAGAACTCTTGCTGATAGATTTCATTACTTAAATTCAACAAAGGGGTAACAATTTGTCTATTTTGAGCAGATGGATTTACCAGCATGTGTATTTTCATCATGACAGTAAATAGAAACACTGAAGAGGCAGGTACTAGGCACATAATTGTTTTTACATAATGGATTCTTGCTTTACTATTCTGGATGTTTTGGATACTTTGGAAAATGAATATAATTATTCTCAAGTCCAAAGAAAAAGCCGTAATAAACCTACCTACTCAGAACTAATTGGTATTCAAGTTTATAATTACTCGCTTTGTCAAATAGATCTATTCTGATTATTTTGCTTTATTAGTACTGTCACTCCTTTTAAATTTTAACACTGTGTTTAAATCAACCTGTCTTTAGTCATTTATGTGAGTTACACATTACACAGGTAGTAACTAGAGTAGCTTGGGCATCAAATGCAACTCTTGATAGAACTGTGGATCTGTACATGCAGTTCATTAAGAGATTATCATTGATAGAATAATGACAAATGGATGTATTACTTAAGGCGTTTCTTTTCTATGTAACAATTGCTACTTTAAAAAGTGTTTTTTAAATAAAGGCTATACCCATTCATATCTAATTTAATAATAGAAAGACCTATATGGAAAAAATAGGTCAGTTCAGTTAAGTCATAAGACTGTCAAATTTTCTGATCCTTATATGAATTATTTAGATAATATATATTCGGTTGTGTACACAGCACATATGTTTTCCTCCACTACATCATTATGTGGGATTGTGTTTTTTCAATGTGAAATTTAGCTGACTGTCTGAATGTATACATATAAACAGGGACTTTCAAGTTCTTTTTTTCCATAAACACTTCTGGATCCTCTGGCACAGCATAGATTAGCATATAGCAGACATGTGTGACCAAGAAAACAAACATATTCAGCTTGTTTCAAGACAGCAAAAGCCAAGAGCTCTCAGCTCTGCCCTCTCATTGCCTCAGTTTCCCTCTCAAGGTTGCCAAAGGAAACTCTTTGCCTACAACACAGGTATGACGTGCATAGGCTACTCCTGTGGTTAAAGCGTCATTAATGTGGCACACAATCCATCCTGCCTGGTTCTCAGTAAGCTGTGTTGTGTGACAGGAAGAGCATTAACTATAAAGTAATTAAAAAAAAAAAAACCAACAAAACTATACCACAAAACCAGATTTAATTTACGGGTATGAAAAGTTTCCCACAGTCATTTGTAGTAAGATCCATACATTCCTGAGGCTACATTCATTCCATACATTCCTGAGGCTACATAGAATTCTGTGATTCTATGATTCTACATTCGACCTCTAAAACTGCCTTAACCAGGGATTGTAGATAACCAGCAACATGCCCAGAGATACCACGACTGAGATGTACCTCTTCTGATTCTTGTTCTCCTGAGAAGTAACTTTTTTTCTTGGCCTTCACAAAAAGCAATCTCATACAGGATCAAACATGCGTGTCAACAAGCAGGGCCTGGGAGAGGTTCAGGGCTGGCCGCAGCTGTGTTGTGGGTAGAGGGGTTTGAGACAATCCAGAGATAGTAGAGTGGGAATTCACACAACATTGCCACAGGTGCCTGTCTAGAGGACATAGAACTGTTATAAACCTAACAGCCCCTCTGGAAAATTTACCTCTCATAGATATTCAAGCAATCTCTGTTTTTCCCGGCCTATTTCCCACTATGCTCTATGCTGTATGTGCAATGCAAGGAAGATGACTGCACATAACTTAACACTTTGGGCTCTCTAGAAAAATTTCTGAAGAAATAAGCAAGTCCCTTAGCCTTAACGCTGCTTGCCTCTTAGGTCATAGACCTGGCAGGAGAATTCATAGTTTTGACTTGCACACACAGCATGAGATTCAGCTCATCTGATTTTACGTGTCAGTGGTTGAACATATTCACATATGAGTTGGTTACTGTTAATTCCTTTTCTGATTGATATACAGTCTCTTCCAGAGTGACATGCATCTGACTTATTTCTGTTATTTTAGATGTCAAAGGTGTTTGCCGTGTGTTTTGATGAGTCTCTCAAGGAGTGCTCACAGTAGAAGAGCATGGGCCAATATGCAGGATTCCCAAGACCAAACTCATTTCCTGCTTCCTTGGTACTCACTGAGGACAAATACTAAAGTGGAAGTGCTGTGAAAGAGGCAGGCATCACTGCGTTTTATGCCCTCAAAAGAGATCAAGGACAAGAAACTTCTTTCTGATGTAACAAGTAGGATTTAGATGTGAACTAGATGCCAAACTGCTCAACCCTATGAACACGAAAGTCCTTTCCTGTAGGCACATGAGATGAAGATCCTTGCACGATTAGACAGGTGATTTTCTTTTCCTGTATCCTAAATTTAGGCAGAACACAAGCTGGTTTTCGTTTAGCAAGTGAAATAAGCAATGGCAGAAGCGTGTTGCAGCAGCAAAGATATTGCTAGCAGCCAATCACTTGAAGTATTTATCTGCAGTCCATGGTGGGTTTTACAGTCCTCAGTGACCCGTAGCTGGCTCAGCAATGCTTTCGTTTGTATCAAATCTGAGCCATATCCCGGATACAGTGTGATCCTACGTAGGCTAATGCTGACTAGCTCCCCTTGGCGATGTGGCCTTCACTCTCTCACAGAAGTACATAATCTGGCCCCACAGTTTAACACCTGATTTAAAAATCATCTAATTTGCGAACAATAGAATGAAAAGAAATTAAAATACTACTGAGAATAGCTCATGCTCTTTCCTGAATCAAACATAAGTAGCCACATTCAGGCATTCAAATTTAAGAGACGTGAATATAAATTAACCCCAAAATACCTGAATACCTGCTTATTGGAGTTCATGTACCTGTGAGGTTCCCCAGTTGTTTACTTAGTTCACTGTATCCAGCAGCTTTGGTCTGTTTTAAGCACTTACAAAGAGCAGAACTCAAAGTTTACACTTAGCCTGGGCTCAGCAGAACAGCAGAGCTGCAAATTTGGAACAGTTTTCCTTATAACTCAGATTGTAGTTGAACAGCACTTTTACTTTTTCCCCAAAAATTGATAATTCTTGTGAAGCTACCTGTCTGACCTTTGAAACCCAACGTTAAAGTGGCACTCACTTATGCAACTCCAATAAAATCACACATCATACACAGAACTCCACCTCCACCCACAAAAAGGCATGTAACCGTATGTTTATCAAACCCATAGGCGAGTGAAACCTGTCCACATTTTCACTAATTGGACATATTTTATGTAGTGTTTTACAACACTAGCTTGATTTAAAATAACCAGCTACTCCTATATTAGAAAATGGCTTGTATTATATGGAAAATCCATAGAATTTTCATGTTGATAGATCAATAATTGCTGACTAGAAAGTGGTATAAAAGACAAAATGATATGACAGATTCATTTGTAGACAAAACATACTAGTTTGTATTAATAATAAACATTTTCACACTGATGGTAGTATTAATGAGAATCTTATTGATTTATTCAAACCTCCTAATTTTTTCTGCAATACATATTGAACTGGATTTAAAACTCACTAGCTTGTTTATAAATGTTTTGCACAGGAATAACAATATGTTGATCTGTAAAATACGTACGTTTTTCTGCATAAAATGTTGGTTTTCATTTTGCTTGGGTAGAATGTATGGGTGTACATACACATCTTTTAAATTGCTATGTTTGTATTAATGCTTGGATTTGTAATTGCTTAATTTTTTTAGGTGCTGGCCATTTCACAGCGGGTATAATTCTCCAAGCTGCCATCAATAACAATTAAACAAACAAACAAAAAAATCCATCACAACAAAGAAAACCATGTATTAAACATCATCTAACAGAGAAGCACCTCTTCAGCTCAGCAATAAGACAGACAGATTCATCATTGGTGCCAATCCACTGGAGACAGAAAAATCCTCTGTAAGCCAACTGAATTAAATAAGGTACCATTTATATTAGGATAAGTTGGAAAAGGATGTATCCAGAAGAGGTGAACAGAAAGTTTTTTGATTCGTTCTGTTTTTTAAATTCAAAATGTACATCCAGAACACTAGCCAGAGTACTGTGAATTTAATTCATAGGTCACATAAAATCAACAATATGATTTAAATTATCAAAATGCACCACTTGAAATTTACAGACATATGGAAAAAATATTCTTCTAAAAATTAAACCACCCAGTTCACGCTAAAGTTGGTGCCAGCATACAGCCCATGGTTTCCACACTACCAAACCAATCTGTTTTTCTGGCAATGTGGAAGAACAGGGCATCAATGTGCCTTGCACATGAATCAGTATGTTCCATAAATAGGCTCGTGGCTCCAATTTATGATTTTCCTCTCCACCCCCCACCACCACTATCATCAAGAGAAATTGGAATACTGTGGGTGCAGGGCCACAAGACCGTTTCAGTTCAGGAATCTATTTCTGCAAACAAAGAATACAAGCATGTGTCTCTATTCTCCTTCAATTTGTGCTACGTAGTTGGCACTAAATCAGTCTTCGGTTACATCCTTGGTCGCTTAAGTCTGCACACTCCTGAAGATGTAAAACTGAATACTATTTGTGATTTGCTCATTCTGGGATATACTGTTTACTTGTTGTTTACCTATAAACACATATAAGTGTTACTTAGTCTCTCAATCACAATTGCTTTCTTGTAGACCATTTCAAACACAATACACTGCAAAAAATGCTGTCAGCGTTTTTAAGCACACAAACAAAAGCACTGAAATATGTCTGGGACACAGATCTTCGCTGCCCTTGTTCACCATTACTACCATAAGGGTATAAAAAGGTATGCTCACAAAAGGCTCAAAAATTTGCAGATTATTCCAGCATTGGTACTAAAAGCTACATCATCTTTGCATTCAGGAGAAATATTTAAGAACAAAGAAATCCAAAAGAAAAAGAGTTCACACTTCTCTGATTTTCAGACTCCCTGGTGATATCTAAAATGCCTACAATAGGCAGCAATGCAGCACAACGACAATCCATCTGTTGAGCTAAGCATGGTGCCCTACAGCGGTGCTGAGGAGCCTATGTCCACACGATGAGCATTTTGGGATCAGGGCAATTACTTTGGATGGGCCCTAACCTGGTCGCACGGACTGAACGCCTTCCAGTCCATTAGCGGTTGGTTGCCAGTAGAGGTAAGCCCATGATGTGCAATGGAGCTCATTAAGGCACACCTCAGCTTGTTCTGGTCTAAATAAAATCCGATTTGCGCACTCCATGGTGCAAAGCGCAGTGAGTGGGGACAAAGGAAAGACTTCCTTCTAAAGCCCACTTGATCTGAACTAAAACATTAATGTATGTTTGCAAATACATACATATGTACCCGAGTAACACTTAAACTGACTAAATCTGAACTTGTTATTTAACATCTGAATCCACAGCACCCTATGATAGCTCTTGGGTATCCACAGGCTTGGAAATTTCTGGAACCTTCTGCACGTTAACTTCATGTTGGAGATGTCAGTGAAAAAACAGAAACCTCCAAGACCTCTTTGGAGAGGAAAGGTAGATTTGTCTGTGAGCAGTGGGGTCTCTTTTTGCTGTTCTGCAGCTCACTCAACAACTTCAATCTTACACTTGGTATCACCAAGTGGTATCACTCTGTACAACCGCATTGGCAGCTGTTCAGCTTGAGTCAGCAGGCAGCACATTGAATCTACAACTTCACTAGATCAGGATAACGATACAGAAGTACCTGTATATTAATGTAATTTAGTTACTATCAAACCCTCTGTTCACATAATAAGCACGTGATCAAAATTTCTAGTCAGAAGGAGTCAGGAGAGTAGAGAAACAAATTTCCTTAGCATCTGTTCAGATGGAGACGGAGTAATGGCACAGGCAGGAGCTGGAGTTCTCAATCAGCTTGGTGCAGTTATGGGAATAATCACTATGGACAGGAGTGTTTCAGGGAAAATAGAGTTCCAGATTAACAAATTGTCTGTGAATCATTAAGAGGTAGGGCATGAAATTATATTAAGCCATGGCAACAAAGGGCTTCCAATTATTTATGAAAAAAGTCAACCGAGACAAACTGCTGTAGCATTCATTAAACTAATGAGGGGAAGCACCTTGAATTGCAGTTTGAGGATAATATCTTGAGGTCAGAATGCAATTTGATGCAGCTCTGGTTTGATCTCTCTGCTGAGAACTATGACACTGTTTAAAAATTAAATTTTATAAAAATCTGAGGTAGTAGATGCGACTGTTCTTCCTTCAGAGAACAAAATGGAAAAAAAAACATATGAAAAGTGTCTCTAGGTGGTAAGAATGTTGTACTCTGAAGGACTGCATTTCTAAAAAGCATCAGCATCAAGTGAAATAATTTGGATTTGATATTAATATGCTTGAGGAAGAGAAGATGGAAGAATAGTGAAAAATGTAAAAAAAAAGAAAAAAAAAGAAAAATGGCATGCCCACAACCTCCTAAACAGCAAGCGCAAAAATGGATAACTGCAAATGGCCTGTTTCTGGACACTATGGCAACAGTCGCTCCCAGCCACAAGCTATGGCAATACAGCCACCTTTCTGTGTCACTGCAGCAGATGAGGTAAATCCTGGCAGAACTGATCTGGGTTCACACCTGTCCCGCAGCACAAGCCCAGAAATAGCCCCAGCTGTTCGGCCTGACAAGAGTCTACTGCTTTCAAGGGCCAGCCTGAATTTCCTTGCAGTCTTGATGTTCCCACCTTTGAAGAATTCAAGATGTTCCCGTCTCCTTTTACATTGCTAGAAAAATAGCTCCAAGATCTACCCAGACCATAGACTGTGTCCTTTCAGTATGCAGTTGTTGCTGCATGGTCAGCACGCTCCAAGACTGGGGATCTTTCAGATTCCTGTTCCCATCCCTTCTCCCTGCAACCATTCTTCATAATCCCGCCACGGAAGGGTGAGGATCTCTCAGACTCACCAGTTGATCTTCTCCATGATACTCTGTCCATCCTGCTGTTGGGAACTAAATCCAAATAAAATGGTTTTGGTAATAAGGTCTTTGCTAGTCTAACTAATTAAGGAGTGACTGTTTAATGGTGGTAGCATACCCAAGGAGGTAAGAATTTCTAGAAAGAGGACAGAGATGAGCTGTGAGTCAAGATGAAGAAGGATACCCCTCCCCACCTTCTCCAGCTGACAGGAGCCTGGAAGAGTTTCATCTGCTCAACAGCCTTACCCGGGCTAAAATCCGGTCACAGGCAGAAGGACTTCCAAAGCCAAAATGCCCGTCACATTCTTCACCTTATTACCAAGTTTAAAGAACAAATTATCAAGTCAGAACTATAAAATATGTATTAGGTTTGTGTAAATTCTGGCATTGAATATTCAAAAGTTGGGAGGTAGGTTCTTAATACCATACACCTTGCATGAGCAATTACAAGCCTCACATACTGTATTTTATCCAAGAGATGGGTAAATAGGAAGCTTCCTCACAACCTGCAACTGTTTACTCAGGAAGAAGTTTTCTGGTACCTGAAACTAGTCATGAGTGACACAACAAGATTGAATAACAAGGTCAGAGTTTGGTCTAGACAAAATTACACAAAGAATTATGAACAATTTTACACAATGCTAAGACCATATGCATTGGAATGAAAATGGCAGGAGAGAAACAGGCTTAGAAAAGAAGAGGTGGATTTTCCATGGGTCATTGTCTTTCTGAAAAATAAACAAAAAGAAATTGAAGAAAACATGCTCAAGTTCCAATCAAAATTACGTTCTTGTTATTGAAATCAGCAGCTTCTATTTTATAGCTTATGCCATCGGGAGATCAGATCAGGCAATCTTAGTAGCCCATTTTGGATTTTAAAATGTTTGCACCCACAGGACAATATAATTATCGTAACACCTGTGCAACCCTAGAGCAGGAGTTTGCTGAAACATTATGCATGTCAGCTCTGAAATCGACAGGCCTGCTGTCCAACAATCAGCTGCAGCACTAGGATCCCAGACAAGAGTTTGTCATTCAGCCCCATGTTGCAATCACTTCTGATTTTCTAAAAGTAGGAAAGCTGTTATTATTTCAGACAAGATAGAAGGATACAGGATAATTAATTTTTAAAGCTATGGCAAAAGCAAAGCAACATTCCTGGATTCAACTGAGTGTCTGAAAAAAAAAAAATTATTCTAGCACCAAGCCATTGTATCTCTCAAACTTCTGTTGAGTCTCTAAAGTTGAGCCACTTTAGCAGAAGTTTGAAATAGAAGTATGTCCTTTATCTGTTATGTATAATATACGTAACTATCTGAAATTTTAACATTAAACCAGCATACCCATTGTAGATAATATTTATTATACATTCAAGCACTGCATAAGGACTATTTCTGCAAAGAAATTACCATCACAGATGATTAAAGGCTTCTGAAGTTGTAAGCCACTATAAATAGCTGGAAATACAGAATAAAGAAAGAGGGGGCTTTTCCATAAAGAGTCATACCATTGCTCAGTCAAGTCTGGTGTCCTGTCTCTGTCCTATATCATATACCTCACAAGATGAAAGTCCTTCAATACACCTGCTTTGTTGTAGATTTTTTTCTTTGGAAATAAACATTCCCCTCAGATGGCTGAAATAACAAACCAGCCTTGACAAATCAGATTTGATTACTTCTGCTTCAGCCTGAATAACAATAAAATATTATCACAAGATTATTCACGCGCACTGTCAATTCAAGGATGATATTTGGACCAATTTCACTACTGATGTATGTTTATTATCTCCACATGTTATGGCAGTTTTAGATCAGGATTGAGTTTGTCCCTTAAACCTTTAATTTTCTCCTTCATGAACTCACAATAATAATCTAGCCATGCTTTAAATTATTCAGTTATAATTTGCAAGTAAGTAATGTTCTCTGTGCATCCGCTAGTATCAGTGAAAGATTAAAATAGTGTGTGTTGTGCTGCAGCTGAAATATGCTTCAGTGTGCTTAGACAGAGTTGCTTGAAAGAGCATAAAATAGTATTAAAAATGAATATAACTGCTAGCTATTGATTGACAGGATCAGTATTGCAGAAAAAAAAATACTAAATTGGATTGTGCTCCAAAAAGAAATGAAGGGAGGAAATCAACACTTTCTAAACAAGAGGACAAACTGAGAACAAAAGAAAATATGATCACATTCTGCAGAAAACACGATTTTTTACGAACACTGAAAAGTAAAGCAAAACAAAACCCACAGCAGAATTATTTGACCATATCCTTTTAAACGCCTAAGGTGCTGCTACAACTTGGATTATGATCTCAAATATTCCTGCTGGAGTGGCTGTCCTTCACATTCTGTGCTCGGAGTCCTCAATCATTTGTTGGAGGGTAGAGCTGCTACAAATGCAGGGGAAGGATTGAAAGTCTGGGAGTTGGATACATTTTTTATTTCTTTGCATTTTCAGTAGTCAAACAAGAAAACCTCTCATCCATCACTTTGATACAAGTCCACAGGGCATCCATTCATTCTATTCAGAACAGGATCCGATGAGTTCAGATCCTTATTTATGTTCTTTTGATGCTCAAACGTTACATTTTCTTGGCTGTTATCTGAGCATTACTATTTATTATTAGTCCGCAATGGAGATCCTATTGTAATGAACTGTGATACACTGACATATTTCATGTTTGCTGGTCATATTAAATTTATTGCAATTACTCTTGAAAGGAATGGTATAATTTACTGAAATTTCATTGTGGGAAAAGAAACTCCTGCAGGAGGCTCTCACTGAATTTTCTATGAGTCTGTGTTAAGATCTGCTGCTCCAACAGCTTGAGTGATTGCCAGTCAGCCTAAGACTCATGCTTTACATAATAGAAAATTTTAATTAAAAAATGAGCAATAAGTTCATGATAGATTTGTTTCATATCAATAGAGAGAGTGAGCAGTTCTATTTTTTTTTAAGGTAGGCCGTGTATTAAAATGAAATTCCAAGAATGAAATGAGGAAAAGGCTTTGAAATAAACCTTTCTTATGAAATAAGACTGTCTATTGAGATACTTTGTTTCCAAAGAGGTGCTTTGCTTTGAGAAGTTTGACTGGTTATTGGCTTTCTTAGTGGGAACTTCTGAGATGAGTTTCTGTCCTAGCTCTACATTAGGTCTGCTAAGCGCATCCTAAGTGGGTGTATTAGGTCCCCTCCCAGAGTCAGAGGGGGCCCTTTCCCTTTCAGTTGTCTGATGGAGGCTGTAGCCTGGAAGAGCTACTACAGCTTCTTTCTAGCTCACCCATGTCTCCCAGGCAACCACGTGAAACTCTCTTACTGGAGAAGCTTGCATGTGGGAACTGCTCAGACGTGCAGAGCATGGTCACGGCTTGCTCTTCAGCCCTTAACCATACACATCCCTGAACTGGGCCGTGGCCCTGCCAAGGCAGAGCCTTACTGAGGTCAGCAAAGTTATATGCTGTATGAACACGCTGACGTATATTCTCCACAGACTGGTCTTTTTCCCAGGCTGAGCTTTTGAGTAAATATCGCAAGATTTAATGTCATTAAAAAAGGTATTCTGTAAATTAAAAAAATGCTTTAAATCAAAATGATCATAGAGACACATTGCAGGGATCTAGGCAGTTTTCTTCAGCAATATTCATTACTGTTATGTTATTGATTTTGCTGATGTTGCACCTGGGATGAATTTGGCTGCTTCTCCCTAAAAATACCATTTGAAGTCTTATTGATAGCAATCAAGTGAGCATCTCATTATATTATCCCCTAGTTTCTTGACAATAGGAGGGAATAACCACCAGGGAAGGAGGAAAAGGCTAATCCATAAATTTCTCATTAGCCGAAAGAGAGAAACATTCGCTTGAATAATTGAGTATGTTTAGCGTCGCAGCCTGCAGTTAATCATGTTTACTCACCCTCGCTTTTCCAGTATTCACGGAATGATTCTGCGTGAGTTTTAACACAACATTAGCAGCTATCGATATGCAGGCTGTTCAAAAGTACGTCTAAAGATGCACGCTTTTAAAGCAGTGAGAGAATACCTGTATTCAGAGTGATAATCAAAACAATTAACTTTGCATGCAGCACCATTATTCAAATTAAGGATCAATAATAAGCAAAACTAAGAAATTAAGCTAAAGTGAATGATTCACAGTAAATAATTTACCCAATTAATTTGGTTTAATTTTCTGCTTGGGAGTTTCTTTATTCTTTTTTGAATTCACTCAATGATTTGAAAATTTTTTGGTTACATAGACTATTAGATTTACCAAAATGCAAAATCTATCCTTCGTTTCTGCAGTTTTATAAACTATTCGGAATACAAAGGAAAGCCTGTGATAAGACAAACCCAGCACATCATTGCAAATCATTTGTGACATGAGAACAGCTCGAAAACAGAAGAGCCAAGGGTGATTCTAGCACGAGAAAATTTTAGAAAACCTGTATCAATGTTTCACCTTAATATTCCTTGCTGCAAGTTATGACCATCTGCTCTTGTCCTTTTCGCCATCCGTAGAGAGAACAGTTTGTTCTCTTGCTCTTCATGGGAGAGCTTGTTTCAAGACTCAATTTCTCTTCTCAGTCCTGAAGTTGACTCAAACTTTCCTTGCAGCCATTGTTTTCTAGGTTTTCTGGTTTTGTGAACTTTGTCATCACTCTTTGTTGACTAACCTATATCTGTTTGGAAATACATTTCCCACGCATTTGTTTTCCTTGCCACATTAGTACAGTGCTGATTTGCATTCGTTTCATGATACGGCATGGAAAACTGGTACTGAGTCTGTTCCTCAACCTGCATTTGTGCATTAGCAATTGTCCCTAACCAAACCCTACTTTTTCAAGTCTGTATCTCCTATATGTCAAAATCATCTGAAATTCTAATCACATCTGCTGACTTCCTTGCTCTCTCAACCACCTGACAGCATAACTTTTAGTAATCAAGTTCTCACCTAAAATCAACAAAATGTATTGAATATTCCTAGATCCAAGAGAAACATACATGCAGTTGCATTTAATACATTCTTTCAGTTTCACATGTACATGAATGAGAGTCATGTACTCTTAATTTTTTTTTTTTCCCCCTCAGTTCCTTTTTTATCTCCTGCTGGACTGCTATCCTGTCGTAAAGTATCCTTCACAAGAACTGGAACTATGTTAATGCAACTAAAAGGTTCATGTAAATTCTGTTATTAGATTTGTTTTTCTTTTACTGTTTCTGGCAATTTCCCAGCAGAAAAATAAAAGTGAAACTTAAATTGCGAGCATACAGAAACGTGACTGTTGAAATACAGTTGCAAACTTAGAATTTCTTAGGCATTTTCATTTGGCAAACAGCTTAGTATTTCCTTCTAAACACTCCGAATTCCATTAGACAACAGAACCACTTTTCTAGGACGCAAGTTTCACCCTTCCCTGCAAATGTTGTATATGACTGCACTGAAGTGCTTTTAATTGCCTTAACATTCCAACTTCACGCCTCCATGCCTAGCAGCAGGAGAAGCACAAGTAGCAAGTACTACAGATGTACTAATAATGAATATACTTATACTCTGTACCACAGACAGATGTGAGCATGCTTTGCACACTCTCTGAGCCAAAACACCAAGTACAGGCTCACAGCAGCACAGGGTTAAGCCTAAGCCAGTCAGAACACGCCGGCAACATGACCTGTCTTCCCAGAGCTGAAACAAGCCAGTTGCTGGCCAAGACCAAGACCCAAGATGAAAATACACCCAGCAGGCATAAATACACCAAGCAACACGTGATCCTCTGGGTCTCTGAAAGCAGGTTTCATACTCTGCCACTTTCATGTGCTAACAAGGTTATTGTTTAATTTCAATGTAATAAACTGGCAATGTGTTGACAACTGGTGGCCCTTACAATACATTAAGCAGTTGGGTTAATTAATTTTATTTTCTTCTAATAGCTTTTTACCAAAATGGCATCATCGGCATGATCTAGTAGCTGCTGATCTTGCATGAAACCTACTGTATCAGTCTTTCATGGAAATGGGACTGTACAGCACCGCAGCTGGTGACATGCTGTTTTACAGGAAAGCCAAGGCATTCAGGTCTTTTGAACACTGTGTGTGACACACAGAGTATATGCAGATCTAGAGCGTGGGTGTTTTCAGTTAATTTGGTGGGTATCATGCATTACTGAGATTAGTAACTAGCATGGTGGGTAGACTAGATACCGTGCATTTAGTTTGACCTATTTTTCATACATAATTGGTGAAAAGAACATTCGTTTTCATTGCCATGAACAGACCACAGTTAATTCTACCTATGTTTTGAAGTCTAACCAGAAATCCTCATCAGCCATTCTGTGCCTTCAGAGCTGTGTTTCAAAACAGAAGAAACTTCTGCTGGTATAAATTAAAACTAAGCAAAGCCAAGATTCTGGTACTGGCAACTAACTGCTGTATGGTCAAGGCTGAATTAAACCATATCTTCTTTAAAATGTTTTATTTCTTTTTAACCTTCACTCTAGCCTTTGCTCTGGAAGCAACAACTATATGTCAAATTTCCAGTTCTTTTGATATATATTGTTAAAACAAGATTTTAAAAGTCAAGAAAAAAAAAACCTAGAAATATATTACATTGATTTTTTTTTTTTAAATAACATTTTTCCTAAAGAACGGAGCTATTTGCTGAAGAAAATCTGTTCACAAGAACAGAGACCTGGAATGTGCCTCCTGCATCAGCAACTCCCTGCTCTGCTATTTTAGTGGGTTTACCCTTTTCGTATAATCCCACTTATCAAGTTATCAAACACTACCTTAAGAAGTGTCGGCTTTCTTACCTCCTCCAGTATCCCCACATCCACTGTGAAACCGGTTGTTTGTGATCTCTAAAGACTTGCTTTCTTTTCAGGAATGAAAATAAACTTCTACTGGAAAGATGTTGCTCAGATTATCCCTTCGTTCTTCTCAGGGCTGAACAGATCAGGATCTTTACATCTCTTTGGGTAAGAGAAGCTCACTGCTTCACTGATCAGCCCGCTATCTCTTCCTTGCATTCAGGCCAGTTCGAAAGCTGGTCTTGAACAAATCTGACCAGAGCAGGACACAATGCTCTACACGACATTTTACTGGAGTCTTGAAGGATGGCAGTAGTTCTTCTAGTTCTAATACATCTAACATCACTCCTGATTACATGTGCTTCCTTCCTGGCCTCCTTAGCTTTTCTGCAAGAGAAAAATCAAGAAAGTTTTTTCAGAAGTTGCTTCTATGTGGTAAGATAGCCTAAGAAATGCTGTTATACCTAAAAATCTTAGTTTACCCTGCCATACGAGGAAGAATGAATATTTTAGTTGGTCACATATGCAGATAAAAACTTTCAGAACAGTTGAGAAATTCATGCGCATGTGCTAAATCATTGTCCTAAATTTCTGCTGTGTAGTAGGTCACCAGACACTGATCACAGGTATAAGTTTCACAAATACATGAAGTACTTTGTGTAGGAAGTGTTTGTCCGTCACACTGAATTGACTTCATCATATCTATGTTCTGGACTGTTTTTCAAAGCTGCTCTAGCACTGCTGGAGACTTAAATGAGACAGTGGGCACGAATACAACAGCATTTATCTAACATTAAAAAATAATTTTAAGACTATCAGTGTTGAGTCGTTTGTATTTCCGTGATTTTTAAGAAATTCACTGCTTTGAATCCTAAAGTTGTTAAAGCTCCATATTTATTTTCCATAAATACAGAAGCAGGTTGTCCTAGAGACTGTAATTTTCTTACAGTCTGACTTTCCATTGTAGTCTGAGCTACAGCGTAATATCCCTGAAAAGAAAGCAAGTCTTTAGAGATCACAAACAACCAATTTCACAGTACAAGCAGTCGTAAATAGAGCTAAATTCCCTTTAGTAATAAACTATTCATCTTTGTGCTTCATTGAGTTCAAAGAAAAGCATTTTTCAGAGTTTAAGCAATTAAGTCTACATTTTATTTTCTCCTCAAGAAAGGAAGTTATCACAAAAGCATGGGATTAAGAAGCCACTGTGCTATTGGAGGCATTCTCCATGTATGAAATTTCAATTTAGCAAAGCATGTAAAACCCTAAAGGCAGTTAAGGCCCAATATGCTAAAACCACTTTGTTTTCACAGTGTATTTATTTTGTATCATCGCTGACCCAGCTGATTAGCTGCTGAATTAGGATGGCTGAGCATTATATTCAGCTCACAAAGTCTACTCAGAACCTCCTACCAAACCCAACTGACAATTCACTAGGCAAATTAGCCAAAGTACATTTTGAAACATCCTATTAAATAGTATCCTGAAAGGTGAAAAGGCTGTATTCACACCAGAAACACATTGCCTTTAAAGGAGAGCTGGGGACGGGACCTGGCAGTGCTTGATGGACACCCTGGACAGACATTCCCACGCAAGCGCTCCTGGCTGCTCATTGCTGTCTTCCCTCCCTCCCTCCTACCCATCTGACCTGCAGACCATGCTGCCTGAAAGATCACCCCGATGTTCCAGCCAGCATGTGCCAGAGTACTTAAACAGCTCAAACAGCCCGTTTGCTCAATGAGGCTCAAACGTTGACCAAAACCAATTAGGCAGCATTCGCACCAGCAGGTCTGAGAGAATTACAATGTCCTGCAGAGAAAGCAGCAGGTAACCTCTGTACTGGTACACTTACGTGCTTAGTGCAGACGCAGCCCTGCCAGCAACGCGGAGTTCTGTATCATCGTATGAGTCCAGTTTCACTGGCAAAATTGTCCTTTTACATTGCTTTTTATCAGCACAGGTGTGTGAGTCAAGATTCACGCTCTGCCTGCACAGTCTAACTCGCAGGCAGCACAAATACCGCTCCTCCTGTGTCCTACGATCAGGAGCTGAACACAGGAGACGGACGGGACTCTGTGCACTGTGCGTTCAGTTGCTGCGGTGTCAGTGGGGGTATAATGATATCTCCTTCTGAAAGAAGCACGAGATGAAAAACCAAGATTCCATCCACTTAGGATATTGTTAAAGATCCCCTGGCTCTCTTTGTAAGTGCAAGAGCATTAATCTCGATGTCTTGGCCAGCTACAACCTCAGGTAATTACAGTTTGTCAACCTAAACTTCCCATGCAGATCAGACTGGGCTGCTGTGCAGCTGAGCAGCCCCTTTGTTTCACAGCTTTTCAGCAGTGCATGTAGTGATCCCTGCACAGGATTTGAATGACTTTAAGGTTTGCCTTCAATATAAAAGGAAGTGCACAGGGGTAAAACCATCATTACTACCATCATATTGTTTTGTGGTAGATTTATTGGTTCCGGAGTGTTAGAACTGTATTGACACAGAAGACATCTTTGCTTGTGTTGAAAAACGAGTTCTAAATCATGTTTTGAGAGGCCAGTTAAGATCCCTTCAGAGATCTTTAGTCATTTAATAGTATTTGGTTTCTTTTACACTGCAATAGATCGAATGCAGCTGAACTAGTTGCTTTGCACAGACTTATTTGTCTAATTTTGCCCTCTTTTTGTGGCACAACCACTATTGGTTTTTTTGCTCATGTTACTTGCACACTGCTCTGGCAGTAAATTGAACTAGTAGATTTGGGCGGATTTCTCCGTTGCAGTTGGATTTCACCATTCAAGCTGTACAGGTGGTCATCACCTGCTCACATTGATGACTAACCAAACTAGATGAAACATCAGTTTCTAAACAGGAGCAATGACTGGAGAAATTACTGGTGGAAGTGGACAATCTCTCCAGGAAAAGGTGAATGGTACTGTGATACAAGATGTAGAGCATTGAAAAAAAACCTTAATTTTAAAACGAGTCATAATTTTGGAAATACATAAGGAAGGAACTGGTGAAGCATGTGACCTTAGTGTTATAAAAATCAGTCATGGGAACCTAGCATCAAATGAAAGACAGGTTCTGTTAGTCAGGGAGAGGCCTGTGGAGAAGCAAAACTCCTGATGAGCTTTTTCCATGAGTAAACACGAAAACTGAAAATTCTAATGCTAGAATCCAGGCAAGAAATGTGGGAGCAGCTGAACTGGATCAAAAATTAAGACCTAAATACCAGCCATGGAAAGAATAGAGGCAGGAAAAATGTAAAGTTAAAAGGCTGTGACAGAAGCTAGTTAGCAGGCAGAAAGACAGGCTGAAGGCACCATTTAGTTATTCAGACACATGAACTTACTGCTGGGACTGATATGTAGGGTCTTCACTGGGGTCGAGAGCTATGAAAGTCTGACACAGCTATGAAACTTGCAAAGCAGCTACAGTACTGCATTCGGTACAACACCATATGGGAAACGAGAAACTGAGGTAGGTGTGCACCTCAGTGTTTTTTAGAAAGATGACCTTCCTTGTGGGAGGAAGGTTCCTCCTAATGTCTTCCTCCTTTAGGAAGACAGACGTCCTGAAATGTTTTCAATCTGTTCTTTCTGTGTCTTACAAGGAAAGAAACTATGTTTGATTTCACACATATATGCTAGATTTAAAATTAGCTGTTCTCAAATGAGGAAGTCAGATTTAATCTTTGTTTAATGTACATCTTTCAGGTTTTTCCGTCACATCTGTAGCAAATAGTTACTCTAGCAGACCCAATGAAAACTCAACCCCCTTTTCTCCATGGTATGGGGGCTTGCCAGCTGCTCATTTCACGATGCAACCAAAGGCCTTACCTCGCTTCAATGACCTGTCCTCTCCTCCACCAAATGCTTACACGGTGGCCAAGGGTGAGATATGGGCAGGGGCCATACACATGCGCTGCTCTAGAGCTGCTGTTATCCAATGCAGGGGGCATGCTGGTGGACAGATGTCCTGCCTCGGGGTTACCAACACAGTATTAAAAATTTGTCTCTGAACAAAGGGCACATCTGCTTAGCCATGCATCATTCCCGGTACCTAATGATGCCTCCTCACCAGTGCTGGCAGCACGCATTACTCATTTGTATTTTGTCAGCTTGTTTAGAAATTACCAGATGTCAGACTTCATGGGGCAAATGATCACAAAAAAGGCTTTTTCTAATCAACCTCTGCTTCCTCCAAATATGCTATTTCAGGACTACCAACATAACTTAAAGATATTTTTAACTTAAAGCTATTTTCTAAGTGCGTTTAACTACAGAAGCATGAAGTCCCATGGAGATATTCTTGTAGTGGTTCAATATTTGCCTTCATCCAAATAAGCAACACGTACTAGGAGTTAGCTACACCATGAACACAGAGCAAGCTGCGGTAGTTCATGCAGTTGCACGGGTCAGCATAAACGGATCCTCACAAAACATGAGGAGCAATCCTCATGTACTTCACTGTTGACTCAACCACTGCAGTTTAAATGACTGCTGAAAGCTAATTAAAGAGATCTTCAACAATAACTCGAAAAGAAAAAAAATAAAACAAAAAAATGCTTTTTCAGAAAAATTCTTCGCTATAGAGGGTGATAAGTAATTTTTTCAGATCTTTTATCGTATTTTAGGAATAAGTAGGAGTGCATGCAGAAACAGATCTTCAGTGGGTGCTAACTTATGAAATTACAACAGCTTTTTCTGTCTGTATCACCTTTTAAACCAAATAAATCCATTGGAAGCTTGCATAACAGAAAAGTATTACTTCAATTATTTTTCTTTTTAAAAAAAACCCACTTTCCAGTCTGGTAAAGAAAGTTAGCATTGCTGCCTAGCTTGTAATAGATACATAAACATCTTCACATCTTCCCAATGAAATAATTTGCTTTCTATTTTAACAACGACAAAAAAATTCAAATATTTTAATAAGATACTAAGGATCAAGTTGAATCACAGGTTCATTTTGCTATGCAGCCTTTCAATATAAGTATGTATGGATATATTTACAAACACATACAACTGAGGCTCATTTCTTGTTGCTCTGATTCTATGTGATGTTTTGTTGAATCCAACACAACCTAGACAATGTACTTGTCCGGTATTCCCTTAAATGGCACAGGGGTATTGTGACTCATTGCTTTGGCTTGTCTACTAAGACACTTTTCTTAAATCAAAGTAATCTCTCTACCTCCAAATCAATGTTAATTTAGTACAGTAGTTCTGCAGCTTTTGAAAACAGAAAACCAAGTTAGCTCAGAAGTATTGTCTTTTAATGCAGAACTCCACAAACAGATATAATTCAGTCTTCCATCCCATCTTCTCCTTCCTATGTATGATTACAGATGACACAGAGGAGGATGACCAAATGAAAAGAAGAAAAAAAAATTAAAAGAGTGCAGGTAAATATTTGCTGAAAAGTAAAAAAAAACAAACCCAAAACACCAATGAAAAAACAAACCAAAAAAACCCCTCAAAACCTGTAAATATACACTTTCAGTAAATACACACTTTACTCAAGCCAAGCCAAACCAGTTACTTGAGCCTACAAAGCACTGAAGAAAATGTACATGGCTTGCATGGTATTTCTGGATTCAAAAGATTATGAAGTTTAACAAGCTATGTATTTTATGCAAGTACAGTATGTATCCTAAAGGATAAAAATACTGACATCACAGTTAAGATGATTTACTATAGTTAAAGAATATCACATCAGCTGTGAATGCCCTTCACAGTGTCTCTTTCTGAGGTGCCAGTAATATGTAGCCCATCTTTTCACCAGTGCTGTACTAAGCAAATTTAAGACTGGTATTAATCCCAGATTAAGAACCTAGGAACAGTCATTGTCCATTTATCCTGGGGAGGCGGGAGAGGAGGAGGTGAAAAAAGGGAAACAGTACAGCACTATTCTCTCTCTTCTCTCTCTCCTTTTCCATTCCTCACTGTTCAGCAGTGCCTGTCTCCTCCAAAAGCCAGAGGTGAGATTCTGCTGCAGCAATGGCACTGAAACTCTGCTGCCATCATAGTGACACTAAAATTCCCTACTGCATAAATTCCAAAATGCTCATGTAAGCCAGTGGCACCTATTCCCCTTTCTGTTCTTGGTGCTGCTAGAAGGGCTTGGGTTTTTTCCATAATGTAACAATTTATTGGCACTACACAAACACCATTTCCTTAAAGAAAGGACCAGCTCATTCCACAAAAGATAGGTCAGTTTCCTGAAGGCTTTTGACAAGGTCAACATAAAATACATAATTGAAACTGTATAAAGTTTAAAAATTATGAACTTATTCTCGGAAGTCTAACCAGTTTGATTTTTTTTTTAAGCTAGCTTCTTGCCAGAACCTGTAGTGAATGCTATAAACTTATGTGAGTTCAAAGAAGTAGTGGGCAAATCCACCATAAAACCTTATCCATTCCTCCTGGCCCAGTATGCCCTTGAACCAGAGAGCACTGGAAGCCACCCAGGGAAGCAGTACTCTGATTTAACTTGAAACTTCTGAAGAGAAAGCCTTTTTAAAACAGAGCATGCATCAGACTACTCAACAAGGATCTAGATTAGACTGAACAGCTGGAACAAGACATCTTTAGAGAGGTTTAGCATAGATCTGAATACAGACTGTCAGGAGGTCTTACAGACCGTGCACGGAAAAGGCACGCTGATGCATACATGCCAAGCTTCAAGACTATGGTGTTACCTGCGTAGTCCTGCAAGGAAGTGATTCAACTCAAGATCTTTTACCCACCTTAGTCTTGTGCCTGCCATCACATTTTGATCAGGATTCCTAGCATACTAAGCAACTTAGAGATTTTAATCTTTGCCATTTTACTTAGAATTTCTTTTGGTTTGTTTTTAAATAATCAGCCTTCAATAGCATCACCTCCTCCTTTAACCCTTTTGGGTAGAAATGATTCTCAAAGTGACACCTGTTTTAAGCCCAGAGGAGACATAATTCAGTCTTGAGTCACATAACATTTTTATTCCCCCTCCATAAAAACATCACAGTTAAAAGTCTTTTTTCTTGTTGCTCAACTGAGCCAGAAACAGAATCCATAGACCACTGGAAAGGGAAGATGCTCAACTTTCCTGGAAGGCATAATACGTGTTTCTATGCCTGGAAGCCACTTAGACACTGGGCTTATAAATCAGACAGTGCTTTAGATTTTATATTTAAACTATTTGAAATCATCTATAGCAGTCTAAGGTCTCAGAAATAGTAAGTGTATTTAGCTCACTGTGGCTCTTCCCATCTGAAGACTTCAAAGCACTTTAACTTATTAAATTAAATATAATGATTTCAATTTTTTACAGAGGAAAGACACAATTCAACTTGTCCAGAGCCAAGTCGTTGCTGTGATCCAAACAGCTGGATTTATGGAAATTTAAACCCACGCAGTTTAAGGGCAGAATGAAACAAAATTCATTCTGAGGGGGCTTTAAAACAGAGTTCCTCTAATCTTTACCCCTCTCTCTCTCTCTCTCTCTCTCCACACACAGTGTAGCGTAGCAAAGCAGAAAGATTGAGGGCAGGTTTTTGGTTGTAATTAAATTTTAAAGTAATAAGTAGTACAATTATGTCAAACATATGCCAGTACAAGCTTTATACTACAACCTCATCTCACATAATTCTACAGTTAAATTAAAGTTCTTATATCTGTACGTACACACACATGCACACCAGAATCTGAACGTTGCATTCACAAGCATTGAAATCCATGCATATCCCTAAGGGATAAACAGTATCTATGCCTAAATATATCCACCATATTGATACAGCCTATTGCCAAGATACAGTACTGCCACTGTCGAAGTGTTCATACTGAGCCAAGACACTCCTAGAGTAGATCCTGTTGCCCCCCACCTGAGATCAGTACACTTCTAAAGTGGTTATGCAGCAAGCTTTACTGGATTTTTTTACTAAGGTGAGCCTGAAGGACTTGTGACTTTACCTTTTTTGTTTGTTTGATACTCCCACATAGCTGGTAGGGGTAATCTTAGGGATTCTGGTCATCCTTAGTAGACTTGCAATTTCACTTTTTACCCCTTTCATCTGTTATGGAGGAAGGGGTAACATGACAACACACATTTGTCTTTATTGTAGAAAGTCATTACCAGGAAAAAGTGTTATTTTATAACACTTTTTAACTATATAGCACAGTAGATGACAGACAAAATCTCTAGGGCTTTCTGTAGGCTAGATTCACCAAAAATCTGACTACCTTCCAAACCAAAATAAAATCAATTTTTCTTTCTATAGGCTAGATTGTACCTTCAGATATGTTTGTCCAAATCCTATAAGACTTGCACATGCATATCTGAGTGTAGCCTTAGTGACAAATGCTTCCCCATTCCAACACTTTGTGATATCTGTTATCTATATCTTCCTGTTTATTTTTCTATCACACCTGAATCTTGAGGGACACTATAAAAAGAAGTGTAGCATGTTCTATTTGTTGACAGTTTCATTTGTAAAAGAAGATTCAATAATGCTGTATCTGTGCTGGTCATTGGTAAGTGTAAATGGGGTCTTGCTGTCAGTGGTATACCTCAGCTGCATTTCTTTTCTTCTCTCACTGTGCCTAAAGATAAAAGTTGAAAATGCAGGAAGATAAAAGAGCAGGGAAATACGAGCTACCCTTAAGTTCATGAAAATACAGTGATTTGCCAGAATGCTGAACAAAGCAGAAAAATCCCAAAAGCCAAAATATTACACAATAAGACTATTTCCTCTTACACACAGAGATACTAGAAACACCAGGGTGCAGCTCTCCTCACCCTGCTCCATCTTTCTGACTTACTACATCTCCTCAAGAATTATAAATAAATAAATAAACAAAAAACTCTCCCACATTAAATCAGCAAGAAGATTTTATTTACTTTTTTTTTTTTTTCCACATAGCCACAGCCTAAAAGCTCACTATGTCTTAGGGACTTTCAAAGGAAAGGAAAACCTATTCAGGTAGAGACCATGTGCTACAATACCAGTGCCATTTATTGTTTTCTCCTTCATCCATTACATGACCAGCTACATACTAACAGATTCCCACTGACCACAGAGACATGCCTTTAAGTTACTGAGATCTAGCAAGGAAAGTCTACATCCAAACCTTAAATTTGGTTGCAACTTAAGACCATTCAGATGGGAGGTAATAGTCTAGTGTTTTTTTCACAACATCAGATTCAAGTGATTAAATTTAAGTATTTTTGATGGTCATTTAAATAAAAGAAAGTTGAAAATTTCATAATTTAAGACACTTAAATTTTAGCAGTTCTGGAAAACTCAGTAATAAAACCATTGTCCTTTGCAGCCAAAACTATGCTTTATAGTTCCAGAGCACAATTTCCAGGAAATGAACAATCATCTTGTTATTTGCAAGTATAGAGTGTTCAATAAGTGGGCTGCTCTGCAATAACCTACATTTTGGGTTTATTAGGCAATGGTCTCAAAGTGGTATGGATAATGAGTTTTTGGTGGTGGTGGTTTTGTTGTTTTGTTTGGTGGCATAGGTTGTTTTTAATTTATACTGACTAACATTAATCTTGACTAACTCTGCAATGGGTTCAAGCTAGCTATATATAGGAAGCAAGGATTCTTCTGACTTTATGAAGTCTTTCTCTAGATATTTAAAAATGATTTAATGAATCCCTGCTAGAGATGACCATCCTTAAGAATGCAGCAATGTCCTGCAAAGCTATCTTGCCCTGAAGAAAGTTCTTCCTTCAATACCTTGAATAGAGGACTCCTAAAAAACTAACAGCATTGCTAATAATTTTTAAGAAGCTCAAACCATCTAACCAAACACTCCTGTAGGAAAGAAAATCCCTGTGTAAAGTCGGTAGGAACAATAACAAACAAATGAGACGAACAGCAAATCATAACTGCACAAAGGCATTTTACCTGTAATATTTGCCTCAGATTCAATAGCATTCGATTAATTTAAAGTTTTATGTCCTGGTGACATACTTACAATTCAAAACCAGAGAGACTAGATATATCTACCATAAGACATATCTATAATAACAAAGGAGCCTGTTTCTGATGGGGAATTTACCAGATTCCTTTGCCTGAATGCTTCATATACTTGGTTTTGTGTTGTCTTTCCCCTCATGTTCCTGCCCTATTTTGTTACCTTTTTCAAAAAAAAAGGAAGCTACAATCCTTTTTGCAACTTATTTAGCTGCAGTAAAGCATCTATGACCTGATCGCAACCACCACCACAGTCTAAACTTTTAATTAAGAGAGCTTACCATAAGTTTTTTTGTATTCTTCTTTCTTCAGTCACGCACACATCAAATCGTCCAAATCCAAGCTTTCTATTTTCAAACCATTTAAAACCATTACAGCTTTGAATCACCATACTGTCATTAGTGGTCTAGCTGCCAATCACATACTGTGGTTCCATCCTCTTTGAATGGCATAAGATTTCTAGTTAGCCTTCTGAAAGCACAACTTTTTGTTTGAAGTAAGTTTGTCAGAAAACTGTGTGTAGTTGCACTGTTAAAATAAATGCAAAAAACGCTGGAAATAAATTGCTGTAGAAATACTGCCAGTGAACACGAGCTTTTGAAAAGAATAAAAGAAGTCTGGATGTGGTAGTTACTGTCACGATTATCCTTCCTATAGAAAGCTATTGAAAAGCAGACACTTACACAGTTCCACCATTCAGTAGCAAAACCTGCTAGTCCATGAAATCAGAAGCTGTACGAAAAGAATGTTTTTTATTGTACCGAAACAGCAGAGAATAGGAGCTTGGCTCTTGCAGCTCCCAGAGGGCCTCAAAGCCTTGAAGCATTAAATCATAAATCTGGGAAATAAGCAGGTCTAATTTTGCAGTAAGTACCAACAAGAACATAAAACCTCTTTGAATTGGTTGGGAATAGCTTGATGGTGCAAGATACTGAGAAACCTACACTTAGGGTAGCTGCACATACACCTTGTTGAAAACAGACCTATGCCTGCCTCTGTTTTCAGTGTTCTGCTTCGTGGGAAAACCTACCTTGGGGAGGAAGTAAATAAAGGCTAGCCTCTGGCATGTAGTATATTAAAAAAAAAATTAAAATAAGTAAAATTAAAAAGGAGAGTTAACCTTTTTCTACACTTTTACAGCGTGAGAACAAGGAAGTGATAGAACAAAGTCATAGGAAATCTAAAGCTCTCCTCCCATCCAGTCCAAACAAAACAAAAAACACACTGCATTTTCTGAAAGCCAAAAAAATAATTAGTAAAACTTATTGTCAGATCTAATCTTTGGAGATGAAAATTTCAGGCAGAAATCCATAGATCCTTGAGTCTTCTAGAAATAATGAGAATCTTCATAATTACAGTGGAGTGAGGGCTAAAACATCATTCTTAACTCCTGAGGATTAGGCAACCTTCATCTACGAACAGTTTATTCGGTTCTGCCCACACAGCAGGCCTTTTCCCCTCTGTTCTGGAGTTTTTGGTGTTGCTCCCCAAAAAAACAGTAGATAACCGAAGCAGCCCAGAAGAATTTTTATACAGATGCAATTGTTAGTAGATCAAACAATTCAAGAGAGGAAAACGGTATCTTAAACACACAGTGCGATACATATGAGGCACATCAGAAAGTCAATTACAGAACTGGATGCAGAGTTTATTCTGAACTAGACAAAACGGAATTACTATCTACCAGTAACAGAATGAATGAAAGCACACGGAAAGAAAAAGTATCAATATACAGAAATTGCTACTACAACAAAGCAAGCCTTCTTTATTCTTAGTCACTCAAAAAAAATTGACATCTTTACAATTTGCAGACTGGTTTTCCACAACTGGACCAAGAGAGCCATACACTGCTCAAGGTTCCAGCAGAGGAGTCAACGGAAAGGAAGAAACCAAACGTCAGCAGTCCAGTACAGTTATCCCTGAGAAAGTGGGGAACAGTGACTGAGTAATTGCTTAGATTGAAAGAGAAAGATCCAATCATCACAGAGAAGCCACCGCCTTGGAAGAACTGGAAGAATAAAGAAAAAAAAGATCCCAATAACTGTGAAGAGAGAGTTGGCCCTGGAGAGCTCAGCTTGTTTCCAAAGGCGGGCTCAGGGTAAGTCAGAGTGGACGTTGCCTCCACTTCTACTGCGGCCTGCCTCAGCCAGTCTACTGGTGAGCAGAGAGCAGCTGGACACCCACCCCTGCCAGCAGCCTGGTGTTTCCCCCAAAGCGCTGCCAGCCTGAGACAGAGTTGCCTTTCTGGCAAGAGCACTACCCTCAGCAGTTGCACGAGCAGCCTCCCAGCCACCATGTCCAGCACTCCTGCATGCCACCACCGCTGCTCTTGAAGCAAGCCTCTTCACTGGAACAGAGACTGTATGAAATATGATGTGGGAGCTGATTGAGGACACATCACTACAGCACTAAATAGACCATAAAAGAAGCCACTGGAATAAATAACTCTACTGAGAAGCTCAGGGAATAGGACGGACAGAAGGTGAGCTGCCAAGTGTGACCAGTAGCTGCACGGCACACAAAATGCTTTATTCCCCAGTTCTGCAGGCATGGTAAGTCATGATGTCTGGTTAAAATGGAGACAGCTGGTGGAGCCAAAATTTTCCGACTGCAGAAAATGTTTACTAAATCACCTCCACAAGTAAGCAGTGCTTTGTTTTAAGAGAGCCACAGAGTTTTGAGGAAACCAAAGGCAACTTGAAGACCAGCAAGACCAGCATCACTAGTTAGCTGCAAAAATACATGGTGATAGCTAGATTTTAATTAGTCAAGGATAAGGTGATAACATGTCTTGAGATACTTCACTGATACATACACGCTGAGGATTTGTCTGCTGTACAGCATGAGGTAGGAAGTATGCAAGCATGAATTAGAGCTGCCGCATTGTTGCATAACTAAGGTCTTGTGCTTTTAAAGATTTGTTCAGCATTAAGTTCCATCTGATTCAGTTTCTTAAGCAGGAAGAAATGATCAACTTATTCTGCAGTAAAAAGTACTGCCAATATTTTCATAGGCTATAAAACAATATATCTGCTTATTATAAGATACAGAACAATACCTCATCTCAAGAATATTTGACCAGTTCCTAGGGAACGACAACAGCAAATGTTTAGAAAACTACATGTTTTCAAATTGAAGGGTAGATTAATTTTGAGTTTTTATTCTTTCTATCCCTATAGAAAGGAATTTTAGATAGACTTTTAAAAAAATCAATAAAGGAAGATAAAGTCTATATTAAAAATCAGCTTCATTGTATTAATTAATCATAAAATCATAAAATGATTTGGGTTGGAAGGGACCTCAAAGATCATCTAGCTCCACCTCCCCCCACCCCGTCATCAGGAGGGACACCTTCTCCTAGATCAGGTTGCTCAAAGCCGCATCCAACCTGGTCTTGAACGCTTCCAGGGATAGGGCATCCAGAACTTCTCAGGGCAAACTGTTTCAGTGCCTCACCACCCTCGGAGGGAAGAGTTTCTTCCTTATATCTAACCTAAATCTACCCTCTTTCAGTTTA
Organism: Tauraco erythrolophus; assembly: GCF_009769465.1. Classification (NCBI taxonomy): domain Eukaryota; kingdom Metazoa; phylum Chordata; class Aves; order Musophagiformes; family Musophagidae; genus Tauraco; species Tauraco erythrolophus. The sequence goes on from NC_141465.1 coordinate 15,483,704, forward strand.
AAGCCATTGCCCTTTGTCCTATCACTACACACCCTTGCAAAAAGTCCCTCTTCAGTTCTCTTGTAAGCCCCCTTTAGACCTTGTAGGCTGCTAGAAGGTGTCCCCAGAGCCTTCTCTTCTCCAGGCTGAACAGTCCCAACTCTCTCAGCCTGTCTTCATAGCAGAGGTGCTCCAGCCCTCTGATCATCTTTGTGGCCCTCCTCTGGACTCACTCCAGCAGCTCCATGTCCTTCTTGTGTTGGGGACTCCAGAGCTGAATGCAGTATTCCAGGTGGGGTCTCACGAGAGCAGAGTAGAGGGGCAGAATCACCTCCCTTGACCTGCTGGCCACGATTCTTTGGATGCAGCCCAGGATACGGTTGGCTTTCTGGACTCATTGCCGGCTCATGTTGAGCTTCTCATCAACCAACACCCCAGGTCCTTCTCCTCAGGGCTGGTGTCAATCCATTCTCTGCCCAGCCTGTACTTGTGCTTGAGATTGCCCTGACCCATGTGCAGTAACAAATTGGATCCAAATAACACTTAGTGTCATAATAACACATGGCATCCAAACTTGCATACGAAGACTAATTTTATGGTATTGTAAATCAATCACTGGTCTTTTCAAGTTTCATTGTTTCCAAAATTTCACAAGAGTGACCTTGGAATTGTAAAACAAGTACTACTTGAGACAGTGAATGGAATTAAATGACAAACACATAGTAAGATCTATGCCAGCTGCTCTCAGCTCTATTTGCTGTACTCCGCTTTCTTTAGATACAAATTCTGGATCTATGGTAGAGGATATAGTCAGAATCTAAGAAATACTTACTTCTAATGATCACTGCACATAAAAAATAGACTTCATCCAGACATTACTCTCCTTTTATTAATATCACTAGTAAACCACTCAAAATGTGAAAAGTATGCATTGTCATATGTCCTTCATTTGAGAAGTGTCTAAGTTTTTGTAAAGCGTAAAGAAACACTGGATTATAAACGTACTTCTTCTCGTACAATTTACTTAGCAAACATGTTTGTTGGTACTTTAAAAGCTGCAACAAAACCATTAATCATCCATATTTGTCTTTTATTGCCTGTTACAATTTTTTAATGTGGACTACTTGCCCATCATGTTGGAACAGACAAGACTGAGCTATTTTGGACATACTATTTTAGAAAAAAAAGAATGAAATGGAAGGCAGCAAAGATACATATTCTTTTTAAAATAGCACATATTAAAAATTACTGTGCAACAAGAGGCAGAATAAATGTGTTTTACTATTCCACTCTTCTTCTCATAAATGGTAAACACCAAAGACGCACACAACTCTGTTATTACTCACGAAAAGCTCACTGTATTTTACCAATGCTGCTTTGGACTTGTAGATTCCCGAGATCTGCATGAGACTTATGTGAATAAATCTCAACTCATCTAAAAATGCTTGGAAATATGGGAGGACACTTCTAAGGACTGAGAATATTTATCATGTTTTGATGGCAGGTCAGGACTCAGACGATTTGTTTGCAACCTGTTAAACCTCACTTAGTTTACAGAACATTTTACAGGAATGATAGTTTGATGTTTTGAAAGGCTTCTGTAAATAGAAATGTTTACGAGTAATCATTAAAATTAATTACTATTTGTAAAAACAATTTATAATGTATGATCAAATGCTTGTTCACAGATAAGAAAAACCTAGGGACCTGTTTTTAAAATAGGAAGAATAGTTTATTTGCACAATATTACGCAGAAACACTCGTGGATTAAGTACTGAAACACAGTAAGGCTGGTCAGCTTTTTCCCCTGTTTCATGTAATACATTATCGCATATTTAGTGCGTATTCAATGTTTCTAGACCTAACATTGTTTAAAAGTTTGTAATTTTGCTCAGGCTGTTTTGCATTACTTTCACGCAGAAGAAAATATTTGCCCTCTGGTGGAAACACTATGGTGCATTGGGTCCTTCCTTTTCTGTCCTTCTAGAACTACAATCTAAAGTATTAGCTCATACACCCATGACCACAGCAAAACCCATATATCAACACACACAAACAGCAATGCTCTGAAGAACACATTTTCGAAGACTATCAGCAGCAGCTTGCTAGGGTGCCTCATATTATCTTAAAAGAACAGCTGTTAATCAAGGCGATATTTTCTATAGGAACATTCAAGATTTTACTTATTTATTGTTTCCCCTGAAGGTGGGATTAAAGACCAGGATGAGAGATCCTATTTGTGACACAACCAATAACCCCACTCAGGGAAAACGCTCTTCTTTTGTCCCTTAGTTAAAACTCCTGCCCCCTCAGCATAAACACTTGTCAGTGTTGGGATTTGCTACATGAATAACAATTTTTTGTTTGATGTGTTAGCAAATACAACTCTATTTTAAGATTATTTATAAAAATAAAACAGCTACTTGTTTCCATATTCTTATCTTGACACAGAAGAAAACAATGGTTTTTAATCCTTAATGTTTGTTCCTGAGGGCTACTTTTACGAAAAGGGAAAAAAAAGTAAATAATAATTAAAAAAAAAAATCTTACAGAATGTAGGGTTGTTTCTGGTATTCAGCTGTGCATCCCGAAAGCACTCCACTCCAGTTCAAACAGTTTGACTAAGCTTTTCTCAATAATAAAAAATCTCACACACCTAGCAATAATTTTCAGATCAATTTGAAATCCAGTAATAGGAACTTACAGCCCCACACCGGATTCACTAAAGGAAAGCTAAGTCAAGGAGACAGTAAGTAGGTTTGCTGCCTTGAACAGCTCCTTCCCTGGGCAGAGTTTGAACAAACCTCTACATCAAAGACTAGGTTTTGCTTCAGTTCTCCGTTGCATCCCAAGGCATATTGTCTCCTCAGTCCTCCTGGAGCAACAGCTGTCTTTTAGGTTTGAAGACTCTGACTTACATTCAGAAACAGATTAAAATCTGACATTTATGGAAGTTACTGAACACACGTCTCAGTGCACTCAGTCTTCTCCCCACAGACACCGTCCCTGCCACAGCAGCTGCTGCTACTGTAAGGTGGTGCCTGACGGTTTTGGAAGAAGGGACAGGAATCTCAGGAACAAAGCAGAGGAAAAGAAACAGAGGAATTACTTTTAATGCACTAACATTTGTAAACCAGAATTCCAGTTTATTTGAAGGCAAAATACAGTTTATCTTAAAGGTCTTGTTTGTATTTTTCAGCATATGGCATTTTATGTGTAGAAAACTAAGTATTATGCTGACACAAATATAATTTAATGAGAAGTTGGATGGTTTTAGTATTAGGCTGAATATTAAGTTCTGTACAAACCAATGATGCTAAGAAATCAAGACACTTTATTCCTTCTCAATTTAATGGGACATTGGCACCTGGATCCCTTAGGCATCTTCAAAGTTTCTCTCTTAATGTTCATGTCTAACATGTTTCAGAAACACATTTCAATATCTGAACTTGCTTTGGAATACAGGTACAATACTAAAGCACAATAATAAAAGTCTATGGATACATTTCTTGGCATCCTCTATAGAACTTACTGAGTCATAGCAAAAAAAAAAAGAGATTAAAAAATCTGAGTAACAGATATTGGCACAATCTGACCTGAAAGATCTTCACAGCACAGAGGTAGACTGGGCAGATAAAGAAAGATAGTGTGACTGTAACTCAATTGGATTTTAACAGGGTCTTTATCACAGTCCCACTCAGAGATCTCAGATAGACTGTCAAGAAAATAGCGTACTACAATAAGAAGGGGTAAACAGTGATGGAAAGCAACACCGGTTACTGCCAATGATGTGAAATATGAAGATGGAAAGGTATCATATGAAACTACAGTCTCCTTGGTACCAAGGCCAGTATTACTCAATACGTCAATACAGGACCTGAAGGAAAATTTCATCTCAGTAGCATTTTCAAAGCAGCATCAGAATTACTATAAAGTTGTGCATTGATTTATTTCCTAATCTTATTTTTTTAATCAGAATTTTGTGAAATTTTTGTCTTCTAAAAACGCGGGGAAAAAATGAAGTATCAGTTCAGAGCAGTGGAAGTTATTTAATGATTACAACCATATGTCACTTCATTTAGCTATGTGACAACTAGTATACTTTTAAGTAAAGGAAATACTGTCTTTAATAGACAGCACCTTGCAATATTGGAAACAATTTATTTGATTGTTCATGATAAGCAAATACAAGGTGAATACACAGTGCAAATACTAACTCAACAAGCAGCCTATTAAATACACCACCACAGACTAATAACTTTTTGCTGACATACCCAAACCATTTAGAGTTTGCAGTCACATTAGTTTTGTAGCTAACAGTCTTACTCCCTGAACTGCACTTCAGGACAATGGTGTGCTACATGAATAAATTAACTTCATAGTTAACAACCTCATACCCTAAACTAAAGATTAAAAAAAAATAAATTGAGGAGCTATATTGCTTATGGAATCATAGAAAAGTTTGGTTTGGAAGGGACCTCAAAGATCATCTAGTTCCAACCCCCCTGCCATGGACAGGGAAACCCTCCACAACACCAGGTTACCCAAAGCCTCATCCAACTTGGCCTTGAACAGTTTCAGGGATGGGTCATCCACAACTTCTCTGGGCAACCTGTTCCAGTGCCTCACCACCCTCTGAGTGAAAAATTTCTTCCTTATATCTAATCTAAATCTGCCCTCTTTCAATTTAAGGCTATTGCCCCTTGTCCTATCACTACATGAGAACTAAAAAGTCATCTCTAATGCATAACAAAAAGTAAACCTATCAAAATATATGCTACAGCAAACTGTTATATGTCAAATGAGGCCTGAATATGCAGAGGGATTCACCTTAATAATGAAAATTATGTACATCAAATGTAGAAGAAAAGGCAAAAATATACTCAGATTCTACATGCTGCTCCCAAAGCAGTAATGAAATTATATATTCTACCCCCCCGCCCCGCCTTGTGTCTGCATATTCTCATTGTACTGTGATCTGCAATACGATAGAGGTAGAAATGAGCTTGTAAATACAGTGCTCAATAACAACCTTATGGCTGGACATTTAATGTACCACTGTTATAAAAGTGGTTCATTTTTAAAACATTTTTCGGTCGAGGAAATAGCTTCGCCAACATTTGTCATCTAGTTCTTGCCAGGAAAATAAAGTTAACGTGGATGGAAGGTAGAGAGTGAGTTTAAATCTTAGGCAGCCACTCCTTGTTAGTTTCCTGTGTGCAGTTTCCTATTCTCCAAGAAGTACTCCTCATTGCAAATTAATTTAATGCATTTTTATTAAACGTGTTCTAAATAAGTCACCGCCACCACCAAATGAAAAAGAGACCTTACATGCCTCTCCCTCTGATCTTTTTTCCTTTGCATGTTGCTGCCTCTACCAATTATATAAGGGAATATTTTTTTTTGGTCACTGTGTAACACAGTCTGTTTGAGAAGCATATATACTTTCTATCTTTTTTCAGCATGTGACATAATGGTGCCTCAATAAACATGATCTAGAGAACAGTATTTTCTTGCACCCTAGAAGCACTTTATGATATTTGCCTGCTTTGATAGAAGGTTCATTTTAAGGCCTTACAGGTTTTTCCTAGGCAATAAAAATCAAAGAAAAAAAAATTTAATTACATACAGCAGCAACTTTTATTACCAATGTTTTTCAGAGTTTGAAAACTGGAAAATCATCTTAACTATTAGGAAAATTATTTTGCCAATAAGGTTTAGTAATTCACAACTCCTGCGGAATTATAGTCAAGAATTCACCTAAAGGTGGAAAGCAAAGAAAAAGAGAATTTTGGATAATGAGAAGCATATGCATATCATAATGCATATAATCAAATAAATTTACATATTCCAGCAGAGATTTATGTTCATGAGACTTTCCTAAGCCTCATGGATAGGTTAAAAAGAATAACATAGATAATAAAAACAAAATCAAAGATTGTTATTTTCAGAAAGATATTGAAGGTGACTTATTTTCTCCTTCCATCCTGTTTTTAAATATTACATTGCATGTAGCAAATTTAGAACACGTGATGGAGTTCAGTTGCAAATATGTGCCTCACATTCAGAGGAAGGTGGAGTTGGAACGATGAGCTTGCTTAAGCTTTCAACAGATTTACTGCATTGGAATGAAGAGCTCTAGGACCTTGAAACATCGGTTTGATGTCAGCAAGCTGTCTGATATGTCACCAACCACAGAAAGAATTTTTTTCTAAAACACCTTACCACAAAAAAACACTGAAGACATTATAAAAAAAACAATGAATCTAAATGGGTACAAAGGAACATGTCAAAACAGTGTTAGAAAGTATGACATTTCAAAAAGATATGGAAGATTTGATTTAAGGATGCTAATTAGCTGTAAAATAAATAAATAAATGAGCCAGTGTATGTTCACTCTGAATGTTCTGAAAGGTCTGTTGGCCACGGACTTCCATGTCACAGGGCCACGGTTTGTTAGTCATAAAGAAACACTGTGGTTGTTTAATCTGATTATTTAGCTTTTCCTCCACAAGCTATTTTAATATATAAAAAATAGGTTATGCTTATGAATGATTTTTTGTTGATGTTGTTGAGATCTTATTCTTTTAGCCTATGCCCACATTAAGTTCTTTTTGATGTTTAATTAACTTCATATATAGATGTCCTGGTTTTAGCTGGGACAGAGTTAGCTCTTCTTTTTAGCAGCTAGAAGAGCTCCATGTTTTGGTTTTACTCAGAGGCTCGCTCTGAGAGGAATGCTGATAGCAAGTTGATGTTTGTGGTTGAAAGTGAAACTCCAAGGACTTTTCAGCGTGCTGTGTTCTGGCTGGAGTGCAGAAGCACGGCGGGATAAGGGGGAAGTATAGCTGGGATAAGGGGCCCATGATTCCCCTTGTGATTTGTGGTGGAACTTAAGATTGAGGGCCAAACTGGCCAATTAGTATTCCATATCATGCAGCATCATGCCCAGTATAAAAGTGAGGGTCAGCTGGACAGAAGGGCTTTTGTGCTTTGGCTCTTTCGCTGCTTTTGCTCTTTTGCGCTTCTGCACTTTTGCTCTGTTGCCTTTTTTTTTCTCTCTCTCCCAGTACTCCCACTCTCAGAGTACTCTCTCTCTCTCTGCCCCTCTCTATTTTGGGGCCTCGCGTTCGTCCGGGATTGCAGCTTCGGGATGAGACAGGCTTCGGATAGAGGGGGTGGTGAGCATCTACACTGTGTAGTACTTATCTGTATTAAATTGTTCTTATCTCAACCCACGGGTTTCCCGTTTCTCCCTTAATTCTCTCCCTCATCCCTGGGGCTGGGGGGGGGGCAGTGAGTGAGCGGCTGTGTAGGGTTTGGTTGCCGGAGCAGCCTAACCCACAACAATAGGATACTTAATTTCATTTCAACGTTTAATAATGTAAACTCAACTTTTAGGCACTGAGCTTTCTTGTAATTCTGTCTGAAACTCTCTCAGCCTGTCTTCACAGTAGAGGTGCTCCAGCCCTCGGGTCATCTTTGTGGCCCTCCTCTGGACCCACTCCAACAGCTCCACGTCCTTCTTGTGTTGGGGGCCTCAAAGCTGAACACAGTATTCCAGGTGGGGTTTTCTCAAAATAGGATGTTCTACAGTAAATTAAACTGAACGAATATCTGCTCTAGCTCTTTAAATATTATGTTAGATCATTTTACTGACTGGCATTTCTATACTGCCCAGTATTTTCCACTACTTCTCCACCCCCCCTTTCTTTTTTTTCAAGAGCTAAGTAGACTAGTCTCAACTCACATTGCGTCAATAGTGCTCATACTTCTTCCTCACTTCTTTTTTGGGAGTTCATCAGTGATGACCCTTAAATTGTTCCTGTTCAGCCACCTGATGTGTATAGCCCACATTCTACGTTCTGAAATGCATAAGCTTGTGCCAGGTTGTGTTAAAGCATATGCTGAATTATGGCCGATTAAGCCGAGAACTAGATCATCCTGTAGTAATAATCTGGCCTGCCAGTTTTTGTTGATAATATTATTATTGACTCAGAAATTTTCCTGGAGGAGCCTCAAACCTCTGGCTGTTGACATCACATAATTCACAACTATTTTTGACATTTGTCAGTGATGCAGCTTTCAATACAGGTACTGTGTAGTTTGCTTATTCCATATTGCTTACTTTTTTCTTTTACTTTTGTTTTCTGTTTTTTTTTTTTTTTTAAAAAAAACCAAAATGCATTTACAGAAACTCAGTTTTACTGTATCAGCTCTACTATATCAAGAAGTACACTTTTATCAGTCACATCTCTTGTTGTTTTGTTTTAGGAGTCTACAATTGCTGACACCATGCAAAGTGTAGCAATGCGACCATCTCCTATAGAGTAACAGAGTTTCTCCTTTTTTTCCACAGTGAAACACATTTTTGGTCTTCACATCACAGGAAGGAAGGTAGAAGACCAATATGTTCAAGGGAAAGCACAACAGCTTACTAGTGTTCTGACAATGCAACTCAAGTCCTCTCACAAACTCTAAACAATTCGTGATTATGTTTTTCAACCCCTTACTTCAGTGGAAAATTCTTCTTCCTTACTTCTGAGGAAAAATTACTTACAAGGAAGTCTTTCTAGTGATGACTTGTCCACACTACAATGGAGAAAAACATAGGCAATACAGAAGACATTCCATTTAAGGACACGCTGGGGTGTGTTTTCCTTTCTCCTCCATTGACTTCATATGGAAAATACCTGATTGTTGCAGAGAAATTATACAAGAAATGGATTCAACACTCATTTTCATTCTGCTCCAGGCTAACTCTGTCAAAATTGTAAGTGACTATGCAATATTCCCAGAATTGAAAACTTCTGCTTTTATTCTACAAATGAGGCCTCTTTTCAGCATACATAGCAGTTTCCTAAGAACCAGGAATTATCTTATAACTGCTTTTGTGCTTTCCAGCATATGATTAGTGAAATGATAAAATGGGGACTTTCAATGAATATTGGTATATTTATATGAACTCTTCTTGTTGACTTTCCCCCCAACATCATTCAGCACATAGCATAAAAAGTCAGAATGGGAGAAAAAGGAGAAATATCCTTAGTTTTTGTTTTATCTTCAAAAGTTCTTTCCCTGCAGGAATATATTTTTAAAGATTCAAGAGGAAGTATGCACACAGCTCACTCACTCAATCTCTTTTCACTTTTAACGAATAATTCCACATGCACAGTTTTGAAACTTACCCTCTAACACTGAGGTCATTTACTCTCTGCTAATAGTAATACAGAAAAAAACAGTTCATAATAGATTAAAAGGACTTAGGAGAGACATTCAGTTATATTGTTGGATGCGACTCCCATAACAAAGGTCTTAAAGAAGCCCAAAGAAATAAATATTCAACAAAATTCATTTTCTATTCTGAATTTTTCTGTCTAGGTTACTGATTAACTTACATTGAATAAGATCCCATTTTAAACTTGATTTAGAAAATATTTTTTCTGATTTGAGGTTTGTATTTAAAAATATTTTCCTCAAATTTCCTCAAATACTACAGACAGAACAAATCCCTGGTTCTCTATTGTTATGCAGGAAGGAAGACTGCAATCTGACCTGAAGTTAATAGAATTCTGCAAAGGCAAAGAAATATGTACCTATGTAGGTTTGGGGTGCAAGAGTACAACTAATTAGGAGGAGATCTGAAAACTCCTATACATCATCTGTAAGCAGTAGAGATATATCTCAGTAAAGACTTGTATTTCAATTGTGGTGATGAGATCACACCACAAAGCAAGCACGTAGCATCTCCATTCTACAGATGGGAAGATGGAGATAAGAGACAAAATAATTTGATTGAAAATACCAAACAGATAAACAGCAAATACCCAACCCAGTGCTCCTTCTATTAAGAAATTCCTCCTTCATAGAGAACAACATGAGTTCAGTAAGGGTCGAGTCCTCTCATGCTCCATAGTCCTTGCTGCCAAGGTATACAAGCCCACAAAGTATTGGATGGTAACAAATTGGCAAAATAACTCTTTAGTTCTCCTTCGCACCTTTAATGCATCACCACTGAGCCCCACAACTCACCCCATAGCCCACAGGGCTTCCCAGAGCAAGGTGGCTTATCAGAACTCGACCCCACAATCACATCTTACCTCCTCCTCAGCCAGAACTAAATAATAATCACAGCATAAAGCCAACATCAGCCCTTTGTTTTCCTCCCCTATTTCTCTTTCATTTTTATACTTTTAGAATTTTAAGAACCTGCAGTGATCTCAGTTCGGGCAGTAGAGCAAAGATAAGGTCACGGAGATAGGACTGGAATCAGTCTTTCCTTCGGGAGAATAAATATACAGAGGGAAGAATTTATATAATGCATAATACAAGCCAAAGAGTTGTTCGGTCTCAGACTCCAGATACACACTGTACCTCTTCTTCACTATCAAGGGTGCCCTATCTTGCAACTTCACTAAGCATCGTGTGTTTGCCTTCACTGTTAAAGCTTCACCACTTGGAGCCAAGTAATTTAAAACTACCATCATCACAAGCACCATCACCACAGAATAGTCTTTTTCCTTCATGTTTTCCTTGAAAAAAAAAAAAAAAAAGGGCTGAAATAATAACAAACAATTATATATTAAAAAACCCCATACATATAGTAATAAGTACAGATCCCGATTTTACGGTCTCGTTACACTTAAGCTCAACATTTAGGACTGTTTCAACAGTGCTGAAAAATATACAAAATAAGATTTGAAATTGACTTATATGCAAAGTGATTCACATTTCCTTCTGATTGAGATGGCAGGAAGTTATATTCAAGCTGAACTGGCAGAAACAGTGTTAAAGCCATTCTCCAAACAGCCAGATGTTCCTGCAATTAACTAACAAGGATGGGTGGATTACTGAGTGATCCATGTAGCAATGTTAATGAGCCTCATTGCCAGCAGATACATGAGTCTAGGGAGATGTCAGGGACATAAAACTGCATAGAAGAGGGTGTGGAGTGGACAGCGTCTGTGCAGAAGTGAAGCTATTTGCATTCTAGAAGTCAGCAATATCTTGCCTGGCATTTAAACTGGCTGAAACAACTCATATTTTAATCTGTATTGATGTGCCTAGGGCAAGCCTTGCTTTATCCTGAATCAATCCCAGGTGAGAGCAACCTAATCATTTACATCAAGCTATAGACAGATGAAACCTGTTTACGGACCCAATCCCGCTCACAGGCAACAGAAGGGTTTTTCCCCACTGTTTCAGTAGTCAATAAAATTCTTATGATCCAAAATTTTTCTTACACGCACATACACAGATTTGATTTATAAGTCTTCATTTACAAATAAGTCACCATAAAGGAAGACTGAAATAACAGCTTCAAAAAGTGATGTATACAAAACCTCACCAGCTATTTTCCATTCTTTATCCTTCATACATGCATACCAATGCAAATACACGTTTTCAGAAGAAAACTAAGTTTTTTCTCTGTTTTTTCGTAGAACAGATAAAGAGTGTCTTACTATCACTTTGATTACGTTTTTCATCCAAGCTTCTCAAAGTATTCTCTAGAATGACACAGACTGTTAGTGCCTCCTCACCAACAGAGAAATCGAGCTTCCAAGTGCCAGAGTTCTGAGGATTCCAAGTGCATAATAACACAAGTACAATTTAGGACATGTCATACAGAAGCTTTATTAGCTATGTTCGTAATGAGAGAACATTTGGACAGCATTTTCCCCTCTACTCCGCTGTTCTCTGCCAAGTCCCAATCTACATATTTTTTCAGAAGAGGAGGGGAAGGGACAAGGAAAAAAAGTAAAAAAAAGAAGTGAGGAAAAGCAATCATCTCAATCTTAACAAATACTGGTATCCATCCCTAAAAAGGATGAACTCCTTAAGGAGCTTGCTAACTGCCATGATTCTAAGGAGTCAAATAGTAACTAGCATGATGACACGGAGAGATGGCTCTTGGTGGAGCCCATAGGAGTGACACACCCAGTGTTATCTTAGCGCAGAAGTGAGCTGTTGGAAACAGTCACAGACTTTTAGCTTTTAGTCAAAAGGAATGTTCTTTTATTTAGGATAAGCTTCTTAGCCAGACATGTCAGATCTTTAATATTAATAATTTTACCACCACACAACACAGAATAAACCAGGGAGAGAATGAAAATGACACCTCACCCAAGTCCCCAAAGCAGTCTCTTGTTTGTTACAATAGCTCTCCCACGAAACAAACTGTGGGGAAAGGGAGACAGAGGCAGGAAGTCTTCAACAAACAGGAACGGAAAAATTTGAAGCAAGAACGTGAAAGGGTGGGTGGGTGAGTGGGAGGGAAATGCTGTTGGCTTATTTGATGTACTAAAACTTGCTAAAGATTATCTGGAAAGCCTCAGAAAGTAGAGAAACTTAACATAAGATTTTGTCATCTTATATGTCCTGTCAAAAAGCTTGCTAAGCTGTGTGAGAACATTCAGTTTATTCACACTGATTTTCAGAAGGTCCAGAGTAAAACATTGATACTTGAGTGGTACCAATGTTTGGTACCAGTTGATACCTGACTCCAGTCATTTTTAGTGGAAATCAAGTCCTTAACCAAGGGCATTTATGGCCTTTGGACAGGCAGTTGGGAAGAAAAAGAAAGTCACAAAATCAAAGTGTTGATATGTAAGACCTAAGCCTGAGAAACCACGTTCTGCAAATATTTAGTCCATAGACAATATCTGCTAAGGGTTCGCTGTCACACAGGGCTTCACTCTGAAGTATCACAGAGGAAAAAATAATTAATAACACTTTCTCAAGAAAGTGTTATCAATATTGGTCAGGTTAATCTTCTCTCATCTGGAATTCATTCCTGGATGTAGCCAGAATGCCTAGAAAATCTAAACCAATGCAACATTGCTACAGTTTTGTGTTCCAATTTCTCTGCTTAGTCGCAGGTGGACAGCCTGTTAAAACTTATATGAAGTGTTTGTGGAGAGATCTGCCCACAGCAGGGGCAGCCAAGGGGAAGATAGTGATGAAAAGCGCCAGGATTTAGAGCATGCCTGTGATAAGTGCCACTGCTATGAAAATGGAATTGCACAGATTTCTTATATGCCTGCCTGTCATAGGAAAATGGGTTTAAGAGAGCGTGATGCAAGCATCAGCTGACAAAAGCCTCCGCAAAGCAAAGATCTGTTGGTACATCAGTAGTCAAACAGTTCTTCTTTATAAGTAAGGGAGAAGTTTCCCTCCTACTTGTCAGCTTCAAGTGCACCTTCCCACTCCAAGCAGTTACTTGGAGCAGCACACCATACAACTCTAACAAGATCATGTTTCAAAATTCTCAGAAAGAGCTAACGGAAATAAATGCATCTTTAACATAACTCTTCCAATCCCAGGTTAATTTAGTCACATACATGACACTTCCAGTAAGTAAATAATTTTAAATGGGAAATCTCAGATGGATTAGTGTAAGCTTATTGATTGTCAAGGTAATAATTCTGAGGCACAGAAATCTGAGACCTCTTGACCAGAAAGGGAATAGAAAATACCTCTTACAGAACCAGGCTTTTATGAAGAGATAATTTAGATGCTTTAGGGCAATCAAGACAAGTTTGAGAGCAGTTACAATCCATTTTTAGATTATATTACCTCTTAGTCCTTTTTACCTGAAATAATCTGCTTCTCCACCTCCCTTTGCTGCAATCTTCTTTTTTTCCTTGTCTTTGAGAGCGGCAAGAGAATGAACATTATGAATTATCAATATGAGCAATACAGAAATCTCATCAGGAGAATATGTTGATTTTTTTTTTTTTCCAGCAAAAGATCAGGAGAAATGTCGGACAGAAGTAGAAAGTCTACTCAGCACAGGAAGGCATGTGCATAACCATCTGTAGCAGCTTTATACTTCCCACTGCCTTTCAGAAATCACTGAGACAAGTGGCATGAGCAGTAATCTACAGTAGACAAATTCCACAAGAAAAACAAAAAAAACCTCAAACAAAACCACAAAAAAACCCCACCAAACCCCAAACAAAACCCAACCCATATCCAGAATATTCCTCACAGGCTTCTGAGTTACAGTGATCCAGCCTCTTCAGGGCCCAGTCAGACTCAGTCGAGAGTGTAAATGAAATCACATATATTCTTTCAAGTCACACACCAATATCAGAGATATTCTTACTAGCCTTTCTTTGTAGTTTTACGTTAGTAGAGGAATCTGCTCCTTGTATTCTTACAGAGGGAGAGAGTTTTTGTTCACCTTTTTTCTCTTCAGTGACCCAGCCTGCGTCAACCATCCAAGGCTTAGTGCCTCAAGGCTTTAGCATTTCGTTTCTGTCTTACAAAGTGGCAGTTACAAATGACCATGTATATGGGTTGAGGCTGTGTCTATATCCAAGAGGACCTTTAGAAGGCCAGGATACTCAAGGGCTTAAGAGGGTCCAATGTAAAGGAGCTGGTAACTCTAATATATGTGCCTGCCAAATACCCATAGACTTTTACAGACATCATGGTTAGCAATTGGTTATTGGTCTGCACTGGAAAACCCTAGGTCCATATTTTCCCTCTGATGCTTCTGGGCAAAATTTCACAGACTGAAGAACACAGAAACATGTCTGCTGTTATCTTTATACTGGAACTCTCATGCAGAGAAGAGTGCAGAAGATACACTCAATGTTTGAAGGCGTAGGATCAAATGACTTTTCCAGTCTCAGAGGACTCTATTTACTGGTTTGGGTATGCATTACTGGGACCATGTTTCAGAGGTTCATCAGGGGTTCTTTGAACAGAAATCATAGAATCATAGAATCATAGAATTGTTAGGGTTGGAAGGGACCTTCAAAGGTCATCTAGTCCAACCCCCCTGCAAGGAACAGGGATATCTCCAACTAGATCAGGTTGCTCAGGGCCTCATCCAACCTGGCCTTGAACGTCTCCAGGGATGGAGCATCCACCACCTCTCTGGGCAACCTGTTCCAGTGTTCTACAACTCTCATGGTAAAAACCCTCTATAGGCTATCCTCTTCATTTTTCAGTTGGTCCAGGAGCTCCTTGCTCATCCATGTGGGCTTCCTGGTCTTTTTGCCCGACTTGTTCTTCATGTCTTCATCCCTTCAGTCTTTGTTAACTTTCCTGTTGCTCCACTGAAGGACATCTTGTTCTAAGCTATTAGCACCAAATGTTAACTGTCAAAGCAGGCATAAAGAATCTGAATCTAACTTCACATCTGTCTTTAATAAAAAAGAGGAAAATACTACTGACATAGGAAAAAAAAAAGCAAAAGGTATCAAATACACAAGTCAAATACACAAATCAAATACACACACATCAACACAAGTCAAAGTCTGCAGACTGACTTCTCAAACTGTTGAAGCTGATTTTTTGGTATAGTTTCAGTACCACTTAATTTTCCTTCTCACTGTTCCAAGCATGTCTGCCTTCACCAAGTGTCTTTGCCTTATTTCCCTAAGACTAGTGATTTTCTCATTTCTTACCTTTCTCTCCCTTTCTTCCATATCTTCCATTGATGCTTTTATGTCAGGTTTAGTCTCCTTATCTTCAGATATGAGAGTTTTTTCACCTTGAATTCTGCTTTCATAAACTATAGGCAGAAACCCATAGCTGTAATCTGGAGGATCTGTCAATTATGACCATCTTTATTTTACATATTTGGCTCTTGATGATGACTCCTTCTGCCTAACTGTTCTCTCACCTCAAAACATTTTTCTTTTTTCTTTTCCTCACCATCACCTGTTCTCTTTTACTATATTGTTTTCTATTCCAAGACTATGCTTGTGTTTTATACTTAAGCTTCAGAGCTATTTCAGTATAACTCCTACTTTACATTTGTGAAATGCCACTTAACTTTACAGCCATATCTGCTATTTTTAGTGCTAAAAACAGTGATTAGAATGCTCCATTTTACAAGGCTATTAACTGTTAAAATGGAAATGAGTAAAATCTTCAACATATATCAATAAAACTTGTTTGTAAAGTTTCATGCTCTAGTAACTTTCATCTTTATTAAGGCTGAAGAAGTCAGTCCTATGTGTCACATTTAGAGAAACACTGGCAGAAATGGCCCTGAAGACGTAATAACCCACTAGCCCAAATAATTTGCACTTTAAATATAAGTGTCTATCTTTCAAACCCCTGAAGCTTCATCTCCTAAAAGTACCTCTAGAGATTTATTATCTGTATTCAAAGAGAGACAAATACTTTCCACAACTTTAAAAAGAGAAGAGAAAAACAGGTGAGTAAAGGAGAGGAAGGATAGCAAGCCTGACAAACTGATGAATCTGCTATGGCTAGTCTATTTGTGGATTAAGTGAACAATTAAAACAGTTGAAATAACTGTTGGTAAGATCTAGAAAAGAGTGTATGAAGAGTCCAAAGAGGACTACACATCTTACATAGATGCTGCTTTGGTTCTAGTTCTATATTTTCATTGCTTTAATGAGAAAGTAAATAATTGATCACTTAAGACTTTTCAGCAGTATAAAGTTACAGTAGGAGCTCAGGTGAAGTTATTTTTACAAATCTGATATATTCTGTATTTAAAATATTCTATATAGTCTGTACAATTCTATATAATAGAAATGCAAAACAGAGTATTGCACATGCAGCTTAGAGTCAGCAAGAGGAGTAGAAGAATCATTGGGAGGCACAAGTTTAAGCAAATTCCTGAAAATTGTTGTGTTTTGACAGTTGAGTATGTCTTCTTAAAACGAAGCTTACAAAGTTTTCATAGTTTAGGAGCTATGAAAAAACCATTTGTTTTAAATAAACAGGAGGAGACGGGGCTTACTATATAAAAAGTTATCTGATTTTTTTAAACACTACAATGACCAAAATGGATTGTGCATAGCTTACAAATGTAGCCTTAATTGAAAGTCAACCTTTCTCTCAAATTCAGACCAGATTTTCAGTGACACACAAAGAGAAACACATCAACACACCTCAAGAGAAGTGTTGGTCTGCCACACTTCCACTTCACATTCAGTTAGAAGCATGACTTAATCATACTTCTCATCTATTGGTCAAGAGAAGACCAATTGATTTTTGGATCAAAATCTGGTTTTAATTAATAGAAGATATATAGTTGTAATACACTCTATTCAAAGCATAGAATTAATTCACATAGCTGAAAAATCTACCAAGTGCTACTGAGCTGCAACAATCAAAAAGCGTCCTCCTTATGAAAGGTGGTTAAAAGCATTGTCTCCTGCTGGATCAGACGAAGCCTGGAATTGTTTCTCGAACACTGTGTTTCCACTGAACAGCTACAAGCCACTTCAAGGAGTAATTATTTCACCTATGTCTACAATGAAGATATCCAAATTATTCTATCCTTCTTCATGAGGCTGCTACCCTAAGTCTTGACTGAAGAAGAAAATCTAAATTTTACTGATACTGAAGTCTGTGGGGCTATAACTGTAATAGAGAAACTCTTCCCACTGTAAATAGACCTATTCCGACTGGAAAAACACAGGTCATAGAATCATAGAATCGTTAGGGCTGGAAGGGACCTTCAAAGGTCATCTAGTCCAACCCCCCTGCAAGGAACAGGGATATCTCCAACTAGATCAGGTTGCTCAGGGCCTCATCCAACCTGGCCTTGAACGTCTCCAGGGATGGAGCATCCACCACCTCTCTGGGCAACCTGTTCCAGTGTTCTACAACTCTCATGGTAAAAAATTTTTTCCTAATATCTAACCTGAATCTACCTCCCTCTATTTTAAAACCATTACCCCTTGTCCTATCACAACTGGCCCTCCTGAACAGCCTCTCCCCATCTTTCTTGTAGGCCCCCTTGAGGTACTGGAAGACCGCTATAAGGTCACCCCGGAGCCTCCTCTTCTCCAGGCTGAACAGCCCCAACTCTTTCAGCCTGTCCTCATAGGAAAGGTGCTCCAGCCCTCTTATCATCTTCGTGGCCCTCCTCTGGACCCTCTCCAACTGGTCCATGTCCTTCTTATGTTGGGGACTCCAGAACTGGACGCAATACTCCAAGTGAGGTCTCACGAGGGCAGAGTAGAGGGGGAGAATCACCTCCCTCGACCTGCTGGCCACGCTCCTCTTGATGCAGCCCAGGACGCGGTTGGCCTTCTGGGCCGCAAGAGCACATTGCCGGCGTCAGATGCTAAGCAAGGAAGTTACCAAAGACAGGAAATTATTGCGCTTTTGAATGTTTAAAATTTAGACTGTTTTGGCTTTTTCAATCTAGAAACATATGAGCTATTTTCTGCAAGACTCCTTGAATGCACAGACTCCTCCAGACTTCAAATCAGTACCAAGCAAAGTGAAGGGTGATGTCCTCTAACTCACACACTCCTTGAGGCCTGCATTCAGGGAAAATCAGATATTACTCATCTAACTATTCTTACCCAGTGCATCTGCGTTCCTAGCCATGACATCTCTCCATGTTCTTCTGTCTCCTTCTTTCAGGGAAGTGCATAAAATATTTTGAAAAAACAAATTGCACAAGGAGAGGTTGAAAATATGAGTGAGTTGAAAAGCTACAGCCTTGCACAGCTTTGAGCACTTCAAAAAATTAACAACTCAAAGGAACAGACAAAAAATGTATGATTATCTATGTATCCATATGTATATACATGTATATGTGTGGATAGAAATATACATGTAGTTTTCAAGTGGAAACCCTTTGGTCAATCACATTATGAAGTTCTCCTACATATCTGTTATTAAGGTTAACAGAAAATTAATTAAATTTTCAATAAAAGATGAACTGGTGCAAAGACATTAGGAGTTTGATTTAGAATGTGAAACTTCCTATTCTCACATCTGCACAATTCTCCCACTTAATTTACATAACAAATGAATTCCACTCGCAGATTAAAAGATTTCAGGCTCTCTGTTCTTACTGTATTTGATCATGAAAAATTACCTGGCACACTGACATTTTAGGGGAAAAGAAACCAACAGATTTTGTACTTTCCATAGGCTATTTCCTTTCATAATATTTAAAAAACGGAGATATTAACAAAATAACTATATATGCTCTCAATGAATCATGTTATGGAATTCAGAGTCTAGGACACAACTTTAAAAAAAACAAGAAAGCTAACTATACACTTTGTTAGCATGATATCTACAGCTTTATCTGACTTAAAATATGAAGGCAGGTGCTATTCCCACAGAGTTGAGGTCTCGGTATGCAAGGTGCCATAACTAAGTACAAAAGTAGCTCCACTGATACCCAGAGTAGCATCTGTCTGTTCCAGATTATACTTGAGTACACAAAGGAATCAAATTCAAAGCACAGTCCAAATGCTGCTTTAGACCACACATGGACTGGCTAAAGAGAAGTGAATTCAGTGCAGCTATCCTTGCGAGCAGAGCACATCACAAAGAAAGGAAACCGTCTGCAAAATATCTATGAGCAAGTAAGAGCAAGCAAGGTAGGCATAACTCAACACCTCCTTTGCCTTAATACTCATTGTTTGGAATATTGGGAAAAGTTCCATTATATCTAGTCATTTCATATTTGTAACAAAATTGTGAGGAAGCATGATAAAATAGTCCCCAAGCTGTCACGCATCTATAGAAAAATGAATCATGAGACTTTTTGTCATGTTTCTGTGTCTTATTTCTTTAACACAATATTGGGATTATGGCATCCAAAAAGGAAGGAGAGGGGAAGGTGAAATTCTTACACACACAAACTGAAAAAGTTCTTTCAAGGGCCAAGTTCTGGTACAATCCTGTTTATGTTATTCGGTAAAACTGTAATATTAGCAAGTCAGAGGGAAGGCAACCCATAAAGCAAATAACCAGCACCAGGATTTTGAGAAAAGGGTAAAGGTTTGGTCAGATAGAATGATACATGGCTCCAACAATACTGAATATTCAGTGAAGTCACTTCCTTGAAATAAAAAGAATCTGTACAAGGCCAACTCCGGGCATTGTGCAGCATGGCTGGGATTCCAGCTTTGAGGATTTGGTTTTGTACCTATACACAACATGGATGGTTCTGATTCTGTTTCAAAGAAGCGTTCCAGAAGGACCTGTTTCTACCAGACAACAGATATGTAAAAGAGTTGGAGCCATAGAACAATTGAAAGAACAGGATTCAAAAAAGAAAAAAATGAGCCGTCAATGTGCGTTTGCAGCCCAGAAAGTCAACTGTATCCTGGGCTGCATCCGAAGAAGAGTGGCCAGCAGGTAGAAGGAAGTGATTCTGACCCTTTACTCCACTCTTGTGAGACCCCACCTGTAATACTACATTCAGCTCTGCGGCCCCCAACACAAGAAGGACAGGGAGCTGCTGGAGCAGGTCTAGAGGAGGGCCACAAAAATGATCGGAGGGCTGGAGCACCTCTCCCATGAAGACAGGCTGAGAGAGTTGGGGTTGTTCAGAAGAAGAGAAGGCTCTGGGGACACCTTCTAGCCTTCCAGTACCTAAAGGGGGCCTACAAGAAAACTGAAGAGGGACTTTTTACAAGGGCGTGTAGTGATAGGACAAGGGGCAATAGCTTTAAACTGAAAGAGGGGAGATTTAGATTAGATCTAAGGAAGAAATTTTTCACTCTGCGGGTGGTGAGACACTGGAACAGGTTACCCTGAGAAGCTGTGGATGGAACACTTCCATCCCTGGAAGTGTTCAAGGCCAAGTTGGATGAGACTTTGAGCAACCTGATCTAGGAGAATGTTTCCCTGCCCATGGAAAAGGGGGTGGAAACTAGATGATCTTTGAGGTCCCTTCCAACCTAAACCATTCTACAGTTCTATGACAGTAGTCTTGCTCTACTCAAACAAAGCAAGTGGTGGAAAGGAAGTGTCATGTACCATAGGCTAAGCTGATCTTCTGGTATACTGTAGCAAGATACAAATGTAATAGCAGCTTTCTGGAATTAAAGTAAGTATGACTGAAACAACTAGATTTCTAAAGCAAGATCAACTAATAACTCTAGAGCTAGTCTCTGTATTAAAGTTGAAAAGAATACTCCACTTCAGACATCAGAGTTCTCAAGATTCGTTTATTCCTCTGCTCTGCTAAAGCTTGGTTGTTTTGCTTGCTGGAGACGAATGAAACAAGCACATAGAAAAGCAGAGGGTATGAATCTGTCTGATAGAAGTGTTTGTCCCATACATCAGGTGAATAACTCCTTTCTCATAGTCAGGATTGGGTGCCTTCCAGGCATGAACATATTGGAGAAGTGACCAATGCTTCATTGTAGATCATTGATACAGTGAAACTAGAATTTATTGTTCTAGAAAAAAGCTCGGGAAGACTTGTAATCGGAAGCAGCAAGTCAATGCAAGCCTGGAGAGAAAAACTTACCAGAATGGATAATTTCAGAAAATGAACAAGGACAGATTATCAAAAGGTTATTTGTTTGGATTTAAAGATATATTTTAAAAGCCCAAGTTAACCTAAATATCAAGCAAAAAGGTTAAGTGGCAGTTTCAGACATAAAAGTATCCCTGTGGCTTGATTTTGTGTCGGCAGCAGCTGCTACAATCAGCTGGTGGAAGTGAGAGACATCTCTTCCACCGGACTAGGAACTGACTAAAGTGACCAACAGCAGGTAGCTGCAGATAGGAAAACATGACACAGTAGTAAGAGAACACCTGTTATTCTGGAGAAACTTACAGTAATTATCAGAAGCTCACTCTAATGTTCTCCTTAGAAAACCAGCAGGTTTCTACTAGGACTAAAACTCCTAGTAGAGCCTGAAGACTGATCCCAGATCTAACTGAGTATACTCGAGAGGTTATCTTTCTCACAGGATCACTCTAAACTAAGCACAGTCTCAAACAAACTTGCAAGTCTCCTCACTTGGAATTATTTCATGTTAACACACTACCTATTCAAGCCTCTCTGTATTGTTTTATTATCAACCACAGCCTGATCACAAGCCTTGAAGAGGTAGAGAACAAATGATGACTCATGAAACCACGAGAGCACAGCCCTCCCATCATTGCCTGGAGTTGTCAGATACATTAAATATTAAGCACCTTTATCAGGCTTGCAGTTTCAACAAGAAAAAAGCACTATCATCTTCAGAAAAATAATTTATTAAAACACTTCCTCACAGCAGGGAATCAAACAAATGCACTAAAGCAAGCTCTTAATGAGTTATATTGGGACATACATTTCCATAGAACAAAAAGAAAAAACCTCTACAGCCTTAAAAATTAAAAAGAAAAAATTAAGACTGCCAGTATAAAAGATTCCACAGCATGAAAACAATAGAAGAGTACTTATGCACAAAAAGTAGGAAACAAGTCATTAACTGAAAAAATAGCTGTTTGAAAGCATTAAGTCATAAATACACAAATGCAAAGTTTCTGTTGCATTTATTTCTGTCTGTCTTTTGAAGAAGCTGCTATTACAACGGGAGCACTAACGGAACACGCAAATTTACAGTGACATCTGTAAATACAGAAGGCTGCAATGACAAGCTCGTGCCAGCATTTGTAACCAAATGCTCTTCTGAGGACCTTAACTGCTATTTAATATAATTTACAGATCTTCATCTCACAAGGAGATTCATTTGATGTTGCCATAAAAACAGGGTGAGGAAAAATGTATATATTCTCTGCTATAGACACTGACCTGTCAAAACCAGCTTTTAAGTCAGATGAGGGCTACAAAGAAGGGGATAAACCTAGGAAGATGTCCAAGAATGCTACCATAGTCTTTCCATGAGTGGGGTCCCATACATTCCACGCACTTTTACATTGCACAGTATGGCTGAACAATGTGGCATGAACAGTGTCTCCCTTGATTCCCATCAGACCTGCACCAGCTTCCCAACACAACAGCACAGCAGTACCGTAACGGAGCCTTTAGCTAAATGTCTTATGAAACACAGTTTGTGCCGTGGTGTTATCTAGACCTGAGCAAAGTCCTCAGGTCCTAAAGGACTATGAAGAAAATGCCAGCCTGAGACCCCTTTATTTGTCCCAATGAGTATCTGCTGGCCAAAGTACCTGAAGGCTAGTCAGAAACAAGCTATTAAGGTGGTTTTCATTCACTGACATCCCAGACATCAGGAAGTATATGAAAAATATTTCCAGCCTTGTATGGATTACCAAACCAGGCTGGAAAACGCAGCATAGGTCATTTGGATGTTTCCAGACACTTTCGTGTTACATCATGGTACAAAAGATAGTCAGCAGTTACATTTGGGTGCAAGAAGTTTAGAACCTTGTTTGTACTTAACCTGAAGTAGAAAGGTTACCCTAGGCCACAGTTACACTTCACAGAAAACATCCTGTCTGCTAACACTGAGAAAAAGTGAAAGTAAGTTCAAATTTTAAAATTCTCAGGAAGCTCACTGCAGTACAGAATCCAGCTTGAGCCAGTCTTGTTCTGTCAAAGCCAATTGTGGTCAACAAAAAAACAATAAAAGGTTTAAATGGCTAATCTTTTTCTTTCTCTTTAGATTAACTGTATTGCATTTCCCTGTAAAGATCCAGATTTCATAGTCTAATCCTTCATTTTGAAAGGCAAGAGCCAAGAGTCCTATTGAGATCTCAGGGGTGGGATGGTTACAGGATTATGCACATTCTGTTCCTGCTGCAAGAAAGTGGACAAAAAGTTCTGGCATGCATATGTATGGTATTAACAATGGGGGGGGGGGGTGGGGTGGCGGGAAGAGAAGTACATCAAGTTTGATGCTTAGTACTTGACATTCACATATTTCCCATAGAAGACAGTGCCAACGGCTTTATATTCTAATAGCAGACCCAGATTTAAACTTGAGATTCAAGCAACCAAAAGGTAGAAAGAGAAAACAAAGTGGTCAAACATTTGTCATGTAAACTAAATCACCACATAGAGGGTGCTCCAAAACATGTACAAGTTGGTCAAGCCTGTCAGCAGCTATCAGCCAAGTCAGGTCTGGCTGTATTAAGGCTCTCATTTTCGATGGAAAACACTTTATGCATAGCAAGGCATATGCACATTATATAACTAGGGACTGTAACAGAACATCAGGGGAAAAAAAAACAACAGACAATTTCCACTATAAATCAAAAACAAAGAGTTGAGCAACCAAATCAGCTGTGTGCTGCTCATGCATTCCTTTCTAAAATAGCTACCTGAGAATGAAAGTCATGTTAAGTTGAAATGCATTTTTCCACACACTCGGTTCAGGGAAACAATCATCACTGAATCCCCGCAGTGATATTCCAGAATGCATACAATGACTGATCATACATTTCCGCAGCTTTGAAGTTCTGTTCCACAAGAATTATATTTGAGAGGAGGGAGAATTATGTCATGGAACTATTCAATTTATAATAATTCGTAGCATGAATATACTAGTAGGTGTCTTCAGTCAAGTAATTAAGCTGCACTATCTGCTTATGAGTTCAGAATAATGACTGAGGAAAATGATGGAAACCTCTGAAGGCCATCCTGAAATCATCAGTAGATTAGGTGCTTCTTCTCACAGTCCATCCCCCTCCATTCAGTCAAACTCTGGTAATTTTAACCTGTCATATTATTGTGCAGTCAGCACAAGGCAGCAAGTACTGAAGATCATTTTACAGAAAAAAGAAAAACCTTTTAAATCAGAACTGTAACTTAAAAAAAAAAATTTAAAAAAACTTTGTCTAACATACTTTGGATGGTAAGACTGCCTAGTTTAAGAAGTTTCCACATGTGATCCTCCTAGTTAGTTTTAATAGTTTTAGGTCAAGAAAATGGCATTTAAAATAGGAAGTATACTGATATTCTCTAATTTATGTCAAATTTTTAATGTGTTTTGCATGAAAATGCTACTACAAAATTACTTGGCTCAGTGCCCGAAGTAATTACACTCCTTGTACTGCTGTCTTGACTGGCTGCCAAAACTGGCAAAGTAGGCATTTCCTTCAGACAACGCTGTTAATGAAAACTGTCAAAGTCCTTTCAACACTCCTTATTTTGTAATACTTAAGTTGTCATCTCACTTGGGTGGCTTGCTAGACTTTTGTTCTCAACAATGTATTTCTTAGCAATATGCTCATGCCTTAACAATAAAACAACTCAGTGTTTCCCATTCCTTGAAAATAGCACTCTGAATAAAAGAAGATTTCCCTTTGGTTTTGAGGAAAAAATAATACAAAAACAACAACAAAAAAGCTCCAAACCAAAACCACACACACCCACCATCAAGATAAATAATGAAAAACAATTCCCAGAAGAGCTTTAACCTCAGCCTTGGAAGTTAGAGGCAGGAGAACTATCATCTCTCCCCCACCAAGCAAGGTTGAGGCCAGGAAGGCTACAGCAAGGCAGTTTTCACTCTTCTGATATCAGGGGCCTGGCCTTAACAAAGCATAGCCAGTCTCCTGCTACTGGATCTTGTGCTGGCTGAAGATTAAAACATCCCTTTTTCACTTCCTTATCAGAAACGAAGACACACAGATGACTACAAAGCCAGCTAGAGGGAAAGTAAACAAACAAAAAAAATTACAAAAAGAAAATAAAATCATGCTTACCAGCACACAGGTGTATATTCCTGGGTATTGATACAGAAATTGAATATGCTGATGAAGAAGCATGGCTTCCTGCAGCCAAGAAGAATCACAGTGGTATGGGGATCTTATTAATCCTGCTTGTGGAAGTCAAACTTAAAAGACAACACAGCTTTTCCTTTCCAGGGAAGAAGGTAATTTTTTCAGATTACCTTCTAGGTGTGATAGTAACTTCTACGTGTTTTCTCTCACCCGTGAGAGCTGCAGTATGAGGCTTTAGAATGGAACCCCTGGAAACGAACCTGGGAGATGAAGATGAGAGAGAGGGTCAACGAACACAAGGGGTGATTCCTCAGAGGATCCAAGAGCTTTTGCTTGATTGTCTGTAAATTCTTCGGTTTTGCCACGTTTAAAAGCTTGAGCTCTAGCATTCCTCCCTGTCCTGCTGCACAGCTGTGTGGCTGAAAATACCTCCCTTCAGGTGGGAGCATTTCCAGAGAATTCCACAAATTGAATGCTATGAAGTTCTTTGAATAAGGGCAGCTTATTTAGATTTCCCATGACAAGGAAGCTTTTGGCCTTAGCCTGATTTCAAACATTTCTGAATCAGATAAAAGAAATATCAGATGGCATCTGTAGCCTCTAGTTCCCTGGAGGAATGAGATATGGTACAATTCAGGTGCACTGTGAGGAAGTCATTGCTTCTCCTGACATCTGGATAAAAAGACAACTCTGTTTACTAGAGCAACCAAGTGCACCGTTCACACAAAGAACGTTTGTCAGACTGTCTTGAAGAGAAAAAGCATTGCTGTGTGCATGTTCAATCAAATTGGAGGCATGAAAGCCACAGGAGGATGGTGGCTACAGGCTGAGCGTCTGTCTCACATAATCCGAGGACCATGGGGAAAAAAAAAGGGGGGGGGGGGGCGAGGGGGGAACAGAAAGGAAAACAACCTGCTGACTTGAAAACTGTACCAGAAACAAAGAGTACTACAATTGTTTCCTCCCAATCCGTCAAGTCACTAGCACACATTGTCATTCTCCCTTTTTCCACGTCTGCAAAAAGAATCAAATACAGCTGTGTCACACCACTCTTTGGTACTCAAGTTTTGTTACAAGCTCACATCTGCTTATGCACACTAAGGAAAGAGGAATCCAGGACACAATACACTGGGGCATCCCTTCAACTTGCCAGTGTTCTTTGTCTGTTCTCTGCCAGTCTTCCAGAGAGGAGCTCTCACTGCAGGGAATACCAGGTATGTTGATTATATTGACAAGTGGAAAACATTTTTGTTTTTTTAAACAATCCGACTGATTTCAGAGCTACTTACTACATGAGAGAGGCCATGGTTGCTGACATCAATTTAAAAAAAAAAATATATATTTGGAAGAGATTGTTTGAAAAGAACAGGAGAACTCCTGAACATTTTCACATCATTATTTGACTAGATCCTGCTTTACATTTCATGTAAGACACCATGGTAGTTCGTGCTAATGTGTCTGACACATTCATACAGAAATTAAGCACACTGATGAACAAATGTTCCTTCCTGTGGCCACACAGAATCTCACTGGCATGTGAATGGAGAATGGTTTATATGCTTAAACTGTAGAAAAAGATGAAGAGTGAACTGAGATGTTAGGAAACGTGAATTTTCATATTTTTGTTATCTCGTTAGAAAAATCACTACAGAGCAGCAATAGATAATATTAAGAAGTCCAGCAAATTTTAGAAAGATGCTGCACACAAAACTAGACCACATCTAGTTGATTGATACAGACTGACAAGTGAAATATAAATTGCCCGCCAACCCTTACCATATGAAGGGTATATTTTCAGAAGAAAATAGTGAACTCCTTTTTCTATCGAAATAAGGTTAGCATTGGAAGAAATCTTATTTTGTCACAAACGACTGCAAGAAAGCAAGATGATGTAACCTAGGCAATCATTTGCACATTACAGTGCTGCAGGTGGTATCACCACCTCAAACTCCTCACCACATTTCATCACTTCACTTCCAAAGCCAGGGTCTTGAAAGGCAAAAAGAAACACCACCACTATTTCTGCTTTTATACTAGTGAACAAACCTCAAAACATGGATCAATTTTCCATTATCTTTCTTAGAGGTGTTTTTCTTCAGTTTTCCTATCCATTTCTACTTTTCCACTTCTCTCTTCAGATGCTCCCTAACACTTTGCTGAGTGCAATTTGCCAGTCTAAAAAGATTAAAAGTCTTAGATCCCACAGATTGCTTAGAAGAAAGTAAAAGCTCTCCGAAAGAGAAAAGGAATTTTGAAGTCAGCAATTTACTGCTTCTGTGATCCTTTCAAAACCAAAAGGCAAGTATAAGAAACAGAAGCTGCAGTTTCCTATTTCTGCTTTTCATTTTCTCTATTCACTTATTTGTTTCTTGAGAAGGAGGGTGACAACACAATAGAACTGTAATCTGAAAAATTAAAAAACCCAGAAGCACTAAGATAGTATTTATACAAAGGATAGTCAAAGAGATTTAATCAAACAGTTGTAATTTCCCTCCTTCCTTTAAAGACATTCTACATGGAGAAAGATGCAGGTTTGTCAGAACTAGTACCCGAGGAGGTCAAAAGGTTACTTAAGCAACCCAAGCAACTTGATAGTTTAGCGATACCAACAGCTGCATAGCTGTTTGCTAAGAACAAAGTGCTAGCACACTAGAAAAAGTTTAAGGAACCTAACCTTAGACACTCGACTTTGGAAGCTGCTTTTTTAGCACCTTACATAATTTTTTTTTACACAAAAACGCAGCAACCAACCCAAGTAAAAACTCCAAAGTAATTTGCTCATACATTTAAGCCTACTTCTACCCCTTACCAAGATCTTACCAAAACTGCCTTCTCAGTGTTATGCTGGCAAGAGATCCGAACATTAAGAGAATATAGTTCTGCTTTTGTTGCCAAGCGGGTTAGCAGCATTCAGTCCCTGTCTAGCCCAATCCTATATAACCAGTAGCAGTTAATACCAATTTTTAAGTATGACTTAAATTATTTGTAGTACCCACATTTCTACACCCAATTCTAGCATGTGTAATTTTCCAGAAGGCAGAGGTCACACATTGTGATGGTTTGATGTGGGGAGTTCTGGTGGCAGGAGCTGGCCACCAGATCGGACTCCCATCTCCCTCGGGGCTTGAGCCAATCAGCGACTCTGCGAATTGCCCTGTTTACATCAGGACAAAGGAACCGGAAAGGTGTGTGCCTTTGCCCAGGAGCGAGGAGAGGGGGGGGGGGCGTTGCCCCTGCTCCCTGGCTGCTGGCCAGGTGGCTGCCCATGCCAGGCCAGTGCCACCCGCTGAGGATGGCGACAACGGAGCCACTTGGGGAACTCGGGGAGAGCCCCACTCCCAGGGTGCCCGCCAGGCCGAGTTCACCCAGAGAGGACTGAGATCTGAGAGAAACGGCCACACAGACACCAGGTCAGTGAAGATGGAGCGAGACGAGGTGTGCCGGAGCCGAGTTTCCCCTGCAACCAGTGGCGAGACGGCAGGCCGCCCCCTTGCAGCCAAGACGAACTTGATGGAGCAGAGACACACTCACAGCCCATGGAGAAGCCCACGTTGGAGAAGAGATGCCTGGGCCTGAGGACAGGCGTGGAGCATGGGATGCACGACAAGGTAGAGATGCATTTAGAGTCCGTGTGACGACCCACGCCGGAGCGAGTGGCAACAACTCCCTAAGAATCCGAGACTGTGGTAAAGCCTGTGCCGGAGCAATCCAATGGGCAAGGATTGCATCCTGCGGGTAGGACTCACGCTGGAGAAGTCTGTGGATTTTTCCTTGTGAGTAGGGGATCCACTGGAGCAAGGGAAAAAGGTGTAAGGACTCCTCCTCCTTTAAGAAAAGGAGCAGCAGTAACAACATGGGATGAACTGACCTGCACTCCCCCATTCCCTGTCCCCTGCACCGCTGGAGGAGGAGGTAGAGCCGGGAAAAAAAGGAAAGGGGGGGGGGGTGTTGTTGTTTTTAAGATCTGGCTTTGTTTTCTTTTTATCCTCTCGATTAACTGGTTTTCTTTGTCTCTATCTTTTCAAAGTAACTGTTAATAAAACGAATTGTTTTATTCCCAATCGGAGTCTGTTTTGCCCGGGACCATGGTTGGTGGGTGCTCCCTCTGTTCTTGTCTCGACCCTCAGTTCTTTTGTTACATTTTTCTCCTCTCCACTTTACTGGAGAAGGAGTGAGAGAGCAGCTGCGTGGAGTTTAGTTGCCGGATCAGCCTAAACCACAACACTCATACAAATAGATATCTTGGAATCTCTTTCCATCATTGCTACTGTTACACTTAATAAAGTCAAATCACATCTTCCTTTATTGCTTATGCTCTCAACACTCTGTAGAGAACCCTACATTCACTTGGTTCACATTTAGGTGGCTATTATTTTCAGTTTTGTAAAATAACACTGAAATTCCATTTGAGAAAACCATTGAAAAATCCATAGTTACTGAATACTCACTGTGCCACACAAAAATTCATCTTTCTTTTTATGTCTTTGACTTCACTCCTAACTTCTTTTCTTAGAAACTCATGTTTTCTTAAAATTCTTCAATTAAAACAATTGCTTATCGATACCTTCAAGACCAAACTTAGAGTTCTTTCTGCAGCTTGCTTCGAGGCAAGTTTTGTTGCATCACAGAGATCAAATTCACCTGAGAAGTCAAAAACTCGAGATAGCAGTTACCTGAGATGGGTTTTTTTTGGCAGTGTGATTCCATGGGTCAGCAATCTCAGTTAATTCTCTTGTTTGAGCAGTTATCCTGATTGCACCGTATCTACCTCAGGCTAAAATGTCTGTAGGGAGGCAGGAGTGAAGTGCTGATCGTGATCTGCAATTGCAGAAACTTTCTCTGGATAAAAGGAATGAATTCCTATTGCTAGCAAGTTTCCCTCTCTAGTTGATGCTGCTACCTGTTGATGTCTAGTTATGTTGCTTTTTCTAGGAAAGGTTTTTTTTGAGTATCCATCTTGGGCAGGTGGATTATTGCTGTGAAGTTTGAGGATGTTTCATGCTGTATTAGAGACTAACTATTTCTAGTTAAGGTCTTTCTTAGTCATAATAGGTGTTATAAGGCAAGCTATGTTTCCCAAGAAAATAACAAGAAAAATATCTCCTTTAATATCCCCCTCCTATACCACTAACCTATGTACATCACATGGCAGAAGACTGTTAGCTGAAGAACTTTAAAGAAAGAAAAGGAAAAAAAAATCAAACCATTTTATTAGTATGGGACTTTATGTCCCAATTTAGGGAGCAATTTTCTATTTGTTTAGTATTACTGTTACCAGTTGTTCTGCTAACACATCAATTTGCCTTTTCAATGTGGAGTTAAGTATACATAGGAGAAATGTTTTTGGGATGAGCACTCTGACACAAGCATCAGATAAGACTAAGGTTATAAGAGTAGTTTCTAATTTTCTGTTTTCTTTAGTTGTTAATCAATAGTAACACTTATAGGGAATTTCTGGGGTTTAGCTGTTTCGAGACTGTTGCGTAACAAAATTTTCTATTGTAGACAGATATGCAGAGGTATTCCACAAGATATGATTCCATTAATATTCCACTTTAAATTTAACCAAAAAGTTCTTGTCCCCAGCTTGAGATAGTATAAATAAGACTTCTAATGTTTCGGAGCAACTCTAAACCTATACTTGCCATTCTTTCTTCTGGATGGGCAACCTAACAAGAATTTATCACAGCTTTACACTTAATTCATAAGGAAATCTTTTGTTTCTTTAACAACTTTCAGAACCCAAGCCTACTCCCATTTCTTTCAGGAATACAGAAATATTCCTATAATCCATAAAAAATTTAGATGCTGCTTCTAGAAATATATTAGATCATGGGTTGTAAGTAACTTTCAATTTATATTTGAAAATTGAGGAAATGTAAGAAAGGTTTGAAATATGGAGCTAAATCCATCCAGCTTTCCTGGCGTCTTGAATCTAAAAAGATTTTGTGATTTAGACACCTGAATGCTGAAGTGATTTTTGAAAAATGAGTCTACGTTAATGAAAAAAATAAATTAAATATCTGTCACATAATTATTTTAAAAATATTGTTCTTGAATTGCATCATCTTTTGTACTCTTATCTCAAGAAATAGCACAAAACTTCCAGAAGCCTTTTTATGTATGTTTTTTATAAGCTTTTTGACACTAACTGCCACTTTAAGCTTATGCATCAATTTATGCCTGTAACATTAACATCCCTGTATAAGAGTAGAATATAGTTTCTACTTTTCAGAACTACTGCAGAAAATAGAGGAAGATGATCTATTATGTTGAATGATTTGCCCAGTATGGTTATTTGGAAAAAAGGAAGCTTTCGTTCTGCTCTTAATGTAAGAGATGGCTACTGCCAGAACAGGAATGAGATTTCTTTCTTTTGATACTTCAATAAAACTTAATTATCAATAATTTAGAAACATAAAATGAATTGTTCAGGATAGTGCACTCCTGGGTTTTTTTGAGTGATAACTCTAGAAAACTTGCACTGTGGCTTGGTTTGTACAACCTTTTTTGTTCGTATGTCTTCAGAATAGAGTAGGAAGTATTTCTAATAATGTATAGCAATTTGGAGCAAAAAGAAAAACGCTTTTGCTTTTAAGAGTGTCACTGAAAAGTCATACTGAAGACTGAATGGCAAGTAAAAAGGAGCCATGTAATAATTAGTGCGTATTAGTATCACATTTATCTCCTATTTTTTACAGTGCTGCTCAGTGACATAACCTGTTTTTTGTTGTAAAATAGTTGATGAATACAAACCTCTTAAATAGGCTTTTATAACTCGATATTCAAAACTGCTGAGTGCTTAATGAGAGGGGGAGAGAAGGACAGTTTTGGTCTCCACAAGCCTTCCCCAACTTATGTTGTATGCAACTTAAATTGATTTCTAAAAGCATCATTAAGTTGGGCTATGGACTTAAGCTGTTTCACAGACGATTGTGTGTTCACTCTGTACTCCAAGCCAGCTGGAAGCTGTGTGGCTTCTGCTAGTTTTGACTCAGGCCAAGTTAATAAGCCCTGTTCAGTTGCAGAATATATTAGATAGGTTATGGCACCACAGTAATGAGGGCATATGCTCCTGGGCACCACAGGGCATGGGCAAAGTCAGGCAGTGTCTACTAGAGCATAGGCAGGGCAGGCTTGAGTCTGCCCACAAAATGTCATGGTGACATGAAAGCTCAATGGTAAACCAACAGAGTGTCTATGAAGTAGAGTACAACTCTACCTCTTTATGTCCAGTTCTGGGGAGAAAGGATGGTAGGAGTTTAATCTCATGTCTTAGCAGATCACGTTGGATGGTGCCAGGGGTTCTGTGCCGGTTATTTGTCACTTGTTTAGAACTTGCTTGCCTGATGGCAGTGAATATGGTGCTTAGGGACATGGTTTAGTGGTGGACTTGGCAGTGCTAGGTTAACGCTTGGACTCAATGATCTTAAAGGTCTTTTCCAACCTGAATGATTCTATGATCCTATAAATGCATTCTTGCTTATGGAACAAATGGGGGTGGAGTTACAGTAAAAGAGGTAAACTAGTCTGCATGCTGGAAACCCAAAAGGCTATCTCTGTGTTTTTTCCAGCAGTGAATGGAAACTTAGTCTCCTGTACTAGAATGGAAGCTTTAATGTTCTTATTCAGTGGTATTTCTGAAAGCATGAGGTATGCTTATTTTCTTGTATGGAATTATTTATTTATTTTATTTTCCTCCACACCACAGCCTGAAATGGAGAGAGAGATAGCCTTAGAAGAGAGAGTGTGCCTGTCTGTGTGAAGGACACCTCATGAAGAAGAGAGTACTCCAGCTTCTTCTCAGTCAAATTACATGGCTGAACAACAGCCAAGCCACTTCTAAGTCAAACTCAATGCAATTAGGGCAAACGGCTAAAATAGTGATAGCACAGGTAGTGGAGAAAGATAGGAGGATAGCCTTGTGCCTATCAGACTTCTGGAGGTGTAGAAATGGCAAAAGTAGTAATCGGGGGGCAGTCTGGCTGGCAAAAGTGGATAGCTGCCCATCAACACAGCTGCCCAATCTGGTGGCTGTTCCTTTGTCATGATTTGATGGAGGGGGGGGGGTTCTGGTGGCAGGAGCTGCCCATCAGAGCTGGACTCCCATCCCCTTTGGGGCTTGAGCCAATCAGCGCCTCTGCGAATTGCCCTATTTACATCAGGACAAAGGAACCGGAAAGGTGTATGCCTTTGCTCAGGAGCAAGGAGAGGGGCAGGGGGGGCGCTGCCCTCGGTCCCCGGTGCCCGGCCAGGCAGCGGCCCAGGCTGGGCCAGTGCCACCCGCTGAGGATGGTGGCAGTGGAGCCACTTGGGGAACTCAGGGAGAGCCCCACTCCCGGAGTGCCCACCGGGCTGAGTTCACCCAGAGAGGACTGAGATCTGAGAGAAACGGCCACACAGACACTGGGTCAGTGAAGATGGAACGGGACGAGGTGTCCCGGAGCTGAGTTTCCCTTGCCAGCAGCAGCGAGGCAGCAAGCGGCCCCCGTGCAGCAAGGCGGTCCCGGAAGGAGCAAAGACCCACTTGCAGCCCATGGAAAAGCCATGTCGAAGAAGAGATGCCAGAGCCTGAGTACGGTACGCATCTAAAGTCCGTGGGACAACCCCCGTCGGTGGGGTGGTGTTTTGTTTAAAGGAGATGCCTGAGCCTGAGACTATTGTGAATAACGGGCACAGGTAGAGATGCATTTACGCATTTACAGTCTGTATGGAGACGCATTTAAAGTCTATATGACGACCCACGCCAGAGCGCGTGGCAACGGCTCCCTCAGAATCTGAGACTGTGGTAAAGCCCACACTGGAGCAATCTGTTGGGGAAGGATTGCATCCTGCGGGTAGGACTGATGCTGGAGAAGTTTGTGGATTTTCCTCGTGAGTAGAGTATCCACTGGAGCAAGGGACAATGGTGTAAGGACTCCTTCTCCTTTAAGAGAAGCGTCAGTAACAACATGGAATGAACTGACCTGCACTCCCCCATTCCCTGCCCCCTGCACCGCTGGGGGGAGGAGGTAGAGCCAGGAAGAAAAGGCAAAGGGGGGTGGAAAGGTGTTGATTTTAAGATCTGGCCTTGTTTCTTTTTATCCTTTTAAGTAACTGGTTTTGCTTGTCTTTATTCTTTTAGGTAGCTGCTAATGAACTGTTTTGCTTTAAGGAAGCTGAGTCTGTTTTGCCCAGGACCATGGTTGGTGGGTGCTCCCTCTGTTCTTGTCTCGACCCTCAGTCCTTTTATCATATTTTACTCCTCTCCACTTTACTGGAGTGAGAGACCGGCTGCGTGGAGTTTAGTTGCTGGATCGGCCTAACCCACGACATCCTTAAATATCTCTATCTCAGGATGTTGGTAGCCTGGAAACTTACAGCCAAGCTGACAACGGGTGGTGAGAGGCTGTTGAGGCATATAGGGATTGATAGGGATTGCCCTGACCATTAAAAAGCATTGCTAGGATTTTCATTTTTCTGTACTAATTTCATTATGCTTATTGGTACACTTCTCCCAAAAGCTTTTCTTTTTTTTTTGGAAAGTACATACATAGTTGCTAGAACATGCATCACATAGTCTCTAGAAGGATATGGAACTGGATCCTTTTGAAGTACCAGAGTTGACCCGGCACAAGTAGTACTTGCTTTTCAAGCAGCTATAATAAAATAAAAGTTAGATTTCCCTTTAATCCCTGAATCATATAAAACAGATCAGCAAACTTCTAGTGAAGATCAAGCCCCAGACCTTGCAGACCGAGGTGCAAAAAAATCTACCCTAAGGTTCTCTGATGTCAGAAACTTTTTCTGGTTTACTGTTGGTCTAGTGCACGACAATGATAAAATAATAATAAGGAAAACGGAATTGGGAACCAGGCTGTTTTTCTAAATGAAGTCTAGAAGTATTTAAATCTAAAAGCACCGCAATTATTTCTGTGTAACATAGATGCATACTCTATGAAATTCAACCACATCAAAAAGAAGTTGCTTACGATTGGAGGATTTCTTGATTTTAGATTCTATGCAATGTCCACTGACTCCAAACTAGCTGGTAAAGTCTATCAGCTCCTTACCCTTCAGAGTATAATTTCTTGTATTCCCTACATCCCTAGGATTCTAGGAGTGTAAAGGCTGCAGGACTGCTTAGGATTGGGCCCTGAGGTCTTTTTGACCTTTTGTCCAGTGATATACTGCTGAAACTTCTATGTATTTCAGGGATTTTGAGTGACAATATTTTATATGTGTTTGAGTGTAATTTGCTAGTTGGAAATACTCTCTCTTAGGAGGTGATACATTCTTTTCTTCAATCAAAGAAATTAGTTGGGAAAGCAGTAACTGTCTTGTATTATGTCTGCACAGTATATTCTTGGCAGGCAAGCCTCAGCTTTGATAAAGTCTGATATGAGCCATATGGATAGGCTTTATTAGTTTTGGATTGATCGTGTGGATCAGATTAGATTCCATGAGCAAGGATCTCTGAAGAAACAACCCTTGCTCCTAAGCAAGTTGAAAGAGAAGCTACAGCTCTTGTATTAATGGTGATGGATCTAAACTAGGAAAGTTCAGAGATGGTAGGCAGCAGAAAAAAAAAAGAAATCAAGAGTTAACTTAAGAAAATAAAGTCATTGGGTCTACCTGTGTGGCACGGGCTATTGAGTGTTTGGTAGGGTGGGGGAAATCAACTAGGTGTGTTTTTTTTATGAGACTCTTAAATGCAAGTTCGATGTTTAGCTTCCACAAATGAAAATAATAAACCTCTAAATGCCAACCAAGTGAACACAGGGGTCTCTAAAGGGAGTTTAGAGCAGAAGCAGGAAAAAAAGATATGACTTGACCTCATTGTTTGAGCTTAACAATAGCAACGTCCTTGGCTATCATTGCACAGCAAAGCATACAAATCACACACCTAAACAGCTTCTGGTTTTAATGTTAACTCCACATTGACTTTGGGAGCAGCTAGTCACACTGGCTTTGAGAGCAGCTCCTATTACATATTCCTCAGCACACATCTCTGCAAAGTGAATTATGGTGTGTTCTCACAGGCAGCACCAACGTCCAATTCTTGCATAGTAAGTTATATCTGTCAGCACATATGATCCCTGTGTTTTGAGATTAATGCCTTCCAACTGAAGACTGCAACCTGTGTTGTTAAATAATCAAAGCAATAAGTTAAACTACAGCATTTTGATGCTTTATCTCATTCAGAGCCAATGTATTCAAAAGAATGAATCACCAACACTTAACTATTCCTTTCTATTACACTTCTTTAAAGTAACAACCTGATTAAACACTTGTACAAAGGCCACCAAACTCAGTTTCTAGCATAATGCCACAGTTCATAAGGTTCACAGTAAACCTTTTATTTGCAAATGACATCTTTAGGTTTTAAAAATTATGCCAAAGGGTTCTTAAATATATGTATTTATTTTGCCTTTAGCTGACTGTAACATATTATTTTTAACAGCGCATCGACATAATAGTAAAATTAATAGCCAGGAAAAATTTCAGCCTCTCTTAAAGACCGGCTAAATGAATAATCTGTGTCTTTTATTTGATTTATTCACAAGCCCTGAAACATGCAGAGGCCAAAAATGTTAACAATGCAAATTCCTTAAGATACATGCTAGTATTAAGAAATAAATAATGAAAAATGAGATAGTATAAGGACTTTCTAATTTCAGATGAGGAACTCTTAATTTAGGACTATCAGCCAGTAGGAGAGAGAATAGTTGCTGTTTTGGGAGAGACTTTTAGACTAGAGCAATCAAGACTAGAAATTTTACACAAATCATTTTTTTTAGCTGTATTCATGTCTATTCACTATGAAGTTGAAGTCTAGGGTATCAACACTCTAGACATAAAAAGCTCTTAGCGCATTAGCAGACATCTTGATATTTTGAATTACTTATGATGGTAATCATTTAGAACTCTGACATGGTTAAAAACCTTAAAAAATTGTTTGATTAATTGAATACTGGTTCACCAGACCAGTCTTAGACTCAATTCAAACACAAAGAGGAAAAAAGAGGTCCTTGATACTGCAAATGCTTTTTATCTATCTGTATCACCACCCTTTAAATCAACGCACCAAGTCTGCTATTTCCACATACAAGTTTTAGGGGTATGACATTATATTTGAATAACTACAAATTTAACAAAACATTACTTTTGCTCTATCTTTGTTTCATCCATTCAACACCAATATTATTTCTTTCCTCATCTTAACTGTTCCTGTACATTGTGGTTTAGCCCCAGCTGGCAACTAAGCATCACACAGCCATTCACTCACTTGCTCCTCCCCACCCCGGTGGGATGGAGAGGAGAAAATATAACAAAATGCTCGAGGGTTGAGACAAGGACAGGGAGGGATCACTCACCAACCTTGGTCCTGGGCAAAACAGACTTGACTGGGGGACAAATCAGTTTAATTTTTTACCAATCACATCAGAGAGGATTCAGAGAAACAAAGCCAGATCTTAAAAACACCTTCCCCCACCCTTCCCTTTTTACTGATTCTACCTCCTCCTTCCAGTGGCACAAGAGGGTGGGGAATGGGGGTTGCAGGTCAGTTTGTCACATGTTGTTTTTGTTAGTCCTTCCTTGTCAAGGGGAGAACTCCTCACACTCTTCCCCTGCGCCAACATAGGGTCCCCTCCCATGGGAAACACTTCTCCACAAACTTCTGCGACGTGAATCCTTCCTATGGGATACAGACCTTAGCAGACCTTACCCATCAGACTGCTCCAGTGCAGATTTTTTCCCACAGAGTCACGGCTTCTTAGGGCACAGCCACTCATCCTGACACGCGGTCCTTCACAGACTGCAGATGCATCTCTGCTCCGCCGTTAATCTCCAGCAGCATGGGGTGCTTTCCCACAGGAGATAGTTCTCCATGAACTCCTTCGGGTGCAGCCACCTGCTCTGGTGTGGGGCCCTCCACAGACTGCAGGTAAATCTTTGCTCCACAGTTAATCTCCATGGGTTGCAGGCGGACAGCCTGCCATCTCACCGTGGGCTGCAGGGGAGATCACACCTCACCTTTCCCTCCTTTCTCTGCTGCAGTCACGCTGAGCCCGACCAGCCCGATGAACCTTGACAATCCCAGTAGGACAATCTCTGCCCAGCAGGCTCCCCGGGAATGAGGCACTTCAGACCACTCCAAGCCACCCCACCTCAGCAGCCACCAATCAAGTGGCGACGGTCCAGTGTGGGCAGCTGCCCATGTGGGAGGCTGAGGGCCATGTCGTCTCTCAGCTGGAGGTCCCACATGGTGCAAGTTCATTTGTTCATTCTTAAACATGCTATTTACAGAGGTGCTAATTGGCTCGGGCCTGGCCAGAGGCAGGTCTGACTTGGAGCTAGGGAAGCTTCTTGCAGCTTCTTATAGGGGCTATCCCTGTAGCACTGCTCCTGCTACCAAAACCCCACTAAATAAATCAAACACCTCATAGAAGATTGCATCTTTCTTGCTTTTGACTGACTGGTTTAACTGTTTATAAGGGAAATATAATAAACAGAGAAACATCATACAGCATCTTCTGTAGGATGCTCTATCAATATAAATACGATGGCCCACCCTCTAGTACTCTGTATACTAAAATGCAATTAGGTAAGACACCACACATAAGTCATAACATGTCCAAGAATTTGAAGTCCTGGCATCCCACTTACTGAAAAGTAGAATAAATTCTTATCGACTAGAGAAGAAAAATACAGGCATGAGTTTTTTGCATAGTGCATAGGAATTAGCCCTACATAGGCTTAGATTTTGAAGGCTTAGAATTTCAAAGTAATTTTTCTTTGCAAAAACAACCTTTCCACCTCTACACTGACCCCTTCCAAAAAGCACCAAACACAAAGACTAAGTCTCTGAAAGACTGATTCTGCCCCTCTACTCTGGTCTCATGAGACCCCACCTCGAGTAGTGCATTCAGCTCTGGAGTCCCCAACACAAGAAAGACATGGAGATGCTCGAGCGGGTCCAGAGGAGGGCCACGAAGATGATCCAAGGGCTGGAGCACCTCTCCTATGAAGACAGGCTGAGAGAGTTGGGGCTGTTCAGCCTGGAGAAGAGAAGGCTCCGGGGTGATCTTATAGCAGCCTTCCAGTACTTAAAGGGGCCTACAGGAAAGCTGGAGACGGACTTTTTACAAGGGCATGTAGTGATAGGACAAGGGGCAATGGATTTAAACTGAAAGAGGGCAGATTTAGATTAGATATATGAAGAAATTTTTCCCTCTGAGGGTGGTGAGGCACTGGAACAGGTTGCTCAGAGAAGTTGTGGATGCCCCATCACTGGAAGTGTTCAAGGCCAGGTTGGATGACGCTTTGGGCAACCTGGTGTAGTGGAGGGTTTCCCTGCCCATGGCAGGGGGATTGGAATTAGATGATCTTTGAGGTCCCTTCCAACTCTAACCATTTTATGATTCCATGATTCTTTATGAAATACAGACACAAAACTCAAACTTAAATTTCCTGAGGAAACCAAACAGATTTCCTAAGGGATTTAGGACTCTGTTTTCCAGTCAAATTTGTGTGTCCAAAATTATAAGGAAATTTAAGATGATTGGCAGTGTTTGCAAAGAGAACAAAAGATATTTCAGACTCTAAATGTCAACTATCTGTAACTTGTATCTGTCAAGGTCTATCCAAACTTATTTGCTGCAGAAGACAGTAGCAAGGAGTCTGTTTTGACTTTCTCAGCTCCTAACTACAAATCTGCCTCAAAGTGCTGTCTTAAAATGCTGCTTTCAAAATGAATAAAATTGCACATATGACAATTACAAATATGATAAGTTAAATGAGTCATAAGACACAAGATGACAACTTCTCCTTTCTTATTTCCCAATCCATCAGTTATTTTAACAAAGTATATTCAGACCTCAGCATTTCAAATCCCATTCTGAACAGAAAAGTATCACTGAATGATTAAAGGAAACACAAATAATAAAGTGAACCTTGGCTTTAGAGTACTTCAGTCCATTAGAACTATAAAGGCTTTTAACTTACTGAACTTCAACTTTTTGGAGGTCATATGAAGACACTGTTTCAATCCCAGCAAGAATATTTAAGCTGCTAATAAAAAATAAAGTTAATGTCATACTGTTTGTAGATCCCTTCTTTTGATTTTTAACTTCAGGGAAGGATATTTTGGCAAAATTTCTCAATCTATATTTCAATGAGAGACCTTTATTTCCAAAACACAGAAAGTTAGAATAGGGTAAGCGCTCAGAAACAAGTAGCTGCAGGTAGGGCAATCCTCCAAGGTGAAGGACATCTACCCATATCTCTTTAGTTGGGAAAAACAATTGTAACTGTGAACAAGTATTTTGGAACAGTTTTATTTTAGCTTTCAAATCAAGTTCATATGAACTTTTTTTTAAAAAAAAAATAATCCACAGCTTGTTTTATCTACCATTTAAAAAGTGGCAGAAGTTTTCCATAGTATATTTCTTGAGTGCAATGTTGCATGTTAATGGTATGGCTGTAGTGCCAGGCTGCTTGGATAAAAGCAGCATATGAGGTAAGCCTCTGATGTATGCTTAATGTTCCAGTACAACTACACAGTAAGTATTCTTTCTTGTTAGAAAGAACATTTTGTGTTTTGAGAACTCTAGGTTTATACTGGAAGAGTACAAGCCAGCTATTCTTTCACATTTGTCTTTCAACGCATCACCCAAAAAGAAAAATGCTGAATAGATCAACTACCTGGTACACGACACTAGTAAATGTGTGGAAGACAAGAGGACTCAAATTCGAGCTGTCAACCTTATATCAAATTTTTCCAAAAACATCTTTGAGAATTCTTCAGAATGTCATGAAATTAGAGCAGTCCCAGGAAGCTGCCATTTGGTACTCCAGAGCGTTCTCCTTCTATTTGCAAAGAAATATCACAGGAACAGCCTGTTCTCATAATGGAATGAGAACTAAACCTCTCCATAACACTTTCAGTGCCAAGCAGCCCGTCCCCCATCTGTCTGCCAGCAGGAGAGAGAGAAAACAAATGAAAAATGGAAAGGATAAGCGACCAGAATTTGGGCATAGGAAAGAAACATCTGCTAAAGGGACAAAAAGAGGTGAAGAGAATCAGACAAAGAATCATAAAGCAGGTAACAGAACAAAATCATGGTAGAATAGTTCCCAAATAAGGGCGGAGCGGGGTGGAGCATAAAAATAAAGGAAATTTTCAGGAAGGAAGAGAGACATAATGCCAGATGTACTGTAGGTCTTCGCCTGTATTAATGACGAGAGATTTGATGAACAGAATGGCAGAATAATGGTGTGTTTTGATAGTTCTAATATCTGTGGGTTTTTTCCATTTGTTTCGATCTTAGTTTCCCGACGTTTGAAATCCATGCTATATATAAAAAAACAAACAAACAAACAAATTAAAGATCATTGTATGAAAGTTATTTTCTACATTTGAACAGGCATTGTGAGGAGAAAAAGAATCAGCCCCTTAAATGTAAACTTTCTGAGATTTCCAATTATTCTAACACAAATGGATGAGCATTCCTGTGCACCTGGATGAGAAGTGTGGGTGAAATAAGAAAGCAAGTAAGCAAAAAAGAAGAGAATAAAATGGAATTAAGTACAAGATCTTTAATCTTGTTGTAGAAACATGCAAGTAGCTGCCACAGATGACATGACCCAGCAAGACAGTTTAAAGATAATATTGACATGTTGGACTGTCAGTCCTGAACATTTCAGAATTAGGAGTTGGGCTTTTTAGGACTAGGAATTTACCCTTAAAATAATCAGACATTAAAAATGTAAAGAACATATAATTTTCTTTTTTTGTTTGTTTGTGTGTTTGTTTGTTTGTTTGTTTTTGTTAAAGCTATGCTTTGAGCTTCTAAATGTCTAACATTTCTTCTAAATGTCTTCTAAATGTTATTCTTTTGAGTATTTTCTCTAATTTTAAACTTTTTTTTTTTACATAACGAACATTAAGCTTTGTTTCTATCTACAAAGTCAGTCGATAGCACTTCCTCGAAAATCCTATCTGTAGGAAGGTGCTCAGTACAATTCTAGGAGGTGGTAAAAATGATGAGAAAGAGCTATAAAACACGAAATCAGGAAGCAGAAGAAGGGCAAGGAAATTATTTGAGCTGTTATGCCTCTGAAATCTTGTACTGTCTTCCCTCTCCACACTGTAAGTGTGACTGAAACAGGAAGGATGTCCTTTCACAAGCAGTTTGGTGTTGCATGCTACAGAAATACGCGCTACGCTGTTCCTTGCTTAGAGATTCAGAGAAAAAACAGAGAGTTGTAGCTTTACCAGCTATTATCCTCAACACTCATGACATTCTCATCTGTCATCCAAAAGACAAGGCAACTCCCATGTGAGCTAGGTGTCTGAAGATTTAAACCATTACTCAGCAGTGAGAAAAATTACCAGAACACCTGTCTGAACACACATGATTCAAGTATAGA
Source organism: Tauraco erythrolophus (assembly GCF_009769465.1). Classification (NCBI taxonomy): domain Eukaryota; kingdom Metazoa; phylum Chordata; class Aves; order Musophagiformes; family Musophagidae; genus Tauraco; species Tauraco erythrolophus. The sequence goes on from NC_141465.1 coordinate 15,526,499, forward strand.
TTCATGTTTGAATTTACTTTCTTCCATGTCACCAACCTGTCTTCTGTTGTTCTTCAGTGACAGCGTACATGCAGTAGATCAACTATGCCATCAGGAAGATAGGATTTCTACCTTCAAGTCCTGACAGCTTTGCTGGCAGTTAAAGCATGTCTTTCTGACTTACTATCTTAGTCTTACTACAAACAAAACAAGATAGCACAATAATTCACAGTTAGTTCATGCGTGCTGTCATGAGGGTGATTAACCTAACGCTTTTCCAAGGCATTGCAAAGGAAAAGCATCATTCAGCTGTTGTAGGCTTTCTACTACTGATACTGATACACAAATGTAACAGGTATCAGTCATGAAATTAGATTATCATGCAGTATATTCCACTAATACTCTGTTCTGGGTAACTTGTTTGCTAACTCTGTAGGTCTCATTCCTGGGAAATATTTATCTTAGTTACTACAGCTTGCTTTTTTTTTTTTTTTTGGTTTATATATTACAAAAATTCTAAACTCTTAATAAAAGTTGAAAATATAATGAAAATAAGCCATTCCAGCAGGCAGTATGGTCCTCGGGAACATACTACACCAGCAGATGTTCTCCTCCCACAAACACAAAGAAACACACTAAGACTGAATGGAAGGCTGTGTGGGTGGCAGGGCATTTCTGAAAATTTGCTTCTAGTATTAGAAGTAGAACCTTGGGCCATACTAAGAAGGGATCAAAAACTTCTTGCATAATACACATTAGATACACATTTTTAAATTAGCTTATGTTTTCGATAGCTGAATCACTAAGAAATCATTATTCACCACAGTATGTTATTTGAAGATTTACTGCTAGTTGTACCATTTTAAAAGCAAGCAGTATGTACCAAACATGAGCCAAACAAGTATGGCAGTGGAATATAATTATGTTAAAATGACTGATTTTTTAGGAACAAGACACTTCTGTCCCTCGTATTTCAATGTGATTTTCTCTTGCCGTTGTCTCTATTATCCTTTATGGATCATGTCTTCTCTGGCAACAAGGTAGACTAGACACACCACAGAGTTGCTAAAACATTGGTTTTCTAAAGATGTTGCTGTTTATCTCTTTATATTGTAATATCAACTGTATTGGTTTATTCGATTAAAAAAGAATAAAAATGCCCTGGTTTGACCAGGGCAGCTCCTAGTGCTTCTCAGCAAGTTGCTACAGCTGCTCATTTTAATATTACAAGTGCTCCTAAGTTGTGGTCAGTCTTGAACAAGCATAAATATATCAACTGTTTAGACAAGGGGAAGGAAAAAGAATTAGGTATGTATTTCCTTCTATACCTTAATCTTTCATATTTTGTTGTCTCGTATAAATTATTATACCTCATTAATCTCATTGCAGATTTAGAATTCACATCAAGGTATTGGGAAACCCTTGAGACAAATGCATAATTCATATTTTGTATGTATTATAGTCACTGTTATTTTCTTTTTTTTAATGAAAAATTTGCAAAAATCATAACATTCTCAAGATTATTATGTATTCTAATTTTTTATCTCATTAATTTCTTCAGAGGTGGCCTCTAAAATGGTGACATTATTTATTCACCTTAACTTGTGCTATACTGGTTATTTTATAGATTAGTAGATTATGTAGAGTTGTGGCACTTACTGAAACACAAATCTGAATATTTATCTAATTATTTTAAGTGATGTATTTGTTCGCTGACTTCAAGACTTTCATAACTAGTAAATACCATGCAGTTTTCAAGAAGCATATCTGAAATATTAATTTATTCCAAACTGGGATTTTCGTTTCTCATTACTGAAACAAGTACACTGCATAGGTTCATGAAAAAAAGAACACCAACAATCTTTCAACCATGTCTAATCCACTTGAATTCAAAACCAAATTATTATTTGCAAAATGCTTTTAATATTGTTCATTTAGTTCTGCTGAAGTGGCTGTAAGGTCATCGTGTACAGTAAAGCATAAAGAGATTTTAATATGCACTTAACTTACTTATATACACTTATAATTTCCTTGAAACAGAGGAATCAGACAGGATAGCAAAGCACTGCCAATTATTATTATTTTAAGATTAGAAGTAAGATTGAATAGTAATTATGTTCCCTCCTTCTTACAAAGCTTTGGGACATACAACCTCTCCTTCATTCCAATTTCGGGGAAATTAAATTTAAAACTTTACTTTCTAGTATTTACAAATAGTTTTCCACTCGGGAATTATTTTCCAGTTCCAACAGCATCAATATTCTGTTCACAATTGCTGGTTGTAGAAAAATGTAAGCATGCAGTACTTGTTTTTTGAACAGTATAGTACAAGTACTGCACCTTCATCCTAAAAGATTTGAGGAGAAAGGCTGTAGGCGGTAAATCAAGCTACGTTCCCTGTCAGATATCCTTGGTAATATGGGCTAAACCAATGCTTTTCCTTGTATTTCGTACTGCTGTTGGAGTCAGTGGTGATGGTCTGACATTGTCATGCGTGGGAAGTGGTAGTGCTTCTTCAGTTTTGAACCCAATTTGCATTAATATGTTAGAGCATGGCCAGCATCTAGGGTTACTTCGACCTGTCGCGTCTCTTGTGTCACAATACAGATTGTCAATTTAGGCAAAATTTATTGGCTTGAGTAATTAGTGTTTAAGATGCTTTTGACAACTAAGAATCTCTTTCCAAAGGGGAGACATTCTCTTTCTTAAGGAGCAGAACAGGACAGAATATACAGATTAGAGCTCTGATTTTGGGAACAGGTCTTTCCTGCTTGTGGTATGACAATTGTTTCTTGTGCAACAGCATAATATATCAATAGGGGACGGATATTTACCGCTCAATTCAGATCCAAGGAAACTATTTAATGTACAGCCATACGCCTTTAGCGGCTTTACTATATTTTGGTTCTTTTCCATTTACCGCATGCTTAATGACCGAAGTTTAGTGTTTTAGAAGAACATAATGAGCTGTTGTCTCAGGCAGCTGCTATTGAGTACTGATGTTTTGGCACCATGACCAATTTAGCCACTGGGCATGACATTCAACCATGCATCACATCCGTAGTCAGTTAAAGCATACACAAATGCTGAGCGTTTTGTCAGCCCGTGCCTAACCTTGCCTTAAGCATGGAAAATGTTCACTAGTTTAATACAGAACAAAAATGATTGTTAGCATGTTAAACAATAATCTAGCCTTTTAGCCTCTGTCTCATCCCACACCTTCTCAGACTTTGTGATTCTCCTATTCAGTTTTTACTTCCCTCTCACATTTTTAATAATTGTTTTCTAATTAGATGTCTGCTTTTAATTCTTGCAATATGGGAAGCTGTTGTTTTTATAGATTTGTCTGTACGTATTTTTCACCTATCATTGTCACTATTTCGTGCAGCACATTCCATTAATATAGTTCTACAGCTGATGACAAAAATATTGAACAACAAACGTACTGTCAGCATGACTGAATCAGATATTCTGAGAAGGGATCAGCTGTACCTCTAGTAAATTACACTGTACATAGAGGATGCTATAGGAAAATCAAATTGCAGATTACTTGAAAAGGAGTCCAAAATTGGACTGCAAAGTGAAGTGAAATTTCTGAAAGCTTTCCCTGGAAAAAAAAACACATCTATGTGTAAGCCTGAGGACAGGAAAAAACTTTCAGCCTTTACTCAAAGCCTGAGGATAGGACAAAACTTTCAGCCTTTACTCACAGGACATCAGTAAAATCTTTTCTGTGGTTCAAAGCCAGCATAACAGAGCCTAGCTTATTTGCATTAGATTTACTGAGCTTTGGAGTATACAATATCAATAATAAAACTTGACAAATTATGAAGTAACCTTTAATTAATCAATGGAATAAAAGACTTAATACAAAGATACCATTTTACGAAAGCTGAAGAAACTAGAATTGGGGATTCAACCTAAATCTTCCCATTTTCATTAAACTATATCTGAGAATCAGTTTTCAGCCAAAATTTGTAATATTAATTTCAGAGATATATCTAGAATATATATCAAATCACAGTTTAAGCATCTCATGCCTCTATTCTGTAGGGAGAAGGAGGAGTGGGCTGGAATTTGAACTGCCTCTGCCATTGATTTTCAAGATATTACAATGCATTTTCTACTCTTATAAGAATTAGAGATAACTGTGCATCAGAACTGTAGTCTGATGGAAGAACGTGGCCTATAGGAAGAAAAGTTAGATATCTGAACTGAAGATGAGGATTTACAGCTGAGTTGTGTCAATTTAAAAAAAATATTCTAAAGAAAATCAAAGCTGTCTAAGAATAGGTCACTTCTCAACCTTCCTAAGAATACTAAATATAAAGTAAATTATGCCCAAGCTAGCATTTTCTAAATGAGACAACACTATTTCAGGCAGAATCATTTACTTCTTTCACATTGTTAGATTATAAGATCCTTACTGCCAACCAGTTCCCTATTATTTGTTTATAGAGTAACTAAAAATTAAGAAAATAAACTCTAAAGCATAATTCTTTCCTATCATAAAAATTACAAAAATCAGTATTTTTTTACATAAATATATATCTATGTATGGGAGGAAGGGACAGAGAGTGAGACCATGTGTTTTCAATGTTTTGAAGTTCAAGGAAGACATTTTTATAATGAGTTAATTCACAAGTAGAATATACAATATTAAATGAAATGAAGACTATAGAATGCATTTATCTGCGGTATAACTTCATAGAAGATAACAGACCTACTGGAAACAGGATTTAAACTTAGTTCAGTCATAACTCCTGAAGTCCTGAAGACAAAATGTAGTAAGATTTCCATATGATTTCAACAATCCACCAAAAAACCCACCAGGTTTCTGTAGCATCAGTTCTCCAAAATCATTGCAAGACTTTCTGCGGACCCTCATGGCTCAGATGCAGTATGACAGAGAAGACAGTAAAGATGTACAAATTTCAGTGCATAACTCCTCAGGTCTTTCTGGTAGCTCTACGTGCATCTCAGCATTCCCCACATATGAAAATAAAATTTGAGTGAATATCTAAGGAAAAAACTTCTGTGACTGCCCTTTCGTACATGACTCTGGTCTTATAACTTGTCCTTATAGCTACCTGTTCTTTACAGATGCCATCATCACATGTTAGATTAATTGACATTTTTAACATTCCATGTTTAGAGGCAGAAAGGCACAATGAACAGTGAAGAGTGTTGCAGCTCAGACTTACCTTGCACACCAGAAATTCAATTGGGTTTTCTACCTGGTCTTTGCAAAACAGCTTAGCTGAACTTGTTTTTTTAAGCGCACTCGTCCAAATACAGCCTGCTCTAGTCTGTGGCAGAACTCACATGGTACAGGTCTGACATCTAGTACAAAAACCAACATTTTTTTTTGGCAGAAGCCTATGCTATGGTGAAGAAGAGCATCAGTAAAAATTTTATGAAGTTATCTCTATGTACAGTGTTTGCTGAAAGGCATGAGTATGTTCCTTCCCTCATTACCATCCCTCATTACTAATAGTTTACTTGTCTTCCAGGCTTAGTTACCAGCTGCAAGCCATTCTCATCAATTTCCATACAAACGACAGCAGGATTTTAGAATACTTTAATTTCATAAACTTGTTACTTTTTTATTGAAGAGTATTTTCAATGGATATGGCTAAAATGACAGTATCTGTATTGACAGAAAATTAGTTTAAAAAAGCCCTCATTTCAAATCTTAGCCAGCTTATTTGTCACACTCAAAGCTGCCAAGAATTGCTGTGCAAAATCTGTCAGTTTTAAACGCTAGCTACTGCATATTCAAAGCCTCTTCAAAGAATATTTCCTCGGGTTACATCACATGGGACCACCCACCTGCCCCAAATCCTGCCTACATATTGAAATAATTCCGATAACAGGGTGAGAGAGCAACGTTAACCTATCATCACATCTGAAGTGTTATTTAGACTTTCATTTGGATTGTTTATTTTAAAACAAAATGAGAACACAAAATTTGCCTTTTTCAACCTTAACTTTCCAAACATCTATATTCTCTCTTGGAGACTCCTTCCACTAATAACGAGTGCAGGCTGCTAGGGCCTGGTAGGTAACATTTTCTGCAGGAAGTCTTGTTAATCAAAATTTTCACTGAAACAGTTTAACAATCTTACTCATCAAAACTGCATGTTGTGAACATTCATAAAACCTAATTTCAGCAAGGATCCCATTCTGCCACTTCAGCTCCACAGAGCAGTGCTCGGCTCAAGATGGGCAGCTCTCTTTAGTTGAAGGAACTGACTGGTTCAGGCAGGGAAGGATTAGTCACCCTGAGTGAGAACGGCAGAATTCGGCCAGAGAAGCCAGGACAGCCGTGCAATGTCAAGCCAACACATTATTTTAAAAGAGCTGGGAAATGGGTATTTCTGGGAGAAAAAAAAAAAAAAAAAAAGGCTATAAAGAAGGAACAAATGCTGTCTTAATTTAGCAGAGATGTTGTTTTTAATTCATCTAATTGTGTTAAACTGCTAATACGCTAATTTGAAGAGCCCAGCACATTCAAGAGGCTGGTATTTAATTAACAAAATCACGCTTCACACAATGCCAGACCAGGGGTCAATCCTTGAATGAGTAGCTCCCTAGAGGGGAAAAAGCATGATTAATGCTGCAGAAATATCTCATTCATTCTTCTGCTGCTAAATATCATTGATTGGGAATGACACTATTGTTTCTTAGTTACTTCATTTGGCATAACTTTCCCTCTTTTCCTACGCCAGCTTGTCTCCTTATCTGATCCCTGCATACTCTGGCAACCAGATTTTTACCTGTATTTGCAATTATATTTATAAACTCAAACAGGGCTGGACTCAGACAGTGTTTTTCATGTAGACTTCTGCCTTGGTGACAGTGGTTTCACTGATGCCAATTTAGTATCCCTCTAAAAGTTCCAACTCTATGTCAGGAAAATGGCTGCATCTGGCTTTGCAGGATTTTACACGCTGCTAATAATGCTCAGCAAACTTCAGAGGATTCAAGTGTTGAAGGCCAGGTTGGATGAGGCTTTGGGCAACCTGGTGTACTGGAGGGTTTCCCTGCTCATGGCAGGGGGGTTGTAACTAGATGATCTTTGAGGTCCCTTCCAACCCTAACCATTCTGTGATTCCATGATTCATATAAATGCTTGAAAGTTCAGCTACTATCCCAGTCAACCCAAATGTTTTAGCTTTAGGATTAGACCTTGTAAGAGTTGATTACCTCAGTTCAATTTTATTTCAAGGGATTGCTCAGAATGAATAAAGGTAGCAGAATCCAGCCTCCGTTTGGATAACATGCACACAAAAAACTTAACCAGTGAGAAGCTGTGGGGAATATTGATGAACAAAGAAGAGATTTTTTGAATAAAAGGCATTCTAACAAGCAAAGAGACTACTTGATGAACACGTTCTAGAGTTCTGGCAGGTATGATTTCATAGGTAGAATTCAAAATATTTTTCAGTCAGGTAAGTTTCTTCTTTGCTCCTTAAATCACAGTAATTAAAATATAAGTTTACTACTGCTCAACTGAGGCAACATCCAAGAGAATATCTATAAATAACAGTGAGGATCTTTAAAGGTATTTTTCGTCAGTGGCAAGATGCATTCACTCCTTGCAATTATAAAACTACGCCTGGGGCTGTATTAACCATAGCCTTTCGTCAACAGCCAGACTTCTTAATTAGCAATAGGAGTTCTTCTGGCTCAATACTTTCCATAGCTAATACTGTGCTTGCTATCCCCAAGTGTTTTCAGATTAGTGACCTCCTGTTATTTATCCTATGACAGGTATTTGGTGTTGACAAAGGCCTCAAAGAGCAAGTTTGTTTAAATGTATTTGAACACATATCCATAAACTTTACAATGAATTTTTACATTTATATTGCATACAAAAACTGCAGCTTTCTCTTTCTGGCATTTCTAGTTCTTAGAGACTTTAGTCTATGGACAATGTTCAAGAATTATGAAGTATTAACACCTTCCTATTTTAAAGAAAACAGCACATTTCCACAACATATGTGAAATACACGATTCCTCCCTGTGATTCAGTCCATACACAATACTTGTGCAAAATAACAAGTACACCGTTTTTCCAAAGAAAAGTAATTAAGATCCAATGAAATAATAGTGGGAGGGCAATGGTGAATATGTGAGCCTTGTATTTTAGCCTTTGGTAATAGTCTAAGAAAAAGGTGAATTGCACTTAAGAGTCGAAAGCCAACGGAATCCTGGCGTGTATCAGAAACGGTGTGGCCAGCAGGAGCAGGGAAGTGATTGTCCCCCTGTACTCAGCACTGGTGAGGCCACACCTTGAGTACTGTGTCCAGTTTTGGGCCCCTCACTTCAAGAAGGACGTTGAGGTGCTGGAGCGGGTTCAGAGAAGAGCAACAAAACTAGTGAAAAGGATTTAGAGAAGTTGTCCTATGAGGAGCGGCTGAGGGAGCTGGGACTGTTTAGTCTGGAGAAGAGGAAGCTCAGGGGGGACCTTATCACTTTCTACAATTACCTGAAAGGAAGTTGTAGGGAGATGGGGATAGGTCTCTTCTTCCATGTTATGAACGACAGGACAAGAGGGAATGGCCTCAAGTTATGCCAGGGAACATTTGGGTTAGATATCAGGAAGAATTTCTTTACAGAGAGGGTTGTGAAGTATTGGAACAGGCTGCCCAGGGAGGTGGTGGAGTCCCCATCCCTGGAGGTGTTTAAAAACATGTGGATTTGGTGTTGAGCAACATGGTTTAGAGACCCTGACAGTGCAGGGTGAATGGTTGGACTTGATGATCTTGAAGGTCTCTTCCAACCAGACGGTTCTATGATTCTATGATTCTAAGCAAATATGTTGATCAATAATATTTATTCACTGGACACAACCTAATTCCTCTCAAGTTTCACTAGTAACTAGCAATAGGTTCTCCTCACTTCACAATTAAACTAATTCCTTTCGTTATTTCACACTTCTGGAAACAATTCCCTTGAAAAATGTCACTTCTTTTCTCTTTACCTAGTGTATATGTATGATTCACCATGAAAGCTCAGCAATCTTAGGCATATTTAGAGCTTCAGTTGCATCAATGACACTATAAGAAAAGCAGTTTTATGGTATATCTTGGAAAAAAGATATTATAAAGAACATAGGCATGATTTGCTTTGGACACATCTATGATCCACCTGTAAGAACTATGAAAATTTTTTACCATAATTTTTGAATTATTTACTATGTTAGCATTGACCTTCAGAATTCAAATTCATTACTATGAGAATAATTTCCAGTGGAAATTTCAGTAAATTGATTTAGAAGAATCATATGCTCCCAAAATAAATCCTTTATAATCCTGTACACCTTTTATATATCTGAATAGAATAAATATCTGTATCAGAGGATGAACTCTTTTAGATAGGTGAGCAATATGTTAAAAAGAAAGATTATTTATTGGACATTTCATTTTAAACTAAGCCTTCCACATCTGTTCCACTGTCTAATTGCAAATACAGAAAGAACATGATCCTGAATCACACCTTTAAAAGTTAGATTGAGTGATTTAAATGCATGTGTATGATCCTTGTTCAGTGCAGTATGAATTTGCACTGTTTTTCTTACAGCTTAATTAAAAATCAAGAAATATGTTCTTCCTGGAGAGTAAGACACTCCTTCAATTGTTAAACAACAATTCATCATAATCCAAAGCCTCGCTTTGATGCACTCACATAAGCAATCCTAGTCCAGCTTTACTACACTTCTTTTACCTGTGCCATCTTTCTCAGGTGGTACTTCAAACTTCATTCGAAGAAAGAGAACTTTTTACAAGCTAGACAGAAGTGTGCAAGAAAACACATGGAAAGTATGCTGCAATAAATTTAACTTACATACAGTGCTAGCTACTAACTGGCTAAGTTTCTAACTATAATCTTCAAAATGCTACTAAACATCATTACAAAGAAAAAATATTAGAAAAACAATAGTTGACATTCTCCCCACAGTGGCAATGCACAGTGCTTTAAAAAGTCTACATTCTTCTATAAAAAAGAATGAGAGAAATTACATAAGCAAATAAAGTAAGTTTGATTTTATTCACTGGAGGAATATAGTTTTTCAGACTTGGAACTGAAGTTTATAAACCTCTATTTAGGCTTTTAAATTTAAAGGCCATCTTGATTTTTTTTTTCTGAGATAGTGATCAGCAGGCTCCAAATCCAGAATACAAGCCTTCCATTTAAGCTCCTCTGTTAGGGATCTTCTATCAGCCAGCAGCAGGTAACCAGGTGCTAAGGTACTTGACAGCATTTCCTATTAGGTTTCTACCTCTGAAGACTTAGAAAATGACAGGCACAGAGATTCAGCTAGCATTTATTCTGAGTCTGGGCCCTGCAACTCCCACCATTTATAGAGGAGCTCACCAGTGCTCACCATCTTTGAAAGCCGCAACTCCTTATTTCTGCAATGAACACTCACTGGAACTTTACAGTCAATAGGTTCTAAGTGGAAATTTCTTAGGCTTTTGGTATCTTTCTTGCCCCAATTTGTCTTGTTTATCTATCATCTTATTTCTCTATGTGTGCCTCCACGTTTGAGGGCTTCATAATAATCTTGAAGTCCTAAGTCTGTTGGTGTTCTTACACTTTTACAGCTGGTTAATGATCTATGTTAAATAATTCTTCCAAAAATTTCCTTAGAAAGTGAGCTTGCGGTACCTAAAAGCCACAGGAGCCAACAGTGAGTGAAACCCATGATCACAGAGGGAAAAAATTGAATTACTGCTTCAAATACTGCAGTAATAAAACCAGAAATAAGTTTTTATGATGGGATCCTGAGTCATCAAGAGATTTGAGATCGACCTGCCTTGGGTTTTTTCTCATATTTTGTGTCTTGTAAAGATCGAAAACTCTTGTAAACTCAAAAGCTAGGTTTTACTAGTCTATAAGCTTTTTTTTTTAAAAAAAAAAGAACACAAAAACCAAACAAACAACTGAGAAGAATAAAACTATGTCAGATGAGAAAAAAAGGGTATATCCTGTGTCCTTACAAGCTTTACTTCCAGACTTTGTTTCAGTCACTCTGTGAATCACAGTTACAGCTTCACAGACCATTCCAGTGCTTCAAAAAGAAAGGTTTTGTTTCTTTTGTGATCTGGCTGCATGCTCCCCACTTTTGTCACCAGTTGTTTTGCAAGCCACCAGTTTCCCAGCTCCCCAATCCTGTTTGCTCCCTCCTCTGCCTCATGTTGAATCTAGAAACTTTTCTCTCCAGCAACAAGTTCATTTTCTCAGAAGGAATTTTCTCCCCTCTTGAAGGCATTCTTTCTTCCTTCAACAAAGATGTCTTCTTCCTTAACAAATTTCAATGGCAAAACAAGAAAAAGAGAACAGATACTGTCTTTCACAGGATTATCTACATTACCCTGTTTGATTTCTCCTTTACAATGGAAAGGAATCAACTCTTTTGGAAACCTAATACAAAAAAATTGGGAGTCAGTTCTCTAGTCTCACAGCCACAAAGGAAACTATTAAGCATGCACTAGTGATATATAACGTGGAAAGACAGCTCTTTAGCATTGGTCTAGGACCTCAGAGACCAGATGTTTGCTGTGACCATGGCAAAGTCACTTAACTCTTTTGACCTCTCTATTGCATTCTGAGTCTAATAAAATGCCTTAGCTAATACGGCTGGTCTGAGGATGAGAGCTGAGGTGCTCAAATGCAGTAATTTGGTACACATTAGTAAAAACAGCTGTATAAGAATCTGAAGGAGGCAGTTTACTGTTGACCAAATCTGAAAAGAAAAGCATAAAGCCTGAACTGCTTCAGGTTTAAACTAGACAGGATATTTGGCCGAGAAAATCTGCAGCTAGTTCTTTTATCTAGGATCTTGGAAGTGCAGGAGGATCAAGAGTCAAATCACTCTAGAGCTACAAAAGAAAGATTCTTCTTTATGCTAAAGTTGTTAGACAAAATTAAATTTGAGGGGACTAATATGTAGGATACAAAATAGAACCACACAATATAGTTGATGCATAATTAACTTTCAGGATTATAAGCAGTTGCCTGATGCATTAAGACACTCTTCCGAATTAGTTCAGTCACTTATTTGTAAGCAAGATTTGGCTTGCAGTGTATAGTGGTCTAGCCAAATCTGTAGTACTGACTTCTCATGAACCTATCATTTCAGTTTTATATACAGTGTTATAATTTTCGAGACCTCCAGTCTTTTGCTTCTCTTACTACTGGCACCATTTAAGAGGATTGAATGTCACTTAAGTCTCTTTATTATCTTCCAGAAAAGTGCTTCTTACCTAACATGCTACCTGATAATGAGACAGAGAGAGAACTTCCAGCATACCATTTCAGTGCAGGAGAACTAAACTTACTTTTCAATTCAGGATCCTTAGCCGAGAGGCTTGTCCTGAGCATACTAATGACTGACTTCATCGTTTCCGTGCCAGACTGCAAGCAAAACACAGTAGCCTCCAATATTTAAAACCTAAAAGGTTTTTCTTTAAAGGTTTTTTTCTTTAAGGAAGAGAGAAGGAATATTTTGTGAGCACTAAGAATTGTATTCGCAGCAAAGTCTTGCATTTTCTTGTGCAGGCATACTGGGAAGGAAAGAGGATGGAGAGCACCATGGATTTTCTCACCACAAATGGTGTAGGAGGATCTCTCCGTACACAGCATTCAGAGAGATGACCACAGCTGACATGAGGCAGTCCTGCTTGCTCAAATCTGCCACAGGCTTAATATACTTATATATATATACTTATACTTAATATATAGTATATTAAGTTACCGCACGTGCACGCTTGTTTTTTAACCAAGAACCAAACTACACCTTCAGTGCTTCCCCAAAGCTCTTTCTCAGAGAATAATTATTATGACTAGTTGTCACTTTCCATTCAGCATTCCTGGGTACACTTCAGGTTTATCTCTACAAAGTTATTTATAAATACTGTAAAATATATAAGCTTTTTTAGTCTTGCTGTTTTGTCAAAAGCTATTTGCATAATCTTTTCACAGTGAGATACCATTATACTCAGATAGACTCCTTAACACTAGGTAGTTCAGTTACAAAAACCTAGTGCCAAAATCTGTTTAGACCCCATGCAAATCGTTTGGAATGTGAACATGAGTTAGGCCCATTGCAGCAACGTGCAACTAAACATGTCGAGCTGCAGGTACAGTGGCCCACAGAGCACAGAGCAAAACCCTAGTGGTAAAAACTGTAAAATTAACCAACACATGCAAATGGCCATTCCATCAAATAAGCACAAAAATTTTCTGTTGAAAAAACATGGCAGATAAAAAATAAACATTTAAAGTATCAAGATGTGAGGTTTTGATATCTACATCTTTACAGGCTTTAAGACTAAACACAAAAATGTTGACCAATACCAATGCAGGATTTCCTGTTGGGGAAAAACATTGTGAAAACCAGTTTGTAGTTTGAATGATACAGATAAGATGCTCACTACCACTTCTCCCTCTTCTTCCTGTTAACACTGAGAGGTAAGTTAGCTCTGTCATCCTCAGACGGACGTTGAATACAGAGGTGAATAGGTGTCAGTGAGAGATTTGCTGTAAGTAACTAAACATTATGGCATGTTTGGTTTCTAGAGAGTAATCTGACTACCTGTTCAAGTAGAAACGAGATTCTTGCATCCTGCTGCAAAATAAATATGTTTTCATTTCAGGATCATGATAGTATGTGGATTTTATTTACTTACTTGGCTTTTTCTTGCCATTCTGTTGCAATAATAAGCACTGTAGAATATGGCATTTGCTGCTGCCTACTTCAGGAACAGTAAAATGAAAAATAATTTTAAGCTCCTCAATATTTTTGTCACACACAAAAAAATGCGAGAGCAATCAACTTGTCTGTAGAATGGTGCTCCTTATCAATATAAAACTGTCATAGAACAAGCAAAGAAGAGGAAGAAAAATAAAGTTGTGCTGTCGTTGCATAAACTAACAACATAAAGATAAATGTACTAAAGAAATAAACTCTTAAAAAGGTGAGATTTCTCTGGTGACCTACTGCTTTCAGTATATGTAAGATACATTCCAATACCAATAAAGAAAATCTGTGTTTCATTTAGAGAACAGTGGAGCAATAAGGATAGATTCCATCAGAAAAGGATACCCGTCAACATTAAAAAGATAAAAAAAGTTATAATGCAGATGTTCAATATAAAAAGATTGCACACAGATTTACATTGTTGTGAATGGGAAAAGAGTCAAAATTCTTGTCATAAAAAATTTCTTCCAGTTGCAAAACATTGCAGTCTAGCTATTTTAATTTACATTGCAATTTTTATATTAAAATGTTGAGCATGCTGCAACTGAAAGGAACAACAGACAAGTCAGATAAAGGTAAGGACAAGTGGCTCAAATGGAATAATTAAATCCAGCAAGTAACGAAAAAGGATGGGAAAAAAAGATGTATGAATGAGAGTGAAAAATGGCAAAAGAAAAGGGGACATCTAGTATCAGTGAAGGAAAAACCTATTTCAAGAAAAAAAGGATAAGAGGGATATAACAGGTATCTATAAGAAGTTTCTGCAATATTACTGCAAATGAAAGAAAACAATCCAAATGATGTTTTCTGGGGAATCATACAATGCACAGCTTAACCCTAGATTTTAAAAATCCGTGGAAATGAAACACGTTGCTCATACCAATAACTTGAAACAACTCTACTTCTTTGCTTCAGAATGATAATACTCAGTGAGAATGCTCTCACTGGATTTCATATTGTTGTTACGTAGCACTTTATAAGAAGTGTGAGGAGTTTGGAATGGAAATGTATTTTTTTAATCATTGTAAATTTTCTGTGAGACTTAAGAAGTTATAGTACATTTAGCTAAATTACAGGTCTGTTTAATATTTTATTTTTTCAGTAATTCATGAAAACCTACTATTAAAACGGCGACTTAATCACAAATTGGGATTTTTGTGTCATAAGACTATTTTCCCCTATTTTTCCTATTAGTTAGGAATAATTCTCTTCATAGCAGCCCTGGTACATCACCACTCCAAAGGCTATTGGAAAAGAGGAAAAAAAAGATTCAGTGGATTTTTTCACGAACCGGTGTTTTCATAATTCTTGATGGTATGTGAAATTTGGGGTTGGAGTAATAAACAAGATCCCTTAATTCGCTCTGAAATGAGCACATTGACTATCCCTGCGCCACCTCACTAGAGTACGTATTAATAGCTGTTCTCTCAAAGGCATAGTTTGTTCCAATTCTGTAATATCTGTGCAACATCAAAAAGTTTAAGTTAGTTTCATGATGCATACCACAGAATTGGGTTTTGACATCTGAGTTTTGATATGCTTCACTTTTTTTTCAACTGTTTAACATCTCCAGAGACACAAAAGAGCCAGATTTTTGCTTTAAATATGTATAATATATGTGTAGTTTCCTAAAAGTCCTGGTGCACAAGATTAAAACTTGCTATTTCACATGATACTTTAATTTTAATGGCTTTCAATATTTTCTTTCTTTAGATGTTAGAACACCCTAACGAAAAAAAAAGAGAATAAAGATAAATACACATTCAGAGAGATGCATATGTGCACAAACACACAAGTACACATTTTCATATGTTGTGATTTAATTCAAAGGATCAATAAATGCTGAGAATTTTAACTGAATCTCAGCAGAGAAGCAAACTTTGGATTATTATAGAAGTAATAAAATAACTCTAAACTCTGGGGCTGCTCTTCACTGATGTAAACTCTCACACATCGACTGACTGAGTGGCCTGTAGAAATTTCTACCAACAGACCCAGACTTGTGCCTTTGGTTTTCTCACACTCCTTTCTCTTCCAGTTTTTATTTTAACTGTCAACATTTAAATATTCTTGTTTACATTGCAGCCTTTCAGCATGCTTTCAATACATTCTATTATTTTCCTAAACCCTAATAGCTTGACTCTCATTACAAACTCACAAAAAAACAAATTAAAGTCAAATCAACCAAATAAAAAACAACAACCAAACCTGGAAGACTCTAAAAATCCCTAAATGTTATATATCAATTAAACAGAGTTTGCATATTAATATAAAATCTGGGTATTGTATTCATTAAGGACCAATTTCTGGCTTCCTTGGTACATGTGCCACCATATTGCCTGTAAACATCTTGAGCATATTAAAGATTTTAGCTAGTTCTTCACAAAGAACAATCTTGTGTTGCAGACATAACAATACAAAGAGCAGAAAGTCGAACTGAGAGCTTTTGCTGCTTTGGCACATGACTTGGAGGGAAAGCACTTCAGCATACGAAAGTGAAAGCTCAGTTTCTTAGAAAAACATTTCCTACTTGTCCACCTCTGAGCCTGTGAAGTGTTCTCTCTGTCTCACTTTTTGCCTTACCAGCCATGGGAGTCAGGGAATTTAAATTGTAGCGCTTAGGCCACTCTGAGAAACTCCTTCCATGCTCAAAGGTATGAGAGTTTTAGACACCCTTTTTCACAAATACTTTGAGATTGGACGTCTCCTATGTGCAGCTTACTTTAGAGCCCATTAGACAAAAAGGGAGAATAAAACTACATCATCTATAAACAAGTAATCATGATCCAGTGAAAAAGACTGGATCTGAATGACAGGAGGAAACGTAGCTCAGGAGGACATCGATTTGGCATAGAAACCTCTATGCTTTAATATTTCTTAGATGCAGCCACAACAGGTACCCATAGGACAATAATTGAAACAAATGACTGATGGCTGACGAGAGAAAATTTGGCCGCCTTCAACAAGCTTCATCATTATTCAAAAACTGTTTTTTCCTTCCCTTCATTTCCTTTTCATGGAAATCTACAGGTATTCTAGTTAGGGATATTGGACACTAACAAATTGTCATAAGTTTAGCGTATCACGCTTATTCGTTTCGATATCTATACCTCCCCACTCATTACTCAGAGCAAATCGTAACATCTATAAATCTCCCTCTAACAAAGGCCTCAGAATCGACATCCGTTACTAGACATGGCAGTTTTAGGTATAACATCTCCCAACAACATCCTTACAGTCCCAGCAGTGCTTCCCGTGTGTTTAATCCTATCAGTACTGAACTTGATTTGTTTACTGCTGCATTTCATACTCTATTAAAATTATTTCAAATTTTCAATTGACGTCACTCCTGTTGAATTGAGGCATTTTTTAACAAAGTATTTTAAAAGTTTACATTCTTCAAGGAACAGTTTTTTTGTGCCTTCATCTGGAAGTAATGGGCAATTAGTGAACTCAAGACGCTATATGTGTTAGCACCCTGGATCCTAAAAATGGAGGCGATAAAATATATTCACTACCTTTAAAGAAAGAGGTAAACATTTTTATGGGAGAAAATACTTCTCAACATGATGGTCATAACACTGCAGGTGGATGAAGATAAAAGTTCAGAATAAACTTAATAGGTAATATACTGGCTACTGCCTGTTTTGAGGTCCAGTCAGCACCATCTCCCAGAGCTTTACCTCTTCAAGAAATTTGCAGGGAATGGTTCCCACGACACGGGTTGACATTTATGACAAACAGATTTCTGTTTATAGGGAAAAGACATTTTTTCCTTAGGAGCTAATTCCAAGGCATCGTAATTTAGGAAAGAGGGATATCCTGAGCGAAACAAATGAATGGTATTCCTCAGAAAGTTATATCTGCCAACACCTGGAACAAAAAAAGATCATGAAGAAAGCCTATAGTCATGTGCAAGACTAAAGGCAGTGGTCTAACACTTAAACCCTGTCTGAAGCCCTAACTCTTAAGAATAGTTCCAGTTCCTTATTTTAAGCCCATAATAATAAATCTTTGGTTTAGGACATAGAGTGTTCTAAACAAGATTGGCACAATAGGGGAACTGGGAGGGAAGGAAAGAATCTAATTTGTAAACAAGTCTGTAATTGCTTTTATCCTGGCCTTTGGAACACTCACTTTTCCACCAAGAAATGGCACCTTTATTTTCCCACTGCTGAAGCACTCATGAAAATTTATTTCCTCTTTTAATCTTGGGTGTTTTGGGGCTAAATAAAGATATTATACTAAGCAGCATACAGAAACAGATAAAGTAATAGCTAGCATCTCACACAAGCCTCCCAGCCCTAGGTTTTCTTTCTAAAAGGACCACTCAGGACACTCAGGCCAGGAGTACCATTGCTAAGACTTTTTTCCCGTAGAAGAGGCATGACATTATGTGACCAGGTAGGAAATTCTCGTACTGCTTAAATGAGACAATTGGGGTGCATGAAAGTTGTTAAAAACTACCATGCATGAACGCAAATTAATTGCCTCTTACTTTGAGCGTAAGAGGTGAAAGGAGGCTTTTCACATATATTTCTCTTTCCTGAAAAACACTGGATATAGTGACACAAATATGTGTATGCGGGATCAACTGTCTTTAACTCTCTTTGCTCAAGACAGAAGTAGATTGAGAAAGCTGGATGCAGCCAACGAGGGCTAGAAGCTGGAAATATGTGTCAGCAAAGCACTAGCAGATGCAAGGAAAAATTGTGCTTTCTTGTCAAGCCCAATCAGCTGCATCAGTACATGTTCAGACAGTGGTATTCCACAGAAAATAATGTCGCTCAGAAAATGTGAAATATCTTAATGCACCACGTAGCCAGTGGCGGTCATGCTTTTTTTTTTTTTAAACTGCTTTTGAAGAAATCTTTCATTTTGCTGTTTATTTATCAGTATTCATAGTTATTCAAGCAACGGAGAGAGAAGTCGGTGCTCTTGAATAGTCAACTGCAAGTCACTGACGTTTGGTCTGTTTTCATCAGGAATGGCATCACATAATTTTTCTAGTGCTGGAGGTGTTTTCACTCTGCAAAAGGTGAATTTCATTAGCAAAATCATGTACAAACGATACAAGCCGTATATAAAGGACAATATATAAAATGTACAAACAGGTGTGGGCTCAGAGCTTTCCAGCTCTGGTTAAAATAAATATTGGCCAGTGCTAGCAGGACAATGAATTAGAACTCTTCTTTTAACATGGAAAACAGCTTCACCACCTGTGTTATGGAAAGGAAAAAAAAAAAAAACAGCAACAGTGAAAGACTTTTTCCTTGCAATCTGATTTACTAATTAGTAGTAGCTCGCAAGTCCTGCGCTGGGCAGTGGCATTAGGAAAGAGGCCAGCATTATTGCTGGCAGCAAATGCAGTTGCAAGGGGCACACAGGTTTAGTGCCCACCAGATGACTATCTATGATCAGTCCTGGAAGACTCACAAGCAGAGTGAAAACTTGTTCTTTAACAGTGCTTTACTGTTGTGTTCTTTCCTGGGAAGCTCTTCAGAGAATCCCCAAATCACCTCTTCTCTCTTCACAGATTCCTTTCTTGAAATCTTCCTTTACTTTTGATGGGTCCCAAGAAAAAAATCCTAAATTCCTCCCCAAAGTTTTGTGAGTTTCTTCTCTTCCATACCCTGGACCGTTTTCTTTGATTATCAAAAATTGCACTACCATATAGATATCACATGGAAAGTATACAATTACATCTATGTACACTGTGTGCATTGCAGGACTGAAGCCAAAAAGCACAAGCAAGCAGCCGGCAATAGAGAGGCATAAACATTTCTCTGAACAAGAATTTTATTCTCAAGCCACACTCCCTCTGTTTTAAAGTAACACATACAGTAGGAGCCAATGTTGTACTAAAATCTTTGTGCTTGTTATTGCAGTGGGTTCTTGGAACCGTCATTTGAAAGTCAACTGCTGAAATCTGGTACTGAGAGCTGTCATCTGCTGCCTGCCTACAAGCTGCCAATAGATTTTCATTCCTATTGCCATGGAAACATAGGTTGGTGTAACTCGGAGAAAAAGAAAGAAAAACGTTTTCAACAGTGAGTTTTCAAACTTTGACCCAAGATGGAATTTGCCTTTATCAGCCATAAGGTCACACTGAGAGAGTCATTGCCCCTTGTTCTGATCTCCCAGCTGTCAAAACTGTGAACCTGGCCAGATTATGTCACGGGTACCTTCTGGCCGAGATAGCTGCCTTCCCAAGGAAATCAGGCGTATGGGTGGAGTATGAATGCCTGAGCTTTGTCTCACTTGGAAGTAGGATAGAGCTGGAGAACACATCACATGCGGGAACCAGGAAAGGCCTTGACAACCACCACAATCACTTTGGGACCTGCCTAAAGACTCACGTATTGTATCTAGAAAATGTATTAAACTTTATGAGCTGCACATCCCATTGCAAGCATAAAGCTTTTTCTGAACTATTGGGAAAAGAAACTTTCGATGTCCTGTATATACTTTTATATAATACTTCCATTACAGTATTGTAATAGAATAATCTAAGAATAGGAGTCAAAACTTGCCCAGCTTTAAGGTGGGCCACCACACACACACCCCCCTCACCCTAGATTTAGTAGCCATTTCCTAAGTCTGTCAAGTACTGAAACATTCCTGTAGCTACTTTTATTACACCTGACAGTGATGGACTAGAAATGTAGTTTCTATAAACGTTTGCTAGCTTTATCCCACCCAGTTTTTCTCTCTGATATTTTGAAAATTGATTAATCCATTTAACTTCATTAATTGGGAAGTTATCCCAATTTTTCTAGTTTTTTTCCCCCCAGGTATTGCTCATGATTTTGAGCAATCATTTGACTTTTAAACTTAGCACAAGGAAAACTGCAGTTTAATTACTTATTCGAATCTGCTATTGATGGCAGTTTAGTTGGCTGCTATATTTATGGGGTCTTTATCGACAGAATTTAATGGTGTCTTGCTATTGACTGCTTGGACCCTCCGTCTGTTATAGCTCCATGTGCAGTTTTTCACAGACTCATCTGATGCTGATTTATTTTTTTCCATTTTTTTTTACTATATATGAGCTTTTCCCCCTCCCTCTTACTTGAAGAACACTAAGAGAGATCTAGTGGTGTTTCACCTTGATCAGAGAGGTGGTCCCTATCCTTCCCACAGTTTCTAAGTCAGACTGTGTAAGCCAGAAGCTTAAACACGTGGAAGCTTCTGCAACACCACTTTTCCTCATTTAGTACATCAGCCCTGAAGATCATACAGAAGCAAATAGTTTCTGTGTGCAGTTATTGTGCCTGCATCTGCAAACACCCCATAGTACTGCCCTAAACACAGACTGTCAGATGAAGTGGAAAAAGAATAAGCGAGTGCAGCACAACAGACATATTCTGCTTCTGGATCTCATCTCTTTAACCCTTAACAGAAGATTCACAGAAGCTCAGTTCTAATCCACAGCATCTTTCATGATGCTACTACAGAGCAGTCTTAATCTGAGTTAGAAAAAGAAATACAGTCTGTCTTGATGCTTGTTGCATTTTATTTTGTTGTTAAACTGAAGTTTAATAGCTGAAAAGGCAAGGTAAAATATAGCATTGCAAGGACAAAAAAGTGTAACAGTTTAGCACCTCTGTGACGCAGGTATCCCTACACACCTCTCTGACTCCTGTTTTAAAGAATTCAAGGACTTAAGTCACAGATGTTAGAGTTTGCCATGTTGCTTCCAGCCTTATAGGGTAGAGATGCAACTGGAGTTAACAAAGGGTTACCACAGCCTTTATTTCAGGTTTTTAATAGAAGCTTTTCATAAAACTAAGGTGGACGTCTCTTTTCCCTCTGTACTAGCTACCTATTTTATTTTTAAAAGAAGTTTAACCTATATCACAGCTGGATGAAAAGGCATGGTACCTAAAAATAAGTTTGTTTTTTGCTTGGTTTATGCTATTTGAAACTTTCAGATTGTGTTTCCATTCTTCTAATTATGTAGGTGAAGGGTAGAAATTACTTTCTTGAAATGAATAACACCAAACATTATATAATCATGTAATCCCTTGCACGCAGGAAATTAAAAGCAAAACAAGAAACGTAACCTGACTCACAAGGAAGTGCAAAGGCTGGCGAGTGGCAGTGTCACTCCTCTGTCAGCTCACAGAACTTGGGGCAGCAGTGAGCATCTGATGACCTGCAGACATTTACCCTATCTTTATAGTTCATTTCAAACTAAGCCGAAGTCCTTGGATGAAACAGCTTTATTCTGCTTTGACAGTCCTCCTGAGTATCTCCTGTGACCAGAAGATCTCAAGGGGGTCAAAGGCACTCCAAGAAGAGAAGAAAATTAAGTAAGGGAGGTCAGGAATGACACAGGTGGAGACAGCAAACAGAGGCAAAGACTGAAGTGACATTCAGAGAATTAGGAAACAAGAAAGTGTTCAGGGTAAGCGGAGGTGAAGAAAGGCACAGTATCTTTTGTCCAGTGGAAAAAAAAATGTTTCGAAAAATGTCAAGATGCTGCTGGGAAGCGGGGAAAAGGACACAAAGAGGAACTTTAAAGAAAAGAGTGGGTTCATGAAACTGCCATACGAACATAAACTACAGGCTAAAATTTTGTCTTCAATCAACTACTGCAGTGATTGAAATGCATAACCATTGGCACTTCACTTTCACTAGATTATTTCCTTGCAAAGTGTTGTCAGGGCATCCTAAAACATTACTCCTTTCCCAAATCTAGCAAGTCATCTTCAGGGCTATTTATTTCAAGCACTATTATCTCAGTCTTTGTCATTACTACTGTCTCTTGAAATACTAAGCATTAGCCACATACAGTTTTCAGTTTCTGAAGTTGCTACCCTTCTTCTAAGACAAAAGGAAGATTTTCATTCCTATTGCCTCTTTTTTTGTTAAATGGTTGGGTCAAGTATCTAGACACAATTTTCTGTTACACTTACATGGCAAAAAAGGCTTGCTTGTAGGTGAATGGGTTTTGAGATGGACTGACTAGAGCAGCAGAGACAGACATCCTTACAGGCAGTATGGCTGACACCATGTCACACAAGACACATGCAGAGCAGGCGTGGAGTGAAGCATCTTTTGATGCTCCCGACTGACTCATTTGTCAAGTTTCAAACTCAGAAACCTACTGAACGAAAAATAGAGATATATTGAAGCCTCTGACAGACATACCTAGGAAAGGCAAAGACTCATTATTTTTCTGAGCATTTCTGAAGAGGTTGTCTGAAGCTCTGGACTCCAGTTCTGGGGAGTTCTGGCTGGACTTAAGAGTCTGTAGCTGAAGAGAACACAGAAACTGCTCTGAAAAACCGATGCGGACCCAAAGCAAAGAGAAGGGAATTTTTCTGGGCCTGTCTTAAAATATAGTAACTGTTGACTAAGCTTTGCAATTCAGTGGAAAATTTTTACATTTGTTTCAAAACTTGTCTAGTATTTCAGGTCTAATGGCAAACTTGTGGCTTCCCAAAGGCCTAGTAAACCCAGAAGCACCCAGAAGCATACATCGTCTTCCCCACTCTGAGTCAAGCACTGCAAAATAATGCTCCCACAATTCTGTCGGTCGCTTTTTCTCTAAGCTTCAAGAGCCAGTTATATGAAATGCCAATTAGAGAGAGGAGTCAACTTTGGCAAGGGTTTCTAGAGTCACTCTGGCATCTCACACACCAGTAGAGAGACTGCTCCATGCAGTGGTCCTCTCAGATCTTGACAGCTATCTATATTCTGTGCTTCTGCACAAAACGTGCCTTATTTCATTATTATAGGCACTAGCTATCCTATAGAATTTTATTCCCCAGTAGCACCACATGAACAAAACTTTGCCTAACGAAAGATTTGCAAAAATGACTCTTTGGTGCAAACATGGTCACACCATACTTCATATTTAGAAACTGCTGAAGTATGAATGATTTTTGCTCCTCGGAGAATTCCACACATGGAGTTACCACTTGACAGAGCCTGGTGCAACAGCATCTGTTCTCTAACAAGCGTCTCTTAGAGTGTTAATGACAGTTCTCTCATCAGTTCTTTGTCTCAAAAGAAACATGTAACTAAATTCTTGACACATTTTAAGATTTTTTTGACATCCTGAAAAGTGGGACAGAATTCTCCACTTATAAGAAAATGCAATTATTTTCTCAAAATGAGTTATTTAAAAGAGGCATATTTTGCTACATCAGAGTGCAAACTAAGTGGACTTGAGGAGAATAGTCACTGTGAAATATTAAAGAACAACAAGTTTGTAATGAAGAATTAATCATTTTAAAAACATTATGTAATAATTTCTGTAGAATATTTATCAGGCTAGAGAGTATTTTATCTATCTGTTAGTATGTAAATCAGTGGTTTTAACATACTGCAGAAACTTGGTAAGAGAATGTAAGATATTTCCATTCTCTGAAATAATCTATTGGCAACCAGGCAAATAAATGTTAGAAAGATAAGTGCATTAGCACTTAAAGTGCCCAGAACAAGAGAAGTTAAGGCAAAATCTATGATATTAGAGAGAAAATATTATCTTGCCAATGTTTTTACACAGAATTTTAATTGGCTGCATAGTGAGTGCAAATTACCATTTGTGATTTGTTGCCACTACTACAATGTTTCATTACAGTAAAGCAGTTTTTGGAAAAACACATAACAGATCTGCTTCATTTTCTATATCCTAGTGCAGAAGCTCTATGACAAATGGTAATTGCTGTATCAAAGAGGTCTAGCTAATTCGCAGAGTTTCACATTCACGCTGCTATGCTACAAAAAAGAAATTGATAAGGTAATTGTTATAAAATATTACATTGAAAAATAACAAATAAAGATCTCATTCTGATTTTTCACTGGCAGAGGGGGGAGAAGTGAGGGGAAAAGACTGTTTTAATTTTTGACTGCTGGTTGATACTCGAAGTGACACTTCTCTTTTTCTTCTTTAATATGCAGCTTCAGGGGGAAAATGCTGGGAAGAACCAGCCAGTAATTCCAGCCCAAAGACATCATTGTAAAAATAGCTGAAGTATAGATCTCTGGATGTTGAGAGAATTTCTTGATTATATTTTCTCAACCTTATGCTGACTGCCCTTTCAATCCAACCTCCTCCCTTCCTGTTTGTCAGTCACGGTGGTTTTACTCCTCACTTGGACCTCTTCTTATCTTCTTCCTCAGTCTTGTCACATTCTCCCCTTTTTCTACAAAGTCTCACTCCATTTTTACAATATTATCCCCTAATTAGAGCTCTCTGGGAAAAATGTATAAAATATGTTGACTCTTCATAGAAAGTTTACTCTACTTTGCCTTGTTACTTTAACCCCAACACTTCAACTTGATCTTATAGACTGGAGAGGTCCTTACCTCTCCAAACTTGCATAAAGCCCTACTGTCAGGAGGCTAGGTTCTTGGTTACTATCTAGCAAGTACTGGAGTGCTCACCACCCTAATTCTTCCTCGGTATCAACAGCAGCAGCTTAACAGGGATTTGAAACACATTAGATAGAGACTATAGTAGGTAATACATAACTTAGAGGGTTCAGAGAGCTACACACTTAGTCCCAAAGGGAGCCTGGTCTGTCTGTGCGGATTACTTTGCTGCAGAACACAAACAATGATCATAAATATGCCCCCAAAGACTGGTTCACAGGATAAAAGAAAGACTCTTTCAGTATATCTAGCACGCATCATGATGTCAGATGCTTTGACATGATATGTCATTGTATTCATTTAAATAATCTATAGAAAAGAAGACATAAAGGTATTCTTTTCTTGTACCGTGATCAGCTTCCAAATTGAATGGTATCAAAGAAAACGATCTATCTGAAAACAAAACATCTCTTTTTCTAGCAGATAAAAAAAGCACTTAAGTTTGCCTGCTTTACCGAAAGCATTTTATAACACCTTTTTGTACAGACTTCATTTACTTGGACTTGCTATCACCTCATCTCCCTGTTAATCATCAGCTATCATTAAGCTCTCTTGAACTCTAAAGGTTAATTAGAACATAATTGTTCTCCTTTACAGTGACTGATATATACACTCCAGTGATCCAGAGGAATCTTCCAGTAAAAACGTTCACTTTGGCTATTGAAGTTATAAAATAAGGACTGTATGAAATATACAACTTTGTATGCGGATGGAGAATCAGGGAAGTAGTGAAACCAGCAAAAAATGCCTGATACATATCATCAGCTTAAAAGACTTCCTTACCATGAGAAAACATCTCTCTCCAAGCCTCACCCATTTTTTCCTTTCCTTCTGTCCCCCAAAGAGGAAAACATTATGAAAGATGGTCAGACATCTCTAAGATTACCAGTTTTTCCCTTTTAAGTAATAAATAAACAAATGAAAAAATAAATGAACAGATTGAACTTGACCTTTACCATTTGGGATCTGTGCTGAAATAACTTATTTGAATATTGATAAGCAGTTACTGTTGCAGGATTAAATAAAATCTAACCATTAACTCTATAACTTACATTAAGCAGTGGGGTATCTTGAGAAAGGAGTTTAAAGGAATTGTGAGGAGGGAGATAAAACTACCCTTGTGATTCATATTTTCCATATCGTACACAAAATACAGCAGTGACTGTCAAACTACAGTTGCAGCAGCTGGGCAGTTTATGAAATTTGTTACTAGGATTATCTATGGGTTTCAACTTTTTTACCCACACAAGTACACTCAGCTTTAGTTTTAAAGCAGAGTTACCACTCTGCTCATCCACTTATCAGTCAGATATGGCAAAGTGCAAGTAGGTCATAACAGAAACAGAAAAACATCCTCTTATACATACGTCTTCATGATCCCAGACTTTCTTTTTTGTTCTCTGACTTTAGATTTACTTTCCTACCACAACAGATGACAGACTCACAATATTCAATAGGTCAGCATTACAATTACTTAGACCACTAAAACTCTCTATATAGTTAAAATGTTGAATTATTTATTTCTAATATTGAATCATTTTTATTATATTTTTGTTTTATTTTAATTATAAGTGGCATGTTGAACCAATTTGACTTTCGGTCTTAACAGAGGCTGTTTTCTGACCAAAAAAAAGAGTTTCCTTATGGAGTAAGTGCATAACATTTATTCTCTTTGGAGAATGAATATCTAAGAAGAAATTATTTTGAATGAGGAAAGCATAAATTCATAGCTTTATATTTTGATTTAATAACAAAGTTAACTTGATAAGGGCTAACAGAAATCATAAGAATAAAACCAAATGTTTCTAACTTCAAGCTTGAGAGCACAAACTTTATTTAAGACTAGCCAAACAAAAAATACATCTCGGTAGCTTTAAAAGGAACACATCAGAGAGAAAGGACAGACTGACCAGAGCAATAACAGACTTCAGGGTTTCCAAGGAAGTCCAGTTTCTCCATATGGAAATTCTGGTCAGAGTATTAGTCCAAAATACTAAATTTTCAAGTATTAAACCTTATCTGATGCAATTATATCCATGAAATCCTAACTGCAAACAGATTCTAGATTTGCGTGTGTTGTAGTCTTAGACAAGAAAAATTGAAAAAAAAAAAAAACTGGCCAGAAAGAGAGAGATCTAGAGCAGAGTGCAACTCACTAACACAGCAGCATTAGCTGAATCGGTGTTCATGAATAAAATTCTGTATTAGGAAAAAAAAATCTTTCTTAGCAAAGACTAAAATATATCTATAAAAGACACCTGTATTCTTCACTTGGCAACTGTACTTTAAGGGACAGATTGAATGGACATGAGAGAGATGGAGAAAGGGGAAGGAATCATTGGAAAGGAAAGGAAGGTGGCGAAGACAAAGTTCGTATGGTATTTTTTCAAATTTTCTCCCACATATAGAATCGTAGAATCATAGAATGGTTAGGGTTGGAAGGGACCTTAAAGATCATCTAGTTCCAACCCTCCTGCCATGGGCAGGAAAACCCTCCACTACACCAGGTTGCCCAAAGCCTCGTCCAACCTGGCCTTGAACACTTCCAGGGATGGAGCATCCACAACTTCTCTGGGCAACCTGTTCCACTGCCTCACCACTCTCTGAGTGAAAAATTTCTTTCTTATATCTAACCTAAATCTGCCCTCTTTCAGTTTAAATCCATTGCCCCTTGTCCTATCACTACACACCCTTGTAAAAAGTCCCTCTCCAGCTTTCCTGTAGGCCCCCTTTAGGTACTGGAAAGCTGCTATAAGATGACCCCGCAGCCTTCTCTTCTCCAGGCTGAACAGCCCCAACTCTCTCAGCCAGTCTTCATAGCAGAGGTGCTCCAGCCCTCGGATCATCTTCGTGGCCCTCCTCTGGACTCGTTCCAGTAACTCCATGTCCTTCTTGTGTTGGGGACTCCAGAGCTGAACACAGTATTCCAGGTGGGGTCTCACGAGAGCTGAGTAGAGGGGCAGAATCACTTCCCTCAACCTGCTGGCCACGCTCCTTTTAGAATCATAGAATCATAGAATCGTTAGGGCTGGAAGGGACCCTCAAAGGTCATCTAGTCCAACTCCCTTGCAAGGAACAGGGATATCTCCAACTAGATCAGGTTGCTCAGGACCTCATCCAACCTGGCCTTGAACGTCTCCAGGGATAGAGCATCCACCACCTCTCTGGGCAACCTGTTCCAGTGTTCTACAACTCTCATGGTAAAAAATTTTTTCCTAATATCCAACCTGAATCTACCTCCCTCTATTTTAAAACCATTACCCCTTGTCCTATCACAACTGGCCCTCCTGAACAGCCTCTCCCCATCTTTCTTGTAGGCCCCCTTGAGGTACTGGAAGACCGCTATAAGGTCACCCCGGAGCCTCCTCTTCTCCAGGCTGAACAGCCCCAACTCTTTCAGCCTGTCCTCATAGGAAAGGTGCTCCAGCCCTCTTATCATCTTCGTGGCCCTCCTCTGGACCCTCTCCAACTGGTCCATGTCCTTCTTATGTTGGGGGCTCCAGAACTGGATGCAATACTCCAGGTGAGGTCTCACGAGGGCAGAGTAGAGGGGGATAATCACCTCCCTTGACCTGCTGACCACGCTCCTCTTGATGCAGCCCAGGACGCGGTTGGCCTTCTGGGCCGCAAGAGCACATTGCCGGCTGATATTGAGCTTCTCGTCCACCAGTACTCCCAAGTCCTTCTCCTCAGGGCTGCTCTCGATCCATTCTCCGCCCAGTCTGTATTTGTGCCTGGGATTGCCACGACCCAGATGTAGGACCTTGCACTTTTGATACAGCCCAGGATACGGTTGGCTTTCTGAGCTGCCAGTGCACATTGTCGGCTCATGTTGAGCTTCTCATCCACCAGCTCTCCCAAGTCCTTTTCCTCAGGGCTGCTCTCAATCCATTCTCCGCCCAGCCTGTACTTGTGCATGGGATTGCCCCGACCCACGTGCAGGACCTTGCACTTGGCCTTATTGAACTTCATGAAGTTCTCACAGGCCCATCTCTCCAGCCTGTCAAGGTCCCTCTGGATGGCATCCCTTCCCTCCAGCATGTCCACAACACCACACAGCTTGGTGTCATCTGTGAGATGACATCTCATCTATATGAGATACTGTGCAGGAAACAAAGCAGCAACAGACAATGAGGAAGGAATTACAGACAAGAAGGAAGCAGCTGAAGGTGGTTTGAATAAGCTTTTGATAAGATGGCCAAGAAAGAAATAAAAAGAGACACCTATCTGTGCATAGTATTGCCATCACATATACTTTACAACCTGACAGCAGGAGGAGCAGATATTCAGATGAAGCTGGAGGTTGCTTTAGCTATCTTAAAATTCAGCAAGAGGGCAAAACAGCCAGAAACAAGAAGCTTGTAAGGAGTCAGAAAACAGCTGAACCAAAGCAAGGGCAAAAAGAGAGCTAGAGGAAATGATAAATATGTAATGTTCATGCACCACAACACTAGACAGGCCATGTGATACAGCCTTGAAGAGGCTGATGAACAATACCCAGTAAGACTAGCTGATTAATAAGACAGGGAACAGGAACCATGTTTAGTGAAGCCACATATCTCTTTTTAATTACGTGAAATTAAATAATCATATTAAAATAGAACGTGAAATTCAATTACAGAGTGGACATGTAGTTAGAAGTCCATCTGTGGGGAGCAAAATGACAGAAGATGAGTATGTGAGGTAGTGATGACAAAAAAGTGTTAGTGGTAAGTTAGTGGGAGACAGTATAAAACACTCCTGTGTATTAAGTGCTTTAATCTGAGTAGCCAGTAAAGAGATGGTTGTTGGTGCCAGATGCGAAGAGAGTACGAATAACAATCACCATTTTAGAGATATGGTGCGTACTCCACACGCAGCAAGGGAAAGGGAAAATCTGACGACGAGAGAGACACAAAAGGTAGAGAAAGTGGTGAGAGAGACAGAGGTGAGAGGAAAATGGAAGATACGAACTCGAGATATACATTTGTGTAGCAGGTTGGAAAGGGAAAGAAATAAAGGTCACAGCATAAAGAAGCTGAACACCTGGACAGAAAATAGATATCATAATGCTGAGCAAGAGTGCTGTGAAAGGCGTGGGTGAGTGCAATACAGGTAATGGTTGTAAAACCTGTTGTCCCAAAGAAAAGGAATAAAAAAGCCATCTCTTAGACAAGTGGATACGGAAAAGGAGAGAGGATTTTAGGGGAAAAGGTTTTGTTATTGTAAACAAGCATTTTTGACGTTTGGCAAATCTGAATTAGATTAGATTCATAGGTACCAATTTGGGGGAGTAAAATTTGCATTGGAGGTTCAAAGTCTATGAAAATCTGATTTTAGATAACCAGCATTTCCAAATATTTATATCCTGAATTACAGATTGTAACATATATCCAGTAACATTAGCCCCAAAAATTGTCAGTGTAACTAAACATTTCAGAAAAGAACATCTCAAGCTCCAAAAGCCTGTACTATTGAAGAGAAAAGATAATCCAATAAAAATATCTAGGAAACTTATATCTGATGGTCTTTTCTGATTAAAAACAAATTTTGGTTCCCAAAGATAGGTTTTTATTTTAATTTTCTTTCTAAATTATTAAAGGATGTTGCCCGTCCTTGTAATTTCTGAAGTCAATTAAGGTGTAGAGTTCAAACAGTCAAACTATGCACGCAAGTCTTGAGTGTTTAGATTCAAGTTTCTGGCAGAAACCACATCAATTCCATGTGCTCACAGTACTTTTTGAAAGGTATTCAAAAGTCTCACTGATGTAAAAGATGTGGAAGAACACAGATGAAAGCATTGCACTTAAAAAAAAAAAAAAATCACTGTCATAGGAAACAAAAAAAATCAGAAGATACTGTTCTCACTCTCTTCTGAAGAGCCTTGATCAGTTGCACAATCATTTTCTCATTCATGTCTCAAACAGGGACACCTTTTGAGCAGCCATTTCATGCCATATATTTAAAATCTGGTGAAAGTAGTGTTACATTTATTGAGAAAGCTTATCCTCATCTTTAAAACTGTTTTCAAAATAAGCATAAAGTTTGCTTCTACAAAAGTTAGACACAAATGTT
Organism: Tauraco erythrolophus; assembly: GCF_009769465.1. Taxonomy (NCBI): domain Eukaryota; kingdom Metazoa; phylum Chordata; class Aves; order Musophagiformes; family Musophagidae; genus Tauraco; species Tauraco erythrolophus. The sequence continues at coordinate 15,557,691 of NC_141465.1, forward strand.
CTGTGTTGCATTGCTAAATCTAGCATACTGTTTGATTAAATTAATAAACAAGTAGCCTTGTTGGCATAACACTCTCTCAAGAATCTTGATAAACACTTCAGTTGGGTATCTATTAAAACTTCTGACTGCTTACAGTTATTTTCTATTATGTTAACATGTGTCAAGCCTCAAAAAATTATCACTTGTTTATTTCCCATGTCAGTCTGCCTAGATATGCAATTTTCATTTTCTGTTTACCACTCCTAAAAATGAAACTGTAAAGTAAGAGTGGTAGAGAAATTTAACACTAATTGGTAGTGAAAACAGCATCATCATTTAAAATCACACCATGTCATTAAACTTTGTTATGATAAACTATTGGGTTCGTTTAGCTTGTAAATCACTTAGACCTTTCACATTAGATGAAGGAATGACAAAGGTAGAGTTCATGCAATCAGTTAGTAATACATAAAAATTAACTAGTCACCAGCTGTTCCACCATAATTAATGGGAAGGTGGAATACAGATTTCTTTTTGAGCAAAATGAGATTATACACTTGGGAGTATGTTTAATCACACTAGAATAAGGTGGTGCTTTTACAGCAATGAAGTGTAAAATCATTGGAAAATGAAAACGTACTTAGAGATAAACATGGACATATACAATTTAAATAAGACTATTTCTTCTATCAACATTAACATCTTTTGTAAGCTATTGCCACATTAATTAAGAAGCTCTCCAGCTTTCTCGATAGAGCTTAATAGGGACGTCTCTTCACAAAGGAGAGAAATGAAAACCAAGTTTAAATCCCTATTCAGTTACTAGCTATATTCAAGCTCCTTACAAGTCATCACACTTTACCTAGAAGAAAGAGCACATGACTGAATTTTTGGTGGCTGATGATGTACCATGCAATAAGAGTTCAGAAAGCAATGAGTTTGGAAAGCTTGTTAAAACCAGGCATATATAATCACTTTATTATTCAAAATTAGTAATTAAATAAACTAATAACTCCTACCAACCTTTTGCTCTGTCATTTAACTATGGTATGTAGCATTTTGTAATGTTTCATCAAGGTATCTATGCAAATGAACTGATTTCTCAAAACCACTAACAAGCATGTACAGATGCTTCAGCATACCCTTCTCACTACAAAAAATTATTTGGCAGCTCTTTCTTTACTACTGCGCAGACATCCCATTCACCCTGAGAGGGAATATCCATTCTGTTGATTAAATCCATCTGAAAGGAAGCCAGCCTAAGAAGACTCGAAGAAAAATTCTAGTGGCCTGCCTGTAATTGGTACTCTCTAAAGACCCATGGGCCAAAAAAAATAGACATTCTGTAACAATGTCAGCACAGTGAATTCAGTTCAGTGACCATTTCACTTTTAGCAAAAGCATATGGAAGTCTACTATGGGATCTCAGAACAGTTAACTGGCTATATAACGTTGGTAAAATCCTCATCGAGTGCTGAGAACTACTAATGATTTTGCAAAAGCAAGCTTCCAGTCTTGACAAAGAATATGCCAGAGAATTATTGTGTTCCAATTAGTGTTAACAATTATGGTGAACTTTGCATAATAATCTTCCAGGTGATATTGGAGCACTCTGTTACAAGCCTCAGGGTCCTGAGGGCACCAACTGGCCTTAATGGTCCCGCCCAACCTTCCTCACCAGGCCTGATCCTGACCCCAACACACCCTCAGAGGTGCCCAATGCTCAGGGATGAGACTGTCCTCAGCTACCCGCCAGCCCCCCCTGCTCCCTGGCTGGAGACAATGGAACAGGCCCTGGCTGCCAGGCTCTGCCCTGGTTCTCACCATAGGGACCCTGCTGCCTCTCCTGGCACCCCGGCCCACAGGGAGCTGTTGGCCGTCGCTGTGCACCAACAGGCAGAGGCAGATAATATCAAGGCCTTTTCCTCCAACCTTCCCTTCTTCTCTTACCCACATATACTGAACATTCAAGATGATACAGTGCGTGCTTATGCTAGCTTGATTTCTTGCTGCTAAAAAGATTGCTCTATCAGGTCCTCTAATCAGTATAATCAAGAATAAACTTATTACTTTCTAAGCACGTATTGCAGTTCCAATTGTTAGGATAACAAATGAAAAAAGGGAACAGTAAACCCCTCTGCTAGTTGTTTTCAGTATTCATTCATTTCATTGCGGTATTTTTAGCTTGCTGCTTACTATTATTCACTTATTCCAGAGCCAAGACTTGTCAAAGCTTTCAAGAACTGTGGGTGAAAAACTGCTTTCAAGACCTTCAACTGGGAACAATGACAACTCTGGCTTTTCCTTTCTCTTGCAAAACACCTCTCAGGACAAGCACAATGCATTTGCAGCAATTCAAGTAAAACTGTTCTGTGCCACGCAGTAACTTGTTTTATTATTGTATGAAACATCATTGTCCATAGCCTTCAGAAAGGCTTTAAGAATAGAGTTCACTGCAATAATCTTATTCACAATATATCCATTCTGATTCTTCATTTACATTTGAAAGTGCTACTCCTAGACTTCACTTCTGAACAGTATTCACAAGATTGAGTACTTCTGCCCATTGAAAGGATACCTCTGAAAAAATGAAAACTTTGGGTCTAATTGAAGAGAACTTTATTTCTCCAACATGCCCTGTTGTCTACCCTTATAAACTCTGTTCCAACAGCCCTAATTAGTTACCTTTTTTATCTAGTTTTTCTTTACTGAGTGATTACAAGACAAGCCACTCAGTACTAGAGGATACATCATGTAGGAAAAAAATGTTTAGGCTTGGGAATAAGTCTAGCTGTACAACAACTAGGGAGTTAAAAAAGAATGACAAAACCATTACGTTCAGAGACAAAAGAATGATGTATGGGAGTCAACTAAATCAATAACTAATTGTAAAGTATGTATCCAGTTCTAGGGTTGATCCAAGTTAAAATCTGCTGCTGGTCACCCAAGTCCTATTTAGCAGGGTCAGCTCATAATTTAGGTGACTTTTGTACTTCCCATTGATTTTGGCTAGCAGCAGATTAGTGGTTCAGATAAGAATATCCATTTCTCAGCACTGATTCAGGCTCATGGAGAGCAATTACACTTGATGAAATACTTTTGTATTTAATCTTTAAAAACTTGCGAATAATTTTTTTTACCACATACTAATAACAAGTCTTTGTAAGGATGAAAGCTGCTAGTTTTCTTTTCCTCTTGAAACTCATAAATTTATTTTAGCTTGTGTTACAGTAGCATTTGTTTGTGCATTTGTATTACAATACAAGCAATTATTTCCATGTAATGTCCATATTTTTCAGGCAGTATCATAGTTATCAGACTCACGGACAACTGGAGCAGTAAGAGATGCAAGTAAAAACAGAAAAAAATCTTTGGAATTTAAAGAAGTTGTTATTATTATGGAAGAAAAAAATATTACTAACTTGCTCTTTTTTCGTCATGAAAACAATACAGTATTCCTATAAACTAGAGCAGAAAATTTTTCCACACCAGTTATGACTCTTCCAAAGACAATCCAGTTATGGTGATGCAGATGAATGTCTAAAAACGGTAGATGTAGTAGTAGTTCTTGATTCTAGATTTCATTAATAAAAACACCTTGCTGTTTCAAAAAACCTGAAATAAGCCCCACAAACCAGGATCATCTTTGTATGTCCATGCCTTCCCTAACCTACATCACTTAATTTAAACCATTTTGCTGCTTACTGCCTCGGAGATTTGCCTCATTTACTCTCTAAACCTGTTGCTCACATAGAGAAAGAATAGCCAGGGTTATTCTTCAGTCTTGTTAAATGGACTTTCCTTGCACATAAGAAGCCACATTTCTCAGCTATCATGTATAATCCAGAAGCACAGATGTGCATGGAGAGCAACTCAACAGAGCAGCTGCTCCAGGCGGGTCAGGATGGCTTCAGAAATTCTCTGCTTTATTCTTGTTTCCTGTGCAGCACAGGAAGCATGAGACAGCTAGAATAACCCTGTCACATCTGTGGTCCAACCACACTTGGTCAACAGACTGAATTCAACCTATGTACCAGCTTAAAATAAACCTTGACGAGATGGGATTTCCTGGGGTCAGCCTGTAGAGGCAAGTGCAGTCACAGAATGAAGAACCAACACTAATAGAAAGAGATTTCTGAAGTTTGTCATGCGATTGCCCCACTGCATAGCAATATGTTTACTCTCTCTAGTGAATTTTGACAGTTCTATTTTATATCCCATGAGCTGAAGGGACAAATAGTGGGGGAAATACTGTCTTCAGGAGTCATCCTCACCATACTGCAATGGGAGACTAGAGCTCTTTGGTGCTTCACTGTACGTCTGGAATATAAACCATTGATATATCAGAGCCTGACTGCAGGGAACATTATTAACAAGATTTATACACGCGTTTTTCAGAAAGAACATATTTCACTTTTCATTCGTATGATGAGAAGTCAGTTTGCGATAGTTCAGTGGTGCCAACGGACGTTCCCTTTCCCTGTCTCTATACTTTCTGTTTCTGCACCTTCAACTATTAAAGCTTCAGTCTGTTTCTGTGTGTCTGTTTGTCTGCCTGCACACGCATGGCTAGAGTTGTGCGTTATACAGAGCTCGACTTAACTACTGCTTATAGTGGCGTACCAGTGGGAGAGGCAGTGTCATGTCTGGGAATTCAGATGTCAATGTTCAGTTTTTGCATAGGGGTTCATAACCCAGTTGCAATTAATTTTGTCATTTGACCTAACATTGCAAAATAAACTCAACTCTCAGATGGATTTTTTTACTGGTGTGGGTCTGTCAGGTGTCAGGTCTGATCCTTCCCTATTTCCTCATTCACGTTGCTATGTTTCACAGCTCATTTGACGCAACATTTAGTACCTGTGATGTATACTCTCAGAGATCTACCAGGTACTCACTCAATAAGTGGGGATACAGCAAAAAGTGGAAGTAGACTCTTTCAGATGCTCAAAGATACCGTGACACTTCCAGCACAGGCAGGTTCTTTTTGCCTTTTCTCCTTTCCTGGATGAACCCAGAAAGGAGCCAAGATCAAGGACAGTGGAAACACCTGCAACAGCCACTGGGAGATGAAAAAACAGGATGCTGAGGCACAGACAGCAAAGATCAGAGAGGGAAACAGAAAACTATGTTCCAACTCATAGGCTGCCAGCACTTCTTCCTGGGAGTCCTAGCAGTTTGACACAACAAGAAAAAAGGAAAGTCACCACAGAGTTGTAGTCTGAGACAGACCCAAGGCAATCATCAGGATGAGAAATAATGGCCACTTTTTATATCTTTCAGCCCTGTGGAATATGCAATTCAGGTAAATGTAGATATCTGAACCAAGATTTTTTTTGCCCTGCTCTAAAAATCTGTGTAATGTTCTGCTAGTACTATAGGTATTTCTTGGTTTACTGTCGTCTTTATCATTCCAGGCTGAAGACTTCTGTGATGCTCTGACACAAGTTGCTACGCACCAGACAGAATGTGCAACCGAGAGAAATAGAGAGGAATATCTTCTAGTTCTAAATTTTCAGACCTACAGAAGCCTGTGGCACCAGTGTAAGCTTTTTGGGTGATGGGTAACTAAGAAGATGATACAAAAGTGGAAAGATTTTGATTTAGAAGAAAAAATAAGCTGTCTATCACCCTGGTCTGTTGTTTAGCAAATGCTGTTTAACCACTCAGCTATTTAATTTTTTTCCAGGAATTCATAGCCAACATTACAAGCTGATAAACTCAGTCATCTTTAAAAATAAAAGAAAAAACCCTCAAGTATCAGATTCTCCATGTGTAATAAAAATATCAGAAGGAACTGAGAAGGGAAGAGGAATGGATTTTGTTTTACAAGATCAGGTTCACAAAGTTTTCTTTGCAAATTCAGCGATTCTCATTTTTTTACTTATGCTGTGATGCTTGAAGCAATGTTTACCGGTCCCAGTTCTCCCCTGTAAGTCAAGAACATCTCCATTAAAGCTTTTTCAATATTCCTTCATTTACATGACAAGAAAAAAGTGATTTATAAGACTGCACCTTTATCAGTTTTTCTGATATTAACTAGCAGTAAATAGATGGTCTGTGAAACACAGACCATTTCTCCACCATCTCTCTCTTTTTTTTTTTCTCTTTTTTTTTGGAAAGTTTACTGCCAGTCCCCTGCATTCTAAATACCTTGGACCTTCTTGTTACTTTCTTGTCTAATTCTAACACAGATGAGAGGGGATATTTTCCAAATTTTTAATGGTAGGAATTTAGACAATTTATGCAGAAGCCTTCCTCTAAGTTCATTTTTAACTCAGCTGTCTCCTTTTGTGAATGAATCTGGAATAAACAATGCCTGATGCACTACAATAAGCAGAAATTAACTTGTTTATTCACCTAAGTGGGTTCTCTATGAGAACCCATTGCAGAGAACTCCAAGAACTTCATCTCTTGGAGCTCTGTCTTGTCTGAATCAACAACTTTAGCAACAAAAGGAATAATCTATTCCTAGTCCTAAAGAAGAGCAGCTTCCTAATTAATATAGATAGTAGATTATGAAACCTAGTCCTATGTCCTGACTAGAAGCTGTTGAACAGGAAAAAACCTGGATATTTAATTCTCATATGAGCAGAACTTAAAAAACATTCCTCCTTCTGGTCCATATAAGTAAACAGTTCTAACACAATTTCTACTCATGCCAGCTGGGAGACGCCCTTTGACTCTGCCTGACACAGAACACAGGGCTTCTTTTGGCAAAATTGCACTCTGACAGTTAAATTACAGAGAACAGTTCAAAATCATGTTGATATAAAAAAAAAGATGCAAACAAAAGATTACCAGGGCCTGCTGCTAAACCTCTGAGCTCTGCAAATATGAGGGGTTTGAGGCATTAGTGTAGAAAGTACAAATGTTCTCTATCCTCCAAATAATTTGCAGAAAGTGTTCCATCTATGAAATCAAAATTTTTGGTTAAATATGCCATATTCTATGAACACAGATAAACTCAGTTATTATCCTAGAATTGCTTGCTTCAGGATTTTTAGGTCAAATTCTGTCACACTAATTGATGCTAATAATAAGTGACATTACAGCTGTGTCTGTACAAACAACTCTACTTACTCTAAATCCCCAAAAGATACTTCAGAATGACTTGTGCCCATGAATGAAGTCTCTTAGTTCTCTTAAAACTTAATTCCAGTGCTTAGAAATTAAGATCCTCTGGGCTACCATACTCTGCAGCTGTGAAAATATCCATGTCTCAAATCCTGAGTTAGAGAGTCTTTAGATCATGCTTTTCCACATGAAAAATCAATCATGTAACTTACGTAGTGAACCACTGTTTCTTCAGAACAGCCATTTTAAGTGCTTGCAGTCGTCACCTTCCTCAGTCTGTACCTGAAGCATAGTGGTGGCATTTTCACAGAGTACCACTTCACATCAAGTGAATAGCTGTTTTGAATAGTGCTCCAGAATAATATTTTTTTTTTCTAAGGAGTGTTATTTTAAAATAATTTGTACATATATGGTCTCTTCTCCTTTTAAATCCTTGGAAAAGACCAATAGAAAGACTTCTCAGCAATTTACTCTGGAGATAGAAGGGATAGAGGAAGGTGACTGTAAATCTAGAAAATACTTTGTCATCTCTGCTTATTCGATGAAACAGAAGATGCAAGACTTGGATGTAAATCTGTAGCATTTCATGCTAAGGCAAGAGCTTGAGCTCAGCTGCTTAAAGGTATATCTGTGCAAGCATTATGCTGTATCTTCAAAATGAATGGGATACTTCAGCATGAGATACTCTGTACCTGATGAAGGGAAGTATAATGCAAACTCTTGTTTCAGTACTGTGTTTTTTAAGAAAGCTCATGCAATTGCCAAATTTCTACACCAGACAAGGTTCATTTCTTTGCTGTCCACACAGACTGTGTAACATCATCAAGTAAAACCCCTCCAGCTACATATCACATCTGCACACATCACAAACATGGTCTAAACTTCATGACGAGTTCCAAGATTAGTCTTTGAATACCAGCTATTGCCCTGGTAATATTTGCTATTTGTCAAAATACTGTACAGAATTGACCTTTAAATATTTTTAAGGCGAATATTCTAAGTTTAAATATTTTTTAACTGCCAGGCCTTCAAACTCAGCCTGCACTCTGATTCTAAGTCTAGTGTATCTCTATCACCAAATTATACCCTCAATTACATCTAGGAGACTTCATGTTTGAAAATACTGTATAGGCAAAACCCTTGCTGCATCCATACTGGACTCTTAATAGTCACATATGGAAAAAGAATTGGCACTACTTTTTTGATTTAACTTATCTTTTTAGGGATAAAAACCCTAAAAGTAAACCATGGAAGAAAACCATACATGCTTCTAACACGTTTCTAACAGCAAATCTCATACTATCAGCATGACAAATGAGAGACAAAATGCCATCTATAGAATCACTTTTAAGAATACAAAAAGATGTTGTTCGTCTTGCTTTATACTACTATGGTTCCGGCTCTTCAAAGTACTATGCAGCATTTTGACACTTTTCATTTTAAATCCTAAAGATCTTATATGGAAGATTGGATTAATGTTTTCAAGAAGTAAACCTGCATATAGACTGCTTCCTTCCTGATTCACCTGCAAGTTTATGTCAGAGCCCATAGAACATACCAAATGACAATTTCTGCATTAACTATTTTCTATTGTTCAATGGAACTGCTTTTAAAAAGTTAACTTCCAGGCTGCATTCCACTTCCCTTAATATATGATGACCAGCCAGGCTGTTTTCTCTCACTTTTCATTTCTAAAAGTACAAATGCTTAAACTCAAAACAGAGAAGAATTATGTACAACTCCCACAACATTTCAAGTGATTTAGGTGGTCAAATAAGGAAAAGTATTGTAATTACTAATCCCGTGAACCACTGAATAACAAATGGGTGGAAATGGTGCCAGTTCACTGCTTGGACCCATTCTTCTACCAACTTTGATACGTTTCTTTTACAGTGCTGTTATGTCGCAAGTGGATTAAATGTGACATTAATTCAAAATAAAGTGTTAGTTAAATTGTATTGCAAATATCTACAATTTTCACCACATATTCTTCATTAGCACAGAGTCAGCCTTGGAAATACAGCTTAATCTAAAAGCTCTTCTAAATTTCCTGTGACCTTTGAATCTTTTCCTGCCTTGCATCTAATAGCTCAGCCTCAAAATTGTTCCCATGACACAGTCCTACAGCTGCCATTGACTAGTGAGAAACACTGTTCATACTACAGAAAGAAAAAAGAGTAATCAAATATTAAAGGAAAAAAAAGCAGATTTTATACAAATTAAACGCTATTTGATTCAGGTGCTAGCTAAGAATAAAAGATAATGATGTGTTTAGATACTGCTGTGTTAATATTCATAGTTAAATGAAAATTTTACATACCTTGAGAAGTGATGAAAATGTGATGGCATGTGACTTTAAATTCACATTAAATGCTTCATTTAGCAGTTTTAACCTACTGCTATGCAAGACTCATCTACAGAATAAAATATGGAGATTTAAAACAGTTTAGTAAAATTAAGATGGTAAAGTGTTAACGCAGAGTTCAATAAATCTTTAAAATACAAAAATAGTGCAAGTATGAAGCCTAACTTCATGCATATACTCAAATAATTAAAAAATACCTATGCAATACAATATAAATACAACAAAATTACACACAGTCAGCAAATCTTCTGACAGCAACATTTTATCTCATTTGTGAAACAATGAGCACCTATTATTACTTACACAGCATAATGCAGTGTTATTTCGATTGATACCTTAAGGTTACGAGAAAGAATCAGCTTGGTTCACCTCTTGAAAAATCACCGTAGAATTTGCAACAACAATCTGAATTCACGCTGCCAAGCTAATGGGATGTGTTAGATGTAAATCTGTGAGCCTTTTTTAAAGATGGAGCACAAGGCCAAAGATGATGATGTTTAGAGTCATTTTTGTAATTTGGTACCTGTGAAGTAGCAGCTTTTGAAAAGATTTAAATACATCATAGATCACTGCAGAGTTGTTTATTTGTTCTAAACAAAATAAATTCCTCTAATTATTTATGTATGTCAGTGTATTGCTGATTCACAGCTTCTTTAATTTCTACTGTGCTTGGCATTTTGCCTTGGATTTGCTTCAGATCTCTATCATTTGTCTTTGCAATGGAGTAATCCTTTCCTTGGCAAAAGATGTGCTGCTTATTGTGAGATACTAAGTAGCCAAAAAGTTATTTCCTTAAAGACATTGGGAAAATATGTTTTGAATAAAGAAGCTTTTAGAGAAAATAGAATAAGTGTCAGGGGCTTAAGGTCTATATTCTAGTTCACAGAGGGGTATTACTGATATTGCACCATTTGTTTTCTACGAATACGAAGTAGTCCAAGAAGTTGTTTATTTTCCCACAGTACAACAATGCATGCTTGTATGGATTTCTTCTAGTGGATGACAGCAAATCCAGGGGCTGACAAGGACACTAAACAAAAAGAAGAGGGAAGAAAGAGTCTTGAAATAAAATGAGACTTTTAAAATACAGGCCAGTGGGATATCTTAACTAGGGCCGTCATAGAGGATGATCTGTCACTGATACTCTGAATTCAAGGTCGACTGCCACTTCTGAGAATATTCTCTTCCTGAACCAGAAGTCTTGCTGCATGGAAAAGCCACAGGTCTTGCTTATAGGTAACTGGGTGAAATTCTACAGTTCTGGTGATAAACAGTATTTTCATCAAAGAAAAACTGATCAGAATTTGTGTATACTTTAATAACTATATTGCAAGGGATTTCTATGCAGGTGTCTAGAGCATGTAGAATGATACATTAACACAGTGTCCAATGTTGCCTAAAGGACACTGTGCTAATACAATTATTTTAGACACTTTCTTTGCTCTGAACTACTAGAAGTCTGATGTTGCTACAGCTGAGGAACAATTCCAGAACTGCTTGGTGCGCTCATGAACTAATATGCTATTTTAATTTACCCAAAATAGCCTTTTTGCCTGTATTTTTGAGCAGGTATTTAAAAAGCAAGATACTCCATGAATTGTGTTTATGCGTCTTACAAAGAAACTTTAGAACTGCTGTAAACAGTGAAAGCAACAAACAAAACAGTAATATAATAGGATAGAATTATTAGGGGTAACAACTTCAAACGGAATCTCAGACATGTCTCTTGCTTGAACTGATTTTATTCTTTGTTATTACAGACATTTTTGGTAGGGTTCTGGTATAGATCTGTGCATAAGTCATATGGCTGCCAGTGAATGCATCATAATTGTCAGTCCAAGATCCAGCAAATAAGGCCACAATACCTGAGAGCCACAGAAAATGGAAGAATTGCAGAGAAATTTCTGGGAGGGGTGATAGAGGGAAAATGAGTTTAAATTATTGTTTTGTGTAGACTTTGTGGACTGAGTTCAGTAAATAGCTTTATCACAGAATATCCCAATGTCTAGTGAGGCAGACATAAAGTATATTCAGTCATAACCACAATGGGGGTAATTAACTTTCAATATGGATCCTCATAAATAAACACATCTTGGGAGACTGGTGACATTGTAGAAAAAAACAGTTTCTTTGTAATACTTTGCATGAGAATGGGGTTTGGAGGCAGGCATAAACACTTGAACAGAGAAATGACAGGCTAAACTCAGATTTTGAAAGCTATGGAGCCTGTGTAGCTTGGGACAAACTGTTACAAGTAGAAGAACTGCTAGACAGTCAGATTTTATTTTAAAAAAGATGGCATAATGTGTTGTCTTTACTCAAACTAGGCTGCTTATTTCCAAGACCTACCAAAGGAGATTCCAGTGCAATGCAGGGAGGAGGCTGTTTGCTGAAGGAAAGATCTTGGACTTGTCTGTGGCCTTCACCTACGAGTGATGAGATAAATAAGGGTAATTACTTCTTCAATATTCATCTATAATTTATAATTTATTGTGATAAAAACAACTAGTCATAATTTAATAAATATTTTTGAAATTACTATGCAGCTATTAACAACAAAATACTATTACAGAAGTAAATATTTATTTACCTTTCCTCTTTCTTCCTCCTTCCCTGTGGTGGCCAGAGGTCCCTCAAGGACTGCACCGTAGGCTCTGCTGAGCGGCAGCGGGGTGGGCGGCGGGGCCCAGGGACGGCCTTCCCCAGGGCTCCCCTGCCTGCTGGCCTCCAGCTCCAGCTCCAGCCTGCCCTCAGCCTGTCCCCAGGGAAGTGCCTGATGCCGGAATCTGGGGTTGCAGTGGTGCCCCTGGCTGCAGGGCCCTGCCCGACCATCCCTTGGGAGCCCTGTGGCTCCCCAACACAGGGAGCGACCCCCGTCTCAGCTTGCTGCCTGTGCCCTGCCTGGCTGCGGGCACCGGAGAGGCGGCAGCCACTCGCCACCAGCTCCCCGTGGGGGCACCCAGGCAGGAGTCCCCCCTCCACACAGGCCAGAGTCCCCCCTCCACACAGGCCATTTCCAGTCGCAGCCGTCGGGGCGGGAGTCCCTCCTCCACACAGGCGGTTTCCAGTCACGGCCGTCGCCAGCTCCTCGCGCCAAGGTAAGCCCGAAACGCGCGCAGGCAGAGCCGGAGGAGATTTAAGGCAGGGCTGCGGGACTTGTCTCTGGGCTTTATGCTACAACAACCCTCCCCCATCAGCGCTGGAAGTTTCAGTCAGAATTTCGGAGATGTCCCTGGCGCACGGGGCGGCGCAGAGCACACGCTCCCCACTGCAGAACGCTCGTGTCTTGAGAACCGGTGTTTTCCTTTCCTCAGAGCTAACACTGAGCAGACCCCACGCCTTGGTGACTTCAGAATGATTGTTGCTCGCATCCATTTTAAGAGCAGGCGGGTGGTTTCGCTCTGCTGTCAAGTCCCCTCAGCAGTCAGAGCGTACAGGGGTGGCAATCATTTTCCACGGCCTCGCCGGAGACCCAGAGTCCTGCCAGGCTGCGGTCTCCCCTCTGCCTCAGCTCTGGCTGCCGGTGTGTGCTGTGGGTTGGAACACAGGCACTGGAGGAGCCCCGGACACCTGCGGCAATCCGGCATCGTGCACAGCTCCTGGATAAAGAAACGTAACTGATTGCCCCCTCGAGTAATTCGCGCTCATAGACTGAGTGCCAAGACTGAAAAAACAGCGGTTTAAATCATGTCATGGCCATAGTAAGGAGGATGAAACCACAGCTTAGTGTTTTCTTCAACACTGATTAGTCACTGTGAATATATTCAAGCAATTGTGCTTCAGCGTAGAGGGCAAATGACTTTTTTTTTTCTCATGGGAGCCGTATAGCTACGGAACAACTTTATAATAGGAGATAAACTTCTGAAACACCAGTTGTAGAAGGGGTTTTGACATTTAAGTACTTCTCTGGCTTCTCGGTATCATGTTAAGCAGCATACATTTTCTTTGGTGAAATAGGCCTGTAAGGCAGAAATATGTTGCACATTGCATAAACAGGGAGGATAAAGTTTTTCATGAAGAGATGTGGCTGCTCAGACTCCTGTGGCACAGATTGGAAGAAAACATCCAGACACTTCATCTTATCTTCTGTAACTAGTTCATGCCTACTGGTACATGACATGTAACAAATCCAACCTTTTAAGATCTTTTGCTTAAAGTGGTTATAGTGGTTCCTTTTCCACACAGTGCATGTGGATAAGCAGCATCTAGAACTATGACAAAATTGATGCTAGTTAATATTTACCAATATTTCCCTTTCATTTGGGTACAGATCACTCTGATGTTAGTGAACACCGATGACACTGTTTAATAAATATTACAAGAGTTTTGGAGAACTATTTGCTTCCTGTCCAATATTGAATTGTGAAGACATATACCTGGCAGAGTGTGAAAATTCCTGCTTTGTGTTTTGGGAGACATTTCACCCTTCATTACATTCAGCTGTCACTAGGGCCTAATCACTGAAATGAGCAATTTTTCAAGGCAGTGAAAGAATACTGTACACCACAAAGCATTTTTTCCTGTGCTCTTTCGGGGGAACAAGTAGTCAGTGTAAATAAATCCTCCTTCTTGACCTCTTGCAACAAGAGTTGCCTCAGAAGTCATTTCAATGCTAGGATTCTCCTTTAAGAAACAGAGTTACAGAAAACAGATTCTCTGTACAATAGTCCTCAAGGAGGAGGACGCAAAGGATGAGAGAATAATAAAGGCCATAGTTCAGTCTGTAAGGGTGCTGCTGCTGAAGAGAAGTACAGGACAAGCTTCACACAAGTTTCTGGGGAATTCGCACTCTGTCGTTAGAGAGCGCCATACTAAGATGCCTGTTTAGTTCTTTTGAACTTCAGAATAGTGGAGTTCTAGATAAAAGTCTTCAAATTGCTGTTTGCTTATAATCTAGCTATTTAACGCTTAGGCCTCCACATTGGTTAGTCGTAAGCATACACCGAATGCAAATATATCAGTGTCAGAAATAACAAGCCTAGTGCATTCAATATAATGTCCTAGTTGGGATCAACAGTGTTGAAACCATCACAGGAGTTAACAAGAGTGAATAAATAAAGCCTTGTTATAGTTAGTTTCAAACTGCGTTTAAGCTTTCTTAGCTGTATTTAACAAAAGATATGGTACACTTGAGATAAGGCGAGTTTCTTACATCTTAAGGTCCAGGAATATTCTGTGGCTCTGTAACAAAGTCTAACATTTCTGTTTCTGTATTGCTGGCAAATAGCGCATTAAGTCATCGTAGAGCAGCTAAAAAAAATTCTGCAAATGTAACAAAGCATTTGATGTTGCGGCATATATAGGCTGCAAGTGATTTATTGCCTAATACTCTGCATCTAGAAACTTTCAGAAACAGTGCATCAGCACCTGGACAAATTACAGCCATTATACCTTCATCTTCATGCTCTTGCATCACACCAGTCATAAGACCTGGTTTTGGTTCAATAAGAAAGTTGTTGAAAACCATACCTTTTCTGATCCCTTGAGAAAGACAATAATTAACATTTGTAATGAAAGCAAACACACACACACAAAAAGACATACTCAGAAAAACTCAATTCTGACTATAGAAAGACAAACCCAAACCTATAGTAAAGCTTTGCTGCAGTAAAAACATCCATGAAATAGAAGAATTTGACCTTTTTTTTGGCATTATTGTGATAGCTACAGAGGCCTTGAAATATGAAGGTCTGGCTTAACTGACATAAGTTCTCTTCCTGGAGCATCTTCTTGGAATCCACATGTCCATCACTATCATTATTTGCTCCTGTCAGTAGATATTAACCACATGAATCTCACAGGAACTTCTTCCAGGCCCTCTGCCTATTTCCCCAAAGACATACAGAGCTGTCAGCATCACCTCTGAAAATAAGTGCTTTTTTATTTCCCTCACTCTGCTGAGCGGTTTCTCAAGCGGTGGTCTCCAGATGACTTCTCTCCTGTGGCCCTGTGAGGCCTTTTGTCTTCTGTTTCTCAATCTTCTTTTAGTAGTCCTAAGTTGTTGACTAGTTTAACCCTTACCTTCCCACAAGTAGCTTTAAATCCAGCAATGGGATATACTAATATTGTTTGAAATGGTAAACTCGAGCTTGGCAAATGTTGCATATCAGCTACAACAGCAGTTAATCGGTGAAAACAGCCCTTAATATAAATCCTAACCATGAGCTCTTTCAGCATTGCTGCAGGAGAAGTAAAGGGGAATCAAAAGCTTGGAAATGGTGTGTGGGTTTAACACCTGCGGGCGTGTGTCAAGCCTTCTTTGGTTTCACAGCTTTCAGCCAGTTTGTCAGTTTGAGAGCATTTTGCATCACTTATTCCGTGTAGGTAGATGTTACCAGGCGTTGCCTTTTGCTTTCACCTTTTTGCTGTTTCACAAGAACAGGCTATCTTGGCTGCATGAAAAGCTAGAATACTTTGCCTGGCAAAAAAGTAAACTGACAACACGCAGATGCAAAAATTGTCAGTTTGCGAAAGTAACTAAACGGCAAAGGTTTTACATTCCATGTCCCTCTCAATTTAAGCAGACGATATTTAGTCAAATGAAGTTATTAAAACAGAGTATCGGTGTAACTGAATGCTGAAATGAACTAGATTTGTAACCTTTATAAAAAAAAATAATTATGAATTCTCCCATCTGAAACACCAGTGAACCAATTGAGGTCAATGCTTATTCTAGTAAAAGCATTAAACTTTACATTACAGTCATTAACAATAGCCACTGTGGAAACGATCTGATCTTTCTACTGCTGTCTTTTGGACAGCTGTCTTGTATAGACATGTATCTCATGTTCTTGCAGAATGTCTGGGCCTTGGATTTGCAAATCAGGGAAGTGTATGCTCAAACGCTTATGACAGGCTTAAAAGCTTGGCATCTTAGATCAGGGATTAATTTGGAATTTTTGTGGTCTTTGTGAAACCTTCACTTTTTTTTTTCCAGCTTCACCTCTTTAGTCACTATTTTTGGCATGTTTTACTGTGCAACTGTGCCAGATGCAGCCGTGCTTAACATTATGACAAAGGCCTTTGAGGATGCTGAGCATTTTCAGAAGCATATTGTGGTATCAGTGGTGGTGTAGTTCTCTACATTTTGTCTGGATCCAAATTCTGCTCCTAGGCAGATGATGATGTTCCATTTCAGTCCTTCAGAAGCTTTCAGGGAGAACAATCGTCAGCTTATTGAGCTGCTGACTTAATATCCAGTCTGCAGCTCCCAAATTCCTTGAAGCAATTCCAGCAAACAGATTTCCTGACTTCCAAATTTGCCCAAATTTCACTTCAGTTGTGTGTTTATGCTTTATAAAGGAGACAAAAATGAACATATACCAAAACAACTTCAACACAACCACGTTCAACATAATTGTTTTGTTTTAAAAAAATCTGGAAGACAGTCTGTGGAACAGAGAGATATATATGAAATGGATTTTAAATGACAAATAAAAAAGAATTACTTATCATCAGTTAAAACTCTTAAACAATAATTATATCTCTGTTACACAAGATTCTGCTGGATTGCAAAAGAAATGAGCATTGCTATTATTATAACCAAAAAAAACCTTGCTCACAGAAGCAAAACAGGAAAAACCTTCATTATGCAACATGTTTTATATTAAGACAAACCATTTTAGAGATTTTCTTCTACTGCTTTTGCCAGTAATTGCCCTTCCTATATGGCGCAGATGAAGAGTCATAGCCCTTTAGAAGCCATTTTGTATAATAAATGTTACTTGTTTTGTTTTTCTTTATTCCACTTAATTAATGCTAATTCTGTTTTTCTCCTCTTTTCTGTCAGTCTAATGCCTGTTAATGCCTTTCTGAAAAAAAAAAATAAAATTTAAACACCAAAAGTCCTAATACAAGTTAAGTTCCATGACAATATATTTACATCTGTAGGAAGCAGATAGAAGGAAGTTGCTCCTTTAAAATGAATTTGGCAGTGTAGAAGCTGAAAACGTCCATCCAGATGGAACTGAGATTCTCTAAAGACTTTGTGTTTTCAAACAGAAGAACATCTTATGGCTTTTCTAGTCAGTCTTTTCAGAGGGATATATCATTCTGTGGAGCAGCACAACTTGAAGTTGCAGAAGAAAAGATAAAGAAGGCAGTAATGTACTGCCATAAACTCGAAAGGTGATAAATGTTTTTAGAAGTTCTGTATAAATAAAACTTATTCTGTCAAATTGGTGGTAAAAGTTGGGGGTATGTATGTTTTGCTTCATGTACTGTCTTGATGAAAATTAAACAATTTCTTAGGCCACATTTCAATGACTAGACACATTTCTCCTGAGACTTTTAATCTGGGCACATATGTGTCCATCTCCATCTTACTGAAGCTGAACATTCATTATTCATTTAGGTTCATTTACATGAAATTTAAGATGAACAAGTTCTACAGTTGACTAAAATACACAACATTGCTATTGTAAAGTAAAATAAGTCTGCTTCAGAACAAGACTGTGACTTGAGTCTGAACCTGTAATGAATGTTTTTACACCACCTACTGAAATGGAAAGACTTTCTCACTTCCTGGTGCAGGGCCAGATAGAGATGTGTCATATTTTGTTTGGAGCATGAGACTTCATTAGATCTCTTTTGTACAAATACTTTGATGCCTCTTTAAGAAAAGAAAAATCTTTCTACTTCTGTTATGGCAGAAGCAGGAAGCACAAGAATGAAAGTTTCAGTGCCCTTGGAACATTAGTGTGTATCTTTGTGACCAGGGACATTGCTTGAGCCCTGTCAGTGTTGTAACATAGAAAAAGAAAGAAGATATTGTCAGTTCTACAGGCTACAGAGATAGTGATTCTTTTACAGTGTCTCTACAGGCAGGCACTCTGAAGCGGAGCAGATCAAGCAGCATGCACCAAGCCATAGCCTTGGTGGAAAGTTACCTAATCTAAGTTTGATAACCTCCTACCCTACCCTGAAGGTGAACAGATTTATTAAAGTGAAGTTATATGGTTGTGTAGAAACTTTCCACGTTTCAAAGGACTGCGGACAGAATGGGTGATGTCATTTATGGGGTGGATAGTCTAGATATAACATCAAAACTGAAGGCTGAGGAGCTAGGTTTAGTTCCTCTAAGGCATTGAACATTCTCAGTTGCATAAAGAAACTCAGTAATTGATAACTTTCAGTGTGCCATTTATAATGTCCAACATTAGGGGAGATTGGAGACTGTTGAAAATGTCACCAATTATCTATACAAAGGCTAAATCCTCCAGGGATGAAATAAGAAAACAAATAAGTTTACAACACTACATTGTCTTTATGAATTCTGATCATATTTTCATATAATATCAGTGATACACTAGTGGGCTTAAAAACTATGTAGCTCAAGGAATAAAAACAGAATGCGGAAGAATAATTAAAATACATCCCTGAAGTTTGTAAAATGGATAATACTAGAATAGTCCAGATAAAGCATAAATGCTTATGCTTTTACTGTGCTTGCCCTTTCAGTCTGATCTAAAGGATCACAATATGGGACAGAAATGATGTGTGTGTGCGTGTGTGTCATATTCTGAACTCACAAATATGTTACTCCCTAAACCCTGCGTTTTCTGAGCATTAAATGGGGCAGGTGTCAGTCTTGAACAAAGCCTGAAATGTGCAGAGTTCATTGTAAGATAAGGCCTCAATTCTTAATGTGCAAAATTTAACAAATTGTAATCCATATTTTGTACAGAAGGGAAAATGTGTCACAGTTGAGAGAATTGTTGAAGGTCTCATAAAGATTCTATATTGAAACCCAGTGCAAAAGTCAAATCTACTTTCAGCCCCGTTTTTCAGTCATTTACTCTTTCCTGTTCTTAACCTTAAGAACAGCTTGTCTAGCTAACAAGGCTGAAGAAATTGCTTTATGCATTTTAATAGCATCATTTAGAAAAATGCTGTTTTAATAAAATGCTTTTCTAGTAGACCTGCACTGTAGAGAAATTAGTAGATCAGGTAACATGAGAAATGTGTTCAACCATAAGGGGTAAATTCAGTATGTTGTTGTATTTGACAGAATAGCAAGCAAATCTGTACCCTGAGATGCTGCAGGAGGTGCACACCCTCTCGAATGAAACAGTCTTCTCTAGGTTTAATCTTAGATGGTATGCTAAAAATAGCCACTTCTTTCAGACCTTGATAATTTTTCCAGTAGGTCTCTTGTAACAATTTTATTTATTATAACATGGTCTCGTGTTTGACGTATCAAATTATTTTCCAAAGGCAAGGGGGAAAAAAAAGAAAAGAGAGAATCTCTTCCTTTTGATTTGATATTCCAGAACTAAGATGAAAATTTCATAGAGCAGCCCCTGTGAATAACCAGCATCAGGGCCTGGCCGAAGTGTTTCCCTTTTGTGGTGCAGTGCTTTGCAGTATAACATGAGCTAGTGGTGGGGAGGGGTGGAAACACAGGAGAAGTGAATGGGACTGCACAGATGCCATTATCATCATAAACGTCATGAAAAACTTTCAACATAGATGGGGTGAGAGGAGGTGAGAGACAATATGGAAGAGAAAACAAGCAGCACTTGTTTTATAATAATTGAGGAAGTTAAATGGGCCTTGACATGTGACAGAAGGGATTTATCCCTTCTCATAAAAACTGTAACTGAAAATCTCTTATCATGAAAAGGGTCCAGGGTAACTTGAGCTCTTTTGCCTGCAGAGTTAGGTACTAGAATGCTTATGTGGGTATCTACAACAAGAAATAGTGTCAACTAATGGTATACACATTTCTATACCTATGTGTCTTTTTATACTACTGTTTCAAGAGGTTTCACTGAAATGACGTAGCTTCCCATGGTTTGCCTTTGAAGACTCCAAACGGAGACATTGTAAGTCCGAAAAACATAATTAGAGTTTGGGGTGCTACTGATCATCTCATTCTCCCTCCAGATACTAATTATAGAAGAAAAAGTGGTAGATAAAGACCATTGGAGGAAGTGCAACACTCCGATCTTCGCTGCTAAGTGAAAACTCTTCCTTTGGCATGTCAGAAAAGGGAGTTCATCTGATCAAATGCTGAAATTAAATTCTGGTCTTTTGCACTTGCATAAAAGCATTGCACAGAAGATACTCCCCGCAGGGGAGTTAGTCAGGATAAGTTTATTTTGTGCCTGCATTTCTGGGGGATGTGCCAATACCTGGCGAATAAATCACAGTAAGTTGATTCAGCTTGCATGAAGATATCTTTACTCAGATCTCTGCAATACCATTTGCTATGCGCTCTTGTTATTGTTCTTGCCAAGAGATGATAAAACCTGTTATGGAGAATTGGGAAATTTGTGGTTTTACAGCTAGGAGATACCGCAAAGATTTTTAAAGTTTGGTCTTTTCCAGCCCACCAAATTATTTCACTGGATGTCTGTTCATGATGTGGTTATGATGTTAAGCAGGTAAAGACGAGCTATAGTGAGCTGGAGGAGATACAGCACAGTGAACGCTGAAAGCTGGACATTTTGATGGTAGCACGGTGAAAGTGGAGTACGTTGTGTGACAGACTGCTCTCATGACGTAATGCATGCCTGTGAGTTAAAAAGAGGAGCAGCTACTTCTAAATGGTGTCATTATATTCTTGTAGATTTTGTGGTTTTCCTCAACATGTTTTGGGACACATCTTATGTCTTTTACATCTGTTATTTTTCCTGCTTTCATAGAATGCTATTACAAAATGATTGTTGGATGGACTGTGAATGTAGCATATGAAGAATATTTAAATTCCTGTAAGGAATTGTTATCTTTCACTTCCTTTTTCTTTTTGTGACTTGACTGGATTTTATATATCCACGATATAGCTGCATCCCATCTTTAAGGGATGGAAAATCCTCTACTCCAATTATTTTCTCAATGATTTTACAAACTAGAATTAAATTTTCTTCCAGTGTTGCTGTGTAACTCAAGTCCTGGTTTTGTATGCTTTCTCTTATGTTGAAGGGTAGTCGTAAATAGAGCCCATCATTTGAAAGCAAAAGTACATTTGGACAAGCGTACTGTGATTGAAAATCACCAGAGGAAACAGTACCGCAGTCAGCAACACAGAACTTCTGGGGAGATTGAGAGCTGGTTTTGGTTCCCATCTTTTCATTGTCCATATTGAATAAAGCCATGTATAATGTACAGATGCATACGGATGCCTCCAGACCGACCTCTTGTGCATTCCTTCTGCCTATCACTAAAACTCCCAGATTAAAAATCTATGGCTCATTTAGCAGGAAGGGAGGAGTATATTGCCTTAGAAATATTACAGTCTGTCAGGATTGCCTTGTCCCAGAGAGGAGACTTATCTGTAAAACCTGCACACAATTACTTTTTAATGATTTTATCCTGGCTCATAGGAGAGCAACTACCACTGAGACTTAAGAGTAATCGTGCAGCTGCACTCGTGATACAGCTACCGTGCGTCTTGGAGAGGCACATCAGCAGTTACTGAACTGGCTTTATAACCCAGAAATCGTAAAGGAGATAGAAAAGAGATACTACAAAGCTTGCAAATCATGTCCATGATATTGTATGTTATAACAACAACAATGATTCCCCTGCTGGAATTTTGCCATTCTCCTTGTATAATTTACTGAATAAAATTGTTAGACACTGTTTAGAACAACGTACTTCATAAATTTTGGATTTGAAGTGTATTGTAAGACTGTGCTTGCTTTAAAAAGGATCATAATGAGTTATACCTTTGATGAATTAGTCTGGAGTTCCTTCTTGCTTTTATTTTAATCTGTTTGGAACATAAAATATGTTATATTTTTCCAATTACCCATGAGAATTTGGTTTCACACAATTGGCCTGACTAAAGAGCAGAATTTTGAAATTTCTGGTGAGATATGGAAATTGCATACACATGGCATAGCTGGTGATTTAAATTAATTCTCCTTCTGCTGCATAAAGACAGAAAGATTTTTTCCATTAACTGCTCTCTAGCTAGCAGGTAGCTTAATCTTGCTGGATTCTTGCGGGGTCTTGCAGGACCCATAATCTTGCTCACTATTTGAATAGCTGTTGCATTTCGAGGTACCCTCTATCATCTCTAACTGCAACTGAGGAAAAGTTATTAGAAATTTATCCTTTTTAGAGAAAGATAATTCATTATGTCAACTGTGTTTAACATCAGTGCATGCTTGTGTATGAACGTGTGCACAAACTCACACACACACAAAGCCCTGGCAGCAATTTCACAAACAGGGAGAAATGGAATAGAGGATATTACCCTGTATCTTAAAAAAATCAAAGACCAAATCCTAGGAAAGAAATTTAAAGTTCAAAGTGATGGCTTTTTTTTTCATGGTGTCGAATTTTGAGCCTTTAGTTTTCAGATTTTGTTTGGCACTAGGAGAAGCAGAAGCATCTTAAAAAACTTTGATAAAGTCTTCTTGGAAGTAAAAACCACCTCCACTAAGTTCTGCTAAACACAAGAGGAAAAACGCAAGAATCAGAGGCTATGAATTAGTTTAAACAAACCATCTTGTTACTTTCTTTTTCTCTAAAAAGATAACACTGTCACAATTTTGTCCTTAGGTGACTCAAACTGTAAATCAAAATGCTATGAGCAAACCAATGCAATTATACTTGTAACTTTTACTAGACATGCAATTATTCATGTAGAATATATTAACTCCACACTGAAGGATAGTGAAGTTTGAGGCTGTTTTACAGACTAGAGAGTAAACAGCCGTAATGAATATTACTCTTTATATATTATTTAATATAGAAAACGATCTGCAATTTCACCAGAGGTGCTGCAGATTTAAAAGGGCTGATAGCTAAACTACACATTTTATATGAGCAAAAATGATAATTTGTTTCTTGCTGTAATGAGATCATCAGACCAATGGATGGGGAAAAAGTAGTTTTCCCTATTGTGACGGGTTGATGTAAAGGGGTTCTGGTGGCAGGAGACAGGATTTTCTCCCTGTGACTTCCCTGGTTTTGGAACCGGGTCAGATCTGGTTCTGGCAACCAGATCGGACTCCCATCCCCCTCGGGGTTGAGCCAATCGGCGCCTTTGCTTATTGCCCTATTTAAGTCGGGACAAAGGAACCGGAAAAGGTGTTTTTCCCAGGAGTGAGGAGAGAAGGGAGGAGGGCACTGCCCCCGCTCCCTGGCTCCCGGCCAGGCGGCTGCCTGTGCTGGGCCGGTGCCATCCGCTGAGGATGGCGGCAGCGGAGCCACCTGGGGAACTCGGGGAGCATCCCGCTCCCAGGGTGCCCGCTGGGCCGAATTCACCCAGAGAGGATTGAGATCTGAGAGAAACGGCCACACCGACACCAGGTCAGTGAGGATGGAATGGGACGAGGTGCCAGAGCTAAGTTTCCCCTGCAACCGGTGGCGAGACGGCAGGCAGCCCCCCTGCAGCCAGGACAGACTCGGTGGAGCAGAGACCCGCTCACAGCCCGTGGAGAAGTTCACGTTTGAGAAGAGATGCCTGAGCCTGAGAGAGGCTGTGAAGCATAGGATGCACGACAAGGTAAAGACGCATCTAGAGTCCATGGGACCCATGCCAGAGCAAGTGGCCACAGCTCCGTAAGAATCCGAGACTGTGGTAAAGCCCGCACTGGAGCAATCCGATGAGGAAAGATTGCATCCTGCGGGTAGGACTCACTCTGGGGAAGTCTGTGGATTTTCCTCGTGAGTAGATCCACTTGGAGCAAAGGAAAAAGGTGTAAGGACTCCTCCTTCTTTAAGAAAAGAAGTGGCAGGAAAAACATGGGATGAACTGACCTGCACTCCCCCATTCCTTGTCTCCCTGCGCTGCTGGGGGAGGAGGTAGAGCCAGGAAGAAAAGGAAAGGAGGGGGGAAGGTGTTGTTTTTTAAGATCTGGCCTTGTTTTCTTTTTATCCTCTCAAGTAACTGGTTTTGTTTCCCTTTTTCCTTTCAAGTAACTGTTAATAAATTGCTTTGCTTTGAGAAATCCGAGTCTGTTTTGCCCAGGACCATGGTCGGTGGGTGCTCCCTCTCTGTTCTTGTCTTGACTCTCAGTCCTTTTATTACATTTTTCTCCTCTCCACTTTTCTGGGGAAAGAGTGAGAGAGCGGCTGGGTGGAGTTTAGTTGCCAGATCGGCCTAAACCACGACACATATAAAAAATTCGTATCTTTTACTAACATAGGAAGGAATAGACCTAATGCTCTGAATGCAGTTGAGAGTGGTGAGTAGAATTTCTCTTAAAAAAAGTCAGAGCAGTGCTGTGCAAATTTCCTCCCCTCCATCACACACTGCCTTCTAACAACAAATTCTTACAAAAGTAGAAAGCTCATGTCGTGCATACAAGTTCTTACTTGCCAAGGATTTTATATGTTTTTGTAGTGCATAGAGCTTGAGTGACTGTAGTGAGAACTTCTCACCTCATTCATCGTCTTCAAACTGCATTCCAAATAACTTTGCATCATTTAATACTGTCACGATCATTCTTGAGATACATGGTGGACTGATGGGGCAAAGTCAGCAAAGAGCTGCAGGCAAATGATGCTGAACACTCGGGTCTCCCGTTGAGACAACGCTTATACTTTTTTTAGCAAACAATGCCAGAAGAAGGAGGGCTTTCCAACACAGACAGCTAGCACAATTGATACCTAGCACTACTGACTGTTGTTGCTCAATCTGCTAGTTGAAATCCTTGATTTATTTCCTATGATGTACATAGCTGTTTCTAGCTGAATGGCAATGACTGCTCTGCTTGTTACCAGTGCACGGCAGGTGCTTCTACTGGATTGGGTTTAGATTAAGTCTGTCTCCTATCTTCACTGCAAGGGACCAGTTCTTCCTTCTGCAAGTAAAACTTTATCAGCAATAACCTCTTTCCTATGTCTTGAATACTAATAGGTAAGTTTGATCAACTAAGGAAAGTCAGAGAACGCTGTTCTTAGATTGCCTAAATATGACTTACATTTAAGGATGTGGCCAGTGGTGAACAAATGCATTCCCCTTTCTTGCTTGTCTTCTCAACCACCAATTCTAATGTTTGTTTTACTGGTAGTTTATATGTTCATGTATAATATCTTAAAGACCATATTATACTGTATTTTGTTATATTGGCTGTTACAGAATGCTTCCTTCTTAGATTGGTATTAGTAAGGCATTCAATGGAGAGTTTACTAGTTCTCTCAAGTCTTTATACAACTCATAATGTTAGCATGGAATAGAAATTAAGAGAACAGTAGACCTTTTCTGTAATTTATTCCCCCGCTGTTCATGTTTTTATATATAGCAATAAGATCTACTCAGGAAGTGCTACATTTTTATTTGGAAATCATATTTAAAATAATATTTATTTTAAAATTATATTTAAAATTTCTCTCCAATTGGAAAGCTGTACTTCTGACTGTACAAACTATTCAGAATAGTTGTAGGCAATATATTCTAAACTACGTGGAAGCTGTGAAAGTTATAACTATCTTTCAACTTAGAGTGGTTTCACCACTGGCACTGTATAACTCTGCAGACTTGACAGGGCTATTGATAGTCAGAATATCTGACTGCAGATGTGTTACTGCTCTCATGGCTTGAACACCTCTCCAGGGTAGAATATCAGTTGCATAAAAGGGTTTCAGGCCTGTTTCCTGTCTTATCTGTTAAAGAACATACGTCAGGGAAGATAATATATTAAGATAAAAAGTTTCTGGCAGCAAAGACATTCTTGTGGCCTTTATCTTCCTGTCCTTACAGACACAACTTTTCCTACAGTGCAATGCAATCTGCTTCTGGATTCTTTTTACTTCATGCTAAGTTGTTTTTTTTTTCATATATCTGTTTGATGGACTTTCTTGAGGACCACATCATGGCTTTGAGGATCCATGCAAACTAAAATGTTCCCTTCAAATAATTTATCCATGTTGACCAGATCAAAGAGTAGGAACCAGACAAAAAAGTGGTCCACTGAGCATCCAGGGTAGGGATTGAGCTGAGGCAGTAACAGACATGCAAGAGCCACCATAGCCATGGGACTGAAGTCTGTGAGAGAAGCTTGCCCAGCACCAGCACTGTTTTTTACAGAAAGATGCACAAACGCAGCTTCCACAGGACAAGCATTCCAGAAAATAGCCTAACAACACATGGGTGTTACCAGAAAGAACACAAGTCATCTCTGTTTTGGGAGGGACTTGAGATGTATGTCAAATACAAAAGGAACTGGCATTTTGAGCAATTGCATGTTGATATCAGAAACCACAAGGATCACAGATAACATTCTAAGTATCTCTTTCAAACTGAACTTGAGAAAATATTTTAAGTGTTACAAAACTTAGATTTATTCTTACAAATTTATCAGTCAAATGCTGTGTTGCTTTACTCAGTGTGTCATTCAAAACACTGCCATGAAGATAATTTTATACAAGCAAATCTAGTGTACAGACGCATAAATTTTAAGAAAAAATATGAAGGAAATATTTCCTTCTCAAAACACCACTACTAAAAAAAATGCACTAGCAGAAAAAAAAAAACAACAGAGGGAAATTGTATAAAATAACAGACCAAATAACATAAATAATTGAAGACGTCGTATTATGAAAGAAGGTGGAGCAGCTCTGAGAGAGGTAATAATAACTCAAGAGATTTACTCAAATCAATAATGCTTTAGTTGGTAATGTTAGTTTATGTTAGCAATGGTACCTGATAAAAGATAATCAATAAAAGAGCAATGACAACTAGGTTCTGAACAAGCCATATAGACAAGATTTCAGAATATTATTAATTTAAAAAAGTCATTCAGAATTGGACCTTGTAATATCCAGCCTGTCTAGAAGTAACAAACAGGAAGATCAATTAAAATCTCCGGAGGCAACAAGTAGAGACAATTTTCTCCCAAAAATAACACCAAAAAAAAATAAGAACATGTTAAAAATCACAATCTTAGAATACCAAAGAGAAATGGGATTAAATTTCTAGTGAAAAAAGTAAGAGGTTATGTACTTTTGGAAGAAAGAGAAATGTATGCTCCAAAGAAAAAGAAAGGAAAATCCACAAGCAAAAGAAAAACAAAGAGAAGGTTAGGGTTAGGGTTCACTTTAATAAAAATGGTAGTTGACCATTTTTTTATCTGAAAATAAACATTGCCTGACAAATTTCAGAGGTTTGAAGTAAGTACTTGACATCCTATTCCAATTTACCTTGGTGCATTTAAGAGTTTAATAAAATAATTGACACAAAGGTGCAGGTTGCATGCTTAAAGTAAGGGAGGAATTGAGCTAACGTAGGTTGATGTCAAATAAATTTATCTTCTCTCCTATTTACTATGACCACTGACTTAAGAAAATCCTTATATTATGTAGGCATCTTGTGACTTTATTTCTTCCTTGAATGCTGTTCAACAGTGGTGAAAGGATTCAAGTCCAGATGTACCTGGTAGAGTGACATGTTCAAGGCCATGTTACGCTTTAATGGAATTAACAGCTTTCTGGAGTCAAATACTATCTCACAAGGAAAAAGACATAGAAAAACCTTGCCCTCTAGTGGCTGGAAAACCAGGAGGTAGGCATAAATCCTTTTGTCGCTAACTGGTATCCAGATTTGCTTGTAGCTTGAATAATTTAGCGGGTTTGAATAACTGAAGTTTTCCTTAGTTTCAGATCTGCAAGAAGAAAGACAACCACTAAGTCACTTAATATTTGGATTCATTTTTCATTGGAAGAAAAGACAGTGTTGGTATAGAACTTCAAAGTAAATGGATATGAGTTTTTAGAACAAACTGAAGCTGGTTGCTCTTGCAGTCACTTTAATAGGAAAAGCTGTATCTGGATATCTTGCTGTAATGTGCAGCAGTTTTACTTTCAAATTTTTTATTCGGGAAAGGCAGAATGCATGCATTGACAGTATGCACTTTGCAATTAGTAAGGAAAATCTGACCCTGTATCATGTGAATCTATCATGTTCCATTTAAAACTAAATTACTTAATAAATAGAATAATGCACAGTAGTGGAAAGCCATTTAAAGAACACTAGTCCTGCGTTTATAGAAATAATTCATCTTCTTGGTATCAAATCTCTGTATATCAGGGCAGGAATTGTGAACATTGATGCTCATTTCTGCTCATTATCCTGCTGCAATCCATTGGCTTCTGAGATGGTTACTTTGCATTGGTCCAGTTTAAATCGAGAATTAGGGTGTGCCAGACGTATCTCACAGAGAAGAATTAGGTATGGAAATACACATGAGACTGTGAGGAACATGCTAATTACATTCTAAGAAGCACAGAACGAATAATCTTCCCACAAATTATCTACTTTTTGAACAAATAGTCCATTACTGTATTGACTCCATATTTATTAAATTGTGTGTTAAACGGGGTATTCACTTTTTTTCCCCTATGGAATGAGTTATTATGTTAGAATATTATCCCTGGCTGATACTGAACAGCCCATATGTGTCAGCAGGAATCCAAGTTTGTTTTGTCCTTTCTCTTGTGGCAGACAGTCTGTTAGTTTCTTTTTTTTTTTTTTCTTCCATAATTGTTTCCTTAGCCAAATCTTATTTGCCTTACTCAAAAAATTTTGTTCTAGAAAGTTTATTGGAACTAACCTTAATAAAGTAATGTTTTCCATGTTTAACTGGAAATCATCTAAGCTTTATATTTGTCATGGTTTCACAAAGACTGAAATAGGAAAAAAAAAGATTACAGTTATTTTTTCAACATATCTTCTCCTGTACTTGAAAAAGAAATCAAACAGTCTCATTTTGGAATATTTTTTTTTTCAATTATCTCATGCAAATTGTACACTAATTTTCATAAGAGATCTATCCACTACAGTCAGTGACTGCTATGTAAATAAACCAGTCAATTAAAAGACAATTGTTTTACAGTATAATCAAAATCTTTCACATATTGTAACAAATTAAATAACAAATATGCAAAGTTTCAGGTTCTTGGAATGCCAATGATTTCATTGTCTCAATAAAAAACACGTCTTAGACCTGTTTACTTCCTGACTTCTCGCTCACCCTTCTATTTTCCTTTCTTACACTATAATAACTAAGTTTCTTCAGTGTTGTCTACCAGTCACAAGGGAAACTCATATAACCAATAATATCAATTCTCAATAGATTGGATTATTTTCACTGGATTGCATGAAATTTGACAGAATATTGCAATTTACAATTTCATAGCAAATAAATTATTCAAGGCAGAATGTTCAACTGACTTAAATAATTTACAGTCTGAAAATGGTGTAATAGGCAAACTCTAATGGAAAAAATAAAATATTGCAGCATATCTTGAATCATGGTGTACTTTAATCATGATGTACTTAAGAAATCAAAGTCCCTTATCAAACTATGCTCCTGCACGTTATCCTTTTAGCAATTGATTTTGTTTTTTATAAAAGATAGCAAATTCTAATAAACCAAATGACTGCTTTATATCTTGAGAGAGTACTGCTTTTTAAAAATTTAGGAAGTGTATTACCTATGGCAGAATGGAATTGCAACTTTCTAAGTTATAATTAATTCCTATTTAAGTCGTAAAAATTCCACATGAGAAATATAACACCACCCAAATCACAGAGGACGTTGACTGTGTCTAGGAGAGTGAAGAACCACCCAGGGTAGGAGCAGGTCAGGTCCGGGAACACCTAGAGAACCTGAAGGTGCACAAGTCCATGGGACCTGATGAGATACATCCACGGGTCCTGAAGCAACTGGCGGCTGATGTTGCTAGGCCACTAGCCATCATATTTGAGAGGTCCTGGCAGTCTGATGGGGTTCCTACAGATTGAAAAAGGGCCAACATAACCCCCATCTTTAAAAAAGGGACCAAGGACAACCTGGGAAACTACAGACCAGACAGCCTTACCTCTGTGCCAGGTAGAATCATGGAACAGACTCTCCTGGTAGCTGAACAAAGGCATATAAAAAATAACCAAGTGGTTGGTGACAGCCAACACTAGGAGCAAGTCCTGCCTGACTAATTTAGTGGCCTTCTACGACAAAGCTACAGAGCTGGTTGACATGGGTAAAGCAACGGATGTCATTTTCCTGGACATGTGCAAGGCGTTTGACACAGTCCCACATGACATCCTTGTCCCTAAAATGGAGAGACATGGATTTGACAGATGGACCACTCGGTGGATAAAGAACTGGCTGGATGGTCGCACTCAAAGAGTTGTGGTCAGTGGCGCAATGTCTACATGGAGACCAGTGTCAAGTGGTGTTCCTCAGGGGTCTGTTCTGGGTCCAGTGCTGTTCAACATCTTTGTCAGTGACATGAATGACGGCATTGAGTGCACCCTCAGTAAGTTTGCCGACAACACCAAGTTGTGTGGTGCTGTGGACTCACTTGAGGGAGGAGATGCCATCCAGAGAGACCTTGATAGGCTTGAGAAATGGGCCAGTGCAAACTGCATGAGCTTCAACAAGTCAAAATGCAAGGTCCTTCACCTGGGTTGGGCCAATCCTAGGCACAAATACAAACCGGGCACAGAGTGGGTTGAGAGGAGCCCTGAAGAGAAGGATTTGGGTGTGTTTATAGATGAGAAGCTCAACATAAGCTGGCAGTGTGCTCATGCGGCCCAGAAGGCCAACCGCATCCTGGGAGAGGTGATTCTCCCCCTTTACTCTCCTCTTTTGAGACCCCACCTCGAATACTGCGTCCTGTTCTGGTGTCCCCACCATAAGAAAGACATAGATCTGTTGGAGCGTGTTCAGAGGAGGGCCACAAAGATGATCCAGGGGCTGGAGCACCTCTGCTACAAGGACAGGTTGCGGGAGCTGGGATTGTTCAGCCTTGAAAACAGAAGACTTCGAGGGGACCTAATAGCTGCCTTCCAATACCTGAAGGGAACCTACAGGAAGGCTGGGGAGGGACTTTTTACAAGAGTGTCCACTGATAGGACAAGGGGAAATGGGTTTAAGTTGAAGAAGAACAGATTTAGATTAGATCTTAGGAAGAAATTCTTCAGTGCGAGGGTGGTAAGACTTTGGAATAAATTGCCCAGAGAAGTTGTGGATGCCCCCTCCCTGAAGGAGTTCAAGGCCAAGTTGGACGGAGCCTTGAGTAGCCTGATCTAGTTGAGAGGCGTCCCTGCCCATGACAGGGAGGTTGAATTAGATGATCTCTAAGGTCCCTTCCAGCCTATGCCATTCTATGAATATATGACTGTGTATTTTCATTACCTTTGAACCTCACAGTAGTTGATGTGGAACTCTGAAGATATTAGATAAAGTAATATAAGATAGTACTGGTAATAAGATAATGCATAAATGTAAATATCCAACGATAGAATATACACTATGCAAACTTAAAACAAACATGTTTAAAACAAATGTGTTAGAAATCTTTTTTTTTTTTTTTGCCTGTATACATGGCAGATGATAGATATTACCATAAAATGAAATGAATGGAATTTTAAGAAGGAAGAGTTTTGCCCAATATCATATATAGCATGCATGTCTGTGGAAAAGTACATTGAATTCCATTGTGAGAAGATATAATCGACGTTGTACATTCTCATTGCAGGAGTTAAGCAACCTGTGAGAAAGGAAATGAAGCTTAACATGGTCCATTTTCAGGATATGAAAATGTGGATTTTTTTCCCTAAACACTCTTTAAAGGCTCCTTAGCTACATGCAGGAGTTCAAGGAGTTTCATATTGCTAATAATTCTGTTCCCTTCAGTTATATAGCCTTTTACTGTTGTCACACGTGAGATATTGTGGCTTACATTTGCAAACTTAGGAAATTTTAGAAAACCTCAGCATTTGACATAGTTCTTGTAGATGCTGCCTGCAGCTTGAAAGATGTTCTTCAGTGTGCTGTGTATCAGCTGCAATAAGCACTTATTTTTCTTCTTTCAATTTTGTGTGCAACCTCCACAACTTCTAGAAGTTTTAAAGGGATAAAACCTAATGTGGATGATGGGAACACCTCCTTTTAGACCCCATCTGAAGGAATCAGTCCATAACATAAATGTACAAGAACTGAAATTCCTTGCTGTTTATACTTAGATCATCTACAAAAATAGGAATCTCGTATTTTAAAAAAGCAAACAACAACAACAAAAAGTCAACAAAAACAAAACCAAGAAAAATCTGTATCTTACTAAAAGCGTGCTCATTACAAAATAAAGCAGTAATGTGAATTATTCAAGGGACAAACAAGCCTAATTATGAATGTAGGGTGCAGTTCTCCTATCTGCAATACAAAACACAAACCCATATGCCCTGCCTTCCACCCACCCCACAAACCTGTGGCCTCAAGAATCTTAAACTCTGAGCTGAAAAAATTGTATTTTAGAAGTCCAGAATTGCTGATTATTTCCTATTGCTAGTTCAGACATCTCCTGGTATGTTACTTGTGAATTCCATTCTGAACAGCCTCATTATTTCCAGACGCATTGTAGAAAACATACGTGCCTAAATCAAGACTAAACTCCACTACAGGATCCAGATCCTAAAAGTTTTATGCTAAAATACCAAACTCGTAACTCAGTGCTCAAGATTCTAGATACATTTATGCTTTGTATCCAGAATAAAAACTGACTATAGGACCTGTTATTAACAGCAAATATTCTCTCTGATCTCACAGAACAAAGCAAATGAGAATATGCACAACAGACACTCTGGCGGTCAAAGCTGAAACCCCATTATACCCAGGAGTTGTGATTACTGTATGTTTCCTCAAAAAGCAGCAGGTCAGCAGCGTGCCAGGCAAGTGGTCCCCCGCGGCTTGTAAAGCAGGGGTTTATGTCACTGTGTATCCCATGGAGGATTAATGATTGTACTGTGTCTCTGTCAGTCTCTGACTTGATGGAGAATGTCTTGCTAAGTGTTGCTGTAGATTCCTCAACTCAGAGGGCACTGGTGAGTGTGTGAGTTTCAAAAGAGAAAAAAGTATAACAGAAGGAGTTTTCTGTCAGAAATCGCAGTATCGAATAAGTAGGATACATTGAACTTTGTATTCATTGCTAAGAGCCCAAAAATGACATTTGTAATGTAGATCAACAAATTTCTCATTGTGTATGAAACTGCTGCTCGTGTCTTGGGTCAAAAGATTACAAGACACTGGAAAACATTGGATAACAGATTATTGGAGTAAGTCACCTGAAAGCCTTAAAAGAAACTAAAGATAGTACAAACACAATTCCATATAACTTTTTGATATGCACTGTACTGTAAAAGGAGAGATCCTTTCAGACAAATATCCCTTCCAGATTTTGTGGGTTTTGTAAGAAGGATACTTCTCCAAGAATGCTTAGAAATATCCATTTTAATTGAAAAAAAATATTCCCCCAAAGGATGCATAGTTGCATTCATGTAGTATCAAAGCTTTCATGTTAACAGCTTAGGGTCAGAAAAGTGCTCAAAGATCTCAAGGAAAGCCGGAGCTAATAAAGAATACATTTGGAAAGAGAAAGACATTTTTCATGTGAAAAAATTGGCAAAGTAAATGAAAGTTTTCTAACTATGAAATAGCTATACCACATAAGACTTAGGAAAAGAGAATTTTCTTCCTGTCAGTAGATTATATAAGAGTCCTCTGATATTATTAGATCAAGAAATTTTTAGATTTCCTCAGCTGGAATCTTTCAGCATCACCTTCAGAAGCCTGGATCATCTATATGCTGTCCTTGGCAAGATTAGAGTTAGAATCTAAGCGGAAGCAACAGCCATTTGAAACACAAGTTCTTGTTTCAGAAATATCAATAGTAAAATGCTAAAGAACATGATGAAGAAAGTGCAAAACTAATTTCTTTGCATTAGACCTGCTACCTTTATTAGAACTTTTTTTTTTTTTAGAAGTCTAAACGTCTGGAACTGGCACTGGCACTGGAATTTCAGCTCCAACAGATCTCTTCTTGAAAGGAGAAGGAAATGGTGAGAGTGTCAGAGAGAGAAACCATGTGAGAGCATTTAATTTCTCAGGTGGTGGAAGTGGCTTGTCTTCACATGTAGTCTTAAATTCCCAATGTCAAAAAGATTTTCTGATATTCCAATTCTTGTTAAATGTTAATGTTTGTAAAAGTTGGTCCTGGTATTACTTTATAAATTCCATTGTCTAAAAGATAGAAGCCAGGTTCAAAGGTTAGCCTACCTAGCTGAATCATTATTTCTGTTTTGTTTCTGTATGTTGTGATCTGTCTGATTTTAACCTCTACAGAGATTTTTAATATAATGAATAGGGGTTAAATTGAACTACTTCTCCCCTCACATTTTCTCACTTTTCCTGCTTTACGCTCCTTTAATAACAGTCACTTTTTCGATAGTGTCAGATGATGTCAAAAAATGGCCGTTCCATTTAATCCATTTAAAAATGAAAATTGTATTAATTATAGCTTTCCATCACAACCTCTAGTTATGCAAGTTTGCTGTTCCTAATTTCAGATATTTGTAACATAACAAAATCAAGTTTGGATTAATATCTCTGAAATAGAAGTTTCAGCAACTCCCTAAAAGCTAAAGACGTTCAGTACTATCTTTTGCTTTTCCTGGATGTCTAATGAGGTAAATTTTACTTTGGATGTCCAAAAAACTTTCTTAGTTATTTTTCAGTCCTTCCAGGAATTGCTTGTTGTGTCAAGTGCAGCTGTACTGAATGGCTACAGAGCTCTTTAACTGGCTTGAAAAAGATGTAGCTGAGGAGGTCCTCAAGCTTTTTATAGCTTGAGTTTTCCATCTGGGTAGAACAGGAAAAAGGGAAAAGGCGTCAAGACACACACTGCTGTACATGAGATCAGCTTGAAGAGGCAATACAAGAGGTCTTGTCAGCAGAGAAAATAGATCCGTTTGCTGTTTGAATTGCCATTTCATGGGAGATGATCATGGGTTTATTAAGTGTATGTTTAAATAGTACAGTATTGCATACTTGTGATACTTGTAGAACTTACCTACAAGGTTTCTCAGTATGGATTTTGAATTTAGAGTTCACAGGTGCTAAACATAACAGCCACTTAGCATTACGTGAAAGCCGACTGTTTTTTCCTTTCACAGGCTGGCTACACGTGCACAGTGACGGCTCCTATCCAGAGTGCTTGGCTCTGTGAAGAATAACATTGCCAATATTGTTTTTCACAAAGGTGTCACTGATGACTCAGAATAACCAGGTAAGCTTTTTGGGTATTCCAAAGGATATTTGGCAAAGAACTGAGCTATGATATAGTTAGGCTAGCATTAGCAGACATGTATTAGGAACAAGCTTAAGTCCAAGGTTCAGAGCTGCTGTAAGGGCCCTGAGAGCATCTTCCCTCCTGGGAGCAGCGGGTGGGAAGATGCTGAGCTCAGAAACAGTGGAGCCAAAGGTGGTCCTTGTCCTGCTGCTAGCCGTGGGGAGAAGCTTCCAATAGTGCTACAAAGAGGATGTCGTCAGGGCTAAACCCTGCCTGTAGGAGCTGCTTTCATTTGAGGCATTCATGCTTGGTCCCTGCCTGAGCTGCAGCCCCACCACATTGCTGTCCTGCCATACCCACCCATGGGCCTACTGAGCCCGGCACCGACCCTAACCCAACCCACAGTACCCAGGGAGATGCCCAATGCCCACAGTTAGGGCTGCCCCCAGCTGCATCCCTACCAGCCCTACTCCCTGGCAGGCAAGGTCCTGTCCTGTCACCTCAGGGAAGCCCTTGCTGCTCCCAGCACCCCAACCCCAAGAAGCTGCCAGAGGAAGGATGGCAGTCGTGTTCAAGCGAGAGTCAGACATTTCTATTGTGATGAGTCAGGTCTAGGTCAAGTTGGGAACACCAGCCAGTGAGTCAGGGTCAGGATCAGGCCCAGTGTCAGTGAATCGATCAGGTACAGTCCAGTAGCAGAGGCAGGTCATGGTGGCAGGGCAGGTTTGGGTGAAGCTGGGAAGGCAGTCTGCCAGTCAGGGTCCCCTGGCCTCGCACAGGCTGCAGTGCACTAGGACCTGTAGCTTGGGTGGGGGCTGAGAGATAGAGAGCCAGCTTAAAACAGCTCCCATGGGCAAGCGGCTGGTCCTGGCTGAGGCCTCTCTGCAGTGCTGTCATAGGGACTTTCCCCATGGCTAACAGCAGAAAGGAAGGTTGCCGTTAGCTGCTCTCTCTCTAAGTTGGCCCTGAGCCCCAGCAGCCAAATCTCCAGGAGAACAGATGCTCTTGTGGCCTTACAGTTGCCAGCACTGACTCCTCAGCCCTCAGTCTATTTTGTTAGCTACTTATCTACCAAAGCCTTGCTGAAATGGAAGGACGGTTGTTTGCAGTTTTGTGTCCAGCTTAGAGAGTGACTTCCTTGTCAATTGGATGTTTCAGACAGCCTGTTTCAGAGACAGAAAAAACTGCCATAGCTATTGTGGTGCATGAACTGGTACTATGTGTCTGGCTGGAAAAGAGTCCAGTGTAGCACCCTTCCCTCCTTCATACATCCAGGTAAGCTTTTCCAATCCCGTTGTTCTCTCACAGATTTTATGACTTGCAGTGGACCATGGAGAAATCAATATAATTATTCTTAGCAGCATCAAGCTTGTAGGCAGTGTCAGCTGGCCTTATATAATATAAAGGCTCATTTAACCAATTCCTGTAGGATATTGAGAATATAATGAAATTTCCTTGGGCACTATGATCTTCAGAGCACCTATTATGGCAGCAGGCAATAATCGCAAATACCAGTAAGAGAGTTAGATACCTTCATGCTGTGAGGAGAGGTTGGGACATGCTGAAGTTCTTAAAATAGGGATGACATTTAATATTTACGTTACCACTTGCGATTGCTTAGTACCAGAAATTCAGTGAATGATCACCTCGATAATTATAATGAACCATTGTGACCTTCTATGGGACCTTGGATAGGTAGGTGTGCCTCACTGATGCTGTTACCAAAATCACACCTCACTTTCTGAGGCAACGGACACTCACTGATGCATGAATTTAGAAACGTGGCACAGGCCCATGATGCCTTCCTGCAGCCACATGGTAATTCCATAGCAACTGCTTATATTACTTGCCTAGAACCATCAAAATCTGCCATTTCTGGCCTGACTTCTAGCAACTCAGATGCTGGTGAGCTGTTAAAAACAGTGGTATGTGGACAAGCAGGTGATTGAAGGTTAGAGGGGTAAATCATAGAATCATAGAATCATAGAATCGTTAGGGCTGGAAGGGACCTTCAAAGGTCATCTAGTCCAACCCCCCTGCAAGGAACAGGGATATCTCCAACTAGATCAGGTTGCTCAGGGCCTCATCCAACCGGGCCTTGAACGTCTCCAGGGATGGAGCATCCACCACCTCTCTGGGCAACCTGTTCCAGTGTTCTACAACTCTCATGGTAAAAAATTTTTTCCTAATATCCAACCTGAATCTACCTCCCTCTATTTTAAAACCATTACCCCTTGTCCTATCACAACTGGCCCTCCTGAACAGCCTCTCCCCATCTTTCTTGTAGGCCCCCTTGAGGTACTGGAAGACCGCTATAAGGTCACCCCGGAGCCTCCTCTTCTCCAGGCTGAACAGCCCCAACTCTTTCAGCCTGTCCTCATAGGAAAGGTGCTCCAGCCCTCTTATCATCTTCGTGGCCCTCCTCTGGACCCTCTCCAACTGGTCCATGTCCTTCTTATGTTGGGGACTCCAGAACTGGACGCAATACTCCAAGTGAGGTCTCACGAGGGCAGAGTAGAGGGGGAGAATCACCTCCCTTGACCTGCTGGCCACGCTCCTCTTGATGCAGCCCAGGACGCGGTTGGCCTTCTGGGCCGCAAGAGCACATTGCCGGCTCATATTGAGCTTCTCGTCCACCAGTACTCCCAAGTCCTTCTCCTCAGGGCTGCTCACGATCCATTCTCCGCCCAGTCTGTATTTGTGCCTGGGATTGCCATGACCCAGATGTAGGACCTTGCACTTGGCCTGGTTAAACTTCATGAGGTTGGTACGGGCCCACCTCTCCAGCCTGTCAAGGTCCCTCTGGATGGCATCCCTCCCTTCCAGCGTGTCGACGGCACCACACAGCTTGGTGTCATCGGCGAACTTGCTGAGGGTGCACTCCATGCCACTGTCCACGTCACCGACAAAGATGTTGAAGAGGGCCGGGCCCAACATGGACCCCTGAGGGACGCCACTCGTGACCGGTCTCCACATGGACATCGAGCCGTTGACCACTACTCTCTGAGTACGGCCATTGAGCCAATTCCTTATCCACCGAGTGGTCCATCCATCAAACCCATGCCTCTCTAGTTTAGAGAGAAGAATGTCGTGCGGGACAGTGTCAAAAGCTTTGCACAAGTCCAGGTAGATGACATCCGTTGGTCAACCCTTGTCCACCGATGTTGTCACCCCATCATAAAAGGCCACCAAGTTGGTCAGGCACGATCTGCCTTTGGTGAAGCCATGTTGGCTGTCACCCACCACCTCCTTGCTCTCCATGTGCCTTAGCATGGTTCCCAGGAGAATCTGCTCCATGACCTTGCCAGGCACAGAGGTGAGGCTGACCGGCCTGTAGTTGCCCGGGTTCTCCTTGTTCCCCTTTTTAAAAATGGGGGTTATGTTCCCTCTCTTCCAGTCATCGGGGACCTCGCCAGACCGCCACGACTTCTCAAATACGATGGCCAGTGGCTTGGCAACTTCATCCGCCAGTTCCTTCAGGACCCGCGGATGGATCTCATCAGGTCCCATGGACTTGTGCACCTTCAAGTTCCTCAGATGTTCCCGAACCTGCTCTTCAAGTACAGTGGGCGGTGGTTCATCCTCACAGTCCCTGCTAGTTCTTTCCACAGCTTGGGCAGTAAGACAAGAGGCTTTATCAGTGAAGACTGAGGCAAAAAATTCATTGAGTACCTCAGCCTTCTCTATGTCCCGGGTAACCAGAGCACCAGTATCCTTCCGGAGGGGGCCTACATTCTCCTTGGACTTCCTTTTGTCCCCTACATACCTATAGAAGCATTTCTTATTGCTTTTTATATCCCTTGCCAAATTCAATTCCTTCAGGGCTTTAGCCTTCCTCACCTGATCCCTGGTCACTCGTACAGCTTCTCTGTATTCTTCCCAGGCTATCTGTCTCCGCTTCCACCCTCTGTAGGCTAATCTCTTCATTTTCAGTTGGTCCAGGAGCTCCTTGCTCATCCACACAGGCCTCCTGGTCTTTTTGCCCGACTTGTTCTTCATCGGGATGCACCTCTGCTGAGCTTGGAGGAGGTGCTCCTTGAATGTGGACCAACTTTCCTGGGCCCCTCGTCCCTCCAGGGCCGCCTCCCACAGCACTTTGCCCATCAAGTCCTTGAAGAGGCCGAAGTCCGCCTTCTTAAAGTCTAGGGTACAGAGTTTGCTGAATGTAAATGGTAATGGATGTTAGCCAGTCCTAAGGAGAACAAGCTTTTCTAGTGCTGTGACACCAGTTCTGCTTTCTACTTCCTCGTTTGTTCATCTCCAAACTCACCGATATTGTTCCCATAGCCTACATTGATAAAGTAGTGCCAGGATGGATGTCAAAGAAATATGGACATTGAAGGTTATTGGAATATAATGTCCATGATCCAGGGAATGGTGGAACTTTTGGCAGGACAAACCAGGCTGAACAGGTAATGTGGTTTGTAGCACAGAATAGTCCATGTGCATGAGACAGGGGTATGCCTTGTGACACACGACTAAAACTCCAGGCTGAGCAGCCTTCATTGGTGCAACTCTAAAAAAAGTGACCTGAAAAATTGATACAGAAGCTGTCTGAGATTAGTAATCAAAGCATTCTGCTGAATTTTGGAAAATAATACCTTCCTGGGACATTCTTTCATCCTAAGTGGTTATATAATCAGACATGGAAAAACATAAGCAAGAGCACGTATGAATGTGAACTCGAAGTTGTAAACCACTGTGGAATTATTCAAATAAATTCTCACTTCAAGATGTGCAATAAATATATAATTTTTTTTAAGTTTCTATTCAATAAGAATCATTTTTAATACATGATTTTTTAAAATACAGTCTGGATGTAGTCATGATTGGGGTTTGTATCGGTAGCATTCTTCTTATTTAGTTCTTCCTTACCTGATCACTCTCAAATGACAGTTTCATACCCTTTTTTGATTCTTATAATCATATAAAAAACCTGAAACTGTAATATAAGTGGAAATATTAAAAGATACAATTGGTTTATGTAACCTTTCAGGAGAAATATTTACCTACTCTGCCTTGTAATTTTGAAAAAAATCATCTGAATTTGTCAGAGTGTAGACCTGTCATTTAATTCTCTTTTAGTAAATCCAGGTATTAGTAGCTAGAATAAGATAATACAGAGAAATACATGACAACCATCAGAGACAGTGTAGTAGTTTATTACATGTGAGTAGCTATTATAGGTAGCAAAAGTCAACTTATCTTTCCAGGCTAAGTGGATGTTACATGCTCAGGAAGTACACGAGATGTGAGGGAAAAGTGAGTGATGACTTTTCATGGACAAAAGGTTAGAAGAAAACACTTGAGTGCTCAGTAGACAATAAATATCTATTGTTATATTAAGATTAGAGTACAACGATACTGCCATATCCAATCACATTATACGAATTATGATTTTTGGTTTTTTTGATTGTGTGCCATTGACTGCATTCCTCTGTCTTTTAACCAATTTTTATTAAGAGATTCCCATTTGCAGATGCTCAAGATTTTCCTGTACTTTGATTGGCAAGATAAATTATAAATTATACACAGTTGTTTCCCTAAAAGTAACTGCCTTGCTAGAGAAATGGTAGTAATATTAACTCCTGGTTTTAAAAGTCTGTCTTCTTTAACACTTGTTTTGTCATCTATGGATTTACGTAAACATCCTTGTACACTCCGTGTCACTAAAGCACAGAACTTGCCGTGTTGTATGCTTCTGGCATATTAGCATGTGACTGGAAACTCCTTGTGGGAAAGCTTTACTTATGCTGTTGATTTAATCAAAATGTTCTAGATTAAGTTTGACAGGATTTTTCTTTTCATTGTTTTTCTTTCCATGGAGTATAGTAAGGCCACTAATCTACTTAGTTTAATGCTCTACCGTCTAATTTGCAATTCTCCTTATAAAAATTAACAGAAAAAACATACACACACATATACACAAAAAAAATATTGGATCTGTCATTAGGTATTCCGTGAGCAAAAAATAATTTAAATAAAACTTGTAAAAAATATGAAGATGAGATAATTATATAAAATTAAACTTTTAATCAAACTAGCAATACTTTTTCTAGGTGCTTCTGTTCCGTCCTAAGAACTGCATGTTAAAGTTTTTTTGCATTCTTCTTAAACTAATTATGTTTTTTGGACTGATTCTAATATTTTATCTATTGTAACATTTTGCTCTCCCACTAATACAAAAAAATTCTCAATTTTTTACCATTTGTTTCAGTTTGAAAAATAAGAATGTATTCTTTAAAGGCATTGGATAACATGCATTTTTCTGCAATATAATATTACTTTCAAATCTGAGTTGGAAAGTTTTAAGTGCATTTCTTTTTCTGCCAAAAATATTTTTCTAGATATAATAAACATAGCATGCATCTACTAGAAAGGCAGTAGAAAGAGATGATGATACTTTCTGCTTCGAATTAGATTCAGCCATTTCAGTGGTGCAAAATGATCACTGTCTTAAATACTTCAACTCATTTGTGTCTGGAATTTCAGAACACCGATTTTAAAGTTTTTAAAAGTGCACTTTAACAAGATCTAAAATTATAGTCAAACTTTGATTGGCTATATCCCTTCAATGATCAAAGTAAACAGTCACATGAAACGTCTTTCTCATGAATTTAAATTGTTATCCACTTCATTTCCTATCTGCCAATACAAATTGAGGCGAAGTCTGGAATAAGTACGAAACGAACTATCAAGGTATTTTATCCACACTTTGAACTTTACAGCAGGCAATTACATAAATATCTTTTTTTTTTTTTTTTGTGATAGTTTGGCTACATGCTTTACTGTCAATTTATTTCTTACTTATAACAATACAAAGTTTCTCTTCTTGGATTAATGTTGCATATTTTACTACCTGAAACAGATGCGTAGAAAAACTTGAAAAGACAGAAATATCTTTTTACTGCAGTTCAAGTGTTCATTTTATAAATACAGGGTGAAAAACTCCTTATCCCATTTTAGCAGCTTACTCATGTGGTGCAGCTAGATCACTGTAAAGACATTTCCTCAAAATTCATTTGAAAATTCTTTAATCCTTTCACCTCATGGAATATTCATTGTCTATGTATATGAGGTTTCTCTGTGAACTATACATACTGTTTTACATTGCCTCACTTGCACAGACACAAATGAACTGTTCGAATGCCACAAACAGAATTTTAATCAAGGGAAGTGAGAATAACTTTAAAGGTACTTAAACCACATTCCGAAGTCAAAACAAAGTCTATTTTTAGCTATGTGATAAAGATGATTTAAAGGTATGTTCCTGATGTATTTTAGGACGTCAGTATTACAAAAAAATTAGGATACTGTCAAGAAAAGACAGAGATGGAAAGGCAAAGTTCTTTTTAGGTGTAATTAAAAATATAGCTATAACTACTTCTTATTCATATTTCCATTTTTGTTAATAATTTATCCACAGCTCTTTCTGAAGCTCATGTAAGTTACTCTTGGCTGTACAAGTCCCTCTAGTGGCATCTTGTATGTAATAGATAACCACAAAAACTTAGTTCTGTTTCTCATTCTTTCTCCATATACTACTTAAAATCTGTCAATTGAACAAGTAGAATAACGTTCAGGTTTAGACTCGTTTGATAGTCCCTGTAACGGTTCAACTTATGTTCATGTTATTCATACTATGCATCCTTAAGATTAATTTATTTTCTAGAAATATTAGCATTATTGATATCTCTGGCCTTTCAGTCTTACAAAATAGTATTTGGAATAAGATGTGCTAGGTTAGTTGTTAGTTCTGAAATATTAAGTAGTTACAGACACCATGTTCTCACTCTTTTCTGGCTTCCGATTATAAAATAATATAAAGTGGTTTTGTATTCTGCATTTTGAAAATATTCTTCCTTGTTCAAATTAGTTACAAGTGATAGAGTTTAAAAAGCAGTGTCAGTGGCACTATTTTATTTCATCTTTCTCATCTCCATGAGAAGGCCGTTTAGCTTAGTACTTCTTAGGGCAAAAAGCATTAACTTCTGCCAACCGTTTGCTTTAAATATAGCACCAAGTAAACATTACCGAATCACCGGTAACCCACCTTGAAAAGATGTTTTGGAAATTTAGGCTCGGATTATTAAAAGCATCTGTACCAAAATATTTCAAATGCTTGCTTGAGCTCTTGTGATGGACTGATTATCCCATGATCAGCAGTTCAAATAGATTTGTTCTCTTCCAAAACCTCTTTTTTTCTTAGAAGCAGCTACATTTCTAAACTGAAATGTCTAGTTGTGTATTTATTTAGTCACCGTTTATTGCATTTTATGTCCAGTGATTATATATATCTTTCAGCTTCTGGAATTAAATAAAGATCACAGATCAAAAGATGATATGATTCATACGGTATAATGCTATATGATATTGTAGGATTTAAGCTACTAATTCGGTTGCTAGGTTCCCAGACATGCCACCTACCCCTTATTATTGTAGTTTTTCCCTATTACATTAGCAGTTGATGACTACAACAAATATATTTAGTTATGTATATTTACAGAAATATCTTATTCTTCACAAAAATGATGGTGGTATCCAGGTGAACTCTTCTAAAGTTTTTTTTGGAAGCCATAATAATTTATGTTCATTCTTACGTTATCTAATAATTATTTACAGAGCTGACAAAGTATTTAAGGTGATCCAAATGAACAGATTTCAGGAACCAAAGTGGAATCTTTCCTGGTTTATATGAGGTAATTATTTTGTTTTAAATCATCTTTTAAAGATCAAAAACATAGTCTTACTGAAAAACTGTCATTTCCACTAATTTCAGTGGACAGGATGGTCCCAATAGGAGTCGTCTTGTGTGTTGTGGATTGGAGATAAAATGTTTGGAATAAAATGTTGACAACACTTGTTCTTCAAAGCCTTTAAAGACAGTTTTTTGTTTACACTCAGTCCCTCTAAGCCTGCATGTGATCTTTTTTAAACAGCCAATGCACATAGGTGTTTTTTTTATAACTTACACGGTGCCACAGTAAATTATACTGTCAATTAAACCCCGGTGAATAGAAGCAACCATGCATCTAGAAAGCAGGTGTTAGAATCCTGTT
Organism: Tauraco erythrolophus; assembly: GCF_009769465.1. Taxonomy (NCBI): domain Eukaryota; kingdom Metazoa; phylum Chordata; class Aves; order Musophagiformes; family Musophagidae; genus Tauraco; species Tauraco erythrolophus. The sequence continues at coordinate 15,602,196 of NC_141465.1, forward strand.
CCACATTATTAGAAAACACTGCAAGGATTAGCAAGAGGCAGCCGGCTGAAGTTGGGGCAGCAAAGGATCTGAGCTGGCGAAGTCAGGCAGAAGTTCTTAAGAAATAATGAATCGTAGCAAAGATACCTGTGTGGAGACAATCACCGTAAGCAGAGAAGTTTCAAAGTTCAAAGTAAGCCCTCCAAGGGGTTACTGGCACAAAGTTAAGTCATACGCACATCTTGGATTTCCATTTTTTACTATTATTATTACTTGACCTTTTGCTAAAAGACATTTAATCCCTTTCACACAGAGTTTTGACAAGATACGCATTTTCTCAACTGATTTCTTCTTAGACCCATGACTTTAAAAAAATGCCCATTTTAGTAATTCTGTTTTTTCCCCCCTCTATAGTGACATATTATGGGATAAATCTCACTTAATTTGTGCCAGATTTAACAGCAGTGTAATAGCTTCTTTTTGTTATATCTGCTCTGGTTTAGCCCAACCTGTCACACCTGCCTGAAGAGACCTAAACAATAATACATTACAAAGGAAAGTGAAATCTCCTTTTCATTCAAGGTTTAAGCAAACCTGCTGTTGCAAAGATTCCTTTTATAGCTGTCCTTTTAATTTGATGGAAACAGAATGGAGCAAAACTGCAATCTGACATACCACATTGTATCAGAGACTAGTTGCGGATCAAATCAGAAAACGTGTAGCAATTTCTTTCTCATTTACCAAAGTTTTAGTTAAAAGCATAATGGTTTTGGCCTTGCAAAACCTAGGAAGGCCTTTTGTTTCTTACTTCCCATCAGTAACGTGTCCCACATTTCCTTAATGTTGTGTCTTATCAAGCAACCAAGAAATATATTCAAAGTCTTTAAGTTCGTAGAAGAAAAGTCGGTTGCAGTTAGAATGGAAGGTTATAGGAAGACAGATGGGGAGAGGGGCATTCACAGTCAGGACAAAGGAAAGAGGCTGTTTTTAAACCTTCTGACTTTTGGTCACTACCTGTTTTATCCCTTACTGACAACTCCCACCTATGTGATCAGTTCAGCTGCGATTAACATTAATTTCGGTGACTTTGGTGTAGCAAAGGTCAGGACAGAACTGAGTTTGTCTTCCTGAAGGCTACATTCTAACTCACACAACAGGTGATGTTTGTAATACCTTGCTGCCTCACTCAATTTTACAGTCCCGAACACTACTAATCCTGTGCATTGAAGTAAGCAGGGATCAGGCATTAAAACGCATTTTATACTAACAAAATAAAAAATCTGCAACACTTATTCACATGACAAAAGTCTCAAATCTTTATTTTTAACAACTGAGTCCTTGTCGTTCAAATGAAATTATTTTTTTTTTAAATACAAATGAAATTTCTGAGGTTTTATAAATAAGGCTTGTAGGCACATAGCAACATTCTTTAACAATTCTCTTCTTTATCATGAACAGCATTTAGACCCTCACCCTGCTACCCTAACTTCATTTCCTAACAAGTTTAGGCCATTGTAGTCTAAGGGAGAAAGAATAGCACAGAAGACAAATTTAATGGATCTCGTAGGAATTTTCAGGGTGCCATGGCTGTCCACTCAAAGCATTAAGCCTATGAACTTGCCTTGTGGTCCAGTCTAGCCCAGTCCCACTTTATGTGCTTTATTTCTAGACAGATACAGGGAACCTTCATTCAGACTAAGTTTGAAGGGGAGATGTTTCTAGGAATACAGCTGTATCCACAGATATTGAAAAGGGCCTGCTGATCACAGCGTCACAACCCAGCAGCTAGTAATGTAAATTTGTAATTTATAAAAATGATAAGAACATAGAAAGCTGGAATATTCACATATGAAAATCATGGAAGTAGCTAGACTTTGAGAATGTTCTCATAGTAGTTAATACCAGTCTGCAACTTGTTATCATTTTTATCACATCTTTAAAAATTAAACAATCCCTAAATGTTATTTTGACAAATACATAGTTAGAATACACGGGCTACTTCATGTCCTTACAGATGAATAATTTCTTATGATCACCAAAATCAAGAGCAACCATTTGAACTGCAGTGTTAGGTCGCATATTTGGAAAACTTTGCATATGTGCTAAAGTATACATGTGTATACGTAGTTTTATACACACATACGTACACATATATAAATATTTAACTGTAGGTCTGAAGGCATAATCCTATGTCTCATTACAATTATGTGCAAAATTCCCTTGGACATTCAAATGGATTCTTCAAATGTCTATAAATGAGTTGTCATTGCTGGTGAAAAGCAACACGACGTCCAAGCAAAACCAATTTTTGGGCTCCTGAAACTAATGAATGTTAATTGTGTTTAAGCGTGTTAGATATTTTGCAGAAGAATTAAGTAAATAAACTTGATGACACATTGCTATTTTGCAACGTTCAATTAATAAGTTGTGACTGTGTTCCAAGATGTCTTTTCCATTTTTTAAGGACAGAGTAAAGGCTGCCTGAGAGGTCCAAATTTACTGAAGCCATTGTGAATGGCTACTTCCTATACGACAGTTTGAGTGTGTGCCAAGGACAGACACTTTCAGACTTGAAATAGGTTGCTTGATGCTAACACTTTTTTCAAAATTAGTTGCAGTTAAAATATTTTGTGCAGGATTTAAGCCTAGAGTGATTGCACCAGATTAGTTTGGTGGTGGTATGAAGGAACATTGCATATGACTGAAAATATTTTGACTCGTCAATTCTGGGATTAGCTCAGGTTATATCAGCTATGCTGACATAATCGCCACCCATGTCTCACGTATGATATAGAAACTGCATCCTATTGCTTGTTTTCCATTGGAACAATTGCTTCTCTTAGAGGAGATTAGCTCAACTTGATGTGCAGAAATGTGTACATCACATCACACCAGTTACTAAGACAATGGAAACATGAATAGGAGTTACTGTTCAAACAGAACATTAATCTGTGGTAATGATAAATGTGCCTGCTCCAGTGCCTGAAGAAATTTCTACATTAAGCCGTACTTGGATAACGGCAAAAATATACGTCTTTATAATAAGTCTGTTTGTTTGCCTTTATTGTTATTTGTACTGAGCCAACCTTGGTGTTTTCTCATTTTCATCTACAAGGCAGCAGTACCAAAAGGGAAAAACAATCAGGAAGATTCAAATCTTTAAGTAGATACAGTATTAGTTCAAGTAAAATAGTATATAGCCACAGGGTATGATTTCAGAAGCAATATATATTAAAGCATGTGGAAATTTTTCCATTTTTCTAAAGTATTATAAAACTCAAGTAGAGTATTTAGATACAGACAGCTCCAGTTTGCCCACAGCTAACACTATTCAAAAGCAAAACTCCAGTTTTATCACAACCTACTGTATGAATTAATCTTTTTGACCTCACTTTTTGTTTCACTATTTTTATGAGTACAGTGTGAAATTTAAGTTCTTGACTCTTCATAAAAGGGTCCAAATTTAAATTTAAGTCTCTTTTAAAGCTGTAAATATGTTTGTTTAATTTTTTGCAGTAATATTTCAAAGAGAATTTGGAATGCAGGACATTAAAACTGGGCATATAGTCTTGTTAATGTAACCCAGAATGTTGACAGCATTACCATTACTCATTCAGTTGTGGTTGTATTTACTATTACTTCTAATTACTAAAGAAATATCTCATTACAATCATTAATTCATTCTAAATACTCTTAGAAAGAAACCTAAGAAGCTTTATGTGCTGTTAAGAGTGCAATGTCCGTCTTCTAACTTCCAGGAGATAAATAGTTTAGGCACAGCTGAGAAGTGTACCCTCACTTCATCACTCTCAGTTATGTCAAGGGGACTATTTGGGTAGTGAGAGTGGAATCTGGTTTACTCTTTAGGAACTACAGGCTTTTTTTCTCTTTTTTCCTAAGCATTTTTTTCGTGAATAAAATTCTTTTATCATTTTGAGACTCAACTCAATTTGCAATTAATTCAGCTGAAATTATTTAATTGACTGAGACGGATAAAGCCCTTATATGAATGCTTACCTGTCTTAGACTGCCAAGTTTGATTAGTATGTAATTCTGCTCTCTTGCATTTTAATTCAGATGCTCTACTAAACCACAGTCCTACCTACGTCTCTGACAATACCTCTGCCAACACTATGAGGAAAATTTTGATTCCTCCATTGTCAGTGAGGCCACAATATTTATTTTTGTGATCTAGATGTTCCATTTCTCTCCTTCAGGATCAGTGATTTAATTCATTCTGCTGCCTTTATCTGGAATCCCTTTGCCTCGCTGCAGTAAGGTTCCACTCACTAAATTTAAATATTGAAAATATTCACTGCCAACAATTTGTTATTCTTGAAAGATTTCCAGGACAATCCTATTATTATTAGACCTTCCTGCATTAGAGCATATCTTTTGCTTTGCCCATTAATGCAAATAATTAGATTTCTTTGAAGAAACTGCAAGTGAAAAACATGGTAACTGATTTGCCTGTATCTCCCCTTTAAAATTTAGATATTTTGTTTATTTTATAAAAGAATACGGAAATGCAAAAGGAAATACTGGAGATGAAGAAATAGTTGTCATATAGGTTCTTCTGTAACTGTAATGTGCAAACTTTGAAAAATGTGTAAGATTTTATGATCTTGTATATTGTATAATCGTATAATCGTGATTCAGTAGTTTTAGTGTCAAAATAATTTGAGGATGTGTATGTAACAAGATGAGGACAAAACTACTATACTGCACATTTTGTCAGTAATTTCTCTGAAACATTGCTCAGTACAATTGGTTCATTGTCACTTAATTAAATTGCACCTTCTTACACAGTGCAGAGCATTAGAATTAGTGTCCTCAGAATCCATCCACGTTATATACAAGTCTACTGAAAAGAAAAATGTAATCTAGTAACATAACTTACATAATTAACAGGCAAGACCTGGCAAATGACTTTCCTGGATCCTGCATGTGCAGGAACCATTGCCTACAACAAAACATTCTGCAGGGTAGTAAATTCATTACTAAAGTGTTGATGTTAGTTCTGTAATTCAAATCATATTTTTCATGTCAGAATTCAAATACTTATCGAGCCTAGTTTCACTGTGCTTATCTTTCTAACAGATTTCTTGGAATATACAGTTTTCTTTTTGACTATCTTCCCTTTTTCTTTCATTGTGTTTTTCTATATCAATAATAGAAAAGGTAATATACTTGAAACTTTGTAAACCTTCCATTTTTTCCCTTGATGCTGGGGAGGTGTGTGGTTTTTGAACACAGAAAACTCTCAAAATCTGTAAATACCTCAAAAAAACTTCATGTGAATTGCTGCACAAGCATAAGCATATTTGGGGACCATAGTAGGAAGAAGGAAAAATATTAGTAGTGATCTAGGGCAAACCTCTCGTTAAATATGCTAAAGATGGTAGCAAACAAAAACTTTATTTGTATAATTCTACAGAAACAAGAATACCACGTATAACAAAACGGAATTCATTTTCAATTTTATGGGAAAGTGTAATTTAGAACCCCGAATAACAGATACACTATTAAAAGTTTCATTTCTGATTAGACTGCCAAATCAGTAGTGTATTTATTCACTAAAAAAGCTACTGGCTCAGACTTTAAGGGATCAATATGATATTATATTTTTTCTTAGTACACATGTTACAGTTTAGGTCAGTATGTGCAAGTGTTGCTCTTCTAAAAAAAACTAGTGCAGGTGTCTTGGTCCAAATATTACAGTAATTTTAAAATCAGCGATTCCTGTTGAGTGCTGCATGGAAAATGTGGTTTAAGTTTATTGTAAATCTGTTATTTGTCAGTGTCTTAATTGAAATGTTTACTTCGATGACATTAAATCACATACAATTGTGAATGACGGCTCAAGGAACCAACACACAACACTACACTATATCACCGGGAATTTTAATCAAATAACAAATAAATAACTCTGTTTTTTTGCAGGAAGTCACAGTTTTATTACAATTAACACAATCACAGTTAATTGAAGATAAATCATGTATACGTAACTACCCAAAGAAGAAAGGACAGCCTATTACATGTCATTCTATGCCTATGCTATATGTCCTTTTCTTGTTTATTTTTAACAGAAAGATGATCCCTTTATTTAAGAAAATAATAATAATAAAAATAGAAAAGGTATTTCTCAGTTCACAATATAGACCAAGTTCTGGTTTGGTTTATGAATAGGAATCTATGGATTTCCTTGCATCTACAAAAACATACTCTCTAGAAATCTGAGTGTGAAGGCACTCAAACTGTGGTTCCTCTTCTTTATTTGTCCTGATGCAATTACCCCTTACAAAATGTATTGCTGCACTGTTTACAATACTAAGTGGCTTTAAATTTCAGGAAAAAATGGGTGTACAAACAGGACTCCGGCTTTTTATATTTAATACTTTTGCTTTCTTCTGTTGTGTTTAGCATGTTTGCATACATCTGAAAGATTAAAGCACGGTGGTTAAGATTCAATTTGGAATTCATGATAATACACGAGGTCATAAAAATTTCATCTCTGTGTAGATGAACAAGTGGTGTTTTTTCAGAGTTGTTCCCCCGGAAATTCTGTAGCCAGTTAAAAGTTGGTGAAGGGACGCTTTAGAGAAGATGCCATCCCTTTTAGCTGTTAGATTACCTAATAGTTCCTGTGGCTTGTGGAGTTCAAGGTTACCAGGAGGCAAAGCTCTGCTTTGCATGTGAGAGGAAACACGAAAAAGATTTCGTCTAGCCCCTATCGCATCCTTCACTGCCTCCTTTCTGTATTTAGCTATGGTCTGACAGGACATGTAAAGCAAAAGAAGTGGTCAGCCAGGCATCCTAAGCTCCTTGAAGAAGTCTGATTTGACTTCATTAATGGGAAGTAAGAGTGGATAATGCGCAGTGTGCCCACGTGACGTGTACGCAGGTGTATGCAGAGATTCACAAGTGCACCCAAGTATACGGAGTGCATGCACACATATAAACATATTTATACGTTTGTTAGCAGGGATGTTTGAAGAAAGCGTACTATAACGAGCCCAAATCTGTGTCATGCAACAGCAGATGTGAGGGAGGGAGTCTCAGTTTACTTTTGCTGTGCGAATTGCCCTTCTGCATTAACACACAAAAAGTCTTTTCCAGAGGCTGCACACAAGCACTGCCATTGAAAATGCATGGGGCCCAAATGACTCATCTTAATTTGGGAGATCTTTATAGGTGATGTCCTGCACTGATTTTTTTTTTCTGGGAGTCTGGTTGGGAAGCATCTTATTACTCACCAAGAACTGGAGCTGAAGAAAAATCTGAATTCTCACCCTTCACACCCAAAAGTTAACCTCGCAATGTCAGTGGTACTTTCCTCTTGACGGTGCTATCGCTAAAACAGAACGGTATTGTGACGCATAGGATCATAGAACAGTTTGGGTTGGAAGGGACCTTCAAAGGTCACCTAGTCCAACCCCCAAATTCTAGAAATTGAGCTTTCTCCTTTTACCTCCCCCATGAAACTAAGGCAAAATACTAATGACTATTTGACTGTTTATAAATATTTCCTGAAGCTTTTCCTGTTAACCTTATTTTTGAATAAAGGTTCATCTCCTCACGGGATGTTGTTAATACAGCTAAATATGGGAAATGTTACATTATTGTAAGGCCACCATAATCTGAAAAAAATCCCTCTAAAAAACCCCGAATACCTATTTCTGTGTTGGCTTTGCTCGTTGAACAACTCCTTTGAAAAAAATCCTTAAATTAATAGTTTTTAAAATATTCTTTATTCTTGCATTACAAAGTAATTGTTTCCATATATAGCTTCTCTGAACACCTACCCAGGCACCTCAGCAAGAACTTTGATATTCTCTGGTGCAGGATCTTGTAGCTGCATTTCCCATCGACTTCAATGGGATTTAAGTACCCTCGGAAGCCTTGGGAATTAGACAGCCTTTTTTTTTTTTTTTTTTTTTCTCCTACGTGTGGATTTAGCCACCTGATTTTAGGAACGCATGTTCAGAAATATGCATATGACTATCTTCTTATGGTTTGGATGCTCCGTGGATTGAAAAGGAAAAGGAAAGAGGCCTCGTGGCCGGTGCGGGCTGTAAGTGCGGCACTTCAACAGCGAGCCCATCGCGGGGGTCAGCGCTGCCGCCCGCCAGCCGCGGGGGTGCCAGGAGCCGGCGGCTCCGATCGGGACACCCGCCCTCACGCCAGGCACCTGCGCGCCCTTCCCGAGCCGCCTTCCCACCCCGGCCCTGCACAGCGTCCCGTTGCCTGCCCGAGGAATTAAAAGCAGAAACACAGTAAACGTTCCGGGGCCGCCCGAACGCGGCCGGCCCGCGCCGGTTCTTTCCCCTACGCCCTCGGCGTAACTTTCAGCCGCTGCCACCGCCGCCTTTCGCGCCGGCTGCTGACGCGCCGGGCGGGTCCCCCCTCTCCGGAGAGACGCCCACGCCGCTACCTGCGGGCAGAGGTGGAGGCCCGGGCCCGGGGGCAGAACGCAGCCCCCGCTTTGAACGGCGGCAACGGCAAAGCCCCGCCGCCGCCGCGGCGCTCCTTCCCGAGCGAAGCGCACCGGCCGGGCCGGGCCGGGCCGGGCCGGGCCGGGCGGTTTTTCCCTTTCCCTTTCCCTTTCCCTTTCCCTTTCCCTTTCCCTTTCCCTTTCCCTTTCCCTTTCCTTTTCCCTTTCCCTTTCCCTTTCCCTTGTTCCCTTTCTCTCTTTCCCTTTCCCTTTCTCTTGTTCCCTTTCCCTTTCCATCTTTCCATCTTTCCCTCTTTCCTTCTTTCCCTCCTTCGCTTTCTCTTTCCCTCTTTTCCTTTCCCTCTTTCCCCCTTTCCCTTTCCCTGTTTCCCTCTTTCCCTTTCCCTTTCCCTTGCCTTGTCAACTAACCCCCTCTAGCGCTGAACCGGCCGCATCTGACCTGCGGGCTGCCGGCAGCGGCGAGGCGAGGGGGCGCTTCTCCTCGCCTGCCGCACGCACGGCCCGGCCCGGCCCGGCCCGCACCGCGCTGCGCCCCCGCGCTCCCCTCAGGAGGGCGGCCGAGGAGGGGCCGCCGCTCCGACGGCTCTCCCGCCCCCGCCCCCCCCCCCCCCCCCTTCCCGCCCGTGCCGGGCCGCCCGTTGGCTGGCGGGGCGCGTGTGCCGGAGCGCCCCCGGCGCGGGGCCGCGCTGGCCTCCCGGCGGACCCGGCACCCGCCGGGCTGGGCACAGCGGGGCGGCCCCGCAGCCGCGCCGGAGGGGGCGATCGCTCCGCTCCGCGGGCGGCGGGGGAGCGGCAGCACCAAAAAACTGCAGCCGGCTGCGCGGCACGCAAATCAGGAGGGAGCAGCGAACATCACACCAGAGCCGCCTGGTTTCTGATTGCTCCGCGGCAGAGGGGGGAGAGACAGAGACTGAGAGGGGCGAGAGGCAGAGCCGGAGTCGGCGGCGGAGGGGTCGGGGATGCCGCCCCGCAAGTTTCCTTGATGCCTTCGGGAGCGTGAGGAGGCGCCCGGCCCTTCGCCCCCTCCCGCCTCAGGAGCTTGGCGGCGGGGGCGAGACCCTCCACCGCGGGAAACTGAAGCCCATCGGCGCTGCCTCCGGCCGGGGATGCGGGGGGCCGTGCGGCGCGGACGGAGGAGGAGGCTGCTCGCGCGGAGGAGGCTGCTGAAGCTGCTGGGGGCGCTTCTGCGGGGCTGAAGGTGCCACCGGCCGGAGCCGGCGGAGGGAGCGGGGCGCGACCCGCGCCGCCGCCACCTCGAAGTTGCCGGAGCTCTCCCGGCTCCCAGCGCCGCCGCCCCTCGCGGCAGGGCGGCAGCGGCGGCTGCCGGCGCCTCCGCCCGCCTTCGCCCTCCGGGCCGCCGCCGTGCCCCGGGACCCCGCTGGTGGATGCGCCCGCGCCGGCCCGGGCAGCCGCCGGCGGCAGTGCAGGCAGCGCAGCCCGCCGGACCGCACCGGACTCCGGCGGGGCGGCGGGCTGGGGCGCCGCGGCTGCGTTCCCCGCTGGCCTGAAGGAGGACAGGGAGCCTCGGCGGGCCGAGGACGACACGGGGCGCTCGGCGGGCACCAGCCATGGGGTGTTGTGAGGTGAGGGGATTGCTCTGGAGAGTCGGCCTCTTCCTCCCCCTGCTGACAGCGCGCCCCGCCGCCGGTCACGTCGCCAGCAACCACGGTAAGGGCGGCCGGGGGGCGCGGTGCGAGCGGGCTCCCGCCAACTTTGCGGCGGCCGCCAGGTGCGAGGGGCCAGCGTCCGGGAGCGGAGGGCACCGCACCTGCGCCCGGGGAAGCGGGGTGGCGGCCGTCAGGGCGTTGGGGGCACCCAAGCGCCGGGCGCCTTGCTCCCGCCGGCCCCTCTCGGTAGCTCAGCCTCTCCCGGCGCTGAGGGGGCAGCGCGAGTGCGGGGCTGGGCGCCGCGGCCGGTCGCCGCCCGGCGGTCACCCCCTCCGGCCGCCTGTGCCCGCGACGCCGCAAAAGTTGGGTGTTTGGCGAGAGGGAAGCGGGAGGGAGGCCGTGCTGCCCGTTCCCCTCCTCCGGCGGCGTCCCGGGAGGGGCGAGGTAGCGTCCCTCGCCGAGCGGGGCCGGGGGCAGGGACGGGGCGCCCGTGGGCTCTCCGCTCACCCCGAGCCGCCGGGCTTTGTGGCTGAGCTGCTGAACAGCAGGTCACCGAAAGTTACCTCCCGGTGAGCTGCAGCGGGGGCATCTTTCTACTTGAAATGTGGTTTTAAGGTTTACTTTACTCCCGCCGAAGGCAAAGCGCCTTCAGAATGGGTTTGAGAGAGCTCCCCGCGCGTGAAGAGGGATTGCTGCCAGTCAGCGAGCTGTTCAAAGGTGCCTGGCTGTCCTCAGCGCCTAATTTTTACGGGCTACGGTCTGATTGCCCGAAAAAAATCCCATTTGAAGTCTTTGTCGCAGGTGCATGCTCATCAGGTCTTACTGAAGACAGTAGTTTAATTCTTTATGTTGTACTGTGTGCATTTAAGAAAAATGTCTCTGGATTAAGAAAGGAATCATCCTATTTATAAAAATAAAAATAAAAATAAAAATAAAAATAAAAATAAAAATAAAAATAAAAATGCATAGCACACCCAGAGGATATCAAATTTTGTTAGGACGAACTGAAAAAAAAAACCCCATAACTGATTGTGAAACATCATGTTATATATTATTGAACATCTGGATAAAGCAGAGTATTTCCTTAACTGTTTGTTTAATGTACATCTCTCTGCTTAAGTTGTGGAGGATGTAGGATGCAGCTATTCCTAGGTTAGAAGAGTCTTCCCTACTTCTAATATTATTTTTGTACAAATTAGCTTTCGTGTTACGGGATTTTAGTGTGACATGAGTGAAAATACGGGAGCTGAATGGTAGCTCTAAACGTTGCTTCTGACAGAAATTATTTTACCTGCTGTTGTGGAAAGAAGCGCTGAAAATGACTATGGTGGAAAGTAATGATCAGCGAAAACAAACTGGTTTTAGTCGTGGAGTACTATCAAATATATCGTGCCTGTATTTTCACGCTTCTCTTTTACAATCCATTTTTAGTGTTCGCTGTGTCTGTATGGGTGACAGTAAGAAGAGAGAATAAAATACTTAGAAAATAGGAAAAAATGGTAGTACGGCCACAAATACCCTGAGCAATCAGGGTCAATTATGTCAGGGATATTCCAAGTTTAGTATTATTCTTTTACCTCTTCGACACTAGACGTGATGAATAATTTCAGTTTGTAATTGTTTAACATAGAGTTATATCAATGCTGTATTAGGTTTTGCCCTTACTCATGTCTTAGACATCAGATTTTCACAGAAGCACAGCACAATTTTCCTTTTATGTCACTCTCATTAGTGCATGCTAATGTCTGCTACATCACTGCAAGGCCTAACAAGACACATGAATGCGGTTTTAAAAAAAATCTGCATGTGTTATATAATAACCGAGATACAGTGTATGCATCAAAGGTAAAGAATTTTTGTTAAGTAATGCAGGTTAGATTAGGTTTCTAAACTAGTATTTGATATTCCTGATGTTCAATCAGTAATATTTAAAGAGTTTTAAAAATAGGTGAAAAATGGGGAAAATAGTTACCAAAACAGTTTAGCCTGAAGAAAAGTCTGTCAAGGATGAACTGTTTTATTGATGCTGACATAACTTGTACCAAGAAGTTCGGGTATTAAGGTATTGGCTGCATAGAGGACTGATTAATTACCTAACTTGCAAATGACTTATCTTTCTGCACCTTGTTTCAAAACTTCCAATAAAGTGAGCGGCCTCGCTTGTGCCACAGAAGTCAAATAGTAATAACTCGTCAGAACACATGTGAGCTGACAACTTGCTCAGTTAATACGGATGCTTCAAAATGCACACCCCACCCGATTAATGAAATGCCAGCAAAAGAGTCTAATTTTAACGATGACTTTCTCTAAATCCAGGAATTGAATGAAAGAAAATGAGTTCAATAAAAAAGTTGCCTATTGTGTAAGCAGTTAAATGTGTAAGTTCAAAATGCCGGTTGCTAACATTCGGAATCCCAGCGGTGAAGAATTTTTTTGAGATCTTGTGCAGTTAACTGAGCAAAAAAAAAAGTCTCTTGAATTTTCGTAAGGTGATACTTTCAGAATGTACACTTTGGAAACATGTTTGCAATAATTGCTGTTGGGTTTCCACTGATAGTCATAATAGTTATAACTTAGCTTGGCTTTACTCTCTGGTATATTTGGTCTTCTATTTTGTATTTACAAACACATCAGCATTAATACTAAATTGCAAAGGAATGTTTTGTCTGGGTTTCTTGATTGTTTGGGGGAAAAAATGAAAGGGGAATAAGTTTATAAATCCAACTTGCTAAACAAACAGATCTTCCATTTCATTCTTAATGGTTTATTTCCTGTTATTAAAGAGGGATTTTCAGAGAATTAATATACTCCAGTCTTCTAAGTTATTTTTATCACTATGTTGGGATTAATCTTTTGTGTGTTTTCCTCAAACAGAAAGAAAGAATTTTTATTTTTTTATATATAGTTCCAAGACTCTCAGGTTGTCGTTCTTCACGCAGTAAATCAATGTGTGGTGTCTTGCAGTATCTGTAGCAAAGCAGACACAAACAATAGTATTGACAGGGAAGTGAACTTACTCATTCATCTTAATGGAGTGGTACATTCAAAACCAAATTATGACCATGCCAAGAGCTAGTTTTCAGTGCTCAGAAAAACTCTGTAGGTAGGCAAGGCCACGGAGCCGCGTAGGAACAACATACCTCTGCAGTCTGAAACAGAACTGCTTGAAGCGTAAGCCTCAATTAATGGTGTAGAGTGAGTGCTTACATGTTCATCTAAATTTTCATTAGTTGTCCATGACATCCAGTTATGAATAAGTTGCATTATTATGCAAGATTTCTGCTTGTGTTGTAGGTTTGTTGGTTGGTTGCCAGAACACAATGAATTGGGTGATTACCCTCAAACCTAAAAATACAGATAATAGCATCTGAGCTGTGAACTTCTTTGTGCAAAACATGCAGAAGCTTTTAAGATAAAGGTCACATCAGGTAACAGTTTGATGGTATTCTGTGCTAAGCAGGATGTTTCTGCATATATGTAAACCAGAAGGAATTTTTGTACCCTGGCTTCTTTCTAACTGTATCTGCCATTGTGTCACCAGACAATCAGTTTCTGAAGTAAACCATAGGACATGCGGAGTTTGTAACGCATCGTGTCTATCAGTGAACTGTAAAAGGAAGTTGCTGCTTTTTCAGTTACCAGGTGTTGATACATCTTGTCAGGTTGGTCTTTTTATGCTTCCTTCTAAAAGGCACTGCATTCATTTTCTTCCTCTTACAAAAAAATTGAGGTAAGAAATGATGTCAAATGTCAGTTCCAGAATTCATAGAGCCTTTAGTTTCACAATGATTACACTTGATGTAAATTGGGTAGCTCAAAGTAGGTGATAAAGCTTTTTGATTCTGATACTAAAATCTCCGACAGATTACTAATAACCTTGAGTTATTCATCAGTTCAAAGGAATTGACTTATTTTTATTCACATATTTATTTTTACATAAGTGCAATCCATCACGGATAAGCACTCTTTCCGAATACAGCACTCAGAATTTTCCTGCAGCAATAAGGAGACCAAGAACTAAGTGTCTGTAGAGACTAAACTTCTCTCTGAATGAGACTGATGTTTTACTGCTAGAGGATATCTCTTACTTTGAGGGCTTAAGGTACTGTGAAGAAGTGCTGCCTGTAGTGTCCTCCTCCTGTTGGATTCTGCTGTTCAGTTTCCCAGCTAACATTTGTAGTGAGCATTTATGTAATTACAGAAAACTGGGAAAATTAAACAAAACCATTGCAGTAAAGTTTGTCATTCCCTTTTAAGTGTGTAGACACAGTCATGAACAAAATCACATTTTAGTTTCAAGCTATTAAGAAGTTCTAAAAAAATTTTATCTGGGTGCCCCACATACATATAGAGTTGAGTGCTAATGAAGACTTTGGAACCTCTGCGGTTGTAGATATGTGAGAAATAACTTGTTAACCAAAAGCTTCGATTCATATGCCATGAGATGAACAGATTTGCAATGAATGCTTCATGATATATTCCTGGTGTTGTGTTTGGCCGTACTGAGTGCTGTTTGGATGTTTTGTTAATTTGTTTTGGATAACAAATGAGAATGATTGTTATGGAAATATTAAAAATTAAAACCCGTATAGCTTAAGCAGATACGGTTTAAAACTGAGTCAGTACAGTCATTGTCATGTAATTTGAGGGTGTGAAACACCACAGAGGAACTAAAGTGTTTCCAAAAGTATACAAGTTGAGCTTGTTGAGAAAGGAGGCAAGTCAAAATTTAAGCGAAATGTTATAGGGAAGTATGAAAAATGAACTGAAGAGAATAGTGGACAGTTAGTGAGCTGTGGTTTTTCCATCTCTCATGATTCATTCAGAGATCAATGCTTTCAGTTTCAGCCAGCATCTTGCCTGTACCAGGAAACAAGCCATCGTAGTTGCTAGAACCAGAGTGACACAAGCACAGAGGGGACAACTGTCCTGCATCTGCCTACTCTTCTGAGGTCCTTGTCAAAGCGTCTGCTGCTAGCCGCTCTCAAACTAGCCTTCAGTATTGGATCAGCTATGCCTTGGGTTTGATCCAGAATGACCATTCTTGTTCTCCTATGAATTTAACAGTTGATTTTTGGCCAGACACCACTTCTTTTGGCAAGTCAAATAGTTTACGAATGAGAGAAGGAAAAAGCATGCAGGAAATTCAGTTTGTTTTTTTTTTTTTTAATTGAAATCTCCTCTGTGTTTCCAGATACATATTTTCAGATCTGATTACTTAGATCTAAACTCTACTTGAGGGTTTGTTTAGAGTATCTGATGTTAGATTTTTCACTTGAGAATTTTAGAAAAGTCTAAAAGTTGAGTAAATTGTTTGTCAGTAAGAGATCAAGCGGTAGGGAAAGAAATTATTTGTCCAAAACCTATCCTGACCTCTGGGAACCGTGTTATCGTGCAGGAGAGGTCAACAAAAAACTATCTGTTGTGAACAATACATCTTCAGAAGATGGTTTTGAACGTGTAAATGATATGCCAATCTTTATGATAAGGTGTTGAAACTGAGAATTACTACTGAAAAGAAGATTTCTCTTACATGATAAAAACATGAAATTGTTTGCGGAGTTTCTTTCTGATCTATACAAATTAACTTACTCAACTTTGTGAGAAAATTATTCCTCAGACCTTTCTCTTGGATTACTTTCTAATTGCTATTCCTTATAATTTTTGGTTTTGTGATCTTATGTCATAGTAACTTGTGTAAAATTCAGGATTTTCCTAGTAATGTTTTTTTTTTTTCTTACTTGGGATATGTTTGTATGACCTTTTAAAAACCTAAAGATTGATCAGTCTGTCTGTCTGTCTATCTATTTATCTATCTATCTGGTTTTATTATTATGTTTTAGGGCTTTTAAAATGCGTTTGTAAACAGATCCTTCCATTTCTGTACTTATTCCTCAAAGTAATCATCACTCTGTCTTCTGTTGTAATGATGCCAGAATATTTCCAGACCATACAAAAGCTTGTAAAATTTAACAGTGAAATTATCTTCAACTGGTTCATTTCTCTTGTAATCCCCTTAGTTAGTCTTCCGGTCTACTACTTATTCCAGCACTCCTCATACTAGTTCCAAGGATGCTTTCATTATCAATCTTGCAACACCTTTTTTTTTTTTTTTGTGTAGGCAGGCGATTGATCATTCCCACGTCTAAGAACAAGTCTGTTCAAAATAGGTTGACATTAAAGAGAAGTCACTTCAATTAATCCAGCATCCATTTGTAACATAAGTACTAATTTTAATGTGTTACAGAACATGGCTTAGAGACCAATCTTGGCTTTAAATCAACTGCAAGTTTTATAGGGATATCTGAAGTTTGCTAATCCATCGTGTTGAAAAACAGCAACCCCAAACCATCTCAACAAAACCCAAACCAAAACCCCCTAAAGTTTTTCCTCGTCAGTAGGAAAATTTTACTAATTAAATTGTCTCACGCACAACATAATACTTCTGTATGTTAGCATTTCTTCCACTTACTGTCTTGGGTCTCTGCATTTGGACTAAATTCTGTCATCCTATAAGAAAACATAAAGATGCTGAATACCTTGATAATGGTGATAATTTAATGATTATAGATTTATTAATTTTAATCAATTAAGGTAATTTTTGATGGTTTAGATACTTTTGTAGCTAATAAAAAATCACCACCTGAACAGTGCATAGGTGTTTTTTTTTTCCCCTGGTTGATGATACTGTACAAATAGTTTTCTGCTCTTTAAACAATTGGTTTGCAGTATGTCATAGTAAGCCTTGACTTTTAAGACAGCACATGCTATGACTTTGTTTCATGAAACTTCGCATTCTAAACACATAAAGCCTCAATAATTATTATGCGTATTTAAAGAAAGTAGGGATATTTTGGTCTTTAAACTAAGACTAGATTAAAAAATGCTGTAATATTCTTGACTTTTGAGGGTGTAGTAGGGTCAGTTTTTTAAAATACAAAAATATTTATTTTATGGGAAAATTATATCTAGATTGAAAAAAAATTGCCTTTCTGTAAAGTAATCTGAGGATTTAAAATGTATTTTGTCTCTAAATATAAAAAGATGAAATTCATGTTTAACAACAATTCTGAAATCTTGATTCAAAACCCTATAAATATTTTATTATTGAAAAATGATAATGATATAACATAAAATAAACTGTATTAACATCAAACACAGACTCAAAACAAGGTGAATCAAAATAAAGAACTTCAGATTTGAATCTTTCTCCTACTCTCTGAAAATCTGCAAGGAATAGGATATTCTAAAATCTGTTTTTAAATGATCTCAATTTTTTCAAGCTTTTATCCCTAACTCCTTTCACATACTTGTCTCTGCCAAACCCCACCCCTTGTTTCAAAGTTCTGTGTTACTGGGATTTATCAAAGGAGGAGACAAACAGAAATTTTCAGGAGAGGTTAAATCCTGATTTTGTTTGTATTACCAACCGAAGAAGGCCATGCTTCGTTCACTTGGTCCCTAGATTCCTGACCCTTAACATTTCCTTAGCTGTGGTGTTAATGTTGCTTGAAATACTCTTATGGAAAACATGGGGGTTGAGAGAGGCTGTTGCAGCAGAGAAGCCCACACCCACTCTCCAGGATGCTGCTGTAGAGGAAGATGTATCACCAGGGCTGGCCTCTCTAACCACAGTTCTCTCTTCCTTGGGCCAGCTGGTACCAAACAGTCCCAGCGTAAGAAACATGGAAAAGGTCTTTCTTCTTCTCTCCTTTAATTTGCTGTCCCTTTGTCCTCTCTTCCACTCTCCCTCGAGTTGTATGTGTTCATACTATAAGATTCTACTTAAAGTCTCTAGGAAGAAATAAGAATTTAAAGGTGTAATACTCTTTTTTTTTTATAGAAATTCTTGATTTGTGTTTAGGTAGATGTGTAAGAAGCTCATAGAATTTTTTTCCCCTTAAGAGAGCTGGTTTGTCCTAAATTGACTGAATTCTGGACAGTTTTTGAAGGTGTCTACTCTTTGCTGACAGATTCTCCAAGAAGACTAATACCAGATTAATGAGGGATGGATGCACAGCAGCTCCTCATAGGTCAGAGCAGCTCTGTTGGATAACGTAGGCAATACGTGAGAAGTACTATGAATACATGAGAAGCACTAACAGAAGCATAGCAATGCAGAGTGAACATTTTAATATACAGATATGTTAACTGCATTTGTGGTACAGCATTCCTTCATGCTAACAGGTTTCTGAAATCATATGGGGTTTAGCTTAGAATAAAATCAGTGCTGTGCCACTCCTATGCAAAAAGAAAAGTGGGCAGTAGGCACCATCTGTAACAAACCACTGTGAAGGTACACACACAGAATGAGGACATAGTAAAAGTTATATTTACTGGGAGATCTACCGTCTCAATCCATTTAATGGCTTCTGCACCTAGAACAAAAGGGGAAAAGTCACATATAGCAAACAGTAGCATTGATGCATGTAATGAGTGATTTGTCTTGGCTGAGGACCCTTAGTTAGAGTGCACTGCTGCTGTAATTTGTATTCTCAGGCTGCTGGTTGCTTCTTAGCTTAAAATAAAGGAATAAAAGAATGGATTAGAAAGCATTCTGTAAAATCATGCAGTAGCATTTTAATCTGGGTAAAAGTGATTATCTCTCTGAAATTTCCCAGGCCAGTTTTCCCAGTGGGTTCCAGCTGCTGGTTTAAAATCAAATTCTATAGGAAAGATTCTGCTAAAATTTAGAATTAAATTGTTCAATTCTATTTTGGACATATTAAAAAAAATATGAAAGGAGACCTAGCCATTTTTTCTGTAGTGCTTCCATTCCTTGTGGCTGGAAATTGATTGTATGAAAAGCATTTGGATGAGGGATTTGTATTTCAAAATGTGGTTTGAATCCAACGCTTTCTGCTAAACAAAGTAGACCGTGTAAAATTGCATAGTCCTTCATAGTCTGTCATGTCTGGCTGCTGAAGATCTTTGAAGGTGTGCTGGGTTTATGTGGTGGGGTTTTGGTAGCAGAGGAAGAGCTACAGGGGTAGCACCTGTAAGAAGCTGCGAGAAGTTTCCCCAGCTCCAAGTTGGACCCGCCTCTGGCCAGGGCTGAACCAGTCAGCATCTCTGTGAATATTTAAAAAGGGACAAAGAAACCTGTGCCATGCAGGACCTGCAGTGAAGAGAGGGAGTAGGTGGGAGGCCCGGCCCCTGGCCTCCCAAACAGGGGACTGCCCACGCTGAGCTGCCACCAGTCGATTGGTGCTGGCCACAGCGGCACAGCTCGGAGCGCTCCGAAGTGCCTTGCTCCCAGGGTGCCTGCTGGGAAGAGTTTGTCCTGCCGGGACTGCCAAGGTTTGTTGGCCTGGTGTGGCTGCAGGAGAGAGAGGAGTGGGATGTGAGAGAAACAGCTGCTCAGACACCAAGGTCAGTGAATAAGGAAGGGGAGAAGATGTGCCGGAGCTGAAATTCCCCCATAGCCCCTGGTGAGATGGCAAGCGGCCCCTTGTAGCTCGTGAATATTAACGGTGAAGCAGAGATGCATCTGCAGTCTGTGGAAGACTTCACACTGGAGCAGGTGGCTGCACCTGAAGGAGTTCATAGAGGACTGTGTCCCATGGGAAAGGACTCCATGCTGCTGGAAATTAACAGTAGAGCAGAGATGCATCTGCAGTCTGTGGAGGACCCATGCTGGAGCGGGTGGCTGCACCCTAAGAAGCCATGACTCCGTGGGAAAAGCCTGTGCTGGAACAGTCTAATGGGTAAGGACTGGATCCCATGGGAAGGATTCATGTCAGAGAAGATCGTGAAGAACTGTCTCCTGTGGGTAGGGACCCCATGCTGGAGCAGGGGAAGAGTGTGAGGAGTCCTTCTCCTGAAGAGGAAGGAGTGGCAAAAACATTGTTTGATGAACTGACTGTAACCCGCATTCCCTATGTTCCCCTGTGCCAGTGGGCAGGGAGGAGGTAGATGAAGGAGGAGGTGTAGCTAGGAGGAAGGAATGGGTGGGAGAAGGTGTGTTTTTTAAGGTCTGTTTTTGTTTCTCAGTAGCTTCTCTGAAGTTTCTGATAATGGATTAACTTGCTTTGTCCCCAAGTCGAGTCTGTTTTGCCCAGGACCAAGGTTGATGAGTGATCTCTCCCTGTCCTTGTCTCAAGCCTCGAGACTTTTGTTTTATTTTCTCCTCTTCATCCCACCAGGGCAGGGAAGGGAGGAGTGAGTGAGCGGCTGCATGATGCTTAGTTGCCACCTGGAGCTAAACCAGGACAGAAGGGGAAAGAAAGTGAGGGAAATCTGAAACCTTTGTCTCTATTAGATTGCTTTTGCTTGTATTGCTGACGTTGCTAAATACTTACATGCCAGAATGCTACAGCAGGAATACCCACTCAGAGGGTTATGTTAGGTTTAATCATTCAGTTTAGTGGACTTTATTTCTTAGAGGAATATTTAATTTGGGTAAATGTGAATACTGTTCATATTTAGGAATGAAGAAACACGATGAGAGGTGTGGAACACATCAGCTTCTCAGCCAAACTCACACTCAGACTGCCATCAGATGCAATGGAAACCCAAACTCTGTTGCTGCTGAGACAACAGTAGGAATGTTTACCCTGTGTTTTTCGTATATGATAATAAACCTCATCAAATTACAAATTTCCAGACTAAGAATTGCAGAAAGATTTAGCTTAATTTGCTTCTGTAAGAAATACAGGGAAACATCTCATGCTAAGGGTAAGAATTTGCCATTGTAAAAGGGTGTATATTGGAAGTGATAAAGATGTGTTGTATTCAAAGAAAGGGGAATGATTTTGTGCACTGCACAAAGAAAAAATATCTGCTAAAGAGAGGCGTTGTGTAAAAATTGCTTCTGAAGAAATCCGGGATTGTAAAAGTCAACCAGGAAATCGGATGGTATTCCATGTAACGTTAATGGTTCCTCTTCATGCAGATGAACATAATGGATATCATATACTCCGTTTTTCTATAGGCTATCTAAAGGGCATCTCATCTAGTGTAGAGAAATGAATGCTGGTGGTTGGAAGGAGTCTAATGTTTCTTGTTGACGTTGTTTAATACGTGGCTCTGTGCAAACGTTAGGCTGCACACGGAGTTATTTTTTCAGTGTTGAATCTCTTCAAAGCTATTATTTTTCACAATATTCTTATGAGCAAGCCTTCTATGTCTTTATAGCCACTGAACTAAGGAAAAGAGTTAAAGGCCAAAGTTTTCAGCTTGTGTGACCAGTTTGTGACACCCTCTGCATATTCTGAGGAATTAGCTTTTCATGTGCTCAGAGGTAGTGGCAGAGGTAGATATGACATCTTGGTTTTCAGTGCAGTCTTCAGCTAAATTCATTGTTATTTTTCATTCCTGTACATAACTAAGTTGGTCTCTGCTGGGAACATTTTGTTTCCATTTTAAAAATCCATGATATATCAAAACTCAGTTTGTCAAAATGTTGAACGCAGATGAAGTGGATTCGTACAACACAAATTAAAGATCTGAAACTTTCTTGCCATTTTGTGTACCCAGTCTCTTAACAGCCTTCCTGACGTCAGCAGGACTTCCTCAGTCCCACAGCAGAAGCCTTGGCCAACTGGCCCATGGACCTGTTTGACTCCCATAGTCTTGAGAATCAGCTGTCTTTGATGTAGACTGTCAGCCATAGTTTCTTCTTCAGTTCTGGCTTTTCCTAACTTTTGAGACTTGCTACTCCCCTAATGTAAAAGTGTAGGTAATATGAAATTTCCTTTCTTACTGAAGTTTTTATATTTTAAAAGTTCGTTTTTTTCTCTCCCTCTGCCCATATCACTCACATAGGATGATGGTTTATTCAGATTGATGGTGTAATCCTCTACTAAATGATCTGAATTAAGGCAAGAGAAATTCCATCTTCTGTGGCATAAGCATTAGATGGTAATGAAGGCATGCACCTTACCAGTAGATTATGTTAAGCAGCAAAGGAATCTTGAAACTTGCAAGTAAAATAAGCTCATTTTCAGGTAACACACCAGGTTTGTCCTCTCTAGGTTGCGTTAGAGCTCTAATGGTCATGATGTCCCTTTCTGTGGCGCTCTCTATCACTTCAGCTGCCCTTTCCTTTCTTTCCTCTTTATACCTTTCTTAACCTTGTTCTTCTGCTAGACACCTGACCATCAGTGCCCACAATCTCTTTTGTTTTTGTTATGTTGTTTTGTTTTGTTTTTTCATGGTTCCATTCTTCATTTTGCTGCATTTAATTTGGGATGTTTGTCTGTCTTGTCCTTCCGCTCTCTCTGAGCTCTCAAGGAAATGAGAGAATACAGATGAAAGCTTTCTGTACTTGGTGACTTGGAAGCCAGAAGATACATGAAAGGACCATCTTGTGCAGCCTTGCAATCTTAGTATGGAGCATGCTTAGTTGCTCTGCGGCAACGTAGAGTCTGTTAAGGCTGGAATGCACTAAGCCTAGATAAGCTTTGGCAGTGCCAAAATTTCAAATTGCTATAGTGAAGATGTTCAGCTTGGGTAAATGTGAACTTATAGCAAAGGACATCAGTGAACGTCTATCAAGATGCTTCAAATCACAGAAATGCGAATGTTCTTTCTGTAAAGATGCGAACCATATTTTCCCTTGTTTTGCTCTTGGAAATGTTTGAATGGTTTTATTTGATTTTTTTTTTCTGTAAAGTCCAAACATAGACTTTGACATAGAATATTTTAGTTTGTAAAATGTTGAAATGGCAAAAAACTATGTTGTAAGATGAGAGAGTTAAGTAACATGAGCCGTAACCATAATTAGAACGGAGGTCACGCTTGTAGCAAGTTTCCCATTTTATTCCTTTCTCATGGCACACCTGTTGTTGCCACAGTACATCAAAAGTCCCAGTAATGCCTAGCCTATTCACTTTACTAATAATCATTTTCCTTACTAATTTTGTAGCTAGTAGTTTTGATTTTAAGTACTGTCCTGAAGCCTTAGCATTAGTGAGTTTCCATCATATCAGAGCAAATTAGGAAATTATTTTTAATAGCTATAGTTTGATAGATGTATTTTATACTTGAGAGATGTGCCTCAAGAAATAAAAGCTGATTGAAATGAGTGCCACAGATGGATATTTTGAAAACAAAAAAGAAAATCAATAATAGATTAGGCTTGATTAGATGTTGATATTTAGAACCGCACATAGATAATGTTAAAATTTACTGACAACAGTTGGTCTTCTTCCTGATTTGCATTTGTGCCTCCATTCTTGGTTCAGGTGGATCATGGTACATATATTGTAAAGGTTAATGAACAAATTGCCAATTAGCTCATCTGATTGTTCAAGCACTAGCCTGGAGGGCTGTATGTTTTATAATCTAGTTTGTCTTATGTGGAAACTAATTTATTTATTTGTTTATTTGTTATATGAAATTCTGAATTGCTTGAATGTTTAGATGAGTCCAAACTAATTTATGAACTGTTTTTCTGTCCTACCTTCCTCCATACACTTGTTTTACTCCACTGTAAATTAAATATGGTTGTACCCAACTTGCATTCTTTTTAAGGGAGAAGAGAGTGAGGATCGTGGTCTTTAGTTACTTCCTTTCCATTTAATAAATATTTCAAAAAGTGATCCTAATATAAAGCATTGTTTCATCTTGCTATGTAGTTTTTGTCAACAATATCTAGAGGTTTATTCCTATTTTATTTTGCCTCCTAGTCAGTTGTTGATGCAGAAGAGTACTTTTACCTCACTCAACAGGATTACCAAATTGATTTTTTCACTCAATTTGCATTTGCCAAAATTTAAGCCTTTTCCACTTCATAACTAAAAGTGACTGAAAAGTCCTGAGAGGTTTGTTAACCCTGCCTTTCAATTCCAATAAATATCTTTTTCTTTTATAAATAATCATTTGGAAAATAACTGTGTGTTATTATTACTGCTCAAGAACTGAAGATTCTTTAGTATCTGAACTTTTTTGTATTTTTGATTTAAACCCCACTTTTGCAGTTTGAGGGGAGCACTTCCTTGTCATCAGAGTGCACCCTCAGCGAGTTTGCTGATGACATAGAACAGAGGAGGGGCTATTATGCCAGAGAGTCATGCTGCCAACCAGGGGAAAGGTGGATTGTGCCGTTTTGAATTGATACAGAATTTCAGCATCAATATCTGCATGGTAAAAATGAAGCTGTGAATAATTAGTGTTTTCCCGGATATTTCTGCACTATGACACATTCTGTAGGATCATTTCAAGAGGAATCAGTTAGGACATTATTGTACTAAGCACTATTAGAGTGTGCAGATTCAAGAGAAACAAGCTTGTGTGTCAATGAAAGGCACTGTGACTTTCTTAAAGGGAGGTGTAGGAAAGGACAGCTGGACCATTTGGGTATCAGAGCAGAAAACCAAGATCAAAGCCAGAGAGATAATAATCACATAATGAATATACATGCTCTATATTCATTTTATTGCCGTAAGGCAATGCCCCAGAGAAACACAATGGCTTCTAGGTTAACTGTGACTGAAGAAGATGTCACAAGGCACACCATAGAGGAAGGGAAATTTGTAACATCCAGTATAATATAATGATGCCAGGCCAAGGCTGGTGGTAGAAATCAAATGCCCATACCAGTAGGTTTTAATAAACCCAAACTTCCAAATATTGTGAGGTAGTCAGAAGTAGAGGCTAAAGTAGAGTTGTTTTTATTTCTTTTGTCTTGCAAAATGTGGTAGATGGTTTCAAACTTTTCCATCTAGCCAGAGATAAAAAACAAGGTTCTTGGGTAATAGCCGACTACTGCTGCTGGGTTTTAAGAAACTAATGAAATCATGACTTGGTACTTGTTTGCATTAATATAGACCTGGGTCGTTTTCTTTGTTTTCTCTCCTTAGCTGTCAGTGTTATTTCCACGTTATCTGAATAAAAATGAAATGTGGGCTTTTGAGAAGAAAGTCATTTTGGGAACCCTATTGAGATATGTAGCCTAAGTGTCTTCTTTACCGGCGCACATTGCTCGGAACAGGAGTTGACAATGTACTCTGTTAGCAGATAATTTATATTAGTGTTCTGCACGGCTACCTTATCATCTCCCAGTGAGTTTATATAACTACTTATGTCAGTGTTGGTGGAATCAGATTATCTCATTTATGTCAGGGATTCACTCTATGAAGTTGGAAGGTCCCGTTAATTAACCTGAAATTCCAGGAGTAGGAATGAGTGAAAAAATCCTCAAGTAGCAAAATCTTTTCACAGCATAAAAATAACATACTATATGTTCATTTGCAGACATGGGTGGCTGAAGGGAGTCATCTGGAACTGCACCTGGTTATGTAAATAAAATTAGGGATACAACATAATTCAAAGGTGCAATGTTTGATTTATGTAAAAGGCATGAAAGGAACAGGTAGAACTGGAGTTGCTGCATCACAGAACTCAGATCTAAGTACCAGACGTTTACCATACCATGCTGATGATACGGGATGCGAATGTTACCAATATCAAAGTGTATCAAAGCAATATCAAAGGCTGGTAATGGAAGTGAAAGACAGAGGAGCAGAATTGCCTGTTTGGGTGTTGCTCACCAGCCTGGGCTGCGGCTCCAAGGACGCTGTTGCATCTTCCGCAGCCAGGAGGAAATGGCCCGCCTCTTGTAGGCAGGGTCTCAACCTTAGTTAATTTTGCCACATTTGGGTTACTGCTGTTAACCAGAAGCTTGTTAGTTTTTCTTCCCTTTCTTTTGTAGAAATTTAGTTTTGCCTTTGAAACGCTAAAAATTGATAGAAATGGGTACTGGGATTGAGTGAAGTGTTCTGAAATGCTGTATAAGGAGAAACCTCTTTGCAGGTGATAGGTTTGTGTGTCTTGCTTATATTCTTAGAGTAAGACCAATTGCCACCATCTGAGCAGATGAGAATTTTCTTCTTCTCCAGGTCAGATGAGACTGCCAAAGCAATTTGTGGTTAGAGATTTTTTTTCTTCACTGTAGCATGTAATATACTTTATTTATTAGGTTCGTAGGACTCCTATCTTAAGAAAAAAAAATCCTACTATTGATGGGTTCTTTGTGTTACCCTTCAGTTAAGCATCTGCTTAGCTAAGGGTCTTCTTTTTTATAGTGTGCTTAGGAACGGAAAAAGTTACTGAGTTGATGTGATGGTTTGATGTAAAGGGGTTCTGGTGGCAGGAGAGGGGATTTGCTCCCTGTGACTTCTCTGGTTTTGGAACCGGGTCAGACGTGGTTCTGGCCACCAGATCGGACTCCCATCCCCCTCGGGGCTGAGCCAATCAGTGCCTCTGCAAATTGCCCTATTTAAGTCGGGACAAAGGAACCGGAAAAGGTGCTTTGCCCAGGAGGGAGGAGAGAAGGGAGGAGGGCGCTGCCCTGCTCCTTGGATCCTGTCTGGGCGCTGCCTGCACCGGGCCGGTGCCACCCACTGAGGATGGCGGCGGCGGAGCCGCCAAGGGAACTCAGGGAGTGCCCCGCTCCCAGGGTGCCTGCTGGCCCGAGTTCACCCAGAGAGGACTGAGATCTGAGAGAAACAGCCACACCAACACCAGGTCAGTGAAGATGGAATGGGACGAGGTGTGCCGGACCCGAGTTTCCCCTGCAACCGGTGGCGAGATGGCAGGTGGCCCCCCTGCAGCCAGGACAGACTCGGTGGGGCAGAGACCCACTCGCAGCCTGTGGAGAAGCCCATGTTAGAGAAGAGATGCCTGAGCCAGAGACAAGTCGTGGAGAATGGGACGCATGACAAGGAGTCTGTGGGACGAACCACGCCGGAGCGAGTGGCCACAACTCTCTAAGAATCCGAGACTGCGGTAAAGCCCGCACTGGAGCAATCTGATGGGGAAGGATTGCATCCTGCGGGTAGGACTCACGCTGGAGAAGTTTGTGGATTTTTCCTCGTGAGTAGGGGATCCACTGGAGCAAGGGAAAAAGGGTGCAAAGACTCCTTCTCCTTTAAGAAAGGAGTGGCAGGAGCAACATGGGATGAACTGACCTGCACTCCGCCATTCCGTGTCCCCCTGCGTCGCTGGAGGAGGATGTAGAGCTGGGAAGAAAAGGAAAGGAGGGAGGAAGGTGTTGTTTTTAAGATCTGGCTTTGTTTCTTTTTATCCTCTCAAGTAACGGGTTTTGTTTCCCTTTGTCCTTTTAAGTAACTGTTAATAAATTGCTTTGCTTTGAGAAAGCCGAGTCTGTTTTGCCCGGGACCATGGTTGGTGGGTGCTCCCTCTGTTCTTGTCTCGACCCTCAGTCCTTTTATTATATTTTTCTCCTCTCCACTTTACTGGGGAAAGAGTGAGAGAGCGGCTGGGTGGAGTTTAGTTGCCTGATCGGCCCAAACCACGACAGTTTATATTCAAGCTGTGCAAAGAGTGATAGAAGAACTGTCCATTTTTTTTGCACTAATATATTTAAACTTTTAACTGTGATTGTGGGTGCTTGATTTTGACCTAAGGGATTCTTTCTTTTCTGATATCTGGTATTCTTATGTCCAAATGAGATGTGATTACACCAAATTCAGTGAATACATTGTCCAAAATGACCTGATTATTTGAGCTGCCAGGTACTAGCTCAGGTTGACTTCACAGTTATTCAGCATGAACAAAAAAAATTACTTTGAATGTTTGGGTTTTGAGGCCTTTACCGCATGCAACATATGTTAAAAGGTTTTTGATGTGGTTTAAAATAAGAGAAAACTATGAAAATAAATTAAGAAATAGTCTTGATATGAAATGCTTTATGAATAAAATAAGATTCTTGTTGGTGAGCTTCATGTAGGTAAGATTCTTTGAGCAGAGGTAAACATATATATGCAGCTGTAGGAAGTATGATTTTCATTGCAGTAAAGCAATACAATTTATGACTAAAGCTCCTAAAATAGCAGTGGGCTATCCTTTTTGCAGCTAATAGGATGGAACAGTACATTTTTTTATAAGAGAGAGGAAAAGAAAATAGGAAGAAGGAAGAGACAGTTAAAAATCAAGTTCTTCTGATTCTCTCTTACATGAATATTCTAATGTACAAAATTTTGGGTTTAGCTTTGAGCGAAAAAAATAATTTATTCAATAACATGTCATCTCTGTGTGTAAGCATATATATTTGTAGACTCCAAGCAAGTTCTAATGCTTTTTAAAAATACATTATTTTAAAAAATATAAAAAATAAATTCATTCCTGTGTAGACTAGGGAAAAAATGCCATCAGCTTGAGTCCATTGATTCTATTTTTATTGCTCAAAACTGCTACAGTTCATAAAATTCAGTTTTACGGGCTATTAGTCTATAATGTGGGTTATGTCCTTTGGAGACTTATGTTAAAGATAAATGCAGTAGTTAAGAAAGACCTATATTGTAGTTCTGTGAAGAGGGTTCAAGAATTATTTGAGTACTTGTTACTGTGTTCCAAAAGGAAATGGTGGAGGGGAGAAGTTAGCATTGGCTTCGAAGACAGGAAAGGAAACTGACAATGGAAGAGTTAGTTTATCATTCAGCAAGTGGCTTAGTTTCCTTTGAGGTGAAGAAAATGTTTTACTGTAACATTTTTGCATTGAAATATTTTTTTTTTAATTGTTCTTGACCAAAAAAAATAGTATTTGTGTGAGTGGTATATGCTAAGACTGTTTACACAGCATTGAGTGGCTCTGTTGACCATAACTGGAACACAGGATTGGCAAAGAACTCTGTTGCCACAAGCATATGCCTCTTATGATGCTGTATAAAAAAGTGATTTGTTTTCATCTTAAATCTAGTTAAATGATGTTCTCTTATTACCCCCCATCGCAATGTTGTTTTGAACTTCACTGCTATGAAATTAAAATGCATTTATGATCTGCATTTATTAGTGGGCAGTGCTTATTCATTTATTGTTGAGTTGGCGTTGTCCCAAAGCTTAAGAACATCTTTCCATTCTCAATCTTTATCCAGCTACACTATTGTAGGAGGAGACATATCTTTTCTTTTGGGTTTTGGCGTGCTGTTTTCCCCTCTCATTCAAGACGTACCTGATCACTATGATGGTTACAGTTGCCTTTGCCTGATCTTCATGCAGGTTTAATTCATTCTTTATTGCGCAAAGGTGGACAGAACTGTGTACAGTTTTGCTGCTGAGATTTTACTGATACTTTGTGCAATAATAGTATATTTATTAGAAATACCTGACACTTTCTGTGCTGGCGTTTGTCTCCTTCATTCCTGTGTCATTTGATTGGTCCTTGGTTGGCTTTCCATCAGCTAGCTAGGATCCTGCTTTGTAAAAGAAATCCTCCTTAGCTCCCCTTGGATTGTCTTATGATTTGTATTTAATGTCCTCTGTTCTTTATTATCCCAGATATGAAGAATCATTTTTTGTCTCCCCATAGCCCCCCACATGGTGTTCGAGCCTTCAGTTGTGTTGACAGTGCCTCCCAACTTTCCCAGGAAAAAATCCCATTAGAACAAACCTACTTTCACCAAGAACATTACTGAAATATTAAATACTATCAGTGTCATGACTAACCTTTGAAGAATTGCACTACAAATTGCACAGTTAAATACTGTCTGTCTCAAAAGCATGCCTTTTATGCACTTCTTCACCTCCTTTGCTCTCTATTTAAAGCAGCTAAACACTTTTACAACTTGTTTCAGTTTCCTAACCCAGATTTATTTCTGACATTTATACAACAAAATGTACACGATAAGCTGGAACGTTCACTACCAATATGGTAGTAATTTAATGTTATCTTAACTATAAAAACACAAATAATGTTTCATAATTTTTGTAGATTTAAAACACTTTCCAGTTTGTATGATAGTGAAATAAGGCTGAAAAAGTACTGCATTCTCAAAGTCATATTGAATGAAATTATCCTCAAATTCAGCTGTAATTTTACCTTAATGCATTACAATTCAGATGTCAGCTTTTTCTTCCACAATTTGATTCTGCTTGGCTATTAGGATCGCTCAGTGCTTACTCTGTTTTATTGCTCTTAGATGAAATAAATTAAGCTGTATAGCAATATAAAAGATAATATTCATTGTTATGAATTTGGCATTTACATGAATGAAACATCTTAAATTCCCCCTTCATCTGTTTTAAATTAAGTATGAGATTTAAATCACTTGTTCTGATTGAGAGCAAGCACTAGAAATGAAGGGACTGTGGGCAATCAAAAAAGCACACTGAGATTCTGATCAAGGCATTCATTATCGTTGGTGGGAAACAACATTAAACAATAATTGATTGCATTCATGTAGAGGGTAGAGAACCTGCCATGAGGTGACAGTTTTATATTCATAGTCTTAGAATAATTTTGGACAGGTGAGAAAATGAGAGTAACATGCACAGTATTTTGAATTGCTCAGGTATGGTGGGAGGTAGCTCTTGTAAGAGGACAGACCGTATATCAGTGTGGGTTTATGAAATGTGTAATAAATTTGTATTCAATTTTAGACATTATCTCCAATTATCGCTTTTTTAGCTAGGGATGTAATTGTATATTTAATTTTCATCCTAAAATATTTCCTTTTAACAGTGTTTCTGTCTCATTCCTCCTTTAATTCTCATTATAATCTCAGTAATCCTTTTCGTAGGTAGAGAAAAATACATGTAAGTAAAAAAAATGTTTGGCCTGAAACTGTCTTAAATTGAACCATCTTAATTTAAAGTATGCTAACTCTACTGAGGATACTATTTACTCTAGAATAACTCTATCATTACGGAAAATGAAACCTTCTTTCTTGTAGACTTCTGTCATGCGGTCTGAAATGAGAAGGGAAGACAGCTTCAGTTGTCTTAGTTTTAATATGTCCTGTAAATTGCCAAATTTTGAAAGAGTGTGATTTAGAATTTTAGACAAATCAGTTACTGATTATATACTATGGATTCTAGATATGATTCGGGTGACAAGTTGTCTTAATAAAAGCAAATATGTGCAAAACCTGTTAGCTGCCTCCCCTTTCCAACTTGTACATCATTCCTGATGTGCAAAGAATAGTAAACATTTTTCTACTTAACAGAGTCAGTGTTCATCATATTCCCATACAACCCAGCTATCCATTACCACTTTTCAATGCCTTTCCTGACTGTGTAACCTTCTCCAATCCACATCTTCCTACAACCCTAGTTCAGTCTTCTGTTGAGATTTTTTTTTTGCTGTTCAACGTAATACAAATTCTTTTTCTCCCTCTCTCCCTTCCTTCTCCCTCTCCCCTTCTCTCTCTCTCCTTCTCTCTTTCTCTCTCTTTCTCTCTCTTTCTCTTCACTGAGTCTTCCCATACAAACATTCGTCTTCAGGCTAGACATTTCTCCCTCCAATTCCTCAATCAATCTTTGGCACCTCTGAAGCCCTACTACCATCTCCATAAGACTGTATTTCCTTTTAGCCCCATTAATTCATGTTACGCTTTTGCAAAATTCATAGTCTGACTGCTCTAGTCCACCCACTCAATCCATTCTCTGCTCTGTAGGCATCATCAGTCTGTTGGTCCTTACCTACCTTCGTCAAACTGCTGTTCCCACAGCATTCCTCTTTCATTGTTTTTCTTCTTAACTGTCAAATCCACTCACTTGATCTTTGGGTAAAAATATTTGTCCTTAACCAACTGACCTTTGGTCTTAGAGTTTGTTGATCTGGCCTCTGGGCTTGCCACAAAACAACTGATTTGCTGCCTCTCCCCAGTGCTTCTGCATTCTTGCCGCTTTGCTGTTTGCATCTTTTGCAGGTAACACTGTACTGCATTTCTCCAGCTTTACTTTCAGATTTTTTGTGGTCCCAAATAAGCTCTGACTGGCTATGCAAGTAGAGATGCCACCCTTTAAAATCAGGAAGGGACCATTTTTAGGCAAGACAAAGCCATTGAATTATCCGCTCTGTAAGACTTGCATGACACTTGCAGTGCAGAGAGTCAGACTAGCTGATTCTTCTCCTGTCTCTCTCGTTTGTGACTTTTAGGGCAGCTAGTGCCATAGAGGTACTGTAGCAAAACAGCCCACTGACTCAAAGGGTTCCCACTCTGCAAGAGGAGCTGTAGGAGAAAGAAGAAGCTGGTTTAGGGCTTCACTCTTCCCCATACACGTAAGTGGGCATGTAACCATGCTATAGTGAATTTCTTTTAAAGAAAACTAGAACAGCAAAACATACAATTTTGGAAGGCTTCATTAGCAGAACTTAAAAACTTGTGTTGATGGTATTTCTTGTAGGTCCCTGCAGCCTAGTTTTCCTGTGCTTTGATTATATCTGGTAATATCTTCAGTGAAAGGTGAAAACAAAAGATTCTATGGAACTGCATATGTTGGGCTGCAAAGGAGGGAGTCTGTATGAGTGTCGTGGGTTAGGTTGAACCGCCCCCTCCCCCCCCCCCCAGCCGGTCACTCCCCCTCCCCCACCCCCAGGAATGAGGGAGAGAATTAAAGGATAAACGTGAAACCCATGGGTTGAGATAAGAGTGATTTAATACAGATGATTTAATACAACGTAGGTGCTCACCACCCCCTCGTATGCAAAGCCCGTCTCGTCCCGAAACTGCAATCCCGGACGAACGCGAGGCCCCGAAATAGAGAGGGGCAGAGAGGGAGAGATAGTACTCCGAGAGTGGGAGTACTGGGAGAGAGAGAGGAAAGGAAAAAAAGAAAGAAAAGCAATAGAGCGAAAAACACAGCAAGCACAAAAGAGCAAAAGCGGCAAAAGCCAAAGCGCAAAAGCCAAAGCGCAAAAGCCCTTCTTCCCGTCTGACCCTCGCTTTTATACTGGGCATGACGCTGCATGATATGGAATATTAATTGGCCAGTTTGGCCCTCAATCTTAAGTTCGCCACAAATCACAAGGGGAATCGTGTCCCCCTTGTCCCAGCTATGCTCCCCCCTTATCCCGCCGTGCTTCTGCACTCCGGCACACTGAAAAGTCCTTGGAGTTTCACATCCAACCACAAACATCAACTTGCTATCAGCATTCTTCTCAGAGCGAGCCTCTGAGTAAAACCAAAACACGGAGCTCTTCTAGCTGTTAAAAAAAAGGAAGAGCTAACACTGTCCCAGCTAAAACTGGAACAATGAGCTACAGAATTTCCTAAAGGAGGAGCATAAAGTGCTTTCTTCATGTGCTTTTTAAAGTACTTATGTATAAAAAGCTTTCTTAGAAGAAGTAAAGGGGCAGTAGTAATTTTTCAGGCTTGCTCTTTGCTGTGTTGGTAAAAGCTATTTCACACTAGATCATAGATATATATACTGGATACACAGATATGTAGATGGATGTGAACCTCATGAAATTTGGCAAGGCCGAGTGCAAGGTCCTATGCCTGAGTTGGGACAATCCCCAATATCAATATAGACTGGAGCATGAAGGCATTGAGAGCAGCCCTGAAGAGAAGGACTTAGAGGTGTTGGTTGATGAGAAGCTCAACATGAGCCGGCAAAGTGTGCTTGCAGCCCAGAAAGCCAACTTTATCCTGGCCTCATCCAAAGAAGTGTGATCAGCAGGTCGAGGGAGGTGATTCTGCCCCTCTACTCTGCTCTTGTGAGACCCCACCTGGAATACTGTGTTCAGCTCTGGAGTCCTCGACACGAGAAGGACATGGAGATGCTCGAGCGAGTCCAGAGGAGGGCCACGAAGATGATCCAAGGGCTGGAGCACCTCTGCTATGAAGACAGGCTGAGAGAGTTGGGGTTGTTCAGCCTGGAGAAGAGAAGGCTCCGCGGACACCTTCTAGCAGTCATCCAGTACCTAAAGGGGGCCTACAGGAAAGCTGGAAATGGACTTTTTGCAAGGGCATGTAGTGATAGGATAAGGGGAAATGGCTTTAAACTGAAAGAGGGAGGATTTAGATTAGATCTAAGGAAGAAATTCTTCCCTCTGAGGGTGGTGAAACACTGGAACAGATTGCCTCGAGAGGTTGTGGATGCCCCATCATGGACTGTGTTCAATGCTAGGACTGAACAGGGCTTTAAGTGACCTGATCTAGTGGAAGGTGTCCCTACCCATGGCAGAGGACTGGGAACTAGATCGTCTTTAAGGTCCCTTCCAACCCAAATCATTCTATGATTTTATAATGCTATGATATACTGGATAGCCTTCCCAGACAAATTGATCATTTTCACTATATTATAGTCTTCGGATAGGAGCAAAAAATATTTTTTACATTATGCCCTGTTTTTCATTTTATATAGTAATTCATCTCCACAGTCATGGTGCTATTTGTCCCCTTTTCACATTTTCTGGCCTCAAACATTTCAGACAGAATGGCAAAAGAGGAAAAAAGCTTTGAAGAAAAATGATATAAAGCAAATTTTAATTCAAACATTATCTTTGCGATAGTGATTCAAATATAAAGGTTCCCATATTCTGCAGTGACAGTGTGGATGTAGTATTATATAGTCTATATTTGGCATTGCCTTCCAAGTCCCTTGGCAGCGCTCCAGTGATCCTCAGTGACATTCCCCTTGCATCACTGGGTTGTATAACAGGCACTTAAGTCTCAAGTAGCCCTTGGAAGCAGTGCTTTGAACTGAGTAAGTCAGCGGGTGCTACTGCATTTCCAGCAGTAGTGGTGCAACGCTGTACCTGCCAAATCATCGTGCCCAAGACGTATTCATTTCGGGTCAGTGGAAGTCTCACAAATTCTTTCCACCTTCAGTTGTGTTACTCATGACAACTCCTTTTTACCAAAAAGACTACTTTCAGTCATATCAGAAGTTAATGTTTTACATTACACTGTTTTAGCAGGAAGTTTTTTTGGTTTAATTATTTTTTGAAAAAAATATTAGTACTATGCTGTTAGTTGCAACACGTTTTAGTTTCTTGTGCAGGCATTTAAAGAGCTAGGACTAGGAAGAGATATATTGAAAAAATGTTCCCTGCATCATATCCAAATCACCTCTTGCACTCTAGAAAATTTGAAAAAAGTCCTAAAATAATATGGAAAAGCAATCTTTTTACTCTCTTCTTGATGTCAAACCAGAAAAAAAGTTTGTTTTCTCCAATTAGATTATCATATGGTCATAAAAGAAAAAAAAGTAGGTGACTATATGCTGCTGAATATGAGACCAGTTATTCAAGAGACCAGGCGTAACAGTTTACTACATGAGTGATGGCATTCTCAGATCTATTTTATGCTCTTCAGTTATCTTTGATATTTTAATCTGCATGTATGTGCATTAAAAGTATATCATTCAAAGCTCAAAGTCTATAGTGTATATAGTAGAAGTGAGTGCTCCATGCTGTCCAGTCTTTTAAAGCAATTTGATCTTTGGTTAGATAGTCAAAACTTATGTCCTGTCAAGTAAGTGACAGCATATTGTATATTTGTTTCTTGATAACGTGAAAAATATTGGAAAGCTGATTATTCTGTAAAAACAATTGAGCCTTCATGCTGGTGTTCTACTGTAGGTAAAGAGACCAAGACTTTCAAAGCTACCAATTATTAGCATATACTTTAGCTTGACAGCCCGACCTAGCACCTATAAAATGTTCATACTGTGAAAGCTTGGTGCTTGACACCATAAATTATGAATGAAGAGCTAGTGGAAAAAGCGACAGACTGACTCAGTGAAAGAGAGAATTACGAAGCTGAAAAATATTAAACTGACTGGCTGTCTGGATATTTAATCAAAGGAGATAAGAAACATTTTATTATCATGAATATAAATCTGGGATATATCTGGGAATATTTGTTGTGAGTGGAACAACTGTTCTAGTAAGTTGCATTTACTTTGGTATATTTTTGAGGCTCTGCAATAAAAAAAGAAAACGTATAATATAGCCAAATGTTAACCTCATGTTTTCCGAGTTGCCTTTGTGTTCTTTCCTGGAAATTTTTTTTCATATGAGTTCTGCTAAACTCCTTTTCAGTACATCACGGTCATTTTCAGACCACAGCAGTAAGGCCAACTATATCAAGTATTTCACTTCTAAAGTGGATAACTTACCAAGCAAATGAGATGCCACTTCAGGAATCAAAGGAGCAAAACTGATCATTTTGCTTGAGAACATTGACACCTTCGAAAGTCATGACTGCTGCTGCTTCGATATGCCCACAGCGTGTGGCTCTACTGATGACTTGCCTTAACTGCTGGCAGCTAAAATAATTATTAACCGCATCAACTTTAACAAGCAGAAAAAATACAAATGTAGGCTTGATAGCCCGCCTCTATCCTTTGCATGTCATTTACTTTCTTAGGTCATTAGAGAGATCAGGGAGCATGCCCTTTGATTTGAGTGCGAAACACTAACTTCATCCTGCTTGTATGGCCTTGGCAAAGATCTGCAATGGATAATGATAATAATGCCCTGTCACTTCTGGAGGCTCATTTGTATGACCACTCTGTACCACTTCATACAGACACTGTTAGCATTATTGTTAGCTTGGGAAAAGAGGGTAGTCAAGATCTGCCCTTTATGAGCCATGTCAACGCTGTGCTTTCTATATTGTAGCATTTCTGCCTGCAAATTAGGAATGACCCCGTTTCATTTTATAATGTAAAAATATTGACTGAGTGTAGGTAAACTCTCATTTAGCTGCCTAGAATTAAGAAGTTGTGCTGAACTACAGAAGTAGTAGAAGACAGAGAGAGAGTAGTAAAGAGTCTTTGGCTTCAGTGGACGGGTCTCTTCCACTGCAGAAGTGTTTGCCTTCATGTTTTATGCCCGGAACTTCCCCAACTGTTGTTCCCACGTCTGATGTGCCTGTATGTCAGAGTTTCAGACTCCTGATTCTTGCTCTCAGCCTGCCTGAAGCAGCATGCTCTGCAGCTCAGCACTCAGTGCTGTGAGAACACACACCCTCAAGGGCACTGCCAAAAAGCCTGAAATGATCCCTTGCCTCAGTGCTTGAGCTAGAGATGCTCGAACAGCTCTTCATGGGGCTGTGCTGCCAGTGAAGCACGAACTCTCTTTAGTTGCTTCAGCCTTTGTACCTCTCCTAACATCTGCTCCTCTGTTCCTCAGAGTCATTGAACAGCTAATTTTTCGTTACGATTATTAAGTAACTATTGAGTAAGCAGTGGCCATCTGTCTTTCCAGTCCCCATTTGTCACTTTATCAGCTGTTGTCTTCAAAACTTCCTTCTTTAAAGGGTCTGTTGCGGAAAAGGTCTATAGCGATTCTGGTTCTCACTCCACTTGAAACAAAACAGCTGACAGGTTGAAAGGTACTTCTGTATCAACCTGCCCAGTTATGCGTGGGGCAAAGGCATCAAACTTTGCAATACCATTTTATGCTTTACTAATAGAGTCTAGGTCATTGGATCAGTGCAGTGCAAGAAAAAACGGGTGCTTAGGGAGAGTTGGATTATCCCCATGAACTCATGTGGGAAGTTTCTACTTTGAAGACGAGGAAATCCCAAGAAATGCAGAGGGTGAGAGCAAGAGCTCTGGAATTATTAACTTTGTAGTTAGTCTGACTGGCAGTTATGCATAGGTGTTATTATACTTTTCCAGAAGCTTTTGCATGTTTTTTTTCATTTATGGATGTTGTCACATAAACTTTTTGTTCATTTTATCACTACTCAAAAAAAAAAATAGTAAAAGACGTAAAAGCAACTGCTTGTAAGAATGCAGAATAGAAAAAGTTAACAGCAAAGTGGAGAATATTAAATCTAGCATCATGACTCCACAAATCAAGTCCCAATCTAATAGGATTGACTTCAACACACAAGTCATTTGTACTTTACCGGTGGAAGGAAAGATAAATCTATGTGTCTGAATTTCACTTATTTCTGATTTCCCTAATGAAGATATACTCAGGTTAATAAACAGAGCTGACAGAACTGTCAGGTATTCATGTTCATTTAGAAAAATCTGCCTGATAATCTACTGTTGACATTAACATGATTGTGAATTGAATATCAATTAGCTTTTTCAAGTCAAAATAAGAATTATTACGTAGGGCAGCTGGGCTGCTATCATAATTTTCTGACTCCTGTTTTTATCAGGGTTGGCTGTGATCTCCTTGTATCTCACACATGGAGCCAAAAGCTCAGGAAAATAATATAGCTATGTGACATAAACTAGGTCTGGTGTTATTTTCT
This sequence comes from Tauraco erythrolophus, assembly GCF_009769465.1. Classification (NCBI taxonomy): domain Eukaryota; kingdom Metazoa; phylum Chordata; class Aves; order Musophagiformes; family Musophagidae; genus Tauraco; species Tauraco erythrolophus. The sequence continues at coordinate 15,640,148 of NC_141465.1, forward strand.
TGACCTGTGAACAGCATTAATTTATCTCACTTCATTTTAACAGCCATCCCTGCTGAAAAGGAGTATCTTAGAAATGAAAACTGAGTCAATGGTTAAGAACACACTGTTTCCCTGGTATCTAACCCTCCTTTTTCCCCATCTCGTTCTTTGTGAGGAGTCCATTAATGTAGAGCAGTCTGCTTCTACCTACCAGGACTTATTCTTCAGTTCTGTCTTCTCTGTCTGTCCTGCAGGGGTGACAGTGGAGCACTCAGCCCCTTCTGATACATTGCAAATGTAGGCATTCATCCCTTCTGGCTGATATGTGGATTTAAGAACCTCCTCCTGTCTTACTGCCCTGTTTGGAAGAGCAGTGTTCAACTAAATCACTTTGAAATCATTTTGACACTGCTCTTGGGGAAAAATCTGCATTATAGGCTAGGAGAGGTAGGATATTACCTATTCATTCTCCGTTCCACAGTTACCTGAGGAAAACTGGGGAGGTTCATCTGTTTCTGAACTAAACCTATTTCTTTTAAATGTGAATATGTTTTCTTTTTATCTCAGGAATTTTATTTTTTCTCACTCTTGTGAATAAGATTCGCGTTGGAGAAGCAAGCACTTATGTTAGATCTTAAAATATATAATGTTTACGGTTGTCTTAGGGCAAAATAACTTGCAAAGTGGCAGAATACATAGTTAAGATCTGTGTACAATTTGGGATTAGTAGCTATTATCCCAGAAAGATTTCAGTGCAGAAATTGTCATGTATTTCTGCACTGACAGATAAATTTTCTACATGCTTGGTTCATTTGGGGCCACTGAATGTATCAGGATGATTCCCAAGTCTCTGCTTTGTATTCATGAAATGAAACATGGAACCTGCCTTACTGGGAAAAGCCGTATCTTTTCCTGACTGGTGTTATGTGCCTGTGATTGATAATTTGTTTTATGTTTCCTCTTTCTTTGGAATATTTCTCTGTGTCATGAACAGGGATTAAAGTTGTATGATAAGGCAGCACTTTGACATTGAAAAAAGAAAGTCATTGTGTTGTCCTGGTAGAATACCTGTGTACAGACTTCTGTCTCTCTAAGTTACTTTAGAGAGACATTCACTATCAGAGTGGTCATATATGTGTGTGCAGAAAACTGTTAAAAGCATGGATGGTTGCATTGGTGTAGAGGTAAGAGCAGCTCCTGTTGTAGATTGTCATGCAGGGAGTCTTTTCTCAGTTTTGTTGTAAAACAGTAGTAAAGGTCATTCCTCTTTCCTTCGTTCACCTGATTGTTCTTTTTTGTACACAATAGAAAAAATTCTCACAAAATGCTTTGTACAGAAAGCTGCTACAAAGATTTCATACCTTGGCTTAAATAATTGTAAAGGCTAACAGTTGGCCAAATAGTATCTACTTTAGTTGTACTGAGACTACTTCAGGAGAGAATTCTGCCTGTCACATGATGACTGAACACAAAAAAATCTTCATTCGAACAAAAACATCTAGGCATAATTGACCAATTTTCAGACTTAATCAGTTGTTTTGTTGGTTTGTTTGTTGGTTTCGTTTGGAGTTTTTTTTTGTTAAGAAGTATATTAGCACTATTCTAAGTAATTTTAATGCTGTTAAAAACAGACTACAAAAATAATAAAAAAAAACCCAGAACATAAAATTTTACTATTATTTCTTTTAGGTGCAAGGATTCTCATTTCTTGAAAATAAGTCTGTCCATCTCAGTTTTTTTTTATCCTTCTATGTCTTAAGATCCAACTTTATAAAATAGATATTAAAATTTGTCCGGTATTTTGAATATTTCCTGATCCTAAAATTAAAAAAAATTGCAGGTATTGATCATGTCATTTATGGAACAAATCCTCCTGGGGGCTATCACAAGTCAAATTAAGCACGTCATTGGGGAAAGCCAGCAGATTCATCAAGGGCAAATTGTTCTTGAGAAACCTGATCGCCTTCTATGACAAAGTAACCTGCTCAGTTGATGTGAGGCAAGTGGTGGACATTGTCTACTTGGATTTGTCCAAGACTTTTGATACAGTTTCCCACAGCCTTGTCCTAGAGAAACTGACGCGTTATGGTCTAGACAAGTGGTTTGTGTGGTGGGTGGGGAACTGGTGGACAGGCCACACCCAGAGGGTTGTGGTAAATAGCTCCTTTTCAAACTGTCAACCTGTCACAAGTGGTGTTCCCCAGGGATCGATATTGGGCCCAACACTGTCTAATATCTTCATAAGGGATCTGTTCATGGGATCAAGTGGTGAAGTTTGTCGATGACACGACCAAACTGAGTGGGGAAGTGGACACTTCAGAAGGGAGAGCCACCTGCAGGAAGTCCTGGATAGGCTGGAAGAGTGGGCTGTCAAGAACCTTATGAAGTTCAACAAAGATGAATGTAAGGTTTTGCACCTGGGAAGACATAATCCAGGAGTGCAGCCCAGGCTGGGACCTAGAAAGGGACCTGGGGGTCCTGGTGGGCAACAAGCTCAATGTGAGTGGACAGTGTACTGCTGTGGCAAAGGAAACTGACAGGATGCTGGGTTGCGTCAAGGGCATCACCATCAGAGATAAAGAAGTCATTCTCACTCTACTCAGTGCTTATCAGGCCACACCTGGAATATTGTGCTCAGTTTTGGTCCCCACTGTAAAAAAAAAAGATGTGGACAGGCTGGAGAGGGTCCAGAGAAGGGCCACAGGGATGACCAAAGGACTGGGAAGCCTGCCATATGAGGAAAGACTGAGAGAACTGGATTTGTTCAGCCTTGAGAAAAGAAAGCTTAGGGGAGACCTTATCACCATGTTCCAGTATTTAAAGGGTGGCTGCAAAGAAGATGGAAACTCCCTTTTTACAAGGAGTCACATGGAAAAGACAAGGGGTAATGGGTACAAGTTACCCCAGGGAAGATTCCGATTGAGCACAAGAGGAAAATTTTTCTCAATGAGAACGATCAGCCATTGGAATAATCTCCCCAGGGAAGTGGGGAGTGCCCAAAAGTGCCCAACATTGGACACTTTTAAGATAAGACTGGACAGAACGCTACACAATTTTGTCTAGACCGTGCTTTTGCTAAGAAAGGTTGGACCAGATGATCCCTTGAGGTCCCTTCCAACCTGGTATTCTATGATTCTATGATTTAAAGTAGAGGTATGACAAGATACAAGTATGTTCAATAGGCTGTGTATAGTTATAAATTGTAAATTATAATTGCTTATCAGAGCATTTTGACAAGTGTTTAAAGTGCCACGATTGCTTATTTTATAATCAAGTGACATTAAGAAGGAAGGAACGATGCTCTTGTTAAAATAAGAAATGTTTGTGGTTGGATACTTTAAAGCCTAAAGTTAATTTAAAGCTTGACAGACTGTAGCCACAGACTTGTCACTTTTTTAAAATCTGCTGTCCTGCTTTCATGAAGGCAGGTGTTCAAATACTAAAAATAAGCCACAGTAAATGTAATAGGCAACTAGCTGACTATATGTTCTTAATATGGTCTTTTTATTGTTGAAATAACACATAAAGACTGTTGTCTGTTGTTTCTTGAATATGAAAGCCAAAGGCTTTCTCCAGAAGGGCAGAGTTTTACAACCATTCATCAAAATTTACAGTGATGATTTCAACAGTAATTTGAGTTAACAAAAATTTAGACATGAATTAGACCATTTACAAACTCTTAGAAGATGCTGGTAAAAGACAAAAACCTGAATTCCTTGGTGCTGTAGAAGTCATAAAATTAATTAGACCTACTTGTAGAATTTTGAGTAAATATTGCTGGGTTTAATTCAGATTTAACTTTTTTCATAGAGATTTTGGAGATGCTGAAACACACATTAGATTATTTGTTTGGAATCTGGGTATTTTTTCATCCTACCAGGGCTACATGTCTTGTTATTTAGAAATACTTTTAAAACTGCATTTTTGTTCATGCAAATGTAAGTTGAGTGGATGTTCATATAACTTCCCTTTCCACAGATATAATCATATATGATGTTCTTGACTTATTCTTCTAAAGTAATGTGATGATACAATCGGGGGCCAATTAGATACCATGAATAATGAATATAAAAATCTGAACAGTTTGTGAAGCAATTGGCTTATTTCTTCTTTCTATCTACATAAATTCTGAATGCTGAAAAGTATATGGAGTTGAAAAAATAAATATTTGGCAAATGAGTTGGAAACAGAAAGGAACACGAGCTTGCAAAAGTGATATGTAATGAGTATAATAATCAGCTTTGGTCTTCAGTATGTCTTATCCACTTAATTGTTCAAATGAAATACTGTGTCATTCTGAGGTTCCCTTAGTTGCTAGTTCCATTTCACTAGCTTCGGGGGTTTGATAGTATATGGAATAATGGTACTGAAGATACAGCTGAAATCAATTGCCTCTGCCTCCATCAGTTCTCTCAGTAGGTACAAGTATTACTCTTTCATTTAAAAAAATTACATAAATTAAATCTCTCAGTGTGAGATCTTATGATTTCAGGCAGCAAGAACAAAGCAGAGCATTTGGTTTACTTATCTTGCTTATTTACATGGTACACACGCATAAAAATATGCATTCCATAATCGAAATTCAATGAAGTCTTCTATTAAAAAAGCAGAAGAAGAGAATAAAGCAGAGCTTCATCTTGCTTTTTCTATTTAACACTTAATCCAGTGAGGTTACTCTGATGTAACTGAGAGGTCTGCAATGGTTGGCAATGCTAATAGTAATGCAGCCTGAGAATAAAGGGATTCATGTTGATTTTTCAAGTAAGAATGGAAGAAAGGCAATGTGAAAAAAGATAATGTAAAACTGAAGCTTTTGGTGGGAAAATGTTGGCTTACATTCCAGTGAGAGATGGAGCAGTAGGATTACAGCAGTCTTCCATTCTCAGGAGAGTGTGCATGTTTGCACGTGTAAGGTATGGAAAGGATAATTGTATTGGCTCTGAAGTAGCAGGAGCACTATAAAAGTGTAGGAAAGCATAAAATGATATAGCAAAGAGCATAAATTTTAATTTCATTTAAAAAATGATCTTGCTAAGATATAGGTAGCAAGGTTCTCTACAAAAAAAAAGGTTGAATAAAAAGGTGGGTAGTGGCATTTTATGCAAAAGAACCACTGTTTTTTTAAATCTTGTTAGCTCAGAGCCACAGGATTTGAAATTATATGTATCCAGGTGGTAGTGGGGAACAGTAAGACTGAAACAGATAACTGAATCAAATTAGAAAATAGTGTAAGTTTTTCCTTAAGCATCTGCATGTAATGTTTGGAAAGAAAAATGGTGCTATGGGGGAATTAGTTTTTGAAGATGCTCACTGGAGTCCTCAGGTAAATGGGAGTAAAGCACCACCAAGTTAGGCAGGCGGTTATCCAACATAAAAATATTGCACCCCGTCTAATAATATTGCAAACTTCTTAAGGCTGAAAAGGTGAATTTATCAGAATGAGATGTTGGGTTTTGTACATGAAAAATTACTCTGACCAGTTCTCATTCATTAGAGGAGAATTCTAATTGTATGTTTGTGTGAGTGTGCAAATGTGAAAGTGAAAAAGGTGAAAGTGGAAATTCTTTTTAAAAATTCTTGATTGGGAAATCATTGATCAATAAAAAGAGGCCAGTTTTGGATAAGAGCTCAACCTACATTAGAGGTAACATGAAATCAGAAACTGGAAATATAAACACTTGTAATAATTAATGGAAAGGAGAGTATACATGTGGAAATCAATACACATTAGAGAATATGAAGTGTAGAAAATTGAAAATAGAAGCTAAGTGTGTTAGGTAAAAGCCCAAGTCTCACAATACCCAGGATAATAGGAATTTCTCTATTGTTTTCTGAATAAAAATGTTTGCATGAGTAGTATTGAACTTTTTTTAGAAAGATGCAGAAAATAAGGTGTTCAGAATTGAGAAAATCAGAAGTTAGTAATTTATTCACATAACATGAAGAATATGAAGTACTTCCCATCTGGCGTAAATAGTTCTCTTCCAAGAGTCCTGCAAGAATTGGCTGAGGAGATCTCTGGGCTACTGATGGTAAATTTAATGAGTTTGGGGACTCAGGGAATTCAAAAATATTGGAAGAGCGTAGGTGTTAGAGTACTGGTTTGAAAAGAAAAGGGAAGCACCATTAACCAGGTAACTAGATTTTTATAAAAATCACAGTATTGGAGAGGATTCGAGGAGTCATTTAGCTCCCCCCGCCTGCCCCAAGGCAACATGAGATTATGTAGAAACCAGGTCTGACAGCGTTTAAGGTGTCTTAAAAGCCTCCTACAGTGGAGATTCCCCAGCTTCCCAATTAGTCACAACTATCCCTCTTCTGTACAACTGTAGGGGTAGTAAGGATTTTCCTGATGTCTAACATAAAACTTTTTACTGTAATTTAAATCCCTTTTCCCTTTTTGACCATTAACACAGAGAACAGATATTCTCTTCTTCTTTAAACAGCCTTTTACACACTAGAAGTTAGTTAGTGGATAGTCCTTCTAATTGAACCTCTGAGGTAAATAACTCCAGTGCACTCAGACCTTCCAGAGGGCAGCGTTTCTAGAGATCTCATCATTCCTGCTGCTCTCCTGTGGTGTCTTTGCAACTGATCTAGGTATGTTTTGAAGTAAGGCACTGAAAACTAGACACAGCACTGCTGCTAAAGGCTTACAAGTGCTGAAGAGAGAGGAAAGATTACTCTATATATTTGCTGGCCATAATCCTGTTTATCTCAGTCAAACAGCATTGTGGATACTTTGTGTACTATATGATTTGCTATGACTCTCATATACTTTCCCGGTGGAATTGCTATCTGGACAGGTGCTCCTCATCCTTTATTACTGCAGCTCGTTAATCTTGCCTAAAGTAGAGGGCTGTTGTATGCAAAATAGTGAAAAAGCTGGAAAAGGATTCAATCGATACATATATAATGAATGCCAAATCATTTGTTTTATGGAAAACTGTCCTGGTCAAAAATCCAAGCATTTAAATCATTTGTCCCTGTTGATTATATGTTAATTGCCAAAAGTAAATTGCATATTGCATATCTCACTCTTCTTTCTGTCTTCCTCAAGCAGACAAGCCACAGACATAATATGTTTAGATTTTGTAAAGTATGACAAAATATCAAAGTATTCTGTTAGTAAAATGCTTAGAAATTTTTTTAGTAAATGGATTTTTTTAAAAATAAGGTCTGAGAAACCTTAAAGTCATTTTCAGTGACTGCTACATCACAGAATTCGAGGTGTTCCTTATACACCATTCAAAATTCTGACTAGTCAACATTTTTCATTAGTAACATGGAAATAAATATAAAATCAATAGCTGACAAAAGAGTAGTAAGTAAATAAAGAGGATGTGCAGACAGGCAACAGCCTTTATCACTTAGTAAAGGTCATCCCTTAAAAGGAAAACTTGGTTTAATATAAACAAATGGATCTTTGTTCACTCCAGAACAAAAATGCAACCCAACCTGAAAAATAATGATGAAAAGGAGTGATACTGTAAAGGACAGTGATCTTGGTGGACTAATAACTGCCAATGAATGTAATGCTGCAGTAAAAAATAGGCTAATGTGACCTTGGATATATAAACTGGATAAAAAAGCAGGCAGGGTTCTTTATCTTAATGTATATTGTTAGAAGGAATAATTTCAGAATACCACAGGTGATTCTGTTTTTTAAAAATGAAAGAGAAAAAGACCATAAAACCTGAAAAAAAAGTGCAGACACTTCAGGATAGAGCCATAACTCTCTTGGGGGCTGGAAGTGAGAGACTTGAGAAGCACAGTTTGTTTGTCTTATAAATATGAACCAATTACAGTCAATAAATAAGTTCTCAGAGAAAAAAAAAAAAGTGCCAGTTTTGTCTGGTTTTGGATGTCACCTGTAATGACTACGTATCCTTCTGGAAGATGCTGAAACTTTCCATCTTTTATTCGGACATCTTTTACGTGATGCAGATGAGAGATTCTGCTCACAGGACATCTCATAGCTCCTGCGTGCACGGCGTGTGTTTGCTGGCTGAGCTGCAGAGCAGACGAACAGGGCAAACGTGCTGCCAGGCTGGGCAGCAAATGCTCCCGGCTCCCAGTGCTGGTGCCTGACAGGTCTCTGCTGGCCCAGCGATTGTCAGCTGGGTGGGATGGGTTGGAGTGAGCTGGTCTACAGCCTTGCCAAGTTGTCTTCCTCTGAGTTTTGGTGTTTTTTTTTTCTTGGGGTTTTTCCACACTGGTATTTTTCTGCAGCTCTCTGAGTTACTAGTGTTGTCTTAAGAAATTAATGTCTGTCATTCTGTTTTCCTTGCAAATCTTTGGCTTACTCTCTATAGAAGTAATAGTGAAGTTTATTAGTGCACAATGAGCAGGAGATCAAGCTGGGTGATCCGATGGCCTGTTCTGATGCTGGACTATGATTCCATGAAGTTGGCCAAAATCCTTTATTTTTTTTTTAAACTGATAGGTCAGACTGTCTGGAGATGTGTAGAGAAAGAAGAAGAGAAAAGAAACTGGTGAAATGAATGTGTGGAAGGCTTTTTCCTTGGTTGTACAGACAAGATTGTAGAGTTCATCTTCAGAACAGGATTTTGGAATTAAAATTAAAATTCCACGCTGTCAGTCCTCGGAGCTCTGCTCATAATAATTTTAAATAAAACAGTTCCCTCAGGACCGGACAAAATCTCTGAAAAGATTAATTTCATTGTAAAGTCTAATAATAGCAGTGTAAGATATGTCTAAAAAAAAGAAAACTGGAGCTCAATATGGCATGATGAGTTATAATAATGTAATATCTATTAAAATGTGTACTGGAAAACAAAGCTAAGCACTTTTAAATTCTAAGTATGAACTGTGCATCTAACTGAAACAATGGGTTTTTACAGCTGTATGTTTACGTCTGTATATTATTGTTGGACAAGTGACAGTATCCCTAGCTCAGTTATTTAAGGAAGGACGTGCAAGTGCTAAATCTAAGTTCTTTTTATCCAAAGATGTTTTTTAAAGGATCGTTGAGTTCATTATGAATCGTGACATGGCTTTGTAGTGGCAGACCTACACTCTTTCACTCTTGTTCACTCTGCAAGTTTTATGCCCTATGTCACCTCAAAAAACTGGCCGCTACAAGTGGAGGCTGGATGTCAGGAATGTCGATAACATTGCCTAGTTGCAATCAGTTTATTTATAGCTTTTTTCATAAATATTAACTATAGTAGTTCCAGATACACACTTTTGCTTATGCTCACAGCTAATGGCTTGTCCATAATGGCCACTTTGCATGAAGTCTCATTTAAGAGGAACAGGGCTTTTTGTGGCATATGAAGGAGTATAAATAAGCAGATGTAGGGACAGGGGTCAATAAATACAGGTTCCTGGTTCTATTAACTTTTTACGGAATTTTATAATTTTAAGCATCATAGATGTAGTGTCCACCATCTCTTTTAGTCTCTTTGCGTGTGAATTTCCAGTTTTTTAGAAGCTTTCACTATTCTGCAGTCAGAGGAGCGTTCATTTCTGTATGGCATTCAGACGTATACATGCGGGCATTCTTCTTAGTCTGGATTTTTTTGGCAGAGCGGATTTTCTGCCAAGGAGCTGCGAGTTTGAAGCTTCTTGGCAGTGCAAATTTGTCTGCCATCAGGTCTGTGCTGCTGGGAATAGTCTGCTTCTTAATTACCTCGTTTAAAGATAGCTTGGGTATCTGTGTCCCACACTGAAGTCTATCATGTAGATATTGCCAAATCACTGAAGTGTGCGAGGATTTTATTACTTTATCCATACCCTCATTTGTATACTCAGCTCTGTTGATCTCAACGCTTTACTGGGATTTCTATTTCTTTACCATAAACATAATGTTTACTTGATTTGTCAGTATTTGCGCACTTTTCATTGATAATTATTTTATGTCTTGTAATACAAGTACTGTTGGAGTCTTAATTTTTATGATTTTCATTTCTGCCTCTGAAGGTGATAGCATTCTGATTCTGGTTGGTAGTTAGTTGCTTGATTGTTTTGATATTCCAGTTTGAGGTTCTAACAGCTTTGGTGGTGATAGTTGAGCCATATGCAGGCATACAAGAGGCTTGGTATGTAAACTGTAGCAAAAATTGTGTTTTAACAAAACACAAAACACAAAAATAAATGTGATGGACATCATTTGGTAAATGTATACAAGAAATATTATTAGATCATAGTACAACTATGCATATTTTCAGTGATGAATTTACTCTAATTTTTAATTTTTTTAATGTATAGCTTTGAGCTTTCAAGTAGTACTTGATTAATTTGGGCAAGGAATTAATTAATTCAGGCTCCACTGAAGAAATGAATTAGTTTCCCTTCCTGTATTTTGGGGCTTGTTCCTAGGAAAGATTAGATTTGAATAACCAATGATGTTTATTAAATCATGGTCTTGCCACAAAAAATTGTAAAACTGAAATGACACTTCAAGCCCTGATGCTGTTTGTAGAAACAGTTCATTTTTGTAAGCAGATCCATAGGTTTAGCAGTAACATGTAGTGTTTTTCATTTGATTATTTATTGAATTCTGATTTAAAGAATTAAAATATCATCAGAATAGTACTTGGTAAGTAGCAAGGTATAACCTCAGCTGAAAACCAAGTTTATTTACAAATAGTCCATTGCTAAGTGGAGAGAGAAGAGGAGGAGAGATGGAGAGAAAACAAACTCCTAAGATGAACTGAAACATTCTCAGAAACCAACTGAGCATTTGGTCTTTTCTATGAACAAGCAATATCTAAATCTAGTGGCTTAATTTTTTTGGAGGTGACAGATCCCCAGTACATGGTGTCTTGAAGGTTTATAGAGGAAACTGCTGCATCGCAGGCCAAATGGGAGGACACTTTTCTGACTTTTTACAAGAGTATGGTAGCCTGATGCAAATAGGAAATACTATGACAGATGTAAATCACAGTTTTTTTAAGAAAGCAGAAGGCCGCAATAATCTCAAGGGGGAAAGTGATTTCATTTTTTTGGAAGTAAAATAGGGCTTGTAAAAAGATGTTTATCTTCAAGTAATTCCCAAAGCTTCATAAACTGATATAGTGATGAAGAAGTGGAGAGCAGAATACTCCTGTTTGTTAAATATTCTTTTTTAAATGTCATTATTTTCTTCAAATAAATCATTTAAATTTTGTTTGGTTAATATTGAGCTTGTTACCTGGCTGTAAACTTGCTGATAAGACTATTTCAGTTTCAGGTTAAAAGTCAACATACATTCAAATATAGAGGAACTCTAATTGTCACTAATACAAAAGACAAAGGAAGATGCTAGGTCAAGTTTCCTCTAATAAGCTGGCGAGTTCTTACAGTTTCCATGCCAATGTGTCTTTTCCATAAGGCAAAATAACATGACCTGGCCTCTGCTGCTGCTGCTGTACTGCTTTATGGAAACACATTGTAGGTAGCTGTACATTGATTATCTGGACAGATAAGAGGTGGGAGATAGTGTGCAACAGCATAAACCCCCCAAATGTATGAACAGTGGTGTCATGTTCCAAATGAATAGCTTCATTTTTCTCCATCATCTAACCATCCAAAGAAGAACTGGAATTTGTGGGCTGTAAGGAGGAACTGAGCGTTCAAAATACACCAACTTGATAATGAAAATAAACTGCCCTATACAATATTTAATTTTGTGTTTAAGTCCTGATTTACATTTCTTAAATTAGAGGGTCAGATTAAACATCTCCATTAGAGGGCAGTAGTACATGTAGGTACAATGTCTCGTGTAGTTCACAGTCAGCTTCCTTATCACTGTGAGCTGTGTTCTGTATAAGTTGTGCATTATTAGTGAAAGGAAGAGAAAAATGAAGGTAATGTAGTTTAACATACTAAAATAATGCAGAAACATTTTGTAATATACAAGTACAATAATGCACATCCTGTCTTATATTAAAAAACCAAAACGAATATGACACAAACGATGCAAAATACATGTAGCAGCTTTCAGCACTGTGATATTCCGACTAAAATATCAACTTTAAAGTTCTTAGTCTTTCAGTGTTCTTTCTGAATTATAGAATTTGTATATTGTATAACTTCATTTCTGGGAAGTTTATGGGGTTTTTCACAACATCTTACTTTGGAAACTCTGTTTTTCTTTGTTTTATTACCTTTAATGCTTAAGTCCACATGCAGACTTTCTAGATTTCCAGTCAAGGGATTGCAGAAATGGGCATGCTTACTCAAGCGCCTTTTAATGATTAAGCATTGCTGGTGTGTTGTGATTTGGCAATGATTTCTGCAAAAGATTTCAGTTTTGTATGAGTTATATCTTCTGAGACATTTGATAATGAAATGTAAGCCAAGAAAGCCTAAATGTTTAGATTCTGGTTTTACTCATACTCCAACATTTTAATTACTTTAATAGCTTTAAGCAAATGTACCTGGCTAATATTGCTAGTTCGATTCATACCAGTTCAATACTTTTCTATGTTGTATCTGTCTAGTCCAAGCAATACTGCAAACATACCATTTCTTTTTCCATTTTCAGTTGTGTTACTTGATACTACAGCTGCCCTGGGAGAACTTGGATGGAAAACATTTCCTTTAAATGGGGTAAGTCACTCACCATTTTGTTTTTATTGTCTTGATTTTGGCATACTCACACTCTGGAAGCGAATGGCTGTTATACTTGGGTGGATATTCTTGCAATATAGACTTGTCAGAAAGATTTCAGTTGTTCTCAGGACTGGAGCAGCCTGTGTTGTAGGTAGGAATAACAGACACAAGAATAACATGAGTACACATTATTATGCTCTTCTCTTGCTTTTCTGAGTGTTAAGAATCTGTCTTACTTTAAATCTGGTTCTAACTGTTACACATCATAAAGTTTCATATTAAAAATTCCTAAGCTGCAGGAGTGTGTTATGACTACATTTTTTGTGAAACTGTCGTGGTTTTAGGCTGTAAACCAGCAACTAAAACTCACACAGTCTCTCCTTCTCCAGTAAAGTAGAGAGGAGAGAAAAAAAAAACCAAAGGGACTGAGGGTTGAGACAAGAACAGAGGGAGCACCCACCAACCATGGTCCTGGGCAAAACAGGCAGAGCTTTTCTCAAAGCAAAACAGTTTATTAATGATTACTTAGAAGGACAAAGGGAAACAAAAAACGATTACTTGAGAGGACAGAAAGAAACAAAACCAGATCTTAAAACCGACACCTTCCCCCCCCCCTTTCCTTTTCCTCCCGGCTCTACCTCCTCCCCCCAGCAGCACAGGGGGCAGGGGCTGGGGGAGTGCAGGTCAGTTCATTCTGTGCTGTTACTGCTGCTTCTTTCTTAAAGGAGAAGGAGTCCTTACACCCTTTTCCCCTGCTCCAATGGATCCCCTACCCACGAGGAAAAATCCACAAACTTCTCCAGCGTGAGTCCAGCCCACTGGAAACAATCCTTCCCCACAGATTGCCCCGGTGTGGGCTTTACCACAGTCTCGGGTACTTAGGGAGCTGTAGCCACTCGCTCCGGCGTGGGTCATCACGCAGACTCCAGATGCCGCTCTGCCTTGTCGTGCGTCCCAACACGACCATCCTCAGGCTCAGGCATCTTCTCCCCACGGGCTGCGAGTGGGTCTCTGCTCCACCGAGGCCGTCCTGGTTGCAGGGGGGCCGCCTGCTATCTCACCATCAGCCGCAGGGGAAACTCGGCTCCGGCACCTCCTCCCGCTCCATCCTCACTGACCTGCTGTCGATGCAGCTGTTTCTCTCAGATCTCAGTCCTCTCCAGGTGAACTCAGCCCAGTGGGCACCCCGGGAGTGGGGTGTCCCCGAGTTCCCCAGCTGGCTCCGCCGCCGCCATTCTCCGTGGGCGGCGCCGGCCTGACGCAGGCAGCCGCCCGGCCGGGAACCAGGGAGCAGGGGCAGTGCCCTCCTCCCTTCTCTCCTCGATCCTGGGCAAAGCACCTTTTCCGGTTCTTTTGTCCTGACTTAAATAGGGCAATTCGCAGAGGCGCCCTATTGGCTCAATCCCGAGGGGGATGGCAGTCTGATCTGGTGGCCAGAACTAAGCCTAACCCAGTTCCAAAACCGGGGAGGTCACAGGGACCAAAACCCCTCTCCTGCCACCAGAACCACCCCCCCCTCCACATCAAACCATGACAGAAACAAAAGGAAAAATCAATTTCGATTTTATAACTTGAAGCAAAGCTTTAATGATTTACATGAGGATTAATATGGACTTTAGCATCTGGTAAAATTGTGTCAGGTTAGCTAAATTAGAAAAACAATAAGAATATGTTAATGTCATTAAACCAGTTTAAACATTTAGAGAAAATACTTAGGTTTTTCTTTTTCCCTGCACTGACCATTCTGTATTAAAGTTCTATATCCCAGTTGAATGTCTTACATGGATTCACTGTATTGTCAGTACAGATTGCTACAGAGGTGTACAGGCTTGGCATCATGTAGGGGGCCTCGGAGTGTTAGAGGTGTCTGGTGTACTTGGATATGGTGTGGCCAGATGAGTGTGGGGAAGAGGAGCATTTTTACTCTTTGAAGTTCAACCATCAGTGTTTTGCCAGTGGCTACATTTCCAAAACCTGTCTTCTCTTTCCAGCCAGCTAATGCACATAACAGAATTTTAGAGGCATTTGTAGTTTTTTAATTAAGATACAGTATATTGGGGCATTTAACACCTCTTGTAACAACTTCTAGTTCTGATGTCACTGTACATACTGTATATCACATGTTTTTGTATTAGCTGGGATTGTGTCTTAATCCTTGTGTATGAGGCATATAGTTATTTGGTTCTCTGAAATGAACTCAGAAAATACTGTTTTTCTGAGTGAAAAATCTTATTTCATTTTTAGTTATTTTATTTCTTACGATCTGTTCCAGAAGGAAGTAGAAATTGTCTATCCTCAGCACCTTAATAATCTATTTTTATAAAATGCCTTCTGTGTCTCTGCCTTCAGGGATTTCAAGCAATGTGACATTTTGTAATCTCAGCCCATTTTCAACTTTATGGATTACTCTTTTTCTGGGTTTTCCAGTTCTTTGTATTCCTAGACATCATTTCAGTCTGTTACAGATGCTTCTGTGTTTTACGTTTTGTATGCAGTCTCATGCAATCTGAGTTATAATTTTGAAAGTTTTCTCTCCTTCAGAAATCCTAGACAAAGCAAATACTGTTATACAATATGATGAGAAAATGCAGTGAGGATTTTATGCTTTAGCAAAAAGCAAATAATGCTGTATACCACGATGAGAAAATACAGCAAGAATTTTTTGCTCTAGCTTTGTGATGGGCTCCATTGAATTGAACAGGGAGGCTGGTGTACGGAAAACACACAGGGTATAATTTTGGTTATTCTGTAAAGTCTTAAAAGCTTTCGTTACTCCGATAACCATAACCACACTATACAAGAACAAAACTCCCTACACTCAAAGTTGATTTAAAGCATAACTATTACAAGAGATCTATTTTGATTGTCATACATAGCCTTAACATTAGTTTTGCAGCATATTGATGCTTTCAGGTGTCTTAGGACACAGCAAAGGCCTTGGCTGTGTTTTAAGAATCGGCAGCACTTACATTTGAGTCAGTACTTATGATTCAATTATTAGAGGAATTCCCAAATAAATAAAATTTAGTTTTTAAAAAAAAAGTAACTAGTGTAAATATGTAGGAGAAAAGTGGTTTGTACATGAGGAAAACATACAGAATAAGGCTTCCTGGGATGTAAAACAGGCAGAAGAGGCTAGAGTAAAAACTGAAAGGAACTTGATAAATTAAGTACGTAGAGGTAGTTAAAAGAAGTGTGCATGTGATTTTAACTCAGGAAGAAAATATGTCTAAACTGGTGTTGAATTAATCTAAGCTGTAAACATGATAAAGATTCATGTGCACTACAGCAATAGAAGTTTTCAAAGAAACTTTTAGAGAAGTTGTCCAGGTGAGAATACATGATTTGGAGAAGCATGATCCATTGAAGAAAGAGACTGTAAGACATTGGCCATATGCAGCAGGAGATGACTGGATATCCTGACAAACAAGGTCCTCGATTTCTCACAGTGGAATAAAGGAAAATTCTTTAGCTCAACGTTCCAGGAAAGGCTTCTGTGAGCAGTAGGACCTAGTGGCAGTGCTGCACCTGTGAAACGGTGCAGAAAGAAGGAACAAACAAAAGCCCCCAAAATAAATAATGGAGACAAATTACTTACATGAAGTGAGAGTTGTTTCTCTCACTCACTGAGAGTTACGCAGAGCTGCTGATTAAAATTCGTATTTGCTGATTTTTCAGAGTTAGTGTCATTCTGACAAACTTAATTGGAATATACCAAATGTACATTCTGGTTTAGATATTTGATCATACTGGAGAATTGCATAAAGCTATTAAAATATGAAAATTTACATTACTTTGGCTTATAAAATATGAAAGATACTAAAGTTAAAAATTACACTGAAACGTATTTCTAAACTGTTTCTATTTAAATTGTTCTGGGATCCTGTTCCTTACACAAAGGTAAGAAGAAAATTGAGCTTACAAATGCTCATGTAATTTACAGAAAATGACATCTGTGTGCTTCTTCCTGTCACTTTTGTATTCAATCTCTGAAGCAAAAGGCTAGTGTTCATGTTAATTATTACTTGATTCTTAATAAAATGTAAGGCAAAATATTACTTTTGAGGTTGGCTAATATCTCCTATTACACTTGCTGATTTAGTAAAGAACAGTAAAACTGTTGTCTTTCTAAATCTTGCACAAACATCAGAAATGTTGTTTTATGTCCACAGCACTATCTAATCTGAGTTACTTATCTCTCCTAATATAATTCGGAATATGGCATAATAATTGGTGTGATTGAGATTATCACTGCAGAAATAAGTAATTTTTTTTTTTCTTTTGTCTCATGATGGTAACAACAGCATTTTCCCTTTTCCTGGAGGAAAGTTGCAGGTTTTTATATGTTTGTGCTTTTGACGGAGATTTTTGTTCAAATGCTGTGTAAGTCCTAAATGTTACTTTAATCAAACTTGTTTTTTTTTTTTTAATAAGTGTATGTGTGGTGTTTATGTGTGTAAGAAAAATGTCATTGAAATACAGTTAACTGCTCTGATGAATATTTTTGAGGTTAGGAGGATGAGACGATAGGTTTTCTTGAGACTGTGACATTAACAGAAGTCATTAATTTACTGGCATGCTCAGTTGCAATGAATGTTTTCATTAAATTAAATAGCAACTGAAATATTAATGCTTGGGATTTGGATAATATTGAGTATGCCTCAGAGATTTTAAACCAACAGGCTAGGGTGAAACAGGAGAAAAAAATAAGAGGTGTTCTTTTGGAATTGGCAGAACCTTAACGTTTACTTCCCAGACTTTTTTATTTATAGTAGGCTCATAAAGTAATGTTTGCAAGCTTTCAGCAGTTTTGGTGACCTCCAGAGACACCTACCCAAGCAAGTAAAGATACAGCACAGTAGGTTTGTATGTGGCATTTGTATGCAATCCCATCATTTAGCTGCAAAGATGAGTCACGCACAACTGTGTTATCCATTCTTTGGTAATATAATATGTGATTTTGTTTTTTTATTTTCTTCCCAGTTATTTGTACAACTTTCCTGAAGGAAGAGAATACAAGAGTTTTTATTACAAATATGTTTTCTTTATTTGCTTGTCAGATTTTTTCTTTGTATTTTGAACAGGTAATAAATTAAGTGCTTAGAGCTACAAAAATGGAGCATAAAACATTAATATCTTTGAGGTCAATCAGCTTTTGTTGATTGAGTTCCAATTTTGCTTCTCAGTGATGAGCTGTCTAAAATTTCTACTTTAAAAATGGACACATTTGATACTTCCTCTGTTCTTTGGACTATAGTTCAAATGACCGATTGATTTATGAAAAAGCATGTGCTATGGAATGAAAGTAGATCTTTACTCAACAGACCATCTCTCCATAACCTTAAAAATGCAGAACAAAAAATGGGAAGGAACCCCCTCACAGGTTTCAAAAGAGGATGTGAATGTGAGGTAGTGGACAGACCAGTTGAGTTTGTGTGAACCATTATCCAGGGTTCCAGCTGCAGTCAGTTTGCTAACCATGGGGACAGGATTATTTTTCTTAGATTTTCTCACTACAGCCTGCGGTTCTGTGACTGTTAGAAGGGCAGTTGTTTGGTTTTTTTTTCTGGGGGATTAAGCACTGTTCAAGTGGTTGTGGTTAATAAGGTTTTGAAAATTAGGGAGGAAAGGAAAAACCTGAAAGCCTAACTGAAATGTAGTAGTCCACAACCTTCACTTCTCCATTAGCAGTAGTACTAATAAAATAACGTACCTTGGGCAAATCCAGTTGTTGGATTTTTTCCTTCTGACTTCAATGTAACTAGTTTTTTCAATTAATATTTATTTCCCATTGCATTAAGCATTGTAACATAATTTTATGAGCAAAGTTTGCTCATGAGCTATGGTTTGGAGACTATGGCCATAAGGGCCTGTATATTCCTGGTAAACTTCTACCATAAGTATTCCTACTTAACTCCAACAATGCCTTATTTTGCATGAGATGAATCTACTTTGCAACTGTGAATTTGGAATAAAGTTTTCTTATTTGAAGAATAAAATTAATCATGAAAAAATATTCTCCTTCTAACGTTAATCTAAACTTTAACTTGTGTGTAGCTACTTCATAAACTCCAAAAACATTTTAAAATTAGCATAATAGAAGGGCAAGGTGACTCCTAACACAAGGCTGTGAGAAATTATTGACATGTGGAAGGGGCTTGTATAAGCTACCTTGACTTGTCATAGTAGGCAAAATGTATAGCCTCAGCAGTAAAGAGCCTGCTAGAAGTCCTCCAAATTATTTGACAGCTGTGTGAGTGATGAAACTTTTAATCCTAGTTGCTGCAGCTGTTTGAACAGCTTCCTTGTCAATTGGTAATTTTCCTATTGATTTATCCACAGAAGTAACTCTGTTGCAAAAATCTTCTTTCTTTGGGAGATCTTCTAAGATTTTTAATAACTCTCACTAATACACAGTTGCAGGGTCTTTTTTTCTGTTATGAATTTGTTGAGACCGATCTTGTCAAAGTACTGACTTTTTTTTCCCCTACCCTTTTGGTTAAAATAATTGTTTTACAGTATATGCATCAGTCAACAATTCACTTTTTATCTCCATGTTAGCTAATTAGAAGACATTTTTATAGTTTATGGTAGTGCTTTTTTGAATGGCTAAGTACTGTTTGTCACCAGTACTCACTTACTAATCTTTTTTTATGTTACAATCAGAGATGATACTGAGGTTTTCCAGTGCTAACCTGCAAACATTTATTTCAATATACCCACATCCATCTTCACCTTCATTTTTGTGTGATATCTCTGAAGGTGATTGGGCCACGATGTTTTGGAATGTTCTCATACAGTACTTAAGATTTTTCACTATTAATTTTCTGAAGTGGATTGATAATTTTTTAGAATTCTCCTAATTTCCTTTGAAGCCACATAAAACCGAAATGCTTCTAAAGAAAGAGAGAGCAGCTTAGGTCCATTCCTATATTAAAACTATCAATAAACAAAGCAATTAGCAAAAAAAGTAGCACTCCAATACAAAGTCATTGGGTGCATAAAGAGTAGAAAACAGTATAAGAAGTTAACTAAGAAAGTTGACTTAAAGAAAAGAACAAAGAAAGAAAGGCAGCACGACTATCCTGTGTGAAATGGCCATACAACTATTAGGTTCAGCTTCAGGCACAGCTCACGCAATATAGTAAGAGGGACTATAAGGTAGAGAAACGATAAATAAGAGAGAACAGAGCAGGTAATGTGAAAGTGGTGAAAGATAGCAAGATAAGCAAGTAAAACATAAGCAAGTACCTGAGATACAAGACTAAGATTTACATATTGAAATCACTAATACGCAAACAGAAGGTGAGGTTAGTACATTAAACATGCTCAGGTAGCAGTATGGCATCATAAGAAAAAGATATGGAATGTGTACTAGATGTGGTGTTACTTGGTGTCCACAATTTAGTTCTGCATTTCATATTATCTTGTTATCTGCAATGGAGAACTACATTTTACAGAAGGTAACAACAAATAAATGGCGTGAAAGAAATGCAGATTCTCTTAACCGTGACTCCCAGTCATTTGGGTTTGTCTATGGAATAGAGACTAGGTGAGTTATGTGTATTTGTAAACATATACATTTACGTATGCACGTGGCTACTACAATATTGATTTTATGGATGACTTTGATTTGAACATTTGATGTAGCAGTGTGAATTACAGTATCATCAGTACTTCTAATCTTCAGTTTTAATACTGTAACTATCAGAACTAAATACATATTTAAATTCTTTATGACCAGAAGGAACATTTATTCAGATCGCCCTTCTGTCAGAGGCTGTAAGATTTCGAGCTTCGCCATTGTGTTTACTCAGTAACAAGTATTTTAGTGAAGTATATCATTTAAAGAGACATCACGTAACTATGATTTCCCATGGTAATTTGTTCCATTAATTAATTAGATCACTGTTTAAAAAAGGATTCCTACTGTCAGATTCTTCCTTATCAGCCTCATACTGTACCTAAATCGATAAGTCCTTCGTTGCTCCTCGTCCTACTTTTCCAAAATTCAAATCACTGTGCGGCTCTTCTTTTTTGAAAATACAGACGCAAGTATGTAGCATTTACAGTCAATTTCATTATTTTCTACAGTTACAAATCATCATGCCACTTTTCTTTACTGTTCTCCTGTTTAAACATCAAAGAGATCCCACTAGGCTTTCTCACTACAGCAATAATATTCTGAGCTCATGTTCAGTTGATTCTCACTGTGACTCATAATTGTCTTCTAGAACTGCAGTTTTATACCACACAGTAAGCTATTTGTTAGGTAAAAGTGGTATTCCCACTCCTAGACACGTAAATATACATCATCCTCCAATGAGTGTTCCTGAACAAAATTATTTATATCATTCTGTGTGACTTTTGTGTTCTAAGTATTTACCGAACAACGTATCCTTGAAAAGTCTGATCAGAAAAAATGTCCAGTGTTTCATTTTTGATAGCTAATAGATGATATTTATGATGCTTTATGACTATATGATGTATAATAATAGCTCCTAGTCTCTGTAATCTGTGCTGGAATATTGTAAACTACTTTTAATCATGGATCATGTGTTACCCAATCTAATGGCTGAAAAAGGTCACGGCATGTTACATTCACTAAACCGTCTTTATAAATGGAGTTTAAGGTCAGGCTTTGCAGGATGAACAAGATACTTTTTGCCATTTAAAAGCAGAATTAAGAAATCTAATAATATTTATCAGTTCCCAGTCTGCTCTGTGGTTGGAGAACCGTGACTCTGTGAATGAAGACATCCTCTGCTTCTTTAACGGCATATTGTGGTGGGTTTGCCCCAGCCAGCAGCTAGACCCCCACCCAGTTGCTTGCTCATTCCCACCTAGCGGGATGGGGGAGAGAATTGGAAGGGCGAAAACTTGTGGATCAAGATAAAAACAGTTTAGTAAGTGGGGGAAAAAAAAGGGATGCCAAGGCAATTGCTCACTGCTTCCCACCAGCAGACTGATGCCCAGCCAGTCTCCAAGCAATGGTTACTTTTAAAAAAACTACCACTCTCACTGCCTCCAGCTTTGTTTCTGATGATGACATTACATAGGATGGAATATCCCTTTGATCAGTTTGAGTTAGCTGTCCTGTCTGTGTCCCTTCCCCACCTCTTGCCCACCCTTAGCCCACACCTTAAGAGGGCAAAGTGAGAAACAGAGGCGGTCTTGGCGCTGTGCATGCACTTTTCAGCAACAGCTAAAACACTGATGTGTTAGCACTGTTTTGGGCACCAGTCTAAAACAGAGCACCATATGGATAACTATGAAGAAAATTAACTCTATCTCAGCCAGACCCAGAAAACATATTAAGATTAAAGTTATGTGAAAGTCAACAGGCAAAAATGTCAATACCACAAAAGGCTCTTATCTGAAGATGTTTCACTTTTATTCCAAGCAAATAGGTCTGAACAGTCTGTTGAACAGAGAATTGCGTCCTTCTGGATAGGTGTTGCAGAAGGAGCAAGAAGCAAAGTTTTAACTAAGATCTGAAGATGTTTTTGGGAAAAAAATGCATCCAAAAGTCTAAATTCTTCCCTCTATTACAGCAGTTTGCCTGCAATAAAGATATATAGTTACATCTATGAAAGCTCACCAGCAGGATTTCAGAGATGTCACAAAGGCTGTGGTTTTAATAGCAAGTTTAATAGAAGGTAGGGATTTAGCTGTCAGAGCATTTAATAGTGATGAGGAAGAAGAAAGAAGCTAATCAGATTTTCACACAATATGGGAAATTTACGGAGATGACATAAAGAAAAATATTTGCAGTCACGTATTTGAGCTGTAATTTGGACACAATCAGACACCATGCTTTGCAATGCCTTATTTAGAATAGTTTTTGACAGTCAAGGTGTATCGTATGAGGAAAAAGATAAGCTGAGGGATATTTTTTGAGATTAATTTCCATTTGCAGGGATGAAACAATTAGGTCTATCCAAGATTTAGTTAAATGTTTAGCAAAGATTTTCTAGAAGAACTGCTGTTGCACCTATGAGATGACCTGCCTATGGAAGTCAAGTTTCCATGTTTTCTTTAGGAACATATCTTAGAACAGAAAATATTTTCTTGAAAACTGTATGTCCCTGGGACTGCCAATATCTGAGTAATTTGGTGCATGCCTAAGTTTTGTTTTCACCTGTATTTCCTGTTCAAATGGCAAAAATCTTAATTTGTCTGCATATGTAACCTGAAAACCCTGGCCACAGAATTAGCTGTGAATGTACTGGGAATTTGAGTATCTATTGGATGGATGCAGGGTTACCAGAGCATGTTCCATTTGAAATGGTTAAATTCACAAAACGTGCCAGGCACTGTGAAGAAGAAATATTATTTGTCATCCTCACTTTTTTTTTGTAAATACATTTGGGCAGCATCCTGATTATTTTTCATTTGGTTCTGCGTGAAACATCTAATTGTCGATTCCACTGAGGATAGCTATCGGCAAAATGCACCGTCGTGTCCTTGTTTGGATACCGCAAACACATTTGTGCCCATTGGTGCTTGCCACTGTGCAGTCACAGATCTAAAGCATTCATAATCAGAAGAGTGAGATATAATTTGCTGTAAATTAAAAAAAAATAAACCACTTGTAGAAAAGCTGATATAATGAAGGAGGATTATAAACATATTTGAATGGTTTGGTACAGAACAGCTATATACTTAAAGAGTAATCTGTAATAGCAGTATAAATAGTCTTTAAACTGCTCAACCAAAAGCAATTTATTGTGTTTTTAATGTATTATGTAGTAAGTCTGAGCTTTATGGTAGTAATGTTGCATATACTTTTTGCATTATTTTTCCATTCCTGTTTGATTTAGATGGTGTTGTACACAAATGTATTCCTACTAAAGGCAAAATTTCCTGTATATAGCTGCAACTGTAGGCCATCTGTGAAGCAGAAACATTTTTCTTAGAGATTTTCTAGTAGAATGACCTCTTACTAGGATGTTAAGCTAGGAGCTTGTCATCTCCATTTCATCCTCAAATCACTTTTCAAATATTTAACATAAAACATACCAAAGGGGGTAAAATCCGTGTTGAAGCCACATAGCTGAAATTCAAGTGTATCAACTCAATAATGAAACTATGTCACCCTTCTTGAGTTGGGCTTTTCATTGGCCAAGATCATACTTCTCAGATTCCCTCCCTACCCCAAATACTCTTTGCTTTCTTGCTTGACTGAATGCTTTCATGACGTTTAAGGGCTCTGTTGGTTTTTGGTTTGGTTTTGGTTTTGTTTTTTTAATTGCTTTTTAGTAAGGAATCAGGAACATAATAAAGAAAGGAAGCAAAACAGGAAGTCTAGTAATCCTTAATGCAGAGAAGTGCTTTTTAAAATACCAACATTTCTTTCCTTAAAAAAGTCTGTTTATTCTGTGATTAGAACCCATTTATGCACTCTATGCCCAGAAACTGCCAATCAGCGAACGTTAAACTGTTCACTTCATTTTCTTAGGACACTGATTTTTAATGTATATCTTGTGTACCGTATATCCTTTAATTCTAATGCACAAAGAAAATTGATTATTTTTCAGCGTGTATTGTATATTATATAGCAAAAGAGGGCACAGAGTGGCAGTAGCAGTATTTATATTTTCTGTTATGTTTCTCACTGCAGGTATGAGAAACACTATACATAGTGGAGTACAATAAATATTTGACTTTTTCAGTTGTGTGGTCCCACAAAATGTAAGCTAAATCCTCTATTCCATTCAAAAAGATGTTGGTTGGAAATTATAATATATCAAATGGGTTGCACATCTGTGTACTCACTGCATGAAAAATAGCTTTTAACTCTTTCTAGGTTTCACATTCATATCTTGCATTCAGAAGTTTACAATATCTTGGCTTGCCAAAAAGAGCAGTAAGAAAAATGTATAGTTTAGTGAAAATTAACAAATTGCTGTCTTTTTGACAATGTCAAAAAGATATTTGTCTGTTGAGAGAGAATCATATTTTGAGAACAAAACATATTAGGTTGAGGGAGGAAGAATGATTCATTTAAATTGTGTGGGGTGTATTTTCAGAAGTTTTGAATTAGAGAATCTTTATGGTTTCTGCCAACAGGCAAATACTCTGAAATTTAAAAAATTCACTCATATCACATAATTTCAAATAATTTCACAAATTCACATAATTTAATATTATATGTTAAATATAATATTGTTCTGATATAATTCAGCATTCACTGTGCACACACATGGAGCTATAAAGAATGTCAAAATTGTGTCTTGTCTTCATTACAAAATCATGGAAAAGCGAAAAGAAAAGTGGAGAAAAAGCAATATTTATGGAAATACTAGGTGCATACTGAACATCTCTTTATCTTAACCATTGTATATTTAGAGACTAAGAACCACTATACTGAACTCATGGGAAATACCCTTTGGAATTCCTGTGTGCTTAGGAAATGGTCTCATAGGTGCTTAAGTAGTTGATAAATATCTAGGTATTCTGAAAAGCAATTTTTCTGGATTTTTAAAAAGTCACAAAAATATTTTTTTGAAGGAGAAGAAGGCAAAAGAGAGAACAGCAAAAGATACTTCACTGTCTCAGGACCAGTTGCTGCATTTTACTCATATGCTGTGTTCAGTAATTGAGGGAAATTAGGCAAACTGCTGCTTTCTTTCTATCATTTTTAGTGGCAGGGATAATTTATTTTCTAAAAGTGGATCTTCTATGCATAATTAAAAGGAAAGAATTAATATATTCTTAATGGTTTGCTGTAGCCTGATCTTATATTGGAAGCCCTTACTTAGGATCAACAGAAAATTTTTTAAAAACAGAAATCCTCACATCTTTGCTTTCAAACCTTTTACAGATTTTTAAATACATTAAATGAATATTTGAAGTTACAGAAATGTAACCAATTTATCAAGAAATGTGCAAGCTTGAAGCATTCTCTAAGCTTTTTTTAAACACTTAAGCACATGTATAGTTCCTTTTGCAAATTGCAGTAAATCATTTATGTTCTGATGGTGCTTTAAATTACGAGATGTAATGTGGATGCCAAGAGTTTTAACAGTTGTAGGGATGGAAAGATTGCATACAAATAGTTTTTCTGCTCTGCTGGAATTCTCACCAAGTGGATCTTAGTGCATCAATTAGGAACAGTTTGGGGCATAATTAAATGCCTCTCTAATTCCCAGATTTTTTTCACTTGTGGTGCTGAGACATACTTTTCCATTTCTTTTTGAGAAAGTGTGGGACAAGAAAGACTATCACTGCCATTTTGATATTATCTGGATTCTTAATATTAGTTGCAGTCCTCAAGGGCTTAATACATTTGGTTTTCTTCCTTGTAGACAGAAACAGAGTGATCTCCCTGGTTTTCCTTGCTCTGTTTCTTTTCCTTTGTCTGTATTTTATCTTCTGTCAATATGTCCCTGTTTTACCAGCTTCCTCAGTGACATGTCCTTCTTTGTTCATGGATTCTTGCTAAAAAATCAAGTACACATATAGGCTATGACTCTATTGGTAGCTAAAAGATGGCCAAGAAGTAGTAGTTAGTGGAATAGTATTGGATTGTGCACACTTCTTGCCTATTGACCTCCTATTGCTGTTTTGAAGTGATCTCACTTGCTGTCTCTAACACAAGTCTTTCATGAACTCAGGGCCGAGTTGAGATCCTGAACCTCTTTATAAACATTGGAGTAGTAAAACTGGGCCTGAGACTACTGAAAAAATTACTCCAGCTGGACTGAAAGCATAGTGGTGAAGAAATTCTTTTCTAGTTTGCTCTCTCTGCCAGCAGAGGTCTGTCTCTAACCCTCTGGTACAATACTTATCGTAGAATCATAGAATGCTTAGGGTTGGAAGGGACCTTAAAGATCATCTAGTTCCAACCCCCCTGCCATGGGCAGGGAAACCCTCCACTACACCAGGTTGCCCAAAGCCTCATCCAACCTGGCCTTGAACACTTCCAGGGATGTGGCATCCACATTTTCTCTGGGCAACCTGTTCTGATGCCTCACCACCCTCAACGTAAAGGGTAAAATAAAAAATGTACTTGAGTTTGAAAACTCTTCTCTGAGGAGCAGTTAACATTTAAAGTGTGCAGCAATTGCTAGTCCAAAATGTAAAGAATTGAAAACATCAGATATAAGAAGAGACACTTTAGACAGTAATTTGTACGCGTGATTTAGTGTGCATATGCTGCAAGGGGATCCAAGCAAGTACAGAGGCCTTTACCAAATGGATTATGTATTTATGTAAGCAGTCATAGCAGGATTGGATACTCTTCACATAATCCTAATAAACTACTTCAAAAAGTGAAAAATAGGTAGTTTATAGGTATGTTTATTGACTGCTAATAAGGAAACAGAATTATTTCTAATAATCACCGTTCTGTGAGGAACAAAATAGAAAGAAACCCAGTAGAAAATCCAGGCATTTTTGAATAATGGTTGTAACTATATTTCAGATTTAAGAATATAATCCTCCTGTTTTGTATTTTATCAAAAGAATCCCTTCCTAAGAGTTTAAAATGTAATACGTGCCTTGCAGAAATGAATTAGAAGATCACAGGTGCTGTTGAGATGCAGAACAACATTTGAAGAATGCAGATGTTTTAGCTGACTTTTTGTTTTGTTAAGCATATAACTTTGAAATGAACAGAAATCGATGCTCTCGCTTGGTAAAATAGTAGAGATTTCATTTTGTGATTCTGGATGTTTGACGATCCTGTGGGTTTTTTTAGAAATAACGAAAAGTTTTCCAGTGGACACACTGAGAGAAGATGAAGGTGGAGGTAAAGCTGCCCCTGGGTATCTTGATGTTGGGGAAGGATCTGATCAACCAGATCAGTTTACAAAGCGAAATCAGAAAAGACTCCCAAACAAGGCTATCACTAAGTTGAACAAATATGTATGAATTCACTAGCAACAGTTATTTTAAAAAGTCTATTAATGTTTCTTTGAAATCGAGTAGTAGTGTTAAAAAAAAAAAAACTGGGCATATTGCAGAGTAAGTAAAAAAAAAAAGTGAAAAAGTTTAAGTTCACAGAATCACAGAATGTTAGGGATTGGAAGGGACCTCAAAGGATCATCTAGTCCAATCCCCCTGCCAGAGCAGGACCACCTAGATCAGATCACACAAGAATGCGTCCAGGCGAGTTTTGAACATCTCCAGAGGAGACTCCACAACCTCTCTGGGCAGCCTGTTCCAGTGTTCTGTTACCCTTACTGGGAAGAAGTTCTTCCTCATGTTTCAGCGGAACCTCCTATGTTCCCCTTGTCCTATCATTGGATGCCACTGAGAAGAGCCTGGCTCCATCCTCATGACAGTCACCCTTTCCATATTTATAAACATTAATGAGGTCCCCCCTCAGTCTCCTCTTCTCCAAGCTAAAGAGACCCAGCTCCCTCAGTCTTTCCTCATAAGGGAGATGCTTCACTCCCTTAATCATCTTTGTGGCCCTGCGCTGGTCTCTCTCAAGCAGTTCCTTGTCCTTCTTGAACTGAGGGGCCCAGAACTGGACACAATATTCCAGATGCGGCCTCACCAGGGCAGAGTAGAGGGGGAGGAGAAACTCTCTTGACCTACTAACCACACCCCTTCTAATACAGCCCAGGATGCCATTGGCCTTCTTGGCCACAAGGGCACATTGCTGGCTCATGGTCATCCTGCTGTCCACCAGGACCCCCCAGCTCCCTTTCCTCTGTGCTTCTCCCCAAGTTAGCAGACACAACAGCTAAATTATGTGATGATATGCTTAATATGGCCTTGTTCAGTGATTTCTCTGCATGTCTGTTAGTACTTTTTGTTAGCCTTCCATACTAGGAGGAATACTCCCAATTTCTTAACTTTTCTTAACGAAGAGCTCAAACATTTTGTTTTGCCTCTCCGCTAACTGATACATAGATATTATTATGCTTAGGCCTAGTAAATCATGGAGTGGTGAGCATTAGACATGTAATTTATGCCATAAAATTTGGCCAGTAGTGTTCAACTTCCTGTACCATAGGTGTTACTGTGTACTCAAGTTAGGTCTTGGTATGTCAGAAAAATGCTACTAATAACTTTGTGTCAAAATAGTTTAAAAGGCTGATAGAGTTCGTTATTAATACCAGCATAACTAAGGAGATTGCTTTGGTTCCCTGTTTCAAGTAGGATAGCTAAGGGGATTGACTTCAGCTCCCTGATTCTTGCCATGATGATTATGGGGATTTGTTTAAACACCCCATTTCATGTGGTATAGCTACTATAAAAGGATTAGTTTTGGATTCCACTTTCACGTGGGAAAGCTAAGGGGATTAGCTTTAGCTTTTCATTCCATGACACAATAACTAGGGGCAGTTGCTTTCACTGCCCATGTGGTTACATCAACATTTTTCTTGCCTTTTCTCTTTTCAATTATTTTTACTGCCCCAAGTTAATTTACTTACAGCTTTCTCCTTTGCAATTAGAAGGCCCACAGCCCGTACTGAACTTTTTAGCCATTAAGTGAAATTAGTAAGAATTAATGAAATTCTAAGGTTTTTTTTTGTTCTTTTCCTCATTGAAACTCAAATGTTAGTATTTTCTTTGGATAAAATCTAGTGTAGGAATTGCCATGACCGATCACACTGCTTGTCCATCTAGTGCAGTATGTGATTTCTGACAATGAACGTGTCCATAAGCTTCAGATACAGATGAAGGACTCAGAGGACACTTCACACTGCCCATTGGAGCAAAACTGCAGAGATTCTTATGTAAGTCCAATGAAGTTATCACCTGAGCCACAGGTAGCATAGCCAATTCTGTGTGGCACCAAATCCAAGCCAGCAGGCACTCTGGAAGGGCAGGATTTGTTAGCTAAGGAGTAAAACCGTAGACTTGAGTGCTCTCAGAAGCTCTCCTTGTGTTTTGGCACACTGTTGCTTCTGTGAATATACCAGTTCCAGTAGAAAAAGCTCCAAGGCCTTTGTACCGGTTTGCATTGTGCAGCTAGCACAAATTAATATTTTCAAACCACTTAGAAGCAAATACGATGTCTATATGTAAATTCAAAACAGGTACTGCATGCATAGCTAATGAATTTGTAAATTAATTTATTAATGTTTTAATTAATTTAATTATTAAATTAATTAAATTAATTTATTAAATTAATTAATTTATCTCTGTGCTGATAAATAAACCAAGATCAGTTCCCTATCTTTGAAGGTGGGTGTCTCCACAAAGCCATTTTAAATACTTGCACTTATCTGAGTCTTTATGTAGGGCCTGAGCAGTTTTTAGTCTATAAATCCGGAAACTAATGAGCTGCTTTCTTCAACAATTTATTTTTAAATCTTTTTTTACTGTTATTTATTTGTGTGGTGGAAGTGAAAGGCTTGAAAATTTAAATTTTGCTTACATATGTCTTTACCATATGCCTGTCTTTAAAGGTATAGGTATTTCTTTTAAAGTGGTATACTTACAGTTAAAAATTTCTTTAAACTCTGTGAAGAGCTGGTCTTGTATATCCATATTG
The DNA here is from genome assembly GCF_009769465.1 of Tauraco erythrolophus. Classification (NCBI taxonomy): domain Eukaryota; kingdom Metazoa; phylum Chordata; class Aves; order Musophagiformes; family Musophagidae; genus Tauraco; species Tauraco erythrolophus. Next base: position 15,670,146 of record NC_141465.1, read on the forward strand.
TGTCAGAATACATACATATATAAGCAATCAGAAGAAAACAGACAGTGGCTTTTAGTTTAATAACCGTTAGCTCCCTACCGGCCTCATCCATACCACTTGCTGGAAGCAGTCCCTGCCTGCTGTGCGCTACCCAGATGCACCATGCCCACAAAATGTCTAGGGGAGCGCTGGTTGTCAGAGACCAAAGCCACACTGGAGACTCTGCTAACAAATAAGCATTATGGATGATAGTACACCAGTCTTCAATCCTACTGCCCTAGCCCCATCTACTGTACTAGTACAGACACAGCCTTAGGGATAGTATTCTTAAGAGAATACTTGCAAAAACATATGCTATTTGGTCCTCCAAAATCGAGTACATCCGAACTATTTCAGCAGCTACCTGCTGCCGTTATTAGCTGTCAGCTCAAAAGCTGGTTATTTCTATTATGTGCGTGGTCATGTCAGTCTTACGTATACAGTCACAATTGCATATGAACATGAGGGATGTGCAAATAGATATACACCTCTCTAGGATCGTATGTGCTTAGGTCTGCTCCACTGAGTTGCACCATAACTGTTATGAGATGACAGCGCATTCTGGAATTTCTTTCGCACTGTGTGCAGCTCAGTAGAACTCAGCGTTTGAATTTGTCCCTTCAGTGCCCTAACTCAGCTTTGAATTTCCAAGGCTCTTTTGCTGTGACATTTTTCCCTTTGCTTCTGAAATTAAGTACAACAAAACAATTAAAAAAAACCTGATTTTGTTTGAAATTTTGCAGATTTCTAAATCAAAAAAAGAAAAATGCTATGGAGAAGTTCTTCCACAAACACTAACCTGCCAAATACCATATATCATGAGCCTTTTATGGAATAGATAGTAATACGTTATGACAAATATGCAGCAAAGCACCTCAGTAAAAAATCAAATTCTCTGTAATATATTTGAGTTAGCAGTGCTATGAGAAATTTCGCTTTAACTCAAGCTCAGCTGATTTACACACAGTACAGGATCAGTGTCTGATGATGAAAATAACTTAGATTTCTGCCCTCTCCGTCCCCCTGCCATTTGAGTCAGTGGAGGAAATTTCCTGAGGGAAAATGTTTTGTTCTTCATAATTATTTTGATTTTTATACTGAAGACTGTTACTAAGAGAGAAGGATTTCCATCTTTGATTGCTACAGAAGAGCCAGGATAACAGAGTAAGAGCTCCTGCAATGGGTTTAATCTGAATCACCTCTGAGGCCCCCCACTTAAGAAGGACATGGACCTGTTGGAGCAGGTCCAGAGGAGGGCCAGGAAGATGATCCAAGGGCTGGAGTACCTCTCCTATGAAGAGTTGGGGAGTTCTCTTCTATGAGAGAGTTGGGGATGTTCAGCCTGGAGAAGAGGAGGCTCTTGGGAGACCTTCTAGCAGCCTTCCAGTACCTAAAAGAGGCTTACAAGGAAGCTGAAGAGGGACTTTTCGCAAGGGCATGTAGTGATAGGATGAGGGGAAATGGCTTTAAACTGAAAGAGTAAATTTAAATTAGATATAAGGAAGAAATTTTTCACTCTGAGAGTGGTGAGGGATTGGAACATGTTGCCAAGAGAAGTTGTGGCTGGCTGCCCCATCCCTGGAAGTGTTCAAGGCCAGGTTGGATGAGGCTTTGGGCAACCTGGTGTAGTGGAGGGTTTCCCTGCCCATGGCAGGGGGGTTGGAACTAGATAGTCTTTAAGGTCCCTTCCAATCAAAACCATTCTATGATTCTATGAATATTCCTCATGGGAATCATTGTGAATCTACAATCTAGTTGCCTGAGCTAGAGATCATTTATAATCTATGATTATTAAATTCAATATTTTTTGATTCCTTTGAAATAATGTAACTTCCTGCATGTATTTTAAAGTTATGAATATACAATAAAATATATTACTAGGGATATCAAATTAATTACGAGCAATGAGATAAATTTTGTGTAAGAGTAAAGCTTGAATCTTTATGGAGAACTGAGACAAGATTTTCACTGCTATCGTATTTATACCTTTTTGTATAGTACTTTTGTATACAGTAAATTTTTTAAAAAATTTTTATCACATATATTTTGTGCCCACAGAATTAGGGTTAGTCGGAAAAAAGACAGAACTTCAGTGAAGACAAATTTAGACATGGGAACATTTACTAAGAGTAATGAATTGTGTATTTTTTTAACAAAATGTCAAAAATAGGATAATAGCAGTAACTATAATACATGATTATAGTCAACTGCATTACATTATATAGAAGAAAGAAGCCTGGAAAGCTTTTATGGCTTTCAGCCCCAGAAGAATGTTCTCTTAAACTGTTGCATTGAAAGAAGTTTTTTCTTTTCAATATCCATCTTTTTCTTCTCTTTACAAAGTAAAGCAATTAAGTATTAGTGATACGTTGCCAGTGAGCTACAAAACCAACCTCACTGTGGTTGCCATAGTTCACCTACCAAGAACTCTGGGCAAGTTTCACAACAGAAAGTTAAACTGAGACTTGATAGTTTTTGAGAGCAGTACAAGAATGATTTAATATTTATATGAACTGTAGTCCTAAATTTCCTAGCATTTTAATGTTCTGTGAACACTTCAATGAAACCTTATAATTGTGTGCAACTTTAACCTACATCCTGCTGATTCACAGGATGCATAGAGGTTCAAAATAGTCAATTATATATGCTGTCTAAACATGATTCTTTATGTTGTCTTCCTGTAATGTTATGAAAAAGTATATTATTTTGTTTACAAGTGTTGAAAGTCATGTAGGGGATGTTTTTGGAAAAATTCTAAATTTTGGCTAAAAGAAATGGTTGCGTTTGAAATGGCATTTCTAATTCTTTTTGTAGAGTTGTAATTTTAAATACAGTGTTTCGTAGAAGCACTGAGGTATTGTCAAAGAAAGGTGTGGTAAGTCTTAAGCTACTTGTTAAGAAGCAATATACTTTGCTAAAGCCACTGTTTTCTGTGATTGTCCTGAAAATGAAATGGATTAGCTACTAAGTTGTGATTTAAGAATAAGGTCAAGGATATCAAAGATACCAAAAATATTTCTGAATGTTAGTAAAAAATTGTTTCTGTGCTATTCTGTGGGTGATTTTATACAGTTTTTCAGTTCCTCTGAATAGAACGTTTTTTGATTATTTTTTTTCTATGTTTTGACTTCTTCAAATTTCACTTCATTATGAGAGTTGAATGTTTATTACTAATTTTTTATCTACTTGCATTTGCACTGGTATGTCACAGGTGGTTTGCTTAAATTTTAGGAATGATGATATGTCATTCCTGCAGTTCCTTGGCATCTAAATAGTGTTCAGCAGTGTCATAAAGAAGTTTGGCATCAACTACATCACACCTGGATTCCTTGCAAGTGTAATTCAACAATTTTTAGATACTATGTCATTCATATGGCAAAGGAAACACAGCCCTATAAAGTTCATAGCCTTGTGTGATACGATTTGTAATTGCTTTCATTACCCTGGGGAATATGACATTAGAAGAAAAATACTTTTATTCAAAATCTTAGTCTAAAATAATGCCACAGCTAATGCTGACTGACATGATATTTGAGACAGCAACTTTCTTAATCCTAGGATTTAAAAAAATCTTTTTAAGGACTAAAGTACGTTTTGAGACCTTAAATTAAAGGCAAATGTAGAGCTCTTACCGTTCATGGATTTCCCTGCTCTTTCTCACTTACTAAAGCAAACAGGGGACTAAATTTTATCACATGCAGATGAATGCAGAAGGAACAGGGAGACTGTCTTGGCCACCATCTAAAAATGGAGTACTTTCATATCTACACTTTGTTATAGGTGCAGATGGCATCTGGCATACCTGATGGAACTCCTTGATCTAAAAATGTATGCAGTGTAGTTTGATGGCTATGTCTTTTGTACCTATTAAAGTCACAGGCGCAGGTGGTATGGACAGTATAAGCCTCAAAAATGTGTAAAACCCTACGAAAACTGCAATAACAAAAAACTCTGAACCATTGACAGATAGAAATGGCAAATATTGTGTCTTCACAAAAGTAAATTTATCTACCTAACGTGAGAATGGATGCAGGACAATGACTATGAACAAAAGCAAAGAATTACAGTTAACTGCCTCTGGAAGTGGGGTGTAAATATTTGGGCCTGTGTTTATGGACTAAATATACGCTCACCTGGGGCCACAGTGGCAATTTAGCTTAATCTGTAGATTTGGGCAAGGGACTTACTGCGTTTTCCATCACAAGTGGAAGCATGCCAGAACAGGGAGTTTGTGCATGCAAAAAAAAATCAGAATGTGGCTCTTTTAGATATGGCTCTTTTAGTGCACTTAAGGTTTACAGTATGCATCTGTGGATCTAACTTTCCATTTGTCTTGGATGAGGGCTACATAGCCAAAGGACATTTTGTCAGAAATCTCTAGCAGCATACAAGTTATGCAAGTGTTGCTTAGAGTGCAACTGGAAAGACCAACATTTTAAGGAGAAGGGAATTCAATAAAAAGTTGTAGCTGAAAATGAATTTCCATGTTGTCCTGGTTTTGGCTGAGATAGCATTAGTTTTCTTAGTAGCTAGAACAGCGCTGTGTTTTGGATTTAGTATGGGATTTGGTATGAGGAGAATCTTGATAACATAATGATGCATTTAGTCGTTGCTAAGGAAATCAAGGACTTTTCAGCTTCCCACGTTTTTCCAGTGTGCAGGTGCACAACAAGCTGGGAGGGAGCATGGCCGAAGTACTGAAATGAAGCCCACACCACCATAAAATTTTTAAATAAAATTAAATACTAAGGATTTTCTTCTTAAATGAATTGATAGATTGACATATCTTGTACAAAGGAAGCTCTATCTAATTTTAAAGACCCTAACGACAAATGAGATAAATAATATTATTTTCTTTTCTTGGGATCTGATTCTAAATTGAGAATTCTGAAGGACATCTTATTGTCCTCTGTAGAAATATTGTGCATGCTTTTCTATCTCAGACACAAGAAAAATAGTCTTCAAGCTATATGACAGTATATTTTGTGTATCTAGTATTGTACCTTGTTAAAAGAGTTGTCAAAAAGTTCAGACTTCATCTACCTAAGAGAAAAAATAACACTACACAAAAGTACTAAGGGAGTTTTGCTGTGTGAATCCTGGAATTAGTCAAGAATAAAGGAGTGATCAACACATGCCACATCTGTAGACAGACAATGAAATATACTTTCCGGCAGAAATTTCACAATGTTTTAAGTAACCGTGACTATTTTCACTTTCAGTTTAAATTAACTAAAGTACTGTGTTACGTGCAGAGAGCATTTGTTTAATTAATTAGTTGCTGACTTGTTAATAGTGGTAATGGTGTTATAATAGATATATATCCATAGATTGTTGTCTATGATCATGCATGTCTTGTGATATGCTGCATTTTAGAAATTACTATTATATCCCAATTGTTGTCAGTGTAGCTTTTTTGTATCCTGCTGTCTCACAAGTTTTCTGGCTGCATTTGTCAGTTCATTTGGCTTACTTCTACTTCTTTCCAATCTGTCAGCAGGCTTGCAACATTTTCATTTCTGCTAGCTGCATCGGTTAGATTCCCCTCAGTGTTCAATCTGTTCTGCATTCATTCTGCCACGTTCTGTGCTGTGTTTGTAATTGTGTCTAGAAATAGTAACTGACAGTTGGTCAGTTGGAAAATGGGACAACTAAGAAATTATGATGACATTAGTTTAATGTACTTAAAACACGAAATGACAAATCATATATAGGATAATTTCATAATAAAGTACTTCATTTATGACAACAGTTTTATGATTGTATTTTCTGAGTCAAGAGTGAAATTTTGCTTTTTTAGAAAATATTAACACCTCGTAATTGAAATATGTAGTCTCTATTTTTAAACTTTCACCACCATCTGTAAAATATCCCCAACTTCAGCTAGCCTTTGAGATGTCATGATCCCAGCTATCAAACTCTTGAGTGAGGATTTACTCCAGTCTCCCATGTCCATATCATCTAAATTAGGTTAACTGGGAGGTTTTTTTATTGCCATGTATGCTTAGATTGCTATATCAGTTGATTATAGTTTGGGACTTGTCATCAGAATGTCATCTTAGTACAGTATTAAAGTATTACACAACTCTGAGCACTGGAGTTCTATTTCTTTGTTACGTTCATATTCATACGCATAACCTCTAAATCTTCAACTTGCAAAATACGTATCAATTAATATCTTCAAATCATTGTAGATAATAAAGAAAAAATAAAAAAAATTGTGCTTTCAAAATAATACAAAACCAACCAACCCCCCTGAAACATAGCCCTTTGGCTTTCCTCTGTCTAAGTACATATCGAAAACAAATATGCTCATTTCTAACTGGCAACAATTTGGCAACAGAGATGTTTGTATGTTTAGCATGGTGGCACTATATGGTAGCATCTACTTTTGCAATCTTGAATGCTTCTTTACTGCAACTACCCATTTGTGTTAAGAATATGTCAGCAAATGAAAATACTAAAATGCTCCCTAGGAAATTTTTGAATAAAAGATGTGCTTAGATTGTTAGTTAGGAAGGCCTTTTGCATGTAAGCTATGCTGGAAATGTTCATTAAGTAACCACTGTAAGAAACAGGAATTAGTAGGAGAGTGTATCCCTTTTTAGGTCATGTTAACCAGGTGATATTGCATATGTGGCGTTGTCATTAAGAACGACTGGTTTGGGACAGATGTTAAAGGACTGAGAATAAAGAACTAGAGATGTCGACAAGTAGGCTAGCACTACTCTAGTTCAAATGATGAAATCCTCACTGAAAGAAAGATACAATACGGGGATTTTGAAGATGCCATCATTTGCACAGAAAAAAAAAAAAGAAAGAAAAAGAGAGAGGCATAATGTAAGAGATTTTTCTTAATAGATAATAACATGATCATTTCTTCAAAGGGTGTGAATGATGAGGTCATCTCATCTTGGTACATATTGTTGTTACTTTTTTGTGTTATGTATGACTTCATTACGAAATACAGACATGCATTAGAATTCTAGTTTTTATTTAGACTGATGGGTAAAATCAGATAAAACACATCATGCCAAATGTTCACCAGATGTCTGAAGTGCTTCAGAAGAATTGCATCTATAATAGAACTAAATTGTCAGAAAAGCGAGTAAAGATAATCAGCATAAGTAATCTGAAAGTGCATGAAAGTGACATAGGACAATTGGTAAAATTGATGCAATAGAGATTAGACATGAGTTTTATCACTATTTCAAAATGTCATAGTATATTAGCTTGCAGTGGAATATACTGGTCTCAAAAGTACACAATGATGTTTCATTCCAATATGAATTTCAATAAAGCTTAGTAGCTGAGTATATTTTCAATATAAATTTGACAGACCGGTTGCTATTTGGGAGACAATTTGCATCAGAAAATCAATAAAGATGATGGTTTAGTGTAGTATTACTTCAGATAGACTGGGTGATATAATATGCACTATAAATCTTTCAGATCAGTAAAACAGATCATTTGACAGGTAACTCCAAATGATTTTGGCACAATTCAGTTAGGTACAATTTTGGAAGTTTGGTCCATTCATAAATTTAAAAGGCTATGAAATTATTAGAACAAATATTAGAAATGCAAATTTATGTGTCCTTTCTCCTACCAAGAAAAATGAGCCAATATTGTCATGTTGAGTGATACGATAAAAGAGACTACTAATTTTGTGAGAGAAGCTGGGAGGATTCAGGTACTTTGGATGATAGAATCTTGACAAAGTGAAGAAGTAGTCTTAAAAATTATCAGAGATTTTTTTAAAAACAAACAAAGAAATGAGATAAAATGCCACATATGTGATAATACGTCGCAGAAATTTGGGCAAAACCAAACATTACTTTATACTGCCTGATTGTCAGAATTGCTTTGAGTCTGGCACGATTTAACTGGTGTGATATGACCCTGACCTAACATACAATGTGTTATTCATTCAAAACATGTATATTACTCAAATGTGTATTTTAATTTAGTCACACATATGTTTCTTACTGGATATTACAGATCTTTTAAACTTCTTCACAGTTTCAGAGAACTGTTTGTGTGTTTGAATTGACAGTAGAGGTAAGGAATTTATCCAAACATGCATTTTGTAGAACTCAAGGAAATGTGCTATCAATTTGATGGTCAATGGGTCTTTGGCTACGTAAGTGTTCTGGTTGTACCTGTGTATCTTTTGGGCAGTCATATGAGGAAGGCCTTTCCCCTGGGATTTAGTGATATGCCAACCGAGTCACCATGGCTTCTGGCTTCAGAATAACACTGCTGGAATAGCTTGTGTTTTGCTAAACAACACCCACAGAAATAAACTCTTTGTTGTAAGTGTTTTGCATGTGGTTCGTTTAGATCTGCTTTTATAACAGATCACTAGAAACCTTTGAATTTATTCTTTTGTCTTTTTCTGTTGTAGCTTACAGAACTCTCTTTTTCTTTGCATGTGTAACGCTCTTCCAATTAAAAACCAAAAGCAGAGATTGAAATGATGTCTTACAAGCAAGCGCTGTCTGTGTTCTTTGCAATTTCTGCTGAACTGTTTTGCCCCAGGCAAGTCAACATTGTTCTGTTGTTTCTCAGTTGTTTGTTGTACTGACCGAATACTTTCCAGCTGATCATTTCATGTGTTACCAACAGGTCATTCAGTAAGTAGATCCTTCACAATGTCCTTCACAATGTTTCTAAAGCATTAGGAAAATAATAAATGCAAGTTTAGATTATTGCTTATTGGTACATTTTCTGTTACTTTAGGTTGATTAATCACATCCACGAAGTTTTGAAATATGTTTTAAAAATACAGTTGGGGGCTTGTTTTATTTGCTCAAAGTCCTATAGGTAAATACAAACCATCTTTTTCCACTGAGCTTGCTTTATTCCTGTTACAAGCTCCAACTCAAAGTCTCAGTACTCATGGTTTCTTCAATATGATTTTGAAATCCTTTATGGCTGCATATAGTAGTTAAAATTCTTTCTTGGATTGTTTTTGATAGACTGGCTCTCAATGGACATTTTGTTCATATTGCCAGTTCAAGAAAGAAGAATGCATAGAAAATAAGAGAGAGGGAATAAGACTTTTAGTCAGAAACTAAACTTAGTAGTTTTCCTTTTGATTAAGAGAGGATCAGTGCATCCCAGCAATGTGATGCTGTTATACAGTGAACAATGGACACAGTTAGGGAAGGTTTTGTTTCTCCTCTATGGTGGCCTACCTGTTACTAGTCTTTTTGTTTTAAGTAGAGATTAAACTGAATTAATGCTGTTGCTTTCACGATACCAGTCTGTTAAGAAAAAAATCTGATTTGGAATCAGATAGGAAGTTCAAAAAAAGGAACATTACATTTTCTGTCAAATATCTATGGAGTCTATAATTTTTTATACAATTCAAGAGGAAGAATAGAAAAAAACACTGATTAAGAAGACCATGTAATTGGGTGGTTGTATCAGGTTATCCTTACAGGACTTCTTTTTACTTAATCTAAGTAAATGAGATTATTCTCAGCTGCCTTTTACTGTTACAAAACATCCTTATTTTAGGCTGTCAAGACATAAAAAGTTGAATCAATGGATGGAATTGAGAATGATAAAACTTTACATTTAATCTATTCATGGATAGCACAAAAAGGAAGGGAGAGAGAATTATGATGATTTTTGGAAGCAATCTACATCTGTTAGATAGAAAATTATCCTAATATATAGGGTTTTTAAATTTACCATTTATATGGAGATGCAGGATTACAGTCAGTTAAACTATGTAGAGTGATTAGGTGAAAAAGTGTGGAAAGAAATGATCTCCTTTTATGTAGGTGATATTTTTCAGGAGGATAGTTTGCATATATGAACACAAGCAGTCGCTTTGTTGATACAAACCGTGCCTCGCTCTTGGCTTTTCAAGTGTAGCTGTACCAGTAGAGTTGTACCAATAAAGACTTAAAATGATAGCTCTTCAAACACTGTTTATTTATATTCTTTAAATATAAATATTCTGTTACAGAATTTATACATTTTGCAGAGGGTTCCTTTTAGTTGCAAACTCTCCCTGTCCCATATGAGTTGAGTTGTTTACATTCAGCCTGCAAATAATTCTGATGCTGTTATGAACACAACAAAAGAGAAATCGTATACAATCATTGCGTGTGTACTCTACTTAATTTAAAAGCTAGTAGGAGTTCCCAGTGTGCACATTAGTTCTGCCTTCACCTTCGAGACAATTTCCTCTCACAGCTTCGCCACTGTCTTGTACAGTGCCTACAACAGATGAAATACACCAGAGTTTTAATAACATTTTACTGTAAATGTTTTATGGAGATCAGGAAGTGCTATCATAAAATATGACGTGTGGACACTTACCATAACAAACAAAAACACCACAGTGGCTTTTGTTACAGCATATGATTATGCCAGCTTATGTTTTTTGCTACAGGAGAACCAGAAATCTGTCTTGGAAAAAGTATGCGTAAAGGCCACAACGTATTTAGTAAAAGTAGAGGGAAAGCACATTTATAATTAGCTCTTGTAGAGAAAGGCAGCTCCAGTGGCCCAAACCAGAAATTTGACATTTTCAAACTGACATTGACAGAAACATGACCAGAAAGATCATATACATGCATGATCTCTGCTTTTATCGGTATGGATCTTTTGGGGCTAGACACCTAAGGAAAACTTGGAAGCATGTATTAGTCTCTTAATCTCTTATAACTGTAGAAAGTTATTATATAGAGATGGTTGGTCTTGTTGGAGTACCAGAATTTGTTTCTGTTTTAAGTTTCCCCCTCATGTTATGTTAGGTGCCTGCCATTGTACAGGAAAATTAATTCACTGTGCTGAAGTGATGTAAGTGAACAGTAAGCTAAGCTGCAACAAAGGTGTTATTTGGTTTCATAGGTTACACTTAACCCATTTTTCCTGTTGTCCCTCTAGCTATTATTAGCCTCCTAATCGAAGTGGAATGGCAAAAATGAGTCATGAGAAATGGTTTAAAGGCCGGACAACCTTTAAACACAACAGTAGGCACACTAATAGAGAAGGATGTGCAGAGTTCTGATATGATTTAGACAAAGAAAATAAAAAAGCAGTAAAGATGTTTAGAGAGGGGTGACATGGTCAGAGCAACAGGCAGTTAAAAAAAGGCTATAGCAGTCATGTTTTGCATAGACTGAAATGGGCATGTAGAAATGAGAATATTCCCTTCTAAAAGACGAGTTCCAAAGGTCAGAAGATAAAGGATCATGCTCATGATTTTAAGGAAGAGGTCAGTATATGAGTGCAGTCAGAAGACAAAAATTTGTGCCCATGATCTTTAGGGAAGAGATCAACATTTGAATGTGATCAGATGACTCCGAGTAACAGATCCTGTCACTGTTAAGAGGAAATGGTATATTCTGTTTTGACAATGCTAAGATTGGTGAGGGCAATGCCAGTAAGTCAAGCAAGAAAACTGAAAAAATCATAAAACCATAGAATAATTTAGGTTGGAAGGAACCTTTGAGTGTCCAACTCCTTGCTCAAATAAAGCTATTTTCAAAGTTAGACCAGGTACCTTAGGGTTTTTCCAGGCAAATTTTGAATATTTCCAAGGAGATTCTTCAGTCTCAGGCAGCCTAGTTCAGTGCTTGACTGTCTTTGTTGTGAACATTTTTTTCTTCATATCTGACCAGAGTTCTCATTGCTGCAAAGTGAGGAGGTTTCCTTATGTCCTTTCACTGTGTGCACAGCAAAGTCTGGCTGTGACTTCTCTGTGATCAGATATTAATTAGCTGCAGACAGCATAGCAGATACCCCCTTAGAGTAATCCTCCCAGAGATAGAAGTTAGACTGACCAGTTTGTAGTAGACTTTTAAAATCTTACTTCATGCCCTTTTTGAATAAATATGACATTTTTTTTATAGTCTGAGATCAGACTTTGCCAGTAAAAACTGAGATAAAAAATTTACTAAGTGCCTTCACTTTTTCAGTGTTATTTGTCCTCAAGTCCTCTGCTTCATTGAGCAGTAAGCCCACATTTTCCCATTTTGTTGCTCGTGTACCTACAGGAGCCTTTATTGTCACTTTCACCTCCCACTCCAGGTTTATCTGGGCTTTAGATTTCCTAATTCTGTTCCTACATTCCCAGGATATATATTCCTACATACGCCTTCTGTAGTTGTCCCAGCATGGCTGTTTTCATTTCCCATGCACTTCCTATTTGTGTATGAGCTCAGTCAGGAATTCCACATTTTGATGGACCTTCTGCCGTGACTGCTTGTCTTCTTGTGCATTGCAACAGGCCATTCCTGTGCTAGATCAATCATCCAAATATTGGAGACCAGTCTAGAATATCAGGGCAGATTTGAGTCATGAAAAGATGAATCAAAAATATTTTGCCTAGAGGAGTAAGCTGAGAAAAGCTAAGCAATTTTTCTATATCTTACCTGCAAACATTTAATGAGTTAAACTTTTGTACAAGTCCTTGGATGAAAAAAAATTATAGCAAAGGAATTTTACCTGTACCAATAACCTGAACAGATAAGTTTTCATGCTCATTATCTATAATACAGTAAAAGGAAACACTTAAGTGTATTAAAGTTTAGTAGAACTGCAGCTTAACAGGGAAAGAACACAAAATTATTATTATTATAATTACTAATATACTCTATTATTTCTCACACAAATCACCAAAATCACTGAACACAATGCACTGCATTATTTTGATCACAGAAAAAGCAGTTCTCACGTTCTATTTTCTGCTGTAGCCGAACTTGCTTGAAGGTTGCAAGAGAGAATTATTTTCAGGCTATTGGAATCTTCTTTGTTGCTTGTTCTTGATGTTAAAGACTGATTATAATTTTCTCTTAAAGTAATCTTTTGATTTTAAAATTTTGCAACATATGCATGTACATATGCACAAATATGTATGTAGATACGAAACAAAAAATGTCATTGTGATGGAATTACCTGTATGAAATTTTATGGCAGGGTTTATAATGGCCACTGAAATATGTAAGTATTCAATATTTGTAATTAGCCTTTCCGACTTCCTTTCCTGAGCATGCAAGAGTTCAAATGTTATGCCCTTGGCCTTTTTGTTTAAATTTACACTCTAGAGAAGTGTGAATTCGTAGGCAAGAAGTTAGTAGTACATAAACACCGACCAAGCACTCCGATCTCAGAGACTGCTTGAGTCGTGTATTATAAAGGGGACACCTTAATAGGGAAGTGTGAGCTTCCTAATATAAATAATTCCCTTCTTTGCTTCAGATAAATTCATTAGCTAGTTATTCTTTCTCTGATAATATGTCAGTAGATTTAATAAGGCACAAAAAAGGATCTTCACGTTTTCTAAGTAAGTGTTGCAGGTATATCAGGAATTTACAAGCTTCAAATAAGTATTGTTCTTTTTTAGATCAATAGTTACCAAGAGATCAATTTAATTTTATGCTTTTTGGTTTCATGCAATAATGTATGTTTTGATACTAAAGACTATAACTAATGCTGTGTTAACAGCAATGGTTGAAACTATAGGCACAGAAGTTTGGAAATCAGAAGACCTGCCCAAAAATTTTACTCAGGTCAGTGAACAAAAGATGCGTTTCCTTCATATCAAAAGCTACCAAAATCGTATTTCCAAGTGCAAAGAAGGCTTATGAGGTCTTTAAAATAGAGTTTCATCCTAATATCCTTAACAAGTGAAGGATATTATCAGTGTTACGACTGTCACTAGTAGTATTATTCAGGACAGTTGGAAACCAAATATTATGGAATATAAACAATATGCTGTAGTAACTATAAATATATAAATATGGATAATTGTAATGATGGTAACATTTATTTCTATTTCTGGAAAAAAACTCTTACTACTCTCAATGAGCTTAGTCGAACCCACTTTAAACTAGACACTCTTTGCAGATGTGAATCTTGCCCAGGTTAGGATAAAATTTATTAAGATTTTTATATTGGGGTTTAAGTTTTTGATAAGTTCTAGATATTTTGATCAGATTTTTAATATTTGTGATTTTAGTTATGTTTAGCTTATAGAAGGCACAATTATTGTGTTTTTTTCTTATTATTGCAAAATACACTGGTTGAATAAATTGTTGAAGCGTAATGGATTTTGTGGTCATTTTGTAGGGAAAGTACGAAAAAAACATGTGATAGGTGTCTTTTTTTTTTTTTTTCTACCCATGGTTATGCCACAGGTCAAAAGCTATTTTGACGTACCTTTCATTTCACTTCTTTCTGTTCTTTTTATTTAATGAGTCTTACATGTTATTGCCTTCATGTGAATTTCAAGAGATTAAAAGATCAGTACATTTGACATCAGTTAGAAACTGAACTAACTGAACTAACTGAAGAAACCAAAATAAAAGAATTATTTCAAGCTATTTATGACTCAAGTTTACTGATGTGATTTGCTCATAACTACTGCTGTTCTCCTAAGACAGTCATTAGAAGCCATGAAACTGCAACGATAGTAGCATTTATCACACGAGTCACACTCCACTGGAAATACCAGTGTGCTTGTAAGGAACAGGAGGGTAAGGAACCTCTTTGCGAATTATTCTGTGAGGGGCTGCAAAAAAGGGAATCGAAAAATGAAGCAAACACCCCCAACCCTCAATATTAAAAAAAAAACCACCTCACAACCATACAAAACAGAGCTTAAGAAAGATGACAGCAAGCATACTAAAATATTCCCAGGTGCACTAGAAACATGGTCTTGAGAAGAAGCAGAAATTTCTTTTTATAGAATCATAGAATGGTTAGGGTTGGAAGTTTTGGATGAATGCTGAATGGGTGCTTTAGAAGAAAGATAGTGTCTTCTGTTTCTTGATTATATCCTCATCCAAAGAAACAATGTTCTTTTTTGTCTTTTGAAAAAAAAGTGACTTCATCAAAGAAGTAATTAACTGTCTGTATTAACTACTATGCTTTCTGCCAGGACACTAAATTTTGACCTGTTTGATCTGTTAAAAAAAATTGCTGACATTCAGAACCGTTCATACAGATAAATATTAACCATTTGAAGTTTTATGGTCAAGGAATATAAATAATCTAACTAAAATTATTTTGGGACCTCGAGACCGAAACTTCATTTCATCAAAAGACAACCCCATTGGGATGCTTGGAGATGCTGTTTTTTTCCAGGAAAGGAGTAAGTGACATGTGAAATATAACATATTTATTGCCATCATTAACATACAAATAAGATCTTAGAACTAGAATGCTCAATTTCAGTTAATATGAAGATTTTCCATGGCCCATGTCAGGAGGTTGACAAGTGTCCTGTTCAGTCCCCTTTTCCTGATATTTTCAGTTGTCTGGTTATCTAGTGAGACATACCAACATGTGGATCTCTGAAGTAAATGAAAAGACCAGTACATTTTAGTTCAGCTAGTAATATGTACTCTCACAGACATGAATAATTTCACTGTTGAAGATTTAGTGAGTAAAATGGAAATAAAGATCTTTTAATTTATTAGTGGAGGTAGGATCTAAGGCTCTGGTACAAAATGCAGAAGCACTAGGTTATGTAACCCGAAACTTAAATGTGGGGTCATTGTGGTCATTATTTCCTTTCTCTTACCTGAGGTACTTTATGTACTTGCTGACTGGTTCCCAAATAAAAAGTTAATTGAGTCATAATGTTAAATGAAGCTGTGTAAGCTCTTAGAAAACTGATTTTTGATAGTAAACATAGCGTTAGTGCATGATTTGAATTATAGTACCTGGAGGAAGTTTAAGTTTAGGTAGAACTTTGTAAGTTACTACACGGAGACTGAAGTGAGATTTAAACTGTGATGTGAGCTACTTCACAGTCTTATCTATCCAATCTGTCAAAGAGAGAGAAAAATAGGTGTTAATGAATTTTCATTTCTGATGGCATCTCAGAAAAGAAGAGTTTGATTTTTTCGTTGCTCTTTGTTGGTATGGTATCACCACAGTGTCCTTGTATCCAATTTGGGATATTATAGCCTAGAGGACTGTACTACCATATGGGTCAAAAACTGGCTGAATCACTGGCCTCAAAGGATACTAGATAACAGTTCAAAATATACCTTGAAGGTGCTTACAAGTGGAGTTTCCTGGGGATCTATCCTGTTTAATATCTTTATCAATGACCTGGAAGAGGAGCTGGAATGTACCCTTATAATAGTAATAAATGGTGAATGCCACCAAATTGGAGGGTGCAGTCAGTATTCTTGAGGGTAAGATTGCCATTCAGAGGGACCTAGGCAAGTTAGAGAAATGGACTGATAGGAACTTTGTGAAGTTTAACAAGGACAAAAGCAAATTTCTGTGGCTGAGATGGAGTAACCCCTTGCAACCATACAAGCCGAGTACTAACTGATTGGCTACCAGCTTTACTGAAAAGGAGTTACCGGTCCTGGTGGACACCAGGCTAAATGTGAGGCAGCAGTGTGCCCTCAGAGCGCTGAATGCTAACAGCACGTGCTGTATTAATAGGAGCATTGCCAGTGGTGATGATTATTGCTCTTTAGTCAGCACTCGTTAGACCATGACTGTAATACTTCATCCAGTTTTGGGCCCCCAGTACAAGAATAGTGTTGATTAACTCAAGCATCTGGCAGAGAGTCACCAGTACGGTTATGCCCTTTGAGAAGACACTGAGGGAAGTGGGTTTGTTTAGCCTGCAGAAGAGAAGTCTTTGGGAGGACATAATAGCAGCCTGCCAGTACCTACAAGGGAAAAAAGACAGAGGCAAAATTCTGCACAACAGGAAGATTCATAGATTCATAGATTTCTAGGTTGGAAAAGACCTTAGAGATCATCGAGTCCAACCATCCCTAATCCCCATTAAACCATATCCTCAAGTAGCTCATCCACCCTATTCTTAAACACATCCAGGGATGGGGACTCAACCACCTCCCTGGGCAGCCTATTCCAGTGGCTGACAACCCTTTCAGAGAAGAAATACTTCCTAACATCCAACCTGAATCTCCCCTGACTAAGCTTATGCCCATTTCCTTTTGTTCTATCACCCGTCACTAATGTAAAGAGCCCTTCCCCTACCTCCCCACCATCTTTTCTCAAGTATTTATAGGCCGTAATCAGGTCTCCCCTCAGCCTCCTCTTTTCCAGGCTAAACAGCCCCAACTCCCTCAGCCGCTCCTCATAAGTTTTATTTTCCAGCCCCTTGACCAGTTTGGTCGCCCTTCTTTGGACTCGCTGATGAGAGACAGTGAGCATAAAATGAAACGAGGAAATTCTGACCAGGTGCAAGGAAGAACTTTTTCATCATGAGGACAATTAAGCAATGGAACTGGGTGGCCAGAGGGGCTGTGGATTCTTCATCTCTAAAGATTTTCAAGACCTCACTGGACAAAACCTGGAGCAATGTGGTCTGAATTCAGCATTGATCTGGTTTGATTTAGAGGTTGTACTATATGAGTTCCCAAAGTCCCTTCCAAAGTGGATGATTCTATAATTAATACGTCAAAATGAAAAATATTTCTACTTGCATTAACTCATTTTGATCTGTTTAAGGAAATTTGTTGGCAGTTCTTCTCTATTGTTTTGCCTCCAGAATAAAAACGCTGGATGGATGCTAAACATTTTTAGTCAGCCTTGGTGTTACCGATGTAAACTTCGTTAAATCTCTGTGATGCCATGACGTGTAGTGTTCCAAGTTACGCAGATACCTGAATGAACACAAATAATGACTGAAACATATTTTGACCCAGTGGTCCAACGGCGTTTGGGAACAAACAGCTCATTTTAATAAATACGATATATAATAATAAAGTACATTGTCACATATCTGAAGGGGGCCTACAAGATAGCTGGAGAGGGACTTTTTACAACGGCAAGTAGTGATAGGACAAGGGGCAATGGATTTTAACTGAAAGAGGGGAGATTTAAATTAGATATAAGGAAGAAATTTTTTACATTGAGGGTGGTGAGGCACTGGAACAGTTTGCCCAGAGAACTTGTGGATGCCCCATCCCTGGAAGTGTTTAAGGCCAGATTGGATGAGGCTTTGAGCAACCTGGTGTAGTGGAGGGTGTCCCTGCCCATGGCAGCGGGGTTGGAACTAGATGATCTTTGAGGTCCCTTCCAACCCTAACCATTCTATGATTCTATGATTCTATATCCTTGTGGAAAGTTGCTTATTTTTCACATCTTTTTAAAACATTTTCTAGCTAATATCATTGACCTATTTGGGCTTTTTTCTTACCCAGATGACTTGATGTAAAGCTTGTGTTCATTATCTTTCTTAAAGAGGAATTTGAGAAAGATGCAAAGTTTAAGCATTAAAAAAAAAACCCCAAAATTGACACTAAAGGTGTCGTTTTATCATATATTAAAGAATCATTAAAAATTTATTATTAAACTTAATAACTTACTAAATTTCTCACAGTCAGTGCTCTGCAGCAGATTTATGGCAGGAACAGGGGGATCTCAGCATACCTGTACCAGCGAGGCTCGGTGTTCTGGGAGATGCGTTCCCCTGCTGCGTTCCAAGGATTTCCAGTGTCACTCCAAAGAGTTCAGCATACCTGATATATCTGTAAAGCAAATGGGTTTTAACTTTTTGGGCTTGCTGAGATCAAGATAATGCTGATGAAATAATGCTGAATTCTTCCCATGAAAAAGATCAAATCATAGCTGGGAAATGCAGTAAAAAAGAAGTGGCTTATCTCACTCAAGCCACTTTGGGGTCATCCAGTAGTGGCCCCATGTTTGGAATTAGAAGCTCTTAAACCTTAAGAAAGCCCTTTCTCTCCCATTCTCACATCATTACACTCTGTATAATGATCTGCCTATCTACAAGAAGTCATTTTTTGCAATTACTGATAGCATACTCAAGGCTCTAATTTGACATTTTTAAAACTATATTTGTAGTGAGAACTTAGATGGGGAGCATTTCTTCAAAGTACAGCACTAGATAGTTTTATGGGAAAACTGATTTTACTGCAAGAGGTTAGAAAATGTAATCAAAACATCTGATCTATCATAATAGAGCCTTTTCTCCGTGTAACTTAATCCTTTTGATCAATGGCACATGAATAGTTCTCTATTTTGCAGGATCACGAAAGTGATTTTTTTTTCCCCCTACTTCAGTTGAAGCACACTTTCAAGTATAAAGCTCGACATACTGTTTGAGGCAGCTATCAGCAACTGTTTTGTTTCATCAGAGGCTTGGTGATGTCAAGGGAAACTGAAGGAAGATCTGCAAACAGGAGCGAAGAGTGACCGCGGGCATTGCAGCATAGGTTGCAAAGAGCACATCACTTGCAGTCACATCTATACTCGTATAGAAGCAGGCATTGGCAGTGAAAGGTGCTGAATTAATTTAAATTAATTTGGATAAAGATTCTCTTCATCTAATTTGAGATGTACTTGCAGGTCCATGCATATTTAATACAAGAACATGAGTGAAACGTGATTGCTTTCCACTGTCTTTTCAAAACAAATGTTTCACATGAATATTTCTGACAGAAAGAAAATGTAAAAGTAGTTTGGCCCATATAGAGAAATATGGATTTCAAATTGATTCCCAAAATTCTAATAAAAATGTTAAAATTTGTGAGAGATAATGTTCCAGTATGGCTATGTTACAAATTTTTTTAACTAATTTAATACTTTTGGGTGGAATACATGGATTAGAAATGTAATATGTCTTGTAATATTTTAATCTTTTTATTTTATTTCCGTTTTTTATTTCCAGATATTGTAAAAGAATGAGAAAGGAGATATACCTGTAAATGGAAAAAAGGCTTTAATAAAAGTTTACTATTCTGCAAAGAACAGCGTGTTTAAAACTTTTCTTTTTTTTTATAGGTGATGAGCCAAATCTTATCGAGTTAGGCTTTCTAGTGCGTTGTGGGAAATAAAGTTCAGTAAAGGACAAGGCTGAAGTTTACTAAAGATATATCACAACTTGTAGTGTGTACCAGAGCCGCTCTGCTGCCTTTGATGTTTCTATTTCCCCTCCCATTGAAGTGAGGGATAACACTGGATTTGTTCACTTACAGAGTGTGTGTTTTCCATTTTGAGAAAAACATCAGCATTAGCGGTAAAAACATTAGAGCGGTAAGAGTTGTATTAAGATCTGAATGCCCCATATTCAATTGAAGGTAAAATAATGAACTTTTTTTTCACTGTGATGTGATGTATCGTGTCTTTGACAGTGTTATATACTTAGTTGAGCAGAGAACAAATCTTGGATATTTGATCCTGGAAGGTATAATTTGCACAAATGTTAACAGGTGGAGCATAAAAAACCTCATTTACTCAAAATACAGAGTTCACTGAAAACCTCCCAAATGCAAGGTAACAGGCCACAGGCCTTAGTGGAGCTGCTTTTGCTTTTCAATGTCATCTAGAATTATGGAATTTTGCTGTCAGATTTTGAGGCTGAGGGTATAGGATGGCAACTGGGAGAGTGATGTAGGTGAAGTGGCTGGTAAGAGATGCATTGTCAGTCCATATAAAGTATAAGTAGTGCTGTTATTAAGGTGATGGTGGTATGTGGACATAAATTAGACAGAGTTTGTAGATGGAGGTAGTTTAGTTCAGTTCATTAGACTACTTTCATGCACGAAAGCCTTTGTTTTGGTCTGCTTTAGACAGAGTAGAAAATTTATCTGCTTTTTCCGTCATATCAATTAGTTTAGTAAAAACTATAACCTCCACCTTAAAATCTTTTATTGTCCATGGAATAAAATAGTTTATTTCAACATGTAAAAGTGCAAGCAGCTAAACAATAATCTTAACAGCATGCAAATTTTGAAACTTTAAAATCTCAGAGTGCAATTACTGTAAATCCTTAAAATACAATAGCTACTAAAATATTATTTGTCTAGAGGAATTAGTTAAGCACTGGATAATTAAGACTACATTAGGTATATTAGTTCCAACAGTATTTTTATTCAGAATCTTTCAAATTTGCATACTTTGGTGGGACTAAATAAAAATGCAACTTTCAACATGTGCAATGTGACCTAATTTGCATAAAATGCACATTTATAATAAAAATATGGAGCTCTGCGGGGTAACTAGGGCTACATTGCATATAATTAGATCTTTAGCCTAAGTTCGTTTAAATATATGGAGGATTTATAGAAATAACTACACTTAACAGATTCATATAAACAAATTTTAGTAAATGCTTAACCATTTGGAGTATAAAGGCTTAAAAAAGATTATATGTTTCTAGAAAAACTGCGTTTGACACAGAAGCAGAGAGAAGCTCACCAGAGCGTAGGCTCTGAGTAATTGCTCATTCTTCTTAAACCACTCAAGCTACTCCACAGACCCGCACCCTTATGAGATGTAACTGGGCATCAGAAGCCCAAATTCTGTGTGACTTGGGGCAGTGTGAGATCAATGACTCCTTCACATTTCCATTCAATTTGGTGAAAATCGAGACCATGAAAGGTACTGATTGTGGGAACACAAGGACCGCATATAAAAAGTTTTTAAACAACTGTCCTTTCATTTCCTGTTTTATTAGGATAGCTTGGAAGAAAATGAAAAAGTTGATTAGATATAATTTAACAGATGTATATGTGGACCCAGTGAAATTATTTATGTAGTCCCTAAGCAGACACAGATTAAAAAGAATCAAGGAAGGAGCTGGGCAGATTAAACAAGCTAATTTTGAACAGGATGTGGACAGCCCTTAATAACGAGTAAAGTTTCATTCAAATTTGCATGCTTCTCATACCCATATTTCTGTTATGTTTTACTAATACTGCTCATATCTCAATGCAGGGAATAGTTCTTAGACATCTCAGTAATCACAAATGACTGTTAAATTATGTATCTCTGACATGTAGGCTGAGCATAGTGCTTCAATCTGTATAATAAAGTAAAATTAAAATATCTTAAGCCATTCTGTAGATTTGTAACACAGTAATTTTATGAAAATTCAGGAACATTTGGTGTCTCCAGTTATATTATTCCTCTTCAGCTATTTTTTACATTGTAGTTTAGGAACTGTTTACTTTTAAACGCAGATGTCTGTGGCTCAGTTTTATAAATGTAAATGTGTCTGCCTGTCCTAGCAAAGACTGCAGCAGTCCGATTCTGATTTCTGACAAAAGTCAGTAGGAAGAGATAAAGAAAAAAGTTGTGCACTCTCCTGCAAATCTGTGTCCACTAAGAGTGCTCTCTAGAATGACCTCAGTACCCAAGTTGGTAGTTATTATGAAGGAAATGTGTGTTCAGAATAGCACAAATAAAGAGATGTACATGCAAAGAATAGAATCAGTGTTTAGTCTCGGTGTTCCTAAAATTCATGACAGTTTACGGAAAAAAAAAATTGCCACAATATATAGTCAGCTTAGTGCAGAGTGTACCTGCCCATTAGTTGGAGAAAAGTTTAGTCCCAGAAGGAAACATGAAATTCCTGACAGCATCCTTCTATCTAATGCCTAAATTTAGCTGGAACAGGACTCTGCTCCAGGTAAGTTCTTAACATTGGAACTCCAAAGCCGAATTTGAGTTTTCTCCATGCCAGTGTTACATTTGTGTCATGACATACACTAAATCAGGAATATGTGGCTTTAACAATATTGCTTTCTTTTCCAAATAAAGAAAAATATTTCTTACTTGTCCTTGGAATACTCAGTGGCCCAAACAAATTACTTACCTAATGCCATTCCAGTTTACTGATGAAATGAGTCTATGTAATCAGCTCTACTTTGGTAAAAAATGACACAGGCTGATGAAAACACATACAACATCTCAACAGGCTGCCTTGTAACCTGTTTTACTTAGCTGTGATGAAGAAAATCTTTTATCACAATGGTGTACTGCTAATCTCTCAAATCAATGCTTCCTATGCAGTAAGGCTTCCATCAGAGATCTAATCCTGCTCCTATTTAAGTCAGCAAGAAAAACAGAATAAGTTTGAGGCCAGTATATGCAGAGAACTATGTAATCTCTGTAAATAAACAGACATTCTACTTGTAATGAATTGTAGGGCAAGGTGCAGCAAATATTGAGGAATTTTCTTTCTAGTCGCTAGCACAGCAAAGAAGACAGGAAGATAATAGTGAATTCATACTACTTTAGCTCAAATCCTATTTTTTCCATTTGTGATCCTGTCCTGGTATGAGAATGCCAAGCCCGGCTTTCAAAATGTTAATGCATTGAAAATAGTTAAATATGTTGATAGATTGTCAAAAAACTTAGGATAAATGGTATCTTAACTGACATACGTTAGTGTTGTGTGCCATGGAAACGTGCCATTTCCTATAGAAGATGGACACTGTCACTACAGAGGCATCATGTTTCTAAGACAGGTGGCGTGTAACTGCTGTTGATACTGTCTTTTTTCAGATTGAGTAAATGTCACAGGAAATGCAACGTGGTGTTGTTTACCTTTGTCATGAGTGGAAATGACAGAATGCATGTTGACTCTCAGATATGACCACCATGTCATCAGCTCTTCCCAGGGAAGCAGGCTGGGACAGGTTGGTGTTCACATGAGTTGCTTAATTTTCCTGTTTCAGTACTTTATAGAAGGTGATCCTTTCCTCCCTTAAAAAGACGAGTGCACTTGCTATCATAAAGCACAAAATGGTGGGAAAAGACCAACTAGATATGATCCATCATAGCAGCTCAGCCCCATATATGCACGGTGAAGACATTTTTACAGTGATAAAAACATTTCTAACTCACTTAGAAGCTAAAAGCTGGAAAAGAATTGGCATTTTGCAATGTTGGTAGCCAGTGCCTGTCTGGTATTGACTGGGAGAGTATAGTCAGAAGTTTTTTGGGAAAAAAGTCTATATATATAAGATCATCTCGGATAAGAGATCTTAACTAACAGAGGAAAATATTTCGTCAGAAAAGCTGAGTTAGAAAGTTGAGCGGCTTTTTTCTTAGCAATTTACTGAGTTTCCTTTCTTGTAAGTTTATGCTTTTTTAATGTTAAGCATGAAAAATGAAGTGTGAGGTTGTATGTTGGTACCCAGTTCCTTGACAGTAGTCTGTCCAGTTTCATTACTCACAGGCTCAGTTGGCTCATTTATAAATCTCAACAAAACTACCTAACACAGATATTTTTTTACAGAACTGGAGTCTAGAGAAATATTGAAGTGGGTGATGATGAATACGCATTTATTTCCTAAATGAAAAATGTGTTAATTCTGTGCACAGCAACAAGCTCTTCGATTTTTTCTCTCGGATGCCGAGATTTTGGGCTAAATGTTTAGAGGAATGGTCCTGAGCATAAGCTCACCAGAATGGGCATTCTTTCAAATACAGAAATGTGTAAAAGGGATATCTACATCTTGCTTTCCAGCAAATAGGGGGAAAAAACCCCACATATATAACAAGATATAAAGCACAGTTTACAGAATTAGTAACTTGACCTTTGGATGCCTCTCAAGGTGTCTTCAGCTTCTTGAGGTACGTGGTTCCGTAGTGGACACTTCAGGCGTACATTCTAATGTGATGCTTTCTGTCCAGTGTAGTAAATGCTGTCACTTGTGCCTGTTAGTTCTTTTAAGGATACTGTCAATTGTATTACATACCAAAAGGAAGGCAGGAACACAGTAATAGAAGAAGAGCACCTCGTTTAATGTAAGTTGATCTATGAGACACATTAACAGCAAACCCAAGTTGTCTATAGATCTGGGTCTTACGACTCCGGTTCATCCCGCTTCCTGTGCTCTGCAGCACAAGAGATTTATGCTGGAGTTACCACCACAGCAAAGTCAAGAAATAAGATGTGCTGTAGCTGGTTCCCAGTTACATGCACGGGCTCTGCCAGCCAACACGCAGAAGAGACGAAACAGCAGAGGTGTGCTCTTGAGCTTTCCTTCATTTGGGTCACTGTTTTCATGCTGTAATTCTCACAAAATATTTGGAGTTGGTGTAGCATGGAGATTTTCTGTAAGCTAAGCTAAGAGGTTCAACAGTTACTAATGGAAGGAATTACGGAGAGGCAGGCAGCAGTCACAGAAACCTCATTTCTTTAGGAAATCAGCTATCTCCTTTTATATGTTAGTTGGCTTGAAATCTTTTTCCTTCTTACTTCAAAGTCTCCTGTTCTTTTATTTTCAGTCAAAGGCAGATGAGACACTACCAGTAAAATACTACTGCAGAGGCTGAATCAAAGTCATTTTGGCGCCTGTGAAATGCTGGTGCGAGGTGGCAGAGCTATCAATAAAGTCAGGTGCACGCAGTTCAGTGGAGCAAAGTTACTGAGTCCTGAAGGCGGCCTTGGACAGTAAGGAATAAAAAATGTATGAGAGTACCAGAAAAAAAAGGTCAAAGTGACAGCGTAGCACAAGTAGGAGTGGGGGTAAATGCTGAGACCTCCAAACGTTTAGGTGAAATCATATGGAATTTATTTTCCTGTCTTTTCTGTGCTTTGTAAAGAAGGCATGAAATTCAAGGAAAGGAATAAAGGAAAAAAGGAAAATAACAGGATAAAGGAAAAAAAACAGTAAATGCATGTTTCAACAATGTAATAAATAACGGGCATGCCTCTTCCTCTTCCTAGCTAGATGATTTTTTTTCTTTATTTGCAATATGTAATACCCAATCCAGAATGTCTGTGTATCTCTCTCAGGATATGATCATTTAATTTATTCTTTGGTACACTTCCGTATTGATGATCCTTTGTATCCCAGACAAATTATTTTAGACTGTTCAACAAGTTGAAACAGTTTATCCTCAGATTGTTTTATTTCCCCTACCAGTAATTTCACAGAACGTACCAGGTCAGAGAAGCCAGTATTAGTTTCTTTTATTGTACTGTTTTCAATAGCTAGCATTTTCATTACCTTTAAAAGACTCCATCTTCTTTCACAAGTTGAATAGATTTGTTGTGTATTGGCAATTTATCCTCAAATATGTACTTTAAAGAAGGTTAGACAAATGGTAATCTGTTTGCAAATGCTGTAATTAGAAATAGCAATCACAACATCTCTTTTAAACATCAATTGCTTCAGCAGTTTGCCGTATGTAAATTACTGAGAATTTCTCCTTTGATATCTTGGAGGTTCCTTTTTTCTGTAACCTTAACATCTGTGACAAGTCCAATGAAATTCGAAATACAGCTGGATGGAAGAGAATGTTTAAGACAGTGTTTTCACTTTGTGATACCTCAGAGAGGGATCGTCATAGATTCTTTCACTTTGTGATACCTCAGAGAGGGATTGTCATAGATTCTTTCATAAACTACTTATTATAAGTAAGTATTAGAAAAAAATCAATTTGATTGATTGGATGGGATCAATTAATTAGATCTAGGGAATAGATTAGTTTAGAAGTTGTATTCAATATGTGCAAAGGCATATTTTCTGCCAAATGAATCTTAGGAGCACTACATTTAACTCAGCCTTACAAAAACGTTTTCTGACATGTTATCCTTAGAATCATAATAAAAAAGCCTCCTACAAGATAAGCAGTATAAGTGATACACTGCACGGCATTCTAAATACAACACTGGGCCTCGGCCAAGCATTCCAGGGTCTGCACCAGGATTGTATTGGAAGATAATCTGATAAACCCTATTGGAAAACTTGAGTAGGGAAGAGTTCAGGCATTTTCTCCTCGCAGTAAATAAATGCTGATATCACAGTGTGTATGGTGGTAGGAAATACATGATGGATCATATTAAGTCATGAAGTTTTATCTGTCATACTTAAATAAATAATCACAAAACATAGCAGTTTCTGCTATTTTAAATTTACACAGCTATATATGCTGCTGTTATGGTTTTGATTTTTCTCCTTATGGTATTAGCTACATACCACCTAAAAGAAACAAAAGAGAATTAAAATAAATATAATAAAGAAGATACATTTGGTACTAATGGATCATTTTGTGATAATTCTGTTGTTCTCTGGGTGGGAGCACAAGAGATGCTAGCACTCCCTCCTCTGCTTCAGCAGCCCTAAAGTAGTTAGCAAATAGCATTGGTTGTGGCAAAAGGTTGTGTTTCATTTGAATGCCAAGAAAACCTTGAAGACTGTTCCAAAGCCACAAATAACCTCATTTGAACTGAAAAAATGTGGGGAGAAGTGAAAATTCAGATTGCAAAGCAGAGATTCAGTCTTAATCCCAGAATTTCCTTTTAGGGACAAAAGACATAGAATTAAATATAATTTTAAGAATCATGCAGAGAGAATTAGTTTGTTTAACAAGTTGATTGACCCCAGACCTCCTGGTAGTAAATTTCACTTTCTTTACAATTTCAAGATAGATATATGAAAATTGCAAAAGAAAAGTGCCAAGCCATTGCTTTAAGTGAATGGTGCAAAGATAGAACTCTACACAAGTACGGAATATTTTGGAAACAAAGAGAGCATGAAGTTGAGTATTGCTTACTGGAAAATTGGACATCTGAACTTCACATCTTGTAATTCTCTTTTAAGTGTTGTAAAATTTTCTCCCTTTTCCCTAACTATATCTACTGTTAGAGAAACAAATACTTTCATAATCTAATGTGAAAAGACAAAATCCAACATATTTCCAGTCTAAATGGGAGTCTGGGATCATCTGGTCCTAAGAAACCACCAAAAAGAAATACAGCATAATAATCTTTGATATTTTCTTAATCCTACTCGTGAAGTATACCTACTTGGTTGTGGAAATGGTACTACAGGACTTTTTTCACATGTTGCAGTATAAGAACATGCGCTTCGCAGTTTTTTAAACCTTTGTAGTTTAGCTATGAAAACTGTAGCATATTATCACTGATAACAATGAGAACACAACAAATTATTTACAGTTCATTCTATGCACTTATTTAGATGTGTTCATTGAGAGGACAGTGTCAGAAAGGTATTTTCGTTATGATTTGCTGAGATCTCATCGTAATTTTTCTTATTCTCCCTTTTTTGTATTAGATTCCTGGGATGTAAGTATGATAAAAAATTGTAGAAGGGACTCTGATGTCAGAAAAATAATTGAAGTACCTCAAATCACAAAATAATCACTTTTATGATATTTAACAATAGACATAATGCCACAAAATTCACAACTCACAGGGGGTGGGTGGTTGTGTAGGAATTTTTTACTGCCTATATCTCAGTAAAATTCGTGTGGTTCCAAATGAAAGCCAGTTTTAAAGCAAAGGAGTTTATAATAATATCCTTGGACTCCTTGAGAGTGAAACAAGCTCCTGCTACGTTTCTGCTTTGCAGATCCATCTCTTTGTTATCACACTGGGGCACCCATCCTCCTCCTCCTCCTCACTGCTGGTGTAGCAGCCCTCAGTTCAGCCTCTGAGACATGTTCTAGCACCATGCAGTGTGGACTTTAGGCAAGGAATACCTGCTTTTAGCCAGAAAGCCACTTTTTCACCATGGATTCAAGTTCAGGTTTTGTAAGATATCTTGAAAAGTATCTTCAATATCTGAGATGAACAGCCCAGGTACAAACTCTTTTTTTAATAATCGACATAAACAAAAAACTAGAAGAATGATTTCTGTATTGGTAAACATTTGCTGTGTTTACACTGGATTAAGCCTGAATAGTGTCCCACATAAACACCCTGCTAACTTGCTGTTGATGCTATCCTGAAATACATCCTTACAGGGATTTTATCTTTCTGCATCAACTGTATTTCCCAAGAATCGCTATATCTCAGTGTAATATGCAAGCCTTTATAGCTTACTTTGTTTCCAGTATCCTTTAGGAGATGTAAGGAGAAGCAGTCCTTCCTCTTGAAAGATATTAGTTTGAATTTATTCAGGAGATAAGACTCTTCAGTCTTAGCACTTCTCTACCTACATTAAGCAGCATTTAATTCATTTGAAGCTGCAATCATCTCTTTGCAAGACATCAGTGGTACTTGATGGTTTATTGAGGAATTCATCACACAGCGATGGCTGATCCCTTCCCACCTCCTTCCCTACTCTATACTCTTCCCTCTTTCAGGATGAAGAGCCATCATGACTGACCTTTTAATTTTATATCAGTCTATGTGTTATCAAATATACTTGATGAAAACATCTAATTAGGATAAGTACATGTCTTTTCACTGAACTCAGATACAGTGACAATCAACAACTTAAAGCAACAATGTAGCTGGAGTTAACAATCCCTGAAAACAGTATCTTTTCCAAGGGTTACATTAAAGAAGTTTTAAAAAACTGCTGTTGGAGGTAATCTTTTGCTATGTGGAAGCAAGCTGTTTCAGGTTACAAAGCAAAACCTTTCTTCATATGGGCACAGTCCTAGTTACAGAAATTCCAGTGTTCCCTTAGACAAACAAAAACACGGTGATAAAATGCATGTTTTCCACTCTCTAACCTCTGTTCTTATCCTACCAACATTTACATGAGGTATAAGTGAAGTGAAAATGTGCACTAAAGTGCATTACAGGGTTGTTTTATAATAGCTAATAGTTCTCTTTCTGTAAACTGTCATACTGCTTGATGCAAAATGGATACAGGTTTTTTTTCTCTTCTTTTTCAAATTCTGTATCTTACATGGAAGTTACTATATGTAGTTTTAATTCAGAAAGTGTCTTTTTGAAGTCCTGACTATATTTCTCTTTAATCTCTTTTTATATTATTTTGTTTGATTTTTCTGTTTAAAATGTGTCAAAGTGATGCAATCGACACATTCTGTAGTTGTACGTGCTTCCAGCCCATTCTCTTATAGCTGTCTTTTCTGCTACATTGATGAAGATTTTTTTTCTTTACCTGTCCACATTTCTGCTCTTTTTAATCCTTGGATGTGTCTGATTCACTCTTTTTCATCTTCAAAAATGCTGTCCTTGCCCTAGCGCTAGCATGTACATTAGCACTTCTCTGAGTGTTTTTCCTTTGCTGGATATAGATCTTCTTTTGCTTATACTCTTTTTTTTTTTCTGTTCTTTAACTATTTCTATTCAATATTTCTGTTCCAACTTGGTTGCCTGCTGCTTTTAGCCTAAGTAATCTATCACACAGTACTTTTAATACATCTACAAATGATGTAAACTGTGCTCTGTATACAGCCGTTACATATTTTGATGCTGACCCCTTGAGTCGTAGAGGATAAAGACTTTTGGTGATTATATTTGTCTGCATGATCTAGATTTCAAACTGGGGCTACTGTAGTTTCCATTATATTTTCCTTTCTCCACAAAGAAAATTTAGCTTTTAATTTTTTTCATATCATCTGTACAAATATTTCTTTTTTGGTTTAGTAGCCAGGCTAAAATGTACAGTGTGGCTTAACTTTTTTATGCTTATTAAATATCTAAAAGGTAACTATCTTAAATAAAAATCATTCTCTTTGTACAATTTTTCTACTTAAATCTGTAGGTTTGCTTCTGTAACCTTGAACTTTGCTTGAGTAGTTATCACTTAAAATGGGCAATATTGTACTGCCATTATTAAATGAAAAAGTCATTTATTTAATAGGAAATGGTTCAGCACAAATACCCAATGGGTTGAGCTCTATAGCTCTGCAGTTAGAAGTTAATTTATTGAAAATATGATGTGCCTCTGAGCATCAAAGTTTTGATCAGAGGATCACGGAATCATAGAATGGTTTAGGTTGGAAGGGACCTTAAAGATCATCTAGTTCCAACACCTCTGCCATCAGCAGGGACACCTTCCCCTATATCAGGTTGCTTCAAAGCCTCATCCAGGCCTGGCCTTGAACACTTCCGGTGAGGGGGCATCCACCACTTGTCTGGGCAATCTTTTCCAGTGCTTCACGACCCTCATAGTGAATAATTTCTTCCTTATATCTTATCAAAATCTACCCTCTTTCAGTTTAAATCCATTGCCCCCTTTCCTGTCACTACATGCCCTTGCATCTTACGTTGCTTCCTGTAATGAGGAATTTTGCCACTTGGGTTCATGCAGCCCATCCACTGAAACTAAACAATAAAGGCAAATGTAGATAAATGTATATCAAGATTCTACACATTTAATTCACTAAAACCTTGAGTCACCACAGTTATTAACACCTCAGTGGATTTTTTATTTGGTTAGTGTAGAGCTGTGAAATATCAACTGAAGATGCAAATTTGTTACAGAGAGATAATGTGGGGATAGTTTATTAAAACAGTCAGAGTAGATTTGCTATCAGTAGACAAACTTAACTCAAAAGTGGAAGTTGTCCCAAAGCTGTGTACCACCAGGAGATAATGTTCCACTGGCAAAGTACAAGATCCAGACTTACATTAACATGAAGCTGGAGGGAAATTAATGGAATAACAACCCTGTCAATGGACTGAATTACAATAGACTGATGTGGCCATGGTTTCATTTATGTTAAGGAACTATCAGGAATGAGTATGTGGTCAAAAGAGCAGTTGGCTGGGCAGAAACTATTCATTTGGAGTCTGCCTGGTGGAGTTCTCAAAGGGAAAATTTGAGAGCCAAAACCAATTTAATAACTACCTTCCTCCCTTATAAAAACCCACTATGTTTAAGATTGCGTAACTCTGTGCACCTATTATAAGCCTTACCTTTCATGACATTTTCAACAGATGAACTGTCTTAGGATATGAGTAGTAAGAGGATTTAAAGAGTAACGAATGTGTGCAAGCACATGGGTTGCTGAAGTTTAGATGTGAGAGCAGCCTGGGCGTGTTCACATAAAAGGGTCTTTTTTTCATGTTTGAAGCAACCAGCACTGCCAAATTTGCTGAAATACAAAGCAATTAGAACGGACTGTGATGTTTCTGCACGAAGACCAGAAAAGAAATGACTAGACGTGAGGTCCAAGGAATAACTCTTTCTCTACTGGAAAAGGTTTGATTTTCTGGAAAAAAAAAAAACAACCCAAAAACAAACCCAAAAACTCCCCAAAAGTCTGCATTTGACCCTAAGAAGCTATAGTTGCTTTTAAACATATTCTTTATTAACTGTGACTTGTTTGATTATGCTTCCCTTGCTTCCCTTGTGATTGACTAAGAAAATAAGAAAGTTTTGCAATGGGAAGTGAAAGTGAAGACATAAAGTGGCTTAACGTAAATTATAACAATAGTTGTAATCAAGATAAGAGAACATAGTCTGGCCAGTGCTTTTTCTCAAAACAAACAAGATAATTACTTAAATCCAGCTAAGAACTGTCTAAATGAGCAAATGAATGAATGAAAAGAATATTTAAGTAAATGCAAAATTTGCTTTATTGTCCAGTTCTAGTGATGCAGCTCTCTGGCAGGAGGCTTGTCTTCAGCACCTTGCGCTGCAAATTTTTTCTTGGTTCCTTGGAGAAGAGAGCTCTGTCAGTATGATGGATTTTTTAATGCTGTGTGAAGCAGTTTGTTCTCCTGCTCCTTTCTCTTTGGATTGCCCTTGACTTTAAGGTTGTTAAAATAAATGTCCGTGTTTTGCCAGCGTCTTTGGCTGAACATGTAGGGAATGTTTGTCCATCTTAATAAACAAAGAACACTTTGGGTTTGTAAAGAACAGGCAAATTGCCAGTGTCTGGAAGTTACTGATGTCAGTTTGTGTGTTCCTCCTCAATTATTCCCTTTTATTATGTTAGCTGATTAGGCTGTGTTAAAAATTTCTGTAAGTGAAATTACTTATTTGTAAAAACAATATCAAATGAATTCTTTGGGCAGATACATTAATGATTTAAAAACAAAATGTGCCCATCAGCATAATCAGTTTGGAATAAAAGGTGCAGCAAAGATGTCTCTGTTTCCTCCTCCCACATTTACCTTGTTTGACTTGCTAATTTAATCACTGGTGCTGAAGCCAAGGCTCAAATTGTCAGTGGAAGAGGTGAGTGTCTCCCACTGATGTTGTTACTTAATATTTCTGTCTGATTTGAAAGTAAATTGTGAAGAAAAAAAAAAAAAACCACGACAGAAATGGTTGGGAGTACTTGGTAAAGCCATTTTCCAGTGGGGCAGGGAGGATGTTATACTCATCAGGTGTATGGATTTAATGAAGAGCTGCTGCAGTAAGAGCCCCTGTAACAAAGTTCTTGTTTTCGCTGACTAGAGGGTTGTTTTACCAGTAGTTCATGCATGGACTTATAGCATGCACAATTATCTCAAAATAAAAATACATGCCAGTTTTATTACTGTGGCATCCTTCACACTTGGCTTATGGTTGAGTGTCTTTGGTTTGAGTTGGACTAAAATTGATTTGTCTTGTATTCCCTACATGTAGGAAAAAAAAGATTTTGAAGAGGGAAAATAAGGCTTTTTTATTTTTGTTAGTAAAGGGAGGTACATATATGTTGGGCAGTGGATTACTTTCATGCAGAGAAATCATATTTTGCCTTAAAATAAGAGAATTGATAAGCCACAATCCTTATTTACTGTTCATAAGTGCAAAGCTTATTGTTAGTCATTGAATTATTATGTTTACAACTATTTGATTCTAGTGTTTTCTCAGCACTCAGATGTCATTTGTTAAACTTACTGGTCAGTATTTCTGATAAAGGCAGATATGCACAATATACTAAAGTCTTAAGGAGCTGGAGTACAAAGAGAAGCCTACTGTCTTTTGTGAATCTCTCTGGAATTTTCTTTTTCAGAATTGAAATATGCGAACTATATACATTCAAAACATTTGATAGCCTGTGCTGACCCTGTACCTAGAGCCTGCATACTGTGCAAGCTCAGTGAACCTCTGTATACTTGATAAAACCTAATTTCTTAGTGCTTTTTTCAAGGATTGACAGATATGCAATCAAACTTATGAATGTATAACTTAGACCAGTTAGCATACTGTATGTGTGAAATAATGAATGGACTTTTCTTATTCATACCGTGAGTGATATACATTTCCCTGGTGCTCATCTTGTCACTAATTCCAAAATTTCATGCTAGGAAATGAGTTTTTATTATGCAATAACTCTTTAAGATGGCAGTCATGTTACTAGTATCCTAGGTCTTACTTTCTCTCTTCTCTCTCTCTATTAAAAAAAAAAAGGAAAATTATATAAGACAATATAGTTTATATAAAAATTTATGTGGTGTTTATGTGCAGCTTGCTAAATAATTTCTCTGGTTATTTATTCCATCTATTAATCTTATTAGTAAAAATTTAAATAAGACATTTTACTGATCAGCTTTGCTGACATGCTTTGCTTCGTTGTTTCGCTATTACTGCTACTAATTTTCATTTCAAGTCATTGTCTAAACTGTTTAACAAAGGTGAATCTTGTCCTATTCTAGTAGCTAAATGGTAATCTTTAGGTAAAATATCATAACTCCAGCAAGCTTTACAGGTAAAACCAAAACTAAATAATGTTCTTTGATTTCCAGAGGAAACTTCTCAAATTAACCAAAGAACAGCAGGGTCTTTATTTCCCTCCAACACACGTTCACCAATTACATGGTACCATCCAGTTGTGCCTCAGCTGCATTGCAGACTGAATTATCTTTGAGATTTCGCCAGATCAATACGCTTCAGTTTTCGATGTGGATGTACAGTTTGGTGGTTGCCAGAGTGACTTGCCTTCTGGGTCAGCGTGCAGCTTGGTAAAGGAACCAAGGGAGAGAAGCCTCAGCCCTGCATTGCAGGCACCTGGGGAGTACACAGTCCTTGCGGGAGAGGGGATCTAAGTGCTTTCATTTAACAAATGCTGTGGCCCTGTGGTTCATGGGTGGCCCTGCAGGCTTCCATTGTGGAAATCACTGCTTTAAAGGCAAATTGCTGCCACGTTATTTGTTATCAGTGTTTGTAGAACCAGCTCTACTAGCAATGCCTTGAGTTGTCAGGCCCACTGATGTCTTGATAGCTCCATGATTGCTCTTTGTTGCATCAAGAGCTTTGCCTTTCTCACTTTTGCTAACAAGGTGTGTATTTTCTGTTTTACTGCTCTCTCTCTGCCTGTGTTTCTTCTTGCTTTCTCAGTAAGGAAGCAGGAGTTGCCTACCAACTTCAGGAATGTTCTTCACATGAAGTTTCTAGGTGACTGCTTTAACCTGTGCCCAGGATTCTTACTATCTTACAAAACATTTTTCATTTCTGCCTGAAAATCTAGCCCAGAGTTGACCAAAAGGTCCCCAAAAATGTAATAACCAAATAAACTAGAATGAAGTTCCATGTAATCCTGATTATTTCAGTAACCAAGAATCAGTACAATTTATTCAAATTACTGTATCTCGATAGAGTAATACCATCCTTTAAGTCTTCCCAGAGCAGGGAGAAAGGAGCTGTCTTCTAATTCTCAATCTATTTACCTCTTTTAGCACAACAGTGGGATAAGCTGATGAGAGATTCATTTGCAAAATGTCTTGATTCTGTTTTTTCATGCTTACTAGCTCTCTTCATTTTGCTTTCAGCTTTCTTCACTTTGCTGCTTCATGCAGCAATATTCATTTGACTTCATTTGGACAGATGTAATCTAGATGTAACTGCCAGTGAGCCCTGAAATTCCTTGTTTTCTAATAAAATGTTGCAAATACGGCAGTTCTTACACTGTCTTACACTCTAAGCACCTAGATGAGCTTTGCTTACTGTCTCAGGTCAAACGTCTGTTTTTCCTGTCTTCTTATGCTTGCACATGTATTTTCCAAACCTCATTGCGCTCCTTGTGTTATGTTGGAGTCTCACTGTTTGGAGAGTGGCTTGTTACCATGAGACTTTATTTTGTATTTTCTGATTGCATTTGCTGTAGTGATTTGTAAATAAGGAAGTATCTGCCCCCTCTGTAAGCGTATTAAAAGCTAAATACTTGAGACAAGCTTTTCCAGAGCTATGGGTTTATGAACTTGTAGAATAATACTGGTTTTCCATTCTTAGATTGCATTATTTGGTCAATCCTGTAGCTCATGAGAGACCTATTTTGCAGTATGGTCTTGTGACAAATTAATCTTTGAAACTTGGTTGATGAAAAAAACTGTACTGAATTTGTCAGGATTTTAGCAAACATATGTGGCATAATCTGTCATAAATATTGGTGACTGCCTAATCAGATTCTTGTCTTGTTTGCCCGAAGAAAAACGTTTTACATACAGCATTCTTTTTGGAGAAAATCGGTCAGACAGATAACTCAAGGCTCTTTGAAAGAACTTTGTCAACAATTCTGTTGGAAAATGAATCAGAAATGTCATTTACTCCCTCAAGCTGATGGGATTGTAAGAGCGTAACTTTCCATTTTTGAGTTTCAATATTCGTTGCACACAACAGATTTCTAAAAGTACATACTCATTCCTGCTTTTTGAGAGTGAATCCGAGAGGTAATGCAAATTCTATTTACTCTTTTCCTTCTAAACATCTTAGTTTTGATCTTTTATATTTTCAGAGATTACTGCTTAACGTTCTCTTAGTACTTTGCTAATTTGTTACTCCTTTCACTGTGAGCACAGCTGACCCCTATTTTGTCTGAGTACAAGTGGACTCATCAGAGATGGCTACCATTTATTTCTTGGACCTTTTATCTTTCACAAGGCAAAGGCAATGCCAGCTCTGCTGTTGCAGAAAACCAGAAAATGGCTTTACTACAAGAAGCGGAGACAGATAGCCTGCGAGGAATACAGAGAAGCTGTACGAGTGACCAGGGATCAAGTGAGGAAGGCTAAAGCCCTGAAGGAATTAAATTTGGCAAGGGATATAAAAAGCAATAAGAAAAGCTTCTATAGGTATGTAGGGGACAAAAGGAAGTCCAAGGAGAACGTAGGCCCCCTCCGGAAGGATACTGGTGCTCTGGTTACCCGGGACATAGAGAAGGCTGAGGTACTCAATGACTTTTTCGCCTCAGTTTTCACTGATAAAGCCTCTTGTCTTATTGCCCAAGCTGTGGAAAGAACTAGCAGGGACTGTGAGGATGAACCACCGCCCACTGTACTTGAAGAGCAGGTTCGGGAACATCTGAGGAACTTGAAGGTGCACAAGTCCATGGGACCTGATGAGATCCATCCGCGGGTCCTGAAGGAACTGGCGGATGAAGTTGCCAAGCCACTGGCCATTGTATTTGAGAAGTCGTGGCGGTCTGGCGAGGTCCCCGATGACTGGAAGAGAGGGAACATAACCCCCATTTTTAAAAAGGGGAACAAGGAGGACCCGGGCAACTACAGGCCGGTCAGCCTCACCTCTGTGCCTGGCAAGGTCATGGAGCAGATTCTCCTGGGAACCATGCTAAGGCACATGGAGAGCAAGGAGGTGGTGGGTGACAGCCAACATGGCTTCACCAAAGGCAGATCGTGCCTGACCAACTTGGTGGCCTTTTACGATGGGGTGACAGCATTGGTGGACAAGGGTCGACCAACGGATGTCATCTACCTGGACTTGTGCAAAGCTTTTGACACTGTCCCACATGACATTCTTCTCTCTAAACTAGAGAGGCATGGGTTTGATGGATGGACCACTCGGTGGATAAGGAATTGGCTCAATGGCCGCACTCAGAGAATAGTGGTCAACGGCTCGATGTCCAAGTGGAGACCGGTCACGAGTGGCGTCCCTTAGGGGTCCGTGTTGGGCCCGGCCCTCTTCAACATCTTTGTCAGTGACGTGGACAGTGGCATGGAGTGCACCCTCAGCAAGTTCGCCAATGACACCAAGCTGTGTGGTGCCGTCGACACGCTGGAAGGGAGGGATGCCATCCAGAGGGACCTCGACAGGCTGGAGAGGTGGGCCCGTACCAACCTCATGAAGTTCAACCAGGCCAAATGCAAGGTCCTACATCTGGGTCGTGGCAATCCCAGGCACAAATACAGACTGGGCGGAGAATGGATCGAGAGCAGCCCTGAGGAGAAGGACTTGGGAGTACTGGTGGACGAGAAGCTCAATATGAGCCGGCAATGTGCTCTTGCGGCCCAGAAGGCCAACCGCGTCCTGGGCTGCATCAAGAGGAGTGTGGCCAGCAGGTCGAGAGAGGTGATTCTTCCCCTCTACTCTGCCCTCGTGAGACCTCACCTGGAGTACTGCGTCCAGTTCTGGAGCCCCCAACATAAGAAGGACATGGACCAGTTGGAGAGGGTCCAGAGAAGGGCCACGAAGATGATAAGAGGGCTGGAGCACCTTTCCTATGAGGACAGGCTGAAAGAGTTGGGGCTGTTCAGCCTGGAGAAGAGGAGGCTCCGGGGTGACCTTATAGCGGTCTTCCAGTACCTCAAGGGGGCCTACAGGAAAGATGGGGAGAGGCTATTCAGGAGGGCCAGTTGTGATAGGACAAGGGGTAATGGTTTTAAAATAGAGGGAGGTAGATTCAGGTTGGATATTAGGAAAAAATTTTTTACCATGAGAGTTGTAGAACACTGGAACAGGTTGCCCAGAGAGGTGGTGGATGCTCCATCCCTGGAGATGTTCAAGTCCAGGTTGGACGAGGCCCTGAGCAACCTGATCTAGTTGGAGATATCCCTGTTCCTTGCAGGGGGGTTGGACTAGATGACCTTTGAAGGTCCCTTCCAGCCCTAACGATTCTATGATTCTATGAAGCACAAGGAATTAGCCAGTATTTTCACCTTTTCACCTTTGGAGACTCTGAGCATGTATTTTCTTCAGTATGGCATCATCCAGCTCCAGCTGAATGGATCCAGAGCCTCTTAATACTGAATTAGGGAGGAGGAAGAGGTTTCTCTTTTCATTACTTTCTGCTTGTTTTAGCTTTAGTACCATGCCAATTGTACTACTATGAGGAGATAACCAAGAGCACATAGAAAGATAAGGAGCTAATTTCACATGTTAAAAGGATAAAAGTCTCAAGGATCTGCAATTCTTACTTGTCCCCTGAAAACTGAGGGTGGCAAAGGGGTGAGAAAGGCAAGTTTTTAGTGGTAGGGGTACAGCTGCAGTGTAGCTCCCTAGTTAGCAGGTCTGATTTGCTGCCCAAGCTACAGCTGGGGGCTGCCCAAGCAGGAGCATTGCTTGCACCTGGCCACGCTGGAAGGACGGAAATGAAGGAACAAAGGTGACTGACTGAAGATGCATGGTGAATCCAGGGAGGAAGTTTTTTCGTGTAGCAAGGGTGGATTTAGACATAATTTTATTAAAAAGAAGGCTGAACTTCCATTCTTGGAGAAGGATTTCTTCAGTCTAGGTAAGTTCAATGAGTGTTTTAAAGAGAGTGTTGCATTTGTAACTATTTTTCTTATAGACATGGCTCTGTGCTTGGACTTTTCTGAGCAAGTAGGTTGTTTTTTTTCTTTTTTTTTTTCTTCCCAAGATACTTATATGAATTTTAATCTCAGTTTAGCTTCATGACCCATTTGTGAGTCACTTAAACGTTTTACTGTTAAAGTCTAGCTGAAGGTCAGCTTCCTTCAGAATTTATGTTGGTGTTTTTACATCCTGTGAAGAAATATTAGCACCTATTATAAATCTTTCATGTCCTACTTTTGTTGTTTTTATTGAGATTATAGTGATGCCTATACACTGCAGTTTGGCAGATAGCAGGGTCTGGATCAATCCCGAATAAACTCTGAATAAGGTTCAGTCCTTGCTTCAAAGAGTTTATAATCTAGTTCTGGCATAATATTAGCGTCTTGCCTTCACACAGGATTTTTTTTTTTTTTTTTCTCGGTCACTTAATAACTAGGAGCTAACCTCTTTTGATGTGAAAGGCTGAATTCCTGAAGCAGTTGCTTTGGCTAGTAGGCTGTGTGATGCTCAGGTAGGAGCAGTTGATCTACCTTGTGTGAATTCAAGCAGGTGACACCTCTGTTGCAAAAGTCCCTGAAATGATGCTAATGCTCCTCTTTAATAGGTGCCCTCTGACAATTTTGCCTGTGTAACTTGCTTTTCGTAGCTAGGCTCTTTCTCTTTATTATTTAAAGGCTTTTAGCTGCAGTATAAACTTCAGCAAAATCATTCTAGTTCTCTTTGTGCTATTTCTATTGGCTCTGCTCTCTTTGGCAGAGATAGCTATGTTAAGTTCCTGCAGCTCTGTACTCCACCTTATTCTGCCTTTTGATTTTGTAAGTGAAGTAAGTTTTGTTCTTCCTGTTTAAGTCATACTGCATTACCAATACTTCCTGCATTTTGAAGTGTATGGGTGCAACTTAGCAACTCTTCTTTCTATCTAAATTTTTTATCTAATACTATATTTTTGTGTGTGGAACACTTACGATGGAGGCACGTAGTCAGAGCACTCACAAGTGTTGGATCCCCATGAAGGCTCATCTGAAATGGCTTTTTGGAGCAGGAGAGGCTCATAGTACTGAGAATTTTTCTTGAGAATCTCACTATGATGTATAGGCAAGAGAGACGCTGTAGGGCGCTCTTTCTTCTAATGCGCTTACAATAACTGTGCTGCAAGTTTTCACAGGTGCATGACTGTGTTCTGTTAACGTGAAAATGCAACTTGCAAGTGTTTTTTTTATGTGTTTATGTAAACAGACCCCACAGGAGGCAGTGTAGCCTGGCAGAGATGGAAGAACACCAGGTCTCTGCCTTCTCCAATCTCTACTTTTACTCTAGGGGTCTCTGCGTCTCTACCCTTTCATCTAGAACACAAGGCTGAGGTGCTTATTGGTAATAGATGTCATACTGCATTCACGTACCAGGAGGATTGCTAAGATAAATCTTTCATACCAGAATGAAAAATAACATCTTGTATTTTTAATTATTTTATGAAGCAAAGTATTGATGGAATTAGCTCATCAGAACATTTCAGGTTCTTTTGTTTTCTGAGAACTTTCTTAGAATATTTGCACAATTTTAACATGCCAGAATAGTAAAAGAGATTGTATTGTGTTTTTTTGTTTGTTTGTTTGTTTTAAATCCTATAACAAACTGTTTTCCCACCACCTTTAAGAAACCCAGATTGAGAAATCAGGAAAATCAGTCCTGTTTTGTGAACAGTTTGTTTCAACAAGCTGATTCTTTGTGAAAAAAGTAATGAATTGCTAAAGCAATGATATCTGCTGAGTGTTTTCCCTCTTTGCAAAGACCTTTGAGATCTACGATTAAGTTCTGACAGAGGTGATGATATAGTTATTTGTCATGGTGGCAACTGAAAAATAATGCATAGGAATTCATGTAGAAATTATTAATGTATTGCTATAACAGTTGGATAGCTCAAGTGAATAAGTAATAGGTAGATAATTGACAGAAAGTGATGCAAGTAATCTAAGTCTCATTCTAGTCTTGAAGTCTGTCAGTAGAGATGTTTAAAAAGTAGAATTTATGACCTGTGGGAAATTCGAATAGTTGAGCTACAAAGCATATTAAAATCCTGTGAAGGATGAAAAGGCAAAGCAATGAGTATTTTCACATAATGAAAAGTTTCCAGAAATATGTAGCTAAAAACTAGGAGCAAAAACTCTTTGCATTTTAACTGTGTTAAATATTTAAGTGATTCTTTATTAATGTAACTTTCCATATTGGAAACAGCATTTCCAAATTATAATTATTCTTCATGTTCTTCTGACTTAATTTTGTCAGAATCAACCTAAATAAGCAGGTTTGAATTGAATAATGATTTCTGAAAGTAACTTTTTTTGATTAAGAATTTCTGTTGTCCTGTTTCTATCCTTATTTTAACACATAGAGTATCAGTAGTTCCTTCTGGTTAACATCCTGATCATTATATGATATATTTCCATGTAAAACTTGAAAACTTAAAAAAAAAAAAAACAAAACACCCCTCTCCTTACAAAATTGTAGAGGAGTAAGATGTCGTCAGAGTTATCTCTGGCTGTATCTGCACTTTTATTACAGTTCAAGTGGGGGCCTTGGATTCTTTGAAGTCTTTCTTGGTTTTTATGTCCCTATGGATAGCTTGGAAGACACATATGGCTTAGGTTTATAATTTAGTATTTAGTGGTGTGCATAGGATGTGTGGGGCTGTTTTTTCCCCTCAGGCTTGCTTTATGAACTGGTCAGGCTATATTAGGATAGTTCCTATAATAGCATGATTGTGAAAATGATCCATAGTACTTCTTGTGCTCATGTTCCTATACTGGAAAAACAGGTGCTAGTTACAGGTCAGGTTTCAGTGTTTTTTGTGTGGTACAAAGAGGAAAGATTATGATCGCTATCATGGTGCTTACAAACTAAGGAGAAGACAAGAAGATGGTAAGAAGAGCAAAAAAAGCTCAAAGCTAGAAATAAATCAGCAAAATGAGATGTGTTTATAACCAGACACATGAAATTGCGCATCTAGATATGAGAATTTCATGGTTAAAGAAAAAACTATGTCCAGATTCATGTTCTTGAGTGATAAAAAGGCTAATGATGTGGACTGTGCAAAAAATAGAAGAGAAGGCTTGCATTTACTTTAAAATTAGTAGAAGTTAATATAGAGAAGACAGAAAGATATCTGAACCTCAATATATATATTCATATGGATGCTCCTAATCAATGACTGTGTGCGAACCACAGGAAGAGGAGTCTCTCTTGAAAGTAATTTTGATTAGTTATGTTCTTAATTGAATCATAAAATATAAACATCCCCACAGCATCAAGCATTTTGTTCATGCTCAGAGAGCTTGAAGTGGAATAGAATAGCGTTTCTGTTTTAACAATATTAAATTATATACAGTGCTAGCAGTATATCCTATACCAGTATTTATTTCTAGGTTCACTTTCATTTAATCTCTTGCGTGTTTTCTAGGTTAGTGGTTCTTCTGATATTTTAGGAGAGAAGGCTATATTTTGGTAAAGGGCCATTCCGTTTCCAGTCATGCCGAAATACATTTTCAGTTTGTCCATCTCTTATTTCTTTCATAAGAAAGAATAAGATTTAAAAAGTATACTGAAGTTGGGAAACATATTGTTCACCTGAAATGTAATTCTGTACCTTCTGTACATAGCACAATATTTATCTCAAAGGCTGGTTTTTGTTGTTATTTTAGATTTAAATATATAACAAATCTCAGACTGCAGTTCTGTCACCATATGTTAAAGTAACATTTTTCATTTCAGTGAATGAATACTACTGAAGTACTTTTTTCTTCCCAATATCAACATATTTCTTTTATTTGAAATGTGAGTAACTATTTATTATTTTTATGCATGTAAACTAAATAAGATTTGGCAAACTCTCTTAAGGTGAAAAGCATAAAGAAGTTGGGGGGGGGAGCCTTCAAAATTCTTTAAGTTTTGAAGACTTATAATGTTCGAGGGGACTCTATTGAATATTCTGAAGTATTTATTCTTTAACACTCTTGGATTCTCAATATTGCTGTTAATAAATATTCCTTCCACAGAACTACTCTTCCTTTCCTTTTATCAAATGTCAAATGAGACTTATGGAACAATCCAAGTGTGAGTATTTTACTTTACAGCTGCTTCAAGCCAAGAAGAAAACCATGGATTAAAAACACAGTTCAAGACAAATGTTAGTGTACAAAGTGGAAGTCAAAATAGTTCATTTATGTTTGCTGTAGAACTAACAAAATATAGCTTCCTGTTTGAAAATAAATACGGCAAGTGGGATGCAGCTCGAAAAAGCAGATACCTTAAAAAGGAACAGTCTTTCTAAGTACGGAAATTGCAGCTTAATGCTACATGCTCATTTCTTGTTTAAAGTTTTCACCAAGCATAGAGTTTTAAAGGGAATGACTCAAGCTTCAAACTATCTTGTCCAATTCAACAAATGCTTGTGGCCAGAAAAAGCATGGCATAAAGGCTTAATTTTGAATATCTAGGTATGTTTTGCTTTCATATGTTCTAAATGATACTTTTTTTTTTCAGTACGTAGAATTTAAAAGGGATCTAGATTCCAAGAAGTGAAAGGAAAAATAGGGTGAGCTGTTTTTAACCCATTATTCGTTTCAGAGTGAATGGAATATTCTTGTCACTTGACAAAAGTGTATGAATATATATTTTTTTATTATTTTATTTTGCCAACAAGTAGAAAAATTCTTATTTTACTTCAATCCAGTTTTCTTCCTCATTTGGTCACTAAATGACAGAATAATTATTTTTTCTCTGGGATGCATTACCATAATAATCAGAAGACTGGTTGTGTTGGTAGAATAGGCAATAGCTTATGTACCCCTGAAAGAATTCTTGAAAGAATTACCTAAAAGCTTCATAAACTTGCTGGTCTAGAATTTCACATTTGGTCCATTTTAAGCACATTTCTGTGAAGACTTAACAAGTCTAATCTGCATAGCATGTTTTAGGCTATCTTCTATGCTATTGAAGTTATGACCACACATTCTCATCCCAATGAAGTAAATGCAAGTTTTATTTAATCTAGAATTTTAGAGAACTGCATATGATTACAGTATAATGATAACTTGTATTTCAAATAAACAGGAACAGATGGATTTAATATCAGACTAATACCAAAATCAGTTCCTAGATGTTTCTGACAGTGGAAGGTGGTTCAGCATTCAGTTGAAAACTGAGTCTTTCCAGTCAGTAGCTTAAATTTTTTTTGCTGACAAACATATGCCCAGTATTGGTACTGTGAATATATCCCCATGCAGTAGAAAGTGTTCAGTAATTTATTTAGCATTTAGCACATACCAGGGCTGAAAATCCTGTACTGTGTATCTATTATATCTTCATATATCAATCACTGCGTAGTAAGCTAAGTGATGTGAGAAAGCAGATGACATGGCACAGAAGGACCAATTGGTGACCTTGCTGATGCGATGCTATGCAGCGTTCTTACTGCCCAGTGCAAAGTTGCTAAGATTACCTAACAGGCCCCATTAAAAATATTTGGTATAGCTTTCCTGTCGTTTTCCA
The DNA here is from genome assembly GCF_009769465.1 of Tauraco erythrolophus. Classification (NCBI taxonomy): domain Eukaryota; kingdom Metazoa; phylum Chordata; class Aves; order Musophagiformes; family Musophagidae; genus Tauraco; species Tauraco erythrolophus. The sequence goes on from NC_141465.1 coordinate 15,714,620, forward strand.
GAACCACTCTCAACATTGCTCAAAAGGGGAGGGGAAAAAGTAGATGACCTTGAGAAGAATGTCCACATCAGACCCTGCTTCTAATATGGCTGTTCATGCTTCTGCTCCAATGGAGTTAGCTTGAATATTTTTTTTTAGCATGAATGAGGTGTCTTGATCCTCTCTGAAAAATTACTGGTTTGCTATCATCAAACTCGGAGCATAACAGAAGAATCTGGTAAGTGAAGTGTTTACGTTGCCAAGATAAGGCAAAGAAGAAGGACTGGAAACTGCAGACCTTGGGAAGCCAGCGACTGTCCCTCACCGTCCATTTGACCCTTCACTGTGACTCCCCAAGACATCTGCCAACATGACCCTTCCCAAATAAACCTTGGAAGCAGCAGCAGTGGATCAGATGAGGTGAAACTCTGGTGCTGCCCAGCTGGCGGTTATTTCCTCTCTTCCTTCCTCCAAGGAAATCTCTGTGTCTGCTTTGCTTTCTCCATGACCTGCCTCGGGCCTTACCTCTGCTGTAGGGCACGGCTGCAGTACAGGTCTGGGCTGGGCAAGTTCCCCTTGACTCAGCTCCTTGGGACTTTGAATCCGAAAAGAATACATAAAAATTGATTTCCTGTTTCCATATCACTAGTGTGATAACCAGTTTCCAGTTTTGTCTCTAGAGAAAAGAATGGCCACAAACTTAGGAGAGTTATGGGAGGATGACAGGGTCACCATTCTATGAGCCTTTCTCTCTATAGAAGAAAAAAAGGAAAGAAAACCCTACCCTCTCCTCTAGAATAAACTGTTGTCCTGGAGCATGCTCTAGAACCAACAAACGGGCTAGAACATGCTCTGGAACCAAGTAGTAAGCTAGACTGCAATCCAAAACAAAACAACTGTCTTGACCCAACAAGTGAGCTAGAAGTTCAAAACCATCAAGAACATGAAATTGAGTGCATAAAAATCAGGAACCAGTAAGCAAATTGAATCCCAAACTAGTTACATAACAATCAGGAACCAAACCAAACCCCAATCTAGACCCATCAAGTGATCTAGAACCTGCTCTAGACCCACCAAGTGATCTAGAACCAATGAGTGATCTAGAACAGTGATCCAAGTTAGAGCCCTGTCTATAGCCAAAATTGAGCTTTGGAGTCCCCAACACATGAAGGACATGAAGCTGCTGGAGTGAGTCCAGAGGAGAGCCACAAAGATGATCTGAGAGCTGGAGCAACTCTCTTATGAAGACAGGCTCAGAGAGTTGGGGCTGTTCAGCTTGGAGAAGAGAAGGCTGCAGAGACACCTTCTAGAAGCTTTCCAGTACTTAAAGGGGCTACAAGAAAGCTGGAGAGGGGCTTTTGACAAGGGTATGTAGTGACAGGACAAGGGGCAATGGCTTTAAATTAAAAGAGGGGAGATTTAGATGAGATATAAGGAAGGAATTTTTTACATTGAGGCTGGTGAGTCAGTGGAACAGGTTGCCCAGAGAAGTTGTAGATGCCCCATCCCTGGAAGTGTTCAAGTCCAGGTTGGATGAGGCTTTGGGCAACCTGGTGTAGTGGAGGGTGTCCCTGCCATGGCAGCAGGGTTGGAACTAGATGATCTTTAAGGTCCCTTCCAACCCCAACCATTGTGTGATTCTGTGATGTATCCAAGAAGTAGACAGTGTGGTGTTTGAGTGGTTTTTGTTTGTTTGTTTTGTTGTGATTTTTTTTTTCTTCACAAATATGCTGTATGGGATACTTCACACAGTGTTTTATGCTATTTTACTGCAGAATTATACCAGCAGTCTTTCCAAGTATTATAACTTATTCCATGTTGGACTTCAATATTGTTTATTAGGAATTTTGAATATGAAAACTAATTTAGAACTGGATCCCAAAAGGCATTTAGTTTTAAAATTGGCTTGTTGCGTATCTGTGTTTGAGTGAATTGCAAGAGCTAAATCTTCTCTGTCCAGGAGCTAAATAAAAATGGCACTCGTTTGTCAGCTGCAGAAATTAAGAGTGGGAAGTAAATGTTCCTGATGTGCATTTTGGTGGTCTCTTACTACCTTTTGAAGAGCTTCTGTGTAGTCTATTTCTCGTATCGCTTATGTCTGCAAAATCTCACCAGCTACGGCTACCTTGTCTAATCACAAGGTTTTCATCTCTTCATTAGTTAATGGTTGTGATGAGGATTTCTGTAGCAGCTGGTAGGTATTAGGCAGCAATCTTTGTTACGTTTCAGTGAGGCTTGCATGCTCTGGTGGTTGTGACTTCCTCAAAGTCCAGCCTCTGTTGCTAACATGATCAGAGGAGGAGACAACAAAACTGGCAGCAGTGGTACCTGCTGTTCTTCGTTAGGACAATGCTACCCATGAGAATAGATCTGAATGAAAGAAGGCATTCTTCTTATTACACATTTTATTATTCTCTGAGTTGTTACTCAAGTTAATCTAGCTTGATAGGCACCAGTTGCATAAGCATTTGTTTGGAGGAGGTGGGAGGTATGTTGGATTGCAATGCAGCTTATTCAATGCTCTGGTTAGGTAATTTTCTAACGTTGAAAACTGTAGTCTGGATCATTTGGGTCCATCTAGGTAGGAAAGTAATAATCGGTGATTGGATGCTTCCTCAATGGGAAATAATATATAATTTTATCTTTACTGCCTATTTTATAGGTTCTTAATTCAGCTGGGAGGACTTTGTTCTCTCTGTGTCTGGCAGCTTCACCTTTGGCTTCAAGAGCTCAGTGATCACGCTCAGTCTCTGTTGGATTGTGGCCATGCTCCCTGTGGCCTTACTTGGGCTACAAGCAATGGTTGAACTTCCAGTTACTGCAGTACGTTACGCTGCCACTAGACCACCGCGTCAGTTCTACTAAAGCTTTTTACGGCCTTGAAAAATTTAAACATGGAGAACTTGAGCTGCCATTTATGGATGAGCCATTTAGAGCTTATTGAATTTAAGTAATAAAGGATTCATAGCTTAATAAATTTCCATTTGCCTTATACTTTATGATATGACATAAAGACAAGCTTGGAAGATATACTGAACTACTCGAATCAATTGGGATTAAATATAACAGAGTGATTCATTGATTCAGAATGTCAATTTCTCACCACTTGATAAACTTTAATTTGCTTTTCTGTTGTTTTGTCTGCAAATGATCAATATTTAGAACATCAGTGCAACTGTGCTGCTTAAAAGACACTTATTTTCTTAAGGGATTCAAACCTTTTTGTGTAGTTTTTTGATTGTATTGGTCATTAACCATTTGATTTGGTGTATCTATTTAATGCCTAAAATTAGTAGCTAAATAGTGATTTCTAAAGATACTTGAAGAACTGTTAAACTCTGTTGGGACACTGCTGCAGAAAATATGTAATAAATTAGGGAGGAGGGACTCAAAGCATCAATCCCTTGTTCCTAGCAAGCGAGTATCAAAGCATCCTTCATGTTTCAGGGACATTTATGAAATATTGCGTTAGAGTTTGAGATACTTTCGCAAAAGGTTCCTTTAGAATGAACAGTCCTTGTTTAGGACTTTCTGTCCATTATTCGTCTTCCACTACAGCTGAAAGCACAAATGCTGGCTCCCGTGTCACAACTGATAGCCGTGTGTTTTGGCAGTGGCTGTGCCCTCGGTACGCTGCGGAACAGCAATCTTGTGTGTATAAAGACAGCATCAGAGTCTTGTTTCAGAGGTTAGCAATGGTGCTATTTATTGAGAGCAGCAACTTCTGAAAAGAAAACTGTTGAAATAGAAAATGATTGAGTATAAAAAAGTTGAGAGAATGGATATCTTTTCAAGACAGTTGCATTTGTGTATATGTTTTAAACTTCCCTAAATTGCATTATCAAGGATTTCCTGGACTGGAAGGAAAACTCTGGAGCCAAACGCTAGTGTTCTGTTATCACAAATATTAATCTTTGTTGTAGGAAATGTTTTTCAACTTATTTGTGTATCTATTAAACGTGTTTATTTCTTTTGTCTTTTTGGATGCTACGTGTGTGTTGGATAGCTTTTTGGTTGTGTTTGGTTACAGAAAGTGAGATTGCAGTAAAAGACAGGATTTTGTTATTACTGCATGATGTATTGAGGATCAACAGTTGTCTGTGCAGTGTAAGTACGTTCCCCATCATATATGGCAAAGGGCAAAATTGACATTGAGTGATTTTTAGTATGATTCTCCACTCTTCTTTGGTGTAATTTAACTGGGTATAGATATGAGTTGAAATGGATGTTACAAAATCGATGACAGAAGAGGAGTATTTTTATCCTTGGTTATTACAAAACATCAGCTATGAATGTGTATGTTTTGATATTAACCCAAGAGAGAGAAACATGGTCTTTGGTTAGGTCTCTAAGATAATGGATGCATAGGAGACATCAGCATCAGTAAATTAAACGTGCTTGGGGATGCCCATTGAAATAACTTGCAGCTATTTTGGAGTCTTTTAGCCACCAGAAGAGGGTCACTGTGTGCAAACTGCATATTAAAAATAGCCTGTGATAGGGTTTGATTTTTATCTCTGGAAATTGCGCCTGGTAGTTACCTGGGGGAGTGTTTGGACATGTGCAAAACATGCGAGGAACCATTCCAACTATTTGTTAGCACGATCTAATAGGACAATATAATGTTGTCTAGCAGAAACTACTAATAGAAAATAATAGCTCAGTCATGTGCCAGTGCCTGGCTGTTTTCCTGGACACCTTGTTTACCCGGTTAGTAGCTTTATTGGATATTGAAATGATGAACTACCTTTTTAAGCTTTTTTTGAAGAAGCTGATTTTATTTATTGATTGATAAGGGTAATGTTTGCTGTACTGAAAAGTCCATGAAACAAGCTATAGGCAAACTATAAGTAGACCAGTTGAAAGGCACCAGGAAAAGGGTTTGAAGCGTATGATATACAAGGAGCAGCTAGGGAGTAGAACTTGTTCAGACTGGAGAGGAGAAGGCTCGGAGACCCATTGCAGCCTTTTCCCAGGTGAGGGATGGTTGTAGAACAGGAAAATGGCAATGGTCACAGCCCATGACAGTGAAATTTTAATTGTACAACAATTTTTTTCACCATCATACTCTAGAGCAGAGCCTGAGGGAGGTGGATGCCCATCCCTAGGGACGAGCTGAGTAACACTCCTGGCACCCTCTAAATCTGCTGCTTGCTCTGCTGGGTAGAAGAGGTGGGAGTAGGTGACTTCTAGATGTCCTTTACAATTTATTTTTTTTTTATCTCCTGCTCGAGCAGACCACCACTGCTTTTCTGCAGCATGATGAGGTTTTAAGAACAGGAGAAAGACTGTTACTGTATATACTACTGGTGAGTTGTTGAGAGGAGGGGATAACTGTTTTACATAAAGGAGCACCATTCGATGCAATACGTAACCTGCTTGAGACTCACTTGAGACTCACTGAACTCAAGTTTAGTAAGGATTTTTAAGTGGAGCAGGCTCTTAGTTTGAATAGGCTCGTAGTTTGAATAGTCCATAAAACTAGATAGTGTTACATAAACTCCATGCTGGACTGAAGACTCATTAGTGCAGAGCTGGGTCCTAGTGCTTTAAACTGTGAAATTTTAAGTAAGGAGCAACACATTGTGCAAACTTTTTGTTTTGGGGTACTAATTCTGGATTTTTGAGTTATGAGATGATACAACTAGAATCTTAGAATGAGGGAAAGGTATTTCTATAGCTGTGACTACAGTCCTTTGTCAGCTGTTGTTTTCTTCTGCTTGTGGTTACTGTCATTTTAGCAGAAAGAAAAAAAATCATGGGCAGTACTAATTGTCCCTTTTTCTATTTCTTTACGCTTATAAAATGCATCTTGAAATACCTTCGGTAATTAGTACTGAAAATAAAATTTTTTAAGACAAATTCGGACTTGTATAAAATCCTATCATATGTAACACATACTATGCGTGTTTCTTGAGGGCAGTGTCTTTGGTCAGGTATTTGCCCATTCAGTTCGTCAGTGTCAAACAAGCAGCAGGGCTTTTATTTTATTAAAAAAAAACCCAACAAACCCACACACTTGTTTTGAGCAGGTATGCTTTTAAACCGTAAACTTCAGTGTCCTCTTTTATCACAAATATGTTGACTTTTAAGGTGTTACCAGAATAAACTACTGTTTAGTTCTGAGCAGAATCCATATTCCATACTGATGGATACACAGGACTCCTTTCCAAAGAGCATACACCTCTAAAAAGCACTATTTTTAATTTGTGTGTGGGATATCCACATGCTTTCAGCAGGCATGTGACATAGCAGATCTTTAGATTAAAAGTCTATCTTATTCATTCTTATGTCGGCTTACTTCCAATGCTGACTCCTATTATGGCTTTCATAAAATGTTCTTAATGCTTGTGGTATTTTTGTTCGTTATTTTTTCTACACACATAAATAACTATTGACTTGTAATGAAAAGTCTTGAAGTAAGATTTAACTAACTAAAAGGAAACTATTCTAGATTTATTTCCTAAGGGCGTCCTTTGTACTGTGGATTTGCCTGTAGTGGGAAATAAGAAATGCAAATGATAGATTTCTTTCACCATTTTACAATTTGACTGTCATTGCTAAAGACGTATTTTGGTTTTCATTAGTCATACAATTTCCATAATCAGAGGAAGTTGTTCCAGAATCAGTAACTCTGTCAGCAGCATCTGAAGATGATCACTGGGAAGTAAAGACATGTGACAGTCCAGGGAAATTCAAGCAGCCATTAAGGAGTCCTAGTTGTGGCTCATTTTATCTTCTAGATTTTGTTCAGGAACATTTCTTTTAAATAAAGGAGCACTGCAGACACTGTCATTCTGCAGGGCTGTGGTTTATGTCTTGCATTGTAATATAAAACCTACATTAAATGTACCTTGGAAGTGCTATTTGCATTTTGCCACTGGAAAGTGTCATCTGAATGAACTGGAAATAAATAAATAGCTGACTATTTAAAGCACATTTCTGTCAAAAATGAACAATACGCACTTTTACTGGAACAAATATAAGTACTGCTGATATCAGAGGCTGTTTTATTTGCAGCAGTGCTGTGGGAGTGAAGAGAGACTCTGATCAGCAAGTGAAGTAAAATGTTTGTTTTTTAATAAATACACTTTTGAAGTTTAAGGCATGGTTGTGAACAGTATCTCTAGAAGACATGAAAAGTAAACATGTTTTAAAAAACAAAAAAGGACAATTTTCTTTAAGAGTTCTAATCTTAGTGATGACTCTGAGTACTGAATCTGGAAATTGTGCATGAGCTGATGACGTTTTTTGTTAAAACAATAACAAAATTATTAGAAGAGTAGGGTTGGTTTTTTTTAATCAAAGGCAGCGATACATCTGCTGTGTGTGATTAAGGACAGAATTGTGGGACATGTGTCACTTTTGATGAACACTAACTAACTATTGCTCCATGAAGAAAGTTCTGATTTTGTTTTTCCACTTCAGTGGTAGAAAAATCAATAGGCCTATCTGTTTTTTTATCTACTCAGCATGTTACAGCAATCCCAAAGCTAATTTGACTATGGGTTTTCTTTTGTTTTTATTTGGAGCAAAACCTGCAGAATACTGAAAAGTAGAATTTTGTTTCATGTTATGAAAGAAACAAGAGTTTAGTTTGCAGTGGAAACAGGAACTTCTTTGCTTGAGCCAATTCCTCTCAAGCTTTGAGTTGAGTTTCATGTCCCTTTGGAGAACTTAACTCAGACTCTTCCAGGCACTTCTCTATGAGTATGAATATTAGCCCATGCTAATATGTGAATCTAATACACTGATGTTATTGTGCATAAAATTACAAAGATGAATACAAATGTATATTTTTAAAAATGGTGTGACCTCAAAAGTAATGATTTCTTCAAATCACATGCTGTGCATTTTCTCTTTAACTGCTGCATCAGCAGTTTCATCAGTGTTCTATCAAGTCTGTTCTCATTTTCTAACAAAATACCTCAGTTTCTCTGCAGGGGCCAGAACCTACTAAATTTCATCTGCTTCTCTTGCCCAGTTTGTTGAGGCTGTAGATGTTTAGAATTTAATTATACAACTAGACTAGAATATAAGACAAAACTTTGAGAATATTATCAAATTGTAATAGTAAAATTGAATTTACAATATCTTAACATAATTTTTATTGTCAGTGTTGCATAACTTGCTAAATTAAGGAAGTCATTAGTGTCATCTTATAAATACAGACGAAACATCCAAATCTGTAAAAGGTTTTATTAATCAGTAAGACACATTCCAAATTAATTGAGTTGTTAGATCATAGGATGTTAGCCAGCTCTACAAAGCAGCCTTATTCTTGCAGTTGTGAGAAATGCAGAATATTCTTCACCAAGGCTAATAAAAGTAGATCAACAGTTTGAATCAGAAATAAGTTAACATAAGGAAAAGACTAATGAATCTTTCCTTTCTTCAAAAAATAATGGGAGAATAGACTTTCAGAAATGAAAGGCAAACTGAGATGGTGTTGGCTTTGAGATTCTAGGGTCTCTATTTTGGGGAGGGACATACATGTTATTACAGTAAGTCTGTATTCTAAGATTTCTTTGAAAAGGTCAACTGAATACATCATTGCTTGGCTTTTTCTCACTTTCCTATTACTATTCTACTTGTCATTTTCTACCTGACTGTGTAGATTTATGGCCCAAATCATACATGTCTATACTTGCAAGCTGATGACCTGAAGCATTCTGATTTTAGTAAAGGGAAAACTAGAGCACAAAGAGGTTAAATATATTGCCTAGTTATTCCAGAGAAATTTGACAGCACAAGTGGTACTATCTATATTTCCTAAACAGTAGAGCATGTCTTCAATCCCAAATGATTCCTCTATCTTTCAACATATTGCTGCTTTCCTGTTGCCACATCGCCTAAATAGAGAATGAGGATATGACACAAATCTGTCTTTTAGTAAAGTGTTTTTGAATTTCTGTTAATTGAAACCCTTAAGTCAGAAGACATCTTGGTTGCACCCTGTCTTTCTCTCTGTTTTACAAAATGTGAGCAAATATGTCTCTTTTTAAAAAGGCTTACACTATAAGAATGGTAGGAGAACTAACATTTGTATGCCTCTTGGATTTCAAACATTTATTGAAACTGCTAATTATAATCTTTTTATTGTTGGAGTAAGGAGTATAAAATAATTTTGAATGAAAAAAAAGTAGGCAAAAATCCAGGTAAATTCTGTGGGCATTGAACATTAAAGAAAGTTTCTGTCCATTCAATTTTGAGACATATTCCTTTCTGTGGTAAGGGACGTTGCAGGTATGCACTGATGCCCCCTGCCCCAGGCAAATCCCTGACAAATAGGAGTGGTAAATACTGATTCTTAATAGTGAGATTTTTTTTTTTCCCTCGGTGTGTTTAACAACTGAATAAACAAGAATTTTCACAAAATGGAAAGACTTTAAACTGAAAAATGTAACTTTTAAATAAAAGTATCTTTACTGTTTTCCTACTCATCATCAGAACATTGATGCCTCAGTTTAGTTCTGTCATATGGAATATCAATTGCAATTTTCTTACACTGTCAGAATTTAAATTACCAGAGGTCTGCAAGATTAGTCCTGCCTGGTATGCTGAAGTTAAGCACGCTGTATTTGGATGGCCTGCCTTAAATTTACATTTTTATAGGCATGCTTCTATTACAGAGAGCAAGTAATGTTAATTTCTAAGAAAATAAATATAGGTGTAATCTTGTAATGAAATCTGTGATTCAGCTTGTGGAGGTAAGGGTTGAATGATATTCAACCATAGGGTCTACAAAATAATGCTGCAGTCCTCTCTCTGAGCTAACCTTCATCTTAACCTTCACAGATGGAGCTCAGTGAGTTAAAAACCCAAAACTTTATTACCCGTGCCCAGTAGAGTAAAGGTTGTTTTTCTTTCTCTGGCAATATTAATGATTTTCAGCTGAGTGCATTTTAATTAAAAACACCAGGTAGCCTCTTGGCTCGACACACAGGAATGCTGGTGTTCAGCATCTGCGGGCGCTACCTGTGCACGTGCACACGTAGCCTGTGCGCCCAAGTGAGAGTCGTTTCTTTATGCGAGGAAGCACTTCACTCTCCTCACTCTTTTTTGGGAGGTAATATCAGTTACTGCAGGAAGGCTGTCAAGGAGATAAATTCCCGAGCTTTTCAGTACTAAAGGCAGAAAATGAGTAAGTATTTATTGCCTAAAGAAGTGCTGTGTTATAACCCATGCAAGTGGAAAATTCACGTTCACATGTTTGTTCACACAAACAGTGCTTGTGCATACAAATACATGCTGACTATTTTCAACCCTCATCAAAAGTGAAATGTCCCAGAAAATACCACTGATCTTTTAAGGTAACTATTCTCTTGATGTGTGTACACAGAAGTCAAGAAACTTAAAACAATGTTCTCTGCAACACATACACAGAATGTTAAGGCTGAGGCTGCGTGGTACAAAATCCTTTGCAGAAAGGGAAAGCAAAAGCAACAGTTATGCTAGTCTGAAATACTTACTAGTTCTGTGTGCTTTTTGAGCCATGTCTACCTAGAAACTTGCATATGAGGATATTATAAGACAAAAAATATGATGGAGCATGGTTTCTCTTGCTCAGAAGAATAAAGGCAGAATAGATCAGACCTGCCTTTACTTCCAAGTATTCCTGGGAAACAGCTCTCTGAGTTAGAACATCTATTTTTGATTGCGTTTGCTATTTTGTAAAGATTCATTGAAACTATAGCACATGGGCACGCTGACGTTAATATGAATTGAAAGAAACGTGGAAAAGACTGTAGGACTGTTCTTGGGACAGTCGTACAGAACTATTAATCTTTGCTTAGACAGGTAGATATGGGCAGGCTTGGAAAACCATGAGATTCAAATATGCATTTAACTATTTCTCCTATCCAGTCAAATCAAGGCTTTTGTATTCTATTGTTCCTCATTTTTAGTGCTGTGGGGTTTTTTTCCTTTCAGACTTTACTGTAGTTTTGGGTTGTAATTTTGGTTTGATAGGGGAGCCCTGGAAAAAAACTTACAAAGATACCAGCTCTCAGCCAGGTTGTCTGAGACAGCTGGAGACGTGAAGAGTGTTCTGGAGCAGTGTCATTGTCTGTTTACCCTGTTCTTAACTTTCTCTATGAATCTATTATTTGACATTGCTAGGGATAGGATGATGAAGCAGCTGGGGCTTCGCGCTGTCAGCACTAGCCCTTCTTGCCTTCTCCCCTGCCTCCCGTTATTTTACTGGTTTCTTCTTGCTCTGCAGTGTTTAAAACTGTGTTGACCAATTCTGTCCTCCTGTAATACTAACAATATTGGCTTATATTTCAGGGAGTTTTTTCAGGTGTTGTCCCTCCTACCCCTTCCTTACAAAGCTTTGTAATAGAAATTTTAAGGGTACCAGCTATTAAATGAGTAATTAAATATGAAATGTTCAAAATTCCCATTCTAGTAATTTAACATTTCTTGAAATTGAACTTCTCTAAGATTGGTACACACATCCAGGTGGACTCGGTTTTTTGGAATATAGGTGGCTTTGTTTGTGTACTTTTGGTTTGTGGTGGGTTTTGTGTTGTGTGTGTGTTGTTTTTTTTTTTCCTTAAGTTAGTAAAACAAGCTCAATGGATGAAAGGAACAGACTATTGTTCTGTCAATGGGAGGTAACCTGTGGGAGGGGAATATTGGCATTCTGGACGGATCATGTGTTGTGGAAAACACCTAAGAAAGTTCAGGAAATTTGTTCAAGAATGAGCATAGCAATATTTTATTATTTTGTGTGGAGTTTATCTTTGGCACTACATATTCTTCACTGCAGTTTTTCTGTGCCTCTGAAGAAGTAAGTAACGGTGAACTGGAGGGCTTGGAGTAGTTGATCTCTGGGAATGAGTATGAGTAAGCAATCTCTAGATTGGCATGTGTAATAGAATTTAGATGCTTGATAAAGGAGGCTTTCATATGGGTTACTCAGCAGATGATGTCTTCCTGAAAGTACAAAGGAGGTCCAGAATTAGAGGCAATGTGTAGTGTGCTCTCAGTTCTTCAAATGGTCAAGACAATGTAGGTCCAAATCAAGAAGCTCTGGGAAAGTCCAGTACTTACATCAGGACAGTGATAAAGAATAATACCTGAAAGCTGAAAGAAGTCCTGCTTAATAAAAAATAAAACAAAATAGTCTGATATGGTACTATGCAAACTGGAAACAAGTGGTTGATGTATACGTAGTTGAAAAGTGAGTATTTGTAAGTAACTGCTATCATGCTGAAGTCATCTGGCAGAACATCAGTTTCTCTATTTTCTGAACAAATATCTGAGTGACACTTTGGAGTGTGTACTCAGCAAATCAGCCGTGCTAATTTTTCAGGTTTTGAATGATTAAACTCTAGCATGCAGATATACTTTGTTTCCTATGTTCACTGGTCATTTTCCCATCCAAAGTATTTTAGTTAACATAAAATCTAGTGTAGTATTTCCCAAACTATTTCTACTTACAAAAATTTTTGAATCTGTGACAGAATTTGTAGGGATTGTGATCTGTACTAGCATAAACTGTTGTGTTCCTGCTGGGATGAGAATGTACTTATAACAAGACCTTGTGTTATAACCAATATTTTGAGAATAAGTAGTATTTAATTCCCTTGTAGTTTTTCATCTTTGTTCTTGTGGACGTCACTCTTCCCTCCATTAAAGGATCCCTTATAAAGTGCTATTAAAATACTTAGATTAAAATACCCCAAACTAAGTTTAAAAAAAGCTTGTGTAACACACTTTATAGTTACAGTAGAAAAAAATAAAAGGCACACTGAAAAAGGTTAAAAATTGAGGGGCTGCCTAGAATGATCTTTTGAGTACTCCTGTGATTTTTTTTTTTTTTCTTGAGACTTTATTGGGGGTGAAGCCTGTGTTATCAATATTATTAAAGATTACTGAGGCACTTTGTTTCCTTTAAGTAGAATAACCATTTCGAAATATAATGTTGAAAGTAGGCAAAAACTGACTTTAAAAACCAAAAGAGCAGGCTCATGGGGCTTAGTTTGTATTAAATATTGCATGCAGTGGTATCGATTCATGACACTTTATAGCATAATTGTTGATACTCTGGTAGAGCATTTCAGCAGAACAGCAGTTTTAAAGGCCAAATATTCTGTGGGAAAATGTACATTAACAAATTGCTGGAAAAAGCAAGAATCCATATAGCATACTCATCTCTTTGTTTTCCAACAAAAGTTTGACAACACTATTCAAAATAGTGTAACTTTACATAGGTAAATCATTCAGTTCTAAGTATCTACTAATTTCAGCAAGGCAGGTCCTGTCAGCAGAACAAGCCCACAAAATGAGTTTCTGCACACCAGAGCTTTTAAGATTACTTTATATGTGACCTGCTAAAATCTAAACGATATTTTGTGAACATAGTAGGAGAAAAAAGCATAGGCAAAATGTAACAGCTAAGACAAAAGAAAAGCTCAAGTCCTTGGTTTCAAAGATGCCTAATGTGCAGTTCTTCATTAAGTCTTTTTTTTTTTTAATTCACTTTTCTAGCCCTGTGTTTATTTAAGCTTCCCAACAGAGCCTCTGAGTCACCTGAGCTGACTCAAGAGCTGTTGGTTTGTCTACAAGAGACTATTGTTTTCACTGTTGCATTCACTGCATTGGCTGTCATCTTGCCATCCTGCCTGTCGTTCTCCCACCTGTCAAAATCCCACAAAAAGGACAGCAGTTTACTTGTGAGTGCTCAATACCAACGTGCCGAGGTGGTGGTGGTTGTAAGAAAGCACCCATAATAAACCTCCTTTTAAAATAGACAACAAAGGGCACTAGAACAGTGGGGTCATCCTTGTTCCCTGGGATCGTCAAGACAGGGGCTGACCGTGGGCAGGAAGCAGCAGGAGAGGTGGGAGCTAATACCCCAAAGGCCTTGTTAGGTTGGATTTCTATGAGATCAGCAGGTTGTGGTCAGGGGCAGCTTACGGTGCTGGTTCTATTTGCATCTGCACACAGAGTCCGTCGTGGCAGGTTTTAGTTGCACTCGACAACCTCAACATCAGTGGATGGAGCAAGGGATTTGCTCGCAGATGCATCACCAGGCAAAGCAGCTTGTTACTGAGCCCGTTTGTGCACTTTACCACAAACCTGGTAAAGTTTCTGTGGAAAACTGGTAGGGAAGTAAGTGGATTTTCTGGTGCGAGTGGGGAGCTGGAACACTGGGCAGAAAAATAACCAAGTTCTACTGTCTGATTTATCAGAGAGCTATGTCATTTTGATTATGATTTGTCCTAATCTGTCCATGATTGTAAAATATGTAGGTATATTTATACTGTATGTATATATTTATACTGTGTGTATAAATAATCTTGTATCACATTGCATTAATAAAACCTTCTCTATAAAGAAAACAGTATGTAGTTAGCACTCCAGATGTCCAGTGCTAAAAAGAGATGTTAGGTGCCTAGTTCACATACCCTGATAACAGTATGTGAAAAAGAACGGGGGAGTAAGCTCTTAGCAGCTCGCTCTGAGATTTCTTGATACCTTGGCAGCAAAGATAACGTGCAAAGTTTATGCCTCAAGCTGCTTCTGCTGCACCACTCTCCATTCTGTCCTTTTGCAGTTGTGCTAATAGTTTACCATAAATCATATCGCTGAGATGACAAAAAATAAATTTTCTGCAACAGGAATCCACTCAAAATGAGTGGCCAATATTTTAAAAGATGTTTGGCTTGTGGATTGCTCCATGACATAGCAGTTGTTTCAACCCAAAACCACTGAACTGTGGTGAACTGCAGTGCAGCAGGAGGAGCATGTGATGTTATACACTGCTCGTGTGTATGGTAGGAGTAGAAACAGAATTCGAAAATGTTGGGCACAAGCAACTCCACTGCACTATATGTCATTAAATAGCACTCTGAAGCTGTCTCCAAGGAGAACCTTCAAAACCTAACTGAAGAAAACTGAGGAGTGGGAGTTGAACATGGTCCTTGTGGTCCTTCCTAATCCTGGGTCCAAGTGCCTCTCTTGCATACCAAAGTTTGTACAGGAATATACACACAGGGTAAAGAATCAGGAAGTCTGTGAAGTTATAGTGAATATTTGCATCAAATTTTAAATAAATGTATTCTATTTAAAGTTGGATCTCAGAATAAGAGATAACACTTGGGAAGTATGGAGTATCTCTAATCCCCGAGTCCCTAGTTCTAATGCTTCCGATCCGTCTTGGGACCTCATAGTAAGATGTCTTTTATCTTGTATTTAGACCAGAATTGCTTTATACCTTCTACTCATTATTTGCTTGTTTAGCTCAAAACAAAAAGACTGGCCATAAGTCTAAGTAACTCTTTTGCGTGACTATGTAGATACTAGGAAGCAAGGAAGGGGCAAGTGAAAGCCAAGACAGACATGCATTTAGGGTCCTCTGTCTCTCTAGGACTGGCAAATATGATAGAGCTGTGTTTATAGGCAGTGCTGACAGGTAATCTGTAATATATTTGGGGAAAGTGGAGTCGAAAGAGAAATTGCTATCGAGTGTCAGTTATTGACACACTACATGAAGTAATTAGGATGTGGAGAAGACCTACTAACTCTGAAGAGCTCTTGAGTTCATACAGAAATCTTACAGTACTTCTGTTCTGGCTTCAGCTGGGACAGAGTTAGTTTTCTTCTTAGTAGCTAGAATAGTGCACTGTTTTGAATTTAGTGTGGGATTTGGTACGAGAACAATGTTGATAACACACTAATGTTTTTAGTTGTTGCTAAGACATCAAGGACTTTCGGCTTCCTGTTTTTTCCCAGTGTGTAGGTGCACAAAAAGCTGGGAAGGGAGCATGACCGGAGCAAAAGACCCACAACTCCCATGGTAGGATTTGAGTTTAATCTTAGGATTGAGGCCCAAATTGGCCGCTGGAATTTTCCATATCATGTGATGTCACGCTCAGTATATAGATGAGGGTTGGCTGGGAAGCTCGCTCTCTTCTTCGTATCTCTCTTTGGAGCTCTCGCTCTTCCAAGATTGTGGTTTTGAGACTTCTCTGTTCTGACATCGCTAGCCAGGACAGGTTGGGTGTTGGTCAGTGATTGATGGTAAGCAATTGCACTGTGCTCAGTTGTTTGTATGTATTATTATCTCTCATATATCTCTCTCATATTGTTATCGTTTATATTATTTTTTTCATTATTACTTTTAATTTTCTTTTATTTCAGTTATTAAATTGTTCTTATCTCAACCCGCGAGTCTCCTTCCCTTTTCCTCTTCAATTCTCTTCTCTATCCCCCGGGGGCAGGGGAGGGCGAGTGAGCAGCTACATGGTAGTTAGTGACTGGCTGGGTTAAACCAGGACAAGTTCCTACACCCAATGTGAGCTTTCTATAGAGTAGCATGGTTTTCTTCTTGGTGGAAAAACGCTTGGATAAGAGTTATTATTCAATCTTTATAGTAAATAGTTTTTCCCCCATCAGGTAGAGGCTGCTTAAAGTGACTTCCATTTGAAATTTTTTAGTATTTTTTCTTTTCCTTCCTAATCCTGGGTCCAAGTGCCTCTCTTGCATATATAAAGTGTGTATAGGAATATACATGCAGGGTAAAGAATTAGGAAATCTGCGAAGTTATGGGTGGGTATTTGTATCAAATTTTTAAATAAATCTATTTAAAGTTGGATATAGAAATCCTATTTCATGGAAAAAACACTAATTTTATCTTATCTGAAGAGAATAAAAATATTAGATCTTACTCTCAAGGAGTTTTTAATTTATTCATGTGTATTTATTGTGGTTTTGCCAGCTTGAGGCTTTAGTATAATTTTCTTTTTTCTATTTCCATACCACAAATGTTACATCCAAGCTTCTGATTCATTCTATGCCTGTCTTCTGTTTTGGTTAATCATCTGGTGGCTTTGTATTTACAATGCTAAGATGAAATTTTCTACCTGTGGCCATAACAATGAGCAATACAGTGGCTCAGCAGAGCATAAAAAAGGTGAATACAGACAACTGCGTTACTCTTTCCTCTCGCATCGAATTCACATATTCTCTTAAAAAAATTTGTCTGATCTGCAGCAATGATAAAAGGTAAACTTCAGAGTACGTAGCTTACCTGAACTTGTCTGACTAACCAGCTAATTAGCCTTTCTGAAAAGTAGCCTGTTTGTTTTCAGAAAGCAATATTTAATACTGGAACTGAAATGAAAGTGTAGATTGTTATTAAGTGCTGTTATTTGCTTTGTTATACATATTTTATTGCTTTCCTGTTGTCAGTGGCAAAGATAAATGAAACTTTTATAAAGTTGGACAGAAATGAGGAGGGAAGTATATTAAACTACCTCAGCTTGCTGGACGCTAATTGTGATGTCAGATCTCATTAGAAAACAGATGCATGCACAAAAGTATGCTTATTTATTTTAACATATCTGCTTTAAGAAAGGACTTTGCAAATTTGAGAAGGGATGGAGAGTGAATATTCTACATAAATTAATTTACAAAACCTTTTTTTCCTTTTGACTCTCCTGCATCTTTCAGCAGAATAGGAAGGATTAGGGAAGACTTGTACTGTGCTTTGGGGACAGTTGAGGGTGGGAAAGGACTTGAATTCAGCACGCTGCTGTAGGGAAGCACTTATTTTCACAGGCATGCAATTTCAGCAAAAGCAATTATGAGACTGTGATTAACAGATGATATATCTCAATGTTTTTTTATACCTACACTTCATATGCAAGCCTTTTATATCTGATAAATAAGGACAGAAGTCTTGAGATAGGTGCTCTCATGAGAATCGAAGAGCTTTGTATGGAAAATGGGACACAGAAGGAAAACTTGCAATTTAGTGACTATATAGAATAAATACAATTCAGCAAAAATAACTCCCATCTACATGGTTGTGATTGACAAAGAGGAGGAAAAAAGTAATGAAACAATGACAGATTGATCTCTGGTGTCTGTGGTTATATGATTATTTTCTGTCTCCTCTGGTTTGTGTCTTCATTCTCGGGTAGTCTCGGTCCCTTGCTCCTTTACACGAGGAGACTTGGATTCTGCGGCTTCTTCCTGTTTTTCTCTCCAGAACAATCAGGGTTTGTAGGGAAATGATGTGTTCCAGGTCTTGTCTCAAATACAGAAAGTTCAAAGAGTTGGGACGTTTTGACATTTGCGAGGTCATACCTATAAAAAGGGAGAAATGTTGCTCAGGATTTCTTTTGCCATCTGTCACTATGAGGGAATTGCAGAACTCAGCTCTCCAATGTGATCGTAGGCTAGCAAGTAAATTTTTAGGGAACTGGGAGCATTGTGTTTCTCCACAGTTATTATTCTGCAATAACAAAAAGTAGACAATAATGTATGAATGTCAGAAAACTACTAAACAATTATTGTATGTTTAATCATTTGATGAAAATAGTTTATATGCTCATCAGTGTGATAGGTATTTTACTTGTACAAAAATGGTAGATAGTCCTACAGTTTTAGATGGTCAGATGCTTTTCTTTTAATAATGAGACAGGCTTACGTTCCGAAATCCTCTATTTAAATATGCTATGAAGAGCCAGGCTTTTGGGAAACTTCCTGAAGACTCTCTCTTGGGCTAAATACTATGCTAGGAGAGTAGTCACATCATATACCACAGTGCAGATAAAGTCATTGCTGTGGTCCCTGGGACTGTTCCTGGAGTAAGAAAGGAATAGGAAAATAAAAACTGAACATGCAGTTGTCTTGTCCTTCCTTTTTCTGGACTTCTCCATTCTTGCTGAACCTCCTAATTCTACAGAATGGAATTTCTCTTTGTAACTCTCAAAGCTGAATTGTACTGTGTTCTTCTCCCGGGCCTCATGAATACTCCAAGATTAATGTTCTAGAAAACCGCAAAGTCTGTTAAAAGCATAATTTAAATAGCAAAAAACCCTACAAAATAGTTGTGTTTCATATCAAAAATTTAGTTTAGTCTACAGAAAAAGAAGTTAAAGACTTTTAGTAATATTTTGTAAAGATTGTTGCTTTTGGTGTGCATTCTTTCAATGATACTAATCTAACTTTTATGAAAGCTTTTTTCAATGTTTCTTAATTAGGCTGAATAGCCATGGCACTATTTTAAATAATGATATTTGAAGACCTTCACTGATGTAGAAGTTCTAAATAAAAATCTTGCTAATGTCCTTCATCAAAAAATTCCTGTGAAGACGGGCAAAAAATCTGTTGCTTGTTTTTGCTGCTCAGAAATTAGATACATGAATGTTTTTTTATTTTCATGTTAAAAGGACATCCTGCTGGCAGTCAATATATTAAGTAGGGACATTGGGCTAGTGTCTCAACAATTGTGTTCAACTGTAACATAATAAAGTATCATTCTCTTAGAGGGGAAACTCGTTGTGACAACTGAAACAGAAAGTTCTTGAAGAAAAACGTGTGAAGTGTAATCTTTCTTTCAGTAAATGATAAAAGAATCTGATATCTAATTTGACCTATAGTTGATATTCCATGACCACCCATAGCTGCAGTGGTTTGTCATTGGCTTACTGTGTCTGCAAACCAAGTTGTGTACAGTGAAGCCCAAATATGGCTGCAGGTTTCAATTAGGCGAAACAATCTTATTGTAATAATGAAGTCATTTGCTACCCTTGCGATTGCAGAATCTGGAAAATACAAGGATAATTACTATAAATTCCAAAATGTAGAAAAAATAAATTAAGCTAAAAATGATCAACATATGTTTAAATATCTCCTGTAGTTAAAAGGAAATGAAAATATGTCAAGTTTAAATATCTTTGTCTTAAATTGTGTGCTTTTAAAATGAAAACTGTTTCTCAAGCTTTTTATCCAGTGTCAAATATGGGTTTGCTCTTGAACTTAAGCACTTGGAATTTCACTGAATTGCCTAAGTGTTATAGTAGTTTGTAGGAGTGGTTTTTAAGAGCCTGCTATTGCTACATGTTTTTTCTTGCAATTGACTTGCAATTTTCAGCCTTATAAATTCCTCTGTGAATTTTATGCCAGACATGCACACGACACAGCCTTGTAGTCTGTGCTCACAAAATGGTCCTGAAACACCTGGTAGGGTGAGTTGTGAGGTGGTCACATGTTGCTGACTTTACTTGTCAACACTGACACTGGACAACTAGAAATGTTTAAACTCAAGCTCTAGTTTTATTTTGGTATATAGCCTAACTGAAACAACTATTTACTAGTTGAAGGCAGGGACATTGAATGTAATTCAACTAGAAAGGAGTCATTTCTACGGGACCATAAGTCTCTGAAGAAGCTTCAAAATCTGCCACAAAAGAGGAAGAGTACAGCAAAGATGCCTTCATTAGGCGTCACGTTCAGTAGAGGTAAATCATTTGACATGGTGGGACATTTCTACCTTTTATTTTTAGTTCTATGTTCAACCCATCCCTTCAAAGGGATAAAAGATGAAGACATAAACATCCTTTATCTGTCACTGAGAAATCACTTCTTGAAAACTGCAGCTGACAATCAAGACATGCTCCTAACACAGGATGCCCACACGTTGAGTGATGCCTCATGTTATGAGGAAGTCCCTTCTGGAAAGCCAAAGTTTGTTCTGTGTATCTTAGGGGGAATCATGTCTTCTTCTAACAAAACAGTGCTTAGTGAACTAAAAATAGAGCAAATAAATACATAAATCTTCCCAACTCACTCTCTAGGAGTTTTTCCGTCAGAAATCTGAATAACAGACCTACGGAAAAATATACTTACCGAAGATCTGTGTCTCATCATAAAAAGTTATTCGTTGAAATAATACCTTGTAGCTGCTTTCTAATTTGAGGGAATCTATAGAGATTGGAAACCTACATGAGAAGATAGCCTGGCCTACTCTGCCCAATATGCAGATGTGAACAAAACAGTGCTCAATGTGTACCTCGTTATTCAAAGTTGTGTGTGCGACACGAAGAATAGAGAGGATCTGCTTTACGCAATTAATGAATAAAGCTATAAGAAACATTATTTTGTTTGCCAAAATAGACTAAGATAGAGTAAAATGAAGTTTTATCCTTTATTGTCACTAGCTCTGACAGAAATTGATTTAGAGAGTATCTTTGTTTTTTATCTAATTGAAAATATGGGTAGTGGGAGGGGGGAGGCTGAAAAAGCATAGGAATTATTCATTGTCGTAGTTCGTATCTTTTCTTACTCAGACATATCTGAAGAATGCAGCGCAATGTAGAAAACAGATGCCTGAGAGGTTGCTCTGATGATACTGTACTCGACTCTAGTGGATGGAGCGTTTTCAACACCAGCTTCTGTGTACTGTAGGGTAATTAAGAGCTTGATGCTTCCTCCGTTTGTGTGCTTAGAAATGGGATGAAAGAAAAGAGCACTGGGGAAGGTAGCAGGTTGTTTTCTTCCAGTACATTTTAATGAGTATGATTGAGCCTGGGCTCCCACAGGAGATAGTACTACTTTACAAGCTCTTAGTAAATAAGCAATTACTTGGGAAGCGTGAACAAACCGATTTGCTGGAAAACATTGGGGTTTTTTGCCTTTTCCTTTCTCTTCCCCTTCTCTTTGTTTTCGTCTGTTCCTGCTTTGAAGTTCAGAGGCTATAAGGTTGATATGGATAGCAATTTATTTAAAAAAAAATAATTAAAAAATGGTAGACTTCTTACTTTCATATCTTAATTTCTATATGTATTTTGGACAGTTTGTTAAAGATGTTTCCAACCTGTAATGGAAGTTATTCTGCCGAATTTTTATGCACCACTCTGATTCAACCTGGAAAATGAGTTAAGTTGTAATGCATGTAGCTAGAATATGCAAATAAATTTAGAAACTTATATGTAAATAAATTGAGCTGCTACTTATATTGTTCGGCTTGCTTCATTTCCAATAATTGGTTCTTCTGTTCACCTCTCAGATTTTATTTCCAGAATTTTTGGAGTGAGTTAAATGGCAGAATATGATGCCATTGCTTTTGACTTTTACTTGAATGTATCGACATGGTCCCTTGCAAAGCAATGCATATAAGTTGGGTGTTTTTACCTAAAGGTAAAAATACTTCCCATAGCTTCAATCTTGATATCCCCCTCTTGATACTCAGATTACTCAGAAGGAAAAAGTAGCTTGGAGATAAAATGAAGTTGTGAATCATGTTACTGGTACGTAGTGATAACACTTGTTAGGGTGATGGTGAAAGGCATGAGGTGATTGGTGAAAGATGCAAGTCTTCAGTTGCTCATCAGCAGTTTGGGAGCAAGTATTCTATTCCAGCCACGTGCTGTGCGGCGGGAGCGAGCTCCATTTTGCCTGGTAGCACAACAGTTTGGAGAGGAACGAAGGGCAGTTTTGAAGGAGCCCATTTGTAACTTTATGCTTAAAGGAATATTGTTGTGCTGCAGTCAAGTTTTGAAGTGGCATCACTTCAGTCATATGGGTATGTGTGGAGTCGCATAAAGGCATCCACACGGATACAGCAAGCTCCTCATTACTACAACTTGCAGCGCATGCTGGTAAAAATCAGTGATCTGTCACTTCACCTTCCTCTCATTATCTTTAGTTTTGCTTCTTTAGTTTTATGTCTTAGTTTGAATTAATGTGTTAGTGTTTGTAAAGCACTCCAAAGATGAAAAGCCTTATATAGCTGCTTTGTATAATTATTATTTTAAATTGTTTCCGTTTGGTAAAGTTTCAATTAAACCCACTAATTGACTACTACTAATTCAATAAGAAATAGAAATGACAGGATTTTTTTTTTTCTTCTCTGTTTTAAACACTGGAGACTTTAGGAAGGAATCAGGCAGAGACAGGAAGACGGAATGGATAAGTATTTTTATGGGATTTACTTTATCCATATTAACCTCATTGACTGCTTGCTGATTACAGTAAGTTAAATATGCCAATGCCCAGATAAAAATAGACTCTGAAATCCACTGCTTTTCAATGGGAAAACCTGGAGCTTGGAAGAGGTATTTATACAGTTTCTGCCATCCCTGGTGCTGAAATGCTTTTTCTCTGAGTGATTAGTCAGGAACTGAAAAAGAGAAGCTCTGAGTCATGCCTGCTTTCTGGGTGTGCGTAGCCAGGACTGTTGTTTTGCTGTGATTCTGTGGTATTTGCTTAAAGCTCTGCTTCTTGGAGTGGTAAAGGCAAAAGTGAATCTTTCTGCTGCTAAAGGGGAATTTCAGATATTGGAATTGACGATCCAAAGCCTGGAAAGCAAGTAAAAGGGAACTAATATTTGGAACTTTGTGCGTTTCAGTCAAATTTATGACTTGAAGCAATGCACAATTTTTGAAGAGGTTAACTGGTAAAAGCAGTCAGTCATTTGACTCACAGTGCTGCATGCATTAGATCATAAAGCAGACGAGGTCAGGTCTCAGACTGAGGGCTGAGAATATCTTCTACCAAGTGTCTCTCCCTTCCCTGATGTTATTCTGGCTTCTCAACAGGCCAAACCAATTTACAGAGCTGAAGTGCATGGGAAGTGGGAGCATGGCAGGAGGAGAGTCTACGAACCAGCCCCTGTACCACAAGGCTTGTTGGGTCAGAGTCAGTCCAGTACTGACATGGATGCACGGAGCTGGTCACAAACAGCTGAGTAAGATTAATAGATGACCTCTGAATTTGTAGAAATTTCCAAACTAGAAATATAGAGACTGGAGGGACCTTTACAGAAAAAAAAAAAGCAGTCTATGTTTTTCTGTGTTTCTAAGAATCTCTAGACACATGAATGTTTATTGTAACATTATCTCTGCTATTTTTGAGATCCAGCAAGTTCCCTCAGGCCATATAGTTGATGCAGCCAGCTATTGTGCAGCATCACCAATGTACCCAGTACAGCAGCATTACCGAAATACCCAGCACAGTGGCTTTACTGACCAGTGTTATAACATTCCTGCTCCAGTTACTCTGATCATGCTAGGTGCTGAAAGGGACAGAGTCAAGATTGTTCTAGCTCCCCATATTAAGGAAATAAAGCAACACAGCAGCAAATAAGTCTTCTAGTATTAAACAGCTAGTATCTATTGGAGCCTGACTGAACTATACCTAAAGTCTGATTTCTTTATTTTTAGCCGTACTTTTTTTCTCAGTCCTTGTTTGTCTTATTCTAATTATAAGGAAATATAAGAATTTACACTTATGTATTTTAAGTCATGATATGTCTTATTTACTAACAGGCGTCAAAACTGGTTTCTTACACACATACATGTTACTCCACAACTGACCCTTGTATTTCATCACATAAGTATCGCTGTTTAGAGCTATTGCATTCTGTACGTGCTCTTAGTTAATCCCACAAGTCTCATTCCACCAAGTGAGGATTACTAGCCTCTTGTTCTCATTAACCTGCCAGCATCAGCATTATTCAGTGTTTTGTCTTTGCAGAGGGACTCTGCAGCTGCTGGCAGCCTCTCTGCTAATTGTAGCATGCAACTCTTACGATCAGCTAGATCCAACTCTGTTCTAGTAGCAGATAGTTGTAAACTACCTCTTTACTTTTTTATTATTAATATTTATTCTGTTAAACAGAGGCCAGCAAGCTATGGCACAGGTCTCAGAGATGGTGCTCAGGCAGACTTTTGAAGGGCACGCAGCAGAGTTGAGTGCTAAGAGCTGTAGTATCTGGAAAAGGTGTAGATTTTCTGCTCTCACTTTCCATTCAGTTCTGAATGCATTGGAAGTGTTGCATTACATAGGGATAAGATACCACTGGAAAGGTGATCAGCAGCACTTTTCAATACTGAATTGTGGCATCTATGATCTCTCACCACCTGCTGAGGTTTTACTACCGTGTCTCATTTAAAAAGAAAATTACAGTCTGTCACACTATCCTTGCAGATCCTTGATGCAAGTCATTAAGTCTTTTGTAGTCCATAACACATTCAGGAAAACAATAGTCTTGGTCCAGAGCACTGAGAAGAATGGCATTTTATATGTTAGTGATTGGCTTCAATTATATATCAGTTTGTTATGAACAGCCTTCAGGTGTACGCATATGCGTGTGAATTTTTTTCTTTTGTCTTTCCATTTTTCTGTGTATCCCTTTTCTGAGGGTGCTTTGACTTGTGACGATCTAGAATGGAAGTAGAGGGGCATTATTATTTCTGGCTCCTGTATTATATTTTCTCTATGTTATCCATACAGCAGAAACGTTATTCCATGAGTAACTCTTTCATTGGTGCATTATAATACTGCTGTCCAGATGCTGGTCAGTCAAATGGATTGACGGTCCCAATAGTTTGAGCCCTGTATCAGATTAGATATTTTGAAATGTAAACATGTTTCTTGGCATCTCAATCTTTTCTAGCATATGCATAAAGGCACATGTTCAGGACCTGTGACTCCCTTTTTTTCTAGAACAGCCACAATGCGCTCTACAAAGCTAGAACAGGGCTGTACTGTTTTGTCCTCTGATCCCAAAGTCCTACAGTGGCTAATCCCCAAGTGAGAGTCAATTGTTGTGTATACATGAAGCTGGTCTTACTTGGATGCCAGGGTTCATCCCCAAATCTCACTGGATCCTAGTCTTGCTTGCCTGAAGAAAATACTCATATGAACCAGAAGAGTTTCCAGAGCAGAGTAAAGTTGGATCATCTGGAGCAGCTCATCCTCATGGTGGCTCAGTATAGGCCTTCATGTAAATAACAGAAAAGCGACTTGCTGTTTGGGATTTTCAATTTTGAGTGTGCTAACAGCTTTCTGAATCATCCGGGCCATTTCAGCCATAGAGTAGCTGTTCCAAAGCCTGAGACCTAATGCATCTCCTTGCATTTGGAGAACATAGAATAATTTGCCACTATTCTCTTGTTTATTTTTCCCTAGTTATTACTTTTTTTTTTAATTCTGATTTTGTTCTTCCTTTTTAATTGGATTTACTTCTACAGGTTTTAGGGAGAGTTTGCCTTCGACTGTCATAGTCTGTGCCAACATGCTGCTGCCTATGCAGAAAACAGATGTCATCTTTTCCTCTAAACCTGTGTTGCAATTGTAGTTATGGTTCTACAAAGCTAATCTAATGCATACTATATATTCACATGTGTTCCCTAAGCAACTTTAAATCAGATTGA
The DNA here is from genome assembly GCF_009769465.1 of Tauraco erythrolophus. Taxonomy (NCBI): domain Eukaryota; kingdom Metazoa; phylum Chordata; class Aves; order Musophagiformes; family Musophagidae; genus Tauraco; species Tauraco erythrolophus. Next base: position 15,740,557 of record NC_141465.1, read on the forward strand.
TTTAAATGTAAGACCGTAAGTATTTTAATTGCTTTTTTACTTTGCTAGCTGTGCCAACTTGTACTTGCTAGGAAATAACATGAATAGTTGTGGAGTTTTGTCTGCCTTTCTTTCTTTTTTTTTTTTTTTTTCTTTTAAATGGTCACATTTCATAATTTCAGAATTATCCCTTGTCTTGTTGGGCTTCGGAGGTCTGAGCATCTCTTTTCCCATACAGAGTTATAGATCTTGGGGAAAAAAAGGTGGAGGTGAAGAAAAATGAGTTAGGGGGGAATGGGGAAAAATGCTAACTCAATATCTTTAATTTACAGTAATTCTGTAGTTCTTTTTAATATGCTTTATTCTTGTTGCTTTCAGTATCATGTTTTAAATGCCAACGTGTTTTAAAATGTTCATTTTTCTAATTAAGTTAATTTGAGGTAAGTTTTTTGGCTTGTGTGTTTGTTTTTTTTCTGCAATTCTGTTCTGTAGTAGAGCTGGTTTTGCTTGAATGTCACTACAGCAGCTGGATGTTTAAATCTGCATTTGCAGATGGCAGCCAGCACCTGTGCATGGCAAGTGCAGGTCCTTCTCTATTGTCTCCTACTTTAGACCTTTCTGATCTCATTTCTATGGAGATCATCTCACTCGAGATAGTATAAAGGAATTAAAAAAACTTCTAAAACTCTCTTTATTTTTACCATTCAGCTTGTTTCCATGGAAATGGGATCTAAAAGATTGTCAGTAGCTAGCAGTTGAAAGTGAGAATTTACTTGTAGATCTCAGCAGATGACTCCCAGCTGAGAACTGCAAATACTGATGACCAAAATGAGTAACAAACCATTTATGAAAATGAGAAAATAGAAGAACAACTGATTAAAATATTAGAAAAAATACTATCTTCTTTCTTTTTATCTTCATTGGATGCTATAAGTATGGAAATACTTCGCTGTCCTTGGGTACATGAGTGGTATGGACACACTTGTGACTTTCTCCAGACTGTTTTTTTTGAGTGTTTTTTGTTTGGTTGCTTTTTTTATTTTTAATAGCAGCAGCCTTATATAACAAACATAGTCCATCCCTTTTACTACTAGGGGTCTGACCTGTTCCAGGTGGACATCTGTGGGCAATGAGGGTTATACATCAGAAAACTGTATTGCTACGGTTCAGGTCAAAATGCCAGCCTACGTTTCTGTGTAAAGAGTAGTTGATGGCTACGCTTCTGAAATTACTTAGCTCTCTGAAACCAGTAGAGTAAGTCATATCTCTGTAGCATGAACCTTACAAATTTTGTTCCTTGATTTAAAAGGAAATTTTTCTTCTGTTGCCAGGTAGGTAGGAAGACTTACTACCATTGAGGTCTTGCCTTTACAGATGTCTTTTCTTAGGAGGTAGTCAAATGAAGAGTGGCTGAAGTCAGCAGATTTTGCTCCCCAGCCTGCTATCCTGTGTTATTTTCAGGCAGAACTTCTTCTTTCAATTCTCTGCATGGAAAGCTGGTACTTGGCAGTAGAACATTTTACCCAAGGGTCCCATTGCGTGCTTAATATCCAAATATGTTGCGTGCTAAGTCTACCACAACCTTTCCTTTTTCAGTAGTGAGTTAAGATACACTGGTTAGGTATGTTTAAGTGCAGGATTCTTCATTACTAGATAATTATCCTTTGTGTAAAAAGGTAAGGAGAAAGAGGAGGGAACTTTATAGCTTAGGATACAAATGCAGCAAAATTTGTAAGGGCAGGTGGTGATCTCTTCTGTTCCTTAAACTGTTGAGTAAGGGTGTGGGCGCAAGTAACCAGTGTCTCTGCCTTTTTGTTAAGTGAAGTAAAATATCAATAAAAAGAATCTTGAGCTGTGCAAGATGCTAAAACTGCCATCCTAGATTACCAAACTGCCACTGGGATCAGAGCCTGAATAACTGTTATCTGAGATTCAGAACCCACTATTAATTCATCAATCAGTGTGACAACTTGTGAGTAAAGTGTCTTTCACTTACATGTGAAGCGATGTAGATATCAGCTCGTTACAAAATTGATGTTTTTCACTGCTTGATATAACTACCCTTATTAACTGTAAAACTTTCTACAGCAGAGTTTGACATACAAATAAAATACTGTAATGAATTCTTGAAGCAGAAATAGGGCTACTGGTAACTAGTGAGAATCTTCTTGGCCTTGGCTCTAAGCAAATGGCGGAACAGAAATTGCTGCCTTGGGAATCAAGAGGCCCAAGTGGTATGGTGGAGAAGAGCCTGGAGTGCAGGTCTTTACAGGGGGAAGGATGCCCTGGTGCCGGTGCAGTGCCATGACTGCTCTCTGCTGTCTGTGGGCACTACTAGGGGCTGGAGGTCAACGAGGTTGGCATCGGACATGCAACTTTATGGTGCCTGCCACAGAGGGCTGGGAGGTGACAACAGGGTGAGCTAATGTCCTCTCAGTCCTTCCTGAGGCTGAGATAACCCCATAAATCTGGGTTGTGCGTGGCTAGCACTGGGCAAATCATGCCCATCGCCAATTTAACATCTCTTTTCTTTAAGCAGCACGATGTGACCTCAGTAAGGCCTCACTTAAGATGCCGAACATGATTTAAAGGTAATAGTCAAGATTCAGAACTTGTTGAAATAACGGTGTGTTTAGGGAAGTTGACTGCTTCCATCAGGCTGAAACTATTCCACTGTGTTTACTTTTCTGCAGAATGCTAAGACATTTTCTTATCAGACAGTAACGTGTTTAAAAATAAGAAAATACATGAAACGCAATCTCTCCGTTTGTAACGTTTCTACAGCCTTTGGTGATACAGCCTACTGAATTGTGATAAATAGCGCTTGCTGATTTTGTAAATCTGTAGTGTTTAGTTTAAAATAAGGATAACAAAAAAGTGGGGAACATTCAAAACTGATTTCAGTATTATGTATCTAGTGCAATATTGAAATTAGTTAATTTACTCTTTATAGTGTTCTCTGTACAGCTGTTAAATATTAGTGAAGAACTAAAAATGAAACAGGTTGTAAAGTAGCTTGTAGAGATATGAAAACGTGATTTGTAGTCTAATCTCATATTTTCTACTTGAATGTGACAAGTAATCTTGAAATTTGGTAGAGAGAAGATTTTATATTGTTCTATTTTAGTGACATTTACTTCTCCTTTATGCCACATGTGAAAGTAAAATGTAACCTCTTATCCACTCTACTGTGTATTACAATGTTAAAACAGAATTTTGAAGTCTTTCCTCCAAACCATGTTTTTGACATTTCTTCTTCACGTATCCCAGAATGGCAGTTGTAAAAATTAGCTTTATGCTGCTGTTGTTTCCATCAAAATTATCAGAAGTTTGCTTCATTTGAAAGGAAAGTAATCAAAAATTTTGAAAGTAGTGCAGTGCATTGGGATGCCAAGAGGCTCAGTTTGAAGGAAGTCTGAACTGTCAGCTTGTCTAGACCAGACAGCTTCTGCCAGCTGTTGTGCATGTCGAATTAGGTATTCTGGGGGGAACTACTGTATTCTTGTGCAAACATCACCAATAAGATATTTCTGTTTATTTGCTTTTAAGGTTTAAGTGAAGAATAGTTTTGCACAACTAAACTGTTGGTAAATACTTTTCACTTAATTAGGAGCTACGATAGGAAATACATCCAAAAGAAAACTAGTGTGCATTTGATAAATTGCCTTTTTTCCCCCCTCTGCACTGAATTTAACTGTTGTGTTATATTTTCTAGTTGTTTTTATCAGGAGAAAAATGCAACACTTGGGTAAAATTAAAAGCAGATTGTATTTCACCCACTAATTTCACAAGAATGTATCCTTGTCAGAGATAACCACAGATTGAATTCTATTAGACTTTTCAGCAAATTACACTGACATTTTAGGGTGGCGGATTTCACCTCATTTGTACTCCCATATCCAGGACTAATAATTTAGAGCACATGCCAGCAAACTCACAGCTGTATTTATAAGCATACCTTATACAGTACGTCTCAATGTAATGGCTAGGTTGAAATATTAGACATTAACCTTTTTTGAAAGTGTTTTATTTGTATGTGCGGATTAACTGTCTTTTGCTAAGTATTTTTACAAATACCTTTTAAATGTTTCTCTTGCTCAACGCATGAATTCTTATCAAGTGAGAATTGTCAGCAGGCTATCTGGGAGCACAATGAAGGGCACAGGCATGAAGTGTGCAAGGTCTGCTTTGAAGAAACTAAAGGACTGTCTGTGTTTGATGAATCCATCTTGTTTTACTCTTTTAAACCAGTTACTGAAGTGCTGAGCCTTTACTTTTCTGCAGAAGTAATAGATGTATATTATTAACTACATGGTTAGCAGTGAAATTCAGCGCTTAAATTTCTAAGTTCAAATCGAGTTATTGATTCAAAGTGAGTATATAAATATTTCCAAAGAGAATTTCATGGTAGGGAGAGGCTATGTTTTATATTTTTTTTCCTTAATATTTTAAAGAGGCAGTAATATGTTGAGGATTTTATGCTTTAAGCTAGTTTACTCCAGTTCTGAAGACTGCTGTGTATTTTAAGAACTACATTGTCATCCCACCTACTACTCTTTCATACTGGGTTGTTTGGTGTTTTTGTCTGGTCAGAGACATTTCTGTAGCTTCTAGCACATCATCCTTTTAATGTGGTTTGATACACAAAACACAGAGAATCTTGCACACTTCTGTTTGGTTTTCCTAAATTTTCCTGGTTTTGCTGGGATAAAATCATAGAATCAGTTTTCTATTTAGAAAAGCAACATTTCTAAAGCCAGCTGCATTTTTAGGAAGACTGCAGCACCCTATTGGTGAGAACGAAGTTGGTAAGATGACTTGTTTTAGCTTGTAGCCAGCCGTGGTGTGCAGTGCTCAAGGACTTTTCAACTTGTTTTTGCTAATGACCCAGATGCCCAAAAACCTGGGGGGAGTGTGGCCAGGGCGACTGACACCTAAATTGACAAATGGGTTTTCAGTATCATGTAACATCATGCTTACTATAAATTGGAAAATTTGTTGGGAACAAGTTCGTTCTTTCTTAATGGTCATTGTCCCTGGAGGATCTTGGCCATCCTTCTGCTCCCAAGGCCTGCTTGCTCTCTGCTGGGATTGCAGTTTTGGGACTTTCCTGCTCTGGGAACAGGGCTGGATATTGCTGAAAGGGTGGTGAGCAGTTGCACTGTACATTACTTGCCTGTATATACTATTGTTGTTACCATTATTACTTTCCATTTTTTAAATTATTACATAGTTCTTATCTCAACCCATGGGTCTGTCTTCCTTTTTCCCAATTCCTGTCCTCGAGTGGGGAAGGGTCATTGGGTAATAGAACAGCTGGCTGTTATTTAACCCCAGATACAGGCTAAATGTAGGCATAAATCTACTTTGTGGTTGTATTTGTGTGTAACACAAATTTCTGTAATAATGCTTAAACTTATAGTACTGTTTTATATGAAGAAAAACGTGATGTTTCCTTGGCTTGTGTAACAGATATGGTAGTCAAAATAGGGATCAGCAGCTGCAAAACTTCACTGTTTTGTTTTTAAAGAACTTCTTCAGGTGAGGTGTTAAGGCCTGGAACTATGGATTTTAATGAAACATCTTCATTTTTCTATGATGTATTATAAAACCTCAAGCAGGGAGGGGAGGAAAAACAATTCCTCCAAACTGTGAGAAAGAATTTATGAAGGCAACAACAATGGCATGGTGCTTATGATGGACTCTTTTTTTTAGCAGAAATAAGTGTAATACAGACTCTATGGAGCCAGAAATGTAAATCTCTGTAGGTACAGTTAAAAGTTTCTAGGGTGCTTGTGTGAAACAAGACAACCTACACCAAACACCTCAGACCCACCAAACCAGACCGACTGCATCCCAGCTGCCAACTGCTGCAAGTGCCTGGCCAGTGCCATGTGCCCAGGCTATGGGAATTGCTGGGAGGACTGCCAGAGTGCCAGCCCACTTACATACCAAACAGGACCATTCTAGCAATCTTTTTTTGTCGTAGATGATTGAATGACATGCCCAGGAATGTTCTCAGATTTATTAAATTTGCTGATCTAAACATGGGCAGTACTTCCCTCTTCTACTGAGCCACGTTGATTTTTAAAATATTTTTATTAATACAAATTCATGATGGAGTTTCTGAACCAAAACTTGTCGTACCATTCTGTAGTTGGTATCAGCTTCTAACTACTGTCTTTCCACTAAACTTTAAGTAAATAATTATTCTTAGTTAAGTCATAGGTGCACGTGTGTGTATACATGGGCTCTGCGTATGTGCATACATATAATACATACTTCTCTTAGTTTTCAAACAGTTTTGTTTTCTTTTCAGTGGGATGCCATAACTGAAATGGATGAACACAATCGTCCCATTCATACTTACCAGGTATGTAATGTGATGGAACCAAACCAAAACAACTGGCTTCGAACAAACTGGATTTCCCGTGATGCTGCACAGAAAATTTATGTGGAAATGAAGTTTACCCTGAGGGACTGCAACAGTATTCCATGGGTACTGGGAACCTGCAAGGAAACTTTCAACCTCTACTACATGGAGTCAGACGAGTCTCATGGAGTAAAATTCAAGCCAAACCAGTACACTAAAATTGATACTATTGCAGCTGATGAGAGCTTTACCCAGATGGACTTGGGTGACCGCATTCTTAAACTGAACACAGAAGTGCGTGAGGTTGGGCCAATAAACAAGAAAGGATTTTATCTTGCTTTTCAGGACATCGGAGCATGCATTGCTTTGGTCTCAGTCCGTGTGTATTACAAAAAGTGCCCTTTCACAGTCCGTAACTTGGCTATGTTTCCTGACACTATTCCAAGGGTTGATTCTTCCTCTTTGGTTGAAGTACGGGGCTCCTGTGTGAAGAGTGCTGAGGAGCGTGATACTCCAAAGTTGTATTGTGGAGCAGATGGGGATTGGCTTGTGCCTCTAGGACGATGCATCTGCAGTGTAGGATATGAAGAAGTGGATGGCTCCTGCCACGGTAAGAAAACATTGTTTGATTATTATATTTATCTAAAAAAAAGAAAAAAGTCTTATGTTATATGCATAGCAAATAGCTCGTCGTATATTGGAAATACCGCATTGTGTTTTCAAAGAATGCCTCTTGCTCTGAAATAAGCAAAGTTATTTGAAGTCATGGTACTGTGGGTTTCTAAGAAAACATTTAGTTACTAAAGATGACCTTCATTTTGTCTAGCTGTAGGTGTCTACAATGTACGAGTGTATAGATCAGCTTGTGACCTTGACTCCTTCTGTAGTTAGTGGAGCTAAGTGTATGCTTTGGAGCAGGTTCCTCTGCCATGTTTTAGGTATCTATCTCAGGATGAGATGAACAGTGACTGGGAGGGGGAAATCTCTTTTTTTCCTTCATATCCCTAGAGATGGAATCTAGTCAATTAACTCAGACGCAGATCTTTCCTGTATGCACATAAAGGCAGAGGAGATTAATTCACCTGAAGAGATAGCATTATTATCCATGCTTCCATAAAACAAAGGGGTTTAAATGCTTCCATGAGTAATATGCATGTTAACGTAGTACAAAATCGGTTGGTATCAAGTTCAATTGGAGAAATTTCAGTCCCTCTTCAGGCTTAATGCAAAAGGTTAAAATCATATATTGTGATGAAACTATTTTGAACACTTTTAAGTAATGCTATATCTCTACTGCGCTCTTTTTTTTTTTTTTAAGACTAATGTATGAATGTAGTAAGACAGACTGTTTATCAAGCAAGTTGTCAGTACATCTATTAGTTGCTGAATTGTGGCAAACGATATTAAGAATTGTCTGTCTGAGGATAGCTGTACTTGGTGATTTCTTTTCAGGAATTTTGCAGAGACCACACTCTGTGCTGATGTATGTAGAACACCATAGCACTGCATCTTGTCAGTATCACTGGGAATTAAGGATGTTGCAAACCAAGGTAGCAACTTGGAGATGACTGCAAAAGGAAAATGTATTTTCTTCCCTTATCAGCCCCTCACTTTCATAGGTAGGGCAGTGAACACATGCATGAGCAAAAAGCATGTCTTCCGCAGAATCCAGGTGTTACTGCGACTCAGTAACCCTCTTTCTGCCACTCTTGAAAGAGTGGTTGCATTTATTGAACTTTGTGATAACTGGATTTCATGCGTAAATGGAAAAACTCAGATTACTACAACTTTTTTGTGCTGTTTTATAACACAAATACATTGCTAAGATTTTGTAAAAGCCATGCTATATCTGTGTATGGCCCAAGCCTCTGAGCTTTGTGGATTCAATTGGAGGCTGATATCCATGGAGAATGTGCATGTTGAGACTTATTTTTCCACCTGCCAAGACTGCTGGGTAGGTGACACGTACTTAAACATAAAAGGCATGCATCTTTTCATACTGCAGTTTCTTGATAATTAGTTGATTTTGTCAGCTTCGCAAAGAGTTACTAAAGGATACGTGTACTTTGTATGTTACTTTCTACTGTATGTAATAATTTCACAGTGACTTAAGAGTAAGGTACTCTTTTCTGTAGTAATGGATTGTAAAGAAGGCCTCAGTAGCTACTGAAATACCAATCTGCTTTGATTCAGCATTTGTTGTATACCAAAAAAGAAGAGTCCATATCCATAAATTACACAAGTGACATTGCTATTGCCCAAATATTTTGCTCAAGAGCTCCTCAGATTCGATTTTATTAGGCAAACTGGACAGCAACCTTGGATAATACAGAGCATTAAAAGCACACTATGCATTGTAATCAAAAAATGAAATTCACTTACTTTGTCGTCTCATCTTGCTGGCATTAATTATCAAAATACAATCATTGCAAAGTTACAATTTTGATATTACCATTACTGGAAGCAAGTATAATTTTCTACACAAGGTCAAAAGGTTTCTCTCTTAATGGAGATAAGGATTTTCTTCAAGACATTAATACTTAGTGGATTTCTGTCCATTATACGTGTGAGTCATACTCTAGAACTGTATATAAGCAATATAACCAGCAACCAAAGCCCACAAAAAAGTCAGAAAAAATTTCTGCTATGCATTGAACTCCACTCCTTTATTCAATTGGCAGTCCAGTCTGCTGCTGAACAGGTACCTCCTAAATGAAATGGAATACCCTGAAGCCGTGAGCATTTGCATATTCTTATTTATCTGCCTCAAGAGTAACAAATTACTATTTTAGCAAATTATAATCTAATAGAGCTTTCGTATGTGTTTTGAAATAGTTTCCATGAGTGTCTGATGTTGCCTACTTAGTAGTAATCATATTTTAATGTTAGTACTACTTTTTCTGACGGTTTCTCAAAGTACGTTTGCCTTGTATTCCTTCATGAATGTCACGCCAAAGGCAAGCCCAAATTCATAAGATAATTTCAAAACTAAAGAGCAGCAATTTAATTTCACTAATACCCACTCTTCAGCTCTTGTGCTTGAACCATGACTTACAAGGGTTATTGTCAGGGCGGCTGCGTTTTCCCTTGTGCCAAAGCTGCTGGTGGAGATGCATGCTTGGACAGCTGGGAACACATTTTTACAACATGACTGTTTGAGCATTGTGAACTGAACTGAGATCGCTACCTGTGTTGATGGCAAGCTTTCAGAGAGGCATAATGTCTTATTTTGAGACTTTGCTTCTCGGCTGGGACACAAATCAGAAATTCAGACTTCAAAACATTCGTCACTTGTCAATACATACTGAACTAACTCTTTCATACCCATTAAATTGTAGAAATACCTGAACGTTACTCATTTTCTAAAGGAAAATTTGTAAAATCTACATTTAGCTTGTTTTCATAGAAGCGGAGGCTGGAGTAAGGAAAAACCAGTATGTCATAATATGCTAAGAAGACCTGATATGTATTTATACAGTCTTCATGTCTTCTAGGTCCCTCCCTATATCCCAACCCAAAGCCCTTTTGTCCCTCCCATTCCACCCCTGAAGGTACTAATCTGGGTCTTGGAAGTATTTGATGCCATTCTGTCAGTGCTTCTCATAGATGTACTCTGTGACATACACAAAACTGGTAACTTTTTTTTTTTCCTTCTTGTGGTTTTGCCTCAGGTGGCAACTAAGCACTATGCAGCTGCTCACTCCTTCCACCCCAGTGGTGTGAAGAGAAGAAAACATAGCAAAAAGCTAGAGGGTCGAGAGAAGAACAGGGAGGATTCACCCACCGGTTATGGCCACGGGCAAAACAGACTTGACTTGGGGACAAATCAATTTAATTCATTACCAACTACATCAGAGAGGATAATCATAAACCAAATCAGATCTTAAAAACACCTTCCCACACCTTTCGCTTCTTCCCAGCTCTACCTCCTCCCTCCAGCAGTGCAGGGAGATGGGCAATTGGAGTTTCAGGTCAGTTTGTCACACATTGTTTCTGTCACTCCTTCCTCTTCAGGAGGACTCCTCACACTCTTCCCCTGCTCTAGTGTGGGTCCCTTCCCATGGGAGACAGTTCTCCACGAACTACTTCTCTAACATGACTCCTTCCTGTGGAATCCAGTCCTTATCCATCAGATTGTTCCAGCACAGGCTTTTCCATGGAGAAATGGCTTCTTTGGGTGCAGGCACCTGCTCTGGCATGGGGTCCTCCACAGACTGCACATGCTTTTCTGCTCCACCATTAATCTCTATGAGCTGCTGAGGGGCAGCCTCCCCTCTCGCAGTGGGCTACAGGGGAATCTCAGCTCCAGCACACCTTTGGCAGGATGAGCTCCACCCAACAGGCACAATTCTGCATAAAATAACTTTCAAAATAATAGTGTTGTATTTTGAAATCTTTTCTGGCAAGCAATTGGGTGCTGGGCAATACTTGCTCATACTTGAATGTTTTCTCTACCTGCAAATGGTGTCATACACTAGCACATGACTCTGGGGAATAAGCTTTTCATGATAAATATGGCTTTTCTGTCATAGCATTTAAAAAGTAAATTTCTGTTTTGATATTTGTGGAGATAAGCAGTCTTTATTTGGGAAGTACTGAATGGCATAAAGAATGATATTCTGCCTTTGTCATTGCTCATGGTTTCACAAAGGAGCAAGAAGGGGGGGGGGGGGGGGGGGGGGGGGGGGGGGGGGGGGAGTCTTTGATCAGTTTTACCACTGCTGTTAAAATCATAGGGAAGCAAGTAAAGTAGATTTTGGCTGTTGAAAATAACCTAACTGCCAACATTTCAATTATTTCAATATATATTGGTTTTATACACGTCTCTTTGTCTGAATCTGTCAGTATTATCTATCCATTGTGTTTGCTTTTAAAAGCATCGTTTCTGAGTGAAAGTGTCTGAGAAGAATTCACAACTGGATTAAAATATTCATACTTATTAAATGTATACCCCTATGTGTCTAGAACAGTTCAGAGGCATGTCGATAGATAACTTTTCATCAACTTAGGGGCTGTCTTCCTTTTCTGAAGTCAATGAGGAAAAAGTCACATTGATTGTAAAAGGTTCACAGTTATTTGTGTGTCATATATGTTTCTTTAATGGCATAACCTGAAAAAATACTATCTTCTCTGAATTGATTGTGTAATCAATCTATCACTTTGATTTGAATCTACTTTAAAGATCCTGAAATAGCACCAGCATTCACATTCTTCTGTTTCTTTAGGCATTAATAAATGAGTTAGTACCAATAATTTGGCAGTGCTAGTAATAAATGACTAATATGAAGTGCTTGCTTTGCTAAAGCAGTGGTACCAGCCCCATTCACAAGTCATAGCATAGAAAGAGGAGATGCTGCACAGGATTCTAATAAACATCAGCTAAAAGGAGTAAGTTCAATGTTGTATTTTATCTGAATGTCAGTCTAAGACAAGAGTTGTGCCAAATTTCACAAATTTGTAATATATACAGGCCATATCAGGGCTTTGAATGTTGTGGGGTTTGGTTTTTTTGGGGGAGGTTGGTTTTTTTTGTTTGTTTGGGTTTTTTTGTGGTTTGGTTTTTTTTTTTTTTTTTTTACACAGAAACAAACAGTCATGGAAAGGAACATAATATAAACTTAATTACACCAGTTCAGTTCTTAGGTGTGATATAGTAATAATTGAGTCACTGTTAACTGAAGTCTGATTCTTTAATGATTTACCAAAAATTATCTGAATTACTCAAGATTAACAATGAATTGCAGAGAGAAATCCAATTAGACATAGCAAATACTAGTTGTTACAGTCATTTCAGAATTTATTTTAGAGTCTTAACCAGTCAAACACAATGCAGAAGTGTATTTTAACTGTGAAAAAAAGATGGTTCATGAAGAATATTCTCAGGAACCCCTCAAAGGATGTTGTGTGGTGTGGTTGAAGAAATTTTTGAAAATACAAAACAGGAGGCATTGACAGATTCACCTTGTTTGTTTAATTAAAGCAAATACAATAAGAAGCGGGAACGTGAACGTGAGGATTTGAACTTGAGTTGACTGAACAACACTTCCTAGGGATACTAACACCCAAATGTATAGTGTTTGTTTAATTTCACAAATGTTTCTTTCTGTTATTCATTAACTCAAGTTTGTGGTAATGTTTAAGTGTTAGGATTTCTACCATGGCAACTTATCTTCAGCCATTTCATCTGATTCAATTAGAAGATATTTTTATTTTGCAAACGTGAACTAACCCTTGTCCTCATATAGGTACCTGTAGCATGTCTTTGTTACTGGGAAACCAAGAAGTTAATGATACACGCATTAGTTACCTGTCTGCTGGCATGAAAATAGGAAAAGGAAAAACATATGTACACTGAAACAGCACGTTTCCTGATAGTTACAGAGATACAATATTGTGTAAGGCTCCTTTTGATTTTTCTCCCAGGTATTTATTTACTCATGAGATCTACTCTTTGCCAACCTGTAGGCATTGAAGGAAGATTTATAAAGGAAAAGCATAAAAAGATTTGGACTTCGGAGAAAAAAAAAATAAATGCAAAACAAGATGAAATTTTTCTTTGGAAGACTACTATTTATCTTTTTAGGAGAAAATTTTTCCACCCCAGAGCCTGTCCTGCCACAGAGCTGGGACAATTCTCTTGTGCTGGAGTAGATCCCTGTGACAAAGGGTACGATTCCCTAACTCTTTTGGATAGCCAGAGATGAGAATTTGTCAGGGAGGCTGAATGAGTGGAGGACTGAGATGACCCACTGACTGTTCTTTCTTTGTTGTGAAATGGGACAGGTGCAGAAGGCCCTGGGGCTTCCTACAGCTATGTGGCTGCATTAGCTGATGCGGTCTGTCTCCTAGACTGCTGTAGGTGATTTTCTTGCAGACGGAACTTGCTTCAGCACCCTTAAGTACCATTTTCCTTTCAAAATATAGGGCAGGCAAGTAGGAAGAATGCCAATACAAATTTAAAAGTTTAAATAAAAAATAAATTCTAATTGAAGCATCTTTTCCCTCTGAAATTGAAGCCTTTCAATTTTATCCTTTTAATTTCAATTTCCTCTTTCCAGATGAAACCTCAAGTGACACTCAGCAGTGAGCCTACCTCACAGATAAACATCATTGCAGCATGCACATACAGCAACATTGTGCAGAAAGCCAGTGTCAATTTGGGAGGGAGCAGGAGGGGATGTAGGAGGGAGCATGTGTAGAGGTAACACCAAAGGTGACATGAAGAAGGTTAGGAGAGGTCAGACATGGTGATACACTTGCCAGTATCAACTCTGAAGCTGTTCTTTGTTATCCTTTATCTGTACACAATTACACAGCGTGTTTTGCATAGCAGGCATCCCTTGACAGCATTTCAGAGAGCAGGGAGCATGGGAAGGCTACAAAACTCACTGAATCTTTTGCCCTTCTGGAGTGTCAGAGGGTGAAACTATATATCACAATCTTTTCTGCACTGATCTCCTCTGGAGAGAATTCAAATGTTTTTGTTGTTTTTTAAATAGTATCTATTACTTATTGTCCAATTCCAAAATCTATTAAATAGTTGCATTATTTTTGTTTAAGTAAACAGTCGTATGTTTCATTGGAATTTATAGCAAATTCCTAAATATGCAAGTGCTCTGGAAGGGATTCAAGCTTTTTTACTGCATTTAAGAAATGATGGATTATTTTACATAATTTATGTGAGTTTGAAGAGCTTCGAATTTCAATATTTTCAATGGAAGTGCTTTAAGACCTTTGTGATCATTAGTGATATGTATTTTCCATTGAAAAGCCTACTCTTTAGTGTATGTAAGGCTACACAGCATCTGTGAACGCTCACTGCATGTTTTAACTGGAATTCTGAATATGGATGAAATGGCGTTGAGGTTAGACCATTCCAAATTCAGTTTTTAGGTTGAACTACTACATAGAGATTTTTCATACGATCCAAGAAGACGCATGGAAAAATTAGGAATTGTGGATAATTACAATTCTGTAGGTAACAGTACAGAAAAGGAATTGACAATGACTTGTTCAAAGCTGCTGAATATTCTTAATCACAGATAACTGCTGACGTACTGTAAAAATTGGGCTTGATCTGAACTCAAGAACTGTATACATTAGGAAAAAGTATATATTTATGGTAGATTGCAATTTAAGTGATTATCTGTTGGGAGGGGGATTTTACCAACACCACTGGTAGCACTTCTCTGTTCATGCGTACTGTTTTTAACTCCTAAATGCCAGGTCATGTGCCAAGCTATTTCATGCTGTGTCTCTTTTTCATCTGCACTGTGCTTTTTCCCCTTGCACACAGAGAACCCTTTTGTCCTTAAGGCTTGCAGTTAGCGTGGATTAAAAAATAACATTGTTGCCTAGCTGAAGTAAGATGAAAAGGATGTGAGGTGGTTGATGTGAAATGAATGTGATATTATTTACTATCAGAAAGATTAATTTTTAGTTAGTTGGACCAGTCTGAAGGGATCTGACTTGGCTGTATTCAATCACTTTGCCTTTTCTCAATGTTTTTAGGTTAGTTCGATGGCTTTTGTATTTGTTTTAAATTATGTGTTTGTGCCCTTTCTTATACGCTGGGTACCAGGCTACCTCCTGCAAAGCTTTCAAAGACATGAATTTTTATGTGGTTTTGGTTCTTTTTAATCGTAGTATTATGGTATTCTTTTTAATGTCTTAAAACTGAGGATATTTCTTAAGTTTGTTACTGAAATATTTTTTTTTTTTTTTTTTTACTGCAGAACAATGTTAGGAATTAAATAAGTACCTAAGAGCACCTGTTTTCAATGACTGCCTGATGTAGCTGCCAAAAAAAAACCTCAATGCCATATAAATTCATGTTGTAGCTCAAACCTCAACCTTTTTTTTATTTAATCTACAGAAACTTGCAGATTTATTCAGCCAGGTGAAGTGTAACACAACAAATTTGGGGATAAAACAGCTGGAAAGGGGTGTTACTTCAGAAGTGAGGATTTAGAAAACAAGCAAAAGACCTTCTCATTTAATTTTTGTGTAGCAAGGAAGCTACACTGATATTGAATGAGCACAAGTCATTTGCACATTCTTGTCACATCATACTGATTTATCTTGTGTTATTTTGAGCAAATAAGGAACCTTACAATAGCCACCATAACCCGGTTTCCAGTATATTTAATTGCAAAAATTCAAATTAAAGCTTTGATTTTCTAACTGTATCTGAATAAAGTATGCGTGTATAGGAAACTTACTATTTGCAAACTGAATTAATCCTAGGAAATTACTATTTTTCACTTTGATTCCGAAATGTGTGTTGAAATATAGTATTTGGTGTGAAACCTACTTTGGTGGTGGTACAAGGAAGCCAGCTTAGGTTAAATAGCAAGTTTGAAACTGAAAAACTGTCACTATTTTCTGTTTGTACACGTAGATGTGACATTTCGGAAGCAGAAGCACGCTGATTACTCAGATATGTCTTGCCTCAGGTTTTCTGTTAGTATATACTGTTGGATATTGATCCTACTAGCTATCCTTGATAAACACCAGACAAAAATTGTCAAAGGGATTGCAGTGATCGATTTCTCTTGTTGTGTATGACTCAGTAATATAGCTGCATGATTTGACATTAGCAACAGCCCATAGTAAATTAGAATTATTTGTTCTTTCTCTGATGAAAGTAGTATGCTCCAGTGATGATCACATGCAAAACTTTTAATACTCCTGGGAACAAATTGGTTTAAGTTTTATAAAATGCACATATAAATACAAATATATTTGTGTATCTATTCAACTGTGCATAGAAAGAACACAGTTATTATTTTCTAACAGGCTGTGTGGTTTTCTCAGCTATTTTGATGTCTTTTTCTACGCCCCCTGTGCATTAGGCTCATGTGTGGCACGTCTCCCTGCTGTAGGGTCGGTAGTGGGGTTGTGTTCGAGGATTGTGGTGCAGGAGATAGTGACAGCTTTGGTCCCAGACTCTCATGCTGTAGGTGTGAAGCGGCTGATGTTTATAGCCAGGAGCTTCTGAGGGGCTTTTGTGCTGTTCTACATGTGTGAGTTGGTGTCCTGGTTTAGGCCACTCTGGCAATTCCACAATGCTCCAGAAATTCAACTCCACACAGCCGCTCTCTCACTCCTCCCCCCAGTGAAGTGGAGAGGAGAAAAATGTAATAAAAGGACTGAGGGTCGAGACAAGAACAGAGAGGGAGCACCCACCGAGCATGGTCCTGGGCAAAACAGACTCGGCTTGGGAATACAGCAGAGCAATTTATTAACAGTTACTTGGAAGGATAAAAAGAAACATTAACAGTTACTTGAGAGCATAAAGAGAAAAAACATTAACAGTTACTTGAGAGGATAAAAAAGAAAACAAGGCCAGATCTTAAAAACAACACCTCTCCCTCACTTTCCTTTTCTTCCCAGCTCTACCTACTCCCCCAGCAGTGCAGGGGGACAGGGAATAGGGGAGTGCAGGTCAGTTCATCCTATGTTGTTACTGCCGCTCCTTTCTTAAAGGAGGAGGAGTCCTTACACCCCTTTCCCTTGCGCCAGTGGATCCCCTACTCACAAGGAAAATTCACTCCAGCGTGAGTTCTACCCGCAGGATGCAATCCTTTCCCATGGATTGCTCCAGTGCGGGCTTTACCACAGTCTTGGATTCTTAGGGAGTTGTTGCCACTCGCTCCAGCGTGGGTCGTCCCACGGACTCCAGATGCATCTTTACCTTGTCGTGCGTCCCATGCTCCACGACCGTCCTCAGGCTCAGGCATCTCTTCTGCAACGTGGCTTCTCCATGGGCTGTGAGCAGGTCTCTGCTCCACCGGGTCTGTCCTGGCTGCAGGGGGGCCACCTGCCATCTCGCCAGTGGTTGCAGGGGAAACTCAGCTCCGGCACCTCGTCCTGTGCCATCTTCACTGACCTGGTGTTTGTGTGGCTGTTTCTTTCAGATCTTAGTCCTCTCTGGGTGAACTCGGCCTAGTGGGCACCCCGGGAATGGGATGCTTCCCGAGTTCCCCAAGCGGCTCTGCTGCCACCATCCTCAGCGGGTGGCGCCAGCCCAGCCCGGGCAGCACCCAGACAGGAGCCAGGGAGCAGGGCAGTGCCCTCCTCCCTTCTCTCCTCGCTCCGGACAAAGCACCTTTTCCGGTTCCTTTGTCCCAACTAAATAGGGCAATTCGCAGAGGTGCCGATTGGCTCAACCTCGGCCTGAGGGGGATGGGAGTCCGATCTGGTGGCCAGAGACAGGTCTGACCTGGTTCTGAAACCAGGGAAGTCACAGGGAGCAAATCCCCTCTGCTTCCACCAGAACACGTTCACACAAACCCAGCACAGTCGGCGAGGTGCCAGCGTGGGAAACAAGGACAGAGTCTGTAGGTCTCATTGACAAATCTTTTGTAAATCTGTGTGCAGACAGATTTCCCTATATATGACAAGATGATGTCTTCCAATGATAACAATCTAGTCATAATTGAATTCTTGGTCAGGCCTTATATTTGGCTTTCCTGTCCCAAAACAGACTTCTGAAAGTCTGATATTAGCAAATTCAGAAAGGCTTATTTGTCAGAAATAAACAGATGCATGCTAGCTACAAGTTCCTCTTGTATTAGTAAAAATGGGAATAACAGAAAACTGACAGATGGGATGCTTTAGTATGACAAGAGGTCAAGAAGGAAGGCACTAACCTTGCATTCTGTCCTGTGGTCCTCACTGGGGTGGGACTTGACCTCAAAACATGTTACATCTTAGAGAGGCTAACAGAAACGGCACCATTCAGTTCTTGTGTAATACAGCTTAGCTTTTTCTTGCTTGCCACATACTTTTTTTTTCTTGTTCTGGGAGTCAGTAGCTGAAGCTTGAACTCAATCATTTCAGATAGATTTGACTTGGAAAATGTTCTTTGCACTTTACACATGATCAACCTTAACTATTTCAACAATCAAATAAATTGAACATAGGCAAGTTTTGCTTGAGTGAAAACTGTGGCCTGCTGTATTTAATGGATGTAAAAGATCAACGTTGGCTGCTTGTATCTTCTTACAGCCATAGGTGACTTTCCTCCAGCTCAAAAAGAAGTGTGATGGGATTTTCTTAGGGTTGAGCATATTGTCCTTAATATGCAGGTTCTCTCAATATGCTGAAAAAGGTACATCTTTATGAGTTCTGAAGAGGTCTTTTGTGACAAGGACATGGAGGAGAGTAAAACCATAATGGTTCACTTGGAAAGACCTAACAACGTTTGTTCAAAATAAAATGCCTTGTGTTAGGCCTTGAATTCATTGAAAATTGCAAGAGAGAAATACTTTGTGAGGAACCTGTGATTTACAAACTTTGCCACTATTTGGACAAAGAAACACTTTGACTGAGTCTGCAGTACAGTTATGTAAATATCGTGTCTCAAGGACTTCCGTAGCCATGCATTGCAATGAAGTAACAGTTGTCGCTTAATAGGGGTTTGATATATCTGTTTTCGGAGAAATTCAGTTTCTAGAATTTTTGTTCATCACTGACTTTTTGTGGTGGAGCCCTGAATAATAAAAATAAATATAAGCTGAGAAAAAAACTGTGGTTAGGGTGCTCAGTGAATGTTTCCAAGTATTTACACTACAGTAGACTGTGGATTTTTAAAATAATGGTAAAAAACTTCACTTAAATCTTAACACTTTGTATAAGTATACATAGCTACGTAAGGTTCAGAGAGAATTCTGTCTCAATTTTTCTGAATTTAGGTATTAATTTGCTTTTTTTTTGAAAAAAAAAAAAACAATGCTTCTACTGAAACACAGTGCTTAAATTTATAGTTTGAAAAAATGGGAATATTTTAGAATATTATTATTATGATAAAAGTGATGTCCCTGTGAGAACTCATAAAGCTAAACTCCAAAATCTGAAGATAATCACCTGTACTTCCTCTGAGATAGGTTATTAATGAGTAACACGTTCACAAATAAACCATAAAACACATTCTGTAATGGAACTGTTCCTGTAGAGGTTACTCATCATTTTACTCAGTCAATTATTAAAGCATTTATGCTGAGAAATGTAATTTCAAAAGCAATCAATAAAGAGTTTCCTCTTGCGTGGTTTAGTCTGGAAATTGCAAACAGGAGTAAAGTAACTGTGCAAAGACTTTTCTGACAGAAAGTTTGTCTTGAATACAAAAGAACGTGTGTGTATTTAAAAACTTGAACTATGTTTGCTTTTTGTAACTCTCAGTAAGAATGCAAGTGAGACAAGATTGGCTTTAGCCAACCGACTTACCCTTTTTTTCCTAAAACTTGAGCTTGAAAATAATACCAAAAGCAGTCGTTTTACACAGCAAGATTGCTGTAGACTGTGAAGTCAGTTTATGTTGTGGACTAATGACTTTCTGGGCTGCGAGTGCACATTGCTGGCTCATGTTGAGCTTCTCATCAGCCAATACTCTCAAGTCCTTTTCCTCAGGTCTGCTCTCAATCCATTCTCTGCCCAGCCTGTATTTGTGTTTGGCATTGCCCTGACTCACGTGCAGGACCTTGCACTTGGCCTTGTTGAACTTCATGAGGTTCTCACAGCCTCACCTCTCAAGACTGTTGAGGTCCTTCTGTATGGCATCCCTTCCCTCCAGGGTGTTGACAACACCACACAGCTTGATGTCATCAGCAGACTTGCTCAGGGTGCACTGGTCCTTGTTTTACTGCTTTACTGCATTATTATTATCTTACATACTTGTAAGACAAAAATGTTTCCTAAATGTAAAAGTCATTTAACCTGTCAGAATTAGAAGACTAGGCTATTATAGTGGTAGAATTTTTAAATGGCTGTTATTACTGAAGATAATCCACAAATCCTCATGTTTCAACATCTGGATTGTATGTTGCTGTGCTAAAAATTGATGTCCAACTGCACAGGGTAGTTCTGTGGGGTTTTAGAGGAACTTAAGTATTTATTAGGTGTTTAGTGCCTGCAGCAAGTGCATGGAAAAGACCATAGCCTATAGAAATTAAAGGTAAGTTGTATTGGTTGCTGCATATTACCTTTTCCCTACAGGTTTATGCAGTTGATATTTTGTTATAATATGGATTTTTAAATAGTGCCATTACAGCTGATGGTTCACAGCAGCTTCTGAACTATCATTTGATTTAATGTATCCTGACATCATTTCAGCCACTTTGAAAAGGGGCTCCAAGTTACCCGTGGAGCCAACCTCTGCTGGAGCAGCCCTCGTGGCCCCTGTCGCAGGAGCCTTTCTGCTGCTGGTGGTCTCCCATGTCTGTCTCTTCCTTAGCTCCTGCTCTGAGGCACCAGCTGCTGGTCACTACTCCCTGTGTTTCCTCATCAGCACCTCAGAGAGAGTATGCTTGAGACCTAGTCTCCAGACTGCTACCTGTCACTCGGACCTCACCTGGCATGTGTCCGTTGTGTTTAAGAGTTGTCATAATCCAAGTGACAATACTTAAGTTTATGTGATTGAAGGAGATCTAAAGGATTAAATTGGCAAAGACTTATTTACGATGTGACACATCTCAGAAATGCAGTCCCTTAATGTTCTAGTTGATGTGCTGAAAATCCTTTTCTTGGAGGGTTTTGTGTTTGGGTTTTTGTTTTGTTTTGTTTGGGCTTCTTTTTTTCGCCCTCTTAATTTTGCTTTTAGGAGTCCCATCAAATCCCAGGAGAATATTCTGCAGGAAAAAATTTAGAGGTGGCTGACCTGGTGATGGTGGTCTTTTGAACAGTAATGTCTGTAAATCTTTCCATCCTGCAAAGTAAATATCTCTGCGAAGGAAGGTGATCCTTGGGAACCAACCCACTGCAGTAAGCTTGTGCTCTTCTAGGGATATGTCTGCAAATGTAGAATAAATTATGTAAAATAGGTCTCGTACCTACCAGTGAGACATCTAACAGAGTCAAGGACTGCACTTGAAATGTCTCTCTCTAAAGAAGCATTGCTTCAAAGGGATAATGATCAAAGCATGAATAAATTCCCGAAGGACATGGAAATGTGTGCATAGAGAGATTATACTCCAAATGCTAACAATGAATGTTTAGTTATTTGGTATCTGGCTATTATATAATAATAGTTATGGATGTGAAATGTCTTAATTTTGCTGTGACAGCTTGATGGTATTCCCAGATGTTAAATATTTCAAAGCTTATCTTACATATATTCATAAACAAGATGAAAGTGTTAATTCTAATTAAAATGATGCACAGTTCAGTAGCAGCCCTAATAAAGTCCCTATGGAACAGTAAATTTAATAGCAATATATCTTCTATGCAGAATCAGAATTTAGATTTCAATTTTACTGAAAAACAATCTTCAAGGAAAAACTGAGTAGCCAAGATATAAAAACTGTGAAATTTCATATTCAAAAGTCATTTGAATATGTGCAGTATTTTACGTACTAGTATCTGTGTGTGTTGGCAGTTTAGGCAATAAAAAAACCAAACCTCCCAAACTTAATAAGTATTCCAGTGTCCTGAAGTGTTTATTTCACTTGGTGAATATAATCTTACTGGTTATATTTACTGTCATATTTGCTTGTTGTGACTTTATTTGCAATTATTTTAAAGCAATATTTGAGAATCCACAATTTTTTAATGTAACATGCTTTAATATTAAGTGGTGCGTTGTGGAGAAGCCTTATACATGTGTATGTTCAAGATGCCATCATGGGGATAGCGAGAATGTTAGTGTTGAATCATTGGGATATCAGAGACTGGAATAGTAGCTAAAGATGTAAAAGTATTTTTTTATTTATAACTCAGAATAAATTTTCCACCGCATTTAACAGAAACCGTAAAAGAAGCTGCAAAGTCACTTGAGTCAGGAGGCAGTAAAGACCCTGAGGAGAGACCTCGGGGAATGCCTCAAGACATGCTTGGTTTGTAGCGTTTAGGATGCTGGTAAAGGCAAATCCCAGAGTAGGAGATGTGTACATTGTCTTCTCACAGTAGATGAATAATACATTTGATTACTTCTGCATGTACTTCTCTTTGTAAACTATGTGTTGTTATCATTTTGCATATTTATCTCAGTTGTTTAAAATTATACACACAATTACCATAATGAACAGGTCATGACAAACCATATAAGAGAAATTCTGTGTTGTGAAGGAATTTGAGTTTGTGAAATGCCTTTTTTAGTTCTCAGTAAAAATCTGGATTATCTTCAAAGGAAAATTCTAGGGGGAAGTTTAGATTAATCAGAAGATTTTTATTTTTTTTCCCTTCTATATTATGCATTGTAAAATGCATTCCTTGAGAAGCGTGGGGTATACTGATGATGCAAATTATTTTTTTTTTAAATAAAATTATAGATTGTGGCTGCAGTATAGATAACTCAAAACTCTCTTTTGAGTGGCTTCTGGATGTCTTGATATTGTTTGGATAGTTTTATAATTTTTCTTTTTTTTAATTATTCTACCACAATCATGCAAACTATTCCAGTTCTACCAGAAAAATCATCTTCTAAAGACA